>NC_040077.1:67275533-69775533 GCF_003369695.1 Bos indicus x Bos taurus | reverse complement strand
CCGCAGCCTCTCAGCCCCACCCCCACCGCCCACTGTGAGTCACCCCCTCTCTCCCTTCTCTAAACCAGAGTATCGCAGAGCAAGGCCCTATTGTGGTTACCCATAAATGCAAAGGCGCGGAGACACCAGTACCTCTATGAGGAGCTGGCATTTTAATTAGCACACTCCAGCAGCTATAAACCCCGACTGGTGTCCCACCTCTCCTCCCCCTCCCAGTGCCCTCCTCCAACCTCCCCACTCACCCCCATCTATGTAAAAAAAAAAAAAAAGGCCATAAAGCCTTTCTCCAATCGCCTTCTTGGAGTTTATGCAACCCCCAGAACACAGGTTGATTGGAAAGGTCTCTCTCCTGGATAACAACAATTCAATGTGCCTTGACATTTTAATAGCCTGCCGTCCTGGTGAACACAATCGAGCAAGGCAGTGAAGCAAAAATCATTAGGTAAGCAAGATAATCTAAGCGGGATCTGCCGCCTGCACGCTCACATCTGGGGCAGGCTGCACAGCTGGGGCAGTCGGCAAAGCCCGCGGCCTCATCCTGCTTTGCAGAACTCTGTTTGCTCCTACATAGACACTTGTTCAGCTAGAGACCCGCACACCTGCAGACAGGTTTTGGGAGATAAACACAGACAAGTACAGGCTCACTGAAGCACCACCCCCCCTATATGAAATAGCTTGAGAGTATGCAAATTTACAATGAATCAAAATACCCGCCACCTCTCCAAACTACCACCAAATTAAACCCACTGCTCTCAATTCAGGCTTTGCTGTATCACTGAAAATGAAGCAAATATTGGCTGGAATTCCTAATGTCAACTATCTATAAAGGCTGATGTATTTCCATGCATCTGTACATGTTTATGCAAAGATTTTGAATATAATACCATGGATAAATATATAATTTAAACATAAATATGTAATATAAAACATGTATGCTGACTGTATGGAAGGTAATATTATAAATGTTCCACATCTATTATTAAGTCATTTAATCCTTGAACTGTATGTTCTGTTATCCCCATTTCACAGATGAGGCACACATAGCTGAAACAACTTGTCCAAAGTCATCCTCTAGTAAGTGGTGGAACCAGGAATTTTGATTCCAAACAGTCTGTCTCTAGAGTACAGGCTGTCATCCTGTGCTATGCTGTCTCACAGAAAGTAAATCACACAAATAAATGAAACATGTTACACGTCTTTCTGAGGTCGGCACATTCCTTCATGAATGTATAAGTTTACGCACAAAACACATACTTTTAGATGGACTGTCAAAAGGGCTTCCCAGGTGGCTCAGTGGTAAAGAACCCACCTACCAGTTTAGGAGCTGCAGGAAATGAAGGTTTGATCCCTGGGTGGGAAAGATGCCCTGGAGAAGGAAATGACAACCCACTCCAGTATTCTTGCCAGGAGAATCCCATGGACATAGAGGATCCTGGAGGGTGACAAGCCATGGGGTCACAAAGAGTCTGACATGACTGAGCAAGTGAGCATACACACACAGAAGGTGCAAAGCAGTATGACTGGCTGCTTTTCAGCACAAACACCTGCGTGTATATATTCAGCCATAATCACATATTGAACATTTCGTGAGTCCCAAGATTGTGTGTTAGTATTGACACAACAATTAATTAGACACAACTGCCACCCTCTGTACCTTGTAGCCTCTGAGAAAGTGAAACCAGCAAATGGATGCTTGACCTTGCAGGTGATCAGGTTAGAGACTGACACAGAGCTGCAGAAGCTCAGAGGACACCACCTCCCACCCCCATCTGCCTCACGCAGTCTGTCCCTGGTTCTTCTTGGCAAGTCACACACCTATTCCAGAGAGGTTCCCATCACTCCAAACACATGGAGCACTCCACTTGGGGATTGCTTTCAAGAAGGTTTTTATAAGCTGCCCAGGAAAATGAGTCTTCTTACTTGGTAATTACACAGAACACACATGCTCACACCCCTTTCTTAGGAAGGAGGTAGAAATGACATCACAAAACCCCAGGGGTTTTGGGGGTGAGGGGGTGGCCACAGATGACAGAAAATTCTCCTGTTGGATCCCAACCCTCCCAGATCACCGATGCTCCTCCCTCTCTCCCTGCACGGAAGTCCCCAGCACAGACCAGTTTCCCTGGGTGCTGACTTGGCAGGCTCTTCACTTTATGAATATGACCCTCAGAGGGGAGAGCCCCTCTCAGCAGCCCCCGAACTATGTTATCACCGTTATTAAGGAGCTTAAAGAGGAACTGGGAGGAGAGACACCGCTGGAATTGCAGCCTGATTGTGATTGATGTGTTCCTATTAGCGTCTCAGTGTTATCTCTCTGGATGGCAAGAACAGCCAGTGGCTTGTAACACAACAGATTACCTGAGTTCTCAGCCTTAGAAGGATGTTTAAATAAAATATAGTCCCTCTTAGCAAGAGGCTCATTTTCTCCATGAGGCTCCCAGACTATTTCATGTCAGCTCTGATTCGCTGCCACTCTCCTCAGTAAACATGTCTTATCATTAATAATTCTTTACAAGCACAATCTCTAAGAGTCCTCTCCCTCTCTCTGTCCCTCTCTGTCTCCCTCTCTCTCCCTCTCTCGTTCCCTCTCTCTCTCTCTCCCTTTCTCTTTTCTCTAGGTGGCTGGATTCAGACACATCACGCACCAGTTTGGGTTCCAAGGTGCTTCCCTCTGAATTTTCACCTGCCTTGCCAAAAATGATTGATTACGCTGGGCCGGCTGGGTGTCCGGCAATACCCAACAAATGACTTTGGCCCCTAACAGCAGGCCTTGGCCAGATAGAAATCAATATTTCACCATTAAAATCTATCAAAGAAGAGTTAAGGCACCATCTGTCCCTGCCGCCTCTCTATGGTGTGTGAACATTAAATCCGACACTTGTACTACATGGGTAATCAATATATAGTGGTTCACAGATCATTTGTGGTTCCCTTTTAGCAGTGATGGATGTCTGGAATCGTTGTGATTCATTTTGTCAGACCATTAAACAAGATTCTGTCCAGTTCCTTCCTGATTTCATTTAGAGGATCATTCTTCACAGTTCATAAGAGGGAAACGATTTTACCAATCTGCTTCTATTTCAATAAGTCACTTTATAGAGATTTTGTGTCCTCCAGACTGTAAAAATTCTGGAGCGATAGTACAAACAGACCTCTAAAACTATTCACTGCATGACATATGCATAAAGTGTGAAGAGAGGAATGTAAATATGTTTACCTCTTTATCTGCAAATGTTAGTTTTTACCCACTCCTGGCTGGAGCACTGGTCTGCGGGCGCTCTGGAAACAGAGCCCGCCACAGTCATGGGAGGGTGGTGCTGGGGTCTGGGGAGCTAATTGACAGAGGCAGGGGAAGCCCCCAAAGCCTCCATGGAATGACTAAAGGCAATGGAAATGGCCTTTCCAAAAGTTGCATTTTGAGACTTTCATTTCTACCATCAAGAAGATCTGCCTTTGACTCAAACCTCTGGCAGGGGCCCCTCTGTATCCCCGTGCAACACACAACCCCAGAAGACCATGCCCTTGAGGACTGAGTGTAGATAATCACAAGGACCTGCATGACAATATCAGCCACCATCTGTGGAGTGCCAACCTGTTCATAAGTGTGGCCCTTAACACGACAGATAGTGTTTGTCCCACTTTCCAGTGAGGAGGTTGCTGCTCAGAGAAGTTAAATAGTAGAGCCAGGGAACATGAGAGTCAGGACCCAGACCCAGGCCTGTCTGACACCAGAGCCCACGTGACCATAGTCAGCTCCTGACTGGTGGCCGTTACTTTGCTTCAGTCTTTGCAGATGATATTGTTTCAACCCGAGTGAATTTCCTTCAATCCTCCTAGGACTGCACCAACCAATCAGGTGCTATTAGGAAATAAAATTTTATTCTATTATCATTTTAAGTAAATCTGTAACAGGATCACTAAATAATGCACTTTAAAGCCAGACACTTAACATTAAAGTTTTTTCTGTTTTGATATTACTGGATAATTATATCATTGTAGCTACTATTAGATAGGCAGATGTTGATTTAAATATTAATAAATGTTTATGTATATATGTACTGTATATGTACAGATACATACACATACATAATTTATATTTAATTATCATATCAGTTCAGTTCAGTTGCTCAGTCGTGTCCGACTCTTTGCGACCCCATGAATCGCAGCACGCCAGGCCTCCCTGTCCATCACCAACTCCCGGAATTCACTCAGACTCACATCCATCGAGTCAGTGATGCCATCCAGCCATCTCATCCTCTGTTGTCCACTTCTCCTCTTGCCCCCAATCCCTCCCAGCATCAGAGTCTTTTCCAATGAGTCAACTCTTCGCATGGGGTGGCCAAAGTATATAGTAAATACATATAATTTAAGAGTTCAGAGATAGTGGCTCAGTTGGGGTAAAGAATCCGCCTGCAATGCAGGAGATGTTGGTTTGATCCCTGGTTCAAGAAGATCCCCTAGAGAAGGAAGTAGCCATCCACTCCAGTATTCTTGCCTGGAGAATCCCATGGGCAGAGGAGTCTGGCAAGTTACAACCCCTGGAGTCACAAGAGTCAGACATGACTTAGCGACTAAACCACCACCAGAGATAATTTAGCTTTTCTTTCATTCCTTTCTTTCTAACATAAAGTAACCAGATCTCAAAAAGAATAAAAGCTGGCCCTGGGACAGGAAGCTTGTTTCCTGACTTTCAAGTCAATAGACAACATAAAAAAAATTATAAGCAACAGAGTGTTGCTCAATTATAACTTTGGTGATAGATTTCTTGAGAGGACAATCGGGAGAGGGTGGCACCAATTTTGCAGTTGAGCAGGGGGAAGACCTCTAACTACCCAATGCACTAACCACCATATATTCCTGCCTTCAGGTGATAACAGCAGAAGGTTGAATCACTTCAGACCCAAGGCCACATCACTTCAGACCCAAGGCCACCTAGCCAGAGCCCTGTGGAGAGCAACATCCTGGGAATTTCCAGGCAAGGGCACTTTTAGGAGCTGTTGGGCATGGCAGAGAGAGCTTGGATTTAGACTTCAGAAAGACTAGGCAAAAAGCCCATCTGTACTGCTAATTAACTGTGTCACCTCAGATAAGTCACTTCACCTCTCTGAGCATCTGTTTCCTCATCTGTGAGCGTGACACTAGTCGCTGCCTCACAGGGTAATTGTAAGAATTAAACGAGACAGTAAACACCAGCACACGTCCCAGTACAGAACATGTCAGTTACTGTTCTTTTATTTTTCTTCTTCCCTTCCTTCCTCCTTGATGTTACTCCATAAATTGGTATTATACTATATTTCAGCCTCCGGCAAGAACCTGTAATGGGATCTGCCACATAAGAATTTATCTAAGTTCTTCTTGATTCCAGAAACATAAAACCTAGGAATCAAAATGAGAATTGAGAGGTCTTTGGTCCAACCATTGACCCAATGCAGGAATCATTCTCACCACCTTTCTGACAATTCATTTTCAAGGACCAGGAGTTCCGGCAGTCACCAGGAAGTCCACCTCATTGCTGGACAGTCTTTTAATGATAAACCTGCCTCCATGTACATCCCATCCATTAGTCCCAGTAATAATTCCAATCCATAACTACCTCATGTTCCGTATAATAATGTAATAGAATGAAAAGAAATGTTCCTTTTAATTTGTGTTAAAACGACCTTCTTGAAGCACTTTGATTATTGGACTGAAATCCAAGAGGTTTACGAATTTGCCAGAGCTGGCTTTATGCATGTCTTTCGATTTTAGCTCTGAGCACATCCTTGCTCATACTGAGTGTAGTCAAGAGCTGGGATTTTTTTCTTTTATGAATCCTTCTTGGTCCTTGTCATTCTCTGAATTTTCTCTGTCTCTGCTGTTCTGATCTTGAACGTGAAATCCCAAACTGCTCAGAACACTCCAATTTTATTTTCAGGTTTCATCCATACATTTCTTCCTTTATTTTATTTACTTTTCCTCCATCTCTGTGTCCTTCCATCCATCCATCCTTCCATCTCAAATATCCCAGTCAAAGCAGAAATGGATCTGCAAAATGCTCCTTAATAATGTGATGCAAGAATCTCTAGTCCCAACAGTAGTGCCAGCCTCAGGAACTGTTGAAACAGCTGCTGCCCACTTTCACCACTGATCAAAGGCATGGGCATGAGCCCCAGGTGGGCAGGTTGCCATCCCAGCCAGGGCCTCAGGGCCTATCACTGTCTCTCAACTCTTCCCACCATTTGCATACTCCAAAATCACAGAATGAAATCCAACAGTTCTATTTTGTGCATTCCTAAGAAAGCCACGCTGAGCTCTCAAGGTCTGTGAGTCATTCAAGACATAGCAGCCCTCCCAAAGTTGCCAATGCTTCATTCTGCCAAGTTGCCCAGTTCAATGATCAGTTGCATTACTGAGGTTAATCTTGCAGGCCCTCCTCACATCCCACTCCTTGCTAATGTGCCATGTCCCAAATGTCAAAATCTGAAAATGCCAATATTGCTGCCTGGTTCTTGGTCTGTCTGCAGACCTCTGAATCCAGCATCTCTTTGTCTCCTAAATCATGTCCTGCTATCTAAACATCAATAACATTTTTTTTTTCTAATTTCACTTTCAACTCCTGCTCAAAGGGGCCCATGAAACTATAAGACTCAGGACAGGCGGGACACAAGACTTAAATCAGTCCTTTCAACTTGAAGCCACGTGGTGACAGAGGATCAAGGAGAAGTCAGGGACATTTCACTTCTGCCCAATCATAAGGCTCCTTGGCCAGCATGTATCAGGTGAGGATTTGGGAGCCAGGCTGATATCTGCTGCCAATGGCAAGGAAGGAAGGAAGGAGGGTGGCTGGACCAGCCCTGGAAGCTTCCACCTGGCAAGGGATTATTGGCTCCACAGCAGAGCCTCAATCATAGAGGCTGTTTGCAGGCAGGCAGCCAGATGCCTGGTGCCCCATACTCTGGGGAAAGGGCTGGAGGAAGCCATGGGGAATATTAGAACTGGGAAGCTTACCAGGGGTCCTCAACCGGAGTGGGAGCACAGTGTCTCCTGAGGGCACACAGAAGTGTGACAGTGAGTTGTTGCAATGGCTGAGGGTGCCGTGGGCAATTAGTGGGCAGGATGGGCTGTGCTAAATGTGCTCTAAAAGATGAGACAGCCTCACGTGATGACAAACTACCCATTCTAAATGCCAGTGGTACTCCACTGACTGAGTCCAACCCCTTCATTTTCAGGTAAGCAGGATTTGAAAGATTTCCCTCCAAGAGGCCGAGGGATAACTTTTGTTTCTGCCTGTGGTGTCTGTGTATATTCAGCTTTCCCAGAAAAAAAAAAGCTTTTCTGAAGGTAGTTGCTTCTCTTTAAGCTCATCAGCAGGGCCACAGTCCTGAGAAATGGGAAGGAAAGTGACATTCATTGAATGTGCCACTCCTGCACGAAGTGCAATACTTAACACAGATGATCTCATTTCCTTTCTGAGGAAAAAAAAAAACAACACAACTGGGAATCAGGTGGTACTGAAGGAAAGGAGACTCGGGCTCAATTAGTAATCAGCTCATTGAGTAAGCTGACCAAGGTCACACGGGTCATCCGTGGCAGAGGCAATATTGCAATTCAACTCTTCCAGGCAGCCAAGTCCTTCCCCGGAGCCACAGGAGAGCAGCAAGTTGGGTGTCTCAAATCATCTCTCAGGTACTTCAGGGTTTCTGGAGTCTCCACCCACCTGGATCAAACTGGAAAAAAGCCAAGTTCATCTTGGTGCCTTTCCTTCCTCTTATGGTTCCTGTAACCAAATCGCTTCACCACCAGTTACCCAGTAGAAGCTGGTTATGGTTTACTGTTTGCCAGGAAAAATGGCAACCTACTCCAGTATTCTTGCCTGGAAAATTCCATGGACCGAGGAGCCTGGCGGGTTACAGGCCATGGGGTCAAAAAGAGTCAGACACGACAAAGCATGCATGCACGCACACATACACACGCTATGTGAAAAATATGGAAATATAAGAAACGAAGCTCCCATTATAGAATGGGGATGGAGAGAGGCATTAGTGCTAAGGAGAAGCAAAGCCTCTCACTAGAATTCTTACCGTTTCACAACTCTGCCTTACATTAACCAGACTTAGAGACCCACTGAAGAAATAAATGTGCTTTGTCCTGGGGCTCCTAAGTCTGAAGATTTGCCTTTTCTTTCTCACTGGCCTTGAACCATTCCATACATGGAAGAGCAAGGCAGTAGTGAAGAGAAATACAGAGAAGATGAGGGAGCTGGCACTTCAGCTCAGGCTGGAGAACCTTCAGAGAAAAAGATAATGGAAACGAACAACAGTGCCAATAGCATAATGGCCCATCTCAGCAGGTTTTAAAATCCTTATGCATTTACTCAAATGCATATGACCCCACTGGGACCCCTAGCCTATTACATTTCAGCTTGTGATCTGGGCAAGTGCCTTAAGTTGGCTGAACCTCAGGTTCCTCATGTATATAAACAGGGGCGTCATCCCCACCTCACAGTGTTGCCATAAGAAATGAACCTGGAAATAAAGCACCTTGCACACAGTAGGCACTCAACAAGAAGAAGCAGTAAGGGCTGATTCACTCCAAAATGGAGTCAATGGGATGCATTTGAATAAGAGAGTGCAAAAGAGCTCATTACCTCCAAAGCTCTGACTCTGCTATCCTCAATCTCTTTTTTCTCCTAAAGAGTGGGTGGGGGTGGAGGGAAAAAGAAAGGGGAGTTTTCAGGGTAACAAGACTAATCAGGATTTCACCATCAAAGCAAATATATCCAATTAACAGCTATTAAAGAAGCATTTTCTGGCACTGTGCACAATGAAGGCCATTCTATCTAGTGGAAATTAATCTTAATTATTGGTACCTGCATACATACGTGCAAAGGGAAGCAACTCACATTAATCTACATTAAACTTAATAGCAGTCCGTGTATTATCTATTCTGAGTCAAAATTGACTGCTGGCCCCTGCATAGATATCTGCAGTGCTAACTCAAGTAATTATAGTGCAGTGGGTCTCAAAGACACAATTTGTTCCCTATATAATAAATCAGCTGCTAGAAGCCTTTTTATAATTAAAAACCAAAAGGAAAAAAATAGAACTGTATAAGCAAATGTCATTTTCTTCCAAGGGAAATAAGGAAAAGGAAAATGTGTCATCTTGTTGCTTTGTCTGAAAGGAGTATGAAAGAGCCCTCTGATGGAATTCCCAAACAGAGAGGAATACAGAGTTAGGTTTCAGAACTGTGGAAAGAACATTCTTAAAGCCTCGAATTTAACGTGTCTAAGAGGCCTTAACTTTATTTCCAAAGAGTCCAGTAAAGCCATCTGAGAGAGATGCCTTACATGACCTGGAATTTTCAGTAGTTTGGATCAGAGGGGAAGATTGGATCAAACTGATCTTACTAAATCCCACTGAAATGGGAACCCTTCCATCAACTACGAGAAAAAAGGAAGGGTGACTGTGTTCTCTTCCTCTCTATTGCTAATGGCCCTTCCTGTCAGGGCATCCTGCATTTATTCAACAAGCCAAGCTTTAGGAGATGCTCTGCTGCTGCTGCTGCTAAGTCGCTTCAGTCGTGTCCGACTCTGTGCAACCTCATAGACGGCAGCCCACCAGGCTCCGCTGCCCCTGGGATTCTCCAGGCAAGAACGCTGGAGTGGTTTGCCATTTCCTTCTCCAATGCATGAAAGTGAAAAGTGAAAGTGAAGTCGCTGTGTCCAACTCTTCACGACCCCATGCACTGCAGCCTACCAGGCTCCTCCGTCCGTGGGATTTTCCAGGCAAGAGTACTGGAGTGGAGTGCCACCCTTCACCAATCTTCCTCAAGCTTGTCATCTCTGTCTCCAGAAATCACAGGCCCTCCTGCCACCTCAACAACTCCAGTCAGGACTTTTCTTAGTTACCTAGAATCCTACAGCTCTGGTCTTCTATGACCACTGAGGTCGTCCAGTCCCACTTCCAACTCAGCCAGCGCTTCCTGAAGTGTAGCATGCCCCCGCTCCACCCCACCCTCCAGAATGGGCAAGATTGAACCATATATGGATAACACAGCAACTTCATTGCCTATTGCTGACCAACAGGGGCCCTAAGGTCACACTCCACATCAGAGGACAGCTCGTGCCACCTCAGCTTGGGATACAAGCTCATGCACGCCAGATTTTCCCAGACTGGCCACCTGTTCCCTTATCATAAGACCCCAGCTCACCCCCAGGCAGGACCTTCCTAAGCCCCTGCCTCCCCACTGCCCATTCTCAGCTCTCACTTCTGGGTCCCCCTAAGCCTGCCCTCACCCTGCCTAACACCCCTATTGTGACCCAGTTAGGGTCACCATGTCCAGTTATTGAGGTTGTGCCTGTAACTGCAAACTGCCCCCAGGGCTGCACACCCTGTGCCTCCGGCAATTACATAGGGCACCGTCACCACCATTTTGCCTCAGTCTTGACTCCTCCCTATGCCCTGCCTCCCACCCCACACCCCCCCATCCCCCCCCACACAACGCCCCCCACCCTGCCCCAATATCCAACCCCCGCACCCCCACCCCGCCACGGGCAGCTTCGTCATTATTTTTTCCACAGGTGCTGCTCTGCTCTCAGCCTCCAGGGTTCCTTCTTCAGTCAAAGCAATTCCCTGCCCCTCAATCCCTCACTGTAGAACTCAGAGGTCAGTCTCTGATCCCTTGCATGAATCCACCACCCTAATCCCTGGTCCAACCTTTCCCAATTAAGCTGAAACTCCCTCTTGGATCACAAAGGTGCCTCTCAAGGCCATGATTCTTCCCATCTCTCCCCTCAATCTGTGTGGAGCACTTGCTGCTTCCTTCTACCTCTTACTCTTGTTTGCTTTATTCTTCATTATACAATAGTGTCATTGAACACAATTTTAAAATCAAAACCCACTGTATATGTTTCCTGGACTAATTTTAGAAAATATAGAAAAATAAAGAAAGGCAGCCTGTTGGTGTTTGCCTCTCAAGTCTTCTTTCTGTGGACATATAACAGACATTCTAATATACAAAAGGGGCATATGATCAATACTGATTTTTTAAATGTTCTTATTCATTCAATTTTTTAATAGGTAATATGTGTTCTGGACTGTCAGTATCCCATTCCAGAGACAACCAGCATTACCAGCTATTTTATAACTTGAAATTTTCTAGGAATAAATGATAAATAAATATATATATAAACTTGTTCATACATGTGTTATATATGTTAAATATATATATGTATTAAACATATATACATCTTTTTACACAAGTGATGGGATCCATCACATTCCTTTACATCTTGCTACTTTCTTTTGCTTAATAAATGTTAAGATGTTGGAGATAATTTACACTTTAAATGACCCAAGTGTGTGCCTACTAAGTCACTTTAGTCGTGTCCAACTCTATGCGACCCTATGGACTGTAGCCTGCCAGGCTCCTCTGTGCATGGGATTCTCCAGGCAAGAATATTTGAGTGGGTTGCCATGCCCTTCTCCGAGGGAATCTTCCCAACCCAGGATGGAACCCATGTCTCTTACAACTCCTGTATTAGCAGGCAGGTTCTTTTCAAGGGCTTCCTTTGTGGCTCAGCTGGTAAAGAATCTCCCTGCAGTGCTGGAGACCTGGGTTCTATCCCTGGGTTGGGAAGATCCCCTGGAGAAGGGAAAGGTTTTCCACTCCAGTATTATGGCCTGGAGAATTCCATGGACAGTCCATGGGGTCTCAAAAGAGTCAGACAAGACTGAGCCTCTTTCACTTTGCTTCACTCCACTTCACTTCTTCTTTACAAGGAGCACCACCAGAGAAGCCCAAATAATTCTCAGTCTTCCTTTTTAAATATATTCTTCAACTGAAACAGTGACTAAGTCATAAGACAGAGTTCAGGTATAGCAAAAATCATGAGAGAGGTATTTTAACAAATGAAGTTCAGAACACGATATTCTCCTTTATATATGAATTCTGCCACTTCCCCTGACCACCCAACCTTGTCCATAAGTGGCCCTCTGGACCTGCTTGAATACTCCCAAAGACGGGGAACTCACTTCCTTTGGAGGTAGCCTTAGGTGGTGAGGCTCTCATCCTGAGCCTTTCATCAAACTGAGATCTCTCCAGTTTCCTGGATCCCTTAAACCCAGTGATCTCAACTTGTTGGTACTGTTTAGCATTTTAAATCTATCCCATCCATTTGGATACTTAATAGCCACTGCTCATCAGTGTGTCTTAACCATTTCATAGCAGGCTGCCTTGCCCTTTTAACTTAATTTTGTTAAAATTAACAAGCTTGGGAGGGACTGAAGCTTGGGATTCTCTTGCATCCCCTTCCAGTGCCTGCCACAGTGCTTGCCACACTGCCACTGGATAATGTCTCCAAACCTTCCTGATGTTTATATATATGTATATATATGTGTGTGTGTGTGTGTGTGTGTGTGTGTGTGTGTGTGTGTGTGTGTGTATTTGGTGAACAAATAAAAGGACAAACGAGGAAGATCTAATGGTAAAGAACCTGCCTGCCAATGCAGGAGACTCAAGAAAGTTGAATGAAGGTTTGATCTCTGGGTCAATCCTCTTGAGAAGGAAATGGCAACCCACTCCAGTATTCTTGCTTGGAGAAGCTCATGGACAGAGGAGCCTGGCAGGCTGCAGTCCATGAGGTCACAAAGAGTTGGACACTATTGAGCACACACACACACACACAACTGTGGCTTTTCCTTGAGAAACAGTGATGACAGATAGGTTAGTATTAAATTCCTCAAGGGAAATTTGTAGTACCCAAATGCTAGAGACATCTTCCCCCAGGAACCCCTGGATGCTGACAGGGCTACCGCTTGCAGTATTGAGCAGCCCTGGAGCTCTGTTTACAAAGCACCCAGTCATGACCAAAGCAGCAAAAACACAAAGCTGGATGCTAACTTTCTAGGCCATGCAAACTTCAGGAAACCAGGTGGAGTCTTGGAATCAACCCCAAAGATCACTTTTCTTCCCTAACCCTCTGCCCAGAAATTGCAGGCACCTCTAAGTTAAAGCTGTCAGTTATGCTATGAACAAGCATATACTGAGACCATATTAGTTAAGAAAAGACCAGTTCCATTGTCTCAACACTCTAGGTAGCAATATACAATGAATTCACATAAACAGCTAAACAATACTGCAAATAAAACACCTTGACAAAACATTCATTATTGTGGTCGGAGGAGAACGGGGCTTAAAGAACAAACCTTTGAATCCTGGCTATGTTACTTCTCAGCTGTATGACCTCTGGAAGTTGACCTCACCTCTCTGAATTTTATTTCTACACAGAAAGTAATAATGACGTCTCATAATTGTCCTAGGAATTAAATGAAACTTGGAAATATTACATATGTGAAGGTGGTCAGAAAATGCATGTGGACTTTAGAAGGTGATGGGTGGGAAGTGGGACACAGAAGAGCGATGTGGTAAAGTAGGAAGAGGGTCTGTCACTGGCAGAGAGTTGTCATCTGATGGTGTGATGGAGGAACCTTAACACGTCCATAACTGCTCACTTATCTTGTTTTTCTTGTCACTCCACAAATATTCAGTGAGCATCTACAAATGGCGAACAACTTAGACAGAAGGACTGCCCTCATGGAGCTTACAGTTTATCAGAGATACAGACACATAAAGGACTTGAGTTCAGTGAGTTCAATGTTCTAAGAGGGGAAGGAGACGTGAGACATGGAGTGACATCTAATCCAGGCAGGTGAGTGAAGAGAACTTGTGAGAGGCAGGTGACATCTCATCTCTCAGAGACAAGTAGAATCATCTAGGCTGGGGTAGGGTGGGGCAGAGAAGGTGGGAGTGGAAGAGTCTGAAAGAAGTTGAACTGATGCCTACTATCTCTCAGAGAGTGCAAGGGAAGACGTGACCTGACAGCAGAGCTTCATAAATCACAGTTAATGAGTTTGGATCATATCATATGAGCCAATTTAGAATTTTAAGCAAGAGAGTGACACACATGATCAGATTTGCATTTTCAGAAAGCCGAATGAGTTGTGGCAGGGCAAGACCCCTGGAGAGGGAATGACAACCCACTCCAATATTCTTGCCTGGAGAATCCCATGGACAGAAGAACCTGGTGGGCTATAGTCCATAGGGTCACAAAAAAGTTGGACATGACTGAGTGACTAAATAACAACAAGATAAATACAGGGAGACAGGCTAGGAAAAAGTTGTAGGAACTTAACTAAAGGAGGGATTATAGGGGACCAGAGAAAACAGAAAGATGTTTAGAGAATATGGCATACAACATTCAAGAAAAACTGGAGTAAAGGTCAGGAAAGGAAGAAGTCAATAGTGGTTCCCAAGTATCTGGCTTAGGCTTCTAGGAGAAAATATGCCACCATTGGCTGATCTGAAATTTTGAGGAAAGACATTGAGATTGATTTGGAGTATGTCAAGTTTGAAGTTCTTGGAAGATATCCAAGTAGAGATGGAAAAGAGCAAACTAATATGTGGGTTTCAAATCAGTGAAGTTCCAGATTAGAGATAGAAGTTTGGGAGAATATCAATGATAAACAGCTGCTGGACTATCAGTGAGATTTTTCCGAGAGTAGGAGCAAGTGGGAAGACAGGGAAGCTGGCAGAGAACCCTCTATGTTGTGGGCAGAAGAAAGGGACTCAATACAAGAGACTGAATGTCAGCTGGATAGGTGGGAGGAAACCTCACAGAGAACACAGTGTTACAGAAGCCAAGGAAGAGAGGGCATTGCCAGGATGAGATAAGATTTGAGAAGTATTTATTGGATAGGACAGTAGAAGTCTTTACTTGGTGATATGAGTAAGTTCCAAGAGAATCCAGATTGCCAGGGTTGACAGGCAGGTGAGAAAGGCGAAGATAGCAAGTTCAGACAAAACTTACCAAGAACTTACCATGACAGTTAAGACAGAGAAGTACCTGAAAGGAGATGAGTTTGGGAAGAGTTCTGGGAATGATGTTGTTTTTCAAGGTGAGAAAGCCTTGTGCTGTGTGCTGTGCTAAGTCACTTCAGTCGTGTCCACCGTTTTTCAACCCTAAGGACTGTAGCCCAGCAGCCTCCTCTGTCCATGGGATTCTCCAGGAAAGAATATTAGTGTGGGTTGCCATGCCCTCCTCCAAGGGATCTTCCCAACCCAGGGATCAAACCCATGTCTCTTATGTCTCCTGCATTGGCAGGTGGGTTCTTTACCACTAGTGCCACCTGGGAAGCCTTAAACATGTCTTGATACTCATAAGAAGAAGTCAATAGGAAAGAAAGGTTAAAGATATATAGAAGAGAGGAAGGAAATGATGATAGAGGAGAATCCTGAGGGAGATTAATGGAAATAGGATCCAGGAGGTATTTCACTGTAATAAGAATGAAACATGTATATCTGTTAGAAACTCTTTCAGGCTTAAATCCTGTAGGACTGTGACATGAACTCACATTTTAGAAGTCAGGGAATTGCTTAACCATTGGTTAAGCAGCTTAATGTTGGCAGGTTTCAACACTTTTTTTGTTGTTTTTGTTGGCAGAACTCTATGATTTGCTTCACCTTTGCCTCATTACAAGATGGCTGTGGCAGCTTTAAGAATCAATACTTCTATGACCAATTCACATCAGGAAGCATGAATTGGCACAGGGCAGGAATTCCTTCTCTTATACCTCCATTTTAAATGAGAGAATAATATTTTTAGAAGACCCCTAGAAGACTTCTTGATGCATAATATTACCTAAAGTTAGGACTGAAACGTCATCCCTAGGACAAGGCTGGGCTCACTTCTCTGAGATGAATGCATCTCCACCCAGTATCAGTAGAAAATCCAGACTCCAATAATAAAGAAGAAAGGGTAGATAAGGTATGTCAGTGGGTTTGGAAGCAGAAAATTCAGTGAAATCTCATCAAATGTCTATTTTCTCTGTCATTTTGTCATCCAGTAAGAGTGAGTGGAAAGATTTGGTGGGATATGAGGTCTAATAGAGGTGGGGATCTCAAAAATAACCACTGTGAAGAATGGGAGACCAAACCAGCCAAAGAAACATCTAAAATTCCTAGGGGGTCCTCAGAGGGAGCATGCTTGGGGAGGAACTTATAGACCGAAGGAAAGAGGACAGGGAGGGAATTGTGTCCCAAGTGGTCACATACACCAGGGTCTCCAAACCTTGACATTGTTGGCATTTTGGGGAGTTCATGTGTGGGGTTATCCTGTGTACTGTAGGCTGTTTGCGCTTCCCTGGTGGCTTAGATGGTAAAGAATCTGCTTGCAATGCAGGAGACCTAGGTTCGGTCCCTAGATTGGGAAGATCCTCTGGAGAAAGGAACGGCTACCCACTGCAGTATTCTTGCCTGGGAAATCTCACGGACAAAGGAAACTGGCAGGCTACAGTCCATGGGGTCGCGAAGAGTTGGACACTGATTTAAGAGACAGGGGTTCGATCCTCAGGTCAGAAAGATCCCCTGGAGGAGGGCATGGCAACCCACCCCAATACTCTTGCCTGGAGAATCCCATGGACAGAGGAGTCTGGCAGGCTATGGTCTGTAGGGTCTCACAGAGTTGGACATGGGTGGAGGAACTGAGCGTGCACGCACATAGGATGTTTGGCAGCACCGTGGCCTCTGCCACTATATGCCAGCAGCACACACACACGCACCCTTCAGCTGTGACAACCAAGAATGTCTTCAAACAATGTTGAATGTCTCCTGGGAGACAAAGTGGGCTGAGTTGAGAACCACTGCTATACACTATCTCACTTAATCCTGTAGTTCAGGGATGTGGTCCTGATTTCAGGGATGATATTAAGTGCTCAAGGACACACAACTAGGAAGAAATGGAGTCAAAATTTAAACCAAGTCTATGAGAGACATTCTTCCCCCCAGCCTTGAGCTCCACAGCCTGAAATGTACCACCAGCACCACCACCAAATGGGTACTCAGGGTCTTTGGTCCTGGCCTCAGCCTTCCCATCAAGGTTCTCCACCCACAAAGAGTTCACTTTGAGTAGCGAGCTGTTTTTCCAGAAAGAATTAGAGAACCCATAAGAATTAAATCTTTACAAGAGTTCTATACACTCTTTTCTAGGAAGTCAATCCTCCCAGAGAAACATGTGGCAACATTTTCCCAAGGACTTGGAGAAGGAAACCAGCATCCAGAAAGGAAAATCTTCCAAGCTGGAATGTGCTCTAGCCTGCCTCTTTAAATTAAAAAAAATAAAATAAAAGTTATATGCCTGGGAAACATTATATCTGCCAAAGCAATACAAGGACTCGCTATAAAAATGACAGCTCAACTCCATACTGCCTTTCATCCTCAAGACTCCAAGAAGGGCCTCAAAAGTGAAATTTTATCCAAGTGCACACAAACACACACATTTGGGAGAATTCACACATATATCACTTTGTCCACCTCTCTAATGAAGGTGGAATGCAGTGGCAGATGTTTACCAGCTGCCCACCACTCACCCTGCAGCAGTTTAGGACAGGAAGCCAAGGACACTCGATCCAAGAGGAACTGCAGGGAGAATCCAGGGAGGTAAAATCTAATCCTGCAAACTGGGATTCAGCCAAATACATGAAGCACCCTCTGCATCGTTGCTTTGTCCCTTACTTCAAGAGACCAAATGGAGAATGCCAGGCACCTATCTGCATCAGGGAGGCTATGCTCTGCCTATGAAGAGTTGGAACTAGATACGGTCCCTGATACTTGAGGCACAGGTGCCATACACACAGCCTGCGCCTGAGCCCAGTAAAGTCAGGGTTATATGTTTGGTCCCCAGTCTGGTCAGATATCTTCACTCTGTTTAATAGGTTTTGGTTGTATCCCTATTGTGGAGATAACTTCTGGTCTCATTACAAGATAAGCTTTAAAAAAAAAAAAAAAAAATGAAGAATTGCCTCATTGACTGGAGAGATTTCGAGAAATCTGGATGTCTTGAAGGAGGCAATGGTTCAGGAAGAGGAAGTCACTGCTGAGATTACTAGGAGACTGGAGAAATAAGAGAAGAAAATCTGGAAGAAGGAAGAGAAAAGGCTGGCTACAATTACCCTGGCATCTTCAGAAAACAGTAGTGCCCCAGAGGAGTGTGAGGAGAAAAGTGAAAGACCCAAAAAAGTAGAAAAAACAAAAGTTCCAGGAGGCTTCTTGGGAGAATGGAATGGAAGAATCATCTGCCTCCTTCTCCAAATCCAAGAAAAGGAAATCTTTTTCCAAGGAGGAGCTAGTTAGTAGAGATCTTGAATAAACAGCTGGCAGTGGAGGTCTTCCCAAGAGGAAGTAAGTCTTTCCCCAAAAAGGAACCAGTTGGTGATCCTGAAAAGTCAGAAAACAAGAGGGTCCCTAAGAAAAAGAAAAAATTCTCTTCCAAGGAGGAGCCACCCAGCAGAGGATCTGAAGAGGCCGCTCCCAACAATAGCAGCAGTTTCAAGAAAAAAGAGAAAGCTCCAAAAGCTATCTGAGGAAAATTAGAATGGACATCTCCCTAGTGGGGCATAACTTACAGAGATGTTTCCTAACCCATCCTCTAGACCCCAATAAAAATTTTTAAAAAGATAAAAACAAAACAAAAAAAGAATCACTAATGTACTTAGGTAGTAGGGAAAATGAGAGGTTGCGGATGGCATCTTGTCCAACTGGGTAGGGCAGTGCATACAAAGCAGGGTGAAATGAACTAACATCTGTTCATGTTCACCTGGATTCAGCTCAGGTGAAGCTCTGACCTAGGAGCTTTGAGTGTGTATACTTAGTCGCTCAGTCTTATCCAACTCTCTCCGACCCCCATGGACTGTAGCCCATCAGCCTCCTCTGTCTATGGGATTCTCCAGGCAAGAATACTAGAGTGAGTTGCAATGCCCTCCTCCAGGGGATCTTCCCAACCCAGGGACTGAACCCAGGTCTCCTGCATTGCAGGCAGATTCTTTACCATCTAAGCCACCAGGGAGGCCCAGGAGTTTACCAATGTCATCTCTTATTAGGTCATAGTATCTGAACTTTACAAATGAAGAAACTGAAATCTTAGGGAAGTTAAGATATTTTCTCTAAATGTTTTTAGGGAAATTAGGATATCTGTTACCTGGAGTAACAGGAAAATTCGGGCTTGGAGTACAAAACAAAGCAAGTCAAAGGCTAACAGAGTTTCACCAAGGGAACACACTGGTCATAACAAACACCGTCTTCCAACAACACAAGAGAAGACTCTACACATGGACATCACCAGATGGTCAAAACTGAAATCAGACTGATTATGCTCTTGGCAGCCAAAGATGGAGAAGCTCTTATACAGTCAGCAAAAACAAGACCAGGAGCTGACTGTGGCTCAGATCATGAACTCCTTATTGCCAAATTCAGACTTAAATTGAAAAAAGTACAGAAAACCACTAGACCATTCAGGTATGACCTAAATCAAATCCCTTACGATAATACAGTGGAAGTAACATATAGATTCAAGGGACTAGATCTGATAGACAGAGTGCCTGAAGAACTATGGACGGAGGTTGTACAGGAGTGACATTGAACAGGAGGCAGTGATCAAGACCATCCCCAAGAAAAAGAAATGCAAAAAGGCAAAATGGTTGTCTGAGAGGCCTTATAAATAGCTGAGAAAAGAAGACAAGTGAAAGGCAAAGGAGAAACAGAAAGATATACCATTCGAATGTAGCGTTCCAAAGAAGAGCAATGAGAAATAACAAACCTTCCTCAGAGATCAATGCAAAGAAATAGAGGAAAACAATAGAATGGGAAAGACTAGCGATCTCTTCAAGAAAATTAGAGATACCAAGGGAATGTTTCATGCAAAGATGGGCTCGATAAAGGACAGAAATGGTATGGACCTAACAGAAGCAGAAGATATTAAGAAGAGGTGGCAAGAATACACAGAAGAACTGTACAAAAAAGATCTTCATGACCCAGATAATCACGATGGTGTGATCACTCATCTAGAGCCAGACATCCTGGAACTTGAAGTCAAGTGGGCCTTAGAAAGCATCACTACGAACAAAGCTAGTGGAGGTGATGAAATCCCAGTTGAGCTATTTCAAATCCTGAAAGATGATGCTGTGAAAGTGCTGCACTCAATATGCCAGCAAATTTGGAAAACTCAGCAGTGGCCACAGGCTTGGAAAAGGTCAGTTTTCATTCCTATCCCAAAGAAAGGCAATGCCAAAGAATGTTCAAACTACCGCACAATTGGACTTATCTCACATGCTAGCAAAGTAATGCTCAAAATTCTCCAAGCCAGATCTCAACAGTACATGAACTGTGAACTTTCAGATGTTCAAGATGGTTTTAGAAAAGGCAGAGGAACCAGAGATCAAATTGCCAACATCTGTTGGATCATCAAAAAAGCAAGAGAGTTCCAGAAAAAGCATCTACTTTTGCTTTATTGACTATGCCAAACCATTTGACTGTGTGGATCACAACAAACTGTGGAAAATTATGAAAGAGATGGGAATACCAGACCACCTGACCTGCTTCCTGATAACTCTGTATGCAGGTCAAGAAGCAACAGTTAGAACTGTACATGGAACAACAGACTGGTTCCAAATCAGGAAAGGAGTACGTCAAGGTTGTATATTGTCACCCTGCTTATTTAACTTATATGCAGAGTACATCATGCAAAATGCTGGACTGGATGAGGCACAAGCTAGAATCAAGTTTTCTGGGAGAAAACCTCAGATACACAGATGACACCACCCTTATGGCAGAAAGTGAGGAAGAACTAAAGAGCCTCTTGATGAAAGTGAAAGAGGAGAGTGAAAAAGCTGGCTTAAAACTCAACATTCAGAAAACTAAGATCATCCATCCATTCCCATCAATTCATGCCAAATAGATGGGGAAACAATGGAAACAGTGAGAGACTTTATTTTGAGGGGCTCCAAAATCACTACAGATGGTGACTGCAGCCATGAAATTAAAAGACGCTTGCTCCTTGGAAGAAAAGCTATGACCAACCTAAACAGCATATTAAAAAACAGAGACATTACTCTGCCAACAAAGTCAAAGCTATGGTTTTTCCAGTAGTAATGTATGGATGTGAGAGTTGGACTATAAAGAAAGCTAAGCACCGAAGAATTAATGCTTTTGAACTGTGGTGTTGGAGAAGACTCTTGAGAATCCCTTGGACTGCAAGGAAATCCAACAGTCCATCCTAAAGAGATCAGTCTTGGGTGTTCATTGGAAGGACTGATGGTGAAGCTGAAACTCCCATACTCTGGACACATGATGCAAAGAACCGACCCATTGGAAAAGACCCTTATGCTGGGAAAGATTGAAGACGGGAGGAGAAGGGGACAACAGAGGATAAGATGGTTGGATGGCATCACCGATGTGATAGACATGAGTTTGAGTATGCTCTGGGGGTTTGGTGATGGACAGAGAGGCCTGGCGTGCTGCAGTCCATGGGGTCACAAAGAGTCAGACACAACTGAGCAACTGAACTGACTGAAGACATTTGTTGGGGTTATATCCCTAATAAGCCAGGTTTCAAGCTCAGGTCTGCCTACCTCAAAGGGCACATTTCATGTTACCACAATATCACAACTGAGAATATTGTTTTTACCCTAGAAATCTCCTTTATGTCTCCTCCATGTCATTACCCACCTTCTCCAGGTAAACACTGTTCTTGCTCCTTTTCAGTTCAGTTCAGTTCAGTTCAGTTGCTTGTATTGCTGTTGCTGCTAAGTCGCCTCAGTCGTGTCCAACTCTGTGCGACCCCAGAGACGGCAGCCCACCAGGCTCCCCAGTCCCTGGGATTCTCCAGGCAAGAACACACTGGAGTGGGTTGCCATTTCCTTCTTCAATGCATGAAAGTGAAAAGTCAAAGTGAAGTCGCTCAGTTGTGTTTGACTCTTCGCGACCCCCTAGACTGCAGCCTACCAGGCTCCTCCGTCCATGGGATTTTCCAGGCAAGGGTACTGGAGTGGGGTGCCACTGCCTTCTCCGAGTTGCTTGTATTACCACAGATTAAATTTGTCTGTTTTTGAACTACATATAAATGGAATCATCTACCATGTATTCTTTGATATCTCACTTTTTTCACTCTAATTAGACTTATGAGATTCATTTGTGTTTTTGTGATTGTTGTCGTAACTTGTTGATTCCCATTACTATATAGGATTCTACTGTGTGAATATATTGTTGTTTATTTACCCATCCTATTGTTTATTTGCATGCGGGTTGTCCCATTTAGGAATATTATGTATAATAATGCTGCTTCAGGCTTTCTTGACATCTCTTTTGGTACCCATCTGTTTGTACATCTATACCTAGGAATAAAATTGCTGAATCATAATATACAGGTTTGTTCACTTTTAGTAAATAATGTCAAATAGTTTTCCAATTAACATTCTCACTATCACTATGTGAAGGTTCCATTTGCTCCACCAAAAATTGGTGTTTGAGTTTCTTTTAAAATTTTAACCATTCTGGTGACTGTGTAGTTGTATCACATTGTGGTTATATTTCCTTAATAATTAATGAATTTGAAGATGTTTCCAAATAATTATTGGCCATTTGATCCATTCCCTCCTTTGTGAAGGGATATGTTTTCATATATTGGTTTACTGGAGATCTTTTTATATGTGCTCTGTACGTAAATCCTTTGTTAAATGATTGTATCACAAGTATCTTCTTTCATGGTGTGGTTAGCGTGCTCATTCTCTCTGGTATCTTTTCATTCTTAATTTTAATGCTTTTAATGAAGTCCAGCTTATCAAACACTTTTGTTATGATTTTTATATAATTTAAAAAATATTGGGCACCCAAGTTGATAAAAGATATTCTCCTATGCAATGTTTTGACTATTTATTATTTACCTTCCATATTTGGATTTACAATCCCACATGAATTTTCAAGTATGAGGTAAGGTAGGAGTTAATTTTCCCCCTCTAAATGGGTATCATATTAACCTCAAAACAGTTATTGACAAAACTGTCCTTTTTACTACTGCACTGAAGTGGTAACTTATTCACATACATGTGTAGGTCTGCTTCTGAACTCTTTATTCTGTTCCTCTGGTCTGTTTGTCTATCTTTGCACTCATTCTGTCTACCTTAATTAACATGGCTTTACAGCAAGTCTTTATAGTGTAAAGTACGCTAGCTGTGTTCTTCTTCCAGGTTGCCTTTGCTATTTTTGCCCCCATAGAATGTTACATGTATTTTAGAATCAGCTTGTCACTTTTTAAAAATCCGTGAAATTTTAAATGAATTGCATTGATCAATTTTGAGAAAATAGACATCTTTACAAAATTAAGCCTTTCTGATCTGTAAACACCATGTATCTTTCCATTTATTTAGGTCTTCTTTAATTTCCCACAAAAATGTGTAATTAAAAAGTGAAGGTCTAGCTGTTTCTGTAGACATAGTTCTAGGTATTTAGCAATTTTAATCCATTGTAAAGTTTATAATTTTTAAAACTTTATTTTTGCATTATTTGTAGGTAGTATATAGAACACAAATACTTTTATATTGCCTTGTATCCAGTGTCTTTGCTGAATTAGGTTTAGTTTTAATCATGTATCTATATATTCTTTTTATATTTATCTATATATTCTATATATTCATTTATCTACATATTCTTTATATTCATTTATCTATATATTCTTTTGATACAAAATCATGATATATCCAAATGATAATAGTGAACATACTTGTCTCACTTCCAGTATCAAAGGGAAAGCTTTCAATGTTTCAACATTAAAGAGATACCCTTTACAAACTAAGATTCCTTTCATCTTACTTGGTGTGAGTTTTAATAATGAATGTAGTTTTAATTTTGTGAAGTACTTTTTCTGCATCTCTTGAGATGATTATATATTTCCTCCTTTATTCTGTTAATGTGGTGAATTATAATAATTGATTCTCTAAGGGTAAGTTAACCTTCCAATCTTGGCATAAAGCCTCATTTGGTCATGATGTATTCTCTCAGTTGTATATGATTAAGTTTGAATTTGTTTAGTTCTTTGGGGGCTATTTTGATTTCCTTTTTGAGTAATGGGTTTAATTTACATATAGGTAAACTTCATTATAATCAGAGAATCTATTTCTTTGAAGTTTCTTGAAACTTGTTTTACTTCTCCATTTATAGTTTATTCTGGTATTTATTTTATGTACATGAAAAGAAAATGTATTCTGCAATTATAAGTTGCAGAGTTCTATAGATGTCAATTACATTGTTTCTTGTGTTGTTCACATTTTCTGTAATTCTACTGATATTTTATGTATTTACTTTATCAGTTATTGAGAGAGCTTTGTTAAAACCTCACACTTTGTCAGCAAAATTTTCTACTATTCTTTAATCTGTCATTTTTTGCTTTATTTATTAGGAGGCTATTTTAAGTGTATAATTACTATGTGTTCCTCAGAGGTTGACCCGTCTAATGTTTTTAAATATTCTAACACTTTGAATTGCTTCTTATCCTAAAGTCTGCTTTGTTTGATTTTAGTATAACTATAACAATCATTTGGTTGATGTTTTCTTATGTATCTTGTTCTATCATTTTGCTTCCAATTTCTCTGTACCCTTACATTTAAGATGTATCTTTTATATAAGTAGCATTTAATTAGAATTTTCGCTTTTATCCAAAAATATTATTATCCAAAATATTTGGACAATATTTTTTAACTGACGTGTTTAATGCATTTATATTTAAAATAACTACAGATGGATTCGGAGAAGGCAATGGCACCCCACTCCAGTACTCTTGCCTGGAAAATCCCATGGACGGAGGAGCCTGGTAGGCTGCAGTCCATGAGGTTGCTAAGAGTCGGACACAACTGAGAGACTTCACTGTGACTTTTCACTTTCATGCATTGGAGAAGGAAATGGCAACCCACTCCAGTATTCTTGCCTGGAGAATCCCAGGGACGCGGGAGCCTGGTGGGCTGCCGTCTACGGGGTTGCACAGAGTCGGACATGACTGAAGCGACTTAGCAACAAATGGATTTGGTTTTAAAATCTAACATTTTATTTGTTTTCTAGTTGTCCCATTTCTTCTCTCATCCTCTGTACTGTTCTTCATTTCTTCTTGCATTTCTGTATTTCTAGCTGAGATTATTTTTCATTTGTCTAAAGAACTCTTTTTAGTATTCATCTTATTGTATCAGTTGGTAACAAAGTCTCTCAACTTTTGATTGTCTAAAATGTCTAAAAAAACCCCAAATCATGGAACCCCAAATCCCCAGGGAATCCCAAATTTAAAAAATCCGATTCCAAGCCCCCAGGAATCCCCCAACCATGGAAGTCCCTATGCCTGAGATGGAGGAGACTGTAGTCAGGATATGCATCCTAGGCACCCAGGGCATGTCAAGCCCTATTCATAGGCACCAGGAGGCCCCCAAACAGAAATTCTCATCCCTGGAAACCAGAGGACTTCAATGCCCCGAGTCCATGGATCACAAGATACCCAAATTCCAAGAGCCCCAGTCCCAAGGGAACCCCAAATCCTCAAGCCTCCCTCTCTAATAGACGAGGAGCATTGAGGCCTTCAGGGGATCCCAAATCCTGGAGCCCCCATTTCAATCTACATTCTGGTAACAGGTCCAAAACGCCAAATCTAAGTTACTGGCCCTGAAGGACCTCAGAGCACCCTGGTCAGAACAGCAGAAACCGACGGAGACCCTGAAGGCCCAGGGTGTCCAGGGCAGACCTGGGGCCCTGAAAACCAAGGACAGCTCACGACTGCCCCTTCACTGCATGTCCCCAAACTCAGCATGACCCCTATCCCCTTCAATAAAGACGTTTCTATGGCAAAAAAAAAAAAAAAAAAAAATGCCTTCATTTTATCTTCATTTTTTTGAGGGATATTTTTTCTGGGTATCAAACTCTAGAATGGGAGATATTTTCTTTCAGTTTGATGAATATGTCATTGCAATGTTCTTTTTGCTCCCAGCATTTCTGTTGAGAAGTCAAATGTCAATCTCATTGTGGCTCCCTTAAGGTTATTGTGTCTTTTAATATCACCTCTTTTAAGATTTTTCTCTTTATCTTGATTATGATGCACCTAAATATAGTCTTATTTATATTTACTCTAGTTTTTAGAGTGCATATTGAATTTGTAGCTGGATGATTTCTATCAGTTCTGGAAAATTCTCAGACAATATCTCTTCAAATATTGCTTCCATCCATGTTATTTCTCTTTTATTTCTGAGTTTATACTTATAGGTTGTAAGAACTTTTCACCATGTTCCATATGTCTCTTATACCTTTTTTGGCTTTCTCCAATTTTTTACCTCTTTGTGCTTCATTCTGATATTTTCAGCTAGCCTACAATGATTAGCTTTCTAATTATTTTTTTATATGATTCTATTCTTCTGTTAAGTCAATCTATTGAATTATTTATTTCTGTTACATTACTCTATTGAATTAATTACTTTTTACTGTAGTTTTCAGTTTGAGAAATTTATTTTAATTCTTTATACTTATAGATTCCACTTCTCTGGTGAACTCTATCTTGTCATCTACTTTTTGTACATATTTATCATAATTATCAAATAATGACACCTGAATTACCTATGGCTCTGCTTCCATTATCTGTTTCCTTGTTTTTCCTTTTAGTGATTTTTAATTGAATGCTGGACATTATGTATAATAAATTGTAGAGAAATTGGGTAATGTTACTTCCCTGGTGACTCAGATGGTAAAGAAACTGCCTGCAATGCAGGAGATCCAGGTTTGATCCCTGGGTCAGGAAGATCCCCTGGAGAATAAAATGGCAACCCACTCCAATATTCTTGCCTGGAGAATTCCATGGGCAGAGGAGCCTGGTGGGCTACAGTCCATGGGGTCCCAAAGAGTCAGACACGACTGAGGGACTAACACTTTCACTTTCATCTCTCTCCACAGGGACTTTAATTTCCTTCTGGCTGGCAATTAAAGTAGAAAAGATCACCTTGGCTGAATAATAATTGAGATAATTTAAGATTTGATTTTGGTTTTCATAAGAGTTGACTACTTTTTAGGTCTTCACTTAATCCCAGGATATAACCTCTAAAGGTCTCAACTGAAAGCCTCAGTGTGTATAAGGCTCTCTTCTGTACTGTGTCCTGCACTCCAATAATAGCTCACCAGCACCTTGAAACTGAAGAAAGTTCTGCGTTGGTTTATAGCCTCAATGCTAGCACATGTAATTTAGAAATTGGCAGATGTCTCAAGGTGGAAGCAAGGCAGAATATAGGAGCTTATTTCTCTGAGGCTCTCTTTCCTCTGAGATCTTGGTCTGCCATGTCCCAGTTGCCTTGGTAATGCTGAATTCCAGATTTTGTCTTGATAGCCCCATGAGACTGCCAAAATCTCTAACCACTGTTTCCTGCTTAGTGTCTCAGCCCTATTATGCTTATAAATCAGTAAATTCTTCCAGTATAAAAAACATCAGAAAATATTGAGCATCACTTTTTCTAGGCTCTTGGCCCCACAATGTCTGGTTGATTTGGTTATTCGCCAATGCCTTCAAGGAGCTGGTTTTTTTTTTTCCCCCTTTTATAGAGCTTTTGTTATCTTTATTGGGAAACATATTTTCATAAAAGCATATTCTCACAGTCATAGCCAGAGGTGAAAGTTGATTGGTTATTTTTAAAGTCCCCAAGGTGGCTCTAATATATGATCATAGTTAAGGACCATTGTCCTAACTTATCATACTCTCTCATGCACATGTAATTTCCTCTGCCAGGAACTCCATTGCACATATTCTGCCTGGCTAACCTCTAGAGGAAGCCTTAGTTATGGACAGATGAGGTCACTGGCCATCCTACGTAAGTCTATAAAACATCTTGTCTATCCAACTTTATCACTTAATCCATTCTATTCTAATTTGTGAGTTTTTGCACTTATCTCCTCTATCAGATTGTGAGTTTCTTATGAATAGGGACCATCTAACTTTTTTGTTACATCTTGTAAGTCCTTGAATAGATGATATTAAATATCATATCGCTCTTAAGTTCCCACTGTTCCTAAGCAACAGTCCTTTTTCTTCCTCTCCAATCCCATGGAATAGCTTTTGGATCCATCCCAACACATCTGTCCTTTTGATCCTCTGAGACCATTGTAACTCTTCACCTTCCCAGGCTTAATCAATATGAAGCATTTCTAATCCTGCTACCAACTTTGAATATCCTTCACGCTTCTTCTTTCATTTTCATGTATGTATGGCATTCTCTTTCTGCTAAATATACATGTTAATGCTTTTTGGGGTGTATTAATTCAGTCAGTCAGTAAGCATGTGTAGAGCTACTAATATATGCACCAGCTGTGAGGGAAGGTATGGCGGGTTTCATTATTCAAAGCTCAGCTCAAGGTTATTACTTTTGGAAAATGTCTTTCTAGGTGTGTTATTTTGGGGGATGGTAGTGCTCCTTTATCCAGAGTTCATGGCCTGGTTGGAAAAGTGAAATGACCCCATCCTTCCACTTTGAAAGAGATGAAGAGTGCTTCCTGCATTACACTAGCTATTTAGCTAACTGATGAAAGTGTTATCATATTGGAATTTTTCTAGATATATATTGGGAGAATGGGGGGAGGGGGATCAAAACTTGCTGACAGCCCAAAGAAAAATATCTTCCCACCAGAGCAGCTGTTGCTTAGTTAATGTGTATCCTGTCAGTGAGAAAATAGGAGGCTTTCTTAAAATGTCTTTTTTTTGTTTGATTGCTTGCCTGTTCCAACACTGATTAGCTTGTTCTATGCATGTATCATTTACAAGGGGTGTGTGTGTGTGTGTGTATGTGCGCGTATCACTAGAGGGAGCAGAAGAAATGGGAGGGAGATTGTCTCTCTCATAGTTGCAACTCCAGCTAGGCTTCTTCTCTGCCCTTACTATAATTCTCCAGTGGTGCTGAAATAGTGCTGTGGCAGCAATAGTGCTGTGAAGTGGGCTGTAGAGAGCATCTAGCCTCTTCCTGGGTTTTAAGCATTAGCATCTTTTTGTGATCCTGTAGGCAAGAAAATGTGGATCAAGACTATCACTCTGTGATAATCTCCCAAAGGTCAAACTTAGATTCAGTAGAGTAATCCTAGTGAAACAAAAGAAAGTGAAAGTCACCCAGTTGTGTCCAACTCTTTGCGACCCCATGGACTATACAGTCCATGGAATTCTCCATGCCAGAATACTGCAGTGGCTAGCCTTTCCCTTCTCCAGGGGATCTTCCCAACCCAGGGATCAAACCCAGGTTTCCTGCATTGCAGGCAGATTCTTTACCAGCTGAGCCACAAGCTGAGCCACAATCCTAGTAGAGAGAGCTATATAATTTCAAAATAAAATATCCAAGTAAGTAGTTGTATTTCTGTTTCCAGAAAGCAGGAAACATAATTTGTTTACCTTTGCACTTCTCATGGTACCCGCTGCAGTGATTTCCATTCAAAAATGAGGAAATGAATCCAAATAGTGATAGAAAACAAGAGAGATTGTCATCTGTCTTAAGTGGACGAGGTCTGAGCCTGGTCAGTTGTAGGAGAATGTATGATATGAGTTATATGTATTCCTTTTAGACCTGAGAGTGATGAGTGAGTAACCAAATCCCTTTCAGGCTTCATGTCTTTCTCCTACTGAATTATCTGTATTTCAAGTTTTCTGTAAATTGATACCAACAAGCATATTCCAGACTAATACTTACCAATGACTGTAAGTATAATACTTTTTTAATGACAAAAGTTCCCCTTACCCATACATGTGAGAAGCTATACTTTTAGAATCACTGATTGAGAAAATACATGACAAAATCAACCATGAGTCAGTTTCTTTTTTAAGGATATTTGAATCAATACAATATCTGTGCATATTTCAAAGTCAATATAAATGTTTGTATGTATGATACATTATACATATAGACAGTATTTTACTTCCCTGGTGGCTCAGATGGCAAAGAATCTGACTGCAATGCAGAAGACTTGGGTTCAATTCCTGGGTCAGGAAGATCCCCTGGAGAAGGGAATGGCTATGCCTTCCAGCATTCTTGCCTTGAGAATTCCATGGACAGAGGAGCCTGGCAGGCTACAGCCCATGGAGTTGCAAATAGTCGTACTTGACTGAGCAACTAACAATAACTCTGGATTTACAGACCCTTTGAAATAACCCTTTGTTCCCTAGTCTTTCTCCCTTTATCCCTTCTGCTCACACTTCCTTCATGTTGTGGCACTCCTACTCAAGGATCTTATCGTTCTTAATTTTGTACTTGATTCCTTTTCTCTCTCTTGCCTGGCTCGGCTTGTCTGCTCCTTTCCAGTAGCCCTAGTTTAGCCATCCCTTCATTTGAAATCAAATTATTTATTATATCCATTTGATGACCTCATTAACTTCATGCAAACTTGGCCCCAGTCCTGGCCATCAGCATACCTCACTTATCTCACCTCAACTAAGCAAATAAAAGTTCTCCTAAAGCTGTCTTCCTTGTTTGGTTGGTTGCCTGTTACAGCCCTAACTGGCTATTTTGTATACCTGGGGAATTCATCAGTGACTATATGAGATCTCCAGTGATAACCATGTCTGTCCTTTGTGAAGAACTCAGGTCTGGGCTCTACAGCTTGGAGAAGTGCATAAATATTTGTTAGGAAAAACAAAATTATGAAGGTTGGAGGGGCACTTGTAATGTCAGTTCAGTTCAGTTCAGTCACTCAGTCGTGTCTGACTCTTTGCGACCCCATGAATCGCAGCACGCCAGGCCTCCCTGTCCATCACCAACTCCCGGAGTTCACCCAAACTCATGTCCATCGAGTCAGTGATGCCATCCAGCCATCTCATCCTCTGTCATCCCCTTCTCCTCCTGCCCCCAATCCCTCCCAGCATCAGAGTCTTTTCCAATGAGTCAACTCTTTGCATGAGGTGGCCAAAGTACTGGAGTTTCAGCTTCAGCATCATTCCTTCCAAAGAAATCCCAGGGCTGATCTCCTTCAGAATGGACCGGTTGGATCTCCTTGCAGTCCAAGGGACTCTCAAGAGTCTTCTCCAATATCACAGTTCAAAAGCATCAATTCTTTGGTGCTCAGCTTTCTTCACAGTCCAACTCTCACATCCATACATGATCACTGGAAAAACCATAGCCTTGACTAGACAGACCTTTGTTGGCAAAGTAATGTCTCTGCTTTTGAATAGGCTATCTAGGTTGGTCATAACTTTCCTTCCAAGGAGTAAGCGTCTTTTAATTTCATGGCTGCAGGCACCATCTGCAGTGATTTTGGAGCCCAAAAAAATAAAGTCTGACACTGTTTCCACTGTGTCAGGTGTTCCCTATTTACAGAATCTAATTAAGCTACACAAATTGAGGATATTTTATGGCCTGCAAGGGAGACTGTCCTGACCTAGGCCAACACTGACCTAAATCAGAAGAGCAAGATAACAAGGGGCTGAACTTTTCCATCCCGCGATCTTCATTCTTGTAGTTTGTTTTTATAGCTTTGTTTCATGGGTGCCACAGAACAAACCCACCCCCCTCTTCCAGAGGATATTTTCCACAAATTAAATGGCAATTTTTCTGTTCCCCTTTTGACTTCTTCCTTTAGGTTTAACCAGACTTCCCTGGTGGCTCAGATGGTAAAGAATCTGCCGGCAAGTTTGGATACAGAGGAGGCATGTGTTCAATCCTTGGGTCAGGAAGATCCCCAAGAAAAGGAAATATCAACCCACTCCAGTATTTTTGCCTGGAAAATTTCATAGACAGAGAAGCCTGGTGGGCTACAGTCCATGGGATCACAGAGTCCGAGACGACTCAGCACACACACACACACACACACACACACACACAGAGTGTTGTCTGAACAGTGACAAACACAGTGTTTGGGTTGATGTTACGTGGGCCTTACTTATGTGCCTTCCAGGATTTCTGAACTTCGGTTTGCTTTTTAAACTGACCCTCAACGTGTGAGCTGCCTGGCTAGTTACTGACATCCTACCTGTTCCTGACTTTCAGCAATGGCGACACTCCAGACTCCTGGCTGGACAACCAGGATGACTCAGCGCTTCCAGACAATTTGCTGCATATTCTGCTCCTAACATCTATCTGGTGGCCCCTCTTCATGAATCTGCCATTGACAAGGTCCAAGGTGCCAAGAAAGAAATCAGACAGAAAGAGGTCATGCCCTAAAAGAAGGTCTATGGAGCCTATAGGAAGTTCCAAGTTTAAATCTGCAAATCTCTGTGGGATTTTCCTTCTTCATGGCTGAGTCCAGAAAAGAAAGTTGACTGAAAGCTGGAGACCACCCCTTGACAAAATATTTTTTTAAAATGAAAGTTCTCAAGTATTCCTGTTTTTTTGGCTTTTAGCTATGTGGTATTTCAGAGATTTCTTGTTCTTAAAATCTGTTAGCAATCCCCAAATCTACAAACAGGCTTTAGAAGATGGGGGTTGGAGAGGCAGCGAGAAAGATTGTTTCAGGAGCAATCCCTCTGAAAGGAAAAGCCGAAACCTAAATTGGATACAGCTGAAAATATCTCAATCCTGCACGATTAGTCTTGACACAAGCCCTGCAGCAGAAGCATTCTGTGTGTTAAAGGAATTACTCCAAAGGTTTTTCTTTTCTTATTGCCCACTTATTTTTCTGAAAAGCCATCTTCTGCAATTCTCTATTTTATACTAATGCAAAGCCTTCTGGGATTATTGTCCTATATGGATTCCAACAGGAGACATTTTCCTGGAGGCCATGATTAAACAGACTCCCTGGAATTTCGGCTTACCTGAGCCAGCTTGAAGCATCAACACTTCAGGAATACTCAGCCCAGCCAAGGAGCCCTGAGTGACCACAGTAAGACAAAAAATCAGCCACATGAAAACTGAATAGGGCCAATCAAATCATTGTTTTGTCCTCCAGGGAGCAGTCTTGATTTCCTATTTCATCTCTTTGGGTTTGTAATGATCTAATACCCAAACCGTCACCACTTCCTCCTTGAAGTTCCTCCAAATTTTAGAGCTTTGCAGACAGGGGTGTTGTTTGCTGGATTCTGATCCAAGTCAATGGGATAATCTGTCTACTCTCATTCTTAAGAATCTCTGTTCTCACCTCTGTTTGGATGTCAGCTTTTCAGATTTACCAAACAGCAGCAAGCCGAAAATGGGTTTGAATAGAAAATGAGAGAAATGGAACTTCAGTTGATCAGGATGTTTGCTCTTATTTTTAAAAAGGCTTGAGTCATACTGGATGCCTTAAAACCACATGGATCGTGGGACATCAGCAAAAGAAGGGACAGTATTTGGGAATCCAGTCAAATTCAAACCCCTCTGCAGGGCTTAGTCCCCCAAAATGCTGGTTCACATCTCCCAAACACCAAAAAAATTCACTTTATAAAACCAGCCAGATCTAATCTGAACTTTCCTATTTGTTCCAGCAATCCATAGTTATTGCACTCTGCCAAGAGGACTTTTCCTCAGGCACACTCTTCAGGAGAATCATATAATCTATTGGCATAATGGTCCTTTTTCAAGAGAAGTATTTCATTTTAATAAAAATGTGTACCACCATATTTAATCAATCAGGCTGATTGACAACAGCAATCGCTGAGTCTTGCAGCAGATGCTGCTGCTCCCTCATTCTTATTCCAGTTTCGTTTCTCAATCAAATCCATGTGTAAAAAACATAATGTGCTGCCAACACAATGTAATAAAACCTCAACTGAAATGCACACCAGCACGACAGAAACTGATAACTCCAAGTATGGGAAAAGTTAACTTCAGAAAAATCACTTCTGACACCCAAGTACTCAAGGTTTATGGACAAGAGATGCATCATCTCACAAGAGCTAACATGAATAGACCAAATTCATGGATTTGTCCTGAAACAGAAAATAATAATCTCTAAAGCAACATTTTCCAAACGCTGGCAGAAAAAGCCTTTTTAAGCAGCCCAGAAATCATCCTTAAAATTGGCTGAGTTTGTTTGAGATGCACCATTTGTGTCACAGAGCAGTAAATTAGTACTTGAGCAGCATTTTTTTTTTACGGTGGTGCAGACTGGTTAAAGATGATGTATCACTGGTTGTCACAGATTGAACCAGCAGTTTTCAAAGTTAATGATTCATAAAGGAATAAAGGTAACCTAATTACAGCAATACCAGGACAGAACCCAGTTACTGCACTCAAATTCTGAGTTCCAAATTTCAGACTGGGAGAATTGTGCATACTTCTGTGGGACTTTATTCATGCAAAAGGGTGAGTTAGGGAGCAGACTTATGAATGCCTAGAAAGGAGGATAGATCTGCTGTAGTTATCATAGTAATTATACTATGAAATCTATGATTATACTATGTTGACTGGTATTCTCCAAAATTTATGTTCCCCCAGAACCTCATCATGTGACCTTACTTGGAAATAAGGTCTTTGCAAATGTAATTAGTTGCAATGAAGTCAGGCTAGACTAGAGTGGGCTCATCCAATGACTGGTGCCCTTATAAGAAAGCCAAGTGAATACACAGACATATATACAAAATGCAGTGGGAAGATAGACTTGTCAAGACAGAGGCAGAAGTTAGAGTGATGCAGTTACAAGCCAAGGAGATTCAAGGGCTTCCAGCACCACCAGAAAGAAGCAAAGCATGTGTGGCACAATGCAGCAATGCCAACATTTGAACAACAATTGCCAGTAATTTCTTACAAGGAATTCATTCACAGTTGGACATAATATGGCCAAATAGTGTCACAAAAGGATCTGGCATCACAGAATGGCTGTAGTCACAGGTAACATTTAGCAATGAAATACAGGAAGTCAATTTTTTTTTTTTAAGGTGGCACTTAATATAGGAATTGTTCCTACCAAAAATTAGGAAAGTCTACAAAATCTTTATGCAGGAGACACTTCCACAAGAAAACCCTCTAGACAGTTGTAGCAGGCCACTGGGGTTATAGAATTTGTACAGTTGTTATGTGACAACTAACTGGGGTAATCACAGCTAGAGCTCTAGAACACAGCTGAGAGATGCACTCTCAATAACAATCTCAAGCACCTGAACCAGAGTGAGATGCCTTCATGGTTAGCACATCAACCTTTGCAGAAGGATGTGACCAGCCCACTGTGAACTGACCTAGATCCATGTGGGATGTAGAAGAAAATTCAGGAGAGGCTCAGTCCTGAAGGATTAGGGCTGAGGATATAGTAAGCCATCATGGAACCCTACGACTCTGCTTTGGTTACATTTGCATCTAGTTACTGCACATGCATACCTGTCTCAAGCTCATCGTTGGTAACCTATCCTGGGTTCCTTTTGCACTGTGGGTTTGGTTCTTCTCAACTCAGTATCTCTTGACTTTATGAGGTCCTCAGAAAAGAAACATTTTTGATGCAGTGAAATAAAAACATCTGGTCCACAATCCAGATGAAAACCACAGTCAAGAAATGTAAAACTCAAGTACACAGGCCTTTTATAGAAGAACGCAGCCTAAATGAGAACTTTTGCTGAGTCTGGGAGCAGGAATATGATTCTCTTGAAAAGAGAATGGATCCATCATCCATTAGGGAAATCTATAAATCTACAACTGATTTGTAGTCCCCCTTTCCCTTGTTTGATCACACAGAAAAATGTATTTCAATATTTATAAGGATTTACATCCTCCCAACTCAAAAAGAGTTATGCATAACCCACTCCAGATGAACACTTACCTGGCCACTGAAGAGGGTACTGTGGATTTTCTGAGATATTTGACAGTAATCATTAGCTTCAACCCCTTTCTGGGTCATCACTGTCCATAGTGTTCAGAATGAGTATCTAAAGACTGCCTCAGCTCTCTTCTGGGACCAATGGAAAGCAAAGGATCAATCTATAAAGAGCTTTGAATGCACAAAGCAGGGGGGTTTTGAAATACATTTTGGTTGTTCTATGACTAAGGCCAGAGGCACCAGGCCTCCATAGTAACTGGGTGGTAACCAGGTCCTACACCTTTCAATGTCTTGGATCTCAGACGTGTTATGAGGGCACTGGTTACTACCAGATATAGGGGTGACTTTTATACAATTGGGCTCTTTGGTTAGCATTTATTTGCCAGTCTCAGTCCTCAGGCTCCTAATTATTACTATAACCAGCACATACAGTTTTCCCAACCCCCTCCACCCCCCACCATAAACACACACAGTGTTCAGAAATGCCTGGAATCATTTGTTGGCCCCTTTTTCCTCTCATTGATCATATATCCACTTATGTCCCACATTTCAGGAATTAGAGTGGCTTAACCAAGATCTTTGATTTTTGACACACAGCTGATGGGAGAAGGCTCTGCCTCCACATCCCACTTGCCCAAAGTTTTGACAACCCCAAAGGGATACCCAAACTTGTAGAAAGAGGTAGAGCCAAGAGACTTTGTCCTGAGTGGACCTCAGTAGGAAGGGGGAAGATCTAATTTAGCAGCCAATGTGATAAAAGCTAGAGTCAGAGGCTTAATGGATAGCTCCAGGTAGAAGAGGACTAAGGATCCTAGCCACACAGGAAAGTCCGAGACACTAGAAAGCCAGCAACCTCCTAAGAACACATGAACTTGGTGCTCCCTACCTCTCACCTTCCAACAAGTGGGTGGCATGTCAGCAGGGCATAAACACAAGATTTTCTCTGCACCCCTCATCAAGGACATACCTGAGAGCTGTGCCCTGCCATAGAGACACTGCCTAGGGACACCCCCTGATGCCTAGAAGGATTTTGTCAACCAAGAATGAGAAGGAGAGAGCTATGGAGAGACTACTAGACTAGGATCCAGGAAACAAATCACCTAGTTAATCACTCTGGTACAGTGCCTTAATTTTCTCATATATAAAACAGAAGCAACACTTGTCCAGATAGGACTGTGAGATGGAAGAACTCAGCCCTGGGGTTTGACAGCCTTGCTATTGCAAGTTAGCTCTGCTATTTCCTAGCTGAGTATCTTGGACATTTAATTCTGAGTTGTAGTTTCCTCATCTGTGAAAATGAGGGTCATGACTGAATACAATGAATCACATGTATGAAGTCTCTGGCTTAGAGAAGTTTTAGAGACATCACAGGAAAAACCTTAAGGTGACTTTCTCAGAGTATGAACCATAAACTGCCACACTGGTGTTTCAGAGGCTACTTCAAGATGGCAAACTTTCAAGAATAGGACTTTTTTCCTTCCCATGATCCTTTCAAAATAACAGATTTTTAAAAAATCATAAAATAAATAATTGTTGTTGTTCAGTTGCTCAGCCGTGTCCGATCCTTTGCGACCCCATGAACTGCAGCACACCAGGCTTTCCTGTACTTCACCATCTCCCAGAGCTTGCTCAAACTCATGTCCATTGAGTTGATGATGCCATCCAACCATCTCAACCTCTGTGGCTATAAATAGTAAAATAAATAACAGTGAAGAGAATAAAAGGGATGTTGTCTTTGAAAAAGAAATTTTAACAGATTTTAGGAAAACAAAACTATGGCAAATGTCAATACACTAACAGGTAGACCCAAGTGGAGGTGTCCACAGCCCAAAATACACAGGATGGGTGATGATGGAGGAAGGCGTACATCTTCCAGGCAGGACCCTGGGCTTAACTCACCCACTCCCCAGAAAGCAAGTTTTCCGTCTAAAGAAATTTAATTGCTTTATTTGGGGAAGAACACGACAGGTGACAAATGTGTTGACACCCCAGAGTCAGGCCTTCTTGTTTAGGGTTACACTGGAAGGAAGCTTGTTTGCATGACCTGCTTCCATACATAGAAACTGATAGCACTCCTGTTCCACATTTAAAAAAATGAGTTTACAGTTCAACATGGACAAACATTTGAGGGGAAAAAAAGATAGACAAATACCTCATAAAGCATCATTTCTATTTGTGTATGCTCAGTCACTTTAGTAGTGTCCAACTCTTTGCGACCCTATGGACTGTAGCCTACCAGGCTCCTCTGTCTATGGGATTCTCCAGGAAAGAACACTAGAGTGGATTGCCATTTCCTCCTCCAGGAGATTTTCCCTGCCCAGGGATCAGAGTCAAGTCTCTTAGGTCTCCTGCATTGGCAAGCGGGATCTTTACTACTAGCACCACCTGGGAAGCCCCCATTCCTATTTATTCATCTTCAAATATTATCAGACAACTACTGATGAACAGATATTTGAGAAAAAAAATTAAAAATACACCATAAGAGACAAAGAGAATTCAAACAGCCAGAGACTTGAAAACACTTTATATACATAAGGTGAAATCATAAAACCAGGATTTTTTTTTTTAATTAAAATAAGAGAATAGTAAATATTCTTGGGAAATTAAATTGTCAAAAAAATTTTTTTAATTAATAGAAAGACTGGAAGATATAATTGAGAAAACTTCCTATAACAGTGAACAAAACAACAAAAGAAGGATAATAAAAGATTGAAAAAGAGGAATGAAGCATAAATTCAGGAGGTATAATAGCCAATTAAGAAAAGTTACAAAAGGGTAAGGGGAAAATTAGGGAAGGAAGGTTATGAAAGAAACAATAAAGAAAATTCCAATGACTGAAGAGAAACACAAATATTAATCAGAATTAATTAAAAGAATGAAAACCTTGATGTATCATGCTGAAATATAATATCACCCAAGATAACATTCTTGAGATTGTAGGGTCAAGGAACTGTAAACAGGTAATTCTAAGGGGATTTGAATCAAAATGGATCAGACTACTTATCAGCGACCAAGGACACTAGACCAAATCAAGGCTTCAAAATATGAAGGTAAAAACTTTGGACCTGGAGTTCTATATCTAGATTCAGTTCAGTTCAGTCATTCAATTTTATCCAACTCTGCAACCCCATGGACTGCAGCAACCAGGCTTCCCTGTCTATCACCAACTCCCGGAGCTTGCTGACGCATGTCCTCGAGTCAGCGATGCCATCCAACCATCTCGTCCTCTGTCGTCCCTTTCTCCTGCCTTCAATCTTTCCCAGCATCAGGGTCTTTTCCAATGAGCCAGTTCTTCGCATCAGGTGGCCAAAGGATTGGAGTTTCAGCTTCAGCATCAGTGCTTCCAGTGAATATTCAGGACTGATTTCCTTTAGGATTGACTGGTTGGATCTCCTTGCAGTCCCATTTGATGAGGATATCAAAGTTCAAATAATGAACATCTGTCATTTTACATATTTAGCCCTGGAATCTGAATGATCAATTCCTAAAGTGCTCTAATCATTTTGGACTAAAGACAAGTACCTGATTAGTGGTCCAGATTCCTGCCACACTTTGTCCTTGTGATTATACCAAGTGAGTGGCTCCTGGCTTAGATCACTAACACTTGTATTCTATGGAGAACCAGACTCTGAGGGAAAAAAATAACTAACATTCTGAGTACAAGGTACTTTTCTTGTCTTATAGAGTTTGGGATTATACACTTATCATGAAGCCTCAAAAACAGGTTTACAGTCTTTACAAAAGGCGAAACAGATTTTCCTTTCCTTTCTTTTAGAGAGCTGAGTGTTGGGTAGTTGCATTGTCAGCCACTCTTGACTGCCTATAATGAAACTACCTCAGACCTTGAGGAGCTTTCTGTGGAGGCAATCAGGAAGGTGAAATTTGGGAGATGTGTCCAGCTCTTCAGCAGAGGTGCTGTTGTGCCCACCCTGGGGAAGGCTTGAGAAACTTTGGGAAGAGTGATTGACGCCCAGGAACTTCAACAGTAGGATTGGGCAGGAGGCAGGAGTCCTGGCCAGCTCCCCCGCCACACACACAGTGCACCTCTGCCTGCCATCCATACCATATGCCACCCTCTGAGCACATCACAGGCTGAAGGAGCCAAGCTTCAGCCACGCTTAACCTTCACCTGCCAGCACCATACTATGCATGAAAAATATCAAAGTGAATCATGAATGATTCTTGCATTTAAAGAGCTCACAGAGAAATGGGGACATGCGGCACATAAGGGTCATCGAAGCTCCCTGAGAGGCGCAACTTGCAGTACAAGTGAGACTTGGCTAGACAAAATCTGGAAAAGAGACTTCCAGACAAAGAGAAGATGCTGACCGAGTCTCAGCTATTAAAACCCCAATTCCAAAGGCTTGAGCTCTGTAGTCTGAGTAGCTAGTTTCCATACCATCACTGGCTTCCCTGATAGTTCAGCTTATAAAGAATCCACCTGGAATGCAGGAGACCCCAGTTCAATCCTGGGTTGGGAAGATCTGCTGGAGATGGGATAGGCTACCCACTCCAGTGTTCTTGGGCTTCCCTGGTGGCTCAGCTGGTAAAGAATCTGCCTGCAACGTTGGGAGACCTGGGTTCGATCCCATATCTTCTGAGGGCACCAAGGACCTACACTGGAAGGCTCCCCCTGACTGCAATGGGAAGGACAAATTGGGAGAGGGGAGCCTGGGTGACAGTGAAGGTCAGGGGCTATCACAGAAGTCTACTATTACTGGAATCTGAGAGTATGCCAATTTACTGTAAAGTTTGAAAACTATTAAGATACAGAGATTGATGAAAGAGAATGAGGAAAAGAAATCAAGCATGACTACTGGATCCTGGCTCAGGTGATTGAAGGGTCAGGGTGGCATGCACCAGGGCATGAGGAGGAAGACCTGGAAGGCACTACTTAAGGAAGGGCACAGGAAGCAGAACCTGGAGAAAACAGCTGAAGAGTGAGCAAGAGAGGATGAAGGAAAACAAGCCAAAAACCCAAGGAAAGGTGAAGGGTGAAGGATCTAGGTTAGACACCAAGAATTTACTTTCAACTGAGTCCTGAGTACTTGAACCCAAGCTTGGATGTCTAAAACATAGAGCTTTTCCTTGCAATTCAAAAAGTCCTTCCTTTCAGTCCTATTTTTTCCAAGTTCTTCATGTTCCAAGATTTCACATTTCACTACCCCACTCATTTAGTACGTTTAATTAATTTCTCAATATTTTTGTGTACGCATTACTGCTTTCTGCACACATAGACATACTAGGATGAAGGAGGAGGTTCTGCTGATTGGTATTTGTAATGTGCTGAGACTGATGAATGAACTCATACACACACCGTCACCATCACCAATAATAATAACAACCTCTGTTACTAAGTGAGAGTCTCACCTCCTGTTTATTGAGCATCTATTATGGACGAGGTCTTCAATTATGAATTTTATAAACATGGCCAATAAACAGAGTAGAAATAACATTTCTCTTTTATAGAGGGAACAAGTAAGACTTCGAGAAGTTAAGTGATTGGCTGAAGATCACAGAGTAAATAATAAAAAGTAGTGGGACATATGTGTACTATCCACCAAGGGTAGAACCCTTTAAAAATGTTTGTGTGCCTAAATGACTGACTTCCTTGATTTCCTTGTTATAATTTGTGGGGAGAGGAGGAGTTTGGGAGGGGGCAGGGAGCAGAGCAAAGGAAACAGAATTACGTGGAATCGGGTCAGGGAATTGCTGTTCCTGAGCCCAGGATTGTAAATTGCTGGCTATGTGTTCAAACACTCCATCCTGCACAATCTCTTTCAGAAACTAATAAGTACATGAATGTTTTTCATTTGCCATAGAAATTTATCCAAATAAACAGAACACCCTGATGCAAAAATTCCTGGCCAGCTTTGAAGAGCAGAACTTACAAATCATTTATTTGTTCATTTAATATTTGTTCAAATATTTACCAAGCACCTACTGGATGCCAAGCATTGGGCTGGTTACTAGGGATTCAATGGCAGACATATCCACCACACCAGCATGGGAGAAAGAACAGAGAGTGCCCTGCTTGAATTGTCTTTGTGGAGGGGACTTAAAGGATGAGAGTGGTTGAGGAGAGGTGGAGGGCTTTGTGGGCAGGGGGGGACGCTTGAGCCAAGGACTGTTGCTCTAAAGCTGTTTTCACCGCTCCTCCCCACCTCCATGTCACGTGGGCAGGCTTACATGGCCTGACCTCTCTGGCTGTATCACAGGGCCTTCCTGTGGGATTCTTCTGCACCTTACGCCAATCTGTAGGAGCACCTATAAACAGACAGTAGGTATGAGCAGAGCTCTCTGGTCTGCCAGAAGCAAGGATTATTTCGGCTTTCTGTCCCTGGTACAGCACAGAGCAGGTCTTCAGTAGACACAGTGGGATATTCACAGCATACCGAGCAGGTTTTTAATACACATCAGGACCCTTTGGGTAGTCCTGGGCCACACTGCCCATTTAGCCACGTTATAGTTCCTTTCTGAGCAAGCAGTTTGGAGATAATACAAAGGTTGGAGGCCCAGGCTCTGCCAGAATAACTTCAGCACACCACTTAAGTTTGTTTTCCTCCTTCATCAAAAGACACGTCAAGTGAGACCATGGTGGACTTGGGATGCGATAGAACTTACCAAAGCCCATGAGTAGGTTTGTTTGTGCTACAGAAAGTCCAAGGTCAACCTTACATCCCATACTCAAGATGGAGCAGAGAGAGATTATCCAGAAAGGAGGTAACATCACATTTGGTCTTTCCTTTATTTCCTTCTGACCTACAATTCTGTGACAAAGTGTTGCTCTTGTCTGTGAGTCACCTGAAGCTTACTTTTTCGACAAGAACAGAGTTCAAGCGCCTGGCATAGAACACAATGGTAGCTAAAAGAATACTGTTTATGGAGAACTGTAATTTTTGAACAGGTAAAAGTGTCACATGGCTCAAAGATGAAAGTAATAGAAAAAATGGACATTGAGAACCCTGACCTCACCAGGCTGATATCGTCCATGTTTGATAACCTGCTCTCTGCCCCCATGAGTCACCAGTTTCTTACCTGCCCTTCCAGTGATTCTTTATGCGAATGCAAGCATATGCGGAATTTTGTTAACTGCATCTTCAGTATCTGTGGAGACAATCATATGATTTTTTCTTCTTAGATCTATTTTGATGAACTATCTTTGCATTCTTAGAATAAGCTGTACTTGGTTATGGAGTATTATTCTTTTAGTATGTTATTGCATTCTGATTGCTAATATTTTATCTAGGATTTATGCATCAATACTCATATGTGAGATTCATTTATCATTTCATTTCTGTATAGCATTTGTATTCAATTTATCTTTTCCAGGTGAAAATTATTTGAAACTTGTCCTTTTTTGTATATGCCTGTGCCTGCACACTGAGTCAAATCCAAATCTTTGCAACCCCAGGGATGGTAGCCCACCCACCAGGCTCCTCTGTCCATGGAATTCTCCAGGCAAGAATACTGGAGCAGGTGCCATTTCCTTCTCCAGGTTATCTTCCTGATCCAGTAATTGAAACCTCATCGCTTGTGTTTCCCGCATTGGCAGGCAGGTTCTTTACCAATTGAGCCACTGGCGAAGCCCCTTTATTGTATATGCTCTGGAACAATCTGGGCTTCCCAGGTGGAGCTAGTGGTCAAGAAGCCGTCTGCAGTGCAGGAGACTTATTAAGAGATTTGAGTTCAATCCTGGGTTGGGAAGATTCTTTGGAGGAGGGCATGGCAACCCACTCCACTGTTCTTGCCTGGATAATCCCATGGACAGAGGAGCCTGGCAGGCTACAGTCCATAGGGTTGCACAGAGTCGGACATGACTGAAGTGACTTAGCATACATGCATACACTGGACCAATTTAAATAGTGTTGGAATCATCCAACCTTTAAAGTTTTGGTTAAATTTGCCCATAAAATTTCTAGCCCTACTAGTACTTAAATTTTTGAATTTGATAATTTTCTCTAATTTTTGTCTATGAAAATTGGTCTATTTAGAACTGGTTTGAGTAAATTATATCCTTCTAGAAAAATCCATTTCTTTCAGATTTTCAAATTTAGATAAAGTTGTGTAAAAAACTTTTTAAATTTTCCTTCCTTTCTTCATTATTTTCTTCTTGTCATGTATTATATTTTGCATCTGTTCACTCTTCCTTGATTTATGAGAAGATTTTTTATTTCATTGCAATAATTCAGGTATTCACTTATTTACATTGTCTACCCAACCCTGTTATCTAACTCATTCAGTTCAATTCAGTTCAGTTGCTCAGTTGTGTCCAACTCTTTGTGACCCCATGAATTGTAGCATGCCAGGCCTCCCTGTCCATCACCAACTCCCGGAGTTCACTCAAACTCACGTCCATCGAGTCGGTGATGCCATCCAGCCATCTCATCCTCTGTAGTCCCCTTCTCCTTCTGCCCCCAATCCCTCCCAGCATCAGGGTCTTTTCCAATGACTCAACTCTTCAGATGAGTTGGCCAAAGTATTGGAGTTTCAGCCTCAGCATCAGTCCTTCCAATGAACACCCAGGATTGGTCTCCTTTAGGATGGACTGGTTGGATCTCCTTGCAGTCTAAGGGACTCTCAAGAATCTTCTCCAACACCACAGTTCAAAAGCATCAATTCTTCAGCGCTCAGCTTTCTTCACAGTCCCAACTCTCACATCCATACATGACTACTGGAAAAACCATAACCTTGACTAGACGGACCTTTGTTGTCAAAGAAATGTCTCTGCTTTTGAATATGTTATCTAGTTTGGTCATAACTTTCCTTCCAAGGAGTAAGCGTCTTTTAATTTCATGGCTGCAATCACCATCTGCAGCAATTTTGGAGCCCAAAAACATAAAGTCTGATACTGTTTCCCCATCTATTTCCCATGAAGTGATGGGACCAGATGCCATGATCTTAGTTTTCTGAATGTTGAGATTTAAGCCAACTTTTTCCACTCTCCTTTTTCACTTTCATCAAGAGGCTCTTTAGTTCCTCTTCATTTTCTGCCATAAGGGTGGTGTCATCTGCATATCTGAGGTTATTGATATTTCTCCCAGCAATCTTGATTCCAGCTTGTGCTTCTTCCAGTCCAGCGTTTATAAGTTAAATAAACAGGGTGACAATGTACAGCCTTGGCGTACTCCTTTCCCTATTTGGAACCAATCTATTGTTCCATGTCCAGTTCTAACTGTTGCTTCCTCACCTGCATATAGGTTTCTCAAGAGGCAGGTCAGGTGGCCTGGTATTCCCATCTTTCAGAATTTTCCACAGTTTATTGTGATCCACACAGTGAAAGGCTTTTCCAAAGTCAATAAAGCAGAAATAGATGTTTTTCTGGAACTCTCTTGCTTTTTCGATCATCCAGCGGATGTTGGCAATTTGATCTCTGGTTCCTCTGCCTTTTCTAAAACCAGCTTGAACATCCAGAAGTTCACGGTTCATGTATTATTATTATCAGCACCTAAAGTCCCTCCAAGTCAGGAAGGGCCCTTGTCCTACCCACTGTAGAAATATAGAAGGGTAACTGGATTTTCCAATTGGTTCAGTAAACAAAGTCTGTTCTGGGGACTCCCTAGGGGTCCAGTCAGTTCAGTCACTCAGTCATGTCCAACTTTTTGCAACCCCATGAACTGCAGCACTCCAGGCCTCCCTGTCCATCAGCAACTCCCAGAGTTTACCCAAACTCATGTCCATTGAGTCCGTGATGCATCCAACCATCTCATCCTCTGTCGTCCCCTTCTCCTCCCACCCTCAGTCTTTCCCAGCATCAGGGTCTTTTCAACCCTAGTGCTCCAGCAGTTATGAATTCACTTGTCAATGCAGGGGACATGTGTTAGATCCCCAGTCTGGGAAGGTTCCACATCCCAAGGAACAGCTGAGCTCATGTATCACAACTACTGAAGCCTGCACACTCTAGGGCCCACGTGCCCCAACCACTGAGCCCATGAGCCTAGAGCCTGTGCTCCACCATAAGAGAAGCCACTGCAATGAGGAGCCTGCACACCACAATAAAGAGTAGCCACTGCTTGCTGCAACTAGAGAAAGACTGCCTATGGCAACGAAGACCTAGTGCAGCCAAAAATAACTTAAATAAATAAATACATTTAAAAAAAAGAGACCTATGTTTTTGGCTCTGAATGAAACTTTTCACATCTACCTTTTTGATTATGTGGCTTCGCTCGCTCGCTTGCTAAGTCGCTTCAGTCGTGTCCGACTCTGTGCAACCCCATAGACAGCAGCCTACCAGGCTCCACCATCCCTGGGATTCTCCAGGCAGGAACACTGGAGTGGATTGCCATTTCCTTCTCCAATGCATGAAAGTGAAAAGTGAAAGTGAAGTCGCTCAGTCGTGTCCGATTCTTCATGACCCCATGGACAGTAGCCCACCAGGCTCCTCCGTCCATGGGATTTTCCAGGCAAGAGCACTGGAGTGGGGTGCCATCGCCTTCTCCAATTATGTGGCTTAGGTCCTTTGTATTCGTATTCACTTTTGGTCCAACAGATCTGAGAGGATGTCTTAACTATTTCCTGAGACGTGAAATGGCTGAGAAGAAGCCAGTTCCTGGGGGTGGGGTGGGGAGCACAGGCTCAGGCAGGGACAGGGGAGTGGGCTGTGAAGAAATCATGGCTTTGTTGGAGACATCTGTCAGATCATCTCCAACCAATACACTCTTGCTGTAAAGAAAAGGGCTGATCTAAATTGATCAAGGTCTCTATTGTTTAATTTCTATTAGTATTCTTGAAAGGAGAAAGAATCAACCTCTCATTTAATCAGGTAATTTTATATGGGTTTCTTTTTTTCATATGTTGATTTTGCTTACCAAACCAAGTCAAAAAATCTGGTTCTCCTTCTATATTTCCATGGTGCTCAAGACAAGGCCTTTTTGTGACTTGCTGAGCACTCACTAATGGCCAAACTCTCTTCAAGGTACTTTGTATGTCTTAGGTCACTTAATCCTTGTATGAACTCATAATATTCCCATTTTGCAAATTAAAAACAAGACGAGTGGAGGTAAAATAACTTGTTCAAGTTCAAACTGCTAGTGAGTGGCGGAGCCAAGACCCCAACCTTAGCTACTATGCTCTGGGGTCCCTTTTAGAGATCAGCTCTTTCAGAGTTAATTTTACAGGTGAAGTAATAGACCTAACATTGTTGCGTCAGCTAGCAAGCTCCCAACAGAGTTAAACTAGACCTCTAACATTTGGACCTTCATCCAGAACTTTCTCACTATAACAGCACGCTATGGATAGAAGCAGTGTTTTGTAATAGAAAAGAAAGTGAAAGTCGCTCGGTTGTGTCCAACTCTTTGCGACCCCATGGACTGTAGTCCATGAACTTCTCCAGGCCAGAATACTGAAATGGGTAGCCTTTTCCAACATCACCATATAAACTCCCTCCAAGTCATGAAAAGGCCTTGTCTTGAGCACCATGGAAATATAGGAGAACCAGATTTTTTGACTTGGTAATTTGCTGGATGATATGGGCTAATCATTTTTAGCAACTGCTGCCTACCTCACCTCACATGTCTATAGGGTAACACCATAGTAGATGGAAAGATGTTTTAACTTATGGGCTACCTAAATACCTTCTGGTTCCTGAACAAACAGTTCAGCTATGGAATAAAATCACTTTTAATATGATTGTGTGTATATGTTAGTCACTCAGTCGTGTCTGACTCTTTGTGACCCTGTTGACTAAAGCCTGCCAGTCTCTTCTGTCCATGGGATTCTCCAGGTAAGAATACTGGAGTGGGTTGCCATCCCCTTCTCTAGGACCTCTCCAAGAGACCCATCCCAGCTACCATCCTAACCCAGGGATCGAACCCAGGTCTTCTGTATTGCAGGCAGATTCTTTACCATCTGAGCCACCATGGAAGCCCTTTACTACGATCAGGATGTACAAAACTACAAAAAGTAATAATTCTTTAAGAGAGAAATTCTTCTAGGTACCAATGTACTTTCACTAGGTGTCTCCTCTACTCTTCGGTTCCCACATATATGACTTCATTCTTTGTTCATGGATTGTGGGTGTCAGGCTTAAAAACAGGCACTTTCTCAAGACAAGTAGGAACTTAAGATAGCTAAATGGGAAAGAATACCAATCAATTCTCAGGGGAGAGCATGATCATTAAAAACAGCACATAAAGGGGTGAGTTTCTTGTATTTCTTATAACCAAGTCCAGCCCTGAGAGCCTTTCTCTATTGCCAAAAATGATCTAACATCTCCCAACATAGCTTGGCTTCAGATGGTAAACTTTTTTCTCCATTCCATACTTATTCCAAAAATTATGAAAAGAGAAAGGAGTTTATGACATTTGGAAGAAACTGATCTGCTATAGCAGTTTTACTAAGAAAGAACACAATGGTTTTAGCAAAATAAGAGAATTTCATTCTGAAATTGTAACAACGTCATCTCCTACTGGAATTATTTGGCTTACCAAAAATCAAAGTTGTTAAGCTGGCGAGGGCAGGGCCATAAGAGGTGATACTCTGTACAACTCTATACACAGAGGCTTTCAGAAGCTCAGGTTAGGGAACCTGCTACTGTGGCTGGAGCTGGTGGTGTTCCAGTTGGATTCATTCACAATAAAGCAGCACGATAGGATCAACTACAAACCCTGGAAAACTGTCCTCTCACTGTACAGAATCTTTACAAAGGATGAGAACAGAAACTAAGGACTTTCTCAGATCACAGCATCGTGAAAAGATTTGTTCAAAGCTGGTCCCACAAACTATTTCTTCTGGGTTTCGCAGCAGAAACTGAACAAAACATGTTTCCATCATCTTAAAGAGCAAATTGGCTTCACAAGCCTTCTAATCTAGCATTTGAGTGTGTTCAGTCGCTCAGTCGTGTCTGACTCTTTGCTACCCCGTGGACTGTAGCCTGCCAGGCTCCTCTGTCCATGGGATTTTCCAGGCAAGAATAGTGAGTTGCCATTTCCTGAAGTGAGAGCAGCTGGGATGGGTCTCTTAGAGAGGTTCTAGACTCTCCTTTCCCAATTTTCCTACTTTTCATTTCAAACAAGAGACTGAAATGATTTAATTGTGGGATAGCTCAGATTTGAGGGAATTGCTTCAATGATGTCTCTAGCTTCACTGACCTAAACACTTTTATTTGCAAAAGATCTTATTTAAAAGAAAGTACTGCCAGCTAGTGCTTAACCACATAGATTATCAGGAGCCTCTTCCATGACACTGAGTGAGATAGCTGAGCTTGGAACTTTCACATGTGGTTAAAATTTAAGTCATTAATGAAAAGGTATCTGGCAAAAGTGGGAAACGAGTTGAAAAAAGGTGAATTGTTCATGAAACTGAATGTAGGTATTTTCAGAGAACTAGATAACCCTCAGGAACAGATCTTATGGCCGTTTCCAATATCATTTAGTTCAAGCCACTCATAATTGCTCAAATAATCTTTGGATGATCTGTTTGGTGGGCAGGCTTCTCTTCCCATTGAGGGACACATGTTATCTGAAGGGCATGTATAACTTACATGTAATCCAGGATATTAATCAGTATGGAGAGGGAAATGGCAACCCACTCCACTATTCTTGCCTGAAAAATCCTGCGGATAGAAGAGTTCAGAGGATTACAGTCCATGGGGTAACTGAGAGTCAGACATGACTGAATGACTGAGCACATTAATCAGTAGAGGGAACACCAGCACATTATTTTAGTCATGGTTGGTCAGTTACAAAGAAGAGAAAACTAATCAATTTAAATCCTTTTTTAAGGAGTTTATTGGAAGAAGAGTACAGGTTTCATGGGAAGTAGAAAGACATGAGATGGTTTTCTTTTTTTTTTCTTTATCACCTACTGTTTCTCTCTTCAATTAGCAACTTTATCTTGCTTTTGCAACTTCCAGTTCATAACGACTTTTGGGCTCTGATGGCACTTGTCTATTCAGTTATCCTTATTTTTGTAATCATATTGAAACAGGCTGGGACAGGATCCTTTGCCACATTCATGCAATGCTTGCACCTGTCTCCTCAAGCCCCCACCAAAAAAAGCTGTAAGGGACTAAAAGTAACAGTGTGCACGCATGCACAGTTGGGGCAAATTCTGGACAACAAGATACAAAAAGATCAAAAACGTCCAATTGCCACCTCTGTAGAGCTGGGAACAAAAAACTGAGGTCAGGAGTAAAAGCAGGGTAATGGGCATGCCCCTTGCATACAACACCACCAAAGGGATGGGCAGATGGTAAGCCACCCCTCCTGCCTGAACTCTGGCCATACCTCTACCCTCACCCCATATAAGGAACCAACTCACACCCCTCCCCCAACCCACTTAAGCAGCAAGCAAGGGAAGCTATTACTTGTTCTCACTCTCCACTGCTGCAGCAGAGGCCCCAATAAAGACTTGCCTGAATTTCTTTTCTGCCCTCTTATCAATGTCTATTTCTTGGCAAAGTCCAAAAATCCCTGTGAGTATCGATATCACATTTTGTCTGTGCAGAACCAGCCTTGAGATTGGTGTGGCAAGGGATACCTGACCTGACCAGAGCCAAAAATTTTCTGAGACTTTAGTAGAATCTCCTGAGAGACAGGACATGCGTGGGAAGGACTTGAGGCTGGAGCTGCCAACACCATCTAGCCTTGTAAAACCCTAGCCTCGTGTCAATACAGTAGACACAGAGAAAATGGAAAGAAGCTGTGCTCTGATAGTTTTTGCTACCTGATTCCTGGCTGCATGTGAAGCCAGTCTTCCTTGTTAGTTTCATGAGCCAATAACTTTCTTTTTTGCTTAAGTCATTTTAAACCAGGTATTCTGTCAGGCAGGCTTCCCTAGTGGCTCAGTGATAAAAGAATCTACCTGCCAATGCAGGAGATGCGGTTCAATCCCTGAGATGGGAAGATCCCCTGGAAAAGGAAATGGCAACTCATTCCAGTATTCTTGCCTGGAAAATCCCATGGACAGAGGAATCTGGCAGGCTACAGTTCTTGGGGTCGCAAAAGAGTTGGGCATGACTTAAACACTAAACAACAACAACATTCTGTCATGCCTATCCCTGAAAGTCCCAAATGCTGTAAACCATCAGCCCTGGATTCCACTGAGTCAACCCCATTCCTGACCTGATCTCATTGCTCTAGACTCCTGATTGGCAGGCGAGAATTCTACCACTGAACCACCCATGCACCTGCTCTAGACTCCTGATTGGCCTTATTAGGTAGGGCTTGCTCAGGAAGGCATGGAGTTCACTGTGGTATGTGAGACAATTCTTTGCAGAGGTAAAGGTGGGCAGAGTGAGAGGAAGTCATTAACCTCTTCATTTATATTCACTAATTAGAAGTTTGGTCTCATAATTAGCCTAAATCTGTCCTGTCTTCATTAAAGTCATTAATGTCAAAATATAAGTGATAATCTACAGAAATCACTTCCAACTTCTTAAATAATGCTTGTGATTTTTTCACATGAAAGTCTAATGGAAATTTAGAAAATGTTCATTTCCTTGTTATTCTTCTGTGGACATGCCAACAATATTTTAAATTTTTCATTATACCAACTTTAATTTTAAAATTAAAGACACTGGATGACATAGGAGGTCAAATTTAAGTGATAAATGAAAATGTATTTGATAAGAAATGCTTTTCATCCTATTTCTTCATTAAGGGAATAACCCAAGTCTTAGATTTAAAAATATCTCTAATAATAAGTCATGATGCAAATAATCTTCTCCCATTGCTTTTCTTTCAAGATACCCAATTTATTTCATCACAAAATAATAAATGTCATGCTCAGAATCTATTTCTTAGCCAAGAGTGGCACCACTGAAGTTGTTCATTGCTCCAACTAAAATTTAAAATTGTTTAGGGAGGGTAAGGGCATGACTTTCCCATATATGTTTTAGTACCACATTTAACATTTCATAGAAATAAATCAATTTAGGGGAAGGAAATCCAAAAAAAAGAAGGGATGTATGTATACATATAGCTGATTCACTTTGCTGTAGAGTAGAAACTAACACAGTATTATAAAGCAACTATACTTCAGTAAAAATTAATTAAAAAAAAAAGAAATAGGTTCTATTAACATATTTCTGTTTTGACAGTACAGACAGTAAAGATCTGCATCTTTCAGCCTGGGAAGGACAAGGGCTTGGAATTACCCTCAGTTTAGCATCTACTTGCATGATGTTGGCTAGTTATGTGTAATCTGGATAAGCCTTTGTTTCTTCATATTATATTATAGATAATAGTATTTATATCATAGCTTTAATGGGGTAATTAAATGAGGTGGTATATGTAAATCATATAATAGATACTCAGTGTTATTATGTACCAGCTATTACTTAAGGTAACAAATAATTTCCCATTATAACAGATACATTCATAATTCATGAATGTCCCTTTTCTACCAGTTGTCAACATTGACATAAATCTTGCAGAGTTATAAAATTAAATCTACATTTTTCATGAATTGAAATGTTAATGCCCCGTTAAAGCTACTGAAATGTCTCATTCTGCTACTAATTGGCTCTGTGACCGGGGACAAGCACTTAACCACTGTGAGTTTTGTAAAATGACGATTGGGCTGCCCGTGATGAATTTTAGGGTCTCTTCTAGCTCCGTCATTCTTTTCCTTGAATCTTATAATGCAGTTAAGTTGCTATGTAATATTATACGAGTCATCATGGGATAATCACATCTTGATTTTAAATGAATTCATATTGATCTCAGAAGAAGAAAAATGGCTGCCATCTAAAACTAGCCTCCCAAATAAACTTAGGATAAAAGCAGAGAGAGAGAGTGAGTGAAAGATGACAGTACAATAATTCATATGCTCAGATTTTATAATTTTGGAAATCTCTAAAAATAGTTTTTCAAAACTTGAAGATCAGTTTTGTGACACAGGTGTAGTGGAAGAAAATGTGTGGCTGGACATGGTGGACACTTACCCATTAGATTTACAATCTATGGCTCCCCATGCAAAACTCCAAACCCAAGATGCCCTAATGACTGCTGTGCTTCTATTTTTCTGAAACTGCAAAACAGATTTGTCTATTAACCACTCCTTTGGTATTTATTTTGAAACCAACTGTGCGGTTCTTGGCCCCTTCACATACAAACGATGCCAGCTCTTGCACAATTCCACAGAATTCTTCCACAGTTCTCGCTTGTGCTGCCCAATTTTTTTCTTACTTTCCCCTTTTCCCTCATAAATGGTGAGCATATCAGGAATGATGAACCCATTAGGAGATCTCTACACATTGGTCTATAAGACACTGAAGGAAAAATTCAAAAGATGCCTCCACACAAAAGTGGGGGAAAGTCACATAAATTTCAAACAGAAGAAAGTTCTGTGTGTGGAGAGCCCTGATCCTCTGACAGATGGCACACAGCGCTTGCTGGGCAGTGCTCAAGGTTTGCTCCATTGCAAATACAGAAACAATAAAACCGTTTAGCGATTTTAAAGAGCTCTGTAATGAAGTATGACATTCTAACAAATAAAGGTTTACTAAGGTAGAACAGCCAGGATTTAAGGGATCTTAAAACAGGATACTATTTAATTGATGTAAATGTCATTCTCAGGATGGCAAACCTTCAAGAACTTCAACTTGTACATGTGTGTAGGTGTTCATGGCTATGAGTACAAGCACATGTGCACAATAAGATCTGAAGTTTTAAATGATGTATGCCCATTTGAAATTTTCTTGAGGTTAGAAAAGCAAAGGTTGCAAACCTTACATTCAGTTGCCTTGGGCAAGCAAGAAAAAATATCTGTCAAGACCCAGGTCTCACTGTTAAGGCTGGAGTTGAGAAATGCCCTCCAAATGCCTTCAAGTCAACATTAGCTATGACAGAAGCAAGACTATTATTTAACAGTAGCAGCAAATGTCAAAAACAAACTGTACCTGGCATTTTGACAAGACACTATTGAAAGAGAGCCACTTCTTCAGCACTTGTGTAACCGTTGGGGAGAACTCGACAATGAATGTCCTGAGGTCTGGTAATAGGATTCCCAGGCTGTTTGGTGATTTCCTGGATACACATGAAAGGCACAGGCAAGTGGCGGACACAGGCAAAAATAATCTGAAAAGATGAGGCCGGGAGAAATGGACTGATAGGTTAGAGATCAGGTGTCATGCGGCTAATTAAAACGTACTCCTTCTTCCGGAAAGTGCGCTCTCATGGTTGTGACACTATAAAGTATGAGGACAGAGCCGTCATCCCCAGGCAAGAATAAGATGCTGACAAAACCCATCTCCTGCTTCCCACATCCTTCCTTCCCTCTGGTGTCCTCATGCCGTCCTGTGGCACCTCACCTGAGGTTCCCTCCCTGGATGACACCACAGCCCAACCTGGCCAAGCCTCCTGCCAAACAATTTCTCAGAATGACAATGACCAGCAAGCATTCTCTCCTGCTTCCATAGGGACCAGCTCACTGTTGACTAACCTGGTGAGGGAAGCTGTGGACGGTAGTTATCGGTGTCATGGATTCCTGCATCCTGCTTCCTTCCATTTCAATGGAAACATGAAGGGAGTTTTCCTGATATAGAGGGGATGTCCACATGCTGGTGCAGAACCTGTACTCTGAAGTGAACAAACAGGAGGGAAAAGAGAACTAATATTTCACTGGGCACCTGTTTACATATTACTGTGTTTAATGTTAACAGACCTCTAAGGAAGGTGGTAGTGTATCTTCATTTCAGAGATGGAAAAACTGAAATTTCAAGAGCTTGGGGGACTTGTCCAGGGTTGTTGCTGTTTAGTCACTAAGTCACATCCAACTCTTTTGTGACCCCATAGACTATAGCCCACCAGGCTCCTCTGTCCATGGGATTCTCCAGGTAAGAACACTGGAGTGGGTTGCCATTTCCTTCAGGGTTTCTCCCCCACCCAGGGCTCAAACCTGCATCTCCTGCACTGGCAGGTGGATTCTTTACTGCTGAGCCACCTGCGAAGCCCCTTGCCTGGGGTTCCAGTTGGTAAATAACTCCTCAGGTGTTCAAGCTTGAGTTTGACTAATTTCCAAGGCTCTTTCCTGATTCTGCTCAACCTCAAGATCACACCTTCATTAGCCACGGGATGTTCCTTTTCAGTAAAAGTCTGATGCTAATGGGAATTCTGTGAGTTGTGCTAGACGGGGCAGCCCCAACTTGCAGGACTCCCACAAGTAGCCCCACAGGCAGGTGGGGGTCCCCCCTAAGCAGAGCACACCCTGCCTATAAGCTTTTTGGGAGCCATTTAAATATCAAAGTGAGGGACTTCTTTGGTGGTCCAGGGGCTAAGAATCTGTCTGCCAATGCAGGGGACACAGGTTCGACCCCAGTCCATGAAGATACTACATGCCTGGGAACAAATAAGCCCAGTGGCCACAACTACTGAGCCTATATGCTAGAGCTCAGGAGCCACAACTACTGAAGCCCGCCCATCCTAGTCTGTGCTCCACAACAGGAGAAGCCACAGCAGTGAAAGCCCACGCACACTAGAGAGTAGCCCCTGTCTGCCACAACTAGAGAAGCCTGCACAGCAACAAAGATCAATGCGGCCAAAAATAGGTAAAAACAAATAAATATATTTTTAAAACCCCAGAGTGAAGTGAAGCCCTGTTTTAGGTCCTACCTCTCACCACTTCCTCTACCTGCAATCTTCACTATGTCCAGACCCACCTTTGGAGTCTTCAGAGTACATCCACCTGTTTGTCCATGCGGTTTTCCTGTTCATCTCATGCCCAAGAGAACTGTCCTCCCCTCCTCAAGCTTATCTGACTCATCAGTACCTGTGCCCTTGCCTTCCAGATGCCTTTCCTGGCTACCTTATAAACATCCTGTTCTTACTCTAACAGAACTTACCATCTATACAAACCGTGTGCATGGATGGATCCCACCAGGCCAGTATTTATATTGCAAGCACATCAAAAACTAGACCAGCAAGCACAATAACTCACACAGACTTCTCTCAGACTGAACTTAAAGGTCAGAAGTCAAAACCTGTTAACACATCCTTTCTATGCTGTCAGATTTCCATATGGGACTGTGCCCATAAAGGCTAGAGTAGAAAGTCTGCTATCTAGAGAGGCTTCAGGTCCAAGTTCAGGCATTCCCCCATGGCTGAAGTCATCAGACTCTCTAAGAACACTTTTGTTGACTAGAGAACCCGGATCCCAGAGGGAAGTAAACATGTTAAACGCACATCTGCGAACTCAAGGTGTATTCATGTCAGAGGTGCCTTGGTGCCAAGACACTTAGCAATGGTCTTGGGATTCTGCTGGAAATGCACAGGCAAAACAGCTTGCAGGGACTTGTAGGGACAGTACCATGTGGTGGTGAGAATCCTTGGCTGTTGGAGCAAAGTTAGACTCAACTTTGAAATCCTGCTCTGCCATTCAGAAAATCATGGAAGCTGATGAGTGTCTGCCAGGGGTGGCAGCAACATTTGTAGGAAGCACTAAGGAAACGAATAATTTCCCACACCCTCTCACTTTCAGATGATAGGAAAAGACAAAAGTAGAATTCCTCCTTCTTCCCCTCTGTTCCGGGACATGGATACAAAGTTTATATTTTATGTATTTTTTAAAGACTGTAATTTTCAGTCAGTTCAGTCACTCAGTCCTGTCCGACTCTTTGCAACCCCATGGACTTCAGCACACCAGGCTTCCCTGTACATCATCAACTCCCAGAGCTTACTCAGACTCATGTCCATCAAGTCAGTGATGCCATCCAAACATCTCATCCTCTGACATTCCCTTCTCCTCCCGCAAAATTTTAACACTCCAAAATTTTTCATTGTCTTGTATTTGTGTTCACTATGAATCGTTTATGGAGAAAAATATTCTAGTGGGAAGAAATTGCTACAAAACACTTTAAAACAGCTGTTGTAGGCATTGCCAGTGATCACCAGTATTTGGTCCTCCTGTCTGTCAAGGGAAGGATCACACATTCCAGCCTCTCTGTGGTTAGCCAGGGCCACAGGAACAGAACTCATCCTAACAAACACTTAAGGATCACTAATTTATTTTTTCGGGGGGGGGGGGGGTGGGGAGGGGGGCAGAAAGTTGAATTTGACTCAACTTTATTATGAATTTTACATATATTCTGGAAAGACTCACTTTAACATATCCTGACCTGCTTTTCCCTTCTGGACAGATGTGAGGCATAGAAAATTCCACAAAGATTTGTCTTTACAAATATCTTTAACCTTCATGCTCAATTTATCAGTCTGCAGCCTTCCCAAGCCCAGTGTGTGGAGACTGAGCACAGCAGCTGCTTCCAGTTGATCCTAAGATGATGGGGCAGCAGTCTGTCTTCCTGTAATGTCCTGCTGCAAAATCTCAAGGTTTTGTCAAAGCAGAAGGAACTGTTTAAAAACAGAACTGCCACTGTCATAACTTGGTTGAGCAGACATTTCCGGAAGATCTAGGAGTGACATGTGATGACTACACAGGGAATAGAAATGAGTTTCATTCAATGGCAGAAATTTCCAGGGAATACATTTTAGAAACTTTTCTTCTAAAACAAACAGATTCAACACTTAGATTCTGCTCAGTTGCTCATCACAATGAATTGGTCCATGATCACATTCTGTATAAGTTACTCAAAACATGTTTCAAAGAGAGACAAAATCCTGCAAATGGAACAAACTCATGGAAACACAGTAGTACTAAATGAATTTATTAATTTCAGAACAGTAATAAAAGGACTATTTTAAATGGAAATGTTTTCTATGCACTCATTACTTTTAAAGTCCACCTTTGGGGGAAGCCACAGAACAACTGGCAGTTAAAAATCCTACCATGGCAAAGCAGAATAGAACACTCTTGTGCTGGCATAGAATTTTGATTTAAAATCAAAACTGTCCCTTGTTCATGAACATCCTCATAAACAGCACAACCAGGGCAACAGTGAAAGGGAAAAATTGCCCATATATGGCAATCAGTTTCAACACGAGGCTCATCAATAGCCCAGTCTTTCACTGGCACATCATTATCTATCTGATCTGCCAAAGCTGATCCTTAACAACATTGTCTTCAGAACAGTTGACATACCCTGGAAAAGTCTGTCTTGTAAATCACAAAGAAAGATGACAGGTTTCACAGATTTCATCAGTGATAAAAAGAAGGGAGGCATAAAGAAAGTGATATCAGGATACTTACCCTTCCTGCCATGATGATCTTAGTGAACTCAATAAATGTATTTCAAGGGGGAGAAAACAAAACTTCCATACTCCAGTTTTTATTGAGACCAAGTAAGAAACCACTGACTTAATCCATTTATCTCAGTTCCCAACTAAACTGAGTTTTTGAAATGTAAAGACAAATGATCAGGCAGATGGTAAGATTTTTATGGTATAAAAAAATGGTGATGAAGATTGAATCAGGGCGGCAGACTGGTCAAGTTGTAGCTTCTCCCACCTACCCCAAACCCACAGAAACAACAAAAGATTTTCAAAAGGAAAAGGAATCCACTATACTGCCAGGTAAGGAGAAGTATTCTCCATGGACTAGCCACTACAAGGAATCCATGAAAGCAAGAAAACAACTGAGTGCAGACAGACAGAGAAAAATCACAGTTCACTCAAGGAAAGGATGTGCTAAAAATGAAACCAGAGATGGCTAATGCATGGAGCCCAAAATACCAAGGGCAACAGACCTTGTGGGCTAGGAGTCTTCCTACAGAAGTGGCCATGTGGCCAACCCCTTCACACTTCTACTGGCCATCTTGGACCAGACAGACACAGTATTTGTTCCCAGATGCAAGCTGTGTGAGCACTAAGTTCAGAGAGGCCTGGGAGGGGGCCTAAGGTAGACCGGGGAGCGCTCACACCCACAGACAGACTGAGCACAGGCTCATCCTGCCCTTCCCTGCTCTTTGGAAGAGTTTAGAACTTTAGATTAATTAATATCCTCAGCAAATGCAAGAATGACCACATACATACACCGCCCAAAAACAGAGATCTTGGAAATTTCAATTGTTATCACTGAAATTAAAAATTCAATGGACAGGTTGAACACTGAATGGGCACAGCTGAAGAGCAATTCACTGAGCTGGAAGTTCCAGTTAAGTAATTCTTCCAGAATGTAACCACAACAGAGAAAAGCTAAGGGGTATATAGAAAACAGGAACATATCAAAGATCTCCCAAACAGAAGAATTTCAGAAGACCAGAGAAGGTGAACAAAGGAATAGTAACAACAAAGAGAGAAAAAAAATTATACAGAATTAAAGAGATGATCTCTGATTGAACAGGATCAGTAGGATTTACTCCTAAACAGCATGAGCTTTTGGGTCACCTAGAATGTTGAAACAACTAAAAATAAGCACATAAAGAGAGGAAGGGACTCTAATTAGAATTCCAATACAATCAAGCATTTGGATAAGCTGTTTCACTCAAATGGGCATTAGGACTACAGACAAGACCTTCCTTTCCACCCAGCCTCTGGGATCAATCGTTTCAGTAGCATCCATACTGCTACCAACAGCTGGTCACCCAGGCCCTGGACCTCCACCCACTTCTGTGAACTATGGAAATACAGTTGTTCAGATCACATCTTGGACCTCGAGATCTTGAAATGAGCCACTAAATTCCTCTGACTGCAAAACCCCAAGCCAATCACCCTTCCCATCAAACAGGGTCTTTGGCCTCCTCAGACTTGCTGTCCTTTCACCATCACTGTTGTCCCATGCTGCCAAGTTAGCACTGCTGATCCAACTTCCTTCCTCAGTTCATCTGGATCCCACAACAAATCTCTTAATGTTGCATTAGGAACCTCCATTAATCTTCCACAAAACTTTGTGCCATGTCTACCAACAAACTCTCCACTAGACTCAATATACTCCATCACAAATGGCCTAACCCCTGGGCTACTAGCCCATTTGGACATGATATAATCATGTCAATTGGCTCTGCTGCAAACATCTGATCTCTAGCCTTACCTGGGTCCTTGATGGCCTCAGAACTATCTGAAAAGTCTTTCTTTGCTTCATTCAGGTCCTAAGCTCATTCTTCATAGTTACATCCCAAATCTCCACCATTCTTTCAAAGTTCTCTAGTTGCCGCAGCTACCCTCACTCAACAAATGACAGTACATCATCAGTGTTAGTCACTCAGTCACGTCCAACTCTTTGAGACCCCATGGACTGTAGCCTGCCAGGCTCGTCTGGCCATAGAATTCTCCAGGCAAGAATACTGGAGTGGGTAGCCATTTTCTTCTGCAGGGGATCTTCCCAACCCAGGGATCAAACCCGAGTCTCCTGCATTGCAGGCAGACTCCTTACTGTCTGAGCCACCAGGGAAACACCATATGATCAGGCTTTTCTCAAATATATTTTGTGAGTTATTAGTATACAATGATACACTCTAAATGTTAAGGTAAAATAGGTTAGAAAAAAACTATTTGTCAACATAGAACAATAAGGTATTACTTCCTGTTCTTACAAAGTCAATTATTCCTTTCAATTGCACTTCATCCTACCAGTTACCATGCCTGAAATTCCCTCCTATTTTGGCTTCCAGATCACTCTTCTGTTTTCCTTCCCACTTCTGACCACAACCCTTTCATCTCCTTCACCAGCTTTCTGCCCACAGGCCAGTATGCCTCAGATCTCCTTCTTTTCACTGTAACATGCTCCCTAGGTGATCTCATCCACTTCTACAGCTGCATTTATTACTGTCATATGCTGATGACTCCCTCATTACATCCAATAACACAGACTCAAATATCCAACTGCATATAATCATCTTTCCCAGGTGCCTTCTACACATCTCAGCCTCAATATATCAAATCAAACTCTTATCTATTCATCTACTTTTCTGCATTCCTCTTCTGGTTTATGGAAATACCATCTACTTACTTTTTGAAGAAAGGAAACTCACCTTTCACATTTCTTCTTCCTAAAAACTTATACCCAAGTAAACACGTTCACATGATTTAATCCAAAATGTATCTCAATGCGTTCCTCACTTGTCATTTGCAAAGTCACTACCTCTCTCTCACCCAGAACCTCCACCTTATATTACACGTATCTACACCTGTGAGATGCAACCTGGGCTGCACATTAGAATCACAGGGGGAACTTATGAAACTCCTAATGCTCAGAGCACACCTCAGGTCAATTATAATATATTAAGAGTCTCTGAGAGTGGGATTCACGATCAGCATATTTTTATAAGACTCCAGAGGACTCTAACATGCACTCAGACTTTAAAATTTCCAGATATGAGCCCATAGAATGAAAGTGCATACTGAATACTAAGCAAGAAAAATGAAAACAAATTTTAAAATGAAACAAATAAAAGTGAAACTAAATAACCTCAAGGATAAAGGTAAATTTATGAAAAAGTGCCTAGAGAGACAAGACATGTTAGTGTTAGTCGCTCATTCATGCCCGATTTTTTGCAACCGCATGGACTGTAGCCCACTAAGGTCCTCTGTCTTTATAATTCTCCAGGCAAGAATACTGGAGTGGGTTGACATTCCCTTCTCCAGGGGATCTTTCCAACCCAGGGATTGAACCCAGGTCTCTCACATTGTAGGTTGATTCTTTACCATCTGAGCTACTAGGGAAGTACCAAATAACCTCAAGGATAAAGGGAAATTCATGAAAAAGCTCTTGGAAAGACAAGACAGATTACCTACAAAGGGAAGAAAATTACACTAATAGGAGACTTGTCATCTGCAACATTAGATGATGGAAGACAAGTTAAAAAAAGTCTTCAAAATGGTGGGACTAGGGGGAGACTGAACCTAGATTCTATGGCCTGCTAAACTGCTCTTCAAGAATGACTTTTTCATACACACAAAGCTAAGACTCTACTATTCATGGACCATCACTTGCAGAATTACCTTACAAAGAACATTATGTCATTATCCATGAGCCAAAAGACTAGAGAAGTATTTAATGATGTTGACCCAATCTGGATTTCCCCTAGATGTGTGAAATAGATGCACCACAGAGAGGACTCAATGACCTCAATGAGGGTAAAGTAGTTCAGTGCAAACAAATAAAGATTATAACAACAGTATGACCAGGGTTCTTGCTAGTTAATTTTAATTATTTGCTTGCGCTTTCATAGAATTTTAAGTTTCAGTTTTCAACTAGTCAACATTTGACACTTTAAATAATAAATGCCAGGAAGCACTGCCTATACATCCATATTAAAATACATTTACCATCTTCTTCCATTGCCAAGAAAAAAATATATTTATCAAAATATCAAAACAATATTATTTTTGTCAGAAACACCTTTTCTTGTTTTCTAGGTGATAGGAAAATAATTCAAGAACTTAAAGTAATAATCATTCAGTTCCTGTAATACTAATACTAGTTTCCTTCACTTTTCTTAATAAATTCAACCATACATGTTAAATTTTATTAAATTAATCCTCAGTAGTAAAATTCTAAGATTAACCACAAAGAAGAAAAAAAGACTCTTAACCAAGATGATAATTATGTATTTAATACATCTTGCTTTAAACAGCAATTTCCAAAGTAAACACATCATAGGCCTTATAACTTATTAAAGATTTATAGTGCTTACAAAGTTGATTCTAAAAATATACCTTATTTGTTCTAAATGAATAACATTATCTGGAAGATAGAATAATAAATTATAGTAGCATGTTTACCACCACTACTGTTAAGATTGTGTACATATATTCAATATGAAATCAGGATTTTCATACTTTCAGCCTTAAAACATAAGAGCAGATTAAAGTTTGGCATATAAGATCTCAGTCTGATAGCGATGGTTTTAAAATAAAAAATGAAAAAATATCTAGTTGACATTACAAGAGCAGCACATGCACACACACACACACACACACACACATACATTCTCTCCCTCATTCAATCCAACCTATACAGCCACATACAAACAAAAACACACACGCTTCCAGAGTAAGCAGAAGATTTTGCGTTTGTGGATCAGATAAATGCCATCTATTTCAAAAAATATAAAAATTGGAGAAAAAAGTTAACTAAGAGTATGTTTAAATCATACTTCAAAGGCTCCAGCTGTTGGAAAGATATGCATGAAACTATTATTGGGATCTTTAATGTGCACAGTATGCCATCCCAATTCAGTCTTAAATAATACATTCCTGAACTGTTCAGTAATGAGCACATGAATACATAGGACACCGTGTGCCCATCCACTCCCCAGATGGCAATCCACTGACAATAAATCATATGATGCAGCCCAGCTCAAATGGTTTACTTTATAGAATCCAATAGATTATAGAACCCAAGAGGATTAGAAATTTCACTTGGACCTGTTTGGGATTTCTTATACATTCCATGTACAAAAGTAGTAGAATACTACATTGTAATTGACAGTTAATATTACTTAACACTGTGGCACTGCAGAAGGTCTTTTTGTATTTCTAAAGCATATTTATTCCAGTTAAGTTATTCAGTGGTCCCTACTTTTAATTTCTAGATTTAGACTCAAAACAATTTAATGCTGATAAACTCTCCTGCTTGTCACTTTTCACCTCCAGTAAAATTGGTCAAAACAAAAAATTACTCTGAACTCTCTTTAGTAATTCAGGTTTGCAAATATCCCGTGGAAGTTCTTTTTCATCATATATTTAAACACCCTCGAGACGACATTAAAATAGAAACTAACCACACATTAGGGCACCCATAACTCACACTGCTGTAATTAGAAAAATAAAAAGGCACAACAGTAAGTGAAAGAGAATATACCAGCTTTCCATTTGCGCTTTTTTTTTTTGGCTTTCCTCACATTTTATTTCATCAACTTTATAAATTGTTCAAAGCACTCTTATAGTCTGCATGACGGTAACAGAATTATTTTGGCACATCAACACTGTGATACGATATACGGTATACCTAAAAAATTAATTTAAAAATGTCATCTATTAATCAACATGTTTTTTAATATAGCATATATATATTTTACAGTTATTTAAGTCAAATACATAAAGGCTTGTACTTGATTTACAGATGAAGCAATCACAGATTGCAGTAACATATGTATGTGTGTATATATATATGTGTATGTATGTGTGTATGTGTGTGTGTATATATACACACACACACCAATCAACGGAAAAACTGCATCCTGGCAATTTTATAGTCCGAAGTTTTGTTGGTCTATCTATCATTTGCATGCCTTTTTCATCTTGCTTTTCTGTACAAAAGATATATTTCTGCCTTCTTCATTCTTGATGAGATTTTTCTGCAATAACTTTACATTCATACTGTAAAAATTAAAAGGTTAAAAGGTTAACAGAGTAAGTTGATTTTGAATAGCAATTTCCATATAAACTAAAAAGGTCTAAATGTAATAGTTTATTAGCATATGCCCACTGTATTCCTCAAAGAATCCGAGAGTTGCACAACTATTAGGATTAAATGACCATTATGATAGGAAAAAAGAAATGCCGCATTCTAGAGGCAGAGCCAAAAGCAGGAAAAAATGAGATTTCTGCATTACAAGCAAATGACAACAGCATATAATTTAGATAATATAAAAGGAGGCAAAATATACTTCTTTGTGGGCTCACTAAGGCATACAAGCAAAGGAAACATCACGCACTTAAGGACAGGACTGATACCATAAATTCAGATATTTTTTCAAATAACTTTAAAATTGAAAAGAAAAAATCTACTATATTAGCAAAAGCTTCAAATCAAAACAATAGTTTAGAAATCAGATCAGATCAGATCAGATCAGTCGCTCAGTCGTGTCCGACTCTTTGCGACCCCATGAATCGCAGCACGCCAGGCCTCCCTGTCCATCACCAACTCCCGGGGTTCACTCAAACTCATGTCCATCAAGTCGGTGATGCCATCCAGCCATCTCATCCTCTGTCGTCCCCTTCTCCTCTTGCCCCCAATCCCTCCCAGCATCAGAGTCTTTTCCAATGAGTCAACTCTTTGCATGAGGTGGCCAAAGTACTGGAGTTTCAGCTTTAGCATCATTCCTTCAGCTATACAAATGTATACCCATAATTCAAAATAAAGTAAACCAATGGATTTAGGATAACTGGGAGGTTAGGTTACCAAATCTAGCATTGTAAACCACTCAATTCTCTCAGGTGGCTAAAATGGTAAAAGTGACAGCACTTATTCATGAAAGTGCTGTGGCATCTGAATGCTACTCCTTTTGACTTGACATCTATGGCTGGGCTTATCAGCAATGTCCTTTTCCTTCTTAATTAAAGTGATCAAACATCTTGATTTGCTGAAATAGTCCTAATTTATATCTATGGTAGCAACATTATTATAAATAGTGCCTCTTCTCACTTTTAAAACTGTTCCTTTTTTATGGAGTAGAACTGTATAGAGGAGTAAAATAATTAGTAAAAATTGGAGGATAAATCATCTCACCTATCAGTAACATATTTTAGATTTTCTATCCAGAGGTTCTTTGTATTTTTTAATACACTTGTGATTAAATTCTTCCAAGTGATTTATTCCACTGCCCTTTGGAGAAAATTTATCTTACATCTCAAAAACAGAAAGGTGACTAAATAAGCATGAGCTTACCATTGCCAGTTGTCGACCAATGTTTCCCATTGTTATGCCTCCAGCAAAAAATATACATGGTAACCAAGAACGAACATAGAGAAAATCTGGAGATGTATATCTAGAATAACAGAAAAATTTTTAACAAGTCACAAAGGAAGTAAGTACAATGACAGTACTAAGATAATTACAATGGAAATAAGTTACTCTGAAAATTAAAGTGGCTAATGCAATTTTAAAATCTCAATTCTGAATTCACTTTTCATTATTTTAGGATAAAAGCACCAAAAAGAATACTTACTGATAAACACCATTATAGACTAGCAGCTGAGTGACCACAGTTGCCAAGAAAGCAATTCCTACTCCAAGGCCAAAACCACTTCTAGATCTATCAAAAGTCCACCACAATCCAATGGATAGTGCAGCCAGTGTGAGAGACAACTGTATGTTGTTATCAAAATCCACTTTCTGAGATCAGTGTTAAAGAGTCATCTTAAAATTTGTAACCAAATAATATCATCTGTTCATTTTTCTAAAATAAGAGATGTTAATGTTAAGACTAGAGTGCATTCAACTTTTTAATACAATGTACAAGACTAGAGAGGATTAAAACTATGATGGCATGATACTTCACTAATAGATCTTACTGATGTGACATGCAATCTCTCCAAAAAATAGCACAGTATATACATTTCCAATTATCAGATCAGACCCATTATTTAAGAAATGCTTTCTTCGCAAAAAATGTAACTGGAAGCTTCAATACACAAATATTGCTAAAGGCACACACTTTTGCTAAAATGGAAACCACTATTACTTCTCAAACAGGTTTAGAATTGTTTGAGAATCATACAGGAACTTGAAAATAGAAGAGTTGACAGCTATTTAACAGGGTACCACAGTCTCTATATGATTTACTGACAGACACATTTTATAATAATGCAGTTCAGAAACAAGAGTACCAAGGACACACTATCCCTTTCTATTATGTCAACTGTTCTAGTTTTAATTTGTTGAGGAGAAAGCCTTGAAGTGAACATTATCTTCCAACCTGCCAAGCTATTTTGGTTCCTGAGACTTTCTGGTAGAGGACAAATGATATTTTATTTCCGTCACCTACTTAAGCATCTATTCACAAATATACAGCCCTTTTCTACTCCAAAATCTCTGGGCAAAATGAAGCTTTATAAATTCAATTTTCTAATTTCTTTGCCAGAGGATTACACTAAAGGAATTAATTTCAAATATCATTAAAAGGGCATTATCTATATCCCAAAGGCCACATCTTGGCTCTATATTCAGCTCCCCAGAGGAGACTACATATCTTGCCAAACTAACTGGCCATGCTGCAACTACAGAAAAGAGAGAACAAGCTCCAAAAATGCATATAAAACCATTTTCCACTTCCTTTAACACCACGCTGTATACCACCATCCCCCCTCTCCCACCCAACCAGCGGGTACCCTGAACACCCAGCCTTCTTATGTCTCAGCAGTCAAGGACCACTCAAGATCAGTCGTTGTTTAGGCTTGATTTATAAAGAAACCTATAGTCTATGGGTATGCTTTCTGAAAAAGCTTTTATTCTTTAGAGGCTTTTAAACCTCCAACTCCAAAAAAATGCTTGAGTTCTCTGATTTCTCTATGTAATAAACACTCTTGTAATGAGTGGAGTTCAACATTAACTGGTTCTATCTTTGCTAACTAAATTAACTTTGTTACAAGAGGCAAAGCAAAATAAGGAGACTTCCAGGGAACAGGTAAAAACATGAATCAAAAATATTATAATGTGACTTTCTAAAGTCTAAGCAACCTAATATTAAGTCTGTGTTATAAAATTTGTAAACATTTTGGATTTTGCTTAAAGGATGAACAGAACAGGTGAGATGGTTATATTTAAGGATTTCATTTAGCGAGGAAGAAAAGAACCACCAAAGCTAAGAATTTAAAATAGACATGTAAATCTTTTAAATTCCAGAAAAGGTTATTTAAATTTCTCAACTTAAAAAGAACCGAACTGTCTACGATAGAAAGGTCTAATCCAGCAGACAGAGATGAATTTACACACTTGTAGGGCTCCTGGGTCAGAAAAGCAATGTTCCTAGACGCACCAGGATCTCCAGGGTCTGGACTCGGCTCTGGCACAGCCTTGCAGTATGAATTACTTAGCCAAGTACCGAATCTCTAGAGCTTTCCCTTCTCTTATCTGAATAAAGAAAACATGGAACTAGGAGATTTCTAAGTTTTCCTCCCGATATAATATTCATGAGTCTGTCTTTCTAAAGCCCTCCTAACCACTAGATTTGTTTGTTATAAAATCCTAATTCTCAAAGATTTCACAAAACTAAACATGTTGAGAAACTCTTTTAAGACAAAAAGAAAGGGAAAAACCAAAAATAAGTGCCACTGAGGCATTTTCCAGTGGCTTCACAGCTCTCCAAGAACCAGCACAACTGGGAACAGAAAGATAAGATGTGTTTTCAGAATCTAGGACTCGGCTTCTTTCCTTGGTTCCTCTTCTCTAGCTTCTCCCAATCACCTTGACACTTTCTGTTAAGAGACACTGGAATCTCCTTGCCCCATGACACATCCTCTCTTCAGCTAACTGAGCCCAGCACAGAGTTTCAAGAGGAAGCCTCACAGTCTGAGTCATAGGTCTCTTTACTTCCACCTTCCAAGCCATATCTTCTAGAAAAGGGAAGACTGAACTAGCATTTCCCAGATCCTCTTCTACAGAGGGAAATCAGGGACAGGGGTTCAGGTAGGAGGCAGAGAGGATGACAGGATCAAAACCTTTTGAGGGCAAAAGCTTTTGTTCTTGGGGGCACATAATTTTCTGGGGAGGGGGTAGAAGGCAGAGGAGAGATGGGAAATAGAGGTTACTTTATCCTTCAAGCCAGAACATTATGAAAACACTCATGAATCAGTAAATTAAAATGTCAGAATCCTTAAAATGATTAAACTTTAAGAATATGTAACTTAGGAAAAAGAATTTCTTTTTCAACACAGGTCTAGATTGGCTACTTCTACTTCTGCCCCTTTTAAGAACATTTATGTGGTTTGTGGGTGTTGATTAACACCAACAAATGACAGTCTTTAAAAAAAAGAAACTATATATACATATACATATATATATATTTCAAATTAAAAAAAACAAAAACAAAAACAAAAAACTAGTACCTGAAGTCACCACATGTCCTTACCAGCAAATCTCAAATAAAGAAAGAAAAGAAATTCCTTTGAAAATGTACCTGTTTCAATGTTAGAGTTAGAAAAACTAGATGGAGATAATGAAGTAACCTAATTTAAAGAAAAATAGGGAAATTTTTTTTTAACGTACAAAGTTTCTGAGTGATTGAAGTGAAAGGCTGGACCCCACACTGTACTTGCGTATTCTTTTTATGACTAAGTGGGTGTATCACAATTCGACAACAGTGAGGTTGCAAGGGTCTGCTTAACCTTTGGTTTCTCGGAAGCTGCCTTGTTATTACGCATCTCATCACAGCAGAAAGGATACAGCGCTGGCGTGATTTATACCAACAAAGACGGCTACACACCGCATCACACTGGACCATTCTCTTTTAAACTTATGTGGTTCTCCTAGATGCCTGTCAATGCAGGGGTATAATAACCCAATCACAGCTGTGGGGGAGAAAAGCAAAAAATTAAGTCATTTCCAACGGTTAAGCTAAGGGTCACAACAACCATCATAAGCATTTGAAAGATTCTCTAGAAAAGCTTTTCAATTTACTTAACATTAATCATTGATACTATAAACTTACCTCCCAAAAGAAAAAAAAAAGTGAGGATAACACCACTGAAGACAGTACTGTAAATGATTACAACAGCAGTCTCAATTACAACAGGCAAAACAGTATTTCATTGTATGATTCAGAATTCAACAGACTGGACTAGAGATGAGTCGCACCACGTTTCTACTACTAATATCTCTGAGACTTGGAAACCATCAAACCAGTTAGCAGTTAAGTAATATTCTTTTTAAGCTATATACCCATGCAACATGCCATGAAATGACACAAATCTAAAGAGAAGCTTAAAGTATAAACACGTACAAGCTCATCACACACATACTACTAGATGGATATGGCTATACTGCTATATGGAGGATCCTGTCCCCTCATCTAATGTCTTGTCCTGACACTCCCTTCCAACCTGGCCCTCTAATGAGACTCTAGATCAGCCTGTCAAAGCAGGGAAACTTGCAACAGAAATCTATCATAAGACTCATTCTGCAGAGGAAAAATGGAGAAAACATGGTATATGGAATCACATGTTTTCAGTAAAAACTGAAATTCACTGTTAAAAAGATCAGAAGAAATCATTTTAGAATATTTCTTCATTTTGCAAAGAACATATTGAAAGCTAACAGTGCAATTAATTATGAGTAATTCAATTTTTAACTTAAATCCTTGTTAAACCTCAACATTTTACTCATTTGGTAGGAGAGGATTTAAAATGCTAAATTACTCATTAAAAAAAAAAAAAGAGTATTTCATGAATCAAAACATTTTTCAACAAGTTATGAATAAAATATACTTCTACAGACTAAATTTAATAGGAAATATCTGGGCAGCTTTAGTTTGATAATCTTCCTAAAAACAGAATGTTTACGCTGCCATTTGGTAATAAAAACACAACTGTCACACTGGTTGAAAAGTATGCTTAAAATGTCCAGTATTTCCTACAATGAATCATGAAATTATGGTACCCAAACCTAAGTAACCAAAGGGTTAGAAGCCCTTGCCTGGGCTGGTACTGGTTAGCTCTAGCTCACAAACAATGCATTCTATCTTCAAAGAAAAATGAAATCAACTAATATAAAAAAATCACAAGCTAGCAGACAAATGGAACAGCATAGCAAACAGGCCATATGGCCACCATGCCATCTGGATTTGAGATGTTGCAATGAAATATACATTTTCTAATCCACAAAACTGAATGGGCTCTTCCGATTAGGCTTTTGCTGAGGATAAATGGTTCACAGACCATCAAGACATTAGCAACACATTTCCCCAATGCAGAGTTCCAACAACTACTAGTAAATTTTAAAGTTTCAAATTATATTCCTATTTAAAAGGTTCTGCTCTAATATCCCGTGAGACTAATTGACAGCATTTCCAAATTTCTACAAAGTTAAAGTGGCAACAAGCATGCCTAACAGCTGAAATATATCTGAATGAATATTACCTCTTTTTTTGTTCTCAAGGGGTCATGAAACTAGCAGCTCAATGTGTCGGTCCTTGCTCTTGCTCCCTCTTCCCTTCCTTTGCCTGTTGCTGAGGATATCAACTAAGATCAGGCATTTCAAGTCAATTTTCCTCAGCAGCTGATGCCATAGGTAGAGAATTATCACATAGAGAGTACTGACATGTGTGGGCAAAGATATAAATAAGTAAAATTGACTATATTTTTATGCATGTGATGTCAGACTCACAAGTGAGAGACAACTGAGGAGAGAAAGCAAAAACACAAAAAGAAATTTAAACTGCCACGCTGCCAACCTTGGGATTTGCCAATAAAAATCAAATCCATCGAGTCTGCATGGTTCTTGGATGCTCACTGAGAGGGAGAATTCGAGGGAGCTTGTCACTTCCCATTAAATGTCTTTTTTCTTTCCTTTAAATAAAGGCTTGGCAGAGTCTGAGAGCAAAATCTACAGTGCAGGAAGGCAGCACTGTTGAGAGCTCATCAGAAATGTGTCTGGTCTTCTTGTCCTCTTCCTCCAGTTTCTTATTTTAACACGAGAGACTAAAAATCATGCCTGTGTAAAACCATATGCAAACACAGTCCTGCTTAATCAGATGGTTCTCTGCAGCAAAAATCACATTTCTTGAGGTATATTTCAGTTATTTCCCAGTAACTAATTGTAGGCTACCAAGACCAAAAACAAGAGAAGTTTGTAAAACATCAAGTCATTATTTTTCATGGTAATGTGTTTAATGCAGCACTCCACTAAAAGAAAAAGTTAAGTTAAACATTTTTCAAGGAAAGGGAGCTGAACAAGCACAACCATGGAATGAGATATACTTTCATGAAGAACTATGACAGGCTGAGCAATGTGTTCATCTAACAAGATGAAGCAGAACCCACAATGTGTCTGGTTCTTCATATTTGCTGGGCATTTAAAAAGGGTAAACGAGTAAGACGTGACTCAGTCCCAAAGTGACCATAGAAACAATTTGATCAAGTAACGTGTTACGGGCAGCACTGCTGCTGCTGCTGCTAAGTTGCTTCAGTCGTGTCCAACTCTGTGCAACCCCATAGATGGCAGCCCACCAGGCTCCCCCATCCCTGGGATTCTCCAGGCAAGAACACTGGAGTGGGTTGCCATTTCCTTCTCCAATGTATGAAAGTGAAAGTGAAAGTGAAAGTGAAGTCGTGTCTGACTTTTAGCGACTCCATGGACTGCAGCCCACCAGGCTCCTCCATTCATGGGATTTTCCAGGCAAGAGTACTGGAGTGGGGTGCCATTGCCTTCTCTGAGGGGCAGCACTAACAGGGCCCAAAGGTCCCGTCTTTCCTGCCGTATGCCAAGGGGAGGAGGGTGTAAACCTGTTAGGAGAGTAACACAGAAGAGGTGACCCTTAAGGCAGAGTGTTCAGTGGCTGAATGGTCTGTAAAGGGCTTTCTAATCAAAGGGAAGCATCTGAGGAAAAGCACAGACAACAGAAAATTCCTGGTATCATCTGGAAACTGGTAACTTTAGGCAGAAAGAGTTTTAGAGTCCAGAAATTCTCTGAGAAGGATACAAGCTGGCAGGGGCCATGTGCCAAGTCACATTAGTCATGTCTGACTCTTTGCGACTCATGGACTGTAGCCTGCCAGTCCATGGGATTCTCCAGGCAAGAATACTGGAGTGGGTTACCATACCCCCTTCTAGGGGATCTTCCCAATCCAGGAATGGAACCCATGTCTCTTATGTCCCTGCACTGGTAGGCAGATTCTTTACCACTAGCGCCACAGGTGGTGGAAAGCCTGTGGAAAGCATACAGGCCATACAAAGAGACTTTTCCCACAGTCACTGGGAAAATAACACCCTCACACTTGTGCCAGATAGAGGGACAAACGTTCTTCCAGTAGTGAGGGGCTAACACAGGACAGGAAAGGAGGGGCTTGGGGGGACGAGGGAGACAAAATCCAAGGCAGAAAAACAAAATGACTGAAAATTCCAAGCAGAGCGGTTGAGGGCCTAGACCGAGATGAGGCAAGGGAGAGATGGAAAACTTGGAAACCCAATGTGGGTCATGAGAGAGAAAGGAGGAGCCTTGTAAGGCTCTCCAGTAACTGGGTGACTGACTGCATGGGCCAACAGAAAAGATGTTTGTTTTGCATTTTTAAATCAGATATTCACTTCATAGGCACAGACACAGTCTAGTTACTAATGATTTGTCAGTCAAGTTCTCCAGTTATTTTAGCCACATAATCTTTTTTCCTATTTTTTCTTCAGAAATACTCCTTTGTAGCTCTCAACCACATTCAAGAGGTTCTTAACTCCAATTCTAACGCTCTGTGCAAGTTAAAAAAGTTAACCAACTTGAAATACTGCCCATTATTAAACTGAAAACAGAGAACCAGGAAAAGGAGAATGGGATCCAAAGGAGTTTACCAGGGTTCTCTACTAGCTGCCCCTCCCGAAGCACCACTAGTGAATTTCTCAGAACAGGGTTTACATGTACAAAGTGGTGATTTTGGAGATGCTCCAGAAGGTAGCTGCTCAGTCTACAGATATTTATTGGACAGAAAAATCAAAGGATAATTATCAGTTTTTCTGATCTGAGATGATAAGAGCCAAGAGAACTTTGAAAATGCACAGCAACATATATACACAAAAACATATACATACCATATATACACATAAACTGTACACACTGTTTCTCACAGCATTTACCTTTTTTAAACACTTTCCCTAAAATTGGAGCTGGGGTGTGGGGGAGGCAGCAATTACGTAAGAATCTATTTTCCATCTATGGCAGCTTGCACGCACCTGATATCCTTGTCCCTACCTACTAAACACCATGACTTAACCAACACCATCAAGTGTGGACTTAACTGGAATCTCTCCTTTCATTTGCCTGGGCACCTCATGGAATGTACCACTTTCAGAAGAAACACTTAAGCAAGAAGTGTAAATGTAAATACTCCACATGAAATGATATGAGGTTAAGCTGGCAACTGGGACAAGCTAGTGGTTGGGAAAAGGTAGGAAAGTAGGAACAGGGTGACTGAAATGTAGCATTAACATTAGAAATTTTCCTTCCTAAATGTGAGTTTGTGGCAAAAGTGCCCACATCACAGAGAGAGATGTACTCCCTGCTCCTCCCAGTAAGGGAGGCGCAACGGAACCTCAGTCCGGTTCTCCTGCCCTTTCCCAGAAGGTGCAGCATAGGCCGGTGTACTGTAGGCCACTGTACCTTCAGGCCAGGCACTGAGTCTGGAAAGTTCAGAGAGGTACCCAGAGAGGGGAGGAAGAGTGGCTCCCTCTGTGCCTTTCCCCAGCATGTGATGATGTGATGTCATGTGGCCACACCACTCCCTGCTCTGGAACCCTGAGCTCACTGATACCCTCTCCTGTTTCTTCATCCCCTCAAAATAGGCACAATGCAAACATCTCATTCCCAAGGTTGCCCTACAGATCCCTGTGATTAAGGGACAGACCAAAACATTAAGACACTCAATAAAACAAGGGTTTTCCTCCCCCGCTGCTCCTTTGTCTATTCTGGAAAGACACACTCTTCTAAGTCCTGAAAAGCTTCTACTGTACAGGGACAGCAGCTCTGCTACAGGAGAAAATAAAGAAGTAGAAAAAGTTGTTGGGAAAACTTTTTTCTTCTGAATGTAAATGAAAGAAAAGAAAACACATGAGGACTGGTAGATACTGAATACAACAGAGAATAATAAAATACAATTTATGCTTTTTTCCTTTGTCTATTTGAACTGTCAACTGTTCTCTCAGAGAATAGCAGCAGCCCTGGGGAAATGAAGAATCATAACCTTTACAAGTTCTCTTTTAAGGTAAATACTGTAATAGTGAGACATCAGTATATAAACCATGCTGAAACCTTACCACAAAAATGCCTTTCCATCCACACAATGGGATTATGTAAATGTCCAATAAGTTTCACAATAGCATTTTAAAAATATCTCACACCTAACTCCTCACCCTTGGCCCTCTAGCTGTAGGACATAAATCAAGGAAGATCTACATTATATTGAAAGGTAGTGATATATATTAAGTGTGAGATACCAAACGGACATTCATAAAATAATGAATTCTCTTCTACCCATGTGGCTTTCTTCTACATCTATTACTTTATTACATAAAGTAGTATAATCTATTGGTCTCACTAGAAAAAGCCAAAGAGCTATCCATTATAGAAGTGCAGCATCAATACAGTATTCTGAAATGCTCCACTTTATCCAATATACATTGCCCATGAAGAGAGATCTAAACTAATAGAATAATGATTTTAATCGAAGACAATCTGCCTTACTTCTCTTTTAAGAATTTATTATTCTGAAAGTATATCTAAAAACAAGATATAAAGAGAAAAAACATACAAAAATCTAAAAGATAACATGAGGCTTTAAATTTGTATAAAATTATAGTCAACCCTTGAACAACATTGAGGCTTAAGGGCACCAACCCTCTGTATAAGTGAAAATACGCCTGTAACTTTACAGTTCGCCCTCTGTATACACAGTTCTGCACCTGCAGATTCAACCAAGCTCAGACTGTGTGATACACATTTAAAAAAAAACAACCCCACACATAACCCTTCACACTTGTGCTGTTCAAGGATCAACTGTCTTCCATTTTTCAAGTTTTCATTTACTTTAAAAACTGGACGATAACATACATCAAAACCTTAAAACCAGTGTCATCAAAATAATTTCAAATAAATTTATATGAGGTGGGTTGAAGAAAGAACAAAATTAAGAGGTTAAAAGCCTCATCCTCAAGAGAATCAAGACTGTTTTTAGGACTGAATTTTTAAAGGTCATATGGGTCAGTCACATAGAAATCAGACACAAACGAATAAGAACTCTATGATTCCATTTATACTAAATTCTAGAACAGGTGAAAATAATCCAGATTCAGCCTGAGGCTGGTGGTAGGCTGCAAAAGGGCACAAGAGAATTTAGAGGGTACTAGAAATGCCTGGAAAATCCCATGGGCGGAGGAGCCTGGTGGGCTGCAGTCCACAGGGTCGCTAAGAGTAGGACACGACTGAGCGATTTCCCTTTCACTTTTCACTTTCATGCACTGGAGAAGGAAATGGCAACGCGATCCAGAGTTCTTGCCTGGAGAATCCCAGGGACAGGGGAGCCTGGTGTGCTTCCGTCTATGGGGTCGCCCAGAGTCGGACACGACTGAAGCAACTTAGCAGCAGCAGCAGCAGAAATGTTCTATTGCAGAAGGTAATGGCACCCACTCCAGTACTCTTGCCTGGAAAATCCCATGGACGGAGGAGCCTGGTAGGCTCCAGTCCATGGGGTCGATAAGAGTCGGACACGACTGAGCGACTTCACTTTCACTTTTCACTTTCATGCATTGGAGAAGGAAATGGCAACCCACTCCTGTGTTCTTGCCTGGAGAATCCCAGGGACGGTGGAGCCTGATGGGCTGCTGTCTATAGGGTCGCACAGCGTCGGACACGACTGAAGCGACTTAGCAGCAGAAATGTTCTATAGCTGAACTGTGGGGGTGGTTACATGAATGTATGATTCATCTAAACTCATTAAACTGATCACTTAAAACAGGTCCATTGTACTGTATTTAAACTACAACCCAGTAGCGCTGACTTTTTCAAATATTTCCCAGAAAACAGCCATAGTCATTTATCCTAATGTCTTTTGCATTACAGAAACAGCCTTCACATACCTGATGCTGTGCCACAGCATGGCGGTACCCACCATGCTGAAGAAAAGATGCTTGCAATCACATCAGGTGGAAAGAGTGTCACATTTCTCTGAATCTGAAGTAAATTTAACACTAATGCAAGAAATACTCCAATAAAAAACAGCACTACTCCTCGAATCATCAAGTTCACACTCCGGCTAGTGACAGATGAGATATATGGACCACGCTTTTTGGGCCCAGGTGACTCTGTCTCTCCTTCTGCCATGGTTTCATAAGTTCAGTAAGTTGGCAAAAAAAAAAAAAAGGAACAAGAAAGGGTTTCCCAGCTGAAAAAGCTGATTGTATGAACCAAAGCAGACTGGCGTTTCAACAGTACTGCATCTCGTCCTAAAACAGGACCTACCAGAAATCCTGCAAGAGATAAGAAAAAAGCAATCAATGTATGCCTAATAAATGACTAGAGTTTTCCTGATTTCAATACTAGTTCATTTTAAAGAACAAATAATGAAATGACAAGTTTACATGCTTATTTAAATTAGTTACTTATGGAATAAGAAGACGTAAAAAGCACTTTTATATGCATATTGTAATTAAACATGAAGTGCTAAATTTATATTTACTAGGACAGAACTAGTGACCTTGCTTGCCCCACATCAGTGAAAAAAGCAGCTCAGGCTACCTGAGACACTTTTACTGTTGGAGAAACCACAAGATCAAATCTCCAGGTTTCTGTTTCTTCTACCCAATCTCCAAGCCCATGTAACTGAAGGGCTTGGAGATTCACACAGAAATTTTTACACTTTACAGAACTTTACAGAAAATCGGCATATTCTGACTGTTAGTGTTTTACTGTTCTCAATCAAATGTGACATGCTCAAGGAGGACGATCTCCATAGGGGAATAAAATGACTCTTTTAATGTTTAATGCTTAAACATGTGAATTTCTGCACAAAAGTGCCCTATAAAAAACAGACCACCACCCATTCACTAACACGTACATCAAGCATAGAAATCAGACCTGACCCTCTGTCCCCAGGTCCAGAGTTGTGAGCCACCCCTGCCGTCACCCAGTCCACCTTTGTTGCAATCATGAGAGCTATTGTGAGAAAGCTGGAGCAGGAAGCGTAAGAAAGGAAGCTAAGAAAACAAAGAATAACCTCTGGGCTAGATTCTAAGGAGTTCGAGGCACAGGGCGTCTGATTCCTAAAACCTAGAACTTTCCAAGTACAGTCACTCTAGGTATTCACTCACCATCACTCCCTGCCCTTGCCAAACCAAAGTGGTCTTTCCTTTGTACCAAGAAGTGAGTTTTAAGAACATGCATGCATGCTCAGTCATGTCCAACTTTTTGCAACCCCATGGACTGTAGCCCCACCAGGATCCTCTGTCCATGGGATTTCCCAGGCAAGAAATACTGGAATGGGTTGCCATTTCCTACTCCAGGGGATCTTCCTGATCCAGGGATTGAACCCATGTCTCCAGAGTCTCCTTGTCTGTTTAAAGCAAATAACACTTGAGACTATTTATGGCACGGGTGGTAAAGAACCCACCTGCCAATGCAGGAGACATAAGAAACACAGGTTCGATCCCTGGGTGAGGAAGATCCCCTGGAGTGAGGGCATGGCAACCCACTCCAGTACTCTTGCCTGGAGAATCCCCATGGACACAGGAGCTTGGCAGGCTGCAGTCCATAGGGTTGCAAAGAGCTGGACACAACTGAAGCGACTTGGCACACATGAGCTATCCTAAGCACCTGACATACAGTAACTCATTTAATTTTCACAACCCTAACAGGTAAGTGCAATTATGTCCATATTACAGGTGAGGTAAAAAAGCAAAGAAAGGTTGTCACTCAAGTTTCTACCCTTAGTAAGAGGGCAAAATAGAATTCAAATCCATGCAGTCTCTCTGGCTCCAAAACCCTCATTCACACCATCATGTCCAGGCTCCCAAACTCTTACATACTCCCCTAGGTGTTTTTTTTTTTTTCCTATAAATACCAAAAAAAAAAATTTTTAATGGGAAAGTACTATATAGATCATTTTCATAACTTACTATTATCCCACCCAACAATGTATCTTGGGCATTGTCACCTCAGTACATAAATGATATTTTCTCTGAATAGTAGTTTATTTAAAACTTAAATATGGCACTTCTAATGATGAAAGTGAAAGAAGAGAGTGAAAAAGTTGGCTTAAAGCTCAACATTCAGAAAACTAAGATCATGGCATCTGGTCCCATCAGTTCATGGGAAATATACGGGGAAACAGTGTCAGACTTTATTTTTGGGGGCTCCAAAACCACTGCAGATGGTGACTGCAGCCATGAAATTAAAAGACGCTTACTCCTTGGAAGGAAAGTTATGACCAACCTAGATAGCATATTCAAAAGCAGAGACATTACTTTGCCAACAAAGGTCCATCTAGTCAAGGCTATGGTTTTCCCAGTAGTCATGTATGGATGTGAGAGTTGGACTGTGAAGAAGGCTGAGCGCTGAAGAATTTATGCTTTTGAACTGTGGTATTGGAGAAGACTCTTGAGAGTCCCTTGGACTGCAAGGAGATCTAACCAGTCCATTCTAAAGGACATCAGTCTTGGGTGTTCTTTGGAAAGAATGATGCTAAAGCTGAAAATCCAGTACTTTGGCCACCTGATGCGAAAAGTTGACTCACTGGAAAAGACTCTGATGCTGAGAGGGATTAGGGGCAGGAGGAGAAGGGGATGACAGAGGATGAGATGGCTGGATGGCATCTCTGACTCGATGGACATGAGTCTGAGTGAACTCCGGGAGTTGGTGATGGACAGGGAGGCCTGGCATGCTGTAATTCATGGGGTTGCACAGAGTCGGACATGACTGAGCGACTGAACTGAACTGAACTGAATAGCAACATGATGATGATGTGTATATTTGCTTTACGAAATACAAACTTTGTATGTACGTCTTATTCACTATCAAGTTTCATTGTGCCTATGAACCCAGAAAGGTACCTATGTAGCCCATACTGGGAGCTCCACAAATTCACATTTGTTTAATCAAATTGGGTTAGCTCTTTCTGAATCAAACTATACTGGGTTAAACAAGTCTTCTGGAAGGTGAACCTAACCAAAATTTAATCATTTAAAATATCTTTCCTCTAAGCTTCCAAGTTTCAAACTACCTTACGAATGAATTTTGGAATAAAGCCCATGTGTACACTGTAGGAGGGATGGAGGAGTTTATTTTAAAAATAAACAGTATAAAAAAATGAGAACATCTGTAAGTACTAGGAACTTTCACAGCCTATCAGTTCCATGCAATAAACACTTTTTTTTTAACTGCCTCTACCACACTCAAAGCGTATGCCCAACACCCAGAGGGGGAATTCTATCCTCAACCTCACAAACCCACTTCAGTCTACAGCATCACTGACCTCTATAGCTTAGTTGCCTAGAAAAAACAGTACATATTACAGTTGATTCATGGGAAAATGTCATGTGTTCTGGTGTTCAGTAGCTACAGAATTCACCATCATGATAAAGCACCCATTTATGGAGGGACTACTCTATGCCAGGCACACAGTAACTCTTATCTTCAAAATAATGCTACAGGTAGGCATTATTTTCCACATTTTACATGTGAAGATATAAAGTCAGAGTCTTAGCAACTTTCCTATGGTTACATGACTGGCAGTATTAGAACTAGAATTGTACCCTACATCTGACTGATGGCAAAACCCCTCCTCTTTCCTATAAACCTTGAGTCCCATTCCAGCCCAACTCCTCAGACTTCTTTTTTGGCACATCTCTTACAGAAGGGGATTTGGTTACTGAAAAGATGGACAGACACTGGAAAACAATCTCAACTGTAAACATTCCAATGACATTCAGTTCAGTTCAGTTCATTTCAGTCGCTCAGTCGTGTCCGACTCTTTGTGACCCCATGAACTGCAGCACGCCAGGCCTCCCTGTCCATCACCAACTCCCAGAGTTCACCCAAACCCATGTTGATTGTGTCGGTGATGCCATCCAACCATCTCATCCTCTGTCGTCCCCTTCTCCTCCTGCCCTCAATCTTTCCCAGCATCAGGGTCTTTTCAAATGAATCAGCTCTCTGCATTAATAATAAAATGACATTATGAATGTCAATTAATATCCAAGTAGAAAGATCATAAGAATAAATGTACAAATACCTTGTGATTTTCTTTAAGAGAACCAGATCAAGGAGTAAAAGATGTATTAAAGAAAAAAATCATATGGCCAACTTCATACAATATTCAACCAACAGTCAACTCTTCGTTTCTCAAACTTGAGTAGACACAACAATACCCCCTGCCTTCTGCTATTAAAACAGCTACTAGTGCACAAAGAGTAAATACACATTTTCAGTAACCCAGCTGCTCTAGTAAATCACTTGTTTCTGTCTGAATTTTTCCAAAGGGGAATTTTATGTCAAATAATATTTTTTAAAAGAACAAAATAGCTTCAGTTTTTAAAACCTGTTTCCAGTGTAGTACACCCCATCTCACATCACTCACCAGTTTTTGTCAAAGAGCAGGATAGGACAGGGCAAGACAATTTCTTGTTGTTTGGAACAGCCCTAAGCATTACAAAACATTGAGTAACCCTGGCTCGTGCCCACCAAATGCCAGTGCATGCCCCCTCCCCACTTTGAGATAACTAAAAATGGCCCTACATATTTCCAACCACCCAAACACCCACAGGGAAGCAAGGCTCTCCCACCCAGAGCCACTGATTGCTAGACTCCTTCCTCACTCTATTTCAAGGCTGCCAGAGACTTTTTACACTGTTTATGTTATTCTGCCGCAGCTGTTTATTCAATCTTTCCTGAAAGTGTTTGTTTATGGTTTCCTACTTCACCCCAAAAGTAGTTTTTTAAAAATAACACAACACTTGTCTGATGTTTATTTGAAAAAAATTTTTAAGCTACTTTTTTGAGACCAAAAAGCTAATTTTGTGACTACATAATAATCCAATAGTATATAATTTCTGGAGACAAAAATAAAAGTTAAAATGATTTAGAATCACACTATCCTAGAATTTAAGAAATGGAAGGGAATTGGGAGTTCATCTACTTCAGGAAGTATGTAAGTCTGATACAAAACAAAAGCAAAGAAGTTGTGCACATAAGCATTCTTCAGAGAAGAGAGTTTGGACATTTTTACATCAAGTTCTCAAAAAAAAAAAAAAAAAAATCCATGATCCAAAAGAAGTTAAGGATCAGTGATCTAACAGTTTCCGGTCAAAGTAAATGAAACCCAAAGTGTTAAGTGAAGTGACAAGATCAAGAATATATATACTGGATCTTCCTATGACAAACAAATACAGCGAACTCCTAGAAATGGCCAGACTGACTCATCAAAGGGATAAAACATTCTACACCCCCTACTACACAACAATTAAGTTCCTAAAAAAGCATGTTTATTATAGTCACTCATTAGGGGAGTAGGTTATTTTAAAGTGAAAGCTCTTGGAATAAGTATCCTTAATACGTTTTAAAATTTGGTTTTCTGATTATGAATTGATAATATCTTCCTAAAGTGTAATTATATCTATAAATGTTACATTACACCAGTGATAAATTCAATTCTCAAAAAAAATTTTAAACACCTATATTTGAAAAATTTAGGTTACCCAAGAAATAATTTTCTGATCAAGAAGTCTCCGGTATAAAAATACCACTTAAAAGATAATATCGCAATAGATCCTCAACAATAATCCTAGTAAGTAGGGAGGTGTTTTTTAATCCTTAACCTTTTTATTTTATGAAATAAAATAGGTTAAGCAAGCTACTGAGAGTATAAAACTGTTCCCAGGTAGTACCTACACTGGCCCCAAGCACGCTGGCTCCCTTTCCAGAGTGCTTCTTCACCACAATTGCCTTTTCTAAAAACACCACACAAAAACAATTTAGTGCCACACAAGAAATAATTTTTAAAGCCATTTTTTAAGCAAAAAAAAAAAAAAAAAAACCTTTTTTTTTTTTCAAAAATTGACAAAGAAGAAACTTCCACAGAACATGAAACATTCTACCTTAAGCCCCTGACCTACAATTTCTATACAGTACATTACTGAACAAAAAGAAAATAGTTCAAATAGTTTGGATAGATCAATAACAAATCATCAAAACTGGGAAACATTACTCCCAGTCTATGGCTGCCAATCAATGGGTTATTATTACCATCAGATAAATAAAACAGGGTTGTAACTGATTCTCCGCTTTGTGAATGAAAATCAAAGTTTACATTGGCCAGTGAAAAAACTTCCGGGCAAAAGGCATTTGAAAACAAACACACAAACAAAATCTCCTGAAGAACCAATTAAGAATCAACTGTATTTTAACAATTGCAACACCCCCAAACCAAACAAGATCATTAGTCTTCAGAGGAAGAGCAGTCACAGAAGTGTTTATTCCCTCAGATTACCTTGTCTCTTCAAGTACTTAGGTCAGAAAGATTACTAAATAATAAAATTAAATTACTACCTTTCACTTTCTTATCCTATGCTCTAGTAATTAGAAAGGCATTCTCAAAATAGAATAAGCATCACAATTAGGAAAAAACACAAATCAACGAAACTGTCCTTTAAAAAAAGCATACAGATGTGATTCATGGGCTACGGACACTAAGAACTTCTAGGAAGAAAAACACGTTAGCCTTGAAGACCCTGCAGCTCATCTTTCCTATCAACATTAAAATCCAAACACAGAAACTATTAAACAAGCAATATTTGCATCCCATTACTGCTTTTAAACAACAAATCTCAGTCCATAAAAAGGTTACTCCATCGTTTCAGAATAATTTTCTGATAACGATGAAAATAAGCTCTGTCTTTAAATTACTGAATTGCATTTTAAACTTTGCGCCATAGGTAGAAGCAACAGTTGTCAGTTTAAAAAGAATTAACCTCTTTTCCCAAATAAACATACATGATTCATAGCTTGGTCACTTTATATCAGATATGTACTGAGAACTGTAACAAAACACTACTCAACCTAATGTCCAGAGAAAGACTGAAAGGAGGGAATAGGAAGAGTACATGGCTATTAAGGGGAAGAGAGAGGGGGGATATAAATGGGGTCCCGCCATTCATTTTCACTCAACTGTTCCCTATCAAGGCCAAATCCCCAAATTAGAAGATACAAGCTGGCCACTGCCAGGCTGCCTTCATTCCTCCTGAACCCAAGACTGGAGCCTGACTTCCCCTGAAACCCTCAGTTCCACTGCGATACTGATCCCTGCCAGTCTCAGTGCCCCAGTTGTGAAGACTATTCATTCTTTCTTGAAGCATTTCCTCAATAACCCTAAAGAACAGTCAGCTCTCCTTGGTATATTTTCCTAGACTATCTAGCTAACGCCACACTTCACTTTTTGCCAGTGCTAACTGGACATGGGTTATTATCACTTAAGTTTTAGCACCCTTTCCCCCTCGTCCCCCATTATACTCACACTGCTTTCCTTTTCTAGACTGCCAATCTTCAGTGACCAAATCTAAAATCTCGGGAACTATCACCAACTGACTTCTAGGTCCTGGCAAGAGTTCTCTTTGGCTTTACCTCACACCTTCTCCAGAGGTCGCCAATTAAAATCCAAAATGCCAAAGCCCCACTCCTCAGCCCAATATCTACAAACCTTTTGGCTGATTATAAGCGTACTATCAATACAATACCAACCTTTCCAGATCCCTTCCCCTCCTAAGCCTGAGTCTAGTCTCCTTGGCTACAAGCCTACCAAGTCCTGACAGCTCTAAGCTTGACAGCTCGCCAACTCTACCCCTTCATATCTTAGGGGTCGCCCTTCCCGCCGTCCGCCAGCCTTCTTTCCGCCCGGGCACTCTTCCACTGTCCAGGGAGTCTCGGCCTCTCGTAGGCCCTCTCCCTGACCCAGACGTCCCCTTTCCGGATCTCGCCGACCCTCCTCCAGGTAAGCGGAGCCCCTCGCCCTTCAGGCCCCATCTGTAGTCCTGGCTCCTCACACTTGCCAGGAGGGTTCCCAGGTTGCAAAAATGCAAGCGGTTCCTCTCCTCGAAGGCACCCCTTTCCTCAGGCTCTTTCCCTCAGCATCAAGTGTCTCGCGCTTCCCTAGGGGACCCCAACTCACCCCCGCCTCCGCCATCTTCTGGGACCGGCCCCCGCCCCCCCTCTGCCTCTTCCTCCTCCCCTCCCACAACTCCGCCCGAGCTCCACTGCGCCTGTGCGGCCGACGCTCAGACGCTCAGACGATCGGGGCAGAATAACTTCCGGTTCCTACAGGGGCCAGATGGAAGGCCGGAGAGCCGGGGCAAAAGAACTTCCGGTCTCCGCGAGAGTAGCGGCACCTGTAGGCGTGGACCGTCGATTGGTGGAGGCTACCAGATCAGCTGTTGTTTGCTGAGCGGGCAGTCGTGGGTTGTGAGGATTGCGCAGACCCTATGGGCGGTGCCAGAGAATCGCGCAGCTACTCACGCAAACCCTTGGCGCGTCCCTCTCTTCGGAGCTGAAATCGGAGTTCTGGAGCGCAGGTCGCCTGTCCTCCTGCTAAGGATGTTGAGAGTATCTTTTGTGATTTGGCCGACCTTTATTTACCTTTTTCCCTTCCCTTCTAAAGTCATAACTTCTTTGGGGAGAGAGCATAATTGATAATTCTCTCTTCTCCATCCCACAGCACTTTATGCGGCATTCATTAATAATCGTTCCCCAAGTTTGACCAGGTAAAGCGGTTTGGGGACAGTTTTCATAGAAAGAGCTTTTGAGGTTTACAGCGAAGTCGATTTTGCTAAGTAAAATACAAACTACTAAGAGGAAAATACAAAGTAGAGAAATTACAACCCTTTTTTTGTCAGAAGTAGTATCATAATATGGTTGTGGTCAAGTTACAGTGTTCTTGTGGAAAGTTTTTACATGAAGTTTGGGCCTGGAATTATTGTTTAAGAGCTGCGCAAAGGAGTGTTAATTGGTGAAATTCCTTTGTATTTTTTTTTTTTTTTTTTACTTTGAACTGATTAATGATGCTGTTTCTGACCTTTTTATGGGTATGTTTATTTCTGAAAAATTTGAAGGCGATGTTAAAGTTGCACCAAAATACACCTAAGCAAGTATTTACATGGCCTTTCTTATTTTCTCTAATGTTTCCTAAAGGTCGTAAATTTCTCTCCTGTAGGTTTTCACACTACCAGTAGGGTTAAAAAAAAAATGGATAAGGATGAATTATACTGAATGGATGCGCAATTTTGAAAAGAGAAAAGCACCCAGAAAAGAGACAGTAACTTCAAAATGTCCTTAACATCCGAGGCCCTCTTTAAAGCCCCATGAGTCCTCTTCATCAGGGTCTTGCCTTTTTCAAACACTTAAAAATTGTCTTCAAGAAATTCCTTATGGAAAATTTTATCCTGGAGAGGCTTTTGTTTTAGTTTAAATATTTATTGATTTCAAGAAGAGACAAGACCTAAAAAGCAAGAACCATGTGGCACCAATTTCTAAGTTTCTTACATGCAACACAGTCATTCCTATTGCAGTATAGGGCAGAATACAAAGTACTCAGGAGAAATACAGAAAACCACTGTCTTCTGATTAAGTTTGGGGACAGTTTTCATGGATTATAAGGAGTCAGATAATATGGCGCTGTGCATTATGGTGAGAGCTCAGAGATGGGAAAACTTGAAATAGATGATGGAGCCTGGTGCATGGACAGATGTCTTGAGACATGAGATCTGAATGTCATACTCATGAATTTGGACTAAGCATTTGTTATTATCATGTAAACGTGAAAATCACAAATTACTTGATGCCGGAATATAAATTGATGAAGAACTCTGAGAAATTGGAATAACTGAGTTACTTTGAAACTGGTGTAATGTGGCTGGGAGAATACTGGTGAAGGATTCTTGAAACCTGGTGCCCTGACAGCATGTGCATAATCATGTCCAAAAAATTCACTTTTTTTGGCCTTTTTTCTCGTTTGTCTAGGTTTGGTCTAGGTTATTTCTAAGATCCTTTTCATAGGCAAACGTATCAATGATTTGATAATTCTGTAACTTAAGAAAAACGTTTTTTTTCCATTAACCTTACATGTTGTTTGGCTTCCCAACTGAATGGGACAAAAGGTAAACTGGAAAACAAAACCTTTCTTACTTAGCTAACATAAACACCCACAGAATTTTATTTACCTTGTTAAAGTGAGATGTTGTTAGACTAACATTAGTTATTGCCCAAGAGTTGATGACTAAGCCTCTAAGAACCTGGACTTGGAAGCCTTACCCAAATTAAAACCATCTCCCTGGAAAAAAAAAAAAAAGTGTTACAGTTTTCCTAGTCAGTAGCTAGAAACTAGAGCACTAGTGACAGTAGTACTAGTTTTGATGGTGTTTTGATGTAGGAATACATATAGTTGCGGGACACAAAAAGTCAAGGATTTTTTGCCTTTTTGAGAGTCCAGGATGGACCATTTATTCATCCATCCTTTAACAACAATCACCTGAACATCATGCACACCCCAGGCACTTGGCATTGAATCCCAAGAGGAAAGCGACCTTTTCTGCCTTCTGAAGTTTGCAGTAGGTTTGGGGAAACACACAGTAAATAGTTAAATTAATATATAATTTCAAAGTGAGACAAGTGATGACAATGCAAAATCTGTACATTCCAGGAACTGAAGGCAAAGCAGCTAGTGGCTAGAGATTGAGAAGAAGCTTACAGATTAAGATTGTGTATTAACATTGTGACTTACTATATGCCAGTGAGTGTATGTGTGCGCTCAGTCACATCTGACTCTTTGTGACCCCATGGACTGTAGACCTCCAGGCTTCTCCATCCATGAAATTTTCCAGGGAAGAATACTGGAATGGGTTGCCATTTCCTACTCTAGGGCATCTTCCCAACACAGGGATCGAAACTGCGTCTCCTGTGTCTCCTGCATTGGCAGGTGAATTCTTTACCACGTACCACCACTATGTGCCAGGCACTATGCTGAATTCCATTTCTTTTCAGATGCTCCAAACCCCTTCAAAACAGATACTACATAGTAGATGAGAAATTAAGCTCAAGAGCAGTATTCTCAACCTTGGCTGCATAATAAGATCACCTGTGAATCTATTAAAATTTCTAGTCCCTGAGCCTCACCCTCCATATATTCTGATTTAATTGGGCTGAAATGGGGGCTTGGGCCCTTCTAATAAATCCCTTGTGTAATCTTAACATGAAGCCAGAATTGAGCATTGCAGTCTTAAAAGTTAATTTGCTCAGGGTCAGTTAGCAACTAAGTGGCAGAGGAGGCAGAAATTAAACCTATATCTGTCTGATTCTAAAACCTGTGCTCTTAGCCACTCATTAGTGCTTAACATTTAACTACATGTAGCACCAGTTACATACTAAGAATTTTATAAAACACAAAAATAAAAATGAACAAGACAGAGGCCTTGCCTTCCATAAGCTCACAGTCTTTAAGGCAGAAGCCTCAGTAAATGAAGCTTGGCCAGCTCATGTAGGCAGAAGCAAGTCATCTGAGGACTCTCATTGAGATTAGTTATGTTCATATATCAAGCTAGATTGGCACTGAAAGTAACTTATATTGCAATCATCGTTTAAAAGGTGGTACAAGCCTGAACTAAGACAATGGCTAGGGTGCAGAGAATGTGCAGGACTTGCTGAGCGCTGATGTAAGGGTGAGGACAAACAAGGAAGAAGTGGAAGATGAATTCAGAGTTTTTAGTTTCATGGACTGGCTAGAAGTGAACCCCACTGATCTAGAACAAGAACACAGAACTGGCATCTGGGGTTCAATGAGTTTGAAATACTTGTTGGACATTTAGGTAAAACTCTTGATTAAAGTCTTGGAAATGTGTGTCTGAAATTGAAATGAACAAAGGGGTAGAAATAGAGTTCTGGAATCCTTGACCTCCAGGTGATAGTTGAAGGCATGCTTTGCATAGTGTGTATGCTGTGTATGGAATTTTTTAAAAAGATAGCAGACATCAACAAGGGAAACAAATCCACAAAACCTGATATTGCTATATTTGAACAGTTCAGTAAAGCTATTTTTATTCACAGTGATATTAAACCAGTCAACTTGTGATTATCCATGATGAGATTTTAATACTTTGCAGACCTTTTCTGGCCATATGGCCAATTTAACAGATGATGCATAGTCATGGAATGCAAACCAATTTTAAATATTGGCTGAATATTTAAGAATGCTATATGATGCATTCAAAATGTAATTGAAATATCTTACAACAGTGTTTACACACATAAATAATTTGTTTGTAACCCTAGTTTTAATTTTGATTATTTTAATATTACTTAAACTTAAAAAAATTGTAATGTTCTAGATATTCAACTAGTTAGAAAATTCTTAGGCTTAACTCATACATCTATAAACCAAAACATTTGCAAACTAAATATGAACAAAGGCTTAAAAATGTAATATTCAAGTTACAGAATGTGAAAGATATTTTTGAAATTGAAGCATTTCAATAAATATTGAAATGGACCAACTGGACATGGAACAACAGACTGGTTTCAAATTGGGAAAGGACTATGTCAAGGTTGTAAATTGTCATTCTGCTTATTTAACTTATATGCAGAGTACATCATGTGAAATGCCAGGCTGAATGAAGCACAGCTGGAATAAAGATTGCCAGGAGAAATATCAATAACCTCAGATATGCAGATGATACCATCCTTAACGGCAGAAAGCAAAGAGAGCTAAAGAGCCTCTTGATGAAGGTGAAAGAGGAAAGTGAAAAAGATGGCTTAAAACTCAACATTAAAAAAAAAAAGAAAAAGACAATAATGGCTTCCGGACCTATCATTTCATGGCAAATAGATGGGGAAACAGTGAAAAATTTTATTTTCTTGGTCTCCAAAAGCACTGTGGACAGTGACTGTAGCCATGAACTTAAAAGACACTTACTCCTTGGAAGAAAAGCTATGACCAAACCTAGACAGCATATTAAAAAGTAGAGACATTACTTTGCCAACAAAGGTCCTTATAGTAAAAGCTGTGGTTTTTCCAGTAGTCATTTACACATGTGAGAGTTGGACCATAAAGAGGGTTGAACACCAAAGAACTGATGCTTTCGAACTGTGGTGTTAGACGAGACTCTCGAGAGTCTCAAGACTCTCTTGAGAGTCTCTTGAACTGCAGGGAGATCAAACCAGTCAATCCTAAAGGAAATTAACCCTGAATATTCATTGGAAGGACTGATGCTGAAGCTGAAGCTCCAATAATTTGGCCACCTGATGCAGAGAGCTGACTCATGGGAAAAGACCCTGATGCTGGGAAAGATTGAAGGCAAGAGAAGAGGATGGCAGAGGACAAGATGGTTGGATGGCATCACCAACTCAGTGGACATGAGTTTGAGCAAGCTCTGGGAGATGGTGAAGGACACAGAATCCTGGTGTGCTTGGAGTTCATGGAGTTGCAAAGAGTTGGACATGACTGAGCAACAGAACAACAACAACACTAAATATTGAAATAGTTGTTACAGAATGAATAATTTTTGAGGTAAAACATGCTCTTAATTGCAGTTTATCATGTGATGGCTCAATTCTTTTAATACTTCTCTTTATTAAACCTTTATTTGTACAGTTATCCCTACCATTACTTGAACTTCATTTAGAGCAAGTGATAATTTAAATCCATCTCTGGTTTTTAATCAGTGTAAGACTATTAGAAGCCAATCTTAAGAGAAATCATGTAGCAGTACTCTGTTAGAATGCTTTACCGATACCATTCAAAACATGCTTGAATTGATATTTTAAGGTTATCATGTAACTAAAATCATATCATTTCAAAATTCTCCAGTAAAATTCTGTACTACTGAGAATATATTCGCATCCTCTAAAGATCTTCAAACACTACTTTGAAAAAACTATCATAATCTATCCAGTGTTTTTGCTTATTTATATCTTATAAAATTCCTTAGCATAAATCTCAAATTCTCAAAATGTATTCCATAGAATTAATAGTAACAGGAATATGTGGGGAAAATAGGATTCTGTGCTCATATTTGGTAAGCATTCAGTTCAGTTCAATCGCTCAGTCGTGTCCGATTCTTTGCGACCCCATTAACTGCAGCATGCCAGGCCTCCCTGTCCATCACCAACTCCCGGAGTCCACCCAAACCCATGTCCATTGTGTTGGTGATGCCATCTAACTATCTCATCCTCTATCATCCCCTTCTCCTCCTGCCTGCAATCTTTCCCAGCATCAGGATATTTTCAAATGAGTCAGCTCTTCACATCAGGTGGCCAAAGTATTGGAGTTTCAGCTTCAACATCAGTCCTTCCAGTGAACACCCAGGACTGATCTCCTTTTGGATGGACTTGTTGGATCTCTTTGCAATCCAAGGGATTCTCAAGAGTCTTCTCCAACACCATAGTTCAAGAGCATCAATTCTTCGGTGCTCAGCTTTCTTTATAGTCCAACTTTCACATCCATACATGACCATTGGAAAAACCATAGCCTTAACTAGACAGACCTTTGTTGACAAAATAATGTCTCTGCTTTTTAATATGCTATCTAGGTTGGTCATAACTTTCCTTCCAAGGAGTAAGCGCCTTTTTAATTTCATGACTGCAATCACCATGTGCAGTGGTTTTGGAGCCCAGAAAAATAAAGTCGGCCACTGTTTCCACTGTTTCCCATCTATATGCCATGAAGTGATGGGACTGGATGCCATGATCTTAGTTTTCTGAATGTTGAGTTTTAAGCCAACTATTTCACTCTCCTCTTTCACTTTCATCAAGATGCTCTTTGGTTCTTCAGTTTCTGCCATAAGGGTGGTGTCATCTGCATATCTGAGGTTATTGATATTTCTTCCGGCAATCTTGATTCCAGCTTGTGCTTCATCCAGCCCAGCATTCTTATGATGAACTCTGCATATAAGTTAAATAAGCAGGGTGACAATATACAGCCTTGACGTACTCCTTTTCCTATTTGGAACCAGTCTGTTGTTCCATGTTCAGTTCTAACTGTTGCTTCCTGACCTGCATACAGGTTTCTCAAGAGGCAGGTCAGGTGGTCTGACTCTGGTTCCAAATAGGAGAATTCATGGACAGAGGAGCCTGTCAGGCTATATAGTCCATAGCGTCACAAAGAGTCAGACATCACTGAAGCAACTTAGCACAGCAAAAATACATTTATCTTAGAATGTTCTAATACAGCAGGCACTAGACACATGAAGCTATTTAAATTACTTTAAATAAAATAAAAATTCAGGTCCTCAGTTGCACTAGCCACATCTCAAGAGCTCAGTAACCCCATGTGGATGGACACTGAAGATTTTAAAACTTTTCTATCATCACTAATTTTACTGGAAAGCATTATATTAGATGATTTATGTAAATCAGTCTTCCTCAAAATACTGACAAGAAAAGCATTAAGAAAGAAAGGCAAATCGTTATCTACCACCAATTTGTCCACCTAAAATTTATTGGTTCTTTTAGCATGTTGGAGACAGAATTATGTAATACAAAGGAGTTGCACTTAATTGTGGTTTTTTAATTTTACTTTGAGAAAAGTCTGAGTATGGCATTCTAAATGTTCAGACTTGGCACCAGCTTCTTCCAGAGGGACAGGCCAATTTCAAAAGGCAGCTTGGTTTCTCAGCAAGAATCATGAGTAAGTGACCTGTAGAAAGACTATGGCATGTTAATATGGGCCAAGTTATAAAAAAAAAAATAAAAAGCCTCCCACTGAAAACAGTGTTTATTTGAATATATTTTAAGTATTACCTTAAAAACATCAAAGAGCTAAAAAGATAAAGAGGGATTAGCAGGCAAAAATCTAAGGGAAAGTGAGACCCCAGAAAAGTAAGCATAGCAAGGAAGCTGCTCTTGCCCAAAAATTATTTGCTGATTGGGAAAAATTGAAATTCTGTCTTGACAGACTTTTCAGACAAGAGATTATGTAAAATCATGGAGTCTGCTAAATTTGGGGTCAGAGACCTCAAATTTAAAAGACAAGACCCTGGGACTTCCCCAGTGGTTAAGAATCCACCTCTTTCTCATATTCTTTTCCATTATAACTTGTCACAGGACATTGAATATAGTTCCCTGTGTGGTACATTAAGACCTTGTTATTTATCCATCTTGTACATATAGTCTGCATCTGCTAATCTCAAGCTCCCATACCTTCTCTTGCCTGCCATCCCCTGCCCCCAGCTCTTGGCAACCACAATCTGTTCTTTATGTCTGTGATCTGTTTCAGGATCTTCCTACATCCTTTGTCAGTATTTTGAGGAGACAGGAGTCCTTTCACAGAGGGAAAGGATGAGCCCAAGGTTTACTATTAGTTGAGTCAGAATAGAGATCAGATCTTCTTATTCCTAATTCCTTGTTTAAAAAAAAAAGAATTTATCTTGTTCTCAGGACCATGCTTTAAGTCTTTTAGATCATGTAAATTTTTTTCTACTGTACTAGCTTAACAGACAGTAATAGATAATTAACAGTGACAATAATAGATAATTCTTGGTATATTTGTAGGCGAAGCTTTCATTCATTTTCTTGATAGTATGCCCGGAATATTAAATATAAATTATTTATCATTTTGTAGCTCCATACACGGAGGTCACCCACTATTCAGTAGTAGTCACAAATGTGAGCTAATTTAATAATGGGGATACTTATCTTTTTTTTTTATGTAAACTCAGTAAATGTCTTCTGCAATTACTGACCTTAGCTTGCTTGTAATTTTTAAATTGAGGATGAGCCCTATACCACACTCAAACAAACTGGAAGAAAAAAGGAATGATGGAGGTGCTTATAAATCAATCTGGTCACAGACAGGTAAACTAACCTGAATTCTCATGGTTGAATTGCTTCCATCTGTGATGATTAGTAAGATCAATGCTGGCTACAGAAAAAAAATGTGGTCAAAGAGTGGGACAGGATGGGAAACAGGGCAGGTTAAACCTCCAATCTTCTGAAAGAAGGCAGTAAGAGGAGCGTTTGCCATTTAATTTTGGCCTTGATGTAACCCTTTCAGGGTGCTTTTGGGGTTTGTTAGGAAGCAGTGATGACTAAAGTCAATAAATTGAATGTATATAAAGTCAAATGGTCCCTGTAAGGCTTGGTATGTATCATCAGGTAACAAATAAACTAAACAAAGCCCAAACAAGGTCACCATGGATGAGCAAGCAAATGCAAAACACAACTCTGAGACAAAGTCACTGAGGTATAAAACATCAGGGTGAGAAGACAACTGGAAAGATTATAGACTATAAACTATTTGTCAGAGAGGCAATGATAGAGACCAAGAGTAAAGAGGCGACACTAGCTATTAATTATTACAAGGGCCCATACAATTTGAGGTCAAAAAGCACAACAAGGTGCTAAGAGATTTCTCTCCTGCTAATTCACCACATGGTCATTCTAGCTCTGCAACACTCCTTCATTCAAATGAATGCACACCTAAGGGCTTATATAGCTTTCAGTCTCCCAAAGGCAATATGAGTATTCTAAATTCTAAATGAACTTCAGCTAGACTCACAGTTGTCTAAAAGTGTATAATGCTTTTATAAGGGGATCAAAAAAGTAGCAGAGAATTTCCTCTGGCTTCCCAATTATATATACATGTGGAGGAGGGGGTACATCTATATACACACAACAGCAGAATATTTTATCTGATCCAAATGGAGGACATAAATGATTAAATAGTTCAAAATTCCCTAAAAGAAGTGTGCATAAGGCTAGGTGATGTAATGAATTCCCTGGTGGCTCAGATGGTAAAGCGTCTGCCTACAATGTGGGAGACCCGGGTTCGATCCCTGGCTTGGGAAGATCCTCTGGAGAAGGAAATAACAACCCACTCCAGTACTCTTGTCTGGAAAATTCCATGGTTGAAGGAGTCTGGTAGTCGACAGTCCATGGGGTTACAAAGAGTCGAACAGGACTGAATGACTAAACTTTTGACATAAAATACACCTATAGAAATTCAAGGGCTTGAATTTAGATTTCTTCTGGAAATTGTTCAGTTGCTAAGTGTCCGACTCTTTGTGACCCCATGGACTACAGCACACCCGGCTTCCCTGTCCTTCACTATCTCCGGGAGTTCTCTCAAACTCATATTCATTGAATCAGTGATGCTATCTAACCATCTCAACCTCTGCCACTCCCTTCTCTTCTTACCCTCAGTCTTTCCCAGTATAAGGGTCTTTTTCCAATAAGTCGGCTGTTCACATCAGTTGGACAAAGTATTGGAGCTTCAGCTTCAGCATCAGTCCTTCCAATGAATATTCAGGGTTAATTTCCTTTAGCTTTGACTGGTTTGATCTCCCTGCTGTCCAAGGGACTCTCAAGAGTCTTCTCCAGCACCACAGTTCAAAAGCACCCATTCTTCGGTGCTCAGCCTTCTTTACAGTCCAGCTCTCACATCTGTAAATGACTACTGGAAAAATCATAGGTCTGTTTGACTATACAGACCTTTATCAGCAAAGTGATGTCTCTTCTTTTTAATATTCTGTCTAGGTTTGTCATAACTTTTCTTCCAAGGAATAAGTGTCTTAATTTCATGGCTACAGTCACCATCTGCAGTGAATTTGGAGCCCAAGAAAATAAAATCTGTCACTATTTCCACTTTTTCCTCATCTATTTGCCGTGAAGTGATGGGACTGGATGCCATGATCTTAGTTTTTTGAATGTTGAGTTTGAAGCCAGATTTTTCACTTTCCTCTTTCACCTTCATCAAGGGGCTCTTTAGTTCCTCTTCACGTTCTGCCATTAGAGTGGCATATAGAGTTATCTGCATATCTATAGTTGTTGATATTCCTCCCAGCAGTCTTGATTCCAGCTTGAGCTTCATCCAGCCTGGCATTTTGCATGAAGTACTCTGTATATAAGTTAAATAAGCAGGGTGACAATATACAGCCTTGACATACTCCTTTCCAAATTTTGAACCAGTCCATTGTTCCCTGTCTGGTTCTAACTGTTGCTTCTTGTCTTGCATACAGGTTTCTCAGCAGACAAGTAAGGTGGGACCTTAGATTTCCCCAAAACAAGAACAATCAAAATAATTTTCCATAAATATAAACTATTTAAAATGACTTTAAATTCAAAGAGGAAGGGAAGGGGAGGGATAAATTAGGGGTATGAGAAAAACAGATACCATATACTATACATAAAATAGATAAGCAGCAAGAATTTACTTACAATACAGGGGACTATATTCACTATCATTTAATAACCTATAATGGAAAATAATCTGAAAAAATATACATATATAACTGAATCACTTTGCTATAAACCTGAAACTAAAACAATATGGTAAATCAAGTATACTTTAATAATTTTTTTCAGTTAAAAATTTAAAATTTTTAACTTCCTTGATATTTGAGAAACATTGCTTTCTTTTTAAAGCTAGGAACTAATGCTTTAATAATGATTATAGAGAATTAAAAGAACTTAAAACTTCAGAAAAAGATCTTAGATTAATAAAATTGATTTTACTATTGATGTGTGACAGAACCATCAGTAGAAAAGACATTCCAAACTGAGTAATATTATATGTTGCTCAGTGATAGCCTAGAGAGTCCTGGCAATGCTCAGTATTCTCAGAGGGTTTATTAGATACCTTAGCTCCAGAAGATCTCATAGCTCCTCTGTTATTTTAAAGAATGATTCCTCTCCTAGAGCTCGGTTTTCTTTGAGGAAGTGTGAGCCAGTGGAAAAGCATGATCATTGTTTAAAAGGAGGCAGATCTATGTTCTGATCTCTGCTGTCTATCCCCAGCTGGGTATTCTTGGGCAAGTTGCTTGACCCCTCTGGTCCTCCATTTCCTCATCGTTAAAAGCACTTCTTGTTGTATGGAATACATCTTATTAAGTCATAAAAAAATCATAGTCTTGTGGGTATTATTACTAACAACTTTGATATTCTCCATGACAAATGACCTTCGTATTTCTGTTGAATGTCTCCAGGATTGCAACTTTCTCACTTCTTCATCCTTGCACAAACAGCTCTGTGTATGACAGAGTTCTCCCTAGAATTCAACTGCCCTCATCTTTTTTATTGCTCCTGCCTCTTGACTCCATTTTGTGTGACAGCTTTTTGTTCAATTCTCCTCCCACTCCACACTCCCCACAGATTCTTGTCCTGGCTGAATATACTGTCTCTTTAGTCATTTTACATATCACAGGTCCTCTGTCCCCTTACCATAACTGTTGCTTTTTCTGGACATACTCCAGTCTGTTAATACTCTCCATAGGATTACTTCCAGAACAAACACCAGAGTTGCATCATCATGTCCCTTGTTTTGGATCCTTCTTTTAACAAAATGTCCTATCACAGTAGCATTTTTGGCAACCACATCCCAGTATTAAGTTGTGTTGAGTTGTTAAATTTAAACAACTGAAAATTCTTTCCATGTGCACAAACCACATTTTCTCTTTCCTGTTCTTTTATAGTTGTGGGTAGAATTTTGAGTTGTTTGGATGTTTCCACATTGTCCACTGAGGGTGAGGGGTGGATGCCTAATCAAAAGGATTTATAATTTCCCCGTTGAATTTCTTTTTCTTAAACCATGTCAATAGTTACTACCTGGAAAGATCTCTGGGTTACAAATTCCACCATTTAACATAATGATGAGCCCTTTCAGCTTCATGTTACTTACAGCCTGTATCTGCATGCCATGATGCTATCATAATCTTATTCCAAGTCCTTAGTAAACATTTTTGGTAGTACAGCACCAATCCCAGAGGCCAGTGGTTGGCTCTAAAGGGAGCCCTGCCTTTTAGTTAACATACCTCCATTCATCAGAAATAATTCTTTTCCTACTATATGCCTAGTTCACATTTAGAGGCTATCATTCAGTTCAGTTCAGTCGCTCAGTCATGTCCGACTCTTTGCGACCCCATGAATCGCAGCTCACCAGGCCTCCCTGTCCATCACCAACTCCCAGAGTTCACCCAAACTCAAGTGCATCGAGTCGGTAATGCCAGCCATCTCATCCTCTGTCATCCCCTTCTCCTCCTGCCCCCAATCCCTCCCAGCATCAGGGTCTTTTCCAATGACTCAACTTTTCATTTGAGGTGGCCAAAGTATTGGAGCTTCAGCCTCAGCATCAGTCCTTCCAATGAACACCCAGGACTGGTCTCCTTTAGGATGGACTGGTTGGATCTCCTTGCAGTCCAAGGGACTCTCAAGAGTCTTCTCCAACACCACAGTTCAAAAGCATCAATTCTTCAGCACTCAGCTTTCTTTACAGTCCAACTCTTACATCCATACATGACCACTGGAAAAACCATAGCCTTGACTAGAAAGACCTTCGGAGAAGGCAATAGCACCCCACTCCAGTACTCTTGCCTGGAAAATCCCATGGATGGAGGAGCCTGGTAGGCTGCAGTCCATGGGGTCACTAAGAGTTGGACATGACTAAGTGACTTCACTTTCCACTTTCATGCATTGGAGAAGGAAATGGCAACCCACTCCAGTGTTCTTGCCTGGAGAATCCCAGGGATGGGGGAGCCTGGTGGGCTGCCGTCTCTGGGGTCGCACAGAGTTGGACACGACTGAAGTGACTTAGCAGCAGAAAGACCTTTGTTGGCAAAGTAATATCTCTGCTTTTGAATATGCTATCTAGGTTGGTCATAACTTTCCTTCCAAGGAGTAAGCGTCTTTTCATTTCATGGCTGCAGTTACCATCTGCAGTGATTTTGGAGCCCAAAAAAATAAAGTCTGACACTGTTTCCACTGTTTCCCCATCTATTTCCCATGAAGTGATGGGACCAGGTGCCATGATCTTAGTTTTCTGAATGTTGAACTTTAAGCCAACTTTTTCACTCTCCTCTTTCACTTTCATCAAGAGGCTTTTTAGTTCTTTTTCACTTTCTGCCATAAGGGTGGTGTCATCTGCATATCTGAGGTTATTGATATTTCTCTTCAATTCTTTGGTGCTCAGTTTTCTTTATAGTCCAACTCTCATATCCATTCATGACTGAAAACCATAGCTTTGACTAGATAGACCTTTGTCATTGAAATAATGTCTCTGCTTTTTAGTATGCTATCTAGGTTGGTCATAGCTTTTCTTCCAAGGAGCAAGCAACTTTTAATTTCATTTTACTTGTTAGTAAAACTCAGTAAGTTTTATGTGCTACATGGGGATGACAGTGAGGTTAAATGACAAAATACATGTGAAGACTTCAGCACAGGATAGGCACTCAATGAGGGCTTCCCTGGTGGCTCAGATGGTAAAGAATCTGCCTGTAGTATAGGAGACCCAGGTTCGATCCCTGGGTCAGGAAGATGCCCTGGAGAAGGGAATGGCAACCCACTCTAGTATTCTTGCCTGGAGAATTCCATGAACAGAGGAATCTGGCAGGCTATAGTCCATGGGTTTGTAAGATTTAGACACAACTTAGCAACTAATGACCAAACCACCATGAGGCACTCAGTGAACATGAATTTAAGCAAATTCTGGGAAGTAGTGGAGTACAGAGGAGCCTGGGTGCTACAGTCTGTGGGGTCGCAAAGAATCAGACACAACTTAGCAACTCAGCAACAAGACATTCATTAAACGGTAACTCAATATTATTCATTTCTTATTCTTTTAACCATAAACTCCTCCATCCTGTACTACAGTTCTGCATAAAATGGCAGATATATATCTGTACAAAACACCCTGGCAGCTGACTTTATAACACCATGTGTTCTTTGTGAGTTTTTGCGTGAGTTTTACCTGGTTTCATCAGCAATTTTCATAAGATCCACTAGGGTGACAGTCACCCATTTTTCCTCTTCTTTTGTAACCCTTCTAGCCCCTGGCTCCGCCATGACTTGCACAGTCCAGAGGTGCATGCTGGATTATATAAACTCCCCTATGCTGAACAATTGAATGCAGGAGCCAAGCCTGTTGCCCCCAATTTCCCTCTACAAATAACTCAGACACTTTGCTAAAGGGAACCTAATGTAGAGGAATGCTGCTTGTCCAGAGTGATTGCAGTGCTTACAGGTGTATAATTAGTCACTAGTCAGTGTGTAAATACTCTGTAAATTGCTTTATTTGTGAACGTGAAAAGCTCTGCAGAAATACACGGTATTCTAGGAACCAGGGCTGAACACAGGAGATAAGGTACTGTGGCAGGAGAACGAGTGAGTGAGGTGTCAGCGTGTGTCATGCATCCCTCAGAGGGAACGAAGCTGCTGGGATCTCCCTGCTTGCTTTCTAAGAACACTGACTCCCCTGGGTGAATAATTTAAAGGGCAAATTACCCCTCTTCTGGGTACCAAAGCCAGCCATAAGCTGAAATTAAATTAAATCATAAAGCCCTACAAGAAAGTGAGGAAAGAGTCAGAAATATAAAACCAAGGGAATCCAGAGCTAAGCATGAAATATTAGAGTCAGTGTGATGTCCTTGCCTTGCTGTGCTGATGAAGGGAAAAACTGAAAACCACCCTGGTATAGACTTAAAGGACCACCATCATATATCCATTGTTAAGTACTTGGCAGTGGCTATTGCAATGATTTCAATTCCAATGGGGTCTTAGAGGGAGGTAGAAGAGAGAGCACTAGATCAACTGCAAGTCCTTGCACTTCAGCTAAGTAGCTGGGTGACCTTGAGCAAGTCACCACCTATTCTGAACCTTACTTTTCTTCATCTTTGAATTGAGAAACATGAAATCAGAGTCTGTACTTCTAAAATCCTTCCCCCCAACCATATCAGCTCAAAGATTTTTTTTTATTTTTAAAAAGTTGATTTTTTTAAAATGTACAGAAGGTGCCATCTGTTAAATGTATTGCTTTGCGTTGCATGGGTGCTCAGTCATGTCTGACTCTTTGCGACCCCATGGACTGCAGCCCTCAAGGCTTCTCTGTCCATGGGATTTTTCAGGCAAGAATACTGGAATGGGTTGCCATTGCCCACTCCAGAGGTTCTTCCTAACCCAGAGATTGAACCCCCATCTCTGGCGTCTCCTGCATTGGGAGGCAGATTCTTTACTACTTGCCACCTGGGAAGCCCATTCAATACATATAAAAATATAAATATTAAAATATGCAACAAAACATCTATTTTTTTTTTTTTGGTCAGATTCTTGTTCAGTACTAGGAAATGTCTTTATTTTTTTTAATTTAATTTTATTTTTTTAACTTTACAATATTGTATTGGTTTTGCCATATATCAAAATGAATCCGCCACAGGTATACATGTGTTCCCCATCCTGAACCCTCCTCCCTCCTCCCTCCCCATACCATCCCTCTGGGTCGTCCCAATGCACCAGCCCCAAGCATCCAGCATCGAACCTGGACTGGCGATTCATTTCATATATGATATTACACATGTTTCAATGCCATTCTCCCAAATCATCCCACTCTCTCCCTCTCCCACAGAGTCCAAAAGACTGTTCTATACAACAGTGTCTCTTCTGCTATCTCGTACACAGGGTTATTGTTACCATCTTTCTAAATTCCATATATATGCGTTAGTATACTGTATTGGTGTTTTTCTTTCTGGCTTACTTCACTCTGTATAATAGGCTCCAGTTTCATCCACCTCATTAGAACTGATTCAAATGTATTCTTTTTAATGGCTGAGTAATACTCATTGTGTATATGTACCACAGCTTTCTTATCCATTCATTAAAAGTAGAAGTTCATGAACCTGTTTTACAGCACCTGACCTCAGATGACATTAAAATGTCCTATATGTTCCTTAGTAGGAGACCAGGAGACACATGGGCAGCTATAGAAACAGAAAACCATAAAGTTTTATACTAAAACACAGTATCCACACAAATGTATTCTCCAGAAGGAAATGAAAATTTACATGGCGGCTTAGGGGAGTGGTCCCATCCTGTATATTAGAACGAAGGGACATTTTGAATACCCAAGAATGGCTTCTGAGGAAGGAATTCTGCTTGCCTGTACTAAAATAAAACCCAACGATCAGGAGTTCTCCATCAATGGAATGAGAAAGGGTTGTGAAAGAGCTCTTTTATGTAATCAATACAAAGCAGGGACTTTGGTAAACAGGCTGGCAGCTCTTCTGCTGCCAATGTGGCATGAAGCTCTAAAAGTCAAAGTCAACAAAACAGCTGATGTTTTCTAAGATGCTATGTCATTGAAAGACCTGGAACATGTCCTAGATCCAGCATAACAAGCTTAACTCTATCAGCATCATGGCTAAGCCTGCTCAGCCTTTACTGCCATGACAATAACACAGGAAATAAAATTCTAAAACATAGTGGTCCTTACCTCTGCTGGAAAGCTGTCCTGTTCACTCTCTGCCTATATGAGGCAGGGAAAAAGACTGGGCTTCCCTGATGTCTCAGACAGTAAAGAATCTGCCTGCAATTTGAGAGACCCAGATTTGATCCCTGAGTCAGGAAGAACCCCTGGAGAAGGAATGGCTAACCTCTCCAGTATTCTTGCCTGGAGAATTCTATGGACAGAGGAGTCTGGCAGGGTACAGTCCATGGAGTCACAAAGAGTCTGACACGACTGAACAACTAACACTTGCACTTTGACTCCATGGTAAAGACCACAACAGGAAATGCTCACCTAACTGGGGGTGACTAGATCTTTGGATTCCATTGGCCAGTAAAATTTCAAAGAGAAAGAGAGAGATCAACAAATAGAGGCCAAATTTGATGCCCTTACTTCACAAACTAAAAAGCATCTGCTACCCACAACCACTGTCATTTTACAAAAGGGTTCTTGCTTGCTTAGCTGCGCAGTCACGTCCAACTCTGCAACCCCATGGACTGTAGCCCACCAGGCTCCTCTGTCCACGGAATTCTCTAGGCAGGAATACTAGAATGGGTTGCCATTCCCTTCTCCAGGGGATCTTCATGATCCAGGGATCAAACCTGGGTCTCCCACATTGCAGGCAGATTCTTTACCATCAAGCTACCAAGAAAGATAACAGTAAACGAGGGAAAGACCCTCTCAAAATGAGTCCTCTAAATTGCTTATATTTAGCTTTCAGACACACTCATTACATTGCCCTTGATGTTTTTTCAGTTCAGTTCAGTTCAGTTCAGTCACTCAGACATGTCTGACTCTTTGCGACCCCATGAATCGCAGCACGCCAGGCCTCCCTGTCCATCACCAACTCCCGGAGTTCACTCAGACTCAGGTCCATCGAGTCGGTGATGCCATCCAGCCATCTCACCCTCTGTCATCCCCTTCTCCTCCTGCCCCCAATCCCTCCCAGCATCAGAGTCTTTTCCAATGAGTCAACTCTTTGCATGAGGTGGCCAAAGTACTGGAGTTTCAGCTTTAGCATCATTCCTTCCAAAGAAATCCCAGGGCTGATCTCCTTTAGAATGGACTGGTTGGATCTCCTTGCAGTCCAAGGGACTCTCAAGAGTCTTCTCCAACACCACAGTTCAAAAGCATCAATTCTTCGGCGCTCAGCTTTCTTCACAGTCCAACTGTGATGTTTTTTAGTAGTCACAATTAGTAAAAACTTCATCTTGGACCAGAATGGGCCTTAGGCTTGCATTTGGAAATCCTGTTGTTTGTAAGATACTCTTAGAAAGTCTCTTCTTCCAACAATTCCACCCATAAACGTCCTCCGGGTCAAACTTTTAGCCCCATTTCTTCTTTGAAGCTTTTCCTGATTACCTATAACTATTATGATCTTTCTATTTTCTGAATTCTTTTAGCACTTATAATTTTAATATATAATTTAACACCTTTGTGGGAAATATTTTGGAAATTGAGAATATTCTGTAGATTATTTATTTTTACCTATAGAATTTAAAAATTTTTATTGCTAACTGAGAGAACCACAGTTAGACATCACTGAACATCCTAGTTTAGGAAAGAAAAAAAAAAAAAAAAGCCCAGAAACCTCAAACATAAATCCTCCATTATTTTAAATGCATTTGAAGTTAGATAAGGTCTTTTTAAGGTTGACAGTATGGAATCCAATATATTTTGATCAGGAGACTGATCATTGAACAGATTGTAGTAGTATATTAAGAAAAGTTCACTAGATCTTTGGTTTTAACATTACCCCTTTTTTCATCAAGCTCAGTAATCATCAGGACAATTGCTCACCTACTTCTTGTTCAAAATGGTCCCATATTCTAATTTATATAGAAAACCAGAATTCTGTATGTAGAAAATTATCTTAGCAATCATTTAATCTATCCCCTTAGGGCTTCCCATGTGATGCTAGTGGTAAAGAACCCACAAAGAATCCACCTGCCAACACAGGAGACGTGAGAGATGAGGGTTCAATCCCTGGGTCAGGAAGACCCCCTTGAGGAGGGCACAGCAACCCACTCCAGTATTCTTACCTGGAGAACCCCATGGACAGAGGAGCCTGGCGGGCTACAGTCCATGGGGTCACAGAGTCAACACGACTGAACACAGCACAGTACACATGCAATCTATCCCCTTGTTTAACAGATGAGGTATCTAAGACCCAGCTAAGTGAAGCAACTTGCCCCAGATACCAAGGAGATCAGTATTAGAGTTGGAATTCCTACTATGGTGTGTGATCTTGTATTTTAAATATAATAATATTCTATCCTCATATCTCCAGATATGCAGTGCACTAAATATCAGTGCAGTCCCTGAAAGAAATTATAAGGAAGACGAGGTTTTCCCAGTACCATAGACTCTCTTTTTTTCTTTCATTTTACCCTTGGCTATTTCTTCTTCCCCTCCTTGGTACCCATAACTCCTACCCTCTCTGCACACAATTGTACTTCCCCTCCAAACTTATTAAAACCTAAATTCTCAAGAAAGGATATGGTAAATTTATCTACCCACGGTAAATTCCTAATCCTTATGGAGTGGTTGCCATGTGCCAAACATTATGCTGGGCATGGTTTAACATGTTATTTCTCTTAGTTGTTGTTGTTGCTGTTCAGTAAGTAAGTTGTGTCCAACTCTTTGTGACTCCATGGACTGCAGCACACCAGGCTTCTCTGTGCTCCACTAATTCCAGGGGTCTGCCCAAACTCATGCCCATTGAGTCAGTGATGCTATCCAACCATCTCATCCTCTGTTGCCCGCTTCTCCTCCTGCCCTCAATCTCTTCCAACATCAGGGTGTTTTCCAGTAAGTCAGCTCTTCGCATCAGGTGGTCAAAGTACTGGAGATTCAGATTCAGCATCTGTCCTTCCAGTGAATATTGAGGGTTGATTTCCTTTAGGATGGACTGGTTTGCTCTCCTTGCTGTCCAAGGGACTCTCAAGAGTCTTCTCCAACACCACATTTCAGAAACATCAGTTCTTTGGCACTCAGCCTTCCTTATGACCCAGCTCATCTTTATGATCAGCTCTCCATACATGACTACTGGAAAAACATAGCTTTGACTATACAGATCTTTGTTGGTAAAGTGACGTCTCTGCTTTTTAATACACTGTCTAGATTTGTCATAGCTTTCCTTCCAAGAAGCAAGCGTCTTCTAATTTCACCATCTGCAGTGATTTTGGAGCCCAAGAAAAGAATATCTGTCACTGCTTTCACTTTTTCCCCTCCTATTTGTCATGAAGTGATGGGCATACTTGCAGTTTTACAAAGTAATGAGATAAGTCAACAGGTTTCCTGTTTGCTTGAAACCTTTAATTTCCTTGAAACCACGTATAGGCGATAGTTTACTTCCAAAGTCAGCCAAGCTCTTCAGAGTTGGAATCTTGCCTTTCTTTTGTCCTCTCAAGGCAATTATCACAGTCTTGATACTTAATAATATTTATAATTTATGTTGACAACATAAGAGAGCCTTCATTTTTCTTTTTCAATGCTGGTCTTTCTTCTTTAAGTAAAATCCAAGCTTTAACCTTTCCACTTAAATGCATCTTGAAATATTATAAACATTTTTAGATGTTATTATCAAAGCTACTCACATCCTGGAGTAAGAACCTGGAAATAAGGATTACCACTTCTGGAAAAATATACCAAATGATCTCTGCCAATTCTCTAAATTTCTCTGGGCTCAAGTTTTCACATGTATGAAACAGAAAAATCGTCCTTAATAGAGACTGAAGTATAGGAGCATTAGCAGCACACCTTTTAATCTTCTGTATGTTACCATACAGAGCCTCATCTCCAGCGCTGCCCACGCAGATGCTCAGGAAATGCTTGCTAACTGAAGATTTTTATGATCACTGGTAGAAAGACACATAAATGCAAAACACGAATTTTCCCTTGCCCCGAGTTACCCAGGAGCATCATTCTCATTCAGAGATGACCACACTTCCGAAAGTGGGTCTCATAAAACATACAATTTAATGAAGCCATCTGGGAAGATGATCGTTGTATAAATGCAAGGTATTGATATTACCTGGGTACTTGGGGAAATACCATGTAAATGAAGGTACAACCCAGCTCCATAATTCAAATCAAGTATTGATGTTCAAGGTCTTTGGATAATAGACTTGGAAGACTGATATTTCTCCGGATCTGAGGTTACTTTTCTTCCCTCCTTTGCAATTCTAGTATTTTTGCAATAAGATTTTATTTTATTTTTTGGAAAATATCTTTTCTGTTGAACAGGAATCTATCAGTGTCAACTGGGAATCTTGAAACAGAAATTTTACATCTGACTTTATCATTTTTTTAGCTTCTATTCTTTAGAAGCAAGAAATGATGCAAACAATACAAGCGTTTCTTTCCTGCTCCAATAATTATGCAGAATGTGTTCAGTAATTCAGCATCCTAATTGCCTCAACTGCTTTTATTATTATTATTTTAGCAGAGAGGTATGTTCTACTTCTGACCTTATCCCAAGGGCTATTCTGGATGGAATCACCCCATGATTGGTACTCCGTTTTAACCAATGTTACCTCCCTTCTCTGAGAGACAATTGCTAAAATAGTGCCAAGCTCAGTCATGCCAGTAATCACAAAATGAACTTTCAGCCAGCTTCAGCACTCAATCTTTTATATGGCTGGGGAAAGGGGCAGAGCATTTTCTCTACACGTGAACTGGGTCTTCTACCTCTGCTGAAGGTATCACACCTTGCATTGAGGCAGCAGCTACCCCTACTGTGTAAATCAAAGTTCCTCTGGGTTTCCCAAGGTTTCTGCAGGACAAAAGGGTTGCAGTATTTGTGCCCACTTTTCAGAAACCCTGAGTCCATTTAGCCCTAGCTATCCTCAACCTCAGGCTTCCCAGGTGGCGCAGTGGTTAAGAATTCAGCTGCCAATGCAGGAGATGCAAGAAACATGGGTTCGATCCCTGGGTGGGGAAGATCCCCTGGAGGAGGCAATGGCAACCTGCTCCAGTATTCTTGCCTGGAAATTTCCATGGACATAGGAGCCTAGAAGGAAACAGCCCATGGAGTCGCAAAAAGTTGGACCCAAATGAGTAACTAAGCACAAACACACACATTCCTCAACCTCCCCGCTCAACACACAATCATCAAATAATAATTAAATACAGTCAATCACAGCATGGCTCCCAGGGGTCAGTAGGATTCATTGATATGGTCTGGCTCTATCTGTGGTGAGTTTTCTGGACCCAGGGGCTACATACAGTGTCCTTCTAAAGAATGTGCAGGGCTTGATAAAATATACTCAGAGAAATGTTAATATGTCTCACTATGATTATATATTTTTCTTTTCCCGTATAGTTCTGATTTTTGCTTTATGTATCTTTGTTTCTTTGTTGTTAAGGTGTCTAATGGTTTATGATGTCTGTATTTTTTGTGAATTGTACCTTTTATCATTAAAAATATTTGTCTTTGTTTCATTTAAAATAAATAAATGAATTAAAAAAAAAAAAAAAGAATGTTCAGGGATGGGGGCCTGGAGATAGAGAGGTTGTTCCACTTGCTTTGCCTGGTTGATGACTCAGATGGGATAGATAGGGAGCTAATGCTATATCTCTGATGTTTAATCCTTTTCATACTCACTGAAGAAACTCCTTCTCCCATTTCTTAACTTGTTGCATCTCTAAATCACAGCCTGAAAGCAAGTGTGCCCAGAGCTGAGGACCAAGACATAGCCTGTATCCCAGGGACAAATTTGCATATCAGAAGCAGGATAAGGAGAATATACTGGCCTTTTTCCCGTCTCACACTCTGCCAGGTATATCACTGTCCATCCCTGATAGAAAAAGAATATTCTGAGTTTCAGCCTAATGGGACTGATGGGAAGTCTAGTCTTGGAAGCCACATAGGCAGGCTCATTTAGTGAGTGCTGTGAGCCAGACTGGGTAGAAGCATGGGAGTATAATAAGGAAGAACACCCAATTTGTGCCCTCCAAGGGTTCTTAGCCAGGTAAGGACCTCATAGTAAATTTGACTGTATGTACATATATGCATGCATGCTCAGTCATGTCCGACTTTATGAGACCATGGACTGTGGTCCACCTGGCTCCTCTTCCTTGGAATTTTCCAGGCAAGAATTTTGGAGTGGTTGCCATTTCCTACTCCAGAGGATCCTCCCAACCCAGGGATGGAACCCATGGCTCCTGTGTCTGCATTGGCAGGCAAATTCTCTACCATTAAGCCACTGGGAAGCCCAAATTTGACTATGTGAATCTGTTTATATCCTCAACATTATTCTCAACTTTAAGAGCCTCCCAAGGTTTTTTTATGTTGCAAAATGAAAGAAAATTCCAAAGGTGATGACAAAAATAGTCTGAACATCCCAAGGGATTGGAACTCTGGCTTTAGAGATAGCAAGTAGAAATCTATCTCATCCAAACAGCTAACAGCAATGGGTCAGCAACTAACATGTTGAGAGAAGCAGCAAGCAGATTTGCTGCAAATACAAAACAGATATGGGGAAAGCATTTCAGTCTCTTGTAAAACATTAGGCAGTTATGGGAACTAAACATTTATTTTTAAAAGGTCTCTTAGCTGACTTCTGTGTGTTCAGAGATAGGCAACCACAATATGTGAAGACGATCAAGAGTGACACAGTCCTTTGAGTCACAACATTGGTGGGAACATGAGGTTTTGCCCAGGGAAAAATTAAAGGGGTATTGAGTCCCACTGTAAAAGACTTTAAAAACCCTTTACCTAATATCTGAAGACTCTATAGATAGAAAAAATGTATGACCATAACCAAGAAGTAGAAAACGGGGTTTAGAGGCTTTTTGTACTCAATGTGGTGCGGTAGGGGTGGGGATGACAAAGGACTTGAGGTTAGGAACACGGGAAGAGCTGATAAGTGTTTTTCTGTGCAAACAAAAAGCGAAATCCTTTCTAATGATTCCCCGCCCCCCAACTGTACTCATCAAAAGTATTTGACCAATAGAGTTTCATACTCAGTCATTAAAACGTTTGGGAAATTTTATTCTAAAACACTAGAAATTGCTTTTCTGATTATTTTTCTCCATAGCAAAACCTTCAGACTGTATAGAAAATGATTGAGAGAAAAACAAAATCACCCATAATCCTACTACACAGAGATAATCAATAGTAACATTTTGGTGGATACCCTTCTGCATATTTCTATGTATGTGTACACATGTGTTAGCATATATTTTTTATAATAATGAAATCATGTTAGGCATACTGCAGTTTAATGGGTTTTTATTGATTCTCAATAATATATGGGCTTCCTTGGTGACTCAGAGGTAAAGAATCCACCTGCCAGTGCAGGAGACTTGGGTTTGATCCCTGGGTTGGGAAGATCCACTGAAGAAGGAAATGGCAACCTACTCTAGTGCACTTGCCTGGGAGATCCCATGGACAGAGGAACCTAGTGGGCTACAGTCCATGGTGTCTCAAAAGAGTCAGATATGACTGAGCAGTTAAACAACAAAACGAACAATATATGATCTTTTATTTCAATAAATATAGATTCCAATTAGTATAGTAATAAGTAGTGTTCCCCCTAAATTAATGTCTACCCAGAAAGTGGCTCAGATGGTAAAGAAGTGAAGTGAAAGTCGTTCAGTCATGTCCGACTCTTTGCAACCCCATGAATTATACAGTCCATGAAATTCTCCAGGCCAGGACACTGGAGTGGGTAGCCTTTCCCTTCTCCAGGGGATCTTCCCAACCCAAGGACTGAAGCCAGGTCTCCCGAATTGCAGGTGGATTCTTTACCAGCTGAGCCACAAGGGAAGTCCAAGAATACTGGAGTGGATAGCCTATCCCTTCTCCAGTGGATCTTTATGATCCAGGAATCGAACTGGGGTCTCCTGCATTGCAGGCAGATTGTTTACCAACTGAGCTATGAGGGAAGCCCCAGATGGTAAATAATCCACCTGCAATTGCCGGAGACTCGGGTTCAACCCCTGGGTCGGGAAGATCCTTTGGAGAAGGGGATGGCTACCCAACTCCAGTATTCTTGCCTGGAGAGTTCCATGGACAGAAGAGTCCATGGGATCACAAAAAGTTGGATAAAACGGAGCAACTAACACACAGAACCTCAGAATGTAACCTTAGTGGGAAATGGTGTCTTTGCAAATTGAATTAGTTAAGGGTCTAGAGATGAAATCATCCTGGATTTAGGATGGGCCCTAAATCCAGTGACTGGACCCTAAATCCAAGAAAAAGGAGAGGGAGATTTAGATACAGAGAGAGACAAGGAGAGGGCCCTACGAAAATGAGATTAAAGATTGGATGGGTGCGGCTTCAAGCCAAGCAGCACCTGAGGCCACCAGAAGCTGGGAGAAGCAAAGAAGGATGCTCTCCTAGAGCCTTCAGAGGGACTCTGACCCTGGTAGTACCTTGCTTTTGGACTTCTGATCCCCAGAGCAGTGAGATAATAAATTCCTATTAGGTCACCAAGTATGTGGTAATTTGTTATGGAGGCTCCAGGAAACAAGTACTGTACAGTTAGCATTTTTATTGGCTACATGGTATTTACTGAATTCCATTCTTCATGGATTTATTACCACAGGGAATGGAATACAATGATGGACATTGTATTGTGGGAGGGAACACAACCTAATGGCTAACAGCATGGGATCCAAAGCCAAAGAGACTACCTGGGTTTGAATTTTGATTTCATCACCTACTAGCTATTACTCTAAATTGTTAGTTGACTGATGACTTGCTGTTATGGAAAATATTTTTACAGTGTCTGACACATATTAAGTACCAAGTAAGTATTTTTTATTTATAATAAATGACTAGAGATGGATAATTCTTTCTATGTCAAAGAAGAGATATATTTTCAAAAATCAAATGTAAGTATAAAAGTCTGAATAATAAGCATCAGAGTTCTCATTTGCTCACAGGAAACACATTTTCATAGAAAAATTATAGTTGCCAAAGGCAATAAATTCTCAATTTCTACTATCTCTGGCAAAAAAAAAAAAAAAGAAAGCATATTAGTAGTTTACTTTTATTGTCCTTGAAAAGGCAACTGTTAATTGTTCAACACATTGGCATTTAAGTCAGACTACATATAATTTCAACCCTGATCCTGCCACTTTCTAATATGAAGGAAATTACTACACCTCTATGCTCCTTACTCTTTCAACCACAGGCTGGGATAGTTTTCCCAGTCTTATTAGGATGATTATAAAATTTAAGTGAAGAAATTTATGCAAAGTGCCTAGTTCAGAACCTGGAACATAGTAGAGGCATAAAATAGTGTGTTCTTATCAATAAAAGGAAAAAAAAATTAATGTCTAAGAAGATGGTAAGGAATAGGCTATTGGACAAAAAAGACAAAACCTAAGTTATCTGCAACCACTTTATAGATGAATAACAAATACAACTGGTCTACAAGTCTTTGGATACTGCATGCCATAAGCAAAAATCTTCACCATGCCCCCCAAATATGTGTATTTATAAGTTATAAACATATACAATGACATTCATATGCACATCTTAAAACTTAAAAATTGCAAAGAGATGAAGTAAAAATTTTAAAGTTCTGGCATTTCTTTTCTACACTCTAGTGGATCATCTGGAATGCCCCTCACCTGAGTTCAAATGCTCCAGCCTGAAGATCTTTGATGGTACAATATTTTCAACTGTAAGATAGTATAGCAATGGAGCAGGTCTAAGGATTTGCTGATCATCCTTCACATGGAACTAACCAACAGCTGATGTCAATACCTAACTGTCTGATATATATCCAAATTTTTCAGATTTGGTCCTAAGACCATCCTTTATATGAAACTTCTGGAATTTCCAGGTAGAACTGACAACTGCATCCCCTATCCTTAGATAGATACTCACAATAGCATCTAAACCCTTGATTGCATTTATTAGCTTTTGGGTGTTTCTACCCATGTTGAGTATCAGTTTCTCAGTGATAAGGATCATGCCAAATTCTTCATTGATTTACTAGTACTTGTTGTATGCGTGTGGGCTCAGTCACTTCAGTCGTGTCCAAATCTTTGCCACACTATTGACTGTACCCTGCCAGGCTCCTCTGTCCATGGGATTCTCCAGGCGAGAATACTGGAGTGGGTTGCCATGCCCTCCTCTAGGGGATCTTCCCGACCCAGGGATCAAGCTGTGTCTCCTGCATCTCCTAAATTGCAGGCAGATTCCTTACTACTGAGCCACTAGGGAACCCCAGTACTTGTATAGTAGATACTTAATAAATACATACCAAGTGAATGAGATGACAAAACCATATAGCAATACAATGGATAAAATTAGGATGTTTCAGAAGCATATAGAGGAAAAAAGAAAATGCTTTGAAAGAAAATGCTAACTAGAGCTTCTTCAACATAGGGTTATGTTTAATTTGTAACATTTGACTTGTTTGCAGCAAATTGCACAAAATTTCCCAGTGAATCCTCCAGATATTTCAACAAAATTCTTGGTTGCCTCGCTCCTCTGCACAGCTCTTCTTCTGCTCTACAGAGGAGGGGAGTTGGGCCCGGATGGAGTGTTTATGTACTTGCTAATCATATGTTTGTTTTCCCTCTAAACTCAGTTCTGCCTGTCATGAATAGTTCCAGATGATAATCATTTTCATGCTTTCAGTCAAATAAAGGCTCCAGAAGGACCAGGAAGAAGGGAACACAGCCAGAAGTTTAATATCAAGAGCAACAAAAAGAAGAAAATAAATTTAAATATTCTGCTTCACATTTTTTGCAATGCATTTTAGCATTTTAGTACTCCTGTTCACCTGAAATGAGAATATTGCAGTAGGTTAGAACATGAGTTCAAATGTTTGTGTGTGTGTGTGTGTGTGTGTGTGCACGCTCAGTCATGTCTAACTCTTTGAAACCCCATGGACTGTAGCCTGCCAGCATCCTCTGTCCATAGGGTTTCCCAGGCAAGAATGCTAGAGTGGGTTGCTCTTTCCTACTACAGGCGATCTTTCTGACCTAGGGATTGAACCCAAGTCTCCTGCTTGGCAGGTGAATTCTTCACCAAAGCACCACCTGGGAAGCACTGGGAAGAGTTCAAATGGGTATTATTACAAATAAATAAGAAGGCTAAATTCTACCCCATACTTACATCTCTCAAGAGTCATCTGAGTTTTTAAAATTTTCTCTCTTTCTCATCACCCACTTTGTCTTTCTTGTTAACTTGAAGCCTCTACTAGTAACTGTTAGCAATATTTATTTCCACATTTGTTTCCCTAAAGCACTTTCCAAAATGAGTTTCATGAGATGTTCATAGATGCTCCATGAGAAAAGTTTCTGTAGTCAAATGTTTGGCAAATGTATGGTTTTTACAAGTTAAACAGATGCTTTGCAACAGTTCTTCTCATACACTTTAATTTACCAGTGGACCTAGTCAATCTCTAAAAGGAAGCACAGTTTTTACCACAGAACCCTCTTTTTCTGAAATCATCCAGCCAGACTAGTGGTCTGATTAATACACTTGAAGAAAAACCACCCTTTGACATATAAAATGTGAAAGTGTTAATTGCTCAGTCATGTCCTACTCTTTCCAACCCCGTGGACTGTAGCTCCCCAGGCTCCTCTATCCATGGAATTCTCCAAGCAAGAATACTGGAGAATACTGGAGTGGGTTGCCATTTCCTTCTCCAAGGAATCATCCCAACCCAGGGATCAAACCTGTGTCTCCTGCTTTGCAGGTGGATTCTTTACCATCTGAGCCTCTGGGAGCTTGTGTCGTCAGAGACACAGACATTCAGAACTAACTACCTCAGTTCCTCAGATTGCCATGCAACTCTCTACCACATTGAGAAAACATCACCAAGGAACTATCCCATCTACTCATACAACAAATTTCATTCTTCCCGTGGGCTGACAACCCCCACCCTGGGGCCTGAAATGCCAATTCTGCAGAAAGAGATAGGTTAGAATTACTGCTGGGTGGAAGAGCAAAATGAACTAAACTGGACACCATGGCTTTAGTAATATGCATCCCAGGGCCTAAATTGTGCATTTAATCTCTCAGCAGTTACACACCAGAGTGAAAATGCCCTTCTCTCTTGGGGTGCTTTCATAGAGAAGCTCTATTTTTACTCCCACTCACCCTAAAACAAAACCTTTTTATTACACATGGCTTTTGTTTACACTGTGTTCCCACCAAGAATACCACCTCTCTACCTAATTCCTAGTCTTCAATCTCCTCCTACTGCACAGACTTCTCTTTCTACACACTGTTAAACCCTCTCAGTTCTCTGAATACCCTTACTACTTAGTGTCTATACCAGAAGTCAACAAGGCATCCTCCTTCCAAATTCAGCCTGCCATCTATTTTGGTAGATACAATTTTATTGGAACACAGCCACGGCCATTTATTTATAAGTATCTACAGTTGCTTTCTCTCCATAAGAGCGAACTTGAATAATTGAGTTGAGCCATATAAAATGCAAGCCTAATATAATTACTATGTGTTCTTTACAAAAAATGTACCAAACTCTTGTCCATACCATTTCTTTAGTAGTTATCAGAAGCTTCACATTGGGATCATACTTTGCTGTTTCTACATGTATTCTCAATGAGTTTTAAGCCCACTGAGGGCATGGTCTATAATTTATACTTACTTTGAATACTTTGCAACACAGCTCAGAATAGGTTATTAATAAACATTAACTAATCATTCAATTTCTTCTTGATTTTCTTTGAGAGAGCACAATTTACCCAAATTCTCTGTAAGATGTTCCTGGTACCAAAAGGAAAGAATAAATAGTATCTTATTGATTTCTTATGTTTCAGATTAGTAACTTGTGATGAGAAGTGAGCACAGCCTATTTACATTTGTTAGCTTCAAATTTTCTCTGAAAGTAAAGTAAACCTCAAAGGGATGGCTATATATTTCTTCCTGGTAGTTCGGAAAATGTTATCCTTTCTGTACACAAATTACATAATTGTAATACTTTCCCTGTCTACTGTATACTGATTCCAACAACCTCAAAACAGCTGCAAAACACACACACATAACACACACTAAAGTACTAGCAGATATAATTTGGATTAGCAGAAATTGATCAGTACTGTTAATAAATAGACAAAAGGCTCCAAATGGAGTCACTTTTGCTATGCCCCATATCATTAAACCAAGACTGAATACTTAACTTAATTACAGTTTCAGCTTCTCCCAAGAATGGAATCTTAAACCAGTCAATCAGGAATTACCTGGGCAGCACTAGTGAGGTAATCTGTCTAATAGGCCCTGTGTCCCATAGAGGAAGGTGACCTTGCCACAACCAATCCACTTTTTGCTAATATAACTTTCTTGTCCTTCACCCTTCTGCCTATAAAAATCTTTTATTTTGTACAGTTCCTTGGAGCTCCTTTCTGTCTGCTAAATTGGATGCTGCCCCATTCATAAATCATTGACTAAAGTCAACAAGATTTTAAATTCACTCAGTTGAATTTTGTTTTAACAATATTGGTGGCAGCGGTGGGATTTGAAGGAAATTTCTGATGGCTTCAGGGATGATGAGAAACACAGATCCTGATTCCCATGAACCCTTTGAGTTCTCTGTCTTCCTCACCATCTCCAAGAGCTGTCAGTAAGCTCCTCTCAGTTTTGAGCTCTGCTATCTTTGCGTTGAGCTCCTGATCTAATTGGCTTTCCAGTCCAGGGCAGCTTAGCTTAAGCTAGGAGACAGTTCCACCCAGAACCCATGCCCCTAGTCCTTGGTTCAGTCAGTAATTCCCCAAATGATTAGAATCCCAGCCCTTGGTTAAGACTCCAGATTCCACATTGGTATCTCCTGATGGTTCAGTCTGCAATTAGACTTTTAATTGAAATCCCAGTCTGCAGTCCCCTTTCATTGGGGTCTTTTTGTTTAATCTTTTCCCTATTGCCACATTGGCAATTGTTGGAGGTCCACACAAGGCCTTCTATTGATGAGTTTACAATAACATCTCTTTCTCTTTTTTTTTGCGATAGCGATTTAAAGTACAATGAAAATGGAAAAACCAGCTGTGGTTCTGAATACGTTTGAATATGTTTGACAGGTGTTCATCAAAACATGGATTAATTACTCAGAATAAAAAGTAGCTTGGAATCATAAATCTATCAAAGAAAACAGAATGTTCTATTAACAGAACCACCTGAGGTTTTCAGCACCCTGGCATGAGCATCTAGGCAGATGGATAGCAATGTGTGAATGAAGGTAATCCACACAAGACAATAGTCATGACAGTGCATAAATGTTTAATGTAAAAGGAAAAGAAATGATATACACTTGAGGTATAACTGATTCTAGGAGGCTGGAAAATGGGCCAGGAAAAAAAAATGTAAAAGTGGTTATCAAGGTAAAAAGAAAAAAAAAACAAACACAACAAACAGACTGAATTCCAGGTAGGAAAATTTTTTAAGAAGGAAAGGGTAAAGTGGACCCCAAGTTTGGGAAACTGCCTAGTATCTCAGATCCTTTTAAGACAGGTCTGGTCAGAGGTAATGTCACTGAAGATTGAAATTAAGTCTCCATATTAGACTTACTTACATTTCAACATGGGTCCAGAGTTATTTTATAATACAAGTCTTAATTTTTAAAGTATCTTCATTCTTGCTCACCTTCAAAACTACTAAAGCTATTTAGTTGTGTCTTTAATGACCAAGGCCAAAGTATTTATTCAAAACTCATTTAATGATATTTTATTATAGATATTACATAATCCCTAAGTAACAGTGCTTGTTCCTCTATATCAGGATGAAATATCTCTCAAGTTTCTCCAGTATCATTATAAAGTAAAAGACACGAAAATATTCAGGAAACTAATCCTATATCAATCCACAGTAGCTACTCTACATTTTGTTATCGTTTAGTCACTAAGGTGTGACCAACATTTTGGGACCCCATGGAATGTAGCTCACCAGGCTCCTCTGTCCATGGGATTTCCCAGGCAAGAATACTGGAGTGGATTGCCATTTTCTTCTCCAGGGGATCTTCCCAATCCAGGGACCAAACCCAAGTCTCTTATACTGGCAGGAGAATTCTTCAACACTGAGCCACTTGGGAAGCACTACTCTACATTTTATATCTGCACAGATAGACGGCTCTGGGATAATGTATTACATTCTCACCGACAGCAATGCACTTTCCACTTGGTGATTATTTGTGATCATTAAGTACACACAGATATTCCTGCCAAGTAAATGGTATGTAATGTTTGTTGTTTGTTTATTTATGTTAATCCACACTGACTTTGAAATGTAGGTCATAATTTAATGAACTTGGAGTGTATGATGGAGTCATAATATACTTAAGACCAACAGTTAATGCAATTGCCAATTTCAAATTATTTCCTGACAAACTGAAATATCTGCTAACAGTAGTCTGAAAACCAAAATGATTTTGGCCCAGTTCATTAAATTATAACATCTCTTTGATTACTGCTGGTGTGTTACAGTGCACACCTGGTAAAGCTATTGCTATTGGAAATCTCGAAAGCCAAAAGCTGAAAAACTGGTAGATGCCAAGCCCTTAAAGGGCTTCCCTGGTGGCTCAGACAGTAAAGAACTTGTCTGCAATGTGGGAGACCCTGGTTCAATCCTTGGGTTGAGAAGATCCCCTGGAAAAGGGAATGGCAACCCTTCATCCAACTCCAGTATTCTTGCCTGGAGAATTCCATGGACAGAGGAGCCTGGTGGGCTACAGTCCACGGGGTCACAAAAAGTCAGACACAACTGAGTGACTAACACACTTTAAGCCCTCAAAAGCCATTAGAACACTTGCCATCTAAGACTCCTGTGTTAGGATAAGTTGCTCACAGAAAGGGTTAGACTGACACTAGGTCACCTGCAACCTCAAGAAAGTTTCCATGCAATGAGGCACACTGTAAAACATCACATAATCCCCAACTCAGTGGTATTTCTCTCTTAGGTATGAGTTTGGTCCCGAGAAACCTAAAGCTTAGCTATAGAAATGAGATCCTTAAGTTCCAAAGAGTTGAGCATGCTACCTTCCAGCATACCTACTTACTTTATAGCTAAGAACTATGGTTCCAAAAGCTTTGTTTGTATCCATGCTTAGTCACTTCAGTCATGTTCACCTCTTTGTGACTCCCTGGACTGTAACCCACCCGGCTGCTCTGTCCATGGGTTTCTCCAGGCAAGGATACTGGAGTGAGTTGCCATAACCTCCTCCAGGGAATCTTCCCAACCCAGGGATCGAACCTAAGTCTCTTATGCCTCCTGCATTGACAGGCAGATTCTTTACCACTTGAGCATTTGGGAAGCCCTTCCAAAAGCTGTGGATATCTACAAAAATGTCAAAATATCACAAAGACAATCTATAAATACAATGGCCATGAAGAGTAGCATTCCAATTAGAAAAGATTACTTAATAAGTTTACTTGAAAGCAAGGACTACCAAATCAAACAAACAGAATGGAACACCTATTTTAACTGACATGCAAAAGCCTCTAAAAGGATTCAAAATTTCAAAACAGCTTTATTGAAAGATTCGTTACAAATGGCTAGTGAAAAACTGAAGACATAATAGGTACCTAAATCAAAGGACTGTAAGACTGACACCATTCCTACTACTCCCCTCTATCTTTCTTTACTTGAGTATTCATTCTACTAAGCCTTTTTCTGAATTGTCTTTATACCCTGAAGAGACTACTGCTGGGCTCAGTTGCTTCAGTCATGTCTGACTCTGAGACCCCATGGACTATAGCCTGCCAGGCTCCTCTGTCCTTGGCATTCTGCAAGCAAGAATACTGGAGAGGGTTGCCATGCCCTCCTCCAAGGGCATGACCCAGGAATCAGGCATCTCCTGCAGACAGATGTCTCCTGCATGCCCTGCATTGCAGACAGATTCTTTGCCACTGAGTCACCTAGGAATCCCATAAAGAGACTACTACATGACTATAAACAAAAGTCTGCCAAATTAGTGACCTTACAGATACTCCCATAACTACCCTCAAAAGAAGGTCCCTAGCCTGGGTCCCACCCTGAGCAGCTATAACCTGTCCCCTGTGGACAGAGACTCCATGATAAAGATAATGGCAGGAGGGAGACGGAGCTGAGTCCTACTTGGATAGAAGATAAGGAAACCACATATTTCTCATTCTTGAGGTCAAGGAGACCTCCCAAATTATGTATATGCAGAAAGGTTCCTCAGAGGTCACAGAAGGGAGGAGGCACCAGACCATAATATGTTCTTCTTCCCAGAATCCCTTGTGCTAGAATCTACTTTGGCTAAAAGATGTGTACATATGCAGTGGAGGGCCTTGAATTAGACCAAATAGGGACTCAGAGCTAGGCAAAGCAAGATAACTGGTCAGAGACTATCTGGAAGAATTGCCGCGTATAAATGATTTGAACTACTCTAAGGACACAACTCTTTCTCTAAGCCTGCCCACGTGTGTCTATCCCCATGCTTTTTTCCTAATAAACATTTTACTTCTGTTACTATTGTCTGTCTGTTGGAATTCCTTTCTCCAAAGTAGATGAGCCAAGGCTTTGTCACTAGCCACTGGTTCTCATCGTCTAGAGGTTAGGATTCAGTGCTTTTGCTGCCACAGCCTGGCTTTGATCTCTGGTCAGGCAACTGAGATCCTGCTTCTAGTCACTGTAGGCTGAGGCCACCCCAAAACACCCAGGGTTGGCAGAGCTCTGAGAAAACTTATGGTGAACTGCTACATCAGTCCATTATCAACTGTTGCCAAAATCTTGGCTCTCTGTGCACCAGTGCCAAACAGAAATACAGAGACAGAATTATGGAAAAGAAAGAAAAAGTGGCTTTATTACTTTGCCAGGCAAAGGGGGAACATAGTAGGTTAGTGCCTCAAGAACTGTGCCTCCCCTCCCTGGTGTGTAGGGAAAGGTTACATAGTCAGGCAGGAGTATACGATAAAGAGCAAGGCTGTAACAGTCTTGTATTCTTCCTTCTGCGGTTTCAAAAGGGTTGGGTTTGCTGACAAGACTGGGGTGTGTGCAGGGTCCTAGGTGGTCTGTCTTCTTTTCTTGATGAGTCTCAGCCTCAGGTAGTTTCATTGCCGCTGCTTCTTTGATTAGCAACTGTTCTGCTTTTAGAACTCAGAGAAGGTCATGGAGGCTGGAGTCTTGCCTACAAGGAATAGGGGACAAGAAGGCCTCTGTGCCCAGGAGTCCCACAGGGCCCTGCTTGACATCACAACCAAGGGGAAACTAATATTAAAATTAGTGGAAAATCTTACCAAATTCTGGAAGATGCTACAGCCTGAAGATGAGATCTTGGAAAAACTGGTAAAAGTGAGAGAAGAGTGAGAATTCTTACCAGGGTCAGCATTCCAGAATCTCTAGTGTCCTACTGAAAGAGAAAAATGAAATTTCATGTTGTCCCTTTATTTCCAAATTCACACCCACTGATTGACAGAGATTGATCCTGTGGCAGCTGCTGCCTTCTTGCTTGTTCTGTTTTGTGTCCTGAGAACTCAGCTTGGTAGCCATCAGAAATGTGGGTTGAACTCCATTTAGAGCTAGAAATCTATTGCCAGCATTCAGAGCAATTTTTTATTTGGCTATGTATGGAAGTGGCTCTGGACCTTAGAAGGGTAATATTTTTGCACCCTCTTTGGAAACACCCCTTGGGCCCAGAATCCCAGGGACGGGGGAGCCTCATGGGCTTCCAACTATGGGGTCGCACAGAGTCAGACACGACTGAAGTGACGTAGCAGCAGCAGTAGCAGCTTGGGCCTATGGAGTTGTGAATTTAAAATGCTGTCTGCCATATCAGTAAACAACATCAACATTGTTGCAACCATCAAACTACTATAGTAGCCCCCAGCAGTGCACTCTGAGAGAACTCAGGTTGGGAAAGAACAGGATACTGGCCCTAAATAACTAAGGTGCTTGTCAAAGGAATGATTTTGATGAGCCCAGAATTTCATATCTTCCCATACATGGAAACATGCTAATTTCATTAATTTGAGGTGTCTGATTTCTTTAATTAACAGTAATCTTTTGATGTTCTAACTACTGACTTTTGTTGCAAAACTCCTATATATCCTGCTTCCTCCCTTATCTCTTCAAATCAGTCTTTCAAAGTTATCTGAGAGACTGCCTCCCTGGCTTGAAGTCCTCAGAAAATCCACTGAATAAAAACATAATTCTTAACTTTTAGGTTTTGCTTTTTTTTCAGTCGACAGCTTTATTCAATACTCCCAGAAATATTTTTTGGCCTCTTCCCCTATACTAAACCAAAACTATGTACCCAGAGGAACAGAGCAAACTTCTGAAGCCTTTGTGAAAGAATTTACTGAAACATCCCAAAGACAAACAGCCCTATTCAGAACATAAAAATTTTTTGATTTCAATCTTAGTTGGATATCTTCCCCCTGATATAAAAAAGCAAATTAAAGATGATGTGGTTGGATGGAAGAATCAGCCCTATCAATTCTTTGAAGAGTTAAAGGCAACTCTCCTTATCTTACAAATCTTTGCAAGACCAGAAATGTGGCTCCAGAAAGAATTCAAAATTTACCTATGCTTTTTACCAAGCCCCAAACCTCCCCAGTACTTTGGCCACCTGATACAAAGAGCTAGCTCAATGGAAAAGACTCTGATGCTGAGAAAGGCTGAGGGCAAGAGGAGAAGGAGGAGACAGAGAATAAGATTGTTGGATGACTACACTGACTCCATGGACCTAAGTTTGAGCAAACTCCAGGAGATAGTGAAGGACAGGGAAGCCTGGTGTGCTGCAGTTCATGGGTTCATGGGGCTGCAAAGAGTTGGACAGGACTTACTGACTGAACAAAAAACTTCCGCTAATTTATCTCAAAAGGCTTGTAAATATTGTAAAAATTCTGGCCTTAGAAAACAAAACTCCTTCCTGAAGACTTGCATAGTTTCCCTGTGCCTTTGAGATGTTAAGTGTTCTATCTGGCCTTCTTCAGGAACTTTTATCTAGACCATCTCTTTGTAATAAAAATTTTAGGAAATAATTCTTATCAGAAGGAAAAGGGAACAGGTTATCTGGAATTTAGGTAAATGACAAATCTTAAGTGTTTTCTTCATAACTATTAGTAAAAAGCTTTACTATCTGAGTAGGTAAATTTATTCCATTTGCTAAAACACAATTTGAATCCAACTTCCTTTGTAAACTCTGAATTATCATACCCATCTCATGGCTATATAAGAAAAAACTGTAAGATCTCTGTTTGTGTCGGTATGTTTATGTATGCCTATGAATGGGTGTGATAATACAGTTTATAAAGGAAGTTGGATTCAAATTGTGTTCTGGCAAATGGGACAAGTTAAGGTTACGTACTCAGATAGTAAAGCTTTTTTACTAAGAGTTGCTGCTGCTGCTAAGTCGCTTCAGTCGTGTCCGACTCTGGGCGACCTCATAGACGGCAGCCCACCAGGCTCCCCCGTCCCTGGGATTCTCCAGGCAAGAACACTGGAGTGGGTTGCCATTTCCTTCTCCAATGCAGGAAAGTGAAAAGTGAAAGTGAAGTCGCTCAGTCGTGTCCGACTCTTAGCGACCCCATGGACTGCAGCCCACCAGGCTCCTCTGTCTGTGGGATTTTCAAGGCAAGAATACTGCAGTGGGGTGCCGTTGCCTTCTCCGTTACTAAGAGTTATGGAAGATAAATGTATGTTGGGCTTCCATGGTTGTTCAGACGGTAAAGAATCTGCCTGCAATGCAGGAGACTCGGGTTCAATCTCTGGATCGGGAAGATCCCTTGGAGAAGGGAATGGCAACCCACTCCAGTATTCTTGCCTGGAGAATTCCATGGACAGAGGAGCCTGACAGGCTCCAGTCCACGGGGTCACAAAGAGTCAGACACGACTGAGTGACTAACACTTTCACTTTAATGAATGTATGTTAAAGATGTGTGTTGCTAAAATTAATTTGTAAAAAGAGAGCTCTATTTAATTAACTTAAAAACAAGCACTGTATAACTTCAGTATATTCTCAAATATAAAACCTCTCCCAAATATTTTTCAAGTTCATTTGATTTAGAATAATCTTCAGGAAAGAAAAGCTATTTTAAATTTGTCGGTTTAATTAAAATAGACATGTCTTTAGAGTTATCAGCATCGAAAATAATGCAGACATACAACTTTTACTTACCTGGGTTTGTTAGTCAAATAAGTTTTCTCTGTTACAAAATGTTTCAGCAAGAAAAACAGCTTGGGGTGAATGCTGACTTTAATATCTCATGAAGGTTTTGTGGGTAGTCTAAATGTAATTGTTGGGAGTAAGTAAATTAAGTAAGTGTGAGAGGACCAAGAATTTTTAGGTGAGGTTTGCAGCAATAATTGTCTTTTATAGTATGTCTACTTTGTTTCCTTAAATTTTTTTAGTAACTTGAAACCTTAAAGTTTTACTAAGTTAAATTAAATTATGGATGCTGCTGCTGCTAAGTCGCTTCAGTCATGTCTGACTCTGTGCGACCCCATAGACGGCAGTCCACCAGGCTCCCCCGTCTCTGGGATTCTCCAGGCAAGAACACTGGAGTGGGTTACCATTTCCTTCTCCAATGCATGAAGGTGAAAAGAGAAAGTGAAGTCCGACTGAGCGACCCCATGGACTGCAGCCTACTAGGCTCCTCCATCCATGGGATTTTCCAGGCAAGAGTACTGGAGTGGGGTGCCATTGCCGTCTCTGAAATTATTGATAGTCTGTATTATTTCCTAATAAGCTAAAATATTGAAACATTAATTACTGAACATAAGTATATCCAGTGTTGGCTTCTTATTACCAAGAAACTTCAGGTATATAGTTCTATTGATAAACATGTTTTGTGCCACATTGAAATACTGTGCTATGAGAAAGCACGTTCCTAGAAATTATTAGATGTCTTTATAAATTTGCCAATTCACAGAATGCTAGTGTAGCAAACAGTCCACAATTACTTACATTTTAGCTTTCAATGGGAATTAAGGATTCTAGCATTAAGAATTTTAATTAATATGTGTAGTTAAAGCTACTTAGAAGTAATAAGGGTTAAAGGTGAAAATTGTATGAAAAGTAGATAAGAAAAGCGAAATGATGGATTGTCCCAGAATGAAAAAAAGGAAGAACATATGTTAAAATCTGAGGAAATATTTTAAAAGTTGTAGAAGTTTTGTGGAAAAGAGTCTTTGGAAAGGAATTTTATCTGTGGTCAAACTGGCTAAGACTGTAACAAATTTGTTTAAAAATAAATTTTAATATCAAAATGCACTACTGTGAAATTAGGATTTCATGCTCTCTCTCTGTTAAAAGAACAAATGTTTTGCTGGACTTTTGGTTTGTTTTGATAGGAAAATTGTGAAAGTTTGTTTATCTTTTGAGTAATCTGCCTAGACAGCAAAGATTTTCTGTCTTATCAAAATAATTTACTGTGCTTCATATTATCTTTATCAGCTCTTTGATTACTTAAGAAAATTGAATCTTCTCAATATTAAGAGCTAAGTTTTGTCCACAGCTATGTGGTCTTCTGTATTTGCCATTAACATCTTCTATTGTTACTTTGTTGAATGGATAATTTAGTATTGTTTCATAATTGTCTCTGATCTTTTTAGTCAAGGGTCCAATTTTTCTTTATATTTTTGATACTCTTGCCAAAATCAAATACTAAATGAAGTCTTTTTGACCTGAAACTAACTGTGATTTTCCAGAGGGATCCTGGAACATCTCAAAAGAACTGTTCTCTTATAAAAAGAGAGGTTAAGCTAATAAGGCTTATTTGATATGTTAAACTGCATGGGAAGCATCCACTAAAAAAGATGCACAGTGTGAGAGTTGTGAGTAAAGTTGTGTTTGGGGGAAAATGAGGACCGCAGCCCAGGACACAGCACCGCAGTTAGCTCTGAGAGACTGCTCCAAAGAAGCAGTGGGGGAAGGTCAATCAATAGACAAGATTTTGGTGAAGGGTGAGTTCAGCACAATCCAACACTCATTTTACAAAAGGTTTTCAGCTAGTCACGAGGAGCTGATGTCACCTGAAGGGATTTAGTGAATTTTAAGAAATGAGGAGATGCAAGGATTGGAATCATGAAACAATTTCTGAAAATATCTAACTATCCAAAGACCTGTTCCAATTTGGAAAAGGAGTACATGAAGGCTGTATATTGTCACTCTGCGTATTTAACATATGTGCAGAGTACATCATGCAAAAGGTCAGACTGGATGAAGCACAAGCTGGAATCAAGATTGCTGGGAAAAATATCAATAACCTCAGATATGCAGATGACACCACCCTTAGGGCAGAAAATGAAGAAGAACTAAAGAGCCTCTTAATGAAAGTGAAAGAGTAGAGTGAAAACACTGGCTTAAAACACAAGATTTGGAAAACTAAGATCATGGCATCCAGTCCCACCACTTCATGGCAAATAGATGGGAAAACAATGGAAACAGTGACAGACTTTATTTTCTTGGGCCCCCAAATCATTGCAGATGGTGACTGCAGCCATGAAATTAAACGATGCTTACTCCTTGGAAGAAAAGCTATGACCAACCTAGACAGCATATTAAAAAGCAGAGACATTATTTCAACAACAGAGGTCCATCTAGTCAAAACTACGGTTTTTCCAGTAGTCATGTTTGGATGTGAGAGCTGGATGATAAAGGAAGCTGAGTTCCAAAGAATTGATGCTTTTGAACTGTGCTGTTGGAGAAAACTCTTGAGAGTCCCTTGGATTCAAGGAGATTAAACCAGTCAATCCTAAAGGAAATCAGTCCTGAATATTCATTGGAAGGACTGATGTTGAAGCTGAAACTCCAATACTTTGGCCACCTGAAGCAAAGAACTGACTCCTTGGAAAAGACCCTGATGCTGGGAAAGATTGAAGGCAGGAGAAGGGGACAACAGAGGATGAGGTGATGCCATCACCGAGCAAGCTCCAGGAGTTGGTGATGGACAGGGAAGCCTGGTGTCCTACAGTCCAAGGGGTCGCAAAGAGTCGTACATGCCTGTGACTGAACTGAACTGAACTGAAAGACCTTTTCCACCAGTTTCCCTAGAGCACAGTGCCTCATTCTCAGCAGCTGCAGCATCACAGGCAGATGGCAAATGTTGATGTTGTTCTTCAGTCACTGGCAAATGCTCTTGGCAAGTGCCAATCTGTAGTCGACACTTCACTTCAGTTCAGTCACTCAGTCATGTCTGACTTTGTGACCCTACGGACTGCAGCATGGCAGACTTCCCTGTCCATCACCAACTCCTGAAGCTTGCTCAAATGCATGTACATTGAGTTAGTGATGCCATTCAACCATCTCATCCTTTGTCATCCCCTTCAATCTTTCCCAGGATGAGGGTCTTTTATAATGAGTCAGTTCTTCACATCAGGTGGCCAAAGGATTAGACCTTCAGCTTCAGCATCAATCCTTCCAGTGAATATCCAGGACTGATTTCCTTTAGGATGGACTGGTTGGATCTCCTTGCAGTCCAAGGGACTCTCAAGAGTCTTCTCCAACACCACAGTTCAAAAGTATCAATTCTTTGGCACTCAGTTTTCTTTACGATCCAAGTCTCACATCCATACGTGACTACTGGAAAAACCATGGTTTTGACTAGATGGACCTTTGTTGTTGAAGTAATGTCTCTGCTTTTTAATATGCTGTCTAGGTTGGTCATAGATTTTCTTCCAAGGAGCAAGCATCATTTAATTTCATGGCTGCAGTCACCATCTGCAGTGATTTTGGGGCCCAGGAAAATAAAGTCTGTCACTGTTTCCATTGTTTTCCCATCTATTTGCCATGAAGTGATGGGACTGGATGCCATGATCTTTGTTTTTTGAATGTTAAGTTTTAAGCCAGCCTTTTCACTCTCCTCTGTCACTTTCATCAAGAGGCACTTTAGTTCCTCTTTTCTTTCTGCCATAAGGGTGGTGTCATCTGCATATCTGAGGTTATTGATATTTTACCCAGCAATCTTGATTCCAGTTTGTGCTTCATCCAGCCTGACATATCGCTTGATGTACTCTGCATATAGGTTAAATAAGCAGGGTGACAATATACAGCCTTGGCGTACTCCTTTCCCAATGTAGAACCAGTCGGTTGTTTCTTGTCCAGTTCTATCTGTTGCTTCCTGACCTGCATACAGGTTTCTCAAGAGGCAGGTCAGGTGATCTGGTATTCCCATTTCTTTCAGAATTTTCTGCAGTTTATTGTGATCCACAGTCAAAGGCTTTGGCATACTCAGTAAAGCAGAAATAGATGTATTTTTGGAACTCTCTTGCTTTTTCAATGATCCAGCAGATGTTGGCAATTTGATCTCTGGTCCCTCTGCCTTTTGTAAAACCAGCTTGAACATCTGGAAGTTCACTGTTCACGTACTGTTGAAGCCTGGCTTGGAGAATTTTGAGCATTACTTTACTAGCGTGTGAGTTATTTTTGTAGTCTTAAAACTGTCCTTCTGAAAGGTTGTTGTTGAATCATGCGAATACACCGGGATTCTTGGCCCCCGGAGGAGAAGAATTCAATCCGGGGCCAGAGACGAGGCTTGATCGCTCAGAGCTTTTGTGTAGTAAAGTTTTATTAAAGTATAAAGGAGATAGAGAAAGCTTCTGACATAGGCATCAGAAGGGGGCAGAAAGGATACCCGCCTGCTAGTCTTCAGCTGGATGTTATATAGTCACTAGCAGTCTGTTAATCAAAGAAAGGAATGTCTTAAAATTCAGAATGGCACCAGGCCCCTCACCCATAAGATCATTTTGGGATAGTCTTGGCACCAAATGGTTTATCCTGGGCCATAAAATGATTAACTTGAATCTTGAAGAAGGACAGATCACCATACAAATAGTTTCATTTACATAGATTAGGAGAACAATATCCATACTGGTTTGTCAAGTAGGTTCTGGGCCAAGAGGTGGAACCAACTTGGAGACAGAGTTTGGGGTAAAGGCATAGTACATCAGCATAGCTTAACACGGACATTTCCATAAGAAAAAGGCATTGGTTATCTCTAGGCTCAAGAATAGCTAACTTCAGGCGAAACCAGGTGTCATTATGGCCACACAGTATTTTAAGAGAAACCTCCCTTTAAATTTGTATAGAGAAGGAAAAAATATTGCTAGTTTGTTTCTTCCTGACGCTTAAGAGAGATAACAATGTCTGACACTTGCAGGCTATTTCCTCCATTTGGAGAACCCTGGCCTTCCTGCCTGTTACCCTCTCACTTCCCTGAGATGGCATAGGATGAGGGGGACTAAAGATGGATAATTTGTAGCCACTGTTGAATGACCAGGCAGGTACTGATGCCAAGGGACTCATAGCGCTAACTCCCACAGCAGAAAGTTGTATTTAAAGCAGCCTGGGGAATAGAGCCTGAAGAATAATAGGAATCAGGTAGGCCACACAGGAGTTCCCTATTGTATATGCCTTTATCATGCTTTAAATAAACATGAGCAGCTATCTTTCCCAGTAAGAAACCATACTGTTTTACTGTCTGTGTAGACTAAGACATCAAGACCTGTAAATACCACACAGAGGATCAAGTAAAACTGCAAGGAGTTCAGAACAGTATCTGGGAGTGCTGCTAATGCCTTAAATTATGATCACATCTCTCAGACTGAGAGTCTGATCAACAGGATGAATTATTTAAAAAGATAAAACAGCCCCCAAATGGAGTCACCTATGCTATGCTGATTGTCACCAAACCGAGACTTGTTACCTAATTTATAGCTTCCGCCTCTCCCAGGAATGGAATCAAACCAGTCAAACTGGAATTACCTGGTCCACACTAGTGAGGTAATCACCTGATAGACCCTGCTGTCCCCTAAAGGAAGGTGACCTTGCCATAACCTGATCTTTACTAGTATAACTTCCTTGTACCTATAAAACTGCCTTCTGCCTATGAAAGTCTTTCATATATATATATTTCATATATTAATGAAGGAGGGCATGGCAACCCATTCCAGTATTCTTGCCTAGAGAATTTCATGGACAGAGAACAGTCCATATATATAAATAACTCAGTTCTCTGATGGCCATGATGCTAGGTTTTCTAATGGCAACTTGTTGGACTGAGTGGAGGGCATGGCAACCCATTCCAATATTCTTGCCTAGAGAATCTGAGAATCTCGTGGACAGAGAACAGTCCATATATATAAATAACTCAGTTCTCTGATGGCCATGATGCTAGGTTTTCTAATGGCAACTTGTTGGACTGAGTGGCCTGAGACCTATGTTCACAAGCAGGATGGCCCTGCAATGACCTAGTATTTTAATCCTGGAGGTGGCCTACATAATGAGCCTCTGCTGGATCAGAATACAAGAGGCAAACTCTTTGCATGTTATCTATTCTGAAGATTTCCCCAGCTAACGTTTGTCAGGGCAAATGAAAATCCTAAGCTAAAAGTGGTGAAAGAAGCCCTTTTCAAAAGCCAATAAGGAAATCCTCCTCATTATTAGCAGCTTTTACACACTTAGATGGAGTTAGATCAGTCACTCAAAAATGCTCATTTTAGTCAGTGCCAAGAAGTGGGTTCTGATGATCTGTGTGTGGTTGACACACACATAACTGCATTCTCATGACTCCCAGTGGTTGAATATGCTGGGCTGAGTTATGCATGCATGCTCAGTTGCTAATTTGTGTCTGACTTTCTGTGGCCCTGTGGACTGTAGCTGCCAGGCTTCTCTGTCCATAGAATTTCCCAGACAAGAATACTGGAGGGGTACACAGTCCCTTCTCCAGGGAATCTTCCTGACCCAGGGATCAAACCCACATCTCTTGCATTCCAGGCAGATTATTTACCACTGACCCACTGGGGAAGCCATGAATAAAATATGAAAAAAAAGAAACATTCTCAGAATTTTCCAGCTTCACCACTTCCATTCAGTCTGACTCATATTTGTTCCTGGAGAAATGTGAGGACTGGCTTCAGGTTAGATATGATGTGATCTTCCTCAGGTCTGGCCCTGGTTGGTGGCCCAAGCAGAAAGAGTTATGATTTTTCTAATGTGAAATTATAACAGCAGATATGTTCGAATGTATAGAAAGTTGCCCTTTTATAATACTAACAATCTTCCATAGTTAAAATTTTCATGTCTACTGGTTGAGAGGTGATAGGACTTATTCATAGCATTTACAGTCTAGTGGATTGATAAATATATAACATGTTGAAAAGGAGTTTTGCAGGAAAAGAAACATTATTTATCAGAGCTTTAGTTTCTCTTATGTTTGCCTTAAGCTGAGCAATACTGGAAGCTGTTTGATTTTTATTTATTTTACATTTATTTGGCTTTCTTTACCTAATCGAATCCAAATAAGAGCACCACTTAAGCACTTCTAAAGATGGTGTAGGGAGAAACGTGTATATCCTTGTCTTTATATTGTCTTTTGTCCCCATGCTGAGGACTTTGGAAGGCAGATTGTCGTGAGGTACTATTTTATAGCATGCTTAATGCTTATCAGTAATTTTTTCCCTCTGACCTTCTGCCTCAGACAATTAATTTTCTTGAACTGCTCACACACTAAAAGAACATTAGGGGGAAAAATAATGTTAGTACTAGTGAATATAATCTTGGAAGAAAAGCTGTGCAATTATTCAAAGACCTAATCTTATCTCTTGTTTCATTTTTATATCACAAGTCTACATTTAAAAGTATTAGATATACTGTTGTGCTGTCCCACACCTTCAAACCCCAGTAAATAAATGCTGCTAAATGCCACCAGGAGTGAAAGAGCTTGTAATGAGAAGTGTGAGGAGATATGTGCTCCATTCATCATTCTGTTCAGTCCAATATTGAGGCTCTTGTTATCAGCAGGATTCTTGGCGGTGTCATTGCGGCTGGCATAAATCTTCTGTCAGTGTGGGTCGGACTGATGCCCTATTAAAAGTCTGCTTTCACCTAATCACAGAATGACCTTTCGATGTCTTTAATTAACCTCTGACCTGAACCATGCCAAAGTCTTGTTGGTAGGTAAATCTATGGCATGACATTTGCTTATGACACTACATTTGTCTTGGTTTAATCATCCTACCCTTCATATGATGGCTTGAATGAAATACAGTTGGGATCCCTGCTAATAGTCAGATTAATTTTTAAAAGGTTAGAACATAATATTTTCTTCTGAGTTCCCAGTGATATCATTGCAGACTTTTCCCCCTGGGGAATTGGGGGTCTCCCATGAAAGTAAATGCAGGTGAGCCTTCAATTTCACCAATAATGTCATCTTTTCTACTCAAAGTTATTCCTTTAGAATGGCATAGGGAGCCTGAAGCATTCAAGATCCTATGAATGAGCAGAGGACAAAAGCTTTAAAACATGATCCATTCTTACTTGTTCAAAACAAGAGAATACAGCAGTGACATGGGATTAAAAAAAAACGAACGAAAAGAGGGAGGAAAGGAGAGAGAGAGGGAGACCTTTATCTCTCTTCTGGGAATGTGCTTTTCAACTCTGGAATCTGTGCTTCAGGCCCTGAGAATTCTTTCGATAATAAAATTTCATTCATATCTCATTCCTCCACTAAGAGGAACCCTGTAAGTGACCTCCTGTCTGAATTAGTAACTATCACAAAATATAAAATATTTATAAAGATATACACTTTTCTTATACACAAATGCACTTATAAGTTGATTGGCATGGTTTCATTCATTTAATTCATTTAAATTGAGTAAGTCATTGTAAATGGCACATTGTGATTGACTTATAAATCATAACATTATTTGAATAAAAGTTTTGAGCTACCTAAGATTTATCTAATTTTATACTCAATCAGGAGCCCCATGAAGGGTATAGACTAGATGGTTTCTCAGATCTTTTTCAGTTATGAAAGTCTATGATTCAGTATCTCAGTATGACAAATTCTCAGTTTATTGGGTCTGAATTCAAAAGCTTCCTGCCTTTAAAATATAATTTAGAAGTTATATTGAAGACTTCAGAAACTGGAAAGTTTCCAAGTGTCCCACCTGCCTTTTCTCTCTTCCCAGCCTCTCTCTCCTACCTGAGCTTTGTTGACTTGCTTGTAATGTGAAGACAACAACACCTATCAGTAGAAATGCTTTAAAGAAAATGTGCATATAGCACTTAAAACAGTGCCTGGCATGCAGTGGATACTGGTGGCTCTGTTAGTATTGGCAGCGTCTGCTGATAGATTTTACCTCTTAGATTACTGCGCTGCATGCATGCTAAGTCACTTCAGTCCTCTCCAATGCTTTGTAGACCATAGTCCACCAGGCTTCTCTGTCCATGGGATTCCCCAGGCAAGAATACTGGAGTGAGTTGCCATGCCCTCCTCCAAGGGATCTTCCTAGCCCAGGGATTGAACCAGAGTTTCTTACATCTCCTGCACTGGCAGGCAGGTTCTTTACCACTAGCTCCACCTGGGAAGCCCAGATTAATGCACTAGTGTTAGTTGCTCAGTTGTGTCCAACTTTTTGTGACCCCACGGGCTATAGCCTGCCAGGCTCCTCTGTCCATGGAATTCTCCAAACAAGAATACTGGAGTAGGTAGCCATTCCCTTCTCCAGGATATCTGCCTAACCCAATCTGTTTTCTTCTAAATTTATACAGTTTAATGGTTAACAACTCTGGAGTCACTCCTGGGTTCAAATACCTGCTCTATCAGCAACTTTCTGTATTATCATGAGCAACTGACTTAAGCTTCCACAATTTATCTATGAAATGGGGAAATAATTGTACCTATTTAATGGACCTATTGAATGAGATCATGCACAAAAGTCACCACTTCTGATTTTGCTCCATATTTACCTTTATTGCCTCATATAGTACTTGGCATGCAGTAACCATTCCATAAATACTAAGATTTAACTATTAGGTATAATTATTCTATTATTTAATTACATATCAATATTACATATATATTAACTGTCATCATCATCAATGAACTTGTTCTATTTCTGTCTCACACCTTTGGTTTCACAATGGTGGTAACATTTTAACAAAAGTAAGTTTTGGTTAGGTCTTAAACTGAAGTGGGGAAGTGATGTTTATTAATGATATCATTCATTTTGCTTAATTATTCATTTATTTAAGAAGCATTTACTGAGCAGATGTTACATGTCAGGCTCTAGGGGTACAATGGAAAGCTAAAAGACACACAGTCCCTGCTGTCTTAGAGCAAGGAGTTTCTGAGAGAGAGAGAGAGACTGATATTAATCAAAGAAGGACACTAATAAGTGAAAAACTGTATAACTTTGGCAAAGATCATGAAGGAGATATATGCAATATTATGAGGGGTTTTCACATAGTCTGAGAAGTTAGGGGAGTTTGAAAGAGGAATAGCAGAGAATAAAGAAGCCTAACCATATGAGAGTTAATACGCTATGGAAGAAATTCCTTTTCTTATCCTAAATTTAATGGGAAGTAGGGGATAGTGCATGATGAGCTCCGTGTTACCAAAAGCTTACTTACTTTTATGACCATATGGAAAGTAAATCAGAAGGAGACCAGGACATAAAGGGAGATGTTAAATGTCAGTGATTTACATTGTATAAAATCCCAAAGAGTTGTCTCCATTATAAGTCTTTCTTTGAATCACAGAAAAAAATTAGGTTGATGCCTTCTTCATAGACACCAAAAGAGTAGAAAGAGAAAGGACCCCACTCCCTGAATATGTAAACCTTTCCTTTCACAGTTAGTATCAATAATAAGGACCAAGAAATACCACATAAGTCTCTGAATTCTTTCTTCTTCTCTGCTGCTTTGGCTATGACCAGAGAACAAAGCTATCTATGTTCACTGCCATGTATTACGAGCAGTCACATGCCCTCTAATTAGAGGGCTACGTGTCAAGTCAGTGACCTAGGCTCATAAAACCTACTGATTATTATACTGATGAGGCTAGGCAACAGTGCAATTTAAGTTATGAAACTCACCTCTGAACTCTAGGTCCAACGAAACCACCTCTAGCTAGAGAGAGCTCATGGCAACCAACCTCTGAAAGAGGTAAGGTGGCAAGTTTATTCATATTTCCTTCTGCAAATATTTTTTAAACTCTTATTATATAGTAGGTACTGCCTAAGTTTTAAATGGTGAACTAAGTCCAGCCTTGAGGGGGATATCTACTATATCATGTGGTTTAAAAGGAAAGACTATCATTTATGAAGCTTCTGTGTACTTAGTATTTACTATAGATTATCGGATTTGGTCAACTTTGGGAAGAGTTAGGATCTGAACCTAGACCAATCTACCATGAAGCCTTTGACCTTCCATCACACCATGCTATTCACCAAGGAGAGCCCTTTTCAGAGATAGCTCCCTGCCAAAGGCAAAGCTGGCAAGATTCACCCTCTCCCCAGTGCCCTTTTTATAACCATAGCAGGGCTTCTGAATCTCAGCACTACTGATATTTAAGACTAGATAATTCTTTGTTGTGGGACTTCCCAGGGTAAAAAAATCTGCCTGCCTGTTCAGGAGATGCAAAAGATAAGGGTTTGATCCCTGGGTCAGAAAGATCCCCTGGAATAGGAAATGGCAATCCACTCCAGTATTCTTGCTTGGAAAATTCCATGGACAGAGGAGCCTAGTGAATCACAATCCATGGGGTCGTAAAGAATCAGATACGACTGAGAGACTGAGCATGCATGAATTTTTTGTTGCATGGGGCTGTCCTGTGTATCAAAGATACTTGCCTCTACCCCTGGCTTCTACTGAGTTCCTCGCCATAGCATTCCACCTGTGATGACCAGAACTGACTTTGAACATTCCCAAATGTCCCTGGGTAGCACTATCATCCTTAGTGGAGAAACACTAATGGAAAATAAAAGCAACAGGCCAAAGGAGAGAATCTCCCTGAGGTGCACCAACATTTAAAAGGAAGGAAGAAAATAAACTATTGTGAAAAGCAAAGAAAGGAGAGCTTCAAGAAAGGGTTGAATGGTTGCCAAAGTCAGCTATTCCAGAGAACTCACATAAAATACAGATAGAAAAAAACAGCCTTTGAATTTGGTGATGAGGAGCATCTTGGTGACCTCAGGGAGATAGGTGTCAGGGGACGAAGTCTCAAGGGACTAGGAGAGGAGGGGCAGAAGCCTGGCAGGGATGTAAATGGAATGCATGGGATTGAGATAGTGAGTGACCTCTTCTTTCAGTTAACCTTGAAAATACTGTCCAAGTGATGCCATGCAAACGATGGGTGTAGAACTTAAGATATTAGAAGCTTCTGTTTTCTGTACTATGAAACACTCTCTCTGGGAGCCCCAAGCCACCATATAAGAAATCCGATCACCACGCTGTGATCACAGTCTCAACTGAAGTCAAAACTGAACGCTGCCTGCCAGCCGTCCCCGCCAAGTGGCAGGCCTGAAATCAAAGTCATCTTAGGAACTCTGGAGCAGCCCACCCACCTGAAGAATAACACTGAATCACCTATGGTAAAGCTACTTGCAGAAGAGCTCAGCCAAGTCCTGCCTAAATTCCTATGCCACAAAATTATAAGATACCATAGAATGAGAAATTTTGGGATGGCTTTTTACCCAGCAATATATACCTGGACCAGAGTGCAGTGCTAATCCCAGTTACCTTCTTCCAATTATGAGATTTAAAGGAAAAAGATGTTAATCTAACTGGCATCCTGTCCCACTGCTCTGAGAGTAACTTTAAAGGATGAGTTTTGTGTCATTAGCACTTGATGGCCAAGTACTCACGCATGCGTTCTCAGTTACTCAACTGTGTCCAATTCATTGTGACCCCATGGATTGTAGCCCAACAGACTCCTCTGTCTATGGGATTACTTAGGTGAGAGTACTGGAATGGGTTGTCATTTCCTCCTCCAGAGGATTTTCCGAATCCAGGGACTGAAGCCATGTCTCCTGAGTCTCCTGCATTGGCAGGTGGGTTCTTTACCACTGAGCCACCTTAGAAGCCCAGAGTTACACATACCCAAGTTTAATTCTTAGCTTCCTCAATGAACAAAATAGGGGCTATTAAAGCTCCTATGCATAGAAACATTGTCAAGATCCAGTAAGATGCATTTACTTAAACTTGCATACTGCCTGGAACAATAAATACTTGCTAAAATTTAGCTGTTATATAAAACAATGAGTTTTTCTATCAAAGGATAGAAAATCATCACATTCATTATAAAATAAACCTGACTTGGACACTTCATGAGAGTTTGCACTCACTTCATCCCTCCTAACAAGCAGGACCAGTGAGACCTTCTCTCACCTTCTGCTTCTTCACAAATACAACTACAAGGCTGTTTCTGTTGGTCTTCTTGTGGCTTTACCTGGTTCTCACTGTTCGACCTACAGACTTACATACACACACATACATATACACACCACGTGAGCAAGGCTCTAAACCACAAGTTATCCTGCGGGAAATGTGAGTATTAAAGGATTGACTTCTGAGTGTGTCTATAGCAACCACGAAAATTTCAGTTTCAATTTGTGTGACTTGTGATTCACTCCTGTTAAAAATAACTAGAAAGAAAGAGAGAACTAGGTGTTGAGTACAGCAAACAAAGAATAAAGGCAAAGGAGCCGTAAAGTTTTTGTAGTGAAACATTAGGAATTCTGAAGGAAACTGAAAAAAAAAAAAAGAGAGAGAGAGAGAGAGAGAGAGAAAGGGACACCTATTTCTTCCAGAAAGCAAAGGGCTAAGCTGTGCATGAACAGGGCCAAGAGCAGAGCGAAGGCTGGAATCTTGGCTGCTGAACAGATATTTCAAATACACCAAATTAGCCATGAAGGTCACCCAGGACTTCTTCCATCTTAGGCACCCAAACTACTCTGCATTTCTGAACCCACAGGGGACCCAAGATCTTGGAGATGGGAGTTAATAATTCTGAGTCATAACATTAACAAACATTGAACAGATAGAGGATAAGACAGAGAGAGAAAATGCCCCCTAACCTGCATAGTACCCGAATAAACAATTTATAAATATCTCATTTATCTGCCCCAAGAGGGATTTCCCGTGAAGTCCCTAATAAACAATGAGTGTTAAGATAAAATTAATTATATAGCATCCATTGTAACTAATTTAAATGGATGAAACGTCACCACAAATTTTTGTGCACTCTTTATTGTTTTAAAGGGTGGCTCCTTGGCTCAGACGGTAAAGCGTCTGCCTGCAATGCAGGAGACCTGGGTTCAATCCCTGGGTCAGGAAGATCCCCTGGAGAGGACAATGGCAACCCACTCCAGTACTCCTGCCTGGAAAATTCCATGGACTGAGGAGCCTGGTAGGCTACAGTCCATGGGGTCGAAAAGAGTTGGACACAACTGAGCGACTTCACTTTCACTTACTGTTTTAAAAGAATAAAAATATAAGGTGAGTGACAAGCTCTGGCCTTTAACCTTAGTTTTCATACTGTCAAAATTCTTATCTTCTATGGGCTTTTTGAGAAAAAAAACTGAGGATTACCATCAGCATGTATAGAGGGAAGTCGGAGGAGGGGACGATAGTAGGAAGGCATGGACTTAACAGAATGGTAGCTAGCAGCCCCAGAACTCCATCAGGATCCTTCCAGCTCCATGGGTGGGAACATGCCAACTTTGTAGAAATAAATTGATTTGATGCCTTTTAAGTCAAAGTACTTAAGATGTGTCTGTCTTGCTGAGAACTATTCCTTGTGACCACAGGGCACAGAGCCACAGACCAACTGCTTTATATTTGCAGTGGTTCCTTCGAGTATTAAAATGCCTCCACTCACTCCCATTTAGACCTCCTTCCCATCAACCAGGGCTTTTCTTGGCAGAGGTCGAGTGTGAGTGGGAGGTAGGTGGGAAAGGAGCCAGATCACATGTTCATAAAGGGCCAGAAATTTATACTTTTGACATTTTCTCCAAATAAAATTATATAAACACTATACTTTTGGAATGCTGGAATACTAATTTTTAAAATGTAACCAATTAAAATCTACCATATGTGTATCAACTGTGTGTGTTAAATTACTTCAGTCATGTCCGATTCTTTGCAAACTTATGCGCTATAGCCTACCAGGTTCCCCTGTTCTTGGGATTCTCCAGGCAAGAATACTGAAGTTGGTTGCCATTTCCTCCTCCAGGGGAATCTTCCTGAGCCAGGGATGGAACCCACGTCTCTTATGTCTCCTGCATTGGCAGACAGGTTCTTTACCATTAGCACCAGCTTACTGCTCTTCCCCTCAAATGTTGAAACTTTTCAATGGAAGCCTAGATAGACACTAAGCTGAACATGGGAAGGATAAAAGAATATGTAGTAGGTACAGACATATGCAGAGGAAAATGCTAAAACCTATTCCATTGAGCTCCAATAGAAAGAATATCCCCTCAAGAGCTGGGGCTTAATCTTTCATCTTTGAATCCTTAATTCACGATATAGTGGCTAGAACACAGTAGGAACTCAATGCATGTGTGTCAAATGGCTGAATGAATGAATGAATGAACAACTCGAACCTGGACAGATTGTTCTTTATGCAATATATGATACTGTCAAATTCAACTGCCTGCAAGGGAATCATTTGTCTATGGAGTAGGCAAATTTTCAATCCGAAGCTGACTTCAAGTCATTGCTCAGACCAAGTGCCCGGCTAAAGGAACATAAATGATTTTTAATATCCTACCAAGGAAAGCCTATGTGGCAGAAGGAAATCTGCAGCTGCAAAAATGAGAGCATATTCCAAAACTAAAGAGAAATTCCTTTTGGATTGTCAATTGTTTGGGATTACCTGGGCCTGGGTTACAGATCATTGGTGTGGATAATCAAGAATCGACTGCAGATGTGGTTGTTAAGCCTGCCTGGACTCAGGCATCCCCCAGCAGCCTGATCACAGCCTCTTTCTCTCCCCAGAGCCCAGGGTAGAAATGGAGGTGTAAATACACAGCAAGCCTGGAGGCAGGACCCTCCTACTAATACCCGCAAAGATTAGTCCTTCCCAACCCCCACTTTAGGAATAAGCTGCTGCTGCTGCTAAGTCACCTCAGTCGTGTCCGACTCTGTGCGACCCCATACATGGCAGCCCACCAGGCTCCCCTGTCCCTGGGATTCGCCAGGCAAGAACACTGGAGTGGGTTGCCATTTCCTTCTCCAATGCATGAAAGTGAAAAGGGAAAGTGAAGTCGCTCAGTCGTGTCCGACTCTTAGCGACCCCATGGACTGCAGCCCACCAGGCTCCTCCATCCACGGGATTTTCCAGGCAAGAGTACTGGAGTGGGGTGCCACTGCCTTCTCCTTAGGAATAAGCTAGGGTTTGTTATAAACTCTGCGACTAGAGCAAAGAATGAATGAACAACATGCTACTGCTGCTGCTAAGTCACTTCAGTCGTGTCCGACTCTGTGCGACCCCATACATGGCAGCCCACCAGGCTCCCCCATCCCTGGGATTCTCCAGGCAAGAACACTGGAGTGGGTTGCCATTTCCTTCTCCAATGCATGAAAGTGAAAAGTGAAAGTGAAGTCACTCAGTCGTGTCTGACTCTTCGCGACCCCACGGACCGCAGCCTACCAGGCTCCTCCGTCCATAGGATTTTCCAGGCAAGAGTACTGGAGTGGGGTGCCATCGCCTTCTCCTGAATGAACAACATAAGCCTGGACAAATTATTCCAGGAGAGAGGGCTTCATAGAGGAGAGAATCAGGATTGTTCATGCCCATTGCATTTTCCTGGGCTTTCCAGGTGTCTCAGTGGTAAAGAATCCGCCTGCCAAGGCAGAAGACATGGATTCAATTCCTGGGTCAAGAAGTTTCCCTGAAGGAGGAAATGGAAACCCACTCCAGTATTCTTGCCTGGAGAATCCCATGGACAGAGGAGCCTGGTGGGCTACAGTCCAAAGGACTGCAAAAAGTCAAACACGACTGAGCACGTATGCACACACGTTGCATTTTTCTAAGTTACTACAACCTTCTAACACATCAAGTGTATTCAAAGCAGGGACAGCTATGAAGAAGTTGAAGAGTGGGGAATTCTGCTTTGGGCACTGCTGTCCCTTGTCATCACAGCCTGGTCCCTGGCACTTGGCCTCCACTTGAGTGTGCAAGCTGCTCAAGGTCTTTCCCTGATAGCTTCCCCTGGAGATGATCTACATTCCCAGCCTCTCCTCCTGCCCCACAACCAATCTCCTGATGTATACTCTGTTCTGCCAGAGGCCTGCCCTCAGTTCTCAAAGGTTAAAACTAGGATAATTTGATAAATTAATCTAGGCTTTCAGAGCAACGTGTTAACGGGCACTCCTAACAAGAGTGTTCAGAAGACCTTTCCCTATGTGTTTTGACCCACCTAATGGAGTGGTTCAAAAGGAGGGCAACAGGGGACAGGGCTGTGTGGAATCAGCCTGTGGGACAATTGGCTTTTGCGATTTCTGGTTTTCTGACTGAATCTGTCTAAGGAGGCAGGTGATGAGCAAAATTTCATGTGCTGAAGGACAAATCTAGGATGTCACTTACTATTTTTCTATTCCAGGGGGCTCCTGAGGGCATTTTGGAGGCTTTCCATTTTACTATTCTAGTTTCCTGAGAATATTTAAGCAAACACAAAGGGGGACAATTTGAGAAATTATACTTGGAGTCATAATCAATACAGAGAAAGAGGCCCACCATGAACTAAAAACTCTGTGGCCCATTCAGTGAAGCTGGGCATTGGGAACACATAAGCAGAGAGTTTGCCCCCCACCCCCGCCTCTGCTTGAGCTTTATAAAGGAGCTCTTAGCCTCACCAGGAAGAGTGGGATAATTTATAGGCTAACATTTTCTTTTAATGTGGATAGCATTTTCCTCATTTATAGTTAATTAGGTTAAGCATGCATGGGGAGCGAGGGAGAAAGGCTTTTAGTGATGCTCTAAATGATTAGTAATTTGAATAAAGTAAAAAACCTTTAAAAGATGGAGCATTGCCACATGTTAACCAGGCTGTCTTCTAAGTGCTAGAATCAGCCCCCTCTGGGGCTGAACCAGACCAGCTTCGAAGAAATCATTAAAGCTTTAAGATGAGAAGATACTGTGTTAAATATTTTAAACAGGTCTTAAACTGTGTGTATGTATGATATAAGAGACATTGAAACAAATGACTGTAGACGGAACGTATTGGATAGTTGGTGTCCTGACAGCCACCATGTTGAGCTTTGGCCCCTGGGTCATGCCAGCTGGCCATGACCCAGAGATAAAGTGGAAGTGATGTGCGTGAAATATTCTTTTTGAACTCAGTTTCCTCATTTGTAAAATGGAAATAATAATAGTCCCCCCTTAGTGTTGCCATTATGATTAGAAATAATGTATTTTACCTGGGACTTCCCAGGTGGTGCTGGCGGTTAAGAAACCACCTGCCAATGCAGGTAGATTTCAGAGACAAGGGTTGGATCCTTGGGTAGGGAAACAACCTACTGCAGTATTCTTGCCTGGAGAATCCCACGGACAGAGAAGCCTGGCCAGTGGGCCACAGTCTACATGGTTGCAAAGAGTTGGACACGACTGAAGCGAGTTTGCACACATGCATGTATTTTACCTAATGAATAAAGGGCACCAATAAGTTAATAACCAGTATTGTTATAAGATCAAAACCATTCCTCTTTTGTTGGACTATATTCAACAGCCTAGGCGTTACTTGTCTTCCTCCTCTTAACAAATCCAGACCTCTTTGGTTTATGACAGGTATCACAGACAAACAAGGTGAAACTCCTTCTATATAGTTTCCCCTCATGCTAATCCAACTGGAAGAGTTCCAAGTACTGTTTCTTTACTGAAAATTTTTAACAAGCAAAAATATAAGCAACCAAAAGCCTTTACCACAGTTTGCAGGACATCATTTGTTTCTATCACTCTGCGTTCGCTTTAGGCATTCCCATGCTGTGTGCTGTCTATGGGGTCGCACAGAGTCAGACACAATTGAAGTGACTTAGCAGCAGTAGCAGTAGCAGCATGCTGTGTGGGATAAGTCACTTCAGTCATGTCTGACTCTTTGCGACCCCATGCCAGGCTCTTCTGTAGATGGGAGTCTCCAGGCAAGAATTCTGGAGTGGGTTTCCATGCCCTCATCCAGGGGATCTTCCTGACCCAGGGATGGAATCAGTGTCTTATGTCTCCTGTGTTGGCAGGCAAGTTCTTTACCACTAGCACCACCTGGGAAGCCCCACCTGACATATCAACAAACCCTCATCCTCTGTGCAGACAGGTGAGAGGAGAGAGCCCAAGGACCTTTGTCTGTCCTGGCTTCGTCACCTCTCACCTGTGCAGCATGTGGCTATTCTTCAGACTCTCTGTACCTCTGATTGACTCTCTGCAAGATGCAGACTCTCTTCATGAACTAGATAAAATAACTTCGATGAATTAAGTCTCAATTCATGGGTCAAAGAATTGTTTTTCTAGACACAAGGTTCTAATGCCTTAACAGAAGCACCCTCTCCCCACATTTCTCTGGCGAGCTTCTCACTCTACGTCTCCTTCACCAGCCTCCTGGAGAGGGAAAACAGTGAGATGTTGAGTGGTTTTGGAGCCAGATAAGCTGACATTTGAATCTCAATGCTTCGGTTTACTGACTGTGTGAACACTGGCAAATTGCTTATCAGTCTGGGGCCTCAGTTTGTTCCCCTGTATAATTGGCTAAGGGCTTCCCTGGTGGCTCAGATGGTAAAGAATTCACCTGCAATGTGACAGACATGGGTTCAGTCCCTGGGTTGGGAAGATCTCCTGGAGAAGGGCATGGCTACCCACTCCAATATTCTTGCCTGGAGAATTCTGAGGACAGAGAAGCCTGGTGGACTACAGTCCATGGGGTCACCAACAGTCGGACACGACCGAGCAACTAACACTAACTACTGAAGTAGCACAGAGCCCACTGCCAATGTCAGAAGAAGCAGTGGATTTTCAAGACAGCCCCCGACCCGTGAACTGTCTCATAGGCCCCTGAAAATAGTCAGTGAAAAGATTATTTTTGTCTTATACACACACACACACACACACACACACACACACACCATCCCCTACTCCCATTTGCCCACTCTCCCTGGAAATGAAACCTGCATTAGACCAAGGCCCACAAGAGGGGAGATGGTTTAAAAGAGCACTGTTGAGGAGAGGGCATCACTTTCCAGATTTTTAGCCACCCTTCAGGCCACTGGCCTGATGAGAAATAAGGTGATTCTTTTTCTCCATTGTTTTAATTTAATTCTAATTGAATGAATGCCTGGAGATGCCTTAAACGGACTCTTTTTTCTGGTTCAATGTCCTCGGGGAGTGTACCCCAAGACCTCTCTCTTTGTGATAACTTATTCTGGTCAGCAGAGCCGGGGTCTCATTATTACATCTCCTGACCAGCCCCCTCCAAAGCCCGGCAGGAGGGGCCCGCTGCAGTTGCTGATGACTAGAGAATTACTCAAGTGTGAACTGTTTCACTGTCTGTCACTTTGCTCATTAGGCAAGTGAGAAAATGTATCTATGGCTCTGTCTCAGGGTCCTCATTAGCTTGGTGGCTCATTCTCACTTCCCTTATTTGTTTTAAAGATGAATGCATAAGAAACTATTTTCGGTCGGTATTCCTCAGTATAATTTTAAGGAGCAAAAGCCTGGATAATCTTATTATCTTCCCAATAATTGTGTTGTTCAGATGAGAGGGAAAGGGTAATTGCCTCTACTGCATTTCCAGCTAGGGTACTGGGGTGCAACTGTCTTAGTTGTACTAAGACTTGAAGTCCTCAGCACTGGGGTAAGATCATAGTGTTTTTGGAAAAATAATAAACAGATATGCCCATGAATCTGTTCCCTGATAATGTTGTTTTATTTGCTTCCAATACTCGAGTCCCTGTAGGTTAAAATTATATATATAATTAGCATATATATTACATACATATATATTATTAACACTACTTCTGTGTTAAATGCAATTCTATTTCCACCTGGAGATTTAGCAAAAGGTTCATTTTTGGTGGGGACAGTGATTTGGGAGGGATATGTGGGGTACATTTAAGATTTTATTTTTATGGACCATTCTTTACAAGTATTTATGGTTGTTTATCATCCCTAGATTTATTTACTGAGATGGTAAAAAAGAGCTGAGATCACCTAATATCATTCAAGAGTTTGACATCCTGGTTGCCTTCCTGATAGAAATGTGTCAGCCTATCTCTTGTTTGCTGTGTTTGACTTAGGGTGTTTAAGATCCATTTTTGTTCAGCCACATAAATGTTGTTTCAAATTCATTAGCATCTGTATGGAGTCCCAGCCACAGATACCCTGTGGCTGATGATTTAAGTGGGGAACATTCATCCCACAGGGCTAAAAGACAAAAGATGCTATGTCCTTTTCTTTACTTAAAACTTCTCACACGTATGCAGCATGTAAGAGTTGACATTTGCTGCTAGCATCAGTTCACACATAGGTATGCATGACCAAAAAAAAAAAAATAGATGGACTAGATCTGCAAACATGCAGAGCATATTTCTGTTTCTTTACATTTTCAGATCTAGAGTTTAAAGTCTAAGAAGTGTGGAGAAAGAGGCATTCTCCTATTTTTTAAAAGCTTGATTCTTTTAGTAACAATGTGAGCTAAAATGCCTGATTTTCATCTCGCTCAACCATTTTCTTCATTCAGAGAAATGAGAATGCACATAACCCATTCAAGGGAAATATAATGCATTATTATAATATGACTCGGCCCAAGTAGCTAATCACTTTTTATTAACACTTTTTGGCCCAGGGAGTTGGGATTTCTCCAAGCTGACTGTCAGGGCAGGGATTCTGGGAGTCTATATTAGTAATTAGCATTACAAGATCTTGACTCCTGGGGTGATTCAAATTAATACAAAATAAAAGTGCAAATTTCCAAATAGCTTTGAAAGCCATATCTATTATTAAATTTATGTTATTAAAGCCCTTTCCAGTCAGTATGACAGGGGTCCAAAGCAGAGAGTTTCCTTAAATGTCTGCACCACTCGTCTTGGATCTTTAATAAATAAAAGAGCATACAATGAAAGATCAAAAGAATTTTCTGTACAATTGAGTTACGCCTTGGCAGTAAAGTTTTCCACCAAACCAAATCCCTACAAAGCAATATGAGTTTCATGGTCACAGTTGCTTTTGGACTTTCCTTGATACATTTGGCAGCTATCTTGAGAGCATCCAAAGAACCGTTGGCAACATCAATCACTCATTTCGTAAGCAGGCACTAAGAGGCGACAGGAGGGCGCTTGGCACATTACCATCTCTGCACCATGCAACCCCTCCCAGCTGGAGAGAAAAGAGGAACGAGAAACAGTTCAGCATAGAGACATTATGGAGTCCTCGTCTTCGAATAAGGTTCTACTAATGTGTAAATAACCTGCTTTCTCTAACCATGTCTTTAGCAGACTAAGTGGTTAATTGTTATTGATCAGCTCTGCCCACTGTTCCAATATCAGTCATTATTGAAAATAATCTCAGTATCCTTCATTAAGCATGCATCTGTTTCCATGGGAATGCATTTTAAACACGGAGAGCTACTTGAGTGTTATTGGTTTCACTGGTTGTGCAGCACCGAGGGCTGTGGTTGCCCAATCTGTCATAGTTAATCAACTCTCATCTCTTAACACTGGCTGCAGTTATCAATGAGGTAAGGATTAATATTCTGGGCGAAGCAGATGATAAATCATTTGTATATAATTAGTGTACAGCAAGGTTACAGCTGACATGAATTTTTATCTTAATTATGAGAGAAATTTGTTCCATTAATTTAATTTAGTTTGCATGAGTGGCTAGACACCTAACAAAGTTAATCTTACACCTGTCATTACAACATTAAAGAGAGAGCCTCAAGTAGAGGCGCCGGTCTCGGGTCCTCCCTTGATGAGGATAATGTTGTTCATCCTGATGTGAAAATAGATGATCGTAGACAGAAGATGTAAAGTCGACTCTCTTTAAAGTTGTCCCTGGGGATTTATGGGAGCATATAGAAGCAACTCAATAGATGTTGCAGCACTTTGGATACCCCAATCCCCTTTCAAAATTACTTTGCTCCTACCTTGTAAATCAGGTGGAAGATACCAGACGCAAGAAGAGATGTGTTATGTTTTTAATGTATATGCGTTAACTTCAGAGTTCTTGGCCAGAGAAAGCTTTGCCTTGTGACAAGCTATTATTGCATTTGTACCAAATGCACTGAATGAAGAAATGTCTGCTGTTCAGGTTGTCTACTCTAAGCACTTTGTATTTATGTTATAATTGGATAGAAAAATTCACATCACCCTTTCTACTGAATAAGAGTAATTAATTGTGCAGGCATCCCGAAGCTGCAGAATACTGCACAAATCTTAACCCTAATAATTCAGATGATTACTAAGTCTGATCTATCATATCTGATTGATAGATTAGGTGGGACTGTTCATGCAGCAGAATGTAATATTCTTTATTTTCCTAATGATTGGCTACACATTTAAGATTTTTTTTTAAGGGACTTGCTAACCTGGCTTATTTTAAATGGTTTCCTTATAGACTCACCTCTGTGAAAATTATTTGACCCTGAATGTCTGGTCTGAGGCGGGGAAATCTTTAAAGGGAGAGGGTAGGGATGTCACAAAGTCAAAATACAAAATCCTTGTGCACAGTACGACTGAGGAACAATTCCAGTTATGTTGAAACTGAGTCTTAGAAGAACCCATTTCTGAAATGGTGTATTTGTAACGTAAGTTCTAACATCCCAAAGAGTGGACGTTTGCATTTAAGAACCCCCAAATCAGCCTGCAACTGAAGCACTAATTGCACAGTAACTCAGATTAATGTATTGTAATATTAGTCCACAATTATCACTTGGAGATAGGGTCAAGGAGTGTGTAGTTGGTTATTCACAAGAAATGACTGATTTAAAAACAAAGAGCTCTAATGGAATTCAATAGTGCTTTTCAGTCATTCTGCTTGGCATCTCTATTACCTGAGATGATTCACAGTCCATTATGGGAGCTTCCATGCTAATAGAATGTCTATCTTCTGTAATACAGACACATCAGAGCACTAACTGGGAATCTGTCACAATGAATTTCATCTAGATTTCACTTCATCTCTTCATGGACTGTAAAATTTGCTCTTGTACAATGCCTAAATTTACTGTGGGTAATTGAGAGAGATCTATAGATGCAGCAGCACTCGGTAAAAAGCTGTTTTCCAAAGATCTATTGTAAATTGTGCAGCTTTGCCTCAGCTGGGGAAAGATTATGGTGAGCTGAATCTCGCCTTTACTAATGAGATGTTTTGGTGAGTTCAAAGAGAGGTAGGGGGGGTGATGCTTTAGGGGATTCTGCCACGTGGAAAAAGGAAAACAAGGAAGACACCTATCTTTCATTCCCAGGAAAGCTTTGCAAAAGGGACAAAAAAAAAAAAAGTTTGGACACAGGCTTCATTACCTTCCATGGGAAGGATCAATCAGGGCTACAATACACATAATATTTTCCAAATCTAGCCGCATTTACTTGGCAGGAAAAGAATGTCTCATGCACGACGCAGCCTTCCAGAAGCTCACACTTGCCTCCTCTTCCAGCTGCAGGTAGAACAAATTCCATCTCTCATTTGCTAAACCTTCCGTTTCACAGATTGTTAATCCTAACTAAAATATTTGGTATTAAGCTATCTGCATGAATTGTTGATAAAGAATTAAGATAACACTTGAGCTATTAAATATAATGTGTGCTCATATTTTTTCAATGGATACTTGGGTTACTGCTCATAAAGTATACATGCTAACCTTTTTTTTTTTTCCTTCTTCAAACCATTTCCCTTTCTTTATTTTACTTATCCCCATCAAAAGCTAAACAGAATCACTGGGTGCCCTTAACAATCATAGCATTTAATATTTGTTAGCCAATTAGAATTGTGATATATTCTATAGCTTTTTTTCTAAGCCAGGAACTGAATAATAGCATCATGCTTCACTGGTAGTGAAGTGAGCTGAGCCTTTACATTAGGAGAAAATCAGAATGGTATGACTGCAGTTCATTACTGAAATAGGTAACTGATGAACTGAAAAGACAAAGGGCATTGTTAAATGAAATGTCATTATTAGAGGTGCTCATGTTTAACAAATGTACTGTAAGTTAATTCAGTAGTGTTTTCTATATAAAGTTCTTCACTGAATGTTCGCCACTCATTTTTACTGTCTCTGCATACCTAAAGTCTCCTTAAACATGTTTTAAAGGAAACGATGTCAACTCCCAATCATGGGAACTAATTAAACCTACATCACAACCACCTTCTGAGCACAAGTGCTTGTGTCACTGTCACTGAAGACCGCAATCAGAAACAATTGTGTTTCTGTTCCTAGATTTACAGGAGATCTGCTAGGATGTAAATAAGGCCCCCCCCAAAAAGCACAGTCATTTTGGAAAAGACGAGAAACATGTTTTCAGCTTAAAGAGAAACAAAAGCAATGAAACCCCTTTGGCATCTGTGCAAAACTGTTTGCTTGGCTCTAGAGGTGATAAAAATAATTTATGAAGGTCTACATTTTTAGCAAGAGGAAATGACCTCAGCTTTTGGCCATCTGATGCAGTTAGCAAAGCCTCTCTCTACTACTTTTATGGATTTCCTTGGGCTGCATATTCTGTGACCTGTATTTCAGATTTATTGGCAGATACATAAGCCACATTAAGTGATATAAAATGCAGTGAATGCATCAAACAACTCAGCAGGGACCAACTGACAGCAGGCAAGAGGCAGCCTCTTCGAAGAAGTCACTCCGAATCGGATACCTGTTTATGCGTCTGTCCAACCAGGCTCTGAATTTTTGTTTGAAATAAAGACATTATTTCCAAACTAAAAGAGTCTCCAGCCAAACACATAATATATTGGGTGGCAGGAAGAGGGTGCATGGCCAACTTAAAAATCTCAGCAAACTCTCAGGATTTAGAGTGTGAACACTCCAGTTATTTCCATTTGGAGGGGGAGCATGACTTCTCAGCAAGAAGCCCCCCTCACCCCCTGCCCACCATATATGGTGTTTGGTTCTGAGCCAGACAATAGAATGGCATTTTGATGCAGGAGATGTAGAATGACTGATAATGTCTTTTGGTAACTACAGACTGCCCTGATTAAGAGTAGAAATGGATCTGGAAGGAAATGGGTATCAAATAGGGCTGTACACCAAGCAGTTGAAACACAGCTGGAAGATTTTTTGTAAAACCTCTACTCCCATCTCTGATGCACTAAAAGGTAGGGGCCCAATGTGGCAAAGTGGAAAGAGGACCAGAGTGGCAGTCAGGAGGCCTGATTTGCTGGCTGGGCTCCCTGGGAATCATCTTGGGTAAACATACCCTCTCTCTGGAGCTCACGAGGGACTCCTAGCATCCCTTCTGAAACAGCATCCCTTGATTCTTGAAACAATGCAGTCCAAATGATGAATGTAGGAGAACTGAGATCACAGGAGGTGGGAGACACCTCTACCAGCAGTGAATTACTTGGAAAGATTCAGGCCCTGGCATGTGGGAAGTTTCATGGGCACTTCTGATGCACCGTCTTGTGACTGTTACATTTTGCTGTCAAGTAGTCCCTCATAAAGACAGCCTTGTGGAACTCAGATAACTTCTTCTAAAACACCTCCCAGGTGAATTCACCCTATGCTGGCCCCTCCATTCTCTAAAACAGACCGCTCTTCATACCACTTAATACTGCCCATGTGAGCAAGTAAGTAGAATGACGGCAGACTAGGATTCTCAAGTCGGATAGCCCAAGTTTAAGTCCTTGACTTTGGGCAAGTCTCCTGACCTCTCTGAGCTCCACTTTCTTCTTAAAACAGGGGTAACAATAAAACTGATTGCTTAATGAGTTCTTGTGATGATGAAATGAGGTCCAATTTGTACAACATTTAGCACAAAGCACGACAGAGTAAAGTCCTCAATTAGTATTAGGCACTATTATTATTGACATTATTATTATTCTCTTTCATGCCTTTTCTTAACAGGAGAGCAATATCATTTGTGTTCCCTGCAGTGTTGGGTTCCCATTATGTTTTCAACAAAAAAGTATTGATGGATAGAATCCTGTTTAAAGGTGGATTTAAACAAAGGACATTAAGCATAACAGCAGTAGAATAAAAAGTATTTGCATTCCTGTTGCTTGAAGAGCAGTTCTAATGATGGCCTCGATTATTAAACACTCAACTCATGCCAGATAATTTACGATATTTCCAACTACTACTCTGAGAGATGTAGTATTATCCTTGTTTCACAGAAACAAAAATTGAAGTTCAGAAAAGGTAAGCTGTATGAAGCAGGGATACATCATGGAAATGAAAGAATGGAATTCAAGCCCAGGTCAGTCAGCGGCCAATGTCCATTTCTATCGTATACCTTCTTTCACCACAAAATGCTGTCCAGTCAGACACTCAACTTCTAAGGGTGCCACAGAGCTGTTGTGTGGTGTGAAGGAATTAGAGATGAGGTCACCATAGGAGCCCTCAATGCTGAGTCACAGAGCAAAACATGTGGCAGGCAGTGGTGAAAGCTAAAAGTTAAGAGTCAGCCTTCAAAATGCACAGTATGGGGGGAAAAATGCAGAGCATAGTTGTGTGGGGCTCACACCATACCAATTATCATCACCAAGGTTCTCTTTGAACCCTAACAATGATGACTTAAAGACAAAAGGGGATAAATAAGATGGCATTGAATATGGATATTAAATAACAGTAATATGATGCCTTATACTTAGAAATGGGGCTTCCCAGGTGGCTCAGTGGTAAAAAAAAAAAAAAAAAACCTGACTGCCAATGCAGGTGGAGAAGGCAATGGCATCCCACTTCAGTACTCTTGCCTGGAAAATCCCATGGGCGGAGGAGCCTGGTGGGCTGCAGTCCATGGGGTCGCTAGGGGTCGGACACGACTGAGCGACTTCACTTTCGCTTTCCACTTTCATGCATTGGAGAAGGAAATGGCAACCCACTCCAGTGTTCTTGCCTGGAGAATCCCAGGGATGGGGGAGCCTGGTGGGCTGCCGTCTATGGGGTCGCACAGAGTCGGACACGACTGAAGCGACTTAGCAGCAGCAGCAGCAGCCAATGCAGGAGATGTGGGTTTGATTCCTGGGTCAGGAAGATCCCCTGGAGGAAGAAATGGCAACGCACTGCAGTATTCTTGTCTGGAAAACCACATGGACAGAGGAGCCTGGCGGGTTACATTCCATGAGGCTGCAAAGAGTCAGACACAACTTGGCAACTGAGCACACACACACATACTTGGAAATAACAGTCATGCGTTATACTCACAAAGCTCCTCTAAAGTGTTGACTGGCACTAAACTAAAGGTATTAAGATGGGGGGATTTACATGGGCAAAGTTGGGACATGGCCTGAAGAAAAAAGAGAGGTTGGGAGAAGCAGGCAAGACCATCCATAAAATTCCAATGCAAGTGTCAGTGCAGGTTGTGGCTTGGACTGGAGCCAGTGGAGAAAAATGCGATCCATGCAGGATATGTTGGGGACCGTACTTACAGAAAGGACGCAGTATCAGGAATATCTCTGTCTGATTGAAAGTACCTGGTCTTTCCAGGCAACTGTTTCCAGATCTGAATGTTGCCTACCCTTTAGAAATGTTTCATCCTAGACCTGAGTTATCCCCATCATTTACCCAACTGCCAAGTAGAAATGCTTGGGATGAGAAAACAGGCAGCATAGGAATCCATTTGCCTTGGGTACCCTTCCTTAAAGGGCTTCGCAACAAAGGAGTCCAGAGCTCTGCTGGCAAATTTAATGAGAGCCAAGAACCATCTTAAATAATTCAAAGCTAAAATTAGACATTCACCTGAAGAATTCAGGTAACCGAAACGAAAATGAGGGGGACTTTTGTTTATTTAAATTATGAGGATAATTGCCTCAATTCTCCAATTCCCCTCACTCGGTTAGACTTGGCTTGAGTATACCAGTATCCATGGTGACTCATCTAATAAGTAAACTGCATTAGCTCTGCTACTAGCAGAGAGGAAAGGAAAAAAGGTCTTGAAATCTATCTTTTGTGGCTTCCTTCCAGAGCAAGGGATTTCATTATATCCCGAAGACATGAGGCAGTTCAAAGAGATTTGAAATATGGAATGAGAAGAGGAGGAGGAGAAGTTTGGGCTTATACACTTGCTTTTTTAGTTTTGCTTTTATATATGAGAAGCAGACACTAGAAACAGAGACTCTAGGAGGAGGCTTTATTCTTCTGGTCCAGGATTTTATTTTTGGTTGTTCTATGGTTGGTATCTTTCCAGAGAGTTCTCACACACAAGGAAGCTTTCATGTTTACCCTTATGTACATAATTTCAAATACGGATGACAGGGATCCTTTAAAAAGATGCACATATATGACTTTATATTCTATGGCTGGCATGAAACTTGATGGAACAAACGCATAACGGTACCTGTTTAATAAAGCCAGACAGTGTGGAAAGATAATAGAAATCATTTCAGAAGAGACACTGTCATATCTTTCCAACAGGAGAACAATAACTTGCTTTGCCTCCGTCTACTTTTGAAAACCATTTTATGATTACAAGCGTGTAAGCTATTCCAATAATTACTGTAAATAATTAATCATTTCCTTTACAATCACTTATTAATTAGCTGTCATAACACTGTTGTGAATTAGGAGGAAGACAAGGATTCAATATCTCGTTATTAACACCTAATTAAAATATGCATTGTTTTCCGTATGTTGTTTATAGCTTTGCTTTCTCATGCTTGATCACAAAATTTCTTCTATTTGCTTAGCGACATCGCCACCTCTTGTCGGAAAGTGGAAAATATCCTTTTCTGGTTTTTTGTTTTGTTGTTATTTTTCACAGAAACAATAACTTAATTCTTCCTTACCTCTCCGCTTTTACTTGGAATTGAAAAAGTTTGATCCACAGTGTTCTCTTCCTGAAATATTTTTCTAGACTTTACTTGTCTTGCCACTGACTGCAGTATTCTGACTTATTTAAATAGCATCATCTCACTGGTAAAGTAAGTGAACACATTAAATTACAGTGGAATAGTCAAACTAAGCAGACACAGGTAAAGTAAAAGAGAGGGAATTAGCTAGTTAACTAATTGGCTTACATAGTCGTTATTCAAGGAAATTTATTATTGATACATCAGATCACCTACGGATTTACTCTATACTAACTCATCTTTATAGCAAAAGCCCACATTCCCTGATTGCTGAGTGCCCATCACTGTTCATTCTTGCAACAACCCAATGATAGAGACACTGTTAATGTGCTCATTTTGCAAATAAGGAAGCTGAGACACTGGGAGGTGAGAGGAATTTGCTGATGAAGTGTCAGCTACATAATTTGCAGCTCCAGTGCAAAATGAAAATATGGGGTTTCTTGCTCCAAAAGCAGGGGAAAGATGTCACTAAAGGTACTAAATATAAAGTTTTTTCCTTTCATCCCTGTCTCTCTCTCTCTCTCAACTTATGGTCTTTGTATTTGCTGTTTAATGTCATTTTAAGCAAAGAAAAATTTAATTTTAAGTCATCAGTATGAACTTTGCCATTCATTTTCATATTGTGCAATGCCAGTTTTAAATGTAAATATTTAACTCATATGCAAAATAACCAAAATTATACAAGTCATTATTTCGCCAGCTATACCTGTAGCATGTATTCTGCTCTTACCAGAGCAGTAGAAAGCCTGCACAGGACTAACTCAGCTGTTTTTACTTCACTTGATATGTGCATTCTACCAGTACTCTCCACCTGTGGCTTGCTGATGAGTAAGGAAAGACCGAAAGGGAAAGTGATTATAATTCTTTTTCCCTCTATGATATTATTAGTGTAAATGGTTGGCTGCTGCTGCTGCTGCTGCTGAGTCGCTTCAGTCGTGTCTAACTCTGTGTGACCCCATAGACGGCAGCCCACCAGGCTCCACCATCCCTGGGATTCTCCAGGCAAGAACACTGGAGTGGGTTGCTATTTCCTTCTCCAATGCATGAAAGGGAAAAGCAAAAGTGAAGGCACTCAGTCGTGTCCAACTCTTCACGACCCCATGGACTGCAGCCTACCAGGCTCCTCCATCCATGGGATTTTCCAGGGGAGAGTACTGGAGTGGGGTGCCATTGCCTTCTCCAGAGACATAAGAGAGAATGTGGTCAGGTTCCCTGTCATCCACGTTTCTTAGAATGTCACTACCTTCCTTGCATTTTCACAGCAAGTTCTGGTTCAAAGGGAAAGTCTGGCACAGACACAACACGCTTCTCTTGTCACAGTCGAAGTCTCTCTGAGTTCCCACGTGTGGCGGGTCCACCAGAAGCCTGTGCTCACGAGGCACCATGAGTTTTAAAAGGGGATGAGCTGGCAGGGAACAGCAGACACCCACACGCTCTCATCTACTCTACCTACATGCACACTCCATGTCTGGTCTGACTTCACTCACAACACATAAGGTCAAAGATAAAACTATCAAGAATTCCAAGAGATTCTGACCTAAGACAAATTAAGATGCACATTTGAGAATCATCATGTAGGCATTGTCACTAAAACCATGATGAGTGTGCAGGGTAAGGAGGTCTCTTGGAATTCTTGATAGTTTTATCTGACAGTAGAGCCTTAAACCAAGGGTGAGGCTCCCTGTCTGTGGGGTCCTATGAGACTGCACGGGTCACACAACCACAAAGTAGTCACCGAGATGATGGACACATGAAGAATCCCGGCAATCTGAATCCAGAGTCCGTGCTCTTAATCACCATGCTCTGCTGCCCCTCAATTGGTGCTCAGAGCACCGCCAAAAGATTCTATTTTATGTCCATTATTCATAGAATTAAAATAAAGATGATGGTAGCTAGAGTGCCTTAGAGATCCAACCTCCTCATTGTAAAGACAAGGGATAAAACCTCTAAAAAGCCAGGATAACAGCCCTGGTGTCCTGAATCCAGACCTCAAAATGAATGTAGTATCTCTTCTTCCCACCACATCACGACTTTCCCAGCCCACCTTTCCCTTGGGAACCCTTCTTCCCTAGGCCATATCCAGCCACTCAGTCTCTGTACCAGGCCCAGAGAAGGCACACAGGCAGGTCTGCAAAGCCATGTGCTTCACAAGGACCACATTCCAGCCATAGGGAAACAGACACCTGCTTTTTCCTCTGAGATTTGAGACACAAGGACCATGAAATGGTGGAGCATCCAGGTGCCAAACTGTCACTCTGTAGAGAGGGACTGTGGGACTCTGAGGTGGACATGGAGGAGAGGAGAGCTGAGAGACACAGAGAGAGACAAACCCCCATGTAAGTACAGCCTTGAGCATCTGAGTTGTCTCCAGTTACATCCACGAGCCAATAAATTCCCCCTTTTATTCTTAAGCAAGTTTGAACCAGATTTCTGCCTCTTGCAGCAAGGAGTCCTGCCCTAAGACAAATTAAGATGCAGATTTGAGAATCATCACGTAGGCATTGTCATTGAAACCATGAAGAGCGTTCAGGGTAAACAGGTCCAAAGGCAAGCTCTAAGGAAGTTCATGTGAGGACAGAGCTTAGGAAAAGAAGCCAGTAAAGGAGACTGGAGGAGCGATCAGGGAGTTTTCAAGAGACTCATCACAGGAGAGAATGTCCACCAGACAGGAGTGAAAATCAGATGTGGACAAGGCCAGGAAAGACAATTTAATCAAGATGGAGCTTGAAGAGTGTAGGGATCCAGCAATCAGGACAGTGGAGATACCCACCAGGAGTTCCTTGGATGGAAGGAAAGAAAGCCAGTGGGCTGGGGATTAAAGAGTTTATGTAAAAACTTTGTGTTGAAAACAGTAGGTTGGATCCATGTATTGCTCACGTTTTACTTCATCCTGAGACACGACTAAAATGGGAAAGGAAAAAAAAAAGCTTAACCTGCAAAAACAATGAGCACAAAAGAGACCACAGTGAATGAAATTTGATGACTGTCAGTGAAAAATGTGATGACATTTTAGGAAGTGGGAAAACAGACAGAGAACTGGTGTCTGGTTTCAGAGTAGAGAGGAAGAGAGACCCCCTCCGAGCCCACTTGGGTTAATGTTGGGAAGTGATTTACCACCAAGAACCATGAAATCTGCAGGACTAAGGCACCAGGCAGCTTGGAGAGCAGGAGCAAGGCTCCCCGCTGACAACAGGAAGATTGTTTGAAGCCTATATGAGAGCAATTTGACATGTCCCCGGTCTCCCCCGTCTTTTACAGTTGGGTCCCTGATCCCCTGATTCCCTGATTCCCACGAGAAACCAGAGAATTAATGTCTGGAAACACTGAAACCCTGGAACCAAGGATCATGGATGAGGTTCTGTGCCACCATCTGAGGGATTAGGGTGGCTCATGGTTCAAACCCCATCTTGTCTCCTGTCTTTTACCAGGACACCAGTAGTTAGAGGTATATGCCCCAACCAAGACACTGAAAGAACTCTCCAGAAACAATGTAGAGTACAACAGTGGTAGTTTGTACTGTGGCACTTTAGCTAAGTAGGAACTACACTAAGGAGAACCCCTTGCCTGTGTGGTTCTGCATTAGGGTGACAAAAGAGGAGTCAGTGTGAAGTCTAGAAAAAAGAAAAGGGAAACAGCCCCTGTTATGCTCACCACTTTAGCCCCACACATTGTCACAGGTCTGCAGGCTCACCCTGCTGCTGCAGGGCAGTTCCTCCAGCCCCACAGATCTCCTCCGGCTTCTCCCAATTCAGGCTCATGCATGTACACAGCTCTGCGGTGGGAGGCTCCAACCTCTTTGACAGGTCACATGCATCGCTGAGGTTGAGGTGTCCAGAACCCCCACTGCAGCCACCCCGCCCCTTTTCCCATCTTACAGAGAGGGAAGTTAGGGAGAGGAGGGAAGGAGTCCTTGAGTCAAAGCTGCCTGGAAGAGTCCTGAGGACCTCTCCTGCACTCAGTCACTGGAGCGGGGTAGCGTGGGCCTGAGGCCAGTGCAATGATGGATCAGAGCCTCTGGCAAACTGCACTCACTGCAGTGGGGGATCCAGGAGGTGTGTTCTCAAAGGCACCACAAAGGTGCCCTCAGCCAGTAGGGCAGGGGGGATACCTGTGGTTTTCCTTCTTCCCACACTCTGTATTGGTTTTCTAGGTCTGCCATAACAAAGAATTGGGTTGGAGAAAAAGTCCTTTTGGGTTTTTCCATAATACTGTATGGAAAAAAAAAAAAAAACAGAAGGAACATCTTGGCCAACCCAATACAACAAGCTAGGTGCCTTAAAACAAAAGAAATTCATCATCTCACAGCTCTGGAGGCTCCAAGTCCAGATCAAGGTGTCAGCAGGTTCCTTTGAGACCTGCAGGGGAACCCGTTCTTGTCTCTTCCTGGCTTCCAGCAGCTTGCTGGCCATCTGTGCCATTTCCTGCAGTGCAGTTGCATAGCTGTATATGATTGGATTTGAGAATTTGTTTTAGCATTAGCTTCACTTCTTTATGTTCCAGGTTTTAATGCTATCCATAAAAGGAGAGAACTGCATTGCCTTTTTAAAAGGATTAACACCAACAACAATAATAACAACAACAAAACATTCCATTTTTCAGTAGAAAGTCTGGGTTCCTTCTCTTTGCCAAGCACAATCCTAAGCCCAAGGACATTCAGGCACTTGCTCTATAGCTTCTTGACGTTTACAGTATAGAAGGGATGAGAGTCAACACTATTTTTTTTTTTCAAGATTTACTTATATGTTTATTTTTGGCTGTGGTGGGGTTTTTGTGGCTGCACTCAGGCTTTCTCTGGTTGAGGCAAGAGGGGCTCCTCTTCATTGTCACGTTCGGGCTTCTCATTGCAGCGGCTTTCTCTGGTTGCAGAGCACAGGCTCTACGTGATCAAGCTTTAGTAGTTGCTTTTCACAGGCTCTAGAGTGCTGGCTCAGTAGTTGGGGCCCATGGACTTAGTTGCTCCACAGCATGTGGGATCTTCCTAGACCAGGGATCAAAATGGTGTCCCTTGCATTGCAAGGTGGATTCTTAACCACTGGACCACCAGGGAAGCCCCGAGCTGCTGCTGCTTCTAAGTTGCTTCAGTTGTGTCTGACTCTGTGTGACCCCATAGACAGCAGCCCACCAGGCTCCCCCATCCCTGGGATTCTCCAGGCAAGAACACTGGGGTGGGTTGCCATTTCCTTCTCCAATGCATGAAAGTGAAAATGAAAGTGAAGTTGCTCAGTCGTGTCCAACTCTAAGCGACCCCATGGACTGCAGCCTACCAGGCTTCTCCGTCCATGGGATTTTCAAGGCGAGAGTACTGGAGTGGGGTGCCAGTGCCTTCTCCAGAAGCCCTGAGAGTCAACAATATTTAGAATAAATAAACTGTGGTTCATTCATACAGTAAAATGCTACAGCAGTAAAATAAAATGCTGTTACACACATCAATCTGGGTGCCTCTCACAGCCACAGTGGAGAGCATCTGTAAGAAGTTCAAGAATAGGAAAACTAGCCTATGATGATAAAAGCTAAAATAGAAAATCATTTATGGAAGAAGAGAGCCCTGCCTTCTGGGATATTAGAAATGTTTTGTGCTTAACCTGGGTAGTGGTACTTTGGATTTAGAGACATGCAAAGATTTTTTAAGATTGGCCACTTCACTGGGTGTATGTTATACCACAATACAATGTTAAAAAACAACCCCATATATAGGGTGTGTGTGCCTAGTCGCTCAGTCATGTCTGACTCTTTGTGACCCCATGGACTGTAGCCCACCAGGCTCCTCTGTCCATGAGATTCTCCAGGCAAGAATACTGGAGTGGGTTGCCATTCCCTTCTCCAGGGGATCTTCCCAACCCAGGGATCGAACCCAGGTCTCCTGCATTGCAGGCAGATTCTTTACCATCTGAGCCAATAGGGACCTGTGGAGGGGTCTTCAGAGAGCCACATTATAGAATCTTTAGAAATCAGTGGGTGTTCAATGTACTTTTCCTACAGACTGAGCTGACAACTGAAGGTTTCTGTAGCAACACTTTATTTTCCAATTTGCATTTAGGGGATCCCCTGATTTAATACAGACACTCTCATTTAATATAACTTCTCTCCCACTTTTCCTGCCCATTCTGTGCATAACAACAGTGCTGTTGAGTCAAAGACTGACATGAGTATAGGATCATACATGCATGCCTCTCCCAGATACAACATCTGGGACATAAAAACCCAGACCAGCCTGCATGACAGCCAGCACAGTCCTCGAGTACACCATTGCCCAGCCAGGCTTCCATGGAAACACCAGTGCTCCAAGAGGCATCAGTCAGTCTCTACAGTCAAACACACCTGTGAAACAGACAAAACACACAGTTTTTCTATTGCAGGGCTTCCCCCGGTGTTTCCTGTGTGAACACGCATTTTGACTTTCTAAGGGTGGGTGGGTGGGAAACAATATGCAACATTTCTAAACTTATCTGAACCATGGAGCCCTTTTATGGAGTAAATAAGGTTGACAAGTCAAGGTATTATTCAATGGAACACACTCTAAGAAACGGTGATGTGAAGTCTGACAGCATAGTGTTTCAGTCCCTTTCACTAATTATGATTCATGACATTACAGCAAGCAATAGCCTCCCCATCTCAATTTATTTTTAGAATAAATACAAACAAATGACGGAAAACTAAAGTTGTTATTTTATTTTTGTCTTTCATCAAGTTCTAATCCTTCCTTCACCATCATCTGGTCATCTTCTGTATTTGTTCACTGGATGCTCATTCATCTGATTGGCTGTAGATTATTCTCCTCCTTGGTAATTTTAAGTACCTAAAAAACTTCCACCAACTCCTTATATTGTTTGAAAGAAAGTTTGTTGATCTTTAACCCTTTTTAGAAATTATCATAAAGCTAACTGGACTCAGATCCCCATCCTCTTAATGATGATACATAAAATAGTGTTTTTCATATCTCAAGTCCCAAATTGTGTTACCTGTTGTAGACAATTTTCATGAAACAGACTGAAAAAAAAAATCTAGAAAGGTTAATTCTGCTATAGCTGACATATTCAGAATTTTTAGTATTCAGCCTAAGCTTTGCATTTTCTTTGCAATTTTCAAAATGCAGAGCCTCACACTCTCTTTCACAGGCTCTGGTATTATCCAGAAGCAATTACGAAGAAAAACGAAATTACCTTTCGTCATTCTATCTACTCTGGGCCTTGGAAATGCAGACTGACAATGAACTGACAATTATATGCAATCCACTTTCAGTTAATTTCACCATAAATTGAGCCTGAGGACTGCTGACAAATAAAATATATTATTCTTCTGAAAACATTCTCTTTGGGGCTCCAGATCTTCAATCTATTTCATTAGTGGTCATGATCAAACTAAGTTGAAAACTGATTTATGCAATAGTTATCCTTCTGCAATAATTAATTAGGAAAATAATACTTTGGTGGAGCTTTGAAAAGGAGCAGTTTCTAAGGCTCTTTGATAAAATAGAAAACTTTTAAAATAATTATGAGGCAATGTTCCTAAGGGAGTAGATATGCATTGCCCTTGCCTATTTCCACAAGTCACTAGACTTAAATCGAAGTCAGAGATAGCTCCTTGAATTTCAATTCAGTTCATCTAACAATTTTTTGGTATGTGCTATGTGCCAGGCACTATATGCTAAGTCTTGGAGTATCACAGAAATGGAACACCTCAATAAGTGTACATAGGCAGGTAGCCATGCATAGTATTAACTGTCATGATAAATGTTGTAATAGACATAATAGCAAGGTGTTTGGCAGTCATAGAGGCTCCAGGGATTAATTCTACTTGAATCATTGAGGAAAGCTTCATGGGAGAAAGTGGCATTGGAACAAGTTCTAGGACAATGGGTACATTTTTTTAAAGGGGTACATTTTTAATTGGCTGAGATGAAGGGCTGGAGAGAATGTGAGTAGTTCAATTTCAGGCAGAGGGAACAGTACAAACAATTGCAAAGAATGAGGATGATTCCCAGTAGGTTTTGAGAAGAGGTGAGAAATCTAGGGTGGCTGTGTGTGGTAAGATGAGGACATGCTGGGATGAGACTGTGTAGAAGAAACAAAGTCCACAGACTACTTCTAATAAATGAGCTTTTAAATGAGGGGGCCACATTGTTCAAATGATAAATCTGGTGGCTGTGTCATAGGATGAAAGAGTACTGAAAGGTAATTGTTCTACTGAGAGGTGATAAAAAACTGTTGAAGAAGAAAATAAAGATGCAAGAAGGAGCAGAATTTAGGAATCATTTAATTCATCCCTTTAGAAGTCAAGGCATAGTGAGGTCTGAGGTTGGAAGGATCTTGGGGGCGTTGAAGTCATGGAGGTTGTGAGCCAAAGATGGTGAGGGAAAAGTATAAATTCAATGCTAAAGTCTTAAAGGAGGGAGGGAATATCATGGAAGATGATAGAGAAGGATGATATATCTTCACTATTTGACTCATTTATTCATTTAAAAAACTTGCCATTGAAAACCTACTCTACTGGGCATTGGGAATACAAGCACCAACAAAACATATTAAGACAGCAGCTTTGATCAAATGGGGGACTTATTTTCTTCAGGCAGAGGAAGGTTTCAAGGTTAGTTAACAGAAATTTAACTGAGCATATTTTTGCACCCAACAGGTTCTACTAGAAAGGAATCAAGGAAAAATGGACATCACAGTTGAGTAGCAAGTACACTTTGCATGTTTATGTTTATTTTTATTGCCCTGATTGATTAACATCTTACTGGGGTACAGATTCTATTAGATTAAAATAATTTTTCTTTAGAATTTTGAACATGCTGCTCCATTGTGATTTTAGCTTCCAGTGTTACTCTTGTGAAATCATGACATTCTAATTCTCATTTCTCTGTAATCTGGTCTTTCCTTCTGCAAAATCTTGGCATCTTCTCTTCATAGATAGTGTTCTCAAATGTCATTATACTGGGCTTTGATGTGGATCACTTTTCCATTCATTATGCCTGGCATTTGGAGGATCTTTCCGATCTTTTATTATTTCTTTGAAAATTCCATCCTCTATTGTCTTCTATTCCAATGTCTGCCCTCCTGGACATTTCCTTCTCTCTATCTTCCATCTCTTCTATTGAATTTTTTGCTGTTGTTCGGTAGTTCAATCGTGCCCGACTCTTTGTGACCCCATGGACTGCAGCACACCAGGCTTCCCTGTCCTTCACTATTTTCCAGAGCTTGCTCAAACTCATGTTCATTGAGTTGGTGATGCCATGCAACTATCTCATCCTCTGTCATCCCCATCTCCTCCTGCCTTCAATCTTTCCCAGCATCAGGGTCTTTTCAAATGAGTCAGTCCTTCCAATAAAGTGGCCAAAGGAATGGAGCTTCAGCTTCAGCATCAGTCCTTCCAATGAATATTCAGGACTGATTTCCTTTAGGATTGACTGGTTTGATCTCCTTGCAGTCCAAGGGACTCTCAAGAGTCTTCATCAATACCACAGTTCAAAAGTATCAATTCTTTGGTGCTCAGTCTTCTTTATAGTTTGACTCTCATATCCATACATGACTACCAGAAACACCATAGCTTTGACTATATGGACCTGTTAAATAAGGATAGCTCGGTGAGAAAATTTAGTGGAAAAAAGAGGCTAAATAATTCAGCCAGAAGGTGAGAGAAAGAACAACATGGGGAGACCAAGTTTTGGTGAACAAGGCCGCACTTTATTTTCCAAAGTAGTTTTTATACCTTAAGTTATGCATAGAGGATAATGGGGGAAGGGGTAGAGTCATGCAGTAAGCCAGGCTTTCTTCCTGCAAACTTATCATATGCAAAAGCTTAGGTGATTTGCATCATCTTCTGGCCCGGAGGCCTGTTAACATTTTAAGACCCTTTCATCAGAAAACTTACTTTTTTCTAAAGGTAATTAGTCAGGCGCCACCCTCCAAAAGCATTAGATAAAGTTGCATTCCTACAGAGCAAAGGTGTGGTGGGCTATAACAAGAAAAAGAATTAACTCAAGGGTCCAAGGTTGCAAACATTAAAGCTACTACTTACACCAATTATATTAATCAATACACTGCCAGGGACACAGTAGGTAAGGAATATGGAGACTTAGCAGCAAACATTGACCCAACAAGTGAAAAACCCTTCCCCAATACAATTTCTAATCAATCTTTTAACTGATCAAAGGAATCTGTATTTAGACAGTTTAGAACATCTCACGCCTCTCACAGTTGGGAGGCTCTGAACAATCACATGTGGCCGGAAAAACCTATTCAGGCAGGCTAGAGGACTTCCAAAGGAGTTTGTAGGTTGAAACACTATCACACCCAGGAACTTTATTAACTGGAGCTGTAAGTTAACTCTTTTTTCAGAGAGAGGTAGTGGGGGACAGCCCCTGTAAAGTCAGAGGTGTAGGTGAGAGCACAAAGCAGAAAATAGGCAGACTCTGGTTTTGGGGGTACATGCTCGAGAATTTCCAGGGGGACTCCTGAGGCTCAATTCTGCCTTTGCGTATGCTGAGCCTCCTTCCTCATGACCTTTGCCACAGGCGGAGTTCCTCACGCTGGCTCCCAGCAACCAAGGAGCAAGCATCTTTTAATTTCATGGGTGTAATACTTTGGCCACCTCATGCGAAGAGTTGACTCATTGGAAAAGACTTTGATGCTGGGAGGGATTGGGGGCAGGAGGAGAAGGGGACGACAGAAGATGAGATGGCTGGATGGCATCACCGACTCAATGGACATGAGTTTGAGTGAACTCTAGGAGTTGGTGATGGACAGGGAGGCCTGGCGTGCTGTGATTCATGGGGTCGCAAAGAGTTGGACACGACTGAGCGACTGAACTGAACTGAACTGAGTCACCATCTGCAGTGATTCCAAGAAAATAGATTCTGTCACTGTTTCCATTGTTTCTCCATCTATTGCCATGAAGTGATGGGACCAGATGCCATGATCTTTATTTTTTGAATGTTGAGTTTTAAGCCAGCTTTTTCACTCTCCTCTTTCACTTTTATCAAGAGGCTCTTTAGTTCTTCATTTTCTGCCATAAGGGTGGTGTCATCTGCATATCTGAGGTTATTAATGTTTTTCCTGGCAATCTTGATTCCAGCTTGTGCTTCATCCAGCCTGACATATTGCATGACGTACTGGGCACAGAAGTTAAATAAGCAGAGTGACAGTATACAGCTGTGATGTACTCCTTTCCCAATTTTGAAACAGTCCATTGTTCCATGTCTGGTTCTAACTGTTGCTTCTTGATCTGTATACAGATTTCTCAGGAGGCAGGTAAGGTGGTCTGGTAGTCCCATCTCTTTAAGAACTTTCCACAGTTTGTTGTGATCCACACAGTCAAAGGTTTTAGTGTAGTCGGTGAAGCAGTAGATGTTTTTCTGGAACGCTCTTGCTTTTTCGATGATCCAACAGATGTTGGCAATTTGATCTCTGGTTCCTCTGCTTTTTCTAAATCCAGCTTGAACATCTGCAAGTTCTCAGTTCACATACTGTTGAAGCCTAGCTTGGAGAACTTTGAGCTTTATTTTGCTAGTGTGTGAGATGAGTGCAACTGGCAGTAGTCTGAACATTCTTTGGCATTGCCTTTCTTTGGAATTGAAGCGAAAACTGACTTTTTCCAGTCCTGTGGCCACTGCTGAGTTTTCCAGATTTGCTGGCATATTGAGTACAGTACTTTCACAGCATCATCTTTTAGGCTTTGAAATAACTCAGCTGGAATTCCATTACCTCTACTAGCTTTGTTGGTAGTGATGTTTCCTAAGGCCCACTCTACTTTGCACTCCAGGATGTCTGGCTCTAGGTGAGTGATAACACCATCATGGTTATCTGGGTCATTAAGATCTTTTTTGTATAGTTCTGCTGTGTATTCTTGCCACCTCTTCTTAATACCTTTTGCTTCTGAATTTTTAGTCAGCTTTTTCTTAATTGCTGAGAACTTTTTCATATTTGAATTATTAATTATAATTAATAATGAACTATAATTATAATTATATAATTACAGCATACAAGGTTGTTAAGTGAGGCTTTTAAAAATAAATTTGGAGTTGAAAACCCAGGTTTAAAACCCGGAATGTAATGTACGCCCATATTCCAAAGAGAGATGCTAGACCATCATACAAGACTCACTATGAGACAGTAAAACAGGTCTTGTTCTCTTAGTCTACCTCCCAACTCAAGTGCATATATGAAGAGAAAGTAAGAAAGAGGAGGGGAAGGAAGGGGAAAGGGAGGGAAGGAGAAATAGAGGTTGAGAGCATGGAAGAATGGAAAGAAGGAAGGAAGGAAGAGAGAAAGGAAGGAAACAAGGAAGGAAGAAAGGAAGGAGGGAAGGGAGAAAGGCTAGAGGCTTTACAGAGTGAGTCAAGATTTTTTTTAAAAAAATATATACATAGGAGTGGGAACGTGTGGATGGTTCTCCTCCCCCCACCCCCTCAGGCCCAGCAAGGAGACACTTCTCAACACACAATCAAGTCCCCTGGGATTGTCTGCTGTGTGTGGAGACCAGCATCTTGGGCCCCAGCCAGCTTCTGCTAAGCTGCAGGCCCCTGTGGGCTTGATCTACCTATGCTGCCACTTAGGCAACCAGCAAAGTTTGGGGAGAGAGAGCTTTACGGGAGAACTAGATCCATGTCCTCTGGACTTAGGGGGTCAGCTGGGTGGGGGCAGAGAGGTTCGTGCCTTCTGGTCACCTGAGACTGCCTGGTAATACTTGTGTAGGACAAATAAGAAAGTATAGTGGAAATGGTTTACATTTTCATACAAGAGAGAAGGGAAGGAAGTGGAACGGATGAGTCCTGAGTTTCAGCAACTAAGTGGAAAACCAGGCAAGTAAGAGCTTGAAAGGACCCCACCACCACCACCACCTAATAGTTCTGCACAAGCAGATGGAAACTTGAAAGGATCCCACCACCACCACCACCTAATAGTTCTGCACAAGCAGATGGAAGAACAGGGGTAATATCATGAGACATCGGCAACATGGTGTTCCTCTCAATGAAGTGTGGGAAGAACAGAACAAGGTCAAAAGTCCCTTGAAATTGTAGGCAAAAAGTACTACCAGAAGGGATCAGCTTATGTAAACCCATGGCTGATTCATATCAATGTATGGCAAAAATCACTACAATATTGTAAAGTAATTAGCCTCCAACAAAAATAAATACATTTTAGAAAATTTAAAAAAAAAGAAAACTAGTTCTATGTCAAGAAATAGTGATTGATAAAATTAAATTCTGATGCACATATTACATGTATTATGTATAAACATATGTGGTTACTAAAAATAAAGAAAAAATAATTTTATCTATGTATGGATACGTTTTGCTAAATATGGCTAGAGAAAACCATGGATGGCATACCACATTTAAAAACATGTAACCTCAGATATGCAGATGACACCACCCTTATGGCAGAAAGTGAAGAGGAACTCAAAAGCCTCTTGATGAAAGTGAAAGAGGAGAGTGAAAAAGTTGGCTTAAAGCTCAACATTCAGAAAACGAAGATCATGGCATCTGATCCTGTCACTTCATGGGAAATAGATGGGGAAACAGTGGAAACAGTGTCAGACTTTATTTTGGGGGGCTCCAAAATCACTGCAGATGGTGATTGCAGCCACGAAATTAAAAGACGCTTACTCCTTGGAAGGAAAGTTATGACCAACCTAGATAGCATATTGAAAAGCAGAGACATTACTTTGTCAACAAAGGTCCGTCTAGTCAAGGCTATGGTTTTTCCTGTGGTCATGTATGGATGTGAGAGTTGGACTGTGAAGAAAGCTGAGCACTGAAGAATTGATGCTTTTGAACTGTGGTGCTGGAGAAGATTCTTGAGAGTCCCTTGGACTGCAAGGAGATCCAACCAGTCCATCCTAAAGGAGACCAGTCCTGGGTGTTTATTGGAAAGACTGATGTTGAAGCTGAAACTCCAATAATTTGGCCACCTCATGCAAAGAGTTGACTCATTGGAAAAGACCCTGAAGCTGGGAGGGATTGGGGGCAGGAGGAGAAGGGGACGACAGAGGATGAGATGGCTGGATGGCATCACGACTTGATGGACATGAGTCTCAGTGAACTCCGGGAGTTGGTGATGGACAGGGAGGCCTGGCGAGCTGTGATTCATGGAGTCGTAAAGAGTCAGACACGACTGAGCAACTGAACTGAACTGAAACAAGCAAAATGTAGGACGTTTGTCTAAAACATTTACCCAATAAATGCCGTATTTATCTCTGTGGAAAAAAAAGAAAGAAAGGATCAGCTTGGGGCAACTGTCACACAAAGGCATCAGTGATAGGCAGGATCGCCCAATTAAATACAGTGTCCTTCCAATTTCGGCTTCCCTTAGGCATGATACTGGGAGGGGCAGAAGCATCAGTTAGTGGATGTGGGAATAAGTAGGGTGAGAGTGATAGAAGAATAGTCCATGAACCCTCACTTTCATTTTGCAGAATTCTGGGTCAGATTCATGCTAGGAAGGGGCAGAAGGTATGAATTGGATGAAAGACTGAAGGTGACACTAGACTGAACTGTTTAATTACCCGAAAAGGAAATATTCTAACCTCCCAAAGTGCGCATAAGAGCGTATGCACAGATTTGATCCAGGTGTGGGGGAAAGGAACTCTAACAACAACTTAAAGAAGAGGGATAGGACGACACCCAGGTTGCTTCCTGCTTGCACCTTATTGAGTATAACTCATTTCATGACCTGGATATAATAGCATGTTTGTTTCCTCTTCCATTTTCTTCCATTCTCTTTGTCCTTGTGCAATCATACTCTTGCTATCATTTTATTTGGATTTCAGGGCAGAGAGAAGACAGGCACACATGTCTAGTCCCTTTTCCAACCACAAATCAATGCAACTGCATTTTTTTATTCCCAAAGCTTTTTCCAAGAATAAGCTAACCTATTGATATTTGAAATGAGAAATCAATAGATGATAGGATAGTCCCGAATTCCCATGTAAGTATTGGTGTATTTCACTTACATAAGCTTACCTCGGAGAACAGTTTTAACTGTGGTCCACCTGAACTCTTTTGCAAGATCATTGACTGTCACATCTGCCACCTGGTGGCCATTCTGATGCACACATTATGCTAATATTACCACGCCTGGCCTACAGCTTTTCTTGGTACACTTGTTCAAGGCAGGTTCGGGGTATGAAGATAAACAGAAAACACACATCCCCTGTCCTTCCTTGAGGAGCTGACAGTATAATGGGGAGACAAAAAATATGCATGCATTTTAGGGTGATTTGTAAGAGCTAAGGGACTAAGGTTCAATTCTGTATTTTTAACTTTTACTTTCTCAACTGGCTTTTCCCCTGCAATTTAATAAAAGATACTCATGTCTCTGCCATCTTTTTAAAAAATCCAAATAAACAAACTTTCCATCAATCATGTACTCCTTACCATCTTATTTCTTTCCTTTGATTCATAAGTAAACTTCTCCAAAGAGGAGTCTATACCCTCTGTCCCCTCTTTCTTGCTGATAGTTTAAAGTTTTTAATTTCATTTTCACATATATATAATATATATAATTTATTTATTTTAATTGAAGGCTAATTACTTTACAATACTGTAGTAGTTTTTGCCATACATTGACATGAATCAGTCATGGGTGTATATGTGTTCCCCATCCTGAACCCCCCCTCCCACCTCCTTCCCCATCCCATCCCACAGGGTCATCCCAGTGCACCAGCCCTGAGCACCCTGTCTCATAAATAATTAAAATATGCAGAAAATAATAATAAAGTTGCCAAATTATCACCCATCTTTATCAAATATTGACATTATATCATACTTGTCTTAGATCTTCTTTCCCCAAGAAATAAAGCATTAGAGATTGAAAAGATGCTCTGTGGTCATGCTTCCCACTCTGTTCCTGATCCATCTCCTCCCTGCCCCAAGAGAGAATCACAATCATGAGCATAATTCCCATGCAGACTTCCATGCTTTAAGTTCATATTTATGTATCCATAAGCACTGAATGACTTCCCTGGTGGCTCAGACAGTAAAGCATCTGCTTACAACGCTGGAGACCTGGGTTCGATCCCTGGGTTGGGAAGATCCTCTGGAGAAGGAAATGGCAACCCACTCCAATACTCTTACCTGGAAAATCCCATGGATGGAGGAGCCTCGTAGGCTACAGTCCATGCGGTTGCAAAGAGTTGGACACGACTGAGTGACTTCACTTTCACTTTCAAACATTGAATAATATTATTTTGAATGGTTGTAAATTCAGAAAATCATTATGAAAGTTGCTTTCCTTAAAAATTCAACTTTGTATTTTTCATATTTATCCATAGTCAAACATATAACTCTAGTTCATTTTCACCACTGGATATTAAACCATAGCATGAAGATATCCTGAATTATATATGATGAATATACATCATATATTTTGATGAATATTTGATTTTGCCTTCATTTGATGAATATTTAGGTCACAGTCAGTATTTCTATCCCAAACAATGCTTGCCATAAACAATCACGTGTATATCTCCTTGCTCACGTGTGTGGTTTTTGAAAAGAGGACCCTCTGTCTTGCCCCTGTTCTGGAAAGTGAGGAAGAAACTTCCCAAGAGTTCTCTCTATCGAGGGTCTTTGCCAGCCCATCACATCCTCTGCTGGAGACAAGAAATGTCACTGCCCTAAGCACTGGATTCAGTCCTCTATCCACACAACCTGAGAACAGAAGTTACTTACCTGCCAAGTTGATGCCACCGTGTAATGAGTCTACTTCTGAGCATCCAGAACTACAATATTATTTCTTCTCTCCCTATTAATATAATTCTGATTTCTTTTTTTTCTTACTTTTATTGCTATTAAGTAATGGTTCAAATAGGGTTTCCCTGGTGGCTCAGTTGCAAAGAATCTGCCTGCAATGCAGGAGCCACAGGAAACTCAGGTTCTATCCCTGGGTCGGGAAGATCCCCTGGAGGAAGTCATGACAACCCACTCCAGTATTCTTGCCTGGAGAATCCTGCGACCAGAGAAGCCTGGCAGACTATGGTCCATATGGTCTCAAGAGTCAGACACAACTGAATCAACTTAGTATGTATCCATGCAATCGTTCAAATAGAAGCCTATTAGAATGACAATTTTAGGATGGTATTTTATAATTTTAGATGATTTAAGTGCCAATCTTACAAATTAATGACTTCTATGTCATTCCGTTTGTAGGTGGAGCAGATTATTTTTGTTGTTTTAACAAATCCAACTAAACAATCCAGAAACATGGCTGCAATCTTTTGTCTTTTACAAGAAATGTAAAGGGTCTTAGGATAAAATTTCAGAAATATACAACATATTTGTGACTTTCACTTGTAAATTATTTCCACTTTATTTGATTTCAAGATAATGAAAGCATAATATATCTCTGCTACTGCTAAGTCACTTCAGTCGTGTCCGACTCTGTGCAACACCAGAGATGGTAGCCCACCAGGCTCCGCAGTCCCTGGGATTCTCCAGGCAAGAACAATGGAGTGGGTTGCCATTTCCTTCTTCAATGCATGAAAGTGAAAAGTGAAAGGGAAGTCGCTCAGTTGTGTCAGACCCTTCGAGACCCCATGGACTGCAGCCCACCAGGCTCCTCCATCCATGGGATTTTCCAGGCAAGAGTACTGGAGTAGGGTGCCATTGCCCTCTCCCAATATATCTCTGCTTATGACTATTTAAGAAGTCTCTCCTACTGACCCAGAAAAACTCATTTTTTGGTCTCTCTTCTAAAGTAATTTTGGATTTTCTCGTTTAGCTTCACATGGAAACTTGACGGAACTGTCATTCCTTGGAAAATGTTATATAAATGCAGTTTATTTAGAAGTATACTTCCTGAGTCAGTTGTTTCCTCTCCTACCACTTCCAGATGGTGTAAGGGTTGGGTTTCAGCTGTTGCTGTTTACTAGAATCCCCATAACATGAATGGCTTTCCATAACATAAAATGGTAGGAGTTTTACATGAGTAATCAGAGTCCATCTCTGTAGAACAAGAATTAAAGTGACTCTACTGATAAGATGAACATGTTTATGAAATACTTTTTCTTCAAACCTTCTGATACCTGTCCTTGTGCTTAGGTGAGATCCAAACACTTTGGGGTGGTCCACAAGATACTGGGTGGGTGGGGAGTGGGGCCCCTCCATCACTGCTCTCGGGGCTCCAACCCTTCAGGCTCACCCAGCTCCTCCCTTCTCTGCCCACACAGGTGCCTCAGCCCAGAGGCTTTCCCCTGCTATCCTCTTACCACACCCAGGCTTCAGTGGATGTCACTGGAGTAATTCTCACTGACTTTCCACTTCAAACCATTCCTCCTGCTCCTCCTCTTCATTTCGCGTTTCCACCTACCATCGATGGCACTTATTTCACATACAGTCATGCAGTTTTGATGTGATTATTTGTTGACTGTGCACAGTCATCTCCATTTTGTTGATTTTATGTATCCACTATACTTCTGTCAGAGATTTGGGGGTGCTTGTGGCCTCTGGAGGGACAGTTCCTCCTTGTGTGGTGAATGTGTCAGACTACACTGTGAGGACAATGTTAGCAAACAACCTCCAAAGCTCACTGCTCACTGCAAATACTGACAGTCCTCTCAGGGCGTTGGCTGGGCTGGGTTTGGCAGGGTTGGGTCTCAGGTCCTCTCCCTTCTCTGTTTCTTGTTCAAGAGCCCAGGCAGAAGGAACGGTGACTGCCTGGGTATATTCTTATGATGGACAGAATGAACAGAAGGATTCTTAGTATCTCTGCCCAGAACCAGCACAACCTCATATCTTCCCACATTCTTCCAGCCAAATCAATTCTTTTGACTCAAAGTCAATACAGGACACTTGACATCCATAGTGGCTAGATGCTAAATTGTTGGTAATCCCTCCCAGTCACTGTGAAAACTGCAAATTCTCCTTGGGTGCTGAATCACAACCCCTCACCCCCACTGAGAACACTTCTCAGTGACTGGCACACAGCAGACATTCAGTGGATATTTGATATCCATTGGGGACAGTTTGGCAGAATTAACTTTGCCAAATTGCCCTCCAGAACCCTTGAAAATTTTACTCAATGATGAGGGAGTGTTACAGCAATTAGTTTAATGTCCTTACAACATTATTACTTCCATGCAAAGCTTACAACTTTTTAATGTGAAGCTTTGGATTTTTTTTTCTTTTCATGTACTTAGTAAAAATTGCTTTGAGTATTTCTCTATTCAAGTCTTCCGCTCATTTTTCTATTAAATTTTTCTTCCTCATTTGCAAGAACTCTTGTCACGGGTAAGGAATATTTTCCTAGTTTGTCTTTTAAATGTTTTAATGATTTTCTGATGGGCAGACATTGCTAATATTTACATAGCCTCATCTCTTACCCTTTTCCTTCCTGGTCTGCTGCAGTGAACATTTTTACTGACAACATGGTTTTGCACCAAAAGCGTATATACTATAATGTATTTGCCCATTCCCTTTTAGTGGGCTATTTACATGGTTTCCAGGTTTTTCTGTTATAAATAATATTATGATGAAGATCACCTTTTTTTTAAGGTTTCTTTTTAATGTGGACCATTTTTTAAAAGTCTTTGTTGAATTTGTTACAATATTGTTTCTATTCTGTTTTGGTTTTCCAACTGGGAGGCATGTGGGATCTTAGCTCCATGACCAGGGATCGAACCCACACCCCCTGCATTGGAAGGCAAAGTCTTAACCACTGGACTGCCAGGGAAGTCCTATGATGAAGATCTTGTACTTTAAGTCTTAGCAGTGGAAGCATCTTGTCCAAGGATATTTTTTTCAGTTCTTGATACAGTCTGTCAAATTATTACTGATACTCTGCTTTCCAGGCCCCACACTCTAGATTCCACACTTCAGATCTTCACCTCCTAGTCAGCCACACCCCAGGCCCTGCTGATGAACCCTTACCAGCCAGCCTTGTAAGGCAGCAGGCAAGGTGAGGTGGGGTGGGGGTGGGGTGGGGGAGAGTGGGTCTGGAGGGGCAAACAGAGGTTTCCAGAACACCCTAGATGCTCCTTCTTCCTGGAATGCTCTTCCCTGAGTTCTTCCCATACATAGCACCTTCTTGAGACTGGAGTCTTCCCTCAAATGGCTCCCAAGAACACTATCCTGACCCCTTTATCTAGAAGATGTACATGCTATTGGATCTAAAAGAGCCTCTGACGCCAATGCATTATTCCCTATCACATTACACTGTTTCTTTTTCTTGAAGACCACTTACATCTATCCAATACTAACTTATTAATTTACATACTTAATTGCTGTCACTAATCATCTCATCTGGTTTGCTAACTGCAGTATATCCACCATCAGGAAATAGTCTCTGGCACAAAAAGAGTGGTTCTTGGATTGGCTGCTCACCGAAGTCACCTGTGAAGTTTTAAAAATTCACTTCCTCCTCCAAATAAGAAATGTATAATGTTAAATAATTGGAGAAGGAAATGGCAACCCACTCCAGTATTCTTGCCTGGAGAATCCCGTGGACATAGGAGCCTGGTGGGCTGCTGTCTATGGGGTCTCACAGAGTCAGACATGATTGAAGCAGCTTAGCAGCAGCAGCAGCAATGTTAAATAATTTTATCAAGAAAAAGCTGGATATCATTTTCCACAGGAGATACAGAATATAACAGATGCTCTCAAGCATTTATTCATTGCTGTGTAGCTGGATCTTTGTCAAGTCCTTTCTAATGTTGCTAATAGAGTGTGGTTGTGAAAATGATGGAAACTGTTGGAATTCTTTAATAAGAGTATAATGCTTGGAAAGATGCAGTAGAACTCATTCAAGTGTGTGTGTGTGTGTGTGTGTGTGACATGCTGGGTTGGGTCTGAAAGCAGAGGGTGTTAGGTTTGCTTGTGCCTCTATTTTTCGTGCACAAAATAGAGTGCACTAATGGTGCACTGCTGGTCCCTCTATTTTTTACTATAGAAATATGACATGCTTAATATAGGATGTGTGTTGTAAAATTTTACTGTGTGAGAACAGATCAGCATACAATTAAGAATTTTCAAAAAGAACTCACTTAAAGACTTTTAGCTTGCTTACAGATCTTAAATTTTATGTGCCACAGTAATCTAAAAAGAAACCTAACAATAACAATGTAGTCACTAATTACTATCATGTTGCCCGAGTACATATACCTGCATTGTTTTGTGTATAAACAATATATTCCAGGGGAAAAATTCAATAGTCATGTTTCCTTCCAGATCAATTAAACCAGAATTTCTGGAGGTGGAACCCAAGGTATTGGTAACTTTTAAAACTCCCTTGGTGATTTTAAAGTGCAGCCAAGTTTGAGAGCCACTGATGTAAAAGGAATTCGGGGATATTTGTTGGATTGACGGTTGGATGGATGAATGACAGAAGGATAAAAGAACACTGTGAATCAGAAATCTGAGGCTCTAGTTCCAGCACTGCCAATAATGCGCTATGTATCCTAAACTGTGTCACTCTACTTTTATAAACACCCATAGCTGCCTTCCAAGTTCCTGCTTCAAGACTTCACAATTCCCCTTCTTGGTTATAGCAAGGGCCCTAGAGTGGAAAAGCTGCAAGAAACACAAGGACAGCGTGTTTGAGCCTTTATAAAAATGCACCCAGAATAGAGATGATCCTAACAGAAAGCTCTTTACCATGGCAAACTTTTACCTAGGAAAGGAAAGCATCTGCAAGGTTCTTGAGAATCTCACACTTAGAAGAACATCACACATCTCTGTACTGGATGTGCAGAGGAGGGACAAACTGATCCCTAATCCCCAAATATCCCAGTGGGAAGTAAAATGTGTGTATGGGTACCCTAAGCCAGAAGAAGGGGAGAGATGCGTTTATCTGTGTCCCCACAAACCTCTTTCTGATATAGTCTGTTTGAAGCCTTCTCCAAGGTAAACATGAGCTACTCAAACTTTCTTGACTGCTATCTTGGCTGACTTGCTGAATCTTTGAAAAAAAGGGGTGGGGTGGGGGACACACTGACTCTGCTACTGTTAGTCTACACAGACAGTAAAACAGTATGGTTTCTTACTGGGAAAGATAGCCGCTCATGTTTATTTAAAGCATGATAAAGGCATTTACAACAGGGAACTCCTGTGTGGCCTACCTGATTCCTATTATTCTTCAGGTCCTATTCCCCAGGCTGCTTTAAATACAGCTCTCTGCTGTGGGAGTTAGCGCTATGAGTCCCTTGGCATCAGTACCTGCCTGGTCATTCAACAGTGGCTACAAATTATCCACCTTTACTCCCCCTCATCCTATGCCATCTCAGGGAAGGACAGTTTTAAGACTACAAAAATAACTCACACGCTAGTAAAGTAATGCTCAAAATTCTCCAAGCCAGGCTTTAACAGTACATGAACCGTGAACTTCCAGATGTTCAAGCTGGTTTTAGAAAAGGCAGAGGAACCAGAGATCAAATTGCCAACATCCGCTGGATCATGGAAAAAGCAAGAGAGTTCCAGAAAAACATCTATTTCTGCTTTGTTGACTATGCCAAAGCCTTTGACTGTGGATCACAATAAACTGCAGAAAATTCTGAAAGAAATGGGAATACCAGACCACCTAACCTGCCTCTTGAGAAACCTGTACGCAGGTCAGGAAGCAACAGTTAGAACTGGACATGGAACAACAGACTGGTTCCAAATAGGAAAAGGAGTACGTCAAGGCTATATATTGTCACCCTGCTTATTTAACTTATATGCAGAGTACATCATGAGAAATGCTGGGCTGGAGCAAGCACAAGCTGGAATCAAGACTGCCGGGAGAAATACCAATAACCTCAGATATGCAGATGACACCACTCATATGGCATAAAGCAAAGAACTAAACAGCTTCTTGATGAGAGTGAAAGAGGAGAGTGGAGTTGGCTTAAAGCTCAACATTCAGAAAACTAAGATCATGGCATCTGGTCCCATCACTTCATGGCAGATAGATGGGGAAACACTTGAAACACTGACAGATTTTATTTTGGGGGGCTTGCAAATCACTGCAGATGGTGACTGCAGCCATGAAATTAAAAGACACTTGCTCCTTGGAAGAAAAGTTATGACCAACCTAGACAGCATATTAAAAAGCAGAGACATTACTTTGCCAACAAATGTCCATCTAGTCAAGGCTGTGGTTTTTCCAGTAGTCATGTATGGATGTGAGAGTTGAACAATAAAGAAAGCTGAGCACCAAAGAATTGATGCTTTTGAACTGTGGTGTTGGAAAAGACTCTTGAGTCCCTTGGACTACAAGGAGATCCAACTTGTACATCCTAAAGCAAATGAGTCCTGTATATTCACTGGAAGGACATATGCTGAGGCTGAAACTCCAGTCCTTTGGCCATCTGATGCGAAGAACTGGCTCATTGGAAAGAAAACACCCTGATGCTGGGAAAGATTGAAGGTAGGCGAAGAAGGGGACGATAGAGGATGAGATGGTTGGATGGCATCACCGACTCAATGCACATGAGTTTGGGTAAACGCCGGGAGTTGGTGATGGGCAGGGAGGCCTGGCGTGCTGCAGTCCATAGGATCGCAAGGAGTCAGACATGACTGAGCAACTGAACTGAACTTAAGAAGTTATGAAAGTGGGCACCTTAGACATTGTTTCCCTGGCTTCACAGTGGATAAGAGTAAAGTGCCACACAACACAGGCAAGACTGGTCTCATAACACCATAATTTGAATATTCAAATTTCTCAACTTACTAAATATCGTTAGCAATATTTACTAAGTATATTTTAAAAGGAAATGGTCGTTCATACGATGCTTCCAACCTCTTGGATACTCTCAGTTCAGTTGGTGATGCCATCTAGCCATCTCATCCTCTGTCGTCCCCTTCTCCTCCTGCCTCCAATCCCTCCCAGCATCAGCGTCTTTAACAATGAGTCAACTCTTCACATGAGGTGGCCAAAATATTGGAGTTTCAGCTTTAGCATCAGTCCTTCCAAAGAACACCCAGGACTGATATCCTTTAGAATGGACTGGTTGGATCTCCTTGCAGTCCAAGGGACTCTCAAGAGTCTTCTCCAACACCACAGTTCAAAAGCATCAATTCTTTGGCACTCAGCTTTCTTCACAGTCCAACTCTCACATCCATACATGACCACTGGAAAAACCATAGCCTTGACTAGATGGATCTTTGTTGACAAAGTAATGTCTCTGCTTTTGAATATTACTCTGGTTCCAGAGAAGTCTCTCCTCTGTCAAGAAAAGGCCCAGGAGGAGTGCAAAAGGCGCAGAGAATTTCTTCAAGGCAAACATTAACTGAGTACCTGCTTTTTAAGATGCTAGGGATGCAGAGAGGAACACATACGCACACACAACCTCTTTGAGTTCGAGGGACTCACAACCTCACACTCCTCACTCGGCCCCTCCCACCCAACACACTCACAGAGGAAACTTTTCTACAGGAAGAGTTTCACACGTCACCTCTTCCTTCATTGCTTAAAGAAGAAAAAAAATAATAATTATAGAGCCGGTGCCCAAGGCTTTTGGCTAGGTACATAACTTCTTTATATAAATGCCATTCTCTGGGACCAACAAGGTATGCTTCAGGTAAATGGTGTAACTACAATGACATCATTACAGGAGTTGCATCCTCAGAGATGACTTTCCTCTCAGCAGAACATGAAACGGAGGGTGGTTAGGGTGAGTGAACACGATGCACTCACTGGCTGAAGGAAGGCAGCGAGCCTAACAATCCTTTTTTGGGGACTCGGTTCCCTGGTCCGTATATCAAGAAGTTTGCCCAAGTGCGTGTAACTCAGGGGACACCCCGATTCTGAACTAGAACCAGCCCGGGTCTGAATAGCCAAGTTGATCATTGCTCAAGCCTTGATTCGGGAGCAACCGGGCTTCCGAAGTTCGGCTCACAGAGAGGACCAAACCCACTTGGGGCATCCGATGCCCGTGAGAAGCAGAGAGGGGAGGCAGGATACAAACCTTCCCCAAGATTGAGGAATAATCCTTTTATAAAGCACCTCGGATGAACATGCAGAGCCCCGGCGCGAAGCTACGCGGAACGTGGACAGCGTCAAGCGGCCCGGACTGCACCTCCTTGCCAGCGAGGGTCCGGGCCTTGCCCGGGGCTGCCCTCGCGCAGGCGCAGTCGCGCAACACTCCGGCCCCAGCGCGCATGCTCCACCGAGCTGCAGCGCTCCAGGCTCCCGGCGGCGGCGGAGGAAGTTTCCGCTCTGCACTCCACCCCGGTAGCAGCTTCGGGGCCGGGGACAGCTTCCTCCGGACGCTCGGCGGGCTTCGCTGCCGCCTCAGGGCGGTCCGACGGGATCATGGGGTTGTCAAAGGGGCCGGAAGGCCAGGGTCTCCCGGAGGTAAGGAACCCCTCCTCCCTCCCTGACACGTCCGGGTTTCCGAGCGAGGGCCGAGCCTGCGGGGTCGCAGGCACCGGGAGATCCAGCAGCGTTTAGGGCTCCCCGCCTCCTTTCTCAGATATGTCCGCTTCCCCAACACCGGCCCTGTCCTCTGGGGGCCAGGCTAGTTCCCCAGTGTGGACATGGGCGGAGACTAACTTCAAACGGTGCTGGGTCTCCTGGGACGGAGGGAGCCTTCCCTGGCCAATACCTGCCCCGACGCTGCCCCAGGCGCCCAGGAGCCTGGGGTCCCACCTCTCTGGCACCCTCCGGCAGTCTCTCCCCGACCCCCGGCTCCGCACGGCTCGCCCCGAGGACCGAGGCTCCTGCGTCCAGTAGTCACGAGACGCGCGCTGGGACGGTCCGGGCTCGGGTTGTGCAAAGGGCGGTGACCTTGTGGCGCCTATCGCCGCCTCCCCGGGCCCACGGGGTCCTGGCGGCCGGCACCCGCCGCCGTAGTGTCGGGGGGGATTGCCTCCCTGCGTTTGTCCCCACGCCGGGCCAGGCTGGCTGGAGGAAGTTTGGGAGCAGGGCGCGCGTCAGGTCGTGTCCGGCCGGGTCAGCGCACCGCGGTGTCCGCGGTGGAGACGCGCTCTCCGTCCGTGCGGAGTGGCCGGGCGGAAACGTCGCTGCTTTTCCAGAAGGTAGAGAGGCTGCCTTTCCTTCCAGAGGTGTTTGTTATTAAGCACTCAGTCGATCCCGAGGGACGGGGTGATCAGCGGTTTCTGGATTTATACACACATTATCTGGGAGGAGAGGAAAAGTGCATTTCCTTTTGGCGCAAATATTACTTAGCTAGACGTTTTGCATCTGTGCTCTCTTCCAGTTGATTTACTCAACAGCTAGTCTAGTTTACTAGATTCTTGAAAGAAATGGAGTCCATGCTGCGCCTCTGTCCCCTTCCTAAGGTTCTGAAGCAGGTATTTGTCAGAAGGACTGATTCCTTGACATGGTGCGTGGTCCCTTCACACTTAACTGCCTGGGGCCAGTCTTGCTTCTTTGCCTTCCTCCCCAAATCCTTAGTTCTTAAATCCCACTAGTACCATTTATTGAGGGATCACTGTTCTGTGCATAAAAGCTGGAGATGTAGTGATTGCAGAACAGAATTAATCTGTCAGTGTTTGCTCCCAGAATGCAAATCCATTTCATCATCTTCAGAAAACCTAGCAAGGGTAATGTCAGAACCCTTCTGTTAGGTAACACTTGACATGCGAGTTGCTTTGATGGACCAGGGTTTGTGAAGACTAGAATCTGTTCTGTGATTTGATTTTATATTTCTTTTTTGCCTTTTTAAATTCTAGGCTCTCATCAGGTTTTTTGCCTGGCACTTTGCTGTGGACTGTTTCTCATCTCCCAGGTTCTAATTTAAATCCCTTTAATTCTTTGCCCCAGTGTACCACCAGTGGGGTCTTTCTAGAAACAACAACAACAACAACAACAACTTGCACCTCCTTTGTCCTTTGTTTAACCCTTCACTGTCAGGAGACTGGGTCTAATTTGTCACTTTTCCAAGTTCCTGACAGGTAGGCAAACAGGATTCACTTAGTTCAAAGACTAGTATGTATGAATATGAATGGTATGTGTCATTAAGCTATCACTAGTCCGGTTATTTCATTAAATTTAACTTTGTAAAAGCTTGTATGTATGTGAAGGAAAGAGAGATAGCGAGACATGGCCCTGCCTTCCAGCTTACATGAACTATCGTCCAAGACAACTGACAGTTTAGTGTTCCTAGTTTAAGAGCTTACAGCATTCCTTTTTATTTGAATTTTAGTTTTAAGAGTTGGATGTGTTACCCAGCCTGGTGATGTTTATGACTTCAAGCTAGAGTATTCTTTCATTCACTGCATATTAGCTAGTGACCCTTTTGCATTTTGTTTTAATGTTAACCTATGAAGTGGATTTGGTGTCTTATTAACATTCCCCATTCATTGTCTTGTGCAAGAAAATTACTTCACAAGGTACATTGCAGAAGTACACTTCTCCATTCTGGGGTGGGTAGATGGGAAGTGTGGGCTGTATGCTCGCTAAGGTGTGGGCAGTGGGTGCCCATTAGGTACAAGGTGCGACAGGGAGGACCCTCCCGGGTTGTCCTGATGTATTGTCCTCTTCTTGGAAGTGTCTTCATGATACGTGATTGAACAAATGAAGGATTCCTTTTTTATATCCCAGGAATTTTAAGAAAATACTTATATTATCCCATTTTCCTTTTCTATTCTATTTTTGTGAACCATAACTGTTCTTTATTTTCTCTTATTTGAATCTCTCTACTTGTAGATGGTTCTCAACCATCACAGACCTTTTGCAAGGAAGAGAAGGTGTGAATAATTAATATTTATTTTTGCATATCTGCTAGGAATTAGTGAATGCTAATCTTCAGAATCTTTGCTAGCCTGGACCAGCGTCATTTGAGAGGGAAGTAAAATGAGCAGTGTCACAAGGCTTTCGCCTCCATCACCGCCTGTTGCAGGAGATAAACAGTCTCTTTAATAATTCCATGTTCAACTGTGTGTTAACATGTGTGCTCCTTCGCCTGAAAGTTTGTACTTTAAAATAAACTTGACTTTACATTATCAGTGTCATGACTATGAAAACATGTTGTTAATACATGACTGGCTTAGGTCATGGAACTTATGTGATTGATGGTAAGCATGTCATTCCATATTTAATAAGTGTGTTCTTGGAGCCTAATGCTGTTCAGAACAGAGAGAAAAACATGCGTGGCTAATAGATGGAATATATGCCACCCCCCCCCCCACCCAACCAGCTAATAGTCTATTTGGAAAGACAGGCATGCCACTCAGAAGAGGTTAGTAATTGTATGAATGACAGACTATAAATAAAATAGAAATGGAAAGGAATGACCATTTTAAGCTGCAGAGATGACATTAAATAGGAGCTGGAGTTTGAAGGCGGTAGCTGGGTGGTTGGAGAATATCAGAAGAGCGGTGAAGGAATGAGAATGAGCAGGGCTTGTTTAGGTTGGCCACAGCTGTGTCTGGATTGTTTTGGTGGGAGGTAAAGGATGGAGCTGAAAAGATAGTTTACAACCCAAGATCTGAATGCAAAACCAAGACATTTGGAATTTAGCTGGTAGACAATGAGTGATGCCTTAACGATGAGGGCCGGATGCTAAACTAAAGAGGGGTGATGGGAAAGCTGTGATCTAGGAAGGAATGAACAGGATAGACTATTAGGGAAGAAAGATTGAGAGGCAGTTGCCATTGTCCTGGCATGACATGCAAATGGAAGATAGGACAAATGTGAGTTGCATAATTAAGGAAGATTTATCAGGCACTGTTGGCTAAGGGAACAGTCAGAGGTGGATATGAGGCTATGAACCAGGGTATTTTGACATTGTTTTCTGTAGAGAGGAGTTGTTTATTTTCTGCAATAATGGAAGACAGGAAAGGCACAGTTCAGTAAAATGTATGGAGGCAAAAGTACTAGTGTATTTAGATATATTGAACTTGGAGTTAACAGCCTGGAGTGAAGGTAGGATACAAATAAAGACTGTTTAAATCAAATCCTATTTAAATGTATCAAGTAAATATTATTTTTAAGGCAGCCCTGTTACATGGTAGTAATAACCCTGTAATATGTCTGTGTTGAAAGCCTTCCTTGTATTTGCTGTAGAGATCAAAGTGCAGAGGGGGCCACATGATTGAATTCTTTGTTCTTGCCCCTCTTGTCAGTAACTTCTAGAACCAAGATGAGTGTAAAGTTCAAACAAAACAAACCACCTGTTCCATCTGAAAGGCGTTTATAATCCAGTTGAGAAGCTGCTATATAAGTCACATGTTAGAGAACAGGGTGGTAAATGTGCTGAAGTCTTCCTTTCCCTGGATTCCTTCAGCAGCTGCTGAACAGTCGATACACCTGTGCATGTCTTCTCCCCCATCTATGATGATTAACAGCTTGTTGAGCGGGGACCTTGTTCTGTGTGACTCTGGCAGCACTGTGTCTCCACGTTACTGCATGAACACAGTGATAATTTGCCAATATCATATGCTCCCTGGCAGTGAGTCTGTGGTATCAGGGAATATACCTGGTGTTCCTTTATTCAAGGTAGCTTTTACCAGCCTTTTGCTTTCGTTTTAGGTAGAAACAAGAGAAGATGAAGAGCAGAATGTCAAGTTGACTGAAATTCTGGAGCTCTTGGTTGCAGCTGGGTATTTCAGGGCAAGAATTAAAGGCTTATCACCTTTTGACAAGGTAAGAGGAAATCTTTCTAACCATTAGGCTAGTCTTTGTGAGGATGTCATGGTTTACCATGGCAGTAGGGTATTTTTTTGTTAGGATGGCATGGTTTACCATGGAAAAGAAGAAGAGATTGTATTTTTCTTTCTCTCTATCCATGTTGCATTTCTCCAGGATTCAGATTCATTATGGAAGTTTTTGTTTCCTATTAAAATAATCATGTATCAGTAAAATACACCTTCAGGTCATTTTGTGCACGAAGATTGAGAAATACAAATAAGCAAAATCAATAGTTTCTCCTTTCAAGGAGCTTAAAGTTTGGGTGGGAAAATAAAGCTTGTAAGATAAAGTAATTTAAGTTAGTAGGGAGCTATCCCAAGTTGATAAAGCTGATAAAGAGTCTGCCTACAATTCGGGAGACCTGGGAAATCCCTGGGTTGGAATATCGCCTGGAGAAGGGAATGTCTGCCCACTCCAGTATTCTGGCCTGGAGAATTCCATGGACTGTACAGTCCATGGGGTCACCAAGAGTTGGACACAACTGAGCAACTTTAACTTTCACTTTCATCCCAAGTTGGGATGCTCACAGATAGTTGCCAGGTATTCTCTGGGCTCTGAATGCTAGGTTTGGAGAAGGAAGAAGTCGCTGTTGGATGAAGTCATTTAATTCGGCAGAACCTTGAACAGTTCTTACACATAAGGAATAGTAGTAGGGTTGAGAGCACAAGGATAAGAACAAAGACCTTGTACTCAAAGGGCCTGACTTATGAAGAGCAGGGAAGAGAGACAGTAAACCAACGCACGTAGAATAAATGGCACAATTCATTAAGTGCCACAATGAACTATGCACAGAAGTGAAGCATCCAGATCAACCAGGACATGCCAGGCAAACTTCCTGGTAGAAGGAAGCATTGAGTTCCCCCGTGGGCCAAAGCCCTGTCTGCATGTAACAGGTTCTTTTGTAATACGGATGTTTAGGTCTCAGCCTTTGAAATTCTGGTTTGCTAGGTGTGGGCTTGGGACTGGAATCTGTATTTTATTAAGCATCTCGCATGAGTCCACAGTATAGCCAGGGATAAGATTCATTGATCTTTTCTAAGATCAAGCTGTGTCTATAAAGGTTTTGTTTCAAATGGATTTTTAGCTTTGGTCTCATTTGCATCTCAGAGAAGTCCCATGACAAAATAGAGTACAGATTCTCATCTCCTTTAGGTAGGAAAAAAATGGGATGTATGGAAATTAAGTAATAAGCCACAGAATGTGCCCCTTGCTACCCACATATCTGGTCCATAAAACTCGTAACACTTCTGCTGTCTTGCACTTGACTGTAACTGGATTGAGGCTTCTCTCAGCTGAGAGTTAATGTCTGTCCCCATTGGTATAAAGAGAATCTATGCATCATACATCCATTTAATCTTAGAAGGCAGCTTCTCAGTCTTCTAGCCACATGTTTCAAGTGCTCAATAACCATGTGTGGCTGGCAGCACCATACTAAACAGTGTGGATCCAGACTGTTCCTGTCCTGGCAGAAAGCTTTATTCAGCAGTGGTGTTTAGATGGGAGAAGGCAATGGCAACCCACTCCAGTACTCTTGCCTGGAAAATCCCATGGACGGAGGAGCCTGGTGGGCTGCAGTCTATGGCGTCGCTAAAAGTAGGACACGACTGAGTAACTTCACTTTCACTTTTCACTTTCATGCACTGGAGAAGGAAATGGCAACTCACTCCAGTGTTCTTGCCTGGAGAATCCCAGGGACTCGGGAGCCTGGTGGGCTGCCATCTCTGGAGTCGCACAGAGTCGGACACAACTGAAGCGACTTAGCAGCAGCAGCAGTTTAGATGAGTTGCAATGGATGGAGCCAGGACACATATTGTCTCTCTCTGAGGATACACAATTTTGTATATAAAAACTGTTTCTATTTTATCTGCCTTGCACTTCTTCCCTTCTTCCCAAACTAGGAAGAGAAAATAGGTATTTTTTTTATGTCTTACAGGTGGTGGGAGGAATGACCTGGTGCATCACCACTTGCAACTTTGATGTGGATGTTGATTTACTCTTTCAGGAGAACTCTACAATAGGTCAGAAAATGTAAGTTATTGGGCTTTCCATGGATGAGCCTCAACAGTGAGAAAGGAGCTAAATCTTGAGCATTTGCTGTGTGCCAAAGGTTGTGTCAGATGCTTCACTCATGGACTAAAAGAAGCCAAGGTCACACAGCTAACACATGAGAGTCATCTAATATTATTATGATGTTAATAGGCTATTTCTGGTGTTTTTTGTTGATCAGAATTTCTGTTGATTGCTTGAATATCTCCTTCCAAAGGCATTGAATTTGGATGGCCGTTGGATAGTTGAAGGGAGGGGAATCTTTCCTGCCCTGTTGCCTCTGCATAAGGCAGAGCCTCACTTTGCCTGTGTCCTTGCCAATGACATCCTGGAAGGGTGCCCTGGCTGATCTTCTGTAGCTTACCAGGGACTTGATGATTTCGTGAGATCATTGGGATGCCAGTTCTGCCCAGCCCTGCCAGTGGGCAGCTGTGTGACCTTGGGCAAGCCTTCCTTTATGTATAGAAAGAGGGTTTGTGATCTCAGATCTATAGGATTCTGTGATTTACTTACTCATTTTTCTGAAGCCTTGTCCTCCCGTAAATGGATTAAAGATGGTTTATGAGCATGCATGGGGGAGCAATAATAGTGGAAAAGTTAAGCAAAGCAAAAAGGGTAAAAAAGGGAAGGAAAGGCAGAATTGAGGGTAAAGAACACAACTGTGAGGAGCCAGAAGGCCCTGTTTTCCTAAGGATGGGACACAGATTTGGCTGAAAAGAAGGAAAAAACATGAAAAGAAGAAAAAATAAATTATCCAATTTATACTTTCCATATGGTAGAAGAAAAACTAGTCCCTGGGAATCACCAAAATCCTTAACACTAAGACCAAAAGGCATTCTTGGCTCCTTGTTAAGGAGTTCATGCTGTTTGACACAGTAATACTGCTATCAGTGCCCAGCCATGAATAGTGGGTGCTGCATCCTGACACCTGTGTGTGCGGGCTATGGCATCATGTCCAGCCACCCACAGAGAAAAGTTCATTTGGGGGGTTGCAGTGGAGTCCAGGTGTGTGGCTCTGCTCCCAATGATCCAGTTCAACCCAGCAGGGGAGTGTATTCTTGTTCTTTTATTTTTATTGAGGTGTTACATACGTGAAGGTACAAGAAACATTCAGATACTACCAAAGGGAGCAAAACATGCAGTGGATGTCTCTTCCCTTTCCCATTTTACACCCTAGTTTTATTCCCTGGAAAGAGTTATCTTTGACTGTCTAGGTTTTAGATTCTTCATTGTGGTCACTAATATGTCTCCACCTTTGTATACACTGTTTCAAGTCCAATGAGAGGAAGAAGTTGGCTCACCTGTACCACTCACTACATCCCCTTTGTCTTCCAACTTCCACTCTTTTAATTATTGTCTTTCTTTTCTATGATTGCTTGCATAATTTTGCTCTATTTAAGTTTCTATTTCTTGACCCATTAATATAGTTTCTCCTGTTTATAGTCTGTTCTATAGTACCAGTTAAGTTGTCCATGCTTTATCTACAGGTAAATTCTAAAAGTAAATCTATTAACAGTATTTGCAATAAGAATTAAGATTTGTGATGGGGTCAGAAAAAGAATGGTAATTTTCTGGACCATAATGGTGGATTTATTGAACCCTTACATTCATAATGTTCTGGATGCATTAATGAAAAATGTGCTATCCTCATGGAGCTTAGAGTCTATTGGAGGAGACAGACAAAAACTAATCTAATAAATAAGTACCGTGTGTGTAGACATATGTGTTATGAAAAAAACTGAACCCAGGAAAGGGTATGAGGAGAGACGTAGGATGGCAGGCAGTTGTGGTTTAAGTTGGTGTAGGCTTCACTGAGAAAGTGATACTAGAGTTAAGACTTGAGAGATGAGGGTTCCAGGCAGAGGGAACTGCCAGTGTGAAGGCCCATGCAGAAGCTTGCCTAGAGTGTAGTGTGGTGGGGGTGGGGCTGTGGGGAGGGGGCAGCAGCAGATGGAAGTGCAGAGAGGTCATGGGACAGATCAGGTAGCACTTTGTAGGTCAGGTTTAGGACTTGGGGTTTACTCTGCGTCAGATGGGAAATCCATGGGGGTGGGGGGCGTTGAGCAGGGGAAGAACACAGTATGTTCTGTGTTTAAGAAGGACCCCTCCTCTGAATACTGAATTAAAGGAGTGAAGGTGCAAGCAGGGAGATTCTTTAGCGTGTTACAGTAATCCTCCCCTGGGCAGTGGGCCGGTAGTGGTGGCATTCTGGGTCTGTTTGAAAGGTAGAACCAACAGGGTCTCATGGCATATTTGATTTAGAGTGTGAGTAAGGGAGCGTGGAGGATGACTGTGAAGTATTTGGCCCAAGCGAGTGGAGGTGGTCACTGGAAGTCATTGAGAGTCAAGCACACTGCATTTTGCTTCATGTTTACAAAGCTTTTTTTCCCCCTTGCATTTCTGATTGCCTTTTTTTCTTGTTGACAAAGAAGCATGTACTTTTACCTGTAGCTGAGATCAGCCAGCTTCTTAATCAGTCTGTTGACTAACATGAATTCTCTGCCTTCTCGAGTACACTCTTGGTTGAAGCCTCTTTCTTTTCCAGTTTGAGCTGATTGCCTCTTACACCTGTGGCACCTCTGATGTTCTGGGATTTCTTTTGCATTCTTTGTAAGCTAGGATTCTCAGTCTGTATTTCTGAAATCTGAAAAACAGTGAAAATGTTGGTTTTTTTTTTTTTTTTCTTTGAAGTATGAATATAAAACTTTAATTGGAAGCAAAACATGACCCGACTGACTTAAGGTTATTTATGGTCTTTATTGATCCCACTTATGTGAATATTCATAAATTTTGCTACAGAAATACTCATTTCTTTGATGATAGGATGCTGCTATGGATTTCAGTGGGTCTTACATAATACATAGTGCTGCTGCTGCTGCTAATTCACTGCAGTCGTGTCTGACTCTGTGTGACCCCATAGATGGCAGCCCACCAGGCTCCCCCGTCCCTGGGATTCTCCAGGCAAGAACACTGGAGTGGGTTGCCATTTCTTTCTCCAATGCATGAAAGTGAAAAGTGAAAGTGAAGTCGCTCAGTCGTGTCCGACTCCCAGTGACCCCATGAACTGCAGCCTACCAGGCTCCTCTGTCCGTGGGATTTTCCAGGCAAGAGTACTGGAGTGGGGTGCCATTGCCTTCTCCATATAATACATAGTATATACCCCTTAATCTACTAAGCTACAACATCTAAAGAATTGTGAGTTCTGAAGCACATCTGCCCCCACAGGGTTTGGTTAAGGAGTTGAGGGTGTATTATTTTTCCTGTAAGTACTTGATGTGAAAGCAAAGCTGGGGACAGGGTTTACTTGTAAAGACCCAGCAGACTCCTAGCAGATTCATCAGGAAGTTGAGTCTCTATTATCCGTAGAAGTGTCATAGCCACAGTGCACTGAATTATCCAAAATCTTTTCTGTTTGGTTTTGGGATGTGTTCTGTGTTTGGGGTCCTCCCACAAAGTTTCTGGTTTGGTACAGTTAGTTCAGTTCAGTCGCTCAGTCATGTCCGACTCTTTGTGACCCCATGGACTGCAGCACGCCAGGCCTCCCTGTTCATCACCACCTCCCGGAGTTTGCTCAAACTCATGTCCATTGAGTCTGTGTTCTGTGTTTGGGGACCTCCCACAAAGTTTCTGGTTTGGTACAACTCAGACTAATATTGCCGTGTGCTTGCAGTGCCTCTGTGCATCCCAGCTGATGGGAGGGGGCAGCACCATCTCTAAAGTCCACACTTGCCTCACAGGGCATGCTTATCTTCCATTTGTGCTCCATTGGGGCACAGATGGGCCTCGTTTGTGGGTGGGCCTCCATTGGGCCCTCATCCTCCTTCTTGATCCTTCTTTCATGTGGGTTCCCTGAACTTCCGCTCTGCATCCCCAGTTTGTCCTAAAATCCCATCACCACAGAGTGCTATGTTCCAAGGTCCATAAATAAGATTTTAGGCTTGTAACCAAGTTCATTTCTACAACACACATCAATACATGTTTATTAGGCGCCTATGTAGAGAGCATGTGCGCTTTATTATTTAACCTTCATAGCAACCTTTGAGGAGGCAGGACAGGGATTTTCCCTCATGTTATGATGGTAGTGTTGGACCAGAAGGACCGGTGGCTCGCCAAAAGTACCACAGTGGGTGGTGGAGCTTGGAATTTAGACCCTGGTTTAACTCACTCTCTTTCAAACTGTTTGCAGTGGAGGAGGAAACAGTGCACTGAACATTTAGAAAACGAAAGGAACCAAACTTACTCCAGTAATGAAAAGTGGGTGTGTTAAAAGCATAGACTGGGAAACCTGTCTGGTGACCTCTGCAATTGTTATTTGCCCTGATTTTCAGAAAGTCAGAGGATCCACTTTGAGCTCCAGGGAAAAGCCAAATGGAGACTGGTAGGTTTCTGCAGGAAGTCTTTCTGACTTTTGCCCCCAAGCCGGCCTGTTTTCTCCCACATCCCCACCCCTTTGTATTAATAGTACCTTCAGCTTCTTCTACACTCTGCTGACACTGCACACTTGGTAGTCATTTCTGGGAGGCAGGTTTAACAGGGTTGTAAACCTCAAGATGATCCTGGGCATCCTTCCCTCAGGGCCTTTATGAACTGGGAGAGTGGGCCGTTTCTGAGGAGTGGCCAGGGAGAACCTTGCCTGAAGGTGGAGGGTTGGCTGGATGGTGTTGGTGTCCCAGCCTCTGATTTTTAAGCTTCTGAATGGTATGGGCTACCAGTAACCCTCCCTGCATAGAACCACAAATCTGTAGCCACTAGAGGGAGCTCACCTCCTGCCAAACCAGAACGTGACTTGGCTAGGTGGTCCCGGTGTGAGTGAATTCTTAGACCTGCCCAAGCAAGGACTGGAAGCCAGAGTGTGACCATCTTCACTTGCTAAGCTTGGAATCTGGGGAGCAGAGCCAATTAAGCACCCATTTCTTCCCCTCACAAATTTCAAAGAAATTAAGGAACAAGACATGGGAGTCTTATGGACATTAAATTAAAAAGTAAAACTTATCAGAGAGAGAGCTTTAGATAATGTTGCCAAATGAGTGTGTCAGTCTTTTCTACCAAACTGTCCCATTCGGACCCCAGGAGGAGCTGGGCAACCACAGGCTTCCCTGCTGGGACAGAGAAGATACTTGTGTCCTGAGGATGGGCTACTTAGAAAGGAGGACCCACAGGGGCTCTGGGAGTCAGATGACACTTTGCTTCCACGCCTCAGACCTTTTGGATGAATAACACCCTGCTTCTGTTTGCAGTGAACATGTCCTCCCGCATCCTCCCCTCCTGGAAGGTGGGTAGTCCCGCCTTCCGTGAGTGCGTGCAGTAAGGGAGCAGACGTCTCCTCTTCACCTGTTTTTCTCTTAACGTATTGGACTTGATGTTATGATTATGACTGTTTCCACTCAGCAGCTTTAAGCTTGCTCCTGCCTTGTGAAGCTACTGTAGATATAAACATGGTTGTGTGGTGTGTTCTCTGGGGAGCCTTCTCTGGGAGCCATTTGGCTTCTGTTCCAAGGTTACTTAGTTCCTACCAAGAGCGAGGGCATGAAACGTGCTAAGGGAAACTTAAGTTAGATATTTTCTCTTATCCAGGCCTGAGTTAGGTGTTGGTCTTAAGGATGTCTGTCTCCTGGAAAGGATTGTGGAACTGCAGAAAGACAAAAGTGTGCAAGATTTCTTTGCACAAGAGATACCTTTTCGGTAGATAGACCCAAAACTTGCTGTAATTGAAGTCTCTAGTAAGAACCTGCTGACCTTGTAACCATGGCCTTTATCTGTTAGAAAATAGTCTGATACTTGTAGATGAGGCCACTCTGGCTGAAATTTTTTAATGTCTTAGATGAGAATATAACCTAAACTGTCCATGTAGGCTGAGCCAGGAGCCCCCATTTCTCCGTATGGCCCCACAAGACCACAGCTTGGACTATTTCTCAGTTTCTAGGCTATGTACCATGGCTTTGTGGGTTAGCAAGCCCACTGAAAACCTCTGTTCTCTCTCCTCTTGAATCTGATCCGACGAAGATACAAGAAATAGAAACCAGATAATCAGAGATCAAATAGCAGCTGATCACAGATTTAAATCTGTGGTGAAACGAACTTGCACACACGTCCTTTTTTCACTCCTGCCATAAAACTGTCCTACCTGGGCCAGGGCTCAGCTGGGCATCCAGTGGGGGTGGGTACTCACCTCCTGACTGAGGTCAGATATGCTCTGGGCTTCAGAGAGCCTGCGTCCTGCTCTCCTCCAGCCACTTCAGGGGAGGACCAAGCAAGGTGGAAGAGAGAGATCATGTCCCTTGTGAGAAGCTGAAAACTCGTCTTCTCTGGAAAAAGAGTGGTTCCTCCAAATCTAGGATTAATTTTAGAGTATCAAAATTAAAGGCTATTGCTTATTTCAAAAATATTTCTTAACAGAATAGAAACTTCAAAAATTTTTTTTCCACACAAGCCTGAGACCTCATGTTTTGTCTTAATATTCTGGGCACCTGGCACAAAGTTTGGTAATTAATTTGTTGCCTGGATGATTTTTCAACTTCTGGTGGCTGAGATAGTAAAGAATCCGCCTGCAGTGCATGAGACCCAGGTTCAACCCCTGGGTTGGGAAGATCCCTTGGAGAAGTGAATGGCAACCCATTCCAGTATTCTTGCCTGGAGGATCCCATGGACAGAGGAGCCTTGTGGGCTACAGTCCATGGGGTCACGAAAGAGTCAGACACAACTGAGCAACTACGCACACACGAATGATATTTAGAACGTTTTTAAAAAATGTTTAACCTAGTTGTTTCCAGACTTTTGGAAAAAGAAAGACAACAAAGTGAAATGTAGAACATGCAGCACTAATAACATTTTATTTTACTGTGTAAGGATGTTTAAAAAAAATAGCTACCACCATAACATCATGAAGAAACAAAATATTTTCTTATAAAAAGTAGAATGAACATGATCTTGGAATTAAGGGTGAATGCAATTTACCTTATGTGGCCTTACATGCACACAGGTCTAAATTGTGCTTATTTTTCTGACTTTGCTGTCATCCAGGAGAAATGTGGTCCTAGTCTGGTGTTGAGAAGCCCCGGATCCCTCTGGAATGCAGCCCAGTGGGTAGGGATGTCTTAAGAGCCACATAAGGCGTTCTCACTCTTGGCTTGTTGTTTCCCTCCGAGCAGAGCTCTATCGGAAAAAATCGTCTCCGTCCTGCCAAGAATGAAATGTCCACACCAGCTGGAGCCCCACCAGATCCAGGGGATGGATTTTATTCACATATTTCCTGTTGTCCAGGTGAGAGCGGCTGAGGGGTTTCTTGTCCTCTGAACATCGGCATTCCTGTAATGGGTCTGGCTTTTGGGCTCTCTGGCCTAGATCCTGGATCTGATGGGTGTGGCATGGATTTGTTGGCCACAGAACATGACTGCACTCCCTAATGTTGTCCTCAGAAGTTGCCAGTATTCAGTCTACCTTCATTCCACTCAGTCACCTGTTCTATCTTTGAATGTTTCCCACAAGTAGCTTTTCATTGCCCTTCTGGGAGGCCCCCATGCTCTGGTTCCCTTCTGTCTTTCCAGCCTTAATTTATTCTTTGTTTTCTTTGTTCTTTATGTTCTAGCCCCCTGGCTTTCTTTCCAGTTTCCTCCCACATACTACTTTCCTGTCGTGGGCCTTTCTCTCAGCCTGGGAAGCTCTTCCCTTCTCTCCTTTCCTTCATCCTTTCAGCTCTCAGTTCCAGGTCTCCTCAAGAAAGCTCCCCTGACCCCCAGATCTAGAGCAGGTTCTTTTGCTGTATTCTCTTACACAGCATAGTCCCTACCTTCACAGGGATCTTCCTTACCATATTTGTGACCATGTGCATCAAAGTGTCTGGTTATTTATCTCTGTCTTTCATGGGCAGGTATCAGGACTGTCCTGCTCAGTCCTGTGTCTTTGGCACCTCATGGAATGTCTGGCACTTTGTAGGCATTCAGTCCTTATTTGAGGACTAAATTTCTAATGAGACTTATCTCTAGCCCAGCTCTTTTCTGAGACCCCATAATGAAGTGGCTCATGCTGTACAAGTCCCTGTATTCTGTGTGGTTTTTGTGCCTCAGACTTTCCTCCAGGTACCACAGAGAGAGGAGGAGTAAAAGGACTCTCTCTGTTACCTGCTATATGGACAGCACTTAGCCTCAGGTCCTAATAGAGTTGCTTGAAGCATCTGTTGTAATCCCAGTCTTACATCTGAGAAAAGTGCGACTCATAGTGGATAATCAGTTTGCTTAAGGGCAGAGAACTAGGGAGTGGAGAGGCAGATTCCTCTAAGTTTTTCCTTGTCCCTAAACCTGCACTTTCCCCCTCCACCACCGTGCAGCCACCCAGAGGAAAACCACACCGCCCCTGCTAGAGAAGTTCACTGATTCTGTGAAGGTTATGTAGTGTAGCGGTTAAGAGCCTGGACTCTGGAGACTTTTTGGGTTCAAATCTGACTCTGCCACTTTCCAGCTGTCTGATCTTGGGCAGATGTCTTAACTTCTTACCTGTTAAGTGGAAGGTAATAATAGCAGCTACCTGATAGAACGAAAGTTGAACAAGTTACCATGTGTAAAGCACACGGCTGAAGGGCTAGCGTGTTCCAGTCAGTGCTTTCTAAGTGTTACGTAGTTGTTTCTGTGGTAGTTACTGCTGCTGCGAATCTTCCCCTGAACTATTCAAATTAAATATGAAATTCGTAAATGAAATTTGTACATTTGAGGCTAGTACTTTGACTCAGGATTTGACGTGTATGTCCGTTAGAGGAATGCACCCCCATCCTTTTGTGAAAATAGGAAGTAGGGGCCCTGTGGAAATTCTTACAGAAACCTCCAACACTCTCATATTGTGAAGTTGTTGCCTTTTCCGCCTCAACCTGAATCTGTTGTGACTAGACTTTACTCAGTCCTGTGCTAGAACTTGGAGGACCAAAATGATAGTCCAAATATGAGAAGAGTGTGAAGGTGATTTTCTGCAGTTGGTTTGGGTATCCTGAGTCTCTGATGGTCTGTGTTCTGAATGGAATGCCTGGGTTTCCTGTCTGGATGTGAGAGCTTCAGCTAAATGGTTACCAGCCTTCTTAATTTTGTGGACCTGCAAAATTTTAAAGCAAAAATGGAGGTTGATCTGTGGTTGCCACCTGTATTTTGGCAGGCAAGGACATTGTTAAAAGTAACAGTTATTTTGCTTTTTCTATCATTTCTTGAAAGGCCATTTAACCCTCACTCTGAGAATAAAGAACAGTCTTTCCAACTAACTACATTTAGCACTGTGAGAAACTCACCACATGCCTGTGGTTTTGTTTCCTGTTTTGTTGGACACAAGTGAGAGAACAATTGTAGACCAGTCGCTGGGACCTGCTGAACAGCTTTCTTGTGTGGGTCTGAGGTCCACCACCCTAGTTCTTGCCATTTAGCACAGCTATGGTGACTCTGAATGCAGCGGGACAGCGGAATGACTTCCAGCTACTTAGTTCCAGGTCACATGTTTTTCTTCTACATGAGGCATGTGAATCCTGTGAAGGTAGATATTGTTCTTGAAAGCTAGGGCCCTGCGGCAGAGCTTGGCTATCCTAGAGGCTCCCTCCTCAGCTCTTTAGGTTGGGAACTCCGAAACAGAGCCATGGTGTCTCTAAGGGAATCCTGTGACTCAGTGGGCTTTGCCCTCCTCATCAGAGCATGTTCTCCAGGATCCAGCCAAGTAATAACTCAGTGTAGATCTAATTAACAGAGGCAGATTTGAAAAGGCAACAACTATGAAAGGCCAGAAAGTGGATCTCCAGGTGGGAAGGAAAGCAGAGTGAAATTGAGTTAAGCAGGAGTCAGCCTCCTGAGATGTCCAGGGTCCATGCTGGGGTGTGGGTGAGAGGCTGGAGTAGCCCCAAATGTCATCTGATCCTCAGCTCCTGCACCCCTGGATTTTAGTCAGTGCCTGAGGTTACTGTCTGGAGTTGGGGTGGAGTGGAGTGATAGAAACAGATGGAGGATTCTAGCAACAAAAGAGTACTTCTAGAGTTACTTCTGACCACTGCTTTAAGTAGGGAAAACCACTAGACCATTCAGGTATGACCTAAATCAAATCCCTTATGATTATACAGTGGAAGTGACAAATAGATTTAAGGGAATTAGATCTGATAGATAGAGTGCCAGATGAACTTTGGACGGAGGTTCGTGACATTGTACAGAAGACAGGAATCAAGACCATCCCCATGGAAAAGAAATGCAAAAAAGCAAAATGGCTGTCTGGGGAGGCCTTACAAATAGCTGTGAAAAGCAAAGGAGAAAAGGAAAGATATAAGCATCTGCATGCAGAGTTCCAAAGAATAGCAAGGAGAGATAAGAAAGCCTTCCTCTGACATCAGTGCAAAGAAATAGAGAAAAACAACAGAATGGGAAAGACTAGAGATCTCTTCAAGAAAATTAGAGATACCAAGGGAACATTTCATGCAAAGATGGGCTCGATAAAGACAGAAATCGTATGGACCTAACAGAAGCAGACGATACTAAGAAGAGGTGGCAAGAATACACAGAAGAACTTTACAAAAAAGAGCTTCACGACCCAGATAATCACGATGGTGTGATCACTCACCTAGAGCCAGACATCCTGGAATGTGAAGTCAAGTGGGCCTTAGAAAGCATCACTACGAACAAAGCTAGTGGAGGTGATGGAATTCCAGTTGAGCTATTTCAAATCCTGAAAGATGATGCTGTGAAAATGCTGCACTCAATATGCCAGCAAATTTGGAAAAGTCAGCAGTGGCCACAGGACTGGAAAAGGTCAGTTTTCATTCCAATCCCAAAGAAAGGCAATGCCAAAGCATGCTCATACTACTGCACAATTGCACTCATCTCACACACTAGTAAAGTAATGCTCAAAATTCTCCAAGCCAGGCTTCAGCAATACGTGAACCATGAACTTCCAGATGTTCAAGCTGGATTTAGAAAAGGCAGAGGAACCAGAGATCAAATTGCCAGCATCTGCTGGATCATCGAAAAAGCAAGAGAGTTCCAGAAAGACATCTATTTCTGCTTTCTTGACTATGCCAAAGCCTTTGACTGTGTGGATCACAATAAACTGTGGAAAATTCTGAAAGAGATGGGAATACCAGACCACCTGACCTGCCTCTTCAGAAACCTATATGCAGGTCAGGAAGCAACAGTTAGAACTGGACATGGAACAACAGACTGGTTCCAAATAGGAAAAGGAGTACGTCAAGGCTGTATATTGTCACCCTGTTTATTTAACGTATATGCAGAGTACATCATGAGAAACGCTGGACTGGAAGAAACACAAGCTGGAATCAAGATTGCCGGGAGAAATATCAATAATCTCAGATATGCAGATGACGCCATCCTTATGGCAGAAAGTGAAGAGGAACTAAAAGGCCTCTTGATGAAAGTGAAAGAGGAGAGTGAAACAGTTGGCCTAAAGCTCAGCATTCAGAAAACTAAGATCATGGCATCTGGTCTCATCACTTCATGGCAGATAGATGGGGAAACAGTGGAAACAGTGTCAGACTGTTTTTTGGGGCTCCAAAATCACTGCACATGGTGATTGCAGCCATGAAATTAAAAGATGCTTACTCCTTGGAAGGAAAGTTATGACCAACCTAGAGAGCATATTCAAAAGCAGAGACATTACTTTGCCAACAAAGGTCTGTGTAGTCAAGGCTATGGTTTTTCCAGTGCTCATGTATGGATGTGAGAGTTGGACTGTGAAGAAAGCTGAGGGCTGAAGAATTGATGCTTTTGAACTGTGGTGTTGGAGAAGACTCTTGAGAGTCCCTTGGACTGCAAGGAGATCCAGCCAGTCCATTCTAAAGGAGATCAGCCCTGGATGTTCTTTGGAAGGACTGATGGTAAAGCTGAAACTCCAATACTTTGGCTACCTCATGTGAAGAGTTGACTCATTGGAAAAGGCTTTGATGCTGGGAGGGATTGAGGGCAGGAGGAGAAGGGGACGACAGAGGATGAGATGGCTGGATGGCATCACCGACTTGATGGACGTGAGTTTGAGTGAACTCCCGGAGTTGGTGATGGACAGGGAAGTCTGGCGTGCTGCAATTCATGGGGTTGCAGAGTCGGACATGACTGAGTGACTGAACTGAACTGCTTTTGTGGGCAACTGCTTCCTGGCATGTCCTTTACTTGAGTTGCCCACCGTTCCTGAGCAGGAGCCCTCTGCTGTGTGCAGCTGTGCCCTCTGAGGCAGCACAACAGCTGTATAGAAACTTCCCCTGAGATGTTGTAGCTCCCTGAAGAGAGCATGGCACACCTCCAGAAAGGTCTTCAGTAATAATGGGAATGAGTGCAGAGTCAGGAGGAAAAGTAAAGGTTGTCTTTGTACTTTGCATTCTCACGCTTAGAGTCCCTGGGCCTTCCCCAGGTTGTGGGGTGTGGGTGTGTGCAGGTAAATGTTTCAGCTCCCTGGAGCTGTAAGTCAGCAGACATGAGGAGTGGCTCCTTGCACATGTCAGCTCCGTAGATCTGGGAAGCATTGCATGAAGCCCAGACGTGCTATGTCCTGCTGGTGGACCCTCCGGGTTGTGGCCAGCAGCTGCTGGCTATGGATCACTGGACGGATTGATGTCGTCTCTCTGAGCTTCTAGTTCTGTAAAACGCGGTCAGTGCCCATTACCTTACAGTGTTGGATGAGTGCTGTGAGTGCTAAGCTACGTCTGAGGTCTGAGGCTTGTCCTTGGCACACGTGGTCTCAAATCTGAATATCCAAGGGATTTTTTCACCTATCAGACAAGGGTTACGCTGGGTATTTTCACTGGTTCTCTTTCCTTTCTCTGGTCTGTGGCACAAGCAGCACGAGATGGAGAGAGTCCATTAAGGTCTGCCATTAGACACGGGAAGCTTTGGGGAGCAGCTGTGTTTGTATTGGGCTCCAGGATTTACAGAGCCATCTGGGACTTGTGTCTCATTTGCTCCCGCAGTCACTCTGTGAGGTGAAAGGAAATGATACTCTGCCCTCCACTTTAGCAGAGAAGGAAACTGAGGCCTGGGCACCTGGAGCAAGGCTCAAAGGTTCCTCTGAGGCTGTCAGCTCCAGTCCCCCTGATCTCAGCATCCAGATGCCCAGCGGCTGTTTTCCCTGCAAAGCAGTGCGTATTGATGGTTGCTTGTCACCTGGTTAGTTCATGTTCTGTGATTCAGGTTCAGGACCTGTGCCATCTCTGAGTTGGTCTTTACTTCACCGTGTTTCATCCCCATCAGCTCACATTTCTGCACTTTCTTCCCCAGTGGCTGGTGAAGCGAGCTATAGAAACAAAAGAAGAGATGGGTGACTACATCCGCTCCTACTCCATATCCCAGTTCCAGAAAACCTACAGTCTGCCTGAGGTCAGTGTTCTGCTCTTTTATTGTCCAGCTGAGAACCTGAATGCACAGTTAGGGACCCCCTGGAAGAAACAGAATAAGTTCAGGCTCCCCTGTGCTCCTACCCAACTGTATGGCATCTCTGCACCCACCTGGTCGGCACTGAAACTGGACCTCCTGGTTCATTTGAATTGCCCTCTTCTAATGGGCACTGAGTGCCAAGCTCTGTAATTCTGTCCTTTTCTCTCAATTTTGGTACTTGATCCAGACCTTTTTTAAAATTACAAGAACATGAGCATGCTGCTGCTGCTGCTAAGTCACTTCAGTCGTGTCTGACTCTGTGCGACCCCAGAGACGGCAGCCCACCAGGCTTCCCCTTCCCTGGGATTCTCCAGGCATATTTCTGTATAATTGTATGAAGCGTTTCAAGAGACTATCTGCTTAGGATAAAACACCTGTAGTAGCAGTTGAGTAATAATCACAGCAACAATAACTGCTGATTTCTGTCAGATACCTGCTACATTCCAGTCCCAGCGCACTACATGCCTTCTGCTTCTTGATCCTTATGGTCGCTCCTGCCCCTGGAGAAGCTGAGGCTTAGAGGTGAGGTAACTTGCTGAGGTCTCAGAACTCAGAGGATTTGAACTGAGAACACTTGTCTTCGCCTCTACACTCTGTGGTTCCTTTTTTTCTTACCAGCTGTAGGGGTCTGTTTTGGAGCCATTGACAGAGGCCCTCACTTTTTTCATGCTCAGTGTATTCCAATTTGTTAGAAAATTGAGACTTTTTCAGACAAAGTTGTGATGAGAAGTCAACTAAGATTGCTGAGCAGTCTAATTGAGTCTCAGTCTTTACACAGGACTTGTTTCATCCCTGTGTATTCTTGTCTTGCAGGATGATGACTTCATGAAGAGGAAAGAAAAGGCCATCAGGACAGTTGTTGACCTCTCTGTGAGTTCCCTGCCCAAGTTCTCCTGTCAGGGAAGATCATAGGGTCATAGCTTCCAAGTAGCCCTTTGTTTTAAATTGCAGAAGCCTCTGCCCCACCCCCGACTCCCACCACTCCCTGAGGTTTCTGTCTGTGGGGATTGCCCAGCAGCTGACCTCAAGTGCGTGTGTGAGGGAGGCCCTGCCTGCTGTGCGTGCCCAGTATCTAATACTAGCGTTCAGGGTAGAACGTGCCACAACCACTGCCCTGTGTTTTCCTTACTTCCAATTTTCCAGACTCGGAGCCCTTCCTCATTTGTGCCAGTGGTGACTATAAACTTCAAACTTCACAGAGCTCCAGAGAACAGATGACGAACTAAAAGTGATACAGAGGTTATCACTGCCTTGGTGGCTTTGGAAAGGCAGCTTCTGAGCTTTGTGTGGGAAACTCCGAGTTGACCTTTGTCCCAAGTGCAGTGAGCCTCAACCACAGGGTCTGTATCCACATGCTCAGTTACCCAGCGCGAGGGCCAGAGAGAGCTTTGGGCCTTCTCTAAACATTCAGGGCCAGAGCCCAGCAGAACCTAGTCAGCGCCACCCACTCCTCACCCCCCAACCTTCCTACATGTAAATGAAGCCTCAATGCCTAGGTGTAAGTTTTCTTTCTTTAGAAAATAATTTATTGAGTTATTTTGCCTTTTTTTTCCCTTTAAGAATAAATGTGCGATCTCCCCAGGCAGTTACTCTGAAAAGAGTAACAATAGCTTGATGATGAAAGACATGAAATGCTCATTTAAGTCTTGTCAGCTTATGGTTATAATTTGTATCTTCCCACAATTCTTTTGGGAAATGTGAGGTATGGAAAACCTTTAAGTTACATTCTGAAGCTGGATGGGGTTTTCAGATTTGGTGGCAGTATTAAGTATTAATAATAAGAATATATGATAGAACAGTAATTTTTTTTTTCCTGGTTGTGAAATAGATGTTCAGTTTAGAACATCTTTAAAGTTTTCTTTGAAAAAGTTGATCAATCAGAGGGAAAAAGGTCAACCTTAATCTAACAATACAGAAACAGCCACTTTTGGACATATTTCTTCTGTGTTTTTAATGTATATGTTTATAGTGAATTAGAATTATGCTTTGAATATAAATTTATAGTTTTTTCCCTTCTCACCAGTAGAGCATTATATTCTGTTAAAGATTTCTCCTGATTGCATTTTCATGACTAATAATAACCAGTTGGTTGGGTCTGCTATTGCTTTCCCTTGTTTTAAGTGATGCTTCATTTCTGGAAAGAACTGAGAATGAGATGACAGTGTTACCTCAAATACAGGAAGCTGGGGAGCCAGGAGCAGGAGAGGAAGGGAAATTCTCTTTTCCCCATAAACTCTGTCCTATTTGAATTTTATAAAAACTAAATCTCTTATCACCTTTTCAAAAACAGTAAAGTGAAAAATTTGTTGTTTAGTTGCTAAGTCATGTCTGACTCTTTGCAACCCTATGGATTGTAGCCCACCAGGCTCCTCTGTCCATCAAATTTTCCAGACAAGAATACTGGCATGGGTTGCCGTTTCTTTCTCCAGGGGATCTTCCTGACCCAGGGATCAAATCCACATCTCCTGCATTTGCAAGCAGATTCTTTACCACTGAGCCATCGGGGAAGCCCAAAAGTTAAAAAAACAAAATAGTTACTGTTTATTGAATATCTTCACGTGTAAATCTCACTTGGAGCCCTGAAGAGAGAGTGAGAAACATTACATTTTCTGACTGTGTCACCAAGAATAAAAAGGCCAGTGTAGCTATCGATTATCCAATCAATGAAACTGCACCTGATGTCCCTTTACCTATTAAATATTTCAGTCCTCTAGAGACATATTATTTCCTCTCTTCATTTGTAATGGAATTTTTAAAGAAAATTGTCTTCTGCTTAGCAACATGACTTAAATTCTTAAAGGAATTTAAGGAGATAATGACAAATATGTCGTGTCCAAACGTTGTTCTGAGCATTTGTATGTAACTTATCTAGTCCTTACAACAACCCTATGAAGTAACTGTATTTGTTTTTGACAGTTGAGGAAACTCAGGCACAGATTGGTTATGTAGGTTGCCCAAGGTCACATTGGTGATGACGGAGCCAGGATGCAATAAAATGCTAGATAAAATGCTGTCTGCAGCTCTTTAGAAAATAATATCAAGATACAGGAAAATGGAGAAAAAATTGGAGGTCTTCTTTGATTAATAGTTCAAATTGCTTAGTTTATTGCCTTTTTTAAATGTGTGAACTTACCCCTCAGTTGACTGCCAGTAGGTTTACTGTTGTTCAGTTCAGTTCAGTCGCTCAGTCACGTCCAACTCTTTGCGACCCCGTGGACTGCAGCACGCCAGGCTTCTTTGTCCATCACCAACTCCTGGAGCTTATTCAAACTCATGTCCATTGAGTCGGTGATGCCATGCAACCATCTCATCTTCTGTCATCCCCTTCTCCTCCAGCCTTCAATCTTTCCCACCATCAGGGTCTTTTCAAATGAGTCCTTCACATCAGGTGGCCAAAGTATTGGAGCTTCAGCATCAGTTCTTCCAAAGAATATTCAGGAGTGATTTCCTTTAGGATGGACTGGTTGGATCTACTTGCTGTCCAAGGGACTCTCAAGAGTCTTCTCCAGCACCACAGTTCAGAAGCATCAATTCTTAGGTGCTCAACTCTCACATCTGTACATGACTACTGGAAAAACCATAGCTTTGACTAGATGGACCTTTGTTTGCAAGGTAATGTCTCTGCTTTTTAATATGCTGTCTAGGTTGGTCATAGCTTTTCTTCCAAGGAGCAAGTGTCTTTTAATTTCATGGCTGCAGTCACCATCTGCAGTGATTTTGGAGCCCCCCAAAATAAAGTCTGTCACTGTTTCCACTGTTTTCCCGTCTATTTTCCATGAAGTGATGGGACTAGATGTCACGATCTTCGTTTTCTGAATGTTGAGTTTTAAGCCAACTTTTTCACTCACCTCTTTCACTTTCATCAAGAGGCTCTTTAGTTCTTCTCTTTCTGCCATAAGGTTGGTGTCATCTGCATATCTGAGGTTATGGATATTTCTCTTGGCAGTCTTGATTCCAGCTTGTGCTTCATCTAGTCCAGCATTTCTCATGATGTACTCTGCATATAAGTTAAATAAGCAGGGTGATAATATACAGCCTTGACATACTCCTTTCCCGATTTGGAACCAGTCAGTTGTTCATTGTCCAGTTCTACCTGTTGCTTCTTCACCTGCATACAGATTTCTCAGGAGGCAGGTAAGGTGGTCTGGTATTCCCATCTCTTTTGGAATTTTCCACAGTTTGTTGTGATCCACACAGTCAAAGACTTTGGTGTAGTCAATAAAGCAGAAGTAGATGTTTTTCTGGAACTCTCTTGCTTTTTCCATGATCCAACAGATGTTGGCAGTTTGATCTCAGGATCCTCTGCCTTTTCTAAATCCAGCTTGAACATTTTCAAGTTCTCGATTCATGTACTATTGAAGCCTAGCTTGGAGAATTTTGAGCATTACTTTGCTAGTGTGTGAGATGAGTGCAATTGTGCAATAGTTTGAACATTCTTTGGCACTGCCTTTCTTTGGGATTGGAATGAAAACTGACCTGTTCCTGTCCTGTGGCCACTGCTGAGTTTTCCAAATTTGCTGGCATATTGAGTGCAGCACCTTAACAGCATCATCTTTTAGGATTTGAAATAGCTTAACTGGAATTCTATCACCTCCACTAGCTTTGTTCATAGTGATGCTTCCTAAGACCCACTTGACTTCACATTCCAAGATATCTGGCTGTAGGTGAGTGATCACACCATCATGGTTATCTGGGTCGTGAAGATCTTTTTTGTGTAGTTCTTCTGTGTATTCTTGCCACCTCTTCTTAATATCTTTAGCTTCTGTTAGGTCCATACCATTTCTGTCCTTTATTGTGCCCAGCTTTTCATGAGATGTTCCCTTGGTATCTGTAATTTTCTTGAAGAGATCTCCAGTCTTTCCCATTAACTTTGGAAGGCTTTCTTATCTTTCCTTGCTATTCTTTGGAACTCTGCATTCAAATGCATTTATCTTTCCTTTTCTCCTTTACCTTTTGCTTCTCTTCTTTTCAAAGCTATTTGCAAGGCCTTCTCAGAGAACCATTTTGTGTTTTTACGTTTATTTTTCTTGATCCCAGCCTCCTGTACAATGTCATGAACCTCTGTCCATAGTTCTTCAGGCACTCTGTCTATCAGATCTAATCCCTTGAATTTATTTGTCACGTCCAGTGTATAATCGTAAGGGATTTGGTTTAGGTCATACCTGAATCGTCTAGTGGTTTTCTTTACTTCAATTTGAGTCTGAATTTGGCAATAAGGAGTTCATGATCTGAGCCTTAGTCAGCTCCTGGTCTTGTTTTTGCTGACTGTATAGAGCTTCTCCATCTTTGGCTGCAAGGAATATAATCAGTCTGCTTTCTGTAATGACCATCTGGTGTTACATTACTGTTGTAATGATAAAGAATTTTTATGGATGGCCAGAGGTAGCCTTTGGGTTTTGTTTATTTATATTCTTCTTTGTCTACTGAAAGTACTTCTTATTTCCAGATGCTGCCTTCTTAGGTTTCTTAGCTGAACCCTGTTGCCATTAATTTCCTTCCTGCTCACCCACAGCTCTTCACACTCTTCCTTGCAGCCTTGGAGTGAGAGTCCCAGGAACTTGTCAGAGAGTCAAGTGTGCATCCCTGTTATCTTCTTGTGACCCCTGTAAAAATAGAACAGCTTACTGGGTTTTGTTTCTAGTCACTCTCCTCACAGAGAGTCCCTCCCCTTGTAAAAGAAACGAGTGTGAAGTGTGAAAGTTGCTCAGTCGTGTCCACCTCTTTGCAGTCCCATGGACTGTAGCCTGCCAGGCTCCTCTGTCCATGGGATTCTCCAGGCAAGAATATTAGAGTGGGTTGCCATGCCTTTCTCCAGGGGATCTTCCCAACCCAGGGATGGAACCAGGTGTCCCACATTGCAGGCAGATTCTTTATTGTCTGAGCCACCAGGGCAGCAAGGAAAAGGAATGAAGTCTTTCCTACATTACCAGGGTGTGGTTCTTGGAAGTGTCAGGTTGTAAAGGATGTTTTCTTCTCCCCAGTTCTGCCCTCCACATGGCTCATCACTGTTTCTTACCTGCCCCTTACAGGCCAGTCTATTCTGTAGAGTCCCAAATTTAAATTAAGGATTAAAATTCAGTTTAACATATGGTGGCAGGTTTCTAGACCCAGCCTTTTATAAAATACAAATGCAGCTACCATGTACTGATTGAATGCCTCCTGTGTGCTTTGCATGTAATTAGGTTTACAAGCATTATCTCATTTAGTTCTCATCAACACTAAAGGACTTATGTGTTATTTTTCCATTTTATAAGAAGTTGAAACTGAGAAAAGCTAGTAAAATCCCTGCACAGTTGCAGAGCTGAGAAGAGGCAGCCAGGTTTTGATTTTCCATCTGACTCCTCAGGCACAACAGGTGCTGGTGCTTCTCTAGTTTGCTCACTCTTCACCTGGTGTCTTATTTCTCACATATCCCTGACACTAACTCTGCAGTCATGTTCCTGACTGATTTCAGGACCTTGGGATAGTAGTCATCAGGGTCCCAGAGAGTCAAATGCATGCAGAGTGGTTGGGTGCGCTGCCCTTACGAGGGCATCTGCTGTGCCTGCCCCACTGAAGACCGTTTGTCTAGCTGGAGAATGGATGCCAAGTGAAGACTGTTGGTTTTGTTGTCTTTTTTCCCATCTATTAACATGTTTCATTGTGCCTCAACAAGCAGACTTTACTCTTGCTTAGATATAATATCCTTTCAAAATTAAATATTAAACATTTTAATTTTTTCAAAAATTTTTAGCTTATTCTTGTCTTTATCCATCTTTGTATGACTGTTCCAATTTTCTGCCTTTGCCCTTGGTTGTGTGGCTCATCTGTATTTTTTGGTGCATGATTTTTAATTTTACAAAAGGTTGTTTTTCTTACATACTAGTGCTGTAGTAATACTAAGGAAAAATTAGGAACTGGAGAAAGAGTACAAAGACTAAATCACCCATGATACCACCAGCCACAGATAACCACTGATATTCAAAGTAGGAAATACAAGAGTTATGGATATTAATATAGAGAATTAGAGATTACAAAAAAAAATAGCATGATTCTGTATGTTCTGTTTTATTGTGTGCTTGTTTTGCTCAAGAATATAATCAAGGTTATATTTCCATGCCAGTAAATAAGCCCCCACAGCATTTTTAGTGGTTGAACATTACACGTTGTGTGGTACTAGTTTAACTAGCTTAGTTTGTTTTTTTGGGTTTTGTTCTTTAGTTTGGGGTGGTTTTTTTTTTTTTTGGCTATTATGTAGGACATCCCCATAGCTAACTTTTTTTCTTTTATCTTTAATTATTTACTTGGGTTACATTTCCTTGAAGTGAAATTGGTTCAGAGGTTATGCCCCAGTCTATAGGACCTCTTGCCAGATTGCCTGGCAGAAAGGCTGTTGTGTGAACTTTTAACTTCTGAGCTCTTTTTGTCTTGGCCTCATTTTTCTTCCTCCTGGGGATTATTCTCAATACTTCTGCTTCGCCTTTGAAATGTATTCTTTTCTTGACTTGGCCATATCCCCGTTTTATAGAATAACTGACTGGTTTGTAGAAGGCCTGCTTGATGGGAGGTGGTATTTTCAAAGGATGTAAAAAAATGAAACTTGCCACCCAGGACAGTCCTCCCCTTACCCATCCACTTCAGCATCATCATTGCTCATGTGTCTCACCTTATGTGCTATTTTACAGCTTACTTCCTCCTTTTCTGAGCTGTCAGCCTTCCATATTCATGAAGTACCTGGGACCTGTGCAGTGAGATCTTTTACTCCCTCTCAACCTTGAATAAAGAGCAGCTATGAAATTTTATCCAGAGCCCCCAAAATATGTTTATTTACTGTTTGTTGAGCATTTTTTGGTAATGTTTAGAATTTTATATGAGACCAGAGGGGAGAGAATTTTTTTAAAAAAGAAGACTTTTTATTGGTTCTCTAAAAGACTATGTCATTTAAAACTCCACTGTACTCTTCCATAGGAAACACCATGAGGCAGGCCTTTCCACCCAGGACATAAAATGTACATATGGCAACATAAGAAAAAATACATATTAGTACATTTTATTAATAATAGAAAAACACACTTGTATGTATATCTTAAGCCTTAATGTGTGTCAGATATGTTAAACAGATAGATTGACTAATCCTTATGTCTCTCTCCATATACCTGTTTCACAGGTGGAAAATGTCAGGGGTTAAAGTAATTTGCCCCAAACTGGAGAGAGAGCAAAGGGGCAAGGATTAAACCCTGTCTGTCTGACTCCATATGTTCATTCAGTAATAGTATTAATAACTAGGCATTCACTGTGTGCCCAGCTGCATTCTAGAGTGTGGGGTGAAAGTAGGGACACTGCAGCTGTAAGGGATGCAGGGGACTTTGGGGCTCATCAAGGGGAAAGATGTGATGGGTTAGGGTCAGTAGCACCACAAGCTCTGTTTAGGCAGTGCTTTAACAGGTTTGCCTGCAGGGTGGGGAGGCCCTCCCAGTGTGCAGCCATCCTGAGGCCTAGGCACAGGGGCCACAGTCCAGAAGGGGAGGAAGGAAAACAAGGGAACCTGGGGCAGGGGTGGGGGCAGGAAGCCCCTGGTGGGTTAGAGATATTTGAAGGGCAGCTGCAGTCTGGGGTTTGTATAGTCTTGGGCTTCTCCTATCTGTGGTTCAGAAATGATGGGGCAGTTTTGCAGAGCATGCAGTGTGGACAGACTGTAAACGGCCAAAACTCTGCTTAGTGGGGCATCTTGTGAATAATTGGGTGTGTAAAGAGTTGGAGGGTTTTGAGCAGTGGGTCTCAGTATGCTGTGAAGAAATAAACCTAGAAGTCAATGTACAGAAGCCATCTTGGCTCATGTATACAAAACAGCAGCCTCTTTCTTACCTACTGAGTTAAGCTGTTTGGTACAGTTTGAAGGGGGTCTGAAGTGGAACTTTCGTTAGACCTTATAGAGCAGAATGCAGACCTGCATAGTGGAGCTCTTGTAAGAGAGAATAGGGAACGAACAAGATTTAAGGGATGTCTGGAGAAAACCTTCCTCCCCAGCTGAGTTTCCTACCCATCGACATGACTACCATCCATCTATCTCACCATTCCATCCACTCAGTTCCCAGGGGCTTCATTTTTGTGGTGGTGGTAGTGGTGGTTTTATTAATGCAAAAATGAAGACAAACCTGTTTGTCTCAGAATAATTTTTTCTTAGAGGATGTTTTAGGGCCCTGTGCTTGCTGAAGGGGACATCAATGGAGCCCCTTTAGGTGGAAGGCAGTGTTAGTTCAGCGACCGGTGGGTGGAGGTGTCTGTTAGAGTCAGGTTTGGGCTGCCAGTTGAGCTCTGGGAAAATGAGATGTGCTTCCTGCAGAGTATGGTGTGGTCCGGCCCCCTGGAGCTCTGGAGGGCAGTGGCTGTCAGTGGCTGTCTTGCTGCCCACTGGTTATTTCATGAAGGGGTTGCCTGCCGTAGCTGAGGGGCAGTGACTGGAGCGTTGTTGCGGACACAGCTGTGGAGCTGAACTCTTCCCACCCCTTCCTTGCCATTTGGAATGTGACCCAGAGGAATGGCTCTGATGGGTGAACCTGACTTGTAGCCAGTCCTGAGAAGTGGAGAACTGGGCCACTCACTGTACACAAGTCTCTGCTTTACAGAGGGGTCACCTTAACTTTTTAACCCCAACCACACTCGTGTTTCTTTTGCCATATGCTGAGCAGATGATCAGGGCCCAGCATGAAGGGTGATCACAGTTGAGGTAGGGCACATCATGCAGGTGCTTGAGAGTCTCAGTTCTGAAGTCTTCTCTTTGATTTATTGCGTTTGTAACCATGGGCAAGCTGTTTAACCTCTGTGCCTGTTCCATCATCTGTTTACATAAAACAAGGATAACTGCCCTCATGGGTGTGAAGGTCAAGTGGGTAGCACATACAGAGCAGTATATGCCTGACACATACCACACATTCAATAAGTGATAACAATTACTATTACTGCCACTGTTAACGGCCAAAGATAAATTGATGTCATGTTTTTTAGAAAGCATAAGATCAGATCAGATCAGATCAGTCGCTCAGTCGTGTCCGACTCTTTGCGACCCCATGAATCGCAGCACGCCAGGCCTCCCTGTCCATCACCAACTCCCGGAGTTCACTCAGACTCATGTCCATCGAGTCAGTGATGCCATCCAGCCATCTCATCCTCTGTCGTCCCCTTCTGCTCCTGCCCCCAATCCCTCCGAGCATCAGTCTTTTCCAGTGAGTCAACTCTTCGCATGAGGTGGCCAGAGTACTGGAGTTTCAGCTTCAGCATCATTCCTTCCAAAGAAATCCCAGGGCTGATCTCCTTTAGAATGGACTGGTTGGATCTCCTTGCAGTCCAAGGGACTCTCAAGAGTCTTCTCCAACACCACAGTTCAAAAGCATCAATTCTTCGGTGCTCAGCCTTCTTCACAGTCCAATTCTCACATCCATACATGACCACAGGAAAAACCATAGCCTTGACTAGACGGACCTTTGTTGGCAAAGTAATGTCTCTGCTTTTGAATATGCTCTCTAGGTTGGTCATAACTTTCCTTCCAAGGAGTAAGTGTCTTTTAATTTCATGGCTGCAGTCACCATCTGCAGTGATTTTGGAGCCCAGAAAAATAAAGTCTGACACTGTTTCCACTGTTTCCCCATCTATTTCCCATGAAGTGATGGGACCGGATGCCATGATCTTCGTTTTCTGAATGTTGAGCTTTAAGCCAACTTTTTCACTCTCTACTTTCACCTTCATCAAGAGGCTTTTTAGTTCCTCTTCACTTTCTGCCATAAGGGTGGTGTCATCTGCATATCTGAGGTTATTGATATTTCTCCCGGCAATCTTGATTCCAGCTTGTGCTTCTTCCAGTCCAGCGTTTCTCATGATGTACTCTGCATAGAAGTTAAATAAGCAGGGTGACAATATACAGCCTTGATGTAGAAAGCATAGTTAAAAAATAACCTCTGACTTTAAATTACTGATGGAATTATGCTACCAACTCATTATCTTCTCAGGGTTAGGAACACAAAGAATGAGAGACTAGGAGTCTCCTTCAAAATCTGTTAGTCCAGCCATCATTGTGCAGATATGGAAAAAGGTCCACTGAGGGAAATTGCCTTTCCCAGGGTCATACAGCTTGTTAATGGCAGAGACGGGACTAGACATCAGTGTTCCTGACTCGTTTCTTAAAAGGGTGACTTAGTAATAGTTCTTTATACTTGGCCTGGGAACATTTAGGTCCTTTACCTAAGCAAAGCATTGTAATGATCCACGTGGCCACTTCACATTGTATAGTCTCATGAAAGGGCTCAGCTGGAGTGACTAGTGGCTGAGCCAAGTTAGTATAGTAGGAAACCTTGGGACTAGCAACCTGGGTACCTATTCTAGCAATCCTGGACAAATTATTTGTTCTCTGCTTGTTTAATAGCAAGGTGAAGGTAATAGCATCTGCCCTGCTTCTGCCCACAGTGTAGTTATAAAATGCAAAAAGTAAGATGTGTATGAGGTGCTTTAAAGTATAAGGAATAATTGCACAAAGGCCAACATTGTCATTGTTTGGCTGAATAAAAGGTCCTTGTGCTGTTGGTTTCAAGTATGCTATTGTTTTGGAGTCATTCCTTTTTTAGAAGAACCCAACTTCCTGTCTGGGTCATTGACTCTATGAATGGTAACTAAAGAAGGTAGCAGTTAAGCTCAATTATATAGAGCTGCTGTAATAGTAGAGCTCCATGGAAATTAAATCGTACACAGTAACTGATGTCATACCAGTTTATTATGGTTTTCATTTCCTCATAAATCTGATTTGTTATTTATAGCTTCCTATTCATGTTCATGTAGGCACCAGCAGCAAACAGGAATACTTGTGGCAGCGAGTTATAACAACCCTCCAGGATCATCCCAGAACCCTGTTTCATTTCTTTTTCACAAAATAGGTGAAATTATAGATGTTACAGAAAGGATGTTTTTCTTTATGCTTGAAACTTTTCTTAATAAAAAGTGAGATGATAATAAAGTTAACCAGAATTATCAAGAGGGGAACAATTTTGATTAGCCTAAAAATACCACAGTCTGGAGAAGCCAGATAGTAGTACTTGTCCTGGTGATATCTAAGTGGAGATTTTACGTATGTGTATGTGCTGAGTCGCTTCAGTTGTGTCCAACTCTTTGTGACCCCGTGGACTGTAGCCCACCAGGCTCCTCTGTCCATGGGATTTCCCAGACTAGAATACTGAAGTGGGTTGCCATTACCTTCCCCAGGGGATCTTCCCGACCCAGGGATCAAACCCGGGTCTCCCGCATTGCAGGCAGAGTCTTTACCATCTGAGCCACCAAGCAGACTTTGCCAGTGGGAAAGAAAAGATCCAGGGGTAAACTGAAATACCTTGCACAAACAACTGCCTACTTGTACCTAGAGCCCTGAACAAATATTGTTAAGGTATTATTTGATGCCAGTTTGCAGTCACGAAGGACATGTATTTGGGGTAGAATGGTAAACCAGATCATCTCAGGGTGACGACCTACATTAATTGAGCACCTACTACATGCCGTATACTTTGTTTAGGAAATATGTATATGCAGTTTTAGTATGTGTCCTACACAAGATGGATCTATATTTATTTCTATATTTATAACTAAATAATACTCTAATAATTTAAAAGTCATTGGAAGCTTATAATGCATTTTGTGTTTTATAAGTTTTTTTTTGAGGATAAACCTCAAACACTTCTGTAAAAATAGATATATCTCTGAAGGGTTTATATCAACTTTCCTTTTTTGGTATTAGAATTTAAGAATTTGAGATTTCTTTTGCCATGAAAGAATTTTTTTTTTTTTTAAGTATACTAGGTTAACATCTATATTGGTGATTGTTGCAGTTTATGTCTCTGGGTGGTAGAAAGGTCTGGATATGTAGTGTGTGTGAAAAATTTGTATTTCTTTCTGGATAATTTTATTAAGGGATGAAACAGATTTGAATAGAGATAAATCTTGCTTTTCAAGGCAAGATTCAGTATTATAGAGATGTCAGATCTTCCCACAGTAATCTATAAATTTGGTGTGATTCTAATCCAAGCTCAACAATTTTTCATAATGAACTTGACAAGCTGATACTGCAATTCATTTGGAAGAGAAAATGCGTAAGAATGTCCAAGAAATTTGAAAAAGAACAATGGATACAGGATACTCATTAAACAAGAAAAATTGCAGAGGATAATATTGGTACATGTTTTATGTGTGTATATGTTTGCCGTTTTAAATCAAGGAAAGGATAGACTATTAAATTTATGATGTTGGGGTTCTTAATTTTCCATTCAGAGAAAAATATATCTATACATACCAACTTTTCACTGTACCAGAAGAAATTCTAAAATAGATTAAAAGGTTAAATATAATCTATAAAAGTAACATATAAAACAATCCCTGAGTTAGGAAAAAAGATGATTGATGAATTCGACGGCATGAAATATTAAAGTGTTATAGGATAGAAAAAGCCCCAGCCAAGATAAAACAAAGTTGACAACAATGGCTTGGGTGGAAGTATTTGCTACAACACTAAAAAAAAAAGGGCAGACTCCTTGAAGGCAGCCACCCCAGCCAGCTGTTTACCCACAGGGGAGCTGTACACCCACCACCACGGGGAGGAAGGCCCGCCCCTGACAGGCCAGATGCCTCTTCACCCTCGGTAATTCTCCACCTCATCCACTTCTTAGGATGCTTACAAACCTCGTCGGAAATACAAACGCCAGCAGGGAGCAGAGGAGCTGCTAGATGAAGAGTCGCGGATCCATGCCACGCTTTTGGAATATGGCCGGTAAAGAAGGGGACCCTGTTTATAAGTATCTATTTGATAAAACCATTGAAAAGAAAAGCTGATTTAAATCACTTCATTGGGATGAACTTGGTTAGTTCTCACCCGGTCAAGTTTACAATTTTGGGCCCAAGATTTCCGACACCAAGTACTTTTCCCTCCGGTGTTGAATGAGTCCAGTTTCTGTGGGTAGCTTCCCTGATGGTGGTAGAAGCCTAATCTCTGTAGTTCCTCCCCTGCCCCAGCTCTGCCCTCCTTAGGAAGTCAGGCCATGTGGGGGTGTTCACGGAGGATTGGGTGGGCTACCGTCCTTGCCCCTGCCATTTGTAAACATGTTCAGGGAAACCGCAGTTAAAGCAGCTTTACTTTGTGTTAGATACTAGTTTTGGTTTCCTGTGAAGAACTGTCCTGAACAGAAAAATGAAGAATTTAGAAGTTGTTTTGTCACTTCTTAAAAATATCTCTAATTGAAAAAAAATTCTTTTGGCCTCAGTTTTCACTTAAACACACAGAAATGCCTCTCCTCGTTGGATTTTTTTTGCTTGACTCTGGGTATTAACCTTCCTTTATGTCCTGAATTTTCTACTTAGGGTCACTGATTCCTTGATGTGAGTATGTCTCCTGGTGCTTTCCTCCTCTCTCATCTGAGTGGTTGCTGTGTGTTGCTCTGCTTATAACCCAGCCCTCATTGGGGGGCTGGAGCTAACGGCACCGCCACTAGCGTCTCAGAGTGAGCATCTATGGCTTCTCCCTCTAGGATGCTGGAGAGAACCAGCAGGAAATTAAGGTTTAATTGCCTTACTAATTCCATCTCTCAAGTGGAATTGCCATTGCCACTTTTTGTTTGTTTTTGAGAGAGTAATGCTGGCTCTTAAGAATGAAAGCTAGTCCATTTCATTAAAAGGAAGTTGTTAGTTCTGGCCCTAATCTAGCTGTGAGGGCTGCCCTATGCTCACCATTTGCTGCTGTGAATTGAACTCCTCTTCTGAATCAGGTACCTCCAGACCAGCTCCTAATGTGCAGGGGCCAGTATAAAATGAAAATGCAGGATCCCATGTTAAGAGTTATGAATAATGATTAATCGTTAAGAATTTCATGACAGCAACAACAACCCAAGTGTGGGGTCCTTTAGGGTGTGGGACCTTGTGCAACTGGACACTGTGATGGGGGCTTTCTAGCCACCCCCCAGCTGCAAGAGGGCAGACAAGGCTGTGCTGGTCCACATGAGCCAGAGCTGGAGAGACAGCCTCTGTGAGTCTCACATGTCCTAGAGCCAAAAAGAACTCAGGGAAGTGTGTTTTTTGTTAGTTTGTATGGTTCATACCTTCATTTTTTCCAATATCCAATATGTGTCTCGGTACTCACCTTAGTTCTTGTTGGTGGGGTCATGCTGGCTCCTGATTTCTAAGCCTGGGGTAGCTGCTTGGTGAAGGCTTTTTTTTGTTTTTTAGGAGATGGGGTTATTTTGCCTTTTTTTTTTTTTAGCTTTTCTGATAAGGAGAGGGTGAATTTGTGAAGGTGGGGAATTCTGATGGTTTATTCAGTTCATTCCCCTTTTTGAGAATGATGAAGACAGCTTTCACAGAGGTTAAAAAGTAACCTGCCCAAGGTCAACTGTTAACTAGTAAGAGCCTCAAACTGGGACTTGAGCTCAGGTCTGATGGACTGCAAAAGCATGTCATCATCATTATATAAAATGCATTTGAGCCTCTGGTGATAATTTGGTTCTTGGTCATAGAAAGACAGGCCCAGTCTTTTTTGTTTGCTCTGAGACTGAACAACTAAAGAGTTATTACAACTGACAGAGCAAATTGGATGAAACTTACAGCCCAGAGAAGTCATTCATTTATTCCCCTTCCTTGGGAAGGCCCCTATCCTCCTATCTGGCTGTTAGACTCTTCTCTCAGGGTTCTAGTCAGTGCTCTCCACTGCATGGAGATCTTTCCCATTAGGTGAGGGTCATATAATAGGGTCTTTATGAGGGATTTTGATAGTCTGTTCCATGTAGAAAACAGTAAATGTCAACTATTAGATGCTATCACCACCACCACCACATCATCATCACCACCATCATCTTCATCACAACCACCATCATCTTTATTATCCTTAGCAGCAGCAGTTTTTGGTTCTCAGATGCTCATAAATATGACTTTTGGATTCAAATGAGAATCCTATGCTGAGCCTCTCTTTTTCAGTTTTCCTTGTCCCTATGTTCTCATCCCCCCAGTTCTAGTTCTCCCTCCAGCCCATTTAAGACAAGCCTTACCCTCTTTGCCTCCCTTCCTCATCAAGCAGGGCTGGCCCCCTGCTGGTTCTGGGTCTCACTCTGTTCCTTCCAGCCTCTCCCTCACCATTGTGGCATCCCTTAGTTGCTCCTCCCCACCTAGGAATCTAAATCCCTCATTTGTTGTCAGTGCTTGTTTTCCTCTTCATTTCTCCTCTTGATGAGAGGGAAAATATTTTGACTGCTACGTAAGAAGGTCTGAAAACAGTGTATCCTCTTTGCAGTTAAAGGTCACTCAGCCTAGGTCCATAGAGCATCTGACTTTGAGGCCAGCATCCCAGTTTCTCCTCCCTTTTTTGACTTTCAGTTGCTCAAGGGTATATTTTGAGCCTGGACAACTATGCTGAGGGCCTTAAGGACTGTTCAGTTCAGTTCAGTTGCTCAGTCGTGTCCGACTCTTTGCGACCCCATGAATTGCAGCACCCCCTGTCCATCACCAACTCCCGGAGTTCACTCACACTCACGTCCATCGAGTTGGTGATGCCATCCAGCCATCTCATCCTCTGTCGTCCCCTTTTCCTCCTGCCTCCAATCCCTCCCAGCATCAGAGTCTTCCAATGAGTCAACTCTTCGCATGAGGTAGCCAAAGTACTGGAGTTTCAGCTTTAGCATCATTCCTTCCAAAGAACACCCAGGGCTGATCTCCTTTAGAATGGACTGGTTGGATCTCCTTGCAGTCCAAGGGACTCTCAAGAGTCTTCTCCAACACCACAGTTCAAAAGCATCAATTCTTTGGCACTCAGCTTTCTTTACAGTCCAACTCTCACATCCATACATGACCACAGGAAAAACCATAGCCTTGACTAGACGGACCTTTGTTGGCAAAGTAATGTCTCTGCTTTTCAATATGCTATCTAGGTTGGTACGTCTTGTTAAAAACATGTTTAGGTATATTTCTTTAAATACTATGTTGTTGGAAAAACAAGACTCATAGTTTTGATTTTAGACTGAAACACAATGGTATCTTTATAATATTTCAATTATATTATGGGTTCAGTAAACTTTTAGGAGCTAACTTACACACCTAACCACGCTATGAAACTGCCAGTGTGAGGAAGTGCATTTTAAGTGCATGTAACATATCTCTTCTAACCTATGTCCCTTCTGAAGGCCCATGATATGTTCACAGAAGTAAATGTTCATTGAATGAACAAAGAACAGAATCCATTGTCCTTAGTATTTAGGGCTTTTTATGTCCCTGATTTGTTCTGGGTTCCAGATAATTTGATATCTATCTTAATGTGCCCCAGGGAAGAAGACTAGAATGTTTGTTTTCTAGAATGATGATGTCCAATGTAGTGGTCACTAGCCACCTGTGACTGTTGAACACTTACAGTGTGACTAGTGTGGCTTAGAAACAGAATCTTAATAATATAGTTAAATTTTTAAATACATGCTTTAGTTATTTGAGTATATTTAAACATGTTTAGAATAACTTGGGTAGGTGAATACTAAAGTTATATGTGTGGCGCAGCACTAGTTACACAAAGTAGTGAATACACTAAAAACTGCTGAAATATGCATTTTAAAATGAATTTTATGTTGTATGAATTAAACCTCAACTTTGAAAGTATAGAGAAAAAGAGTGAGTGGAGAAGATTTCCTCCCCTCCAGGGCTCAACAGACGGAGTGCATATAATACAGAATAATTGTACCCTGTGGGGTGAGTGCGAATGCTTTTTTGGTGTCAATACAGAAGCACATGTCCACCCAAATCCTGTACGAGACTTTACTTAGTCAACATCCAGCATCTTTCTATCCTGTGCAGGCCAGAAAACAAGCAACTCTATTTTCCATATTCCTTTGCACCTAGAGTTGTTAATACTATTTAGGTTCTGCCCTTAAGATGCATTTTCTGGAGTTTTGAAAGTGCAACAGTTAGAGGAGGAGACAGTGAGAACATAAGGGTGGACAGGCACAGAAGCCTAGTTTGGGGTGGTCAGAAAAGTCTTCCTGAGCTTCTGTCTTTAAGGAGAAGTAGCTTGGACCTGGGAATTGAATTTACTCATGTTTAGTTGTTTACTTCTTTATTTGGAAAATCCATAAAGTTCCCGGATCTTTGATAAGACCTGCCTGTCTGAGGGTATGTCTTCTGCCCTTAAAGGTCTCCAGAGACTGAAGGCTTGGGAAACAAAAGAATACCCAGGGTGCAAGGACACTTCAAGGAGTGGGAAACTTTGGAGAGACCCTCTGTTGGTCAGCTGGTTTGAGTCCCTGGTTCAGGACTCAGAACCCACCCACTAGTTCCAGCAGAAGGGATTGATTACAAGGGTGGATGGGAAGAGTTAAGGCATGTGATCTGGACTGAGCAGGATTACTGCCCAAGCATCACAGTAGATCTGGGCTGCCGAGGCTGCTGCTGCCGCCTCTGTGGTCAAGAAGCTGGCAGATAGCCTGTGGTGCTGGGAAGCTGGTACCACAGCTGCTGGCAAAAGAGCCACCGCTTTTTCCAAGATCAGAAAACCACTGTCACAGCTTCTGGCCCAGAATCAGGTTACTTCTACTGTGATCCCCATGAGCACAGTGAACCCCTTATGCTCTCACTGTTTCCTGCTCTAACTGTTACACATTCAAAACTCCAGCAAATACATCTCATTGATGGAACTTAAATAGTATTCAGAACTCTGGGTACAAGGGAATGTGGAAAATAGAGCTGTTTGTTTTCTGGCCTGTACAGTATAGACAGATGACTAAGCCAGTTCACAGAATCTGCCATTAGGTCTTGTACAGGATTTGGGTGGACACTCAGAATTGAACTTTGATCGTCTGCACTGTGGGCCTGTCGATCTGTGGATGGGCACAGTGTACCCAGCAATGACTTCTGGTCTCTCCAGTTATAAGACAGCCTATTGCAAGGACAGGTGATATATTTGGCTTCTTGATTTCTGCATTTTCTTGGAGAAGGATGCAGACATGCCAACAGTCAGCTGGACATGATTGCTGATCAGAAAGTAGGGGGAACACGTACAGGCACAGGGATAGATCAGCCAGGGCAGAGTGCTGCTGTAATTTAAAGTGTCCAACCCAAACTACACAGCCTGTAGTTTGTGTCTCCTTCTAACCCTCCTATACTGTCAGTGGTAATTTATAGAAATCATATGGAAGCTGTTTAAACAGGGCTGGAGATCATGTCTATAATACCTTATCAGTGATACAGATAAGCTCAGAGAGGTGAAGCAGTTTCCCCCATGTCACAGAGCTGGCTGTCATCAGGGTGAAGAATCTAAACCCAGTGTCCTGACCTGCTACTACCCAACCTGCGCTGTGCACTAGACTCAACTATAAACTAAGCCTGTGATTTGTCAGCCCAATCCTGAGAAATCCTGTGCCCAAGTGTGTCTTTCCCTTCACACTCATCACATGTCTGGCAAAGCACTGGTCCTAGATTGAGATTTTCAGATTGAGTGGAACTGACTTTTGGAAATGACCAAAAGCATCCAAAGTGAAGTCTGGGCATGCTTCAAAGGAAGAGGTGGCTTTAGAGCTGAGATGTGAGGAGTGAGTAGAAAGGTAGGAGGAGACAGGAGAACAGCACAGTATATGCAGAACTCTGCTCGGCGCCGATGCCCAGGAGCAGGGGAGGTGAGCTGCTGGGGTGAGGCTCAGTGGTTGTTAGCTGGGTCCATGGAAAGGAGGCCCTGGTGACAGTGCCCACTAGGAGGGCTTCTGTTCTCTGCCTTGCCAGATGCGTATAAGGCCAGTAGGAGGTTGAATAAGGGATTGGGAGGGAGAGTGGAAGTGGAGGCTTGAGACAAGGGCAGAAGCCAGCACATGACCCAGCAAGTGGGGTGAGCTGTGAGTGAAGGCAGAGCAGGGTCCCTTAATTTGTTTTTCTTAAATGGTTGTGTGTAATTTTATTTCCTTATAAACCATTTAAAGGTAAGTGAGTTTGGGTGTTTTGCATTATGGTTTTTGTTTTAGATCGAATGGTTTTTGTATTGCTTAAAAGAAAAAGATATTAATTAGAACCTGAAAATAAGCTAGTTTAAAGTGCATCTGTGAGTGTCTTTGAATTTAAACTTGCGTGAAGTGAGCACACAACATTTTTGGCATTGTGCTTGGGTTGTGTTTGAGAATAAAAAGTGGGCTGGATGTGAGGTTATGAAAGTAGTCATTAGAGAGCATGTTAAGCTTGAGCAAACACATTCACATATACAGATATTTTTAAGGCTTCTAGCTTAAACTATGGATCGGTATAGTTCTATATTCAAACAGTAGTAATCACACTTTAAGAGAATGGTGTGCTTTGCATGGAGAGTTCCCATTTATATTGATAGTATTTATGTGGCAAATTGAATGCTGGGCCCTTTATTCAAATACAGTGGAATATGTTTGTGGTTTTGGCACTTGAAACATGTTCTCCAGTCACCAAATAGCCAAAATTCTCTTTGGTGCTTTTCATATAAGAGTGCAACTAAAATTCATTTGATCACCTTTTTTGTTGTTTTGGAGTAATAATTGAGCTCCTCTCTTCTGTGGCTTGCAGGAGATATGGATTTAGCCGCCAGAGCAAAACAGAAAAGGTAAGAAATGCTTGGCTAATGGGAGAGCACATTTGAGATATGGAAGTATCCCTCTACTTTGCCTCTGTCTGACACTGACAGGCTCCCAAAAGGGATGGGACAACAAGGCTCTGGTCCTTGAGCAACCCCAGTCAGCAGGGGTGTACCAGCTGCTTTTGATCCCTGCATCTTCCTCCTGGTGTTCCCAATCTGCTGCCTCTGCAGGTTGGGGAACTGCGACACCTCCTCATCATGGGACTGGAAATGAAGGGTGATTGAAAATCATGGCCCCAGGGTCAAACATGTGGGCTTTAATAACTCTAAAATGGGGGCCTGAGCATCCTCATCTGATGAGAGACACCCTAGATGGGTGTGAACAGCCTCCTGGCAGTGAGAGAGAGCACAGTGTACATTACAGGCTGGGTATGTACTAAGCCTGGAGTGGAAAAAACAGGAAGTCAAGATGGGGTTTTATAACTTCATAAAGAAATCGCAGAGTTTTCTCTTCATTCATATTTTTTTGTGTGTGTATGTGTTTATTCATGATTCTTAATTGCCAGCAGCAGGGCAGGCATATAAATCTTACAGTGCTACCCTTTCCAGTGTCCAGGCCCTTTGGTCAGGCTAAACAACTCTGTGAGGAAGATACTCATTCCTGTTTTTCAGATCAAAAAGCTGAGGTTCAGAGAGGCTCAGTGATTTGTCCAAGATCACACAGCTCCTAAAGTGCCATAAAAAGAATCTGAACGCAGGTCCGTGTGACATCAAAGCCTGTGCTCTTACCTACTGCCTTTTCAGTAATAATGTGCTAGCCAAAGCGGCTGGTGACCTCTTAAAGAGTCCATAGCCGAGGTCCAGTGAACCTGTTTTCTCACTCCCTACCCAACCCCTGGATTTTCTTAAGTGAGACACAGCTCCTCCCCCTACTCTCCTGCCGCCCCTCCGCTGTCTAGACCCCATTCCCGGTGCTTCCCGTGAGCCTTCCCTGACCCCAGCCTCCCTCTGCTTCCTGTGGTCATTGTCTCAGTCCTCAGAGGGCGCTGAGGTGCATATGTTCTAAGGCCAGACTGGCTGGTTTCAAATGCTAGTTCCTCCCTTTCACTGCATGATTTCCGTCAGTACACTTAATTGTTGTGCCTCAGTTTATGGCATCTGTAAAATGGGGGCAGAAGTTGTACTAGCTCACAACACTGTTGTGAAGATTAAAATGTAAAAGATGTAGAATAATCCAACTCAGAGTGCACATTTACTAAGTGTGAACTATCATCATTATTATTACCATTAATAATCATTTATGCATTCATTATGACATCTTTTCTTGGTTTTCTCATTTTCGCATTTGTGTTTTCACTCAACCAAACAGCCATTTCTTCCAAAGCAAGGCGTTTCTGGATTAGAGTGTCATGGGGTAACTGTATTGTATATAAGAATTTGATATGTATGTATAATATATAATTTTAGGTCTGAAAACAATGTCTGTGTATATGACTGTATTCTGAAATAAGGCAATTTGATTATGGTTGGAAAAATTATGAGATGTCCATGAAATATTATTCATATTGGCCTTGCCTTATCATTCTCATGTCAGATGGTACATTTGAACTGGAAGTCTTAACCCCTGCAGATATACACAAGTGCTCAGGCCAGCCCCTGGAGCCACTCATATGCTTAAGTACATCCCAGAATTGGGATGGTCTCAGAGGGATATCTGAGGCCAATCCTCTCATTCAACCCCAAGAGATCCTAATATCCAGAGAAGGTAAATCTGAGATCAGTAGCTTGTGAATGGCAAAGATGGAGCTAAAACCAAGAACTCTAGACTCACAGCGCAGGCTTGGGGAGCAGCCATGATTCCAGGTGTCCTGAGTGTGGTACATTTTGAACCTGAGCTGGGTTTATAGCATGGAGCTTGAGCATCAGGACAAGCAGCTTAGAGTCTTATCCTTTAAACCTTTAAACTAGCGATTTTCAAATTTTGTTGACAGCTCTTGATAGTAGGAGTTATTTTCATCATGGTTTAGTAGACACACACACCCCCCCCACCCACCCAAAAGCACTCTGATATGTTCTGTTATTTGTATTTAGATGCCAGTCATACCTGCTAGTGGAGACGGCAGGGGCACCCCACTCCAGTTCTCTTGCCTGGAAAATCCCATGGATGGAGGAGCCTGGTGGGCTGCAGTCCATGGGGTCACTAAGAGTCGGACAGACTGAGCGACTTCACTTTCACTTTTCACTTTCCTGCATTGGAGAAGGAAATGGCAGCCGACTCCAGTGTTCTTGCCTAGAGAATCCTAGGGATGGGGGAGCCTGGTGGGCTGCCGTCTATGGGGTCGCACAGAGTCGGACACGACTGAAGCGACTTAGCAGCAGCAGCAGCATACCTGCTAAATTGCTTTCATATCCACTCATGCACCTCAGCTGAAAAAAAGGCAGTGATCTAGTCTTAAAGAAATTAAAGTAGGGGAAGACCCAATCACAGTGCATGGATAAGTCTGGCAAAGGTCTATGGCCTGATAGGAATTTAATCAGCGAGTAGTTCAGAGACGGAGGCAGGCATTGAGCAAGCCCCAAGACTCCACCTGTTTGGCATGTGGTTGGAGTGGAGGCTGAGGTCTCTGGATTTTGCATCCTTTCTCAGGGGCTGGGTCATTTGTCCAGATCTGTGTGTTTTCTTTCACCGACTTATGGCTCTTTGCAGTGTTACCCTTTCTCTACTGTCTCCACCGATAGTGCTCAGCCACAGTTTTTACATCTTCCCTTCCAGGCTGAGGACAAGAAAACGGCACTTCCGACGGGGCTGTTGACTGCAGAAAAAGCTGATGCCCACGAGGAGGATGAGCTTCAAGCTGCTGAAGAAGTGAGTGATCCATGTGGCCCTCTAGGGTTTCTGCATAAATCTTTTGGAGAGAAATATCACTTTCTTTTTTTTTTTTTTTAATTTTATTTTATTTTTAAACTTTACATAATTGTATTAGTTTTGCCAAATATCAAAATGAATCCACCACAGGTATACAATATCACTTTCATCTCCAGTTTTCCGGAATGGCCAGCTACCGTTGGCTGTTTTTTCACACTCTTTTCAGTCTCCTTCCATCACTTCTCATGAGACTCACCATAAAATGAGACTGGGTAAAACAGCCGTTGGATTCCACTGAAAAGCCCTGTTTAGATACCCAGCTTAAGCCTTTTGTGGGCAGACCTGCTCACTACTACTTCTCCCCATTCCTCTTTTAGCAGCGTATTCAGTCCTTGATGACCAAGATGACCGCCATGGCACATGAGGAGGTGAGGCGGGTGTGGCCACTAGGGTGGGCGTGGTGTGGAGAGGGAGATTTGGAACCAACCTGCTCTGTGGTGGAGGGCCCTCTCTTTTTAGCACTCTGCTTCTTGTTTCCTGGGATCTTTCTTTGGGGAACTTTTTATACATGCACGGTGTTGCCATTCATGGGAACCTCTCAGAGGGAGACCTGAAGGACCTTTGTGAAGACAGGATGTCCCAGCTGGATGGCATCACAGGACCCATGTGGGAGAGCTGTGGTTCAGTCCTGCTTGTCCACAACCACATGTGGCATTCAGGACAGGAGCCCCTGTCTCCTGTTTCTCTCCTATACCATCTGAGTAGATGGTAGGGCACTGAATTTATATTCCCTTTTCTCAGAGCTCACGACCTGTCCCGAAGGTTTATCCAGGTGCTTTGAAAGAGAATCCTTCTTTACGGTAGGAAAGATCTATGACACTCAGAAGGTAGTTCAGGAATTCTGAAATCCCTTTTCCTCTCCCATTTCCACTTTCTTCCTCTGAGTCCTATGCCTGCCAAGTTCCTTTTAGGCTCTTTTTAATGATCCTCAGCAACAAAAACCATGGGATGGGGTGTAAATGGTGAAGAATGATTTTCTAGAGATACCCAGGGTCCGAGGAGAATCTTAACAGAGTTTGCTGAGTGATTCAGGAGGGAATGAGGTGAGGTAACCTTTGTCCTGAGGCTTGTTTTCTCCCTTCCTTGTTGATGAACACGTGAGGAAAAGCCAAATTACTTTTCCCCCAGGAATGTTATCTGTTTTGCTGTAGTCATGCTCAGGGTTTCCAATGTGTGAAAGCCAGTGCATGTCCTTGAGAGCACACCCTCCCTTGTGATTGCAGAGCCGGCCGACCGCAAGCTCCGTGGGCCAGATCGTGGGCCTATGCTCTGCCGAGATCAAGCAGATTGTGTCTGAGTATGCAGAAAAGGTAGGTGGGAACCCAGCTGAAGCCATCTCCTCAGTAATGCCCAAGAATTTGTCCTTCTGCTTCCCTACCCCTCCCAGCACTGATGGAGGCAGGTTGTAATTCATCTGCCACATTTGTCAGAATATCCACCGTGTAGCGCCATCCACATTTGCCCATTAGCTAAATTCATTTTCTTCTACAGTGACTATTTTTCTATAAATATAAAGAGAAAACCTGTCTCTTGGAGCAATTATTGCATCTGATAGATGGATGCCTTAGGGACAGCACCCACATTTTTCCTTCTCTATCAGGCTTCCTATAACTTGGGCACAGTTTGGTGGATGAGGCTGAGGGATGAAGCTTTGCCACTTAGGAGATAAACCCCATAACTCAGCCAAGCCCAAGGCAAAATTTTGTGTCCTGCTTTATTAAAAGGGTATAGAATGAACAAAAGCCTGAAAGTCATATTTCAGCATTAGATTTTTTTTCCATCCTAAGAATAGGCAGCAGGACCTTGAATATTTCAGGGAGACAGTGATTAATCATTTTGCACATAACTGATTCTGGTCTGGCTGAGATGTAGTATCAGTAAAATCAGATTTACAGGGCCTTGTTTCACATCCTCCTTTCCCCAACCCTGCCCCCTCTGCCCGCCTAAAACGATGTCTGTTCAAGCATCCACTTTCAGTTTCCCTGTCTCAAAAGCCTTGACAACAAATGAGCTCTGCCCTGACCCTCTGTGCAATGGTCTTCTGAAGAGATTGCACAGATGATATAGTTGGACAGTGGATGTCACCTGTAATCTGGGAGTTATAATCAGCTCTAAGCACAATAGTGGTCATCTCACACAAAGTGAGGGGCTTTCTGAGCAAGATTGAGTAAAATGGTACAGAGTAGTGTTTAGCAGAGGGGCAGGGGCAGAGGGAGGGTGAGATGGGTAAAGGGGATCAGTAGTATGGTGAAGGATGGAAACCAAACTTCTGTTGGTGAGCACACTTCCAGAAGTAGAAATGAAGTTGAAATAAAAATAAAAACTCATGTTACAAGTCAACTTAAGAAAAAACAGCATAGAATGTCTAGGGATGGGGTTCTCTTGTTTTCCCCACTAGGTTTTCTGACCCAACTTTCATATTAGAATCCAAAGTGAAAGAAAGTGAAAATTGCTCAGTTGTGTCCAACTCTTTGCAACTCCATGGACTATACAGTCCATGGAATTCTCCAGGCCAGAATGCTGGAGGGAGTAGTCTTTCTTTTCTCCAGGGGATCTTCCCAACCCAGGGATCGAACCCAGATCTCCTGCATTGCTGGTGGATTCTTTACCAGCTGAGCCACAAGGGAAGCCCAAGAATACTGGAGTGAGTAACCTATCCCTTCTCCAGGGGATCTTCCCGACCCAGGAATCGAACCGGGGTTTGCTTCATTGCAGGCAGATTCTTTACCAACTAAGCTATCAGGGAAGCCTAATAGAATCCAAAGCATCCTTTATTTTAATTTACCACCTAGAAAAGGTGACAGTGGTTAGAGTGTCATCTGACATTTGACCAAGGATTTAGGTCATCCTGAAAGTACCAGTAGAATCAAGACTTGAAGACATAGGTGTGGAAAAGAGTGATTAATTCACTGCCCTGAGAAGAAGTGTCTTGCTTTGCTGTCAGCACACACAGACCTGGATGGCAAGGGGGTGAGCCTGTACCTGCCCATAGGTTGCCACATAGCATCACTGATTCAGTTTTTACAGAAACACAAACATACGGGGTACTCACTGCTCTTCCTCCGGGGACTCTGACTTTTATCTTTATACCTGCCCACTGTAAGTAGATAGGAGCTTAGATTATTATAAGAGAGGAAGCAAATAGGTCTCCTTCGTACACATGTCCTTGCCTTGTAGTCTTGAAGCTAACTTGTCTTCCCCATCAGCTCTGCAGTTCCATGATTCCTGCTGTATCCCTGGGCTCACTGGGCTTCCCGTCCCTCACCCTTGTGCAGTGATGTGATGGCTGTATTTTGTGTTCTGTCCCTCTGTTCTGCTCTGCCAGGAAAGAATGAAATTAGAAGTCGTTTTGGACAGGTCTTTTTCCAAGGATGTGTATAATTAAAATACTTTCCTGGTGGCTCAATGGTAAAGAATCCACCTGCCAATGCAGGAAACACAGGTATAATCCCTGGATCAGGAAGATGCCCTAGAGTAGGAAATGGCAACCCACTCCAGTATTCTTGCCTGGGAAATTCCATGGACAGAGAAGACTGTCAGGCTACAATCCATGGGATTGCAAAGAGTCAGGTATGATGGAGCACACACACATACATATAATTAAAACTTCTCATGGAGTTGGAGTTCACCAGTTCATTGCTTGATTATGTTGTTTGTATTGGGTAGATCATATATCATTAAATATGAGGGTTTTTGTAATTGAATTGATTTTAATTCTATTCCCATATGACAGTTATTTCACGTTTGCATATTTAATCCAGTATCTGTCCCAGATATCCATGGTGGCACCTAGTTGCAACCATCATGTGTGTGTAAAAGAGGCAAAACAGTGCAGTTACAAATACAGCATTCAAGTCCTGTCTTGGTTCACGTCTGTCTCCTCAGCTTCCCAGCTCTGTGATCTTGGCCACTTTATTTAATCGCTTTGCCCTAGTATCTTCATCTATAAAATGAGAATAATGTAACTCTCCTGGCAGGATGGCAGGGTATTGTGAAGGTTAAGTGAAATGTGACAAAAATGCCCAAAACAGTGCCTGGGGCACATTATAGCCATGCAGCTAATGGTAACCTTTATTTATACTTTTATAAACTGCATTTTTTTTTTGTCACATTAAGTCCTAAATATTTTCCATATTTCTAGTCTTCATAATTATGTGAATACTAGATAATCTAGCACAATTCATTAAACATTTCCCTGTTGTTAGACTTTTGTTTGCCATTGTAGATAATCCTCTTGTAAAATCTGAACAAATGATTTCTTTGGAAAGATTTTGTAGGAGTCTAAAGATTGGATTCTGACTCCTCTGTGTTGCTTTATAAATAAGTTGTAGCGATATAAAATACTGCCTCCATGAAGGGGCTTCCAGGATGGTCCAAGCGTCTCCCCCTCTGTTCATTTGTCTAACTTGCTACCTTAGTGGCTATAAAATAGTACCTCTTTGGACCACTGAGTGGCTTGAACATAATTGCATGTTTTTGTTTGCTCTGTTTTCTGCTTATTTGACTGATCTATTGAAGCCTTTACTCACTTATCCTTTGGGTATCTGATGTTTTCCTTGTAAATTTGATTAAAGTCTCTATTGTAGATTTAAATATTTTGTCACAGTGATGCACATATTTCTCAGGCTGTTCTTTGATTTGTGTATTGCTTTTCTTTTCATGCAAGGCGTTGGTACCCAAATTGATCAGTCTTTTTGTTTCAAAATAGCAGTGTTTTTTTTACATTGATCTGATAAGTAATTCATTACATTTCAGCTCATAATTTTTTATTAATGTTTAATCCTTTATGCTACATAGAGTTCATTCTTATTTAGTCCACAATCTGGATCCATCCTAGTTTTCCTGCTCCTATCCACTTACCCTAATACTGTTTATCAAATAATTTCTTTATACTCATTTGGAGATACTTTGTTATTTTTTTATATTTTAGATCTAATTTAAGCTCTGTATTTTCTTGCTTTCTTGGTTTATGCTTCTGTTTTTATGAACAAACCATGATAAAATCATGTTTGCTTTTTGTTTTTCTTAATTTGCTTTGTTTGCTGTTGTCAGTGTCCTCCAGTCAAAGACCTCTGGGAACACACCCATAGTTAGACAAGTTGGGTTTATTGCTGGTTGAAGGAGACCACACAGCAGTGGGGAATCATACAGCATCTCAATAAAGAGGCCTTAGAAAAGACTTATGGGATTCAGACTTCTTTTAGGTGATTTAGGGGAAGATTAGAGAAAGTAGAGCTTTGCTCTGAGTTAGATGCATTAAGGAGGGATAATTCGATGAATCAGTGTCTAAAGAAATCTTCTCTGTGGGCCAAGGGAAAAGAATCACAGTTAAAGCTCTGTGTTCATATTAGCCAGTATAGGGGGATGTTTGATCATTTAGGGGATTTGAATAGTGTTCATGTTTTTGCCCATATACAGACATTACAGAGTGGTCATGTTTTTTTCCTTGAACCTTGTGACCCTGTCTGATGTTGATGTCCTCTGGAGTTATTTATATTTAACACAAAAGCCTCGTGTGAATGCAGCCCAGCTCCCAGCAACACCAGGGCCTTGCTGAGAGTGCCAGATTGGCTCTCAGATGTCAGGGGTTGCTTTTCTCTTTTTCTGTAAATTTAGTATGTGTTGCTACATAGCAATATTACACAAATACAGTGGTCTGAAATAACATCGTGTATTATCTCATGGTTTCTGTGTTTGGCACAGTATAGCAGGGTCCTTTGTTTCAGACTCTTACAAAGTTAGTGAAGGTGCTGGTCTGGACAGTAGTCTCATCTGAGGCTCGACTGGGGAAGGATCCACTTCCAAGTTCACATGGTTCTTGGCAGCATTCAGTCCTTTGACACCTGTTGGCTGAGGTCTGGCTGTCAGCTAGAAGCTACCCTCAGTCCCTTGCCAGCTGTGCCTCTCCAACGTTACCACTTGTTTCAGCAAGTGAAGCCCCTCCACACATTACAGTTTTATGTGACATTGATGTGCATGCAATCACATTCATCCCACCATGTTTGCAGAGACTGGGGCTCTGTCAGAGTTGTCCACCATGGTGTGTTTGTTTTTCTCTTTAATCTTACTGCCATAAATTGGACTGAAATAAGGCAATTCATCTAAAAATCCATGCCCCTACCTTCAGGGCCTCAGTAATGAAATGCTTGAAAGTAAAGATGGAATTGAAGAATGCTCAGGTGGAAAGCCTTTTGGTGGAACTTGAAAGAAACCCAAATTGGGCTGAGATCAGGATGAATTTTTGCTTAGTGAAAAAAAGGAACAATAATTTTTGGAAGATGAAAGTGTGAAAATGATTTTGTGCCTCAGAAATGAATCAAACAGCCTGCTTGGTGCAAGTCATTAGACGGTCAGCAGGCACTGAAAAATAAAAATGAAGTGAAAAACATATGCAGGCTTCTCTTTCACTGGTAAAGTTCAGTAGTTCTTATAACAGTATAACATAGTACCTAATTCATGTGTTTCAAAGCAAGTCCCTCAGATGTGTAACTCAATTTAATATGTTCCTGTAAAGCAACAGGGAAGAAGAACACAAAGAAGCTTCCATGTACATAATTCATGAGTATTGACAGAGTCCAGCCAGAGAGCTCCATCTCTGATTGTTTCCAGAAGGAGCACCCTTCCCAGAATGTGCTTGCTGAGTCATCACTGTGCCTTGTGGTACTGCTGTCTAACATGCTCCCTGCATCTTATCATTCACTGTTACAGGCAAGAGGAATATAGTACTGTGATTTGCAGAAAACTAAGGGTTTGGCTGTCCCCATAGTACTTGCACTCTACTATACCAGAAGGAAGGGGAAGGAAACAGAGCCAGGCAAGGGCAGGAAGGGACTCTGACTCAATGCCACGTGTCAACCAGCTGTACACCATTTTGACTCATGTGCAACTAAGTCTTTCCTGGTCAGCATCTCCCTGAGACAGGATATGAAAACATTTTGTAGGTCACAGGTCTGTTGGGGAATCAGAAGAATCTACCCTGCTTTTTTTCTGTGCCATTATCGCTCTCGCAAACATGGTGAATGTTCCAAAAACCCTCCGGACTTTCTGTAAGAAGTGTGGGAAGCACCAGCCCCACAAAGTGACACAGTACAAGAAGGGCAAGGATTCTCTGTATCTGGCGTTATGACAGGAAGCAGAGTGGCTATGGTGGGCAGACTACACCGATTTTCCGGAAAAAGGGTGAAACTGCAAAGAAGATTGTACTGAGTCTTGAATGTGTGAGCCCAACTGCAGATCAAAGAGCGTGCTGGCTATTAAGAGATGCAAGCATTTTGAGCTGGGAGGTGATAAAAAGAGAAAGGGCCAAGTGATATAGTTTTGAGATTCATATTTTGTTTTATTATGAAGACAATAAAAATTTGAGGTCGTTTACTTCATTTAGTTTCAGTTGGTTTTTTGGGAAGGGAAATAAAAGTGCCATCAAAAAAAAAAAAAAAAAGAATCCACCCTAAGTGCCATCTCATTGCCAGGTACTTTAAAAACACTTTATTAAATACAGTTGATTTATAATATTATATTACTTTCAGGTATACAGTATAGTGATTCAATATTTTTATAGACTGCTCTCCTTTTAAAATTATTACAAAATAATGGCTATAATGTATCCTTGATACACAAGGTACCCTTGTTGCTTATTTATTTTATAAATAGTATTAACAGTTTTGCCAAGAGAATGCACTGGTCATAGCAAACACCCTCTTGCAACAACACAGGAGAACTCTACACATGGACATCACCAGATGGTCAACACCGAAATCAGATTGATTATATTCTTTGCAGCCAAAGATGGAGAAGCTCTATAGAGACAGCAAAAACAAGACCGGGAGCTGACTGTGGCTCAGATCATGAACTCCTTATTTCCACATTCAGACTTACATTGAAGAAAGTAGGGAAAAACACTAGACCATTCAGGTTTGACCTAAATCAAATCCCTTATGATTATACAGTGGAAGTGAGAAATAGATTTAAGGGACTAGATCTGATAGACTGAGTGCCTGATGAACTATGGACGGAGGTTTGTGACATTGTACAGGAGACAGTGATCAAGATCATCCCCAAGAAAAAGAATTGCAAAAAAAGCAAATGGCTGTCTGAGGAGGCCTTACAAATAGCTGTGAAAAGAAGAGAAGCAGAAAGCAAAGGAGAAAAGGAAAGATATTCCCATTTGAATGCAGAGTTCTAAAGTATAGCAAGGAGAGATAAGAAAGCCTTCCTCAGCGGTCAATGCAAAGGAATAGAGGAAAACAATAGAATAGGAAAGACTAGAGATCTTTTCAAGAAAATTAGAGATAAGGGAACATCTCATGCAAAGATGGGCTCGATAAAGGACAGAAATGGTATGGACCTAACAGAAGCAGATGATATTAAGAGGTGGCAAGAATACACAGAAGAACTACACAAAAAAAGATCTTCACAACCCAGATAATCACGGTGATGTGATCACTCACCTAGAGCCAGACATCCTGGAATGTGAAGTCAAGTGGGCCTTAGAAAGCATCACTACGAACAAAGCTAGTGGAGGTGATGGAATTCCAGTTGAGCTGTTTCAAATCCTGAAAGATGATGCTGTGAAAGTGTTGCACTCAGTATGCCAGCAAATTTGGAAAACTCAGCAATGGCCACAGGACTGGAAAAAGTCAGTTTTCATTCCAATCCCAAAGAAAGGCAATGTCAAAGCATGCTCATACTACCGCACAATTGCACTCATCTCACACACTAGTAAAGTGATACTCTAAATTCTTCAAGCCAGGCTTCAACAATATGTGAACCGTGAACTTGCAGATGTTCAAGCTGGTTTTAGAAAAGGCAGAGGATTGAGAGATCAAATTGCCAACATTCGCTGGATCATCAAAAAAGCAGGAGTTCCAGAAAAACATCTATTTCTGCTTTATTGACTATGCCAAAGCCTTTGATTGTGTGGATCACAATAAACTGTGGACAATTCTGAAAGAGATGGGAATACCAGACCACCTGCCTAGCCTCTTGGAAATCTGTTTGCAGGTCAGGAAGCAACAGTTAGAACTGGACATGGAACAACGGACTGGTTCCAGATAGGAAAAGGAATACATCAAGGGTGTATATTGTCACCCTGCTTATTTAACTTATATGCAGAGTACATCATGAGAAACGCTGGGCTGGATGAAGCACAAGCTGGAATCAAGATTGCCAGGAGAAATATCAATCACCTCAGATATGCAGATGACACCACCCTTATGGCAGAAAGGGTAGAAATAAAGAGCCTCTTGATGAAAGTGAAAGAGGAGAGTAAAAAAGTTGGCTTAACGCTGAACATTCAGAAATCTAAGATCATGTCATCCGGTCCCATCACTTCATGGCAAATAGATGGGGAAACAGTGGAAACAGTGGCTGACTTTATTTTTGGGGGCTCCAAAATCACTGCAGATGGTGATTGCAGCCATGAAATTAAAAGACGCTTACTCCTTGGAAGGAAAGTTATGACCAACCTAGGCAGCATATTAAAAAGCAGAGACATTACTTTGCCAACAAAGGTCTGTCTAGTCAAAGCTGTGGTTTTTCCAGTAGTCATGTATGGATGTGAGAGTTGGACTATAAAGAAAGTTGAGCACCGAAGAATTGATACTTTTGAACTGTGGTGCTGGAGAAGACTCTTGAGAGTCCCTTGGACTGCAAGGAGATCCAACCAGTCCATCGTAAAGGAGATCAGTCCTGGGTGTTCATTGGGAGGACTGATGTTGAAGCTGAAACTCCAGTACTTTGGCCACCTTATGTGAAGAGCTGACTCATTTGAAAAGACCCTGATGTGGGGAAAGATTGAGGGCAGGAGGAGAAGGGGATGACAGAGGATGAGATGGTTGGATGGCATCACCGACTCAATGGACATGAGTTTGGGTAAACTCCGGTAGTTTGTGATTGACAGGGAGGCCTGGGGTGCTGCAATTCATGGGGTCACAAAGAGTCGGACTCATCTGAGGGACTGGACTGAACTGAACTGAGTATTAATACTTCGTATCTCTTAATCCCATACCCCTATCTTGTTCCTCCCCCAACTCCTTTCCCTACTGGTAACCATTAGTTTGTTTTCTATATGTGAATTTGTTTTATTTCTTAGATTCTACATATAAATGATGACATAAAATATTTGTCTTTCTGGCTTTTTTCACTAAGCATAATACTCTCTATGTCCCTCCATGTTGTTGCAAATGGCAAAATTTCATTTTTTATGGCTGAGTAACACTCCTTTGTGTGCATGTGTATATACAGTGACATCATTTTCATTCATCTGTTGATGGACACTCAGGTTGCTTCCACATCTTGACTGTTTTAAGTAATGCTGCTGTAAACATTGAGGTGCATGTACCGTTTTTGAAGTAACATTTATGGTTTTGGGGGATATATACCCACAAGTGGAATTACTGGATTATATAGTAGTTCTACTTTTAGGCTTTTGGCGAACTTCCATACTGTTTTCCATAGGTGCTGCACCAGTCTGCATTCCCGTCAGTAGTGTACAAGGGTTCCCATTTCTGTACATCCTCCCTGATATGTGTTATTTATAGGCTTTTTGATGATAGCCATTCTGATAGATGTGATAGCTTTTTATGGTTTTGATTTACATTTCTCTAATAGTGATGTTGAACATCTTTTCATGGGCCTGTTAGCCATCTGTGTATCTTTTTTAGGAAAATGTGTGTTCAGATCTTCTGCCCATTTTTTAATTGGGGTTTTTTTTTAATATTGAGTTGTATGAGCTGTGTATTATGAACACTAATCCCTTATTGATCATATCACTGGTAAATATTTTCTCCCATTCCGACAGTTGTCTTTTCATTTTGTCAGTGGTTTCCTTTGCTTTGCAAAAGCTTTTAAGTGTAATTAGGTCCTTGGAAGGAAAGTTATGACCAACTTAGATAGCATATTAAAAAGCAGAGATACTACTTTGCCAACAAAGGGCCGTCTAGTCAAGGCTATGGTTTTTCAGTGGTCATGTATGGATGTGAGAGTTGGACTGTAAAGAAAGCTGAGCACCAGAGAATTGATGCTTTTGAACTATGGTGTTGGAGAAGACTCTTGAGAGTCCCTTGGACTGCAAGGAGATCCAACCAGTCCATCGTAAAGGAGATCAGTCCTGGGTGTTCATTGGGAGGACTGATGTTGAAGCTGAAACTCCAGTACTTTGGCCACCTTATGTGAAGAGCTGACTCATTTGAAAAGACCCTGATGTGGGGAAAGATTGAGGGCAGGAGGAGAAGGGGATGACAGAGGATGAGATGGTTGGATGGCATCACCGACTCAATGGACATGAGTTTGGGTAAACTCCGGTAGTTTGTGATTGACAGGGAGGCCTGGGGTGCTGCAATTCATGGGGTCACAAAGAGTCGGACTCATCTGAGGGACTGGACTGAACTGAACTGAGTATTAATACTTCGTATCTCTTAATCCCATACCCCTATCTTGTTCCTCCCCCAACTCCTTTCCCTACTGGTAACCATTAGTTTGTTTTCTATATGTGAATTTGTTTTATTTCTTAGATTCTACATATAAATGATGACATAAAATATTTGTCTTTCTGGCTTTTTTCACTAAGCATAATACTCTCTATGTCCCTCCATGTTGTTGCAAATGGCAAAATTTCATTTTTTATGGCTGAGTAACACTCCTTTGTGTGCATGTGTATATACAGTGACATCATTTTCATTCATCTGTTGATGGACACTCAGGTTGCTTCCACATCTTGACTGTTTTAAGTAATGCTGCTGTAAACATTGAGGTGCATGTACCGTTTTTGAAGTAACATTTATGGTTTTGGGGGATATATACCCACAAGTGGAATTACTGGATTATATAGTAGTTCTACTTTTAGGCTTTTGGCGAACTTCCATACTGTTTTCCATAGGTGCTGCACCAGTCTGCATTCCCGTCAGTAGTGTACAAGGGTTCCCATTTCTGTACATCCTCCCTGATATGTGTTATTTATAGGCTTTTTGATGATAGCCATTCTGATAGATGTGATAGCTTTTTATGGTTTTGATTTACATTTCTCTAATAGTGATGTTGAACATCTTTTCATGGGCCTGTTAGCCATCTGTGTATCTTTTTTAGGAAAATGTGTGTTCAGATCTTCTGCCCATTTTTTAATTGGGGTTTTTTTTTAATATTGAGTTGTATGAGCTGTGTATTATGAACACTAATCCCTTATTGATCATATCACTGGTAAATATTTTCTCCCATTCCGACAGTTGTCTTTTCATTTTGTCAGTGGTTTCCTTTGCTTTGCAAAAGCTTTTAAGTGTAATTAGGTCCTTGGAAGGAAAGTTATGACCAACTTAGATAGCATATTAAAAAGCAGAGATACTACTTTGCCAACAAAGGGCCGTCTAGTCAAGGCTATGGTTTTTCAGTGGTCATGTATGGATGTGAGAGTTGGACTGTAAAGAAAGCTGAGCACCAGAGAATTGATGCTTTTGAACTATGGTGTTGGAGAAGACTCTTGAGAGTCCCTTGGACTGCAAGGAGATCCAACCAGTCCATCCTAAAGGAGATCAGTCCTGAGTGTTCATTGGAAGGACTGAGGCTGAAGCTGAAACTCCAGTACTTTGGCCACCTCATGCGAAGAGTTGATTCATTGGAAAAGACTCTGATGCTGGGAGGGATCGGGGGCAGGAGGAGAAGGGGACGACGGAGGATGAGATGGCTGGATGGCATCACTGACTTGATGGACGTGAGTTTGAGTGAACTCCGGGAGTTGGTGATGGACAGGGAGGCCTGGAGTGCTGCGATTCATGGGGTCGCAAAGAGTCGGACACGACTGACCGACTGAACTGAACTGAACTGATGTAGCTAATAATAAGTACCAGGTTTGCATACATGCCTGTCTGACTTTGAAACCAGTCTCTGTGACAGAGTAGTGTCCTCAGAGGGCAGCATGACAGCCTCCTTAGCCATCCTTAGTGTCTGCCTCCCAGGCTTTTTTCAGTGACAAAACATCGTTAGACTCTCCCAATGTCTAACTGCCCACCTTGGGCTGAGTGGAGTGAAGAGGCCAGGTCATGTTGGAAACTAACCACAGAAACAAGTAAAAAGGAAAATGATGCAGCCCAAGCATTCACACACAGTCGCACCTAAGCTATTGAAAACTGTGGAATTTTCTATTTGGAGTATGTGAGTGGCTTTTCATATCACTGGAAAATGCCACATTGAAATGTTCTCATCCAGCTCTCCAGAGTGTAATATCCTAGCCAGAAGACTATCAACATCTCAATCTTATTTTAAGAAGAGGCATTTTGGGTCATCAGGAGACTTATTTTTAGAAGGAATTCTTTTTCTCGGTAGGTTCTGAAATTTTTTTCCTGTCCAGCAATTAAGAAATTCTGACACAAATTACTTCTGACCTTTTGATTCTGAGAGCTGTTCTCTTGGCAGTTCATCGGAAGCCTGTATTCTGTCTTGAAATTTTATTTTTCAAGAGCATTTGGGGCATCTCATTAGTTGATTAGGACCTGTGTGTAACCACAGAGAGGTAATAGCCATGGTCTGGTCAGGGATGCACATATAAAAACCCAACGGGAAAAAACAAACAAACAAACAAACAAACAATGGAAGGAAAGTCTCCTCTAAAGAAAGCAGACAGCCACGTTGGTAGGTGTGGTCTGCATTAAAGTAGGTTTTGTCCCCCCTCAACCATGGTCAGGTTGGCTCTACCTGATAAAACCAGCCGAGAAAACTGCTGCAAGTTCTGTCACTCATTCACCTCAAGAGTAGCCTTCTAGGAGCCTTTTGGTTGCAAGTGATAGAAACTCTGCCTGGAATGGTGGTATAAGCAAAACAGAGCCTTTTTCAGCTCTCATAACAGGAGGTGGGGGTGTCCATGAAGGTAGGGGTCCCAGGGACTCACCTGCCTTGTCATCTCTCTCTGCCCTTGAAAACTTGCTTCACTCTGCCTCCCTGTCACCTGGGGGACCTCACCACAGACTGCTTCAGTCTCCAGCACCCTCCCATATCTGTGTGTAAAGTCCTAAGAAAGGGTTCTCCTTTGTTGGTTACAGGCTTCCCTTGCGGCTGAGCTGGTAAAGAATCCGCCTGCAATGCAGGAGACCTGAGTTCGATCTCTGGGTTGGGAAGATCCCCTGGAGAAGGGAAAGGCTCCCCACTCCAGTATTCTGGCCTGGAGAATTCCATGGACTAGATAGTCCATGAGTTGCAAAGAGTCAGACACGACTGAGGGACTTTCACTTTCACTTTTTGGTTACAGGTCAGGTCACATACTCCTCCTCAGCCAGTTGCTCTGGCCAGGAGGTGGGCTTATTGATCAGCAGCCCCTCTGGAACAAGAGAGAGAGTGGGAAACAGTGATTCCCCAAAGGTAGGGCGTCGCTGTTACTAAACCAGAGGGTGCTGAGTATTCATGATGGCTGTACTGCCATGAGCCTGTGTTCATAGAAGGTCCTTAGGGATTCTGTCTAACTACACTGGATGGCATTGACCCGCGAGAATCAATGGCTAATATGTCATCTGCCCTCCTCATGCTTTATTTCTCTGCTCTGGTGTTGTATTTCCAATTAATTTTACAAAGTCTTCTTAAAGAAAATAGCTATAATTTATAGGTATTTTAAGTCTTCAGCATGATTTCTTTTCTGCCAGACAGCTGACAGAAATAACCCCCTAGATGGAATGATCTTTTTCTTCAGCAACCATCTACTGAGCAGTACTACGTTCCAGGCAGTTTCAGGTATAAGGACAGGGATAGAGTTATAAATTCTCACTGAGGCATGGTGCTCCCCTGAGGAGCCCCTGGGTAGGAGTCAATCAGCCTGTAAAAAGAAGAATTATGGAATAATGTAATTCATATGTTTTCAAATGGATGCCATTTGCTACTTGATTGGTGTTGCCACTCGAAATGTCAGTATCTGCCCAAAGAGAAGTGACAGTTGGGTATTTTTTATACCGAACTTTTCTCCTGTTAATAGGCAGAATGGATGACTTTAAAATTATACCCAACTGAGGTGAAATGGAAAGTAATTGTTCAAGAGGGCTGGGGACTGGGTGAAGATACCAGTCCCCAGGACCTTTCCTGAGTCAGAAGGTCATGGGATGCTAAGCAACCAGGAGTCCCTGACTCCTCTGGAGAATCTGTCCTGAGCTAGAGCCAGTGTGATTTCTGATAAGCTTGGAGGTGAATGTTTCTAATCTCATCACCTATCCCCACCCAAAAAGAAAAACCATTTTTCTAGCAACATTGGCATGCAGGATACAGGAGAGGAGCTGCCCTCTTGGGGCCCTACTACTGGGACACAGATAGAAAAACCAGGTTGGGATCATGGTGATGAGGGCTGGGGAGGGAGGGATTTTTTAAACCCCTTCCTCCTAGACTCCATTTCTTCACATAAGGTCACAGGTACTAAACAGGTCATATTCTAAATCTGTAAACTTCTGGAAGGCCAAGATTTCATCTTCCATCTCTGTTTCTGTTGCCTAACATATCATATGTGTATGCTGTGCTCAGTCATATCCAACTCTTTGTGACTCTGTAAACCATAGCCTACCAGGCTCCTCTGTCCATGGAATTTTCCAGCCAAGAATACTGGAGTAGGTTGCCATTTCCTTCTCTAGGGGATGTTCCTAACCCAGGGATCAAGTCCACATCTCCTGCCTTACAGGCTGATTCTTAACCACTGTGCCACTTGGCAGATCATAACACTCAGCAGAAGCCTCTTCCAGTCATCCATCAGCCTCAGTGGAGACTCACCCATAGCCATTACGGGTAACTCTCCCTCCTGTGGATCCTCTGATGCGTGGATCAGCTCCTGTTGTCTTCTCCGTAGCACTGCTCACAAGGCACTATTTCATTTGTCTCTGCCTCTTTCCCAGGACTAGAATGTATACTGTCAACCAGAGCTGGGAGCATTGTATATCACCTTTGCCATAATGGGGTTTTCATAAACATTTGTTGGAGGAAAGAAGGAAGGAAGGAAGGAAGAAGAAACCAGAAGACCATGCAAAACTCTCTCTTTCTGTGAAACAGTGAAGGCTTGGGGAGAAGGTGGCAGGTACAACACCTTTATTTATGAATGAGCAGGTATTACCTGACTAGACCGTGAGGGTCCAGAGGTGAGGTTTGTGTCTTTTTCCATGTTCCCAATGCCTAACACTTAGTCCTACATGTTATAAGATCTGAGTAAAGGTTAGTTGATGAAACAAAGGAAAGTGGTGAGAGGGATTTAAACCAATCCGAATTTAGAGATGAAGAAATTTCCCAGGTGGTTCAGTGGTTAACACTCCCACCTGCCAATGCAGAATATCCCAGGGTTGAGAAGATCTCCTGGAGAAGGAAAAGGTAACCCACTCTAGTATTCTTGCCTGGGAAATCGCATGGACAGGTTACAGTCCATGGGGTTGCAAAAGAGTCAGATACAACTTAGCAACTAAACAACAATCAAAAAAACCCTGTAAATCCGGAAAGAATGATGCTGATAATATGTTTGTGTCTCAGAACTGCTCCAGGATTTCCTAAATTCTGACTAAGTTATGCAATATGTAAAAACTAACAATGCAGGGAATGGTATTGTGGTATTAGCTAATGAATTGGCCTGGTGGGATTGTCCCAAGCCACACAGCCTATATAGCTTATACCCTTTCAGGTTCTTTAGCAGTTTGGATGAAGACATAGAAATTAGCTTCATCCGATTTAAGTGTCATTTAAAGCTAGAAAAGAAAAGGTGGCTAATACATTAGAGAGTAGAATCAACATTCAAAAATATCTTAGATTGAAATTTTAAGCCCAAACTATATATTTTTTTTAAGTAAGCATGAACTCTTTTATTTCAGAAAAATAAGTTATGCCAATTCAGGATTTGATGAGCATGCCATCTGACCTGACATTAGCTTGTGTGGGTAAAAGTGGGATGTTTGGGGTTTTTTACATGCCTCTGTGCATGGAGCCCAGACTTATGCTTCAAAAACTCAGCAAGGCTGCATGAATATGGGTCTTTGAAATTCATGGGATTTCATTAGTGGGAGTCAAGAATATTGAAAAGCACATTTATGTATGCTGTTGCATTAGTGGGAGTAGAGTGTAGATAAGGGAAAGTGGGTGGTCCCATCCCAGTCTGCTGTGCTCAGATTCCATCAGGAATGCTTGAAAAGGATTATGAGCTAGCGTATATCCAGGGGAGAGCAGCCAAGATGGTGAAAGGAGCTGACATCTTCTTGTAAAGCTTGGAATGCTTCTGTATTAGAAAACTTGAACTGTTATATGAAAGTGATTATACTTTATCTCTGTGGCTTCAGGGAGAAATGAGCATGTATGTTTGAGTTTGCGTGTCTGTTTCTGCTCTTCGTTTCTGCTGACTTTTGCTCATGAAATTGTGTATGCTTTTGATTTTTGACTGTGAGTTCATTCTGCTTGGAAATTTCTCTATCAGACCTGGAATTGGAGCTCTATTCTTCCAGAGAGGATTTTCTTTTGCTCTTACGTGCACCTGGGCACACCCAGCTCAGGCCCACTGTGCATGTAGTAGGTTTTTGGTATCATTCAGGTAGTGTGTGTGTTTAGATTATAGAACTGCACAAGGGCATATCCGTTCTAACAAAATCTCATTGCAGACTTTTTTCCTTCCTACATCTGTGCCAAGGATTATGCAAAGCAGTTGTTGAATTCTAAAAATCAAAGCTTGAGATCAATTGGTTTTGGCAAATACTCTCAAGAAAAAGGGCTTCCCTGGTGGCTCAGATGGTAGAGCATCTGCCTGAAATGTGGGAGACCTGGGTTTGATCCCTGGGTCTGGAAGATCCTCTGGAGAAGGAAATGACAGTCAACTCCAGTACTCTTGCCTAGAAAATTCCATGGACAGAGGAGCCTGGTAGGCTACAGTCCATGGGATCACAAAGAGTTGGACACAACTGAGCAACTTCACTCACGCATTCAAGAAAAAAGCCAGCCTCCATGGGTACACCTACCTCCTGGATTCTCACTTCCACTTTTTGGCTTTCTAGGATTTCTTACATATTCTAGCTCATAGATTTTTTTAAGATTAAAAAATGAATATTTTATATTGCCTGTTTACTTGTTTTCAGTGGGAGGGTTCATCAGGGTCCGACAACTGAAATTCGTCTGCTCAGTATGGAGAATTTGTGGCATCCTCTTGATATAGGGACCCCTTATTTTTTTAGGGATGCCTTATTATTGATAGCTTTAGTGGCCATATTTTAATGGGGGGACATAGGAGAGATTCCTATATCAGGAAGGTTCTGTTCAGTTCAGTTGTTCTGTCGTGTCCAACTCTTTGCGACCCCATGGACTGCAGCACGTCAGCCCTCCCTGTCCATCGCCAACTCCTGGAGTTTACTTAGGAAGGTAGATGTGTAGATATGACCCTTTGGGTGTCTTCCATTATGAAAGTATATAGTTTTAGCTAAAGTAATCATTTTTTGTTTCTCTTAGGAATTTACTTACATTGAACTGGACTAATATTATTGAATGACATTTATATCTGGTTCCCCTTAGAATAGAAGCTGCAAACATCTGTCAGTTATTAGAAAACATTGAATCTGCACTAGATGCTATCTTAATCCACCCTGTCGTTTTGAAAGCACGTTCTTAATCTGAAATTGTTGAACAAAATTAGATTGGCATTTTAGCCCTTGCTCTAATGTAAACACAAATGGAATATTTATAGGTGGTTGGCATTCTTTGAGAGACATTGGGCTTTTCAAGTAGAAATCAGTTAACTTACCCCAAGGACTTAATTTTTTTCTGTCGAGGATTTACTATAAAGCCCCTTCTATTCTCCATCTGTCCAATGTAGTCTCATCCTTTAAGATCCAACTTGGTCAGTTCCAGTTTTCTTCTGAGAAGACTCAGTGAACAGAATGTCAAATGAGTCATACTGTTTCAGAGACCTTGGTCTAGTTCTCTTGGCTTTGAGGAGAGTATTTGAAAGAAATGAAAATTTTCAGTTACTTAACACAGAAAGTGTGTTTCAAATAGAGAACAATCAGCTTTCTGTTGACTAGATTAAGAACTCTCTTCAGTTCAGCTCTAGAATAAATGATTTTTTTCTGTTCTAAAACTAACTTCCCATTAAACAAAGAACTTTGCATAGCACCATCTCTAGACTTAGGCAAATGGAGGAATTTGCAAATTTATATGCACTGTGAGCTTGGTCATGTGCATATTGTTCATTTTAATTGCACTGGAGAAATGTCAGATGTGGAAATGGCACTTAATATCCTGACATGAATGCTTTGCAGACACAAATTTAAGGGACTGCACAGAGCAATGAGAATTGCTACCTAGCAACAAGAGAAAGGATTTTGAAAGCCCATGTTTGCTTGGAACATATACTGTCGTAAGAGTTGTTTAATATTAAGTTTATATGGAGACTTGAGCATCCTTTCTGTGAACTACAAATATTTTCTCTCTGGTTGGTTTGAAGCAGTTGTCTAGTAAAAGTGGAATCAGAAAACTATCCCCTCTTGGTGTTATGGATGGGCCCACTGCACTGGTAGAGCTGTGTTAGTGAGGCTGTCCCAGTTGGTGAGTTAGCTAGGCCCCTTAAAGTAACAGGACTCAAAATTTTTAGTTTCAAGAGCCTGTACGAACTCTTAAAAATTACTGCATGTTCATTCACTCAGTCGTGCCTGACTCTTTGTGATGCTATGGACTGTGACCCACCAGGCTTCTCTGTCCATGGGATTTTCCAGGCAAGAATACTGGAGTGGGTTGCCATTTCCTACTCCAAGGAGTCTTTCCAACCTAGGGATCAAACCTGCATCTCCTGAGTCTCCTGCATTAGTAGGCAGATTCTTCCCCACTGAGCCACCTGGGAAGCTAAAAATTACTGAGGAGGTCCTGAAAGCTTACATATTAATTCACTTGCAAATGATAATGAAAAATGTTTTACACGTTAGCATCAGAGCAGTGATACCATCACATGTCATATAGCAGCTGGAAAATTTCAGTGTATGAGCATGAGAGAATGAGAGAAAAAAAATCGTATCTTAGTATCATTGTGAAAAGGATTTTGACCTCAAAGAACCCTGAAAGGATCTTAAAGAACCATGTGACTAAAAATTTAAAGTGAGAGAGAGCAGGAGAGCCAGTGAGCCTGGAAGTCCTCTTTCCAGATAGCAGGATAGCTACTGATGTTCCTGTAAGAAAGTTTCTTGAAAGTGTCGAAGGCACAGTTTCCAACAAGGCTGTGTTTGTTGCCAGGTACACTGATAAGAGAATGTGAAAGCTAGGTGGAAAATGTAGTCGGGACCCTGGCCATAAAAGCAGTTTACCAGCAGGAAGGCATGCCGAGAGCTGGAGACATCATCCAACTCATGCCAGGTACAGAATAGCACTGAATGTGTACATCCGTACCCCCTCACCCCTGCAGCCTGGAGAAAGCCTTGCTGGGAGGTGACTGAGATGGGGATACCCTGCAGCCCACTTGATCATAGCTTGGCCTGATCCAGAGGCAAAAGGACAGTCGGAGGAGGTCAGGGCAGTCAAGACATCATGATGTCAAACCCAGAGACACACCATGGGGGTAGTCCCTGTGTTGGGGAGTTAATTCCATTTCAGATATCAGTTAACCATGAGATAGAAGGTTTGTGTAAATCTGCTAGTAAAGTACTGAATAAAATGCTCCGAGGATATGCCAGTGACATTTTGGAAATCAGTATCAAGGAATCTAAGATGAAGGTTAAAACCCAAATCTGAAATTAACTATAAGAAGAAAGCTACTAAATATGTAACAAGCTAAGTGGACAAATTGATAACTTAGTTCAGGATGATGCAGTCAAAGTGGAGGAGATATAACTGGTGAGATTGTATGTGTACATGCTCAGTTTGCTCAGTCACGTCCGACTCTTTGTGACTCTATGGACTGTGGCCCTTCAGGCTTTTCCATCCATGGATTTTTCCAGGCAAGAACACGAGTGGGTTGCCAGTTCCTTCTCCAGGGAATCCCTGACCCAGGAATTGAACCCCTGATTCCTGCGTCTCCTGCTTTGTCATGTGGATTCTTTGCCACTGAGCCACCTGCAAAGCCCATGATATAATTAATTATAATTATGTTTCTGACAAGTGGCTTGAAAATCAAGGAGTGCTCTTTCCTTCCCCCCCCTTTTTTATACTCTCAAATAATTTTCAGAAATAGTTCTTCTTCCCCAGACTACAGGTGGAAAATATCTTGATGTGCCCAATGTTACATTTTTAAAAGTTAACTCCAATATGAAGAAACTCAGATAAGCTGGAGTATGTTAGTTGACATTTTCCAAAAATTTCAGGTGTCAGGGCTAGCTGTGTTGTAATACCAAATGCTTCTTTTTTTCTGTTTCCTTTACGGCCTCCCAGCTCACAAGATGGAAAATGATGTTTCTTGCCATTTTAGGCAGCCACATCCTGCTGGTTGTCTCCCACCTCCAGAGTTGTTAAGCAGCAAAAACACTCATCGTCTGTTAACGGTGCCTCTGAATTATTCAGGGAAATTCTTAACCAATATAAATGGTGACTATACCATCCAGTTCCTCCTTTTCACATTTCTGTCTCTTCCCCGTAACTTTCAAACTAATGATCACTGTTAAAACATGCACAGAGAATCACATATTCAAATAGTTTTGTTGCACTTGAGCTTCAGACCAGTGATTAACTTGGAATTGGGATGTTTCCAGTAAAGAAGGCAGTGCAGCTATAATGGGTGTTCATTGGCAGGTGAATGAAGCTGTCTATTCTGTGATCACCCGAGACAGGTTTTAAGGACTCCTTTTGAAATAGGGTCATCTTTCTTGTTTCTTCTTCCTGGGGCTTCCCTCTGGTGTCTTGAGGCAAGTGTTTGTTTTCATCATCTGCGCCAAGCTGCCTCCAATGGCCATCTGCCTCCTTGTTTGCATGGTTTCTTGGTATTGTTGCTCCATTCATCTCATCACCCCAACCAGAACTCTCTCCCTTCCTCCCCTCCAGTCCTGACAGTGTCTGTGTCCTGTCCAGCCCTTCTTCTTCATCCCCTCATCATTTTACACAGTTTCAGGACCTTTATCCTGGTCTCTCTCAGCAACACTCACCCCTTTCAAATCCATCCTCTGTGAACACCAGAATAGAAATAATACGTTGTCCCATGGATGGGGGAATACTTTGAAATGCTGTTTCTTTTCATTATAAGTGCTACTGAATGGTTAAACTCTTTAACCATATACTTATAATACTTTGATGAAAGTGAATCAGTTCATGATTTTTGATAGCTCCAGAATAATCTCAAGTAGATATTAAGATGACTATGTTTTTCTTCATATTTAAGATCTTATTGCTTATGTGATTATCAGCCTAACCCATTATATATCCCTGTGCTTCTGCACATGCTGTTTGCTTTGCCAGAAACGTAGATTCTCTGGATATGGCCTTTGGTCATTGTGTCACAGTCTTCGCTGGAGTGAGTTTTACACAGGACCCTGGGGCCCCATGGGCTTGGTTGTGGCCACCTGCCCAGCAGTGTTCCTCCCAGATGAGGCAGGCTGATTAGCCCACTGAGGTGAGCTAATTAAATCCTTTGGTTCTTCTGTTTGTTTCCCACAGCAGTCTGAACTGTCAGCTGAAGAAAGTCCAGAAAAGTTAGGAATCTCCCAACTACATCGGCGAAAAGTCATTTCCTTGAACAAGCAGATTCTGCAGAAGACCAAACAACTGGAAGAGGTTGGTGTTTTTTTTTCATAACTTCATTCTAGTAAAATAAAGCTATTCTTGAAGAAGGGAGAAACTAGCAAGGAGTCAAGATCTCTGAGTCAGAAAGATCAAAGGAGGCTGTAGAATAGGGGATCCATGTAATCTGGCCCTTGGGCAATCCAGCCTCCACCTGTTTTTGTAATGCATGCATGCATGCCAATCACTCAGTCACGTTCAACTCTTTGGGACCCCATGAATGGTAGTCTGCCAGTATCCTCTGTCCATAGAATTTTCCAGGCAAGAATACTGGAATGGATTGTTGCCATTTCCTACATCAGGGATCTTCCCAACTCAGGGATTGAACCTGTGTCTCCTTCATTGGCAGGCAAATTCTTTACCACTGAGCCACCTGGGAAGCCTGTTTTTGTAAATATTAATAGTTTTATTGAAATATATGCATATGCATTTGTTTACATATTTTCTGTGGCTACTTTTCAAGCTTCAGTGGGAGAATTGAGACCTACAAAACAAAATATTTTTCTACCTGGTCTTTACAGAGAACATTTCCCAACCTCTCCTCTAAAAGAAGATCACAGGGCAAGAAGAGCATTAATTAATTCACACAGATTAGCTGAGCACCGCTGTGCTGAGCACTGAAATAGGCCATGGTAGTGAAAGAAAAACAAGTTGCAATCTCTGCTCTCAGGGTCTGGAGGCAGTGATGGGAAGACATATGCCATCACTTTTTTCTGTCTTTATCAATTTAAATGCTTCAGCCCCCTTTTTTTAGATTATAGGGATAATCCAAGTTCCCTGTAAATAAACCAGCTACTATGAAACTGTATGAAGATAAAAATGAGACTCTCCTGGTACTCGTCCAGTCCTGCTCCTTAAAGCAACCCACTTTTCTAGGCTTTGCAAGCTCTTAAATCTGCTCATTCAGCTGGGGAAGGCGGGTTGTTTGGTTATAAAAACTGAGTTTGGTTTTCATTTATTTTATCACATATATCTCTCAGATATAGTAATGGCTAAAAAGGACTTTTTTTTTTTTAAGAGTAATTACAAAGTATTTTTCATAATTAACTCATTCAGTTCTCGTAACATCCTTATGAAGGAGATACTATTATTATTCTCATTTACAAGGAACCTGAGACACAGAGACGTGAAGTAGTCTTGCCTGTGGTCACACAGCTTGTTAGCGGTGGAGCCAAGACCGGAGCATGTAGATCTACCTTGTTCTTTCTGATGCTGCCTAGTGTGACGTAGTATATATGTGTTATGGCTTATTTAACCTGTTCCTCTATTCATGAGGGTTTTTTCCCAGGATTTTTTTCCCAGTTGTAAGTTTATGCTATGATAAACGTCTTTGTACAGTCATCTTTGTGCAAATATATAAATATTTCTGTAAAATGGATTTTAGGAAGTGGAACTGCTGGATCAAAAAATATATGCATTTTCAGTTTTTCTAGAAACTGTCAAATTATTCACCAATTATTTTACTAGTTTACACTTCTACACGTAATAGTATGTGAGAAAATCCAGACCCTTTAAGTCCAAGATGATCTGTAAGGTCATGTGGATCAAAGGCAACTGGGATACCCCTGCAGCCTTAGTGATGGGAGCCACAGAGCGAGTCTTAGGCCACAGAGAAGTGGGAGGAGGAGTACAATAAGGGAAGGAATGAAGAACATCTCATGGTCCAACAGGGGATATGCTGTAAAGGCAGAGAACAGGAAGGCAGCTAGTAGCTAACTGACAAGAAACCTGAGATTGAGGAAGGAGGACCCAAAGGTGGTGTTAACCAGTGGGCTAAGTGTTGGGGGGTCAGTATAGGGGTTCATGATAAATAAGAGGATGGAGGTGGCAGAATCATGGAAGACTCCAGCAAGACAAAAACTTAGCTAAGCTACTGGGACAGTTCCTGTTAGAGAAAAGATGAAGGAAGGTCTTATTAGTTTAGTTAATTAAAGAGAAGAGAAGAATCTTCCCTTCCTTAGCAAGTTCCTACTTCCCTGCCAGGATCCAGCCCTCATGGGTCTTTGTTGGTGAAGCCTTCCTTGATGAGCAAGCTGAATCTTTCCTTGGCTTCCCCAGGCCTGTCTCTGGCCAAGCTCTTCTTATACTTTAATCCTCAGCTTACTGGTTTAGCAACTTGAGGGGCAAGGTTTGTGCTGTGTTCTTTGTCTTCTACCATACACCTCATTTGAGCAGAACCTTGGGTAAATGTCAGATGGGTGGGTGGGGGTGGGTACAGGGTTGGGAGTTGGTGCAGGAAGATGGGTGAAACAGGTGGGAAATGGCAGGATCTCTTCCTGGAGCTTCAAGAGTTAAACCATTAGGATTTCAAGAGAAAAACAAACTTCCTCCAGAAATACTCTCATCCACCAGTGATACAGATAGTTTAGTAGGAGTCCTTATTGCACAGATGGCTCCCTTTGCAAAGGGAGAGGCCAAAGCTCCCAGCTTCCCCTGCTTTTATCTCTCCTGCCCTCTGCTTGTGATGGCTTCCTGAGAGGCCTGGCTGGAAATGCATCAGTCATGAAGATGGGTAACTCGAAGCACGATTTAGGAGTAATGATAGTGTAGGTGGTTTAATTCTAACTACATCTGTAGATGATGTAATTCTAATAGGTCGCTTACAGGCTCAAACATGGGCCAAGTTGAAAGTTCCCTGAAAATCCTGTGGGTAGGACTCCTTGCTCTATCTTCTGGGGCCTGGGTTCAATCTCGGGTTGGGGAACTAATAGTCTCACAGGCGGCATGACGTGGCCAGTAAATAAATGAATATATATTTTTTAATGGGATGAGTTATTTTGAAATAATTGTTGAGACATAAGATATAATTTCTCATTGTTAATTTGTATGCAAGTAACAACTGAAGTGTTTGATGAGTCTAACTGGTTTTCTACCACATCCCCTTTTCAAAAGTAGAAATGTACAAACCCTTTGAGCTTTGAATAGAATGTTTTCAGATATCTGTAAAAGTTCATAGACAGCATGGGATACACCTTTTTTGGTAAAGAAAAGGTAAATGACATTTTTGAGATATAAGTTTATGATCGTGTGATTTTGAGCAGTAAATGTAATTCACCTTCTTTCTCTTCATTGAAGTCCTGACTCCTTTCTCCAATCTGACATTATTTGCCTTCCTGTCAGATTTTATGCTAGGGCTTCCCAGGTGGCACAGTGGTAAAGAATCCCCCTGCCAATGCAGGATACATGAGAGAGGCGGATTCAATCTCTGGGTTGAGAAAATCCCCTGAAGTATGAAATGGTAACTCACTCCAATATTCTTGCCTGGGATATCCCAAGGATGGAGGAGCCTGGTGGGCTACAGTTCATGGGGTTGCAAAGAGTCACACACTGAGCAACTGAGCATGCACACACAAATTCTATGTTAGATTCTTGAGTGCAATTTGTATCCTATGAACCAGCATGTTCATTAACTGAATTGATTGTAGCCATATAGTAAACTCAGAGCTGAATTTGAATCTAAGCTTTATCAGTTATCAACTATGAAATTTTAATGATTTACCCCTTCTGAATCTTTACTTTCTCATTTGTTAAATAAGAATAATGTCTTCTTCCATTGAATGTAAGAATTCATTGTTAGGATTCATGCAGAATACCTAGTACATCACCTGACACATGGTTGGTGCTAATTGAATCTAAAATGTCCACATTTGCTCAGCTTAAATCTTTTTGAGCTCCCATTTTCTCATCTGTCAAACATGGATACTGCCAGTATCTGTGCTGTTGTGAGGATCAAATGAGAGCAGATGTCTTTTATCTTTCATTTACAGCTTCAGGCAAGTCATACTGACCTACAAGCCAAATACGAAGGAAAAAAGAAAACCCTGACAGAGGTGAGCAGATTTCCTTCCTCCATGGGTCTTGTTGGGAATTGTTTGACCTGCACTACTAACGGGACACTCACATCATCAGTCCGTGTGGAGGGGTCACGGTCTCTTTCTCAGGGCTCAGGTCCATCTGGACAAAGGGCAGTCACACAGTAGCATGTCTCGAGCCATGTTTATCCATGCTACCATGTTCTAAACCATCAGGGTCTTGGGTGGAGGGGAAGATTGCCGTGAGCTGCAGAAAAGCTTCCTGAGGACAGAGGGCCTAACAAGCAGGGTGGCCATGTGAAAGAACACAGAAGATCATTCATAGTAAATGACTCCTGCTCCCCAAGCCACAGGCTGGAGAAAGTACCAGAACACTGGACTCCTTGAGAGTGAGAAGGTCTCTTTTTGTAAAATGACACAACTACAGAGGGTATAATTTGTTGTTCAGAATTGCCAGTGATCTCCTGGTAGAATGGGGGAGGGAGTTTCTGGAGGAAAATGGGGTTGTATGTCTGTTTTGACCCCATGATCCATTTCCTAACCCAGATTGCAATGGTGCTGTCCTCCATCAGCATCACAGCATAGCTTACCCACCACTTCCAATTACCTAGGAAACCAGGTGAGAAAAGCAAATACACAAGATGCCAGCTCTGGCATGAGGGGAGTTTAGGTCTTTCTATTTCTGTCCCTGTTTCTATGGAAAGCTAGTCCTCATCCGGGTCTGAAAAGCTCTCCTCCCTGTGACTTTGGTGCTCAGGCAACAGCTATCCCTGTGAGGTCCCCACCTAGTACTTTCTGGACCATGTGGAAACAGGACTGATCTTCAGAGACATTTCTGAAGCTAAGACAGTCCCTATTTTTTTTATGTTTTTAATTTCGTATGAATTTGCACTTTTAAAATGGTAGTTTCTCTAGCAGTATGCAGCACTTAGTTCCCTGACTTATTATAAACCTGACAAAGCTTTGTGATTCTGACCTGGACTGGCCTCTTCAGTTATTGTCAGAATGTTTGAGAAGGCAGGCATGAGGATAACAAATTAGAGGAGTTTTTAAAAATTCTTTCTAAAGATGCCCGTGTTGCATTTGGACACATCCGCTTTCTTTACACTGTTCTGTGATTCCATTCCTTTCGGATTAGATGGGAAGCTCCTTGGTGGAACCCCTCCTGCTGTCTTCCTGTGCACACTCCCCAGTCCTGGCTTAAAGGATGCCAAGTCATGGACCCATCTTTGTATAACAGTCTGGAAAACATTCAAGGCAGAACATCTTGATAAAATCCTAAGTGGCTGTCAAGTCACTTTTGGTACTAAAGACTGAATCAAATGTTTTTTGAGCTTTAGTTTCCAAGCTCTTCCAAGACTCCAAGGTCTCAGTATTTCTCTTTACCTTCTAAGGTCTCATGGCTCAGGCTGGGGGCAGAGCGATGGTTTCTGCTGAGTCAGAGATCTCCATTGTATTCCTGTGCACTGGCTTTTGGAACTCAAGTAAAGGCCCTTTCATTTTGGGTGAAATTCCTCTTGGTAGATTGGATCTAGGCTGGTCTCTGGAGAGAGATCAAGCCCTGAGCCTTTGGAGTGGGAGTGCTGACTCCAAGACCCTAGACAACCAGAGAACTAATCCTAGGGAGTATCAGATAATGAGAACTCACACAAAGGAAACCGCTTGAATACAAGACCCAGCGTTACCCAACCACCAGTAGCACCATGTGCAGGACGCCTCATCTAAGCAACAAACAAAACAAAAATACAAACCCAATCATCAGCAGACAGGATTACTACCTCACTCAGCCTTGCCCATCAGAGGGAAAACAAACAAAAACTCAGCATAAATCACACCTATACAAAGCTTACACAAACCACTGGACCAACCTTAGGAGGGCAGAAACCAAAAGGAAGAAAGAATTCAAGCCTGGGAAAAGAAGCCCTCCAACACTATCAGTTACATATACACAATGGAGTATTACTCAGCCATTAAAAAGAAGACATTTGAATCAGTTCTAATGAGGTGGATGAAACTGGAGCCAATTATACAGAGTGAAGTAAGCCAGAAGGAAAAACACCAATACAGTATACTAACGCATATATATGGAATTTAGAAAGATGGTAACAATAACCCTGTGTACGAGACAGCAGAAGAGACACTGATGTATAGAACAGTCTTATGGACTCTATGGGAGTGGGAGAGGGTGGGAAGATTTGGGATAATGGCATTGAAACATGTAAAATATCATGTATGAAACGAGATGCCAGTCCAGGTTCGATGCACGATACTGGATGCTTGGGGCTAGTGCACTGGGACGACCCAGAGGGATGGGATGGGGAGGGAGGATGGAGGAGGGTTCAGCATGGGGAACACATGTATACCTGTGGCGGATTCATTTTGATATTTGGCAAAACTAATACAATTATGTAAAGTTTAAAAATAAAGTTAAAAAAAAAAAAAAAAGAATGAAAAGGCAGAGAAATACTACACAAATGAAGGAACAAACTAGAAACACAGAAGTCCAAATAAATGAAGAGGAAATAGGCAAACTACCTGAAAAAGAATTCATAGTAAAGATGATCTAAAACCTTGAAAACAAAATGGGGAAAATTCAAGAATCAATTAACAAAGACGGAGAAGAATTAAAGAATAAACATGCAGAGACAAACAACATAATTACTGAAATTAAAAATACTCTAGAAGGAATCAATAACAGACTATCTGAAGCAGAAAAACAAATCATTGAGCTGGAAGATAAAATGGTGGAAATAACTTCTGAAGAGCAGAATAAAAAGAATGAAAAGAACTGAAGATAGTCTCAGAGACCTCTGGGACAATATCAAACGCACCAACATTCGAATTGTAGGGGTCCCAGAAGAAGAAGAGAAAAAGGAAGGGTATGAGAAAGTTTTTGAAGAGATTATAGTTGAAAATTTCCCTAACATGGAAAAGGAAATAGTCCGTCAAGTCCAAGAGGCACAAAGAGTCCCATACAGGATAAACCCAAGGAGAAACACGCCAAGACACGTACTAATCAAACTAACAAAGACTAAACACAAAGAAAAAAGTACAAGGGAAACCCCATATGCTTAATAGCTGATCTTTCAGCAGAAACTCTGCAGGCCAGAAGGGAATGGCAGGATATATTTAAAGTATTGAAAGGGAAACATCTACAGTCAAGCTGACAGTACCCAGCAAGGATATCGTTCAAGCAAAATTGATGGAGAAATAAAAAGCTTTTCAGATGAGTAAAAGTTAAGATAATTCAGTACCACCAAACCAGCTTTACAACAAATGTTAAACGGACTTATATAGTTAAAAAATACAAGGGAAGAAAAAAGATCTACACCATGATCAAGTTGGGTTTACTCCAGGAATGCAAGGATTCTTCAATATATGCAAATCAGTCAGTGTGATGTGTGTATGTGTGTTAGTTGCGTAGTCGTGTCTGACTCTTTGCAACCCCATAGACCATAGCCCACCAGGCCCCTCTGTCCATGGGATTGTCCCGGCAAGAACACTGGAGTGAGTTGCCATTTCCTTCCCAAAAGGAACTATAGAAAGAAAGAAAGTGAAGTCACTCAGTCGTGTCCAACTCTTTGCGACCCCATGGACTGTAGCCTACCAGGCTCCTCCAACCATGGAATTTTCCAGGCAGGAGTACTGGAGTGGGTTGCCATTTCCTTCTCCACAATCAATGTGATACACTATATTAACAATTTGAAAGATAGAAACCATATGATAATATCAATAGAGGCAGAAAAACCCTTTGACAAAATTTAGCACCCATTTATGATTAAAACTCTTTAAAAAATGGGCATAGAAGGAACCTACCTCAACATAGTAAAGGCCATATATGATAAGCCTACAGCAAACATTATTCTCAATGGTGAAAAACTGAAAGCATTCCCCCTAAGATCAGGAACAAGACAAGGGTGTCCACTTTCACCACTGTTATGCAACATAGTTCTGGAAGTCCTAGCAACAGTAATCAGAGAAGAAAAAGAAATAAAAGGAATCCAGATTGGAAAAGAAGAAGTAAACCTCTCATTGTTTGCAGATGACATGATATTATATATAGAAAACACTAAAGATAGTATCAGAAAATTACTTGAGCTAATCAGTGAGTTTAGCAAAGTTGCAGGATACAAAATCAATACACAGAAACCACTTTCATTTCTATATACTAGCAATGAAAAATCAGAAAGACAAATTAAGGAGTCCATCCCATTCACCATTGCAACAGAAAGAATAAAGTATCTAGGAATAAACTTATCTAAGGAGACAAAAGAACTATACACAGAAAATTATAAGACACTAATGAAAAAAATTAAAAATGACATAAATAGATGGAGAGATATTCCATGTTCCTGGGTAGGAAGAATCAATATTGTGAAAATAACATATTACCAAATGCAATCTACAGATTCAGTGCTACCACTATCAAATTACCAAAGGCATTTTTCACAGAACTAGAACAAAAAATTTCACAATTTGTATAGAAACACAAAATATCCCAAATAGCCAAAGCAGTCTTGAGAAAGAAGAATGGAGCTGGAGGAATCAACCTTCCTGAATTCAGATTATACTACAAAGCTACAGTCATCAAGACAGTATGATACTGGCACAAAACAGAAATACAGACCAATGGAACAAGATAGAAAACCCAGAAATAAACCCATGCACCTATGGGTACCTCATTTTTTACAAAGTCGCTCAGGCGTGTCTGACTCGTTGTAACCCCATGAACTGCAGCACGCCAGGCCTCCCTGTCTATCACCAACTCCTGGAGCTTACCCAAACTCATGTCCATTGAGTCATTGATACCATCTAAAGGGAATGGCAAACCACTTCAGTATTCTTGCCTTGAGAACCCCATGAACAGTATGAAAAGGCAAAATGATAGGATACTGAAAGGAAAAGACTGTGATGCTGGGAGGGATTGGGGGCAGGAGGAGAAGGGGACAACAGAGGATGAGATGGCTGGATGGCATCACTGACTCTATGGATGTGAGTCTGAGTGAACTCCAGGAGTTGGTGATAGACAGGGAGGCCTGGTGTGCTGCAATTCATGGGGTCGCAAAGAGTCGGACACTACTGAGCGACTGAACTGAACCATCTCATCCTCTGTCGTCCCCTTCTCCTCCTGCCTTCAATCTTTCCCAACATCAGGGTCTTTTCAAATGAGTCAGCTCTTCACATCAGGTGGCCAAACTTTCAGCTTCAACATCAGTCCTTCCAATGAACACCCAGGACTGATCTCCTTTAGGATGGACTGGTTGGATCTCCTTGCAGTCCAAGGGACTCTCAAGAGTCTTCTCCAACACCACAGTTCAAAAGCATCAATTCGGTGCTCAGCTTTCTTTATAGTCCAACTCTCACATCCATACATGACTAATGAAAAAACCATAGCTTTGACTAGATGGATCGTTGTTGACAAAGTACTGTCTCTATTTTTAATATGCTGTCTATGTTGGTCATAACTTTCCTTCCAAGGAGCAAGCATCTTTTAATTTCATGGCCACAGTCACCATCTGCAGTGATTTTGGAGTCCCCAAAAATAAAGTCAGGACTTCCCTGGTGGCTCAGAGGTTAAAGCATCTGCCTGGAATGCGGAAGACCCAGGTTCAGTCCCTGGGTTGGGAAGATCCCCTAGAGAAGGAAATGGCAACCCACTCCAGTACTCTTGCCTGGAGAATCCCATGGAGGGAGGAGCCTGGTAGGCTACAGTCCATGGGGTCGCAAAGAGTCGGACTCAACTGAGCAACTTCACTCAAAAGTAAAGTCAGCCACTCTTTCCACTGTTTCCTCATTTATTTCCCATGAAGTGATGGGACCAGATGCCATGATCTTAGTTTTCTGAATGTTGAGCTTTAGGCCAACTTTTTCACTCTTCTCTTTCACTTTCATCAAGAGGCTCTTTAGTTCTTCACTTTCTGCCATAAGGGTGGTGTCATCTGCATATCTAAGGTTATCGATATTTCTCCCGGCAATCTTGATTCCAGCTTGTGCTTCCTCCAGCCCAGCATTTCTCATGATGTACTTGCATATAAGTTAAATAAGCAGGGTAAGAATATACAGTCTTGACGTACTCCTTTTCCTATTTGGAACCAGTCTGTTGTTTCATGTCCAGTTCTAACTGTTGCTTCCTGACCTGCGTATAGGTTTCTCAAGAGGCAGGTCAGGTGGTCTGGTATTCCCATCTCTTTCAGAATTTTCCAAAGTTTATTGTGATCCACACAGTCAGAGGCTTTGGCATAGTCAATAAAGCAGAAATAGATGTTTTTCTGGAACTCTCTTGTGAAACTAGGCCATGCCGTGTGGGGCCACCCAAGATGGACAGGTCATGGTGGAGAGTTCTGACAAAATGTGGTGTACTGGAGAAGGGAATGGCAAACCACTTCAGTATTTTTGCCTTGAGAACCCCATGAACAGTATGAAAACCACCATATGACCCTCAATCCCACTCGTAGGCATATACCCTAAGGAAACCAAAATTGATAAAGACACATGTATTCCACTGTTCACTGCAGCACTATTTACAATAGCTGGAACATGGAATCCTCCTAGATGCCCATCAACAGATGAACGGATAAAAAAGTTGTGGTACATATACACAATGGAATATTACTTATCCACAGAAAGGAACACATTTGAGTCAGTTCTGATGAGGTGAATGAACCTAGAACCTGTTAAACAGAGTGAAGTGAGTCAGAAAGAGAAATACTGTATTCTAACGCATATATACAAATCTAGAATAATGGTACTGAAGAATTTATTCTCAGGGCAGCAGTGGAGAAACAGACATAGAGAATAGACTTACGGACATGGGGAGAGGAGAGGGTGAGATGTGTGGAAAGAGTAACGTGGAAACTTACATTACCATATGTAAAATAGATAGCCAATAGGAATTTCCTGTATGGCTCAGGAAACTCAAACAGGGGCTCTGTGTGAATCTAGATAGATGGCATGGGGCAGGAGATGGGAGGGAGGTTCAAAATGGAGGGGCTATAGGTATACCTATGGCTCATTCATGTTGAGGTTTGACAGAAAACAGAATTCTGTAAAGCAATTATCCTTCAATAAAAAAATATTTTTTGAATCCTTGCATGTGCTAGAAAGGTAGAAGTTTCAAATTAATAATAGGAGATACTCTCCCTATCCTCACATGATAATTGCAGCCAACATTGCGATGTGTTGGCTGTGCTGTGGGCACATCATTTGTGTTATCACTGAATCGTCCTGTCAACCCTGGCAGCACACCGTTAATATCCCTGCTGTGCTGTTGGAGAAACTGAGGCAGAAAGGCCGTGCAGATTCCAGTGCTGGAGACCTGGCACCATGACCTCTCAGGGAGCTTACTATCTAGTCAGGCAGTCAAACTAATTCTTATCTGGGAAAATGGGAGGCTGTGCTGAACAATGTAGGAAGAAGCCTGATTTAGTCAAAAAACTGAAGACCGGGACCCTGAATCAGTAATGAGCTCTGCCTTTGGGCCTCAGTCTCCTTATCTGTTCACGACAAGGACTGGGCACATGAGCACTCTGAGCCCTTTCCTGCCAGTGCGCCAGGTTTTACCTCTTCAGCAAAACCTAGCGGCCCTGGAAAACAGGAAAGACCTGCCCCTGCCGTCCCTGGAATACAGGAAAGTAAAGCAGGGTGTGGAAGGTAGAGGGTGGGTGGCAGCCCTGACGTGTGGGGGAGGCGCTGCAGGCCCCTGCAGCAGTGGAGGGCCCCTTCTAGCCTGTGTGCTTTCTAATTTCAGCAGTCACAACTTTAATTTCTTATGTGGAGGTTGATTCTTTTTTTATATATGGAAGATCCTCTCCAGCCTAAGGGCATTGACTGTGTCTGAAGTTTTCCTTGATCTACAGACTGTCCCTTCAGATCAGAATTCATTTGTTGAGTTGATACCTTTTTTACAGTTTTGTCTTTCTTAAAATATGTGATAATTGTTAATGATGTGCTTATTTGTGATTCTGAAATTTTCTGTTATCAGCTGTGTGGATTCTGTATTCATTTTATGCAGCATGCTCCACAGAACTATTTTGGAAGGGGGGCCCTATTGTTTGGTGGGATCAGCCAGTGTAACTGATATTTGGGGTCAGGACACTGTCCCTCCTCCTGAGTCTTGCCAGCTCTCTGGGAGCTGCCTGCCTCTGGGACTCCTGCGCCAGCTCTTGGGTTAAGGGAAGCAGGCTTCACTGCACAGCCCACTGGCTGCTCCTGACACAGACTCCAGTCCTGCCGCCCAGTTCTTCCCACGCCTGCCAGATCCACACGGTGGTCCTCCACTGGCTGGTCTTACCTGCTACCATCTTTCTTGTCCCCAAGGTGCCCGCTCCTGTCATCAAACAGAATCACCTGAACTTCCCAGGACTTAGGACTTGCTGCCACTTGTTCTCAGCTAGAACTCTTGGAAGTTCTTTAACTTTTTTTTTTTTTTAATAGGTAGCACATTCACATAGTTCAAAATTCAAAAAGTACAAAGGGTGTCCCCCTGTAACCCAAGCAGCTACTCTATCTAGAGGGTAACCAATCACTTGTGAATCTTTTCAGAAAATTTTTGTGCATATACAAATAACGTGTGGGTTCTTTAATGCATGTGTATACAAGATATATACATGTATACCTTCCTTGATGCACATTGGAGTAATGGTTTTATGTGTTTTCTTCAACTTACAGTAAATGTTAGAGATCATCATAAAAGAACTGTTTATTCTTTTTTAATAGCAGCTTAATAGTCTATTGTATGGTAGATCTACACAGCTTAAAAATTAAAATCTGAGTTTCCTTAAAGTTTGCTTTTTAAAGTCTCCAGTGACTCAGAGAAAGAAAATGGAGTTTTTCAAGATAGGAGATTTAACCCTGCCCCTGTGAGTAGCCCCAATAGTGGTATCCTGAGATTGAAACCCAGGTCTGTCTCTCATAGCTGCTGCTTTTATTTACTTCTTCCCACTGAGAGGGACCTGCTGTCAGCATTACTTTGGCTTTCCACCCACTTGCTGCTGTGATTTAAAGGTATTGCCAAGGTTTCTTTTACTCACAACCTGTGTCAGGAAGGCTGTGGTTTTGATGTTTCTGTGCTGTCCCTCCAGCCCCATCCTGTTCCCCTTGTCCACCTGTTTTCTCAATGTACGGCCATGTCCAGTGGGCTGGGCCACCTGTTCAGAGAGGGCGCAGATGTGGGCCAGGAAGGAGAATGGAAGCCCTCGCCTCCTGTCCTGGCAAGTCTCCAGCAACGTACCTCCTTCTCTCCCATAGCTCAAGGGTCACAGTGAGAAACTGGACAAAGAGCAGACAGCTCTCGAGAAGATAGAGGCCAAAGCTGATCCGAGGTAGGAGATCTCAACACGTGGTATTTATTTTCTCTGTGAGTGTGGCTGGTGGTTAGAGAATGGGGCTGAGGAGCCCAGGTCATGGCTGCTGGCACTGTTCTGCCGGTTACTTCACCGCTGATCCTGATCCGGGGCTGCCTTCTTCCTCTTCCTCCCACTTCCCCCTGGGTCAGGAGCAGCTATGTTTTGTATTTTGTTTTGTCTGTTTTCTCGTTTTTAAAAAGTAAGTAATACATGCAAGATTCAGAAAGACATACACTGAACAGTCTTCTCCCGCCCCTGCCCCCAGCTACCCAGTCCTCCTCCCTTGGAGTCAACCATGGTTACCAGGTTTTAACAGCACTGATCTTACCCTGTCCTTCAAGAATGAAAATGTTCTTTTTTTGCCAAGACGCTGGGTTTTGGGTTGGTTTTTTTTTTTTTTTTTTTTAATTAATTGTCTTTAGACAATTTAAATTAAATAAAAGCATTTACATTTAAAATTTTAAATGGGAATTAAAATTCCGATTCTATCTGTGCTCTGAGTCTTAAGTAGTTGCTATCATTAAAAATATACAGTAATCTCAAAACACATTGATGTTTCTGCAGTTGATATTTTAATTCTATATTCTGTAACATTTGTTTGAATGTGACCCGATGGACTCAGTTTATAGATGAATAATAATGTCTGTTAAATGGTGGTCATTATCATTGGTGGGCAGCCTATTAGACACTCTTGGGAGAGACAAAGGAAATTAAGAAAAAAGTTCCTTTTTTTCTGGGGTCTTGGTTTTAAACTGTGATTCATAAAATCATAGTGATTTGTTGAAGTCAGTTGTTTTTTGGTCTTTTCAGCATCCTGCAGAACTTGAGAGCCCTTGTAGCCATGAATGAAAATCTGAAAAGTCAGGAACAGGAGTTTAAAGCACATTGTCGAGTAAGTGTTGCTTGGTGTCATCAGATGTTAACAAAGATTCTCATACAATCTCCTGCTTTCCCTCCCCTTGTGCTGCTGTGGGTCCTATCCAGGTGTGATAGGAAGAGGAGGTTCACCAGGCAGGTATGTGGTAGTGTGCACGAGGAGTAAGGTGCTATGATGTGATCAGAGGACACCAGGAATGACTTGGATGACTAACTCTGTGTGCCAAACCCCAAACTGAGAGCACAGTCTAACAAACAGTGTTTTCTAATTTACAAATGTATTTAAAAGAAAAGTCTACAAAAGGAGTAGTATCTTAAGAAACTAGGGCTGCCCTAAAATCCTAACATGTCTCTGTGTCACTTGGTCCAATAGTGGGAGTGATGTGTGCACAGGTGACATGTGGGACACAGGAACAGAGGGCTGAGTTCTGTGCATCTACGGGGAGAGAGGCTCCTGTGGTGTAGGAGCCCTCTAGAAGCTATATCTGACTGCAGATGAGGGTGACAAGTGGAGGAGGGCTGGATGAGGCAGGGCTCCAGGCTGGAAGGTCCCAGGAAAAGTGGAGAAGAGCTGAAAAAGAGAAGGAGGCTTGGGACTGACTCTAAGCCACTCATTCATCGCATGTCCCAGTGATTACTGCGAGCCTCACCTGCCCTTAGGGAAGAAAGACCCCTTCTGACTGAGATACTGCTGCCTCTACCCTCCTAAGAAGACGTTCCCAGGCTGAAAATCAGGGGCCTGGGGGGCTAGTTCTTTATGGACTTCTTGTCCCCACATAAACTCACAAATGTGAAAATAAGACTCTGATGCTGCTGCTTCTGCTAAGTCGCCTTAGTCGTGTCCGACTCTGTGCGACCCCATAGACGGCAGCCCAACAGGCTCCCCCATCCCTGGGATTCTCCAGGCAAGAACACTGGAGTGGGTTGCTATTTCCTTCTCCAATGCATGAAAGTGAAAAGTGAAAGTGAAGTCGCTCAGTGGTGTCCGACTTTTTGCGACCCATGGACTGCAGCCTACCAGGCTCCTCCGTCCATGGGATTTTCCAGGCAAGAGTACTGGAGTGGGATGCCATCACCTTCTCCGAAATAAGACTCTAGATCAAGGTAAATTGTTACATCGAGTTACTAGCCTGTCCAGATCTTGTAAATGTTCATATTACTTTTAAAGGAGGAGATGGCACGGCTGCAGCAGGAAATCGAAAGCCTGAAGGCTGAGAGGGCGCCAGGCAGAGATGAAAAGGTACGGGCTGTGGAGGGGTGCTCCAGACTGCTGGGGGCTTTGTGACGTCCACCATGAAAGGGTTTCTAGAGGACTCCCCAGCAGAGTCTGGTGCTGAAAGGGACCAGACTTTTCCTCAGCCTTGTCCTCTGAACACTCATTTCTCAAGTGGTTTTTGTCAATATGTGTCCCTGAACTTTGTCTTCTTTTTGTGGGTTAAAGCAGCTCTGAGTGTGGACAGCAGCAAGCCCGGGGCACGCATTAGCCGGTTTACAAGCCCGGCTGCCCCTCCCCTAGGGGTGGATGTTTCTGGGAACTGAGCTCTGGTCCCATTTGTCCCATTTACCTCTCGACTGTGTGCCAGTTTGCCGATTTCACCCTGCACTCCTGCCCCAGGACATGGATGCTGTGGAGAGCAGCTCACTCGAGATGTGAGGTCGGGGCTCTGGTCACCTGGGAGCATACCTGGCTCAGAACACGCCCCACTGGCTCTCTGAACAGAGGCCTTGATCTTCCGAGGAACTGGTGTGGACGAAATAAAGTGTTTCTCTCACCAAATGAGACTGTAGGGATCACTGGTTTGTTTTCCCTTCTCATACTCCATTCAAAGCTTCTTTGCTGAGGCTCTCTGTGCTTAGGTCAGGGTATGGCCTCAGACCTCATTGACTGTACCCCCTTGCTTGGGGAAATGGGGAACTTGGGGCTCCGGGAAGGGAGGGGACTGGTCCAAGCAGCCAGGGCCTTCTGCCAGGGCTGGGCGTGGGCCTGTATGGACACTGCCCCGCTCATCAGGGAGACAGGCCACAGAGGTGCTGCCTCCCTATCGTGACAGGTTCTGTCACTTCAGCCACAGCCATGAGGACTGGTGCAGCAACAGCAGAGTATGGCTGGGCAGTGGGTGGTGAATTGGGACCACCCCATAGTGGGACCACCCCAACTTTCCAGTTGTTTCCAACACTGAAACTCTGAGTTCAGCTCAGCCAGCCTCTGGGTTTGTATAGAATTCAGACTTTAAGGGCGGCATTTCTCTTCTTAGCCATAACACCTTGCTAGAGGGATTGACTCGCATTCAGAAACAGAGTTTAGCTTGTTAATGTGACTTATGGACATTTCAAAACAGTTTAAAATCTAGGGCTCATGTACGGGCTGTTCCCTGTTCAGACATGATCAGCAAACTGGCGGCCCACCCTTTCCTACTTCTGGACCCTCAGCTTCTTTCCTCAGAGATGATGTTTTCTTTTTTTTTCACTTTTCCTCATTGCAGACCCTCTCTGGGGGAGAGTCACATGGTGCCTTAACCTCTGCGATGACGCACAATGTAAGTACCTGCCCATTCTCAGGACCAGTACTGTCCCCTGTGGGCATGGTGACCAGCTTTGTGTCTTCAATAGCTTCTCACACTGCTTTCCATCATCTCTGTGGCCACCTCCTCGTCTGCGGGCTCTCAGGGCCTGGCTCCATCTTGCACACCTGCCCCTCAGGTGGAGCACAGCTTCCCTGTGGACAGCCCAGAGGCCCTGCACCTGGCTCAGGCATTCCATCTCCACCCTGGCCTCTGAGCTGGGAAGGGGAAAGCCCTGTAAGGGCCACACCTGCCAGGCTGTTTGAGGGGCGGGCAGTGCACAGGGAGAGAGCTCTGTCTATGGTCCTGCATTTCGAGGTCAGGGAGTGTTAAAGGGCCACTAGTGAATATTGTCAACCTTTTGGGCCAGTTCCACTCTGGTCCTCAGAGTCAATATATAAGTGAAAGGACATAGCTGTGTTCCAATAAAACTTTATTTATGGAACTAGGCACAGAGAGAGGTTCAGGGGGGAGGGGATATGTGTATACTTGTGGCTGATTCATGTTGAGGTTTGACAGAAAACAACAAAATTCTGTGGAGCAGTTGTCCTTCAATGAAAAAATTAATAAAAAAAAAACTAGGCACAGGCAAATTTGGCTCAAGGGCTGTTGGATTTAGCCGTTGGGCTGTGGTTTGCCAACCCCTGTTCTGAGTTAAAGGAGTGCTTCCAGGAGAAAGGAACAGAAAAGGAAGAGGAGGAGGAAGGGAAACACAGGAAAGCCTCTACCATTCACCTCCTTTAGGTTCCTCTTCCCTTCGTGCCCTCAGAGGCTCCCAGAGAGGGAACTTTAGGACTCCCACAGTGAAGGCTGTTGGGGTGTGCCTGCAGCTGAGCCCCATGGAGGAGCTGGTGGGGGTGTGTGTGTCTAAAAACACAGGGGGAGAGGGGCACCTCTGACGCCTTTGTAGCTTCCTCTAGCACAGTGAGCCATCCAGCCACATCTCTTACCTCACTGGGTTCAGTGAGGGGCTGGTTTCTGTCTTTTAATACTGTCCAAAAGGCCTTTCTGCAGTGGTGGAAGTGTTCTCAATCTGTGCTCTATCCAATATGATGGCCACTAGCTGTGTATGGTTGCTGAGCATCTGGAGGTTGGCTAGGACAATTGAGAAATTGATTTTTTTCAATTTTAGATAATATGAATTTAAATAGCCACATGTGCCTGGTGGCATCACATTGGACATTGCAGCTCTAAACAGAAACATAAGCAAGCCAGTATCATCTAATACAGCAACATAGAACTGCAGGCCCTTTAAATATCAGCTATCTCCTCCTCATGGCTTTTTTGTTAAGGGAAGGAAGGGCACGTGGATTTGGGGGATCCTTCACTTAAGAACCCTGGATTCAGCCTGGGTCCCAGAAGAAGAAAGAGTTGTTACAAAGTGATGTGAAAGAGTGTCAAGGGTCTCACAGGATGAGGACTCAACACTGAACTCAGCCATTTCAAAAAAGAAATTTGGAGCCTCACAGTGAAGGAGATATATAAAAACTGTTCAACTTCAAAAGATTTCATCAAAAAAATAAAAATTTGCAGATAATTGTGAGGGTTTTTTCCAATTTCAGGAAGACCTAGACAGACGGTATAACATGGAGAAAGAGAAACTTTACAAGATCCGTCTACTACAGGTGAGTAAAAGCAAGCTGATAAATCCATCTGACTAGCTTTGCGTGTCCTATAGCAGAACAAGAGCATCTCAGTATCTAAGAGCCAGAGAGACTCAGTTATAAGGCTACTATTTGCTCTTCTGTCTGGAGTGTAACTCTGGATTGAGGTGTTGGTTATAATACCTCACATTGGTCTGTTATTTCACCAACATCTCTCTTGACTTGATCATCACCTTTGCTGGAGAGTAGCTGTCAGCCTCATTTTCTGTATGAAGAAATTGACTCAAATCTGTTAAGTGCAAGCCGCTAGAAAGTGCCGGAGGCAGGATTCAAGGTTCTTGTCAAGCACTTTTCTTCAAAAATTAAGTGCCCATTTTAGCTGTTAGTTGATAACCTGGGGTGGTCAGGGGGTATATTGGGGCAGCGGGGGTGAGAAGGCTATCAGATATGGGAAAGTAAGCTTCACAGTTGGCTTTAAATTCATGTAGAGTCAAAATTGTATTGTAAAATCTCTTCCGTTGCCTGATTCTGGCTCATGGACACTTAAAAGCCAAGAGTTAACTTGTGTTGCACTTTGACCCGGAACTTCTCTCTGCTCTCTGGAAAAGGAATGCCAGGTTCTGGTGGGAGTAGCCAAGGGCTGCAGGCATCAGTGCTGAAGCCTGGGCCACAGCTGGCTCAATGAGGGTGAATGGAAGTAAACTGACGGCCGAGAGGCTGAGCAGCTGTATCCATGGAACTTGGGATGGGTTAGAGAAAAAAGCAGAGTCAAAGATGGTGGAGAATTTCCAACTTGGGCATTAGCATGGATCCTTGTGTTATTCATTGAGAAAAAGCCTAAAGGAGAAAGGATAGGGCTGAAGGGAATGGGATGGTGAAGGGAAATGTTCATGAAATTTCTGTGGGGCTTTTAAAGGTTAGGGTACTCCAGCAAGTAGGAATAATCTGGGCTGGAGGTCTGGGGGTCAGCACTGTGTAGGTGGTAATCGAGGCTGTGAAGAGGGGAAGAAAGACTCCACCAGTGAGGCTTGAGACCAAGCAGGCAGCTCAAGGCCCAGGGAAAACAGGAGTCTGAGGTCTCCTGGCAGCTGAGCAGAGGGCTCAGTGGAAAGAAGGTTCAGTGTTGCCAGAAGTCAAGAGAGCTGGAGGCTGAAAATTGCCACAGGTGCACAGAGAAGGTCTGTGTGACCTTGGCGAGAGTATTTCCAGTGGATGTTTGGAGCAGCCAGCGGCAGTGGGTTGAAGGGGAGGGGAGTCAAGACGTCAGAGCCATTTGAGTACTTGGTTTTGCGGTTTCCTTTTTTCTTTCTTTGTTTTCTGGCTGTCCTGGGTCTTCATGGGGGTGCATGGGCTCTAGTTGCAGTTCAAGGGCTTGATTGCCCCACGGCTTGTGGGTCTTAGTTCCCCAACCTGGAATCAAAGCCACATCCCTTGTATTGGAAGGTGGATTCTTAAGGACTGGGCCACAGAGAAGTCCCTGATCAGGGTTTAAGGAAGGGCCTTAAAGGGATGAGGGACTTCAGCATATTTAAATGCCAGTAAAAAGAAACCAGTAGAAAAGGAGAGGTTAAAGATGCAGTGAAAAGAATGAATGATTGTATCTATAGATTCCTGGAGGGGGGGTGGGCGGGGAAGCATAGGCGTCAGAGCCCAAGCACCTATGGGGAATATAGCCTTGGCCAAAAGGAGAAATAGATCTGTCCCTCTACTCTAGCTCAAGCCACAGACCTGATTTTGGTTTGGTCACCAGAGCTCATAGTGGGTTTTGCACTGGGAAGGGTTTTGCATGCAAATGAGTTAGAGGTCCCCATCTGCCACTGTGATAAAGTAGCTGGGAGAGGGAGGGACAGGGAGGCTCAGGAGAGGGCAACATTGAGACTGTGAATGTGTCGGGGAGCTGGACAGCCTTCTCCAGTGCTGCCCACAGGAAATTCCCTGCCTCGGAGCCCGAGATCTCCCCTGCACCCTCACGGCTCTGCCTCCCATATGCAATCAGGAAAAGTTAGAGTAATAGAGCCGAGTTCATTTCATGGGAGGGGGCAAATGCCATAAAGATGCTTTAGGAGCTTTTCAGGCAGGCTCGGGGATTTGGAAGTTGTATGGAGCAGCAGGGTGGCCTCAGTCTCTCATCATCTGGGAAGTGCTTCTGGTCCCCACCTGGCTCTGGGGAATCAGCTGCTCCAGAGTCCTTGGGGGTCTGGTGGGCTGGCCGGGGGTACCGTCCCATTCAGAGTCTTCCTTCTGGACCTGTTAATTTGATGCCTCCTGTGGCTCCAGTTTAGGGGCTTCTCAGGTGATGCTAGTGGTAAAGAACCCGTCTGCCAGTGCAGGAGACTCAGAGATTCGGTTCGATTCCTGGCTTGGGAAGATCCCCTAGAGGAGGGCATGGCAACCCACTCCAGTAGTCTTGCCTGGAGAATCCCAAGGATAGAGGAGTCTGGGGGGATACAGTCCACAGGGTTGCAAAGAGTCAGACACAACTGAAGCAACTTAGCACACACGTACACTGGTGGCTCCAGTTCACAGCCACGCCTTCTCTCCGGGTTGCCAGGTGGGAGTCAGAGTCAGAGCCAGCTGGTGGTGTGTGCCTGCATTCCAGGGCTGGTTTGCAGGCACAGGGTGAGTGGGGGCAATATTTTGTGCGAACAAATAAGGCCTTTCATCAAATAGTGTTGTCTCCCCATCTCTTTTGCATTTAGGCTCGAAGAAATCGAGAAATAGCAATTTTGCATCGCAAGATTGATGAAGTGCCCAGCCGAGCCGAGCTAATACAGTATCAGAAGAGATTTATTGAACTCTACCGCCAGAGTAGGTGCATCGACCACACACTCTCCTGAGGCTGGCCCTGGGAGGGGCAGGGGACGAGGGGCTCTGACCCACTGTAGCGTGGTGTTGCTGTCCATGGAAGCCAGCCCTGGAAAGGGCTTTAGCTCATCATCAGGCCCACTCATTCCACGTAGCCCAGAATCCCAAGCACAGCACTGTGGAGCCCTGGCTCCCTCTCCCTGGACAGATGGCTTAAGCTGATTGAGCTCTTGGAATAATGCTTTCAGCCCACCCTCATCCGCATCAGCCATCGGGCTCCACTTTCCAACTTCACATGGAACTTTGTGACCCCAGCATCTCTAGATCAGTCCTCACTCATTGTCCTTCTTCTCTGTGAACCTTCTTCTCATGTGATCCTTGCCTTTAACAGCATCGTGTTCATTCAAGACTGGGTATCCCTCAACCTAAATCAGGGATCACGTCTCATCAGGTTCAGAGTGACCCTCAAAGCTGTCACTGCCTTTTTCTTCACAGTGCTTCTGCCGTATCTCTTCTTCCTTGTATCATAACCCAGTAACCATTCACTGGTCTTCAGCTGCTTCTCTGAATCCCTCTCATCCACCCATCTAGTTGTATCACTTCTCTCCTGTGACAAACCCTCACAAGCTCCCTAGACTGGAGGAAAGCTCTCTCATTCTATCCAGGATCCTCCCCAGTCTAGGTGGCCTGCCAGTGGGCCTCTTTCCTGCTCTCAGCCCTCTTCCTCCCCAGTCCACACACTGCTGTTCAGCACACCATGAACTTTGACATCCTAGGCCTTGACTCCTCCTGTTACCTGCACCTGGGACCCTTTCTCCATTCTGTTAGACAAAACCCTTCAAGAATCTCCTCACTTACCCTCAGTAAACAGGACCTAGACCGTCACCCCTTCCTTAGGCTCCACTCTTGCTTGTCTCCTGGGTACCTCAGACTTGGCAGGTACAAGACTTTGCCTCCCTCCCATATCTTTCTCCTCACTCACTGTGATTGCTCTCGAGCCCAGCTAGACCCCTGTCTTCTCTGACTCATGCTGCTCTGCCAATTCTGTTTCTGAATAGTATCATGTCTGTTTCTTCTGGAGTCCTGCTATAGCTACCTTCTCCTCACTCCTGCCTGAAGAGCTCTTTCTCACATAAGTTTCATCATTTTACACTCTTGCTTTAAAAGCCTTAATATTTCATAGCTCCCCATAACTGGATGGACAGTCTTCAGAATCCTGATCAGAGTCCTGCCTCGTCTGGGCCAGCTGGGCCTCTGCAGTCCCTGTGTCCCTCACCCCTGTGAGCTGGTCTGCGGGTCCAGGAGGCCAGGGCCCTCAGTTCCCACTTGGGAAACTCCCAGGCTTCTCTAAAGTACACCTAGTTTTCCCTTGAGATGTTGACCTTTCAGCCATCCTTCCTAGTTCTAGCTGGAGCACTGTCCCTACTCAGAGCATACGTGCTTCCTTTTATGTTTTACCCCCCACCCAGATGTTTTAGTCCTCACATTTAATTCAGATGATCAGGGTAGGTGTCAACAATGGCAGTTTCTCAGCAGAAAATTGTTTCTTCCCTAAGTTAAATCTTTCCCCTTAAGCACAGGGTTTACAAAAGTGAGCCGACTAGGGCTCCTGCTCATGAGGAGCCTGGAAAGGGAGGGAGCCACACAGACAGGAAGAGCTGGCATGGGGCTGCTTCACCCCTGCCCCCTTTCTCCTGGGACCCTCACTTGGAGGAATTCAGAGAAATGCCCCATCCTGCACGCTGGCAGGGAGCTTCCTCTAGCTCCTGTCCTGGCAGGGCTATCATGGCTGCCACATGCTGCCAGCCTGCAGCAGCCCCGCACACACGGCCTCTGTGCACCATGGATGGGGTTTCCGTGCAAATGAAAGTGAGCGCCAGCCGGGCAGGTCCCAGTCCTGCAGCATCTCAGCAGGGAGAGGGCACTTGGGATCACTGACACATTTTCTCACCCATGTGCTTGCTGATTTCTCTGCATTTACAGTTTCGGCAGTGCACAAAGAAACCAAGCAGTTCTTCACTTTATATAATACCCTGGATGACAAAAAGGTTTATTTGGAAAAAGAGGTAAGAGCCTTTATAGAAAGAAGATAACATAGATGAGTGTGTGTCACGTGCCCAGTGCTGGGTACAAGGTCAGAAAGTGCATGATTCCTCGGGGCTGTCACCGTGCAGAGTGGGCAGCGGTTGTATGGTGCCCTGCGAGAGGCACCATCCTGAAAAGAAACATCCTGGAAGCACAAGAGGTGCATATGGAGAAGGGCCTGGAGTTGGTGAAAGTTGAGTTTGAGCTTTAAATGAAGGAAGGAACCAACTAAAGAAAATGGGGAAGGTGGGCCGTCAGAGCTGACCTGGGGAAATGGCTGTTTAGTCGTCAGCGTCAGACAGAGGCATGAACTGAAAGAACTGCTTTCAATTGTACAGTCGAGAGCAGGAGTGGCAGGGGTGACCATGAGCAGCTGCTCCATATTGCTCCGACTCTCACTCAGGTCAGATCTGCTGGTGATTCGGAGCTCTCTCCGTGGAAAGCAGCGGCTCGGGGCGGGTGTGCAGCTGTATTTAGAAACAAGCAGTGGCGTCTTCACAGCTGCAGCATGCAGCACAGTGTGGTGGCGGGGGTGGGCGCTCTGGAGTCATTGGGTTTGGGTTTTAGTCTGACCTCCTCACCCTCACCACATATCCTACAGTGATATAGAATGAATGAGACAGTGTCCCTGAAGTTCCTAGCACACAGTGATATGTATTAGTTCCTGCCTACCCCTCACCTTGAGGGTGACAGAATCTTTTTTTATTTCGTTGTCATCCTACAACCTGCACTAATTACCACTTTAATAAGAATACTATTACAGATGTATCTTTTACCTGAACACAAATGGAAGCCTCTGTGGCTATTGTTATCCTGACTACCTATTTTTTATTTTGGGGTTTTTTTTTTATTGAAGGATAATTACTTTACAATATTGTGTTGGTTTCTGCCATTCATCAGCATAGTCAGCCATAGGTGGACATGAGTCCCCTCCTTCTTGACCCTCCCTCCCACCTCCCACTCCATCCCACCCCTCTAGGTTGTTCCATAGCCCCAGTTTGAGTTCCCTGTTGACTACCTGTTTTTGTCAGTCAAACCAGATCAATCTCTCTCCTCCAAGAGGCACTCCTTGAGGAGAGGTTGGGTTCTGTTTTCTCTGTATCCATGGCCTTGCACAGTGATAGACACATAACAAACATTTGATCAGTGTTTGAACAGATGAGTCCATTGAGAGGGTTTTCATCAGACCTGGGGGATCGCTCTGCTGCACACCCTGACTTGGGGGTCTTCCCACCTGGTAAGGGGAAGACTTGTCCCCTAACTCAGGGACAGGCCAGCTCCTTGTGAGAAAACCTTAAACCCCATTGACTTCCCTTCATTAGCAGTGTTTAAGGTTATTGCATTCCTTTAGGAGTGTGCAGGGTGGTGGTGGCTTTTTAATTCCAAGCCATATTAATGCAGTTAGAACTTTTCATTTGGGTAATTTGTACATTTTATTCCAAATCTATTTATACTTGTGATATTTTAGCTTTCAACATGCTTGTGGAGTCGAGGACAAGAATATCATCTCCATGTTTCAGAGTGTGAGCCTGAGTCCAAGTATAGTAAATGCTTAGTTTTGGGCTCACAAGCAAGGTCAGTGACAGAGCTGGAAAGACAACCCAGGTTTCTAAACTCCAGACTCAGAGCCCTGCCCTGGGCTGTCATCAGGGCAGATAAAGGGTCTTGGGTGCAGGCCATGGCATTTCCATGGGGGAGGGACCTTGAATGGGGCACGTACCCATGGAGGCTCTCAGAGCTGCCTGGCAGCAGACACATTGGCAGAAACTCTGTGGGAAGGAGTAGGGTGGGCACAGTGTTCTCACCTTCCCTCCCCCACTGACTCTCCACTGGGCTGATGGCCCTGAAAATGAAGTTCAGTGTTTGGTGAGATCGAAAGGACAGTGGTGCAGCTTCCCCAAGGAGCCCTAATGTTGGCCTAGATGTGTCTCAGCTGGGGTTTAGGTCCCATCATGGAGCCCTCCTCCTATGCTACCAAGGTCTTGCTTGTTACAGCTGGAGGCTCTGGGGAAACTGTGAGGCTGAGAACACATTGCTCTTGTCTTTGTGTTACTTTTCATCTGCATGAACAAGGTGTGTTCCTTGCAGAAGCACTATCCAGAGACAGGCGGCAGGCTTTCAGTGGCTGGGGTGGCACAGGCATCTTTTGGCCTTTGCTTATTGTTCTTGTTCTTCCTTCCTCCCCAGATCAGCCTGCTGAACTCCATTCATGAGAACTTCTCACAGTAAGTGCTGTCCGTTCTCTTCCAGTCAGTATCCGTGTGCCCTACATGGCGTCGGCTCACCTCCGTTTTGCAGCAAGGCTCAGTGCCCAGGCTGGGATTCTTACACTTCCACCCCTGTTGCTGTGTGCAGATGTATCTTGGTTTATGCAGACCTTGAGTTCTTACAAAAACATAGTGATATTACAGCAAATTTTAAAAACATCAAGGAACAGCTTAGGGGGAAAGTTAGCTTTCAAATAATTTGACTATGCCTAACTACTATAATGTCTTTGTAGCTTACTTTTGTCCTACTAAGATTAGATTAATAACATTTGTTTTTGCAAACATAGAGATGCTTTAAAATTTAGATAATGAGGGAATTCCCTGGCCTTCCAGTCGTTAGGACTCTGCTCTTTCACCATGGAGGGCCTGGATTCAATCATTGGTTAGAGAAAAAAGTAAATTAAAAAATAAAATATAGGTAATAAAATAATCTATATTTTTTTAAAATAGTTTTCAAATTTGGTGGTAGATTTTAAGTCATGTGCATACTCTAAATTACTGTGTTCAAATATAAATATTTTCTCTAAAAACTGAAGAGCAAAGCCCACCTCTACTCAAATCATACCAGCCCTCAAAGATGACCATTCCCTTGTCTGCCATCCAGGCAGCCCCAGGCTAGTTGTCTGTCCCGAAGACTTCATCCAGGCAGCCCCAGGCTGGCTGTCTGTCCAGAAGACTTCCTCTCTTACCAGCATGGACTCTGCTATGACCAGCAGCTAAGATCTTAATGGATTACAAGCTCTGGACTTCAAGTTTCACTTCTAATTGAAAACAAACAGCTCCATTTAATATTCAGATTCAGTTAGGGACTTACAGCCTTGTGACATTTCTAAAAATGATGCCTTCATCTGTATCTCCTGATCACTGAGAGAAGCTAGGTTGGAGTGTTTTTGTGGAAGTTCTGCTGTCTCTTGGCCCATCCTTTGAAAGATTTCTTCTCATCCTTGTATCGTGTGCTCTGATCCTTCCCGTGTCAGTCCCTCTGCAGGACTGGAAGTGAACAGGCATGTTTTAGGTCATCACTTGTTTAGCTGCTGCTCCTGGAAACAGGACCAGGTTTACCAGCCTGGTTTTAGGAAAATCTCAGAAAATGTCTCCCAATCTTGAACAGTGCCTTTTTTTTAAAAAGTCTTTATTGAATTTGTTACAATATTGCTTCTGTTATTTATGTTCTAGTTTTTTGGCATGGGGGATCTTAGCTTCCCAACCAGGGATCAGACTCAACTCACTGCATTGGAAGGTGAAGTCTTAACCACTGGACAGCCAGTGCCTTGATCAGTGCCTCTAAATCTTCAGATTTTTAAAAACTAAGTGAAATTTATTCCTTAAGCAGTACCTGTCACCATTCAAAAATTTTTTTAAATTGTTAATTTCAGTCACATTTTATTTATGAAAGTACCTATTAGTAAGAAAAATTGTAGAGAGGGTTGGGGGAAAAACAGATTAATATTCATTTATCAGACCAAGCTAATTTTCATGCCTTGCTCACTGTTTAAAATCTCTGGCTGCCTGGGATCACAGGGGCCCCATGAGTCCTTCCTGCCTTGCAGAGGCCTGTCTGCCTCCTGGGGCATTATCTGGACTAACTCCTCGATTCCTCCCCTTTTCTTGAATCCTGTTTGCTGGTCATACCTCTGCTGGTCTGTCTTTCAGAGCCATGGCCTCCCCTGCTTCCCGGGACCAGTTTTTACGTCAGATGGAACAGATTGTAGAAGGAATTAAGCAAAGTCGAATGAAGGTCAGATTGCTTTTTTTCTGTAATGTGGCCAGAGTTTTACACTGGTGATGGGAGAAGGCCCTGGGGAAAGCAGGTCTCTTCCAGTTGTCCTGGGGATGTGCTCTCAATTCTGAAGACACATCTTCAGTGTCTCTACAAGGGGTCCCACTAAGGTCTCAGACCCTACCATGGGCAGGCCAGCTCCATAGGCTGCCTGCATCGGTCGTTAAGACTCTTAGCAACAGCTCTGTGGATGTAATACCTACCGAGTGTCAAGCACTGGGCTCATCCTCCCAGAAGCCCTCTTAAGTGAGTGTGTTCCCCCCGTTTCACAGATGAGGAAGCTGACTTTCACCAGCAGGCCTTCTCTCTTGCCCAGAATCAAGTCCTCACTGGCTCTCCGATTCCTGACATTCTGCCATCAGGGATCCATTCCTTACACCTCAAGAGCATTTTAGTCTCTAGGAGTTCCCTATAAAAATGCACGTAATTGTTGAATTCTGCCAAAGTGAGAGGATACTGAGCCTCATGAGAGAAAATAGGAACTGAAAGGGATGTGGGGGCTCCAGAGATCGCTTTGCAGAGAGTCGTCCAGGCTAGGGGCAGCGTGAGCATTTCTGCACTCTGGCTCCTCGCATGCACACTTTGTCAGGAGAAAAGAAAACTTGCTGATGGTCTGGAAGCCAGACATGCAGCCATAGGCTCCCACTACCGCAGCAGACGAATAAATAAATCCTAACACTTCCAATGTCTCTTGCTTTTGGCCCTACTTTAGAAATGTGTCTACAGTAGGTCCTCGGGCATGGCAGTGAAACCTTCTGGGGACAAAGGGCATCTCCTTTCACAGTCCTGGGATGGAGTAGTCCAGAGAGCATGGCCAGAATGTAAATACATGAGAGAATTGCCTTAGGACCTGTCCTAAAAATCCACTCCTTCAAGCTGCCTGTAATCCCATCTCACCAGAGAAGGACTGCAGACAAAAGCTTGCCGTGTCCCTTTCCCTCTAGCAAAATATTCATCTCCTTATTAAGGATGTCAGCAAAATCATGTCCGAAGAGAAAAAAAAAGTGTCACTGGTGACAAGACTATTCAGCCACAAAAATGAGGGCAAAGTGAGACAGCAGCTGTCCATGTGTGGGGCCACTTACCCAGGGCAGGGAGACTGTCTTGCAGGAGAGAGTGGAGTCCCTTCTTGATGATCTGGGGTTAGAGGGAGGTGGGGAGCAGAGAACCTGGCCAACCACAGGCCTGTAACAACCCAGCCTCAGTGCAGGGACTTTCCACTCACTATGCTCATCCTCGGGGAGGTAGTCTTGCTCATAGTAAAGAACAAGAGGAAGTTATTGGGTTTTTTCCCCACTTTGGCTTCCCTTTCTGTTACTATCTGAAGCATTCCCTGGGAAGGAAATGGGCCTGACACCTTCATTCCCTCCATTCTGCCCTAAGCTTCATGATGAAGGCACCTTGGTGCTGGCCAGCAGAGGAGGCTGCTGCTGTGTCTGTACCCCCAAGAGGTGGCTGGGCACCAGGAGGGTGCTCAGGTCTCTGAATGGGGAGGGCTGTCTCCTCTCATGTCTGTGTTGCTGGTGGCTGGCACAGCACCTGACCCATGGTTGGCACCAAAGAACTCTTTGTTGAACGAGTGAATTCATTGAGTCTAAAAATAGTTCTCATTGAGGGTTCCAGGTAGACTTTGAGTGTTGATTGGCACTGAAATGGATTAAGTCTGTCTGCTCTGCAGAACAGCACTTATTTGAATGGATGTCTTTCGTTGTGTTTGTTTAAATGAAACAAAAACACAGCCCCCTGTGTCTGGGTACCATGATGGGTTCTGCATAGATAGAGGTGGCAGGGGAGTGTCTGTGCCCCAGAGCACAGGTTCCCCCAGAACCAGCAGGTGCAGGGTGTACACAGAACAGACCAGCAGGGAGTGCAAGTAATAGAACAGGTGTCTGTGGCCTGTGGAAGGGTTCCTGAGTAAAGAGGAAACTGCCTACCTGTTTCTTGTGAAATTGTACTCACACATACACACACAAACACACACACACACAGAGTTAAATGAAGCAGTTAATGCTCAGTGATAGGACAATTGCTGAACAGATTATAGTTCCTATGCCGTATCATGCAGATAAATAAAAACAACCTCAGAAATGATGCATAGAAGGAAACTACTGGAAGGAAATCCATGAGAAGTTAGTAATAGTTTCCTTCTGGACCTTGTCAGCCACCCTTGGTCAGAACATGGCTTTTCATCACTGCTTCCCAAAATGTTTCAACAGATGGAGAAGAAGAAACAAGAAAACAAGATGAGGAGAGACCAGCTGAACGACCAGTACTTGGAATTGTTAGAAAAACAGAGGCTGTACTTTAAGACCGTGAAAGAGTTCAAGGAGGTAAGAGGGGGATGGGGCCCTTGAGGCTGGGCAAGATTCTTGTTCAGCACCACCCCCCACCAAGATGAACCTCTGCAAACCAGAGCATTTCTTTGGTTTTCCACTGGTCTGAAATGGAAATAGCAAGTGGGCAGTTGACCTGACAGTAAAGTGTACATCTAAGTAGTTCACGATTGTGTTGTTTTGTGGCCCATCTTGAAGCTCTAACTGAACTTCAGTTCTAAGAAACATCACTTCATCTTCTTGACACTCTGTAGCCACATTAAGCTCACAAGTAAAATGGCATCGCAGGGCCACCTGGAAACAGTGGTTGGTATAGATTCACGTCTAGCATTTCCCTTCCTCCCAATCTTAAGCTGCGGGGAACCTTGAGAAGCCATGTGTGAGGGGAGTGAACTGTGAGTGTGACAGGCTTGGGTTCACATCCTGCCACTGGCCTACTATGCACATGGGTAGGGATCAGCTGTGCACGTGTCTGGCACCTGTCACACCCACCCTCTGCCAAATGTTGACCCCTGTCTTTTCTCTTGCACTTGGGCAGGATTACTGTCCATCATTCCAGAAAGGAAAGTGCCCTTTTCTTAAGAGATTTTCCAGAAAGCAGACTTCATTCTGTCATTTGCCAAGATTTCATCAGCTTTATTTTCAGGACTTCTTTCCCCTTTTCTAATATAAATCTGTGTGGTTTTTTCTAATATAAATCTTTGTGGTTTTAGTGAATTTAGAAGATACAGGGAAGCTAAAGGTAGTTGTATCCTGGCATGTGGTCAATGGAATAAAAAACAGTCTTTCCATACCAACGTTTTTGTTCTTACATGTTTTCTGTGGCTCTTCGCTCTTCCTTCCTCCCTTCCCCAGTTTTCCTTCTCTGCTGCTTCTTCCTATTATTGTAACGTAACTTTTGAGAGCCACAACTGTAGGCATTTCAGAATGTCTCATCCTTTCAATAAACGAGTAATAACAAATCAGAAGTAATTCCACCCTTTGCCTTGAGGGGACTGATGTAGCGGGTATGGTCAGGGAAGGCCCCTCCCCAGTGAGAACTTGGTCTTGGGCAAAGTGACCAGGTGAACTGCTCCGCGTTTGGAAGCCTCTGGTCAGCAGGGGTTGGAGCCAAAGGGCCAGCAAGAGAGCTACAGGAAGTAAACAGGGACCCACCGCTCCCCACCTGAGCTCTTTTTCCCAAATAACACACAAAGAGAAAAGGCCCAGAGGAGAAGAGTTACACTTAAATGTTGCTTGGACACACCAGCACTGCCATTTTGACAGCAGAAGCAAAGAGCAAATGAATTGGGAGGATAAGTATAAGCTGTCAAAATCAAAGCAAATAAAAGTGAGATGGAAAAGCTCTTTACTACACTGCAGGCTCTTGGAGTGAAGACTGGGGGTCATCTCTGAAGGAAGCAGTTCCCTCAGGTATGTTAAGGTCAAGATTTCCATGTTCCCGCCTCCTTGGCACAGTTACTGTCACTCAGAGACCGAAGGTGGGTCTCTCAGAACCCATAAAGACCCCAGACCAGACCAGGTGTGCTGGCTTCTGTGTCCTTCAATCCAAAGCAAGATGGAAAAGGGGGAAGGGGAATAGAATATTTGCTGCAGATGGCTACATGTATTTCACTTAAAGGACTCACCTTTTTAAAAAAAAAAATATGTCTTATTTTTTGATACTACAATTGCCTCTCTTATAAAATGATGGTGACAGTGTGTACTCCTTTTTTTTTTTTAAATCATCTTACTTGGTAAAAATTTAAAACCATGAGTTAGCATTCTAAAATCTTAGAAATTTTTTTCAAGCTCTTCTGAGGTAAGTTGGGGCCACCGCAGGTGTTAAGGCTTCCTTGCTGCTCCCTAGCTCCCACCGCATCCTTCCAGTTAGAGTAATTCTGCCATTTTACATGTTGCAGATTCGTGTAAGATCTCATTTGTGGGAGAAGAGCAGTTTGAAAAATCAGATTTTCATCCCAGGATGGAATCTTCTCCCAGAACCTCTGCTCCGCCTCCTCTGCTTGTTTTTCTCCGACCTGCTTAGTTTTCTTCTCCCCAGTTCTGAATTCTTACCGCATCCTGGTCCCAGCACCATGCTGGGCAGTAAGTATTCTTCATGCAGAGCAGTGCATCCAGAACATGGTCTTTGACACCACTTGGCATGCGTGTGTGCTCAGTCATGTCTGACTCTCTGCAACCCTGTGACTGTTGGCTTCCAGGCTCTTGTCCATGGGATTCTCCAGGCCAGAATACTGGAGTGGGTTGCCATTTCCTTCTCCAGGGGATTTTCCCGACCAGGAATCAAACCCAAGTCTCCAGCATATCCTGCATTGGCAGGCATATTCCTTACCACTGATCCTCCACAGCTTCCCCTTGACCACCCCAATCATCCCTTTATGGGGCACAGCTGACTCCACATTAATTGAGCTCCTGTGACCCCGTGGGCTCCATGAAGGCACTAGGTCATGCCCTCATCCTGACTCCAACCTCCTCTGGGATCAAGACCGTTTTGAGTAGAGACATTGAGTTATCTCTAAAATTCCATTGACTCGCTTGCCCTGGGAGGGTTTGTTAATAACAAGTCTGCCAGGGAAAAAACATATACTCTGAAAACACCTTAATGGCAGTGTTACACCAACTAATCGTGTTTCTCAAAGCACAGTTTCTCACAAGTTGCCCAAACTAAGATTTAGTTAGTCTTGCCTGGCCCTGACGAAGCTAGCCATACATTTTTATGATGCTGAGTTTGGGCACATAATCTCGAGTGAGTGGAGCTCACAGTGTCTGGCACATAACAGGCCCCATACTTTCTTCAGCAGACGAGAAGCAGACGCGAGGAGAAAGACCTAAAGGACTTTCTCTGTATTTGCTTTGAACTGGCAGACAATATCATTCTGTCATCTCCTGAAAGGCTTCCAGGAGATTGCATGAATTAAGTAGTGCTCACACACCAGGCATGACTGCCTGAAATGTCTTTACCAAAAACGTGAAGCCTCGTCTCAGTGTGGTGTGATGAGAAGAACAACCCCTGCTGGGGATTTTGCCATAGCAGCAGTTTTGATGCTTCCGAGGTTTTTAGTTTTGGGGTTATTTTTTGTTTTTTCCTCCTTCATAAGGTTATGTGAATAACAATTAAAACTTATTTATTCCTTATTATATTGTTTATCTTTTTCTTATGGAAATTTTCAAAAACACACAGAACTAGAGAAAGCAGTCTACCAGTGTAATAGTATGCCTCTCTGCCTGTTATATTCGTCTTTACTGCTCCCCACTTACGTTTTTTGGTTTTTTTGGTACTGGAGGCTTTTCCCCCAAGCAGATCTCAATAACTCATTTTAAATAAGAAAACTTTCTTCTCAACTTCTCTAACACAACAAATGTTACTCATCTTCACCTTCTTTCTCTTCCCACCCCCTAGAAGTTATCTCCCCCTCCAAAAACATGTGCTTAAAAAATGTCAGAGTATCTTGCTTCTGGCAGAACAACTCAGCTTCACACCCACCCAACCCTCCCTAGCTCTGAATGGAAGGTATACAGAAACCCTGAGGATGAACCAGGGTCACTACAGCCAAGAGCAAAGGGCCTCCAGAGAAGTGGGAGCATCTGGCCAGGCCCAGGGAGGTGGAAACATCTTTGGGGACTTTGGGGGTCTTGGATGCAGAAAGGGCCAAAGGTGACCAAGTTTTTCTTCCACACTAAGTGGCAGCATGGTGACTGAAGGCTCAACCCCTCGAGGTCCTTCCCCTTCCATGCTCACCTCTCACTGTAAACTGGGCTCCTTGCGGTCCAGGGAGGAAGTGGACATGATGTGCGAGCAGACGAAAGTATCCTGAGCTATCAAGGCCACTGCAAACGGGGAGGAGGACGCACAGTGAGATGCTGTGGAAGAAGGGGATTCAAAACAACACAGCCATGGCCTTGTACCCTGGATGCCAGACTCTGCACACACGGGATGAGGCCAGTGACCTTGTCCACATCCTGCAGCACCCTCAGTGATGGGTTTCCTACAGCTCACTTTATGGGAGAGGTGTCCCTCGATATGTTTCTCTCCCTCTGTCTGCTGTGGGTTTCTCTGTTAAAGCTGAGGGTATTCTTAACCTTCGCTCTTGTGGAGTAAGAGCTCTTCTTCATGCTCCATCTGCTGTCTCTTAGGACTCCTTGGGCCGTGGTGTCCAAGACTTTCCCCTTCCTCACTGGAGGCATCCAAGATCAGAGAAGTGTCTGCTTTCTGCTTCTGCCCCTTGGGGATTGAAGTCTTTGGGGATGACAGTGCCTAATCTTCTCCTGTCCTCAGTCTGACAGTCAGTCTTTGTGACTGTTGGGGCCTTGAAGGTCAGCGTGTGTCCAGGAACCTCCCCTACACTGGTGGCAGTGGAAAAGGAGGCCTGTCCACTGATCCACAGGCCTCTCCAGGGACAGGGAAGGATGCAGAGGTGGGCGATAACACGGTCCCCACCTCTCTGCTCTCTCTTTCTGTTTCCCCTGCAGGAAGGCCGCAAGAACGAGATGTTGCTGTCCAAAGTGAAAGCCAAGGCCTCTTGAACATTCCCAGACATCATTGCACGTCATTGATGTCTTCGTCTAAACGCCATGTATCAGCTCCGAGATGGTGAAATGGTTCTGGACACTGCAGCAGAGATGTAGGTGTGATGATCTCAACACGGGATATTTCCTTCCTCCTGTTTGCTCACATTTCATCTCCATGGTGGCTGTTGTCCATGGGATCGGACGGTGCAGACATTGTGGCTTGGATAACACCCATCCTCCAGTGAAGAAATGTGGGCAGTGTTTGTTCTCTGTGTCGATTCTACTTTTATTTCTCCAGTAACATTGCACATATGAAGGTACCTGTATTTGAATGGACTCTGAATAAAGAGGAATTCATTTGTTCAGTAATGTTAATTGAGCAGCTGCTGAGGAGGAAGCACTGAGCAGGGGGACACAGACCCTGCACCCAGGCTTCCAGCACGTGGCCCTAGAGCTTGACCACGGGGACTTTTCTTTTCTTAGTAAACAAGGCTTTTAGCTGAACGACCAGCCCATGTGAATATTGGTCACTTGGGCCTCTCACTTGCCGTGATGCCTTTTGTTCCTGGTCCCTCGGGGGCTGCTCAGCAACCTTAATGGTGTAGCAACTAGAATGAAAACTCAGTGTCTGCCCTTGGCTTCATCACACTCACCCAAGTTCATCTCACCAAAAAAAAAAAAAAAAAGACCTCAGCTTGGCACGTAAGAATGACACCTCACCGCTCCCTGCTCTCCTGTGAGTCTCAGCCAGTCTGTGGGTGGTCTTGTGCATCCTCACTAGGAGTACATCACATGCTCCCTGCTGTGCATAGGTCAGGGCTGGACCCAGAGGCAGGCTCGCCCACAGTCACCCCCGTCCAGGCCAGTGTGTAAATCCTGGAGGGACCGGCCTTGAGCAGGTGCTGAGGGTGTCTGAGCAGGAAGAGCAGCCAGGTGTGCAGAGATCCAGAAGTTTTCACAGAGCCAGCTGGGTTGGGCTGGATCCGAAGGAGGAATCACAGTTGAATAGAGATTAGTGGAAAAGCCATTTTGGATAAAGTACAGATGTGATTAAAACTCAAAGAGTGCAGGGAGAGTATAAGGCATGCTTGTTGGGAGAGGGGTGGGTGGCCAGTCTCTGCAGGGGGCTTTAGAGACTAGTCCGGAAAGGTGGGCAGAGACTCACCCTTTGCAGAGCCTTGAAGGAAAGACAGAGGGCTTTACGGTTTCTCCCGGAAGGAGTCCATCCAAACAGCCCCTTCTGCCCCGGCCCTCAGGAATTGTTCAGGGTCAGTGAACCCAGCATGAGCAAGGCTTGCACATCATTCCACACAAGGCTTGCAGGTACCAGTCAGCAGGTTTGGGCTATGAAACATAAAAGCTTAAACGTGCAGTGAGCATGCTGCGTGCAGCTGCAGGGACATTGTGCTTGGTTTTAGTTCCCTAATGTGTGGAGTAAGCAGGGCTGGTGTGTACAGACTTAAAGAATCTCATGCTGGATCAACGACCCTTGGCTTCTGTGCTGGTCCAGCAAGGCCCGCCCAGTGAGGAGGCTGCTCCCCGTGCCCCCACGTGCTGATGGCACTGTTCCTGATCACGTACTTCTCCGCCTGGGTGGGTGCTGGTAGCCTGTGGATTTTGAAAGGACTCAGTGAGGCTGAAGCCAGTGGTTGCGAGTGCAGGTAGAGCTTCAGGGGCAAGGGAAGGTGGGGACGGTAAAACTGTAAACTATCTCAGGTTCAGGAAAACACTTTGGTGATCTTGCTGAGAAGCTCACAGGCCTAACAACTTGTGAGCAGGTAGACTATTTGTGTGTTGTCCCCAGGTTGTGGGAGGAGAAATGGGTTATCCTGGGGATCATGGTGGCAACCCCCTCTCTGGATGACTGAAGAAAGTTGGGCATGGCTAATCCAGAGGAACTGATGCGTCTTCCGGAAGTGGGGGTATTGACTTTGGGCTGTGTTTGCACAGAGTTTCATTCGGTTTTGGTATAGGGAGGTATCAGGAGATGTTGTTTCCATTTTTTGGTCCCTTAGGACTAAGGGATAAGGCCTGAAAAAGATAATAAATCCGTTTCTGTTCCTTGAACATATCTTGAATTAAACTGCAGAACCCAGTCTTGAGAATTCTGTTTGCTACAGATAACCCACAGCACGGATAGTGCCTTTGTGAGTAAAGAGGACGTTAAATGTGCTTTATATAGTCAGGCCTCAGAGGTCAGGGGGCCTCCCAGGACCCATTCTGTATGCGCAGAGGATGGCTGGCTGCTCTGCTGAGCCCACAGGCTTTTCTGGAGATGAAAAATACATCACAGTTGTAAAACATATGCTACCAGGAGAAGGAGATTTCCCCAGGAGCAGTCTGTCCTCCCTGTTTAGTCAGGGCAGTGAGCTTGCTGGCAGCTGGTGCCTAGGATTCTCAGGAAGCCCCTGGGCTGGGCCCCCATTCCATGTGCACCTTAGGGAGTCAGAGCCGCTGTGAGCAGGACAGACTGACGACCTCCAGGCACCTGAGAAGACACTCGGGTTGCGTTTGTTACTGTCCTTGGCTTGGATTCAGGCTCCTAGGTCACTGCTCAGCTAATTGTACCAAGGGAGGTGCCGAGGTTATTTGTCAGGAGCCTGAGTGGGCACAGCCCAAGTGCGTCAGGCCTAAGCTCTCATTAGAGTCTGCAGGATGTGGTTTTAACTGGGTTCATTGCCCGTGTTCTGTGGAGAGCTGGCTGTCCTGCCAGCAAAACCAGAAGGCAGAGGGGCTGGTAGACAGGAGACCTTTGCCAGGCTGAGGATTCACTCCCTGACAATCCCTGCAGCTCCTGGGCCTCCTGAAACCAGGCGCAGGAGACGGGGGGGACCTCGAGCTGTCACATTGACCAGAGCAGTCTTGCCTGAGGGCACTTTGGGCCCATGGCCTGCAAACCTATGCCACCTGATCCCTGTCACCTCAGCACAGCCTCGTGTTGCCCTCTCTGCAGGTGATCAGGGAAGTGGCCTTTTAGCAACAAGTTACCATGGCTTGAGCCTGAGATGCAGTTAATTGACTTGAATGAAACTGAGGAAGGAAGTGCTCTGAGTCGTTCATGGCCATTGGTGGCCTTAAGCATGACTCGCTACACAGCCGGACAGTGAAGAGCCCCCGTAGGGCGAGGGCCCAACATCTGTCCAAGTGGCTGGCACTGGCCAAGAGAAGGGCCTTGTGTGATGTGTCCTCAGAGTCCCCAGGCCTTCTCTTGGTCCTTTGCCCCAGCCATGACAGTTCTGTCTCATAGCACACGGTGATAGGCTAAAAATGCTATATAAAAAAATAATGTTATAGTCTCCCTGTCCTCACAGTAAATGTGTAGAAATGTTAGCGGGGATTTAGCAGCTGGTCTGCAGCCTCTTTGAGGACGTGGGGAATACGATGGACTCTCCACGTCAGCCTTTCGTCAGTTCCTCAGAGATGCCAGGCTCACACTGCCTTGCCTCTGCCTGGACCTGTCTCCCTCCAAGACTGTGGACAAGGGCTTTCCCAGACACCTGATGCTCGCACAGATGCCTCGGTGTCAGCCTGCATCCCTGACCACACCCTGCCCTCTCCCCTGCTTTCCGTCTTGACGGCACACTCCCTTAGTCCTGTGCGACCCCTGTTGGCTGCCTCCACTCTGGGGTGTAAGCGGCAAAGGCAGGGACGTCACCTGTGGTGTTCTCTGCAGTCTCCCTGGCGTCTGACTAAAGTGGGTGATCAGGAAACTCTGGCTGGGTAAAATAGCTTCTACAAACCGCAGCTATGTGTCCTTGTATTAGCAGAGTTTAGATTGAACCTTTCATCTGATTTGTGCTTAGCTTGAGAATGAGGGGGTGATTTTATTCAGCCACTTTAGAGAGTCTCAGAGTGTTTGTTACACTGTAACCTTGATGGCTGAGATGAGAAGGGTGTCCGAGGTTTAGACCTTTCAAAGGCATTACTTTTTGCAGATGGTTTTTGCCCCCCATGCAGATGGGGGGAGTGGGGGGGAAACGGAACATACTATTGTCAGAGATTAGGTCAGGAGTATGTCTTGGCTCAAAGTAAACCATGCATAAAGGTAGCCTGGCTGGTTAAATGACTGAGCCACATGAAACCAAGCAGTGGGAAGCACCCTGGAAGCATACTGTGTTGGCGGAAGTAAGCACGGTACAACCGCATGGAGGTCAGTCAGACAGTGTCTATCAAAAGTGCAAATGCACAAACCTTTCAGGTCAGCAATGCTACGTCTAAGGATTTTTCCTATATACAAGGATTTGCATTTCAGCATTATTTGTAATAGCAAGAAGATGGAAACTGCCACCAACATAGGGCAGTGGTTAAATAAATTGTGGCAAATCCACACAATGGTATATTAAGCTATTCTCTATCTACTACCATGGAATGATCCCTAAGATGCATGGTTAAGTGGAGATAAAGACTTGGCTTACTAGTGTTTGTTTCTGAAAATAAAAGGAAGAGGGTAGGGAAAATGTGGCTGTATATATACTTCTTGTGTGTGCGCATAGTTAGAGAATCTCTAGGGGGATCCACAGGAACCTGACAGCTTCAGCTGCCTCTGGGATGAGCGGTGGGGGTTACTTTTCACAGTTTATGTTTTGTATCTTTTGAATTTTGTACCATGTACATGTAATATCTATTAAAAAAATAAAGTTTTAAAATTTTCACTTTGTTTACATTTTTAAAAAAAGAAACAAGGTGTCAGATTTTTGGTCAGTAAATCCGCTTTCCTTAGAAATTTAAAGTCCTTGAGCCCAAAGTAGTTGATCTCATTTTCTCAGGTCTTAGGGAAAACAGGGAAGTGAAGAGGGGGCCTCCTCTTCTGGAAGAACTCTGGGGAGATGAAGCAGTGGGGGGTGCTCTGCTCTCATTGTGTGGGTTGAGTGGCAGTGCGAGGGAGAGTGGGGGATGGATGGTGAAGTGGCTGCATCCTGGGACAGACCATGGCTGCTGCACGGTCACCTCCGTCTCTTGAGGATCACAACAGAACCCCTGCTCCCCTGGCTTTGGGCTTTAATAACTGAAGATGGCACCTCTGAGCCATGGTCCAAGGGGAGCCCCACCTGTCTCGCATGGAAACCTGCTGTGGGTGATCCTTTCCCATCCCTTTGTTTTCCAAATGGTTTTTACAGTACCGATTTTGTTCAGCTCCAGGTGGCAATGTGTGCAGCCCCAGGAGAGGAATCATGACAGCCATTTGAAAACAGTCATGAATTCTATTTGCCAAGAATTGGTTTACACATGGGTGTCTAACCCAGTCATGGCCAGCACAGAGGAGACCTTCCCACTGATAATCAACTCGAGATGGCAGAGAAGAGCTTCTGTTCTGGCAGCTCGTTGGGGAAGGGCAAGGGGTTTGGAGCAGGCTTCACCATCTCGAGAGCATCAGAAAGGACCTCCCAGCACTCTGAGCTCAGCGGAGTGAAAGGCTGAAAAGAGCCTGGCTCCCTGAAGGCATGACACACTTCCAAACCAACCTGGGGACCACTTGTCTCCATATTTCTTGTTCTATGAGAAAAATCCCTGTTCACTCCTTCATTCAACCAACAAACATTTGAGGTTCTGCTCTGGATCAGGCCCTGGGAATAGATCCAAGCAGGCAAAGGAACCTGTTTCCCTAGGGCTATACTCCTGTGGGGAAACACATAAACAGGCAACGCACACACTGTGTCACATGCTGCTTCAATGTGCTGACTCAGCAAAGACGCGGATCAGGACTGGCCCGTACGGCGGTGATGGCTGCAATTTTATAATGAGTGGTCAGAGAATAAAACTTTACGTTCTTAACTGAAAACTGCGTCGGTTTATGTTCTGAAGTTTTTACCAGAGGGCCAGGTGATTTGCTGCCTATTAGAGACACTACACTTTTATCCGTCGCATCAGTGATTCTCAGTGTTCACAGTCTCCTGTTTTCATCTAGGCTAGCAGTAGACGTTGCCGTAGCATTCTGCTTTGCAAAGTGTCTCCTGTCCTTAATTGCCTTTCTTTCACTTTTTAGACACACTGATTGTCTCTGAATTCTATAAACTGTTTACTTTTACTTGCTTTCATTTTATTTTTGTCACATATAAGCCAGATACTTTTTTTATGGTTTAATGCTACCAGTACTATTTTTTGCATGATTTAAAATTACTCTCAAAGTTGATATTCTAGGTGTTGTCAGGTTAATTCAGGGCTTCCCTGGTGGCTCTGTTGGTAAAGAATCAGCCTGCAGTGCAGGAGACCCAGGTTCAATCCTTGGGTCAAGAAGATCCCCTGTAGAAGGGGAATGGCTACCCACTCCAGTATTCTTGACTACAGAATTCCATGGACAGATGAGCCTGGTGAGCTGTACAGTCAATGGGGTCTCAAAGAGTCAGACATGACTGAGCAACTAACACTTTCACTTTCACTTCAGGTTAATTCAGGTAAGAGAGAAAAAGTATTTTGCATTTTTCTAGATTTCTGTGCTTTTCTGTTTCAGAAGTTTGACTCACGAGTGTTTTCATTATGAAAATCCTATTTAGAAAAAATTGCTCTTAATTGTCTTCCCCTTCTTTAGGATATTTATGTTCTTAGCACTAAATAAATATTAATAAGCAAAACCTCACTATGAGTGAAGGAATGAGTCACATAGGTAGATACCCGTGTGAGGAGAGTTCCAGGCATAGAGAGGAGCAGGTATCAAGGTGTAGGTTGGAGCACACACAGCAGGTGAGTCTGGGGAGCAGGAAGGGGACCTGTATGGGGAACCATGGGAGGGTTTTGACAAGATTTCAACAAAGACACCTCTGGTGGTATGCTGACTACAGACTGCAGGGGAGGCAGGGGCAGAAGCAGGGAGCCCAGCTAAGCAATGACTGATAATCTACATGAAACACACCTGAGACAAAGTTTTAAGAGACAACGCATACCCTTTCCATACTAGTCTAATGTTTTTCCTGTTCTACTTAATTTTTGAAAAATGCTAACTACTGTATTGGATTCCATTCTTCACTCCCCAGAGCAGACACCCTTGTCACAGCATCCTGGCAGGTGGAATGTGCTTCCTCACCCCTTGAGTTGTTAGCAGCCTTGACAGGGGCAAAGGTTTGAGAACATGCTGTGTATTGGACTTGCCCTCTTGTAGCCTTTCTGGAGAAGAACTTACCCTGCTGGCCAGAGGAGGTTCAGACACACATGGAGCAGACAGAGACCAACCTGCAGCTTGAAGCTGAGCCCAGAAGAGCCCAGCCTGAACCAGTGAAATCCCAGTGACTCACAGACACCTCAGCAGAGGAGGCTTGTTGCTATACACCACTCAGATTCTGCAGTGATTGTGTGCAGATGTTGAGAACATAAGTGACTGAGATGATCACCAACTGATTTCATGGCAACTTGACCTGGGGTTTAAAAAACACTCCTCTGTACCATCCAGCTTCAGTGCAGAGGGAGCAGGTCAGGGGCCAAAGAGAAGGCTTCTAGGGTGGTACCCCCACATGGAAGAGATGTTCACAGAGGACAGCAGTTGTGAACAGAATCCAGATTTCCCTCAGACATGCCTGAAGAAACATGGAGGCCATGATAAATGGGAGAAAAATGGCATGCTTTATACAGGACAAAATTGATAAAATAAAACTGCCAAGTTAGCCACATCCACCCTACAGGCCTGGAACTTTATGGAACTGGATTTGGACATGAAGACCCTTCAGTGATAACTTAATCAGCAAATAAATCCTGACAAGATTAATTCCAGTTACAGCCTCCTGGCCTTGTCTCCCATGTCCTACAGGCAGAGAGATTTGAGGCAGAACAGAGACTAGGCTTAAGGAAGTTCCTGCAATATTTACTGTAAATCTGATATTTTGTCAATAGATTTCTATTTCTGATATTCTGTATTAAATTACATATGGATACATGGATATGTATGGCTGAGTCCCTTTGCTGTTTCAGTTCAGTTCAGTTCAGTCGCTCAGTCATGTCCGACTCTTTGCAACCCCATGAATTGCAGCACACCAGGCCTCCCTGTCCATCACCAACTCCCAGAGTTCACTCAAACTCACGTCCATCGAGTTGGTGATGCCATCCAGCCATCTCATCCTCTGTCATCCCCTTCTCCTCCTGCCCTCAATCCCTCCGAGCATCAGAGTCTTTTCCAATGAGTCAGCTCTTCACATGGGTGGACAAACTCCTGGAGTTTCAGCTTTAGCATCATTCCTTCCAAAGAACACCCAGGGCTGATCTCCTTTAGAATGGACTGGTTGGATCTCCTTGCAGTCCAAGGGACTCTCAAGAGTCTTCTCCAACACCACAGTTCAAAAGCATCAATTCTTCGGCATTTAGCTTTCTTCACAGTCCAACTCTCACATCCATACATGACCACAGGAAAAACTATAGCCTTGACTAGACGAACCTTTGTTGGCAAAGTAATGTCTCTGTTTTCAATATGCTATCTAGGTTGGTCATAACTTTCCTTCCAAGGAATAAGCGTCTTTTAATTTCATGGCTGCAGTCACCATCTGTAGTGATTTTGGAGCCCAAAAAAATAAAATCTAACATTGTTTCCACTGTTTTCCCATCTATTTCCCATGAAGTGATGGGACCAGATGCATGATCTTAGTTTTCTGAATGTTGAGCTTTAAGCCAACTTTTTCACTCTCCTCTTTCACTTTCATCAAGAGGCTTTTCAGTTCCTCTTCATTTTCTGTCATAAGAGTGGTGTCATCTGTATATCTGAGGTTATTGATATTTCTCCCAGCAATCTTGATTCCAGCTTGTACTTCTTCCAGCCCAGTGTTTCTCATGGTGTACTCTGCATATAAGTTAAATAAGCAGAGTGACAATATACAGCCTTGACGTACTCCTTTTCCTATTTAGAACCAGTCTGTTGTTCCATGTCCAGTTCTAACTGTTGCTTCCTGACCTGCATACAAATTTCTCAAGAAGCAGGTCAGGTGGTCTGGTATTCCCATCTCTTTCAGAATTTTCCACAGTTTATTGTGATCCACACAGTCAAAGGTTTTGGCATAGTCAATAAAGCAGAAATAGATGTTTTTCTGGAACTCTTTTGCTTTTTCCATGATCCAGCAGATGTTGGCAATTTGATCTCTGGTTCCTCTGCCTTTTCTAAAACCAGCTTGAACATCAGGAAGTTCACGGGTCACATAGTGCTGAAGCCTGGCTTGGAGAATTTTGAGCATTACTTTACTAGCATGTGAGATGAGTGCAATTGTGTGGTAGTTTGAGCATTCTTTGGCATTGCCTTTCTTTGGGGTTGGAATGAAAACTGACCTTTTCCAGTCCTGTGGCCACTGCTGAGTTTTCCAAATTTGCTGGCATATTGAGTGCAGCACTTTCACAACATCATCTTCCAGGATTCGAAATAGCTCAACTGGAATTCCATCACCTCCACTAGCTTTGTTCGTAGTGATGCTTTCTAAGGCCCACTTGACTTCACATTCCAGGATGTCTGGCTCTAGGTCAGTGATCACACCATCATGATTATCTTGGTTGTGAAGATCTTTTTTGTACAGTTCTTCTGTGTATTCTTGCCACCTCTTCTTAATATCTTCTGCTTCTGTTAGGTCCATACCATTTCTGTCCTTTATCTTTGCCTGAAATGTTCCCTTTGTATCTCTAATTTTCTTGAAGAGATCTCGAGTCTTTCCCATTCTTTTGTTTTCCTCTATTTCTTTGCATTGATCGCTAAGGAAGGCTTTCTTATCTCTTCTTGCTATTCTTTGGAACTCTGCATTCAGATGCTTCTATCTTTCATTTTCTCCTTTGCTTTTTGCTTGTTTACCTGACACTAAATCAAAACATTGATCATTTTTGAACTTTTTTTTATTAGGGTATAGCCATATACTCCAATACAAAATAAAAAGTTCAAAAATAAAAGGAATTACAAGTACATCCTTACATAAAGTTAATCATCAATTGATCTGTCTCAATAACCTCAGATATGCAGATGCTGCAGCTGCTGCTAAGTCACTTCAGTCGTGTCTGACTGTGTGTGACCCCATAGACATCAGCCCACCAGGCTCTCCTGCCCCTGGGATTCTCCAGGCAAGAACACTGGAGTGGGTTGCCATTGCCTTCTCCAATGCATGAAAGTGAAGAAGTGAAAGTGAAGTCACTCAGTCGTGTCCAACTCTTAGCAACCCCATGGACTGCAGCCCACCAGGCTCCTCCATCCATGGGATTTTCCAGGCAAGAGTACTGGAGCGGGGTGCCATTGCCTTCTCCAAGATATGCAGATGACACCACCCTTATGGCAGAAAGTGAAGAGACACTAAAAAGCGTCTTGATGAAAGTAAAAGAGGAGAGTGAAAAAGTTGGCTTACAGCTCAACATTCAGAAAACTAAGGTCATGGCATCTGGTCCCATCACTTCAGGGGAAATAGATGGGGAAACAGTGGAAACAGTAGCTGACTTTATCTTGGGGGACTCCAAAATCACTGTAGATGGTGACTGCAGCCATGAAATTAAAAGACACTCCTTGGAAGGAAAGTTATGGCCAACCTAGACAGCATATTAAGCAGAGACATTACTTTGTCAACAAAGGTCCATCTAGTCAAGGCTATGGTTTTTCCAGTAGTCATGTATGGATGTGAGAGTTGGACTATAAAGAAAGCTGAGCACCAAAGAATTGATGCTTTTGAACTGTGGTGTTGGAGAAGACTCTTGAGAGTCCCTTGGACTGCAAGGAGATCCAACCAGTCCATCCTAAAGGAGATCAGTCCTGGGTGTTCATTGGAAGGATTGATGTTGAAGCTGAAAACTCCAATACTTTGGTCACCTGATGCAAAGAACTGACTCATTGATGCTGGGAAAGATTGAGGGCAGGAGGAGAAGGGGACGACAGAGGATGAGATGGTTGGATGGCATCACCAACTCAATGGACATGGGTTTGGGTAGACTCTGGGAGTTGGTGATGGATAGGGAGGTGTGGCGTGCTGCAGTTCCTGGGGTCACAAAGAGTCGGACACGTCTGAGCAACTGAACTGAACTGATCTGTCTCAGAAATTGAGCATTTTGTAATTATAGTGAGTCATCAGGGAAGGCCTAAGTAAAGAAAAATTTCAAGTCTGAAAGGTCCAACAGAAGTTGCCATCAAATTAGTCAGCAAACAACTTGCTTTTAAGAAGTACTCAATGTAAATGATTCCCTCTGCCCGGGATGCTTCTATAATGATCTTACATTAAGTCAAGGCCCAGGTCAAATGAACACAATGAAAGCATCCTATCCAATAGTGAGAGGAAGCCTAAAAATATCACTGTCCCCTCTTCCAAACCATACCTAGACTCTTCCTCTAAGGCCCCTTGCTGGAATCCAAGTGGAAAAGTACAAGTGGAACCACTACACCATGTGTGGGTCTCATGGTACAAAATGCAAGCCAACATTGCATGCAATCCAGTCAGATTTCGGTTGTGTTCTCTTCATTTTCCCATGTCAAGATTCAGGCAAACTTGAGTCCAGGTACTCATTCTGCCACCAAACAGGTCACTGGGCCCTGTGCTGAGAATATGGTAATGAGATAAAGGAAGAGCAAATCAGCTTCAGATAAAGGACAGAGCAAATCTCAGTTGCTTCAGTCATGTCCATCTCTTTGAAACCCTATGAACTGTAGCTTGCCAGGCTCTTCTGTCCATGGGATTCTCCAGGCGAAAATGCCAGCATGGGTTATCATGCCTTCCTCCAGGGGATCTTCCCAATGCAGGGATTGAACCCATGTCTGTTACATTTCCTGCATTGGCAGGCAGCTTCTTTACCACTAGCCCCACCTGGGATGCCAGTCTTGTATGAATTCTGGCCAGTTAGCAATAACTGCCGAATGCACTGTCCAGAAAGGATTCTGAGGCTGAGTTCCAGCTCAGTGGGAAGATATGCTGAGATCGATTAGCAATGTCTGCACCACTCGGTGAGAGGACATAGCTGCACACTTGCCACCTACCTGCTGTCTTTCTGGAGGGCCTTTGGCATCGCTGCTCCTGTAGTCCAGGCCCAAGTGGTATGGTTCCCAAATGTCATTAATGCTCAGCGGTGCGACAGCTCTGGCCCAGGTCACAAATGAAAGGGAGAAATTCCAGTTCCCTCCCCTCTCCAAGCCCTGGGTTTATCTCTGCTTGGTGAAAAGGTTCTTGAAGGCATTGTTGTAGTTCTTGTTAAAAGCTGTGTAAATCAGGGGATTGAAGAAAGAGTTGGAGTAGCCAAGCCACAGGAACACACTTTTCCAGATGGGGGGCAGGCTGCAGGCACAGAGGGGGCCAATGAGCTCAGCCAGGAAGAAGGGGATCCAGCACAGCACGAACACGCCAATGAGGATGCCCACCATCACGGCTGCCCGCTTCTCCTTCTGTTCCCGCCACGAGGCTCCGCTCGTCTGGAAGGCCACTGTGGGGCGGCGGGCCGTGAACACCATCTCAGCCTCCTGAGGGGCCTCCTTTACCTGCGAACAGAGGAAATGCATAACTCAAAGATAAAATGCATAACGCTGGGCAGTACAGTGACATACAATACACCCAACCTTGGCCAGCCCCTCCCCTCCAGCCCCATACAAGATGCCCTGATACCATCATCATCGCATATGTGTGCTCAGTCGTGTAGTACTCTTTGTGACCCTACAGGCAGGACTGTAGACCGCCAGGCTCCTCTGTTCATGGAATTTTCCAGGCAAGAACACTGGAGTGGGTTGCCATTTCTTCCCCCAGGGGATCTTCCTGACCCAGGGATCAAATGGGCATCTCCTGTGCCTCCTGCATTGCAGGTATATTCTTAACTCCTGAGCCATCAGGGAAGCCCAACTGATGCCATAATCCACCCCCAAAGATTAATGCCAGGTAAGAAAGTTCTTGAAACTGTAGGTTAAAATATGTCCTGAAGGTTCTTCAGAGACTGAGAGTGGTGGTGGTCCCCACAATGTCAGATATTAGAATAAATAATTCTTTACCATCTGAGCCACCAGGGAATTCCAATCAAATAATAATATGATCTAAAAAGGGGGACAGGGGGAGGCACTTAAGAACACACGCCTTGGTGTCAGACCCTGGCTTGAGCTCCAGCCCCACTGGCCAAGCCATTTCCTGTGTATGAAGCTAGGTGACCAAGCCCCCTCCCCGCCATAAGGCGATTGTGAATGAGCACTGGGAATGTGTGTGTGCGCCCAGCACAACCCCCTGCCACAGGCACTCACAACTCAGTACTCATGGAGAGGGGTGGGGCTGGGACCCGGACCCTGAATGGAACAGACCCAGGCCTGCCCCTCACAAAGCTCACAGCCAGAGAGGCAGGCCACCTGTAAACATCAATATTGCAAGAAATTAAATGATTACTGTGTTAAGTGAATTAGGAGATGATTTTAAATTAGCAGATAATTTTGTATTGCCTAGCTTAAAATAAACAAAGTGTAAGTGACTTTGTAGTGATAATTAGCTGCCACTTAAGGAGCCTCTGGCTGCACTCCACCCTCTCACCCCCGGCCTTTGGTCACTTCCTATCTACCTCTTGAGTCTCAGCTTAAAGGCCACCAGCCTCAGAGCAGCCCTGTTGCCCCTTTAAACTCAATCACATCTCTCTGTGATCTGGTACCACGTTCCCCTCCTTTGTAGCCATGTGTGTGATCATGGTGTTACACGTGGTGTCCCTCTGGCCCAAGCTGAACCACAGCAGGCTGGGTTTTCCTTGTATAGCACCTGCCTGGCAGCACCACCTGACACCCAGTCAGTGCCTAGGAAACAGTTGCCACGTTGACTGATCATTTCAACCACATGCTCCTCACCTGCATGTCTCTTCCTTTCCAGAATGCTGCCAGTCATGATGCTGGAGAAAACACAGAGGCAAGGGGCTCCCAGGCAAGGACTGCAGCTGGTTTCTCTCCCAGACACAACTGGCAGCAGCCATCAGGAGAGCCACCCAACCTCGAGGCGCCAAGGGAAGAGACCGAGTTCCTCTCACCTGGAGCAGGATGGAGCTTAGAAGGCACCCAGGTGGTCTGAACTGTGCAAACCTGGGGCTCCTCACTCTAAGATCTACCCTCAAATTCTCCGTCTCTGCTACCTCCTCCCAACATTCATCTCTATTTATTTGGAAAATCACTAAGTCATCCTGAAACAGATCCTGGTGATATGAACAAAGTTGAGTCCTTTCTTTTCTGGGTGTAAACCCAGCCTCCTCCCACCTGCCACTCAGAGAGAGAGAAGGAAAAGGCAGGTGACTCCAGGAGAGACCAGCCAGCCCTTCACTCCTCCCCACCCCTCTGCCCCTTACAAAGCCCTGGCTCTGCAAACACGCACCCTGTGCAGATCAGCGGGCACCCCCTCTTTAATGAGCCATCCCAAGGTTTCTGGTGCCCCCGAGGCAAGTGGGAGCTGAAGCTCATCCCTCCCCTTTAGAAGAGGTGACACTGACCAGTTCTCACAGGATGAATGACCATCATCCACTAATGGAAGTCTGAGGGGGAAAACGTGACATCCTGAAATCACCTATGAGTATTAGCAGTCTATTGCGCGCAGGAAGCAATATCATCAGGGCATGAGGGGCAGTGGCACGTGGTTTGCTTGTCTTCCTCCCATTCAGCTGATTAATGGGCACTTTTGAAAAGATTTCTCTGCCGACCTCAATGACCTCCCAAGCACTTGAATTCCTTCCTCGCTTAACACAATTCCAAATCCTTGTCATGCTACAAAAGAAACACATGGGGTCAATTCAGTTCAAAGGGATCCTGGGGGAAGAGAAACAGAAAAGGCGAATCCACTAATTAAATAGGTTTAGAGCACCTCAGCCTCCACCACTGCAGCATTCAGCAGAGTCCCCCTCTGCTCCACCTGAGCCTGCTGCACCCTGTGCAGAGGGACAGGACAGACATGGAATCTTTCCAGAACAGCCTCAAAGTCAACAAGTCAATGAGGTCAGACCCTGGTTTGCTAGAAGATTGACATGGCTTTTCTCATCTGAAGAAACAGAAAACCAAAAGACACAAAGAACAATTCCAGAAAAGCCACTGTAAAACAGACACTTGTAATGAATAACTCTGATTCGCCCTCATGCCTTTATCCAGCCCATCTTTGCATGAAATGTTCCTTTGGTATCTCTGATTTTCTTGAAGAGATCCCTAGTCTTTCCCATTCTGTTGTTTCCCTCTATTTCTTTGCATTGATCTCTGAAGAAGGCTTTCTTATCTCTTCTTGCTATTCTTTGCAACTCTGCATTCAGATGTTTATATCTTTCCTTTTCTCCTTTGCTTTTCACTTCTCTTCTTTTCACAGCTATTTGTAAGGCCTCCCCAGACAGCCATTTTGCTTTTTTGCATTTCTTTTCCATGGGGATGGTCTTGACCCCTGTCTCCTGTACAATGTCACGAACCTCATTCCATAGTCCATCAGGCACTCTATCTATCAGATCTAGGCCCTTAAATCTATTTCTCACTTCCACTGTATAATCATAAGGGATTTGATTTAGGTCATACCCAAATGGTCTAGTGGTTTTCCCTGCTTTCTTCAATTTAAGTCTGAATTTGGCAATAAGGAGTTCATGGTCTGAGCCACAGTCAGCTCCTGGTCTTGTTTTTGCTGACTGTATAGAGCCTCTCCATCTTTGGCTGCAAAGAATATAATCAATCTGATTTCGGTGTTTGACCATCTGGTGATGTCCGTGTGTAGAGTCTTCTCTTGTGTTGTTGGAAGAGGGTGTTTATTATGACCAGTGCATTTTCTTGGCAAAACTCTATTAGTCTTTGCCCTGCTTCATTCCGTATTCCAAGGCCAAAATTGCCTGTTACTCCAGGTGTTTCTTGACTTCCTACTTTTGCATTCCAGTCCCCTATAATGAAAAGGACATCTTTTTTTGGTGTTAGTTCTAAAAGGTCTTGTAGGTCTTCATAGAACCGTTCAACTTCAGCTTCTTCAGCGTTACTGGTTGGGGCATAGACTTGGATTACTGTGATATTGAATGGTTTGCCTTGGAAACGAACAGAGATCATTGTGTCGTTTTTGAGATTGCATCCAAGTACTGCATTTCGGACTCTTTTGTTGACCATGATGGCCACTCCATTTCTTCTGAGGGATTCCTGCCTGCAGTAGTAGATATAATGGTCATCTGAGTTAAATTCACCCATTCCAGTCCATTTCAGTTCGCTGATTCCTAGAATGTCGACATTCACTCTAGCCATCTCTCGTTTGACCACTTCCAATTTGCCTTGATTCATGGACCTGACATTCCAGGTTCCTATGCAATATTGCTCTTTATAGCATCAGACCTTGCTTCTATCACCAGTCACATCCACAGCTGGGCATTCTTTTTGCTTTGGCTCTATCCCTTCATTCTTTCTGGAGTTATTTCTCCACTGATCTCCAGTAGCATATTGGGCCCCTACTGACCTGGGGAGTTTCTCTTTCAGTATCCTATCATTTTGCCTTTTCATACTGTTCATGGGGTTCTCAAGGCAGGAATACTGAAGTGGTTTGCCTTTCCCTTCTCCAGTGGACCACATTCTGTCAGATCTCTCCACCATGACCCGCCTGTCTTGAGTTGCCCAACGGGCATGGCTTAGTTTCATTGAGTTAGACAAGGCTGTGGTCCTAGTGTGATTAGATTGACCAGTTTTCTGTGAGTATGGTTTCAGTGTGTTTGGCCTCTGATGCCCTCTTGCAACACCTACCGTCTTACGACCCAGATAATCACGATGGTGGGATCACTGACCTAGAGCCAGACATCCTGGAATGTGAAGTCAAGTGGGCCTTAGAAAGCATGACTACGAACAAAGCTAGTGGAGGTGATGGAATTCCAGTTGAGCTATTCCGAATCCTGAAAGATGATGCTGTGAAAGTGCTGCACTCAATATGCCAGAAAATTTGGAAAACTCAGCAGTGGCCCCAGGACTGGAAAAGGTCAGTTTTCATTCCAATCCCAAAGAAAGGCAATGCCAAAGAATGCTCAAACTACCGCACAATTGCACTCATCTCACATGCTAGTAAAGTAATGCTCAAAATTCTCCAAGCCAGGCTTCAGCAATACGTGAACCATGAACTTCCAGATGTTCAAGCTGGTTTTAGAAAAGGCAGAGGAACCAGAGATCAAATTGCCAACATCTGCTGGATCATGGAAAAAGCAAGAGAGTTCCAGAAAAACATCTATTTTTGCTTTCTTGACTGTGCCAAAGCCTTTGACTGTGTGGATCACAATAAACTGTGGAAAATTCTGAAAGAGATGGGAATACCAGACCACCTGACCTGCCTCTTGAGAAATTTGTATGCAGGTCAGGAAGCAATAGCTAGAACTGGACATGGAAAAACAGACTGGTTCCAAATAGGAAAAGGAGTTCGTCAAGGCTGTATATTGTCACCCTGTTTATTTAACTTATATGCAGAGTACATCATGAGAAACGCTGGACTGGAAGAAACACAAGCTGGAATCAAGATTGCTGGGAGAAATATCAATAACCTCAGATATGCAGATGACACCACCCTTATAGCAGAAAGTGAAGAGGAACTCAAAAGCCTCTTGATGAAGGTGAAAGTGGAGAGTGAAAAAGTTGGCTTAAAGCTCAACATTCAGAAAACGAAGATCATGGCATCCGGTCCCATCACTTCATGGGAAATAGATGGGGAAACAGTGGAAACAGTGTCAGACTTTATTTTTCTGGGCTCCAAAATCACTACAGATGGTGACTGCAGCCATGAAATTAAAAGACACTTACTCCTTGGAAGGAAAGTTATGACCAACCTAGATAGCATATTCAAAAGCAGAGACATTACTTTGCCAACAAAGGTTCGTCTAGTCAAGGCTATGGTTTTTCCTGTGGTCAAGTATGGATGTGAGAGTTGGACTGTGAAGAAGGCTGAGCGCTGAAGAATTGATGCTTTTGAACTGTGGTGTTGGAGAAGACTCTTGAGAGTCCCTTGGACTGCAAGGAGATCCAACCAGTCCATTCTAAAGGAGATCAGCCCTGGGATTTCTTTGGAAGGAATGATGCTAAAGCTGAAACTCCAGTACTTTGGCCACCTCATGCGAAGAGTTGACTCATTGGAAAAGACTCTGATGCCTGGAGGGATTGGGGGCAAGAGGAGAAGGGGACGACAGAGGATGAGATGGCTGGATGGCATCACTGACTTGATGGATGTGAGTCTCAGTGAACTCCGGGAGTTTGTGATGGACAGGGAGGCCTGGCGTGCTGCAGTTCATGGGGTCGCAAAGAGGTGGACACGACTCAGCGACTGATCTGATCTGCCCTCATGCCAAACCTTCAGGCAATTATCTCCATTTGACAGCTGAGAAAACACAGAACCTATTTTTAGGATCACGTTTATGCTTGGGATGCCTTCAGAATGAATGACTCCGGCTTCCTGGGAAATGTCTAGGTGCTCTAGCAGTCAGCTCTGGGGCCAGCCCTGAGCTTCTCCATCTTTCCTCTTCGGTTGGATGTCTCCTTAGCCTCTTTGCCCTGACAATGCTCTCTAGCAGTTGAACACTCAGTCATGTCCAACTTTTTATGATCCTATGAACTGTAGCCATGACAGGCTCCTCTGTCCATGGAATTCTCCAGGCAAGAGTTCTGGAGTGGGTTGCCATTTCCTTCTCCAGGGCATCTTCCTGACCCAAGCATTGAACCCCAGATCTCCCGCAATGCAGGCACATTCTTTACTGTCTGAGCCACCAGGGAAGCCCTGACAATCCTCTCTACACCTATTATAAAACTGACCATTTCTGGCTTCAGAGGTCTCAGACTCCTAGAACCCACTAATCTGAAGGTAAAAATACTGACTGTTGAAGGCACACAACCAGTAGCACCTGCCACCTTCTGTCCTGCTGCAAAAGGACAGGTGCTTTGAGTACACAGAAGTGTGGAGATACCAGATGCTACGAGCAAGGTCACATGAGCAGGGTAAAGCAGAACCAAGGTGCCTGCCCATCTGTCCGGCTCCAGGCCTCTTTGGCTTCTCTCTGCCACTGTGAGATATGACCTAAAAGATGAGTTCACCTAAACATTTCCATAGAATCTGAGGCTTTTCCATCTAAAATTAATTAAGGACCAAATCAGCCCGACAATATATGCTGACATTTATTAATCATCTACTGGGGCTTCCCTGGTGGCTCAGACAGTAAAGAATCTGCCTGCAATGCAGGAGACCTGGGTTCAGTCCCTGGGTCAGGAAGATCTGGAGAACGGAATGGCAACCCACTCCAGTATTCTTGCCTGGAGAATCCCATGGACAGAAAAGTCTGGCAGGTTACAGTCCCAGGCATCACGAAGAGTTGGACGTGACTGAGCAACTAACACTAGAGTAGACTAGTGCATATGGACTATGTACTGGAATTTTCCATGAAGTCCCAATTTCAAATATCCTGTCCCACTATTCTCATAAGCACTCTGATACCAAGGCATGGATTCTGAATCTTCATTCTGATTGTGAATATTGTGTCACAATCAACACTCCAGGAGGGCAGGGACATGAGTGTCCCGTCCACTGAAGCGTTCCCGGCACCTAGTGTAATGTATGGTCTATAGTAAAATCTCAACAAACACTAAATAAATAGTTATTTGGGGGAGACAAGTCTCTTTAAGTCTCTTGTGTTTCTACACATTTGCCAGCAAAGGCACTGACAGCTCTTGTTTCTGACCAGCCTGTCAAGGATGTCTGTATAACAAACAGCCTTGGAAGAGTGAGAGAGTATCTCCCGGTAGAAAAGAAGACAGATTTACTTGCAACCCATTATTAAAGATTCAGGTTTCTGAAAAGCAAAGGGCAGGTTTATATATTGTTCAGTCCTGGACAATACAGACTTGAGTTCCCTAATCTGGGAGTTTCCCTACTATTTGTGATGCAAATCCAGCTGGCCCACTCCATGTCAGTCGCATGGGACTTGGAAGGGAAGCGAACAAACGCACACATGAAATTCATGCTGCCTGTGTAACACAAGTAAGAACGTCCTTTGACTCTGACCCAGAAGTCTCGTGTCTTTTGTCAGTATCCAGTAAACTAGGGTAGGCTGACTTGTCAGCTTGCCAGCAGGGAAAAATCTCAGACTTTCAGAGTTCCTGACCGTCGTCTGCTACTTGGCCGTGTGGTTCCACACCCCACCTTACTCAGTTATAACAGTAGCCAGTCACTAAGGAATAAGGAAACCAAGGCTCAGAGCAAATTATTGATTAGACAGGATTCCAATCTGAGCTCCCATTTTTACATTTCCAGCGATGAAGGTCTTTATCTGTCATGTATGGTGGGCTTCCTGGAGGATGACAGTGAGACAATAATACATGGCAGGATCTCAGAAATGTCAACTTTATGTCCCCTTTAAGTAAAAGGAATGTCCCTTCCCTCCCCTCTAATTAAAAAAAAAATCCAGCTGCTTCAGAAAACACCCACAGACATTTGTAAACCGCCAATGTTTGGGGAAACAGTGGAAGCAGTGTCAGACTTTACTTTTGGGGGCTCCAAAATCACTGCAGATGGTGACTGCAGCCATGAAATTAAAAGACGCTTACTCCTTGGAAGGAAAGTTATGACCAACCTGGATAGAATATTCAAAGGCAGAGACATTACTTTGCCAACAAAGGTCCGTCTAGTCAAGGCTATGGTTTTTCCAGTAGTCATGTATGGATGTGAGAGTTGGACTGTGAAGAAGGCTGAGTGCCAAAGAATTGATGCTTTTGAACTGTGGTGTTGGAGAAGACTCTTGAGAGTCCCTTGGACTGCAAGGAGATCCAACCAGTCTATTCTGAAGGAGATCAGCCCTGGGATTTCTTTGGAAGGAATGATGCTAAAGCTGAAACTCCAGTACTTTGGCCACCTCATGCGAAGAGTTGACTCATTGGAAAAGACTGATGCTGGGAGGGATTGAGGGCAGGACGAGAAGAGGATGACAGAGGATGAGATGGCTGGATGGCATCACTGACTGGATGGACGTGAGTCTGAGTGAACTCCGGGAGATGGTGATGGACAGGGAGGCCTGGCGTGCTGCGATTCATGGGGTCTCAAAGAGTCGGACACAACTGAGCGACTGAACTGAACTGAACTGAACTGAATGTTGTCAGATAAATACCCTGAGAAGAACTAGAAAAAGAAAAACGGCTCCTAATCACTTCTGAAACCAACTGGTCGGGGTGGTGACACACAGGTCAGGCATCCTGTACAGCGAGGCTCTTCATGAGGCTGGCGGTGGGGACACACTCCCTGGTGACTAATCAAGCCCTGAGACCTCTGGGAGAGGACAGAGGACATTGAGCGGCATCCAGTCTTGGCTGAACGCAATCCGGATTGTAACTGGAATTCCCCATTTCTATCCAGAACTCAAAGGGTCAGGAGATGGAGTACCCAGGGCACCATTCTCTCTGCCCATGCTGTACAGAGACAACCAAGCTCCAAGTTGTACTTCTCAAAGGCACCTTGAAGAGAAAACTAACCAAAATAGCCCTTCAAAGTAAACAGAAGCTGTCTAAAACTTGTCTAACAAACTACAACAGGAAGTTTTCTCAGCAGCTTCCCTTGTGCAAAAGAAACCAGAAAATAAGACGTTTCCTTGTTAAAAAAAAAAAAAAAAAAAAGAGTAATAAAAGCAGAGCACTGCTGGGCTTGAAAAAAAATTACCTTTCCCTTGAGTGTAATTATATACACCACAAAGAACCGTTATGCTAAACTCGGGTATGATCATAACATAAAAGACAATCGCTACTATTATTATATTTGGAAAATATGAATTTGGTGGTGGGGGGTGCTTAATTACACTGGGATGGCTAAGGACTCACTGGAGTTAGTACTGAGAAAGGGAAACTGTAATCAAGTGTGTTACTTAAAATTACACCACATTTGTTTCAGTTCTAATATCATCTGATCTAGTCATCTTTTACGGGTGGAGGACAATGGAAAGTCCTCTGTTAAAGTTCTATCTTGAAGTCCCCAAACTCCCAGGCCAAAGAGTCTTGGCATAGAAGGAGGGTATAATGGAGAGTGGGAAAGTTTTGCCTTTTGCACAGGCATCCTCCAGCCTCAGTGTCCTGACATGGCTGCATAGGGGGCCATGGCTCCCCTGACAAACACTGCCATGCTGTGGAGAGTCCCAGTTCCTACTGCACTGTGGGTTCCATTCTTCTGAAGAGTGGGAGGGAGGCAAGACTGAGGATCACCCTCCAAATGGGCTTCAGGCAGTGCCGTAGGCACACTGGGCAAGCAGGCGCCTACAAGCCTTTCTGAGCAGCAAGTCCAAAGCTTTCTTTAATTTTCAAGGAATTCTGTGACCCATGAAAGGGTTAATAACCATGGAATTTGAATCTCATTCTTCTACCGAGAAACTCAATCTTCTCCAAGAACTACACGGATTTAAGAAGTAGCTTGTTGCAAGGTCACTGGGGAAGACACCTGATCCCTGCACCATCCCCCTTGTCTACATCCCGCTTCATCTCCCCTGCACTTTCCCCAACAATCCAACCAGGGAAAAGAGAAATAGAAGCAGAGATAAAGAGGCAGAATGAGTGTAATGATGGAAGAGAACAAGGAAGAAGTTTATAGCGAGGGGAAAGCCAGGGATATTTCTAAAAAGTCTAGAGAAAATGCTCCTTTGTCCACGCAAGTAGTTCTGGAAACTCTCAGACAATTAGATATCAGTCTTAAAAGAATCAAATGATAAGCCAGATGTATTGTTACCATACAATTTGATGAACAAACTTCACTTTTCTAAAGTTAAAATAACCTTACAATTTGATGAATAAAATTTACTTTTCTAAGGTTAAAATAGTCTTGCATGCTGGCATAGGACTCGTTTGAGTCATATTTCTTTTAATAGATGGCATCAGAATGAGGGTGGTGATTATCCACCATCCTCTTCCCAGAGCTTAGCTCTGACTGAACTCTGGTCCCACACGTGGCTAGGTCCACAAGACCAACAGCCCCTTAGTCTTTGGGGTGGAACAAATGACGAGTAAACATTGAAGATGTGACAAAAACATCAAGTGTTCTGTATAGTTTTTAGGTAACTTAGGGCTTATATGCTGTATGCTTACAACACAAATCTAATCTGAAGGATTAGTTTGGAGAGGCAAATATTTTGTAATATGACATTATGTAAAACTCAGGTCCAAGTCGTCACAAACCCGATAGTTCAATATTACGCATTTATTTTGACTTTTACAGGTTACAAAGTGTTTTTCCAAATATTGTCCATCTTTCAAGACCACTGTACTCTGGACAGAACACCTGTAAGACATTACTGTAGACTTCCCTGGTGATCCAGTGGTTAAGAATCTGACTGCTAAAGCAGGGGACACAAGTTCAATCCCTGGTCCAGGAAGATCCTACATGCTGCGGGACAACTAAGCCTGTGCGTCACAGTTGCTGAGCCCAAGCTCTGGAGTCTCCAAGTCACAACTACAGAAGCCTGTGTGCCCAAGAGCCTGTGATCCACAACAAGAAAAGCCACTTCAGTAAGACCGCACACCGCAACTAGAGAGTAGCTCCCGCTTGCCACAACCAGAGAAAGACCTCGTGCAGCAATGAAGACCTAGCACAGATGAGAAAATAAAATAATTTAAGACTTTATTACATTTATAATTCTGTAATTGTAGTTTACTAACATGAATCCCCGGAGAGCAGAGACCACTTCTATGAAACCTCAGAGGCTACCATGTTGCCTGGTACACAGGCCAGTACAAGTCAAATAACCGTGAATACCATCTGCGTGGCCTTTTGTGGTGATTTTAAAATACATTCACAGGTTCATTCACTCATGTCCCAAAAGTGGAGCCTAATTCGCCTTCTCTTGAGGGTGGGGTGGAGTTAGTGACTCACTTCTAATGAATAGATTTTAAGGGAAGTGATGGAATGTAGCTTCTGAGACAGATCATAAAAGGCATTGCAGTTTTCCCCTTGCCTCACTCTCAGACTAGGGGAAGCCAGCTACCATGTTGGGGATGACACTCAAGCAGCCCTTTAGAGACCTCCCACTGACAGCCGTGTGAGCCACAGCTATAACCACAAAACGCCTTGGACCAGACCACCCAGCTAAGCTGTTCCCAATGCCAGACCCACAGAAACTGAGTTCATACATGTTTGTTGTTTTAAGACACTAAAGATAGGGGTAATTGTTAAGAAATAAATAACTAATCCACCTATAATGGTGAGTAACAGCAGTAAGAGGTATAAAATAATAATTTATTATTTATAACTTATAAGTTAAGTTAGTATAACTTATAAGAAAAATTGCAAAAAATAGTAATGAAAATAGTACAGTGGCCATCATTTAGGGTTTACTATTTTAGTTACTCCATATACACTGTTATCTCATCTACCCTTCATAAGAATGTTAAGAGGCAGATAGCAATATTTCTATTTTACCTACAGGGAAATGCAGATGGAGTTGAACTCACTTGGCTAGAGAGTTAATAAGTGGCACAAAAAGAATTGAAATCCAGGTCTCCTTGTTTCCAAATCCCAGGTTCTTAACCAATGTGCACGCTGTCTCCCAGCACATGTTTATTGATTGAGTGAATGAAAGAAGGTATCAACCAAGGCTGCATTATAACCTTCTTGAGCCTGAGGCATCCGTGCCTCTGTGGGCCATTCTTCCATTAAAAAATATTAAAAATTATATTTTATGATCATATTATTATAAAGACTAATATAATCAAGGCTGAACTCATTATTACATATTCATTACTGTTATATTCACTTTCCCTCTAAAAGAAATTAAACAATTTCCATGGGCCCCTAAAAGTCTGGCGGCTCTCGGTGGTGTACCCACTATGCCTAATAAATAAGCATGCCCTGGTATCAGGCACAGCTATCAGACAAACAATTAAAATGAACAAAATGTTTGATGTTGCATTTTAAAAATCAAACAAACAATCTCTATTGACTTTGCTTTTTTCCTCTTCTAAGCAGTAAAGAGTATAGGATAGTAGGAAAGAATTATAACCCATGGGGGATGCATTAGGGACCGCAGAATATGCTACATCATGGTGTCCCATCTATGAGATGGGAAAAAGGATGCAGATGGGAATTAACCCTCACTCCTGAGAGAAGTGGGTGGTGCCTCTGTATTCACTTGTGTTCAACTCTCCTACAAAGGCGTTCACAGTTTTGAGATCCTGCTTCCTATGGATGGGCTTCTGCAATGGCTCAGGAGGTATAGAATCCATCTGCCAATGCAGGAGACACAGGTTGGATCCCAGTGTCAGGAAGATCACCCGGAGAAGGAAATAGAGACCCACTCCAGTATTCTTGCCTGGAAAACCCTATGAACAGAGGAGCCTGGTAGGCTACAGCCCATGGGGTTGCAAGGAGATGACACAATGAGTAACCTCAGAGCTATCTGAGAACCTGTCTTCCAGGATGAAGTTCCCAGAAAGTCTGCCAAAGAAAACAGAATTCTCAACTTTTAGGTTGTATTTTTTTTTTTCAGTTGACATTCCCATGACCCACCTGGACTGGGATATGACTGTCTCACCCCCATGAAGTTCTAGATGCTTGTGACAGTGCTCAGAAATTAAATTCCTGGAGAAAGCACATCATAATGAAAAAGGGATGAAAAGAACAGTGATTTTATTGATAGATCCAGGACAGACTTTAGCTTCTCCACTCAGTAACAGTGAGGTCATGGATGAACTCACTTTATGGCACCTGAATTGGATCATCTGAACTGTGGTGCTGGAGAAGACTCTGGAGAGTCACTTGGACTACAAAGAAATCAAACCAGTCCATCCTAAAGGAAATCAATTCTGAATATTCACTGGAAGGACTGGTGCTGAAGCTGAAGCTCCAATACTTTGGCCACCTGATGTGAAGAGCCAACTCATTGGAAAAGATCCTGATGCTGGGAAAGATTGAGGGCAGGAGGAGAAGGGGATGACAGATCATCCTCTGTAACGGTTGGATGGCATCACAAACTCAATGGACATGAGTTTGAGCAAGCTCTGAGAGATAGTGAAGGACAGGGAAGCCTGGCATGCTATAGTCCATGGAGTCACAAAGAGTAGTACATGACTTAAAGACTGAACAACAACAAAAATGAGAGCTATGAGGCAAAGATGGTTAATGCTCACCAAAGAGCCATAGGTTCCCCTAGCCTTCACAGCCAGCATCTGGCCAATGGACTGAGAACAGAAGGGACTCTTCTGGGTAAGGCAGGTAGAAGCTGCTGTATTTCCAGGTCTCACTTCCTCTTCCACAGCAACCTCAGAAACCACATGTTCAAGACAGCATAACTTAAAGATGACAAGGGGCCTGGACCCACAAGCCTGGAGAAGAGCAGAGAGCAGGGGGAGGGCCACCGGACCCACACTGAACTTTGAGTGAGACCGGGTTAAACCATTAGTCTGGGGATTCTGTTACTCAGCGTATCTTAGCTTATCCTGACAAACAGACACTGTATGGCCAATGTGTCTGGAGCCTGAGGATTAAATAAGAGGAAGAAGGTAAAGGGTCACTGTGCCTGCAAGAGGGAACTCACTCAGTCAGCATTTCTTTCCATGTCTACTTTCAAAACTTGAGGCATGATTGCAGATCCCTCCCTGATCCTATTTTAGTGTGGGGAACCTAGTCACAGCATCCTGAAAAAGGTGAAGGGTGTGCACAACCTCATGACCAGAGGCCTTCTGCCTTCCTAAGTGCTCCCATCACCCACAGAAAGCAATAAAGACATTTTGCAGGACCTAAATTCAGCTCTACTCATTTCCCCTGGAATGCAGAGAAAAACAGGTTATACAGAGTGAAATGAGTCAGGAAGAGAAAAACAAATATCACATGTTAATGCATATATATGGAATCTAGAAAATGGTCCTAATGAACCTATTTGCAGGGCAAGAATAGCAACACAGATGTAGAGGATGGTCTTATGGACACAGGGGTGGAAGGAGAGGGTGGGATAAACTGAGAGAGTGGCACTGACATATATGCACTAGCATGTGTGAAACAGAGCTAGTGAGAAGCTGCTGTATAACACACGGAGCCCAGACCCGCCTCTGTGATGACCTAGAAGGGTGGGATGACCTAGAGGGGTGCAAAGGAGGCTCAAGAGAGAGGGGAAGTATATATACTTATGGCTGATTCATGTTGTTGTACAGCAGAAACCAACACATCATAAATCAACTATCCTCCAATTAAATTGTTTTATAAAGCAGGTGGGGGAAGGCACAGACAGAGTATTTCTGGCACATTAGAATTAATGTATTTCTGGCAGGTTAAAATTTCTGTTTGGGTGTGGTCAACAAGCTTGCAACTGCTGACTCTGTAACATTACCCAGGAGTTTGACTGATGGCTTGCTGGAGCCTAAAGAAGCAGGATGTTCTGGAACCCATCTCATCTACAACCTCAGCATCATATGATTCAAGACTCTTAGCCATGACTTAGACCAATGTTGTGTCTTAGAGGAGAAAGCTTGCAGCCCAAAATGTGAAAGAAGCTCATTGCTGGCAGGTGGCTAAATCACCAGGCTGCCCTGCCTCCCAGAGAACTTTCCCCCTACAAGTGACCATCCTGATTGTCCAGGTCCCCCATCATCCAGGCACATCTGCTTTGTTATCAACTGCTTGAACAGGGTCTGTCAAAAATGAATACTAAACTCAGGCGTGGCAAGCCTTTCTGGCATCCATTTCACCATGATTTCTCTGGGTGCACCCTGGATCGATGTAGCTAGTAAAAGTCTGCCCTGCCTTGGCAATCAGATAGAAAAAGGATAATCACCCCAGGCATTTCCAAGGGACCTTTCAAAGGATATCATTAATTCTGAATAAAGCTCTCCCCTAACAACACTTTCCAATTATAGACTTGACATTCCCCGTTTTATCCGACAAAACTCCTCTGCCATTTCATGAAGGGTGCCGGGGGCGGGAGATGCCTGCTTTTAAAAATACACACATTTGAATAACCTAAGCATCTGAGTTAACTTACAAAATTAAAACAAAGCTAACAAGAAAAAAACTTACCCTCTTTCTTTCCCTCCTCATGTCCCCTTCCCCTGGTCCATACGTTGTATTAGGAAAGAGGCAATAATTCCTAAGCCCACACTCACCCAAAAGAAAAGTTCGAGGCTTCCAGGGTGAGGAGGGAGTTAGGATCTATTAGGGTCTGGCAAAAAGGCAGAGGGGCTTCCCAGGTGGCTCAGCGGTAAAGAATCTACCGCTGTGCAAGTTCGATCCCTGGGTTGGGAGGATACCCAGGAGGAGGAAAAGGCAGTCCACTCCAGTATTCTTGCCTGGAGAACCCCATGGACAGAGGAGCCTGGCCGGCTAGAGTCCATAGGGTCTCAAGAGTCTGACAGGAATTACAGACTAAAAAACAAAAGCAGAAAGCCCCCATTCTAAAGACAGTGGAGAGAAGTTCTGCCAACTGCAGGTTCCTTCCTCTCATTCATTCATTCGTTTCCGGCGCCCATTGTAGATTGCCCGGCAACGCCCTGGCCTTGAGGGTCCCCTCGCTCCAGGCAGCACTGCGACCCCTCCACCCCCGTTTGCCAGGCACTGTGCCAAGTGTCTGCATTCTTTATCTCACGTAAGCCAAGAGCCCCATTACGTCTAAAGAGGAGGAAATAACGCCCACAGAGATTAAGTAACTGCCCCAATGTCCTGTCACTGAAGGATACCACTGAGGTTGAGACAGTGAAAGAAAAGTGATACTTGGATTCATTTTTATCCTCCCTTTCCCCTTGGCAGGAAGCTGGCCAATAGAGTGAATAGTCTCGGGACTGCAGGGGTGAATGAGGGTGCAGTGGAGACAAAAATACGCGGCGAACGGTCACAGAAGGTTCAACGGCAGGACGAATTTCCAGCCTCCTGCGGTAACGCTTGGTCTAGCCGCGGCTAGGAAACTGGCGACTGAGGACTCCCACGGATACAATAGCTCCAGAAGAAAAGCAACGGAGGGCACAGGGGATCCGTCGCGAGCTCAACGCTACCGAGCAACACTGCTCCTGCCGCCCCTCTCAGCCGCGTGGTGCCGCGGTGCCCGCTCCAGCTCCAGTCCTAGTGGGTAGGTGCTGGAACTCCTTCCCACGCCCCGCCCCTCCCCGCGCACCATCTACTCATGAACCCTTCGTGTGCACGCCAGGAGCGAGTGCTGAGCTCCCCCGCGTGCGCTGCAGCAGAGCAGATGGCAAACTCAGGGTGCGCTCCGAGTGGCCAACCTGAAAAGCTTCCGCCAAGTGTGCAAACTTGCACCTCCAGCTCTCCCTTTCGCCAGGCTTCCTCGTCCCTCAGCGACCCCTTTCCCAAATCCCCATTCCCCAACCCGCGCCTCACCTGCACGGTGGAGGGCAAGGGCAGCACAGCCCTGCAGCGGCGACCGAAGCGAAACTTGGCCGCCTTATATATCTTCCAATAGACAAACAGCACCACGCCAAGCGGCAGGTAGAAGGCGCCGCAGGTGGAGAAGACGGCGTAGGAGGGTTCCTGGCTCACCTGGCAGCGCTGGAGTCGAGCGTCGTACGCCTCGCCCCAGCCGAAGAGCAGTGGTGCGAGGGCGATGAGAGCGGAGAGCGCCCAGGTGAGCGCGATCATGAGCATCGAGGCGCGGCGGCGGGTGCGCAGCGTGTACTGCAGGTGGCGCGTGATAGTCCAGTAGCGGTCCAGGGCGATGGCCGCCACGTTCCAAATGCTGGCGGTGCAGCACATCACGTCGAAGGAGATCCACACGTGGCATAGACTCCGGCCCAGCAGCCACCGTCGCCCCGCCGACAGCTCGCTCACCAGGCTCAGGGGCATTACCAGCGCTGCCACTAGCACGTCCGACACGGCCGTCGAGGCCACCAAGTTATGCGGCACACGGTGAAAGGCGCGGACCCGCAGGATGGTGACCAGAACAAGCAGGTTCCACAGGAACGTGGCCGCTATCAGCAGCACCAGCAGCGTCACTACCAGTACCGAGAAGACGGAGAAAGGCGGTTCTCGACCCGGCGGGGCCGCACCACCTGGGGTCGATCCGATGACCCCGCTAGGGTTTGGGCTACTGCTGAAGGCTTCGGGTCCCAGGCGAAGGGCGACGCCGGTGGAGGCCACAGAGAGGTTAGCTGCTTCCATAGCGCGCGGCATCCCGGCTCCCCCGCGGGGACGCAAGCGCGCCCTGGGCTCGGGGTGGACGCGGTGAGTGAGGGCGTGGAAGGGGGCCTTGCGTGATGGGGAGGGCAGAGAGGAGTCCAGTTCGCCCTACTCTGGTCCCTTATTGGGCCGCAGCTCCCCACCCCTCTGGCGCCTCGCCTTTGAGTCCTCCTGGGTCTCTTTTCCAGTGGAGAAAAAAGTGGGCCCCCTCAGGAGTCCAACTCCTCCACCTTAGTCCCTGAGCCATTCCCTCCTGCCTTGCCTCGCTGTTCCCAGGGGAGCGGGCTGTCATAGGGCTGGGAATCCGAGGGTATGGCGAGTGTCCGCGCGCAGAGTGGGTTTGGAGAGTGGCCAGCGACTCCGAGCCCGGCGGGCCCTGAGCAGAGCTGCACCCGGGATGGGCGTGGGCGGCGTTGTCTGGAGAACCAGCCGACTGGAGCAGGGCCTTCAGGCTGTCCCGTGGGTCTCCCTCTCCCCTCTGCGCCGAGAGAACCCTAACGCGAGACTCCCCGAAGGTTCACAATCGCCTAGGAATTCCGCAGCCGGACCCCTGGGACTCGCCTGAGGTACAGTTTGACCTCTAGAAACAGAGGGATCCGCCCTCTACGGGACAGAGAGGTTCTGCTTTCTTCGATCTCCATCCTAAGTATCTGTGAATAGGAGACTCGGGTGTTAGGTACGTCAAGGAGGAAGCGCCTCGACCCGGCTCCATCCTGCCTGCGGCTTCCCTTACTACACTTCTGCCCCTCTGAGGATTCGTGCTGCCTTGAGAAGTTCTCTCTCTGGCTCTACTGAGAAAGAACTCGGCTTCAAAGCTTTTTGGCCGAGGCCCTGATGAGGGCGTGTCCACCACCTCCTCTCTGTCTCTAACCCAACCTTACTCGCTTTCCACCCCGCCCTCCCTTAGCAGTTGCCCAAGTTCCTGATCCTAGCGCACGTCTTCCAGTTCTTCATATCCAGGGTGAAGATGGAGTTATATTTTTTTGACCCCTGGACAAAGGTGGAAACCAATGAGAAATGAAATTCCCCTAACCCGCCCCGCCGCCCCCGTTTTCAGTCTCCTACATTTTAAAAAATAGTTCAATCATAATGCAATCAACTTAAAGCTGCCTTACAGCCTGTTCCTGGGAGTAGAATAGAAATGTAAAGAACACAGAGCCCAAACTGTCCCATCTCTTGTCAGAGCAGCTTGGTTTCTTATTAACCGTCAGCCACTGGTTTCTTATTAACACCTAGCCTCAGGCTGAGCAGGGTCCACAGAAGGGGCTCTCTGTGGAAAAATGCCCTAAGCTGCAGTGGGTGATGGGGGCTCTTCCCTGGTCCTCTGGGCATCCCACCCCCTGGCATCTGGAGAAATCTTTGGGGATCAAGGACAGCAAGAATGTCCTTGCTCTCCCTTCCTTATTCATTCAAAGACTGGGGACGTTTGCTCTGCATCCTGTGTGGGACTGTTCTTGGTGACACACACAGACTCAATCCAGGCAAAGGAGTCAGAGTAAAAATACTTGGACTTTCAGGCATAATGATCAAGTGGTTGATAACAAGTATCGGAAATTGATGAACTGTTCAGGGATCACAGAGGGGTGATGCTGTGGTGGGAGAAGCCTTTGCTGCTGCTGCTGCTGCTAAGTCGCTTCAGTCGTGTCCGACTCTGTGCAACCCCATAGATGGCAGCCCACCAGGCCCCGCCGTCCCTGAGATTCGCCAGGCAAGAACACTGGAGTGGGTCGCCATTTCCTTCTCCAATGCATGAAAGTGAAAAGGGAAAGTGAAGTCTCTCAGTGGTGTCCGACTCTTCGAGACCCCATGGACTGCAGCCTATCAGGCTCCTCCGTCCGTGGGATTTTCCAGGCAAGAGTTCTGGAGTGGGTTGCCATTGCCTTCTCCTGGGAGAAGTCCTTAGGCTTAGTGAATTGTTAGGAAGGCATTTCAGTGTTGCACAGAGATAAATGGAGGATGGGACCTGGCCAGAGTGTGAATAGCTGTGTGAGTAGTGTGAGTGTGAGTAGTAGTGTGAGTAGTCAAGCCACCAGGAGATGGACAAGCGGGTGTAAATGCTGAGGAGCAGGGTTTGCATGAAACATGGAAAAAGCTGGATTTGGGATGGTGTTGAGAAAATTGACATGACAAACACCATCCTTTAGAAAGAAATGGTGACTAGTCTTTGAAATAGTTTCACAAGAATTTTCTCCCTCTCTTATTGGGCAAACATTCTAACAAGAGCAAAAAATATCAACAATGTAAAAGTATTCATCTTGCTCCAGTCAGATGCAGGGCATGCTTTTGTTTTCCGTTCTTTGCATCTATCCACATACATTTTTCATGCCTAAAATCAATTTTTTATTTTGCAGATTTTTCTTAATATTTTTCATATTGCTATATATACTCTCTTCATAGTTATGTTTTTTTATGTTGTTCCATGTATTAGGTCAGAGACTTGAGCAACTTAAGCTTTCTGAGACCGTTTTCTCATTTAAAAAATGAGGATAATTATATCTGTCATGAGATTATTATAAAGCTATAGTTTAATAGTTTACTAAGAGTTCAATAAATGATGGCTGCTGCTAGTATTTTAAATTTCTATTTCAAAGCTTAAATTCCATTTTCTTGTGACCTTTTGATGTAGATTGTGTTTTTACAGTGGTACTCTCTCAAGTATTTGTAGCCACAAAATACATTCACACCTTTTATTTCACTTGATCTTACCCACTTGCAGATGGAGAAACAGCAAGAGGTTTGTTGCCTGTTAACTGATGGTGGGGGCAAAGCTCAGCTCTTCTGATCCCCTCCCGCATCTGTCCTTAATACCAAGCAGACCTCCATACACTGGACTGGGGGTTCAGTTTGATGGTTTTTATTGAACTCTTTTTTAAAACTTATTTAAGATGATTTAATTGAAGGATAATTACAATATCGTGTTGGTTTCTGCCATACATCAACATCGATCAACCATAGATATACATATGTTCCATCCCTCTTGGGCCTCTTTCCCACCTCCCACCCTACTGAACTCTTTTTAATAAATTGTTTCATGTGAAAAGTCTGTTTGTCATTTTAAAAAGCTATATTGTCCCCATTACAAAACTGTATTGTCTCTTGGGCTTTCCTACTCTCATCTCTGACTACTCTCCCCTGCTCACCACACTCCAGACACCCTGGCTCTTGTTCCTTGAAGGTGACAAGCAGATCCCATTCCCAGTGCTATGGGGTGTGGGTATACTGGTCACTGGGATGCTCTTCCCTCAGGTAGTCATGTGGCTCATTTGCTTATTTCCTTCTGGTCTCTGGTCCAGTGTTACCATCTCAGACCATCCCTGATCATCGGATCTACAATCCATCACTCTATCTAAAGGCAACTCTGCCCCAATCTTCATAATGTCTTCACAACAGTTCATGTAAATCAGGTTATTTATTTAATTCCTTTTTGATATCTGCCTCCCTACTATGTAAGCTCTTTTTGAAAGAAAAGTGAAAGTATTTGTTAGTTGCTCAGTGGTGTCCAGCTCTTTACAACCCATTGACAGTAGCCTACCAGGCTCCTCTGCCCATAGAATTCACCAGGCAAGAATAGTGGAGTGGGTTGCCCTTCCCTTCTCCAGGGGGTCTCCTGCATTGTAGGAGGATTCTTTACTGTCTGAGCCACAAGGGAAGCCCAAGCTTTTCTTAGGCAGGAAATATATTCACCACTGTATCCTGAGCATCTACAGTTGACGCTGGGGCTGGGGATTCGGGGTGCTGCACTGTGGAAAATCTACCTATAACTTTACAATCAGTCATCCTATCTGCAATTCTACATCCACTGATTCAACCAACTGCTTGGTTGAATGGTACTGTAAGAGGTATTTATAGGGAAAAAAAAATCTGTGTATAAGTGTACCCGTGCAGTTCACACCCCTATTGTTCAAGGGTCAGCTGTATTTTAGTGCCAGGTACATAGAAGGTGACAATAAATTTGAATGGATATATTGAATGAGTAAATGAAGCACAGTTGGGAGAGGTGATCCAGGGCCCTAAACCCCCTGCACATTCATATAGGGCAGGCCAAGGTTATCATGATTCATTATCATCCAGGCTATCTCTTAGAGTTGTTTGTGCAGCAAGCCACCTTACAGGGTGAAGGAGTCCCTCCCCCTGGGCCAAGGGCAAGCTTGCTTCCATTACTATGACCCTGAGGAGTCCCCCAAGCTAAGTGTTCCTCTCTGTAACCCAGCCCCCTGCCTATGCAGGCTCCAGCCTGGGGCCCTTTCTAGAACCCCATGGACTTGGGAAACATGGAGAGCAGTACACATGAGCATGGAGCTCCGGCTGCAGCTTCTGCCCAGAGGAATAGTCTTCTGCCTTTGGCCTGGGATGACAGCATCTATGAAAAAGTTACATGGTGGCTTGTTAGCCTGCAAACAGGGTAAACTCCTAGGCCCTGCCCAGTTCTTGTCAGGTCTTTGGTTTGCTGATTTTCCAATTACAATTAGCAGGGCTTCCCTGGTGGCTCAGTGGTAAAAGAATTCGCCTGCCTATGCAGGAGATTTGGGTTCAGTCCTTGGTCTGGGAAGATCCCACATGCTAAAGAGCAACTAAGCCCATACATAACTACTGAGCCGGTGCTCTAGATGCCTGTGAGCTGCCACGACTGAGCCCACGTGCCACCACCACAGAAGCCTGCATGCCGTAGAGCCTGTGCGCTGCAACAAGAGAAGCCAGCACACTGAGAAGCCTGCACACTGCAACTAGTCCACTCGCCATAGCTAGAGAAAAAGCCTGAGCAGCAGTGGACGACCCAGCACAGCCAGAAATGAATAAACAAATACAATTGTTTTAAAAATTATAATTAGCAGAATTCTTTCACCCTTTTGAGGTTATTTCCTTGATATATTTTCCTCCCAAATTTAGTAACTGAGTAGAACTGTAGGAATTGTGTGATTGCTCTTTTTACATATTTTCAAAGTGTACCCTAGAGAGATTTAATGGATTCATGTTGTGTTAGCTCTGGCATTGGAGAAATAAGAGAGAGACCTAGAGTCCTGCCAAAATCAATTTTTTATTAGGGAAAAAAGTGTTTAATTGGGGTATAATATTTTATTTTAATTGTTTAGTTTGCTTTTCTTCAATGGCTAAAAAAACCCTGATTTTTCCACATGGTTATTTTTATTATGTATATATTCTTGTGTAGAAACTGTTCATCCCCTTTAACTACTTTGTATCAGAATCTGGATACTATTGATCAATTTCAGTGTAATTAAAGAGCAGATTTTCATCCTTGTTATTGTCATATACTTTTTTTTCTGTCATTCCTCTCTTTGCATTTATAATTTTATTACATTTTGTTGAGTAAATTTTTTTCTTTTATAAGATAAGACCCATTGATTTTGTCTCCACCAATGTTCTTAATTTACTTTGTAATGATGTTACTTTCCTGCCCTTTATTTCTGTTACTAAAGTTTATGTATAGATTTAGGAATTTAACTTTTTGATTTCTCTGGACTCATTGTTGTGTGTGTCCCAGCAGGAATTGGTGATCTGCCTTCTCATACCTGGGTTGTGTGTGATTCTGTGCAGCAAAGCCCAGTCCTGACTCCTGGGGGCAAGACATTGGGAGGTTCAGAGGCAGGTGAGATGTTATTCTGACCCTGAAGACTTCATCCAACACAGAACAAAATCTATCTGTGATGGGACTAGAATGCAGCAGAATGTGCCAACAGCTGATTAGAAGTAGAAACAAAGGTATCTGGTTTTGCTGCGGGAGAGGAGTCACTTCCAATGAGAAGGAGCAGAGAGGGTGCAGCTTTTGACCTGGACACTAAAAGACAGGAGGACTTTCCCTGGGGGAGGTGGAGGAGGAGGACGGAGGCATAGCCATCTGAGGAAAAGGGGTGAGCAGAGGCTTGGAGACAAAAGAACAAAAACAAAGCAAAGGGACCGGCAGAGACTGATCTGCAAGTGCCTGCAGTTCATTCACTTCTGGTTTGTCAGGTGTTGCTTTTAAAGAAAACAGAGGTGGAACATTTCCTTCATCTTTAATCAGAGGATTCCATGCTTTAGTGCTTCCAGGCATCTCCCGCAATGACCTTCTTCTGCTTTTATTAAAAAAGCCTTTGTCCCTTTGTATTATTGCCCTTGTGCTCTCCAGATGGTTTTTAACATTATTTTATCAGGCTCTTTTCCTATCCGATCAGTTCATCAACTCTCAGACCTATTTAAGTGTCACCTCCTTTGAGAAGCTGGTCCTGGTCCCCACCTCTGCCTCAGCCCCAGCCTCAGCAGTGACCTTGCTCTGGCTGGACCCTGAGGCAGTCCTGGGACAGGACTGTGTTTCTGCCTCTTACTGAAAGGCAGCAGGGATCCTGAGAATATGGCTGGGTTCTCCTTGCCCTTGTTCCCATGGCTCAGTGAGCATCTATGCATGCGTGAATGAATGAGCGAGTGAAGGAATGAGAGTCAAGAACTCACTGAAGGTGTGTAAACTGGAAGGGTTAATTTTGAATTTATGCTGAATCTGCTTCTGTGACTTTAACCCGCATCCTGTCCCTTTTGTAAGCCTACATGATGGCCTGCCTCAGGGAGATAACCAGAGAAGCCCACCTGAGCAGGACTGTAAGGAAATGAAACTAAAACATTCCTCTGCCTGAGGTTTGCCATTCTAGGGGATGTTTGCAAGGACTGAATAGTTTTTTTAACTTTGTTTTCTTCACCTCTTACTCCCATGCCTGATCCATGAAAGAACCTGGCAAGCAGGCCTGGAAAAAAATGGTTATTTTGAGGTGCTAGCCTTCCATCTTCTCCATCCATGGGTCAGCTGGATAAAGTCCTTTCCTGAACCCAACACCTTGCTCAGATTCATTGGCTTATCTTGCGGGAGCAGAGCGATCTCAGACTTGGTAACAGGTGGAGAGCAGTTGAGGGTGTGGAAGGGTATCAAGGAAGATACCTGGTCATAGATGGTAAGGAGAAGGGATCAGTCAAGAAGCCAAGCAAAAGTGAAGAAACAGCAAAAGGGAAGGGAGGAAATATAGAGTTCCAAAAAAACTGAAAAAACAAAACAGTTTGTAGTTGGGGAGGAAGTTAGGACTGGGTAAAGAAGCACTCCCGTGTCAGCCTAAACACCACTGCCCTCAGAAGGGTCTCATGCATGAGTTCTTGAACTTCAACCTGTATCAGAATTACCCACAGAGCTTGTTGAACCCAGATGCTAGGGCCCAGTCCCAGAGTTGGGCCTGAGCTGGGGGCAAGGGCTTGCAATTTTTAAATTAAAAAATAATTTAAAAAAATTATTTATTTTGGCTGTTCTGGGTCTTCACTGCACAGTCACATTGCACAGTCTTCAGTGCACAGGCTTCTTAAGTTGTGCGAGGGCTCAATAGTTGCTGTATGTGGGATCTTAGTTCCCAGACCAGGGATTGAACCCTGGCCCCTGGCACTGGGAGCATGGTTATCCCCTGGACTACCAGGAATTTCCAGGAGCTTGCATTTCTAAAAATCTCCCAGATGTTCTTGCTGATCCTATCATCACACTTTGGGGGCCACTGGTCTAAAGCAGGTTTTCAGCTCTTCTCTCTTCACTTTCCTTACATGACTTATTAACTTTCACTATGTGCAAACACTTCTATCAATCAACATATTTACTTTTCTCAACAACTTTCTGTGATACTTTCATTATGTCCATTCTACACATAAAAGAAGAAGCAAGATAAATTAAGCTTCCAAAATCACATAGCTAGTGAAGCTCTAAAGTCTATTTGATGATAAAAACAATTTTAAAAGCTATAAAGATTGGGACTCACTGTCAGCAGTGGGACTCTGGACAAGGTACTTATGTCCATAGGCTTTAGTGTCTTATTAAATGGGTTATTATAGGAGCACATATTTCACAGGGTTATAGGGAGAATTCAATGAGTTAATTCACAAGCGCCAATAGCATAATTATGATCAGAAACATACACGATTCTTAGGGGTCTCCTCTCCCAACTATAAATTCCACGAGGAAAAGAAGTTTGTCCTATTGGCTTCCGGAACCCCAAAACACGTGACAAAATCTGACACATGCTAGATCCTCAACAGACACATTTATTTGTGTTGTTTTCTTGCCAGACAACCTTTTCTTTTGGATTATTAAGGACTCAGCTTGCATTATATTTGCATATGAACATCCAAGTGCATTTACTACCTCTGTCTAAGCCAGAGTTCCTCAATCTGAGCACTGTTGACATTTTGGGTTAGATCATTCTTTGCTGTGGGGGATGGGGTTAGTTGTTATAGGATATTTAGCGGCACCTTTGACCTCCACCCACTAGATACTAGAAGCATCTCTCCAGGTGTGACAACCACAAATGTCTCCAGACGTTCCCTGGGGATCAAAACCAGTGCAGCTAAGAACCACTGACTTGGGTGATTCAGACTTGTCTCTCTGGCCAGCATCTGCCATCTCAAATGTCCTGCTCCACCACAGAAGTCTTAGTCCTACTAGTTTCCCTTCCTACCTCTTTCCAGAGAAAGTTCCTCAACATTGGCATGGTCCCCTGGCTTAGTTGCCCAGGAATCACACAGAAGACAGCACTGAGCATTGGATATGGCTGTTCCGAATCACCCTATTGTAGGTGATAAGGTCCCTCCAAGTGGGGGCCCACGAGGAGTTCGCACCAGTCTGGGGTTCCAGCCTCAACCCCTCAATCTTCACAGCCCACCCCATTTTTGGGGTATCTGGCCCTTAGGATGTCTATTCCGATCAGAAACAAACCGTCCTCCTAAGGCCTTTCCTTAGTCTCTGTCCTCACTTAGGCAATATGAAAATCCAAAGAGATACCTTCCTTGGAAGCAGTTATTCAGTCACAATGACGCTTTGTGTGAAGCTTTATAAAGCAAGTGTGAAATGAAGACGTCTCACTGTGTCCTTCCTGTTACTGTCCCAGCTCCTTTTTGCTCCTAATACAGCTGTTAAATTCTTGAACAAGAATGCTTCCTCAAGAGCATGCGCTCTCACACACACACACCTCAAGAATAAACAAAATGTAAGGATAGAATAGTCTAAATCCATATTTGGAGAATATTTGGGGAATGTGACCAGGAGTTCACACACAGTGAACATGCTCTTTTATGAAACCATGCAAACCAGTTTCCCTCCTTGTGGTTCCTAAAATTCTCTGTTGAAAGGATTGTGCTCCTGTCCTGGCATAACCAAAATGCTCAGAGGAGCTGCCTGCCAGCAAAGGTGAAATTCAGGCCTGCTCCTCCAAAGAAAGCAATAACTGCCTGCGACCTTAAAATACCCATCTCTCCTCCTCACACCCACTGCTGGTCTTTATCAGGGTTTTAAAAAGCATGGGGGCTAGTCTCAGCCAGGTACCCCATTATATCTATAGTTAGAAATACATCTAGAAACACATCCTCTGTACATTAACATATGCTATAATGCCATCTGCCTTTATGAAACTATTTTAAGGCATATTTCTTCAATTATATTTTAGATTGAAATCTAACAAAAGCATATTCCTCTCCTATGCTATGAATGACTATCACTGGTCCTCAGCCACCCAGAGATTTGTGTTCTATCTGGAGTTGAAACAGGTATTTTTTCTCACCTCACACACAAGGAGGAGTTAATCTGGGTTTGAGTTGATCCCACTGTCCCCACTGCTGGTGGCTTTGCTTTAGAATAGAAGTGAGTGAAAATAATTTTTCTTATCTGCAACCCACTATTAAAGTAACATTAACGATCAGATGGAGATAGGGAAGAGAAAGCTTGTTCAAGGAAGCATCCAGGCATAATTGATGTTTGTTTTTCCACCATGTGGGTGTTGAAGCTAATTTGTTTGCTGGAACGTGGGAGAGATAGTGCCTTATGGTAATTGTTCCTCCTACAAGTCTTAAGAGTTTTAATTAGCAGGTGGGCTCCATGTTCTCCCTAGCTGCTTTCTTTTCCATGGTAAACAAGGTAATGTTTTTTCCCCATTCAAACCTCAACCCTTGAAAATCCTTCCTTTCTTACTAAAGCAAGGACTTCTAGCAAAGATTCTTGGCCTACAGCTAAAAGTTCTCCAGTGTCAATAATGATAATAAAGACTACCACCAGGACCTTGCACCAATAGGTCACATCCCAGGTTGGCCCCACTGAACTGAGAGCTCTGCCCTCTGGCTCATGTTCCCATAGGCTACCTCCCCACATGGGAAGGAGTTAAAGCAGAATAAGGAGAACAAGGGGGAGCATGGAAGAGAGCGGTTGTCTTCTAGGTGGACTTCTACATTTTAAGCAGAAAGGCAAAATTGAGATGGAGGGCTGTAATGAGATCTGGAATTACTCACATTCCTCCCTGCAGGCTAATTTTTATCCTTCACCCTATCTGAGCTTCAAGGACCAGTTGATTTAACTCCGGATCTTCCCAGGTGGCTCAGTGGTAAAGAATCAGCCTGCCAATATAGGAGACACAGGAGATGTGAGTTCGATCCCCTGGAGGAGGAAATAGCAACCTGCTCCAGAATTCTTGCCTGTAAAAATCCCACCAACAGAAGAACCTGGTGGGCTACAGTCCATGGGGTTGCAAAGAGTCGGACACAACTGAGTGACTGAGCTCACACACACCTGTAACTGAGCTGTCAACCCTAGAATGACCAATGGTTGCCATTTCTAACCCCAGAGGAGCAAAAGAAAACTGTGCTTAGAAAACAAATCAAAGGTCTCCAAGTCTCTTCATTCAGAAAGGTGAACTAGGAAACACCCCATGGAGAGAAGTATAGGTTAGAAAAATAGATCAAGATCAGATGATATTTGGTAAATTTAATTTACAGCTTTACAGGATGAATACAGAGAGCCATAAAGAAATATCCTACCAATCTCTAGCTTGCTGGTGAATTTTAACTGCAAAGTGTGAGAGAGAAAAGCATGAAACATTTTGAAAAAGGCATGGATTTAAGTACAGATTCTAGGAAAAATCCCTCACTCACTGTCCTGCCTCACACTCTTGGATAAAAACCCCAATTCTGCCCAAGATCCTTGGGGGAAGAAGGTTTCATGATTTCTAGAAGCCTTGGACTTTAATTCTTTCCCAGTGTGGGGGGAAGCAGGAGAGAGGAGTGGTGTTCTCAGTGTTGTTCTCATAAACTCAGATTCTTGAGCTTCAGGAATGGCCTCCGTGGTCCCTATTCTCCTGGTGTGATAACTGACCGCTAAATGAGCTTTGGAAGTTGGAAGCGGGAATACTACTTTCAAGTTGCCCAAATCATGCCAGCTGGGCTCACCTCTGCCTTCCACTTCCTCCTCCCTGCCGCTGTCGTTCGGATCTTTCTTGTCACTGGTATTGGATCTTCTTCGAGTGGTAATAGGGAGTCATTATCATGCCTCCGCCATGGACTTTCTTTGATGTTTGTAATTTCAGATTTCCAGCATATTCCAGGCACACTCTTTATATCTCAAAAAGTTTGAATTCTTTTCTGAGCTTTACAGAAAGTCTGGTCTCTGGATATGCTCATTTTAGGCAACATTTACCTTTCAGAAATACCTCTATCGTGCACAGAATTATTTTCCTTCTGTGAACTTTTTCTTTCAGTCTCTAAGGATTACAGAGAAAGCAGAGGATTTGCAAAATTGTCTTTCTTGGTTTTGCGCCCACTTTTCCTTCAGCATCTCCAGATACTTTCCAAATGATGATGTTACTGTTACCGGAGGCTCAGTGTGCCAACCAGGAGGACAGTGAAGGGGGACTCAGGCTGGGTCTAACACTCGTGGGCACAAATCCTGGCTCAGCCAGTGACCAGCAGAGCCCCTTAGACAGGACAACTTCACCACCCTGCATGGTGGTTCTCTCGCCTCCTTGCAGCTCGTCGCCCTAATAAGGGAGTGACTACCTTATTACATCTGGCTCCAAACAAGACGCAAAGTAAACTGATGGACCCCTCCCCTTTTTCCTCTTTTCCATTTGTCTCCCCTTTTCTTTCCTGACTTACTTTTAGCCCTCAGGGTTGACACCCAGTTCCACTTTTAGGATAGAAGGACTCGGTCCTCTGGCTGCTGGGGAAGCTTCTGCCAACAGCTCTCTATACCCCTGAGATCCTCTGGAATTGCCTTCACTGAAGGAATCTCCTGGCCCAGGTTGCGGCCCCTGCCAGGACCCTTCAGCCAAGATCAACACGCAGTATAAAGTCTCAGCCCACATTTCCCAACCTGAGACTTAGATGGGTCATCTCAGCTTCAGAACCAAGGGGCTTAACTGTGACTTCTTGGAGATTGCGTCTCAGCACAGCTTCTGCTCAGCCCCAGAAGGTGATGTTTTCCTCTGAGTCACACCCCAGTAAACTTCCTGCACATCAGTCTCCATCCTAGCATCTGTGTCCTAGGGAACCGCACCTGCAATATCTGTGATGAGGTAGAGTGGTGAAGACACAGTTTGATGGATGAAAAAGTGCACATTCAATAGGTTGAGAGCAATACAAGATGATTTCTAACAAAGAGTCATAAGTCACTATTCAAAACACACAGGAGGTAACTTCAGTAGGGAGAGAGCAGTGAGGTGGGGCTTCCTGGAGGAGGTGTTGTAAGTATTGGGACTTGTTGGTGGGTAGGCTCTGAAAAGAAGAAGGAAAAACACAGGAGGCTAGGATAGAAACTGCTTTCCACAGCAACTGCACCCTTTTACAGTCTACCCAGCAAAGTGTGAGAGTTACAATTTCTCCACATCCTCACCAGCACTTGTTTTTAAAACTATACACATCCTAGTAGGTGTGAAGTGGTAACTCATTGTGGTTCATATTTCATTCCTAATTGTAGAAATATGTGTATATTTCTTTTCCCTTTCTTTGCAACAGTTTTAATAAACTAGCTCTCTATTGATTTTTTTTTTTGCAAATCTTTTAAAAAATAGATAAATTTGACCTAAGCTGCCTTAAAGGAGCTCACATTTATAAAGCTCTCCATTCAAATTGCTTTTCACTTCCCCGATGATCTTGTCATGGAGGATTTTCTCTGTTTTTCTTTCTCAAGTCTCTTGTGTTATGCCTGTACGGTCCAGTGGAGATTTTTCTGTTTCCTCAGTAATTTGACAGTTGAATTCATCTAGTCAAAAGAGCTGCTAGTCCTTGTTGTATCTTTTGAATAACATATATATTCTGTTGGCAAGATATGAAGCTACCAGTATCATAGTGTTCTTCATTGAGGGTGAAATGATACAGGAATGAGGAAGTCATTACAATCAGACCCACCGTTTCCCTGTCATGATTGATTCCATGACAAATTCTGGAAATCCTCAGACTGTCTTTGTTTAAAAACTTCCCCAGCCAGCCAAATACTAGCCGTTAGTTTCCTTACTGACTTTAAGAAAGGCTAATGGCAGTCAATCACGGTGGAAAATAAAACTTTCTTTTTTTGGTATGTTTTAAACATGAACTCGAGAATAAATATAGGGTAATCTTTGAGTGTTGTTCCCAAATCTTTAAAAAAATTATGCATGCAGGGGAAAAAAGGCATTTGAGGAATTTATCACCCTTCCAAGATAAAAAAATACATAAACTAGGATTAGAAGAGAACTTTGTTAACATAATAAAGGATATATATGAGAAACCCATAGCTAACATCACATTCAATGATGAAAGTCTAAAAGCTTTCCCCCTGAGATTAGGGACAAAACAAGGATGCCCACTTTCAATACTTCTGTTCACCATAGTTTAAGCCACAGCAATTAGGAAAATATATAAAAGACATCCAAACCAGAAAGAAAGAACTAAGACATGTCACAGATAACATGGTGTTATATGAAGAAAACACTAAAGAATTTACAAAAAACTATGAGAACTAATAAGCAAATCCATCAGAGTTGCAGGCAATAAGATCAACATGCAAAAATGAATTATATTTCCACACCCAAGCTATGAGTAATTCAAAAAGGAAATTTTAAATTTCATTTACAATATCATTAAAAAGGATAAAATACTTAGGAATAAAATCAACCAAAAAGGTTCAAGACTTGTAAATTAAAACTACAAAATATTGCTGAAGGAAATTTCAAAAGACTTTAATAAATAGGGAGACATCTTATGCCCATGCGTTGGAAGACACTATTGTTAAGAAAGAAATACTTCCCAGTGTGATCTACAAATTCAACGTAATCCCTATCAAAATCACATCGACCTTCTCAGAGAATAAAAAACCTGATCCTAAAATTTATACAGAATCTTAAGGGACCCCCCCCCCCAATAGCCAAAATTATTTTGTAAAAGAAAAGTAGAGTTGTAGGACTCATAATCCCCAAGTTTAAAAGTTACTATAAAATCAGAATAATCAAAATAGTGTGGTACTGGCATAAGGAGAGGTAAAACAGACCTCTGGAATAGGGAGTCCAAAAATAACCCCATATATTTATGGGCAGTTGGCTTTTGACATCGATGCCAAGACCATCCAATGAGGGAAAGAACATCCTCTTTAAAAAGTGGTGCTGGAACAGCTGGTTATCTACACGTGAAAGAATGATGTTAGATCCTTATTTTACACCATATACAAAAATTAACTAAAATAGATCAAAGACCAAAATGTAAGAGCTACAACTCTGCAATTTTTAGGAGGAAAATCTTCATGACATCATTAGTTAACAAAGAAATAAAAATCAAAACCACAATGAGACATCACTTTACACTTACTCAGATGGCTACAATCAACAGTTGGACGTTAACCAGTGTCGTCAAGGATGTGAAGAAATCAGAACCTTCGTGCAATGCTGTTAAAAATGTAAATGGTGCAGACACTTTGGAAAACAGCCTGGCAGTTCCACAAAAAAATTAAACATGAGTTACTATTTGACTCAGCAATTCTACTCCAAGAGAGATGAAAATTTGTGTCCACATAAGTACTTGTACACAGATGTTCATGACAGCATTTTTTATAACACCCCAACACAGAAACAACCCAAATGCCAATCAATGGACAAATGAATAAATAAAATTTGGTATATTTGTACAGTGGATTATTATTTGGCCTTAAAAGGGAATGTAGTTCATGTGAGGGTGCTCAGTCACTCATGCGCAGCTCTTTGTAATGGCACAGACTGTACCCACCAGGTTCCTCTGTCCATGGAATTTTCCAGGCGTTGCTATTTCTTCCCCCAGGGGATCTTCGCAACCCAGGGATCAAACCCGGGTCTCTTGCATCTTGTGCACTGGCAGGCAGATTCTTTGCCACTGAGCCACCTGGGAAGCCCTGAAAAGTTTGTGTGATAACATGGATAAACCTTGAAAACATGCTAAGTGAAAGAAGCCAGGCACAAAAGGACTCATATTGTATGATTCCAATTATAAGAATGATACAGAATAGGTACATTTATAAAGACAGAAAGTATATTAGTGATTGTCAGTGACCAGAGGCAGGGAGAATGGTGGAACTGCTAATGGGTACAGGTTTACTTTTGAGGTGGTGACAATGTTCTAAAATTGATGGCGGTGATAGTTGCACAGCTTCCTGAATACATGAAAAATACTTTCAGGGGGTGAAACTGTATGGTACTAGAATTTTATAGTAATATACCTCTATGAGTGTGTGCCCAGTTGCTTCAGTTGTGTCTGACTCTTTATGACCCTATGGACTCTGGCCCGCCAGGCTCCTCTGTCCATGGGGATTCTCCAGGCAAGAGTACTGGAGTGGGTTGCCAAGCCCTCCTCCAGGGGATCTTCCTGACCCAGGGATCAAATCCGAGTCTCTGACATCTCCTGCATTAGCAGCCAGGTTCTTTACCACTAGCACCACCTAGGAAGCCCAATATGCCTCTATATTATATCTCAATAGAGCTATCAAAAAGAGTTCAAAGCAGCTAGACTCCTCCAGCCCTTCTGACTTTGCCCTTGCTCACGATAGAGTGGGAAAACCTCGTTTCAGCAGCTGGTCGCAAATTGCCCCCTTGTTGGTTATTTTGGGGGTGCTCCTGTTCTTAGGTCCATTGGCTACTGCATGGTTTCCCATCATTTCCTCCTGCACTTTGCCAATAACAAACAGGTCTGTGGCTGTTGGCTGCTTTGTCCCACCCACTTGTGCTGTGGGATTCAACAGGATTCTCTGTAACCTACTTTTTGTTGTAATTACTGCCTGTGGCTTTTTCTTTTTTTTTTTCCTGTGGATTTTTTTGCTCTTTGGTTGCTCCCTTTTTATGTGGGTATGCAGAAAGATCCAAAAATTATCCTGGCATGATGACCACCACCTTCCCAGGATTCCCATAGGAGAGCTTTGTCAAGTACCCATTGTGGATATGAATTTCAAAGATTCCCCCTCTCCTCATTTGTTTTTAGCATTTGAGCTTCGTGGATGGGTGACTTGGAGATGAGGAGGTGGGGATTTGGGGAGTGATTCACAGTTGCCCACACAGCACTTGATTCGAGCTGGGGGCTACAGTGTTTCTGATCGATCACAAGGGAACCCATTGAGCCCCTTGTTTTAATAGTCTCGACGCTCTGCAGCTCGCTGGACTTTCTCAGGTTGTTATTTCATATTTTCTCCTGTGAATCTTCAATAGTGCAATTCAGCCCACCTATTGCTCAGAAAATATTGCTATGGTAACCTATTCTAGCATGTAAAGCAGTTACTTAGAGTTGAAGGAAATGAAGGTGAGCTAAAAAACTGAAGACTTCAACCACTGCGCTACCGTTTATTCCCCAAAGGCACTTGAAAGGATTAAGGGAAACAAACATGTTAGGGATGTTGCTGTGCTCTGTCCTCACAGATGAAGAAGGTTCAATCCAGCTGCAATTCTCAGAGGACACTTCCTCGGAAGCAGAGAATGCTGGTGAATTTAATTCTTTGCCACAGTGGGGTCTGCAGGAGAGTCTGTAATGAGACTGCCAGATGCCTAATTTGAGGTCAAAATATAGCTTGTTTTAAAGCGTCTTTAATTCCTGTGGAGTTCTATTAAGATTTAAACTCCAGTTTCCACAGCTGTGAAACCTGTTCCAAGGTTGAACGGAGAAGTCCAGTGTTTTACAGATTCTGTCTTCTAAGTGGTCACCAAGATCCCGCGAAATGTGCACATGTGCAAAGAAGTCTTTCAACTGGAAATGGGGAAAGATGCTATATTAGTTTCCTACGGCTGCTGTAATGAATTACCGGACACTTAGTGGTATAAAACAGCACAAATTTATCCTACAGTAATCAGAAGTCCAAAGTGGGCCTCCCTGAACTAAAATCAACTGTCAGCAGAGCATTTTGAAGGCTCCAGGGAGAAGCTTTCCTTGCCTTTTCCAGCTTCCAGCATCTGTCTACACTCCTTGGCTAACAGCCCTTCCTCCATCTTCAAAGTCGGCTGGGCAGTACCTTCAAATCTCTCCCCGACCCTCTGATCCCTGCTTCTGTTGTCACCTTCTCTGACCCTCTTGCCTTCCTCTTATAAGCACCCTGTGATGACGGCGGGCCCATCCTGGCTAATTCAGGATAACATTGCATCTCAAGATCATCACTTAATCACATCCACAAACTTCTTTTCTCATGTAAGGTAATGCAGTCATGGTTTCTGGGGATTAGGATGTGGGCATTATTGGGGGGGGGCATTATTTTGGCTGCCACAGATCCCAATGTATCTTAGGTACTCCTGTCCTAACCAGAACCTGGTCTTTTCACCTGGATTCCTATGGAGCGGAAAACCCTCCAAGCCCTCATGCCAGGGGAGCTAGAATGCCACCTTACACCTCAAAGCCAAGTATGCTCTGGGACACTCTTAGGAAACAAACATTTCTTAACTTTACTTAGAGTGAGGAAGACATCCAACAGCAAAGTGTCCTACTTAAATCAGTTACTCACCTGCCAGCCTTCTCTGCCTAACTTCTTCGTCAACTACCCTCACTTTCTCTTTTCTATCTTCAATCTCTCTCTCTCTCTCTCTCCTTTGCCCAAGGATATGGTTAAGCCTTGTCTATCCTAAAAAAGTAAGCAGCACTACCTTTCCAGGACACTACAGCAGCTCTTAACTGACAAAGTGGCAGTTCAAGAACTCTTTTATTTAACAGGAAACTGGGGCTCATTACACAGGATACCACGTGGCTACTGTTCAAAACTCTTCACCACCCTCTTTCTGTCCATCCACAAATGCTTCACCCTTTTCCAAATATCTGCTATTCCCCACCACACACCTCAGTCCTCACCATCTTTTCATGCAGCTCAGCCAGGCGTTGGCACCCTTCTCTCTTGGCAAGAGCAATTCCCATTGCCTGGAATATCCTCCAGTCTCTCTCTTCTTCTTCACCCAGGCGATGTCTCCTGGTCCCTCGTATCTCTGGTCAATGTTCACACTATCCATGAATTCCCAGGCAGCATTGGTGGCCCATCCTCGGGGCTCCCACAAGCTCTGCTCCTACTGGATTTACTTCTCTGTGTCTCTACCTCCTGTGGACCATGAATTCTTTACAAGTAAGGATGGGGTTGCTCAGCTCTGATGCCACAGCATCTAGCACAGCACCTCATACAAAGCAGTTACTCAACACCATGCTCATGGGTGGTGGAATGGCTCAAAGTGTCCTGCTCCAAATTCTCTTTTGACTTCTGGTCCCCCTTGCCTCTTCCCCTGGGATCCTGCTGAATTCTCAACATTGACTTGCTCCAAATGAAGTCCCTCTTCTTGCCCGTAAATCATAAATTTCCTGATTTCTTTTCTATTTGATCCTTGTTTATTAAGCCCACATTCTGTGCTAGAACCAAGGGGTACAAAGATAAATAAGATCCAGCCATGCCCTCAAGGAGGGTCTAGATCAGTGATTCCCATTCCTGATGCTACTGACATTTGGGGCTGGATAATTCTCTGTTGTGGAGGCTTGTCCTGTGCACTCTTGGATGTTTAGCGCCATCTCTGGCTCCTGCCCACCAAGTGTTGGCAGCATCCTCCCAATCGTGACGACCAAAAATGTCTGCAGACATTGTCAAATGTCACCTGTGAGACAAACTCACCTTCGTTGCAACCACTGGTCTAGATGCAGAGACATCAGGAAACAGAAAGAAGAAAATTTCCATATGAAATAGGTGTAAGCACAAAGTACAAAAATGATCAGCAAGAAAATTGGAGACTTGGAAAATATTTGTATGTATGCTGATGAACTGGCCCAGAAGCTAAAACTTTGCCACATGAAATAATTACAAGGCAAGACAAGACAGCATTTTCATAATGGGAGACAAGAGGGTTAAAACATGTTCAGTCCTTGCTGTGTCAGAAGCTGCTTTGCATTTGTTGACTTATTTCATTCTTACAACAACCACCGCCTTTCTCTCTGCTCCCCTGTCTTTGTGGTCAGCACATGGTCTTTTTCGAGCTACTCGGGTTTCACCCTTGCCTCCTTTGGTGTGTGTCTGGAATGACAGTGTCTCATATCTGTGCTTCTTTCCCTAATTCCCACCTTTCCCCACCTCCAGTTTCACCCTGGTCCTCTCCATTCTAAGCCACCCTGGTGCCTCCATGGTAATGAATCTGTCTGTAGTGCAGGAGATGTGGGTTTGATCCCTGGGTCAGGAAGATCCTCTGCAGGAGGAAATGGCAACCTGCTCCAGTATTCTTGTCTAGAGAATCCCATGGACAGAGGAGCCTGGGTACAGTCCAGGGGGTCAGGCATGACTGAGTGGCTAAGCCACAAGGGAACAATATCTCCACCGTAAACACCCATTAGCCAGCACGAATCCTGATGCCCAATTTGATATAGCACCTGCTTTTTCTCCATTGCAAACCAAATTGAAATCCAAACTTCATGGCTTGGCTTTCCAGCCTCCTTTCTCTGACTTCTGCCCAGGTTCTCCGCCTGGACTCTCATTGCTTCCAAAAGTACATGTCCTTTTCTGCTAATAGCAGTGAACATTTCTGAAAGGCTTATCATATTGGTTCATAGAATCCTTGTGTGCTGCTGCTAAGTCACTTCAGTCATGTCTGACTGTGTGCGACCCAATAGGTGGCAGCCCACCAGGCTCCCTGGTCCGTGGGATCCTCCAGGCAAGAACACTGGAGTGGGTTGCCATTTCCTTCTCCAGATCATCTTCCCAACCTAGGGACTGAACCTATATTGAACCCAGGTCTCCTGCACTGCATGCAGACTCTTTACAGTCTGAGCCACCAGGCAAGTCATAAAGTGAAAGTCACTCAGTCCTGTCCGACTCTTTGCAACCCCATGGACTGTAGTCTATGGAATTCTCCGGGCCAGAATACCAGAGTAGATAGTCTTTCCCTTCTCCAGGATCTTCCCAACCCAGGGATCCAACCCAGGTCTCCCACATTGCATGTGGATTCTTTACCAGCTAAACCACCAGGGAAGCCCAAGAATACTGGAGTGGGTAGCACATCCCCTCTCCAGAGGATCTTCCCAATCCAGGAATGGAAGCAGGGTCTCCTGCATTGCAGGCAGATTCTTTACCAGCTGAGCTACCTGGTCTAGTTATTACCTGGTTTACCCTTATTAGATGCTCAAATACAGTTTATCTGAACAAAGTTGAGACCACTGCTCGTGCGGTTTCTGACCTTTAAAAATATTCCTCTATCACCCTGCGTGCTCAATCACTAAAGTCGCGTTTGACTCCGACTCCATGGACTGCGGCCAGCCAGGCTCCTCTGTCCATGGGGATTTTCCAGGCAAGACGGCCCTGGTTAACAACAGGGCTGCGAGCCACGCCTCCTGTGCCCTGGCCAGCACCGCCCGCTCTGTCGGGGATCAAGGGCGCAGGCTCGCTGCTGTGTCCCATCTGCATCTAGGGACACACGCGCCTACCCTGAGCAGGATGGAGCCTGGCGAGTGGCCGCCCCCACTCTCCCCCGGGTAGCGGTAGGGACCTCCCTGTCGTCCTCTTGTGCCAACAAATTGAAGACGATCAATCCGGGGATCCGGCGCAGAGGGGTCTGCCGGCTGAAGGCGCTCCCTGCTGGCGCAATGCGGACTCGCAGGAATTGTATGACACCTCCCTAGCTTTACTGGCCTAAAGCATCTGAAACCATGACGTTTTCAACGTGGGGAGAGGGTGTACAACAGCAAGAAAAGTCCGAAAAGACATTGTTCTGTTTCTGACCCATCCGATCCCTTTTCTGTTGTTCTCAGTTCAGGGATTGAACGCACGCTCTGTTTCCTGCATTGGCAGATGGGTTCTTGACCACCTGGGAAGCCTTTCCGTTTATACATAAATTATAGCCCTTCTGACTACAGGGGAGGCTTTTCTGCTTTCCAATGGGAGGTGATCCTGACAACCCAGGAGGACTTACATGGCATGCTCTCTGAACACAGGCAGGAGATCAGATGATCCTCGGCCCCTCGAACAAATGAAGATGCTGGGTCCTAGAGAGAATGGCTGTCTCTATGTGACATCTCCTGTGTGAACACCAACCAACTGGATCCCAACTGAATGGAGCACTGTCAGGGAATCTTGAGACTCTGCCTGTCTAGGGGAGACATGGGGGCCAAGGCTGCCCTAAGCTGTGCTTTCCCACATGAGGCATTCAAACAAAGGCACAGCTGTTTCTTACCAGAAGTCTTAGGTGTTTCCTCTTGCCACCCTGCTTTGTGGATAACTAAATACACTAACACCATTTCCTGTCTTGGGCATTTTTATTTTGCAAGATGATAGCATTACAAGGTTTACCAAGATCGTGTATGTGTTTGTATTCTAGACTGGATGTTCTCACACCCAGCGTGCTGAGAATCACCGATTCCTTTGCTCTGCTAAATCTCTTGGGCATGGGGCAAGAAAAATCTTAAAATTCTCAGGGTTTCTTGTGTGGTACATTGTGTGGCATTTGGGAACTCATGTCCCAGAACAACAGTCTGTCATCCATAGATGGAGAAGGTTCCAACACCTTTTTCAGCTGAAGTCTGCCAGAATCCAAGGATGCAATTTCCAGGCTTAGAAATAGCTGGGATATCTCTATGTATCTGCATCTGTCACATGACTTGGAAAACAATGTTACAATTGCTCATGACAACTTCTCTAGACCTCCAAGGTTCCTAAGAGCTCAGCCATATGCATCTGTGTCTTCCACAGTTTCTGGCACCTAGCAGGCTCTTAATTCATAAAGATTTATGGTTTATGAAGTCATTGTTCTACCAGAATACCTAGTCTGAAGAGTAGCCTTGAAAACTGCATCAATCTACCTGATGGTTGTCTTAAGAAGGTATGACAGGATTGGAACACTTCCCAAAACCTAGGTCTGATCAGAATTCCAGGGGACCTGGACTGTCAAAAATCCTTGGTCTATTCTCCAAAAGGCCCAAGCTGGTTCAGGCTTTTCAGAGTCTGTGTACCTACTGCTGTTGGGAAGCGGGCCTTCCGTGTAGGATTTATGTACTGATAAAGACAGCCAACAGGTACCGAGTGCTTTATACTGGACACCATCCTAGTACCTTACATGTTACTACATTCAATTCATACCACCTTACAAAGCAGGTTTTGGTATTCTTTGTTATACTCATTTAATAGGCCCAGGAAACAAAACTGGAATTGGAATCCAGGCATTCTGGTCCCAGACTTTTTAACTACTACGAATTTTTGAATAAACAAGACCCTTTTAAATTTGAATTCAGCTTGCACCTGGGCAGTTAAGACCAAAAGAAATCTAGAAATTGCAATGACGACACCACCTGCAGCCCGCAGGACCTAAAGGTTCCTACTTGGATAGTGATGCTGCCTGGCCTTGCTGGATAAAGAGACCATTCAATCCTGTTCGTCAAATTAATGGCCCCACACACGCCACCTGCAGCTGTGCTCTTTGCACAGGGACTTAAGCGGTCTTCTCTGTGTGCAAATGGGCCTTGCAGATTCTGGTGACTGGCTCCCTCCCATGTGAATCCTGGCCAGGCAGGTTGTCTGGATGTCCCTAGGCTGGACTGGCCTTGTGAGCATAATCTCACATAGGACTCCCAGCAAGTCCTGAGGTTAGCCATTATAGGAGTAAGAATAATCTTTCCACTTTCTGTTTATATGCTTTTCTCACAAATGGCAAGACCAATGGACACCAGACACAATGTAACAAGGAGAGACAGGCTGGGTGGGATAGGCAGGCATCCAGGACTCAAGTCCAGGCTGGACCAAGCAAGGTGAAAGCAGTAATAAATGATACAAAGTTGATGTAATTGTTTAATGACACAGGAAAATAAGTTATGAAACAAGATGGTTACAAATACTGGGTAGAGGATCATTTAACTTCACTTTTGATAAAAAAAATTTAAAAGTACATATACAAAACACTGGAAGATTAAGTATCAAAATATTAACAGTATTTGCTTCTGTTCAGTGATTAAATATTCTTCTCTGCTTTTGTGTACTTTTTGAAACATGATTATTTCTGAAACAAAGAAAAGTCACTGTAAAGAGAAACAGGTATTAAATGCTAGGAGTCCAACAATCAAGGTCTGAAGCCCAGGACATGTCCAGCGAGGGGGACGGTGGTCAAGCCCAGATGTGGGACAGTATCATTCTTTACCTACTGGAATGCTGTTTACCAGACTGTTTCTTCGACATTTAATATTCTTAGCACATTTAATAGGAATCTGAATATTAACTGGTACAACGGTAAAATGATGCTAGCAACTTTGGTTTTAAATTACTACAAAATGTAATAACCATTTTGTAGTTATAAAACACACTAGAAATAAAACATCAAACACACCAGAAATCAAAAATTACTACAACAAAAATCCCATCTGACCAAACCACTGCCTTTGCTATTCTGCTGTGTGCTCACTTTCAGTTTTCACCATAAATCTATTTTCGTTTTACGGGTCTGGAAGAGGCAGTTTTTCTCAAAAAGATGCTTTTGCCTTCTAAATACTGTTGGAAGTATTTCGAGTTGGAAGGACTCATCAAAATCGAAACCACTTCAAAGAAACAAATCTGACTGAGGAGTGCCACCGCTCTTTGCGCCTCAGTCTGCTAAGTGACCAAATGGAGAACAGCAGAGACTACACTTGTAAATGAAACTGAAATATCTGGGATTTCCCCCAACCTCCTCTCAATGTCAGGACTGCTATGGCAGCTTTATTCAAATAACAATGACAACCCATATTTCTTACTCCTGAAAAAGTAAAATGGAGAAAGGCTCATTGTTTCAAAGTCTGGCATATAAAAGCCCAGTGCCCCCTTAACTGAAGGTGCTTCTTAGGGATTTCCCAAAGCTCTCTGCCCTTTCACACAGCAACATTTTCAGGAGGGGTCAAAAAACTACTGTTAAGGTCCAAGAAAAAACTGAAACCAAAAAAACAACTGAGACAATTTTTCTGCACCACCACCACCTGTCCAGTGTCCGGTCACCTGCCCTTTCTGGCGGGCTGACACAGCAATCCAAGTCACAAGAGGCTTCAGACACTAGGAAGGCAAGGTACCAGAAGAATTACATTAAAACAGTAACAAGTTTGGGGAAAAAAAAAGATTTACACTTAGAAATATCCTATCATCACAAAGACTAGAAAGATGCGTTGCTTTGCTCTTGGGCAATCAAGGCATCGCAACCTGTTTTATTTTATATCCCCAAAAAGGAGACTCACTGGAAACCTCAGTGCCGGCAACCCAAGTCAATTCATACTCGTTAGATGAGTCCAAATCCTAAAGTAACACAAATTCCTTTCTTACAGCAAGAAAAAGAAAATCCGTTTCAGGACAAAGGTATGTCTTCAGTGAGAGAACTGCCTGCTGTCAGATGGCTTCTTGCTTATGTGTTTGAAGATCTTGGACTTCTCGACTTTCTTGGCTTTCTGGTAGCCAAATCCACCGCCACCGCCTCGCTTTCTAACTTTGCCGTCATTGGTATTCACATCTAAAGGGGGCATTAAGGAAATCCAGCAACAACCAACTCCAAACCACCACCTAGGGGAGAACCAGCCAGCTGTATACCTGGGGCCCCACCACCCCTCCCTGAGCCACCACAATGTGAACACTCGAATCAGGAGTGGCCACATGACTGGGGGCTAAAACTAGCAGGTAGGATTTTTAAACCCCGTTAATACTTAACATATTACAACTTCCCTGGCTCTCTTTGCCACTCAAATTCCACTGTCCTTTTTTAAAGCCATAAACTGTCTCGTCTCTGTCGTCTCCACCCTGACTACCCCACGCAAGCACTGACACGAGGTCAGTGCCTGAGATGACCATCTGGGCCCCAGGCCTCAGCCAGAGCACAAGCCAACCTGAGTGCTAAGCCCCAGAGCCCCTGGTCAAGCTTCTGGCCCATAGTTCCTGGACAAATTTATAACCACACAGAAAAGGATACTCAAATCAACAAAAGGAGGCACCTTGAAGCCAAATGACAGAGCAACCTGAGGCAAATTTAAGTTATTAACATTGAAGATCTGTTTCAGGGAATGGGAATCATAGGCTCGAATGTATGACTTATATGCTTCCTGGGCTGACTTATGAAGGAAGTAGTTCTTTTCAATCAGTTTTTCAAGCTGAAACAGAAATAAATATTGGCTTTAATACAAGGAAGCACAATTCATCTATAACATTTGTTCCAAAACACTTGCTCCAAGCTTTGTAATATCTGCAAAATCCGGGTGCAGTAAGAATAATGACAAAATTCATGTAAGGTACAGGCTGAAACCAGGTAGACAGTATAGGAATGTGCTCACCAGCACCGCAGGACACAGCAATGGTCACTCAAGTCCAGACTTCCCACTTATGGAAAGGGAGGCTTGGGGGAGAGTGACTGTTAATGAGACACCACAGAGGCAGGGTTGGGATGCCCCCCCGCCCTCCACCCCTCCCACATACCTGAGACTGAATGTCAGAAATTTTAGACCAGGAAAACTCGAATTCACTTAATGGAACCTAGAAAACAAAAGCATGCAGGTTAGTAAACCGGGTTGGTCTGATGCAACTCATCAGTCACTGATGAGACGGAAGGGAAAAGGCTTGTGGAACTTCAATTTCATGGGCCAGACACCTGTTTCCCTGTCTCCCAATGCCAATGGGAGAGGTGTACCTTCCCTCTCCTAATGCACTCTGAATGGAACCCTCCTCAAAGAAAAGCTGTGAAACTAAGTGGGGCAATGATATGCACTGATGCACTCTTCTCTAAATAAACATCTCTGTGGATGCAATGTGATGAAGCAGCTTTCAGCTTCTAGTTTACAGAACCACTAGCTCTTCTCTCAGTGCTGGGAAAGCTGCCCTGACACCACACTGCCCTGTGATGGGGGTCTGTGACACCAGGGTTTCTGAAACTGGTGTTTGTGACCACCAACTCCTACAGGAGGGATTTCTTACCAGTCATCTCTTATGAGACAACTGGAAAAGTGCCCATGCAGGTGCTGGGGAAAAAGAACAGCCACCCGAGTCCCAGGCCCTGGGTGGAGACAGGTGAGTGGGCAGACAACTTGATAAGCACCTGTGCTGGGGGCACACGAAGGAGGGATGAGATCAGCAACACCCTCCCAGAGGAACCAGGAACCAGGTAGCTAGAGAAAAACTGCAAAGGCGGGATGGCAATTTCTAGGACCTGCTGCTAGTTGGGTGGTGGGGGAAAATCCACCAGGCAACACTGTGCCAACAAGGAGGCAAATGCCGGGAAAGACAAGGCCGACAAGCATTCACAAGACTCGGCAGCACAAAGGCCAAAGTCAGAGGAGGGTGGACTGAGCCCAGAATCAGAGGAGTTAAAACAGAACCCACTTTTCAAAACAGCAGACTAAGGAAAGGCAATATGCAGCAGCCATGCTGGAGCTCATGACAAAAGGGTGGATTCAGGGCTGAAGTTATCTTTTTGGTCCGAGATTACAGACAGTAAAGCGCTAACTGCCAGGCAAGGACTGGGGCCCGGAAGGGGAAGGGGTAGGAGGGGATGGCCTCCCTGCAGCTTTGGGTGAGGTGAAGACAGGAGGGGAGCAGGAGCAGAGGAGGCTTCCAACAGGGCTGTGGGAAGACTAGGGACAGGGACGCCCCCTGAGTGACACAGGGCTCAAGCATAGTGCTTTGTGGGTAGTTTTTGGCTCATATTTCCTGGACAAGACCCACAGAAGGCTCATTTGCTAAACCGCTGCACCAACTGTCCTAACAGAATGGTAACAACTAGGAACCCCTTGGACACAACTAGAAACGGTGCCTGAGGCCATGTGCACCGGCAAACAATTCTTGCGTAGAGGAATCTGTCCCTAGTGTAAGGTTTTCCACGTGAAGATCTTTACCTTGGATTGCTTCAGGTAGCGAAGGAAACCCAATTCTTCAGGGCGCAAAATGAGCAAGGCGTGCCCTCTTCCATTCAGGCCTCTGGCTGTTCTGCCCACACGGTGAATGTACTCCTTTGGTGGAGAGAGAAGACCTGAGGTAATACACTGGCTTGCACGGCAACCTTGGTGCTTGCCACACAGCCTATCACCGTGCTCCCCAAAGCTAGTGGTCCCCCATCCCTTCTGCAGGCACCATCCCCACAGAGATAGTACCGAGGCCAAGGAGAGCTGGACAGGACATTCACATTAATTCTATGATCCAATCAAATGACTAGTAAGTGTGCTTCAACTTCATAAGGGCTTTTGCAAACATTCAAATGGCTGACAACTTATATAATCTACCTTTTGTTGAAAATACCTAAAAAAACTTATTTTACTACATATACTAAAGACTGGCATCTATCTCCATAAGCACATTTTATTCCTCTGACATCTACTGCTGTTTAATAGACTGCCCCAAGCAGGCAATGTTCCTAAGTCAAGTCCCACTGATGCCTCTCAAATTTCCTTGTACACACCCTCTCTGGGTCCTGCGAAAGCCTTAAACGCTGGAAGCATCACTGAGATACTGCAGAGTCGCTGTATGGCTGTACGCTGAAGCATGACTGGAGCAGCTTGAGGAATAATATGTGGGATGGGGTACTTCTCAGGGAACCTGGGGAGATAACTAGAGGATGCCAGTTACCTTGGGGTCATCTGGAGGGTCATACTGAACAATCCAGTCCACTTCAGGAATATCCAGCCCTCTAGCTGCCACGTCTGTACACAACAAGATCCCTGAATCTGCATTGCAAAACTGGAAGAACGTGGTCGTACGCTTATTTTGTTTTTGCCTTCCCTAGAACCAAAACAAAACATCCATTGGAAGAGGAAATTTGAGACTATTTGTGGGAGGTCTCGGTGTAGAACCCCTAAACTGTGGAACTGTTAGCTGCTTTATTTCAAGTTCAGTACCCGGCCTGTTTCCCCAAGCGATGACATCGGTTCCTCCTTTCAGGTTCCCACTGCCTGCCCCCACCCCCGGCAAAATTCCCTCCTCACAGGACCCATCACCTGTTATTTGTCCAAACTACTCAGAACTATGTTTGGAGGCAAAGACAATACCGTAATCCCCACAACCTACATAACTCGCTAAGGGTAAGCTGCTTGTAATAAGCTTATCATAACCACTTACATGAATGGCCAGGACAGGCAAATCGATGTAGTTCAGCAACTCATAGTGGTATTTCACGGACTTACAGGATGAAAAGAAAACCATTAGTTTCTTCTTCCGGTTCTTCTTAAGGAATGTGAAGAGCAGGAGGAATCTCTTTTCAGAAGGACAGACAACATACCCCTAGAAGAGGTTCAAGTGAACAGACACAAAATAATTGAATGGACACTTTGAACTTCATGAACCAATATAATCTGATGGAGAGAACAGATTAACATGGCGTATACACTGTTAAGCCTCACCTATAGCAAAATTACTACCTTCATTATAATAATGCAGTCCTAAAATAAGACTGATTTTAAATCTTTCGATTCCTTTTATTGGCTATAATCACTGGATACTAAATATTTTCCGTATTTCTGAGACTACTGGTTATCAAGTTCTTGTAATCATAGTAATACCAATACCTCTATTAACTGGAACCTTCAAAATGTATCAATGATTCATTTTTAGAAGGTCCTTAAAGGCAAGATCCTAAATAACCACAGCTGAAGTGCACTATCCTAAACAATATCACAAAGCTGCTGCTGCTGCTAAGTCGCTTCAGTCATGTCCGACTCTGTGACCCCAGAGACGGCAGCCCACCAGGCTCCGCCGTCCCTGGGATTCTCCAGGCAAGAACACTGGAGTGGGTTGCCATTTCCTTCTCCAATGCATGAAAGTGAAAAGTGAAAGCGAAGTCGCTCAGTTGCAACCCCATGGACTGCAGCCCACCAGGCTCCTCCGTCCATGGGATTTTCCAGGCAAGAGTACTGGAGTGGGGTGCCACTGCCTTCTCCGATCACAAAGCTAGGTGAATATATTTTTTAAAACTAAACAACCAATGAAAGGTTTGTAAGCTAAATTGTTACAGGAAAGAAATATTTTACTCATCAAAAGACTCAATCTTAAAGTTCTATTTTTAATCAAGCTGTTTTGGCTCTTTGTCACCTCATTTCCACAGTTACATGCTTGAAACCAGCCTCTCCACCTTCTAACTCACCTCACATCTTAGCACAAGATATTATTGAACAACAAAATTCATTTTACTCCTATAAACTTGGTGGTATTTTATTAAGTTCGTTAACCCATTTGCTTTTTAGAGGATCCTCCAAACACTTCCAAGGAAACATCAAAGGATATCCTTAAAATGGAAGGCAGTGACAAGAAGTACCTGCTCAAGACCGTCTACAGTTGCATTAGCTTTATCATCATCAACACCAACATACAAAGGCTCCTTTTTCAGAGAAATCCTCGCCAGGTCTTCAACTTTTCGAGTTTGTGTGGCAGAGAAGAGCATGGTCTGTCTGCGTGCTGAAACACAACCATAGAAAAATAACCCAAATTTTTCAGGGAAATTTTAGAACTGCTTCACAACTAAAGATGCGCTAAGTAGAACTTTCAGAAAATAGAAACATGGTATCACTATAGACAGTAAGAGAGGAACAGCAAGGGCAACTTTATGTCTATAGATTTGACAACTGAGTTGAAATGGACAATTTCCGCTAAAGCTCACTTAGGACAGCTTTCCAACTCATCTTTAACAAAATTTTAGCAAAGTAAATTCAGAAATATAAGCATCTATCAGAATTTAACATTTATTCCTGATTTAAGAAACAGCAGACTAGGAACGAAAGGGATCATCCTCAGTCTTACACAGGGCATCTAGACGTGCAGCATCTGCATCACACTTAGTGCTGAGACCGAATGCTTTCCCACCTAAGACCAGGAGTGAGATAAAGATGTGTTCTTTCGCCAGTTCTACTCAGGAGTACACTGGAGGGTCTGGCCAGTGCAATCAGACATGAAAACAATAAAGGGAAAATTTTTACATGTAAGGTATGAAAAAACCTGTACAGTGAAAACTCTGAAACACTTCTGAGAGAAATTAGGAAGCTGATAAATGGAGATCTACCTCATTCATGTGCTGAAGGACCCAACTTTATCTTCCACCAATGATCGATATTACAGAGACTGACAAACATTCTAACATTCATACAGAAATGCAAACGATGGGAACAGACAAACAAATTAACAAAGTTGGAGGATTAACACTACCTAATTTCAAGACTTAACGAAACGACTTAACAGGAACGACTGGAACTTCCATACTCTGCTGATGGGGATGTAAAATGATACAAATTAAACGTAACACCCGTCACTCCATTCCTAGATAATCACACCACAGAAAAGGCGATATACACCCATAAAGAGTTGTAGGTGGATGTTCATAGCCACCTTATATGTAACAGACCAAAACTGTTAACAACCCAGTCATCCATCAACAATTAAATGGATAAACAAGTTGTGGCATATTTAAACAATAGAATGCCAGGGAGGAACAAAGCAAAGAACTATTGAAAATGTAATGGCACAGACAAATCACAGAATTTGCTGAGCACAAGAAGAGACAAAAAGACAGTAATACCATGATTCCATTCATACGAATCCCTGAAAAATGCAAACTGATCTACACTGACGGAGGGCAGACCAACAGCCACCTGTGAGAGAGGAGACCTGTGAGCAGTGGTTGTAAGCAGGGGAGGGCTGTTGCTACTGAGGGAGAGAGGGAGGGACCACAAAGGGACATAAAGTGCTCTTTGAGAGTTATGAGAATATTCACTGTATTGACTGTGGTGATGGCTTCAAGGTGTAAACAGGACAAAATGTATCAAATTATATACTTAAAACATAACAATCTTTACATGTAAAAACATGTAAAGATTATGATGTTAATTATACCTCGATGAAGCAGTAAGAAACAAATCGTATAAGGCACGGAACCACACTGTTATAGATATAAGCAGTTTATAAATGTTTCAAGTACTATAACCAAGGTACATACGACTTAAACATAACACAGAAGGCACCAAGTCGATGACTACTGGAGGATGAGAGATGGAGTGGCAGGGATGGACAGGAACGAGACATACGTTAAAACTGTTTAACTTGCACTGTAAGCTCTCAAATGGCAAAACCATTGTAGTAAGTTACCAGTAAGATCGATGTATATATCGCAAACTACCTCTAAGGCTGACCAGCACAACAACCTCACTTGGTTAAATTAAAATGCTGACATTAACAGTTTTCATACAGGAAAAATTCTCAACTACTTCCAACAGCTGCTCTGCAAACCACATGAAGATGCAACCCACTTACTTGGCAGAAGTTTAATGATTTGCTTTAATTCCTCTTCAAACCCAACATCCAAGATACGATCAGCCTCATCAATAACCAGACACTGTAGGTTTTTATACATAAACCCTGGGGTATTCTGACAAGACAAAGGACAGAAAAAGACTGTTAGCTGCGAAGTGTACGTTTCACACAGACAGAAGATGGGGCTTCACGACAGTGTCCTCTTACCTGCATGTGGTCCAGGAGACGGCCTGGTGTGGCCACGACGATGTTGATCCCATTGGCAAGCTTCTGAGCTTCAGCAGACCTGTTACTGCCACCCATTATTAACCCGTATGTGTGAACATGGTGTGTCATCAGCTCCTTAAGGACACCAAAAGTCTGCATGGCCAGTTCCCTAGTAGGTGAGAGAATAAGGACTCCTGTTCCTAAAAAGTAAAACAGGATATATGGTCAAAGTCAAACTGTAGTTACACCAGGAGTGCGCCCACAGTCATGACAGACTTCTAGTAAGATTCTCACAGAGACAGCGGGCTCACAGGCTTACCATTCCTGGGCATGAACTTTAACTTAACAATGAGTTCAACTGCAGGGATGAGAAATGCCAGCGTTTTACCACTGCCTGTTTTTGCAGCTGCTAGAAGATCCCTAAAAAATAAAACAGAAAAGGAGAAACATATTTGCTCTACTCATGCAGCAAGTATTTACTGAATACCTACCATGGACTACGACACATGTTTGAGGCATTGAGGCTAGATTATAACAAGAAAAGAGTCCCCACCTTCTCTATCACTGAAATCAATCATGTGGGTTAAACACTTAACTCAGAAATAACAATTGTGCTAAAAACAGAAGTGAACACTTTTCTCCAACATCAATAAATAACCTAAAGCCTTAAATGAAGGTTAGGTATATTATCAAACACAATGTGAGATCCATAGAACATACTGGTATTTTTTCCCCGAACTATTGGCACTAAAAACAGAGATATTAAGTGTGTGTATGTGTGCGTGCTCAGGCATGTCCAACTCTTTGCGACCCCATGGACTGTAGCCCACCAGGCTCCTCTATTCATGGGATTTCCCAGGCAAGAATTTCCCTCTCCAGGGGATCTTCCTGACTCAGGGATCAAACCCGCATCTCTTCTATCTCCTGCACTGGCAGGTAAATTCCTTACCACTAGCGCCACTTGGGAAGCCCAGGACCAATGCCCAAACCTCAATGTTAACCATACCTGCCTTCCAGAAGTGGTCTGATACTTTTATGTTGAATTTCAGTCATGTTTGTAAAGCCCATTTCTTTTATTGCCTTCAGAGTGTTCTCATTGACAAGATTAGTCAGAGAATCAAATGAAGTATCCTCAAAAGCTCCTAAACAGAAGACAGTTTATCATTAACAAATTTACCTTTTCTGAATAGTTAATATTGCGTTTCCTAAATTTGTTTTGCTGATTGAAAACATTACTGGGTTGATGTCAAGCTTCTTTAGAAGAGCTTCTTCCAATAAGAAAAGACTAAACACCAACCATTCCTATATAACAAGAAAAAGATCTTATACTTGTTGCAAGTTTCTCCACTGCTAATGGCTGTGTAATCTAAAGCCTATACTGTAATGAAATAACAAAGAGTTGGCGAGGTGGTACAATCAAGGGACTTATGTGAAATAAAAATGCTAAGGTGGGGGCACACTGGGGCAGGGGTGGTGGTGTGAGGCTTTCAGGGGAAAATTCAGAGAGAAATGAAATGTTTAGGAAGTCTGCAAGCCAAAACACTCAGTATAAAAACTGAGTATGAAATCAATCAAAATAGCAACTCTCCAAAAAACACAACTGAGAAGAGTCAGAGATGGCCCCAGATGGTGAGAATGTACCTATATATCAGGTGTGCGGTGGGTCACCAGCAGGGGAAGGCATCAGACTACCTGGGAGCTCCCTGCTCAACACACACCCCAGCTATAACCCAGGCGCTGGCAACCCTGGCACCACTGACATCTTGGGATGGATAATTCTTTGCTGTGAGAGGCTGTCCTATGCATTATAGGAGGTCCTGCAGCGTCTCTGACCTCTACTCACTGGACACTTGTCACCTGCTCCCATTGTTTACCTGGGACAGAGGAGGTTGAAGGGTTGCACCCCCTTAAATGGGAAAACTGGGATGGGTCCCCCTACTTAGGAGGTAAAATTACCCTGCTTGAGAACCACTGCCGTAATAACCTTTGCAATTCTGATTGCAAAGGTTGGGTTGTGGGCTTCACTATTTTAATAAACAAAAACCTCAAACCAAATAACTCAAGTAACTGCTAGACGTTTCTAGATAGGAGCAATTGATTCTAAACTCTTGACTTTACAGATAAAGAAATGGAGGTCAGAAGAGGTGACCCTGGCACACGCCCCTCAGTAATGTTAATTTCATCCCTGTCTGTTAGTAATGGAGCCAGCATTAAACCTCTGGGCTCCAGACTTCCATGCCAATGACTTTCCTACTGTAACATGGAAAGTGACAAACCAAAGACATAGAGGACCCTGAGAGCTATTTGTGTGCATGTCACAATATCTAATGTTAGGAATAAAGAAAAAGGAAATATAGAGAAAGAAATAAGAACTAAAGCACACAATGTGGAAGATAAAAAGCAGCAATTAGATATAAAACCATGTCTTGTCAATAAATGCTACAACTGAACCTTTAAATTCTATAATCCAGGGAGGTGTGACACTTTAGAAATCTACCTGGAAAAACACTTTGATAATCACCTGTCAGTCCCAGGGGCAGGCTGGGCACTTCGCTGTCCTCACCCTCGTCATCTGGCTTCTCCACACGGTTTTCTGTTTCTTCAGGAGCCTGGGCACCATCTTCAGCCTCTCCTATGTCCTCAGCTTTTGCTTTTTTGGAATCTTTGGTTTAAAGGACAAATACCCCCCAATTTTTTAAAAACAAGAATACCAAATGAGATCATAAAATAACAGATGTGTGATGCAAAAAAAAAAAAAGGCATATTTTCAAAAGCTTAACACATTTACAGTTTTAATTTGCTAAGAACCTCTTTTTCCTGATTAAAAAAAATCTGGCTGTATTAAAAAACTCAGCAGTACACGCAGATCTGCTAACAAAGCTTTATTTTTTAGGCTTCTTTGTGTATATATATATACATATATACTACATACAGTATATGTATTTATTAAAGTATAGTTGATTTACAATATTGTGTTGGTTTCAGGTAAACAGCAAACTGATTCAGTTATGCATACGTTATAGGTATATGCATTACTGATATTTAGAAAAAAATCCTTCATTATATTGAATGGTTCCCTGTGCTATACAGTAAATCCTTATCATCTATTATAGATGGTAGTAACACCTGTTAATCCCATACTCCCAACTTATTCATCCCCCCTTCCCCTTTGGTAACTATACATTTGTTTTCTATGTTTCTGAGTCTGTTTCTGTTTTGTAAGTTCATTTGTACTATTTTTTCAGATTCCACATATAAGTGATATAATACTTCCTTCTCTGACTTACTACTTATTATACTGTCTTAAGTAAGAAATTTTTTATAAGCTGACTAAACACTCCCAATTCTATAAAATTCATTAAGGAGACAAGGTCAAGTGATTAATTAAAAAAAAAAAAACCATAACAAGCACTTTTTCCTCTCATAACACAAATTTTCTATAAAAGCTAATTTTGTCTTAAAGGGGAACAGAAACACAAAAGGCTCTTTATAACACTTGAGACAGATTACAAAGCAAGGACAACAACCTACTCAGCTGGGTGACAGAAACTGGCTGGCTGCTTCCTTGAATGTAAGTGGTAAGAGGAGAGGGAAGGTTTCCTAGCTCTTCATTCTTAGCATACATTCACAACTTTCAAAACACAGTCCCCTAAACTACCTTCCTAGTCCTACCTCCCATCATGCTCTTAAATGTTCTACTCTGGGCCAAATAGGTTAACTCCATGCTGTGCTTTTAAAAATTCATGGCAGTTAGTGATGTTAGTTAGAACAGAATTGACCTAAACCGGAACTCAGGACTCTGTAACCCAGGACTGGCCTCTTCCTTGGACCTTATGACCACCTTTCTGGGAAATGATCAACTCTGTACGACCCACACGTTCAAAGGCCATGAATACTATCAGCTGGACTTCAAGGCTTATGACTTCTCTTCTTGTTAAAACAGTTCTTCAAGGTTATCAATAGGATTTAAATTTCCAGTCCTGTGATTCAGTGCTTCAGAGTAGAACTTTCACTTCCTCCCGCATACTCAGAATAAGAATCCCAAAGGCACTAACAATTTTAGAACAGGATTACAATCACTTTAAATCAAAATTGTAATGTCAATCCTCACGCTTTAGTCTCTGTCTTGTTTCACTTTCTGTTTAAGCAGTTTCTCATAATTTACAAACGCATTATAGTCTATAGGCAGTAAAAACACAGCCAGGCATGTCTGAAAAATCCAAAGCATCTTTCTAGATGAAAACTTTATTTCCGACAAAAGGTGAATAGGACATGCTAACACAGGAGTTGGCAAATGTTATCTACAAAGAACCAGATCTGTAAACACTTTAGGTTTTGTAGGCTGTATGGTCTGTCATCACAAAGGTCAAGTAAACAAATGGGTATCACAGGGTTCTGGTTAAGCATGTCTGCAAAAACAGGCAGAAGGCTGAACAGTTTGCTGATACCTGTTCGACCCTCCCCTGAAATCTCTGCCTACTCACAGTTCAATTAAAATGCCTGTTCTTTCACCTAAACTTATTCAGTCCAATAATCTTCTAAATGAAAGTACCCCTCTTCCCCAATCCTGGCCATTCTACTCACTAGGAAATTAATGTTCCATTTATTCAGAAGTTTCCCAGTTGCTATTTTTGCATACTTTAATTATCATTATGCTGCTTTGAATAGATAGGAATTTATTGTGGGGAAAAAGGAAACAGGGGAAAAAAGAGGTGAGTGAAAGAATCATTAATGTTAAGTCTCTGATTCATAAAGACTCAAGAAGATGGATTCTAAACCAGCTCGGATTTCTTTAGTGTCAGTAATTCCACAATTCTCTTTGGAAATAGGTAGATCTAAAATATTATGTCAGAGTACACTTTATAAAAAGTCAGACAGTTAACTGCCAAAGAAGAGCAGTATTCTGAGAAAACTTAAACTGCACCTTCCTCTGATGTTTCCTCTAGCTACCAGGCTGGTTTCTTGCATGCCAGTAAGGGTGGGGGGGGAGCCTTGCATGTCATGTGGACATTACAATAAAAAGAGGAAAGGCAGAATGATAACTTGAAAAACTTAATGGCTTAAGTTAAAAAAAATAAAAGTACATACCAGGCCCAGCATCATCCACTACTTTTCTCTTTTTCTTCTTCTTCTTCTTTTTTGATTCTGAATTGGGAGACTGCATTGCTGCTTCTCCACTGGTCAATGTGGTAGATTTCTTGGAGGCTTTTTTAACTTTGACATTTTCCCCTGTTTCTTTAAAAACATCTCCATTTTGGGCTTCTGACATGCCTACATTTACAGACTCTTTAACAGATTTTTTAGCTTTGACATTTTCCGTGGCTTCCCTAGGCAGGACTCCATTGCTGGCTTCCGACACGCTTGCATTCATAGATTGTTTTCGGGACTTCTTCACTTTTCCACTTACTCCTGCTTCTTCAGATGTGTCTCCATTTTGGGTTTCTGCCAACCCAGCACTCATAGGTTGTTTTAGGGACTTTTTAACTTTTCTGCTTCCTACTGTTTCTTTAGCTATATCTCCATTTGGGGCTTCTGACAAGCCCACACTCACAGACTGCTTTAAGGACTTTTTAACTTTTCCATCTCCCACTGTTTCTTCAGGCACATCTCCATTTTGAGTTTCTGACAGGCTCACGGCTGAGGCACCTGTTTAAAAAGGGAAAACACATCATGACAAAGGAGAGGCTTGCTTAGAGACCCTGCAATCCCTCATGGAATGCCATGGCTTCCAGTACTGAAATGATCTAGCTTTTACTTTCCTGTTGTGTACATTAAAATGAGTTCCAGTTTTATAGTATTCCACTGCAGCACAAATAAATTAAAAACAGGGAGAGAATGCTGCATTGATTTTGTAACTTCAAAAAAACCACCTCTCTGTTGATAAGGAGTCAAAAGTCTGAAACAAGAAAACTTCAATGAGGTTAAATATTTAAACAGATGGGACCAAACAATGGTACTTACAAAACATACATATTAGGTATTTGACAAATCTTTCTCAGCTGTCAGTGAACTGAAAATTCTGTTGATGAAACTACTTATTTGCCTTGATATTTATTGTACATAAATGCCTAACAATGTTTTACAAGTTTCTGTTTATACATTGACAAAGTACTACCTTTTGTTATCTTAAACTACCAAGACGTAGTCAGCTGCTGCTGCTGTTGCTAAGTCGCTTCAGTCGTGTCCGACTCTGTGCGACCCCATAGACAGCAGCCCACCAGGCTCCTCTGTCCCTGGGATTCTCCAGGCAAGAATACTGGAGTGGGTTGCCATTTCCTTCTCCAATGCATGAAAGTGAAAAGTGAAAGTGAAGTCGCTCAGTCGTGCCTGACTCTTAGCGACCCCATAGACTGGAGCCTAGGAGGCTCCTCCATCCATGGGATTTTCCAGGCAAGAGTACTGGAGTGGGGTGCCATTGCCTTCTCCGGACGTAGTCAGCAATGCTTTGTTATTCCATAGGAAATGTAAACATTAGGGGACTTAAAAAACATTATTCCTAAAATTCACACACTTGTTCCCTCCTCCAGGATTTCTTTCAATCAACTGATCTCTGTACAAAACCAACTACTGTAAGGCAGTATGCCTCCAACATTGCCCTAGGGGGTCTTAAGTCTAACAGGGCAGAGGTCCCCAACCTCTGGGATCTAATGCCTGATGATCTTAGGTGGGAGCTGATATAACAATAATAGAAATAAAGTGCACAATAAATGTAATTCGGGCTTGAATCATCTGGAACCGCTGACTCCCACCTCCCCGCCCCGGCCCCACTAATCACCATGAAAAACTGTCTTTCATGAAACCAGTCCCTGGTGCCAAAAAGGTTAGGGACTGCTGTTATACAAGACCTAAAAAGGCTGACATAACTAACTTCAAGATGTCTGCTCCCCTGTAAGGAAGTTAGGACTGCAACCGAGGTAGGTAAAGAAACGTGCTGCTGCTGCTAGGTCGCTTCAGTCGTGTCCGACTCTGTGCGACCCCATAGACGGCAGCCCACCAGGCTCTCCCGTCCCTGGGATTCTCCAGGCAAGAATACTGGAGTGGGTTGCCATTTCCTTTTCCAATGCATGAAAGTGAAGTCAAAGTGAAGTCGCTCAGTCGTATCCGACTCTTAGCGACCTCATGGACTGCAGCACATTCAGGTAAAATGCTTTGCAATGATCTTTGTTATGGACACAAATACGCAGAAGCTCCCAAGAAATGTGTAACTTAAAGTGAGGAGTAGCGGGAAGACAGGGCACGAGCATATGCATCACGCGTATGACCGCGCATGAGACACTTTAGGAGAGGAAGTTCTGCAGGAGTCGAGACAGAGTGCAGGTAGATAGGCGAAAGCAAGGGTACCAGGCATGTCCGTGAAGTGAGAGACAGCCAGCTTGTTTTGAAACGATACACACAAGAAATCGATGATGTGAAAGGAAGATGCGTGGGGATGAGAAAGTCCCACGTGTCTGCTGGGAAATGGGGGTTGGGGATGAGGTGGATCCTAGAGGTCGTGAAGGAATCGGAATAGGGAGGGTGGAAATGGGGCAGCCTGGTTCAGCTGCAAGCACAGCTGGAAAGAAAATCAACCGGGGTCCTGTCCGCGTTCTGAAAGGAGAAACTGATGTTGAAAGATCTGGGCAACGCAGAGTCAGCACCTGCGCTGGGCCGGCACCTGCGCTGCCCAGGGTTGCCTCTCCCCGCTCCCCAAACACGCGTGCTCTGGGGGAAGCTGCCAGCGCCACACCGGGGCCGCAGTCACCAAGTCCGTAGCGCGCCACGGCCCACGTGCAGGCTCCCTCCACAACCCGGGCCGCCGAGAGGTTCAGCGCAGCTCACCCTGGAGCTTTAGGTTTCGTTGTCGCAATTTGAGGTTCCGCTTCTCGATCTTCCTGCGTAGAAGTTTCATCGGTAAATGAGACATGTTGTAGATAAAGAGCCTTCACCGCGGCGCCACAGCCCAGCTTTTCGGCTCTCCCAAATGACGTTACTTCCTCCCGAGTCACACGTGCTCAGTGCAGCCAGCCGGAAATGCGTCATGGGAGCACCCTTGGTGCGTAGAGGAAATGCGTCCGGGGTGGAAGTGCTTCCGGGCGCGCGCGCCGTCCTACCCTTGGAGAAAGGATTCTGTGCAGCGCCCTCTCGGGGAAAGGAGGCGCGACCCGGCACGGGGTTCCCATTGTATCTGAGCCAGCTGCGCGCACCCTTGCTACTTGGTTTTGTTTGAGCTTCCCTGGGGGAAGAGTGAAGAATCAAGGCCTTAGGCAGTCTACTTTCTCCGTTCTGTTCCTATTCTTTTCGGATTCTGGACGATTTAAGTTGAGTAATACCTAAGTCTCACAGATATGTGTTTCCAAACTTGTTGACCACTCTCCTTGGTGAGAAATACATTCAATTTCTATGTCGCTTGCTACTCCGCAATGTAAATATAACATTTCTCAAAGCAATCTAACTTGTTTCACTCTTATGTTTTTCCTTTGATACCATTCATCCCATCCTAAATTCTGAATTCATTAAATATTCTGATTGAAGTGAAGTGAAGTCGCTCAGTCGTGTCCGACTCTTTGTGACCCCGTGAACTTGTAGCCTACCAGGCTCCTCCGTCCATGGGATTCTCCAGGCAAGAATACTGGAGTGGGTTGCCATTTTCTTCTCCAGGAGATTTCCCGACCCAGGGATCGAACCCGGGTCTCTCGCATTGGAGGCAGATGCTTTAACCTCTGAGCCAATGATTAGTGTGCATTAAAATTGATTCTACTACTCTACTAACTGATTAGCTCCAGTTTGAAAAGTTCAGGTTTAAAACCCCCAAAGCTCACATGCATAGACCCTTTAGAAGTGCTGAACAGAAATTACAATCTGATTGGCTAGTAGACCTTTTTATGTGTGTGTGGAGGAGGGTACATTTTAAAAAAAATGGTTACTAACCTTAAAAATTTGAGCTAGTTCATGGAGAAATTCATATTTTTTAAAAAAAATTGGTCTTGGTGGGCTCAAATTCCTCTTGGCAATAATCAGTTTGAACTGAACAATAATTGGAAGGGTTAATGAAAGCTAGAATAATTTGTTTGGTGGAGTGGCAGGACCTGAGCTAGTAGGGATTAGACATAATTATAGAGAAGAAGGGAGATGAAGAAAACTTGGGAGGGAGTTCAAACAGAATGTAAGTAAATTGAGAAATCATATTGAATTGTACTAGAAAACAGAGGCAACCCATGATGTGCTTAAGTTGTTACCGATTAGGCAGGTTAAAGAATGAGTCAGAAATTTAAACTGACACACACATACAGATATATACACACATATCTCTCAGGTTGTATATATACACACATATATACATATATGTATACACACACACACACACACACACACACACACACACACACATGGTGAAGAAAAGTTACACAGCTCAAAACAGCCCCCTCCGAGTCCTCCCCACCATTCTATGCAAAACAAAAAACTCTTTCACCCAAAGAAAAAAATGGACATTAAAGTTGATTACGCCCAGCTCGCATCCGGTCCCAGCCTCTGGCAGATCTCCAGAATTGCTTACCCCAGCTGTTTAAGAGATAACTAATCCGAACAACCTTGGAGAAGAATGGACCCCCTTAAGACAGTAGATTTCCACATATATGCCTATATATACTTACTCTTTTCTTGGGTTAGTGCAGCAGCTCACTAATCTGACTGCTGCCCCTTCTGGCCTCATTAAAGGTGATCTGTTCCTGTAAAGTGCCGTTTTTCAAACCTCGCCTTCTCTGACTCCCTTACCCTACATTTTTGGCGCCGAAACCCGGGTGGGCAATTGAGGTTCCTTCTCGTTCTCCACAGCCAGCTCTTCGGAGTGTGGAAGCCTGATGAGCTCACTTTCCTGCCCGGGCTTTCAAGACCTCCTTGAGAGGACGCCCTGTGCCTTCGTGAGCAGTACAAGTCCTGTGCAGGGCTTTATTGGTTTTCCACGTAACCCAAAGAATATTGGCCTCTCTCTCTTTCTTCCTCTTCTCTACACTTTATTTTCCACGAGACCAACCAACTGCAGGACAGAGGCCTCTTGCCATTCGACCTCCCTTCATCCACCAGGAATTCTCTCCTGACCCAGTAGCCCAGGTAAGCTCGGATGGTACTGTAGGGCGCCATAGACTATTGTCCTTTCTGGGTTCCTGAGGAATGCTCTGGCCAAAAGGCCTTCTGGGGAGGTTTGTGGGGGATGCCTCTCCCTCCTTCAGAGTCTCTCTCTCTCTCTCTCTTTACCCGGTCAAAAGATTAGGTGATGATCTTTTCTCTCGACCGGACAGTCACTAGCCATTTGCTACGGGGTCAAGCCAATCTGTCCTGTGGGACTCTCCCTTGGCCTGTGTAAAACAAAACCTCAAACTTCTACTCTTGACCAATCTCAAGGTTCATAAACTAGAGTCACTTTGCACTCAAATTTGGCCTCGATACAAACTGGATAACCAAAACCTCTGGTCTGAGTTCAGGACTTTCAATATTTTATCAGATCTCACTAACTTCCTCAAATGAAATGGCAAATGGCCAGAGGTCCCCTATATTCAAGCCTTCTGGGATCTTAGAAGCCGTCCTTCTCTCTGCAAGGACTCTTCTCCCTATCAAATCCTGTTCTTCTCTCTCTCCCCCTCCATTACAAAAGAATCCAAATCTAAAGCCCCTAAAAGGCCCCCTAAATCCTGAGTCCCCAATTTTGACCTGGCAGATGAGCCTCCTCCCTACTGCCCTGGAGAAAAAACTTCCAGAGACAGACCCCATCCTCTAGCCCTTCCTCCTCCAAAACGGGAAGCCATGACTCCAAAACCCCTGAAGAGATTTCCACCCCCTTCCATTGGCCAGGACCCGAAGCAAATACATGTTCCCTCTCAGAGAGGTAGTGGGACCAGAGGGCCCTACATGGGTTCATGTGCCTTTCTCAATGTTTGATAAGAGCCAAACTGAAGAAAAATTGGGATCATTTTCAAAAAATCCTACTAGATATAGAAAAGGATTCCTCCACCTTACACAAGCATATCATTTAACCTGGAATGATCTTTATTACGTCCTAAATGCCACTTTAACTCCTGATGAAAAGGAACAGATATGGCAGGCAGCCCTGACTCATGCTGATCAACTCCATAACCAAGGTAGGACTAATCTGGTAGCTGATGATGCAGTCCCTTTAACTAAGCCACGGTGGACATTTCAAGCAGGTGATTCCGGCATCCGGTATGATCATATGATCACCTGTTTATTAGAAGGAATGCTGAAAAGCTCTCACATTCATGTTAACTACAATTAGATTAGGGAAGTGCTTTAAGAAAAGTATGAAAATCTTGCCCTTTTTCTTTCACGACTTACTGAGGCAGTCCAAAAATACCCTAATGTAGATATTTCCACCCCTGCCAGACTTCTGTACCTACACATCTAATTCATAAGCCAGGCAGCCCCTGATATTTGCCAAAAACTATGCCAGTTAGAGAAGGGCCCCGAAACCCCTCAGCAAGATCTCCTAGAAATAGCCTTTAAAGTTTTCAACAATACGGAGGAAGAAGTTAAAAACGAAAAAGAAAGAAAGGTCAAATATGCTTTATTTGCTGCAGCTATCCAAGAAAAAAACTCAACGCCTTTGGCCCATCAACCTTGGCCCACCTGTATGGGACCTAACCCTTCAGGCCCCTGCTTCAGATGTAACCAAACAGGACACTGGGCTAAGTCCTGCCCAAACCTCCAGCCACCCACCAAACCCTGCCCCACCTGCAAACAATGGGGTGGAAAATAGATTGTCCTCACACAGATCAGATCAGATCAGATCAGTCGCTCAGTCGTGTCCGACTCTTTGCGACCCCATGAATCGCAGCATGCCAGGCCTCCCTGTCCATCACCAACACCCAGAGTTCACTGAGACTCACGTCCATCGAGTCAGTGATGCCATCCAGCCATCTCATCCTCTGTCGTCCCCTTCTCCTCTTGCCCCCAATCCCTCCCAGCAACAGAGTCTTTTCCAATGAGTCAACTCTTCGCATGAGGCAGCCAAAGTACTGGAGTTTCAGCTTTAGCATCATTCCTTCCAAAGAAATCCCAGGGCTGATCTCCTTTAGAATGGACTGGTTGGATCTCCTTCCAGTCCAAGGGACTCACAAGAGTCTTCTCTAACACCACAGTTCAAAAGCATCAATTCTTTGGTGCTCAGCCTTCTTCACAGTCCAACTCTCACATCCATACATGACCACAGGAAAAACTATAGCCTTGACTAGACGAACCTTTGTTGGCGAAGTAATGTCTCTGCTTTTGAATATGCTATCTAGGTTGGTCATAACTTTCCTACCTACCAAATCTCAGGGTCCACCCCAGGCCCAACAATAATGGGCCAGGAACCAGACTCAAGGGGGCCCTGGCACCCTAGACCATGGTTTCTCAGATGAAGTGAGGGATGATTCAACTGTGCCTGAATTGTTCCAGTGATGGAGCCCAAGCTCCAGACCCCAAGTCTGCCCCATACAGACAGACTTGGAGCTTCAGGTCTGGCACGGCGGCCGGACACAAAGTCTCGTTCCTAACAGACACTGGAGTGGCCTTTTCACTTTTAACCTTTAAGGGCCCTCTCCAACCTTCAGAAGTGGCCATCGAAGGGGTCTCAGGCATCTCTTTCTATCCCAAAATAACCCCTCCACTCTTTGTTCCTGTGGTAAGGCAACACTAATACATTCTTTTATACTGGTTCCTCAATGCCCAATGGCATTGATGGGACGTGATCTTCTGGCTAAGCTACAAATTCTATGAACCTCCAATTCTTAGATTCCATATCAATTCTTTGCATCCAAATGACACCAGAACCCTTGGCCAGCCCTCACTCCCAAAACCTGCCCCCTGACCTTCCCCGATAGATCCTCAGGTCTGGGACACTGAAGCCCTGTTGGTAGCCTGACACCATTCCCCATAAAGGTGTTTCTTAAAAATCCTTCTTAGGTAAGAACCCAAACTCAATATACCCTGACCACACAATCCCGACAGGGACTTAAACCAATAATCTCCCAACTGCTCAAAGCCAGCCTTTTGTGGCCTGTCTGTTCTCCTCATAATACCCCTATACTGGCAGTCAAAAAGGGACCCCACTCCTGGCATCTAGTCCAAGATCTTCGCAAGATCAATGAGGCCATAGTATCCATACACCCCATGGTCACTAATCCCTATACCCTTTTCTCACATATTCCTCCTGACATACTCTATTTCATGGTATTGGACCTCAAAGATGCTTTTTTTTTTTTTTTTTTTTTACTATACCTCTACACCACTCTTCACAGCCCCTATTTGCCTTCACCTGGACAGACACAGACACATATCAATCTCAACAATTAATTTGGACTGTTTTACCACAAGGGTTTAGAGATAGCCCTCAATTTTTCGGTCAAGCCCTTCAACTGCTACTACTGCTAAGTTGCTTCAGTCGGGACCTACAAACTTTAGACCTAGGCTCTACTACCTCACTCCAATGTGTAGATGATTTATTGTTATGTAGTTCCTCTCACCATAACTGCCTGGTGCACACTGCGACAGTATTAAATGCGCTAGACAACTGGGGCTACAGAGTCTTGCTCTCCAAAACACAAATTGCTTCCAGCACTGTCAGTGGTGGATTGGACCACTGGATCCCATGGATTACGTGGGATTGCGTCTCACTCCCACATCCAAAATAATTCCAGCAGAGACTTCGAGCCTTGACACAGACCCCCAGGGCCCAAAGCAAGAGGGAACTGCTTTATTAGGTCTATTAAACTTCTTCCGAATATGGGTCCCAAATTTTGCCCTCCACGCAAAACCTCTCTACCAAGCTACTCAAGGAAACTTAGATGAACCCTTGTTGGCCCCCACCTCTCTCCACACCCCAATACAAACTCTCATCAGACATTTACTACAGGCCCCTTCTCTTTACTTACCTGATTATGCCAAGCCTTTTTTCCTTTTTGTACATTCTCAACAAGGACATGCCTTAGGGATTCTGTGCCAAAAAAGGGGGGACATATGGGGCCCTCTAGCTTACTTATCTAAACAACTCGATCTTGTCATGCTCGGATGGCCACCTTGTGTAAACGTTTACACTGTAAACATTTACATTTACAGTGTAAACATTCACACTGACTCCAAGTATGTCTATAACATATTACATTCTAACATTATAATCTGGAGGGAGAGGGGATTCCTGACTCAGAAGGGCACACCTATTCTCAATGCTACTTTTATTTCTGAACTCCTCCATGCGGCTCAGCTCCCAAAACAAGCTGCTGTAATACATTGCCAGGGACATTAGCGACATGGTCCTATCTCCTTTTATAACAATATAGCAGATCACGAAGCAAAACAGCAGGCCACCTCTGTTAGTCCTGTCTTTACTATAGCCCAAATTGAAGAGCCTAATGTCCGCACATTACTTTCATATTTGCATTCCCTTTTCAACCACTCTGCAAAAGTACTTAAGGCTTTCCTTCAGAACTTTATTGAACTGACTAAGGACGATGTGACTTATTTAAATAATCTGACCCAAACTTGTACCATTTGTCAGAGGACAAATCCTAATGCTAACATTCACCCACCTCCTTTCCCCACCCACCAAATTCGTGGACATCTTCCTACAAGACTGGCAGGTAGATTTCACCCACATGCCACCCGTAAAAAGGGTTAAATTTCTCCTAGTCTTCGTAGGTACATATTCTGGATGGATCGAAGCTTTCCCGACTACCAACAAACGAGCCTCTACTGTGGCTCGCCTTATTCTTACTGAAATCCTCCCCAGGTTTGGAATGCCTTCCTCCCTCCAGTCTGACAACAGGCCCGAGTTCATATCCCAAATCACCCCAAATATTGCACGAGCCCTTCAAGTTCCTTGGAGGTTTCACATTCCTTATCATCCCCAGTCTTCTGGTAAGGTTGAGAGAGCCAACTGAGTCCTAAAAGAAACTCTGACCAAATTAACAATTGAACTTCATCAAGACTGGACTAAACTCCTCCTTTTAGCCCTCTTAAAGGTCCAGGCCTTACAAAACAAAACAAAACAAAAAAACAACCCTTAAGTATCAGTCCATTCCAGGCCAGGTATGGGAGGCCCATAGTACCATTAGGCCTCCTTCCCTCCCAGGATGGTCCCCAACTGCCACGCTACCTTCCTTTTCCTTTACTTGCCCAGATACAAGATGCCCTTTGTCAACATATGGATGACCTACTCCCTCGACCACATTCCAATCTTCCATACCCATCCCTTCAAATAGGAGACAAGGTCTATATGACAACGCAGTCCCACTCAGATCTAACGCCAAAATGGCAAGGTCCCTATGTGGTAATTTTGCTGACCCCTACTGCTGCAAAATTAAAAGAAATCACCCCTTGGGTACACATCACTTGGTTAAAAAAGGTTATGCAGCCCCAATTATGAAAATTGTTGCCAGACTAATACTTAGCAAGTTTCTCACACAAGCCCTACAACTCCAAAGTTCTCACAGCTTCCACCGGCCCCAAATGGTGATGGATGAGCCAATAGGTCTCACAGCTGCAATTATTCCTGGAACAACTTCTGGCAGATTATCTGGGTCTCGAGTCCTCAAGGATCCATGTTCGGACATGTTAAAGATTACATCTCCACCCTGTGGCTACAAGGAACTTTTTATAACTTTTACCCCTTCTCGGGCCATTCATTTTTATCATCCTCCTACTCACCTTTGGGCCTTGTTTGTTTAATCTTTTCCAGGGATTCCTCCAAGACCGAATATGAGCCATTTCCTGAGACCAAGTCAAGACTGTTCTTTTGCTGGAGACCCTGATGGCTAGAATAGAAGATCAACACTATGGGCCTTAGACTTCCTTCCTCCCAGACCACAAACCCCTGACCCTCATTTATCAGCATGAACAAGCCCTGAATATTTATGACGCCCACTTCTCTTTCTCTTTTTAAAATATTCCTTAGGGTCTGGAATGAAGGAAAGTTGCAAGGCTCAAAATAGCCTGGAGTTAAAACTCCCCTCCGTGTCCTCCCCACCACTCTATGCAAAACAAAAAACTCTCTCACCCGAAGAAAAAAATGGACATTAAAGTTGATTACATCCAGCTCCCAGCCAGTCTCAGCCTCTAGCGGATCTCCAGAATTCCTTGCCCCAGTTGTTTAAGAGAGAACTAATCCGAACAACCTTGGAGAAGAATGGGCCCCCTTAAGACAGTAGACTTCCACATATATACCTATATATACTTTTTTCTTGGGTTAGTGCAGCAGCTCACTAATCTGACTGCTACCCCTTCTGGCCTCATTAAAGGTGATCTGTTCCTATAAAATGCCAGTCTTGTTTTTCTGAACCTCACCTTCTCTGACTCCCTTACCCTACATATGGCAGTTTAAATAGATGTATATCAGTTTAAATATATTCATATATATATTATATTGTTTATATTTAATTTTTTGTATATTATGAAGTTTTGACATATTAAAAAACATTTTCTGACTGGACAGATTGCTCCTTTGGGGACTAGCCAATTTTTAGAGATATAGCAAATGACTTAGCCAAGAGCATGCCTATAAAACGCAAACTAACTAATGCAGAGCTCTACTTCTTCCATCTGGCTTGTGTATCCCTGGAGGTGATATTTCTCTACCTTAATCATCCCAGAGCCAGGCACCAAGAAACTAGGGGCCACTCCTATAGATTGTGTGACCTGCCTCTTGAGAAATCTGTATGCAGGTCAGGAAGCAACAGTTAGAACTGGACATGGAAAAATAGACTGGTTCCAAATAGGAAAAGGAGTACGTCAAGGCTGTATATTGTCACCCTGCTTATTTAACTTATATGCAGAGTACATCATGAGAAACACTGGGCTGGAAGAAGCACAAGCTGGAATCAAGATTGCTGGGAGAAATATCAATAACCTCAGATATGCAGATGACACCACCCTTATGGCAGAAAGTGAAGAGGAACTAAAAAGCCTCTTGATGAAAGTGAAAGTGGAGAGTGAAAAAGTTGGCTCAACATTCAGAAAACGAAGATCATGGCATCCAGTCCCATCACTTCATGGGAAATAGATGGGGAAACAGTGGAAACAGTGTCAGACTTTATTTTCTTGGGCTCCAAAATCACTGCAGATGGTGATTGCAGCCATGCAATTAAAAGACTCTTACTCCTTGGAAGGAAAGTTATGACCAACCTAGATAGCATATTCAAAAGCAGAGACATTACTTTGCCAACAAAGGTCCATCTAGTCAAGGCTATGGTTTTTCCTGTGGTCATGTATGGATGTGAGAGTTGGATTGTGAAGAAGGCTGAACACAGAAGAATTGATGCTTTTGAACTGTGGTGTTGGAGAAGACTTTTGAGAGTCCCTTGGACTGCAAGGAGATCCAACCAGTCCATTCTAAAGGAGATCAGCCCTGGGTGTTCTTTGGAAGGAATGATGCTAAAGCTGAAACTCCAGTACTTTGGCCACCTCATGCAGAGTTGACTCATTGGAAAAGACTCTGATGCTGGGAGGGATTGAGGGCAGGAGGAGAAGGGGATGACTGAGGATGAGATGGCTGGATGGCATCACTGACTGGATGGACATGAATCTCAGTGAACTTTGGGTGTTGGTGATGGATAGGGAGGCCTGGCGTGCTGCGATTCATGGGGTCACAAGGACACGACTGAGCGAATGATCTGAACTGAACTGAACTGAACTGATGCTCAGTCACTCAGTTGTGTCTGACTCTTTGCAACCCCATGGACTTCAGTCCTTTCAGGCTCCTCTGTCCATGGGATTTCTCCAGGCAAGAATACTGAAGTAGGTTGCCATTTTCTTCTCCAGGGGATCTTCCCGACCTTGGGATTGAACTCATGTCTCCTGCATTGCGGGCAGATTCTTTACTGTTGAGCCAGCTGGGAAGCCCCTGCTACAGCTTACATCCAATTAAATTATCCAAACTAGTCAACTGCAAACTGCCTATTTTGCCTTGCCATGCTTTTCCTGAAGAGCAACCAGTAAAGACTGTGGCCTATGCTCCCACTTTGGTCCTGCTGCTTCTGCCTGTGTGGGGTGCTGGTGCTTTCCCACGTGGCCTTGCATGGTATGGCATACCTCCTGATTCTAGTACCAATGAGTACAATAAAGTTTACTTGACCCTCTCCTGTGCCTTCTCTTGTGGTTGAATCTGACCATCGCATAGAAGAGCACAGAATCTATATACATATATATCTGTTTCTGTCTATATATACACACACACACACACACACACATACACACACACACACACACACACACACACACACACACATGGCTATACACCTGAGTATTGGGTCTGTGACTTTGAAAATCACTTGAGGGATTTTCAAATCCTTCACTCATTAGTTGATGCAACAATTAATACAGATTTCATCTTCCCTTAAAGTGCATGGGAATGCTCAATTTCAGGGATTGACAACCTTTCAGTAGTCACATATAAGGCTACTGATGCCATTTTTTCTAGATTATAATGAAAGGATGAGAGATGATAACCTTACATCAACCTTTAAAATTAGAGGTGGATGTTTTAATAGAGTGAATTTCCAAGACAGGTCTTTTAAACAAATGAGCATCACTGAATTGGACTTCAGAAAACAATCTGTGAGATTTGGGGAGGTGGCAATTAAAAACATTTATCTCTGAAAATTCTTTGGTCCCTCACTGCTAGAGCCTATCTTAGTATCTATTTAGTATATATTTTTAAGTCATTAAAACTTTTTGCCTGTGTTCCTCATCTTGGGTATCTTTCTCCCCAGAACATATTCACTTCTCAGTTAACTTATTTTGCAATTATTTTCTGAGCATATTTGTGCCAGGAATATGTGATTGATGAGTGCTAAGCTCTGGGAGTAGAACTGTGGATAAGATTGATGTGGCTTGCCTCTGTGGAGCTTACATATCTTGCGTGCAAAACAACTGTGATAAACTGCACAGTGAGAAGGGAAGCACGTGACAGGTCTGGGAATGGGGTTGGGAATAGACTTAATTTGTTCATTTAATGCTCACTGTGCACATGCATTGGGCTAGAGGCAGGAAGAACAGGGACTAGAGATGCTGTCTTTTATTTGCCTTCTAAAAATATTTAAATATAATGTGGATCGTGCCTTCCCCCTACTGTTCTTTCGATTTCATTTGAGATCCTTAAGCCTTAGACAAATGTTTGTAAAATAAAAAGCAGATTTGTGTGTACAAAATTTCTTCTGATTCAAATAAAAACAAGCTCACTTCACTGAGAAAAGAAATCAGTCTATTTCACAAACCCCTTAGAATTTAATCCAAAATAACTGACTCACTCTCTAATCACTGCATTTGGAGGCTTGAAATAAATTTCTAGAAAATTTTAGATGCTATTCTTTGTAAGGTTCAGTGAGTTCAGTTCAGTCGCTCAGTCGTGTCCGACTCTTTGCGACCCCATGACTCTCAGGACGCCAGGCCTCCCTGTCCATCACCAACTCCTGGAGTTTACCCAAACTCATGTCCATCAAGTTGGTGATGCCATCCAGCCATCTCATCCTCTGTCATCCCCTTCTCCTCCTGCCCCCAGTCCCTCCCAGCATCAGAGTCTTTTCCACTGGGTCAATTCTTCGCATGAGGTGGCCAAAGTATTGGAGTTTTCAGCTTCAGCATCACTCCTTCCAAAGAACACCCAGAACTAATCTCCTTTAGGATGGACTGGTTGGATCTCCTTGCAGTCCAAGGGACTTTCAAGAATCTTTTCCAACACCACAGTTCAAAAGCATCAATTCTTCAGTTCTCAGTTTTCTTCACAGTCCAACTCTCACATCCGTACATGACCACAGGAAAAACCTTGACTAGAAGGACGTTTATTGACAAAGTAATGTCTGTGCTTTTAAATATGCTGTCTAGGTTGGTCATAACTTTCCTTCCAAGGAATAAGCGTCTTTTAATTTCATGGCTGAAGTCACCATCTGCAGTGATTTTGGAGCCCAAAAAATAAAGTCTGACACTGTTTCCACTGTTTCCCCATCTATTTCCCATGAAGTGATGGGACCAGATGCCATGATTTTCATTTTCTGAATGTTGAGCTTTAAGTCAACTTTTTCACTCTCCTCTTTCACTTTCATCAAGAGGCTTTTTAGCACTTTCTGCCATAAGGGTGGTGTCATCTGCATATCTGAAGTTATTGATATTTCTCCTGGCAATCTTGATTCCAGTTTGTGCTTCTTCCAGCCCAGCGTTTCTCATGATGTACTCTGCGTATAAGTTAAATAAGCAGGGTGACAATATACAGCCTTGACATACTCCTTTTCCTATTTGGAACCAGTCTGTTTTTCCATGTCCAGTTCTAACTGTTGCTTCCTGACCTGCATACAGGTTTCTCAAGAGGCAGGTCAGGTGGTCTGGTATTCCCATCTCTTTCAGAATTTTCCACAGCTTATTGTGATCCACACAGTCAAAGGCTTTGGCATAGTCAAGAAAGCAGAAATAGATGCTTTTCTGGAACTCTCTTGCTTTTTCCATGATCCAGCAGATGTTGGCAATTTGATCTCTGGTTCCTCTGCCTTTTCTAAAACCAGCTTGAACATCTGGAAGTTCACGGTTCATGTATTGCTGAAGCCTGGCTTGGAGAATTTTGAGCATTACTTTACTAGCATGTGAGATGAGTGCAATTGTGCGGTAGTTTGAGCATTCTTTGGAATTGCCTTTCTTTGGGATTAGAATAAAAACTGACCTTTTCCAGTCCTGGGGCCACTGCTGAGTTTTCCAAATTTTCTGGCATATTGAGTGCAGCACTTTCACAGCATCATCTTTCAGGATTTGGAATAGCTCAACTGGAATTCCATCACCTCCACTAGCTTTGTTTGTAGTGATGCTTCCTAAGGCCCACTTGACTTCACATTCCAGGATGTCTGGCTCTAGGTCAGTGATCACACCATCGTGATTATCTTGGTCATAAAGGTCTTTTTTGTACAGTTCTTCTGTGTATTCTTGCCACCTCTTCATAATATCTTCTACTTCTGTTAGGTCCATACCTTTTCTGTCCTTTATCGAGCCCATCTTTGCATGAAATATTCCCTTGGTGTCTCTAATTTTCTTGGAGCGATTTCTAGTCTTTCCCATTCTGTTGTTTTCCTCTCTTTGCATTGATTGCTGAGGAAGGCTTTCTTATCTTTTTCTTGCTGTTCTTTGGAACTCTGCATTCAGATGCTTATATCTTTCCTTTTCTCCTTTGCTTTTTGCTTCTCTTCTTTTCACAGCTATTTGTAAGGCCTTTCCAGACAGCCATTTTGCTATTTTGCATTTCTTTTCCATGGGGATGGTCTTGATCCCTGTCTCCTGTACAATGTCATGAACCTCATTCCATAGTTCATCAGGCACTCTATCTATCAGATCTAGGCCCTTAAATCTATTTCTCACTTCCACTGTATAATCATAAGGGATTTGATTTAGGTCATATCTTAATGGTCTAGTGGTTTTCCCTACTTTCTTCAATTTAAGTCTGAATTTGGCTATAAGAAGTTCATGATCTGAGCCACAGTCAGCTCCTGGTCTTGTTTTTGTTGATTGTATAGAGCTTCTCCATCTTTGGCTGCAAAGAATATAATCAATCTGATTTCAGTGTTGACCATCTGGTGATGTCCATGTGTAGAGTCTTCTCTTGTGTTGTTGGAGGAGGGTGTTTGCTATTACCAGTGCATTCTCTTGGCAAAACTCTATTAGCATTTGCCCTGCTTCATTCCATACTCCAAGGCCAAATTTGCCTGTTACTCCAGGTGTTTCTTGACTTCCTACTTTTGCATTCCAGTCCCCTATAATGAAAAGGACATCTTTTTGGGGTGTTAGTTATAAAAGGTCTTGTAGGTCTTCATAGAACTGTTCAACTTCAGCTTCCTCAGCGTACCGGTCGGGGCTAGCCACCTATAATATATAGGAAAGTGTTACATTACTATAAATAAGCAGGGTATTGCATCCTTCAATTGGCTTGATCCTGCTGCTGCTGCTGCTGTGTTACTTCAGTTGTGTCTGACTCTGTGTGACCACAGAGACGGCCCCCCACCAGACTCCCCCATCCCTGGGATTCTCCAGGCAAGAACACTGGAGTGGGTTGCCATTTCCTTCTCCAATGCAGGAAAGTGAAAAGTGAAAGTGAAGTCGCTCAGTCGTGTCCGACTCTTATCGACCTCATGGACTGCAGTCTACCAGGCTCCTCTGTCTATGGGATTTTCCAGGCAAGAGTACTGGAGTGGATTGCTATTGCCTTCTTCAAGTCTTGACCCTGGTTCTCTGTATTTCTGTAGTGTCCTAAACAGATGGCAGGTGCTTGAGAAATGTCTTCTTCAGTGAACTGACAGATGTGAAAATGAGAGAGCATTTTAGGGAGCATTGTACAATTCAATTCTCCAAGTCATTATTGATTATTGACGTATATGATTATTATAGCTAGTTCTAGGGACTGGAGTGGGTATAAAGCATATAACAAAACTTTCCCTCAATAAGTATTCATTTGTTACTGAAAAAAAAAAAAAATTAGGGCTTCGCTGGTGGTCCAGTGGTTTAGAATTCCCCTGCCAGTGCAGGGGACATGACTTTAATCCCTGGTCTGGGAGGATCCCACATGCCTTAGGCAACTAAGGCAGTGCACCACAACTACTGAACCCACACTCTAGAGCCTTTGGGCCACAACTACTGAAGCCTGTGAGCCCTGGAGCCCATGCTCTGCAACAACAGAAGACACTGCAATGAGAAAGCTGGGCACCGCAGCTAGGGAGTCGCCCCGTTCACTGCAACTGGAGAAAGTCCATGTGTAGCAACAAAGACCCAGCACAGCCAAAGATAAATAATTAAAAAGAAAATCTACTCTGAGCCAGGTACTGCTTTGGGCCCTGAGAATCAGCAGTGAATAAGACAGGCAATGTCCTTGTTTTTAGGGAGCTTACTGCCTAGAGAGGGGAGACAGATGTTAATCAAGCAAATAAGTGAACGAACAGGATAACTTTACAGGCAGCTAAATGCTGGAGAGACATTAACACAAGATGATGTAATATAATAGTGAGAGATGGGTGGGGAGCCAGGGCAGTTTGCTGCTCAGGGTGGGAGGTATTTTTGTGGAGCCAAAGTCAGTCATGCAAAGATCTGAGGTCAGAGAAAAGGCTGGCAAAGACGGTCTTAATATTTCATTAATAACTGTACAGGATCAGAAGAGCAGTGGAGTAGAGTGGAGTCCAGCCCTGGGGCTAGGCTTGGGGAGCGAGGCTTGAGTAGGGATTGGTGGTGTGGGTGTGAAGGAAGTGAGAACTTCAAAAAGACAGTTTCCTTTGACTATCTGCCTCCTGAGCCTTCCAGTCTGACCACTGATCCAGTCTGTTCATTGGTGATTGAATCGTAGACTCATCCTTGCTTATCCAGTACCTAGTGGAAATAAGAGTTCAGAATTGGGATTTACTTTAAGACCCTTTTTATTTGTCATGAATTTTTCTGTTTGTTTTTGTTTGGCCACACTGAGTGGCATGTGGAATCCTAGTTCCCCAACCAGGGATTGAATCAGTGCTCCCTGCAATGCAAGCCCAGAGTCAACCACTGGACGTCCAGGGAAGTCCCAGCATGACTTTAGATCTACAAAAATGTTGCAATGATAGTATGAGCCAACTAGCTTTCCTTATGTTAACAGCTTATGTAGCTTTAAGACGTTTGTCAAAATTAAGACATTAACATTGGTAAATTACTATTAATTAAATTATAGGTTTATTCAGATTTCACCAGTTTTTCCATTACTGTCTGTTTTCTGTCCCAGGATTTTTGCCATTTTCTAACTAATCCATGTGAGTAAATGAGTGTAGTGGCTACCAGCCAGAGCTGGTAAATTCTACATCTTATTTCCCAACATGTCATTTTTACTGGTTCTTTATTTTACAGGAGTGCAACCTAAGATTTCCCTTTTCGCCATGCTCACTTACCCCATCTTTCCCAGGGGTGTGTTGCGATTTATGTGATAATTTTTTTTTTCATAATAATTTCAACAGCCACCAGGTCAACGAATTTTCCTAAAATATTTAGAAAATGGACCACTTTCAGAGGGTGAGTTTAGAGAAGCAACTGCTACCTCCAACCATCTGTTTTACTGCAGTGAAAACTGTGAGAAGTCTGACTCTTCACCGACTGGTTTTAAGCAATTTATCAGATACCTACCTGTGTTGCACCTATTGTTTGGATCTTTGCTTCACAGCTAATTTTCCTTTCTTGAAGACAGGAATGTTATTTCATTCATCTTTAGAGATTGTGTACACTTAGAACTTTTCATGTATTCACTAATTCTTTCCAACTAGTATCTATTCATCAATGATTAAATGACAGGTAATTGGCTAGGTGTTTGGTAATATAAAGTTAAATTAGCCAAAACTCCCACACTTTTGGTGAAAGTCAGAGATGTCTTCCTTCTCATTTGGACTTCCAAAACCAGCACAGTACCTGGAATTATGGAGGCCCACAATAAATGTTTGACACCCTGCTTCAAGAATACCTCTCTGACACAGTGGAGAGAATAGAGGCAAGATGATCCATGGTGGCTGTTGCAATGGTTCAGTAGCGATGTTGTGAAGGTCATGGATTGGAACAAGGGGAGTTTGAATATACTTTCTGAGAAAGAATGAACATAACTGGGTGACCAGCTGGATGAGGCAGTTAAGAGCAAGGGAAGAGCAGAGAAGATGCTTCTGAAACTTCCAGCTTGAGATGTGCAGCATAGAATGCAGGAAGAGAAAGAAAGCTTGGAGGGCAGTGGTGGAGAGGAGAAAGGGGAAAGGGAAAATGGGTTTAGTAGGAACATTCAGTTTAAGAAGTACATGTAATGGAGGGGCTTCCCAGGTGGCTCAGTGGTAAAGAATCCACTTGCCAATGCAGGAGACAAGGGTTTGATCTCTGATCCAGAAAGATCCCTTGGGGGAAGAAATGGCAACTCACTCCAGAATGCTTGCCTGGGAAATCCCATGGACAAAGGAGACTTGTGGGCTACAGTCCACAGAGTCGCAAAAGAGTCGGACATGACTGAGAGACTAAACAACACTGACAACATATAATAGATGGCCCACAGATATCTTTTGAATGAGAGAAGGTAGGGATGGATTGACACTTGGGTACCTATGGGCAGATGGAGAAGACAGACTCAATGAGGCAAATGTTTTTGCTGTATAAAATTCTTAGCCTGTGATGTCAATTGCCCAGTGGTTTTGGCAACTGGAGCAGGTAAAAGAGGGACAGTAACACTTGGCCCTAAGTGTCTATAGGTTTGGTTGTGGAATAATGTAATGGATGTGTGAGGTGTGGTTAAACTTAAACCTCCTATCAGCAAGGGAGTAGGCGGAGTCATTAGAAATTTTTAAGAGCAGTTGAGTAAGTTACAGGGAAGATAAGGAAATATGGGTATAGACCATTACGGTCCTTAAATAAGAGATTTAAAGCATAATTTATTACAATATAGACTCTTGGGAAAGGTGTGTGTGGGGGGAGGTGACCAAAGTTATGCTTTTGGAGGATTTTGTTTTGTTTTGTTTTGGTCAGTAATGTTCAGGAGGAATTGGATAAGGGAGAGAATTTTTAAAGAATATTTATTTATCTATTTTTGGCTGTGCCTGGTCTTTGTTTAGTTGCTTTCTCTAGTTTCGGTGTGCAGGCTTTTCACTGCAGTGGCTTCTCTTGTTGTGGAGCAAAGGCTCTAGGGTGCAGGCTCAGTAGTTGTGGCGTATGGGCTTAATTGCCCCTCAGCGTGTAGGACCTTCCCAGACCAGGGATCTAACCTGTGTCCTCTGCATTGGCAGTCGGATTATTAGTTTGTGGCTGTTTTGCTATCCAGGAATGAAGTGATGGGATTTCACAGTGCTTGTTTCATGCCCTGATGTGATCTCTGTTGCCTGGCACACCCGTCCCTCCTTCCCTGCCTCTGCTTCGTTTTGCCCACCCATCAGCTTCCTTCTTGTCATCCTTCAAGACTCAGCTTCAATGCGGCCCCCTTTGCGGAGCTCCCCCAAACCTCGGGGGCAGGGCTGCTGACTCCCTCCTGGAGATTGCATGTGTGTTGTGTTTCTGCTGGTACTTCCTTCACCCTGAATGTACTGTGTTCTCTGCACTATCTTTCTTTCTAGTACACTGTGAGCCACTTAAAGACAGAAAGACTGTCTTGGGGTTCCAGAACTCTTGCCTTGTACATAGTAGGCACTCAGTGAATTGATTTAAATTATTTAGATAAATTAATGACAGGGAAAATGGAAAGAAAAGTAAGAATCAAGGGTAAATTTGGAGGATAAAACTGTTGAGATTTACTGGTTAATATTATCAAAAAGAGAGCCGTTACCTATAGAAGGTGATACCTATAGAGGGTGTTCATTGAAGGTACAGTGGGGGTGGTAAGCTATTATGGGAGTAATAAATTAGTCTCTAACAGTATCATATGTCTATAAATATATAACAATTTATAATGTATAAATATATTGAAATGACATGTAATATAATACGTGTGTTTGTGTGTGTGCTCAGTCATGTCTAACTCTTTGGAACTGCATGGATTGTAGCCCACCTGGTTCCTCTGTCCATGGAATTTTCCAGGCAAGAACACTGGAGTGGGTTGCCATTTCCTCCTCCAGGGGACCTTCCCAACCCAGGGATCAAACCTGAGTCTCTTGCATCTTCTGCATTGGCAGGTGGAGTCTTTACCACTGAGCCACCAGGGAAGCCCTATTTAGTTTATATAAAATACCTCCAATACATCTTGAGGTAATACTTATAATACCCCTAGAAACTGAAGGACATAATCAGCTATTATTCATGCACATGGAGCAGAATTAAAAGCGAGTTCAGTAGGAATAGGGACAACAAGTTAAGACCAAAAACTGTGGGGAAGACCTAGAGCTGAGGACTGGCATTTCTACTAAGGTGAAAACATGAGAGGCAAGGGAAATGAATCCCTCACATATTCATGTCATTGTTTTTGAGTAAGTTTAATTAAACTGCACCCATCAAAGCATCTGGTGGAAGGATTTCTGTATTTTATACTGGAAATGTGAGTTGAAATTGTAACTACATTCATGTGACTGATTGGGAAGAACATCTCTAACTGGGTCACCTTTCTTCATCAAAGGAAAGAGGATGCATTTGCCCTAGGTGGAGGGTTATGATTATGGAAATGATATTCTCTTGAAGTGCCACATTGAAAACCGATGCTGCTTATCCATTTTTAGAGTTATAGTTATTGAAAACCTGAAGGAGTGTATCTTCATACACCTTAATTGAACATTATACTAAAAATATGAAATTTATGAGTAGCTGGCTTGATTCTTCAGCCTATTATGGAGAACAGTCTGCTGCAAACTTCCAAAGTTTTCCTCACTTGGGTTTATGTGAAATTGTGCACAGACTCACTCATCCTTTTTGCCAGAACATCTGACTTGTTTTCCAGACAGGGCTCTGGGGGCCCGATCTGGGATGGAGGAGGCAGAGTTATTGTGTCTGGAAAGATTCATAGAATGCCAGAGCTGGAAGCAATGTTGGGATATCAGCTTTCTATATAGAGGCTCAGGGGAACTGTGACAGCTTTTCTCTTGGAAGAAGGTGCAGCTGGGTCCCCTCTGACACAAACACTAGGCATGCTGATTGATGAGAAATTTAAAAGAAGAAATGTATTCTTCTTTTAAAAATTATTTATTTATTTGTCTGTGTTGGGTCTTAGTCACAACACATGGGATCTTTGGTGCATCATATGGGGTCTTCTGTTTCAACGCTTGGGCCCTGTAGTTACTCTGACATGGGGACCACATTTTCTGGTTTTATACAAAGAACACAATTCCACTAAAACATAGGGGCCAAGTGGCCCCCGTATCAGGAAAGGAGAATTAGGCCCAACATTGGTGGGATCTCCATATACTGTCCTGGGAGGCCTGACCTTAGCCTGTGTGTTGTTGTTTAGTCCCTAAGTCCAGTGTCCAGCTCTTTAGCAACCACTGTAGCTCCGCCAGGCTCCTCTGTCCATGGGATTTCTCAGGCAAGAATACTGAAGTGACTTGCCATTTCCTTCTCCTGGGATCTTCCCGACCCAGGGATCAAACCACGGCTTCTCCTGCATTTCCTGCATTGTAGGCGAACTCTTTACTCCTGAGCCACCAGGAAAACCCGATCTTAGCCTGTACTTCAGGTTAAAATATTTTTTTGAGGCAGAAAAGAAACAAGAAGGTACATTTCCTTGGGATGACTTATCAGTCTATTCACAGAGAAGGCAATGGCACCCCACTCCAGTACTCTTGCCTGGAAAATCCCATGGATGGAGGAGCCTGGTAGGCTGCAGTCCATGGGGTTGCTAGGAGTCGGACACAACTGAGCGACTTCACTTTCACTTTTCACTTTCACGTACTGGAGAAGGAAATGGCAACACACTCCAGTGTTCTTGCCTGGAGAATCCCAGGGACAGAGGAGCCTGGTGGGCTGCCATCTATGGGGTCGCACAGAGTCCGACACGACTGAAGCGACTTAGCAGCAGCAGCAGCACCCTTTAAAAGTTATTTCTTAATCACTCTATGAAACATATGAGCTGAGAAATACCAAATACTGATGATGGCTCAGTGGCCAATCTGGCTCAGGATTCAGGCACAAATCCAAGTGAAAATCAGTTATTTCTTTAGAATTTTGATATTTAGTGCTAATCTCATCTGTCTTATAGGCATTAATTGCTTATCTCTGTCCAGTACACATGGTATATTTTATACTCGCTATTTATTAATTTTTAAAATAAACTTCATGTTTCACATCAAGTATTCATTGATAGTAGTAGATCATTTATAATTAGCCATTGAATTAGCCTCAAACTTGAATTATTCAGCCTAGGATAATACAAAAATGTCTCATATTTTGGACTTCATAGTTTAAGATATATCTTGAGATTATTTTCATATTAATTGAATATTTTTTTCAGACTATTATTAGTTTAATGGGCTTCCCAGGTGATTCAGTGGTAAAGAATCCACCTGTCAATACAGGAGACACAGAAGACCTCAGTTTGATCCCTGGGTCAGGAAGATCCCCAGGAGGAGGAATGGCAACCCACTCCAGTTTTCTTGCCTGGAAAATCCCAAGGCCAGAGGAGCCTGGCAGGCTACAGTCAGTGGGGTCATGAAGAGTCAGACACGACTGAGTGACTGAGCATGAGCATAAACTGGTTTGACTGAGGATCTCAGGCTCACTGAGGTGCAAACATTTTACACTTTGACTTTTTAAACTCTTATCCTGTCCTGTCAGATCCTTGTATCTGCTGTTTTGTGAGGTTTCCTTAGACATAGTTCAGCTTGATTCTCTAACTTTTCATCTTTACTTATTAAAAAAAAAAAAATCTACGTATTGAGTATGTCAACGTCTTATTCAGTTCAAATGTCCCTTCTCCCTCTAGGGCAGTCTAGGTGTTCCTCTCCAAAGATCTAAGGGGAGAAGCAAGGCAGCTGTCTGCTATTTTTCTTCTTCCCTCTTCTTGTGCTTGTTCCACGGGTGGGTCAGTGAGAAGGGGGAGGAAAAAATGCAGAGCCATTTGCTTTCTAGATTTTCCATGGCAAATTGGTTCTTCTCCTTTAAAAACAATCGTTTTATTTATTTATTCAGTTTTGGGTCTTCGCATGTGCGGGCTCCTCCCTAGCTGTAGTGAGTGGGAGCTGCTGTCTCATTTCAGTGCATGGGATTCTCATTATGGTGGTTTCTCTTGTCGTGGAACACGGGCTCTAGAGCACAGGCAATAATTGTGGCACATGGGCTCAGCTGCTCCAGGGCATGTGGGATCTTCCTGGATCCAGGATCCAACCCATGTCTCCTACAATGACAGGCAGATTCTTTATCAATGAACCAGGCCAGAGAAGCCTGGTTCTTTTTGTTATTGTCGTTGGTTGAAAGTACTTTCTTCTTAGGCAAACAATCACATATTGACAATGGGGAGGTTACTCGACCTATTTTTCCAGTCACTGTCCCTTACTGAGCTCTCTACCACATGGCCTGAACAGGGGGAGGCAAACTGCCCCAGAAGTTTCCATGGACAAAGAACTTTCTAGGACATTCCTGTAGGCATTGCTGGTCCTTCTGTGACGAACCTGTGTGTTCTAGTTGACTCCTAGGGGGCAGCTGCATGTATCTTCCTGCCACGTGCATGGCTCATTGTCCCATGCAGTAGACGTCTCCAGGTGCAATGGAGCTGAAGGTGCTAGAACTGTATACATGGTTAGTCATTTTCTCTTGCTTTTCCCCACCTCCCCTCCCTTCTGCCCCTCTTTCTTTAAATCTTCTGTGCTCAACTTGAGATGACCACATCTTACACTTAGTGCTGCACTCTCATGGGCTCATTTTTGCAAGTAGTTGGCTATGAATTCACAAGCATGTGACTTCCTAAGGCGACAGGACAGATGTGGACAAAGGAAGGCTTGCATGAGCATACTGTGTTAGCTCAGTGCCAATCTAGGCAGCTATATTGGTGTTGATTCTCCCCTTTTTTGGGGGGAAATTCACTGTAGCTATGAAATAAGAATGTCTCTTAATTCTCCTCCACCTTTTTACCTGGTTTGCCTTATGTCTGTGTGAGAAGGCTAATCAACTGGTATCCCCAACACTTACAAAGTCATAGGGTCAGGCTGTGTAAACTTGGGGTCAGATACTTATATTTTTGTGTTTTGTTTCCTTATCTGTAAAATGAAGATGATGTTAGTAACTACCTAGCATGGCTGTTGCAGAGAAGGCAATGGCACCCCACTCCAGTACTCTTGCCTGGAAAATCCCATGGATGGAGGAGCCTGGTAGGCTGTAGTCCATGGGGCCGCTAAGAGTCGGACACGACTGAGAGACTTCACTTTCACTTTTCACTTTCATGCGTTGGAGAAGGAAATGGCACCCCACTCCAGTGTTCTTGCCTGGAGAATCCCAGAGACGGGGGAGCCTGGTGGGAGCCTGTCTATGGGGTCGCACAGAATTGGACACGACTGAATCGACTTAGCAGCAGCAGCAGCAGCATGGCTGTTCAGAGAATGAAATGAATAAGTACACATCAAATGCTTGGAACAGTCCTATCAATAAATATTGTATAATGCCAATAATACATAGTGAGTTGGTCCATAAAGAAGGCTGAGCTCTGAAGAACTGATGCTGGAGAAGACTCTTGAGAGTCCCTTGGACTGCAAGGAGATCAAACCAGTCAATCCTAAAGGAAATCAACCTTTAATATTCATTAGAAGGACTGATGTTGAAGCTGAAGCTCCAATGCTTTGGACACATGATGTGAAGAGTTGACTCATTGGAAAAGACCCTGATGCTGGGAAAGATTGAGGGCAAGAGGAGAAAGGGGCAACAGAGGATGAAATGGTTGGATGGAATCACCGACTCAATGGACTTGAGTTTGAGAAAGCTCCGGGAGAGAGTGAAGGACTGGGAAGCCTAGTGTGCTGCATTCCATGGGGTCTCAAAGAATCAGACACAACTTATCGACTGAACAACAATAACAACAATGCCAATAATGTGTTCCTCTGGCTTGCTATGTAGTGTCTGTAAAGGAAGCCTTATACAGGCTGGAAGTAGCCAGAGAGCTCATCAAAAATATGTTTATTGTACTCTGAGCTTTGGGTGTCGAGGGCACATGTTGTATTTGTCTTCCAGCACACAGTGTGGTGCCTGGCATGTAATCAGGACTCAGTAGGAAAGACTGGAATGAATGAACATGCTCTCAGTCCTACTTTAGTTCTTTGCATGGCCTCTTCCCAGTACAGCTCAGACACCTTGGGCAGGGGAAGAATGAAGCCTCTGAGAGGCACAGGATTTGAACTATAATGCACAAAGTCCTGTTTACTAGATCACCTCTCCACAGACCCCACATTTACTTAGAAAGCTTCAAAGAATTTTGTTGTTAAGAACCTACTTCCATTGTTGCTACTTCAAGCATCATTAGCACTGCAGATCTTTATACTTACTGTGAAGGCTACAATAGGGTCAACTAAATAGTGAGCTGATTAATCACAGCTTCAGATGCTGCTTCTAACTCATGACTTACAGACTGACAGGCTCATCATTCTGAAATCATAAAAATCCCTGTTTTCCCTAGGGAACAGGGTTTTTCTGTAACAAACTTCTTTTTTCTTTCAACATGAAGGTTCTCAATAAAAGAAACACAATCTCTCTTTTTTTCAACAGAGTACACTGCAGTTCTTTATACCTATTCAACTATATATATATATATTTTTTTTTTTTTAAGAAGTCACAATGAGATATTGATTCATGCACACATACCGACAAAGAAAAATATGGGCTAAACCTGTAGACTTCATTCACTGCTTTCAGCTTTTAAGGTAAGTTATGGTCACAAAGTCACCCAGAAATGTGCAGTTTAGCTTAAGTCATAATGGTTGTGAGTTTGAAGTTTTCAGTTCACAGTCTGCTCCTAAAGCAATGTCTGAGAAAATATAGCAATAATTGCTCAAGTTCTGCACTTGTACTTGAGGTCTTGAGAATTTGGATTTCTGTGACTGAAACAGTGTACTAAATCATACTACTTTCAACAAGGTTCAGAATGGGATAAATATTTCCTTTAAAAGCTTCTGTGGCTCATTCTCTTTGGTTACTGACCTTCTCAGAAGCTTAAATACTAAAAAGTTATTAAGATAATAGTAGTAAATAATAAAAAGAAAAAATATCTTGACATTTGCAATAAAAATAAGTCTCCTACTTCAGTCTTAATCCCAATGGCAACTTCTTTTAATGTGCTAAGCTCTCTCTTCTAGTGAACAGCATCTTGTTTCTGAGAAACTTATATATTGCTATATCTTAGTCTAAAAATTTTAGGCTTTCCTGGCTTTTTATAAAGATAGGAGTTTTCTCCTATATTAAGTAGGATCTCCTCTTAATCCTTCCTGACATAGTCATGCTATAGTTCTTAATTATTAGTTAATGCTTACTTCACTGTTCACATACAAATATGACTTGACAGAGATGTTATTTTACTTGTCTTGTTTTTCATGTAAATAATTTAGTATCTTTTTTATTTTTTTACTATCTGTTTTAACTAAAAAAAATTGTAATTATCATGAATATTTTCTTACCATGGGATTATATTTTTTTCCCCAGAACCATCCTTTCTGGAAGTCTTTATCCTGTTGCTTCAATCTTGTCTATTTGCTCTTTGGACTTGTTCAGTTCAGTTCAGTTCAGTCACTCAGTTGTGTCTGACTCTGCGACCCCATGAATTGCAGCATGCCAGGCCTCCCTGTCCATCACCAACTCCCGGAGTTCACCCCAACTTATGTTTCTCAAGTTGGTGATGCCATCCAGCCGTCTCATCCTCTGTCGTCCCCTTCTCTTCCTGCACCCAATCCCTCCCAGCATCAGAGTCTTTTCCAATGAGACAACTCTTAGCATGAGGTGGACAAAGTACTGGAGTTTCAGCTTTAGCATCAGTCCTTCCAAAGAACACCCAGGACTGATCTCCTTTAGAATGGACTGGTTGGTTCTCCTTGCAGTCCTTGGGCTTGTTACCTAAGGTCAATTTTCTGTATAACATAAGAAGCTCAAATCCAGTGCTCTGTGAAAACCTAGAGGTGTGAGATGGGGTGCGAGGTGGGAAGGAGGTTTAGGAGGAAGGGGACATATGTATACCTGTGGCTGATTCATGCTGATGTATGGCAGAAACCAACACAATATTATAAAGCAATTATCCTTCAATTAAAAATAAATACATTAATAAAAAATAAGAATGTAAATAAACTGGGACAGATTTATGTGATTTGATGATATCTCCTTCTATATCATAAAAAATATGTTGACAGGAGAGACTCAAATATATATCACTTATAATGAGGAAGCTCTTAAGATCTGATATAAAAAATATTTATCTTTTTTCTCTTCTGTGTCATATGCCTGTTCAAACCCTCTTTTAGCCCATGGTGAATGGATTTGGCTAGTTTCCAGTGAGTTTTGTAGTTTGGAGTAACTCTTTCTGTCTTTGATAATCACATGTGAAATAAAGCAATTGTGATAACTTGAATATATGAATAATTTCCAGGTGCTTAATTACCCTGACCACTCATATTAATTGTGAATAACCTGAAGACAGTAAGTTGAACCAGAAGCTCTCTGTTTCTACCTCTTCCAGATTAGCTTTTATGACAACCTTTTATTCTGGCCCTTTCATCTATATTTGAGGGCTTATCATGAACCATGTGGTTTGGCTCTTACTTCGGTATTACTGTAAATGAGAGCACAGACTTAACTTGGTAATTATTAAGGAAAAATGTATTCAATTTAACAAGTGTTATGGACCAAATGTTTGTGTTACACCTTCTAATTCATTTTTTAAACTTTCTATTTTATATTGGAGTATAGTTGATTAACAACGTTGTGATAGTTTCAGGTGGGCAACAAAGTGATTCAGTTATACGTGTGTATGTATCTATTCTTTTTCAAATTCTTGCCCCATTTAGGTTGTAAGGTAATATTGAGCAGAATTCCCTGTGCTTAGGTTCAGTAGATCTCTGTTGGTTATCTATTTTATTTTTTAAAAAACGTTTTATTTTGCATTGGGTATACCTGATTAACAAACAATGTTGTGATAGTTTGAGCTGAACAGCTAAGGGACTCAGTGATACATATACATGTATCCATTCTCCCCCAAACTACCTTCACATCCAGGCTGCCATGAACATTGAGCAGAGTTCCCTGTGCTATTCAGTAGGTCCTTGTTTGTTGTCTGTTTTAAGTATAGCAGTGTGTCAATACCCAACTCCCTAACTATCCCTTCCCCCCATCCTTTGTGTCACTCTCCAATTCTTATGTGGAAACTCTACAGCCCTCAAGGCATTAAGAGGTGGAGCCTTTGGGAGGTGGCTGAGATTAGATAAGGTCATGAAGGTGGGGTCCTAATGAATGGAATTAATTCACTTGTAACTATCTGCCCTTGTAACTACTTAGAAGAGGTGGAGTAGCCCTCAAGTCAACAAGAGTCTGAAATGCAGTCAGATCAGATCAGATCAGATCAGTTGCTCAGTCATGTCCAACTCTTTGCAACCCCATGAATCGCAGCACACCAGGCCTCCCTGTCCATCACCAACTCCCGGAGTTCACCCAGACTCACGGCCATCGAGTCAGTGATGCCATCCAGCCATCTCATCCTCTGTCATCCTCTTCTCGTCCTGCCCCCAATCCCTCCCAGCATCAGAGTCTTTTCCAATGACTCAACTCTTTGCATGAGGCAGCCAAAGTACGGAAGTTTCAGCTTTAGCATCATTCCTTCCAAAGAAATCCCAGGGCTGATCTCCTTCAGAATGGACTGGTTCGATCACCTTGCAGTCCAAGGGACTCACAAGAGTCTTCTCCAACACCACATCAATTCTTCGGCGTTCAGCCTTCTTCACAGTCCAACTCTCACATCCATACATGACCACAGGAAAAACCATAGCCTTGACTAGACGAGCCTTTGTTGGCAAAAAATGTCTCTGCTTTTGAATATGCTATCTAGGTTGGTCATAACTTTCCTTTCAAGGAGTAAGTGTCTTTTAATTTCATGGCTGCAGTCACCATCTACAGTGATTTTGGAGCCCAGAAAATAAAGTCTGACACTGTTTCCACTGTTTGCCCATCTATTTCCCATGAAGTGACGGGACTGGATGCCATGATCTTCGTTTTCTGAATGTTGAGCTTTAAGCCAACGTTTTCATTTTCCACTTTCACTTTCATCAAGAGGCTTTTTAGTTCCTCTTCACTTTCTGCCATAAGGGTGGTGTCATCTGCATATCTGAAGTTATTGATATTTCTCCCGGCAATCTTGATTCCAGCTTGTGTTTCTTCCAGTCCAGCGTTTCTCATGATGTACTCTGCATATAAGTTAAATAAGCAGGGTGACAATATACAGCCTTGACGAACTCCTTTTCCTATTTGGAACCAGTCTGTTGTTCCATGTCCAGTTCTAACTGTTGCTTCCTGACCTGCATACAAATTTCTCAAGAGGCAGGTCAGGTGGTCTGGTATTCCCATCTCTTTCAGAATTTTCCACAGTTTATTGTGATCCACACAGTCAAGGCTTTGGCATAGTCAAGAAGGCAGAAATAGATGTTTTTCTGGAACTCTCTTGCTTTTTCCATGATCCAGCAGATGTTGGCAATTTGATCTCTGGTTCCTCTGCCTTTTCTAAAACCAGCTTGAACATCAGGAAGTTCATGGTTCACATATTGCTGAAGCCTGGCTTGGAGAATTTTGAGCATTACTTTACTAGCGTGTGAGATGAGTGCAATTGTGCGGTAGTTTGAGCATTCTTTGGCATTGCCTTTCTTTGGGATTGGAATGAAAACTGACCTTTTCCAGTCCTGTGGCCACTGCTGAATTTTCCAAATTTGCTGGCATATTGAGTGCAGCACTTTCCCAGCATCATCTTTCAGGATTTGGAAAAGCTCAGCTGGAATTCCATCACCTCCCCTAGCTTTGTTCGTAGTGATGCTTTCTAAGGCCCACTTGACTTCACATTCCAGGATGTCTGGCTCTAGGTCAGTGATCACAGCATCGTGATTATCTGGGTCGTGAAGATCTTTTTTGTACAGTTCTTCTGTGTATTCTTGCCATTTCTTCTTAATATCTTCTGCTTCTGTTAGGTCCATACCATTTCTGTCCTTTATTGAGCCCATCTTTGCATGAAATGTTCCTTTGGTATCTCTGATTTTCTTGAAGAGATCCCTAGTCTTTCCCATTCTGTTGTTTTCCTCTATTTCTTTGCATTGATCGCTGAAGAAGGCTTTCTTATCTCTTGGGTGCAATCTCAAAAATGATAGAATGATTGCTGTTTGTTTCCAAGGCAAACCATTCAATATCATAGTAATCCAAGTCTATGCCCCAACCATTAATGCTGAAGAAGCTGAAGTTGAATGGTTCCACGAAGACCTACAAGACCTTCTAAAACTAACACCAAAAAAAGATGTCCTTTTTATCATAGGGGACTGGAGTGAAAAAGTAGAAAGTCAAGAAACACCTGGAGTAATAGGCAAATTTTGCCTTGGAGTACAAATGGAGCAGGGCAAAGGCTAATAGAGTTTTGCCAAGAGAACACACTGGTCATAGCAAACACCCTCTTCCAACAACACAGGAGAAAACTGTACACATGGACATCACCAGATGGTCAATACTTAAATCAGATTGATTATTGCAGCCAAAGATGGAGAAGCTCTATACAGTCAGCAAAAACAAGACTGGGAGCTGACTGTGGCTCAGATCATGAACTCCTTATTGCAAAATTCAGATTTAAATTGAAGAAAGTAGGGAAAACCAGTAGACCATTCAGATATGACCTAAATCAAATCCCTTATGATTATACAGTGGAAGTAACAAGTAGATTCAAGGGATTAGATCTGATAGGTAGAGTGCCTGAAGAACTATGGAAAGAGGTTCGTGACACTGTATAGGAGGGAGTGATCAAGACCATTTCCATGAATAAGAAATGCAAAAAGGCAAAATGGTTGTCTGAGGTGACCTTACAAAAAGCTGAGAAAAGAAGAGAAGCAAAAGGCAAAGGAGAAAACGAAAGATATACCCATTTGAATGCAGAGTTCCAAAGAATAGCAAGGAGAGATAAGAAAGCCTTCCTCAGTGATCAATGCAAAGAAATAGAGGAAAACAACAGAATGGGAAAGACTAGAGATCTCTCCCAGAAAATTAGAGAAACTGAGGGAATATTTCATGCAAAGATGGGCACAGTAAAAGACTGAAATGAATCTAAGAGAAGCAGAAGATATTAAGAAGAGGTGGCAAGAATACACAGAAGAATTATGCAAAAAAGATCTTCATGACCCAGATAACCATGATAGTGTGATCACTCACCAAGAGTCAGACATCCTGGAATGCAAAGTCAAGTGGGTCTTAGGAAGCATCACTACCAACAAAGCTAATGGAGGTGATGGAATTCCAGTTGAGCTATTTCAAATCCTAAAAGATGATGCTGTGAAAGTTTGGCACTCAATATGCCAGCAAATTTGGAAAATTCAGCAGTGGCCACAGGCATGGAACAGGTCAGTTTTCATTTCAATCCCAAAGAAAGGCAATGCCAAAAAATGTTCAAACTACCACACAGTTTCACTCATCTCACATGCTAGCAAAGTCATGCTCAAAATTTTCCAAGCCAGATCTCAACAGTACATGAACCATGAACTTCCAGATGTTCAAGCTGGTTTTATAAAAGGCAGAAGAACCAGAGATCAAATTGTCAACATCCGTTGGATCATCAAAAAAGCAGGAGAGTTCCAGAAAAACATGTGCTTTATTGACTACACCAAAGTCTTTGACTGTGTGGAGCACAACAAACAGTGGAAAACTCTTAAAGAGATGGGAATACCAGACCACTTGACCTGCCTTCTGAGAAATCTGTATGCAGGTGAAGCAGCAGTTAGAACTGGACATGGAACAACAGATTGGTTCCAAATCGGGAAAGGAGTATGTTAAGGCTATATATTATCAACCTGCTTGTTTAACTTATATGCAGAATACATCATGAGAAATGCTGGGCTTGATGAAGCACAAGCTGGAATCAAGATTGCTGAGAGAAATATCAATAACCTCAGATATGCAGATGACACCACCCTTATGGCAGAAAGCAAAGAAGAACTAAAGAGCCTCTTGATGAGAGTGAAAGAGGAGAGTGAAAAAGTTGGTTTAAAACTGAACATTCAGAAAACGAAGATCATGGCATCCGGTCCCATCACTTCATGTCAAATACATGGAGAAAAAATTAAACAGTGAGAGGCTGTTTTTGAGGGCTCCGAAATCACTGCAGATGGTGCTTGCAGCCCTGAAATTAAAAGATGCTTGCTCTTTGGAAGAAAAGCTTTACCTAGCTAGATAGCATATTAAAAAGCAGAGACATTAATTTGCCAACAAAGGTTTGTCTAGTCGAAGTTATGGTTTTTACAGTAATCATATATGGATGTGAGAGGTGGATTATAAAGAAAGCTGAGCGCCAAAGAATTGATAGTTTTGAACTGTGGTGTTGGAGAAAACTCTTGAGAGTCCCTTGGACTGCAAGGAGATCAAACCAGTCAATCCTAAATGAAATCAGTCCTGAATATTCATTGGAAGGACTGACGCTGACACTGAAACTCTAATACTTTGGTCACCTGATTGAAAGAACTGGCTCATTTGAAAAGACCCTGATGCTGGGAAAGATTGAAGGCAGAAGGAGAAGGGGACGACAGAGGATGAGAGGTTGGATGGCATCACTGATTCGATAGATATGAGTTTGAGCAAGCTCAGGGAGTTGGTGATGCACAGGGAAGCCTGGTGTGCTGCAGTCCATGGGATCACAAAGAGTCTGACACAACCGAGCGACTGAACTAAACTGAAGCAAACTATCTGAGCTCACTTCCACCTTTTGTCTACACATAAGGATACAATGAGACGCCAACTCTGCAACAACAAGAGAGTCCTCACCATGCTGGCAACCTGAACATGGAACTTTGAGATGTCAAATCTCTGCAACAGAAAGAGGGTCCTCACCATGCTGGCAACATGAACTTGGACTTTCATCCCCTAGAACTGTGAAAAATAAACTTCCATTGTTTATAACGCCACCTAGTCTACGGGATTTTGTTATAGCAACCTGATCTAAGGCAACAGGAAAGATACATTTGAACTCTAATAATCAAGGTAACAGTCCTGTTAAATGTTCTGGACTCCCATTAGTACCCTTTCTGGCCAGCACTCAGCACCAGAGAAATCATGTTCAGTCACTCATTCAGCAGACCTGATTGAGTTTCCACTCTGTGCTGGCACCATGCAAAGAACTAGGAACACAATGGTGAGCAAAATACAGACACAGTCACTGTTCTCTTGGCGCCCTGAGTATGAAGGTGTCAGACAATAACTGAATATTTACATGGGGATGTGTCATGACAAAGGAAAAGCAGGGTTCTGTGAGGGCACAGGGCTTGTGTTAAGTACTAAAGTCAAAGGCTGCTGTTACTCACCTCTCATGGAGGCAGTACTGCCACCAAGGAGGATCTTTGGAAATCCGTGGGAGCATTTTTGCTTACATCCCAAAATGATTGGAAGCATTTAGCAGGAGAGGAACAGAGTGTTATCCTAAAGCTCACAGGACAGTCTTCTATACAAGATATAGAAATTCTCACTTCAAACAAGACTTCTGTACATATTTATGTGTTTAATCATCTGAGCTTGGAACTGAACTCCATTTTACATAGAAACACAAAGTATTTTTGCATGACTTTTAGCATACACAGTAGAGAAGGAAATGACAACCCACTCCAGTATTCTTGCCTGGAGAATCCCAGGGACAGAGGAGCCTGGTGGGCTGCCGTCTATGGGGTCGCAGAGTCGGACACTACTGAAGCGACTTAGCAGCAGCAGCAGCATACACAGAATTTTCCAACAATGTAACTTCAATATAAACTGTGGTGAGATTACACTTTTGTCAGGTGAGTTTATTTCTCTGCTTCAGTTCTTGTTTTAACAAAAATATGGAATAACAGATTAAAAGATTTAAGACAACAGAGAACTAATAGTTCCCATTCAGCTCAAGCAGACAGATCTTTTATTAGACAGACACTCCCAAGACATGGAAGCAGCCCAGTCCCAAAGGAGTCATCATCCTTAACTCTCTTGGGTTCCCTTTTTATACTTCCTGTTTCCTACTTTTGGTTGTGCCCTGTGCAAAATAGGGCTTGAACCCACCACCAGTCAATGAAAGGAGATGCAAATGGGCACACACTCAAGGCCAGTTGACAATTGCAAGTTGTATACCAGCAGGCTTTTTGTGTGTCTTCCCATAATTCAGCCTGTTATAATCATATGTATATGTTTATGAACCCTTAATGGGCAGGAAGGCCTGGAGTGCTGCAATTCATGGGGTCGCAAAGAGTCCGACAGTACTGAGCTGAGCCACTGAACTGAACTGAATGGGCTCCTAGCTGCCTAAGGTTACTTGAGTAAGTCTCTGTGGTTAGTTTGAATCCACTGTGTGCCTAGGGCAGGTAGTCAGGAGTTGGAAAAGTCTCTGTAGTAACTTTGTAGTGTATCTGCCAGCTCTCCTGGGTGTGTCTGGGTTGGGGTTTAGAGATCAGCTTGCAGCCTTTTCTGCTAGGCCACCCCTCCTTGCTCATGCCTAGCTTCCTACCTAACACCTTATTTTGTTCGCAACTTGAAAGAGACAAGTAACCCTTTGTAGTCTGGACTCAGCCACAAGCAGACATGCCCGCAGCCAGACTGACTGCCTGGCTTGGAGCCTGTGGGAACAGTGCAGGGTTTCTCAGCCCTGACTGTCCTTAAGAATAATCTGGAGAGCTTCTACAAAGTACTGAAGTCCAGGCCTCACTCCAAAGCAATTAAACCAGAATCTCTGGGAGTAGGCTGGCTTCCTCATTACAAAACACTTCTCAGTTGATTATAATACTTGGCCAAGTGTTGAACATGTTGTTTAGTTTCTTTGATGAATTCATTGTGCGTGCTGAGTTGCTTCAGTCTTGTCCAACTCTTTGTGACCCCACGGACTGTAGCCTGCCAGGTTCCTCTGTCCATGGGATTCTCCAGGCGAAAATACTGGAGTGGGTTGCCATACCCTCCTCCAGGGGATCTTCCCAATCCAGGGATCGAAGCTGTGTCTCTTATGTCTCCTTCATTGGAAGGTGGGTTCTTTGCTCACCTGGAAGGCCACCTGGGAAGCCCTTTGGTGAGTTCAGGCTCTACTTAGGCCATATACCTCTCTGTTAGATTTAGAAGAGTGGTTGATTGGATCAATCTCATCTGGCTAGGTAGACCATTCCAGATTTAAGAGGTCATTGATTAGCTTCCTTTTTGGGGGGTTGCAGTTCTTGGTCAACATCATTATATACTCCTTTCTATCCTATTAAATCCACTACTTCTGACAACATATTGACACTTAAAAGATTTAAGTCAACAGTAATTCATTTGCCAGTGCTGAGAATAAGTAAATAAGTAGACTCCATGCAGATTTATGTTTGTATTGTACAACACTAAGCACAGTATTGTACAATATGCTTTTGGTTAAAATTTTCTAAAGAGGGAGAGGGAGAGAGTTATTTGTGTCAAGGCACTAAACATTTTTTTTAAAAGTTGTATCAAGTTGAGAGGCATGAAAAAACACTTTAACTGTGGGAGGCTACATGTCGGGAGATTGAATCACCTCTGGCTGAGATAGACAAACAATACACACACAAATGTTAAGCGTCCTGGAGAGGAGATATTTGTTTGTAGAACCTGGTCTTGGGCCCTGGCTGTTTTGATTTATTTGATTCATAGTCGTTTTCATCTGACATCCAAGGTCTGTAAATCACCACCAGGGGGCCCTGAAAGCGTTTCTATCTGATTTCAAGGACTATAGTCTCTTTCAGTGAGCAGAGCTGATAAAATATCCTCGGTGCAAATTGGAGGGGTGCCTTGGTCCCTGTTTAACATTTGGCTTTCTCCCATGGATACTGTTGCCCAGAACGTAGCAGCAGCTGATGAAATGGCTTTGATGTACTATGGGTTTTACAATTTTTTACTGTAATGTTGAATAATCTTTTATGCCTTGGCTTCTATGTGATGAGCTAAGGTTTTGTGTAAATTTGATATTTGTTGTGGTAAGAAAAAAGATTCTCTTCTTCTTAAATTAAAAGCAAAAAGCAAAAAGCAAAAAAAAACTTTTTTCCCTCTACCTTTCTACTGAGCTAAAATAGCTGGGAATTCACAAAGTCTGTTCTGAGTGTGTGGTGAGTTTTCTTAACATTCCATTCTTTGCATCAGATCTATCCTGAATTTCCCTTAGTTATATGTCAAGAACCTTGAATTATTTTCAAATGAATAATTAATTGTGGTACCTGCAAGGCAACTGTTAATTGCTCAAAGGGGATATAATTTGTAGCCTTAGTTAAAAAAAAAAAAATTAATCTGGGCAATTTATTTAAGTTTTTAGAGAAATATTTCTCACAGATAGCTATCAATAGTTTATGCATCATTTAAAAATGCTGTTATTTTTTATTTAAATGATCTCTTTTGGGGAGAAGGAATTCATACTATTTAAAATTAGATAGAGGAAGTAAGGCTCTATTTACTGGGAAGCTATGAAAGATTATTTGTTTATACTGCTTATATTTTGAATTAATTTTTGTAGGTTTAGCATCACTTACCTGAGGTATACGTGGTCTCAAGTATTTTGAAGAATTTTATAGTTTTACTGAAACCTGCATCGAATTCAAAATTAAAATTATGCCAAATACAAATATTTAATAATACATGAAAAGATTCTAGTAAGGCTTGAATAAATATAGAACTAATCCAGAAAGTTCTCTGGCCCTATATTCAATGATAAACAGATAACCACTTGGCAAGAACTGGAAGGAGAGATTCAAGTAACATAGATCTGGTGAGTAGAGAAGTCTTCTGAGACATTGTCCACATTTTAGATTTTATACATATGTGAAATCAGATACTACATTCTGTTCCATTAAAACTGTGGTTTCCCAAACTCTGAGCTTCCCTGGTGACTCAGACAGTAAAGAATCTGCCTGCAATGTGAGAGACCCCGGTTTGATCCCTGGGTGGGGAAGATCCCCTGGAGAAGGGAATGGCTACCTTCTCCAGCATTCTTGCCTGGAGAATCCCATAGACAGAGAAACCTGGGTGGGCTACAGTCCATGGGGTCGTAAAGGGTCAGGCACAACTGAGCAACTAACACTTACACTTCATCTTCTAAGTTGATACATTTAGCAACCTGGAAATTAGAAAAACAGATGTGTAACTGTCAAAATAGATCACTCAAGGTCCAGAATCTAAAGCCCATGGTATTTATTCAAGAAGGAGCCTCTCTGGAATCTTGATCTACCCACACTCCTACGAAGACTGCTGTGATTCTTTTGATTTCTCGTCTGCAGAAACCACAGTACTGAGGGCGGGTGAGCAGAGGAGAGTAGCTACAGGGAGTCATGCTGATAAGCAGCCATTGCCACCATTGAGAAGGACACTATAAAGCACATTCAGACTTAAAACAAGAGAGCAATTTTGGACAGTAATTTAGGATCATTGAACACAGGAGTAGTCTTTTATCTTTCATCAGCCTTTGAAAGTGTTACTCTGGTACCACTTTGAAAGTGGTACCAGAGGTTTCTTGAAATAGGAAATGGCAGCCCACTCCAGTATTCTTGTCTGGGAAGTCCCATGGACAGAGGAGCCTGGTGAGCTACAGTCCATAGGGTCACAAAGAGTTGCATATGACTGAGTATACCAGAGGTTTCCAATGATAATTCCTGAAGTGTTGGTTTTCTGTGTTGTTCCTGGAATACCAAGTGGGGTGGGGGAAGTTGCCACACTCCTGTTTCTCATTTCAGCTTTTCTTTTTATCTATTTCATATATATATGAATTATACATATAATTGTATAATGAAGCTTCTCAGTTAAAATGTATAGCCAACATTTTAGAGTACAGTTTGGTTCCATAATGAGGTTGAGTCATTAAGAAAAGATTAAATTATACGCAGTCTTCTTTGTGTAAAAGGCAGAAAAAGATACAAAATATTTCAGAAATATTTGCATTAAAATGGTGAAAATAAAAATTTTGGCATGGTGTGCTCTAGGGAAATGTTTGTTGAATGGATAAATTACTGAATGCAAAGAAAGAAACTCAATGTATCAGAAGAGCTACCTTCCCTCACATCACTGAATAAATAAGGCAGTACTGAATGTGGCTCCTTTGTTGAATATTTTTGTGTTTATAGATTCCTGGGTTCAGTCTTCTATTGTTCAGATGCTCAACTGTCTCCAAATCCCTGCAAGAATACTGGAGGGGCTTACCATCTCCTCCAGGGGGTCTTCCTGACCCAGGGATTGAGCCTGAGTCTCCTGCATTGGCAGGCAGATTCTTTACCACTAGTGCCACCTGGGAACGCCTAAGAACAGCTCAAGTAGAGAAGTGACAACATTTGGCAAGGCATGTCTCAAAAGTGCCTTCAAGTATCATCCTGCAGTCTTAAAATGTCTTTACGAAACACATTATCAAAGTATTTGGAGTGAAAGCTGATGATCCATTCTCTTGCAAATGTGGAAATTGAGACTGACATCAGCTCTAGAGGAAATACAATTTATTTTGTTTATATAATTAATATGTTAATTAAAGAGAAACATACTTTCTAAAAGGTAACTGATTCATTTATTTTGTACATTGAATATCTAGTGCCAAGAAGCAGACTTAAACATGGAATATGTGTATATACATGAATATAAGTGTATTTTACAGTTTTTAACTATATAACTAGAATTATAAAACATAACATGTATGTATATAAACACCACGTATACATAAATATGTGTATATACATTGGTTTTATCTCTTGACTGCACCACCTAAAAAATTTTAGTATTTGACCCTTTACAAGAAAAGTTTGCCAACTCCTGTTCTACAGTCTCACCAACAAACACTTGGATGTTGACAGTCTTTTTAATTTCAGTTATTCTGATAGATCGGTAAATACATCACACTGTAATTTCGACCTTTATTTTTCTAATTTCCAAATACACTGGGCACCTGCCCATTTGGACGTCCTCTTCTAAGGAATGTCTGTTGAGGTCTCTCGCCCATTTTTCCTTTGGGCTGTCTTTTTCTTACTGATAATTCTTTACAAGCTCTGGATATGAGACTTTGTCAGTTTTATGTTGCAAATTTCTTCTTCCACATAGTTTGCCTTTTAACTTTACAGTATCTTTTGCTGAACACAAGAGCTACACTTTTATTTACCTATCTTTTCCTTTATAGTTATGTTTTGTTTGGGAAGCCTTTTTAAAAATGTTTTACCTTGATCATGCAAGCATTCCCCTAAATTAGCATCTAGAACGGTGGCTCTCAAACTCGCCTGTGCATCAGTGGCAGCTGGAGAGCTCATGTGAGCCCGGCTGTGTGGGCTGCATGCCGCTTTCTTGCTCAGGGAGTGCTGACCCTGCTGCTCTGGGCTCTACACTCTAAGAACTCTGATCTAGAAGCTTTGTTGTTTTGACTTTCACATTTATGTCTATAATCTGCCAGAAATTATGAAGCATCAGTTTTCATTTCTCTCATATGGAAATCCAAGTGCCATTTGCTGACCAGATAGTCCTTTCTCCACTCTTCTGTAAACCAAGTGTCCAAAAGTACATGAGTCTGTTTCTGGGCCCTTCAGTCTACACTGGTCTCAGCCTGCCCTGGGCCAGGCCCACACTGTCCTGCTACTGCAGCACTATGGTGAGTCTTGATACAGAGTACACTGCTCAGCCTTCCTTTCCCTTCAATGTACATGTATGACCATCTTGTCAGTTTACACACACACACACACACATATACACTCTGTTGGAGTTTTCATTAAAAGTGAATTAAATCTATAAACTGGTTTAGAAGACTTGGTATATTTATATTATCGCATCTTCTAATTTAGTACTTCTCAACATTTTTTTCCCTAATATTCCCCTAAAGAGTCTTTCTTAGATTTTCCCTCCCTAATTACCCTTCTACCTTCATGAAATGATAATGCCACTGATATATTATATATTTGTGCCTTACACACAGATAAGGATAGTGAGATTTTTCATCCCTCCTGAACCAATTTTATTCTCTTGAGGGGATATTTTACTCCTGTTGTGACTAAGTATCCCAACCCATGAAGGGTATCCATTTATTTACATACACCTTGAAGGAAATCAGCCCTGGGATTTCTTTGGAAGGAATAATGCTAAAGCTGAAACTCCAGTACTTTGGCCACCTCATGCGAAGAGTTGACTCATTGTAAAAGATTCTGATGCTGGGAGGGATTGGGGGCAGGAGGAGAAGGGGAAGACAGAGGATGAGATGGCTGGATGGCATCACTGACTCGATGGACGTGAGTCTGAGTGAACTCTGGGAGTTGGTGATGGACAGGGAGGCCTGGCGTGCTGTGATTCATGGGGTCGCAAAGAGTCGGACACAACTGAGTGACTGATCTGATATGATCTGATTTCTCTTAATAATGTTCTAATTTCCTGTCTAGCAGTCAAACACACTTATTTTTAGATTCAGTTCAGTTCAGTTCAGTCGCCCAGTCGTGTCTGACTCTTTGCGATCCCATGAACCGCAGCACGCCAGGCCTCCCTGTCCATCACCAGCTCCCGGAGTTTACCCAAACTTATGTCCGTTGAGTCGGTGATGCCATTCAGCCATCTCATCCTCTGTCGTCCCCTTCTCCTCCTGCCCTCAATCTTTCCCAGCATCAAGGTCTTTTCTAATGAGTCAGTTCTTCGCATCAGGTAGCCAGAGTATTGGAGTTTCAGCTTCAACATCTGTCCTTCCAATGAACACCCAGGACTGGTCTCCTTTAGGATGGACTGGTTGGATCTCCTTGCAGTCCAAGGGACTCTCAAGAGTCTTCTCCAATACCACAGTTCAAAAGCATCAGTTCTTCAGTGCTCAGCTTTCTTTATAGTCCAACTCTCACATCCATACATGACTACTGGAAAAACCATAGCCTTGACTAGACGGACCTTTGTTTGCAAAGTAATGTCTCTGCTTTTTAATATACTGTCTAGGTTGGCCCTAAATCTCCTTTCAAGGAGTAAGAGTCTTTTAATTTCAGGGCTGCAATCACCATCTGCAGTGATTTTGGAGCTCCCCAAAATAAAGTCAGCCACTGTTTCTCCACCTATTTTCCATGAAGTGATGGGACTGGATGCCATGATCTTAGCTTTCTGAATGTTGAGCTTTAAGCCAACTTTTTCACTCTCCTTTTTCACTTTCATCAAGAAGCTCTTTAGTTCTTTACTTTCTGCCATAAAGGTGGTGTCATCTGAATATCTGAGGTTATTGATATTTCTCCCGGCAATCTTGATTCTAGCTTGTGCTTCTTCCAGCCCAGCATTTCTCATGATGTACTCTGTGTACAAGTTAAATAAGCAGGGTGACAATATACAGCCTTGACGTACTCCTTTTCCTATTTGGAACCAGTCTGTTGTTCCATGTCCAGTTCTAACTGTTGCTTCCTGACCTGCAAACAGGTTTCTCAAGAGGCAGGTCAGGTGGTCTGGTATTCCCAACTCTTTCAGAATTTTCCAAAGTTTATTGTGATCCACACAGTCAAAGGCTTTGGCATAGTCAATAAAGCAGAAATAGATGCTTTTCTGGAATTCTCTTGCTTTTTCGATGATCCAGTGGATGTTGGCAATTTGATCTCTGGTTCCTCTGCCTTTTCTAAAACCATCTTGAACATCTGGAAGTTCACAGTTCATGTATTACTCAAGCCTGGCTTATTTTGAGCATTACTTTACTAGCGTGTGAAATGAGTGCAATTATGTGATAGTTTGAACATTCTTTGGCATTGCCTTTCTTTGGGATTGGAATGAAAACTGACCTTTTCCAGTCTTGTAGCTACTGCTGAGTTTTCCAAATTTGCTGGTGTATTGAGTGCAACACTTTCACAGCATCATCTTTTAGAATTTGAAATAGCTCAACTGGAATTTTATCACCTCCACTAGCTTTGTTTGTAGTGATGCTTCCTAAGGCCCACTTGACTTCACATCCCAGGATGTCTGGCTGTAGATGAGTGTGAGTGATCACACTATAGTAATTATCTGGGTTGTGAAGATCTTTTTTGTACAGTTCTGTTTATTCTTGCCACCTCTTCTTAGTATCTTCTGCTTCTGTTAGGTGTATACCATATTTGTCCTTTATCGAGCCCATCTTTGCATGAAACGTTCCCTTGGTATGTCTGATTTTCTTGAAGCGATCTCTAGTCTTTCCCATTCTATTGTTTTCTTCTATTTCTTTGCATTGATCACTGAGGAAGGCTTTATTATCTCTCCTTCCTACTCTTTGGAACTCTTCATTGAAATGGCTATATCTTTCCTTTTCTCCTTTGCTTTTCACTTCTCTTCTTTCACAGCTATTTGTAAGGCCTCCTCAGACAGCCATTTTTAGATTGACTCCTAGGGATTTGGTATTTTGGGTTCATGCCCTCCAGGGTTGGCTGTGTAGCTCCCAAGCAGTTTCAGGTGAACAGATGTGGTCACTGCTGTGCAGGGCACCTTGGCTCCACATCTAAGAGCTGGCCAGCTGGCTCCCCACTTCATCAAATCTTGATTTGTAGGCTCCACTTTTCAACACCTGCTGGTAAAAGTCCTACTGTAATTCCAAACCCATTTGTCATTTGCTCTATAAAAGAAAATAATATATATGGTTTTAAGAGCAGAACAGACATTTGGAAAGTGTTCATAACTAAGGTGTAAAAACAACAGTAATTATTTTTTCCACGGTTTATACGAACATTGTGAAAATGTGTCAGTAGATGGCACTGTTTCTTAATAGATAGAGAAAGCTCTAACCCGGTGGAGTAGGTTTGAGGAAAATATTTTTTTGTTAAATTGGAATTAAGAATAAAATAAATAAAACTAAAGAAAGTTCTGCAGAGTCCCTTGTGATTTACTTCTCTGGTGAGCTTAATTAAAGTCAATGAAGAAACTTAAGCTCTTCCACCCCCTCACTTGTGATGGGCTGTTGCTCTAATTGTGTCTTTTCCCTGGCCAGGCTGAAGTAAGTGACGGCGTATGGTGCACTCGGCGTGGCCAGAATAAAATCACCGAGAGAGAAGCCCCGGGTGCCTTCCTGCTTCTGCACAGAAGGTGATTCTGGTTGTTACCAGAACCATCTGTGTGGAAGACAGCATGAAACATGAAAGGAAGAAAACCCAGAGCTTCTCCTCACTGTATTTTCTGTTCCGCAGAGTGGAAGATCTGGTTGCAAATCCCGCCTCTGTCACGTTCTGGTTATTTGATCTTAGCAAACCGTTTAACCTCTCTGACCTGTTTCCTTACCTAGAAAACGGAGATAATATCCACATGAGACAGGAGGCTGTGAGAGTAAATGAGGAAATGTTAATGCAGAGCACTTAACCTGGCACCAAGGAGTGACCATGTGAGGTTGGGTTTTTAGTCCCTGCTCTTTGGAGCTTTGAAAGTGGCATAGAGGGACTTCCCTGATGGTCCAGTGGAAGTGATGGAAACACTCTGTGCTTCCAATGCTCAGAGCCCAGGTTCGATCCCTGGTCAGGGAACTAGATCCCACACGCCGCAACTATAGATCCCACATACTGCAACTAAGATCCCGAATGCCACAACTAAAAAAAATCCTGTATGCGGCAACTGAGACTTGGGGCAGTCAAGCAAATAAATAAATATTAGAAAAGAGTGGCATAGAAAGCAGACCTTGTGGGATGTCAGTGGTAACTGTCACGTGCCCAGGTGACAAATGTCATTGAACCTGGTGACTTGCATTGTTGTCAGGTTTGAACTCTGCAACCCAGGAGTATGACACTAAGCAGTAGAACCCAGACCTCTTTGCTTCCTGGCTCCCCTGAGGAGCTTAGAAAAAGCAGCGATGATCCAGCCTCAGAGATTCTGATTTAATTGGCCCCAGGGGAGGAGGGAGTCAGGTCTGAGCTGACTAATGGGGAGCTGTGTTGAGATGCCCATTTACAGGGCACGGTCTTTACCTGGTGTCACCTGCAGAGGTGAGACCGGGTCTCAGGCTTGGGATGTGGTTGCAGGTTAGTATGTATCTGTGATGGGTTGGAGCTGTTCCTTTCCTCCTGGACACTGTGCAGTCCACTCAGGCAGTTGGCTCACAGGCATCTTTGGCAGCTGCTTCTGACTGGGCAGAGGTGCATTTAAGATATAAGGGGAATGTTTTCCCCTCAGATGTACTCCTGAAATAGAGAAATAAAGCTCTGTGAGCACGTCATAGAGAAAAGCTTGAGCTACTGTATTTTTTCTCATCTTTTTCCCGTCTTCGTGCTTCTGCCTCTGTGTGTGTATCTGTCTGTGTGCATGCCTATCTGCTGTTTTTCTCTTTTGTGTGTTTGTTTGTTCTGTTCCTTTCTATTGCTTCTGATGTGTGTCTCTGCTCTGTACCTGTTTGCATCTGTTTCTGTCTTTCTCTATCTGTCCATCTGTCTGTCAGTCACTTGATTCCTCTGTTGAAACAGGGGCTGATTTATCCACCTCAAGGTTACTAAGAATGTTAGTCAGGGTTCTGCAGAGAAACAGAACAAATAGGAGATCATGTTTGATTATGTAACATGCATACAGTTATATAATCCTATGGATTGGCACACATGATCATGAACGTTTGCAAGTCCCAAGGTCTGCAGTCAGCAAGTTGGAAACCCAGGAGAGTAGATGGAGTAAGTTTCACTTTCAGTCTAAGTCCAAAGGCAGGAGAAGACTGGCATAGCAGTTTGAAGATAGGCAGAGAGAAATTCTTGGTTATTCAACCTTTCTACTCTATTCAAGACTTCAACAGATTAGATGGGATCCACCCACACTAAGAGGGCAATTTGCTTTACTCAGTCTACTGATTTAAATCTACTCCAGCAACAGGTACACCCAGAATAATGTTTGACCAAATATCTGGACACCCCATGGCCCAGTCAAGTTGACATAAAATTAACTATCACATTATAGAAGTCTGTATGTTCACCATCCTAGAACTTCTGGGTCACAGAAGTCTTAAAACAGGCTGACTGAGGGTCAAATCCAACTCTCAGGCATGTCCTGTTGGTCTCCCACCCTTATGCTTATGTTACATCCAGTGATGCTACATCCGAGGAGCTTCACTCTGTATATTATCTGCCTTAGTGATGTTTTCTAGGTCATGACCAGGTATGAGGTCACTGAATATGTGACCCCTTTCCTATCTCTTCTAATAGAGTATAACAGAACTCGGATGGTTTATTTACATCACTGAGAATATCTAAACACATTTCCAAACTTGTGCTGGCAATATTATACAGCTGAAAGAATTCAGCAATTTGACTATGCAGCTACCTGATTTCTTCCCTGTCCTGTCTTGAGAACCCCTTCCCTGATTGACATCTGTGGAAAGAAGAGGATTTCAGTCATTTGCACTGTTTGCCAGGGTGAACCCCAGGGCATTTCAGTTGTTGCTGTTGTCCATCAGGAAAGAGGGTTTTCCCAAACTTACTGTCTCTCATCCTAGCTCCTTCTTTTAGGTCATCTCATGCTCCTTGCTCACTGGAATTTTGCCTGACATCCTCAGACATCTAAATCCTTTATCAGCCAGGGCATAGACTCCAGGGCTGCTCCAGATATAAACTGTCTTGTGGAAATACCTTGGAGTCTGAACATACAAGTTTGTTAGTATATACATTCTAGGATGAATCAATTTGTAGGGCAGGAACAGAGGCACAGATGTAGAGAATGGACTTGTGGGCACAGAGGGGGACGGAGGGGGAAGAATTGAGAGAGTAGCATTGACAGATATACGCTACCATGTGTAAAATAGATAGCTCGTGGGAAGCTGTTACATAGAACAGCGAACTCAGCTCAGTGCTCTGTGATGCCATAGAGGGATGGGATGGGGGTGGGTGGGAAGGAAGCTCAAGATGGAGGGGATTATGTACACATATAGCTGATTCACAGTGTTGTACAGCAGAAACTAACACAACATTGTAAAGCAATCATATTCCAATAAAAAAGCAGAACTTAGGAATAAAAGAAAAGGCAGGTCTGTACCTAAATATATGAAAGTGAAAGTTGCCTAGTCGTGTCTGACTCTTTGCGACCCCATGGATTATACAGTCCATGGAATTCTCCAGGCCATAATACTGGAGTGGGTAGCCATTCCTTTCTCCAGGGGATCTTCCCAACCCAGGGATTGAACCCAGGTTTCCTTCATTGCAGGTGGATTCTTTACCATCTGAGCCAACAGGGAAGCCCAAGAATACTGGAGTGGGTAGCCTATCCCTTCTCCAGAAGATCTTTCCAACCCAGGAATTGAATTGGGGTCTCCTGCATTGCAGGTGGATACTTTACCAGCTGAGCTATCAGGGAAGTCCAACTAAATATATAATAGAAATATAACACTCTGAGCTAAAGACTATGTAAATATGCTAGTGTTTTACATTCTTTTCTGAAAATCTTTGGGACAAATTATTGTAATTTTCTTGTTTTATATGGCACATCTAAGTATTTTCAACAGTGCTGTGTTTTGGAGAGTGTAGGGCAAAAAGTAGTCTCAAATATTAAAAAAATATATAATAATTTCTGTGCTATTTTTGCTTGGCAGGTTGGAGACAGAGGTGAGGCCTCTAGCACAGAGGAGACTGGAAGAGATACAAGTGTACAGAACTGGTGGTGGAGGAAGCAGAGGACGTGAGGTATGGACAATAGGAACCTCTCGAGGCTTCTTCCCTTGGGATCCTCTTGGCAATCCTGGTCAGTGATTAAACAGCCCCAGAAAACCTTCATGTGCCTCCAGTCTCTAGGAGCAATTTCAGAATCAAGTTGGGCCATTTCCAATCAATCTGGCAGTATATCCAGGTTTGCTTTGGGAACTGGGGTAAACCAGCACCATTAATTCTGCTGGAGTTCTTAAAGCCAGTCAATTTAGGAGCAGATTGCTTTTGGCCCTTCCAAGGAATCCAGATTTTAAAACAAAAATGGAATCAAGAGGCAAGGATGGTCCCATAGCATCCTGTGCTTCTGGCCTGGCTGAACACAAATTGTGAATTTGGTTAGTGGCCCCAAGGAAACAGATGAGAAGAAAAACAAAGACTGTGTCATGAAGAAATGACTGATTTGCTCTGAGGAAACCTGTATGGGAGGCCTCTGGGGATAACTTGGATTTCTGAAGCTACTGAGTGTCAAAAAGAAGTGGAACCTGATCCATGGTCAAGATCATTCTCAAGTGCTTCCAGTCTCCTGACCATGACATCACCAGCTTGGCTTCAAAAAGGGTACCTACAGCACCTCCTGTGCTTTTCTCTGCCAAATTTCAAAACCAGAGTATATGGGCCCAAAGACTTTTTTCTGAGAACTGGAGGAAGCCTAGTGATTTGCATGGAATAATATCCACAGATTTATCTTGCCACATTGCAATTTGGTCACTGGTGTCTTTCTTGTCGTTAAACTCTAAGCTCTTTGTAAGCAAGGTAGCAAAGACTCTCTCCTTGACCCAACTTTAGTCAGGCTCCTCTGAGTCCTCTTCTGGTCTAGACTTTGATTTGGACCCTGTCCTCAGGCCACGTAGTCCAGTTTAAACAAAAATCCTGCTGGGTCAGTCTATCAAAAAAATCCCCTACCCTTCATATCTAATTAAATCCCCCACACTCAACATCTTATCGCACTGCTCTGTCTCTGGCAAGACTACTTTTGAGTCGGTCTAGCAAGGATTCTTATCCCTACTGTTACCTCTTAGTAATTTTTTATCCTACTCTGGCTGTAAACCCCTATGTCCTTGATATAGTCAGGGTTGATCCTGATCTTCTCTCCTGTTGCAACTGCCCCCTCATACCCCACAACATTGCAGTGGTTCCTTGAATAAAGTCTTCCTTACTATCTAAGATAGTGTCAGAATAATTTTTTCTTTGAAAAGGCGCAGCTTGACTTTGCACCCCTAGGGTCACACATAGAACCTGGATGATATGGGTGCTCAATTAATAATTTTTGAATGGACAAAGGAATGAAAGAAATAGGTGGCTTGGTTTAGCATTGCAAATGGAAGCTTTGAAGTCCACAGACCTGTTTTCAAATTCTTATGATTTTCACTAGCTATGAGCTGACGGATAAGCTATTGAAATTGCTTGTGTTCAGCTTCCTTAGTTGTAAAGAATGAGGAAAATATAATCTATTTTATGGAGTTGTTTTGAGGAGCAAACATGATAAAGTGAAATATCAGGTACTTGATTTTTGGTCAGTGATGGTTATTATTGTCATTGCCATTTGTAAGAATAATGATCAAAAGACCACCCGTCCTGGGGCACATAGGAAAGGTATATTTCTGTCTAGATCTTCTCCACTTTCCCCAAGGATTCCCAATTTCCCATTCTGTTATGGACTGCATTGTGCCCTCTTAAAATCTGTACGTTGACGCTTTAACAAACAATGTGACTGTATTTAGAGATAGGGCTTTTAAGGAGGTAATTAAGGTTAAATGAGGTATAAGGACTGAGGGCTAATCTGATAGGAATGATATCCTTATAAGAAGAGAAAGAGACACCAGATCTCTCTCTCTCTCCAACATGTGCAGAGGAAAAATCATAATAAGAAGGCAGCTGTCTTCAAGTCAAGAGGAGAGGTCTCACTAGAAACCAATCTTGGCACCTTGATCTTGGATTACCTGCTTATAGAACTTCAAGGAAACATATTTCTGTTGTTTAGGACACCCAAGTCTGTAGCATTTTGTTACAGCAGCTGGAGCTGACTGGTGAATACACTAAGGCCCACTGTTTGCACTTAACTCCTCACTATGTAGACAACCCCCTCCCACTCTTATATGGTAATTTTTCTATCCATCATTGCATTCTTTACTTATTCAATCTGATTTTTTTTAAATCAATTCCATCTAAGCCTTTATACATTTTCCCCAGAATTTGGCTCTTCAAAGACTACAGTTATCTTCTCACCAAACTATCTTTCAAAGGAAAATCAATATCCAATATTTTGATCTTGTATTTTATGTAACTAAAGGGATAGTTAATTTTGTAAATAAGATGAGATGATTGGAAAAAATTGCAGAAAATTAATGTACATTGTGAAGGCTTCATGGAGAAGCTATACCATATATTAAGAAAAAAGAATTTCATTATTTCAGCCAAAGAGATGGTGGAAGCCTGCATTTAAAAGAAATTAATTACTTTATTTTAATTGGAGGCTAATTACTTACAACATTGTGGTGATTTTTGCCATACATTGACATGAATCAGCCCTGGGTACACACTGTCCCCCATCCCAAACCCCCCTCCCACTCCCTCTCGATCCCATGCCTCTGGGTTGTCCCACTGCGCTGACTTTGAGTGCCCTGTTTCATGCATTGAAATTGGACTGGTTATCTATTTTACATATGGTAATATACATATTTCAGTGCTATTCTCTCAAATCATCCCACCCTCGCTTTTTCCCACAGAATTCTAAAGTCTGTTCCTTATATCTGTGTCTTTTTTTGCTGTATTGATATAGGGTCATCATTACCATTTTTCTAAATTCCATATATATGCGTTAATATACTGTGTTGGTGTTTTTATTTCTGACTTACTTCACTCTGTATAATAGGTCCAGTTTCATCCACCTCATTAGAACTGATTCTCATGAGTTCTTTTTAATAGCTGAGTGGTTTTTCCAGTGGTCATGTATGGATGTGAGAGTTGGACTGTGAAGAAAGCTGAGCACTGAAGAATTGATGCTTTGGAACTGTGGTGTTGAAGGAGACGCTTGCGAGTCCCTTGGACTGCAAGGAGATCCAACCAGTCCATTCTAAAGGAGATCAGTCCTGGGTGTTCTTTGAAAGGAATGATGCTAAAGCTGAAACTCCAATACTTTGGCCACCTCATGTGAAGAGTTGACTCATTGGAAAAGACTGTGATGCTGGGAGGGATTGGGGGCAGGAGGAGAAGGGGATGACAGAGGATGAGATGGCTGGATGGCATCACTGACTTGATGGACGTAAGTTTGAGTGAACTCTGGGAGATGGTGATGGACAGGGAGGCCTGGCGTGCTGCAATTCATGGGGTTGCAAAGAGTTGGACACGACTGAGAGACCAAACTGAACTGAAACTGAGTATTCTATTATGTATATGTACCACAGCTTTATTATCCATTTGTCTGCTGATGGACATCTAGGTTTCTTCCATGTCTTAGCTATTTTAAACAGTGCTGTGATGAACATTGGGGTATGTGTGTCTCTTTCAATTCTGGTTTCCTTGGTGTGTATGCCTAGCAGTGGGATAGCTGGGTCGTATGGGAGTTCTATTTCCAGTTTTTTAAGGAATTTCCACACTGTTCTCCTTAGTGGCTGTTCAGTTCAGTTCAGTTCAGTAGCTCAGTCGTGTCTGACTCTTTGTGACCCCATGAATTGCAGCACGCCAGGCCTCCCTGTTCGTCACCAACTCCCAGAGTTAACCCAAACCCATGTTCATAGAGTCGGTGATGCCATCAAGCCATCTCACTCTCTGTCGTCCCCTTCTCCTCCTGCCCCCAATCCCTCCCAGGATCAGAGTCTTTTCCAATGAGTCAACTCTTTGCATGAGGTGGCCAAAGTACTGGAGTTTCAGCTTCAGCATCATTCCTTCCAAAGAACACCCAGGACTGACCTCCTTTAGAATGGACTGGTTGGACCTCCTTGCAGTCCAAGCGAGTCTCAAGAGTCTTCTGCAACACCACAGTTCAAAAGCATCAATTCTTCAGTGCTCAGCTTTCTTCACAGTTCAACTCTCACATCCATACATGACCACTGGAAAAACCATAACCTTGACTAGACGGATGTTTGTTGGCAAAGTAATGTCTGCTTTTGAATATGCTATCTAGGTTGGTCATAACTTTCCTTCCAAGGAGTAAGTGTCTTTTAATTTCATGGCTGCAATCACCATCTGCAGTGATTTTGGAGCCCCCAAAAATAAAGTCTGACACTGTTTCCACTGTTTCCCCATCTATTTCCCATGAAGTGATGGGACCAGATGCCATGATCTTAGTTTTCTGAATGCTGAGCTTTAGGCCAACTTTTTCACTCTCCTCTTTCACTTTCATCAAGAGGCTTTTTAGTTCCTCTTCATTTTCTGCCATACGGGTGGTGTCATCTGCATATCTGAGGTTATTGATATTTCTCCCTGCAATCTTGATTCCAGTTTGTGCTTCTTCCAGCTCAGCGTTTCTCATGATGTACTTTGCATAGAAGTATAAACAGGGTGAGAATATACAGCCTTGATGTATTCCTTTTCCTATTTGGAACCAGTCTGTTGTTCCATGTCCAGTTCTAACTGTTGCTTCCTGACCTGCAAACAGATTTCTCAAGAGGCAGGTCAGGTGGTCTGGTATTCTCATCTCTTTCAGAATTTTCCACAGTTTATTGTGATCCACACAGTCAAAGGCTTTGGCATAGTCAATAAAGCAGAAGTTGATGTTTTTCTGGAACTCTCTTGCTTTTTTGATGATCCAGCGGATGTTGGCAATTTGATTTCTGGTTCCTCTGCCTATTCTAAAACCAGCTTGAACATCTGGAAGTTCATGGTTCATGTATTGCTGAAGCCTGGCTTGGAGAATTTTGAGCATCCCTTTACTAGTGTGTGAGATGAGTGCAATTGTGCAGTAGTTTGAGCATTCTTTGGCATCGCCTTTCTTTGGGATTGGAATGAAAACTGACCTTTTCCCGTCCTGTGGCCACTGCTGAGTTTTCCAAATTTTCTGGCATATTGAGTGCAGCACTTTCACAGCATCATCTTTCAGGATTTGAAATAGCTCAACTGGAATTCCATCACCTCCACTAGCTTTGTTCGTAGTGATGCTTCCTAAGGCCCACTTGACTTCACATTCCAGGATGTCTGGCTCTTAGTGAGTGATCACACCATCATGATTATCTGGCTTGTGAAGATCTTTTTTGTACAGTTCTTCTGTGTATTCTTGCCATTTCTTCTTAATATCTTCTGCTTCTGTTAGGTCCATACCATTTCTGTCCTTTATTGAGCCCATCTTTGCATGAAATGTTCCCTTGGTATCTCTAATTTTCTTGAAGAAATCTCTAGTCTTTCCCATTCTGTTGTTTTCCTCCATTTCTTTGCATTGATTGCTGAGGAAGGCTATCTTATCTCTTCTTGCTATTCTTTGGAACTCTGCATTCAGATGCTTATATCTTTCCTTTTCTCCTTTGCTTTTCACTTCTCTTCTTTTCACAGCTATTTGTAAGGCCTCTCCAGACAGCCATTTTGCTTTTTTTGCATTTCTTTTCCATGGGGACAGTCTTGATCCCTGTCTCCTGTACAATGTCACGAACCTCCATCCATAGTTCACCAGGCACTCTATTTATCAGATCCAGTCCCTTAAATCTATTTCTCACTTCCACTGTATAATCATAAGGGATTTGATTTACATCATACCTGAATTGTCTAGTGGTTTTCCCTACTTTCTTCAATGTGAGTCTGAATTTGGCAATAAGAAGTTAATGATCTGAGCCACAGTCAGCTCCCGGTCTTGTTTTGCTGACTGTATAGAGCATCTCCATCTTTGGCTGCAAAGAATATAATCATTCGGATTTCGGTGTTGATCATCTGGTAATGTCCATGTGTAGAGTCTTCTCTTATGTTGTTGGAAGAGGATATTTGCTATGACCAGTGTGTTCTCTTGGGAAAACTCTATTAGCCTTTGCCCTGCTTCATTCCATATTCCAAGGCCAAATTTGTCTGTTACTCCAGGTGTTTCTTGACTTCTTACTTTTGCATTCCAGTCCCCTATAATGAAAAGGACATCTTTTTTGGGCGTTAGTTCTAAAAGGTCTTGTAGTAGCTTGCATTCCCACCAACAGTATAAGAGGGTTCCCTTTTCTCCACACCTTCTCCACCATTTATTGTTTGTAGACTTTTTGATAGCAGCCATTCTGATTGGCATGACATGATACCTCATTGTGGTTTTGATTTTCATTTCTCTGATAATGAGTGATGTTGAGCATCTTTTCATGTGTTTGTTAGCCATCTGTATGTCTTCTTTGGAGAAATGTCTGTTTAATTCTTTGGCATATTTTTTGATTGGGTTTATTTTTCTGGTATTGAGCTGCAAGAGCTGCTTGTATATTTTTGAGATTAATTCTTTGTCAGTTGCTTCATTTGCTATTATTTTCTCCCATTCTGAAGGCTGTCTTTTTTCTTGGTTATAGTTTCCTTCATTGTGCAAAAGCTTTTAAGTTTAATTAGGTCCCATTTGTTTATTTTTGTTTTTATTTCCATTAGTCTGGGAGGTGGGTCATAGAGGATCCTGCTGTGATTTATATCAAAGAGTGTTTTGACTATGTTTTATTCCAGGAGTTTTATAGTTTCTGATCTTACATTTAGATCTTTAGTCCATTTTGAGTTTATTTTTGTGTATGGTATTAGAAAGTGTTCTAGTTTCATTCCTTTACAGGTGGTTGACCAGTTTTCCTAGCGCTACTTGTTATAGAGATTGTCTTTTCTCCACTGTGTATTTTTGCCTCCTTTGTCAAAGATAAGCTGGCCATAGGTGCGTGGATTTATCTCTGGGCTTTCTATTTTGTTCCATTGATCTATATTTCTGTCTTCATGCCAGTACCATACTGTCTTGATGGCTGTAGCTTTGTAATATAGTCTCAAGTCAGGCAGGTTGATTCCTCCAGTTCCATTCTTTTTTCTCAAGATTGCTTTGGAATTTCAAGATTTTTTGTATTTCCATACAAATTGTGAAATTATTTGTGCTAGTTCTGTGAAAAATACCGTTGGCAGCTTGATAGGGATTGCATTGAATCTGTAGATTGCTTTGGGTAGTATACTCATTTTCACTATATTGATTCTTCCGATACATGAACATGGTATATTTCCTCCATCTATTTGTGTCCTCTTTGGTTTCTTTCATCAGTGTTTTATAGTTTTCTATATACAGGTCTTTTGTTTCTTTAGGTAGATTTATTCCTAAGTATTTTATTCTTGTTGTCACAATGGTGAATGGGATTGTTTCCTTAATTTCTTTTTCTGTTTTCTCATTGTTAATGTATAGGAATGCAAGGGATTTCTGTGTATTAATTTTATATGTGTGACTTTACTTATTTGTTGATTAGCTCTAGTAATTTTCTGGTGGGGTCTTTAGGGTTTTCTATGTAGAGGATCATGTCATCTGCAAACAGTGAGAATTTTACTTCTTCTTTTTCAATCTGGATTCCTTTTATTTCTTTTTCTTCTCTGATTGTTGTGGCTAAAGTTTCCAAAACTATGTTGAACAGTAGTGGTGAGAGTGGGGACCCTTGTCTTGTTTCTGACTTTAGGGGAAATGCTTTCAATTTTTCACCATCGAGGATAATGTTTGGTGTGGATTTATTGTAGATGGCTTTCTTTTATTATGTTGAGGTATGTTCCTTCTATGCCTGCTTTCTGGAGAGGTTTTTTTTTTTTTTTTAATCATAAATGGGTGTTGAATTTTGTCAAAGGCTTTCTCTGCATCTATTGAAATATGTATTTTATCTTTCAATTTGTTAATGCAGTGTATCACATTGATTGATTTGCAAATTGAAGAATTGCAAATTGCAAATTGTATTGAAGAATCCTTACATCCCTGGGATAAAGCCCACTTGGTTATGATATATGATTTTTAAATATGTTGTTGGATTCTGTTTGCTAGAATTTTGTTGAAGATTTTTGCATCTACATTCATCAGTGATATTGGCCTGTAGTTTTCTTTTTATGTGGCATCTTTCTCTGGTTTTGGTATTAGTGTGATGGTGGCCTCATAGAATGAGTTTGGAAGTTTACCTTCCTCTGCAATTTTCTGGAAGAGTTTGAGTAGGATAGGTGTTAGTTCTCTAAATTTTTGGTAGAATTCACCTGTGGAGTCATCTGGTCCCAGGCTTTTGTTTGTTGGAAGATTTTTGATTACAGTTTCTAGTTCCATGCTTGTGATGGGTCTGTTAAGATTTTCTATTTCTTCCTGGTTCAGTTTTGGAAGGTTGTACTTTTCTAAGGATTTGTCCATTTCTTCCAAGTTGTCCATTTTATTGGCATATAATTGCTGATAGTAGTCTCTTATAATCCTTTGTATTTCTGTGCAGTCTGCTGTGATTTCTCCATTTTCATGTCTAATTTTGTTGATTTAGATTCTTCTCCCTTTTTTTCTTGATGAGTCTGGCTAATGGTTTGTCTATTTTATTTATCTTCTCAAAGAACCAGCTTTTAGCTTTGTTGATTTTGGCTAAAGCCTCCTTTGTTTCTTTTTCATTTATTTCTGCTCTAATTTTTATGATTTATTTCTTCTACTAACCCTGGGGTTCTTCACTTCTTCTTTTTCTAGTTGCTTTAGGTGTAAAATTAGGTTATTTATTTGATTTTTCTCTTGTTTCTTGAGGTAAGCTTGTATTGCTATGAACCTTCCCCTTAACACTGCTTTTACTGACTCCCATAGGTTTTGGGTTGCTGTGTTTTCATTTTCATTTGTTTCTATCCATATTTGATTCCATTTTTGATTTCTTCCATGATTTGTTGGTTATTCAGAAGCATGTTGTTCAGCCTCCGTATGTTTGTACTTTTAATAGTTGTTTTTCCTGTAGTTGACATTAATCTTACTGCACTGTGATCAGAAAAGATGCTTGAAATGATTTAAATTTTTTGAATTTACCAAAGTTAGATTTATGGCCCAGGATGTGATCTATCCTGGAGTGTTCTTTGTCACTTGAGAAAAAGATGAAATTCATTGTTTTGGGGTGAAAAATCCTATAGATATCAATTAGGTCTAACTAGTCCATTGTATCATTTAAACTTTGTGTTTCCTTGCTAAGTTTCTGTTTGGTTGATTTATCCATAGGTGTGAGGTATTAAAGTCTCCTACTATTATTGTGTTACTGTTAATTTCCCCTTTCACACTTGTTAGTATTTGCCTTACATATTATGGTGCTCCTATGTTGGATGCATATATATTTATAATTGTTATGTCTTCTTAGATTGATCATTATGTAGTGTCCTTCTTTCTCTTTTCACAGTCTTTATTTCAAAGTCTATTTTATCTGATATGAGTATTGCTACTCATGCTTTCTTTTGGTCTCCATTTGTATGAAATATCTTTTACAGCCCTTCACTTTCAGTTTGTATGTGTCCCTTGGTTTGAGGTGGGTCTCTTGAAGATAGCATATATAGGGGTCTTGTTTTTGTATCCATTCAGCAAGTCTTTGTCTTTTGGTTGGGACATTCAACCCATTAGCATATAAGGTAATTATTGATAAGTATGATCCCACTGCCATTTACTTTGTTGTTTTGGGCTCGAGTTTATAAACCTTTTCTGTGTTTCCTGTCTAGAGAAGATCTTTTTGCATTTGTTGAAGAGCTGGTTTGGTGGTGTTGAATGCTCTAAGCTTTTGCTTGTCTGTAAAGATTTTGATTTCTCCTTCATATTTGAATGAGATCCTTGCTGGGTACAGTAATCTGGGCTGTAGGTTTTTCTCTTTCATCACTTTAAGTATGTCCTGCCATTCCCTTCTGGCTTGAAGAGTTTCTATTGAAAGGTCAGCTGTTATCCTTATGGGGATCCCCTTGTGTGTTGTTGCTTTTCCCTTGCTGCTTTAAATATTTGGTCTTTGTGTTGGATCTTCATTAATTTGATTAATATGTATCTTGGGGCGTTTTGCCTTGGGTTTATCCTGTTTGGGACTCTCTGGTTTTATTGGACTTGGATGGCTATTTCCTTCCCCATTTTAGGGAAGTTTTCAACTATTATCTCCTCAAGTATTTTCTCACACCCTTTCTTTTTGTCTTCTTCTGGGACTCCTATGATTCGAATGTTGGGGCATTTAACATTTTCCCAGAGGTGTCTGAGGTTGTCCTCATTTCTTTTAATTCTTTTTTCTTTTTTCCTCTCTGCTTCATTTATTTCCACCATTCTATCTTCCACCTCACTTATCCTATCTTTTGCCTCAGTTATTCTACTGCTGATTCCTTCCAGAGTGCTTTTGATCTCATTTATTGCATTATTCGTTATTGATCGGCTCTTCTTTATTTCTTCTTCTTCTGCTGCTGCTAAGTCGCTTCAGTCGTGTCCGACTCTGTGTGACCCCATAGATGGCCTCCTACCAGGCTCCTCTGTCCCTGGGATTCTCCAGGCAAGAATACTGGAGTGGGTTGCCATTTCCTTCTCCAATGCATGAAAGTGAAAAGTGAAAGTGAAGTCGCTCAGTTGTGTCTGACTCTTAGCGACCTCATGGACTGCAGCCTACCAAGCTCCTCTGTCCATGGGATTTTCCAGGCAAGAGTACTGGAGTGGGGTGCCATTAGGTCCTTGTTAAACATTTCTTGCATCTTCTCAATCCTTGTCTCTAGTCTATTTATCCTTAACTCCATTTTGTTTGCAAGATTTTGGATCATCTGTACTATCATTATTCTGAATTCTTTTTCAGGTAGACTCCCTATCTCCTTCTATTTTGTTTGGTTTGGTGGGCATTTATCATGTTCCTTTACCTGCTGAATATTCCTCTACCTTTTCATTTTGTTTATATTGCTGTGTTTGGGGTACCCTTTCTGTAGGCTGGAAGTTCGTGGTTCCTCTTTATTGGGGAGCCTGCTCCCTGTGAGTGGGGTTGGACTAGTGGCTTGTCAAGGTTTCCTGGTTAGGGGAGCTTGCATCTGTGTTCTGGTGGGTGGAGCTGGATCTCTTCTCTCTGAAGTGCAATTAAGTGTCCAATAGTGAGTTTTGGGGTGTCTATGGGTTTGGCATGGCTTTGGGGAGCCTGTCTTTTAATGATTAGGGCTGTGTTCCTGCTTTGCTGGAGAATTAGCGTTTTATGTCTTGCTCTGGAGCTTGCTGGCTCTTGGGTGGAGCTTGGTTTCAGTGTAGGTATGGAGGCTTTTGGGTGAGCTCTTGTCTATTAATGTTCCTTGGAATCAGGCATTCTCCAATGTTCTCAATTTCTGGAGTTAAGCCTCCTGCCTCTGGCTTTCAGTATTATTTTTAAAGTAGCCTTAAGACTTCTCCATCCTTACAGCATAGATGATAAAACATCTAAGTTAATGGTGAAACAATTCTCCACAGTGAGGGACACCCAGAGAGATTCACAGAGTTACATGGAGAAGAGAAGAGGGAGGAGGGAGATAGAGGTAACCAGGAGGAGAAGAGGGGGAGTCAAAAGGGGAGAGAGCAATATAGCCAGTAATCAATTCCCTAAGTGCTCTCCACAGTCTGGAACACCCAGAGAGATTCAGAGTTACACAGAGAAGAGAAAGGGGAGGGAGGAGATAAAGGTGACCTGGGAGAGAAAAGGCAGAGTCAAAAGTGAGAGAGCAGTCAAGCCAGTAATCACACTGCTAAGTGAAAATGGATACTGAATATTAGCTTCTTAAAGGTACAAAACTGTTAACAAATACCAAAAAAGCAAAGATTAAAAATCTAGAGTAGAGGTTATATTCTCAAAAAAACAATATTAAAAATACGAACAAAATCAATCACAAAAATTAACAAAAATATATATGTGAAATTTGCTTTAGAACTAGGGTCTTTTTTTTTGCAAGAAAATAGTATGTTATAAAAATGAAAATTAAAGGAGTAATAAAGAAATTAAAAAAAATTAAAAAGTGATAACAGTAAAATATATCTAGGAATTTCTCTGCAGCTGTTGTGGGCAGTGTGGGGTCAGTTCAGTTTCAGATAGTTCCTTGTTCCAGCCTGTAGTTGTCCTCAAAGTCTATAGGCCCCCTCCAATGCTTAGTCAGTGTCAACCACAGGGTTTTAATCTGTTGCCCCTGTCACTTCCAGAGCAGTTCCCTCTTCTTTGTGTATTTTGGCTTCCTTTTTTGCAAGTCTCTTCAGTGTCTAATTTCAATCCTGACACAAGCGGGTGAAGGTGGTCACTTATTTAGGCTCACTTGTTCAGTTGTGTTGTGGGGAGGGAGAGACACTGCAAACAAATATCGCTTGTGTGTGTGGGGAGTGTTTGAAGTGTCTGGACCACACTGGGTTTGCCCCAGCTCACTGTGGCATGTGCTTCCTGGGTCTACACTGCTCAGGCTCTAGGGTGCTCTGCAGGGGCACTGTCCAAAGTAGGGTCTGCATTTCGTGCACTTCCCAGGTCTAAGCTGCTCAGGTTCTCGGGTACTCTGCAAGGGCACAGACTCAGTTGGGTGTGCGTTTTGTGCTCTTCCCAGGTCTGAGCAGCTAAGACAACCAGGTGCTTGGTTAGCACACTGTCCCAGGTGGGCTGTGCATCTTAATCACCTCCTTGTTCCCAGCCGCTGGGTTTCCCGAGTGTGCCGTGAGAGCACCGTCTCAAGTGTGCTGTGTGTCTCCTCTGGGGAGCTGATCTCAGGCTCTGACCCTCCTGGCAGATGTCAACCGTCCAGGGTCCCAGGAAGACATGGTTAGCAACCGGGAGCCTGCTCACAGTTTGGTGGAGGACGCTGGTCTCTGGGGCTGAGATTGCAGCAGCCTCTTGCCTTCCGGCTCTGGCTGTCGTTCACATGCCTTTCTGCCTCTGGCAGCGGGTGGCCTGGGTGGGGGGGCGGAGGGAGGGGGCTGTATGCAACCAGCTAGCTGTAGGCAATGGCACCGCACTCCAGTACTGTTGCCTGGAAAATCCATGGACAGAAGAGCCTGGTAGGCTGCAGTCCATGGGGTCGCTAAGAGTCAGGCACAACTGAACGAATCCAATTTGACTTTCCACTTTCATGCATTGGAGAAGGAAATGGCAACCTACTCCAGTATTCTTGCCTGGAGAATCCCAGGGATGGGGGAGCCTGGTGGGCTGCCATCTATGGGGTCGCACAGAGTCGGACACGACTGAAGCGACTTAGCAGCAGCAGCAGCAGCAGCTCTCCTTTGGTATTCACTCAATCCTTTGTTCTGTGAGTAGGCCAGGCTGTACGTTAGAGCCTTTCACAGGAAAGTTCTCTCTTTTTTTGCTCTCTGGTGCTCCCACAGTTTGAGTTGCTGTCTCACGTTGGCTCCCTCAGATCATTCTCAGAGCATTCAAGCCTGGTCCTTACTCTAAGCTCTGATTATGCAGCTGCGCCTCCCTGTCCAGCCCCTGCTTGCTGGTGGAGGACACGAGCATCTGGGCTACTTCTCTGCTGGCAGTTGCGGTAGGTGCATATTCTTTGTGTGTGTTTTTTTTTTTTTTTCCCCTCCCGGTTATGTTGCCCTCTGAGATTCCAAAACTCCCCATAGACCCACCTGTGACAGGATTTCCTACTGTTTGGAAACTTCTCCTTCATGACTCCCTCCCCGGGTCAGGTCTCTGTCCCTAACTCTTTTGTCTCTTCGTCTTTTATATTTTGTCCTACCTCTTTTCAAAGATAATGGGCTGCCTTGCTGGGTGCCTAGTGTTCTCCCCCAGTGTTCAGAAGTTGTTTTGTGGAAGTTGCCCAGCATTCAAATGATCTTTTCATGAATTTGTGGGGGAGAAAGTGGTCTCTCCACCCTATTCCTCCACCATCTTGGGACCACCCCAAAGCCTGCATTTTTTAAAAGCATTAAGCCCATTAATGCTTGTCATTCAACTTTTAAAAAAGCAAATCCCTCTCCATGACACCAGTTGGGTAAACAGATGTTCTGGTTATTTCTTGCCTAACAAACCACTGCATAATTTAATGGCTTAAAATAATGATGTTTATTTATTTTGCCCCTGAATCTGAAGTCTGGCCAGGGGTTGGCAGGGACAGCATGTCTCTGTGATGAGACCTTGGACAAGTTTATTGTGCGCTGCCTACTGTGAGTCACTTCCAAGGTGGCTCATTCATAGAGCTGTAAGTCTGGTGGCTCAGCTAAACTCTTGGTCAGAGCCTCCTTTTCTCTCAAAATGAGCCCCCCCTCCCTGCAGGCTGCTTGGGCTTCCTCAGAGTATGGTAGCTAGATTCCAAGAATGAAGTCTTAAGAGACAAGAAGGAAATAGAAGCTGCCAGTTGGTAAGGACTGATCTTGGAAACTGGCGTGGTGTCACTTTTGCTTTAATGTTTTGGTCAAGTTGTCATGGAGATCAGATTCTAGATGAGGGGCCCTAGACTGCTCCTCTTAATGAGAGGCCTGTCAAAGAATTTTGGGTTCATGTTTTGAATATGGCACAGCAGATGGTATATATATTGTGTGTATGTATGCTCCGTATGTCTCACTCTTTGTGACTCCATAGACCATAGCCCACTAGGTTCCTCTGTCCATGGAATCTTTCAAGGCAAGAGTACTGGAGTGGGTCACCATTTCCTACTCCAGGGGATCTTCCTTCTCTTGTGTTTCCTGCACTGGCAGGTGGATTCCTTACCACTAGCACCACTTGGAAGCCCATGGTATGTAGGGGTTCTCCAAGTCTGGCTATATTTTAGAAACATTTGAAGTTAGAAATAAAGTACTGATACTTCTGACTGAGGCAGGAGGTAGATGGGCTCTACCCAGGGTAAAGAGTTAGGAGATTCATTCTCTGTGGACCAAATCTCTAAGACAAGGCTAGCAGGACAATTAAGAGATGAGGCTAGGCCCTATCCCAACCATATATTTCTCATTTTTGAAGTCAGGAGACCATCCCAACCACAAATATGCAGGAGAGCTCCTTGAAAGTTAAAAGGGGAGTTATGTTAAGAGTTGCTCTACCCATCAGTTCAATTCAGTTCAGTCACTCAGTTGTGTCCAACTCTTTGCGACTCCATGGACTGCAGCACACCAGGCTTCCTTGTCCATTACCAACTCCCAGAGCCTGCTCAAACTCATCCATTGCATTGGTGATGCTATCCAACCATTTCATCCTCTGTCATCCCCTTCTCTTCCTGCTTTCAATCTTTCCCAGCATCAGGGTCTTTTCCAAGGAGTCAGTTCTTCACATCAGGTGGCCAAAGTATTGGAGTTTCAGCTTCAGCATCACTCCTTCCAATGAATATTCAGTACTGATCTCCTTTAGGGTGGACTGGTTGGGTCTCCTTGCTGTCCAAGGGACTCTCAAGAGTCTTCTCCAACACCACAGGTCAAAAGCATCAATTCTTCAGTGCTCAGCTTTCTTTCTAGTCCAACTCTCACATCTGTACATGACTACTGGAAAAACCATAGCTTTGACTAGATGGTTCTTTGTTTGTAAAGTAATGTCTCTTCCTTTTAATATGCTGTCTAGGTTGGTCATAACTTTTCTTCCAAGGAGCAAGCGTCTTTTAATTTCATGGTGGCAATCACCATCTGCAGTGATTTTGAGCCCCGCAAAATAAAGTCAGCCACTGTTTCCACTATTTCCCCATCTATTTGCCATGAAGTGATGGGACCAGATGACATGATCTTCGTTTTCTGAATGTTGAGTTTTAAGCTAACTTTTTCACTCTCCTCTTTCACTTTCATCAAGAGGCTCTTAGTTCCTCTTTGCTCTCTGTGATAAGAGTGGTGTCATCTGCATTTCTGAGGTTATTGATATTTCTCCCGGCAATCTTGATTCCAGCTTGTGCTTCATCCAGCCCAGCAGTTCTCATGATGTACTCTTCATATTAGTTAAATAAGCAGACTGACAATATACAGCCTTAATGTACTCCTTTCCTGATTTGGAACCAATCTGTTGTTCCATGTCCAGTTCTAGCTGTTGCTTCTTGACCTGCATATAGATTTCTCAGGAGGCAGATCAGGTGGTCTGGTATTCCCATCTCTTTAAGAATTTTCTACAGTTTGTTGTGATCCACACGGTCAAAGGCTTTGGCGTAGTCAATAAAACAAAAGTAGATGCTTTTCTGGAACTCTCTTGCTTTTGTGATGATCCAGCAGATGTTGGCAATTTGATCTCTGGTTCCTCTGCCTTTTCTAAATCCAGCTTGAACATCTGGAAGTTCACAGTTCACATACTTTTGAAGCCTGGCTTGGAGAATTTGAGCACTACTTTGCTAGTGTGTGAGATGAGTGCAATGTGTGGTAGTTTGAACATTCTTTGGCGTTGCCTTTCTTTGGGATTGGAATGAAAACTGACCTTTTCCAGTCCTGTGGCCACTGCTGAGTTTTCCAAATTTGTTGGCATATTGAGTGCAGCACTTTCACAGCATCATCTTTTAGGATTTGAAACAGCTCAACTGGAGTTCCATAACCTCCACTAGCTTTGTTGGTAGTGATGCTTCCTAAGACCCACTTGATTTCACATTCTAGGATATCTGGCTCTAGGTGAGTGATCATACCTGTAGCCCTCTTTGGTAGATCCACCTTGGGTAAGAGATGTGCACATACACATGGGAAGATCCTGAAATATTCCAAATATGGACTGTGAACTAGGCAAATCAAAATGATGGGCAAAGGAAAACTGGAAGAAATGTCCCATAAAAGTAACTTAAACTACCCTGAGGGCATGACTCAGGGACTTTCTCTGAGTTCTCCCATGTGTCTATCCCCACATACTGTAGTTTTTTTTTCTTTTTTTCCTCCTAATAAACACTGCTTTTTTCACTACTTTCTTTCTGAAAGTCCCTTTCTGCAAAGTCAAAGGGCCAGGGCCTTGTCACTGATCATTGGTCTAGTGGCTAGGATTTGATGCTTTCCCAACCTCTGGTTGGAAATTCAAACGCTGCTTTATCACTGCAGGCCAAAGCCGGAGGCTCAGTTAAGTTCAATTCAGTCGCTCAGTCATGTGAACCCTTTGTGACTCCATGGACTGCAGCACACCAGGCTTTCCTGTTTGTCACCAACTCCCAGAGCTTGCTTAAACTTATGTCCACTGAGTCGGTGATGCCATCCAACCAGCACATCCTCTGTTGCCCACTTCTCCTCCTGCCTTCAGTCTTTTCCAGCATCAGGGTCTGGGAAGGAGATGTTCCCCTCTTCGTTTACATAATTTTCCAATGAGTCAGTTCTTCACATCATGTGGCCGAAGCATTGGAGCTTCAGCTTCATCTTTAGTCCTTCCAATGAATACTCAGGGTTGACTTCCTTTAGGATTGATTGGTTTGATCTCCTTGCAGTCCAAGGAACTCCCAAGAGTCTTCTCCAACACCACAATTCAAAAGCATGAGTTGTTCGGTGCTCAGCTTTCTTTTTAACACTGAGGCTACCCAAGATCATATCTACCTCAAGAGATTCTGGTTTAATTGGGTGAGGAGAGGTTCAAGAATCTATATTTAACAAAATTTGAAGTGATCTTGACTGGCAACTTTGGTCTGTGGGTCAAAGCTCCTGTGTGCAAGGATTGACAGAAAGGGTAAAGATGAGGCTCCTCCAGCCATCCAGAGCTTGATGCAAGAAGACAGCTCAAGAAGCTGGCCTGACTTATCCTAACACCACTGCCTACAAGATAAATTGCTTTCAAAGGAGTATAGGGGGAAATCTTTCAAGTATATTGACCTGCCATCATCATACATGCTTTTTCTCATTTTACATTTTACCTGCAGTTTGTAAATAATTACAAAAAAAATCAATAATATGCCATATTGCCATAATCTAATTTGTCTTTTCTGATTGTGTGAAGGATGGGTAGGCGTCTGGCATCACATCTCCAGGCCTCGGAGAGCAATGTTAAACATTTATAGTGAACTTAATCATCTGTCAGAAATGTACAAAGCCATCATGTCTCATTAATAATTATTAAATCATTGAGTTGCACAGAAGGAGATGTTTCCCTCTTCACTTACATAATGACCAGTAACCACTAAAATGTGGGCTATTTGTGATGCATGACCAGCACATCTGATGGTGGAAATCTGTTGAAGAAATTAATAAAAAAATCTTATTAAGATATAGGCTTTTAGAAAGGAAGAAAACATGCATATAGATGCTGTATTATTCAGCCAGGCCAAAGAGATGCTCCCTCCCTGTTCAGAGTCAGGTTAAAATTCAGTCAGGTAATTGCTAAGAGTGAAGAGATGTGAAAGGAAATGATCTTATTTGCTTTCAGAGGTTAGATAACTCATTTCAAAATGCCCAGCTTCGCACTTTTATTCATAAGTATATGTATAATTTTATGAATAAAAGAGGTACATATTTTGATTTGGAATGAGGCTGGGATGGAAGGCGCAATTTTTCAAGACTTGCCTTTTATTTCTGATGATGTTTTTTTATTTCATAAGAATTTTTAATATCAGGCAATGTCATTTTAGCAACATATAATACAAGAATTGAATTACATCCATTGTAGATCCCACCTCCTGCCTCCCAATATTCAGTCCAGAGAATGTAAAGATTTAGCCTTTAACAATTTTGCAAGCTATATTTGTCTTTACAGCAGCTGATATTACCAGCAATTTGTATTTTTCATTTTCAATCTTAAACTTTCTTCATTCTGAGTAAAAGTGAAGCTTCCTAATCTATACATGTGACAATTACATGATCTAATCAACTAAGGTGGTGGATTAAGTTTGTGTGGAATTGTTATGAATATCACACACTATCTGATTTGCTCTGACATGACATTCTGTGCCATCAACTTTCCTTTAGTCAAACTTTTGGAATCTTTCACATGTTGCTCCTTACCATGCTAAGGCTGGGCTTTGGCAAAAAGTTGTATGTTTAATAAAACACACAATATTAGCCTTCATTCCAGAGTTGACTCATTGGAAAAGACTCTGATGCTGGGAGGGATTGGGGGCAGGAGGAGAAGGGGAAGACAGAGGATGAGATGGCTGGATGGCATCACTGACTCGATGGACGTGAGTCTGAGTGAACTCGGGAGTTGGTGATAGACAGGGAGGCCTGGCGTGCTGTGATTCATGGGGTCGCAAAGAGTCGGACACGACTGAGCGACTGATCTGATCTGATTAGCCTTCATTCTCCCAGTTCTATGCCAATACTCAGTTGCCATGTTGCTTCCCACCATTAGTTATTCCTCTGCACAATTGTTAAACACAGCCTTCCCAAAGATGCTTGAGCCACTGTGGGCTGAAGCACTGGTTAGTTGGCACTTATGAGGAAATCATCAGATTATCTCGTGCATATTACCATGTCTCCCAGAGGTTTTGGGAAGCAGAACCACATCTAAAATACTTCTTAAAATTTGGTAAGATTGACTTTCATGTTAGTTTGTCTGAACAGATTAATATATTTCTCTCCCTCTATTACTCATAAAGCTTCCCTGAGCTTCCCTGGTAGCTCAGTCGGTAAAGAATCTGCCTGCCACACAGGAGACCAGGGTTCAATCCCTGAATTGGGAAGATAACCTGGAGAAGGAAATGGCAACCCAATCCAGTATTCTTGCCTGGAAAATCTCATGGGCAGAGGAGCCTGGTGGGCTACAGTCCGTGAGGTTGCAAGGGTTTGACATTACTTGGAAGCTGCATTATCCATAAATTATTCAGATCACTTAAAAGAGTACATTTAATTTTTCAAAACACCATAAATAGGATTAATTGAGATTTGTGTATATTGAAGAATCCTTTTATTCTAGGGATAAATTCCTCTTGATCATGGTATATGATCTTGTGGCTGTTGGATTCTGTTTGCTAGTACTTTGTTGAGGACTCTTGTGTCTATGTTCATTAGTGATGTTGGTCTGTAATTTTCTTTTTTTGTGTGTGTGACATCTTTATCTGGTTTTGGTATCAGGGTGATGGTGACCTTGTAGAACAAATTTGGGAGTGATGGCCATAGAATCTGTCATACAGAGTGAAGTAAGTCAGAAAGAAAAAAAATAAATGTTATATATTAATGCATATATGTGGGGTCTAGAAAAATGGTACAGATGAATCTATTTTCAGGGCAGAAACAGAGACACAGACATAGATAACAGACATGTGGATGCTGTGGGGTAAGGGGAGAGTGGGACTAAATGGGAGAATAGGATTGACATATATACGCTACTGCGTATGAAATAGATAGCTACTGGGAACCTGCTCTAAAGGACAGGAAGCTCAGCTTAGTGCTCTATGATGACCTGGATGGGTGGGATAGAGAAGGGGAGGGAGGTCCATGAGCAAAAGTGAAAGTGAAAGCTGCCTGCCCAGTCATGTCCGACTCTGCGACCCCATGGCCTCTACAGTCCATGGAATTCTCCAGGCCAAAATACTGGAGTGGGTAGCTTATCCCTTCTCCAGGGGATCTTCCCAACCCAGGAATCGAACAGGGGTCTGTTGCACTGCAGGTGGATTCTTTACCAACTGAGCTATCAGGGAAGCCCCACAAGCGAGGCGGGTATATACATATATATATATATATATATATATATATATATATATATATAATATATTTAGCTGATTCACTTTGTTATATAACATAACATTGTAAAGCAATTATACCCACATATATATATATATATATATATATATATTCACACACACACACACACACACACACATATATAAAAGAATTAGGTTAGAAACAAAGAGAAAAGTTATTGGTGGAGGTATGAAAAAAAGCCGGGAATGAAGGCAAAACAAAAATGCAGGGTATGCAATCTGTTACTCTTGAAACAGATGGGCCTCAGATTGTTCTGTAAGTATTCTAGTAACTAAATGAGAAGGAACATCTGATTGGCTATACTATTTAGAGTACATGAGAATAAAAACAAATCCATCTCTAAGGAGAGGCACAATTCATTTTGATGTTATGGTAAGAATAACATTCTTTCTTGGATTCACCCTAATGAGCACACCATATAATACAGCAGTGTCCTCAGCATCCTCTATGTAGTGACCTGGGATTCCACTGGGGTGTCTCTTGTGTTTCTCAATGTAGACTGATGATGTCACACCAAAGCCCAAGTCAGTATGCAAAGGAAAAGGGGCAAAAACAGTCTTTGTTCGCAATTTCTGCTTGTCTAGCTTAATTTAAGAGTGAACTTTAGAATATCTGGATGGAAGGATAAAAACGATAGATTTTACACATTCTCCAAAAACACTTATTTTTCTTTAAATTCAGCTTTTGATAAATACCAGAAGCCAGCAGCATGTTTAATGTTCTGGGCAAATGTTTAAGGTATTTACATTTTGTGTCAGCATTGCAGAATGAATCCAGAGACCCTAACAGCTAGGTAAGGGGGGTAAGGTTGACACACCCTATGGAAACTGAGCTGCTGAGGGAGGGCTTACCTGAATCAATGTTAGTTCCACTCAGGTGAGAGGTGAGCTGAAAGAATCTCTGTGTGCAAGGGCAGAAGGCTGAACTGTGATTTTCTCTTTCTAAGTATTTTTGCAATTTCTATTGCAGGAAAATGAGAATCAAAGAAGTGGGGCCAACAAATGATAATAGTCAAGGTGAGTCATTGCCAAAGGCAGAGGGAGCAAGGAAGTAAGATGGCTGATTTGTTCTGGCAAAGCATTTGATTTATTTGTCGCTTTATTCATGCAATAACTAAAAACACGTGATTTAGTCCTCTATTTTTTTTCATTCTCATCTTCAACAAATAGATTAATCTTTCTATGCCTTCCCCTGGATGTTTTGGAGCTCACTATTTGTTTTCCACTTCTCAGCACAAATGACTCTAAGAGAGCAGGTGGCCAAGCCTATTCACATGGTCATATAAGAACTTCAATACTGTATTCTGGTAATGACAGAAATCCTGGTCTCATGGTCTCCATCTTCTCATTTTTAAATTGAGTAATAAGATAATGGCTAGGAATTACTGTTAGCAACACAGATAGGAGAGGGTCATTCTAACTTCCTCACTAGAATAATTGTTGGGAAGCCATAATTTTATGCTGAATAATTTTGAGACCTAATTACTGAATCTGCAAGGCTGTTTTTTAAATGCCAGTAATGGTAGAAAAAGATCCTTTATTCTTGAAGACCAGCAGGGTACTAGCAGTACAGAATGTTCTCATTAAAACTTCCCTTCTCTTTTTAAAATAGATGATCAAGGACACCCCAGTGTTTCCATCATTTCAGGAGATGTATACATACATGAGGAGCGGTACATAGGAAGACTCAAATCTTTACAATGACACATGGAAGTTCACAGAATAAGAGAAAATTGTATCTGGAAGGGAATGGCTAGCCAAGCCTCACTTTGCAGGTGAGGAAACTGATCTACAAGGGAGGCAGTACTTATAAATGTCATAAAGTTCACAGCAGAGCAAGTCTTGAGCTCAGGGCTCCTCTTTATGAATCTAGTGGTTGTCCCATTCCTCCTTTGTTCCTACAGTGTCTGCTTGATGTTGCCACAACGCGCTCAGACTCGGTGAGGTGGATGGTGACTATCATGGTAATGTCATCTGAAGAAAATGCACAACCTAAAAGTTGAGAGTTATGTTTTATTTGGTGGACTTTCTGAGGACTTCAAGTCCAGGATCAGCATCTCAGATAACACTGAGAAAACTGTTCTAAAAAGACAACAGAGGTGGGGGGCAGGATATCCAGGAGATTTTGCAACAAAAACCAGATAGTTGGAACAGGATCTACCTGACCCAGGAATCGAACCGGGGTCTCCTGTATTACAGGTGGATTCTTTACCAACTGAACTATTAGGGAGTCTGGTGGGCTTCCGCCTATGGGGTCGCACAGAGTCAGACACGACTGAAGTGACTTAGCAGCAGCAGCAGCAGCAAAAGATTACTATTAATGAAAGAAAACCAGATATCCCAGGTTAAGGAATTTAGCACTTTCCTATGTATGGGAAGATGCAAGATTCTAGGCTCACTAAAATCATTCCTTTGATATGCACCTCAGCTGCCTGGGGCCAGTGTGCTGTGCTTTCTCATCCTGTGTCTCCTCTGGATGCACAGTTGAGTGGCTGCAGACAAACCCCATCCTTGTCTCCATGCTGAGTTCCCTCAGGGGTCACCATCTCAGCAGCTGAAGTGTGATGACTTGATGGCTGCAACATCCTTTGTTTACTGATACAGCAGGTAATATTTTAGTTCTCAGTAATTATGTTCCCCTTTGCTACTGGGTATGCTGTACAGTGAGTTGTGTGAGAGGAGGTTTGCTGGTGCCCTTTGGAAAAGCTTTGCCTTTCTGATAAGATAAGGCACTTGAGATACAAGCCCCTTTGCTAGTACTTCCCTTGCTTTCTCTTTTGGATAGTCCCATGGGAAGATGCAAAGTGGATGCAAAGCTTAGAGCTATGACAGGTCCTCTTGTGTCCATAAAAGCAGATTGCTGCCTTTGTATTGATACCTGCAGATTAGGAGGAGAAAATCAGTCTCATCCTTGTGGACATAATTGATATTCTGAGCACCTGTGACTGAGTACTTGCCTGCTAAGTTGCTTCAGTCATGTCTGACTTTTTGTGACCCCATGGACTGTAGCCCACCAAGCTCCTCTGTCCATGGAATTCTCCAGGCAAGAATACTGGAGTGGGTTGCCATGCCCTCCTCCAGGGGATCTTCCTGACCCAGGGATCGAATCCCTGTCTCCTGCATTGCACACGGATTCTTTACTGCTGAGCCACCGGGGAAGCCCCTGTGACTGAGTACACCTTTTAATTAGGTTAGCGGAACACTCCCTTGATTTAGGCCAGGCAGGAGGGTGCTTGATATATTTGAGAATAGACAAGGGACACATGTGTTTGGAGAGCAGTGAATGAGAGGGAGTAGAGAAGGAGATGAGGTTATGAGGTAAGGGGAGACCAAATCAGGCAGGGTTTTATAGCTTGGTAAGGACTTTAGCTCAGTAAGCGGGAAATCCTTGGAGAGGTGTAAGCAGAAGCATGCTGTGTTCTCACTTACGTGTAACTAAATTGCTCAGGCTGATAGGCTGAAAATAGATTGTTGAGGTCAAAGATAGAGTCAGAAAAACCTATGGGGAATCTATTGACATAATCCAGGGGAAAGATGGAGATAGCTTAGCCAAGACAGTAGGGGTAAAACTGTCTAGAAATCATCAGAATCTTGATAAACTCTAAAGGTAAAGATAAGTCTGAATCTTAACATAATAATGAGAAAGATAAAGAAAGATAAAGATAGATAGAGACAGAGAAGGGGGAGACAGAGAGACAGAGAGAGAGATCTAAGCCAATTACAAGGTTTTGGGCTTGAGCAACTGTAAGGAGAAAGTTGCCATGAACATGACCTAGTTGGGGAAGACAACAAGAGGAATGAAAGTTGGGGGAATGATCAGGAGTTCCGTTCTGGACATGTTAAGTTTGAGGTGCCTGTTACACTTAATGGTAGTGATGTTAGCTTGGCTGTCAGATTATTAAGTCTGAAGTTCAGGGGAGAAATCCATGCTGGAGATGTAAATTTGAGAATTTTTATCATATTGATTGTATTTATAGACATGGAGCTAGATGTGATCTGTAAAGGGGTAAGTATGGAAGGCAAAGAGAAGAGATGCAGACATTGGTCTCTGAAGTGCCTCAACATTTAGAAGTGAGGAGAAACTGGAGTCTGAAAATGAGTATCCAGGAAGGCAAGAGGAAAATCAGGAGAGAGGGTGATCCTGGTGGCCAAACCAAGAAAGTGTTCAAGGAGGAAAGGTTAATCAACCAGGCCAGCAAAGTCAAGTCAAGTTGGCTATAATCCCCAGCCAGGGTATAAGGGGATACTCTTATATTTTCCCTTCCAATATTTTCTAGTAGTCTTGGTGGGAGTGGAGAGAAGGAGAAGGAATACTTGCAATTCTTCAAGTTGCCTCTCACACCAGTCTGCTTGTTTAGAGTTCTTAATCTCTGCTTGAGCTCTGACTACTCTGGCACTGTCCCATTTTGTTACCACATCACTAGACTGGAGACCTCCTTGGCCCTCCCCTCCCCCCAGTCCACCAATTCCAGGCTGCATGTGTGGCAGACTGAAGGAAAGATTTAAGGAAACTAGGGAGTGACATCATAGCATAAAATAGATGAATCATCAAGGATAGGCTGGGTTATGCTCTGGTAACAAACAACCCCAAATATCAATGAGTGAGATCAAGAAATAAAGTTCATCAGCTGGGCATGTAAGACTTGTACATTTCACTTTACATACATTTTGCCAAAATAGAACTGCAAATAAATATTAGGCTCTACTTAGTGACGTGCATGCTGAAGTATTTAGGGATGAAATGTATTGATGTCTCCATTTTTTTTGCTATACCATGTGTTTTGGGGGATCTTATTTCCCCATACAGCGATTGAACCTGGGCTCCCTGCAGTGGAAAGACTGGAGTCCTAACCACTGGGCAACCAGGGAATTCTCTTTGCAACTTACTTTGAAATGCATCCAAAAAAATAAAACATATTGAAGAATGGGTAGAAGGATGAAAGGATGGATAGATATGTCACCTTTTAAAACCTAACCTCAAATCTTATGCAACATGGTTTTCATATATTCTGTTTACAGAAACCATCATGAAGACTTGTTCAGAGTCAGGGGAAGGGGAAATAGATTCCAACTCTCCATGGGGGAAGTCGCAAAATACTGAAAGAGTATGTGAAGCTAGAGATATGCTGTGGTTGTTTTTAGAATATGTAGGCCACCACAGCAGCATCAAATATTTTTCTTAATGGGAATGTGTACACGAGCAGTGCTGAGGAAGCCTCCAACAGCTGCAGTGATGCTTGGTCATGGTGTAAGAAGAATTGAAGCTGATAGTCTTGATTAGGTAGGCAAGATTATTATTCCTATTTTTCATATGGGGAAGCTGACGAACAGGAGTTGATATATACGCCTAAGGTCATGAGCTTTCATAAAGGGAGCACCAGAAGTGGTTTCTAGTCTCCAGAACCTCAGCTCAGCTCTTGAGACAGCCAAGAGGTTCTTACCAAGACATGTGAGGCATTTCTTCAACCCATTGTAAGAGGCACAGAAGAATTTCGAAGACAGTGACCTGAGAGCTTTTATTTATCAAATGGAAAGGTGCTTTTTAGAAAAAGTGAAAATGCTGTGTTAGATCTTACTGCTATAATTAATTGTAGATCCTTTTGTTGAGGTCTTTGATTCAAAAGTCTACTCAATTAACTGAGAATCCTTAATATGAAACTCTAGGAGATTCTAGGAAGTATGCTGAATTTAATGAAGGAAAGAAAAACCTTTATTTCTTAGAGTTAATTCCTTAAGGAGTTACCAGGTGAATTGATGAAATGAGTTACTGACTTACTGCTTTCCCCTGTGTCTGATTTCTGTAAACCTTTAGTGATTATTGAATGAGAAGAGTACTCTCTTTCCTTAGAGATCTTCAGGTCAATAAGCGTTTATTGAAAACTGTCTATGTGCTAGAAACTATGTTATATTGGAGGAACACAATGCACACACCACAGTGACTCCTCTGAAGAAGCTTACATATAGTTCATTTGAACATCAAACAAGAAGTGCTATGATATCTAGATATGGATGCACTGGTTTGCTGGTATTGAAATTGGCTTGGGAGGGAAGGAGCAGTCCTGCAGCAGGGGATGCTAGACAGAGTCAGGAAGGAATTGTAGGAATTCCCCACACATAGCTGGTGGAAAACAAGCAGACTGCAATCTAATGTCTTTTGGAGCTTCATGCAATCCAAAATTAACTGAAATGGTAAGGGTGGTGAATGGGTTTCCCCGATGGCTCAAGTGGTAAGGAATCCACCTGCAATGCAGGAGACACAAGAGATGTGAATTTGATCCCTGTGTCAGGAAGATCCTGTGGAGAGGGAAATGACAACTAACTCCAGTATTCTTGCCTGGAGAATCCCATGGACAGAGGAGCCTGGTGGGTTACAGTCCATGGGTTCACAAAGAGATGAACATGACTGAGCACTCAAGCATGCACCTGAGGGTGGTGAATAAAATTAATTTCATCTTCTTCTGATGTAGTAGATTTCATTTGTCCAGCTCAGTAGATTTTCTTGGCCAATATCATCTTTTTTGGACTAGATATGAAATTCATCTATTTTCTCATTTGCTTAAAACAAAGAAAAACGTTATAAATACTTATAATGAGTTTAGTTCAGTCGCTCAGTCATGTCCAAGTCCTTGCAACCCCATGGACTGCAGCACACCAGGCTTCCCTGTCCATTACCAACTCCTGGAGCTTACTCAAACTCATGTCCATTGAGTTGGTGATGCCATCCAATTGTCTCATCCTATGTTTTCCCCTTCTCCTCCTGCCTTCAATCTTTCCCAGCATCAGGGTCTTTTCCAATGAGTCAGTTCTTCACATCAAGTGGCCAAAGTATTGGAGTTTCAGCTTCAGCATCAGTCCTACAAATGAATATTCACTGATTATTTCCCAAAACCTCCTCGCTTGGTCCATAGAGCTGAAATTTCCATACTTGATCAATATTAACCTTTCAAGTTGGTTTGGATTTTGGGTGCATGGATTACTCAGTCTTTAAGGACTAATTGCTTTAGTTATTCCAGGGAGGGATTTGATTCCACTTTTAAGTGTGTTTCTCTTTGTTGTCTCCTCTCTAAATAGGAAGATGGGTTGTGTCTTGCTTTAACTGTGACTTCTCAGTTTCTAACAAATTTGGTCTGTGGCCACTGAAGAAAGTAGGATGAGAATCGTCAGACAGAAATTCCGAGTCTCAGCATCAGTCACAGGCATTGCACCCTCCTCTCCTGGGACACTTTCTGGGCTAATCCTCAGAGGTTTGTCCTATCTCAGGTTCTTAAATATGCCTGGGTAACCACCATATTTCAAATCCTGAAAGATGATGCTGTGAAAGTGGTGTACTCAATATGCCAGCAAATTTGGAAAACTCAGCAGTGGCCACAGGACTGGAAAAGGTCAGTTTTCATTCCAATCCCAAAGAAAGGCAACGCCAAAGAATGCTCAAACTACCGCACAATTGCACTCATCTCACACGCTAGTAAAGGGATGCTCAAAATTCTCCAAGCCAGGCTTCAGCTATTGTGAACCGTGAACTTCTAGATGTTCAAGCTGGTTTTAGAAAAGGCAGAGGAACCAGAGATCAAATTGCCAACATCTGCTGGATCATGGAAAAAGCAAGAGAGTTTCAGAAAAACATCTATTTCTGCTTTATTGACTATGCCAAAGCCTTTGACTGTGTGGATCACAATAAGCTGTGGAAAATTCTGAAAGAAATGGGAAAACCAGACCACCTGCCCTGCCTCTTGAGAAATCTGTATGCAGGTCAGGAAGCAACAGTTAGAACTGGACATGGAACAACAGATTGCTTCCAAATAGGAAAAGGAGTATGTCAAGGCTATATATTCTCACCCTGCTTATTTAACTTCTATGCAGAGTACATCATGAGGAACACTGGGCTGGAAGAAGCACAAGCTGGAATCAAGATTGCCCGGAGAAATATCAATAACCTCAGATATGCAGAAGACACTACCCTTATGGCAGAAAGTGAAGAGGAACTAAAAAACCTCTTGATGAAAGTGAAAGAGGAGAGTGAAAAAGTTGACTTAAAGCTCAACATTCAGAAAACGAAGATCATGGCATCTGGTCCCCTGGGAAATAGATGGGGAAACAGTGGAAACAGTGTCAGACTTTATTTTTGGGGGCTCCAAAATCACTACAGATGGTGACTGCAGCCATGAAATTAAAAGACGCTTACTCCTTGGAAGGAAAGTTATGACCAACCTAGATAGCATTCCTTTGCCAAAAAAAAGCAGAGACATTACTTTGCCAACAAAGGTCTGTCTAGTCAAGGCTATGGTTTTTCCAGTGGTCATGTATGGATGTGAGAGTTGGACTGTGAAGAAGGCTGAGCACCAAAGAATTGATGCTTTTGAACTGTGGTGTTGGAGAAGACTCTTGAGAGTCCCTTGGACTGCAAGGAGATCCAACCAGTCCATTCTGAAGGAGATCAGCCCTGGATTTCTTTGGAAGGAATGATGCTAAAGCTGAAACTCCAGTACTTTGGCCACCTCATGTGAAGAGTTGACTCATTGGAAAAGACTCTGATGCTGGGAGGGATTGGGGGCAGGAGGAGAAGGGGACGACAGAGGATGAGATGGCTGGATGGCATCGCCGACTTGATAGACATGAGTTTGAGTGAACTCCGGGAGCTAGTGATGGACAGGGAGGCCTGGCGTGCTGCAATTCGTGGGGTTGCAAAGAGATGGACACGACTGAATGACTCAACTGAACTTAACCACCACACGTCATGGCAAGACATACATAAAAAAGCCACTCATGACTTAAATCCCCAACAACAGGGGAATGTCTTCTTAAGATATGGCACAGTCATGCTACTGAACATACTGCTTTGTTTAAAATCAATGAGGTAGCTCTCTATGTTCTATCAGAGATCTCTGAGATGTGTGTGGTCTGTTAAGTTGCTTAGTCATGTCTGACTCTTTGCAACACCATGAACAGTAGCCTACCAGGATCCTCTGTTCATGGAATTCTCCAGGCAAGAATACTGGAGTGGGTAGCTATTTCTTTCTTCAGGGTGTCTTCCAGACCCAGGGATCAAAACCACATCTCCTGCATTGGCAGGCAGATTCTTTACCATCTGAGCCACCAAGGTAGTCCAAAGATGTACTGTCAAGTAAAAAAATTGAGCTGCAGAGCAATGTATGACACTGTTTATATGAAGTTACTTTCATATAATAGTACTCTGTATTTCATGGGTCCACATATGTGGATGTAAATGGAAGGAGAAGCTCTGGAGCAAGACACCAAGAGATAGAAGTGGTTGTCTTCAGAAGATAGGATTGAGGTGATGGCCCAATTGGAGTTGAATCTTATCTGTAATAGTTGAGAGTTTTTGTTATTTGTCTTTTTGTTGTTTTTAGGGAAGAGACCCTACTCATATATTACCCATGTGACTTTAAAAGCTAAATAGAAGTCAATTAGAAGTGGCTGTTTTAGGCAATGCTTGCCATGGTGGGGTTAATTAATTAAACAAAAGGCCATTAGACAGATGTGATTCTACTGCTGTGGTATTGTGTGTGGAGTGAGGGAGGGGGAGACATTTTCCTCTATCTTTCTAGGTCTTCTATCTGGTCCAAGAATTAAATTGACACAAGACAGATTAACAGGGGAAGATCAAACAAAAGTTTAATAGCACATTGTGAACTACAAATTGGCACTTGCCATCTACCTCTGCAAGGATTAAATCATGTGTTGCTGCTGCTGCTGATTTTCAACATCCCCCTGAAAGTAGTTCAGGGTGGAGAGTAGAAATGAGGCACTTTGTGCTGGGGGCCGGGGGAGCGTTTGGCAGAACAGGTCTTCAGATAGTTAGGTATTTTCAGGAGCTGATTTTATGAGCCCAATTCTGGTATCGTCCCATATCTAGAAAAAGCACTAAAATCCTTCATGATGATGACTGTTTCTCATGACTAGCAAAAGGTTCAAGAGACTAGTAGAAACCTTCTGAAAAAACAAATATGCTTGATTGCATGTACTCCTCCTTCACCAAGATCACATAGATACTGACCAGCCCCCCTACCTCTTAGAGCAGTTTCTCAGAGCTACATGAGGTGCCGTCTCTCAGAATGCAGCCCTCATTTTGCCCCAAATAAAACTTAACTCGAAACTTTCATGTTGTGTGTGTGTGTGTGTTTCAAGTTGACAATCTGTACCTGTTACAATGCATCACTTGCCAAAATGGGAGACCTTAAATACCATTGTCAGCTAAAGACTAAAGGGGATGTTGGGGGTAGAGGTTGGGACTTCAAAGGGGAGGAAGGAAATTCACATGGGGTTGGAAAGGCAAATGTTTGGTAAAAAAATAAAAAGGTTTGCTGAGCCCTACAGAGACAATGGGACACAGAGTGGACTCTGATCTCTAGGCCCAGTTTCCCGACCACGTGTGTGTGTGCTCAGTCGGGTCCTACTCTCTGTGACCCCATGGACTGTAGCCCGCCAGGCTCCTCTGATCATGGGATTCTCCAGGCACGAATACTGAAGTGGGTAGCCATTTCCTCTTCAGGAGACCTTCCTGACCGAGGGATTGAACCTGCGCCTCCTGCAGGTGGATTCTACTGAGCCACTTGCACCTCACCCGTATTCCTTGCCGATCTTTGCGGTGATTAACGTATTCTGGGAACAGGCCCTCTATCAAGATTCCTTTAGGTGGTTAGGAGGAAGGTCAAAGTTTCTTCCTTAGTCTATTGGGCCTTGATTGTTTTTATTTATTTATTTTTTAATTTAATTTTATTTTTAAACTTTACAATATTCTATTGGTTTTGCCAAATATCAAAATGAATCTGCCACAGGTATACATGTGTTCCCCATCCTGAACCCTCCTCCCTCCTCCCTCCCCATACCATCCCTCTGGGTCGTCCCAGTGCACCAGCCCCAAGCATCCAGTATCGTGCATCGAACCTGGACTGGCGACTCGTTTCATATATGATATTATACGTATTTCAATGCCATTCTCCCAAACCATCCCACCCTCTCCCTCTCCCACAGAGTCCAAAAGACTGTTCTATACATCAGTGTCTCTTTTGCTGTCTCGTATACAGGGTTATTGTTACCATCTTTCTAAATTCCATATATATGCGTTAGTATACTGTATTGGTGTTTTTCTTTCTGGCTTACTTCACTCTGTATAATAGGCTCCAGTTTCATCCACCTCATTAGAACTGTTTTTAGTTCAAAATAATCCACATGCCGGATACATCTTGGTGTGGTAAATTTTGCTTCCCTTCAATGGCGACTCAAAATCTGAGTTTGTAAATGCCTTAAGATTATGAAATCAAAATGCTAAAGACAACCAATCACAAATGGCCAACTAGGCTCTAAGCCTTAGCCAATCAAATAATTTCCTTTTTTTGTTTCTATACTTTCTCTGTATAAATCTTTGCCCTGGCTCCTGTTGGAGGAGTTCTTTTAACCACTTCTGGTTTGGGACTGTTCAATTCGAACCAATTTTTCTTAAATAAACTCTTAAATAAGTCTTATCTTTTATTAGCAGAAAGGCTGAGAACCCCTCAAATCTGGTTCTACTGCTCATAGCTGTATTAATTTAGCAAGTCACTTATCTGCTGAGCCCAGTAACAACAACTTTGCAGGGTTGTTATGAGAATTATGTCTGATAATTTATGCAAAGCACCAGGCTCTTTTGCTTCCTACTCATGAATTTTGGATCCTGGCTTCATGCCCCTAGCTTCATTACCGGCTTTGGACTTGTCAGGGTTAGATACCCACTTGGAACCTCCAAAGTTCTATTGTTTTCAGTCCTGCAAGCCTGTGCCTCTGGTCAAAGGTCCTCTGAAATTTCTGTCAAGAGAGTCCCTCTCCCCAGTCCCTCTCCAGCCACACAGAATTCTACCTGCAGGGTCATTACCTCCCTGGGGTGAAGGAGGTAGCCTAACACACTTATAATTTATATTCCTCCATTAACACAATGAAGGATGTTTTCAGTTCTTGCATATTCTGAGGTGTAAGTCTCCTCTCCCAGTTGTTCTTTTATGGGAAGTAGGCCTTTGTAAATCAATGGCAGTTTTGCCTGAGACCAAACAACGGACCCAACAGAGCCTGCAGATTTGTTGGAGCAGGTACAAAGAAGGCAGGCTTTTCTGGGGTAAGTTGGCCAGTGACTTCCAGTAAGAGTGAGGCTGCTGCCTCTTCCTGTGAGACAGTGTAACTGGGAAGGGTTAATTTTAATTCCATATTGGATCTGCTTCTGTGACTTTAACTCTTATTTTGCCACTTTTGTTATTATAGGCATATATAATGGCCTGCCTCAGGGACCCCTGCTCACCCCCTTCCCCCTGACCCTTGGGCTAGGGTGCGTTTGTTTGCTTACAGGGAGATAGCCTGACCCTGCCCACCTGTGAAGGACTATGACATTCTTGAATTCTCTGTGTGGGAAATGGCACCCCTTGTCTGCTGCTGACCTGGGTGGCTCAGAAATTCACATTTGGGGGGCTGGAATTGCAGAAAATTGTGGCATATTTGTTTATTGATATGATAGGAGATATTCCATTTCCCACTACCTGTGAAATAACTGTAATATTGTAATAACTATAACTGTGATATTCCTGTAAATAACTGTAAGGAAGTGAAACTAACACATCCTCCTGCCTGAGGCTTACCATACTAGGAGATACTTGTAAGAAAAAAATGGTCTTTTTACTTTGTTTCCTCACCTTCCCACATCTCTGATTCATGAAAGAACCCGGCATCAAGGCCCTGACAAGGTGGTTATTTTGAGACATTCGTCTGCCATTTTCATGGTCAGCTGGCTCTCTGAATAAAATCATACTCTTTATCACAACACATCATCTCCCGGATTTATTAGCCTATTGTGCCTTGAGCAGAGGAAGCTTGAACTCGGTAACAAGAGGAGATATTCCCAAAATAGAACATTCACGGGTCAGTGGAGAGCCAGCGTGGTTCCTTCCTTCATACATGAAAGTGAAAGTTGCTTAGTTGCGTCTGACTCTTTGCAATCCCATGGACTATACAGTCCATGGAATTCTCTAGGCCACAATACTGGAGTGGGTAGCCTATCCCTTCTCCAGCAGATTTTCCCAACCCAGGAATTGAACTGGGGTCTCCTGCATTGCAGGCGGATTCTTTACCAACTGCCCTATGAGGGAAGCCTTCCCTTATACATATTTTGTTGTTTTACAAAATCATTTTCCTTTGAAACTTTCCAGGAAATGCAGTTTTTAAATTCGTTTTGTTTTCTCTTACCCTGCTGCTCTCTGCTCAAGTTCCTCTTTTCAACATTGCCAACAGAGCAATTTTGCTGCCTGCTTGTTGATTTACAGAATATGTTTGAGACCCAGGTTGCTTAGCTTTATTCCTTGCTGATAATATGAAGAATGTGAATTTCCTGTTGATGGAGATGAAGGCTTTTCTTGGATGTCTTTGGAAAAATGAACAGTCAGCTCAAGGCGGTGTTTACCCTGACTTCTGAAAGGGTTGGCTTCACCCACAAATGGTCTAACTGCTGTAGAACAGTGGGGGTTTAGAAAATCTGGCCTCTTTGTCCAGGAATCATTACTTCTTCCTCATTCTTTTGCCCTGAAATTTCCACTGTTAAGAGTCATACCCAGGGGTGATTCCAATAAGATTCATGGTGTGTTTCTGAACCAAAGTTGGGTCTACTTGCCCAAGCAGAGCAAAGCCATTCTACTGACAAGAAGTTGTCAGAGGGTCTTAGAAGATGCTCTCACCCATCTGCTAGGGCTTTGTGTTGCCTCCTCCTAAGTTGTACGCGGAGGGTGGAGGGCAGTCAGGACAGAGCATGACCCAGGGAACAGGGTCCCAGAGCAGGCTGCTGAGCTGGGGAGGCAGCTAGAGTTGTGGCTTCTCAGGGTCAATGTCTAGAGGAAACAAGGTTATACCTGGCAAAATAGGCAAAACATCAAGGCTGAAGAATAAAATGAGATTGGAGAAAAACAAGTCAGGGCACCTATGAATAAAAGCACAGAGAGGGCTGGCAGGTGGTGTATAAGTGGTGACGGTATAAGGTGCTCCACTTGTTAAATGGTCTTCATGAGGTGCGTTGAGTGTGGACAATGCACTGGCTCACAGGAGGGATGCTAGAACAGGCTACGGCATTGATCTGATAATTCTTTCAGTGAGATGGGTTGTCACCATGGGGCATCCACTGAAGATTTTCTGTATCAGTCTCAGTTTGTTGACAGCACAAATATATATTGTCTGCTCTCCTTGCCTGTTTTCCTGGATCCCTTTTGCCAGCTCTGCAGAAGCTGGTGTGATTAAATGTACCTTGGCTTCATCACGCACCCCTTCTAGGCAATTGAATGGTCTTTTTTTTCTTTCAATTATCCCAGGCCACAGAGTGTAGCTCCTTAACCCTCTGCCAAAGATTACTCAGTGAGTGAAGCCAAGTGCAGTTCTTTTAGAGCTGTGTTGACTCAGTGTAGGAACCGTTGTCTGAGCACAATGTATGGAGTGTTTTTCTTGTCACTGGGCCATGAAGGCAGCTTAAATCGAAAGCTGGCATTTGAGGGTTGGTGACTGGCTTTTGGCCTCTTTTTCCCTCATAAGTAAGAACTAGGATAATTTTAAAGATTAAGATAAGAGGCTCTCCATTATTTTTCATGTTCATACTGGAAGCCTGTGGCTTGCATTCTACATAAATATATCTCAGAGAAGACTTTGTGGTGTATAATTCAAATTTGGAAACAGACACTGTCATGCCATACAGAATGCATGCATTCTCTAAGCAAGGAGAACATTCAGCATCCTTGTCCTTTTCCACTGGGCTTTATTTTGCATCCTGCTTTTTTGCTATTTTCTTTCAGAGCCTCCATGTACAGTTGTAAGCTAGGCTTCTAAGTTGGGCAGGTTGTGCCCTGCAAAACTTCTCCTTGTGTAAGGAGACTCCATAATGTTGTATATATTGTGACTTTGTGTACCTATGATAAAAAAGTCTCAAAAATGACAATAAGTGTCCTGTTCTAACAAATATGGAAAATGTTCTGACAGATGGCAAGGATGTGTTTTGAGGAAGGGATACCTTTTCCTTATTTGTTCGAAAGTCCTAGATGAGCAAACTTTAGGAAACTTGAAATACAGAGAGGTCTTATCTCTTGCTTCAGTATGTGAAGGAACTGGGTGTCTGTGTGGCCCTACCTATGTATTATCTGGGAGGTGGAAGCTCATCGAGGTGATGGGCAGAAGGGCTCTTAGTGGGAATTGAGGAGGCAGCCCTGGCTTGGCTCTCTTATTTCCTAGAAATGCACAGGGCTTTCCTGTGTCCAGGGAGAGATGAATGGGTGATAGTCTTCATGAGAAGTGGGGACTCAGGGCCTGCTTGTCCACAGTGCTCTGGATGGAATGGTGGGCACCACAGAGCCAAGGAGGGTATGGATGTGCTTGGAAATTTTGGCAAAGGACCTCTGAGGCCCAGTTCGGTACAAGGCAGGGATGTTCCACTTTCTAAACAGGTCTTTGTGACCTGAGCACTGAGCATCTTAGTGGTGTTAAAAAAACAAAATTCAGCTGAGTACATTTTAAGATCTAATTGGCTGTATTCAACAATTCACAGACTTTCTTTTTGGGACAGTGGATAAGAATCCACCTGCCAATGCAGGGACACGGTTTCGATTCCTGGTCTGGGAAGATTCCACATACCACGTGGCAACTAGGCCTGTGTGCCACAATTTCTGAGCCTGAACTCTAGGACCCATGAGCCACAACTAATGAGCCTCTGTGCCTCAACTACAGAAACCTACGTGCCTGGAGCCTGTGTTCCACAGCAAGAGAAGCCACAGCAATGAGAAACCTGTGAAGCGCAATGAAGAGTAGCCTCCTTACCACAACTAGAGAAAGCCATGTGTAGCAGCAAAGACCCAGGGCAACAAAAAATAATAAATACATACATTAAAAAAGCAACAATTCACAAATCAGGCAGCATTCCATCCAGTAAATAGAAAAAGGGCCTTGAGAAGCTGTACAAAATGGACGACTTTTATAGAACCTGGAGGAAGAAGGAGGTTATTTGCTAAAGAAAGGAAAGGATTGTTTCTGAAGTCTTTACCTCACTCATGCTGACCCGGAACTACAAGTGTCTCAGTCTGCAGTACTGGGGGCAAGCGGCCCCACCTCAGGTCTGTTGTTTTTTTCTCTGCCTCCTCCTCCCCCTCCTCCTCTCCTTCACTCCCGCTCACTCCTCCTTCTCCTCTTCTTCCTCTCCTGCTTTTTCCTCTGCTTCATCTTCTTCTTCTCCTTCGCCTTCTTTCTCCAGCAGCAGCCAGTACGGATATAAGAACATGGATCTCTTCCTCAAATTTTCTGCTCTGTGTAAGCCGTTCTTCCTTTCCTAGGACTTCAGTATGAATTTACATGATGTTAGGCATCTTACCAAATTAAGTCTAAACAAAAAATAAAGCCATGTGATGTCACTTGTACCCAAGTCCAGTGGAGCAAATTTATGTGTTCTACACCTGAAAACAGATGGTGCATTTAGCTCAGAATCACAATATTTCCAAAGAAGACATCTAGCGCCAGTCACTGAAAGCAAGCAACACTGGTAAAATCTGTCTTTAATGCTTTGTCTCTTTCTTTAAAAAAACCAACCTCTCTCATTAAGTTTTGTTCATTTCTTCCTCCCAGGAACCCAGCATGCAGCTGGGGCATGTTTGCTGCCCCAGGTCCCTCTTTTGCAGGAGGCAGCCCATGCTGTCCTTCTTGCCTCAGTCCTGACCGTGTATAAGCATACGTGTCCTGTGACACATCCCTTCCAAACTTACTCTCTGGAAACAAGTCAGGGGAGAGGCGTTAATGACTTGTGGTGAATTAATAGGTTACCCTGCTGTCAAAGACAAAAACAAACTAGAAACCCAATTAGCAAAGGCCATTTTTTCATAAGCTTACAGCTGCCAGGGAACCATCCACTGTCACTTTCTTTACAGCAGGGATTTTAAAGGGCTGTCCTCCCTGGTGGTTCAAGTGGTAAAGAATCCGCCTGCAATGCAGGAGACTCAGGTTTGATCCCTGAGTCAGGAAGATCCCCTGGCGGGAGGGACTAGAAACCAGCTCCAGTATTCTTTTTTTTTTTTTTTCATTGTGTTCATTTTATTTTCCTTAATACATATTCGAAGAAATAAATATGCTAAAGATGCTTATCCAGTATCCATTTTCCCCTTCCTTTAAAAAAGAAATTATTTATTTATTTTAATTGGAGGCTAATTACTTTATAATATTGTAGTGGTTTTTGCCATACATTGACATGAATCAGCCATGGGTGTACACGTGTCCCCATCCCGACTCCCCTCCTGCCTCCCTCCTCATCCCATCCCTCTGGGTTGTCCCAGAGCACTGGCTTTGAGTACCCTGTTTCATGCATCGAACTTGGAATGGTTATCTATTTCACATACGATAATATACATGTTTCAATGTTGTTCTCTCAAATCATCTCACCCTTGCCTTCTCCCACAGAGTCCAAAAGTCTGTTCTTTATATCTGTGTCTCTTTTGCTGTCTCACATGTAGGGTCATCATTACCATCTTTCTAAATTCCATATATATGCGTTAGTATACTGTATTGGTGTTTTTCTTTCTTATTGGTGGACTTACTTCACTCTGTATAATAGGTCCAGTTTCATCCACCTCATTAGAACTGATTCAAATGCGTTCCTTTTAATAGCTGAGTAATATTCCATTGTGTATATGTACCACAGCTTTCTTATTCATTTGTCTGCTGATGGACATCTAGGTTGCTTCCGTGTCCTAGCTTTTGTAAACAGTGCTCCAGTGAACATTGGGGTACATGTGTCTCTTTCAATTCTGGTTTCCTCGGTGTGTATACCCAGCAGTGGGATTGCTGGGTCATATGGCAGTTCTATTTCCAGTTTTTTAAGGAATCTCCACACTGTTCTCCATAGTGGCTGTACTAGTTTGCATTCCACCAACAGTGTAAGAGGGTTCCCTTTTCTCCACACCTTCTCCAGCATTTATTGTTTGTAGACTTTTTGATAGCAGCCATTCTGACCGGCATGAGATAGTACCTCATTGTGGTTTTGATTTGCATTTCTCTGATAATGTCACTCCAGTGTTCTTGCCCTGAGAATTCCATGGACAGAGGAGCTTGGTGGGCTATAGTCCATGGGGTCGTGAAGAGTCAAATGTGACTGACTGAGACAACTAACACTTTCACTTTGACAAAGCTTTTATAAACTAAAAGGAGGAAGTCTTGAGATAGTCTCTGATTGGTGAGCATTCAATTGGGGTGGCTTTCTGATTGGCCATTAAGTGTATTTGATAGCCTTTAAATAGTTTAATATCTACTTTTACATAACTCGGGAATTTTCAAGTTGGGCAGAAATGGAAAGGGCTTTTCTGCCTTCCCAGGGCTATTTAAAGATGTTTCTTAACTCTGCAGGGCAGAGTGGGAATCTGGGTGTTTGCTAGCAGGAGTATGGAATAATATTCTCCAAACTAAGAAAAAACTTCAAGACTGAAAAACAAGGCAGGCTACTCCATAATGAATAATTATGACTTTCATTATGGGTAGCTTCCATAAAGGCAGGATTGAGTGGACAGTATTTAAGAGGCATTCACAGCTGCAATCCACACTGCCCAGGGGGTGCAGAGGGATTTAAAAGGGCCAAAGTTAAAAGTAGAACATTACTACCAAGGGAGAAACACATCTGTGCTAACAGGAGCTGGATTTTTTTCTCTCCACTTGTGGGTCTCATGACCATTATTCCTTGAGGACCATTAACCATCTGCATTTGTAAAAGACATTCTTCCAATTCTAGGAAGGCAGAGGTAAAAGTTCGTTGGGAACTTCTCTGGCTTGAGTGCATGCCTCAAGAGTAGGCTAAAGCCTAGTTGTGCAGGATGGGGATGGGGTAGGACTGCAGGCCTGAGGTGGAGCAGACAAAACAGAATCAATATGGTTCAGCCACACACTGGGCCTGGCAGAGACCAGCCAGGGTTTCTTTCCTTTGTGTGAGATTGTGTTTTTCTTACTTCTAAGATTGAGATTCTTGAGAAATGACTTCTCACTACTGGGATTCCATCCCTTCCTTTTATTGTATTTTAACAGCAGCAACAATCATGAAAGAAAAGAAAAATCTATTGTGTACTGAATACTTGTACAGATGTGTGTGCTAATTTGCTTCATTCATGTCTGACTCTTTGAGACCCCATGGACTGTAGCCCCCCAGGTCCTACAGAACCTCTGTAGTCCATGGGATTCTCCAGGCAAGAATACTGGAGTGGGTTGCAATGCCTTCCTCTAGGGGATCTTCCTGACACAGGGATCCAACCCATATCTCTTATGTCTCCTGCACTGGCAGGCAGGTTCCTTACCACTAGCACCACCTGGCAAGACCATAAAGTACAGATAGTACAAGGCAAATGTAATGCTGCTACTGCTAAGTCACTTCAGTCGTGTCTGACTCTGTGTGACCTCACGGATGGTAGCCCACCAGGCTCCGTCGTCCCTGGGATTCGCCAGGCAAGAACACTGGAGTGGGTTGCCATTTCCTTCTTCAATGCATGAAAGTGAAAAGTGAAAGTAACGTTGCTCAGTCGTGTCCAACCCTCAGCGACCCCATGAACTGCAGCCTTCCAGGCTCCTCTGTCCATGGGATTTTCCAGGCAGGAGTACTGGAGTGGGGTGCCATTGCCTTCTCCGAAATGTAATGATTCCCATTTTAATGAAAGAGAAACTGGATCTCAGAGAGGTTGAGTGAACTGGCCACTGCTCTTCAGCTTTTCAGCCAGTAAGAGGCAGAACTGGGACTGAGACTTATTTGGTTCTGAACATCAGGATCTTTCGATACCATCTCCTCATCGGGAAAAGTCAAGGAAGAGAATGATGGCAGCAACTGGGGGGAAATGTTGTAGGTAAAGAGCTCCACTAACATCTTCTAGATAAAACCTTCTGTTTGGGTCAAAAGTGTAAAAAACTGCATGTATTTCTAGCTTTGCATGTACAAAGTGTCTGTTCTGAAGTTTGGCATTCTTCAATTTCAGCTGTGGCTGCATTAGTTAAAATGGCCAAAGATTGTTTAGAAAGAGGTGGGGATAGCTAGAGGACTCTAGGGTCTGGAAGAGACAAATAAACTGTGACAACCCAATTGTTACTAACTGTATTTGCTACTGGGATCCTAACCCTAACACTAACCAAAATCTTACGTCTTGAGACAGAGTTTAAAAAAAAAGAAATTGTTCTTAAACTTTCAAAAGGGAAAAAAATAGCAGTAAAGAAGAATACCAAACTCCTAACATTTTCTCTGTTACTACACAGTTGAGTGTGCTACTGCTGCTGCTAAGTCACTTCAGTCGTGTCCGACTCTGTATGACCCCGTAGATGGCAGCCCACCAGGCTCCTGTCCCTGGGATTTTCCAGGCAAGAACACTGGAATGGGTTGCCATTTCCTTCTTCAGTGCAGGAAAGTGAAAAGGGAAAGTGAAGTCGCTCAGTCCTGTCCGACTCTTCGAGACCCCATGGACTGCAGTGCACCAGGCTCCTCTGTCCATGGGATTTTCCAGGCAAGAGTACTGGAGTGGGGTGCCATTGCCTTCTCCGACACAGTTGAGTGTATTTCTTATCAAATTTTCAGCTCAGTCACACGATTCCACACAGTCTTTTTGTGGACCTATTGCTGCAGTAATTTGACATTAGGTGAGATGATTGGGCACTGTGTTGAAACAGCCTCCCTGGAGTGGAGAGAAGTGATAGCAACCATCCAAAAGAAGATAATGTTCTTTTTAAGTGTGTACCTGGCTGGACTTGATTGTACCATACTTTGTGGTATGTTGTAAAGCTTCCTCCTTCTGTCACTCTTGCATCCTTAGGCACCTGAGACCCTTGGATCCCCGGTGTGAAACTTTACCTAAAGCTCCCTCTTTACACCCTTAAGTGTGCATACTTGGCAGGGAGTAGGGGGCAGGGAGGATGTTTCCAGGAACTCTTTGGTTTTCATCCTCCACCAGGATGATTCCATCTGCAAATGGGGTACACCATTAGTACTTAAAAAGCACCAAAAGAAATTAGCTTTAGTTACAGCTTGCTGAGGGGCCCTTCTGGGTGCAATGTGGAAAGTGGAATCAGATGTTCGGCTAGGGGAGGGATAGAAGAGTTAGAAGCTCCTGTCACCCCCATCCAGATGCCTAATGGATGCTGATGGGAGACAGGAGACCAATAAACAGATGTCTCTGTTGTTTGTGAATTTTATTGTGGAGGAGAAAAAAGGTTATCATGTAAATCAGAGCAGAAAACCAACACAAATTACTCATTACTTTTTAACTACTACCAGTCAATTAATGTTCTTTTCCTGTACTTAGAAGCTTGTACTTCTCTTCCCCAGAGCTTTCAAGTCATACTGGGAAGGTGCAAAATATATTCATTCTCAAAATATGATGACTCCCAAAATCTTGGGCATGGGTCATCATCTTAAAGATGCTCAGTACGCACAGAGCTAGGAGCTCCAACATTTCTTAGCTCACTTGTGCAAAGCAGAAAGGAGGGCTTATGGTTACACTGGCAACGATCTGTAATTCCTAACATAAGCCAAGCTCTCCTTACTCCTACAAATTACTCAGCACAGTTTTGTATTAACTAGAGGTCTCCTGACCACTGAGATTCAAATGAAGTTGGCTCTGATCTCGTTCAATATTCAGTAGGAAGTTGGAGTCATTCCCAGTCTCTCGAGGGATTCTGGGGGAAGGTGGCTTACATTTATGCTGGTTGCCTCTGACTTCAAGCCTCTGTTTCACAGAGTAATTCCACTCACAGAGCATGTTGCTGTCCCTCTCTCTCTGTCATGCTCCAAAATGCATCATCTGAGCTGTAGAACCTGGATCCTTCCCTTACTTGACAACCTCTTCCCTATGCCTGGAACCCCAAGGCCTTGATGGTGATTGACTTTAGTGAAGATTTGGGGGGGAAAAAGAGAACTACTACTATGAAAATCCAAACAATCAAAAGCTGGACAATATTCTTTGTAACCCCTTCACCATTTTCACCAATCCAAGCTCCAGCTTCCCATGTGCTGCTTGGCTCTCCTCACTTGTTTTTCTGCTCCCTTTTTTATCCTGTTTATTTCCCTTCCCTCCTCTACTCTTATCCTCTTTCCACTAAGGGACAACAATAGGAAATAGTCCAAAGTGCTTAGCTCAGCCTTGGGTCTTTTTGCATATTCAAGGGCTCACAAAAGTGTTTTGAAGCTCACTGGACCATAAACAATGGCCTCAGCCTTTCTCCCCTCCCACTGGTGTCAAAGGGAAAAGGAGTAGGAGAGAGATTTTAAGACTTTCTGAAATGGTTAATGTGGAGAAGGCAATGGCACCCCACCCCAGTACTCTTGCCTGGAAAATCCCATGGATGGAGGAGCCTGGTGGGCTGCAGTCCATGGGGTCGTTAAGAGTTGGACATGACTAAGTGACTTCACTTTCACTTTTCACTTTCATGCATTGGAGAAGGAAATGGCAACCCACTCCAGTGTTCTTGCCTGGAGAATCCCAGGGACAGGGGAGTCTGGTGGGCTGCCATCTCTGGGGTCACACAGAGTCGGACACGACTGAAGCGACTTAGCAGCAGCAGCAGCAGAAATGGTTAATGACTCTCCCCCAGCCTCCTCCTCAAAGGCAGAAGCCTCTGTAGTCCATTTGGTTTTGGTCATTTCCTCCTTTTGATTTGATGCATTTCTTTACTGCATCACAAGTCTTCCCTAGTGGAGTTAAACAGATTTCTCTTTCTTAAAAAAGAATTATTTATTTGGCTGTGTCATGTTCTAGTTGTGGTATGTGAGATCTAGCTCCCTGGACCAGGGATTGAACCCAAGCACCTGGCATTGGGATCATGGAGTCTTAGCCACTGGACTACCAGGGAAGTCCTAAGCAGACTTCTTATACTAGGATGTGTCTATTATGGGAGGTCTCCAAGGATCATTCCTGGACCAACAGTACCATCCAAAAACTTGACAGAGAGGCAAAGTCTCAGGCCCCATCCTAGGCTATTGAATCAGAGATTCTAGGGGTTGGCTCAGCAGTCTGTGGGTTCACACACTTCAAGGGATTCTGATTTACACTCAGATTTGAACACCACTGAGCTGACAGATGGGCTTAAAAGACATCTGGGCAGAGAATACAGGCCACAAATGCCAACAAATTAGTAACTAATTAAAGTACATACAAAACACTACATTCTTCCTACAGGGTTGATAATTGTAGAGAGGCCGAGGGCCTAATGGGTTGTCCAAGTGAGGACAAGGAGGAGTGATAATGGAAATTAACATTTACTGGAAACTTACTATGTGCTGGGAACAGCTCTAAGTTCTTACACAATAACCCATTTATCCCTCATAATAATCCTGTGATGTAGGTATGTTATTATTTCCATCTAACAAATGAGGAAAATGAAGCACAGAGGAGTTAAGTAACTTGCTCAAAAACACACAGCCAATAAAGGACAGAGCCCACCCAAGGAACAGAGCCCTCTCACCACTTTGCTGTGCCCCTTCTTTCCTACTAGCCTTTCTTGAAAGGGTACTTTGAATGTCCTGCTTAGCTTTGCCCATTGTTGTTGTTCAGTGCCTAAGTCATGTCCAACTCTTTGTGACTCCACGGACTGCAACATGCCAAGCTTGTTTGTCCTTCACTATCTCCCACAGTTTGCTCAAATTCATGCCCATTGAGTCCATGATGCTATCTAACCATCTCATCCTCTACCACCCCCCTTTTCCTTTTGCCTTCAATCTTTCCTAGCATCAAGGTTTTTTCCAGTGAGTCAGTTCTTCCCATCAAGTGGCCAAAGTATTGGAATGTCAGCTTTAGCTCAGTCCTTCTAATGAATATTCAGGGTTGATTTCCTTTAGAATTGACAAGTTTGATCTCCTTACAATTCAAGGGACTCTCAAGAATCTTCTCTAGCACCACAATTCTAAAGCATCAATTCTTCAGTGCTCAGCCTTCTTTATGGTCCAGCTCTCAGATCCGTACATGATTACTGGAAAAACTATAGCTTTGACTATAGGGACTTTTGTTGGCAAAGTGATGTCTCTGCTTTCTAATATGCTATTTAGGTTTGTCATAGCTTTCCTTTCAAGGAGTAAGCATCTTACAATTTCATGACTGCAATCACCATCAACAGTGATTTTGGAGTGGAAGATAATAAAAGACATGGGTTCAAAAGACTATTAGCTTGGAAAGAAAGAAAGCCAAGAAACTAGAGTAATTTATATGGCTCTCTTCTTGTTTGTAAATAGAAAAAACATTGGAAGCCAATATATTGAAGGGAAATCTGAACTTTGAAATCAAATGTGCCTGTGCTCAAAGCACTGCTCGTTGTAGTCTAAGTCTCTGGGAATTCTCTGTTTCATTTGTAAATGGGTATAAAAATATGCATCTTAGGGTAGTTGTGAGAATTAGAAGAGAGGTCAGGAAGCAACAGTTAGAACTGGACATGGAACAACAGACTGGTTCCAAATAGGAAAAGGAGTACGTCAAGGCTGTATATTGTCACCCTGCTTATTTAACTTATATGCAGAGTACATCATGAGAAATGCTGGGCTGGAAGAAGCACAAGCTGGAATCAAGATTGCCGGGAGAAATATCAATAACCTGAGATATGCAGATGACACCACCCTTATGGCAGAAAGTGAAGAGGAACTAAAAAGCCTCTTGATGAAAGTGAAAGAGGAGAATGAAACAATTGGCTTAAAGCTCAACATTCAGAAAACAAAGATCATGTCATCTGGTCCCATCACTTCATGGGAAATAGATGGGGAAACAGTGGAAACAGTGTCAGACTTTATTTTTCTGGGCTCCAAAATCACTGCAGATGGTGATTGCAGCCATGAAATTAAAAGATGCTTACTCCTTGGAAGGAGGGTTATGACCAACCTAGATAGCATATTGAAAAGCAGAGACATTACTTTGCCAACAAAGGTCCATCTAGTCAAGGCTATGGTTTTTCCAGTAGTCATGTATGGATGTGAGAGTTGGACTGTGAAGAAAGCTGAGAGCTGAAGAATTGATGCTTTTGAACTGTGGTGTTGGAGAAGACTCTTGGGAGGTCCAAACAGTCCATTCTAAAGGAGATCAGTCCTGGGTGTTTATTGGAAGGACTGATGCTAAAGCTGAAACTCCAATACTTTGGCCACCTCATGCGAAGAGTTGACTCATTGGAAAAGACCCCAATGCTGAGAGGGATTGGGGGCAGGAGGAGAAGGGAACAACAGAGGATGAGATGGCTGGATGGCATCACTGACTTGATGGACATGAGTTTGAGTAAACTCTGGGAGATGGTGATGGACAGGGAAGGCTGGTGTACTGCAATTCATGTGGTCACAAAGAGTCAGACACTACTGAGCGACTGAACTGACTGACTGACATATGTGAAGCCCCAGAACAAACAGTCCAAGAATGTGTATCCTTAGTGTGCCCCTTCCTTTATTCTGCATAGAATGATTTCCATAGAAAAGTAGAAGTTAGGAATAGGCCATAGTTTTGGGGGAGATTTCCAGATACAAATAATGAAAACAGAATTACTGATTTAATCACTTTTTTTTTTCTGATTTTTATTCTTTTGCAAGGGTATTTCAGAGCTTATGACTACTGGTATACCTAGAAGGGTGCTGAGTAGATACCCTTTGATTAGGTGAGCAGTGGTAGAAACCACTGGTCTTGAGCATGGTTACCAGGAAGCAGAGGGGGCCACCTACCTGTGCCCTGGGCCTGCGGCTAGTGCTTCTCTCTAATATACAAATCGGTATATTGGATTGATTTTGGTAGCAGATGGATCCTGGTTAAAATGTTTACCAGTAGGCTAAATACTGCCTGCTCCTCTGGGGCCTCCTCACTGGCCTACTTAGAATCTGTGCCTTCTAAACATCTCAAGCCCTCTCAGCAGCAAAGAGCAAGAACGCGTATTCTTGAGATGAAATGTGTGAGGGAGATAAATTCACCACATAATGCTTTTTTCTTCAATAATCTCACTTTCAAATCCCTCCTGACCTTAAAATGATTAAGATAATAAAAAAGCTTTGTCATTTCATTGACCTACCATTGGCCCTCATAAAAAAGTCATCATGAACTTCAAATGTTAGTGTGTGGTTACTAATATCATCTTAACTTTTCATATTCTTTACTTTCTCTCATAATTACCTTCCATCAAATAATTTTTTTTCTCAATGACTATCCAGAGTACATTATAGGCAATTCCCAAAGTTTTAAAGAAACATTCTACAGGCCTGAAAGATTATTATACTGTTAGAGGGAAAGTGTGTGGCTTTTGTGCCTGGTGTAAATGCCCCTTTTCTTTGGTGGCAGGTGTGCCCCAATCCTCCTTTCTTAGTCCATATACTTCAAGGAAATGAGTCTACTTCAGGCTTCATGGAGGATCACATGATATGAGCCAGCCAATCAGTGAATTCTTTCTTTTCTTTTTTTAAGTTCACCATCTTTTATGGGCATAGTTCATGGCACCCCAGAACAATTACAACAGTAACATCTAAGGTCATTAATTACAGGCCTTCCCTAGTGGTTCAGTGGCCAAGAATCTGACTTGCAACGCAAGGCACACTGTTTTGATCTCTGATCCAGGAAGTTCCCTCATGCTGCAGAGCAATTAAAGCCATGCATCATAACTGTTAAACTTGTGCCCTGGAGCCCACAAACCACAACTACTGATGCCTGCATGCCCAAGAGCATGTGTGACCCAACAAGAGAAGTCACTGCAATGAGAAGCCCTGGCACCACAAGGAGAGAGTAGATCCCACTCTCTGCAAATAAAAAAAGACTGCATGCAGCAATGAAGACCCGGCACAGTCAAAAATAAATAAATAAATATTTTTAAAGATCACTGATCCTAGAACACCACAACAAATATAATAATGGAAAAGGTTGAAATGTTCTGAGAGTTACCAAAATGTGACACAGAGACATAAAGTGAGCAAACATTGTTGGAAAAATGACACAGGGTTGCCACAAATCTTCAACTTGTAAAAAATGCAGTATCTGTGAAGCTCAACAAAGTGAAGTGGATAAAATAAGGTAGGTCAGTATGTAATGTCACATCAGTACAAGCAGAGTGTTATTCCTTTCTGATTTGGGAATCCTTTATTTCTTTATCTTGCCTAATCGCTCTGACTAGGACTTCCAGTACTATGTTGAATAGAGGTGGTAAGAGTGGGCACCACTGTTTTGTTCCTGATCTGACAATCAGTGCATTCTCTCTTCCCAGACATTGTGACTCTCTCAGGAACAAGCTTAAGACCTAAGGCTCAAGATTGGAGTCAAAAAGGCTCTGCTCAGGGGTTGTGGGTACAGTATTATAGGAAACAGTTTCTTTCTCTGGACTTCACATTATACCAATGGGAATAGGAGATGCTGGGCTCAGCCCTGAGGATCTTGAGGATGAAGTCATCAAAGAGAAGGAAGAGTTGAGAATTGGTTCCTGATGACATTGTTTTGTGTCTTGGTCTTCTCAGGATGCTACAAAAATTACCATGTGTTGGGTGGCTTCAACAACTCTGGAGCTGGAGAGTCCAAGATCAAGGTGCTGGCAGATATCTGCTGAGAACCTGTTTCATGGCTTGTAGGTAGTCTTATTGTTGTGTCCTCACATTATGTAGAGCAGAGAGGAAGCAAACTCTCTTGTGACCCTAAGGACACTAATCCTGTTTATGAGGGCTTCACCATCATGACTTTACCTAATCCTAATTATTTCCCAAAGATCCCACATCCTAATACTATCACACTGGGAGCAGAAAGGATCCCAAGGACCTGGAAGAAGAATATAGTCTAGACCAAAAATTATTCCTTTAGCCACATTGTTAGATAGTTGACAGTTATTAATTTCTGAGTGACTACTGTGTCCCAGAATAATTACCAGTTTCTTGGTAAGAATGAAATGGAGATGAATATCAGAAGCTGTTCCTCTTTGTGGTCCTTAGATATCTGTGTGCATAGTAAATTATATTTATTTTCACCGTACAATGTTGGACCAGCTGTTCAAGAAATTCTTTTGTAGTATTTGTAATATTATTTATCAATGAAAATCTTTAAGCATTACAAACACGGTTATATCCAGGTCTTCACTTGATTTTTCATAGTCATGATTTTGGTGGCTAGAGTGCAGATAAGGAAGCTTCCTGCGAGATTCTATCTTAACAAGACTTATTTCTGCCTGGGCCTGATATATATTATACTAGCAATGACAAACCACTGTCTTGACATGTATTTTCATGGCTTTCCATGGAGGAACTCCTGTTGACAATCTTTACTGCTAAAGAGTTATGCCTTGTGTTTGTGGCAAGCTAGAAAACAATTCTTCCAGCTCCAGTCACTCATCCCTAAATAACATAATCCAGTTCTTTTCAAAAAAGCATCCCTTTTTCTCATGTGGTTTTGAGAAAGTGAGATCTATTTCTGCTATGAATTTGGCCCTTGGAGTACATTAATCCAGACTACGAATTGCTCCAGAAGGTTGACCCTAAGTAGAGAACAGTTTTTATGTCCTTCACTCCCTTCTAGGCTGTTATCACCCCCCATATTGGAGGCAGACACTCCATGTCTTCCAGGATCTCTGATCACCTCTGTGACACCACACCCAATATTACTTTCTTTGGAAAAACACTTTTTGGGGGACCAACATTAATTGAGTACCCTGTTGTTTAGTCACTAAGTCATGTCCTCCACCTACTCTATGCTAAACATTGTGGAGTTTCTATATTTGATATTCAAAACAAACCCACAAGGTAGGTATCTTTATATCCATCTTAAAAAAGAGAAAAATGAAACTCAGAAATATTATTGCTTTTTTATTAATTAAAAAATTTAAAATTTATTTATTTTTAATTGAAGGATAGTTGCTTTATGGTATTGTGTTGATTTCTGCCATACATCAACATGATATTAATTTTTTAAATTTTATTTTTATTTACTTTTTGCCTGAACAGCACAGCATGCAGGATCTTAGTTTCTCAACCAGGGATTGAACTCATGCTACAATGGAAGCATAGATTCTTAACCACTGGGCCACCAGGGAAGTCCCTGAAGCTCAGAAATTTTAAAGTGACTTATTCACGAGTCTGATTCCTAAGTCTTTATTTCTTCTGATACACCCAAGAGCTTTGTACTTTACACTTTCCTCTTTAAACACAATAAAATTTGCCTAGGTCACTGTCCAGTTATCTTGGACTTTATTTTCAACCTTCTGGGTGTTCTTTGGAAGGACTGATGCTAAAGCTGAAACTCCAGTACTTTGGCCACCTCATGCGAAGAGTTGACTCATTGGAAAAGACTCTGATGCTGGGAGGGATTGGGGGCAGGAGGAGAAGGGGACAACAGAGGATGAGATGGCTGGATAGCATCACCAACTTGATGGACGAGAGTTTGAGTGAACTCCGGGAGACGGTGATGGACAGGGAGGCCTGGCGTGCTGCGATTCATGGGGTCGCAAAGAGTCGGACATGACTGAGCAACTGAACTGAACTGAACTGAAGCCCATATTGCTGATATATCAGTGGTAAGTTTTTCTTGCTAAGGTATTAATGACTGATTTGGCTTTTCTTAGGTGTATTTGCTTTTTAAGAGTTCATTTACCTAATTAAAAATATTTACTAAGTTAATATTTAAAGATTTATAGAGGGGCAACATAGCCTAGCTTTTTGGTGTGGGCGCTGTGGTGACAAGCTGGGTTCAAGTCTTTACTAGCTTTGTAACTTGGTTAAGTTGCTTAGCTGCTCTGCTTTATTTCAACATCATCATTGTTGTTAATGAGAACTGAATAATTTAAATCACATCATGTTCTTCGAGCAGTGCCTGGCACACAGGGAGTGCTCAGAATGTTCTTTGATAGACCGTGATCCAGCAGACAAGTATTCTGTGCCAGGCACAGGGGAGGCCCGGAGTCACATGAGCTCAACTCAGCTCTCTAATGATATGACTTTGGCTATTTCAGAAATGATTTTGGGGGCAATAACAAAACTGTAATGAAAGAGCTAAAATGTACTGAGTACTCATTATATGCCAGACTCTAAGCTAAGAGCTTTACTTGGATTAGCGCATGTAATCCTCAACAACTCTGTGAGGAGCCATTATCCCCCTTTTATAAGGAGAGGGCCTGAGAGGCAGGGCTGGGATTTGACCCCATCAGTCTGGCTATACAGCCTGCCTGTATGGAACTTTCACTTCTTCCTGGGGTGTTTGAACGTGATGCCAGCCCCTGTTCTCTCTCCCTCTGTCAGCAGCTCTCAGCCTCCCTGACGTGTTCTGGCCTTATTTCTTGTTAGTTCACAGTGATATATTGCCAACTAGAAACAGACTTTTTAAAAACCAGTGGGCCTGTATTTTAAAAGCTTTGTTTGCAAAAGCAATGGGGCAGCCGGCTGGTGCTGCTGTTTGCTGAAGAGACACAGAGGGAGGAAGTACCGGGAATTTGGCTGAATGAGAATATTTATATTTTTCCAGATAATTAACTATGGCAGCTTGTAAGTGAAATATTTGCCAGTGCTCATGAACATTACCCAGGGTAATGTTATCTTTTGATTAAACAACATATGTTCCCTAATAATGTGTATGTATGAGGGATAAAGAGGAAGGTGCCAAGATGCTCAGAATTTCTTAGGATTGGTGGGTGTCAGCCAGATTCTCACGTAGTTCAGGACTTTCATGGGAGAAAGGGAGACTAAGGATTCTGTTGACTATGCATGTTCTTTTTCTAATCCACCTACAAACAATATTGTGCATGTTAATAATGTGAGTAATAATACATGGAAGGAGCACTGGATTAAGTTTGGTAGTAGTGAGGAAAATGAGCAATTTTATGAATTAGGATTGGGTTAATTTCTCCACGAGACTCATTTTCTAGGTCTGCTGCTGCTGCTAAGTCACTTCAGTCGTGTCCAACTCTTTGTGACCCCATAGACGGAAGCCCACCAGGCTCCCCCGTCCCTGGGATTCTCCAGGCAAGAACACTGGAGTGGGTTGCCATTTCCTTCTCCAATTCATGAAAGTGAAAAGTGAAAGGGAAGTTGCTCAGTCGTGTCCAACTCCTAGAGACAGCCTACTAGGCTCCTCCGTCCATGGGATTTTCCAGGCAAGAGTACTGGAGTGGGGTGCCATTGCCTTCTCCGATTTTCTAGGTCAGTGGGTCTCAAATGTTAGCTGCATTAGCATTGCCTAGTGGCCTTGTTCCTAAGATTGCTGGATTCCATTCAGAGTCTCTGGTTCAGTGGGTCCCGGATGTTGTTGTTCAGTCGCTAAGTTATGTCTGACTCTTTGTGACCTTATGTACTGAAGTACGCCAGGGTCCTCCATCCCTCACTATTTCCTGGAGTTTGCTCAAACTCATGTCCATTGAGTCTGTGATGCCATCCAACCATCTCATTTTCTGCCATCCCCTTTTCCTCTGGCCTTCAATCTTTCCCAGCATCAGGGTCTTTCCCAATGAGTCAGTTCTTTGCATCAGGTGGCCAAAGTATTGGAGCTTCAGCTTCAGCATTAGTGGGTCTGGGGTAGGGCCTGAAAATTTTCATTCCTAACAAGCTTCCAAATGCTGCTGGTGCTGCTGGTCTGGGGGCCACATTCTGAGACCTCAGGTTGAGGTTAGATTGAAGCAGCACAGGAACATATTGATTGACTGACGGTCCCACTGTGATATTCAAGACATGTCTATTCCTGCACACTCCAAGAGATTCACATACATTTTTGTTTATCAAAGGTACTGGTGGTTTGATGAAATGGTGTTTTGGCATAAAATCTGCTCGGGTTAGCCAAAATTGTAACCTGGACCCTAATTATAAACCTCCAAGCTATTTTTTGTGCTGTAGCCATCAGCAGATATTCAGGAATACACACAAAAACAGCACCAATGAAAAGATGCCTGTCTCCGGGCATCATCATGCCCAAGTGGGTGCTTGTATGCTCAGCCACTGGTTGGTTCATTGGTGATGTTACTGTGTCTTCTCAGGGCTTTTCTCAGCAGCTCCTCAGTTTCTTGTAGGCTTAAATTCTCAGGATGTACATTTCAGAAAGATGGGACCATCGCATGGCTTTTTGGATTATGTTGAGTGATATTATTAATACCCTAGCACAGTTACAGATATTAGAAACTGTCTCAGTTCAGTTCAGTCACTCAGTCGTGTCTGACTCTTTGTGACCCCATGAATCGCAGCACGTCAGGCCTCCCTGTCCATCACCAACTCTCGGAGTTCACCCAAACTCATGTCCATTGAGTCAGTGATGCTATCAGCCATCTCATCCTCTGTCGTCCCCTTCTCCTCCTGTCCCCAATCCCTCCCAGCATCAGAATCTTTTCCAATGAGTCACCTCTTCGCAAGAGGTGGCCAAAATACTGGAGTTTCAGCTTTAGCATCATTCCTTCCAAAGAACACCCAGGACTGATCTCCTTTAGAATGGACTGGTTGGATCTCCTTGAAGTCCAAGGGACTCTCAAGAGTCTTCTCCAACACCACAGTTCAAAAGCATCAATTCTTTAGCACTCAGTTTTCTTCACAGTCCAACTCTCACATCCATACATGACCACTGGAAAAACCATAGCCTTGACTAGATGGACCTTTGTTGGCAAAGTAAAGTCTCTGCTTTTGAATATGCTATCTAGGTTGGTCATAACTTTCTTTCCAAGGAGTAACTCAAACCAAATCAAATATGAGAATATGACAACCAGATTGTCTGTACCATGGCTCATTGCATGATGTCCCATTATCAACAAATACTATTTCTGGAATAAGTAGTGTGTGTGTTAGTCAGTCAGTTATGTCTGATTCTTTGTGATGCCATGGACTGTAGTCCTCCAAGTTCCTCTGTCCATGAAATTTTCTAGGCAAGACTACTGGAGTGGGTAGCCATTCCCGGTCAGGGGATCTTCCCGGCCCAGGGATCAAAACTAGATCTCCTGCATTCCAGGCAGATTCTTTGCTGGCTGAGCCACCATGGAAACCCAAAAGTAGAGTTGGGCTCAATTTTAATTGGGTGTTAAAACCACGGTATGTCAGATCTAGCATGGCTAGAGAAAGAATTCATGGACTTCTTTATTTCAATCTAAGGTGATTAACTCAGAGTCATTCTCCTGGTCTCTTACATTCCATTGCAACTCTAATTCCCTTTTCTGGTCTAGAGCACCGTGAAGGATATGTCAACTTTAATCAGCAGGTGAATCGTCCAGAATGTTGGATTCTGAAATGATGGCTTTGAATAGCTGTGGAGCAACATGAAGATACTGAAGTATCTCATTAATATATTTGTCAGTGGCTCTCAACCAGGACAAATTTTGATCCTCTAATGGGGGTATTTGGAGTTTCCCTGGTGGCTCAGCATGGTAAGAATCTGTCTGCAATGCAGGAGATGCAGGAGACGCAGGAGATGTGGGCTTGATCCCTGGGTCAGGAAGATCCCATGGAGAAGGGCATGGCAACCCACTCCAGTATTCTTGCTTAGAAAATCCCATGGGTGGAGGAGCCTGGCAGGCTATGGTCCATAGGGTGGCAAAGAGTTGGACACAATTGAAGTGACTGAGCATGCACACACATGTGGGGATATTTGGCAATGTCTGGAAACATTTTTGGGTAGTACAGCTGAGGAATTGCTATTGGTATCTAGTGCATACAGGCCATGGTTGTTGATAAATATTGTACAGTGCTCAGGACAGCCCCTCTCAAGAAAGAATCATCCAGCTGCAAGCGACAATTGTGCTGAGGTTGAGGAAACCCTGGTTTGGGAAGCTGAGATACCCTCAGTTCATTGGGTGCATTAAGAGGGTAAGTCATTGCAGCCTGTGATGCCTCTTACTTAGTCACTCTGTTCAAGGGATTCTCCAGGGAAGATTATTGCAGTGGGTTGCCATGCCCTCCTCCAGGGGATCTTCCTAACCCAGGGATTGAACCCAGGTCTCCTACATGGCAGGCAGATTTTTTTTTTTTTTTTTTTTTACCACTGCGCCATCAGGGAAGTCATTGAAGCCTGTGATGCCTCAGTTTCTTATTAAAGGATCCAAGAATCCTAAACTGTGACTCAGGAACACCTGTTCTCGGGCTTTGGGGAGGCAAGTCTGCAGCTCTCATCCAGCAATGTGGAACTCAGCTCTTGCAAGAATGTGGCATTCACTCCAAGGCTGAGAAACAAAATAGGTCCTTTCTTGTTATCCTCCTGTGGAGCTGCACAGTCATTCCAGGGCATTCTGAATGAAGAATGTTTGATGAATTCATTCTGGCTGGATGTGGAGCAAACCAGTGCTGGACACTATATGGAAATCCATGCCTGTACCTCATTATCTCTAATGATGGTTTCAAAGGCACTCACAGATTTAGTATCCTATTTGGTCTGACTTGTATAACACCTGTCAGTAAGCTGCTTTCTTACTATGTTATTAATATTTAAATGATGTGATTTAAAGGTCAAACTGTCCCTATGGCAATATGAAATATATCATTCAGGTCTAGATGGTAATGCAAAGGACTAAAAGACGCAACTCGCAAGAGACAGTGAAAACCTAATGACCCTACCTAAGAGGGATAAGCGGCCACACATTTATTTTTATTGCATTAATATGATTAGCAAATTGAGAAGGTTGCTCCTTTTTTTTTTTTTTTTTCTTCTCTGGTCAGAAATTGACATCCTTGGATAGAATTGGTGCAAAGATGAACTTTAGGGGATGAGTTCTATCTAGACTAGCTGGGAGTGAGCAGGAGAGGTTGGGAGACTTGCCTTCCCTTTACTGTCTTCCTCCTGAGCTTTACATCATGCTTACTTCCGTGGTCCACTCTGGTCTTTCCTGGGAAATGCTTTGGCCAGATGGCTCTACCACCTCTGCCTGCCCTGTACCTCATTTCCAGCAGAGGGAGTCTCTACCACTGTTGATTTGGAAGGAAACATTAACAAATTTATCAATGATATTAATAAGAAAGGTGTAGTAAACATGTGCCAGTTTTGGCCATTCAGCATCCACCTGTTGCCTTCTCATTCTATCATGTCTTTTGCTGCTGTTTTTCAGGCGCTAAATTGTGTCTGACTCTGCCACATTAAGGACTGCAGCACACCAGGCTTCCCTGTTCTTCACTGTCTCCTGGAGTTTGCTGAAACCCATGTCCACTGAGTCAGTGATGCCATCCAACCATCTCGTCCTCTGTCATCCTCTTCTCCTCCTTCCCTCAATCTTTCCCAGCGTCAGGGTCTTTTCCGATGAGCTGGCCCTTTGCATCAGGTGGCCGAGGTATTGGAGCTTCAACTTTAGCATCAGTTCTTCCAGTGAGTATTCAGGGTTGATTTCCTTTTGGATTGACTGCTTTGATCTCCTTGTGGTCCAAGGGACTCTCAAGAATCTCCTCCAGCACCACAGTTTTGAAAGCATCAACTCTTCGGTGGTCATCCTTTTTTATGGTCCAACTCTCACATCTGAACATGACTGTAAATCCAGGTCCTGGTTCCCACCGTGGGTGATGGAAGATGTGAGTTGTTCCTCTCCAATCGAAGAGACTTAGTATGTAAGAGAAATTCCTTCAATGTCCTTATATCGAGCAGAATGTTCCTATCTTTGGAGCAATGCAGCTTTCTTGGTTCTCTCTGTAAGCAATTCAAGTTTTACTGTGGTCCATGACTCTCTGAGCTTTCTGATGCTGCTCTTCCATGGACAGAGAATTAGCACATCGAATGACCTATTAACTGAATGCTTGCCTATTTAGGAATGAGACTTCCTAACAATGTGGGAAAAATTGGTCATGAAATGCCTCCTAAATTGTGGTCAAATTGATGACCGAGAGGAGGTGTTGTGGAAAAAGAATCTTGTCTGCCATTTCAGTAAATGAATAATGCCCACCATCAAGCCCTCAGCCACTGCAGCCACATTGATGATGTACCCTCAGGGGAATTTAAGATGGAGAAAATCAGGATACTGGCCTTAGATAGCTGTGGTGCGTATCCAAGGAATAATTTCCATAAGCCTAGACCCTTGCAGAGTGCACCCTCCCGACCCCATACTGCCTACCAATTTGTGGGTCTGTCCTGTGTGTTGGTGCACAGAAGCCCAAACAGGCATGAAAGATGCTCCTCCTTGATGGCAGCAAATTGGATTGCACTGTTTATGCCTGAAGATGACACTTCATCAATACCGCAAAAAGCAGAAAAGCTATCGGATCTGATCTGCCCAAGTTGTTGCCAGGGATGAGGACAGAAACCCTAAACAAGGGTGTTTGTAGGCAGCAGTGAGAGAAAGTCAGCCTTTTGTTGATTATTAAACTGGTGTCCCTTCAGTTATCCTTAGAGAATTACCAGAATCAGTTTCCCATCCTTAAAACCAAAGCTCTGTATACAACTTAAGTGTGGCATGCCTCTCAGAGGTATTTGTGTTGCAGAGCAGGATAACTTTTTAAGTTCAAGGTTAGATTTTTCTGGCATCCTTCACAGGTGGGAGTGAGGGAGGAGAATAGTATATTCCCTCACAAAATGAAACAGTGAGTTTCCCTGTGTTTGGGCTGCATCCTTGCTGGATACTGTCAGACAGATGGTGGGAAGGTCCACCATCCAGCCAGCTGTGGACCTGTCTTTGTGGCTTGAATCATGACCTCAATTCCAGGTCACTTAATGACTCCAGGACCAATTTCCTTATTTACAAAGTGAGAATAATAACAACTTGTAGAATTGTGAGAATTCAGTGAGGCAACACACGTGAAATAGTTTTTTAAACTGTAAAATAGTGTACAAATGGGATAGATTTTTCTTAATATAATTTTTGAATAGATAAGATATTTTTAGCATATGTGGTTTAAAATATTTTAAAAGACATTAGAAGAAAGTTCCCTCTTTCTCCTCAACACCCAGTTGTTATCCCAGTCTTTTCCAGATCTCTACTGTTTGTAGTTTCTTTATGCATATTCAAGCAAAACCCAACATACATTATTTTTCTCCTGCATTTTACTCAAAGGTACAATTATTTCACTGCAACTTGCTTTTTGCCCTCATTTATTTAAAAATATATCTTGAATTTGTTTCTATATCAACATATGGTTCCTTTTTTTTTTTTTTTTGGTAACAGCTGATTTAGTGAGTCCTCTATTGATACACATCTAGGCTGTTTCCAGTATTTTTCTATTTAGATAAGTCTGCAAAGAGGCCTTGTGTGTATGTGTGCACATGTGGTTATGTACATGTGTGTTTACATATTGAAATTTCTCTGTCAAAGAGGTGAGATTTTTTCTTTCTTTGTTGGTGCAGGAAATCTTGAAACAGTGCTCTTTCAGTAACTCTCACAAAGCTCTGATTTTTTTCCCCTGGACAAGACTGGATCCTGCCAGAGGCCAATTCTTTGTAGCTTTTAAATTTGAGGAAAGAGAAGGGAAGCAGGAAAGGCTTGGTCTAGAGTTGGATTTCTCTCCTCCAGACATGATGAGCTGCTCCTAGAGAAAAGGGACTAACATCACTTCCTTTCTGTATTTTAGGGCACTTTTCTCATCCAAAGAATGAGACTGGACTCTGAGTCACAGGTTCACAGCTGGCTGTGATGGTGGACCTTCCCATCAGGCCCTCTGTCTGACAGTATCTGGCATGGATGCAGCTCAAACATAGGGAAACTCACTGTGTTTCATTTAGTGAGGGAGTATACCATTCTCCTGGAGAAGGAGATGGTAACCCACTCCAGTGTTCTTGCCTGGAAAATTCCATGGACAGAGGAACCTGGCAAGCTACAGTCCATGGGGTTGCAAAGAGTCGGCCACAACTGAGCACATCAGCACATACCATTCTGCTCTTCCCTCACTTCCACCTGTGAAGGATGCCACCCAAAGGACCGAATTCCCAGCACAGGCCCACTCTGTGATGTTAGACACACAGCTGTCCTATCAGCAGGGTATTTGATGGTCCCTCAGCTCCATTCAATTAACCATTACGAAGTGAAATAGGACAGGTGCCAGAGGAGCAGGAGTGGAACAAAACCAGGTGTGCAAGGCCATCGTTCATAGTTTGTGGTCTTGGAGGCCCCAGTGCTCTGCTTCTTAGTTGTCTCAGTGGGTGTCATGTAAATACACTTGATGCTAGGACAGTTCACATGGCCCCTGCAGCTGAGCACAACCTGGTCAGACACTGACCTCTCCGTTGCTTGTCCAAAAACAGCTGCTGTGAAACAGTAGAGCGTGTTTGGGGGCAATGTACAAGCATCATTTCCTCCTCACAGTGACTGCTCCAGAGACAGGCAGAGGTAGCTGCTGAGAAATGAGGATGCACCAGGCAGGGGCTGGATGGTGACAAGTCTTGATGGCCAAGTTCAAGCTTTTAAACTATTCCAAAAGCTATGGCTTCTGTTGTGGATTTTAAGTAAGAGTGTAACTCCAAATGCACCAGTATTTGCATGTAGAAAGAGCAATCAGGCACCAGTGTGGAGGTGGATGGAAGGGGAAGACCCTGGGCCGGCTGGCCAGGAGAGCAATGAGGGCTCCCCGGTAAGGCAGGAGGTGGGAATGCAGGCTGTGACCCACTGGGGAGTGCAGAGCATGGGAACTATGAGGGATAAGAGATGGTAGAGGACTAAACCCAGTTTCCAACTCTGCTGGCCAAGTAGACGGTGGTGCCATTTATTGAGCTGCCGTCTATGGGGTCGCACAGAGTCGGACACAACTGAAGCGACTTAGCAGCAGCGGCAGCTGCAGCAGGCATAGAAGAAGCCGGTGTTTGTTTATGGAGTGCTGCCATATGGTGGCCAGCTTGAGTTCCTGGAGAAACATCTAAATGAAGATGTCCAGTAGGCAGTCTGACATGTGAGTCTAGCTTGGGAGAGAGATAAGGACTGACAGTTGTGCAGATCAGTCTTTTCTATGTTTTTGCCGCATTTATTTTTCTGGAAATGGTCTTGTCTTTCTTTCCTGTCTGCATCTTCTCCCATCCCCTCAAAACTGCCTTTCTCTTACAACAGAGACTATGCCACTTACGATGTAACCCTCCTGGGATGCTGTTTCTCAACTAGTGGATCTTTGGTGACTACATCCTGCTTGCTGAAATGGAGCCCGTCCTGCACATTTGAAAGGAGTGTTAGCAATTCTAGCCTCTGATAGATACCAAGTCCACTAATTAGAATCCTAAGTAATTAAAAGGTAGATTAAATGTATCTTTCTTCTTTAGATTGCAGGAAGAATGATCAATTATGCAAGTTTTTGTTTGATCAGTCTATCAGTTAGGAGACTGGAAATTGTCAAACTGCAACCTTTCAAAGCATCAGTGGCACATTGCAGCTCCCTCTCACTCACGAGCACCCACTGTTTCTTGTCTAAAGGAATTAATTAACCATCGTTCCTTCCTTTCCATGTGGATGTCTACAAACCTCCAGGAAGATGCCCTGGTAAGAAATTCACATCTAGAGAAGAAAGTGAAAGCCCCTTTCACGGGTCTTCTGAAACATTGTAGAACAAGCATTGCAGCATAAATCACCCCAAATTTTTCAGCTCTGGCGTATCATCAAAGGAGAAGAAAGGCTTCTAATGGGGTGAGCGAATCTTTGTAAATTCAACAGCTCCTTTGAAAAAACCCTGACATTTCCTGCTGCCATAGAAACCATCTTTTTCAAGTGTACTGTAAATAAAAACAGGACCCTCTGGCTTCTCATTTATAGTATATGTATATTCTCTTTTAAATATGGAACAGTATGCCTATTTCTCTCAGAGCTGTCTGGTCTGTTGGTCTCATTCTTATTGTATCTGACTATAGTCATCAGGAAAGCTCAAGTTAGTCTTCCTGGGTTAAGAGAGAAGAAACTGATGCAACTGAAAGATGCCAATATTCATTTTAATGCAGTCAGATGTTTTGGATTCCTGAGAGCAGATGAATCATGGAAAATTAAAAAAAAATCTCTTTCTAAGCATGGCTAAAATAATGTCATAGATGTGTGTGGAATTGCTCACAGAACTCCTGTGACATGAGGGCTGTGGTTGTTTTCAGATATTTCATCTGTTTTTCACTTTGGGAGGAGATTCTAGTATTTCATTAGGGCAGATGTTTGCCTTTGCATATCCTTCTCGGGTTTTGACTGGCAGTCCCATGGAAGAGCGCATCTGAGAATCTGCACGGAGGATGAGAGCAGGGTGGCCGGAAGTCGCTTCTGCCATCAGCTACACCTGCCAAATACCTACTGGGCAGGGAGGCATGCTGGCGGGTGGGTGTAGGGCTCGATAGCTTTCTTTGCTAACCTTGAGTTAAAGGATAACTGATTTTGCACATTTAAAATGGAGGTCTCCTTCAAAAAGCTACCTGTTTAACCCTTGATTTACCTAAATGCTCTTCTTTTGCATTCCTGTAGCTTCCATCTTGTCACTCAAAGAATACTGAAATTATCTGTTTCTGTTTTACCCACCAAACTCTCCACTTTTTAAGTGTAGATACTGCTCCAGATTCATTCTTATGCTGCAGTGTCCAGTCCAGTGCCCCACACCTAGTAGGTCATCATTAAATACCTTTCAAACAGAGCTGAAATGAGTTGAAAAGCCACAGCCTGTAATTAGACATGAGCTTCTCCAGGGTGGGTACCATGTCTCATTTATTTTCACAATAACAGTGAAGACAATATCTCACATTGATTGATATTTGCATGCATTATCATTTCTAATTGCCTCATCAATTCTATAAGATACCTTCTATTATTGTCTCCATTTTTCAGATAATGAAACTGAGTCAGAAAGGTAATTTATTTGGACTCGTACAGCTAGTAAGTGATGGATCTGGGGTTTGACACATACCCCCTTACTCCAGAGCATGTGGCCAGTGCCATGATGGTCTTCTGCCTTCAGGCCTAAGCATGGTTCCTTCTTTAAAGAAGATGTTAAAAGATGTTTGTTGAATGAATAAATCTCATAAGAACACTGATGACTTTGAGATAGCTCAAAGTCATCATGCGCCTGGCTTGCTCTTTAATGTTTATTTATTTGGTTGTGTTGAATCTTAGTTGCAGCACACAGAGTCTTCGATCTTCGATGGGGCATGTGAGATCTTTAGTTGTGGCATGTGAAATCTAGTTCCCTGACCAGGGATTGAACCCAGACCCCCTGCATTGGAAGCATGGAGTCTTAGCCACTGGACCACCAGGGAAGTCCCCGGCTTGCTCTTTTGCTCTTTAGAAGCAGTCAAAGCCTTGTTTTTCACGGTGCTGTTGGTTGATACTTAGGGGACTGATTTCATGACCAATCATGAGAGTTGTTCACAAATATTTTGTTTCTCATCCTTCCAGGCTACAGTAGAATTCACTTTCCTGTTACTTCCTGTTAGTCATGGACAAGTGACTTGCTTTAGCCCACCAAGAAGGAGAAAAATGATATGTGTCACTTTACAGGAAGAAGCTTTGAGGGCCAGTGTATGTTTCACAATGTACTCTTTCCCCTGCAGTGGTGAATGTGCACACAAAGGCCAAGATGGTACTGTTCTCATCCTGGGTCCATGAGTGACCTCAACAACAGAGCTTCTTGACAATTCATGTTGGTCATATGTAGTCCGAGGGAGAAATAAACCTTTTTTTTGTTTTTGCTGTCAGTCACTGACATTGGGGCTTGCTTGTAATTATAGCGTAGTCTTACCCATCCTGACTGGTTCAAATATCAAATGATTGTTTCTCTCTCATTTCAACCATATTGGCATCACTGGCAATGATGGTCAAAGTACAAGAGGTATTCAGAAGATCTCTGGTAATTCAACAAATATTAACTTATTTCTCCTAGCATCTCCTTTTAGATTTCAAAATTTGGAAATTCTTGATGGTGCCTACCTAATATAGTTCCTTTTGAGAGCTTTGTTAGTATGATTGCTTTTCTGGATTTGGCTAGGTCTTAGGTCAGGTTCCCCAGGAATGGACACAGAATTGAGAATTCCTTTATTGTTGTTGTTGTTCAGTCACTCAGTTGTGTCTGACTTTTAGTGACCCCATGGACTGCAGCACACCAGCTTCCCTGTCCTTCACTATCTCCTGTCCTTTGCTCAAACTCATGTCTTTTGAGTCGGTGATGCCATCCAACCATCTCATCCTCTGTCGCCCCCTTCTCCTCATGCTCTCAATCTTTCCCAGCATCAGAGTCTTGTCCAATGAGTTAGCTTTTCTCATCAGGTGGCCAAAGTATTTGAGCTTCAGCTTTAGCATCAGTCCTTCCCAGGAGTATTCAGGGTTGATTTCCTTTAGGATTGACTGGTTTGATCTCTTTGCTATAAGTGCTTAACTCAAGAAGGGGTCCCAAGGGAGACCAGGGAAGGGTAGGGGAGCAGGACAGGGAGGGGGAGGAAACCAAGGCAGCACATAGCCTCAGGCTAAGTCTTTAGCAAGATTCCAAGGGAAAGGAAAGTAACATCTTAGTGTTGTCTCCCTTGGCGCAAGGAGTTAGGCTTTCCTGCTCCTTAGCTGAACACCTTTGATTAATGGTCACCCTGTAGCAGGTGGGATGCAAACCCTAGGGACGGGCCTCCTCATCAGCCAAGGACATTCCCAAAGAAGATGGGCAGATGCTGGCTGTTGAAAGCATAGTGAAGGGGGGAGGAGGGAGGAAGGGTAGACACAGAAAGTTAATTTGGGGACATTTTTTAGTTTTGACCTGTTTTAAACATATTACTTGACATCTGTCAGTGAGAAATCAAAAGCTGGCCTCCCTCATTTCTGTATGACAATGACAGACAGGGGCCTTGGGGGTGTAAAATGACCTTCCCGTCATCAGGGAGGCAGTTGCGATGAAGGAGGCTGTTGGCACGTGTGACTTCTGAGTCTGGTTCCAGGGAATCGTGCACCAGCTCTGGGGTACTTTCAGCATGAGAACTGATTGTATCAAACTCTAAGTGGGCTCTACTTTAAGACAATCTGATGTGCAGACGTCTAAATGGCCCACAAAGACAAATTAGGGTATGTCTATCTACATTACAAAATCATTTACTGAAGCTGAAAGGTTAAATGCCAGCATTCCTGGTAACGGTTTCCAAGGTACAAAAAATGAGTTTGGGAGTTTGAGATTGACAGGTACACACTGCCATGTTTAAAACAGATAACCAACAAGGACCTACTGTGTAGTATAGGGAACTCTGCTCAATATTCTCTAATAATCTGGATGGGCAAAGAATTTGAAAGGGAATAGACACATATACATGTATAACTGAATCATTTGCCATTTGCTGTACACCTGAAACTAACACAACATTGTTAGTCAACTATACTCCAATATAAAATAAAAATTTAAAAAGTGCAATAATTAGGAATGAGGTTGGACAAGAAAAGAGCAAAGGAATAAGAATATAAAACTCTGAGAAAAAAATAATCGTGCTGTGTAAATTGTTTATAAGTAGTTCACTAGAAAAGGCTGTAGGCTTTCTTTCTTTTGAGGATTTTCACAAGGTCTTATGTGGGGGTGTAGGAGGATGGGGCTTCCCAGATGGTGCTAGTGATAAAGACCTTGCCTGCCAGTGTGGGGGACATGAGACACTTGGGTTCGATCTGGGTCAGAAAGATTCCCTAGAGGAAGCTATGGCAACCCATTCCAGTATTCTCACCTGGAGAATCCCACGGACAGAGGACCTGGCAGGCTGCAGTCCAAAGGGTCACACAGACTCAGACACGACTGAGGCGACTTAGCAAGAATGGGGAGGGAATGACTTTTCAAGGTCACTCAATGTTGTGATAATACTGCCACAAAATTGGGATTCCAAGTAACTGTGATCAAAACTATTTATGTACGACACCCGGCACTACACGAACATATGGCAGGGACACAGACACTGGAATGAATGTATAGATTGCATCATTATGTCTGTGTGACTTCTGTTTTATACATCTGTCACAAGGAAAGAATGAGGCCTGTGATTATCTTTCTCTTAGACTGGCAAATGAAATTGTAAAAGTTGGAGAAAAGACAGACATTGTATTTACCAGAAACTCATAAACTACGAGAATCTGTAAGTAAATGTGCGAGAATCAATTTCTTTGTGCTTGGGAACGTTATCAACATTTCAGCTGTAACTGCAAATAATGTGAGATTTAAAAACAAATACCAAATATGTTCCTGTTTGGAAATGTTTTAAACTTTGGTCTTTATCAATAAATCTAAATCTCTTCATTCCACTCACAGCTCTGACATTTTATTTTCAAAATGTTGTGTTTTTCTTCTGGAATACAACTCTTTTGCTTCCTTACCTTTTCCATAACAACCAATCACACAAACAAACAAAAGTCACCCTGGACCTTTAGAGTTCATTGTGCTATGCTGGCTCCCACTCAAAAGTTGTCTGAAATTCTTAGCAGAATTATTTCAACATGTTTGGTTTTACTATAGCTATAACACTTATCATGTTTTTTTTGAAAAAGAGGAGGGGCAGAAATGAAATACACCTTTCATTATAATTTGTTTTAAGCAGTAAGAGAACAGGTTGTGCAACTGACTTTTTTTTTCCTCCTTGCATTTCTTGGATTTCCTGTCTCTTTGTGGAGTCTTAGTGGGTGACTCTAGATCACCTGCTATGGTGGAATTGTGCCTCTTGCCTCTCAATGTGGAAGGTGCATTTATAGCATGATCCATGGCAGGAAGGATTAGTAAGAAGTAAAATATTAAAGTTCATGGGTACAGGTAGATGTGGGTACTGTGCTTTAAAAGTGGAAAAATTTTTAAAAAGTGTATCCACAAATTCTTTCAAATTCTACTGGTACCCCATCTTCCTCTTTCTTCCAAATCTGATTTTACTCCCATCATGACTCTGAACCTTAACTTTCATGTTTCCCCCCACCTATTTTTCTTTGCATTTTCTTAGCCTTTTGTCTATGCTTTTATAGGTACCCAAGAGTTTCTTATTCCCTGTTTCATCTTGCCTGCTCTGAACATCCCTAACCACACACAGCTCCCCAATGTCTGTATTCTCTTTCCAGTATTATTACAGGTAAAGACTCTTGAGAGTCCAGACAGCAAGGAGATCAAACCAGTTAATCCTAAAGGAAGTCAACCCTGAATATTCATTGAAAGAACTGTTGCTGAAGCTGAATCTCCAATACTTTGGTCACCTGAAGTGAGGAGCCAACTCACTGGAAAAGACCCTGATGCTGGGAAAGATTGAAGGCAAAAGGAGAAGGTAGAGTAAGAGGATGAGATGGCTAGATAGTATCACCGACTCAATGGACATGAATCTGAGCAAACCCCAGGAAGACAGTGAAGGACAGAGGAGCCTGGCATGCTGCAGTTCATGGGGTCACAAAGAGTCGGACACAACTTAGGGACAGAACAACAACAGTAGAATATTATGGTGGAAAACTGGGATATTCATGTTTCTTGAGAAAAGGTGGCACGTGTGCCATGCAGGCTCTCATGGGGAAGCCCCAGGTTTGGTCAGGAGGTGGGAGCAGGAGCGAAGGGAAAGCCTAGCTCACAGGGAAAGGAAAGACAGGATGGGAGGAGTATTTTAGGACTGGCAAGAATAATTCCGGCAGAACTTGGGGCATAGGGGCTGTACCCAGCTGCCAGGTATGCAGCCCTGGGTGATTAGGGCAGAAGAATATAGTCTTCTAGGGTGCACCGAGCCGATAGAAGAGGTGGTTTACAGCGTGGGCTCTGGACTGGGTAGATCGCACATGAAAGACATGTTTCTGTCAGAAACCTTAGTTAGCTCTAAGAATTGGCTAGTCCTGATGGGGGCAGTCTCTTCCTGTCCAGCAAGGTATTGCATTTAAGATGCTAAAGCATCACAAGAAACAGAAAAAAAAAAAAAAAAAAGATTAACCCAGTCCACATCATTTTTCTAGCTCTCATCTTTTCTTAAATTTATTTTTAGTTTTATTTTTTAAATTTATTTAATAAATTATTAAAATTTATTTTTTAACTGGAGGAAAATTGCTTTACAATGTTGTATTGTTTTCTTTTGTACAACAGTGCAAATCAGCCATAATTATACATATATTCCCTCCCTCCCATCCTCCCATCCCACTCCTCTAGGTCATCACAGAGCACCAGGCTGGGCTCCCTGTACTATATAGCAACTTCCCACCGCTATCTGTCTACTTTACATGTGATAGTGAGTTCTCATTTTATTATCTCACCACTCCATCTCTCTTTCCTCTTGCTGTCTGATTATGCTCCCCTCTAAAATTCAGACCTAAACCCTCCAGTTCTCCTTCTTTTCAGTCTGTTGTGCCCACATGCCCTTTTGGGGCCTTAATCAGTGCCTCTGTCTATCAAGGATGGAATAAGCTCTAGTTAGTGTTTCTCTCTGGGCCTCTGCTTCTTTGTCTTAAAATAGAAAGAGCTAAGGGGTCATAAGTGGTTGTGCTTAGCCATGTCAAACCCTTTGCGACTCCATGGACTGTAGCCCACCAGTCTCTTCTGTCCATGGGATTTTCCAGGCAAGGATACTGGAGCAGGTTGCCATTTCCTTCTCCAGTGGATATTCCCAACCCAGGGATTGAACCGACATGCCTGCATCTCCTGCACTGGTAGGCAAATTCTTTACCACAGAGCCACCTGGGGTAGAGGGCTTCATTTTTCCTCTGATCTGTGCCTTTTATCTTAAAGGTCGTAACCAGCACCTGAAAGGGGGCCTCTTTCTGAAATAAGGCGTGGAGGATATTCTCCATCACCAAAGTGCTTATTTATCTGGGAGAACAGAGGAGGGAAGATGGAATATCTCTGGGTCAGACAGAAATAGAAGTAGTAGAAACAGATTTCACAACTCTCTGCCATCCAGTTAAATATACAGCACTCTAATTCTGCTTGTGGTTATTAATTTTAGGCCCCATAATATGGATGCCTGGTATTTCCCAATAGAAGCCATTGTCTGCATCCTGACAGGTCTTTGCTTTTCATTTTCTTTCTTTCTTTCTTTCTTTTTTTAAACTTCTTATTTTGTACTGGGTTATAGCCAGTTAACAATGTTGGGAGAATTTCAAGTGAACAATGAAGGGACTCAAGTATACATATACATGTATCCATTCTCCCCCAAACTCACTTCTTATCCAGGCTGCCACATAATGTTGAACAGAGTTCTGTGGGCTATACAGTAGGTCCTTGTTTGTTATCCATTTAAAATATAGCAGTGTGAACATGAGACAGGTCTTTGTCAACTGTCTTTGTTATTTCCACCAATGTGTCTTGCTTCATCCTGGCTCCTCTGTCTTGCATGCCCTTTCCCTTTTTTTCCATGTTTAATCTTCAAGGCATAGAGTTTTTACTCCTGATTTTCTTCTCTGGTTTTTCTGGCCTGCCTTGAGCTCTACTATAGGAGTTAGGGTCTGCATCATACAAGGATCCCTTCAGTTCAGTTCAGTTCAGTCGCTCAGTTGTGTCCGACTCTTTGCGACCCCATGAATCACAGCATGCCAGGCATCCCTGTCCATCACCATCTCCCGGAGTTCACTCAAACTCATGTCTATCAAGTCGGTGATGCCATCCAGCCATCTCATCCTCTGTTGTCCCCTTCTCCTCCTGCCCCCCAATCTCTCCCAGCATCAGAGTCTTTTCCAATGAGTCAACTCTTCACATGAGGTGGCCAAAGTACTGGAGTTTCAGCTTCAGCATCATTCCTTCCAAAGAACACCCAGGGCTGATCTCCTTTAGAATGGACTGGTTGGATTTCCTTGCAGTCCAAGGGACTCTCAAGAGTCTTCTCCAACACCACAGTTCAAAAGCATCAATTCTTTGGCGCTCAGCTTTTTTCACAGTCCAACTCTCACATCCATACATGACCACAGGAAAAACCATAGCCTTGACTAGATGGACCTTTGTTGGCAAAGTAATGTCTCTGCTTTTGAATATGCTATCTAGGTTGGTCATAACTTTCCTTCCAAGGAGTAAGTGTCTTTTAATTTCATGGCTGCAGTCACCATCTTCAGTGATTTTGGAGCCCCCCAAAATAAAGTCTGACACTGTTTCCACTGTTTCCCCATCTATTTCCCATGAAGTGATGGGACTGGATGCCTTAACTAATTCTAGTTGTCACAAATATGTTAGCTTTTTAAATTGGACCCTGAGCTTTAGGTGGTCAGAGGCCACTTCTGAATGCCCTGCCAATGTTGGAGGTCTTCAGTCACAGTTTACAAAGTATGTTTTCTCCTTGGATCTCCCAACTGCAGGCTGCTCTTCCTCCTGCACCAGCTGAATGCCCGGCTGCTTCAGAATTCAGTGCTTTTACCCATACAATCGCCTTTGTTTGCGCATCCCCTCCATCCCCACTACAGTTTTATTGGCTTCATTATGCTTACTTGAAAACTCAGCTTTGATTACTTATCGAATCTCTTTAGGCTGTGAGCTCCTTGAGGGCCATGACTTGTAATGCTTGGCACACAGTAGGTGCTTAAGAATTGCTCTTAGTATAATTAAGAAAGGAGCCCAGTTGGCTTTTTCACATATTGTATTATTCTCCAGCCAGGACTTATCATATTTATTTTATCTTGAAGGCTGATGGTTTCTTGGAACAGAGAGGGACAGGATGTGCCATGAATTCTGACTTCTATTTGACCCTGGTAAAGACAATCTGAATATTTTTTCCCTTTGGGTGTTTGAGGAAAGCAAATTAGCTCCGTGCTTGTCAGATTCCCTCCTCTCTTTGTGCTGCAGATGAAAGTACAAGGAGTGAAAACTGGAACTCTCTTAACCTTTTCAGGTCTTCAAATAATGATTTTCTAGACAGATAAGACTAAATTGGTATTGGATCTCTGCTCAGGAGCAGGAAGGATGGCTGTTTACAGGCTGCATGTGTCTTGCTCACAGCTTCATTGCCTCCTCTGCTCCTCAGTGGAGGAAATTAAAACTCCGATGGTCAGATTAGGTGGTTCTTAGCCTCTGCCCTTTTCCTGCTGTGGCACATGTGAGAATTAGGCTTATCTACTGGTTCAGATGAAGTGGTCGATAATTTGAACACTTGAAGAAATAACTGAGGTAATACGATCCTAAACTAAAGGGCTCATGGGTTGTTAAAAGAAATCCACAACCCAAAGCAAACAAACAACAGTCCTCACCCTCAGCTTCCCACTGAAGAGCAGAGGGTCACCTACTCAGAGAAAAGCAGAAGGCACGGTCAAGATCATTCACTTCCTAGGACTGCCTTCTGATTTGAACTGCCCCTATTAGTCATTCCTTTGAGTTAAAGCATCCATCTAAAATGGAGCTGTCTGTTAACCAGGACACATCTGCTGTTGACCAGTATTAACACGACTTCCATCCAAGTGTTTAGCTGGGCTTGTGGGGAGCTGAACCATGTGCCAGGTAAGTCTTCAAGAGGAAAGGGGGTTGGCAATAATCCAAAGCCAGGGGTTGTTTCCAAAGGCCCATTTTCATCACATCTCACAGGGGAAGTAACTGGAGGGCACTGGCTAGTTTCCTGAAAGAGGTATCAGGGGTTGGAAGGAGAGGTCCTCAAAAACCCTTGTGACTTACATCTCGGTGTGGCTAAGACTGACTTCCCAGGTGGTGCTAGTGGTAAAGAACACATCTGTCAATGCAGGAGACATGGGAGATGCTGGTTTGATCTCTGGGTTGGGAAGATCCTTTAGAGAAGGGCATGGCAACCCACTCCAGTATTCTTACTTGGAGAATCCCAAGGACAGAGGAGCCTGGTGGACTACAGTCCATGGGGTCACACAGAGTCGGATGTGACTGAAGCAACTGAATATGCATGCATGTGGCTAAGACTAGCAATGATGTTTTGGAAGCATCCTTATCAAGGGCTGTGAGTCAGTCTGCATTTATTGGGTGTCTTGACTCTTGGAGGAATGAGAATTGGAAGGCCAGAGAGAAAAGTTGAGTCATCAGACTTCTTTCAGTTTAGTGGCACATCATTATAAGATTTACTTTTTCTGTACCTGCTCCTCTATGTTGCTGATCCTTTTAGGGGGTGGCTTTGAGTCTCAATTATATCACTCTGCACTGTCTGGGATAAAGCATTAGGAGAAACAGGCCTGGATAGTTATTCCTCTAAGGTTTAGCAGAAATCAAGCTTTATTTATTTATTTTTCAAGCTCCTAGTTAAAGGAAACAGAGGATTATTGCATTTAATTCTCACAGCAGTGCGACTTTCCTTCTGAAACCAGTGTAACAGGATTGGCTTTGTGTAGTCACACAAGTAAAGAATCTTAGGGTCACCACTGCCGCCGCCAAGTCGCTTCAGTTGTGTCCGACTCTGTGCGACCCCATGGACTGCAGCCTACCAGGCCTCTCCATCCATGGGATTCTCCAGGCAAGAACACTGGAGTGGGTTGCCATTTCCTTCTCCAATGCATGAAAGTGGAAAGTGAAAGTGAAGTCACTCAGTCGTGTCTGACTCTTAGGGACCCCATGGACTGCAGCCTACCAGGCTCCTCTGTCCATGGGATTTGCCAGGCAAGAGTACTGGAGTGGGTGCCTTTGCCTTCTCCCCTTAGGGTCACAGTGAACCACTAAATAAAGCCTAAATAAGACTATACAAAAAATATTAGCAAGAGACTGTCATTTTTCTATTTTTTAGTCTCTTGTTCTCTTTTTCTCTCTTTCTCCTTCTGTTTATATAAGGATGGGGCTCTCTAGATAGTACCTGTTCATTTTCTCCTGTGACCCTTTAATTTTACTAAAACATCTCTCTTTATTGGGAAAAATTAGGTTCAAAAGAGCATTTACTATTGTTCTTTGGTTTACTTAATGGAAGATGAAATAGTTATTTGTGTGCAGTTTATGTGACTTTTTATAGTTCCTAAGCTAAACATTATAAAATGACATGACCCTTTTATCAGAAAGCTGACAGTTCTGGCCTGTAAAGTGTCCAGAGCATAGATGACCAAAGCCCCCTTCTCTCTGTCTTGATCAGACTCATACCAGGTTCATTCTAAGCCATCAACAAAGCCTAGGATAAAATCATACTGAGAAAACATATCTCATGAGCCAAAAGAGCCTGGTACTCTATACCCTGAAATGACTAAAGTGAGACTGCATTTGTTGTCTTGACGTATTTGAAATGATGCCATATTGCAAACGGTCAGTCTTTGTCCAGAATTTGGTCTGAGGTCCAGGAGTTCAGGGCAGGGAGAGCTGAGCTCATTATAAGGAGGAACTGTTCCATTAGAATTGGTGATGTACTGAGACTTCTTTCACTTAAAGTATTCCAGCAAAGACTGGATGCTCACTTGTGAGAATATTGTAGATGAGATTAGGCTGGGTTATCCTATGTGCCTGCGTCTCAGATGAGGTTTTCCTCAGTTTAATCCTCAAAGAAGCAAAAATTATTTTATATTTGAAGACAAATAAGCTTGGAGATACTTTAAATACTTTAGTTGATGCTACTTTGAATAGCATCAAATATTTATGATTTAAAAAATAGAATCAGTAAAAGATGAAGGAAAAGAATTTCTGAAAAATTTAGTAATGGTTTCTGGGTATTTGACCTTGCAATTCAAAACACTGAGGTTGTTATAAAAAACAATTTTAAAATAATGTAATACAACACTACAGTAAGAGGTTACTCTGGCAGTGGTTCTTATCTGGGGGTGATTTTGCCTCCCAGGAAATATTTGGAAATTTTTGGAGACTTTTTTTTTTTTAACTTTTTATTTTGTATTGGAGTATAGACAATTAACGATGTTGTGACCAGTTTCAGGTGAACAGTGAAAGGATTCAGCCATACATATACAGTGCCCGTTCTCACCCAAACTCCACTCCCACCCAGCCTGCCACATTATTTTGAGCAGGCTTCTGGAGCCATTTTTGATTGTCATGACTGATAGGAGCTGTGTGTGCCATTGCCCCCAGTGGATAGGGGCCAAGGATGCTGCCAAACATCCTGCAATGAGCAGGACAAGCCCCCACAACTAAGAATTACCCAGCCCAAATGTCAGTCGTGCTCACGCTGAGAAGCCTTGCTTTAAGGAATTTAACTACAAGGCTAACAAAAATCAAATCAGTGACAACATCATATACATTTACAAAATGCTATATTTTAAACAATATTATCGGAGTAAAGATGATGTGTTTTAAAGAACCATGTTTAGTGTTATGTGGCTCAAAAAATGGCTTTGTTGACAGCAGACATTCTGTTGTCAGCAATGTATGTGAAGAGTTCCAAGAAAGCTGTTTTATAAAATGTGTAAGTGAGGAAAGCAATATCTCTAAATCAATGTTATGGTATATAACATGTGGTTTTAAATATTTGCTTGTAACTAATTTAATAAACTAAATGTTGTAATCATTTGGCAATGTAATTTGCTCTAATAGTTGACTTATTGAAGTAAGCCTGAAACACTTTTTTGATCTCCTCATTGGGAAAAATGCCTGCATGCTTTGTATTCAAGTGAGCCTCATATTTGGAAATTGACAGAAAATCTAATTCCAGAGTCTTAAGTTTTGCATATTTTTTTGGTCATAATATGAAATTCCTTCTGTCTTATGAATCTGGAAATAATGTCCGAACGTAATAAAATCTTTCCTTTTATTTGCGTTAAAAATTACACACTGTAAAATTCAGCGCATTCTATGAGTTTTGACAGATGCACACAGCTGTGTAACTACTGCCACAATCAAGATGCAACCAGTCTACCATCTTTCAAATTTTCTCATGCTTGCGCTTTATTATCAGCCCCTTTCCTCCATGTTCTATCTTTTAAAATGTACACTTACAAACCTTACCAGTAGAATCCTAATTTTCACAATAAACTCCTCTGTGGAGACCCAGCATCTAAATCAGACCCACTCACATCTTCTCTGGGCAAAGTGCGGCATAGTGTTCTGAGTTCACCTGCTCTGCCTCCTTCTGGCCCCTGCCAGGGCCCTGGGGATTTTTTTTTTTTTTTGAAACCTGTGCTCTATAGAACAGCCAACACCACTGATAAAATTCTTCCCTTGAGCCAATGTTAGATTTGCCCCTAACAGTGTGCCAGACTGGGAGCTGGGATAGAGAGAAGGAAGAACCAGATAGATATGGTTCCAGCCACTAACAAGCTTAGATTCTAGTAGACAGACATCAGTCAAACACACGTACAAACAAAACAGAAGATTTGTTAAATGTTAAGAAGGAAACCTCACAGTGCTTTGGGAGGAAGTGTCAGTGGAGCTGAGGCAAAAATGATGTCCTCTCTGATGGAATCATACCTGCTTATTATTCACATGCTGAGCAGAGTTAGCTTCATGGGAACCCTGAAGGGAAGGTGGAACTATGAGAAAGCTGATGTGGCCAGACAGGCATAGAGTCCCTGGAGAAGTTGTCAGGGTTAGGCTGAGCAGGGCTTTGTGCGCCAGAAAGAAAGAAAGGAAGGAAGGAAGGAAGAAAGAATACTGAAAAAATTGAATTTCACCCCAAGATTTGGAATGAAGGGTGATACTTAGGATAGTGACATGATCAGATGTCTCTCATTTACAACGGCTTCAGTTAGTAGATCAGATTGGAGTGTGGGATGGGTAAACATGAGTGTAGATGGAGTAATGAAAAACCTTTCAGCAGCGACAGACAGGAGATGATGACCACACATGGAGGGGTGATGGTGAAAATAAAGATGAGGTAATTCATTAAATGTCAGAGGCAATTTAATGCTGGCTTGTTGCTGAGATAAGGAGAGAGTGATGATGAGGAGGTTGACCAGATATTTGGCTTGGTGTTTGTATGTGCGTGTGTGTGTGGGTGGTATACAGAGTCTACTTTTGAACATGTTAGACTGTGGGGCATGGGAGACATCTAAAGGAAATCCAGACAAGGTAGACAGATATCAAAGTCTGGAGTTCCATTCCAACAATTATTTATTTATTCTTTGGAAAGACCCACCATTCCCTGGTCCCTGAGTTAGGAGTTGGGATGAAAATACAGCTATGATGTAAGCCCTGCCCTGGAGAGGGAAACAGCATACATTTGGATTAATGTTGTAAAAGACATGTGTTCATGTAGCCATGGGGGCTCAGCAGAGGACACGATTTCTTTTGCCTAAGGGAGTCAGAAAAGTTGTTTCCAGCTTTGCTAGATGGAGGGTTTTCCTAGACAAAAAGTGGAAAGAACATCACTCTTGGGACAGAAAGCAGTTAAGTACAAAGTTTACAAGGTATGAAAATTGATGGTCTACATGGGAACCTTCAGGGAGTTGGGTTATAGGCAGGCTGTAGAGACTGCAAACTAGGGGAAGTGGCTGGAAATGGGTCCAAATGTTGAATAGGAAAAATGCCTTGCAAGGGAGAAGCGGGCAGCAAGGAGGGAGGAGACGTGGTGGGAAAGATCCATGGCTGCAAACTGCAGTGTGGACTGGGGAGGCAGGGGCTGGGGCCAGGGAGACAGGCTTGGGAGAGTCTCAGTGGGCCAGATGGGAGGTGGAGCTTCTCAAGGCCGTGGGAATAGGAATGGAAAGAAAGGGGTGACTTGGGAACATAGGAAGCAGGGTCTTATGGTCTTGGTGAGAGACGAGATGAAAGGACAGATGATATTATTTCCATTTTGAAGCCTGTGATGGTGATGCTGTTAACTTCAACTGCAGACTAGAGAGGAGCAGCAGTGTTGTGGTCAAATAGTAAATTCCATTTTTTCACATGTTGTGTGTGGGCTCCTGAAGAGCCTCTGTGGACCCCAGTGGGAAGTCAGGATGATGTAATCCCATCATGTTGACTGTGATTCTCTGGCAGGTTGTGACAGACCCAGCTGTTTCATTCCAGTGATTTATTAAGAGTCTTTGTTTAGATTATGTGTGTTCCCAGGGTAGAAGCTGGGCTGTATTTTCCCTTTCTGTCTAGGCACACGTTGTAGGGTGGTGTCTTTCAAAATGCATTTTTTTTTTTGTTTTACTTCAAACACAGTAAGAAATACATTTTACTTATTGCACAAACATCCATCTAAAATATACCTAAAATTGTCTTAGAAAACACTTACCCATAGCATCTGAAGTGTACTTTTCTCTCTAGTTTCCTCTCCTCTCATCTCTCTTTTCCTCTCTTCTTATTTCTCCATATCTCTTCATTTTCTATTCTAAGTTTATTTAATTAATTAATTAATTTATTTTATGTCTCCTGCATTGGCAGGTGAGTTCTTTAATACTAGTGCCACCTGGGAACATACGGTTTTATTATTACCATATTTTAAATTCCCTTGATTGATTCTCTTGTATAGCCAGATTTTATAACCATGGGCCTTGCAACACTTTCTAGCACATTAGTAGATATTTTGTAGGGCTCTACCCAGGGCTGGGGGTAGGTGAGGTAAGCAAGGCACTCCACTTGGGCACAAAGTTTAGGGGCCAGATGTAAAAAAAAGTCAGTGATCAAGATATGTAATATTTTAATGCAATATTTAAAAATCAAAATTAATGCAAAAAGTTCTGGATAAACAAAATACCACATTTTATATAAAGACAGCCTATGACCCCAAACTGGCATAACTTACCTCATTCCCCTCACCCTAATCCTGATACTATTAGATCTTATTTTTATTTAAGATTGTGAGCCTGATGCTGGGAAAGGTTGAAGACAGGAGGAGAAGGGGACAACAGAGGATGAGATGGTTGTATGGCATCACTGACATGATGGACATGCGTTTGAGTAAGCTCTGGGAGTTGATGATGGACAGGTAAGCCTGGTGTGCTGCAGTCCATGGGGTTGCAAAGAGTCAGACATGACTGAGCAACTGAACTGACTGTGAGATTTTGTTCTTTTTTTCTTCTTTATTATTATTATTTTTTAGTATTTACAATACAATATTGTATTGGTTTTGCCATACATTGACATGAATCCACCATGGGTGTACATGTGTTCCCCATCCTGAACCCCCTTCCCATCTCTCTCCCCATCCCATCCCTCTGGGTCATCCCAATGCACCAGCTCCAAGCACCCTGTATCATGCATCAAACCTGGACTGGCGATCTGTTTCACATACGACAATTTACATGTTTCAATGCCATTCTCCTATAGCATCCCACCCTCGCCCTCTCCCACACAGTCCAAAAGGCTGTTCTATTCATCTGTGTCTCTTTTGCTGTCTTGCATACAGGGTTATCATTACCATCTTTCTAAATTCCATATATATGTATTCAGATCAGATCAGATCAGATCAGTTGCTCAGTCGTGTCCGACTCTTTGCTACCCCATGAATGTGTTAGTACACTGTATTGGTGTTTTGCTTTCTGGCTTACTTCACTCTGTATAATAGGCTCCAGTTTCATTCACCTTATTAGAACTAATTCAAATGTATTCTTTTTAACGGCTGAGTAATATTCCATTGTGTATATGTACCACAGCTTTCTTATCCATTCACCTACTGATGGACATCTAGGTTGCTTCCATGTCCTGGCTATTATAAACAGTGCTGCGATGAACATTGGGGTACTCGTGTCTCTTTCCCTTCTGGTTTCCTCAGTGTGTATGCCCAGCAGTGGGATTGCTGGGTCATAAGGCAGCTCTATGTTCAGTTTTTTAAGGAACCTCCACACTGTTCTCCATAATGGCTGTACTAGTCTGCATTCCCACTAACAGTGTAAGAGGGTTCCCCTTTCTCCACACCAACAGTGTAAGAGGGTTCCCCCTTTTCCACACCCTCTTCAGCATTTATTGCTTGTAGACTTTTGGATAGCAGCCATTCTGACTGGCATGAAATGGTACCTTATTGTGGTTTTGATTTGCATTTCTCTGATAATGAGTGATGTTGAGGATCTTTTCATGTGTTTGTTAGCCATCTGTATGTCTTCTTTGGAGAAATGTCTGTCTAGTTCTTTGGCCCATTTTTTGATTGGGTCGTTTATTGTCCTGGAATTGAGCTGCAGGAGTTGCTTGTATGTTTTTGAGATTAATTCTTTGTCTGTTGCTTCATTTGCTATGATTTTCTCCCATTCTGAAGGCTGTCTTTTCCCCTTGCTTATAGTTTCCTTGGAGAAGGCGATGGCACCCCACTCCAGTACTCTTGCCTGGAAAATCCCATGGATGGAGGAGCCTGGTGGGCTGCAGAAGCATTTAAGTTTTAATTAGGTCCCATTTATTTATTTTTGCTTTTATTTCCAATATTCTGGGAGGTGGGTCATAGAGGATCCTGCTGTAGTTTATGTTGGAGAGTGTTTTGCCTATGTTTTCCTCTAGGAGTTTTATAGTTTCTGGTCTTACATTTAGATCTTTAATCCATTTTGAGTTTATTTTTGTGTATGGTGTTAGAAAGTGTTCTAGTTTCATTCTTTCACAAGTGGTTGACCAGTTTTCCCAGCACCACTTGTTAAAGAGATTGTCTTTTCTCCATTGTACATCCTTGCCTCCTTTGTCAAAGACAAGGTGTCCATAGGTGTGTGGATTTATCTCTGGGCTTTCTATTTTGTTCCATTGATCTATATTTCTGTCTTTGTGCCAGTACCATACTGTCTTGATGACTGTGACTTTGGTAGAGACTGAAGTCAGGCAGGTTGATTCCTCCAGTTCCATTCTTCTTTTTCAAGATTGCTTTGGCTATTCGAGGTTTTTTGTATTTCTATACAAATTGTGAAATTATTTGTTCTAGTTCTGTGAAAAATACCTATGGTAGCTTGATAGTGATTGCATTGAATCTATAGATTGCTTTGGGTAGTATATTCATTTTCACTATATTGATTCTTTTGATCCACGAACACGGTATATTTCTCCATCTATTTGTGTCCTTTTTTATTTCTTTCACCAGTGTTTTATAGCTTTCTATATATAGGTCTTTTGTTTCTTTGGGTAGATATATTCCTAAGTATTTTATTCTTTTTGTTGCAATGGTGAATGGAATTGTTTCCTTAATTTGTCTTTCTGTTTTCTCATTGTTAGTGTATAGGAATGCAAGGGATTTCTTGTGTGTTGATTTTATATCCTGCAACTTTACTATATTCATTGATTAGCTCTAGTAATTTTCTGGTGGAATCTTTAGGGTTTTCTATGTAAAGGATCATGTCATCTGCAAGCAGTGAGAGTTTTCCTTCTTTTCCATTCTGGATTCCTTTTATTTCTTTTTCTGCTCTCATTCTAATTTTATTTTAAAAAGTTACTCCTTGCTGTACTCACTCCTTCCTATATTCACTTCAGGATGAGGAGTCTGCCATCAATCATGTGTTAACCACTGATGTGGAGCACAGAGTGTAGTAAAGATTTTGGAATCTGTGGTCAGGCAGACTCAGGTCTGAACACTGTCACCGAATAGCTTTCTGCCCCTAGGCAAGTCATTTAATTTCTTTGAATCTCAATTTTCTCACTTGTAAAATGGAGACAAATGCTTCGGCTGTAGTGAAGAGCAAATAAGAAAAACATGTAAAAGGGAACCTAGTTGTATTAGTTTGTCTTGCTGCTGTAGCAAATTACCACAAAATAGATAGATCTTTAAACAAGATAGATCTTTAAATCTTATATTTCTGGAGGTTGGATGTTCAAAATGGGTCTTACTGGGCTAAAATCAAGGTACAGGAGGTCTGTGTTCCTTCTGAGGCTCTGTGAGAAGATGTGCTTCCTCACCTGCTTGCACACCTGGGCTTGTGGCCTCTTCCTCTATCTTCAGTGATGGCAGCACAGCGTTTTCAAATCCCTCCCAGACTTTAACCTTTGCCTCCTTTTTTCACATTTAAAGGACCTTGTGTACTGCACAGAGGGCTCACCCAGATAATCCAGAGTAATCTCTTCATCTTAAGGTTAGCTGAATAGCAACCTTAATTTTCTCCTGCCATTGAACATAATATATTCATAAACTCTGGGGATTAGGATGTGTGCATCTTTAGGGGCCACTATTCTGCCTACTGCAATAAGTACAGTTGATACCATGCAGGCCCTGTTGGGCTTCAGGACCCAAGACCTTTCCGTGTCTCTCATTTCTTTGATTATAGGAAACAGCCTTTGGCCAACCTCCATGACCTTTCCTGAATTCCAATGGGCAGATCAAAGCAGATGTTAATTAAGGACGGGGAGGAATGGGAGCCCAAGAAGAAACAAACAGTCAAGAGCTATCTTGGGGCAAGGTCCTATATCCCCATCAGTGGATACATGCAACAATATCTTTGAGTTATTCTGCAGATACTGAAATTCCCTCCAGGTGGGAGAAATTAATGAAGATTAGGAATGGTATGCTGCCCACAAGCATGTAGACTGCAGACCAATTGGACCTGAAAGTTGATGTTGACTCTTACATACCTCACCACCAACCCATCAGAAGAATATCCATGAATTGATCACTCTCTCTTTGAAAAATTGCTATGAAACTTCTATCTTCTCCAAGTTGGGACACACAGTTTTGAGGTCACTAACCTGCTGTGTCCTCCTTTGACTGGTTAAGCATTGCACATGTGCAAAGTCACTTCAGTCATGTCTGACTCTTTGCGACCCTATGGACCATAGCCCACCAGGCTCCTTTGTCCATGGGGTTCTCCAGGTAAGAATACTGGAGTGCCATGCCCTTCTTCAGGGGATCTTCCCAATCCAGGCATCGAACTTGCATCTTTTATGTCTCCTGCATTGGTAGGAGGGTTCTTTAGCGCTAGCACCACTTGGGAAGCCCAGCTAAGCATTAAACCTGCTCTTTTCTACATCACCCAAAACTCTATCTCTGAGATTTGATTCAGCATCTGCATACAGAGAAGCTGAACTTTTGGCATCACAGTGAGTAGAACCTCATGTGTTTCCAATAAAGAGCTGGTACACTGAAGTTCCCCTTTAACTCTCTCTGTGAAATTAAAGAATAACATATAATATAAATCAATGCAACACACAAAAAAATCTAATCTTTAAATATAGATGCAGCTTTAAACCAGACACTCATTTAAACATTGGGAAACTGGCATTTGATGCTAAGTACAGGATGTGGCATTTGACTATCTTGGAGAAGGAAATGGCAATCCACCCAGTACAATTGCCTGGAAAATCCCATGGACAGAGGAGCCTGGTAGGCTACAGTCTATGGGGTCGCAAAGAGTTGGACATGACTGAGTGACTTCACTTTCACAGGACATGGCATTTGACTATCTTATGGTTTTGAAATCAGGCATTAGCATCAGAGTCTTCTTAAAATGTTTTGCTTCAGCTGAGTATTTGGTGAGCATGCTTTGTCACCAGTGTTCAAATCAGCAATGAAAATGTCAAGCAGGCTAGGTCTTGTGGGGTTCTTGTAGAGGCTTTTCTCAACTTGGAAACTGATAATCATCAGTACTTCCCCCATTTGAACTGAGAGAGAGAAGGAGAAGGTGAAGAGAGACAGAGAACAGAAGTTAAGAGCAAGCTGAACTTCTGAGAATATGACACAAAGTAGATTTTTTTTTCCCTGGGGATTGGTGTCTTGGGAAAAAAAAGTGGAGTTATAATAAGGCCACCTTTCAATAAATGTTTGCTATTATTATCATTCTACCTATTTTCAGCATTTCTCATAAGGTACACCTGGAGCTACGCACAAGACTCTCACTATTGCCTCCCCTGCCGATGAGATTAAAGAGTAAAATCCCTGGATACTTAGCCAGCTTGCAAGCCTGTAGTCAGTCTTGTGTGCTAAGTCACTTCACTCGTGTCTGACTCTTTGTGATCTCATGGACTGTAGCTCAACAGGCTCCTTTGTCCATGGGATTCTCCAGGCAAGAATACTGGAGTGGGTTGCCATGTCCTCCTCCAGGGGATCTTCCCAACCAAGATCAAACCTGCTTTTCTTATGTCCTCTGCATTGGTAGGTGGGTTCCTTACCACTAGCGCCACCTGGGGAAAGACAGTGCCTAATTTTCTGGACCTTGACTCCACAAGATTTGAAAGTAGGGTCAACACCAGTGCAAAGGGTTCTGGGAGCTCAGGACACACATTTAGCAGCACCAAGAAGAGTGACATAAGGTTCAGAATTAAGGATCCTAAGGGTGAGTTTATGGCAGCTTTGCCTCCTCTGAGCCAGGTGGGAAGTATGTGGTGAAAAAAAGGAAATAAAGCACCACAGCAGTCAACTAAAAGGAGATGAAGGATATCACCACTGATTTTTTTTTTTTTTTAATATTTTTTTAATGATGTGGACCATTTTTAAAGTCGCTATTGAATTTGTTGCAACATTGCTTTTGTTTCATGTTTTGAGTTTTTGGCTATGAGGCATGTGGGATCTTAGCTCACCAACTAGGGATTGAATGTGCACCCCCTGCATTGGAAGGTGAAATTCCAACTACTGGATCACCAGGGAATTCCCTATTACCACTTATCCTAATGTTTGGCCTACATGGCATCAAACATGTGGACTTTGAGGACAGTCCAAATGATGAATTGACTTTTTCATACTCTAATGTCTTTCTATGCTCATGAAGAATCCCAGTTTTCTGTTTTCCAGATATTTTGCCTCTAGACACACGATTGAATCACCTGGTTGCCTGCTGACCTCTGTCATCATATTGATTCAGGCTAAAGCTGTTACAGAATATAAGGTTGGCTGTTTTTCTCAAACCATGAGCAAGGTCCTGGGTGAGGACATTTCTGTAACCCAGTGCCTAATCCAGAGAAGACCTTCATTAAATTTTTGTTGAACTTGAGAGAATAGGTTCAAATTGCTTCTCAGTAGACTTTTGTACCCATTTTCTTGACTACTGGTTATTGTGCAAATAATTTTGTGGTAATGAACTCTGCCCTTTTTGTGTGTATGTGTGGTAATAAGATTTCACAGTGAACAAGAAGAGAACAAGCTTGATATTAGGCCCATGATCAACTCTCCATTTGGGCATTTACTTATAACTTTTGAGATTTTGAGACAATGATTTAAATTATCTGTCTTAGTTTACTTATCTAGAAAGTGGGGATAATAGTATTTACTATCCTATAGAATTAAGGTGAAAGAGGAGAGTGAAAAAGCTGGCTTAAAACTCAACATTCAAAAAACTAAGATCATGGCATCTGGTCCCAACACTTCATGGCAAATAGATGGGGTAACAATGGAAACAGTGACAGACTTTATTTTTTTGGGCTCCAAAATCACTGCAGATAGTGACTGCAGCCACAAAATTAAAACACATTTGCCCCTTGGAAGAAAACCTATGACAAACCTAGATGATGTATTAAAAAGTAGAGACATTACTTTGCCAACAAAGGTCCATCTAGTCAAAACTATGGTTTTTCCAGTAGTCATGTATGGATGTGAGAGCTGGACCTCAAAGAAGGCTGAGAACCAAAGAATTGATGCTTTTGAGTTGTGGTGTTGGAGAAGACTCTTGAGAGTCTCTTGGACTGCAAGGAGATAAAATCAGTCAATCCTAAAGGAATCAATCCTGAATATTCATTAGAAGGATTGATGCTGAAACTGAAGCTCCAATACTTTGGCCACCTGATGTGAAGAGTTGACTCATTAGAAAAGATCCTGATGCTGGGAAAGATCAAAGACAGGAGGAGAAGGGGACAACAGAGGATGAGATGGTTGGATGACATCACTGACTCAATGGACATGAGTTTGAGCAAACTCCAGGAGATGGTGAAGGACAGGGAAGCCTGGCATGCTGCAGTCCATGGAGTCGCAAAAAGTCAGACACTGCTGAGTGACTAAACAAGAACAACCCTACAGAATTATTGTGAGAAATACTTAAGACTTTTTCTGCCCACTCTGAGTCAGGATGCTTTTGGCAGCAGGTAACAGACACTCAGTTTTAGCAACAGAAACTTCAGTTTCAGCATTGACATTCTAGGAATCAGCTAACTAAAATGGAATAGAATGGGTGAATTTAACTCAGATGAGCATTATATCTACTACCATGTGCAGGAATCCCTTAGAAGAAATGGGAGTAGCCATCATAGTTAACAAAAGAGTCCAAAATGCAGTATTTGGATGAAATCTCAAAGACTAAAAATTGCTGCTTTTGAACTGTGGTGTTGGAGAAGACTCTTGAGAATCCCTTGGACTGCAAGGAGATCCAACCGGTCCATTCTAAAGGAGATCAGTCCTGGGTGTTCATTGGAAGGACTGATGTTGAAGCTGAAACTCCAATACTTTGGGCCACCTGATGTGAAAGTCTGACTCATTTGAAAAGACCTGATGCTGCCAAAGATTGAGGGCAGGAGGAGTAGGGGATGACAGAGTATGAGATGGTTGGATGGCATCACTGACTGAATTGATATGAATTTGGGTGAACTCAGGCAGTTGGTGATGAACAGAGAGGCCTGGCGTACTGTGGTTCATGGGGTCCCAAAGAGTTGGACATGACTGAGTGACTGACCTGAACTGAACTGAACAGACACTCAAGATTGGCCTGATTTATGAAGATGTTCATTATTAACTTACAAAGCAACTACTGGTTGGCAGTTCCAGGGTCTTCAATGACAACAGTTTCAGCTGGGACACAGACACTATAGCTTCATGATCTTCCATGTTGCATTGGTTCTTTTTCAATTTATAGTCGATGGCTACAGGATGGGTGCTCCAACTCTAGGTTGCCATGTGCTAGCATTGTCCCCAGGAAAAATGATACCAAAAAGCTTTCTTATTAGAGATCTTTTTATCCTACAAGTGAAAGCCTCCAGTGATGGACTTCACCTTATGAATCTTTGGCCAGAACTGTGCCCACCTCAAGACCATTTGAGGAGGAGGAAGGACCATGCTTCTTTCTCTGTGATCAAGGCATCTCTGCTTCCAAGCAAGAGGATGGTGAGGACTGTCTACTGGGTTAACTTTAAGTGACATTTGCCATACCTCCTATACATGCTTCCCTCCCTGCCTACCTTCTCCTCACATGCCTTATCTGTAGCCAGTGCCTCTGAATTTTGTTTTCTTCTAGAGGTCATGATCCCTAATACACTGGAAGTTCTAAAGTGTTAAGTAGGAACCCCATCCAATATGTTTTTTGTTTTGTTTTATTTGCACATTCTGTCTCCCCCAGTACAGCATAAAGTCTTGAAGAATAAAGATTGTCTCATGCTCATTTTTGTTTCTAGTACCCAGCACAGATCCTGCTTGATGGTTTCTGTTTAAAATAGGTTTGTTAAATGAAATAAGTGTGTCTGAGACCTGAAATTTAATGAGAAATTCATGCAGATTAGAGTAGGAATGAGGTTCTAGTTCAATAAAAGACCTATGAGTATAGAGTAGAAGAGTGATTAACCAAAATGCCTGATAGGTAGAAACTCAGATATTGGCACCTACCTTGCTGTTGATTTGCAAAGTAATCTCCTTTGCACCTAAAGGCAGCTTCTGTCTGGGAAGGGAGGAGGAGCTGGGAATAGTATGAATCAGCTGTGTCTAGCATAAATGGTGCTATGTGCATGCATGTGAATGTGTACTGAGTCACGTGGGACTCTTCATGGTCAGTAACCTTCACCTCAGGTCTAGTGGGTATGGCTTCTACATGCATCCTCTTCCCTAGACTTGCTGTTGTGGCTAAGCCACAAAACTGAAGTTCCCTGGGATTTGGGGTCATCTCATGAGTAGCAGCTCTCACAGGACATCTGGATTTCCCGCAGGCTTTGCCTGAGAGCAGAATAGTTTTGCTAAGCTACTTACATTTGGGGGTTAATTTGTTATTGCAGCCTAATCTGTTTGTGTGAAGGAGAAGCTGAAAAGTCAAGAGAGAGGACTTCCTTGAGGAAGTTGTCAAAATGTTGTAGCATGTTCTTTTCCTTGCCCTGATGGGAAAGGGGAGGTGGGTACCACCCTTTCACTTCTACCTAGTTAGAGGGGCCTCAGAGGGGCCATGCAGAGAGCTGGACATCTTCATCTGGGGACCCCAAGGAGGCACTGAGACTGTTGGATCCAGAGCAGGAAGTCTGAAGGTGAGATACTATGGCCAGCAGGAGAGCTGGCTGCTTTGGGAGTAGGCTATGCTTCTGGAGTTTGCGGGACAAGGATGGATGAGATAAAGTAAGAGCCAAAAGTTGACTTAGAGGGACTTTGTGAAAGTTAGCTACTTTTAGGGATGTTAGGACCTAACAGAGACAGGCTGTCTGGGGTGCTGCAGGGGCAGGGCTGAAGAGTGAATTCAAAGCAGCCAGTTGGAGGAGGGGACGCCAACCACTGGACTCTTTTATACCTGTGCAAAAGAACCCCCAAGAGAAAGAATCAGCCTTAACCCTCTGCCACAGCTGGAGGCCATCCTTTCCTGATCTTGAGTTCTCCTCCCTCCTCCCTCTGGAGGAAGCAGAGGTGACTTTTGAACTGAGGAAAGGGCCAGATGCTTTAGGTGGGGGAATGAAGAATGTGGCCTTGACCTCCCTCCTGAATGAGGGAGCAACTTTGCTATTAAGTATAGTTGATAGTTTTGACTCTTGATTGAGACTGAATAGTTATATTATGAACAAAAATTGGGAGTCTAAAAGTAGAGAAGTTTTCAAAAATATACAAGAATGACAAAAAATAGAGAAAAATAATATAAAGAAGAATTAGTCCCACAGACCAGATTTGAAAGAGTGGAGAAAAATACTTGTGTGTTGTTTTATTTTTGCTTTGCTCCACTTTCTCTTTCAGAGGTATGGTTTCACAAACACCACATATGATACTGATTATAATAACAGCAAAATAACTGAAACAGAATGTATGTTTGTGCTCAGTTGTGTCTCTTTGTGACCCACAGACGGTAACCCTCCAGGCTTCTCTGTTCATGGGATCTTCCCAGCAAGAATACTAGAATGGGTTGCCATTTCCTTCTCCAGGGGATCTTCCTGACCTGGGGATCAAACCCACATTTTCAGCATCTCCTGCATTGGCAGGTGGGTTCTTTACCACTGAGCCACCTGAGAAGCCAAGCCACAAAACAGGACAGTAACCTGAAATATGTAAGAGGAGAGAGCTCTTTTCTTGAGCGATCTCACAGAGTATGACAGTGAATAATGTATCACTCTTCTAATTATAGAACATAATCTAGTATGGAACAGGATACCAAGAGCCAAAGTTTCATGAGCCTCCTGTACATAAACAGATCAGTGTCTTTAAAAAAAAACAATTAATTGTAATGCAAAATTGCTTGACAAAACCCAGAGGAAAATTTAACAATAATTTTCCTAAACACCTTTTATTTTTGGCAACAATAAAAACAGCAAAACTAGAGATTATACTCTACAAACATGTTCCACAAAGAAATAGGTAATTACATTTTTATCAACTGCACTTCTTGCCTTTTTAAAATTGTGCATTTTATCCTACTCTAAAATGTTTTCCCTTATCTACTGTTGCCCTGCAAGAGCAGCAAATAGTGTGGTGATAAGCTCAGTAATTATGGACACTGTAGGTTCTGGAAGATTTTCGTGGCTGGAGTCAATGGGCAGCATTATTATCTGAGGCCATCACACTGGGTTAAGTGTCCTTCAGGATGAATCCTCAGAGGATCTCAGTGTGTCTTCTATGTCATCAGTAGAGCCTAGAGGGGGGTAGGGCTGGATAATGGGTAAATGAAGGGCTCTGAAGATGGGTTTGGAGATGATAACCCCAACCAGACCCCCCCTCTTCTCTACCTGACAACTGTGCAATTTTGGGCAAGTCATTTAACTCACCTAAGGCCCGAGTTTCTTCTTTACAATAATGTGGTTATGACCTACTGAGGTTTACTTTGAAGGTTAAATGTACTAACATACATAAAGCACTAACACAGTGCCAGATAAATAGCATGGTAAAGACTAATAAAGGGAATTATTTCAGGCTGATGATACAATGGCATTCACTAGAATGATAGAAGAATGGATGATGCTAAAAGGATAAAACAGTGTAAAAGAAGACAATGATAAAACAATGCAAAATTTATAACAAAATTTATAACAAAAAAGATATACTGTTTTCCACTTTCAAATTATTTTATAACTATTTCTCTTTTAAAAATGAGGAAAGAATTAATTATTTTACCTATTTAGGACTATTCCTTCTAAACTGATATACGGCAAGCATCTTAGAAGAATCAATGCAGTTTGCTTCTGTCTCCTTTCATGGTCGTAATCTGCTTGGCTCACTCGCATCAGAGGATTCTCAAAGGCTTTGCCGATAGTCCCTCCAACTGTGTTATTGGTGCTTGAGCTGTATTTGAATTACCTTAAAAAGGTAGGGGTAGGGGTGTGCTTCCCTGAACGTGAGCTGATTGCTCTGTAGAGACCTCTGGTTCTAGAAATACGGGTGTATTTTAAAATCTCTCTTGCTTGCATACAAAAGTGTCAGGGGATTGCTTCTTGCTGAGGGGCTGGGTTTTTTTAACCTAGAGGTAAAAGTGAAAGTGAAAGTCGTGTCCGGCTCTTTGCTACACCACGGACTCTCCATGGAATTCTCCAGGCTAGTATACTTGAGTGGGTAGCCTTTCCCTTCTCCAGGGGATTTTCCCAACCCAGGTCTCCCGCATTGCGGGTGGATTCTTTACTAGCTGAGCCACAAGGGAAGCTCAAAAATACTGGAGTGGGTAGCCTATTCCTTCTCCAGCGGATCTTCCTGACACGGGAATTGAACCAGGGTCTCCTGCATTGCAGGCAGATTCTTTACCAACTGAGCTATCAAGGAAGCCCTAATGTAGTGGAAAGACTGTGAATTCCTGGGAATAGTCACCCTGCTCTGTTTCCTTCCTGAACCTAAAGATCTTGGGTTTGCATCTTTGGCAGAATTGGACACTGTCTGCAGCTTTTTTTTTTTTTTTTTTACTCTTTAGATTCAGTTTTATTTATCTTTTTATTCTTTTTTTAAAATTTAATTTTATTTTTTAACTTTACAATATTGTATTGGTTTTGCCATACATCGAAATGAATCCGCCACAGGTATACATGTGTTCTGCATCCTGAACCCTCCTCCCTCCTGCCTCCCCATGCCATCCCTCTGGGTCGTCCCAGGGCACCAGCCCCAAGCATCCAGTATTGTGCATCGAACCTGGACTGGTGACTCGTTTCATATATGATATTCTACATATTTCAATGTTAAAGAAGACTTTTTTTTTTTTTGACGTGGACCATTTTTAAAGTCTTCACTGAATTTGTTACAATACAGCTTCTGCTTTATATTTTGGTTTTTTGGCCAGAAAGCATATGGGATCTTAGCTCCCCAGCCAGGGCTTGAACCTGCACTGCCTGCATTGGAAGGTGGAATCTTAACCACTGGACCACCAGGGAAGTTCTTGTCTGTATCTTTGAACTTGCTGCCATTCAGCCCCAGGCTCAGAGCGAGTCCTGAGCATCCCCAGAGGCAGTGGTATGTATGGAAGGGACTGGGCTGATTGTTTTTTTTTTTTTTTATAAAGACCACCCAGGTGTTGGCTTAAGGAGATTCAAGGTGGAAGGAATGAGTGGAGACACAAACACCAAGTAACACAGAGTGCTCAGCTCCATCTGTGCCCGGGCACTGCCTATTCAGGTGTTCTCTGGCTCACAGATTATTTTGACCCTTCCTGTTCTCTGCCTTTCTTAGACAGGGTGAGATGGCCCTCCCCACGGGTATTATTTCTCAGACAGTGACAGTGACAGATAATGAACACAAACCATCCATTTTCTCCTGCCAGCAGCTCTCTAATACCCAGGAAGGCATATGTGTGGAGGTGCACATACATGGTGGTACCCCCCTTCCTCTCATTTATCTGCTTCAGCTCTTATTCTACTGCCCCACGTTTACCTTCATCATTAGTAACCTCCAAGAGGTCACAAACACGACTCATCTCATTTTCTTCTGTTTTCTTCCCCCTATAAAAAGAGCATGTCAATTTTTGACTATTTCAAAAAATTTGAAAATAAATAAAATAAAACAGGATTCTGAAACCCCACCACTGAGAGATACGAGGTATTTATGTTGCTTTTCTATCTTGGTTTGACCTTGTGTATGTATACGGTTGAAATCATACAACATATTGCATGTCATGTCTTATTTCATATAACATTATATTATGAGCATTTCCTTATACCAATAAACATATTTCTTATAACTTTAATAGCTAAGACTATTCCATTGTACAGGTATTTCTGATTTATTTAACCTTTCCCTTGTTGCTGTATCTAATTTTTCACTGTCCTAGACAGTGCTGCAGCAAGCATCTTTCTCCGTCAATCTTTGCTGGCCTCTCAGAGGTTGGGATACACAGTACTAAACGCTTTCCAGAGAACATGTATCCATTTGTAGTCCCCTCAGTCCTGTCTCAGAGTTCCATTTTCACCATACTCCCTCCATTGCCATGAAGTATCATATTTTACTGCCTATTTTAAAAAAAGAAATGATATTCCACTGTTATTTCAATATACATGTCTCTGATAATTAATGTTATCTGTATAGACTACTTTACTTTTTGGGGCTCTGCTTACCCCCAAACGATGATTTCTGCATTTATAGTCAATATGAATAGGAAGTCCAATATGCCCTCTTGAGGCCTCCCAGCAATACCTGCATCCCTGCCTCATCTGAGAACCCCCAGGGTGGAATTTGTCTGACATCCAAGTGTCTAGGAATAAGGTAACTGGAGAATCTAGTTGGTACCTTCTGCCAGAGGCTGCTGAGGGGGTGCCGGTTGAAGGCTGGTCCTGTGAAGTTCAGGTTCTCGTCCATGTGTCCTTCACATGTTCACTCACTGTGTTCAAGCTCAGTCACGGTGTCAGGTTGGCTGGGTTGGGGGTGAGGCTCATGCTTGTTGACACTGTCCCTTGCTACCCTGAGTCTAGCCTGTGAGTTTCAAGGACCTTATAGTGCCTGAGCTGTTAGACACCTCCAGTCTTTTTGGGGAGATCCTTTTGGTGACCTGAGCATCCTTTCTCTCAGCAGACCTTAAGGAAACACCTAGTCCAGCCAAGGTACTAGTTTAGAATCTGGGAGCTGGGGGGCAAGACTGTGATCTCAGAAGGTTTTAGGATATTAATGAGGTGGATCTATTGTTTCTGAGAGATTTGCCTACCAAGGTCAGGGAGCTTTTCCTAAAGCTTGGGTATGACAGTATCCTCTGGGGGTCTGACTGCTTGACTTTGAATCCTGGTTTTACCATTTCTGAGCTGCATAATCTTGTGCAGTTTGCTTCATCTCTTTAAGACTCAATTTCCTCATCTGTGAAAGAGGGTTTATTTAAGTACCTTCCTCTTAGGATCCCTGTGAGGATTAAATGAGATAATCCATGTGAAGTGTATAATGTAGTCCCCGGCACAAAGATATGCAACATAAGTTAGCCACAAAATTACTATGCTAAGTCACTTTAGTCGTGTCTGATTCTTTGTGACCCCATGGACTGTAGACTGCCAGGCTCTTCTGTCCATGGGATTCTCCAGGCTCATGAATACTGAAGTGGGTTGCCATGCCCTTCTCCAGGGGATCTTCCTGACCCAGGGATCAAACCCATGTCTCTTGTGTCTCCTGCATTGGCAGGCAGTTCTTTCCACTAGCACCACCTGAGAAGCCCCAAAATGTCCTATTGGATCCGAACGAAAGTTTTGCTACCAGGGGACTTCTTCTTCATTATGTGGAGAAACTGCCTGAAACTTACTTCTTGTTTAAAAAATTCTGTCCTTAGTTTCCTGAGCAGCTCTGTGCATGTGTGTGTGTGTATTTACTTATTTTTCCAAACTGTTTCTGTTTTTCAGATTATATCTTTTCTATTGCCCTATCTTCAAGCTCGGTAATTCTTTCTTCTGTTCTCTACATTTTGATGCTGAGTCCATGCACTGAGTTTTTATTTAGGTTTTCTATTTTCCCATTCTAAAATTTCTATTTGGTTCTTCTTTGTATCTTCTGTTTCTTTGCTGAGAATTTCTAATTCTTGCTAAGTCTTTCTATGTTTTCATTTGTTTCAAATGTGTTTTTAATTGTTCCCTGAAACATTACATGATGGCTGATTTAAAACCCTTGTCAGATAATTTTAACATCTCTGTGTAGGTGTCTATTTTTCCTACATTCCCACTGAGGTCTTCTTAGTTTTTTGCAAAAGAGCAATTACTGATTGAAACCTGAACATTTAAGGTATTATGTTACAGACTCTGGGTCTTAGTTAGACCTCCTGTTTTAGTTGGCATTTGTAGCATCACTCTGTCAAAGGAAGCGAGCTCACCCTTGTTACTGCCCAGCAGAGTGGGAATCCCAGGTCCTTCATCCCCTCTGTTGACCCTCAAGGGTGGTGGGGCTCCTTCTTACTGCTGGGTGGGGGTAAAAGATTGACTTACCATGAGGTCTTTATGACACCTTTGCCTGGGAGGGAGCCCTATCACAGCTCTCACATGGCCTCTGAGGTGAGGGGCAGGGCAGCCTCATTACAGTGGATGCTGGTGAAGTCGTGACTCAGTGCCAGGCCTCCTATGACCCCCAACATGGTGCCTTGTTACTACTGGTAGGTTACTTATTTGGTGCTGTGATATTGCAGTCTTCCCACATGGTCTCCATAAAGTGGGGGTGGGGAACCTCATTGCTGCCCATTACATGTCTCTTGTTGTTGTTGTTCAATTTCTGAGTTGTGTCTGACTTTTTGTGACACCATGGACTCACCAGGCTTCCTGTCCTTCACTGTCTCCTGGAATTTGCTCAAACTCATTCCATTGAGTCGCTGATGCCATCCAACCATCTTATCCTCTGTCGTCCCCTTCTCCTCCTTCCCTCAGCCTTTCCAGCACCAGGGCTTTCCAATAAGTCAGCTCTTCACATCAGGTGGTCAAATTATTGGATCTTCAGCTTCAGCATCAGTCCTTCCAGTGAATATGCAGGGTCTACTGGCAACTATGATTCACAACTGCTCCCTACTCTGCCTTTTCTGCCATAACCCTTGTGGAAGAGTTCAGACACCTTCTTACAGACCAAAGAGGATGGACAGCTAAGCTCCCCACTTGGCCTTTGCTGGCATGGGTGGAGTGGGCCAGAGTTTTATCTGTCATGTTTGACTAGAGGAGAGCTTTAGGATCTAAAATTTATCTGCTTTGCTAAGCTGCTCTTTACATGGTCCTTCATTAGGAAGGTGCTTCCGTGGTGGCTCAGATGGTAAAGAATCTGTCTGCAATTGAGGAGACCTGGGTTCGATACGTGGGTTGAGAAGATCCCTGAGGGGAATGGCTACCCCTCAAATATTCTTTCCTGGATAATTCCATGGACAAGGGATCCTGGTGGACTACAGTCCACAGGGTCGCAAAGAGTTGAACACTACTGAGCAGTTAACACTTCATGAGGGAGAGTAGGATTTTGGGGGCCTTTTTTTCTGTCTGCATCTATTGACCTTTCCAGCTGAAGATGCCAGCTTCTTCAGCTCCAAGTCTGGGGTAGATATATGGGGAAAACCCAAGAAGCTCCTCACTCTGTTGTCATTCCTCAGGTACAAGGTCCCAGCTGGTCTGCCTCTTACCCTCCATCTTTGAAAGTCTTCTTGTTTGTTTTATCTGTAAATTCAGGGGCTTTAGTTGTACTTATTGGGATCAGGGAAACATGTTCCCCAGAAGTGGAAGTTTCTCTCTGCCTCCTTTTCAAAAGTAAAGTTTTACTGCTTTCCTTATAAACTTTTCACAAGTCAAATGTTAAGGATATCAACCTCCTGAATGTAAGAATCTTTTCCCATATGTGGTTATCTGTATGCTTCTTTAAGACTTGTGCTATATTGACTTAAAAAAATCATATTGATGGTAGTGGTGATGTTGATGATGGTGCACCAGGAAGTATTAGCTAAAATCAAGTGCTCAGATATTTAGGCAAATTGAGTTCTCTGGGCTGTCTCCTGTTGCCATAGATAATTTTGAATTAGCTCCAGAGGAGTGAAGCCTTCATAGCAGATTCAAAGTTTGCCATGTCCTTGTCCTCCACGAGGATTTGAGACTTTTAGGGGACTGATCAGGAGACTGCTGGTAACAGGTGCACCTTGGTCTCCAGCTGGGCTGAAGAAGTTCCTATCAGTGATCCATGCTGGCTCTGCCAAAGGACCTTGATGATGTTTTGGATAATTAGAGCTTCAGTGAAAAGCCTGTCCCCTTGGCAAAATGCTGGAGATCTTCCCTTTATAACACCAAAGCTGCAAAAATGAGAATGTCTTGAGTCTCAGTGACTTTGGGGACATTATTTATATGGCACTCCCACATACCTGCTGGGCTGTCTGTTCCCTCTAATCAGGAAAGACTGCCAGGAAAATTGTGACTTTTGGGATGATGGTTTTGGGTGATTCTACAACTTTTTTGCCTTTCATTCATTTATTCATTAATTGAATCATCTATTCGATTTTTCATCCACTTACTGGAGAACTACCCTTATGGCAGAAAGTGAAGAAGAACTAAAGAGCCTCTTGATGAAAGTGAAAGAGGAGGGTGAAAAAGTTGGCTTAAAGCTCAGCATTCAGAAAACTAAGATCATGGCATCTGGTCCCATCACTTCATGGCAAATAGATGAGGAAACAATGGAACCAGTGGCAGACTTTTTTATTTTGGGCTCCAAAATCACTGCAGATGGTGACTGCAGCCATGAAATTAAAAGACGTTTGCTCCTTGGAAGGAAAATTATGACCAAACTTGACTGCGTATTTAAAAGCAGAGACATTACTTTGCCAACAAAGGTCCATCTAGTCAAGGCTATGGTTTTTCCAGTAGTCATGTATGGATATGAGAGTTGGACTATAAAGAAAGCTGAGCACCAAAGAATTGATGCTTTTGAACTGTGGTGTTGGAGAAGACTCTTGAGAGTCCCTTGGACTGCAAGGAGATCCAACCAGTCCATCCTAAAGGAGATCAGTCCTGAGTGTTCATTGGAAGGACTGATGTTGAAGCTGAAGCTCCAATACTTTGGCCACCTGATGTGAAAGAAAGAAAGAAAGTGAAGTTGCTCAGTCATGTCTGACTCTTTGTGACCCCATGGACTGTAGCCTACAAGTCTCCTCCACCCATGGGATTTTCCAGGCAAGAGTACTGGAGTGGGTTGCCATTTCCTTCTCCAGGGGATCTTCCCAACCCAGGGATCAAACCCAGGTCTCCTGCATTGCAGGCAGATGCTTTACCATCTGACGCTTTCCTTTACCAGGGAAGCCCAAGAGCTGACTCATTTGAAAAGACCCTGAGGCTCGGAAAGATTGAAGGCAGGAGGAGAAGGGGACAACAGATGATGAGATGGTTGGATGGCATTACCGACTCAACAGACATGAGTTTGGGTAAACTCCAGGAGTTGGTGATGGACAGGGAAGCCTGGCGTGCTGTGGTTCATGGGCTTGCAAAGAGTCAGACACGACTGAATGACTGAACTGAACTGAACTACTGGAGAACTACATTATTTTCAGGAGGCATCAGGGAAACAAATGAAAAGCATCCTTTATCCTGGTAGGATGATCATGAGTAGGGGAGACAATGACCATTAAACTTAAAGCCATGATGGAAGTACAAGATCACCCCAGAGTGCAGAACAGACTAGCAATGGACAGTCAGAAAGGGCTTCTCCAAGGAGGTGACTTGTGAACTGAGTCTTGCTGAGAAAAGAAATTAGCCAAGCCAAGAGTGAGCAGCCATGCAAGGTTGACCACTGCAGCAGAGGGATATAGCTCCAGGATGGTTGGACCACAGAATGGGAAATACTAGATGTGTGAGAGGTAATCCTGAGAGGGTGAAGAGGTTTGGTGCTGCGTGGCTTTACTGTCGGGCTACCAAGCCTAAATTTCAGCCTAAGGACAACATGTGACCATGAAGGGATTTTTTGTGGAATAGTAGCACAATACTCCAGAAAGTTCATCTGACTATCTTGCAGAAGAAGAATGGACTGGTGAAGGATAAGCCTTTGCTTGAATGTAATCACTGGCCACTTCAGTCTTGGAGGAATTTGGTATCTTTATTTGAACCAAGATGCTGCTGCTGCTGCTGCTGCTAAGTCGCTTCAGTCATGCCCAACTCTGTGCGACCCCATAGATGGCAGCCCACTAGGCTCCCCTGTCCCTGGGATTCTCCAGGCAAGAACACTGGAGTGGGTTGCCATTTCCTTCTCCAATGCATGAAAGTGAAAAGTGAAAGTGAAGTTGGTCAGTCGTGTCCAACCCTTAGCGACCCCATGGACTGCAGCCTACCAGGTTTCTCCGCCCATGGGATTTTCCAGGCAAGAGTACTGGAGTGGGGTGCCATTGCCTTCTCCATGAACCAAGATAGGAGTGACTTAATATGACCATAAGAACAGTATTTTTGTTGTCATTGTTGTAAATGAGGATTGGTAGAATGGAAGATGGTCCGTATTTTGTGGTGAACACTCAAGCCATATGATATGGGTGAGCATATGTTAGCTGAAGTTTGAGACCTGTTGGCCTTTCTTTCTTACAAACTACAGGTAACTGAGAGCTATTATCACAGATGAACTCTCTACCACCCATTTGCTTATGTAAATAATAGGAAGGGCCTTTCTTTTGAGTGGTGAAGATTGTCTTGAAAGAGAAAATAGCTGCTTTGCAGTGCTTTGGGAAAATGATAAATACTGATGGTGAAAGAGCAGAAAATGAAGGCCATTTCCCACTCATTTTCTTCCTTCAGATCAGAAACTACAAAAATGTAAATCAAACCTTGAAATGCTCCAGCAGAAACAGGAAAACACAGGGCAAAGGCTGTTTGAGACATAGCTAGTGAGTTTGGGGAGAGTGGGAGGTGGGGGTGAGATTTTCTGTCTCCAGAAAACAATATTATTTTCATCAAAAGAAAGAAAAACTAAGTTCTCTGGCTTCCTATGTCCTGAGGCTGAGTTTAATTAAGGCTAGAAAGGGCAGAGAGAAGTGATAAATAAAACAAAACCAAGATCTGTAGGAAACTGCCCTAGAGAAGTTAAAGGAGAGTGAGGTTGGTAATGATCATTACATGAGGGATGAGATATGTCAAGGGTAGAGGATGTCGTGTGGGCAGTATAATGAAGCACCATATGGGAGGAGATAGTAAAATTCAAACACCTTTTATAATAGCAGAACTAAGATGCAGGGTGCATGCCTGAGCACTGGTTCTTTGTAGTTTGACAAAACGGATCTGTGATGTTTCCCTCTTTATCAACCTGAGGGATGAAAAATGTGGTACCTGCAAGGTGATGCCCTTGGCCTAGGGCCACTAAGTTTCACTGGAGACATGAGAGATGAACACTGAGTGATGGATAATTTGTATGGTAAGGATCACATTTCAGATGAACTTGGGGAAAGGTAATATGAGCAAAAATACAACAAAAAGCAATGGGAATGCCTGGAGCAATTGAAAATCCAAGTTCTCAGATGCAGGGTGGCAACCTTAGGTTTGCCAGTTTTGGGGTGGGTGACTTAGGGCAAGTCACAACTTCACTATTCATCTGTCAGTCAGAGAATAGGGGTAAGGTTGAATGTACCTCATTTTAGATATCATGATGCTGGGAGGGATTGGGGGCAGGAGGAGAAGGGGACGACAGAGGATGAGATGGCTGGATGGCATCACTGACTCGATGGACATGAATTTGAGTGAACTCTGGGAGTTGGTGATGGACAGGGAGGCCTGGCGTGCTGCGATTCATGGGGTCACAAAGAGTCGGACACGACTGAGTGATTGAACTGAACTGAACTGAACTGAACTGAAAAGGATTAAATGAATTAATGTGTGTAAGGCACTTAAATGGGGCTTTTGTGGTAGCTCAGTTGATAAAGAATCTGCCTGTCATGAAGGAGATCTGGATTCTATCCCTGAGTCAGGAAGATCCCCTGGAGAAGGGAATGGTGACCCACTCCAGTATTCTTGCCTGGAGAATTCCATGGATAGAAGAGTCTTGTGGGCTACAGTCCATGGAGTCTCAAAGAGCTGGACATGACTGAGTGACTAACACATACACAAGGCACTTAAATTTACCTCACACACAGAGAATACAACATACAAAAAAGTTAAAAACTATCGGGATGAAGATTCTCTGCTCCAGTTATTGGGGTGTCTGGGGACTCAGTTTGAGATAGTATAAAAACAAAATCGTCACTGGGAAGCTCTGAACCAACTTGAAGAAGAGTCTAGAATCAAGGGAAATCAATATTAGCTCCAGTGGGGGATGGGAAAGATCAGGATCATAAATGGGTGTGCAAACCATGAGTCAGGGGTGGGCTGGAAAAGGCACAGAATCATAGTCAGTCTGGGTCAAGATGGGGGTGGTCTGTAAACAGGGATTTGTGTTACCTTGTTTATTGCTATAAGCCCAGTGCTGAGAATAATACCTGATACATAGCTGGCCCTCCCTATGTATTTGTTGATAAATGCTTTAGGTGTTGAGTGGACAGCGGACATGCAGGTCTGGTATAAAAGAACAGAATCAGGATGGACAGAAGTTACAGGAAGGCAACATCAAAGGCCATGATAATTCCCACAGCAAGGAGTCTGGGTTCTCTGGAGTATCCAGAATTAGAAAATCCTGAATTTAAGTAAGGAATGCTAAGGAGCATCAATTAATGTCTTTCTCTTTCTCTCTCCCTCTTGCCTTTCCTCCCTCCTTTTGGATCTCTGTCTTTCCTCTGACAGTCTACTTTGATCTAAAGGAAGTGGTTAACATCTAATGTTTCCCTTTTCTGTGGATGGAGCAAGGAAAAAAATCAAGTGAGTTTAATGAATAGTTGAAAGATTTCAGTTAGGTCTAAAGAAGAATTTCTTACCAGCAAGGAGTGCTCAATTCTGAAATCTGTTAGTTACAGAGTCAAGCGGGGAATATCTTCTGGTCTAAAAGATCTTTGTCAGTAGCACAAATTCTCCATTCTTTAGAAAGATATGTGACCCTACATGAAAGAGAATGAACAAGGAAAACTCTTGAAGGGTCTCTGCCCAGGAGGATGTGGAAGAGAAGATTTGCAGGCAGGCAAAATGGAATCAGGATGGGAGGGATAGGGATGATGTCCAAAGATTAGGTCAAGGCAAACAGCAGCCTTCTCTTTCCAGCAGATCAGAGAGGGTACGAATCCTTGGTGTCTTCATGATTAGCTGTTTATTCTGAATTTTCAGCCTGTTTGGGACATTGTGATAGACGCATAAGATTGTGGTGGTGGTGGTGGTCTGTGCTTAGGTGTGCGCATGTGGTGTATGTGTGTGGGTCTGTAAGGATGTCTGTGTGTGTGTATGAGAATGCAAATGAAGAGTCTGTATTTTCAAATGCTGCCAAAGTGCTTAGAGATCCTCATTGTGGGTTTCCATGGAAACTCATGATTCTCTTTCAGAAACAAATGGCAGGATCTTTGAGAAAAGGGCATGGATACTCACATTTCATCTCTTTGTAATCTACCTATTTTGTGCATTTGTGAGGGGAAATGGGCTAAAGGAGTGATCAAAATACTGAGAAAGGTTTTAGTGGTTATTTTAACAAAAAAAAAAGACATTGGTCATTGGGCTTTTGTTTTAGACAGCTTTCACATAACACAGAGGTTATTTTCAAGAGTCTCTCTTTGATTTCTTGCTTTACTTCAGCTTGTGTACCAACCAATTCTTGTTAAGTATTTATGGACAAGATTAAAGACTTTATAAAACTTAACAGCTGGCAGCTGTCCTCGCCTAAAGGATAAAGCAGAAAGTTTTCATTTTAATTGGATAACTATGTGACCGAAATATCTAACCCCTAAGGGAAATACAAGAATTAAAATATGTAAAGCAATTTTTAAAAGGGAAAATCGCATTTTACATTTCGTAGTTTTTATTTCCTTGTGTAGTTTGTGTGAAGGTGAAGTTACAATTGTTGTCTTTTATAGTTTCCTAAGGTTGAAGAAATGTTTCAGTCTTTCAGAATGTTTCCTATTAAGATTCAGGTGGTGAAAATACACTTTTGGTCCTTGTTGTGACACAGATCACTCATCCTATTTCACTTCTAAGAATCTTTAATACAATTGTCTCATAACCAAGTTGTAAAATGAGAGAATAAACTGAAACATTCTGGGGGTGCGGGTAGAGGGAGTTGTTAAACTGGCTGATATTGAACGTAATCAACAGCAGTGGGGAGAGTGGTTCTTTTTTTCTGTTTTTAAGCTAGCAATTACCTGACATTGAATAGCCATACTGTTTGTATTGAGATTCTGATACTGATGGGAAAGACCCGTCTGATCTTGAACAAGTCACTTACCCGCTGTGGTCTGACACTCAACTATAACATATGGGGCTTGGACAAAATATTTCCTGAGGCTTTTTTTTTTTTTTTTTTTTTTTGAGAGTCTAAATATTTAAGTGAGGGTTGGCAAGCAAAGGATCATGAACCAAATCCTGTCTCCTTACTGTTTTGTGGCTTCCCTGGTGGCACAGTGGTAAAGAATCCGCCTGCCAATGCAGGAGACCCGAATTCAATCCCTGAGTCAGGAAGATCCCCTGGAGAAGGGAATGGTATCCCACTCCAGTATTCTTGCCTGGAAATCCCGAGAACAGAGGAACACGATAGGTTACAGTCCATGGGGTTACAAAAGAGCTGGACGTGGCTTAGCAACTAAACAAAAACAAAACAAATTAAGAATGACATTTTTAAATGGTTGGGGGGGGGAATCAGTACAAGATTAATACTTTGTGATATATGAAAATTATATAAAATTCAAATTTCAGTGTTTATAAAGTTTTATTGCAACACAGCCAAGCTCATTCATTTATGAAGCTTTGTTCATGGCTGTTTTATAGCTGAGTGCCGTGACAGAGACACTATGGTCTTCAAAGTCTAATGTGTTCACTCTCTGATCTTTGCAGAAAAAGCTTTCCATCTCCTATCTGATTCTCAGTCATTGAAAAGAATCAATCAGATCATCTCTGTTTGTTTGAACAGTAATCATAATAGAACAGACAGTGTTTGGATAAAGTTTTTGTTAATTTTTTACTCTATAATTAAAGGGGAAAAATGTAGCTTTTCTCAAACAAAGCTGATAACTTTTTTGACATGAACCAATTTGTCTAGGTAATTTTTCCTCTCTTAACTTCATGTGGGGAGTGTTAGCTGCATTCCTGGAGGAGTAGGGGCGGTAGGGGAATGTAATGTATGGACCTGAACTTTAAAGAATCCGTTCCTTCAAAGAATCCCTTGGTTACAAAATCTCACACCTGAGTTCTGGCTGCCCAAGTGGCCCGGTGGTAAAGTCACTGGTGGCCCCTGCCAATGCAGGAGATACAGGAGACGTGGTTTCAATTCTTGAGTTGGGAAGATCCCCTGGAGTGGGAAATGGCAACCCAGTATTCTTGTCTGGAAAATTCCATGGACAGAGGGAGACTGTCAGGTACAGTCCATGGCGTCAGACGTGACTGAGCATGCACACACTTCCATGCACTACTAGAGACCTGAGTTCTGGGAAAAACTCTTGACTGGTTGAAGTGCAAATGAAACCAATCATTAGCAGACCTGGGGAGGAAACCTTTATTGATTCCCTACTTTATTGATTCCCACTGAGCCAGCCTCAGTGTTAGATATTTGCATGCATAGTTTTATTTATTCTTTTTAATGACCTCATCTCCCAGGGGAGAGGGCCTGGGGCATGGAGAGTTTAGACAACTGCTTAGTAGAAGAGGGTAGATTTCAGCCTGGGTCTGTCTGACTTCAATGCTTATCTTCTTACAAAGTCAATTTAATATTTACAAAATCTCTCTTCTCAGTAAGGAAATTACCCAAAGAAATCAAAAGTAAACCCAGAAGACCCGCATTTACATCAGAGACAAGTCCGGGAACCTCTGTCAGTCTCTATGGATATATTAAAACTCTACGTATCTTCCAATCTCTGTCTTCAAGTGTCAGAGATCTCCTTTATGAGACATTGCTTGTTTTTCACAGTCTCACTTCTGTTGTTGACCTCCTACCTGTCTTTAAGAGCTGACTCCCAGTGTGCAGAGCAAGTTAGGGGCCCTGACACTTTGCTGGCCGTTAGCAAGTGCTACCTCCTCCATCTGGTTCGTTAGGAATGTTCCTGCACTGCCTGATTACATCTTCCTCTGAGACCCTAACCTGTCCTTCTCTTAGACTCAGTATTCTGCTATGGACCCAGCTGGACCTTTAACTTCTTAAGGTCAGAGATGATGTCTTAGGTTTTTGTGTCCCTGCAGCACTGAGTGTGGTGCCTTGTGAGGGCAATGAATGTTGGTGGTAAGAATTACACAGGAAAGAATTCCATTCTGGCAATTTACCTTGTTGCCTATATTCTGAGCACCTACTATATGCTGAAGCCAACAAGAACATATTGAATGAATGCAAGGCTGTTCATGCTTATTTCAGCAGGAAAGGGGTAGGTTTGAGATGAGAAAAGACATTTAGGGATGACATTTTAAAAAATGGGCTTCCCTGATAGCTCAGTTGGTACAGAATCCACCTGCAATGCAGGAGACTCCACAAGTTTAGTTGATGTATAATATCATATAAGTTGTAGGTATATAATACTGTGATTTACACGTTTTAAAGGTTATACTCCATTGATAGCTAATACAAAACATTGACTATATTCCTCCTGTTGTACATTATATCATTGTAGCTTATTTTCTATTAGTAGGTTGTGCTTCTTAATTCCCTGCCCCTGCACTGCCCTTTCCTTCTTCCCTTTCCTTTGGATGGGAAGTTTTCTTCCTCTTTTATTATTATTTTCTTAAAATTTTTTGCAGGTGTACAGCAAAGAGATTAAGTTATATACATGCATGTATCTATCACTTTTCAAACTTATTCCCCATTTAGATTATTACAGAATATTGAGCAGTGTTCCCTGTGCTATATAGTAGGTCCTTTTTGGTTATCTGTTCTAAATCTAGCAGCGTGTACATGTCAATCCTAATCTCCCAGTCTATCCCCTTGGCCTTCTGCCCAGGTAACCAAAGAGTCTGTTCTCTAAATCTGTGAGTCTGTTTCTGTTTTCTAAATAAGTACATTTGTATCATTAAAAAAAAGTTTCCACATATAAGGGACTTCACACAATTTTTGTCTTTCTCTGTTTGACTTAATTTACTTAGTATCATAATCTCCAGGTCCTTCCATGTTGCTGCAAATGGCATAATAATTTCACTCTTTTTAATGGCCCACTAATGGTTCATTGTATATATGTACCATTTCTTTATCTAAATAATTGTTCATGGACATTTAGGTTGCTTCTGTTCTTGGCTACTGTAAACAGTGCTGCAATGAATATTGGGGTGTATGTATACTTTCAAATCAAGTATTTCTCCAGATATATGTCCAGGAGTGGGATTGCTGGATCATATGATAACTCTATTTTAGTTTTTTAAGGAAACTCCATCCTGTTTTCCACAGTGGTTGTACCAATTTACATTCTTACCAACAGTGTAGGAGAGTTGCTCTTCCCCTACACCCTCTCTAAGCTTCATTGTTTGTAGATTTTTTTTTTTTTTTTTTTGGATGATGGTCATTCTGACTGGTGTGAGGTGATATCTCATTGTAGTTTTGATTTGCATTTCTCTGTTAATCTTCTCCTGTGCCTCTTTGCCATCTGTATATCTTCTTTGGAGAAATGCTTATTAAGGTCTTCTGCCAATTTTCTGATTGGGTTGTTTGTTTTTATAGTATTGAGCCATATGAGCTGTTTATAAATTTTGGATACTAATCCTTTTTTTGGTTGCATCATTTGCAAATATTTTCTCCCATTCTTTGGATTGTCTTTTCATTTTCTTTATGCTTTCCTTTGCTGTGCAAAAGTTCGTGAGTTTAACTTGGTCTCATTTGTTTATTTTAGTTTTTATTTCTATTACTCTGGGGGAATGGATTAAAAATGACATTGCTGAGATTTATGTCAGAGAGCATTCTGCCTATGTTTTCCTCTAAAAGTTTTACAGTATCTGGTCTCGAGTTTAGGTCTTTAATTAAGTTTGAGTTTATTTTTGTGTGTGGTGTTAAAGGGTGTTCCAATTTCTTTCTTTCTTTTTCTTTTAACATGCTGGTGTCCAATTGTTCCAGAACCACTTATTGAAGAAACTCTCTTTTCTCCATTGTATAGTCTTGCCTCCTCTGTGGTAGATTATTTGACTATAAGTGATTGGATTCATTTCTGGCCTTTCTAGAAACATTTTCCATTGATCTATATTTCTGTTTTCGTGCCAGTACCATGCTAGTTTGGTAACTGTAGCTTTGTAATATAGTCTGAGAAGTCAGGGAGACTGATTCCTCCTGTTCTGTTTTCCTTTATCAAAATTGCTTTGGCAGGGGGATCTTTTGTGTTTCCATACTAATTGTACATATTTTTGTTCTAGTTTGTGAAAAATGCCATTGGTAACTTGATAAGGATTGCATTGAATCTGTAGGTTGCTTTGGGTAGTATAGTCATTTTCACAATATTGATTCCTCCAATCCAAGAACATGATATATCTCTCCATCTGTTGGTGTCATCTTTGGTTTCTTTCATCAACATCTTATAGCTTTCTGCATACAGATCTTTTGTCTCCTTAGATAGGTTTATTCCTAGGTATTTTATTCTTTTTGTTGCAATGGTAAATGGGACTGTTTTCTTAATTTCTCTGAGTTTTCATTGTTAGTATACAGGAATGTTAGTATACAGTATACACAGGTTCTTCTGTGCATTAATTTTGTATCATGCAGCTTTACTAAATTCATTGATTAGCTCTAATAATTTTCTTTAGGGTTTTCTATATATAGGATCATGTTGTTTGAAAACAGTGACAGTTTTACTTCTTTTTTTCCAATCTAGATGCATTTTATTTTATTTCTTTTTTCACTCTTATTTCCAAGGCTAGGATTTCCAAAACTATGTTGAATAATAGTGGTGAGAATTAGGATCCTTGTCTTGTTCCTGATTTTTGAGGAAATTCTTTCAGTTTTTCATTGTTGAGAACAACATTTGCTGTGGGTTTGCTGTACATGGCCTTTATTCTGTTGGGGTAGGTTCCTTCCTTGCCCATTTTCTGGAGTTTTTTTTTTTATCATAAACATGTACTGAATTTTGTCAAAAGCCTTTTCTGCATCTATTGAGGTGATCATATGGTTTTTATCTTTCAATTTGTAAATATGGCGTATCACATTGATTGATTTGTGTATATTGAAGAGTCATTGCATCCCTGGGATAAATCCCACTTGATCATGGTGTATAATCCTTTTAATGTACTGTTGGATTTGGTTTGCTAGTATTTGTCGAGGATTTTTGCATCTATGTTTATCAGTGATATTGGATTTCTTTCTCTCTTTTTTTTGTAGTATCTTTATTTAGTTTTGGTATCACGGTGATGGTGGCTTCATAAAATGAGTTTGGAAGTGTTCCTTCCTCTGCAATTTTTTGGAATAGTTTTAGAAGGAACTATTTAGAAGTTAACTCTTTTCTAAATGTTTGATAGAATTCACCTGTGAAGCCATTTGGTCTTGGACTTTTGTTTGTTGGGAGTTTTAAAATCACACATTCAATTTTAGTTCTTGTGATTTGTTTATTCATATTTTCTATTTCTTCCTGGTTTGGTCTTGGGAGATTGTACCTCTATAAGAATATGTCCATTTCTTCCAGGTTGTCCATTTTATTGGCATATAGTTGCTTGTAGTCTCTTACGATTCTTTCTATTTCCATGGTGTTGGTTATAACTTCTCCTTTTTCACTTCTAATTTTGTTGATTTGAGCCCATTCCTTTTCGTCCTTGATGAGTCTAGCTAAAGGTTTATCAATTTTGCTTATCTTCTCAAAGAACCAGCTTTTAGTTTCTTTTCTATTGTTTCCTCATTTCTATTTCATTTATTTCTGCTCTGATGCTTATGATTTCTTCTTCTAATTTTGGGTTTTGTTTGTTCTTCTTTCTCTGTTGCTTTTGGTGTAAGGTGATGTTGTTTATTTGTGATTTTTCTCGAGGAAATATTGTATTGCTATAAACTTCCCTCTTAGAACTGCTTTTGCTGCATCCCATAGGTTTTAGATCATCGTGCCCTCATTTTCATTTGTCTCCAGGTAATTTTTATTTCCTCTTTGATTTCTTCAGTGATCCATTGTTTACTTAGTAGCGTATTGTTCGGCATCTACATGTTTGTGGCTTTTATATATTTTTTTATTGTCGTTTATTTCTAATCTCATAGTGTTGTGGTTTAATAAATGCTTGATATGACTTCAATTTTCTTAAATTTACCAAGGCTTGCTTTGTGGCCCAGCATGTGTTCAAGTCTGGAGAATGTTCTATGAGCACTTGAGAAGAATGTATCCTTCTGCTTTTGGATGGAATGTTTTATAAATGTCACTTAAGTCCACCTGGTCTAAGTGTCAGCTAAGGCTTATGTTTCCATATTGATTTTCTGTCTAGATGAACCTATCCATTGATAAAAGTGGGGTGTTAAAATCTCCCACTATTATTGGGTTACTATTGATTTTTCCCTTTATGGACATTAGTATTTGCCTTATATATTGAAGTGCTCCTATGTTGGATGCATAAATATTTTCAGTTGTTATATCTTCTTGGATTGATCCCTTGATCATTATGTAGTGTCTTTCTTTATCTCTTATAAGTCTTTATTTTAAAGTCTATTTTGTCTGATATGAGTATGCTGCCCCAAATTTCCTTTGATTTCTATTTGCATGGAATACCTTTTTCCATTCCCTCAATTTCAGTCTGTATGTGTCCCTAGGTCTGGTTGAGTCTGTTGTAGACAGCATATATATAGATTTTGTTTTTATATCCATTCAGCCAGTCTGTCTTTTGGTTGGAGCATTTAATCCACTTGTATATAAGGTAATTATTGATAAATAGGTTTTTTTATTGCCATTTTGTTAACTGTTTTGGATTTGTTTCTGTAGGTCTTTTTTTCTTCCCTTCCTCTTTTGTTCTCTTCTTTTGTGATTTGATGACTATGTTTAGAATTGTGTTTCAATTTCTTTTTTTTTCTGGTGTGTCTGTCTATTGTAGATTTTCAGTTTGTGATTATCATGAGACTTTGATATAGCAGTCTATATACAAACAAGATTGGTTTAAGTTACCAAACAAGATTGGTAAAGTTGCTGGTCTTTTAATTTCAAATGCATTTCCAATATTCTATGCTTGTGTTCTTCCCTTCTCAAAATTGCTGGTTTTGATATCAAATTTTGTGTGGATGATTTTCTACCTTTACTGTGTTTGCCTTTACTGATGAACTTTTCCATTCTTAATTTTTCTTGTTTCTAGCAATGGCCTTTTCCCTTCTACTTAGAGAATTTCCTTTACATGTGTTGCAAAGCTGGTCTGGTGGCGCTGAATTCTATTTCATTGAAAATCTTTGATTTCCCCATCAAACCTGAACGAGAGCCTTACTGAGTAGAGTGTTCTTGATTGTAGGTTCTTCCCTTTCATCACTTTAAATATATCATTCTGCTCCCTTCTGGCCTGCAGAGTTTTCTGCTGAAAAATCAGCTAATAACATTATGAGAATTCCCTTGTATGTTATTTGTTTCATTTCCCTTGTTGTTTTTAATATTTTTCTTTGTCTTTAATTTTTGTCAATTCTATTGCTATGTATCTTGGCACACTCTTCCTTGGGTTTATCCTGCCTATGACTCTTTGCACCTCCTGGATTGGGTGACTGTTTTCTTTCCCATGTTAGAGGAGTTTTAAGCTATTATCTCTTCAAATATTTTTTCAGGCCTTTTCTCTCTCTCTTCTCCTCAAGGGACCCCTATAATGCAAACATTGACATGCTTAATGTTGTCCCAGAAGTCTTTTAGACTGTCTTCATTTCTTTTCTTCTTCTTTTTTTTTTTTTCTTTATTCTCTTTCTTAGCAGTGATTTCCACCATTCTGTCTTCCAGTTCACTTATCTGTTCTTCTGCCTCAGTTAGTCTACTATTGAGTCCTTCTAGTATATTTTTCACTTCAGATATTGTATTGTTCATCAGTTCTTCTAGGTCTTTGTTAAACATTTATTGCGTCTTCTCAATCCTTACCTCCATTCTTTTTCCAAGATCCTGGATCACGTTCACTACCATTATTCTTAATTCTTTTTCCAGAAGGTTGCCTATCTCCATTTCACTTAGTTGTTCTTCTGGAGTTTTATCTTGCTCCTTCATCTGAGATGTATTACTCTACCATTTCATTTTGTCTAATTTTCTGTGATTTCAGTTTCTGTTCTGCTATCTTATGGTGCATGAGGCTATCTAAGAGGCTTGTTCAGGCTTCCTGATGAAAGGGACTGGTGGTAGGTAGAGTTGGTTCTTTTCCCTCTGGTGGGCATGGCCATACTCTGTAAGATTTTAAGCTGCATGGCTGCTGATGGGTGGGGCTGTGTTCCCTTCCTGTCAGTTGTTTGTCCTCAGGTGACACAGCACAGAAGACTACAGGCTGTTTGGTTGTGCTAACAGTGACCTCCAGGAGGGCTCATGCCATTGAGTACTTCCTAGAACTTCTGCTGCCAATGTCTTTGTCCCCACAGTGAGCCACAGCCACCCCCTACCTCTGCAGGAGACCCTCCAATACCAGCAGGTAAGTCTGTCCCAGACTCTCATGGGGTCACTGCTTTTTTTCCTGTGGATATTGGTGGGCATGAGACTTTGTATTCACCCTCAAAAGGTAGAATTTGTTTTTCCCCAAGTCCTGTGTAATTCCTGTGACCAAACTCCACTGTCCTTCAAAGCCTGGTTCTTGGGTTGGGGTGGTGGGGGGAGCTCCTCCTTCCATTCCCTTAGGCTGGAAAGCCTGATATGAGGCTCAGAACTTTCACTCCAATGGGGAAACTTTTGAAGCATAATTATTTTCCAGTTTGTGGGTTGCCTTCCTAGTGGGTGTGGGATTTGATATCATTGTGAGTGCATCCCTCCTACCATATTATTGTGGCTTCTTTGTCTTTGGATGTAGGGTATCTTTGTTGGTAGGTTCCAGTGTTTTATTTGTTGTTGTTGTTGATGATTGTTTAGCAGTTAGTTGTGACTTTGGTGTTCTCCTAAGAAGGGGTGAGCATATGTCCTTCTACTCCACTGTCTAGACTGATTACCTTCCCCAAAATGACATTTTACAAAGAGATTCTTCAGTTCACTGAGAAGAAAGCCTCTCTGTTATCTTGGTGGGTCTTACTACGCTTTCTTCCTTTTGACCAGAACTGATAGAGGTACTACACACCACTCAGTCAGTGCCAACTTTCCAAATACTGGACTTATCACTCATCCAAGCTCCATGAATCTTCAAGGAGTCACAGTATGGTGGTGAAGAATATGAGCTCTGGAGTTAATAGATTTGTGTTTTTAGTTTGAATTCTGTCAGTTACAAGTTGTGCCATCTTGGGCATGTACTTAAGTTCTCAGTTTCCTTATTTGTAAATTGAAGTTTTTGTAAATAGCACTTTGTAAATAGCATTTTGTATTTGTAATAGCACTTATCCTGCTTACTAGCACTTGTCTTGAGTATTAGATGAGAAAATGTCCCTAAAGCACTAGTATGACAGCAATCATACTTATGCAGCTAAGGTAATAGGAGAGCTATGCAATCATGATTGCTTTTTGGTGACAGGACACTCAACTGTTGATGTTTTAATTTACTCTATAAGTGTCTAGTGTAGACATTTGGGAGGGAAGAGATACAGGAGAAAATTTGAGTAGTCTTTTTTCTTTTTTTTGCTCTCTCTGTCTTCCCTGACCACATTCTGCCCTTACATCATGAGTATCTTTCATTTGTTTCTTTAACTATTGGGGATAGTTGTTTCCAGCATCCATCTGCATCAGCCTGTGGCAGTGCTGGGTGGATGGACCACATGTTTATGAGCATAACTTGCAGCTCAGGCCTCTGTCACACTTGTGAATCCTGATCCCCATCCCACATGCAGGGTGGTGAGTGGTTGGTTTGAGGGTTCCTGTACTCCTCAGCTGGTCTCTAGGCATAGAGGAATAATGCAGACCAATTTGAATATTTACTATGTGCCAGATATTGTTTTAAGATTCTTGTAGGTATTAACTCTCACAACCCTGCCCATTTTAGAGGTAGGGAAATGGATGGAGAAAAGTTAAGTAAACTGCCCAATATTATACAGCTGGCAAAACCAAGAATTAAACCTGAACGATCCAGTTTCAGAAGCCAAGATGAGACAAGCTGAGTGGCTTGGTGTTTTTCAGTCACCAAGGGAGCATTCCAAAATCTCTGAAAAAATGTGCAGCTTCAATGAATACTTGTGACAGGGGTGTTGTCATTCAGATTCCCAGCTTTGTTTTCTTAGGGAAAAAATCCAACTACGAAAGGATTATACTTGGTCATCTGAAAACCAATTTGAAGGCTGTGATTGTCCTTTAGACATGAAGATCTTTCTCTCCTTGTGCTTATGGAGACTTTATTTCTTTGTGTAGAGAGTCATGGTGTTGGGAGTTGGAGGTAGGAAGTTGGATGATCTGTGAAAATAAGTGGATTTTCTCTGATGTTTAATCCACTAATTATGCAGAGCAAAATTGGATCATGCTTGTAATTTAGTTTTTGCTATTTGCATTAAGAAATGTTGTTGGCAGAATTGTGAACAGGAAAAGGGAGGACATTGCAAATCATCACTTAATGTGAACAGAGCAAATGGTAATTTTATGGCGGGGGGGAGTTGGGTGAGGTGTTGCATTTGGACTGCTCTATGTAGCTAATGGAGCTGCAGCAGTGATGGCTAAAGTGGCAGCAGATAATATTAAGGAAAGTAATGTGGAAAGGAATTTGACTATAAGTCATAGTGACTACTCTATTTGCATACAGGATGAGGAGTAAAATGCAATGCATGGATTCTTCTTCATCAAGTTTAAAGGAACTGTCACCCCCAAATTGGCTGTAATGATAGAAATTTCAGGAAGGTGATAAATTTTTGGATGAAAAACATAGGGCTGGTCTGTACTTGGACCTTTCTTCAAGTTTGCTCAGAGCCCATGGCTACCATCTTATCTTTTGTGTGTAATAATAGTGCTCATCTCTGTTATGGGATGACTTTTATGTCCCAAACATCTTGAAGCTACTTGCGGATGTACCTCAATCCAGTCTTCATGGCTTACCAAACACCATCAAATGCTAACATTCTGAGGAAAGTATCAAAAAAGTGAATTTCTTCTGATGTAGAAAAGAGAAAGACCCAGAATGAAAGTAGCCCTGGGTGGAATGTACGTGGGGAAAGGAAAATTTTGTAGAAAGTTTTTATGGTGTTGGCTGGGATTGTCTCTGCTCAGTACTTTTGCTCACGTCTCCCTCCCTCACTCTCTGTCTGTCCATGTCTTTCTATTTTTTCTTACTGCTGCTAAGTTGCTTCAGTCATGTCTGACTCTGTGTGACCCCATAGACGACAGCCCACCAGGCTCCTGCATCCTTGGGATTCTCCAGGCAAGAACACTGGAGTGGGTTGCCATTTTCTTCTCCAATGCATGAAAGTGAAAAGTGAAAGTGAAGTCACTTAGTCGTGTCCAACTCTTAGCGACCCCATGGACTGCAGCCAACCAGGCTCCTCCATCCATGGGGTTTTCCAGGCAAGAGTACTGGAGTGGGGTGCCATTGCCTTCTCTGATTATTTCTTACTAGAAATGATAAAATTGTCTTTCAGAAGGAGGCCTGCTTCAAAGCCTGTGGTTCAATTTGGGACCCAGTTGACACCATTCTCCACTTGGGAAAGTGTGTTTCTGCCATTTGTGAGAATGAGAAATGGTTCCAGACGTTGCCAGATATCCCCAGGAGGGAACACTGCACTTGTTTGAGAACCACTAGTATAGCCCATATACCATATGTTTTACAGTAAAACATAAAAATTTTTTAAAATATCACTTTCTCAGGACACCTTAGCTCACCTTCAAGACGAACTTAGGTTTCTTTATTATATGACTATCACAGTAAAAATTTTGGTGTGTAAATAATTCATTAACTTTTGTGTAAATATTTTATTAACTTGGAGACTCTTAGTGCCTCAGTTTATCCATTCATGTTTTTATTTGTAAAACACGGGTAATGCTTTCATGCACTGGAGTTCAATCCACTCCAGTATTCTTGCCTGGAGAATCCCAGGGACAGAGAAGCCTGGTGGGCTGCCGTCTATGGGGTTGCACAGAGTTGGACACGAATGAAGCAACTTAGCAGCAGCCGCTGTCTAAATTACATGTGAGAATACTAGAGATAAAATATCTAGCATCTCAAAGCATAATAGGCCTGTAAATGGCAGTTACTGTTCTAACATTTCTACATGGAATATAAGATCAGAACCATGATCACACATTCAGTAAGCATGAACCAAACATAACTGGTTTTCCCACAGGTTTTTTTTTTTAATTCATAGCAAGTAGATACTTGCTTTATACCAGCAAACAAATGACTGAGTTATGGGAGAAAATAATAGAAAGAAGATGTAAATAGAGAAAATTATATTTGTTAATTCATTTGAATTGGGAAAATGGCTAGTATTTGATTTTAGAAGGAAAGACCTTGGTTTAGCTCAAGGAACCCCAAGACTGGGTAGGGCACATTTTATGAGCCATAATTCCTAACAACATATACAAAGTTGTTTTTTTTTTTGGTTCTTTGGCACATCCATTAGTCCCTTAGATTCCTGAAGAGCCAATCCTCACATTTGCTTCTGCTTTTTTCTCCCCAGAAGCTTGGCCAAAGCCAAAACCAATTCCCCAGCATGGTAGTAACACTTTCCAGCTGAGAATTGGGCTGCCTGATCTGTTTCTCAGCAGCTCCCCAAGGCTTGCCCTGCTGAGGGGAAACCACAGAGAATCATTTGGAGGTGAAGGTTGGCAGTATCTCACCTCCCGTCCACACTTGCAGCTGTAGTCTAAGTGTCACGCTCCAGGAAGTACTAGCTTTCCTAGAAATTACAGGGGAAAATGTAATCTTGGGGACCAGTAATGGATGCAGTGATTGTTCACAGCCCTTTGTCACCTGGAGAATGAGGAGATGGGATCTTGCAGTCACAGTTGAGGGAAGGCAGATCAGGGCTTTGGAAGTGCCTCCCACTGCTAGATTCTAAGGCTTTCCTAAGTCAAATGGTGGGAAAGTACAGAACAAGGTGCGGGAAGCACTCCTTTCTTTCAGGGCAGTACCAGAGGAGACATACAATTTACCAGGAACTGTCCTTAAGAGTCTCCTGGGTTGATGGGTCTTTCCTCTTCTGGCATCATTCTCTTCTTTGTCTTCCAAGTCTACCAATTGCCCTGGGGATGCTGGGGACCCCAGGCTCCCTGCTGGTCCCTGACCTATGCTGGATGCTGTTGGTGCCTGCCTGATGGATATTCATTCACTGCTGTGAGGAGTGGTTGTTGACTACCTTTCCCGTCTCCCTCTCAGCCAATGGGAACTTTCCTGATAGAAGGTGGCTGCCTGCTGTCCCATCCTCTGCTCCCATCTTACCTCCAGCTGGAACCAGTCCTGAATTATACTGAAGCTCATCACAAGTTGAGACCACATCCTTGCTCTGTTCCCCATCTTAGACTGCTTCCTTCTCTCTTCTCCTGGAAGCATTCTTTCATAAGCCACTTGAGTAAGAATTCCCATCTTAGGCTATGCTTTGGGGGAAGCCAAGATAGTGGCCCTGCTTAAGCCTCCCTTCTGTTTTCCCTTCAATTAGGACCTGGTTCTCCTTCAAACTTCCAGTGTCTATTAGGTGACAATGGGTCATGTTAATAATCAATCATAAATAAATCTGCTTAGTGTATTTGTAGGCTAATGTGTTACACTTTCATGATAACATGATGCCTTACCACCAAGAATTTATTTCTAGGACTTTAAGTAGCATCCTGGGCCAATGCCAATGGAATTGTCAGAGTATGCATGACTGTGTTTGCAGGGAGGAGAAGGAAGGGATGCTTCTGGTCAGAGGGGCTCTTCAACATCCATTCCAGAAAGACCTTCTGAATCATCCTATTCATCTACAAAGGACTGAATGTATGTGTCCATCCAGATTCAAATGCTAAACTCGTAATCCCCAGTGTGATGGTGTTTGGAGGTGGGAATTTTGGGAGATAGTGAAGTCATGGTACCTCATTAATGGTATTAGTACCTTATAAAAAGGATCTCAGAGAATTCTCTCTACCCTCCATCAACTGAGGTTATAAGAAGTCGGCAGTCTGCAACTTGGAAGAGAGTCTTCAGCAGAACCCGACTATGCTGGCACCCTGATCTTGGACTTCCAGCCTCCAGAACTATGAGGAATTAGCTTCTGTTGTTTATAAGCCACCTAGTCTATGTGGTACTTCGTTATAGCAGTCCTAACTGACCAAGACACCATCCCTGTCCACCAGAGAACTGAACTCTCCTTCTTTGATCTGATGAGTACCTTTTAATTGCACTCATCATATTGCATGGCAGCTATTTGTTTTCCTGGTTCCCTCTTCTAATATACTGGGAGTGACTGGAGAGCAAGGGCCTTGTCCTGTTCGTCTCTATATCCTCAGTGCCCAGCAGAGTTCCTGGAACTGTGTGTGAACTCAGTAATGCATGTGACCTATAGAAGTCCACCTCCTCCTTGACTTTCATATATATTGAGACCTGGGCACAAATGACATTTTGGGTGGGATAAAATGTTTAGAATATTAACCTAATGTTTTTCTTCCTGGTATTTTTCAGATTGTGAGACTGCAAAAATGATACCCCAGGCTGAGAAAAAAGAGAGAGGTGATGAAAAATAGGTAGCTGGTGGGTCTCTGAAATGGATTTGAGGAAGATGATGGTCAGGGCGGAACGCAAGATCGACTTATGAGATCCAAGAGTTAAGAAAGCCCATGCTGTCTTTCCCTAGTGGGTCTTCTGTTAGGAGGGAAGACCCTGGGGAAGAAGAGGGTATGTGGTGAGTCTAAGTAGAGAGGCCTACTACTTAGGAAGTAAGAAGGAAGTCAGTGTTTCCTGGAAACTAGGTTGTGTAGTGACAAAAGAATCCAGCTGCCAATGTAGGAGGCACAAGAAACTCGGGTTCGATCCCTGCATCAGGAAGATTGCCTGGAGAAGGAAATGGCAACCCACTCCAGTGTTCTTGCCTGGAAAATTCCATGCACAGAGAAGCCTGGTGGGCTACTGTTCATGGGGTTGCAAAGAGTTGGACACGATTGAGTGACTGAGCACACACACACACACACACAGAGGCCAATCTAGAGGCCACAGACCTTTTCTTACACACCCAACAGGCCTAGGAGTAGCTGGAAATGAGGGGCCCACTGGCTGAGTAAGATATTCCTCAGCATTTCTCTGATCTTACAGATTAGGGGCTAACCATATGGAATAATGCCCTGGAAGAGGGACAGCTCCCAGCCCAGAGAAGTTGTCCTGCTATTCTTGTGTGCTAGGGAGTCACAGAAAAGAAAAAAGTTCAGTTATGGAAAATGTTTTAAAGGCGACATTTAGTGTACAGCTCAACTCTGGACTAACTTTTATTTACTTTATGCTATGGAGTAAAAGGGAAAACTCTGGGCAAATGAATCAATACCATTGATCAGCAATGGATGTAAGAGTCATGGAGATGCAGGCTAAGGAAAGCCTGGGGCCTGGAGTGTGGCTCCTGGGATTCTCTAATGGAGAAGGCTTGTAATATACTGGTTGCCAATGAGGATGGAAAAAAAATGGTATGTGATCTTGTGTCCTGGGCCTTTTCAGTTCCAAGCACACCACCCATGAACATGTTATAAGCATAACAGGGAGGCCTAGACTTTTAAAAACATCAACCAGAGGATCTCTGACAAAGAGGTATCCCCAGGTGCTGTTGTGGTGGCAAGGTTGAAACTGCTGTGGCTGTGCAAACTGAAAACTCTGCCAGATACTCACTTGCCTCGAGTCAGAAAGGCAGCCTGGAAAACTTCACTTGATAAATCTAATCATTTTTTTTCCCCCTGGATATTCTTGGGCAGACTTGGAGAAATGGATATCCATACACAGAGATAAATACCCATATTCAGACTTGAATGCATATAGATAAACACTCTACTGCAGATGTAAATATAAAGACATTATCAGTTACTAAATACTTACAGTTTGGAGGATCCTATATATGATTTCACATATATTATCTTATTTTTTTCTCCCCTCAACAACAAAACATGGATGATATTAACGTATTTTTACACAGAGGAAATTGAAGCAGAGAGTGAGGAAATAATTTGTCCAGGGTCTCAAAGCTACAAAGAAATAGGATCTTTCTATATGATTGTGCATAATCAATACCAACTGCTCTCTAGGTAGTTATGGGAGATGGATTTATTTGAATAATCATCCCCTGCTCCATAACCTTCATTATTCAACTCATTTTACTCCCTTTATTGATATTGGCACAAACCATATGTGAATGATCCTAACACAGTTGTATGAAACAGAGAGATAGTAGCTCTGGAGAAATTTTGCACATGCATGTTTATGCATGTGTGCATACATGCAGGCATGTGTGCATGCTCAGTTGCTCAGTCGTGAACTGTAGCCGCCAGACCTCTTCTGTCCATGGGATTTTCCAGGCAAGAATAGTGGAGTGGGTCACCATTTCCTACTCCAGGGTATCTTCCCAACTCAGGGATGGAACCAGCATCTCCTGCTTCTCCTGCATCACCAGGCATATTTTTTACCACTGAGCCACCTGGGAAGCCTGCATACATGCATATTTACAGACATATACAGGTTAACATGCGTTTCATACATGCGGAAATAGAAACCCAGAGAAGAAAGTGACTTGTGCAAGGGTTCACATACCAAGTCTAGAGGGACCCTGTTGTATTTCTGGCAGAGAGATGGAGAAATGGAGTTGTCAGTTTCTAATTTAGCCTAGAACTGGGAGGCTGCCCAATGAGAGGGCACTTCTTAACTTCAGAATCTGACTGCAGCATAACTTTTCAGAGCATCAGATATCCTTGTCTTAAAATGAAGGCATGGATGTTCTTTCCTAAGCCAAATTGAAATGGATTTTTGGATTATCTCCTATTGCTCAGAAAAATTCTCTTCTCACTGGTTGCATTGAAGTTCCCTGGCTTCCCAGAGCCCTGAGTCTCCTCTGGGAGTATGTTTGAGATTGTTCCATTAGCAGTCTTTCCATCCCTGTCCGGGCAGGTCCATGGGCTGACCTGTCCCTTCACCAGGTCTGTGCCAGGCCCTAAGGTCCAGACATGACCCCCTTACTGCCCTCAGTACATCAACCTAGTCCTTACTTCTCTCATAAGGATGAAACTTGGAGGCATCTATATATATTTTTGTTACATAAATTTTTTAAAATAAAAAATATTGGAAATAGAAATATAGCAAACACCCATGTACCTTCCACCCAGATGTGTTATTTTTTAAGAAATAAATCATTGCAAGCATAATGAAAGCTCCTCTGTATCCCTCTGGCTCCCATATTCTCCCAGAGGCAAGCATGATGGCAATAATTAAAAATATTCTACATATATTTCATATTTTTATGATATATTCATATTTATATAAAATACTATCAACTTAAAAGACAGAAACTCATATGTATATAAGTGAAGTTTTATATTCTATATAAATATATATTACATAAATTATATAAAATTATATTTATATACTGTATCAACTTTGTTTTAATATTATGATAATTACTTTAATTAAACATTAAATTATATATTTATATAAACATAAACTAACATTTATTACTATACATAAATGCTGTATGCACATTAAATTTTATACTGTATATAGTTTATATAAATTAAAATTTATAACATTGGTATAAACTCTTCATATCATGGCATAACTTGCTTTTTCATTTAACACTGCATTTTCATTTCTATCTATTTTGATGCATGTGTGTCCCTTCATTCTTTTGAACTGCAGTGGAATATTCCATTAAAGAAATATGCTTCAATTAATTTATGATCGTCCTGTGTTTAGCAAAATACAACTGTTTGAAATTTCTCAAAATTGCAAACATTGCTTCCACCCACATTCTTGGGGATGTTTCCTTGTGCACTGGTCTTAGGAGGGATCCCTGGATGCAGGATTGATGGGTATTGTCAAGTTGTTCTCCAAAGAGGTGTGCTTGTCCCATCCGCTCACACTACACCAGAAGGCAGAAGGATATGAAGCTCCTACCTTCCACATCTTTGCCAGCAGCAGACCTCATGAGCCTTGAGCTTCATTGCCAATTGGGTAGGTGTGCATTTGTTTCTCACTGGTGCTATCAGAGAGGAAAAAAATTTTCACTACCCTTCTAGGTTCTTTTGGATAGTCTAAGAATTAAATCAACATGAAGTAGATTAACAGGAAAAAAATCAAACAAAGTTTAATAACATGTTAACATGGGAGAGACCAAGGAAATTGGAGTTGAGTAACTTGCCAAAATAGATGAAGCTCTGAACTTAAACACCATCTTTAGTTGAAGACTAAAGAGGAAGTTGAGGGTAGGTGACTGGGGCTTCAAGGGGGAGGAAGGCAAGTCACATGGAGATGGAAAAGCAAACATTTGGTAAACAAAGGTTTGCTGGGCCTGCAGATACAACGGGACACAGGATGGACTCTGATCTCTAGGCCCTGTTTCCCCATCACATCTCACCCATATTTCTTGCAGATTTTTCTGGTGATATCTGCACTGGGGGAACAGGCCCTCTATCTAAACTTTTTAGGCAATCAGGGGAAGATGAAGTTTCTCCCTGAGTCTTTTGGGCCTGGATGGTTTTCAGTTTGAAATAATTTGCATACCAAAGAGACATTTTGGGGTGGCAAGTTGTGCTCCCCTATAGTGCTGTATTCATGTCTTCCTGACTGTACATGGCCTTGACAGTCTTTTTATGCATCTGTGTCTGTGAAATGCTTTTTTATAATTCGTCTATTTTTTTCTCTTGGGTTGCTAATTCGTAGGATTTTTTTTTTTTATATGTATGTGGGATTGTAATCTTTTGTTAGCTTTGAATATTAACAGCACTTTTTCTGGTTTGTGACTTTGAATTTTATTATGTCTTTTATTATATAAAAATATTAAATTTTGATGTCAAATTTACCAGCTGTCATCCTGATGATATATATTTTGCATGGCTTGTTGAAGAAATCCTTCACCTACCTCTCACTATTGACATTGTTTCATTGGTAATATGACATTTGTGAGCATACATGAGAGGTAAGGAGGAGGGCATGGCAACCCACTCCAATATTCTTGCCTGGAGAATCCCCATGAACAGATGAGCCTGGCAGGCTTACAGTTCATGGGGTTGCAAAGAGTCGGACGTGACTGAGCGACTAAGCACAGCCCACATGAGAGGTAAGGGGCTTCCCTGGTGGCTTGGCGGTGAAGAATCTGCCTGCAATGCAGGAGAAGCAGGAAATGCAAGTTCAATCCCTGGGTTGGGAAGATCCTCTGCAGTAGGGCATGGCAACCCACTCCAGTATTCTTGCTATGAGAAAACCACATGGACAGAGGAGCCTGGCGGGGTATAGTCCATGGGGTTTCAAAGAGTCGGATGGACTAAAGTGACTGAGCATGCATGCACACATGAGAGGTGAGAAGGGCCTTTTCTTTTGGTTCCTAAATTCTTAATTACAATAGCAACCCAATGGTTAGGCAAGTTCAGGTTTGCTCTAATGATTCCAGATTATTTTCTAGGGTATAGTGCAGTGTTTCAAGGTACAAGTTCTAGAGTGAGAATGCTTGTGTTTGGATCACTTACTTTGGGCATGTTACTTAAACTCACTCTGAGGATGATCCTATAGTGTCTACCTTTTAGGGTTGTTGTGGAAATTAAATTAGTAGAAGTGGCTTAGATTGTAAAGAATCTGGTTGCAATGTGGGAGACCCTGGATTGATTCCTGGGTTGAGAAGATCCCCTGGAGAAGGAAATGGTTACCCACTCCAGTTTCTTGCCTGGAAAATCCCATGAACAGAGGAGTCCGACAGGCTACAGTCCATGAGGTTGTAAAGAGTCGGCCACGACTGAGCAACACTTTGAAATAGTTTCTGGTACATTGTGAGAGCCAACTCTTATCTACTACTATTGTCAGCATTATTTTCTCATTATGCTTCCTAGTTTCCTTCTTGGCTGGATTTCTAGGGGCTACCGGAGATACTAGATCTGCATTCTTTCCATGCTTTCCTGTGCCTAGACTGATAACACCTTGGTCTGCTTGGGCATGTGTCACCTTAGGGGACTAATCCACTGAGCTGTCAAGAACTAAAAATGTTAATGGTCTAATCATTCCCACTTGTACTCTGATTTGCTAGTACCAGATAGTTCATCTCATATAGTTTTCAGAAGAAATAGAGAATTAAAACTTTCAAGGTTTCAAGTATTATCTGAGTTCAGTTTGAGTCGTCATTCTTTCAAATCTCCAAAATGAGGCATGTATTGACAAAGGTGATTTGCAAGGACTTCATAATGTGTATTTATTGTCGTTGTGTGCCCAGTGCCTCTTTCCCTTCTTCTGGTTTTGTCTCCTTTTATCCCTCTGTTTCTCAAGCAACTGCCAATCAAAGCATCATCTCTTTCCCACCTACAGGGATGGAGATGTTACTCAAATAAAACTATCCTTCTGACTATACTAATTTTTCTAGAAGTTGGACATGTAACCCAGGTGGACAAATCAGAGAACTTTCCTGGAATTTTTTGTACTTGAGTAACTGGAGAAAAGCCTTTTCTTGCCTGGTGGCAAGGTTGATGAGTAGATGGCAAAGTAGATGAGTCTGTGAGATGCTGGCTAAACTGTTGTATTATGAATCCTAGATTTGTTTCTAGGGCTTTTCTTCCAGATTTTTCATCTTACGTATCTGCTTGCATGGAAAGGCCTAGGAGAGAAGAGGAAGCTGGTCTCAGAGAAGTGATTAAGAGTCAGACAGGGTCCTGTGTGTGTGTGTGTGTGTGGTGGGGGTAGTATCTGAGTTTTATTCAATGGAGCTGGATTTGGAACAGGGCTGGAAGGGGATTCAGATGTTCAGATCCCATGATTTCCAAATCCAGGTTGTTAACCTCCTGTTTTGATTCTGTGAGCTTCTGCAGTACCTTTATAACCTTTTTATCTTTAAGCCAGATCTGGTTAGATTTCTGCCACTTGAAAGTGCAAGAGTTCTATTCACCAAAAACATAAATAAGAGGTATAATGAAAAGACTGATTACTTTTCTATCACTTCTAAGTCCAGATCCTGCTTTTGCCACTTACTAGTTATGTGGCTTTTACTTGTGACTCAATTTCTTCATCTGTAAATGGTAGAAGATAAATACTCTGTAGGGTTGTGTGAATTTAATAGGACAATGTATATAAAGCATTTGTTATAGCTTTTTGCTTCAGGTTTAACTGAAGATAGCTTAATAAAGGAACTTTATGGGCTTCCCTGGTGGCTCAGACGGTAAAGAATCTTCCTGCAATGTGGGATACCTGGGTTGGATCCCACGGTTGGGAAGATCCCCTGGAGGAGGGCATGGCAACCCACTCCAGTACTCTTGCCTGGAGAATCCCCATAGACAGACAACCCTGGATGGAGGGGTACAGTCCATGGGGTTGCAAAGAGTCAGACATGACTGAATGACTAAGCACATAGTTTTTGCACATAGTAGGCACTAATATTTTAGCTACTATTATTATTGTTTTTATTACTACTTACTACTACTATTGCACTAAATTATTTTTTTAAATTTAAATTTACTTATTTTAATTGGAGGCTAATTACTTTACAATATTATATTGGTTTTGCCATACATCAACATGAATCCGTCACGGGTGTACATGTGTTTCCAATCCTGAACCCCCCTCCCACCTCCCTCCTCATTCCATCCCTCTGGGTCATGCCAGTGCACTAGCCCCAAGCATCCTGTATCCTGCATTGAACTTGGACTGGTGATTCGTTTCTGTCTTGCATGCCAGGCATCTCTATAAGGTCATCAACCTTTTCTCTGGATCTATGTGCATGAAAAAAATAGATAAAATGTATAAAAAGTAATATTGATTACTTTGTCCATGCAGAGCATTTTATAAAGGGGAAAGGAGGAGAGTCAGTCGGGTTACTGATAAGAAGTAGAAAGTGCAGACAGAAAGTTTAATTGAAGATAGCTTAATAAAAGAACTTCATGAGCAAGTGAGTGAGATTAAGGGGATTGACATGAAATGGTGATAAGCTCAAGGAATGGCATCAAAACTAGTATAAGGCCACCTGATGCAAAGTCTTGACTCATTGGAAAAGACCCTGATGCTGGGAAAGATTGAGGGCAAGAGGACAAGGGGGTAACGGAGGATGAAATGGTTGGATGGCATCATCAACTCAATGGACATGAGTTTGAGTAAACTCAGTGAGATAATGAAGGACAGGCAAGCCTGGCATGCTGCAGTTTGTGGGGTAGTAAAGAGTTAGACATGACTGAGCAACTGAACTACAACAGCAACTGATGGGAAGAGTGGAGGAGCAGCTCTGGGCTTGGCATCCAGGAGTAGGTGCTGAAACTCAGTGGCTGCACTGGCCCGATGTGGGGTATCCACCTCCACCCCAGTGAGGGAAGAGGGCAGGCAGGGGGCCACCACTAGCAGAGCTGCTGCCATCCAGGTACTGCCACCACACAACTGCCTCTCCACACCATGGGGCTGCTGACTATCATGGCCGTGGATATAGAAAAACCCAATATCTCTGTAACTCTGCAACCAGAAAAAAAAAGCCTGTCTCCCTTTTGCCTTCCATATATCACACATGTGAATTCAGAACCCTAGCACACTGGGTCTGTTTTTTTTTTTTTTTTTTTTAAACCTATCAAGGGAGGGCTTAGGGAGCAGTGGTTGGAGAAGTGAGTAACTCAGTAGAAGCCGAGTATCTGGAGAGGGAAAGTGCTCAAGAAATATGGTCGGCACACACAAGCTCCGTGGACTCAGTTTCTTTTAGGGTGTCCAACCTGGCACTAGCCACTGGCTATCTCTGAAAATTTGCTCTCATTTAGATAGTGTGAGGAATGTCTGCATCAGGGAATAAAAGGGGAAGAGTATGAATATCTTTTATTTTATACTACCATACCTTTATTTTATTTATTTCAGAGTTTCTTATCTTTGTCCCTGTTAGCACTTTGCATCATACATGTCTGTTGTGGGTGTTTGTCCTGTGCACTCTGGCATATTGACCTGTGTCCCTGACCTCTGTTCAGTAGATGACAGTTACATCTCTCCCTTCCCAGTTGTGACTACCAAAAGTGTCTCCTCATGTTGCCAAATAACCCTCATGGGGCAAAATTGAACATCACAAATGTATACAATCTTTGTATATATGATATTTGAGCAATTGTCATCACTGAGAAGAAAGGGAAGAAGATAGTTAACATCAATGAAGCAACTGCTCCATTCCAGGCATGGTGTTTTATTTTGTGTACTTATTTTATTTTTGGCCATGCTGGGTCTCTGCTGCTGTGTCAGGTTTTCTCTAGTTGCTGAGAAGCAGAATCTAGCTGCCGTGCATGGGCTTCTCATTGCACTGGCTTCTCTTGTTGTGGAGCATGGGCTCCAGGGCTTCAGTAGTTGTAGCATGTGGGCTCAGTACTTGCGGTGCACGGGCATAGTTGCCCCGAGGCATGTTGGATCTTCCTGGACCAGGGATTGATTGAACCAGTGTCTCCTGCATTGCAAGACAGATTCTTATTTTTTTAGCTTTTAATTTTGTTTTGGGATATAGCCGATTAATAATGTTGAGGTAGTTTCAAGTGAACAGAGAATGGATTTAGCCACAATGGCACCCCACTCCAGTACTCTTGCCTGGAAAATCCCATGGACGGAGGAGCCTGGTGGGCTGCAGTCCATGGGGTTGCTAAGGGTCAGACATGACTGAGTGACTTCACTTTCACTTTTCACTTTCATGCATTGGAGAAGGAAATGGCAACCCACTCCAGTGTTCTTGCCGGGAGAATCCCAGGGACGGGGGAGCCTGGTGGGCTGCCATCTATGGGGTCGCACAGAGTCGGACATGACCAAAGCAACTTAGCAGCAGCAGCAGCAGCATACATGTATCCATTCCCCCTGCGAGGTGGATTCTTAACCACCAGAACACTAGGAAAGTCCCCAGGTGTGGTGTTAGATGCCACCTAAGCCTTGTATGCTTTAAGGCACTACTGGACCCAGAATGGCCTAGAGAGGAAGGCCGACATGGGTTCAAATCCTGCCCCTTCCGCCAGGATCTGCCTGGCCTTGGGTGAATTAATCTCTGCAAATTTAAAAATTACTTTCCCCCTTGATAAATGAGAGCTAAACTTTCAGGGTGGCTGCAAGGATTAACAGAGGTGAACCATGGCAAGTGTTATCAGTGATTCTTATGCAAAATTTGCCCATGGAGAGGAGGAAGAGCTCTTTCGTTTTCCTCCAACACAACAGATCCAGTCTGTGGTCAGTGACTGGCCATGCTGCCGCTGCTGATCCTTCTCCCCGTCTTACTTATGCAGAGACAGTGGACCAGCAAAGAAGGACTATGTCTTTAAGGACAAAGGAGAAAGTGAGTAATGCAAAAAGCCTAGCATTTCTAAGTAGCTGGGTTTTCTTTTTTCTTGACAGGGCTGCTGACAGGCCCGTTAGCAACACAGAGCCTAATTACTTGCCGGGAGTAAAAGAAAATATGTCATTTGGTTGTTCTGGCTTTTCCCAGTGCAATAAATCACAGCCACGGGACCCTGGCTTCATTTGATTTAATAAAGATTTTAAAGAAAGAAAAAGTTTACCTTGTTTTTATTGAGAAGGGCTGGCCATTTGTGTCTGTCTCATCTGGGGCTCTTGGTTGATGTGACCTACCCACATTAAAAGCCATTCTGGGTACTTCTGAGCTTAGCTGTATGCGTCTGTGCTTGCCCACACACCCTCCTGTTTCTCTATTGAACCGAGAGGCCTCTGCTGTCTTCATCGTAGGTACCCAATCCCTCCAGAAGTACATCAACTTCTGATACTCAAAATGAGACTTTCTTCATGTTGATGGTCATTTGGCCATTTGTCTTTGCTTCCCTACTTCTAAACCTCATGCTGTCTTCTGAAATAATCTTGCAGTGGTCTGCTGGTCCCCACCTGACTGTGGGTAACAGATCTGTCTGGTCCGTCACATCATCCACTTTTGCTTATATGAGGTCGACACTTCCTGGATCCCCCACTAGGCCTCCGCAGCAGGTAAGAGGTATCAGACAATTTGACTGAAGCAACAAAACAGAATGGGATAATGAAAAATCGGGTAGATTTTGCTTATTTTATGAAAGCTCTCAGTTAAGAACATCTGTGCAAATAGGACCGCTCCTCTTGCTCTGGCTAATATTCATACTTTTCTTATTTCTGGAAGGCCTGGCTCCTTCTTTTCTGATTTTTTTCAATTGCTATTTCAATTGCTAATCAATTCATTTCAGGTGAGTTTCACCTGAAATGAAACCTCTGACAAAAGGTAGGTGAAAACGCATAATGGCAATGTTTCAAGAGTTAGAGTTTTCAGGTACAAGGATGAAAGTGAAGGATTGGCTTGATGGCCTGGTGCTATGTAACCAAGTAGGCAGTTAGAGGAAGGGTGTGCTGAGCGGTGAACACTCTGACCCACTTCCCTTCAGCATGACTTACCTCACAGAGAACAACAGAATGCCAGAACCAGACAATGCCTTTGAGATCAGAATACAACTCCTTCTATCAGGGACAGTGAGGACCATTAAATAGCTAGCCCAAGGGCATCCATTTACCCAGTAAAGTCAAGAGGGCTGGAACCCAAGCATCAGCCCTCAGCCCTTTTGAGTTTGCATAGCGCTGTATGGGAGGTGTCTTTGCCAGTAAGACAATGTTTTCTTTGTTTTGAAATCGATGTGTGGTTCTCCTTTGTATCTGTTTGTACTACAGTAGGAGCCAGTCAGTGTCTTCTTCCCATTCCACCAAAATGGGTTTCTATACAATGATACTGCTTTTGATCTGCCCTCTGTGTGGCTGAAAGTCAATGAGCAGGTAAATCCTTTTTTAAAAATAATTTTATTTATTATTTATTTATTTTTGGCTGTACTGGGTCTTCGTTGCTGCATATGGGCTTTCTCTAGTTGTGGTGGGTGGGGGCTACACTTTGTTGTGGTGTGCGGGCTTCTCACTGTAGTAGCTTCTCTTGTTGTGGCACATGGGGTCTGGGATTAAGGGCTTCAGTAGTTACAGCTCCCAGTCTCTAGAGTACAGCCTCAGTACAAGTGGCACATGGACTAGTTGCCATAAGGCATATGAGATCTTTCCAGAACAGGAATTTAACCCATATCTCCTGCATTGGCATGAGAATTCTCTACCACTGAGCCACCAGGGAAGCCAACAGATAAACTCTTTTTTCATCCTGGGACCCAGTGCCTTGTGGCTTGTGGGCGAGCTAACCTCAAGTGTGAGCTTGGACACTATTATATTCCTATGAAACCTTAATACTGCTTCCTGATACCCAATATCACATCTCTCTTTTATATATTCCCATCTTCTCACTCCTAGTCTTTCATGGACAATGCCTGAACACTCTGAAGTCTTCCGTCTGCTCTGGCTAGCCAGCCAGATTTGAATTTATCTCATAAAATTAGTTCATTCTAGAGATGTTGATCGGAGAAGGCAATGGCACCCCACTCCAGTACTCTTGCCTGGAAAATCCCCTGGAGGAGCCTGGTAGGCTGCAGTCCATGGGGTCGTTAAGAGTCGGACATGACTGAGCGACTTCACTTTCACTTTTCACTTTCATGCATTGGAGAAGGAAATGGCACCCCACTCCAGTGTTCTTGCCTGGAGAATCCCAAGGATGGGGGAGCCTGGTGGGCTGCCGTCCATGGGGTCGCAGAGAGTTGGACACTACTGAAGCGACTTAGCAGCAGCAGCAGCAGCAGCAGCAGAGATGTTGGTGACTGGTAATTGTTTTTTTCACTTTTGCTCTTTTTTCTTTTTTTTTTTTTTTGCATTTCAGCAGGGGAATTTCTAGTATTAATACTATGAAGCTTTGATAGCAGAGTTCTCAACTGTGGCTACACATTAGAATTAGCCATAGAGCTTTATCAAACTCTTGGAGATGGGGGTCATCATCTTCAGATATTCTAATGAAGTTGGTCCTGGGGAAATAGTAATTTTTTAAAAGCTTATCAGGTGATTCCAAAGTATAATTATTATTGAAAACTCTTGCCTAAATATGAAGGATGACATACCCAAAGGATTATGAACTCTAATGACTATCAGGAAGATTTGCTGCAGTGAAGTCCTCAGTCCTCTTCAAGAAAAGCACACAGCTCTTTCTACTGCATCTCTGTGCTCTGTGCGGGGTCCAAGGAAGTCTCAGAGAAAGTGGAGTGAACAGCAGTTGACCAAGGAGCCAAGGAGATTACCTGGGGCAGAAAATTTTCAGTCAGTTTAATCCAGTTTAGTCTTAATAAGGGGGTGTGTGTATGTGTGTGTGTGCGCGTGCGTGCTCAGTCACTCAGTCCTGACACTTTTGCTTTTGTTCCTTGTGCTTTCCGTGTCATATCCAAAAACTCATTGCTAAGACCAATGTCAAGGGATTTTTCCTTGTGCTTTCTGTTAGGAGTTTTACGCATTCAGGTCTCATGTTTACGTCTTTAATCCATTTTGAGTTAATTTTTGTGAGTGGTGTGATATAGATTTGTCCAAATTCATTCTTTTACCTATGGATATCTAGTTTTCCCAATACCGTTTATTGATGAGACTCTCCTTTCCTCAATGAGTACTATTGGTTTCCTTCAGATCAGATCAGATCAGATCAGTCGCTCAGTGGTGTGCGACTCTTTGCGACCCCATGAATCGCAGCATGCCTGGCCTCCCTGTCCATCACCAACTCCTGGAGCTCACTCAGACTCATGTCCATCGAGCCAGTGATGCCATCCAGCCATCTCATCCTCTGTCGTCCCCTTCTCCTCCTGCCCCCAATCCCTCCCAGCATCAAAGTCTTTTCCAATGAGTCAACTCTTCGCATGAGGTGGCCAAGGTACTAAAGTTTCAGCTTTAGCATCATTCCGTCCAGAGAAATCCCAGGGCTGATCTCCTTCACAATGGACTGGTTGGATCTTGCAGTCCAAGGGACTCTCAAGAGTCTTCTCCAACATCACAGTTCAAAAGCATCAATTCTTCGGCGCTCAGCCTTCTTCACAGTCCAACTCTCACATGCATACATGACCACAGGGAAAACCATAGCCTTGACTAGACGAACCTTTGTTGGTAAAGTAATGTCTCTGCTTTTGAATATGCTATCTAGGTTGGTCATAACTTTCCTTCCAAGGAGTAAGCATCTTTTAATTTCATGGCTGCAGTCACCATCTGCAGTGATTTTGGAGCCCAGAAAAATAAAGTCTGACACTGTTTCCACTGTTTCCCCATCTATTTCCCATGAAGTGATGGGACTAGATGCCATGATCTTCATTTTCTGAATGTTGAGCTTTAAGCCAACTTTTTCACTCTCCACTTTCATTTTCATCAAGAGGCTTTTGAGTTCCTCTTCACTTTCTGCCATAAGGGTGGTGTCATCTGCATGTCTGAGGTTATTGATATTTCTCCCGGCAATCTTGATTCCAGCTTGTGCTTCTTCCAGCCCAGCGTTTCTCATGATGTACTCTGCATATAAGTTAAATAAGCAGGGTGAGAATATACAGCCTTGACGTACTCCTTTTCCTATTTGGAACCAGTCTGTTGTTCCATGTCCAGTTCTAACTGTTGCTTCCTGACCTGCGTACAAATTTCTCAAGAGGCAGATCCGGTGGTCTGGTTCCTTATCCTTATCAAATATTAGCTGACCATATATGCCAGGGTTTATTTCTAGGCTTTCAGTTCTGTTCCATTGTTTTTTTTTTTTTTTGTTCCATTGTTTTATGTCTGTTTTTATGCAGGTACTATATCATTTTAATTACTGTAGATTATTAATATAGTTTGAAATCAGGAAGCATGCCTTTGACTTTGTTCTTTCTCAAAATTTCTTTTTAGGATTGCTTTGTCTATTTCTGTGAAAAATGCCATTGGAATCTTGATAAAGATTGATTTAAATATATAGATAAGTAGGTAGAATGGACATTTTAGCAATGTTAACTCTCCTGATCCATAATATGAGATATTTTCCCATTTATTTGTGTCTTCTTCAATTTATTTCATCAATGTTATAGTTTTAAGTATATAGATCTTTAACTTTGGATAAATTATTCTTGAGTATTTTATTGTTTCTATTATTCTTTAAGGGATTGTTATTTCTTTATTTCTTTTTCAGGTAGTTGATTTTAGTGTACAGAAATATAACTGATTTTTGTATGTTACATTCTTATCCTGAAATTTCACAGAATTCATTTATTACATCTAACAATTTTTGGGGGAATCTTAGGATTTTCTATGTACAAGGTCATGTCATCAGCAAACAGAAACAATTTCACTTCTTCCTTTCCATATTAGATGTATTTTATTTCTTTTTCTTGTCTAATTACTCTAATTAGGACTTCTAGTACTATGTTGAATTAAGAGTATGAACCATGGTACTACCCGGGTTCTTATGAAGAAAGCTTTCAACCTTTCACCCTTGAGTGTGATGTAAGCTGTGAGTTGGTCATATGTGACCTTTATTATGTTGAAGGATAGTCCTTCTATATCCAATATTTTGAGAGTTTTTATCAGGAAAGGATGTTAAATTTTGCATCTGTTGAGATGATTATATGGGTTTTGCCTTAGATTTTATTAACATGTCTTATCACATTTGTTGATTTGCGTATATCAAACTATCCTTGTATCTCAGGGATAAATCCCACTTGATTATAGTGTATGATCCCCTTCATGTGCTGATGAATTCAGTTTACTAGTATTTTGTTTAGGATTTTTACGTCTATGTCAATCAGGGGTACTGTCTTATAGTTTTCTTTTCTTGTAGTGTCCTTATCTGGCTTTAGTATCAGGGTAATTGTAAAATATATTTGAAAATGTTGCTTACTCTTCATTTTTCTAGATGAGTTTGAGAAGAATTGGCATTAACTCTTTAAATATTTGGTAGAATTCACAAGCCATCTGGTCCTGGGATTTTCTTTGGGACTTTTTGATTACAAATTCAAAATACATGTTATTTGTTTGTTCAGATTTTCTATTTCTTTATAGATCATACTTGATAGGATGTATATTTTTAGGGATCTATTAATTTCTTCTAGGTTGTCTGATTGTTGGCTTATAATTGTTTGTTTCTTGTTGTTTAGTCACTCAGTTGTGTCTAACTCTTTGTGACCCCATGGACTGTAGCAGGTCAGTCTTCCCTGTCCTTCACCATCTCCTGGAGCTTGCTCAAAATTGTTCATAGTCATCTCTTAAGATCCTTTGTATTTCGTGGTATCAATTGTAAAGTTTCCTCTTTAATTTATAATTTTATTTGAGTTGTTTCTTTTTTATTTTCTTATTAAAGCTAGGTAGTAGTTTGTCAATTTTATCTTTTCAAAACACCAACTCAACTTCTTGATCTTATGATCTTCATTTCATTTATTTCTGCTGATTTTTTAAATCTCCTTCCTTCTGCTAACTTTTTGCTTAGTTCTTGTTTTTCTAATTCTTTAATGTGTAAAGTTAGGTTGTTTATTTGAGATTTTTCTTTTTTCGTAATGTAGGCATTTAGTACTCCAAACTTCCCTCTGAGTATTACTTTTGCTGTATGCCTTAAGTTTTGGTATGCAGTGTTTCCATTTGTGTTTGTTTCAATATATTTTTTCTTCCATTTTTGATTTCTTCTTTGACCCATTGACTGTTCAAGAGTTTGTTGTCTAATTTCCATGTATTTGTGAATTTTTCAGTTTTCTTTCTATTATGATTTCTGATTTCAAACTATTTTGTTCTGAAAAAAAAAAAACACTTGTTATTTTTTTATAATTTTTTAATTTAATTTAATTTATTTTTGGCTGTGATGGGTCTTCATTGCGGTGTGGGCTTTTTTCTAGTTGTGGCAAGTGAAGGCTACGCTTCATTGTGGTGCATGGGCTTCTCACTGCAGTAGCTTCTTTTATTGCAGAGCACAGGCTCTAGACATGTGGGCTTTAGTCATTGTGGCTTGTGGGCTCTAGAGCACAGGCTCAGTAGTTGTGGTGAAAGTGAAGTCGCTCAGTTGTGTCCGACTCTTTGAGAGCCCATGGACTGTAGCCTACCAGGATCCTCTGTCCATTGGATTTTTTAGGCAATAGTACTGGAGTGGATTGCCATTTCCTTCTCCAGGGGAATCTTCCCGACCCAGGGATTGAACCCAGGTCTCCCTCATTGTAGACAGACGCTACCACCTGAGCCACCAGGGAAGTCCTGGTCCAATTGCTCTGAGACATGTGGAATCCTCCTAGACCAGGGATTGAACCTGTGTCCTGTGCATTGGCAGGCAGATTCTTATCCACTGTACCACCAGGGAAGTAAAAAAATACTTGTTATAATCTGAGTCTTTTACATTTTTCTGAGACTCATTTTATTAACTAATATATGATTTATCTTGCAGAATGTTCTGTGTATGCTGAGAAGAATGTATTCTGCTGCTTTTGGATGGAATGTTTTGTATATGTGTGTTAGGTTCATTTAGTCAAAACATAGTTCAAGTCCAATGTTTTCTTACTGATTTTCTGTCTGCATGATTTATCCACTGTTGAAAGTAGATATTGAATTTTCCTCTTTGTATTATATTGTGCGAATTTTTCCTTCAGATCTGTTAGTATTCACTTATGTTTAGCTGCTGCAATGTTGAGTGCATGTGTAGTTATAGCTGTTATATCCTCTTAATGAATTGACTGCTTTATCATTATATAATGATCTTTGTCTTGTTTCAGTTTTTGACAGAGTGTATATTTTTTTCTGAAATAAATATAGTTACTCTTTTTTTTCTTTTAATTTACATGTGTGTGGAGTATCTTTGTCTGCCTCTTCACTTTGGACCTATATATGTCCCTGAAGCTGAAGTGAGTCTCTTATTAACAGCACATACTCATGCTTTTTCATAATTTTATTTTTTATTTAAGTATAGTTGATTTACAATGTTGTATTAGTTTTGCATGTACATCAAAGTGATTCAGTTATACACCCACATATTCTTTTTCAATATAGTTGTGTCTTTAAAAAATTCAGTTAGCCATTCTATGCCTTTTGATTGAAATTTTTAATCCATTTACATCTGAAGTAGTTATTTACAGTTAAGGACTTTCCCTTTTGATAAACTACTTTTCTGGATGTTTTGTAGTTTTTTTCTTTTTGTTCTTTTGTTATTTCCCTTTGTGATTTGATGATTTTCCTTAGTAGTGTACTTTGATTGCCTTCTCTATCTTTTGTGTATGTATTAATGTCTGTTTTGTTTTGTGTATATATTGTTGAATATTTTGTTTAGGTTTTTGTTTTGAGGTTACCCTGAGGCTTACTTGAATCATCTTATAACAGTCTACTTTGAGCTGATAACTTAACTTTGCATACACCATGCTTTATTCTCCTTTCACCCATATTTATGTTCTTTTCTGTCTTACTTACATCTTTTTATATTGTGTATACTTTAGCAAATTGTTGTAGCTGTACCGATCCTTAATACTTTTGTCCTTTAGCCTTTATACTAGTGTTAAATAGTTAATAACCTCTATATTACAGTATTAGAGTATTCTGAATTTGACTGTGTACTTGCCTTTACCAGTATGTTGTTTATTCATAAGATTTTTATGTTAGTAAGCAGTCTTTTAGCTTGAAAAAGTCCTTTAAGCATTTCTTGTAAGGGAGGTCTAATAGTGATAAACATTTTTGGCTTTAGTTTGTTTTAAAAAGTCTGTATCTCATCTTTATTTCTGAAGGACAGCTTTGCTGGGATAGTACTCTTGGTTGGCAGTTTCTTTCTTTCAACACTTTGAATTTATTACTTCATTGTCTCCTGCCCTGAAAGGTCTGTGCTGAGAAATCTAATAGCCCTACAGGATATACTTGTATAAGATTTTTTTCTTTGCTGCTTTAAAATGTTTCTGTCTGTCTTCATTTTAAAAAAATTATAAAGTGCCTTGGGTAAGATGGTTTTGGATCAAAATTTTAGGATGACCTATTCAGTAAACTAAGATCATGGCATCTGGTCCCATCACTTCATGGGAAATAGATGGGGAAACAGTGGAAACAGTGTCAGACTTTATTTTGGGGGGCTCCAAAATCACTGCAGATGGTGACTGCAGCCATGAAATTAAAAGACGCTTACTCCTTGGAAGGAAAGTTATGATCAACCTGGACAGCATATTAAAAAGCAGAGACATTACTTTGCCAACAAAGGTCTGTCTAGTCAAGGCTATGGTTTTTCCAGTGGTCATGTATGGATGTGAGAGTTGTACTGTGAAGAAAGCTGAGCACCGAAGAATTGATGCTTTTGAACTGTGGTGTTGGAGAAGATTCTTGAGAGTCCCTTGGACTGCAAGGAGGTCCAACCAGTCCATCCTAAAGGAGACCAGTCCTGCATGTACATTGGAAGGACTGATGCTAAAGCTGAAACTCCAGTACTTTGGCCACCTCATGCAAAGAGTTGACTCATTGGAAAAGACTCTGATGCTGGGAGGAATTGGGGACAGGAGGAGAAGGGGACGACAGAGGATGAGATGGCTGGATGGCATCACCGACTCGATGGACATGAGTTTGAGTGAACTCCGGGAGTTGGTGATGGATAGGGAGGCCTGGCGTGCTGTGATTCATGGGGTCCCAAAAAGTCAGACACGACTGAGCGACTGAACTGAACTGAACTGGTTAGCTTTATAAACTTGGATACCAAAAACTCTCCCCAGGTTTGGGAAGTTCTCAGTTGGTATTTCTTTAAATAAACTTTCCAGCCCTTTCTCCTTCTCTTCTCTTTCCAGGACTCCAATAATGCTTTGTTTCTTTTCATCATGACACATGAGACCTGTTGGCTTTTTTCATTCTTTTTCATTCTTTTTCTTATGAGTGGTAATTTGAAAAGATATGTCTTTGAGCTCACTGATTCTTTATTCTGCTTAGTTTAGTCTACTGTTAAGGCTCATTATTGAATTCTTCAGTTTAGTCATTATATTCTGCAGCACCAAAATTTCTTTTGATTCTTTCTTATGTTTTCTATCTCTCTGTTGAATGTCTCATTTTATTTTCCAGAGTAGTATTTACATATATGCAGTGCCATGTGTAAAATAGATAGCTAGTGGGGAGCTGCTGTATAACACAGGGAGCTCAACTCTGTGCTTTATGATGACCTAGAGGAGTGCGATGAGGGGGTAGGAGGGAGGCTCAAGAGGGAGGGGATACATGTATATTTACAGTTGATTTACATTATTGTACAGCTGGAACTAACACAACATTGTAAAGCAATTATACTCAAATTAAAAAAAGAAATTTTCTTCTCTTGTAGCTCTCTAAGCTTCTTTAAAACAGTGACTTTGAATACTTTAATGGATAAGTCCTGTATCTTCTTATCCTTGGGACCAGTTACTGGAGGTTTAGGGTCTTCCCCAGTGGCTCAGTGGTAAAGAATCCACCTGCAATTCAGGAGACACAGGAGATGTGGGTTTGATCCCTGCATTGGGAAGATCACCTGGAGAAGGAAATGGCAACCCACTCCAGTATTCTTGCCTAGAGAATCCCATAGACAGAGGAGCTCGGTGGGCTGCAGTCTTTGGGGTAGTAAAGCATCGGACGTGACTGAGCAGCTGAGCACGCACACACTCACTGGAGGTTTACTGTGTTCCCTATCTCTCCCTGCTTCTTCATTCCCTATAGCACATTTGAAGGAGCAGTCACTTTTCCCAGACTTTATGAAATAACTTTGGTAAGGGATGACTTTCATCTGTGGGTAGGCACATGTTAGAGCATGGTGTGTTACTGGGTCTAGTGGGACAGGGAGCCAAGCGTGGAGGTGTATGGTGACTCTGGGACTGGGGGCCCCTGGGGATTCACAGCTTCCACAACTGTGTAATCCTTGGTGAGTGCTGCAGGGGTGTTCACAGAGGCTGCAAGGGCTGTTGGGTTCATCAACTGTACCTTCAGTCTAGTGGCTAGGGACAAGGAAAAGCAGCACCAGTGTTCAGAGCTAGTGGTGTGCACACATTGGGCTATAGGTACCAGCTGCAGATGCCTGTGTCATGCAGGATCTAGTTGCAAACACACATATAGTGGTAGGCCAGAGAAGTTAGCAAGGCTAGGGTCAACAGCAGGAGCACTGGCAGTGTGAGGGTTCTAGCTGTCAGCATGTACTCCTGTGGCTACTGGGTCTTGCTGTGAGCACACAGAGGTGGAGGCTGCTGACAGATATCAGGCTGGTAGGATATAAGTACACAGCCAGAGTGTCTAGCCCTGACAGCTCACGTAATGCTGTGTGTCAGTCATGGGGGTCTAGGCTGGTGTCTTGAACTCACATGGTCACAGAGGCCTGGGGTGGCTGCCATGTGTAGCTCCCAGGCCCCGGCAGGGATGGAGAATGGAGGGGTTGACAAGGACTCAGGTAGCTGGTGATAGTGATTGCAGGTATTTGCCAAGCAAAAACTGCCTCATATTCCACTTGAGAAATTAAAGTTATCATGGTGGTTTGTAGCAGTTGTTTCTCTATTTTCACTAAAGAGAAATTTTTTGTTTCCTGACTATAAACTGCATTTCTAAAAACAGTATGTCCAACCTACCACCTTTTAAAATTGAACATCTACTATGTATCAAGTACTACAAAAAGCATTTTATATACATGTTGTCTTACTTAATCCACATAATAATCTATTTAATCCACATATTTTATGGATGAAACAGAGTCTTCAAAAGGTTGAGAAAATTGTAAAAAGCCATACAGTCACTAAACAATACGTCTCCAAGCAGGTATCTTACTAGTGGTCAGTCAATTAGTAGCTTATCATCATTACTAAATAGAACAAAATATTATTATTGAAAAAAATTGAAAGTAGTATATTTATTGTTTAACTTTTGGTAAATTCAACAAAAATCAAAGAAAAAAGAGAATAGCACTACCTCCTAGAAATACTGTATCATTTTAGTGCATTTTGGTATGTATTTGTGTATGTCTGTTAATTATGAAGTATATTTATTTAAAATGTATTTAATGAGCTTCCTGGGTGGTGCTAGTGGTAAAAAACTTGCTTACCAATGCAGGAGACATAAGAGACAAGGGTTCCATCCCTGGGTTGGGAAGATCCCCTGGAGAAGGTAATGGCAACCCACTCCTGTATTCTTGCCTGGAGAATCCCATGGACAGAGGAGCCTGGCAGGCTACAATCCATAGGGTCACAAAGAGTCAGACATGATTGAAGGGACTTAGCACACATGCATGCAGGCATTGAAATTTCAGAGATTAAAATAACCCTTAGGGAAACAGGGTGTGTGTGTATGTGTGTGTGTGTGTGTGTGTAAAGTAGACAAGTAAATGCAAAATTCTTATGCAGTGTGATAAATGTTATAATAGTGAGAAGCCCCGAGAGTTTGGAAATCACAGGGAGACTTGGCCAAGGCAGACAACTTCACTATGTGGAACATGTGACAGTACTGCAGCAAATATTGAGGATATGAGGATTCCCTGGAAATCCAGTGGATAAAACTGTGCTTCTACTGCAGAGCGTGGGGGTTCTATCCCTAGTCAGGGAAGTAAGATCCTACATACTACATGATGCGGCCAAAAAAACAAGAGTTTAAGAAACCTGGGTGAATAGATGGGAAAGGGCATTCTAGGGAGAGAGATCACCTGTGCAAAGCCTTTGATGTTTAAGATTATTTTTGAATGCAGCCTTCTGACCTCCATTTTGTCCAGGAGAAATAGCACACGGACTGTATTTTTCTTTATGCCAATAGAAACCACAAATTATGGGCCTGTCAGCATACTGGCTTTCTCTTCTACCTGTCCCATTGAGTCACTTAGAATTCTAGACTCACTCTACTGGGATAAAGTTACAGGGATTTTGCTGTATCCAGTGGGAAATACAGCTTTTACCCATGGCAGAAAGTCTGTTTAATCATTTTCACAGAATAGACCATATGGTGGTACAGGGCTTGGAGGTGACAAGATAAAGGCAGAGAAAATCTTTGCTACATGTTCAGGTGATGAATGTATCAGACAGGTCTTTGCCCTAGGGAAAGCACATAGATTCAAGTGTGCTCAGGTAGGCTGGAATCTTCCTCCATCACAAGTACCGTGGTGGTTATTTTTGAAGTTGTATAGAGCAAGCACTCATCTTGCTTAATGAAACATTTAAAAGGGCAAAGTCCCTGCTGTAGTTTTTTCCTAAAGTCGAATAGAGAAAGAACCAGTTATTTTTTTATCTGATCAGATCACATGAAAAAATCATGAAGTCATAAAAAAATCTCTTTGGTACATGGAAACTTCATGCGTTCATAGACACTAATGGTCTTTCCCATTTTTGCTCCTGCCTCATTGCACACTGCATCTAGAAGGCACCTAGTTAAAAGTGCATGTGAAGGAGAGTAATTGATGACTGTAGTAGCTAACCTTGCAGAGCAACTTGCCATGTGCTTTTTGCACATGTATTATTTCTTTCTCTCAGCAAAGATACACAGCTGATAAAGTTTGGGGAGGTTAAGAACTCATTTCAGGACACAGACACAGAGCAAGGATTCAAACCCAGGACTGTCTGGCTTCAGACTCCTAATATATTTCTCTGTCTCATTTTGTCTGCTAAACTTTGTGGATCTAGAGTATAATGGTTGGCACAATGGCTGTTCTGAAAATGTAGTGATAAGCATGTACTTAGCCTGTATGTCAGAGGTACAAAACTTAAGTAATTGAAGCAGAGTGAGAAAAGAGAATGAGCCTCATCACCAAGCAAGGGCTTGGACTGTGGATCCACCCTTATCACCTCATCAAGGACACCACTCTACTAGTTGTTCTTACTCCCTTTCTGCATCACCTCTCCTCACTTTCTACAGTAGCATTCTCATCAGTATCCAAAACACTGTAATCTTAAAATTAACCTTCTCTGAATCCCGAATCCTTCCTCCAGGTAACACCTCATTTCCCTAATGGCAAACTGAAGAGTTGTCTACATCCACTTAGTCCACTCTTATTTTTTCTCATACCTACTCTATTCAGACCTTTGCTGTCACTTCTTAACAAGATCATTCTTGTCAAGCTCACCAATGGCCTCTGTGTCGCCAAATCCAATGGCTGTTTCTCAATTTTCCTGTTACAGCCTGTTATCACAATGTGACCTAGTTTTTCTCTTGAAAACACTAAGCCACTAAAATCCACTCTCTTTCTATACTGCTGTACTCAGCCAATCCTCAGCCTCTTTTGCTGGTCCATCCTTGTATTAATTAGAGTTTATATCTGGCTGCTAATAAGAGAACTCAGAAAAATAGTGGCTTAAGAAAGGTACTAAGGATAGTTATGACCAACCTAGATAGCATATTAAAAAGCAGAGATATTACTTTGCCAACAAAAGTCCATCTAGTCAAGGCTATGGTTTTTCCAGTAGTCATGTATGGATGTGAGAGTTGGACTGTGAAGAAAGCTGAGTGCCAAAGAATTGATGCTTTTGAGCTGTGGTGTTGGAGAAGGCTCTTGAGAGTCTCTTGGACTACAAGGAGATCCAACCAGTCCATTCTAAAGGAGATGAGTCCTGGGTGTTCATTGGAAGGACTGATGCTGAGGCTGAAACTCCAATACTTTGGTCACCTCATGCGAAGAGTTGACTCATTGGAAAAGACACTGATGCTGGGAGGGATTGGGGGCAGGAGGAGAAGGGGATGACAGAGGATGAGATGGCTGGATGGCATCAATGACTGGATGCACATGAGTTTGGGTGAACTCCAGGAGTTGGTGATGGACAGGGATGCCTGGCCTGCTGCGATTCATGTGGTCGCAGAGTCGGACACGACGAGCAACTGAACTGAACTGAACTGAAGAAAGGTACGTGTGCCTTTCTCTTATGTGACTTGAGTGCTGCAGGTAGATAGTCTAAGCTGGTAAGGTGGCTCATGTATCATCAGTGTTCCAGCCTCCTGCTATCTGCCCTATTTCTCTGTGCACATGGCTTCTACTATCCATGTTTCCTCAGGGGAGAAAACTGGCTGTTGCAGTTCTGGTCATCATAACCGCTTCTAGGCAGGAAAAAAAGGAAAGAGGAAGTATAAAAGGATACACTTTCAAGTTGAGTCAACCTTCTTTGCAGAGTTACCTTAACACACTGTACTTTTCTACAAGGAAATCTGGGAAATGCAGTTTTTATTTTTAAGTTTGGAACATTTCAGCTTTTCATTAATATCAAGTTTCTTTTATTAGGAAGAAGGGTAAAGTGACATTGGAAAGGCAACTAGAAGTCTCTGCCCATTCATCATTATTATGACATGTCAAACTCAGTCTTCAAACTGCTTCTTTTCTCTATTTATCCTAGCTCCCCAGGTGTTCTCATACACTAGATTTACAGTCCTCTCCACCCCCTTCCAAGTTATCTCTCTAGTCCTAATCTTTCCTCTAAATTTCAAAATTGAATATTTGGTTATCTGCTTTATGTCTCTACCAGGAATCCAATAACTATCTCAAGCGTGACACGTCTAAACCTGAACTTGTGCTTCTTACCTTTAAACTGTGTTCCCTCACCGACTTCCCCATCTCAGTACATGGCGACTCTGGATTGCTCAGGCCAAGAAAGAACTCTGTAGTTTTCTTTCTCTCATAATGCAATGTGCATGTGTGTGTGCTAAGTCACTTCAGTCGTGTCCGACTCTTTGTCACCCTATGATCACTCTTTGTGATCCTTTGTCCACAGGATTCTCCAGGCAAGATTATAGAAGTGCCCTCCTCCAGGGGATCATCCCGACTCAGGAATGGAACCCGTGTTTCTCTTGTTTCCTCCATTGGCAAGCAGGTTCTTTATCACTAGTGCCACCTGTGAAGCCCATAATGCAGCATAGAATTAGCTTTATCTAAGAAATCTGTCCAGAATCCAGCCATGCTCACCTCCTCAGCTCATATTTCCACTACTTCATTTGTAATCACCTCCCACCTGGACTGTGGTGGTAGCCCCTAACTGGTCTTACTGCTTTGACCCTGTCCATCTACTTTATTTTCCACTCAACGGGCAGAGGATTCCTTCTAGGAAATAACGGGGATCATGTTTTTTTCTCTGTTCAGAGTCATCTAATTTCTTCCTATTAGTGTCCAGTCCTTACCCTGAGCCTTTGGCATCCTTTGTTATCTGGTTTCACTTCTTAACTCTCCTCCTTTTTCCACCTTCTTTACTCAGTTCCAGGTGCTCTTACCATCTTACTGTTCCTTGAACTTAGTGGTTGTGCTACACCTTTAGGGTTTTGGAATTATGTCTTTCCTCTTCCCAATGAATCATTTCCCCAAATATCTTTATGCAGTTATTGCTTCAATGTCATCTTTTAGGGAGGCTTTCTTTGATCCCTTTATATGAAACCCCACTGTTCCTTCCCAATATGTTCTTATTTTTCTTCTTTGCTTAATTTTCTTCATTGTACTTATTGGCATCTGACATTCTTTATTTGTTTCTTATCTGTCCTTTTCTCCTTCCATAATGTAAGTTTCATGAGAACACTGATCATGTCTGCATTGTTTCCTGCTGTATCTCCAGCTTCCAGAACAGCACATGGCATAGGGTAGTTACTTAGTAAATACTTATTGAATTAATGAATGAATAATCATCTGTCTTGACAATGGCATTATGAAAATGTGAGGGTTTAGCTCCCCTACAGAGAAGTGGGCTATCAACTGTTCTACATTTAATTCAAAATGCTTCCCCAATAAGAACTGCAGCTTATAGCCAAGCAAGGCAGCAGAGCCAGTCTGCTTCAATAGGACTGTTGAGTTGAAATTTTGCTCTGCATTTACCTTGACTGATGGTTTGGTTCAAGTTATGCTTTGTGGGAAATTCATTCCCTCCCAGAGTTTCTTCTGCCAGCAGAGGGAAGACAATCATTTCTTCTTCGCATGATTTCCAGCTCAATCTTCTCTGTCTTTGAGAACTCAATTGCAATCATACAACCATTCCAGATCCCATCTTGGTCAAATCAAATGCTGCACATGTAATTAAACCATTCTCCCCCTACTGCATCCAGTTATCCTTATTTTATCAGATCCATTATGGAAGATTGATTTGCTCTGCTTTCCAGTTAGATCCTTAAGTCTTGTTTTGGAGTTCTGGTTATGAAACATTTTATTTCCTCTTGGCATGTGTATTTGTGTATACCTTAAATTTCCATATACAGAATAGTTAGAGCAGAGATTTTTGTACTTTGATATAAAATATTTGGGAAAAATTAGATGTAGTTCAAAAATTTTGATTTACATTTTCATCCTGGTTCCAATATGACTGACCATATCTGAAACCCTTGCCCTTTTTGAGCCTTTTAATAAATGACCCATAAGAAAGCATTCAGTAATTAGATTACTTAATAATTGAAAAAAAAACTCCCTTTAAAGACAAGAGAAAATTAATTATTCTTCCTAGAAAATTGTATAAAATAGTAAAGTTGTGATTAAGTGAAAGTAAATCACAAAATTTTATTTCTATTTGCTACTTTTAGGGGAGGATTCAAATGACTTCCACAACCAACAAAAATAATTCTTGCTCACTTACTCATTTATCTAATCATCAAACATACCATATTTGATAGCAATTGCTATAAAAAATTTGCAATTATAAAATCTAGAATTGGAGGAGAACAGTATTGATCAGGATTAAAGTTAGATGTAATAAAGAGCACCCCCCCCCCGACAAAAAAAACACACACATACAAAAACTTAAAACAGAGATGTTTCTCAAGATAAGCAACATGGAGATCTTTGGCATTCTATGCTTTCAGATACCCAAGTTTCTCCTCCTTTACTGCTTAAAGCAACTATCAATTGTTGGGCTTGTCTGTCAAGTTCAGAATTTGTTGCCATCATCTCTGCATTCCAGCTTTCAAAGAGTAAAGGGACCGAGAAGATCATACAAGTTCCTTTAAGAATATGACTGGCCCTTATACCTATCACTTCTGCTCACAACCCAATGATGATTAATCAGTTGTCTTAGTCACATAGCCATGCCTAGGTGCAAAGGAACACGGGAAACGTAACATTTATGCCACGTGCTTACCTGAATATTGGAGTTCCAATACAATGAAAAAAAGATAGGGGACAACTAGTAGTTTCTGCTATAGATAGGAACATTCCAATTTTAGAGATTCATAAACTAAGGTCAATAAATGTAAAAGATATGGTCTCAGATGTTGTAGCCCAATCATGATAGAATTAGGTGTAGAAACTAGGTAATGGCGACATGACGGAAAGACTATGGACTTAGACAGACTTGAGTTAGAGTTGCCATCTTGCCTATTACTCACTGTGATTTTGGGCAGAATTTATTAACTATTCTGAGCTTTGATTTTCTTATTTGTAAAAGATGAAAGATTTATATGATCTGAAGAGAAACCAGAGTATGATTTTTTTATTTGTAAAATGAGGATAGTTTCTCTCTTAAAGATCATCTGGAGTAATAAATGAGTTCAAGTATGAAAGCACCTGTTAGGGTGCCCAGCACATCATAAGCATAAACTAAATGGTAGGTTCTTCCTACTTGACCTTGCCAGTATAATTTCATACTGCAAATGTGATAAACTTAAACATACACAGGTATGACCCTGCAGAAAAGCATCATGCTCAACCCACATCTTTTACTTTTTAAATCTCTGTTCCATTTGCGTTAATATCCAGTCATGATTTCAAAGTTTTTTAAGGGATAGACACACACAAAAAAGAAAAAAATTTTAAGGAAAGTCTCAATTATCTAGAAAATTTAAATTAACTAGAGTCTCATGCAGTTAATTAACTGAATATTTAGCATTATTTTTAATAACACATTATATCCTGCCATAGGCTTTGTATTAATGGCTTTTGTAATTTTCACTTGTATTTTCTTTTCTCTGATGTTTTTATCTCCAAATCTTAATTTCAACATCTGAGTTTTATTCTTCTTTTAATGACTTTGGATTTTAAGTGAATAGGTATCCAAAGTTCGGAAATAATTTAGACTGGCTACTTTATAAATTTGAGACAGTGAAGAAATGTAGTTTATATGTAGTTCAGATTTTTTTCTTGGATTACTTAAGTTCTTTCTAGGTTTTTATTTTTAAATAAAAGTATCTAAAAGAATGCACATAGATTTGCTTGAGAGAAATCCCTCCAGTATGGGGAGAAATGACTCAAATCCAAACCATATGTGATATGTAAATTAGTATTTGAATATTCATTTTATGATGTGAAAATCAGATCCCCAGAATGGTAAGTCTTATAGAATGAATTGAAATGAAAATAGTAATATGAATGTCACTTCCCTAATGCACAATATTGCAATTCTATCTAGCATCTTTTTTCCCTTAGATTGGATCACTGGAGAACAATCATGCTCACAGACATGGAAAACATGCTCTCATTCTAATTATATAAGGCGCTTTGGAAGGAAAACAAAATTTAGCCCAATATCCTTCTGAATGAATTCTAATTCTGGTAATGTGACACTATTATTCTTGCCCATTCCTCTTGCTTAGCTTATTTTTGAAACATCAGCATTTCACTTTGTTTCTACTAATTTTTGAGTCCTGGTTGAGATTGTCTCTGAAATGTATTAGATATTTGTTTGTAGCCTGCAAATTCACATTTTTTAAAGCTCCTCTTGCTATGCCAAATACTTCTCTGCTCTCATTCATCTTATTAGAGTCCCTGTCAACAGATTTGTCTCAGAACAATCTAAATCACCTTCAATGATTTTCTAGTAGAAGGGAGGAAAAACTGGACAGCTTTATGGGGATTATCTTACCTCACTTTTAGAATACATTTCACACATTTATTTTGGCACACCTGGTCAGTACATTTAAGCATTATTCATCTCCATTTATGCTGTTAATGGATTTTCAATTACAAAGTATTCACAGAACATGCATCAGAATATTTTTTACAGCTGTATGAATTGATTCATACACCCATAATGTTCAGTCAGCCTTTGGCTTGTAGCAACACATTCATTGTCTACATTAGACAATTCTTTTCCCTTTTGGAAGCAGTTAGCTAGTAGGGAGTCCCAGTAGACTGGTGGTTAATCATGATTCCAGAATGTTCTATGTGTAGATAAAACTAGAGGATGCTTTCACCACCTTTGAGGTGACTTGAGTAAGAGAATTAAAACATAAAAAACTTAGGCATTTCAAGAGGTAAAGCTTCATAAATGTTTTAGTGTTCATAAAATGAAAGAATAGATTCTGCAGATAAAATTGAGAATGTCAATGATCTCAGTACTATTACGTGAGTGAATACTAAATGCTGGTTTCGAAAAGAAACTAAGAGCAGTTTCCTTTTCTTTAAACAAGATTCTCTAAACTACATGTGTCCATTGTGGAAAATTCTCATTCACAAGAGTAGAGAAGTTGAGATTACTTAGAAACTCTTACAGTGATTCAGTGTTTCTGTGGGATTCAATTGCATGACCAGTAGATTTGTCTTACTGTAGAATGTACACTAGTTTAGATGTTGATAAGTTCCTATTGTGTCCTGTTTAGCCATGTTTAGTAAGACTATGCATCAGTTCAAGGTGGATTTGAAACAAGCATACAAAAAAATCCATCCATATACACACAGAATATTTGAAGCTTCTCTAAACAAGTAGGGGTATTACTGAGTAAACAAAAGAAAGCTTTAATGTAGCTTTTAACCTCTCTAGAAGTGGAGAAGGGAAGAAAATGGGAGCCCCTGGTCCAGGGAAGGGTACATGTTATAGTTCTCACAAATATAGACAATGTATACAAATCCTGATAACGGAGGGAAACAGTTGGTATCGTCTAAGCATGTCTTGAGTTGCTGTGGCCAGTCAGCCCCATTCAGTTAGAGAGTAGTAGTTCTGGCTACAGATTCTAACAAGTGTGACAGCAACTGCATAGATCTGGGCATGTGTCTTGTCATTTAAGGCTGATCTGAAGAACATCACGGAAAAACGTACTGGCGCATCATGAAGGGAGCTTTCACTTTCATGGGGCAACCTGAGTATGGTCATGGTTCTTAGCAATGGCAGCAGACAGGCATTGGGGCAGCTTAGGCACATGATTGATTTAATCAGTCCTTTCAATGTATATATTATGAAAAGCCAATTATTCTTCTTGCAATGAAAACATTATATTTAAAGCTAAATTTTAACTGCAACACAAGAATAAGTTTATAAGACTTAAACATAATACCGCAAGGATTTAGTTACATTAGGATAGGGTCCAATGATCTGTGAGAAAGTCTTCCACAAGTGACATTATTTGATTAAGTACAGTTAACTTCATTTGTTTTCTGTATTTCTCTAGAAGCTTTTTAGGACATTACTCTTTGGAAATTTTAGCATTAAGCTATCTAATTTTTGTTTTAGTATAATATATAGATCCATCAAACAGGCAATTTCCCCCCTTATCTATGGTTTATCCTACAAATTCCATACTCTAAGATCCCACTATATTCCCAGAGATGTTTAATAACTTGAATGAGACAGAAAATGTTTTATAACCTTTATTTAGATATCTTAGTTGTCATGAATGAATAGATGTTTCTTAAAATTTTACCCTAATGTGAAATGTCTTAATGTCACTGGTGAAAATTAGGTTAATACTCTTAATTGGCTCCCCCAACCCATTCTTAATTGGTACTTCTCAATATAGAGGCTGGACATTGAAATATTCCTTTATCTAAGTCTTTGCAGTGACCAGTGGCTGTGGGACACAAATCTTGCCACAAACTTACACAGAAGTCTGCTGAGGACACTTCTGGGGAATCATTTGCTTTACTGAAAATAAGAATGGATTAGCGGTAGCACTTTGCTCCTCTCCTTCTTCTCTGAGTAAGGACTGGATTGTGGAGGCTGCAATGGTCATCTTATACTCATGTGCTAAGAGAAAAAGAAACCACTATTTGTTAGAATTATTGTGGTCCAATCTCTGTCACTTGCAGATAATAGACTTCCTAAGTGATATAGAAACTTTATCCTTTGAATAACATATTTATAAATTTCCATAACACTTTTCTCAAGCTTCATTACAGAATTCATTTAAATGTGGAACTTGTGGACCTGGGTCTGTTAGGTCCTCATGTGTATTTTAACTCCAGCCAACCTAAAGAGCATAGGAGTGAAACTGTATGGTTCAAGTTTAACTTGTTCCAATTCTTCCAAAACTATAATATATAAATTTCTACTCTAGCATTGCCATCCATTTTTGCCTTCCTCAATTTTAATTTCACATTTCTGGCGTGCTTTCTCTCTTCTCTCTCTCTCCCTCTATCTTTTGCTCTCATTTTCTCAACTTGAAATATCTGATGTTTCGTTTGAAATAAAAAACTAACTTAAAGTTATTATTGTCATTGTAGAAATTTACATAGAGATAAGCCATTTATATTAGAATTTTATGTAAAGATTATCTGCATATGGCAAGGATTATTGTACTTTTCAGAAGTTCTTGTTCCCATATTGGGAATAAAAAGTCAGAGAAAGAATCTGAAGCATACCAGTTCTTGAACTGTCTCAAACAGACAGAGTGGAAAATAAAATATGAGATGACAAAGATATTTTGTGAACTTGGTTGGTTTAGTCAGCACACTCAAGGTGGCTCAGAGATGTTTCCTGAGTCACCTCGTGCCGCTGTTCAGGTTGCTCCTCCTCTCTGCTCCCGAGGTGCTGTGTACTTGCCCAGTAGAGGACTTATGCGCTTAGTTGTGTCTGACTCTTTGCAACCCTTTGGACTGTAGCCCACCAGGTTCCTCTGTCCGTGGGATTTACCAGGCAAGAATACTGGAATGGGTTGCCATTTCCTCCTCCAGGGGATTTTCCCAACCCAGGGATCGAACCAGTACCTCCTGCGTCTCCAATGCAGCAGGTGGATTCTTTACCTGCTGAGCCATCAGGGAAGCCCAGAGGACTTAAATCCTGCTGTAATTTATTTTTTCATAGGAAGCTTTTCTCATGAGGCTGTGAGACCCTTGAGGGTAGCAACCTTATCACTGCGTGCCTGGGTGCCAGTAGTGAGCCTGGCACTCTCTAGGATCTAAAAAATGATTTAAGAACAGATGGAAAGAATGACAGAATCACATAAGAATGTTAAAAATAAAGAAATGTCTATCTGAAGTAAGTTTCAACCCAGAAAATCAAGGGGTAGGTCATATAAATATGTATGTCTCAAAGGAATATGTACTTTGGTTTCTTTGACTCCTTTGAGGGAGAAGATTGAACTCATGGGTATTCATCTTGATTCTTTTTTTTTTTTTTCCACAAATGAGGATAGGTAACTTTGGTTACGGACAGAGTTGATAATGGACAGGGAAGCCTGGCATGCTGCAGTCCATGGGGTCGCAAAGAGTTGGATACGACTGAGCGACTGAACTGAACTGAATATATGATAAAAGACTTCAAGTCTGTTGCAGAGAGTTCCATACTGGGCATGGACATGCACAATGTGAGATTTTCCAGTTAAGTTTTTTCGGGGACAAAATGAGGTCTGCAGCCTGGAAATCAGCACCTCAGATAGCTCTGAGAGACTACTCCAAAGAGGCAGTGGAGGAAGTTTAATAAATAAGATTTTGGTGAAAGGGGAGTTCAATGCAACCAAGCACTCATTTTACAAAAGGTTTTCTGCTAGTCATGAGGAGCTGACGTCACCATGAAGAGATTTAGTGTTTTTTTAGATATGAGGTGATGTAATGACTGGGACCATGAAATCGGTTCCTGAAGATATCTAACTAAAGACCTGTCCCATCAGATTACCTGGAGCACAGAGTGCCTCACTCCACTCTGAATTCCCTTCGGAGAGTGTTGAAGGTCATCAGCTGCAGCAGCATAGGCAGATGGCAAATGCCCTTGTCATTGTTCAGTTGCTGGTAAAATCTCTTGGCATTTGTGCTATCTTGTAGTTGACAAAAGCTTGCCTTCCCTTCTTTGTTCCTTCCTCTCTCATTCCTCCTTCTCTTCTTTTTTCCTGGTAAGAAATGGAATTATTTCCTGTCATATCAGTAAACAAGCATATTGCAGTAAACAGTGATTACAGCCTTCCAATGTGAGCCAGTGAGCCCCTAAGGAACTTAGGAAGGAGAAGAATATCTGCTATCTAGCAGCCATCAGACTACGGCTACTTCCTGAGGTGAGCCCCAAGGAAGCTCAGGATGTGAAAACACAGGATTCTGGCCCCAGACAGCTGAGGTGCATATGAAAGAAATGATTTCAGTGAGTGCATATGCTTACATCTTCATGTACAGAAAAGCGCTAAATTCCTTAACTTGAGCTATCTGGTTTTCTTTCATTAATAATAATCTTTAGTGAATCTTTTGTTCAGACGACCTGTCCTTTGTTGCAGAACTTTGATATAACCTGCTTCTCCCTTTGTCTCTTCAGAGCAGTTTGCCCAGAATTACTTGAGATGTTATCTGAGTTTGAAATCCTAAAAATTCCCACTGAATAAAACATACTCTCAACTTTTAGGTGGTGAATGAATATTTTTGAAGTTAAGACTAGGAAACTTGAGCTTTTTTCCTATCCCCTGGCTATGGGACTGTCCAAGCTGGAGTGTCCTAAAAGGACCCTGCAAGGCCCACTACGTTCTTATCTCTGGTCTCATCAATATTTGCCAGACTTATCTTCTGTTTCTTAGTCACTTGCTCTTTGCTGGGTTTAATCCCATAAACTGCTGTGATCCTGTGATCTGGCATGTTAATGGTTATCAATGAGCAAATCTGTATTATTATCTTTTGCACATGAACAATATCCTTTGATGTCTTAATGCAAAGAAAGGTGTGATGGGTGCTGTGGTGCAGGACCCAGGTCCCTCCTTCTACATAGAGGTTCTCATTCCCCTAGCTGCTCAGGGTTGACTGCTAATGATTTACAGTGCATTTCTCTCCAAGAATCACAGGGGCTACCTTGCCCAAAGAAGCACACCAGCCACATTCAATCGTTGTTCAGTTGTTCCATTTGGGAACAACTCTGAAAGGCCCTCCTAGAGGCAGAGCTCCCTATGGGCATGGCTGAAGTTGGTGTTACTCATGGTTTGTATCTCAGCTTATCTCTGCTCAAATAGCTTTCTTAATTTCCTCAGAATTTTTTTTTCCCTAAGCATACTCCTCCATGAAAATGCTGTATGCAATCTTGTACCTAAGACTGTGGGTACCAGGCGTGATCATAGGGAGCAGTCTCTCAAATAGGATTTTGGAACTAGGTCTTCCACTGACTGGCTGGCAAGGAGGATCCCAAGGTATGCAGTAGATACAGTTATGGAATGGAATACAGTTACAGGGATGGAATATGAGAAGTGGAATATTTCCTGCCATATCAGTAAACAGAGGATGTCATTGTCGTCAGCAATTGCAGCTATCAGCAATGGTGAGCTGGTGAGCCCTGAGGGAACTCAGGAAAGAGAGAATACCTGCCATCTTGTTGTTGTTCAGTCACTCAGTCGTGTCTGATTCTTTACTACCCCATGGACTGCAGCACACCAGGCTTCCCTGTTCTTCACTATCTCCTGGAGTTTGCTCAAATTCATGTCCATTGAGTTGATGATGCCATCCAACCATCTCATCCTCTGTCGTCCGCTACTCGTCCTGCCCTCAATCTTTCCCAGCATCAAGATCTTTTCCAATGAGTTGGCTCTTTGCATCAGGTGGCCAAAGTATTGGAGTTTTAACGTTAGCATCAGTTCTTCCAATGATTATCCAAAGTTGATTTTCTTTAGGATTGATTGGTTTGATCTCCTTGCAGTCCAAGGGACTCTCAAGAGTCTTCTCCAGCACCACAGTTTAAAAGCATCAATTCTCTGGCACTCAGCCTGCTTGATGGTCCAACACTCACATCCATACACGACTACTGGAAAAACCATGGCTTTGATTATACGGACCTTTGTCAGCAAAGTGATGTCTCTGCTTTTCAATATGCTGTCTAGGTTTGTCATAGCTTTCCTTCTAAGGAGCAAGTGTCTTTTAATTTCATGGTTGCAATCACCATCTGCAGTGATTTTGGAGCCTAAGAAAATAAAGTCTGTCACAATTTCCATCTTTTCCCCATCCATTTGCCATGAAGTGATGGGACCAGATGCCATGATCTTTGTTTTTGAATGTTGAGTTTGAAGCCAGCTTTTTCCCTCTCCTCTTTAACCTTTTCCTCTTTTCATCAAGAGGGCCTTCAGTTTCTTTTTGCTTTCTGCCATTAGGGTGGTGCCATCTGCATGTCTGATATTACTGTGGTTTGTACTGGCAATCTTGGTTCCAGCTTGTGCTTCATCTGCCATCTAGCAGCCATCAGTCTGTTACCACTCCCTATGATGAGCCGTGAGGAAACTCAGGATGTGAAAACACAGGCTACCGTCCCAGATAGCTGAGGTGCATATGAAAGGAATAATTTCAATGAATCCAGATTCTTGCATCTTCCCATACATAGAAAAGTGCTAAATTCCTTAACTTGGGATCTATGGTTTCCTTTCATTAATATTAATCTTTTGATGTTTAGACTACCTTCCCTTTCTTGAAGAACTTCTATATACCCTGGATCCTCCCCTCTTTTTCTCAGAACAGTTCTCTCAGGGTTACTTGAGATGCTGCCTCCTGGGCTTGAAATCCTAAAAATTCCCACCAAATAAAACATAACTCCCAACTTTTAGGTTGCAATTATTTTTTAAGTCCACAAGTATCAGTGGAAGGTGTAATATCTCAGATGTTTTGAAGGTAGAGGGCAAGCAGTGAATCTAAAGAATATGGAATGAGATGACTGTTGCTAAGTGCTTTCAGTGCATCGGAAAGAGATGACAGAAGGCTGAAGGTGATTAATTACCAATTTAGGGCAAACTGTGCCACTGAGAAAACCTCCTTGATAATATAAAAGAGACTCTTGGGAAAAAAAAAGAGAGACTCTTTGTTTTTTGTAGCTGGAGAGCAGACAAAGCTGATATTAATTTTATTCTTTATATGTTTCAAAAGTTTCCAAATTTGCTAAAAATAAATATGTCCTACCACTTTGGTACTTGGAAAAATAAATAAATAAATCCTATTTATATAAATTTGGTACAGAGGTCAATTGGACAATTCAGTGTGCCTACTCTCATAGAAATTCTCACTCGAGTCACTAAAAATCTTTGGCTAAGGATCAGGCCCAGAATCACTGAAGTCCAGAGAAGGTTAAATTTGAAGCCTCAGCAAGTCTTCTATGACAAAGACAGGACTGTAGTTTAGATAGAATGGGACTTGAAGTCTTGAGACAGTGACACCTGTGTCTGTGCATTCAAGAAGTTTGAGATCATCCCTCTCCCTGTACCCTCTGGCTTGCAGAAGTGGCTCACTCCTTCCTTTAAAAGACTAGCCTTTCCTGCCTTGCTTGAAGACAAGGCAGAGACCTCTGCTTGCAAGATGCTATGTGCTGACCTTATGATGAAACTTTACTCTCCTCTCTTGACCACCAGACCCATAAATATTGTCAAATCATGACATAACTTGGCCAGTGAGGTGCCAGGTCTGCTGAGGAAAAAACAAACTCTAAACCAAAGGTACTGTAGGACATAACCATTACGTACCTGCAGAGTTGAGATAGCATTTATGGGATTGGATCTTAAGGGTGCTGAATCAAGGGGTGATAAACACTAAAGTTGGATAAGGCAGAATTGATGAAAATGAGAGCCCTCTCCTGTGATACAGGATTCAACTCTCCCACGATACAGAAAAGGACCCTGGGAGACTGTGCTAACAAGCTGCTGGAATGACTCTTGGAAGATTAGAGAAAGCAATGGGAAGTAGAAATACCACAACTGCTGTGGCAGACAATAGAAGAAAGGCACAAAAGGCTCAGAAAAAGAAGGCATGTTAGTGTGGATATGCAATGAAAAGGAGGAAAGCTGATTGTTCTTTAGGAGGGCCTGCAGGACACTCCATTTACCAGAGCAATTAGGGATGCCCTGGTGAGAGGGGACCCAGCAGCACTGAGATTAAACCAGGGCTGACAGTAGGAGGTGCTGTTACAGAACCAGGCTCCCTGATTGCAATAGGGATGGTCAGATCCTGAAATAATAGAGGCTGGCTGGTGACACTTTATCAAAAGCAAAATGGGTAAAATTGTAATGAGTGGCAAGGTTAGAATGGCAGCCCGGGGTACAACCCATAGAGAGCTCTAGAGATAGTTAATAGAACATGGTGTCCCTGGGGGCAAGAGATATATGCCGAAAAGGAGCTAATGCTACACTTCAGTCCCAGTTAAGGCTTTCTTTGAAAAGCAACAGCACTGGGAAACATTTCAGGGGCAAAGATTTGGGTGCTGTAATCAATTACCCACTTTTTTGGGAATTAGGATTGACACTATGTAAAAACATACATGGCCTTCTTTCATGGCTCAGTGGTGAAGAAGATGCCTACAATGCAGGAGACACTGGGGATGTGGGTTCAATCCCTGGGTTGGGAAGAAGCCCTGGAGGAGGAAATGACAACACACTCCAGTATTCTTGCCTAAGAAATCTCATGGAGAGTGGCGCCTGGAGGGCAACAGTACATGGGGTCACAAAGAATCGGACACAAGTGAGCACATACACACACACACACATTAAAAAAATATATATAAACTCATAAATATTCATGAATGTCTTGGCTAGTTGGTAAGGGGTCTGGAATGAAAAATATTTAGATTGGGAGCATGAAGTCATATGGATGGACACAGGGAAGTGGGCATGAAGGGTGATCTTTGTAAGCCCATCAGTGAGCATCCACCATGGGAGAGGCAGTGAACAGCTAGAGTAAGACAGTCTCAGACAGTTCATGTCAGCCAGCCTCTGCCATCAGACTATTGCAGGAGCTCACAAATGAGTGCCCTGATGGTAGGGATGGAAGCTATGCTAAAGGTCAGCAGCATGGCTTTCTTTTACTGAGGCTGATATGACTGTGCTGCTGCTGAGGGTTCAACCTTTCTGCAACAGAGTTGAATCCTGAGCCCCTGCTGCAGCACCATCATTTGAGGAGAGCAACTGGACATTTTGTGGTGTGCTGATTACATTGGATCCCTTTTACCCTTGAAGGACAGTGATTTGTCTTGAGTGGGGTCAATGAATATATGGGTGTGATTTTTCTTTCCCTGTGCTCTGTGCCTCAACCAGCACTGGTATCCAAAGATTTATAGGCCACTGTGATTCAATGGCAAAGGAATTTTTCAATATCCAGGATGAAGGGTCCCATAGCAAAGGAGATGAGGCAGTGGGCATGTGATCATGAGGTCCTATGGCCCTATCATATAGCATACCCACAAAGGCTGTGAGCTTGATAGAATGATGAAATGGCTTTTGAAATGTGCAGCTGTAACATGAGCTGGGGGATGCAGTGTACATTCTAAATCAACAGCTCATGGTTAGAAAGGGTACAAATGTCCGAGGAAAACAGGTTAGAAAAAGGAGTGATGAACCATTGGAGAGTTTGTGCGTCCTGTCTCCTTACTTTGTAAGTCTAGAGGTCTTGATTCTGAGAGAAGGAATACCTCCATGAGGGGAGACAGTAAGAGTCCATTAAGTGTTAATCTCTTGTTGCTACTAACCTCCCATGGGCTACTCGTATCAGGAAGCCAGCAGGAGGAGTCACTAGCTGGCAATGATCATTGATCCTGACAGTCAGGAAGAGGTGGGGCTGCTCTTTCACAACAGGGACAGTGAAATAGTTTGTTGCCCAGGTGATTCATCGTGTGGGAGGTCCTCTTGATAACTTCTTTCCCAACATGACATAAATGAACATGTGCAGAGACTGAGAAGGCTCAGACCTCTCAGAATGAGGGTCTCAGTCATTCCACTGTGTAAGCCACATAGCCCAGCAAGATGCTAACAAATGGAGATGGAAACCGGACATGAGTTGCAGAAAAGAGAGACAATGAGTATCCCCTGTGGCCTTGAGAGCGGGTACAGCAGTAGGAGATATGTCCTGGAGAAGCTATTCCCAAGGTAATAGTTACTTAATGAAGCAAGTAGATCCAAACACAGTGATGTAATGGATGCTACACTGCCCAGATGCCATGCCCCACCCCATCCCACTTATGATGGACACACGCATTCCTCAATTACTGAGAATGACAGTTCTGATGGTTCTGCTCCTGGCATTGTCTTCCTCTTTTTGAAGCTGACTCAACCAAGTTAAGTACCCTTGCAGGGAGCTCTTTGCCTCTAATATTGGTCAGTGCTGGGATATAAAGGTCTAGCTTTCTTACCTAAAGTAGGGACAACTCCGAAGAGCTATTCAGCCCCAAAGCTCCCTGAAGAGTCAGCTGAGGCTTCTCTAGAAATTCACTATGGCTCAACTCCTCCCTTTATCCCAGGCCATCCTCATGCTCTTTAAATGCATTGTTTCTGAATATACCACTCCCTCCAGACCTCCTATATACAAATCTTTACATGAGAATCTGGTCACTGTGACCTGGGTTAAGATAGAGTGGTAAGGATATTTTGAGAACAAGGAGAAGTTTCCTTCAAATCTTATCACATATGTAGGTTGTGGCTCCTGATTGCCTTACACAGGGTTGGCCCTCCCTTAGGGAAAGGTTTTTCTTACAAGAAAGGAGATGAAGTTTTAGGAAAGAAACCTCAATAGACAAGACTCAGGAAATGGGAACTGTCTTCATGATTATTGTTTACTTTGAGTCATCTAATCAAGTTGAAAGGGCTAAGAAGTAATCCTTAACAAATTCAATGACTTATGCTTCAAATCAATTAATATTAATTCTAACTCACAGTTTACATATAAGTTGGTGAGAAATCATGATAAAATGAAAAAAAAAAAAAACACTTGACCTTGGAATCAGAGAAACCAGGATTTAAATTCCAACTAGTCATCCACAAAATGTATATTATACAAATGATCCTTTTTGAACTCTAGCTTTGTTAATTTTTAAGAAGGAAATTATACTTATATCATAGGTTTTTTGGTGAGAATTAAAGATGATAATGTCTATAGAATCTTTATGTCTGTAGCCATTAAGCATGACACATGGACTCATCCTTTCATTCAACAAATATTTACCCAGCACAAATCTTTGTTAACAACAAACATTTGTTATGTATCAGATCCTATGTTAGGTGCTGGGGTAGACAAATGGACAAGTCCAGTCCCTAACTGAATGAGTTCACACTTCAGGGTAAGAGATGTACACAAAAAGAAGAAGGAAGTGTAGTAAAGATTGTCTTAGTCTGCTTGGGCTGCTAAAACAGAATACCGCAGACTGGTGGTGGTGGTGGTGTAGTTCCTAAGCTGTTGTCTAACTCTTGTGACCCCATGGACGGTAGCCCATCAGGCTCCTCTGTCCGTGGGATTCTCAAGGCAAGAATACTGGAATAGGTTGCCATTTCCTTCTCCAGGGGATCTTCCCAACTCAGGGATTGAATCCGGGTCTCCTGCATTGCAGGAGATCTCCTGCAGGCAGATTTTTTTTACTGACTTAGCCACCAGCGAAGCCCAACCATAGGCTGAGTGACTTACAAAAAGTAGAAATTTATTTCTTATAGTTCTGGAGGCTGGGAAGTCCAAAATCAAAGCAGCAGCAGATTCAGTGTCTGATGATGTCTCACTTCCTGGTTTAGACAGCTGCCTTCTTGCTGTGTTCTCACACAGCAGAAGGGGAGAGGGAGCTTCCTGGGGTTTCCTTTTCAAAAATTGTTTACTTTGTATTGAAGTATAGCTGATTAACAATGTTGATAGGTTCATATGGACAGCAAAGAGACTCAGCCATACATACACATGTATCCATTCTTCCTCAAGGGCTTCCCAGGTGGCACTAGTGGTAAAGAACCTGCCTGCCAATGCAGGAGACATAAGAGATGCAAGTTTGATCCCTGGGTCAGGAAGATTCCCTGGAGGAGGGCATGGCAACCCACTCCAGTATTCTTGCCTGGAGAATCTCATCAACAGAGGAGCCTGGTGGGCTACAGTCCATGGGGTCGAAGAGAGTCAGACGTGACTGAAACAACTTATATATAGCATGCATATTCTCCCCCAGACTCTTCCTGAGGTCTCCTTATAAGGACACTAACCCCTTTCATGAGGACTCCACTATCATGACCTGATCACCTCCCAAAGACTCCACCTCCAAAACCATCACATTGGAGATTAGGTTTCAACATGTGAATCTGGGGGAGACAAACATTCAGTCTAGCCCCTTGTTCAGCTTGGTGGATAGTAATGCTCAGATTTTCCTATGAGTTTTAAAGTAGTCAGGACTGGATTGTGCATGTGGTATTTAGGTGGGTTTCCAGGGAGTCCATCTGTGAAGTACTAAAACATCCCTGGGTGACAGAGAAGACTATATTTCCTGGAACTCCTAGGGATAGAGGGTTTCAGGTGCTTGGGCCCAGGGCTGTTGTTGGAGTTGATGATGGAGAGACTGAATGAGCGTTGTGCTGTCTCAGCTCAGCTCCTTTGGGCTTCTGTTTCACTGTGGTCTCCAGCCCCTTCCATCACTATGCCTTGAGCAAACCTTTAAAAAATATAGCTTTGAAGGCATACTTATTTTATGAGCCTGTCATGGTTGCCAAATGTCTGAAAACAGGCCATTGCAAGTCATTTTTAGTAAGGAAATGAGGCTTAGAAAGACTCAAGGTTGCAACTGGCAAGTAGGTGGCAGAACCATGTTAAGGACTATCTTTGCAGACTCTGACTCATTGCATCCTGCCTCCCTCAGCACTGAAAACACTGGCAAAAAATCGAGACCTATGACAGTAACTTAAGCTCTCAGCATAAATTTTATTTAAACAACCTCTGTAGTGGTCATTTTGTTGTCATGCTTGCCCCAATCAATGAAATGGATATAGGGTCTCAGGGCGGCAGCTGTTTGTCTGATCATTTAACCTTCAGAAGCAGATTTTATTAAAGTGTTCCTGTTGCTGAAAATGAATTACAAAGCTTTCCCTTTTCTGTAGGAAATAAGAGTGCCCAGATGAGATTACATGGCTTCCTATGATATCTAAATAAGATTAGTTTGCTGAAGATCACATTAAAATCCCATTAAAGAGACGGTTCCGCTCCAGCCCCCCTTCTCCTCAGGCAAGTTCTGAGCAAGTTGATGAAAATTGCTCAGGGATGACACACAGGCATTGAGCACCCTGTGGAGACATGGGGGTGGGAGAGGAAAGAGTCCCTGCTCGTTGAAGGAACAGGATCTGTGTACATGGCCCATTACTTATGTATGACAGTTTCTGACTGGAAGGAGGAAAGATAGTAGGGAGGAAATGGTAATGAGATGAAAGGATCAAGGGATGGAGGCATTGAGGTCATCCCCAGAGAGGGCCCAGGAAATCATTAATTCTTTTTTTTTCTGTGACAAGGATAATAATATTAATGCTTAAGTATTTATAGCCTTCCCTCAAGCCTGCTTCTGAGGAGTAGGGATACTTGGCTCTCAGGAGGCTGTCAAGTCTGGACTTCTGTTGTGTTGCTGTAAATAATCAGTGTAATTTTAGATTGGTGCTGAGAAAAGTTCAAATATTAGGAAGAAATTGGGGGCAACTCCTACAATGGCCAGTCAGTCAGGAGTTTTGAGAGAGCAGAGGAGAAGAAGAGGGACAGAGAAAGAAGAGGGTTGAGAGGGGCTGCTGTGATAGATGGGCTTTGGGGGAGTCAGGAGATGATGAGATCTGCAATGTAATTTCCCTTTTCATCTCTTCAAGGGGCTTCTTTGAAGATCTAATATGCTTTTCAATGATTTTTGGTTGTAGAACTGAGATTTTTGTGAATGGCAATGATGTACCCTTAAATGGCAAAACTTCATTTGTTCATTAATTTAATTATAAAATTTCTTTGAGTGCCAGGTGTTTAATTAGAGATACACAGAAGATGGATGTAGAGTCTGCTGCTCAGGGGCTCACAGTCAAGTTTTGCGGATGTGAACACAGTTAGGTGCAGCAAGTGCTTAAGTAGAAGGGAGCACAGGAGCAAAGGCCATGTCCCCTTGATGTGACAATCAGACAAGGCTTCAGCAGAGTCTTTGGGCTATGACAATTCTGAGAGGTCAATCTGCCCGAGGCTTGCTAGAGCTTATGCTTGGGTGTTTCCAATTGGCTGTCAGTGCTTTACCTCCTATCCTGGTTCCTATTCTCATCCTGTGAGGGCTCAATGTTCAAGCTTTGACTTTCAGTGTATTAAAAAGCAGAGACATCACTTAACTGGCAAAGGTCCATATAGTCAAAGCTTAGAATGAGATCGTTGGATGGTATCACCAACTCAATGGATGTGAGTTTGAATAAGCTCAGGGAGTTGATGATGGACAGGGAAGTCTGGTGTGCTGCAGTCCATGGGGTCACAAAGAGTCAGACACGACTGAGCAACTGAACTGATTGACTGACTGAACTGGTTTTTCCAGTAGTCGTGTATGGATGTAAGAGTTGGACTATAAAGAAGGCTGAACGCCAAAGAATTGATGACTTCGAACTGTGGTGCTACAGAAGACTCTTGAGAGTCTTTTGGGCTGCATGAAATCAAACCAGTCAATCCTAAAGGAAATCAACCCTGAAGATTCAATGAAAGGACCAATGCTGAAGCTGATGCTCCACTTGATGCGAAGAGTTGACTCACTGGAAAAGACCCTGATGCTGGGAAAGATTGAAGGTAAAAGGAGAATGGGATGACAGAGGATGAGGTGGTTAGATAGCACCACCGACTCAATGGAAATGAAACTCTGGGAGGTAGTGGAGGACAGAGAAGCCTGGCGTGCTGCAGCATGGGGTTGAAAATAGTGGGACATGACTTAGTCACTGAACAACAATAAACTCCACTGACAGGAGGGAAATAAGAGTAAAAAAGGACCATTTTCAACATTTGGTGACCATAGTGACATTGGTTTTGAGGGCCTTCACATGATAGAGACTGTATGAGATCTTATTAGACCCTTACCTCACTTCTAAGCATACCTCTTTATTAATACTAGGTAATTTTTTTCTTGTTACTAAGATGAAATGTGGAATCAAGATATAGTCATTTAGAATCCTTTGCCTCTTTATTTTTTTTTGAAATGAATGTAATCTGCATTGTTAAGGGCTTTATTGAAACACTTCAGTCTGCTTAGTTTTTATAGCCGAATGAGCACAATTTAATGAAATAGAAAATAAAATAACAAGATGGAACGGGCCAATCAAAAAACTTGCTCCTTAGAAATACAGATAATTCTTACAAAAAAACACTTAAAGTTGCATAAAAATAAAATCTCTTAGTAGAAACACTAAGTTGTTAATAGTACTTTTTTTGGGGGGGGTCAGTATTATTAGTCGGAGAAGGCAATGGTACCCCACTCCAGTACTCTTGCCTGGAAAATCTCATGGACAGAGGAGCCTGGTAGGCTGCAGTCTTTGAGGTCGCTAAGAGTCAGACACGACAGCAGCAGCAGTATTATTAGTTGGGGTGGAGATTATTCTTTAAACCTTTCAAAGGTTTCCAAATTTGTTAACCATAAGCATGTCCTACCACTTTGGTGATCAGAAAAATAAACAAATACATTTATTCATATAAATTTGGTGCAGATGTCAATTGGACAATTCAAGGTATCTACTCTTATAAGAATTCTAGCTCATTACTAAAAGTGTTAACATTGTTAATTTTCTGCAGACTGTTTTTAAAAGATAAAAATAGGCCTTACATCTTTGTCATTTGTGTTCAATTAAGTAACAGTTAATGAAACTGGAAATTGTGCTCTCTCTAGGGCTTCCCAGGTGGCTCAGTGGTAAAGAATCTGCCTACCAGCGCAGGTGAGGCCGGTTTGACCCCTGGGTAGGGAAGATCCCCTGGAGGAGGAAATGGCAACCCACTCGAGGATTCTTGCCTGGAGAATCCCATGGACAGAGGAGCCAGGTGGGCTACAGTCCATGGGGTAGTAGAGTCCGGCATAACTTGGTGACTGAACGTACCCCCATGCATCCTCTCCCTAAAGGCAGTGTTGGAGGGGGGGTTATGATAAAAATGTTGATGGTAATGATGATGATGACTTTAGAAAGCTGCTAATTTCTGTAGAGTTAAATAGGGTCAGCTATGACTTCTATTTTATGTAAGGAAATACAAGTTTAGATATTTATTCAATGGAATTTAAATTTCCAAGGTCATCTACCACAGATGCAAATGAACCACAACCCATATCTTCAGATTTCTAGTTCCTCTCTCCATTACACCATGCTATTATTGTTATATTACTGCTAATGCTTCTTTGCCTACCAGAAACTACAGTGATTAGTTTTCAGTGTATTTATTCCAGCTTTTTTAGAACTTTAATGTTTTTGTATGCTCATGCGTGAACTTAGGTAGTTAGTCCTAGAAAATGAATTTCTCTTTCTTTTCACTTAGGGGTAGCACTTGGAAGTAGTGGTTTTCTTTTTAGTTTTGATTTCGATGGGTTTGAATGAAAACCGGGTTTTTGTGTTTGATTTTAAAAACAAAAGCTTATTTCAATCAGTTCAGTGAAAAAAATTATCCCAGACTGTGGCTTTGGGTCATTTCATGGAAAATGCTGTTTGAATTTTCCACTTGCAACTATTTATGCTATTGTGTAGACACTATTTATGTGCAAAACTCTGATCCCATTTGTACTGTATTGTGAGGTTGAATATAGTACTTGTGTGATGTGAGAGGTGAATGTCATCGACTTCAAGTCACAAAGGAGCTCTGAAAAGGAAGCATAAATATTATCACATTTATTCAAAGAACTTAAGGTCCACAGATTTTGTTTTTGGAGGAACCGAGAAGAGGGATAACATAAAATTAATCAGTTTTCTATTTTGTAATTCAATTGAATAAATCCTTATGGTTTTAGTGACAAAATGTAAGCAGTTTAGATAGCAATCTTCACCTTGCTTTATCCTTATAGAGACTTTAACTTTGGCAAGGATGCATGTCCGATATCTTCTGTTTTCACTAGCACCTTACAGTTGATTAATTTGCTTCATCTTCAATTTTCCTTACTGTGTTTATCTTAAGGCAGATTAACTTTGGTCAGATATTCTATCCTTCCTGTGTTAGAATGGACAAACAGTGATTATTTTTCTGCTATTTGTTTTATTTATGAAAATAAGTTTGACCCAAGTGAAAATGCATTGTGTGTCTTTGACTTTCTGCAATACTTCAAACTTCAGCTTCAGAAAAGAAAAAATCAGTTAGATTAAATAAGGGCAGATGAATGATAAATAAATACTTTAAATTGTGAAAGTACAAAGGAGTATTTTCTTTGGAATCAAAAGGTAACTTCATTGACTCCCCTATCAGTGAGATGACAAACACATATATCCTCCTGCATCCACAGGTGTCACTGTTGAGATGCACTTACTGGAATAAGCTCCAGGCAGATTTGAATCTGAGAAAGGGCTTCCAGAATGGACTTTATAGAGTGCTTTTGACTAACTCTTGTGATACATATATTTTTTTCATATAAGCATAGTACTTAAGTCTGATTTCCTGGCACAGTTAAAACAACTAATTGATCTAATTGAATATTCTATTTTTTTGAGACAAAGAAATCACTTTGGGCAGGACATATCAATGCAGAGTGGCATAAAATGTCAGAATTATTCCTTATATTTTGCCTCAGTTCTCACAGATTAGTAGTTTGGGGCAATTAATGTTTTCTTGATTTCTTTTTTGCCCTTCCCACGTCAATACACACCACCTAGAACCTCTGATCCTGCAAGAACTTGTGTGTACAGGCATTCACTTCCAGAACAAGTTTTCTTCATCAGGACACTAATGGGAGAGTCCAAACAGTGTTCAACTGATGTCATTGGTTTTCTGAGAAGGAGTCCTAAGTTAGAATCAGGATAAATTTCAACATATTAGAATTCTATAAGTCTGACTTTATAAGAGTTTTTTTCTTATCTTTTTTGTTCACAAAGCAATTTGGGAATTTGAGCAGATCTCTTGGCAGGGCTAACCTTCAGGAAATTGCTAAGAAGTGATCTGTGTTCTATGCATATAAGACTGCTGCTAATTTCCTTATTTTGTCTCAGTTTCTCCTCTTAAACAACAGTTGAGTTAATTAAATTATTATGCAAATATTGCTCTTGTATTGATAGTTTGTATGTTTCACTTTTCTGGAGGTTGGTAGTGTAGAGAAAGAATTGTAGGGACAAATCTTTGCCTTCAAGAATCTCTGCATTTAGTAGAAATCGGAGGCAAGTCATTTGCGTGGAATGTAAAGGAGAGAGCTGGGAAATTTGCTTGGGAATCTGGGAGTGTTTTAGAGAGTTTATTGAGTCAAGTTTTTTTTGTTTGTTTGTTTTTTAATTCTATTGGAGTACTATTCTCTGGTGGTGCAGTGGTAAAGAATCCAAATGGCAGTGCAGGAGACAGTGGCTCAATCTCTGTGTTGGGAAGATCTCCTGGAGGAGGAAATGGCAACCCACTTCAGCATTCTTGCCTGGAGAACTCCATGGACAGAGGAGCATGGTAGGCTACAGTCCATGAGATCATAAAGGATGTGGACATGACTTTTGAGAAACTAAGCATGATATGTAGTTGATTTACAATGTGTTAGTTTCAGGCATACAGCAAAGTGAGTCAGTTATACATATACGTATATCCATTTTTTAGATTTTTTTCTGTATAGGTTATTACAGAGTATTGATAGCATTTCCTGTGCTATACAGTAGGTTATTGGTTATCTATTTAGTACATAGTTCCAATCCCAAAGAAGGCAATGCCAAAGAATGTTCAAGCTACCACACAATAGCACTCATCTCACACACTATCAAAGTAATGCTCAAAATTCTTTAAGCCAGGCTTCAACAGTACATAAACCATGAACTTCCAGAAGTTCAAGCTGGATTTAGAAAAGGCAGTGGAACCAAAGATCAAATTGCCAACATTCGCTGGATCACTGAAAAAGCAAGAGAGTTCCAGAAAAATATTTAATTTTGCTTTATCGACTGTGCCAAAGCCTTTGACTATGTGGATTACAACATACTGTGGAAAATTCTTCGCGTGATGGGAATACCAGAACATCTGACCCGCCTCCTGAGAAATCTGTATACACGTCAAGAAGCAATAGTTAGAACTGGATGTGGAACAACAGATTGGTACAAAATTAGGAAAGGAGTACCTTAAGGCTGTATATTGTCAGCCTGCTTGTTTAACTTTTCTACAAAATACATCAAGTGAAATGCTGGGCTGGATAAAGCACAAGGTGGAATCAAGATTGCTGGGAGAAATATCAATAATCTCAGATATGCAGATGATACCACCCTTATGGCAGAAAGCAAAGAGGAACTAAAGAGCCTCTTGATAAAATGAATGAGGGAAGTGAAAATGGCTTAAAACTCAACATTCAGAAAACTAAGATCATGGCATCTGGTCCCATCACTTCATGGCAAATAGATGGGGAAACAGTGGAAACAGTGAGAGACTGTTTTTTTGTGGCTCCAAGAATCACTGCAGATGGTGACTGCAGCCATGAAATTAAAAGCCATTTGCTCCTTGGAAGAAAAGCTATGACCAACCCAGACAGCATATTAAAAAGTAGAGACATTACTTTGTCAACAAAGGTCCATCTAGTCAAAGCTACGGTTCTTCCAGTAGTCATGTATGGCTGTGAGAGTTGGACCATAAAGAAAGCTGAATGCCAAAGAATTGATGCTTTTGAACTGTGGTGTTGGAGAAGACTCTTGAGAGTCCCTTGGACTGCAAGGAGATCCAACCAATCCATTCTAAAGGAGTTCAGTCCTGAATATTCATTGGAAGGATTGATGCTGAAGCTGAAGCTCCAATACTTTGGCCATCTGATGTGAATAACTGACTCATTGGAAAAGACCTTGATGCTGGGAAAGACTGAAGGTGGAAGGAGAAGGGGATGACAGAGGATGAGATGGTTGGATGGCATCACCAACTTGATGGACGAGTTTGAGTAAGCTCCAGGAGTTGGTGATGGACAGGGAAGCTTGGCATGCTGCAGTCCATGGGGTCACAAAGAGTCGGACATGACTGAGCAACTGAAGTGAGTAAAGTTGGGTGTGTATATGTCAATCCTAATCTCCCAGTTTATCTCTTCCTTCCTGCTTAATAGATTTGTTTTCTATATCTGTGACTATTCAGTCAAGTTGAATAGAGTTTACTCTGAGGAAAGGGTGGTGGATGAGAGAGAAATATGTGAGGTGGGTGGAGGATGACTCATGAGGGCCACAGACACAAAACCCGGGGTGTGTTAGGGGATAGTGAGTAGTCAGATGTGACTGAGATTAAGGATGAGAGTGAGGTAGGGAGAGGCAGTGCTCCTGTGACATCCCTTCTGTTGGATGCACTGAGCTCCTCATTTTTTTTCACCAAAAGAGATAGGCCTCACATGTTAGTACTGCAGATGTTCCTTTTCATGTCTTTTTCTCAACAAACTGCTTATGTTCAACTCTTTCAAATCAGAGTAAGGCAGGTTTCTAAATGGACAATTTCTGTTAGAATTGACACCTATTTGTTTTAGGTGGTGGTTATTTCAGCTACTATTGGTCTTGGCAGATAAGGAAGTCAAATGGAAGGATTGTGTTGATGGGTTTTCTGTGATCAATGTAGTTAACTAAACTATTTCTGTTGCACATGGACATTAGATGTCTTTTGTTTTGCACTGAACATTAGTCATCCTTTTGTGGCTTATATAAAAATAACCAATAGTTATTTTATGCAGTTCTTACTGTGTTCTGGACACTATTCTAAATATTCTACAAATATTAATTCATTTAGTCTTTCTAACCACTCTGTTAAGTAAGTAACATTATTATCCAAATTTTAGGCATGAAGAAGTGAGACATAGAGAGTTAAAAGAATAGTGCAAAGTCATACAAGTAATAAATGAGAGCGCTGTGATTTGAACCTGGGTAGTTGTTTTAAGGTTATGCATGGTCTGTGTGCTGTGCTTAGTTGCTCAGTCATGTCTGACCCTTTATGACCCCGTGAACTGTTGCCTGACAGGCTCCTCTGTCCATGGGGTTCTCCAGGCAAGAATACTGGAGTGGGTTGCCCTGTCCTCTTCCAGGGGATTGAACTGGGAATCAAACCCAGGTCTCCTCCATTACAGGAGGATTCTTCATACTGTCTGAGTCACCAGGCAAGCCCAATGCATTGTCTAGTAATTGGATATTGCATATTAGATTAATTTCACTATATAATAAATTGCTTTTTATTTTATGAGTAATGAAGGATAAGTGTAAAGCTTTAATGTGGGTCAATTTCTGTAAGAGCAATCAAGAGAGATACATGGTCAGAAAAAGTGGGGTTGAGGTACTAACAGCTTCTCAGAAAGCTTCTCAATTCAGAAAGGCTCTCTGGATGATGAATGATTTCTTTATTCTTGGAGGATGACTAAAACAACAAGTTCTGGAAAGAAAGAGAGGACTTTCTGTCATCTTTCTAGAAATAAGTTTCTAAGCAGCTGCTAGAAATAATCTCAACTGGATATATCAGACTCAGGAGGTTTGACAAATGTACATAGCAAACTATGAATATTACTATTTTGTTTCATGTTTATAGAGCAACAACAGATCCTTGGGGTTGTACAGATTCAAAAAAACATCATTCCTGTCCTAAGGGTTTGCAATACAAACAATCAGATTTGCGGTATTTTACCAAGCCCAAATGTTTGAGTGCCACACACCACTTGCCCCTGTTGGCTTCTCTCCATTTTTAATTAGCATGCACTCCCAGGGCAATTGACATTCCAATATTAGCTACACTGAGCTTACTCAATGCTTTAGTCAGGGGACAAGCAGAATGTGCCCCAAATATTTTTTTCAGCAGTTGTACATCAGAAATGATATTCACCAATTTTTATCCATGTGACAATTAGCTGTTTCATTAATGTTCCCTGTCAAGCTGGATAGGATGGGGAGAGACATGGGAGGGGGGATTCAGGAGGGAAGGGGCATGTGGATACCTGTGGATAATTCACGTTGATGTATGGCAGAAACCAGCACAACATTGCAAAGTGATTAATCCTCCAATAAAAATAATAATAATAATAAAAGAAATGAAGGAATAAGAATGTAAGGAAAATCCATTTACCTGTAAATTCACCACTTGCATTGCTGGCCATATATGCATTCACAGTAGGTGATTTTAAAAGTTCTTGGCATTTCCTGAGAGTTTCTTATGGAAAAGTAAATGTTTCAGTGTGGAGGAAGGAGCTCAAGATTGCTGAGACTTCAGATGTACAAATGGGAGGGAGATACGAGGCTCCTCTCTTTGCACATTTTATGTTATTTAATCTTCCCAGCTAATTTGGAAGAGAAATATTATTTTATGCTCAAGGAATTTGAGGCTCAGGGAGGTTATATTGTAAGCAGCTCTTTGCAGGAAACCACCCTCAGCAGGAAGGCACTTTCCTTGACACTTTAGCAAAGCTATTGTAACTAACTTTTATTTTATTTTTTAAATTTAAATTTATTTATTTTAATTGGAGACTAATTACTTTAAAATATTGTATTGGTTTTGCCATACATCAACATGAATCCTCCACGGGTATGCACATGTTCCCCATCCTGAACCCCACCTCCCACCTCCCTCCCCGTACCATCCCTTTGGGTCATACCAGTGCACTAGCCCCAAGCATCCTGTATTCTGCATTGAACCTGGACTGGTGATTCGTTTCACATATGATATTATACATGTTTCAATGCCATTCTCCCAAATCATCCCACTCTCTCCTCTCCCACAGAGTCCAAAAGACTTTTCTATACATCTGTGTCTCTTTTGCTGTCTTGCATACAGGGTTATCGTTACCATCTTTCTAAATTCCATATATATGCGTTAGTATACTGTATTTGTGTTTTTCTTTCTGGCTTACTTCACTCTGTATAATAGGCTGCAGTTTCATCCACCTCATTAGAACTGATTCAAATGTATTCTTTTTAATGGCTGAATAATACTCCATTGTGTATATGTATCACAGCTTTCTTATCCATTCGTCTGCTGATGGACATCTAGGTTGCTTCCATGTCCTGGCTGTTATAAACAGTGCTGCGGTGAACATTGGGGTACACGTGTCTCTTTCAACCCCCAAGCTCTGGTCATCTCTGTCTGGAGTACACCTTTCAAATCTTTTAATCACACAATATCTTGCCTGATTTGTTAGTTCTTTCAAAGAAGTAGAAAAGAATGACAAGTAATTAACAGATGACCAGATCTCTTCCCTAGTTTTGCCTTTAGTAATCTCCTAAACAAACTGTGTGAACAAGACAACATCTAGAGGAAGATCACGAGGAGTCCACGAACCAGCACACAAGCCTGTACACAGTGAAGGGATGGCAATGACTCTGACCCTCCTCCCCACCCATCTCAGTGATTAACTGAGATTACTTCTCTCCTTTCCTTTAAAACTTTCATGGCCAAGAATACTTTTTTGAGGTGGTTCTTTGGGGACACAGAGTACTCCATCTCCCCAGACTGCCAGCATTCTGATGAAAGACAGAATACCAATCTTTATGAGTTTGATTTTATAAGTGGTGAACAGCCGGGCCTGAATCATTTGATATTTACATGAATGACTCAGGGTCACACAACTGAGGAAGGAGGTAGATACAACCCCTCCCCACTCCCGCTCCCCACAACCCCACACCCCCACACTGGGTAAAGCAATTGGAGATTCATTCCCTGTGGACTGAAACTTCAAGACAAGAATAGCAGGACAATTGAGAGAGAAGCAACAATTGAGATTGGAACAACAGACTGGCTCCAAATTGGGAAAGGAGTATGTCAAGGTATATACTGTCACCCTGCTTCTTTAACTTATATGCAGAGTACATCATGTGAAATGCCAGTCTGGATGAAGCACAAGCTGGAATCAAGATTGAAGTGAGAAATATCAATAACCTCAGATATACAGATGACACCACCCTTATGGTAGAAAGTGAAGAGGAACTAAAGAGCCTCTTGATGGAGGTGAAAGAGGACAGTGAAAAAGTTGGCTTCAAACTCGATATTAAAAAAACTAAGATCATGGCATCTGGTCCCATCACTTCATGGAAAATAGATGGGGAAACCGTGGAAACAATGGCTGACTTTATTTTCTTGGGCTCCAAAATCACTATAGATGGTGACTGCAGCCATGAAATTAAAAAACACTTTTTCCCTGGAAGAAAAGCTATGACCAACCTAGACAGCATGTTTAAAAGCAGAGACATTACTTTACCGACAAAAGTCCATCTAGTCAAAGCTATGGTTTTTCCAGTAGTCATGTATGGATGTGAGAGTTGGACCATAAAGGAAGCTGAACACCACAGAATTGATGCTTTTGAACTGTGGTTTTAGAGAAGACTTTTGGAGTCCTTGGAGCGGCAAGGAGTTCAAACCAGGCAATCCTAAAGGAAACCAGTCCTGAATATTCATTGGAAAGACTGATGCTGAAGCTGAAGCTCTAATACTTTGGCCACCTGATGTCAAGAACTGACTCACTGGAAAAGACCCTGGTGATGGGAAATATTGAAGGCAGGAGAAGAAGGGGACGACAAAGGATGAGATGGTTGGATGGCACCACTGACTTGATGGACATGAGTTTGAGCAAGATCCAGCTGTTGGTGATGGACAGGGAAGCCTGGCATGCTGCAGTGCATGGGGTCACAGAGTAAGACATGATTGAGCAACTGAATTGAACAGAGGTATGTTGATTTTGCACCGGAAACTCTGGAATTGCTATCAGGATTGAGAAAGAACTGGCTCAGATTAAGAAGTTTCAACACTTATAATATATAAATGCTTCACAGATTTCATCAGTAGATTTCAACAAACATCCTTTGTAGGCAGGCCACTCTGCAGGCACTGCAGCCCAAATTTGGGGAGTTTTGATCCCATTGTGAAGATGTGGTAGGTGGATTCAGTTTTTTTAATATATCTTTCTTTTTCTCAAATAGTCAGTGGGGGACTATAAACTCTTTATACATGGGCATTCAGGGCATAATTCCATACTTCTGAGTATATTAGTGCTTGGAAGATGACCAAACAGTTTAAAAGAAATTCAGGATCACTAAAGAAAATAAACAATGAAACAACAACAAAGATGAGTCTGATAGGGACAATCCAATAGGGTGTAGAAAGAGTAACGAATTTTTTCTAGCAGCTAGAGATGTGGTGGTATAATTTCACCAGTGATTAGGAGTGGTTTTGCTGTTAACTAGCTGTGTGATTAGGAAATCCCTGGGGGCGGGGGAGGGGGGGAGGGGGGAGGCTTCAGTTTCCTTACCAGATGAAATTCCTCTTAGGAAAGGTCCCTGGCCCCATGTTTGCTCTCCAGGATACCCATTTCCTATTCTGCCGCCTTCATGTACAGATGAATCTGGTCTTTCTCCTTGTTCTCTGGGTCTCATCCCTTCTTCCCTACCCAAGGGGGCAGTTCCAATGAGTCCCTCTATTTTATGCTCAATATTTTTATTCTCTTATATCATTTCCTTGAACTCATAACTTGCTTTAATATCCTCCCATCTGAAATAACCCTCTTTTATCTCCAATCTTTTCTAACTTCTCCTTTGTTTTTCTTTATAGCACAACTTCTCAAAGTGCAGTTAATACTTCCTCAGCTCCTCCTTTTTTGTGAAATAACTCACAGCAGTTTTTTGTCCTTGATGCTCCTTTAGGCTGATCTTGTCAAGGTCATTGATACTTGAACATGACCAAATCCAATGCTCAGTTTTTTCCACCTCATCTTACTTAACCAATTTTGCAGCATCATTTGAAACAGCTTCCTTCTTAAAGCATTTTCTTCTCAAGGCTCCTAGGATACCACTTTCCCTAGATCTCTGCCTATCCCATTTGCTCCCCCTCCCCTCTCCCCTCCACCAGATCCCTCTTCTCTTTTTGTCCTTTAAAGATGCTCTGAAGGCTTAATCTGCCATCTTCTCTTTTTCTCACTCCCTAGAAAAATGTATCCCACTCAACATGTTAAAGACCATACACTGAAGATTCTTCAAAGCCTTGGAGTCATTACTGTCTTGCCCAGCTATCATTAAGTTTGGTATTTATTTATGAAAAGTACAAAGGCTGGTGCATAGTGAAAGTGAAAGTGAAGTTACTCCGTCGTGTCCGACTCTTAGCGACCCCATGGACTGTAGCCTACCAGGCTCCTTCGTCCATGGGATTTTCCAGGCAAAAGTGCTGGAGTGGGCTGCCATTTCCTTCTCCAGGGGATCTTCCCAACCCAGGAATTGAACCTGGATTTCCTGCATTGCAGACAGATGCTTTACCATCTGAGACACCAGGGAAGCCTCTTGTGCATAGTAAGTACTCAAATAATCATTGATATATTATTATTTACAATACTATCCTTGACAAAATTATCAGTATGGCTAAAGGTTATTTAAAGTGTTCTTTTCTTTTGGCTTTGAGCCTGTCCCTCTGGTAGGGCTCTATTGCTCTCAGTTTCTCTCCTGGTGGTCTGGGATCCATTGCTCTACCTGATCCAGGTGGGCTTTTTCTAGATGAGAGTCCTTGTTACTCATCTTCTTATTTCTTTTCCATGAGAAACTCAACATAAATGTTTTTGAACTTTGCCATTATTATACTACCATCCCATGCGTTGATTCATGCTTGCACTCAGTTTGTGACTTTTTGGACTGTAGCCCACCAGGCTCCTTTATCCATGGGATTTTTCAGGCAAGAATACTAGAGTGGTTTGCCATTTCCTCCTCCGGGGGATCTTCCCGACCCAGGGATTGGACCAGCATCTCCTGTGTCTCCTGTATTGGTAGGTGGATTCTGTACCGCTGAGCCATCAGGGAAGCCCCACCATCCCATGGTGCTCCCTTTATGATGTTTCATATCACAGTAATTTGCACTTATGTGTTCTCTTCCCAACTACAATATCCATTTAGCATGTGGCACAGACAGGACAGATAACACATATTTGTTAGATAATGGAGATATTGGCTTAAAAAAATGGAGGTGTCAGTAAACTTGCTTGCATTTTGGGGGCACATATTAGATCAGACCCTTATTATTTATTCCCAATTCTCACAATAAGGATGTGATCATTTACTCATCTTTGAAAGATGGGGAAACTGAGGCAGAGATGTCAAGTTGTTTTCTAAACTCACTCAGGTGAGTGGCTGAGTGGATGTAAGCCTGGGTCTGTATGACTCCTGTGTCTGTCGCATGCCCATCAGTGTAACCAGATGATTTCCTTCAGAGAAGCTCTCTTGTGTAGATGGGCATATTTTTGGAGTAAGGAATAGCAAGGGAATCATCTGGGAACTTTTCAGGAGTTTAACTTTTCAGGCCCTACTGCAGCCCCACTGAATCAGAAACTCTGGGGTTGGGTCCAGCTGTCTGTGCCTTAAAAAGCCCTCCAGGACCTTTTTTTTTAAAAAAAAAAAATTCGGATTGGAGGATAACTGATTTACAATGTTGTGTTGGTTTCTGCCATACAGCAATGGGAATGAATCATAATTAAATATGCCTCTCCTTCCTCTTGAACCTCCTTCCCCCTTCACCCATCCAGGACTTTCTAATGCTCAAATTTGAGAACCCCAAGTTTATTTTATACTCTCAAGACTGTAATTCTCTCCTTCCTGTGGTTTTCTAAAATCTTATTCTTTTCTCCACATATTAGAATTTTCTATATTCTTTCAAGTCTGATTCAAGTCCTTCCTCTTTTATGGAGCTTCCTCTATCCCCTCAGCCCATGAGGATTCCTCCACTGATTGGCCCTGCACTCCTGGATGATTCTTTCTCCTGTGTGAAGTGCTCTGTCTCTGAGCTATATTGGAAGCTTTTTGCTGTTTGTTACACTTATTTGAAGTCCTTACAGCTTCTTGTACATAAGAAGGCACAAGAAATGCCTTGTGGTGACTGATGGAACACTGAGTCTAAATATTTTATTTCTGACTATCCATCACTTTATGTGCCTATGTGTAACATAAAAGGGAAAAGATTCTTCTGGTAACAAAGGGGAAACTTGTTTTTATTTTGTTATATTGCTTTTTGTTCCAAAAAGGCTTTAAGAAGGCTTAAGATGTATCAAAATAAAATATATTAAAAATAAGAAAAAAAAAAGGCAAAACAAGGTGAGGAACATAAAATGGACTCAAGAGTGAGACCAATACAAAAAAAAGCTGTTACATAGTATAGTATATGCACTGCAGAACCATCAAATATTAGCTCTTAGCTTTCTTTTTGGGAATTTGGAAAATAAGGGTTTTAAGCCCCAAAGAGAAGAAGACTGAATAGACTTCCCTGTTATGAATTCATGGTAAACTCCCAAGTTATTACTTAGTTCCTTTCCCTGATTTTGGGTTGGCCAAAGAACTGCAGGGTGCCAAGAAGCCATCTTGGATTATTTTGAAAGAAGATTCCAGAACATGATGGTCCTCATCACTGAAGTTGGCAAGATGGTCATTATTGTGAATAAAGACATTCTTTCTACCTCTGAGGGGCTGGGAAACATCCCAAGGGAAGTAACTGGATGGAGGAAGAGGGCCTTGGTCCCCTGGGAACCTGAGCAGAGACTTGGCCTCTGTCTTGTATAAGGTTTCCATTGTCAGCAGAAACATTTGTTAAAGTGAGTCAGTACCTGTATGCTTTTTGGATTACAGTGACAGAAACTCACCCGAACTAGTTGTGGCACAAAGTGGGGCTCTCTATAAAGATAGTGGAGTGCTTCAGTGAATGGACAAGCACCAGATCATGGGAGCTGTAGGGTGGGCTTTGAATGCTCAGCTGTGTCTGACTCTTTGTGACCCCATGAACTGTAGCTTGCCAGAGTCCTCTACCCATGGGATTTCCCAGGCAAGAATACTGGAGTAGGGTTCCATTTCCTTCTCCAGGGGACCTTCCTAACTCAGGGGTTGAACCCCTATCTCTTGTGCCTCCTGCATTGGCAGGAGGATTCTTTACCACTGAGCTATCTGGAAAGCCCAGGAGAGCTTTGGCCCCTGTCATCTTGGCTTCTCGCTACATGGCTGCTTCTCCTTTCTTAGCAGACTGGCTTTACTGGCTCCTTGGGTCACCAGGCAAGGGGACAGCGGCCACCTTAGTAACCATGTTATAAATTCTGGTCTCCAGAAGGACCTGGAAATTGACATTTATTACAATTCCAGTTTCCTCTGGAAGGAATTCTGGAACAAATGCTTACTCCTGGTCCAATAGATAGAAATAGATAGGAATACTCTACCCAGTAAACTCTATAGAGAATTGTGATTCCAACTTCTAAAGAGGTTCTAGGTCCTGAATTTAAATCAGGACAGCATCTCTTATTTCTAATAGAAGTGTATAGTTATTTTCCCACACTTCACTCATTCTGACCACACTTCTCTAGGGGTAAGGAGCCTGAAGTTCTAGCTCAATTTTATATATTAAATATAAAACCCAGAGAGTCTAAGTGACTTTTCCACAGTCACACAGCTGGTTACCAGCAGGAATGAACTGGGAGTCAGTAAGTCATTTTGGACTTAGCTCTACCACTCACTGGTTTGTCATTGGTCAAATCTGATGCATCCTCACTTTCCTTGTCTCTAAAATAGATTATTTATTTCATCTGAAGCCAGCATGCAGAGTGATTACAAGAATCAAGTGAAGGACTTCCCAAGTGGTCCAGTGGTTAAGAATCTGCCTTCCAATGCAGGGGACAAGGGTTTGATCCCTGGTGGGGGAACTAAGATCCTACATGCCTTGGGGCAGCTAACCCTGTGTGCTGAAACTAATGATCCTCTGTGCTCTAGAGCACCTGCCACAACTAGAAAAGCCAACGGGCCACAGCAAGGGCCTGCATGCTGTAACTAAGACCCAGTGAAGCCAAATAAATAAATGAATCAATATCTGGAAAAATCAGATGAGTGGTTCTTGAACCTGATGGATCATTAGAATCATGCAGAGATCTTTAAAAAATATAGATCCCAGGACTCCAGCCCTGTTTATTCTGATTCAGTAGATTTATAGTAGGACCCATTTATGTGTTCTTATGAAAGTCTCCAGGAAATTGTGATGCTCAGCCTGTATTTGTTAATCCTTAAACAGCTGAATAAAATCGTTCATAATTTGCACAGCCTGGTGTGAAATACACTGTGACCCAAGAGGCAGGGTCAGAACAATCTCTTCTGTGTGATGTCCTGGACTGGGTAGAAACGACTTTCTCCTCCAAGATCATTTACAGGGCTTATCTGAGGGACAGTGGGGCAGAGTGGCCACTCATTCTAGGCCATGCATTTGAGTGTGTGTGTGAGTCTGTGTGTTCATGTGTCAGTGTGTGACTGTGTGGGTGAGTATATGTGAGTGAATGTGTGTTGTGTACCTGTGAGTGTGCATGTGTGTATAAGGTTGTCTCTGTATGTGTCAGTGTGAATTTGTGTGTGTGAGGGTGTGAGCATTTTTGTACACATGAATATGTGTGTGTGTGTGCATGTATGTGAGTATGTATACAGGGAGAGGGTAACAGCAATGTAGAAGGTGTAGGTTGCATGACACATTTCTGCCCAAGGTTGAAGAGGCTTGAACCTCTTTAGACTTTGGGCTTAAAGAGACAATGTATTGTATATTGTGATATTTGTGGTGTCCCTACTATACACTGGGCTTCTCTGGTGGCTCAGTGGTAAAGAATCTGCCTGCAATGCAGGAGACCTGGATTTAATACCTGGGTTGAGAAGATTCCCTGAGAAAGGAATGGCAACCCACTCCAATATTCTTGCCTGGAGAATTCCATGGACAGAGAAGCCTGGCAAGCTACAGTCTGTGGGGTTGCAGACTTGGATACAACTGAATGACTAACACTCTACTGTACACCATGCATCTTAGACTTGCTGCTGCTGCTGCTAAGTCGCTTCAGTCGTGTCCGACTCTGTGCGACCCCTGAGACAGCAGCCCACCAGGCTCCCCCGTCCCTGGGATTCTCCAGGCAAGAACACCGGAGTGGGTTGCCATTTCCTTCTCCAATGCATGAAAGTAAAAAGTGAAAGGGAAGTCACTCAGTCGTGTCTGACTCGTCGCGACCCCATGGACTGTAGCCTACCAGGTTCTTCCGTCCATGGCATCTCCGACTTACCAAATATAATTTCTCAAACAAGCAAGTAGTGTGGGTATTATGAGCTTCATCTTACAGAGCAGGAAGCTGAAACAGTTTTCTTTTGCCTAAAGGCAGCAGTGGTGGAGCTGAGACTCAGGTTGAGTTCATAGTTTTCAACGTGGAGAACTTTTTGTGTGACAAACTTAGGAATGATATCTAAATGACCAGAGAGTGTTGACAGGAAAGCCTGACATCATACTAGGATCACTAAACAAACTTTGGAGAGTTGCTTCTCTCTTCTATCACATTATTTGCCTTTGCTTTGGTCTAATGCTGGCTGTCTTGGGGACTAAATAATAATGGGGGATTGTCAAGGCAGGCAGATATTTTAGTCTGAATAGTGACTGGGGTAGTAGGAGCAACAGTAAAAGCTGTATTAGTCATGGCATCTGCCATTCCTTGCTGACACTACTGTATGGACCAGGCACCATGTTGCTGTTCAGTTGCTAAGTTGAGTCTAACTCTTTGAAACCCATGGACTGCAGCATGCTGGGCTTCCCTGTCCTTCACCATCTCCCAGAGTTTGCTCAAACTCATGTCCATCGAGTCAGTGACGCCATCCAACCATCTTATCCTCTGTCACCCCCTTCTCCTCCTGCCCTCAATCTTTCCCAACGTCAGGGTCTTTCCCAATGAGTCAGCTCTTCTTCTCAGGTGGCCAAAGTATTGGAGCTTCAGCATCAGCATCAGTCCTTCCAATGAATATTCAGGTTTGATTTCCTTTGGGCTTGACTGGTTTGATCTCCTGGCTGTCCAAAGGACTCTTCATATTGAAAGACGATCGCCGCAACTGATAGCAGCTCTACTAGGCAGCTAACACCATCCCATTTTTCAGATGAAACTGAGGCTCTGGGCTAAGTAGCCGAAGACCACAAGGTTCACAGGTGCCAGAGCAAGGATTCCTTAGAACCCAGGTCTGCTTGGGTCTTGGTGTTAGGCAGAGCTGCTTCTGTCTTCTTTCCACAGCTTCCGCTGCTCCCTGGATGATGAGTCCCAGCTGATTTTGTTTCCTTCTGCTTCCCTCTGCCTCAGCAAGACTCTTCCTTTCTTCCCTGACTGGCACTTTTGTTCCTTAATTCAGAAAGTGAAAGAGACATCAGCTGTACTTGTGTGGGCCCCTTTAGAAGCAGAGAGTTTCAAAATTAATAAGTGTCTCATGGAGTTCATCAAGGAAGTAATTAACACCGGGGCACAGAGGGCACCCTCAGCCTCCAATGTCTGGCTCCAGGAAAGTCGACTGTTCATCATTAGCACACGATTAAGTAGTTTATCATGTGAAGGCAGGGCTTGTAGAGTGAATGCACTCATTTGTACTTATTTGAGGCCTGATTTTGTTCTATTTTTCTCACAAAGTCTAGAGAGGTGGGATGAGGGGCTGTTCACATGGGCAGGTGCAGGAGGGCTGTCTCAGGTCTCTATGGGGCCAAGTGCAGAAGCAATAGGGATGGAAGGATGATATGATTTATCAAGAAAAGTGAATGTGGAGGTAGTTTCATCCTCATTTTTGTCCAGGTGAAGCTTAAATATCAGAAAGATGCCATTATTTTCCTAAGTTTGTACAAGGAACAAGAGAGCGATAGTGTCACTTACTAATTTTGACACTTATTAATTTTCAGACCCGAATTCAAGCTATTATATCTTAAAGCTATTGGCAGAACATGGAGGCAAAGGTCAAAACCTGAGAGTAATCAGAACACCATCAAAAAGGAGATGGAACCAGAAGAAGAGGCGTCAAAGATTGACCAAAGGGAAAAGGGTAGTGTGGCAGGTTGTACTTCCTGACAATGACCACGCTCTAGATGCTCCTACTCTTCTTACAGTGTAAGGCTGAGCTTCACCATCAGAGTCTATTTCCCTCCCCTGGAACCTTGGCTCACTCATTCTTGGAACACACACCTTGGGAGCCCTGAGCCAACAAGTGAGGAGTCTGACTATACTGAAGCTGCCTGGTCATGAGAGAGCACACAGAGAAAGAAATTCTAGAAAAGCTCCAGCCTTCCAACCTCCAGCTATGTGAGGTGAGCCTGGACACCAGGTATGGGAGCAAGTGAGCTTTCAGAAAGTGATTCCAGCTCCCATATTGAAAGTGCCTCATCTATTACAGAGTAATGGGACACAATTTCCCCATGGAATCCTGTCCAATTTGCATATTTGTGAGCAAAATAAATGTTGTCATTGTTTAAGCAACTACATAGGGGCATAATTTATATTACCAAGTCATGGTGATTGCTGAAGTAGTATTTGGTGAAGCAGATATTTCAGAATCGAAATCTTTGAGATCTGAGTCTATCTTGATGTCTCTTTTATTTATTTTTTTTAATTTTTTTACTTTACAATATTGTATTGGTTTTGCCATACATCAACATGTGTCTTTTAGACAGGCTCAAGCATACACTCTTTTTTTCAAAATTTAATTTTATTTATTTGCTTATATTGGGTCTTAGTTGCGGTATGTGGGATCTAGCTCCCTGACCAGGGTCAAACCCTGGCCCCCTGAATTGGGACCACACAGTCTTAGCCACGGGCATGCAGGCCAAGGTGCTTCAGTTGTGTCCAGCTCTTTGCAACCCTATGGACTGTAGCCTGCTAGGCTCCTCTGTCCATGGGATTCTCCAGGCAAGGATAGTGGAGTGGGTTGCCATGCCCTCCTCCAGGGGATCTTCCTGACTCAGTGATTGAACTCACATCTCTTATGTCTCCTGCATTGGCAGGCCAGTCCTTCACCACTAGCAGCACCTGGGAAGCCTCTTAGCCTCTGTACCACCATGGAAACCCTTTAAGCTGCTGCTGCTGCTGCTACATCGCTTCAGTCGTGTCCGACTCTGTGTGACCTCTGAGACGGCAGCCCACCAGGCTCCCCCGTCCCTGGGATTCTCCAGGCAAGAACACTGGAGTGGGTTGCCATTTCCTTCTCCAGTGCATGAAAGTGAGAAGTGAAAGTGAAGTCACTCAGTCGTGTCCGACTCTTAGCGACCCCATGGACTGCAGCCTATCAGGCTCCTCCATCCATGGGATTTCCCAGGCAAGAGTACTGGAGTGGGGTGCCATTGCCTTCTCCAAACCCTTTAAGTATATAGTCTTAAATGAGCCAAGGAGGCCACTTGATTTTGGATATTCTTCTGAGGAGCATCTAGAAATGACTGTCTTCATACGACCCCAGGAGCATCCTAGCAGTTTGTGGTTTTAGGCTTGTACACATGAAAATATCCCTGTCAACACAAGACAATGCATTCCAAGGGCACATTCAGAGAAGCTGAGATGGCTCTGGGCTGGGACACTTAGGGAAGCATGCTAGAGTAGGCTTCGAGATTCAAGCTAAGTCCTGAAGAATTTTGTTGGCACAGAATCAACAGGGCATCCCAGTCAAGAGGCTGATCTGGGAAAAGGCATAGGGTAGGCAAACTTATGGTAAGCTTGTAATTTGAAAGACCAGCCCGGTCAGAGGGAAGCATCCAAACCTGGGAAAAGGCCAGGGGGATGGCTTGGAGGACTGATCTACCTGAGAAGATTCCAAAGGAGGTCACTGAGAGCTGGGCCTACAGGAGAAGGCAGGGGGCAAATTCTCCTGAAGAAGGAATAGGAATTCTGTTACTTTCATTTATTCATTTAACAAATACCCCTCAGGATGACTAAGTTCCCAGATCCTGCTCTGGAATCATGGTGGACACCATTCCATGTCTAGAAAGTTGACAGTCAGCAGACCAGGCAAGGAAAGGTCTGAGATGATTATAAGTTCTCCACTTCGGCTCGAGAGGGCAGCTCTTTCACTGTCTTCCAGACTCTTGCTCTCCAGATTAACTCTTTTTCCTCTGGCCCATGTAATCTAGACCACTCCACTGCCATTCAACACAGATATCAAATCACAGCTAGTATCTGTTTTTCTTATAATTGCATTTTTCTTGAACATATGTATCTACTGAATTTACTCTTCAAAATATTTTTCCTCATCCCCCTTTAGTCCAGTACCAACCATCAAGCTCTTCATTGCCCACAGGTTTCCCATGGGAATGGTGCTCTTCAATGATGTTCCTTCTCTCTGCTGCATTGGAGAATGCCAGCCATGTTCTCTGAATTAGCACCTTTCCCAGTTGACTTTCTATCAATACATTGTTACCTACCACAGTCTTCTCTTGTGCTTGTCTGTCGTGCTGCTACTTTCTTCTTTTCCTGAATGCTAGTGTTTTCCAAGGTTCTTAAAGGATCTCTGCACTCCCATTGACCTTTTCCATACCCCAGTCCTTTAACCATCACTTCTAAATGAATAGTTCAGTATTCATGATAGTAGCAACTGCCATGCTCCCCAAACACTTAGCACAAGCTTGAGCTGGCTACCATGATAAGTCATCATTGTTGTTTAGTCACTAAGCTGTGTCCAACCCTTTGCAACCCCATGGACTGTAACCTGCCATGCTCCTCTGTCCATAGGATTCTCCAGGCAAGATACTGGAGTAGGTTGCCATTTCCTTCTCCAGGGGATCTTCCTGACGCAGGGATCAAATCTGCGTGTTCTGCATTGGCAAGTGGATTCTTTAGTGCTGAGCCACCAGGAAAGCCCACTATGCTAAGTATTTTACGCTCATTTAAAATGTCCTGTGAGATTGTTGGTAGCATGGTTTAACAAATAAGCAAACTAAGGCTCACAGAAGTTAAATAAATGTGGCTCTTCAGAACCTGGTTTTGCCTGACTCTGATGCCACTGCTCTTAATCCTTGGGCTGGACTGAGTCTTTCTACACTCCCCTGAGCACCCACATATCAACTGTCACTGAATATATTCACCTGGCTGGTTTCATGTCATTTCTAGTTTTTTTTTTTTTTTTTCAAAATCTCAAAATTCTCCTTATCGGATCTGCCTTAGTTCTCAAGATCAGAACTGTCTCTAAGCTTTTTTTATTAACCATTCTTCTATCTGCTCCCCTCCTCCCCCCCCTCCCCCAGTAGAAAACACACAATTAGGACAAGGACAGAGACATCAGTGTAAGCACTGATGATCTCCGTGGCGGTGGTCAGCACTCTTCCCCGCTGGAATGGTGGCCATCACCTGACCTTGTGAATCAGAACACAGCCTGCAAGCAGTAGAGGATGCTTTTTACCTGTGCAACTTCAAGGATGTACATTCAGTGGTTGAAAAGAAACCAGAGGATTGCAGTGTGTTATCTGCAAACATGATGTTGGGCTTCTCTGATGAACAGCCTCAGCAATCCCCAGCATCTACTGCTTCCTGTTCTCACAGCTGACCTGGGAGGAAGAGCAGCCCCTCAATCCTGGACTACTGTGGAATGTAGTAGGAATGTCTGAACTGTGGGCAACTTTAGCAATTATTTTAGGCTAATTGCCTTTTTATACAAAAGGAAATGGGGGCTTACAAAGATGAGGCAGCATCGCCTCCTCCATGAAGTCTACCCTGATTACTCCACTAAAAATAGCTAAAAATTTCCCTTAACTCACAGTCCAGGCTCTCCTCACTCTGCACTGCTTTTCTTTTCCCCAGGATGGCATGACCCCACATCCCCATTTTCCCAGGACAGTTGAAGTACATAACAGCTGTTTCAGTATAATTATTAACATTGCCTCCTTCTACTCTCAAGTATCCCGGTTTGGATGATAAATTATCTGGTGACCCTATCCAGAGGTCTAAATAGTTATCTTCTTCTCCCTGAAATATTTCCTTCCATACTGGCTTCCCAACTGCAGAGAAAACAATCCTTTCTTGATGGAAGTTAACTTATGGCATTCCTCTGCCCAAATTGCTCCATCTCTTCTCCCAGACAGTGTAATCCAAACTCCTTAGCATCTTCTAACACATTTAATTTACTTGTTTAGTGTCTCTCATTGACTGTCTGGCCTTCCCTCCTGGAATGCAAGGTCCACGTGGACCATGGATCTTTGTTTCATTAATTGCTGTGTCTGTCATAATTAGAATAATGAAACCACATAGTAAGTAAGACTGATAAGAAGGCTTCTGATCTCCCTTTCCTCCCTCCAACCCTCCCCAACATGGGCACGGTGGGCTGGGAGGTGAAATAAGTGGAGTTTGGTCAAACACAAAGCCTGCACCTGCAAAGTTCGGAAGCATGAAGGGCGGGTGAGGTGTGTGATTCCCACGTCTGCAAAGTCCCTTTATTTCCCATCTCCCTGAGAGATGTAGAGGAAGTCAGGATGTAGAGACAGAGTGATTGACGTTCTAGGAAAACTGTTTCTTCTTGCTCACCTTGCTCTTGCCCTTGGCTTCCCACAGTTTCCTCGCCCACACTTGACCTTGCACTTGTCCTCCAGTTTCATAATTATACTTCGTTCCCCAAGTTGGTGGTAATGTAGGGTCATCAGTTCATTGTACAGATTTTAAAAAGCTGCATTGAAATTATCTTAGGCCCAAAGAAGCCTGTCATTTATTAAGGTGAGCTTCTCTCTCTCTCTTTTTTTTAAGGAAAAATGAGCAAGAGTGACTCCATGCTTCCTCTGTTTCCCTGACTGTCTCCAGAAGGCTGCAATCTGTCCCAGACAGGAGGAAGGGTTATGTTTGCCAGAAACATGGGTTGTTTTTCCCTTTATTCCATCCCGTGGATCACATTCTGGAGCTTTGGCGGATTACCAGTGATGTCGCAGTCTCATCGCCGCCCAACTGCGAGATCATACTTTTTCATTTAGAGTCAAATCGTGGAAAGAATCAGAAAGGATTATATTGTCAGAGGTAGCAGGAAGGCAGTAAACAAATGTCTTATTAAATAGCCTCTGTGGAGCCTCCAGGTGCAGGCTGATTTCCCTGTTGAAGGGATGGAAATAACAGCCCTGGCATTTCCACAAGACCCTGGGGATGAGGTTGCTCTGTTATCTGTCTATGCTCTTGCCCAGGCTGGCCATGGCATTGGCATTACTGACACGTGTATGATTCATGTGCAGCCCAGACTTTCCCATGTTTCTAGAGGTCTTTATTAGGGGAACGGGGGCTGTCTCAAATAGGATGATCAGAGGCCTTGGGGAGAGGGTCCCCAGGCATTGTTTCCCACTGGTGGGACTGACTGGAGTCTAGGTATCACAGCAGCAGCAGAATAGCTTTTTCAAGGATAAGGGGATGAGAGGGTGAGGGGGGAGAGATTCTTTCTCAAATTGAGAGTGTTACTACTTATTAATATCATCCAAATGCCATACGTGTTCTCAGCCCTCTGCTTCTTAGAAAGTCCTTTTCTGCCCTCTTCTCATTCTTTCCTTCATCAGACCAGATCAGATCAGTGGCTCAGTCGTGTCCGACTCTTTGTGACCCCATGAATCGCAGCATGCCAGGCCTCCCTGTCCATCACCAACTCCCGGAGTTCACTCAGACTCACGTCCATCAAGTCAGTGATGCCATCCAGCCATCTCATCCTCTGTCGTCCCCTTCTCCTCTTGCCCCCAATCCCTCCCAGCATCAGAGTCTTTTCCAATGAGTCAACTCTTTGCATGAGGTGGCCAAAGTACTGGAGTTTCAGCTTTAGCATCATTCCTTCCAAAGAAATCCCAGGGCTGATCTCCTTCAGAATGGACTGGTTGGATCTCCTTGCAGTCCAAGGGACTCTCAAGAGTCTTCTCCAACACCACAGTTCAAAAGCATCAATTCTTCGGCGCTCAGCCTTCTTCACAGTCCAGCTCTCACATCCATACATGACCACTTGAAAAACCATAGCCTTGACTAGACGAACCTTTGTTGGCAAAGTAATGTCTCTGCTTTTGAATATGCTATCTAGGTTGGTCATAACTTTCCTTCCAAGGAGTAAGCGTCTTTTAATTTCATGGCTGCAGTCACCAAAGCCCATCTTGTTCTGGGACACAAAGTTCTCTCATTTATTGCTCTTCTGCTTATACCTCTTATTTTTCAACGACGATAGATGGTATTGGATTCTGACCTGTGTTTAGTGGGAAAAAAACGAGCACAATTAAAAAGTTGAGAATTATTTTTTATTTTGCTGACAAAACTGGGGACTTAAGCCCAGGACAGAACATCTCAGATAGCTCTGAGAGACTGCTCCAAAGAGGCAAGGGGGGCAGGGAGTCAGTATATATAGGGCTTTTGCAATAAAAGACCAGATAGTTCAAACATTGAAAGATTATTGTTAATGAGAGAAAATCAGACATCTCAAGTTAATTAATTTAGTGCTTTTATTTATTTATTTATTTTTAAAATTTAGTGCTTTTGTATATGGGAAGATGCAAGAGTCAGGGCTTTTGAAGTTATTCCTGTGATATGCACCTTAATTATCTGGGGCCAGTATCCAGTTTTTCTCCATCCTGAATCCTTTCAGGGTACACAGCTGGGAGTGGCTGCAGAGGCTGAGGATTTGGCCCATTTGTCTCCATTCTGAGTTCCCTCACTGTCTGGCAGCTGCAATATGATGGCTTGATGGCTGCAACATCCTTTGTTGAAACCTGTGGTGCTAGAGAACACTCTTGAGAGTTCCTTAGACAGCAAGAAGATCAAATCAGTCACCTCTAAAGGAAATCAACCCTGAATATTCATTAGAAGGATGGATGATGAAGCTTCAACGCTTTGGCCATCAGATGCGAAGAGCCAATTCACTGGAAAAGGCCCTGATGCTGGGAAAGATTAAAGACAGGAGGAGAAGAGGGTGACAGAGGATAAGATGGTTGGATGGCCTCACTGACTCAATGGACATGAATTTGAGCAAACTCCGGGAGATAGTGAAGGACAGGGAAGCCTGGTGTGCTGCAGTTCATGGGTTTGCAAAGAATCTGACATGACGTAGTGACTGAACAGCAATAAATGGCAGGAAATATTTTTTACTCACATCTGGAAGAAGATATGGAGAAAATTTTGGTTAGCCTGTTCTTTTTACAGAGATGAGAAACAAGAGCAAGATAGATGAAACACCATGTTAAAAATTAAACAGCTGAATTGTGGCACAATAAGAAGTACAATTTGGGGTTTTCATCTCCCAGGAAGTTTTCCTTCATTAGCCCATCATGAGCAGGGCTATAAGTACTGAAGGTTTTGACTGATTCGTGCTCATTAAGGACTAGCTCTATGTGACTGTCTTAGTGATATTAAATTATTTTACCCTTTATGTATATTAAAGTTTTATACCTGTATCTTTCTTTTTTCATCAGCTGTTGTAGTCCTTGTGGTAATGACCCATCATTCATTTAACTACAGAAATGTGGAATGTCTATTACATGTGAGTTAAAGTGCTAGGTGGTAAGGATACTGCAATAAAAAAAGGGGAAAAAAACAGACAAAATTCCTGCCTTCTTAGAGTTTAATGAATGTAAAAACAGAGCTGTGATCAATGCTAGGAGAGAGAGGTATGTGTTGTTGACTACAGTTGCAGTAGGGGTTCAGAAAAAGCTTCTTTCAAGAAGTGACATCTGAATTGAAATCTACAGGATGAAGAGGTGGGAGGAAGGGTAGGCAGAGGGAGGGCTGGAGAGAAAGCCAGAGGGGCTAGAACATGGAGAGTGAGAGGTGAATGTGTGTAGAGGCAGGAAAGGCCAGATCATGTCCGATCTTGTAGAAACTGTGGTAGTTTTAAGTTTTAGATGAATTGCTTTGTCACAGGAGATATGAGTCTGGGGACATATCAGATCTGAATTTAGAAACTATTTCTCTGCTTGTACTGAGAAAGTTTGATCTGAGCAAGGTGAGTGTGCCTGCAGCTCAGCAGGGGGGATAGTAGTCTAGACTTGGGTGCTTATGGTAGTGATGGGGAGAAGTGGCTGGTTTCTCTTAAGAGCTCTTTAATGATTAAAATTGATGGAAGCTAGTGATGATTTAAGTGTAGAGTATAAAGGGAATATCAAGAATGTCCCCTAGGTTCTGGTTTATGGACCACAATAAATGGTTCCATGAAATGGGGAGCCGTGGACAGAATTAGGTTTCTGGGGAGAAGATCACTGATTTGACACTGGAAATGTTGAGTTTCAGATGCTTGTGAGTTATTCAAGAAGAGATGTCAAGAAAGCATGTGATGTATACCTGTGATGGATTCATTTTGATATTTGGCAAAGCTAATACAATTATGTAAAGTTTAAAAATAAAAAAAAAAAAAAAAAGAAAGCATGTGAATGGCTGGGTCTGAAACTTAGAGGAGATGTTACAGCTGGAGACAAATTTGGGGGTGAAAAGTATTTAGATGGTATTGAAAACATTGCTAAGGTAATGTGGCCAATGAAGAAATTACAAAAGGAAGTAAGAAGTCCCTGCACAGAGCCTCTGCCTTCCAGATAGAGGCAGATATGATGAAACAGGAAGCACTGTTGGAGAATAGGAGAAGCAAAAGAGGATGGAGTATGCAGCCAAGTAAAAGGGATGCCACAGACCATATTCCTACCTATTTCCACTATCAACTTGATTGAATCTATCCCCAATCCCCAGATAGTCTGCCTTTTGTCCTGTTATAAGAGACGAACTCTCTGACTCTTAGCTAAGACCAGCTCTTTCCTTGTGCTTTGTATCCCATCCCCTCTGATCTGCTTTTGCTCTTGAATCTGCTATTGGTTCCACAATTGATTTTTCCTAACCATGGTATCATTTCCATAAGCATTGAAGCATGATGCAATTGCTCACATTATTAAAAGCAAAGCCTTTTCTTGGCCCACACTCCTTTCCAGCTACCCCCATCTTTACATTTCTTTTTCCCAAACAAATATTTGATAGTGTTAGTCCTTGTATGTTCTTTACCTCCTTTACTTTATCTCCTTCAGTCTTTTCTGTGCCCACTCAGTGGGTTTTACCTCTACTACTTTATTGAAAATGCTCTTGTCTAGGTGACATGTGACTTCCACACTGGCAAATCTCAGTAATTCTCAGTTCTCACTGATTTGTCCTCTGAAACACTTTCTTTGCTTGGCTCTGTAGCTCACCTCTCTTCTGGTTCTCTTTGCAATCTAATCAATTGCTTCTTTTCAGTCTCTTTCTCATCTTCCTGGCCTCTAAATGTTAAAGTGCCCAAAGACCTCAAAACTCTTCTTTTTCTCTAGTTACATTCACTCCTGAAATCATCTCATTTAGTCCCATGGCTTTAAATACCGTACAAACACTGATAACTCATGTAATCTTACATCCAGTCCAGGGTTTTACAAACTCCAGATTATAAATGATTTGCCTGCTGCAACCTTCCCCATCTCAATAACTGGTATCTCTATTTTTTCAGTTTTTAGACCAAAAAATTTAAGTAATGATCGCCTCTTTCTTCTGTTTCTCCCATATCTCACAGTACTCTACTAGCAAATTTCATTGACTCTTGCCTTGAAATATATCACATCATCTGACCACTTCTCATTCTATTTTGTTGTTGTATTCTGTTTTGTTGTTGTTTGGTTGCTAAGTTGTGTCCAACTCTTTTGTGACCCCATGGACTGTAGCCTGCCAGGTTTCTCTATCCATGGAATTTTCCAGGCAAGAATACTGGGGTGGGATGTCATTTCCTTCTCAAGGGGGTCTTCCCAACCAGAGACCAAACTCATGTGTCTTACATTGGCAGGCAAATTCTTTGCTGCTGAGCCTATTTATCCTGGTCTGAATAGTTATCCTCTCTTCCCTGGAATATTCATTTCCATATTGGTTCCCTCATAGCAGACAGACAAACCCTTTTAAATCAGAACTTAAATTATGTCATTCCTCTGCCCAAATTGTTCTATCTTTTCTCCCATAGAGTGTAATGCAGGCTGCTTACCATGTTCTACAAAACGTTATACAATATGGCCCCCACGAACTCTCTAATCTCTACCACTCTCTCCCATACTAACCACACACCAGCCACACCCATCTCCTTGTTCCTTACTCTTCTTCAAACAGGAATGTCCCAGCCTTAGGATCTTTGTACTTGATAATTTCTCTACCAAGAACTTTCTTTCCCAAACATCTGAGAAGCTGGCTGTCTCAATTCCTTTAGGTTTCTATTCACATGTTTTGTATAACGTAGCATTACAACCTTCTCATCTGGGTAATCTCTAGCCCTTTTACCCTACTTTCTTATATTTATTTCATACTCATTATACCTGACATGTTGCACATTTCTTTGTTTTATTTATCTGTGAAACATCTTTCCCTACCCCTATACAATGCTGGAGGCCAGAAGTCAGAGTTCAAAATACTGGAGGTCAGAGATTTTGTGTATCTTTTACTCTGATATATGTCAGGGTCTATGATAGCTGAGGGCACATGGTAGGTAATGATTAATTATTCTTTGAATAATTGAATAAAATTATTTGCAGGAGGATAACTAATTTGTAATTACTTTCAGAAGGACAAGTAATTTGGTTTTCTAAAAAACAACCAGTAGAATTAACTACATGTGTGTCAGTGGAGTTTTTAGTAAGAGCTATTTCTGTTTAATCAGTCAGGAGTGAGTGAGTGATGAGAAAGCAGAGAAAATAAGAATAGAAAATGCTTTCAAGCAGCTTGACTTTGAAAGACAAAGACAGGATGATGCTAGGGTAGAATGTGGAACCAAAGTTAGATTATTTTTAAAGATGGATTAGAACTGAAGATGCTTAAATGCTTATCTCTGAGAAGATTCAGTTTAGAGGAAGCTGTTAATTATACCTGAAAGGGACAAATAGTCATCAATGGGGTATTCCTGAGAAGGAGGACAGGTCTGCTACCTAAATAGAGACGGAGGGTCTGGTCTTTGAGAAGAGAAGGGTTACAGGTGGAGTTGGGGTTAGAAGTGTTTGTCTCAAGGCTTCTTTGTGGAGTAGATGGTGGTGTCATCTGAGAGTGAGAGTGTAGGTGGGGTGAAGCACTAAGGGTAGGGGTCTGAGGAAACTGGAGAAGGTTCACAAGAGTCCTCAAAGAGAGCATGGGAGCATGAATTCACCAGGGCAGACTAACTCTATTGTCAAACAAGGGGAGGGTTCCTTTGAAGTTTGTGATCATGAGTTTATAAAGACACAAATCTAATCTGGTATTTATGGCATGGTTCAACTGTTCTGGTAATGGTGTGCAGACAATTGAAATAAAGAGGTGATGGGGAAGATGATCATTGGAGATGTGGAGGTCAGAAAGTTGAGACATTTAGGTGATATGTCATTTATGCACATAGAGAAGTCATTCAGGGTCATGTCAGGACTTGTATGGTGAGGGATACTGAGCTGGTAGTCTAGCTAAGCTACACTTCAATGGTTGATCTGCGCTTGAAACTGGCTAAAATGATGCCTTGAATATGATTTCTCCTCAACCAGCAAAGGACATATGTGAGATTGAGGGTGTAAATAAGAGGCTGGGGATTCTTGATGTCTTCCTAATTCTTCATGGAGTTATAATGACAACATAGCAGCCTCACAACTTGATCCAAGTGAGGATCTGCCTGGCCAGAATTCAGATTTCTCTGCCTTTCATGTTGACAACTTTTAGCACTATTTAAATAAAACTTTCTGTCATAATTATATTGTTCTGCTTTCTGTTTCTCATCAGGCTTCAACAAGCCTGTAGATAATAGGTTTGTACATGTGTGTGTTTTTTAATTTGGAGTCACTAAATTGTGTCTGACTCTTTATGATCCTGTGGACTATAGCCTACCAGGCTCCTCCATCCACGGGATTTCACAGGCAAGAATACTGGAGTAGGTTTCCATTTCCTCCTCCAGGGGATCTTCCCAACCGAGGAACTGAACCTGTGTCTTCTGCATCTCCTGCATTGACAGGAGTATTCTTTACCACTGAGCCACCTGGAAGGCAGATAACCGGTTAAGAAGTAGAAATGGAGCATATAAACAAATGTCTTAATTTTCAAAGGAGGAGTCTTAATTGTTTGAAAGGGCAGTGGGGGAGAAGAGAAGACTGTTATATCTGGGATGTGAGAGAAACAGTGGCTATCCAGACAAGAGAAAGTCCTACCATCAGTAAAATTCCAGTGAGAATGAGTAGGTAGGGATTTCTCTGGGAAGTGTTGAAGAGCTGGAGAATCAGCTGTTTACATGGAGAACAGAACGAGTTGTGTTGGATAGTCTGAGTTCTGGACTCAGATTACTTGGTTCAAATCTCTAATGTGTTATTTGGTACTTGAGTGACCTTGGGCACTTCATTTAACTTTTTATTTTTTCAGTTATTGCCTTAATAGAGATAACAACAATAATAATACCCAACATTTCAGAAGTGTATTAGAAAACATTGTGAGCAGAGAAACCTGTAGTTTGTTTATTCTACAATATATTGTAGAATATATTGTGTTCCCCTGAAATCTGTATAACCATTACAACAAGTTTAATTCTTATTTCAACAAAAGATCATTTACCTTCTTTGGTGGTAGTTCTGGAGGACAGAGTAAGAGGATCTGGAGAATAAGGGAGGAGTGGAGAACTGGATGAAGTAAAGGAGGTCCTGGGCATTGCTGGGGATGATGATATAGAAGAGAGGTGGCCAGGTGGGCTTATACCGCAGCCACTAGTGGGTGGAAAGAGTGATGAATGGTCTTGTGCAAGTGGTCTCAACCATCTTTTAAGAAGGGTGGTCACTGGCTCTGATGGCTAGAGGACTTAGTGCACAAGTCCTCACAGATTGTGTGTGTTCTTGGGGTCTACATGTATAGGAGAGTCAAAGAGAGAAGGAGATGCATGAGTCAAGAGAGACAGATATAATAAGAAGAAAATACTGGATTGGGTTGTTATTTCCTTCTCCAGGGGGATCTTCCTGACTCAGGGATTGAACCTGCATGTCTTGCGTCTCCTGGATAGGCAGGCAGATGGATTCTTTACCACTAGCACCACCTGGGAAGCTCACTAATAAGAAAAATGCATGGTGATTGAGAAAAAGGAAAGCAGGGATTGACCTTATGCTTTTTTTTTTTTTACAAAAAAGCATGTTTGAAACAGCTCTGAAAACAAAGATATGGCCCTTTTACCACCATCTAGATTAAAAGGTTACTTTCACTAGAATTTGTCTAGCAAGAATTTGTAACAAAGTGTTACATATGTTACTCAAAGTTTTAAAGTACAGTTAATGTCAAACTCTTCTATTTTGCTCATTACCAGTGAGAGCAAAATCTCAATTTATTGCTTTGCAATATGAAGACTGTGATATTTAATTTCACAGCAAATGGGTTTTCTATTTTCAGATAATATTCTCATTCTTCTATAGATATTTTCCTACTGAAGACTTTATAAAACCATGTTGCAATATGCTTTCCACAGTAGTCATGAAATGTGCTTCTTAAACTGAGTTGACATGTGGGAAAGAGTTGTAGAGGGATGAGGTCTCTCTGCTTTGCACAGTAGGTTTTGAGACTGCCTTTCAGAATACATAGATTTTGTGGATCAGCAACCTGGCTATTATATTTTGACTAATTAGTCAAAACTATAGCATTCACAAAAGTAAAGATCTATACACACCAAAGATTGGTTCATTGAAATACTACTTACTAGAACTGTTAGCATCTTTGCACATCTAAAAACCTTATCTAGTAACTATAATCAAAATAACTGACATTTGTAATAACCTCAGATATGCAGATGACACCACCCTTATGGCAGAAAGTGAAGAGGAACTAAAAAGCCTCTTGATGAAAGTGAAAGTGGAGAGTGAAAAAGTTGGCTTAAAGCTCAACATTCAGAAAATGAAGATCATGGCATTTGGTCCCATCACTTTATGGGAAATAGATGGGGAAACAGTGGAAACAGTGTCAGACTTTATTTTTTTCGGCTCTAAAATCACTGCAGATGGTGACTGCAGCCATGAAATTAAAAGATGCTTACTCCTTGGAAGGAAAGTTATGACCAACCTAGATAGCATATTCAAAAGCAGAGACATTACTTTGCCAACAAAGGTTCGTCTAGTCAAGGCTATGGTTTTTCCTGTGGTCATGTATGGATGTGAGAGCTGGACTGTGAAGAAGGCTGAGCGCCGAAGAATTGATGCTTTTGAACTGTGGTGTTGGAGAAGACTCTTGAGAGTCCCTTGGACTGCAAGGAGATCCAACCAGTCCATTCTGAAGGAGATCAGCCCTGGGGTTTCTTTGGAAGGAATGATGCTGAAGCTGAAACTCTAGTACTTTGGCCACCTCATGCGAAGAGTTGACTCATTGGAAAAGACTCTGATGCTGGGAGGGATTGGGGGCAGGAGGAGAAGGGGACAACAGAAGATGAGATGGCTGGATGGCATCACTGACTTGATGGACCTTGAGTCTGGGTGAACTCTGGGAGTTGGTGATGGACAGGGAGGCCTGGCATGCTGCGATTCATGGGGTCGCAAAGAGTAGGACACGACTGAGTGACTGAACTGAACTGGGAGTTTCCTAGTGCTGCTATGTGTATTGTATCTTACTTGATCCTCAGAAAACCTTATGAGTTAGGTGGGATTATCTCTTTAGTTTTAGAGTAATCTGAGTTATCTACTTCAGATGACTAGCACTGTCATATTGCTAATGAGTTGAAGGATGGGAATTCCAACTCAACTTCTTTTGTGTTACATAGTTTCTTTTGAAATGTTAATAGAAATTAATGGGGGTATAATTTTATCATTAAGATTAACTGCAATATTTTTGAAATTGTTTTGATATGATGATATGGAAAATGTGTTAAAGTGAAATTATCCATTCTCTACTCTGACAAGCAACAGAACACTTGCTCCATTATTACATGCGAATTCAAGTCAGATTAGTGATAGAAAAGTCCCTAAGATGTCAGGCTTTCTTGGGCAGGCAATTGGCTTTTGGATATTTCCTTTTGTCTAAGTGCTGGGGCAAAAAACCAAATAACAAAACAAAGAGGATTTGGCAGCTTGTAGCAGCAGCAGCAGCAGAAATAATTTATCTGAGGCAGAGCAGTTACCCAGCATATTAAGTGAATTAATGTTCTCATTAACATTTGGGGACAGGTTCAATATGCTTATTGGTTGAACAAGGACCTTTGCTTTCCTCATATTTAGAGGAATAAAGACATTGACACCTGGCTTCCTGCAATAAAATTCCTAATAAAATATAATTTGCTCATTTAAAAAGATAAACTAAGTGAAGGTACAAAATATTACAATACTCAAATACATACACACAGTCTAATATTGTCCCATGTAAATAAACTCCCATATTTCAGCCTTTACAGCACACAGAATCCCACCCCAAACTCTATCTTCAGTATATATATAATAGGGTGCTATTAGCTTTCATGTAAAAACAGATAAAACTATACGCAGACACACAGATGTATAAACCTCCATAACACAGCTATATTTTAAAAACATTCACTACCATATCTATTTCCTAATGTCATTCACGTCCACCTGTTAATGTTGGATTGCAATTTTGGGGATATGTACCCCAACAATTCCCATACACATAGCAACATATTTAACTATTAATACAAACAGCAAAAATGCTGCTTCTGTTTCCCTCATCCATGCACTGATATAACAGGGTTTTTAATTCCTGTGTCTGTGAAATCGTCCTCTGCCTAGAAGCTGCTGATACTTGGTAATGCATTTCATGTAGCTAATTTTCTATTTTGCAAGCACAAATCTCACTTGATCCCTGCTAATCTAGAGGATGCTGTTATCAGGTAAGAAGAAAAAAAAAAATAACTAAATGAGTCTCCTCCATTTTTCATTCATTATGTTAGTCCATGTTCCTAAATAAACAGATTAAGTAGAGGAGTTTAGCAGAGTCTTGAAGGAGAATGAGGACACCAAAAAGCTTGTTTATTCTCTGGACCCATTGTGCACCAGGAAGAAAACATTATTTTAACAAAGCTCTTTTTGCAAAATTAGTTTTTGTAAGAACTAATGAAAAGACTTATGAAGAACATATGTAACGTATACATAAATTATAAGCATGCTAGTAATGTACTATCCAGCTTCAGTTCTATAACATGATCAATACTAATTCTGTGTTTTCTCAATCTCTCTCTTTTTTAAAAAACTCCTTTGATAGAAGAACTTAAAAACATTTTAACTCTGATCACACACCCACTCCCAATTTGTACTTTCTGTCCACTATTTCTGTCCTGTTAAACCCCTACATTTGACATTATTGTCATTTTTAATATTTTATAAGATAATTTTAGATTAGATTTATATATGTGTTAACAATTTAATTTGCTCATTTTTTCTTACCTTTATGATCACTTTCTTTAGGAGTTTCTTATTGGAAGTCTGGATATGCAATTCTAGGTTTAGTAATTTTGTCTCAACTATTTGAAGAGATTATTCCACTGTTTTCTGGCTTCTATTAGGGTTGAGAAGTTTGTTGCCAACCTTGTACGATCTTTCGTTTTCTCCTTGGCCACTTAATTGTCTTCTCTTTGGTCTTGATAGTCTGATAGTCTGTGTTTTCACTACAATATACCTAGATATGTACATGTGTGCTAAATTGCTTTAGTTATGTCTTTGTGATCCTGTGGACTGTAGCCAGTGAGGCTCCTCTGTCCATGGGACTTTCCAGGCAAGAATACTGGAGTGGGGATTCTCACAATTGTCTTCTTTTGATGGTTTCTTGCTTTGTTGTAAGTGTTTCCAATTCAATTCTTCTACTTTGCTGCTGTCCCCAGAAATGGTCTCTAGATTTCACTGTTGCTGTTCAGATTGGCTCTTAGGGAAACCTTTCCTTTAAATTTGCTGACTACTTACAGATCCTTTTTCAGCTTTGGTGGTAGGGTAAGGACCTGAGAGATTTCCATTTCTTCTTAGAGGTCTAGCCATACATTAAAAAGAATATAGTCTGTGACTCTGCCAAAAATGAATTTGCAAACTCTGATTTTAATTGATAATCTGCTCACTCTACTGATATTGAAAATCTCTCAGTAAGGTCTCTGCTTATAAAAAGGCTTTGATAAATATTTCAGGGGATATGACCATGGGAGCTTAGAGACTGATACAGAAACTAGGCCAGGCAGGCATTCTGAAGAATAAACATGGAGCCAACAAGCATATAGTCATCACTTCAGAAGACTGAAAATTGGTTTATACCTGCAGCAAGGAAAAACAAATGTCCAATTTATAATGAAAGTTGTTTTACACTTTTATTGTTAGAATATTATTATAACCCCTTTAATTAAGGCTTCTCTGATCTCCCCTAAGAACTACTCTTCTGCCAACCCTAGCTTAGCCCAGCTGCATTCTGTCTCTCCGAATGCATTTCAGTAGTCCTAGGCTAGTCAGTAAACTCCCTGAATTTGAGGGGTATTTTACATGTTTGTCTCATCATCCCAGTACTTGGCACATTGCCTGACAAATCATGGCTGATCGAAACGTATTTGCTGAATGAGTTAATTTTATGTTGAATTGTAACCATTTGCATGGTGAGTCCGGAGTCCCTACACTGGGTCTTATTTATCTTTATATTCTTTCAACACTTAGTGTTGTCTTAAATAAGACAGGCTTTGAAAAATAAAAGTGAGCTAGGTAAATGTTAAGTAAATATGTCTTTGAATGTCAATTAAATCCTATGCTTCCATTAGAGGTATTAATGCCTTTAAGTAAGTGAAAACAAAGTTTGCATTTTCATAAGTAGATATAACCATCTCATCTTGAATTTCCTGGTGAAGACTTATACTGAACCACTCTTATATGTGTGAACCCTTGTACTTTGTACCACAAATGATTATTTTCCCAAATATAAGGGTAAATAGAATTTGGGATTCTAAATTTCCTATTCTTCCTGCTTTTAATTGTTATAGATGATGCAAAGTGTCATAGAAGTTTTCCCTCATTTTTATGTGTCTGAAGAACTGGAGTGCCTATAGAAGGGAGCAAAAGGGAATACTGTGACATACGTCCTGAGGAATCTTTACTTACATTAAGGTTTTAAAAAAATTTTTGGGGGTACGATTGACTTACAATGTTGTGTTATTTTCAGGTGTACAGAAAAAGGAATCAGTTAAACATATACATATATCTACTGTTTTTAAGATTCTTTTCCCACATAGGTCATTATTGAGTACAGAGTAGAGTTCCCTGTGCTACACTTGCATTAAGTTTTAAGGAGAGTAACAATATGGTTTATTTGAGGAGGGCATGTTAAGTTAGAAAGAAATGTAGACTGAGTTTATAGTTGTTCATTTAATCATTCAAAAAATATTAGACTTCCTTTTGTATGGAAAGTCTGCTAGATTCACAACTGAACAGAACAAACTACACAAGATAGTTCTTCAGTAAATTCTGAGGCCATAAAATACCTGTTTTTCTCATTCAAGGAAATGCACTCGCCTTTGTAGATGGGCACTTAATCTCCTTGACTGCTTTAGGTGGAGGGTACCACCCAAGGGTGGGAGGAAACCACCCTAAAAATTATTTTTATTATTTTATTATGTTTAAATCCCTTGTTTGGAGTCACATGGTTACCTGTAGCCAACCTGTAGTTTTTCTTTGAGTTGCTGCATTCCGTGGTAAGTCTTGCTCTTTGGTATGGATGAGAACCTCTACTTCGACCTTGGACAGCTGGATAAATTTAATGCGGGTCTGTCTCTGGAAATAATAAATTGCTTTCGTCTCTAAACTGAAGTATAAGGCTTTCTCTGACAGATGAAGCCCACCAATTCTCATCCATTTGGAACTGAAAAAGAAGGAGCCTTGGATTACCCCAGAACTATTTGAGAAGGATCACAAAGATGGACCTTCTGTGTGTGTGAAACTTAATGGCCATTCCTAACAGCTTCAGTGTATTCCACCAGATGGTTTGCAGAGCAAGCCTACTTTGTTATCATTGATCTTTACTAGTTAGTGTTCAAAAAGGAACCAAGTGTCAACATGAAATATTCGTGTGTCCTATTTTAATGCTCTCTTTTGGACTGCAGAAAAAGCAAGGCTGCTGGAGATTTAAATACAGCAAAAATTTCATTTCCATCTAGGAGGAAAAAGAACTATGTTGTCCTGCATTTGGTCTCTAGGTCCAGATTTGAAGTGGAGACATTTGTAACTTACTTAAACTGACATCTATTTCATAAAGGTTTAGAGAACTCTGTTTATTATTTCATTTTTAAAATTTTATGTATTTTTAAACTTTTTATTTTATGTTGAGGTGTAGCTGATTAACAATGTTGTGGTAGTTTTGGCTGGACAAAGGGACTCATTCATAGACATATATGTATTCATTTTGCCCCTCTCTGTTTCTTAAATTGTACTAGGCAGTGTGCAAAAGGCAAGAGAGATTTGCAACACTGTCTCTGCACTCTGAAGCTTTCATCTCTGGTTCTAGATAGAAGAAATAGATAAAGCTAAATAATGGTTGTGCTACTTGCTAACCTAATCTGGGTTCTAGAAATTTTGGAGTGTTTTCTTTGGTACAGGTGATAGTGAAGGACCATAGGGTGCATCTGTTTCAGAAGAAAGAAAGATCTTGACAACAGTCTTTCAAATTCTGTCTGATTTTAAAGAGGAAATATTGTGGCTGAACCATGAGATAGATCTCGGAGGTGAACAAAGACTGCTTTTGCTGAAGTCATGTCATATACTATGACGGTCTGATTTGCCTTTGACTGAGCCCCCAGGACACCTTGGAGCAATGTGCTAAGTCTACAAGTAAGAGCTATCATTACTTTGTATTACCACAGAGAGAGATTCTTTTTTTTTTTTTGGTAGAAAAATCATGAAATATAGGAAAGGAGAAAACCAATAAAAATCACCTGAAATTCCACTGTCCAATGATAAAAATTGACTTTGCATTTTTTTTTTATTTTTATTCTAAACATAGATAAATAGTTATGACTTAAGTGTATCTTTCAGGTTTATTTTTATTTCATCTTATTCTATTATCTTTTCAGGAAACACCAGTTACCTGTATTTTGGATCTCTCATTTTGTTTTTTCTTACATATCTTCAATACTCTTCTTGCCATTTCCTTTAAAATTATATGAGATGCAATTTTTTGCTTCTAATTCAGTATAAATTTCTGCAATAATATTATTTTTCTCCTCAATTTTCTTCCTTAGCTCTGCATATTCCTTTCCACACATTCTGTTGTCTTTTATATTTGATCTTTTTTATTTTTAAATGAAGTCTCCATTCTTGTTATTTGTCTGAAGATCAAAGCAGTCTGTTGCCTAAGATACTTGTCATCTTTCAGAGAAAGGCCCGTGTTTGACTTCTGTTGTTTTTTTCCTGTATTAGTCTCATAACTGTTGCTCGATTCAATGTTGACTTAAAAATTACTTTTTCTTTGACTGCAGGTAATTTTTTCAACTCAGTGGAACCTTTGTTTGCTCCTGTTTTCTCCCACTCAAGACAATTATTTCTCAACTACACTCAGTCTTTCTTCTTCTATGCCTGGCAAATTTGGTTGGCTTTTCCTGGCTACAGAGTGTTCTTTATACTCAGTTGGAGAACAGATTCAAGTGTATTAACATTTCTCCTTGTCTATCCATCTCCCCAACACCCAGATTATACATGAAGTAATGGAGGTACAGAAAAGTCAGGTGGCAAGCCTTAGCTTACAGTCAGTGATTACTGTTTTCCTGATTGACTCTTATCCTGGAGTTTATGCTACAAAATCTACTGTGTCAGAAAGTTCGCAAAGACTTTGACCTCCTTGTTAAACTAGTCAGCCACCAAAGACAGATGACATATTGTGTAGATATTTAGTTGTTGTAGATCAGTTGTAGGACTGATGCTGTCTCTGTGATTGGATTTATAAATATAATGATTTAGACAAGGAAATGAGGATACCATAGATTTCTTATCATTTTCCAACCCTGTCCAGTGATTTCTCATGTTTTTATAGAATTCTAAAATACTTTCCTCGGCGTTTTTTAGCTTCCTGTCTAGTGTGGCATGCTATGACAAAGTAACATAGGCTGATGCCTTATAAACAACAGAAATTTCTCACTGTTCTGGAGGCTGAAAGGCTAAGATCAAGATTTGGTATCTAGTGAAGCCTTGCTTCTGGTTCAGAGATGGCTGACTTCTTTGTGTGCCCTCATATGATGGAAGGAGTGAGAGAATTGTCTGAGTTCTCTCTTACAAGGCCATTATCCCTTTCATGAGGGCTCCACTCTCATCACCTGATTATATACTAATACTATCACCATGGAGTTTAGGATTGTAGCACCTAGGAGGTTTGCTACATCAGAACTCATATTCAGTGTCAACTTTTGAATCAGTTATCTACTGCCATTATATAGTGCTGCATAACAGGCAAGGCAACAGATGACAGATGATTGGTGCTAGGAAATTTATCTCTAGTTGAGTAATTCAATAGCCAAAATATATTAAGCATCTCCTGGCCTTAAGTATTGTTTTAGACACTGAGACTGAACAAAACTGATGATGAAAGCTGTCAGGGAGGGGAGAAGAAGTTCTATGAATGGAAGATGGCACTCCTAGACAATGACAACTTTGCCAAGGAAAGCATAGTAATAATACTCATGAACAGTTGCTCAGGGACATCCCACCACTATTGTAGATACCGTCAACCTTTCCCTCACAGAGTCACACGGCAGATACTGTTCACATGGGAGACTTTCTCCTACACACCTTGATCTTGTTATGATCAAGATCTTCACTTAATGTCCTCTTTTTCACTCCAACTCAAGAAAATATGTAAAAAAGTGAGTAACTAAGGGTTATGAATATTATAGGACTAACTTTGAGCCTGTAACTTACAAGAAGTTAATCATGTAAAAATCTTATTTACATTTTTATTAGTGACACCTCCCTTGTGAACTGTCTCACTTCTCGTTGTAAAATGCCAGTTTGTTTCCTGGTTGGCAAGCACAATGATGGAAAAATGTTGTGTGATGAGACAAAGTCCAGATTTACTGACCTTCATTGATTCAAGACTCTCCATGGTGTCTTCTCTGCTTCACTCTTCCCCCAGTCTAATTATTCTACAGCTGGTTTACCAAACTGGTTGTAGGAACAACATATCACACAATTTCCTATTTTTAACCCATATATTTTCACAGGCTCTCTATAATGGGTACCTCTCTATAATGATCTACTCTCCTTTACTTTCTCCTACTTCATGGACTGGTCAACTGTTATAGTCTTTAAATAACCAGTTCAACTTCCCCCAAGAAGTCTCCCTTGTCTCTCCCAGTGTGATTCCTCCAAATCCTCCTCTGAGCTTTCAGAGCATCCTAAGGATCCTCTATTCTTACTACATAGTGCACTTCATATACTAGACTATGGGTGAGCTCAAATATCTTTCTTTTGTTTGAACTCTTATGAAGACAGGTCTCTCCAGAGGTCTTGATTTTATTGCTTTCCAGTTGAGGGTGCTGCTGATTTGATTATCTCCCAATTCTCCATCCAACCTTTTTCGTTTTTTGCTTAATTAAAAATGCTTAACATATAACTATTAAATTGTTAATAAGCAGAAATAAGTATGTCATTAATTTTAAAATATTTTATTCAGAGAATAGACTTGCTGTAAGATTTCAGTGGTAGCTGCACAATAATTAATGAATTTCATTTCCAGTGCTAAATACACCATAATTGGAGGCTGAGTTTATGTGGTAATTGCAATTAGGCCTAAAAGAGAGTATAGCTTTCTGGACTGCTATCATCTACTTTATTTTTGGCCACAGTCCATGGGGTTTCAAAGAGTTGCACACAACTAAGCGACCAAGCATGCACGTACTTATCTATTTTTGGTTTTCCTTTTGAAAAGCATCTCCTAAAAGTGAACTTTCTAGGAGGATGAGCTGGAGAGAACACTGCCACCCCTGGGCCACAGAATGCTTATAAGTTTGTGTTTGCCAAGGATTATAATGATTGGCTCTGATATAGTGAGGCACTTGCAGGCAGGCCTGGGTCTAAGGACCACCTTCATCTCTTGCTCCTCGGTGACTTTGAGTAAGCTGTTTCACCCCTCTGAACCCCTTTCCTTATCCAATAAAAAAATTTAAGACTACAACTAAATGAGATTTAGTGATCTGACACATAATAGATGTTCAGTATATTAATAATTGGTGCTCATATTATAATCTTTTCTACAACAGAGTTGAGGGTCTCTATACCAGTTGCAGACTAAGTGCTGAATACATTGAGATTCAGCCTGCCTCTTCAACTCCCCTATGACCAGCAGCCTGGCTCAAATGCTCCAACTTTGAACTGTTAGTCTTAAAACAACTTGTCACCCACTACCTTTTCGATCCATCACCTGCTGCTCCTGGGGTGTAAAATGAGAAGAGCCGTCATTTGCAAAGCCTGAATCACCGATGGACAGGACCCTTCTGGCCCCAGGGCTCTGGCCTCTGCCTGCTTGACCTCCCTTGGTTTCTCTGATACCTTGGCTTCCTAATATAATAAAAGAGCCCATTTTCAAAACCCCAGAACAAAGGCAGGCAGGCACAAGCTTCGCATCTTCCATTATTCATTTCCCCCCTGCTGTCTGGAATGGTGGTTGGATGCTGCAAACTCAAGAAGAGAGGAGACGTGTTTGGGGGTGGGAGTTCTGTGGTTTTAATTCCTACAGCTGCGTGCTGCAGAACCAACTGCTCGGCAATGTGTCCACTAATTACACGCCATATCCACCAGAGGAGCCTCGGCGCGTTCCAAACCCAAGCTCGCAGGCAGTCCCTGCCTTTCCAACTAATTGAAAGGCAGCTGAGGGGCCGGGCTGCTCATGCTGCCAGCCATAAAAGCCTTCTGGGATTTGTGTGTGCAGTTCTCACTGAGAGAGCCATTGTCTCAGTTCAGGACACTGCTTAGATTTAATTAATTCAGGGTTTCTTATCAAGTTGAAGTCGGGAAGGTTTTCAGGTCACCCTTTCTGGGAGGGCATTTTTGGTTTGTTGGGTAATGAGTTTCATAAATAAGAAATAGACGGAAATCCCTTTTGCTGTGAATCACAGTTAAGGTCCAGACTAAGGAAAACACTATTGAATTGGATTCCTCAGCTGACTGTATGGCTTTGTTTTCAGTTTTAGGAAAAAAGGTCAGATGAGACTCTCACAGCTTAATATTGTGGGTTTTTTCCAAAAAGGAACTTCCAGACTATGACCTAGAATTAGCACACATTCTCCATTTCCTTTTCATAAAATCTTTGATGTTCTGAGTGATAAATTGAGACTGTGATTCTGACTTATTAAAGGAAGATTGAATTAGTTTCCATAGGTTGAGTTGGGACCAGACTTAGCGGTCAGTGTACTAGTCTTTGGCGATTGACTATGACATATGGTTCTAGTTATAGATCACTTTTTAAATTTCTCAATTGTTTAATATCCTGTTAACTGAGAGCCTTTTATTCCTCATCCGAGATAAAGCTTAGAACACAAGTCTGACGTGAAAGAAAATAACCCTAGACTTGCACACTCTCCTGTAAATGACCTTTATGGGTCATTTCCTAATTTTGCTGAGGAGGAAGTTAAGTAACAGGCACTGACACCTGGAAGTGGACAGGGCAACACCTAGAGGAAGATTGGAGAAGGTTGCAGAGGGGTGACAGGCTCAGCCCTAGTTTTTTAACCTGCTCTCTGCTGCTCTTTAAATATCCAGATGTCTCTTGGCTTTCACTCATCTTCCAGAATCAATCAAATGATAGTCTAAGTAGATGTTTCTTACATTTGTAAATAGAAGCAGTAATTTAAAAAACAGTTATTGCTTTTTTCCCTGGTTTTTGTTTTGTTTTATTTGTGAAGAAGGTAGAGGGCTAACATTACAAATGGTTTGGGAACAAAATCAGATTGGGAACAACACCTTGCATGCCTTTAGGGAGGTCGTCACACTAATAATATACATGGGCCAAGTACTATTAAATCCCACAACTGAGATTTAGAAAGGTTGACGAGTTTCCCCAAGATCACACAGCTAGAGATCAGAAACCGTGGGCTTATTTACTTAGCTAACTGCTCCTGGTGTCAATAACCTGGTCCTCAGGTCCTTAGGCAGGTGCATCAGGGCACTTATCCTTGAGTTTCCTGGCTTCAGGGGATTCTTAGTTCCCTTCAAGGCTCTTGGTGTACAGGATTGAATCTTGCTTTACCCCAATCAGCTGAAGGAGACCTGTTCCCATTTTATTCCTGTTCACTCTGCGTTTGCTGCACTGGGCCCCACGGCTCTTTGCTCTTCTCCTGAAGAATGAAATTCTTCAGGTGACCTGACTTGGTATTTAATGCTACTACTGTTTCTGCTTCTCTTCTCCAAGGCCACCTTCTGGACACGGCCATTTTGAGATTTCTGTCATCCTAGATCCTGGTTTTGATTCTAGGAAAGGTTCCCACTTCCTGGTGATTCTTGTAATTTCCTGAAGTTTTCTTTCTGTTTCTATGTTTGTCACTTGCTATATTCCCTTCTTCTTTACAACTATGCAAACCCTGTCCTGGGCTTAGAAGAATCACTATGATCAAAGTAGCTCATTGCAAACAAAATAGATTTGTAAGAACATTGAATGAAATAAAAATTTCAATTAATTTGCAATCTATTTCATCAAAAGTTGCTTTTTTTTTTTCTCTGCTTATTTCAATCCATTGGAGCTTTGTTTTAACATGCCGAAATTACTGGACCAAAGGAAGAAAAAATACAACATTTTCAAGATGATCAAGTGATCTTTTGACCCCAGAAGTTTCAGGGTTTGTTGTATGTGGGCGGGAGAGTTGGGCTAGGTTTGGGTATTATGAAATATCACAAACCAGGGCTAGTTGTTTGGAGAAGATGAGGACTATCTCACTAATGGTACCCAATGCTTGAAACCCCGCTGAGCAGGGCATGAAATATTTACCATCTCCTTTTAGGTGAGACGGAAGAACCCTCATTAAAATTTCATATTTACATTTCCATCTGTCAACCTCCTTCCCAGTTTGTTCCATGTTCTCAAATTGTTCAAAGAACTTGTGCCTTCAGGGGATGAATTCTGAGGGAGGCTCTACCCTATGTCTGTTGAATTTTTCCTAGGCTGGAATGGTTGGGAAAAGCTTGAATATTTTTTGGATGGGACAGGGGGATTGATATTTGATATGTAACTTGAATCTTGCAGAAGGACCCACACATGCAGTGGCCTCTTGTATTACTGCCCTTAAAGACAGCAACCCCTTACTACCCAACTCAGGAACTTTAACTAACAAGGAAAAATGATAATGGATGCTGATATTATCAATTTTAAAATGCCTGCAATGCGGGAGACCTGGGTTTGATCCCTGGGTTGGGAAGATCCTCTGGAGAAGAAAAAGGCTACCCGCTCCAGTATTCTGTCCTGGAGAACTCCATGGACTGTATAGTTCATGGGATTGTAAAGAGTTGAACACAAACTGACTGACTTGCACACATATACTGTGTTTGCTAAATGTTTTTTGAATGAGATGACACAGTTTTCCATGGGAGTGATATCCTCTCCCACCCAAACCTGGAGCTTCCCTGGTTACACATGTTTATTATGATGGGCAATTTCTGGTGCATTGGTCTGTCTGTACCTACTCTAATCATATTCACACTTTAATATTTAATTATTCTATTTGTTTCAGGGATGCCTGACTCATATTCTTCATTAGTTTAGATTTTCTGCGTTTATTAAACACTCATTTAACAAATACTTGTTAATTACCTCTTAGGTATCAGGTGCTACACTGGGTGCTAGGAATACAAATAGAATCACATAGTTCTTACCCATGAGATTCTCTTTAAAGAGCTAAATAAGTAAATAGAAGGTCACAGACTTTGTGGTTCTGTGTGCATGTGTGTGTATCCATTTGTGCACCTGAAATGCCAAAACAGAGCCTAAGCTAGGCTGCACAGATGTGCTTGTCCTCAGGGGAAAGATGAGAAGAAAAAGAAGTCATTTTCAGTTGTGGTTTCATTTCCATGCCTCCTGCGTAAGCTGGTAAAGATGCTATAGGAGGGACCAAAGGACAGTTTTGGATGTTCCTATAGAGATAGAGATGGAATCAGAAAAGAAGCAAAGAGAAAGACAGTGACAGAGAATATGGGAAATAGAAAAATAGACGTGGAATTGGGAGGCAAGAGTGAGAAAATACAGATTCAGTGCTTTGCTTCTAAGGCTCTCACAATCTATGAGTAGAAAAACAACCAACTGAGCAGGAAAAAGGACAAGCAGAATAGCAATGTTAGCATAATTATAAAGGGAACTGTTGAAATGTAAGAGAAAATCTAACTCCCAAGTGTTATCACTTCTGACTTATTCTGTGGAGGTAATAACTTGTGACCTGGTCAATGAATTCTGCCCTGGTTGGTGGAGGTGCTGGCTAAGTCTTATACTTCCTGGCAGCGCCTCTGTCCCAGGGGCCTCATGTCTATGGCTGTGGGTAACTCCCAGGCCATCTGATCTGATAGCCCTTTCTGCAAATGAGGGCCTATGAGCAGGAATCCTGTACTTTACTTTAGTTCTAAAGTTGGAGGGTCTACTTTAAAAATCTTGTGGGTTTATTTTGTATCCATTTAATTCATGGTATTTTTATTTTTTGAAAACTTAGCTTGATGAGTTAGGAACAGGCAATGTCCTGGTTGACACATTCATTTAGAGAATGTTAACTTTCCCACCTGGAAATCAGGAACTTTGTTTCATTCTTTCTTAGTACTTGTTGAATCTATCTCTTTATTTTAATCTCTATTGCCAGTCCTTAAAGTCCTCTCTTTCCCTCCCTCCCCATTTCTCGTCTTTTATCCTCCCTCTCTTCCTTACTACCTTCCTTCTCTCCCTCCACCCCTTTTCACCAAGACTACAGAATCAGCATCCTCATTTGTTTTCTTGTCTTTAGTCTAATCACTCCATCATTCTTAGTCTGCTTTCTGTTTTGTGGCATCTCTGATGTCAAAGACAAAACTAAGTCCAAGACGAAATTAACACAGGCTGTGTATCATAAGCTTTTGGAGAGGGACCCATCTGCTATCACTTTTGTTTCAGCAGAGTTTCAAAGTTACAGCAAGGAGAGTCAGTTTTCTAGAGTAATAAGAGGAAACATGGAGACAATCTCTGATTTGCAAATGTTCTACTAAATTGAGAGTTTAAGATTTTCTCATTGCTCTTTGGTACATTTGACAATCTTTGGCTGCAAGGGGTCAAGCAAGCAGTTTATGGACATTTCACAAAATGAAGGACTGTTCACTAGTATAAGCAGAGGTTTTTCTGTGATGTGCTATTTCCTGAAACAAGAGGGAGTGAATGGGGAACTTTCTAGGGTAATGGTCCCTATGAGGCACTGACTGCTATGCAGGGCAGTTTCTCATGGCTAACTTCGTTCTTCAGTTCAGTTCAGTTCAGTTGCTCAGTCGTGTCCGACTCTTTGCAACCCCGTGAATCGCAGCATGCCAGGCCTCCCTGTCCATCACCAACTCCCAGAGTTCACTCAGACTCACGTCCATCAAGTCAGTGATGCCATCCAGCCATCTCATCCTCTGTCGTCCCCTTCTCCTGCCCCGAATCCCTCCCAGCATCAGAGTCTTTTCTAATGAGTCAACTCTTCGCATCAGGTGGCCAAAGTACTGGAGTTTCAGCTTTAGCATCATTCCTTCCAAAGAAATCCCAGGGCTGATCTCCTTCAGAATGGACTGGTTGGATCTCCTTGCAGTTCAAGGGACTCTCAAGAGTCTTCTCCAACACCACAGTTCAAAAGCATCAATTCTTCGGCGCTCAGCTTTCTTCACAGTCCAACGTCGTTCTTAGGCTTAACCTTCTTCAGTTACTTCCCTTAACCTTTAATAAAAGATCAATTACCTTGGCCTGATATATAGAGACTTCTTTAATTCTTGAATCTCATAAAGCAATTTATTAGCAGTCTATTACCACAAACACATGTAAACTCTCTTTCCTCTGGGACTTTACATATGTTTTTCCTTGTATCTGGAGCTTTCTGTCTTTCATCACTATTTCTACACCCACATGTATGTGTAAAACCACACACACAGACATACACTTATACACAGATATGCATTCTCTTCACCTGGCTAACTTTTACTTCCCCTTTGTGAGTCAGCTGAAATGTCTTTTTCTATGGGAAATGCGGTTGACTTCCTCTTTGTCCAGACTGCAGACCTTTTCTGCCCCAGTTGTTCCAGGTGTTCTTAGCATTACCGTCCTCATTATAATCATTAGTTGTTTACTCTGGGTCTCTCTTACTCTACATTCCTAAGAGTAGGGACTTAGAAACTGTGTCATCATCTTTATAGTCTCAGTGATCAGCACTTAGCAGGAGCTCGATGAGTATGGGTGAGTTGATTAAACCATTAATTAATTCTTGCTTGGAGTTTTCCTTTCACACTGATCTCTGTCTCAGAATATTACAAAAAGCTGGCTCAAAGGAAGTGAAGATTCAGGGATAAGGCCCCAGACCCCTGCTTTCTGCCAAACAGAACTTGTAATTTCAACAGCCCATATTGAAGTTCCTCACTAAGTAGCTTTTTATGGTATAACCAGCCCCTGTGTGTTGTGTTTTTAGTTTTGTTCCCCAGTGTCTGGTGATACTGCTTTTATTCACAAAGGCAGGCTTCAGCAGAAACAATTGAAGTCTCTTGTAGAGGAGGGTGGAGGTAGGTGCAGATGCCTAACAGACTCCTTTTCTAATTCATCTGTGTACTGTGTATGCCCACACCCCAATCCTGCAGCTGATTAATCATTAGGAATAGAAGCAGTCCAACTGTGAAGTGTCTGATCGCATTGCCTGAAACATCACAGCATGAGTTCAAATGTGCTTGTAGTTTGAGATTTGTTTCTCCTAACTTCTGGAGTAGAGAATCAATGCTTAGAATCATTTATTTTTTTTTCCCATGCAGGTTCTAGTGTGATCCTCTTTTCAACATTCTCTACTTAAATATTTAACAGCAAGTTTCCCTGGGTGCAGAGTAGGTGGCAAAACATATCACATGGAAGAAAGGAAACAAAGAAAACTAGTTGTGTTCTCAAGTTTCTCTCTCATGACTGGTAGCTGGTCAACTTCTAAAGTGTAGAGGCTCACATGAATTTTGTATTTACTTTTGACCTTCAGTATATCAGAAAATACTGTTTTATAAACTATTTGAGTACAAATGAAATATTAGCTAACCAAATTCAACAGCATGTTAAAAAATACATCAGGTTGATTTCAGGAATGTAAGAAAACTAGCCTTAGGAGAATCTATCAATATAACTCATCACATTAATAGACCAAAGGAAAAAAAGATGTGATTATTTCAAGAGATGCAAAACAAAACAGCTTTTGATAAAGTTCCAGACTTGTGATAAAAATATTTAGAAAATTCTGATTAAGATAATTTTCTTAACTTGGCAAAATCCATGTACAAACAGCTTACAAAATATGTCTTACATGACATACTGCTTTTAAGGCCAGTTCAAAAATAAGACCAGAATGCCTGTTATTGCCATGATTATTTACCATAGCAATGCCTGGATAAATAAATGAGAGGTGAAAAAGTAAAAGATAAGAAATTGGAAAGGGAGAGACAAAATTTACTCCTTGGAGATGATATATTTATCTGCACTGATAACCCAGTAGATTATTCTGACAGAACGGAGGACAAAACAGAGAATTCTGAAAGTTTACTAGATTCAAGATGTATTAAAAATAATCAATGGCATTCCTCCAGCCCCCAAGTCATCATCACATAATCAGTCACAAAAAACATTCTCAATAAAGAGCAAAACAACAATAATTTACAGATTCATCATTTTCTTTGCAGAGAAAAAAATAAGGAGTGTTTAGTAAGGCTTGAATAAATATATACTGGATTCATGATAGAAAGCCCTGGTCCTGTAATGATGTCTCTCAGAATTAGGTTATACATTCAATGTAATACTAGCAAAAATTCCAAGAGGAATATTTGAGTAGAAACATCCTAAAATTACTTCTGTTATGGAACCAAACTTGGGTCCATTCATCCACATGAAGCAAAGCCAATATACTGAGATTGAGCTGTGGTGAAGGAAAGTACAGTGTTTATTTTCAGGCACCATACAAGGAGTCTGGGACAGCTAATGCTCAAAAGCCTCAATTTGCCTATGGATTTTAGGAAAGCATTTTTAAAGGCCAGGTGAGGGAGAGGAGTTGCAGGGTGTGTAGTCAGCTTGTGCACAGTTCTCTGATCGGTTGATGGTGAAGTGACAGGGTGGTATTACATGTTTTTCCCTTGCTCCTTAGAAGAAAAACTATGACAAACCTAGATAGTGCATTAAAAAGCTGAGACATCAGTTAGCAGACAAAGGTCTGTATAGTCAAAGCTATGGCTTTTTCTGTAGTCTTGTACCGATGTGAGAGTTGCACCATAAAGAAGGCTGAGTGCCAAATAGTTGATGCTTTCAAACTGTGGTGTTGGAGAAGACTCTTGAGAGTCTCTTGGACAGCAAGGAGATTAAACCAGTCAATCCTAAAAGAAATCAACCCTGAGTATTCATTGGAAGGATGGATGCTGAAGCTTCAGTAATTTGGCCACTTGATATGAAGAGCTGACTCATTTGAAAGGGCCCTGATGCTGGGAAAGATTTAGGACAGGAGAAGAAGGGGATGATGGAGGGTGAGATGGTTGGATGGCATCACTGACTCAATGGGCATGAGTTTGAGCAAGCTCTGGGAGACAGTGAAGGACAGGAAAGTCTGACGTGCTCCAGTCCATGGGGTTGCAAAGAGTCAGACATGACTGAGCTACTGAAAAACAATATAATCCTTAGCCTCCATTAGGTCAGGGAGTTTTGTGCTCCGGATCATCAAGAAGTTAATGTCTTCCATTTGGTGGGGGTTTTAGCCTCTATAAAACAACTCAGGAAATGTGCATTGGATACTGTTATATAGGCACTACAGAGAGGAGATAAAGCAGAGACTGTGGGGGAGGAGTCTATCCCAGGAAGGCCCCTTAGCGTCCTACTTAGTTACACTTCTATGTGAGAGTAAACATTCACAAACAGGTCAGTTATTGAAGAGAATAACAAAGTACAGACTTGCTATACCAGATATGAAAGCAGACTATAAGTTATTGTGATAAAAACAGTGCATAAAAGTGCAGAGGAAGAAAAATGCTTCAGTGGGAAAATAGAGATAACAAAAGACTCCAGGGTCCACAGAAGCTTCCTGTATGATAAATGTGGCATCAAAAATCAGGAGTAGGTTGGCGTGCTATTGTGATTTACAGATGTGTCATACGTATTTGGTCTTCATCTATGTCTCCTGATTCATAGCTCTCCAAACCCTTGGAATTTCCTGAGTTTTGACAGTAATAAAAAGTGTCCTTGTTTTGTTAATAAGATGACCTTCAGAAAGTACCTGAACTTGAGGGTTGGTTGCCAGGAGAATAAACCAGGTTGTTAGATGGGTGGAAATTTCAGTCCCACCCCGTGGCCTCTGGAAGAAAAGAAGAGCTGAAGGTTGCATCAGTCACTAATGACCAATGATGTAATCAGCCTTGCCTGTATAATGAAGCCACCATGAAAACCCAATAGACTGGATTCCGAGAGCCTCTGGCTTTGTGGATGTGTGGAGGTTTGGGCAGAGTGATGCACACAGAGAGAGCAAGAAAACTCTCTGCCTTTGTGCCTTTTCCCCATACCTTCCCCCAGCATCTCTTCTATCTGACTTATATCCTTTTTTTTTTTAAATTAAATAAACCAGTGACCTTGTAAGTAAAATGTTTCTCTAAATTCTGTGAGCAGTGCTAACAAATTACTCCAACCAGAGGAGGAGGTTCTGATTTATATCCAGTTGGCAAGAGATCTACAGGTAACAACCTGAACTTGTGACTGGTGTTAAAATTGCAAAAGGAGATGGTGGGAACCTCCAACCTGTAGCAAGTCGGTCAGAAGCACAGGTTAACAACCCGGCTTGCAACTGGCACCTGAAGTTGGTGGGGGCAGTTCTGAAGGACTGAACCCTTAACCTGTAGGATCTGATACTATCTTCAGGTACATAGACTCAGAATTGACTTGAATTCGTGGCTCAGATGATAAAGAATTTGCCTGCAATGCAGGAGACCTGGGTTTGATCCCTGGGTGGGGAAGAGCCCCTAGAGAAGGAAATGGCAACTCACTCCAGTATTTTTGCCTGGGAAATCCCATGGACAGAGGAACCTGGTGGGCTACAGTCCATGGGGTCACAAAGAGTCAGACATGACTGAGCAATTAACACTTTCACTTGTTAGTGTCTAAATCATGGCTTGTTGGTGTGGGAAAGCCCTTCCTCCACACACTGAAGTTGGTGATCAGAACAGCAGAAGAGTCAGGTGAGAGAAAATAAGCTCACTTCACAGAGAAAAGTAGTCATTCCATATAGCAAGATGAGGGCTTCCCTGGTGGCTCAGATGGTAAAAAAGCCACCTGCAATGTGGGAGACCTGGGTTCGATCCCTGGGTTAGGAAGATCCCCTGGAGAAGGGAAAGGCTACCCACTCCAGTATTCTGGCTTGGAGATTTCCATGGATGGTATGGTCCATGGGATCACAAAGAGTCGGACACTACTGAGCAATTTTCACATTCACTTTCTTTTCATACCAAGATGAACTACATGGAGATTAAAGTCCGTGTGTGGAAGGTAAAACTATAACACTGAAAGAACCCCTTCATGATATTGGAATGACTCTCAAAGCACACAAGCCATAAAGTGAAAGATTTATAGACTTTTCCATGTCGATCATAAGGAATTGCGTTTAATAAAAGTCACCAGAGACACTGGTATTAAATTGTTTAATAAAGACACCAGAAGGCATTTGCATGATCTTAAATGTCTGGGAGAAGACATTTGCATGATCCGAAAACAATGCAGAACTCAACCTAAGAATGGTTGAACCTTCAATACAAAGAATGGCCAAAAATTAACAAAAAAAAGATGGGGGACCCACTAGAAGAAAAATAGGCATAGGATATGAGTCAGTGAGTGAATGAGGGAGAAATTTGGAGTGATACCATGAAAAGAGATGGATGCCAAATAATAATTAAGCCATATTAGTAATTAAATAAATGCAAATAAAAAAATACCACTTTGCCTTTATCAGACTGCTAAAAATCAGAAATGTGGCTAATTTCAAATACTGTGGGAAGGTAGGGAAGCAGAAGGACCCTTAACACACAGCCAGGGAGAGGGTATAATGATACAGTAACCGTGGAGTCCAAAATCACGGCAATAAGTGGACTAAGTAGATAATAGTCTATGACCCAGAAATCCCACTTCAGAGAAACTCAGGTTCCCAGAGGGTTGTGTTTGAAGGTGTTCATTATAGTATTCTTTGTTGAAAGCAAGGAGTTAGAGGCAACCCAAGTGTGCATTACCAGGGGCATGGTTTGGTAAAATATCATGAATACAAATGATGGCTTATGTTTGCAAGAATATTTTGTGAACGAGATGCACAGATGATAACACAAATACATTTAAAAGCAGTATTAAGCAACAAAAATAAGAAACTGAATGAGATTCATTGTGTATTAAACAGCGTTTTTCATTTCAAAAGGAACATAATTATCCATTGACATGTATGACTGTATGTTGGGTTTGAACATGTAGGGAGTTAGAAGCTGGATCAAAAATAGATGAAAATATTTACTTAAAATTAAAATAAAAAGGCTTTTCCTGACCTAAAGATGGTAGTGTGCCATGAACTAATAAAAACAAAACAAAACAAAAACAAATAGACAAAAAAGCTTGAGCAGAATTTATACATGATTCTGGACATAACACCCAGTTGTGGATATAACTGGTGATGGAAGTAAAGTCTTATGCTGTAAAGAAATATATTGAATAGGAACCTGGAATGTTAGGTCCATGAATCCAGGTAAATTGGGAGTGGACTTCCATGGTGGCTCAGGGTTTAAAGCATCTGCCTGCAATGCAGGAGACTTGGGTTCGATCCCTGGGTTGGGAAGATCCCCTGGAGAAGGAAATGGCAACCCACTCCAGTATTCCTGCCTGGAGAATCCCATGGATGGAGGATCCTGGTGGGCTACAGTCCACGGGGTCGCAAAGAGTCGGACACGACTGAGCGACTTCACTCACTCACTCACTCACTCACAAACAGGAGAGATGGCAAGAGTGAACATTGACATTTTAGGAATCAGTGAACTAAAATGGACTGGAATGGATGATTTTAATTTAGATGACCATTATATCTACTACTGTGGGCAAGAATCCCTTAGAAGAAATGGGGTAGCCCTCATAGTCAACCAAAGAGTTCAAGATGCCATACTTGGGTGCAGTCTCAAAAACGACAGAATGATCTCTGTTCATTTCCAAGGCAAACCATTCAATATTACAGTAATCCAAGTCTATGCCCCAACCAGTAATGCTGAAGAAGTTGAAGTTGAATGATTCTATGAAGACCTACAAGACCTTCTAGAACTAACACCAAAAAACAGATGTTCTTTTCATCATAGGGAACTGGAATGCAAAAGTAGGAAGTCAAGAGATAGCTGGAGTAACATGCATATGCTAAATAATTGCCTAGGGTATAGTCTTAAAGTAACTACAAGCTTTTGAGATAGATGCTGCTGTTTTGCACAGATTTGTGTTCCTACTTCTCTTTGGTTGGTGGTTTCACTGTACACCCCTCCTTTTACTTGGATATATATAAAAAAATGGTGCAAGTTATATGTTCACCAATTTATGAAACAGGTTGTGATATAGGCCAAATTCTTGAATTCATTTAGTAATTAAAAATAAATGTGCATTTTTAGTTTATTGCTGCCAATGTAAATTGAAAAATAAAAAGAAAAAACAAAAGTATAAAATTAGTAAACATTCTAGAATGATACTATATAACAAATGACAAAATCACTGTAACAGAAGTGTGTCAAATCCTATCTATGTGCTTATATCAGGGGTTCTCAGCTTCCATTTCCTGTAAAATATTTTACATCTTACAACTCATCATTTTATAATATATGATTTCCCATGTTTCTCAATGACCCAGCTATCTGGAGGAATTTATACGTTGTGGCCCAGGCCGTGACATAACTGGCTGGTGCACCAACTGATGGCAGGGACAGCGGTTTTGAATACATTTTTCACAAGCACCTTAGCAGTCTTTAGTTGCTAGTTTCTGAGAACGTTTTGTTTAAATCACTGAACATCCTGAGCAATGTGCTTAAAAGTAAAGTATTAGTTATATAATGCCTGAAAAGGGCCAGGAAAAGAAACATGGGTTATGGTTAGTCAAGTCAGATTTTACCAGGTATCCAGGTTGGAAATCTGCTTATAACCTATTTATTAGATGAGATGATGGCAGAACCTGGAATACAAAGTGGAGGTCTCTATAGTAAAGTTGCAGGATATAAAATCAACACACAGAAATCCCTTGCATTCCTATACACTAATAATGAGAAAACTGAAAGAGAAATTAAGGAAACAATTCCATTCACCATTGCAACAGAAAGAATAAAATACTTAGGAATATATCTACCTAAAGAAACTAAAGACCTATATATAAAAAACTATAAAACACTGGTGAAAGAAATCAAAGAGGACACTAATAGATGGAGAAATATACCATGTTCATGGATTGGAAGAATCAATATAGTGAAAATGAGTATACTACCCAAAGCAATTTATAGATTCAATGCAATCCCTATCAAGCTACCAACAGTATTCTTCACAGAGCTAGAACAAATAATTTCACAATTTGTATGGAAATACAAAAAACCTCGAATAGCCAAAGCGATCTTGAGAAAGAAGAATGGAACTGGAGGAATCAACCTACCTGACTTCAGGCTCTACTACAAAGCCACAGTCATCAAGACAGTATGGTACTGGCACAAAGACAGAAATACAGATCAGTGGAACAAAATAGAAAGCCCAGAGATAAATGCATGCACATATGGACACCTTATCTTTGACAAAGGAGGCAAGAATATACAATGGATTAAAAACAATCTCTTTAACAAGTGGTGCTGGGAAAACTGGTCATCCACCTGTAAAAGAATGAAGCTAGAGCACTTTCTAACACCATACACAAAAATAAACTCAAAATGATTAAAGATATAAATGTAAGACCAGAAACTATAAAACTCCTAGAGGAGAACATAGGCAAAACACTCTCCGACATACATCACAGCAGGATCCTCTATGACCCATTTCCCAGAATATTGGAAATAAAAGCAAAAATAAACAAATGGGACCTAATTAAACTTAAAAGCTTCTGCACAACAAAGGAAACTATAAGCAAGGTGAAAAGGCAGCCTTCAGAATGGGAGAAAATAATAGCAAATGAAGCAACGGACAAACAACTAATCTCAAAAATATACAAGCAACTCCTACAGCTCAACTCCAGAAAAATAAATGACCCAATCAAAAAATGGGCCAAAGAACTAAATAGACATTTCTCCAAAGAAGACATACAGATGGCTAACAAACACATGAAAAGATGCTCAACATCACTCATTATCAGAGAAATGCAAATCAAAACCACTATGAGGTACCATTTCACGCCAGTCAGAATGGCTGCGATCCAAAAGTCTACAAGCAATAAATGCTGGAGAGGGTGTGGAGAAAAAGGAAGCCTCTTACGCTGTTGGTGGGAATGCAAACTAGTACAGCCACTATGGAGAACAGTGTGGAGATTCCTTAAAAAACTGGAAATAGAACTGCCTTATGATCCAGCAATCCCATTGCTGGGCATACACACTGAGGAAACCAGAATTGAAAGAGACATGTGTACCCCAATGTTCATTGCAGCACTGTTTATAATAGCCAGGACATGGAAGCAACCTAGATGTCCATCAGCAGATGAATGGATAAGAAAGCAGTGGTACATATACACAATGGAGTATTACTCAGCCATTAAAAAGAATACATTTGAATCAGTTCTAATGAGGTGGATGAAACTGGAGCCTATTATACAGTGAAGTAAGCTAGAAAGAAAAACACCAATACAGTATACTAACGCATATATATGGAATTTAAAACGATGGTAACAATAACCCTGTATATGAGACAGCAAAAGAGACACTGATGTATAGAACAGTCTTTTGGACTCTGTGGGAGAGGGAGAGGGTGGAATGATTTGGGAGAATGGCATTGAAATACATATAATATCATATATGGAACGAGTCGCCAGTCCAGGTTTGATGCACGATACTGGATGCTTGGGGCTGGTGCACTGGGACGACCCAGAGGGATGGTATGGGGAGGGAGGAGGGAGGAGGGTTCAGGATGGGGAACACATGTATACCTGTGGCGGATTCATTTCGATATTTGGCAAAACCAATACAATATTGTAAAGTTTAAAAATAAAATAAAATAAAAAACAAACAAAGTGGAGGTCTACCAATCCTAGTCAGCCTTATTTTAATACAATCACTAGTAATACCATCTCATAAATAAATATAAAATCCAGATGGGGTAGAATGGTGAAGCAGTAGGAGCAAATTAGGACTATCCTGAGCAAGGTGGAAGAAATGATATCAGTAATCTTTTGGGTAAAAGGAATTATTTTCTGGAAAGAAGTACGTGCTAGCATACATAGTTAGCAAACTGTCCTTTATCTAAGCTAATGGAGATGTGTCTTAATGTGGGTAAGATTAAACTGCCAGCAGTTAACCAGTTTTTGCTATCATGGTCACATCTGACTCTTATGTTTAAGTACCTAGGAGTTTATTTGTCCATGCATTCAAAAAGTTTTTACTGAGTACATAGTGTAAGTGGCCCTATCCGGGGTAGTCTTCTAGTTTGGAGAGAGGAGTCCAGACCTTCTTCCCTCTCTGACTCTTAAGTTCTGGCCATACATGCAAACATTCCCTATGTTTTAGGACAACAAACACACATGTGAGTCATGCAATAAAAATAATGGTGATCAAGAGTCATCATTTGAAGGAAGTCAAGTCCTGGAATGTGTCAGCACTGGAAAAAGGAGTGGAAGAAATCTTTCAACAGAGTCTGGAAATCAGCAATATGACTGGCCATACTGCTTGAAAAAAAAATGCAGTCATTTAAGATTTTACCATGTGTCCAAGTTGGAAATCTGTTTATAATTCCACCATATGAGACAACTGCTACACAACTGAGATATCTTGAATATATATGCAAAATATAAAAATCCCAAAGAAGAATTGAATAACTTTTTAAAGAGGATTCAAGAAAAACATCACCAAGACAGTTTCTTTCTTTCTTTTTTTTAAAAGATTTTTTGATGTGCACTATTTTTCAAAGTCTTCATTGAATTTATCGCAATATTGCTTCTGTTTTATGTTTTAGTTTTTTGGCCCTAAGGCATGTAGGATCTTAGCTCTCTGACCAGGGATTGAACCCACATCTGCATTGGAAGGCAAGTCTTAACCACTTGACTACCAGGGAAGTCCAGAGATAATTCTTTCCTTGAAGGAACAAGAGAGTCATGATAGATGGACCCCAAGGATGAGATGTTCTATACAGAGAGAGCAGCATATGTGAAACCTCTTGTAATTTCATGATAAGCTAAAAAAGCAGAAACTGAAATTTCACAGTGCACAAATTATGTGTACTAAGGACTAAAAGACAATGTGGGAAAATGGAAATTGTTTAGATTTAGAATTGTCAAACTTTTGTTACTGCTAAGAAAATAACAATCTGAAGAAATTATTTCGGTTGAATTGAATTCTTAAAAAGAATAATTTTTCAGTTGAACTTTTCTCTGTTTTGGTCATTGTGCTCCCAATGAATAACCATACTGACACAATCATAATATGATTATAATAATTGAGGTCAACATATTCCTTAGCAAATAATTGTTTTTCTGAGTTTAAGTAGGACTTTTCTCTAAATATGAAAGGCATGAACTCTTATTAATGATCTGCTTTTTCATAATTTCATTACTTTCATCCTACTGAGTGCCTTGAGGGAGCTTTCATCAATGCAAGGTTTAATTTTAGTTCAACCAAGCTCAGTGCCTTTGTGTTTACAACTGATAAGTGCTCTGTAAAAATAGGTGGAAACTGGTAGGGGATGTCACTGTTGTTTTAAAAAGCAAGGATTAATTTGTCTTTCACGGAAAAGGTAATTCTCCTTGACTGTGACATGTATTATTGGGTCCAGAATCATTATGTCTTTTCCTTTCCATTCTATTCTTCTTGGATCTACTTTGAGTGGTCTGGACAACCACATCCATGAGAAGTTCAAGCCACAAGTCAGGTGCAAGGGTATTCTTAGCATATTTAAACATTGATAACTGAGTTGTTCTGGATAACTTTAATTGCCATTATTTAGTTTTCCTCCCAAGTAAGAGTTCCATTGTGACATCTCCTTGGCTTTATTGATTGCAACTAGGATTGCAATGCCGTTTTCAATTTCAGACCTGTAGTTTGGTTTAAAGAGTAGTTGAGGAGTTGGGAGATTGGGAATTAATCTCAGATCACTTATTTTGATGTGACACCTGAAGCAAGCTTCTTCTCTTTTGGGACTCAGATTCCTTTGTGAAAAATGAAATCATGTAATACCCCCAGGGTGTTGGAAAGGATCAAATAAGATGATGCTTGTGAACAACTTTCTAAGAGTATAAAGCACTGGACAACTTTGAATGGGTTTTTATGTTTACGAAGAAGCTAATTCTTACATAGAGGTATAAAATTGATTCATTTAAATATGTGGTTTTGAGCAGCGGTTTCTTACATAACTAAACTTAATTTACTTAATTCTCTTCAAGTTGAAAACATAATATACGAGAGTTTCTACCACCATAATCCAGTTGTAATTACTTTTTATTATGTTTTTATTATCATAATCAATCTAGTATCAATATTTTATGACAAAGATGTATATATTCATTTCAAGAGCAGACATTTGGAAGCCAGGATGATATGCCTAATCATAGTAATATGTATTATTTGTAGTACTTATTATGTGTCACTGTGATAAGTGCTGTATATGAACTAGCTAATTGAATATTGAGGGTGATCTCATGAGGTAGAGCCAATCTAGATCCATTTACACATGAATAAACTAAGATTCCCCAGGTGGTACTAGTGGTAAAGAACTTGTCTGCCAATGCAGGAGACATAAGAGACGTGAGTTTGATCCCTGGGTCAGGAAGATCTGCTGGAGGAAAGCATAGCAACCCACTCCAGTATTCTTATCTGGAGAATCCTATCGATAGAGGCGGCTGGTGGGTTACAGTCCATAGAGAAGCAAAGAGTCGAACACAACTAAGGTGACTTAGCATGCACACGCATGCAAACTAAAATCCAGAGAGGTTCAGTAGGTTATTAACCAACACTGGATCACCAGAGCTCCTTAGAGAGGTGGTACTGTGTGGACCGTAGACCTGAGTTTAAATCTCATCACTACTAATTAGCTCAGTGATTTTGTGTGAGTCACCTCAAAGGTGTGAGCCTCCTCAAACGTGTTAGCCTCCTCAAACATGTGAGCCTCATTATTTCCTTTTGTATTGAAATAAATAAATGTGAATATTAATGTTCAGCAATTGATCCTGGTAAAGATCAGATACAATTTGTGAAGTGCTTCTTACAGCACATTATAAACATTCAATGAAAGGCAGTTGCTATTAACATTATGATTACTATTATTGTTATTATTTTAATGATACCTTTTGTATTTACAAGGTCTCTGATTTCAAGGTGTTTAGGTTATTGCGTGTGTTTTCCCTTAACCTACACTCCTCACTGCTGAGCATAGTAAAAGTGTCAGTAGCCTTAGTTCCCAATCATTGGCCTTGCTTTACTTTGTCGGTCATCAGCCTACTTACCCTCTATATGGCCAGGCCACTGGGGTTGGCTATTCTATTGCTATTTGTACACCCTCTTCTGGACCTGGTCCTGCTTCACCTACACCCCGCTCACAGGACAGACCTTCCTTCATACTTGCCCCAGACTGCAGCTAGGGATTGTTCTAGCTGGGGTGGTGAAGGGCGTGTCCCTCTACTAGTTTCCCTGGTAACTAACGAGCCAATCAGATGTGATTCCCCTATAACTGGCAACCCCCAAACCCACCCCCAGCGAAGACTGCTGCCTCATCCTGCCCACTGACATCTGTCTGCCACACCCAGTGGGGTGGTGTCGCTCCAGGACCTTGCTTCAGAGGTATAACATCCCATATCCATTAAACTCCTGGCGTCTCTGTTGCTGATTTCAGGCTCTGTCCTTGGTCTTAAAGCTGTGCGAGTGCAGGGCTGGGCAAGCACACAGCGTGTAGGCCTGTGTGATGCAGCCCGGCACCCTCATTCCCACTCTCACCGTCCCCTTGGGCCTGATGCAGGCCTGTTGCATAGGTGAGGCTTTGGCCCTCTCTTAACAGTGATTCTGGCTCTTCTTCGAGGTTTAACTGCCTTAGGCTGCTCTGGAGGACCTTTCTTGCTCTTACCCAGGCACATAGTGACTCCCCTCATCCTTCTGTTTCGTGTTGCGCTTCCTGGAAGTTCCTTATAATGTGATGTGGGATAGTCAGAGAAGGGAGGGATAAATCTCTCGAGGAGGTCTCTTTTGGTGTCAGAATTAATGGATGCTTTTGGTGAACCAGACCCAGCAGACATAAGGCATATCTTCTTTGTTGAGCCACTGTCCACAGATTAGAAGAGTAGTAAGAATATAGTTGACCATCATTTGATATTTGAAGAATGCATGAATCTTCCAAGTTTATCTTCATAACAACTCCACTCAAGAGTAGATATTATCCATACTGTAATAAAATGTGCAAACTGAAGCTCAGAATCTTTAACTCACGTGTCTACAGCCACTGGGTAGCTGTTTAAGTCAGGATTCTAACCTAACCAGTGTGACTCCACTGTCTGCCATTCTATCACTATGAGATATAGTGTCCCAGACACTTTGGGTCTCTAAAGAGTCCATACCTGCTAGGAGCATAAGAAATGGCCTTGTTTAGAAAAGTCAGATTGGACTATGCCACTGTGTGCAAGAGGCAAGCTGTGCTCTGTTTTGTTTTTAATTTTCATTCAATATTGGAATATAGTTGATTTACAATGTTGTGTTAGTTTTGGGGATACAGCAAAGTGATTCTGTTTTATCAATACATACATATATCTATTTTTTTCAGATTCTTTTCTCATATAAGTTATTACAGAATATTGAGTAGAGTTCCCTGTTCTGAACAGTAGAGTTGTGTCCTGCTTTCTGCTATGCTGGGTACTTTCTTACTTCGTATCTCATCATGGTTCTATTAGTGCTTTGGTCATGATAGTATATTAACCAGAGATCATTTTGTTACCAAATAGTCTCCATCCCTAGTGTATGAATATGAAATTAAAGTTGACATTCCCCAGCATCAGGAGGTTGTAGACCTCCATTAAAAATTTAGATGTCAGCCCACAGGCAACTTGAAATATTTAAATAGCTTGCCCTAATTCTGTTCCTAAACCCGGTTGACCTTTTGCAGTGTGACTGGAAGTCAATGAAAAAGACGACTAGGCTTCAAGACTTTGTTTTATCTAGTCTTGGCCTATCTCTTAGCTTATCCCTGGCTCACTCTATTTATAACTTTTTAATATTTTGAATTTGTTTCCTGTTTTTGATGATAAATTTAGCTTGTCTTCCCCCACCGCCCCCCCCCCCCCCCCGCCACCCCCGCCCCGTCCCTGCCCCGCCAGCCATGTAACTTACAGGGTCTCAGTTGCCTGACCAGGGATTGAACCTGGGCCACTGCAGTGAAAGTATGGGGTCTTATCCACTAGGCTACCAGGAACTTTCCTGGCTTGTCTGTTTTTAACACTCAGCATTACTTGAAATACTCTTTATTGTATCTTTTGGCTCCTCTTCCATTCATTCACTCATGTGGAGTTTAGAAAACTCAGTCTGCAGATCTGAATCTTGATCTTGCTCCTGTGTGACTATGGGAAGTTTCTTAGTCTCGCTGGACTTATTGCTTTATTTTTAAAGTGGTGATAATGGTATTACCTGTCTCATAGGTTATTCGAGGATTAAATGAATTAATACATAAAAATTGCTTAGAATACTGTCAAATAATGAGGGCTATATAAGTTTGCTATTTATTATTATGATTAATTCCTTCACTATTTATTTATTGGGCAAATTATAAACCAGACACTATGCTATACACTGGTTTATATACACTAACCCTCTTGGATCTCAGAGTTTATTAATGGGGAAAGCATACTTTTAAACAAGAGCTGATAGTACAGTTCATGAGGTATAGGGCAAGGAATTACAGAGAACTATGACGGTGCAAGTCAGCAGCCTTACTAAGAGCATGAATTAGGGGATCAGGGAAATATTCAAGAAAAGATATTTTGGGGCTGAGTCTGCAAAATTAAGCAGATAGTACTTTAACTTTTTCTGGAACTGAGAAAGTATTCAAATAGAAGCTCATGTGTCATAGGTCTGAATATGTGAATGTTTAAATCAAACTAACAAACTAGGTAATCAACTAAGTTTTATCTTTCCTGCATTGAAAAATATACTTTCCTAGCAACCTGGAAGGCTGAGTCCAAAATCATAATTCTCAGACTCTGAGTTTTGTGTTGAAATGGGGTAGCACAGGGGCAGCTGATCCCTGGCCCCTCCGTGGTCACAGACAAACTTCCTTTGCTTCCCATCCCCAGAACCCTCAGCACCATGAAGGGCCTTACGTGCACATACATGGATGGATAAGTCCATCCATGATACCTCCACATGATCCCCCCTTGCCTAATTCCCTCCTGACCAACTCGCAGACTTAGGGATGCACAGGCCTGTGATCAGCCCAACCCTTGGGACAGAATCAGAGAAGACAGACACTGGAAGCAAGCTTGAGGCCACTTGGACAGGAATTCTGGGATCCCAGGTCTCAGGAGTGAGGTCTTCAAGGAAAAGGCATGACTCTAGGATTCCTGTTCTATGGAAAGGGGCACTGCTAGGACAGGACCAGACTAGGTCCCTAAAAGCGGTGGTTCTCAAACTTTACAGTTAATCAGAATCACCTGGATGGTTTACTAAAACACAAATATCTGGGGGTATACCTTACTGATTTTCTGATTCAATAGGTCTGGTTTGTGGTCCATGAGTTTGCATTTCTAGCAAGTCCCTAGGTGATGTTGGTGCTGTTAGAACCATTTGACAACTATTGCTCTAAACATGAGGCTAAAAAAGGACCCTTCCTTCTCAAGTCGAAGGGAGCAGGGTATAGAATCCTGGAGTGCACCTGGTGCAGGGGGCAGTGTTTGAGATGACCTGGAGACAAGTAAAGCTGGTGGTTATAGTACATGGAACTTATCCCCAAACCATAACTCCAGCCATTGGGTTGGCCACAATATGTCCATATGGGGATGTTGTCACATAAAATATCATCTGACCAGGGTTAAATGCCAGAACTCTGGGGTGGGTTCCCTTCTTGTTATCTTTGTGTAGCAGCAGTGATCATGAATCAGAAGTCTGCAGAACTTAGACTGTATTCTGGGAAACCTTTATTTTCTTAGTTTCTTATACTGCCATTGCTATTCAGACCCTGTATTAATAGCTCTGCTCCAGCTGGACAGGGTAACCCTCCACGCTGGGAACTTTTGTAATGAGATATCCAATGGATCAGGTTGCCTCGTAATCTATAGATGCCTCATCTGATGAGTAAAAGATACCATGTTTAGGTTCTTCCAGGAACTATCTGTTTACTCTGCTTTGATTGTAAGAATTACATTAAGGCTGAAACTTAGCTGTGGAGATCAATACCAAATGGATTTATTTAGCACGTGCAGGAGAAAATGGCAGAAGTGTCTGTTCACCTGATGACATTCTGTGATGGTATTGAAAGTTCATTATTTAACTGATGTCTCTGCACAGGAAGGCTGAACTTTGAAACATTATTAGATATGCTGACTGAAGCTGAGGCTGGAGCATGCAGGTCTGAACATTCATTTTTCCTTCCATGCAGCAGTGCCCCCAAACACTGATGCTGTGCTTTGCCATTTAGGCTACACAGATTTTCCTCTCGCCTTTCACTTTAATCATGGAGTATCTGCATAAGCTGTCTTAATTTCTTAGAATGAATTTATTCTTGTGCTTGGGAAATCCAGTCTTTCTTTCTTAGTCATATTCCAAGGCCACTTTCTCCAGGTGGGTCTGGTCTGATTCTTTTCTACAGAGTTCAGGGCCAACAGACAGTGCTTGTCAAGTTTCGAAGGGCTGATTCACTGGTGCCAAGTCCAGGGCAGGGCTGAAGCAGGATAGGTGGCTGCAGTGTATAGAAGCAGGTTTATCCTGAGAGGCCAGAGCAACTGAACATCTATGTAGCAGGATCATGCAACAGAGCCAAGAGATGAAAGAAAAATGATAGGGTGTGACAGGAGCAGAGAAGAACAAGGAGAAACTGCAGCATCAGAAGAGACCAATTGATATATCCAGATACAGGACATATCAATCCTGTATTGACCTGTGGGGACTGGTCAATAAGTTGGACTGGTTTCACTAGTTATATATACTAGTGTTATACACATCAGCCTTATTTTATATTCTGATTAAACTTGGTGTTGGAGAAGACTCTTGAGAGTCCCTTGGACTGCAAGGAGATCCAGCCAGTACATTCTAAAGGCAATCAGTCCTGGGTGTTCATCGAAAGGACTGACACTGAAGCTGAAACTCCAGTACTTTGGCCACCTGATGTGAAGAGCTGACTCATTCGAAAAAACCTAGATGCTGGGAAAGATTGAGGGCAGGAGGAAAAGGGGACGACAGAGGATGAGATGGCTGGATAGCATCACCGACTTCAGTCTGAGTGAACTCCGGGAGATGGTGATGGGCAGGGAGGCCTGGCGTGCTGCGATTCATGGGGTCGCAAAGAGTCGGACACGACTGAGCGGCTGAACTGAACTGAAACTTGTTTTGTTCTGTTTTAACACTTTACATGTGTTGATCCCAGTGCATGTATTTTGAGATAATTGAATTGTTTGTGCTCACATGATTTTCTTGGACTTAAATGGAGAACAAAAACAACAACAACAATAATAAGCAAAAAAAAAAAAAAAAGGAAAAGATGCCCAAAACTTTAAAGGCATTTTCTCGGATGGTGGAAGGTTATTTTCACGGATGATTGGAAAGTGTCAGAACAACCGCATTTTGTTGTAACAACTGAGTCCCTGCTAACCAGAAGCTAATAAAAACCATTTTAATCAATGCAAAAGTAGCTGAATAGTAGTCCATGTGTGGATGTTGGTTTATCCACTTACCAACTGAAAAACATTTGGATTGTTTCCAGTTTTTGGCATTTCTGAATAGTGCTGCTACATACATTTTTTTTGTTTAGGTTTTTCAGTGAATGCAAGTTTTGTTTCTCTAGAATGAATATCTGGAGGTGGAGTTACTGGGTCACATAAAATGTGTATTCAACTTCATAAGAAATAACCAAATTGTTCTCTAAGGTTGACTGAAAGATTTCACATTCCCAGCAGCAAAGTATGAGAATTCCTGTTGGTCTGCATTCTTGCCATCATTTGATATTATCAGTATTTTTAAAATTTTAGTCTTGTAATAGATATGATATTTCACTGTGGATCTAATTTGAACTGCCATAATGACTAATGATAAAAATCTTTTAGTATGGTTATTTGCCATATGAAAAATTTTTTGGTGAAGTGTCTCTTCAAATATTTTGACCATTGAAAAAATTGAATGCTTTATTTTTGAGTTTTGAGAGTTCTTTAACTATTCTTGATATGTCTTTTGTCTGATATGTAATTTGCAAATGTTTTCTCCACTTCTGTGACCTGTTTTTTTTTAAACTCTTTTAATAGTGTCCTTAATAGATAATAAGTTATTAAGTTATTATGTTATTCTCTTCCTAAGCACTTCCATCTGTTTCCAAGGTTTTAATAACAATCTATAGGTAGGTGGCTTATAAACTTACATCACAAGCTCAGATTTCTCCTCTGAGCTGCAGACATTAATGTCCTTATGCCTCCTTGATGCCTTGATTTAAAACGTGTCTGGAATAGTCTTATGATTATCTATGTAAAATATGATTATTTCCAGTGTTTCCTATCTATCTTGTTCTGTGGTAATATCCATGATACTCCTTTCCCTTATCCATCAATATCTAATATTCACAGCTGATTTCACCTCTGAAGTAATTCTCAAGTATGTTTATATCTCTTTATCTCCACTGTTGTGATCCAAGTCCATGCCAGTATCATCTTTCCCCATGATTATCACCATCACCTTTTAGATTATTGCTCTGCATCTCATATTTTCTCCTCCAATCAGTACGAGTTTTTAAGAGTTGAATCTGATCACATCAGCCTGCCTGCTTAAAATTGATTTAAGAATAATCTTTCTTGGACCACAGGCTAAACTGGTCTTGCCTAACTCTCTGGCTTAATTAATTCATTCATGTACTTATTCAGTAAATATTTATTGAGTGCCTACTATGTGTCTGGAAACTGTTCTTACTGCTGGGCATGTAGCAATAAACAAGAAGTCCTTGTTTTTATGCAACTTAAATTCTAGTGGGAGGGTACATGCACAAAACACATACATGTATTAATATAAACAGTACATATATGATTTGCTGATTAGTGGGAAAATGCAAAAATACCAATGTAAGGTGACAGAGAATTATGGGGGAGATATTGTTTTAATAGGGTTGATGGGGAAGCACTCACTGGGAATGTGACATTTAGCAGGGACCTGAAGAAAATGAATAAGCAAGGCATGCCTATTTCAGGCTCTGGGGACAGTCTCAGGGCTCCATCCATATCCTGTCAATACTATCATAATTTTCATGCACTGATTCATAGCCTGCTTTTACACCCCACAGTCAGCACTTGTCTATCCGTTTGAGGGTTGCCCTCCAGGTTGCCAGAGCCCGCTTTCCTGAAGTGCTTGGTAATTTATGACTTTCTTGGGACATCTTTTTCCAGTGAGTGATGGGTGTACTGAGTGCATGAGAGTAAATATTTAGTTCCCCTCTTCCTAGTCAGAACTCTGGGTGTGACCTACTTGTTTCCAGATTTCCCTTGCAGGATTAAATGAAAGTTATCCTCTGCAAGGACTTTCCCTGGCATCAGGCCCTCACCTGGCTTCCTTCTATGCCACTCTCATTTCTCATTCCCCTACTAATCTTTCCTGAGAGTGCTTCCTAATACATTGCATTAATTAGGTTCCTTGTCTTAGGGATTGCTTCTGAAGAATTCAAATGAAGTCAGAGGCTATGTAATATATGATAAAAATTTTGCATTAATTTGAAAAGAGAATTGCAAAAGTAGAATCAAATCATCATACAACACGTGGTAGTAAGAAATGCTGAATTAAAAGGGCTGATGACACATGTGTCTTGCCATGTATGCCTTATCTGTAGTGTGAATTCAAGATTTGTAATGGATCAGGCCATGGCACGTATCAACTTGAAACAGATCACTAGCAGCAACAGTATGGTAGTAAATACGTAATGAGAAATTTTCAGGTCCCCAGGTTCAGTGTTAGTTTCACTAGGTAACCATTTAATCCAGATTTCAGTAACACTACAATTCTCTTAGAATGCACAAGAAGCTATCTGCTAGGAAACATCATATTAAAACTGCCACCATGGTAGCGCTCACTGTGATTAAGTATAAGGTTGGAAACAGAGCCTGGAAATTATTAATACCATTTTGTAGAATATACTTATGCAAATAGCCTTTCCTTACACAAGTATTACAAAAACAGATTAAAAGCAAAATTGGTTTTGAGGTTATATGTTTTTTCTTCTTAAATGCAACAGTAGTCCTTTAATTTCAGCAGAACAATATATGTCACTTTAAAGTTAATGTTAATTTAAATTTTATTAATTTCACACTTTTGTTTGTATTTAATTTAAATGTGGCTTAGGTTTTATTGTTGTATGTGAGCTATATGTGTAATGAGTTTATACCTAATTTTATATCTGTATATTTTTAAGTACTATTGTAGTAAAAACAGAGGCAAGGTTTCAATAATGTATTTCACTAAAAGGAAATACTAATGTATTTCAATAATGTATTTCACCATATACCACTGGGGTTTGGGAAACAGTTTTTTAATCCATTTAATTTAGATCCACTTAGTCCATTCAGTTTAAAATATGACCCCTGAACCAGCAGTAGCATCATCAACTTAGAACTGATAAGTGTTGCAAATTCTTGGATCCCAGCCAGACCTGCTGAATCAAGAAACTCTGGGGTTAAAGCCCAGCAACCTGTGGTTTCACAAGCCCTCCATGTGATGCTGATATGTGCCTGGCACTGAAGTTGCAGGACAACTGCTCTAATCCTTCCTCTTCACCTCTGTTTAGGTGCTCATCCTCTGATGGGGCTCTCTGATTACTAATATAATCTCTACCCTCATAATCTTATATTTTTAGAGCATATTTATCAGGCCACTCCACTCCCTCTTTGAGTACCTTACATGATTGACTTCTCTAAGAATGTTATCTGTAAAATGAGATAATAATGTCCTTCATCAAGTTGTAAAGGTAAGCATAATATAGGTATTAATTAAATGGTGATGATCCCAATTATTATTATTCCCCTCATCATTTTTGTCATCAGCAGCAGTATCCTCCATTGCCTAAATAATTAATTGCCAATGTTTTATAACATTTAGGAAATTATTCACCATCTGAGTCTTGTTTGAAGATGATTCCCAATGTACCAGTCTCTCTTGTATTGGGTAAACTGACCTTGCCCCTAAGATATGCCCGTCCCTGACTCTGAACTGGAAGTGAGTGACTTGGAACAGCACTGAAGTTTTCACACTCATCATGGATCAGCAGCTGCAACAGCAGTTTTCTGGAGCAGCAATAGTAAAGCATCTAATGGGATCCAGCCTCCAGGGTCCAGCATTCACAGAGTCTGTGGGAGAAGCTATGGGGACAGTGGTGTCATCTTTGGACTAATTTGGGGGATAACTTTTGGGATAATTGGCGGTGTGTGTAGAGGGGTGCTGCTTAGCATCCTTTTTTTCTTGTCTATTTTCTGTGCCTGATTTTTCTAGGTCTTTAGGAGATTCTGTTACCTATTTCAAATCTGTTTAATCCTACATCTCCTTTTGGGGCATCAGTCAGCTAGTCATAATGTCTCTTGCTTACAACTAGGAAAATGACTGATACAGTCCTCAAAGTCCATTTCCAAATTTAGTTCTCATCACTTCTCCTCCCTACAAACTTAATGTTTAAACAGTCCTGGAATATTTACCTTTTCACAAATATATCACATAATTTCATGCCTCTTTATCTGTGCTTATGATATTCTCCCTGCCTTGGAAATTCTGAGTCTCCTGAACTCATGGTAATCTGCTCTGATTTATACTTGATGACTGGTGGCTATGAAAGAACAACCCCTCATGACCCCCCTGCTAACAGGGCCAGCACACCATGATCGGCGTGCTTCTGATTTAGGTGTTGTCCCAGTGCCCTGCTGAGTGATACTGTTGTCCTTGCCATGTCAAAGCCACTCATAGAAACGGATGTGAGGCCATCTCCTCCACACACTGAACCTTCTTCTCACCTGGGTTCCATCCCCTTACTGAGTGCCTTAAGAAATGAGGACTTTAGGATTCTCCTATCAGGGCTCAGATATATGAGTAGACGAGGCTGGGGTCCAGGATCTTAGGTAAATACTATCTGATCTTCCTATTCTACTTATTTCCAAGAATTCTCTGGGCAAAACCAAAAAGTCAAAACTATAAAATCCCCTTGCAAGTTGGCTTCTGGCACCTTGCCCACTAGTCCATCCAATGTGCTCAGATACAGATATCTGAAGAATATGCTCTCAAGACTAGGCATATTCTGATGGGTGACAATGCAGGACGGAAGATGCAGTTCTTGCCTTGAGGAACCTTGTGAGTTTTTTTATCTCCAGGCTCTACCTAGTTAGAAACATGACCCCGTTCTCTTTACTGCTGTACCTGTACATTTTGCAGACACAAGACCTTCCTTGTACCAGCTATGCAAAACCATAATAGTATCTGCATCCAGCAAACACACTCTCCTCTATAGAGGGTTTTCAGGACTAAGAGGCAGCCAGTAACTAACAACATCTTTATCATTCCTCAAACTCATGCTTTATCAAACTCCAGACTAATAAATTCTGTTTGAGTAATTGGGAAAAGGGTTCATTAGAGGTGAATGAAACTACTTGGAAAAAATCTGGAGAAAAATAAACATATAAAAATACACATTGATCTCTGATGTATTTTTCCTATCAAAACTGTTAAGTTTGGCTTTACAATAACATTTCCCCAGTGTCTAGAATTAAACTCATATATGATCCACAGAGGATAACACTTGCTCTGTGTTTGCAACAAACACTTCCTTCAGGCCCTAGAACGCAATTCCCTTTGGCCTTCCAAATCCAGGATCATAAATGCAAAATGATTAAAGTTATGTCATCTGTTCATATCAAGGGTGCCATTGCATTTTATATACCTCTCACTGGCTTCAACTAAGCATTTCCCACCAGTGTGATGAGGTAGTTTATATTCAACAGGATACTAGATTCTAAGTCTCTTAGTATTGATTTTACCTGGAAATTCTATGATTTATTTCTGAAGTTGGTTTTCAATTGCTAAGGATTCTTTGGGAGGGAATAGGAGTGATTAAAGTTGCAACAAGCAAAAGTCTTTGCCTACCCCTGTACTTCTTAAATATCCATCTTCTTGGATTCCTTTGCTTAGAGGCATGGCAAGACACAAATTTCTGTGAGGTCAGCTTTGCATTGAGGGATGTTTCTACCAAGATATTAGTCATGATATAGTAGGAGGTGGGCAGCAGTGTTCTTACTTGTAAGGATGTGACTTGTTATACTGTTAACAATGGTGTCATCCAGTCTTAATAAAACTTAGATATACAGTGGGAGGCAAACTGAGTCTGACAAAGCACACACTTTTTATCAATGGACAGAAATCTAGAATTCAGATGACCACAAAGAACAGAAAAGCAGAGATTCAGAAACAGGAAGTTAAGTTAGGTCTGCCTGCCCTAAGCTCAAGAGGTGACAGGAGGAGAAGGCACATGAGGCCTGGGCACAGGGAACATTTCTGTAGGGCAATAGTCCTTGAACTTGAATGTCTTTAGAATAACCTTGTGGGCTTGATGAACACCTATTTCCTAGCTCCCGTTATGGAGTTTTCAATAGATATGAAGTGAGAAAAGAAAATTTGCATTTTTTATTCTTCTCTGTTTGATTGAGATATAGTTGAAAAAAACATTGCTTAGTTTTAAGTGTACAGTGTGATGATTTGATGTATGAATGTACTGTGAAATGAAATGAAATGATTTCCACAATGGAGTTGTTGTAATACCACATTAATACCTCCATGCTCTGCTGCTAAGTCACGTCAGTCGTGTCTGACTCTGTGCGATCCCATAGACGGCAGCCCACCAGGCTTCCCTGTCCCTGGGATTCTCCAGGTAAGAACACTGGAGTGGGTTGCCATTTCCTTCTCCAATGCACGAAAGTGAAAAGTGAAAGTGAAGTCGCTTAGTCCTGCCCGACTCTTAGAGAGCCCATGGACCGTAGCCCACCAGGCTTCTCCGTCCATGGGATTTTCCAGGCAAGAGTACTGGAGTGGGTTGCCATTGCCTTCTTCATAACCTCACATAATTACCTCTTTTGTGTGTGTGGTGGAAACATAAAAATCTATTCTCTTTGCAACTTTCAAGTGTGTGATACAGTTTTATTAATTATAGTCCAAATGCTGTGCATTGTATATTGCATACATATGCAATACATATTGCATATGTATTGTATATGCAATACAATTGCATTGCATTGTATTCCTAGGACTAATTTTATAGCCTCAAGTTTGTAATCTTTGATCAATATCTCCCCATTTCCCCAGCCCTCCAGCCCTGGTAAACATAATCGATCCCTAGTCATTGGAAACATCTTTTATTCATCCAATTTCTTCCTCTCCAGGGCCTTCCTTTATTTTATTTTATTGAAGTATAGCTGATTTACTATGTCATGTTAATTTCAGGTGTATACCACAGTGATTTAATTATGTACTGTGCTAAGTCACTTCAATCCTGTCTGATACTTTGCCACCCTGTGAACTGTAGCCTGCCAGTCTCCTCTGTCCATGGGTTTCTCCAGTCAAGAATACTGGAGTGGGTTGCCATGCCCTCCTCCAGGGGGTCTTCCAAACTCAGGGATCAAACCTGAATCTCTGATGTCTCCTGAATTGGCAAGCAGATTCTTTACCACTAGTGCCACCTGGGAAGCCCAATTGGAAGTAAGAATAAAATCTTACTTCTCTTTATAGCAAGACTCTCCAGAAAGTGGGCATAGAAAGAATACACCTCAATATAATAAAGGCCATAGATGACAAACCTAGGGACTTCCTTCTTAATATCAGCATTATATATATAATTTCAGCATTATATATATAATGCATCAGTTCAGTTCAGTTCAGTCGCTCAGTCGTGTCAGACTCTTTGCAACCCCATGAATCGCAGCACGCCTGTCCTCCCTGTCCATCACCAATTCCCGGAGTTCACTCAGACTCATGCCCATCGAGTCAGTGATGCCATCCAGCCATCTCATCCTCTGTCATCCCCTTCTCCTCCTGCCCCCCAATCCCTCCCAGCATCAGAGTCTTTTCCAATGAGTCAAATCTTCGCATGAGGTGGCCAAAGTACTGGAGTTTCAGCTTTAACATCTTTCCTTCCAAAGAAATCCCGGGGCTGATCTCCTTCAGAATGGACTGGTTGGATCTCCTTGCAGTCCAAGTGACTCTTAAAGAGTCTTCTCCAACACCACAGTTCCAAAGCATCAATTCTTCGGTGCTCAGCTTTCTTCACAGTCCAACTCTCACATCCATACATGACCACTGGAAAAACCATAGCCTTGACTAGATGGACCTTTGTTGGCAAAGTAATGTCTGCTTTTGAATATGCTATCTAGGTTGGTCATAACTTTCCTTCCAAGAAGTAAGTGTCTTTTAATTTCATGGCTGCAGTCACCATCTGCAGTGATTTGGGAGCCCCCCAAAATTAAGTCTGACACTGTTTCCACTGTTTCCCCATCTATTTCCCATGAAGTGATGGGACCAGATGCCATGATCTTCATTTTCTGAATGTTGAGCTTTAGGACAACTTTTTCACTCTCCACTTTCACTTTCATCAAGAGGCTTTCTAGTTCCTCTTCACTTTCTGCCATAAGGGTGGTGTCATCTGCATATCTGAGGTTATTGATATTTCTCCCGGCAATCTTGATTCCAGCTTGTGCTTATTCCAGCCTGGCGTTTCTCATGATGTACTCTGCATAAAAGTTAAATAAGCAGGGTGACAATATACAGCCTTGACGTACTCAAGTACTTAAGTTCCTTTTGTTATACAGCAAGTCCCTATCAGTTATTTATTCTATAGGTAAGTGTGTGTATATATGTTAACCTCAAACTTCTAATTTATCTGCTCCCACCTCTCCCCCTGCCCCCACAGTCTTTCTCCTTTGGTAACTATAAGTTTGTTTTCTAAGTGGTGAGTCTGTTTCTGTTTCATCAATAAGTTCACTTGTATCATTTTTTTGATTCCAAATATAAGCGATATCATGTGATATGTCCTCTGATTTACTTCACTTATTATGATAATATATAGATTAATTCATGTTGCTGCAACTGGCATTATTTCATGCTTTTTATAGCTGAGTAATATTCCCTTGTATATACATACCACATCTTCTTTATCCATTTATCTGTTGATGGATATTTAGGTTGCTTCCATGTCTTGGCTATTGTAAATAGTACTGCAATGAACATTGGGGTACATGTATATTTTTGAAGTATGGTTTTCTCTAGATACATGTTCCAGATCAATGTCACTGAGGAACACAGACACAAAAATTCTCAATAAAATACTAGCAAAACAAATCCTACAATACATTAAAAGAATCATTCACCATGATCAAGTGGGATTTATCTGAGGGATGCCAAGACTTTTAAGTACCTGTAAATCCATCAGTGTGATACAATATATTAACAAATTAAAGAATAAAAACCATATGATCTTCTCAATAGATGACAGCAAACCTTTTGACAAAATTAAATATCTCTTTATAGTAAGACTCTCTAGAAAGTGGGCATAGAAGGAATATACCTCAATAGAATAAAGGCCATAGATGACAAACCTAGGGACTTCCTTCTTAATCTCAGCAAGGTTGTCATCAATGCCAATGCCACTGATATCCCCCAATTACCTAAATAAAAATGCACAAATTTTATAACTAGGTAAAAACCTTCCCTAAGAACATTAAGCTATTCCCAATTATACAAAAATGGATTCTTATGCTTTCAGGGAGATGGAAATTAAATAATGTAGCAGAAAGAGCTTTGAAGTAAAAAGACTCTTCACCAGAGTATATACCATTTTATATTAACAACAGGATTGTCACACTTTAGGTAGACATGACACACTGGAATACTTTTCTTTCTTTCAAAGAGCAGCATGCCTGGAGCAGAGAAGCTGAGCAGGAGAATAGCTTCACCCATCAGATAGAAATTGGATACAAGAGGAGCTGAAAGAGGGGATTTGTTCCTGACCCACAGGAGAGCAAAGACCAGGAACACCTGATGCTCCAGAGGCCATTTTTTTTTTTTTAAATCAAATCAACTGCTAACAACTTTCTGGATAATGATTTTACTGTGAACCACAAGTAAAGGAGTGCAAGATGTTAAAAATAACATCAAAATTTTGATAGCACAAGCTTTGATTGTTAACGAATCCTCAGTCGGCCAAGAGACTAAGGTGGTTGTCCTTTGAGTCTCTGTGTTTTCAAGAACAGACATTCGTGTAATGAAACAACTATGGTCTGGGGGAGACGTTCTTGAAATGTATTCATTCTATGGGAGAAAGGACCTGTGCTGCTGGTGTCAGGGCACTGGCCTCTCTCTGCTTCTCTTGGCATTTCACAAGGCAGGTGCTCCCCCAGGATCCAACAATGGCCTCATTCTGGTTTCAACTATTTAAATTTTGTTGAAGAATAAAATGTTTTACTGTAACTCTGAGGACTATGGGACTGTGAACTAGGGAAATGGAGTGTTTACTATTAGGTGTCCATAATTTTTGCTCTCCTTTGGGTCAGGAATTAAAGGCCCCTATAGTGAGCTCTCTGCCACAAAACGGTCAGGAATTTAGGTCAGGAATTTAGTCCAGTGGTGGGGTCACAGCTCAAAATATTAGTCTTCTTTCTTTGTGAGCTGCTTTCAGATTTGATCTACAATACTTGCAATTAAACCAAACTATATCTTTGCTAAAGTCTTTCCTGGAATAAACCTAAACTCACCCAGGTGGCTACTTTGAAGGTGGAAACTCTCTATGTTGATAAAAAAAAAATAATTTACCATGTAGTCATATCTTCTGTGTTAACTTGTCTTTGTCTGTAACACAGAGTGATTTAATTATTTTAGGTTCTGTTTTCTAAAATGTATTATTTTAGAGTCTGTATTTCTTAAATTTCTGGGAGTTATGGACCCATAGTTTGATGTTTCATAAGTCTTTGAAATGTATTTGCTTCATTTTAATGCTAAAAAGCTGCTGCTATACTTTGGCCACCTGATGCGAAGAACTCGCTCATTGGAAAAGATCCTGATGCTGGGAAAGATTGAAGGCAGGAGGAGAAGGGCATGACAGAGGATGAGATGTGTGGATGGCATCACTAACTTGATGGATATGAGTTTGAGAAAGCTCCTGGAATTTGTGATGGACAGGGAAGCCTGGTGTGCTATAGTTCATGGTGTCACAAAGAGTCAGACACGACTGAGTGTCTGAACTGAACTGATCCATCAGTGATAGAATTTGATTCACAATATATTTCAGTTAAATTTAAAAGCAAAAGGTAAACATAGGCAAAACACTCTCCGACATACATCACAGCAGGATCCTCTATGACCCACCTCCCAGAATATTGGAAATAAAAGCAAAAATAAACAAATGGGACCTAATTAAACGTAAAAGCTTCTGCACGACAAAGGAAACTATTAGCAAGGTGAAAAGGCAGCCTTCAGAATGGGAGAAAATAATAGCAAATGAAGCAACGGACAAACAACTAATCTCAAAAATATACAAGCAACTCCTACAGCTCAACTCCAGAAAAATAAATGACCCAATCAAAAAATGGGCCAAAGAACTAAATAGACATTTCTCCAAAGAAGACATACAGATGGCTAACAAACACATGAAAAGATGCTCAACATCACTCATTATCAGAGAAATGCAAATCAAAACCACTATGAGGTACCATTTCATGCCAGTCAGAATGGCTGTGATCCAAAAGTCTACAAGCAATAAATGCTGGAGAGGGTGTGGAGAAAAGGGAACTCTCTTACACTGTGGGTGGGAATGCAAACTAGTACAGCCACTATGGAGAACAGTGTGGAGATTCCTTAAAAAACTGGAACTAGAACTGCCTTATGATCCAGCAATCCCATTGCTGGGCATACACACTGAGGAAACCAGAATTGAAAGAGACACGTGTACCCCAATGTTCATCACAGCACTGTTTATAATAGCCAGGACATGGAAGCAACCTAGATGCCCATCAGCAGATGAATGGATAAGAAAGCTGTGGTACATATACACAATGGAGTATTACTCAGCCATTAAAAAGAATACATTTGAATCAGTTCTAATGAGATGGATAAAACTGGAACCTATTATACAGAGTGAAGTAAGCCAGAAAGAAAAACACCAATACAGTATACTAACACATATATATGGAATTTAGAAAGATGGTAACAATAACCCTGTGTACAAGACAGCAAAAGAGACACCAATGTATAGATCAGTCTTATGGACTCTGTGGGAGAGGGAGAGGGTGGGAAGATTTGGGAGAATGGCATTGAAACATGTATAATATCATGTATGAAACGAATCGCCAGTCCAGGTTTGATGCACGGTACTGGATGCTTGGGGCTGGTGCACTGGGACGACCCAGAGGGAGGGTAGGGGAGGGAGGAGGGAGGTGGGTTCAGGATGGGGAACACGGGTATACCTGTGGCGGATTCATTTCGATATTTGGCAAAACTAATACAATATTGTAAAGCTTAAAAATAAAATAAAATGTAAAAAATAAAAAAAATAAAAGCAAAAGGTAATTAAAGGGTAATTAAAAAGATACTAAAATCTATTGCAAATGTATTTTATTTATCTATTTATCTGACTTCAAATTTATTGACAAATCTCTCTATCTGGAAACAAACAGAGAGGGGAAAAGAAAGAGAAGAAAGAAGAGAAGGGAAAGGAGGAGGAGCAGAGAAAGGATGAAGAAATAAATGAATTAGTGTCTGCAAGAAATATTTCATTTTAGAGCATGGAATTTTGATATCTGTTAAACAATGCTTTCACATTTATAGTTGAAGTCTCAGAAAGATCCAAAACAATCTATATTATCTATGAGTTTTACAGGAAAAGATTTTCCCCTGTTTTCCTATCTTCTCAAAGAAAATACCCTAAACACTTCAAACCTAACATGTGGTTAATAAAAGGACAAAACATACAATTAAAAATGCCCTGCAAAGAATTCAGTCTTAAAGTTGACCTCAGTATCATCATATTAGAGTCAGCCATCTGCCAAAAATACTTGGTGAATGCCTTTCCTATTTAAGCCACACTGTCTGTATAGCCACCCACGCCCATGGACATACCCCAAACCTCACTAATTACAAATAATGACATCACCAATTTCAAAGATTCCATCTCTGAACAGTTCTATTTTTCTAGAATATTGCCTTTGGTCTGTGTACTTTAATATTTCTTCTATCTATTGACTTTTACAATATCCATCATTCAGTCTCCTGTGCTGTGCTGTGCTTAGTCACTTATCATGTCTGACTCTTTGCAACCCCATAGATTGTAGCCCACCAGGCTCCTCTGTCCATTGGAATTCTCTAGGCAAGAATACTGGAGTGGGGTTCCATGCCCTCCTCCAGGGGATCTTCCCAACCCAGCATTGAACCCAGGTCTCCTGCGTTGCAGGCGGATTCTTTACTATACCTAACCAATACTATAGGTTAACTATACTATAGTCTTATACTATACCTATAATAATATATACCTATATTCCATGTCTCTTCAACTCCCTTCTCCTGCATCACAGTTCCTGGAAAAACCTGAAGGCGGTTACATCCAGCACTCTGTATTCTGTGCTCCTGATAACAAGTAACTCTAGCTGGACATGAAAAATACACTGTTAGGCTCACTAGTCTGATGTTAAATAATCACCACTGATTTCAAGTCAGTCATTATCATGCTTATTAGTCTCACTACACTTTCTTAGTCAATTTACTTTCCCACGTTTCAATATAACTATTTTACACCTTCCCTCACTTTAAGTGCTCAAAGCACCTTTACTCTTAACTAATTTCCTTGCTTTTTCGTTCCACCGAGAAAATACACTTTCAATTGTACTGGAGGTTGCTTTCCTCTTCCATCAAGATGTAAGATTATAAGGGCAAGAACTATTTGATTAACCAATGAATTTCTTGCACCTAAAATAGTGCCCATCATGCCTTTAGGCACTTAGTAAAAACCTTTATTGAATAAATGAGCAAATTATTAGCATTCTACCTATTCTGTCATATTCTAATCAAAACACTGTGACAATAATTATCTTCCATTATTCTTCCCACCAACCTGTGGAGTAAGTGGTACAAGATTGATTGTGCTCATTCTTTAGGTAAGGAGAACTGTCTCCAGATTTAATACACTGCTCGGGATCATCCAGCTCATAGTGGCAAATCGGAATGCCTATTTCCAGAACCCTAGCCCAGTTACCACATTTGCACTCTTTGAGAGTGTGTGTGTGTGTGTGTACTCAGTTGCTCAGTTGTGTTCAACCCTGAGCAAGTCATAAATATGGACTATTGTATCCCAGTGAGCAGCTTAAGGTCATCTTATAGGGCAAATATTTTAGAATGCTACTTTGCACTAAAAACACACTCTCCACTTCTTTATGGCATTTAAATATTTATGGTTTTCTGGACAAAATATATTCAAAATTCCTGTTAGAAAAAAAAAGAAAATGGAGGTAGTCTTCAGTTCAGTTCAGTTCAGTTCAGTCACTCAGTCGTGCTTGACTCTTTGCGACCCCATGGAATCTAGCACACCAGGCCTCCCTGCCCATCACCAACTGCTGGAGTTTACCCAAACTCATGTCCATTAAGTCAGTGATGCTATCCAACTATCTCATCCTCTGTCATCACCTTCTCCTCCTGCCCTCTATCATTCCCAGCATCATGGTCTTTTCAAATGAGTCAGCTTGTCGCATCAAGTGGCCAAAGTATTGGAGTTTTAGCTTCAACATCAGTCCTTCCAATGAACACTCAGGATTGATTTCCTTTAGGATGGGCAGGTTGGATCTCCTTGAAGTCCAAGAAACTCTCAAGAGTCTTCTCCAACACCACAGTTCAAAAGCATCAATTCTTCTGTGCTCAGTTTTCTTTATAGTCCAACTCTCACATTGATACATGACTACTGGAATAACCATAGCCTTGACTAGACAGACCTTTGTTGGCAAAGTAATGTCTCTGCTTTTTACTATGCTGTCTAGGTTGGTCATAACTTCCCTTCCAAGGAGCAAGCATATTTTAATTTCATGGCTGCAATCACCATTGGCAGTGATTTTGGAGCCCCCAAAATAAAGTCTCTTACTGTTTCCACTGTTTCCCCATCTATTTGCCATGAAGTAATGGGACCAGATGCCATGATCTTAGTTTTCTGAATGTTGAATTTTAAGCCAACTTTTTCATTCTCCTCTTTCACTTTCATCAAGAGGATCTTCAGTTCCTCTTCACTTTCTGCAACAAGGGTGGTGTCATCTGCATATCTGAGGTTATTGATATTTCTCTCGGCAATCTTGATTCCAGCTTATGCTTCATCCAGCCCAATGCTTCTCTTGATGTACTCTGCATATAAGTTAAATAAGCACAGTGACAATAGACAGCCTTGACGTACTCCTTTTCCTATTTGGAACCAGTCTGTTGTTCCATGTCCAGTTCTAACTGTTGCTTCCTGACCTGCATACAGATTTCTCAAGAGGCAGGTCTGGTGGTCTGGTAATCCCATCTCTTTCAGAATTTTCCACAGTTTATTGTGATCTACACAATCAAAGGCTTTGGCACAGTCAATAAAGCAAAAATAGATGTTTTTCTGGAACTCTCTTGCTGTTTTGATGATCCCGAGGATGTTGGCAATTTGATCTCTGGTTCCTCTGCCTTTTCTAAAACCAGCTTGAACATCTTGAAGTTCATGGTTCATGTATTGCTGAAGCCTGGGTTGGAGAATTTTGGGAATTACTTTACTAGCGTGTAAAGTATTTACTATTGAATGTAATTGTGTGGTAGTTTGAGCATTCTTTGCCATTACCTTTCTTTGGGATTGGAATGAAAACTGAACTTTTCCAGTCCTGTGGCCACTGCTGAGTTTTCCAAATTTGCTGGCACATTGAGGGCAGCACTTTCACAGCATCATCTTCTAGGATTTGAAATAACTCAAATGGAATTCTGTCACCTCCTCTAGCTTTGTTAGTAGTGATGTAGTGATGCATCCTAAGGCCCACTTGACTTCACATCCCAGGATGTCTGGCTCTAGGTGAGTGATCACACCATCATGATTATCTGGGTCGTGAAGATCTTTTTTTGTACAGTTCTGTGTATTCTTGCCACCTCTTCTTAATATCTTCTGCTTCTGTTAGGTCCATACCACTTCTGTCCTTTATTGAGCCCATTTTTGCATGAAATGTTCCTTTGGTATCTCCAATTTTCTTCGAGAGATCTCTAGTCCTTCTCATTCTATTGTTTTCCTCTATTTCTTTGCACTGATCACTGAGGAAGGCTTTCTTATCTCTCCCTGCTATTCTTTGGAACTCTGCATTCAAATGGGTGTATCTTTCCTTTTCTCCTTTGCTTTTTCTTTCTCATCTTCCCACAGCTATTTGTAAGGCCTCCTCAGACAGCCATTTTGCTTTTTTGCATTTCTTTTTCTTGGGGATGGTCTTGATCCTTGTCTCCTGTACAATGTTGTGAACCTCCGTCCATAGATCATCAGGCATTCTGTCTAGCAGATCTAATCCCTTGAATCTATTTCTCACTTCCACTGTATAATCATAAGGGATTTTATTTAGGTCATACCTGAATGGTCTAGTGGTTTTCCCTACTTCAATTTAAGTCTGAATTTGGCAATAAGGAGTTCATGATCTGAGCCACAGTCAGCTCCCAGTCTTGTTTTTGCTGACTGTATAGAGCTTCTCCATCTTTGGCTGCAAAGAAACATAATCAATCTGATTTTGGTGGCCATCAGGTGATGTCCATGTGTAGAGTCTTCTCTCGTGTTGTTGGAAGAGGGTATTTGCTATAACCAGTGCGTTCTTTTTGCAAAACTCTATTAGCCTTTGCCTTGCTTCATTTTGTATTCCAAGGGCAAATTTGCCTGTTACTCCAGGTGTTTCTTGACTTCCTACTTTTGCATTCCGGTCCCCTATGATGAAAAGAACATCTTTTTTTGCTGTTAGTTCTAAAAAGTCTTGTAAGTCTTCGTAGAACCATTCAACTTCAGCTTCTTCAGCATTACTGGTTGGGGCATAGACTTGGATTACTGTGATATTGAATGGTTTGCCTTGGAAATGAACAGAGATCATTCTGTTGTTTTTAGATTGTATCCAAGTACTGCCTTTTGGACCTTTTTGTTGACTACAATGGCTACTCCATTTCTTCTAAGGGATTCTTGCCCACAGTAGTAGATATAATGGTCATCTGAGTTAAATTCACCCATTGCATTAAATTAAAAACAAGGAGTATAAACATTCTTAAATTAATTTTTTTTTTGTACATGGCCCTCATCATTTACCTAGTTCATAAATGTTTCTAATTACTCTACTTTCTGCAGTTTGGTGCCATTTAGACATATTTTTCTGCTGGTTTCCATAGCAAACTTTTCCTCAGAATTTCCTCATAACTGTAGGATATGTGAACAATGAGCTGTTTTCCACTTTGCTAGATGAAGGCATAGAAATATGACTCAAACCACAATTTCATCTCAGCAACCATCTATAGTTCTGACACCACCAGCAGCATTTGCCTTCCTGGCATAGTGTCCTGGAGATTCCAGTTAGTTCATTATGGCACCAGGTGATGGGCAAGTTGCCTTTCAGTGCTCCCAATAAACCCTGACAAAGACTAGGCAGACTCTCATCACTCATGGCCAGCTTACGGTTAGAGATAATTGAGGACTGTTAAGAACCAGAAAATTCTGCGACTTTGCCTTCCTATTTAACTTGCTGCTATGCTCCTGTTCTCACACAAGATATTGTCCCTTGTACTTAGCTCTACTTAGTGGAGCTCTTATGTTAGCGGAGAGTGACAGAAATCATTTTTTATATTTCCATCTCCCTTAACATTGTGAATATTGACATCTTTTTTGCATTTCTTATGATTGGTATTCATTGTCTAACTGGTTCATAGGTAATGGTTAACACCACAGGACCAACACTGAGTGTATTCACAATTCTAAATATTATAATATGGAATTATGCTGCTTTATTCTGTGAGTGGACTCTTCTCATTAATATTGTCATTAGGGTAAGTGAAACTATAACCAGGGTTTGATTTTAAATTTTGTCATAGAGGAAGATGTTTAATATTTAGAAATGGATGTTATCAAGGTAAAAATAACTTTTTTTCCTCCTGCCACACATACTTATATCTGGATATCTAAAGAGAAAGTAAGGAGAAGGCAATGGCACCCCACTCCAGTACTCTTGCCTGGAAAATCCTATGGACAGAGGAGCCTGGTAGGCTGCAGTCCATGGGGTTGCGAAGAGTCAGATACGACTGACGACTTCACTTTCATTTTTCACTTTAATGCATTGGAGAAGGAAATGGCAACCCACTCCAGTGTTCTTGCCTGGAGAAACCCAGGGATGGGGGAGCCTGGTGGGCTGCTGTCTATGGGGTCACACAGAGTCGGACATAACTGAAGTGACTTAGCAGCAGCAAAGAGAAAGTAAAGAGGAATCTCTAAATTTGTGATAGTCTGAGTTGAAATGTAGGCTTAGTTCCTACCCATAATATAAGAGGTAAATTCAGTGCAAGGAGATTACTTTCTATTATGAGGGAATAGCTTCCTTGGTAGTTCAGAAGGTAAAGAATCTGCTTGCAGTGCAGGAGACCTGGGTTTGATCCCTGGGTTGGGAAGATCCCCTGGAGAAGGGAACGGTGGCTACCCACTCCAGGATTCTGGCCTGGAGAATTCCATGGACAGAGGCGCCTGGCAGGCTACAGTTCATGGGGTCACAAAAAGCCAGACACAACTGAGTGACTTTTACATAATAAAAGAGGAAAATTCAATGCAAGGAGATTACTTTCTATTATGAGGGAATAAGGCTGTAAAACTATTGATGAATATTTGAGACTGTACTCAAAATAATGGCTATTCTTGCTTCATTAAGCAATGCCAGATGCTTCTATATCCATTTAAGAATGATTTATTTACTGTGAGACTGTTTTTCCTTTCCTAACTGAAACTTACATCTCATGGAAAGATTCCCAATTCAGAAGAGACACAAGTAAAGAAGCAACCTTCAGAAGCAGTTTAGCAACTGAAAGTTTTGTATTCTCAAGTTGGTCTGGCCACCTTTTTCTTTTCATGGTTGAGGAGACTGAGGCCTGGAAGAATGCAGTGACTTTTGCAGTCACTCATGTTTTACGAGCTTTCTCGTCCATCAAAATTTGGTGAGAAATCATGATAAGATTAATTTTACTCTTGTTATATAATAATAAAATTTGAGAGAGTCAAGTTCATACTCTAGAGGAAGTAATATTCAGAAAGGAATTTATATTAATTAAAAAGTGGTGAATAACACAAACAGGAAGACAAAAATTTCAAGTATGTCTTCCTCTTTTGATTGAAGTTCATTAAGGCCAATTTTTTATTATTGCCAGTCCTTTATATTTTTCATGCATAGCTGACAACATGAGAATGATCCTGGTAATTTTCTCTTGCTTCAATTCTAGATGAATGGAGGGGAAAGAAAGAATGTGAAGTTTTATCCTTTCTATGAAGTTCATTCTGATTTTTGATGTTTCGTATGAGACATTGTAGCATATAGTTGTAGTATACTTAGAATATTAAAAGGATCAAAGATTTGAAAAAGATAGAATCAAGATGTTTTTGAGATAATTTTTCCATCTCTTTTCCTCCCTCCTCCCACTTCCTACCCATCATAAGATGTAAGTAGTTACCAGAGAAATTGTTGATGAAAATTGGCTTATGAAGTATTTTCATGACTATATCAAGTTATGTCAGTCTTGGATGGTTCATCGCCCAATTCTCATGGAATTTTTGGCTTTCGGTACTTAAAAAAATCCCAAGCATATGTATCTTAATTTACCTAACCCAATTCCAACCATTTGTATTGATCATAACGACTAGAAAAGGAAATGGTTCTAGCTGTCAAAATATGTGCAGTGACTCTGTGTATGTGTGTGTGTGCTCATTCGCTCAGTCATGTCTGACTGCGACCCTATGGACTGTAGCATGCCAGGCTCCTCTGTCCATGGGATTCTCAAGGCAAAAATACTGGAGTGGTTTGCCATATACTCCTCCAGGGATTCTTTCCAACCTAGGGATTAAACCTGCATCTCCTGCATCTGTCTCTTGCATTGACAGGCAGATTCTTTTTACCACTGAGCCACCTGGGAAGCATATTCTGTTCAGATACACAGTCTCATATCCTATTTAGTTGAACATAATTAGACAAATGAAAATTCTAAATGATTTAACAGAAAAATTACCTTTTTATCACTGCACATTTTAAATGTCATTTGACATCTATGCACACACCCATGGGGCTTTGGAACTGAAAAAAATGTCTTCAAATTCCAAAATTTTAACCAATATCTACTGTGTTTAAGGAAGGTTCCTATCGTTTCTATGAAGCTACCTGAACCACTCACAATTATCACTAATATTTTCCTTAAAAGAACAGTAGAGCTTTAAATAACTTTGTCTTTTAATCAACTTTGTGGTTTCAAATATGACTCCTGTGGTTGTTAATAAACATTTCTCTGCATATCAGAGAGACTGGAATAGTGCGTGACAAATCCAATTTTAACTATAGTTTACACAAATTATTTTTTAAATGTAGTAACTTAGGCTGATAGATATGTTGAAGAGAAATTAAGAGTGAAGTAAGCCAGAAAGAAAAACACCAATACAGTATATTAATGCATATATATGGAATTTAGAAAGATGGTAACAATAACCCTGTGTACAAGACAGCAAAAGAGACACTGATGTATAAGTCAGTCTTGTGGACTCTGTGGGAGAGGGAGAGGGTGGGGAGATTTGGGAGAATGGCATTGAAACATGTGTAATATCATGTATGAGACGAGTCGCCAGTCCAGGTTCGATGCATGATGCTGGATGCTTGGGGCTGGTGCACTGGGACGACCCAGAGGGACAGTATGGGGAGGCAGGAGGGAGGAGGGTTCAGGATGGGGAACACATGTATACCTGTGGCGGATTCATTTCAATATTTGGCAAAACTAATACAATATTGTAAAGTTTAAAAATAAAATAAAATTAAAAAAAAAATCTCCTGGCTTACTGATGGCATTTTCTCATTTAAAGAATCATTACTGTTTAAAATCCTTATATACATTTAAACTACAAGTTATGTAACTAAAATTAGATAATTTAAAATTCTTTTTGCTTTTTGAGGAAAGAAAGGAATATAGTACAGTATAAATAATCTTAGAATTCTCAGGCATGATCTCCAGTCCTAGCTCAATCTTATTTAGTTTTAAAAACTTGGGCAAATCACTTCTTCCTCTTCTTATTTATTTTTATTTTTTACTTAATATTATATGTACATTTTAATTTTAAGATTTCATACAAATCTATAATAGTGGATTAAAACTCATTATTAATAGAAATGTCAGAAGCCCCTTAGATTCACATTATACATATTAGATATAAACACATAAGACTACTTTCTCTGTCTCCTGATTCTGTTGGTCATTAATATTTAAGAACCAGTGAGGTCACACAAACACAAAGTTTTCATGAATAATTGAGCATTGACTTAAATTCTTCCTGTAAAGTCCATCAAAATATGTTCACAATATCATTCTATTCTCAATAGCCTATTTCAGTGAAAAACTGAAAAAATATATAAAATATACTCAAATTATATAGAAGGAATGACTAAAATAAAATATGTTAGAGGAAATAAAACATTGAATCTTAGAAGAAACTAGAAATTTTGTGAAAGAACTATTCTTCCCAGCAACACTAGACCCGGAAAACTTCATAAGAAAACTTAAAACTTCTCATATTCAGAGATCAAATTGTTCAAATGTTGCCAAATTATTCATAAAATTGGGAGAGGTGGAAAATTCCCAATTTACTTTTTCTGAGGCCATTATTGCATTTGATAATATTATATCATAAACATATATAGCTCTTATATATGAGTATTAATATGAAATTCTGAAATAAAATAGTACATCAGCAAATAGGATTCAGCAACACATGAAGAAAATGAGTGCAATTACATAAGGAATGCAAGGACAGTTCAGTTTTAGTGACTCTATCAATATCAGATCAGATCAGAATATGCTGCTAATAGAGATCGCAGGAGGAAAGTCATATAATTCTTTCACTGTCTATAAAGGGTATTCCAAAGTAGTATTTGATGAAATTTAACAGACATATTGTATAAAAACTCTTAGTCAAATGTTCACAGAAATAAAATGATACTTCCTAATATATATATAATTTCAAATCAGAAATCATTTGATCTTTGCTAAGATCAAAATATTAGTTTCCTAAGTACTTGTTATTCAGTTGCTCAGTCATGTCCAACTCTTTGTGATCCCCTGGACTGCAGCATGCCAGGCTTCCCTGTATTTCACCATCTTCTGGAGCTTGCTCTAACTCATGTCCATTGAATCGGTGATGCCATCCAACTATCTCATCCTCTGTCATCCTCTTCTCCTCCCGCCTTCAATCTTTCCCAGCATCATGGTCTTTTCTAATGAGTCAGTTCTTTGTAGCAGGTGGCCAAAGTATTGGAGTTTCAGTTTCAGCATCAGTCTTTCCAATGAATATTCAGGACTGATTTCCTTTAGGATTGACAGGCTTGATCTCCTTGCAGTCCAAGGGACTCTCAAGAGTCTTCTCCAACACCACACCAAAGAATATCAGTTCTTTGGTGCTCAGCCTTCTTTATGGTCCAACTCTCATATCCATACATGACTACTGGAAAAACCATAGCTTTGAATATATGGACCTTTGTTGGCAAAATAATGTCTCTGCTTTTTAAAATGCTATCTAAGTACTAAATCCTAAGTACTAGCTGATACAATTAGATGTAAGGAAGAAAAAGAAGCATAAAAATGTAAGAGATAGAAATAACATGATTACATGCAAATGGTATGATTATTATTTGAGAACTAATGAAATTAAGCAAAATTATTAACAAAAAATTTAATTTTGCATTAGATTATAAAGTTAATATTCAAAAGTAATATTTTTCTCTAAAGACCCAAAACTAGAAAATATAATAGAAGAAAAAATCTTATAATGGCATGATATTTATAAAATACCTAGAAAATAAAATTAATAAAAATAAGACCTATTTGAAAGAAAAACATTGAATGACTACTGACAGACATTAAGGATTTGATTTTTTACAAGATTGCCTTTTTGTATCCTGGAAGAGGATAGAAAAATTTAGTAGTGTAATGATATTATATCTATTAATAAATTGAATTATAAATATAATTTAGTATACATTTAAAAAACAGCAATATTAACTTGTTCAGTAAATCATGATATCTTTATATGTTCATATAAAAAATAGAATAGAAAAATAGAAAAGACATTTCTGAAAAAGGAGAATAAAAAGTTTTCTTGTTATATATTTTTAAGTCATACTGATTAAATTTTGATAGAGGTATCTATTATTCATTTATTTATCTACTTGATTGTACTATATGAAATTGCTGATTTTCAGTCCTTTCTAACCTATGAAAATGGCAGCTTCATATGGCTCAACATAATATGTATGTGGCATTTCAAATCAATGAGAAAAAGATGGTAATTCACAAAAAAGGCATTTAGGTGCATAGAAATCAAGTCAACTTCATTTATAATTAATGAAAAGCATGTTTAAAATAACATTTTCAAATGGATAAAGTAAATTAAGTGTAAATATACACTATGTGGAAATTGGGAATAAACATTATTGGTGATTATTTAGATTGGTACCAGCTATTGGGAAGGCAATTCAGTAATATCTGTCAAAAAGGCAATATTTTTCCTTTAAACTTGAAATTTTAAAAAACTTATCTTACAGATACATTTGAACATATGTTTCAAAAGATCTGTATAAGAATATTAGTTGCTGCTTATAACAGGAAAAAAAAATAGAAAACCATCTAAATGTTAATTAATAGGGGATAGGAAAAGTAAATTTTGGGGTGAGTATATCATGGAATGATACATAGCTACTGAAAAATTAGGTAAACATATATGTGTCTTTATGTAAATATTTCTTAGACATTGTTAAATGGTAAAAAGCAAGTTGTAGAACAGCAAGGATGATAGGTTCTTAGTTACGTAAAACATGAAGAATGAGAAAAAATTATGTGTGTATATATATATATATATATGTATCTTTGTAAATGTGTGGATGATCTCTGGAAGGACACATTGAAATGAGGAACAGGGGTTATTTCTGAGAAAAAGAGAATGAGGAAACTGGGAGTTTTAAGTGGGAAGGAGACAGACTTTTCATGGGATGCCCTTTGTACTGTTTGAGTTTTGTGATATCAACTAAAAACATCAATATTAAAAAAAAATATTGTCATATAAAAATTTGGGAGAAATTTTGGTTTTATTTCAACCATTATAAAAGTTTGATATATGTGTAGAGTGCTATTTATATTTCTAATACAGAATAAAAGAAGTTGGCAATCTCAGCCTGGAAGATTAAACTCAGTCAATAAATAGAACAACTGAAATATGTAACTTTTCTTACAATTACCTGTTCTCTATTGGAGACAGGACACAATATATTTTTCTTCGGGAAAACCCATAGATTACAGCATTTCTATTTTCTGTATCTCATAAACACTTCTGTGGATGGGGGTATACTGTTCCAGGCTCATTCCCAAACCCATGTATAAAATTTGTGTTCGTCTTTGGAAAAAGCCCATGAAGAAGAAGTCTGAATGATTAGAAATCTCTTTTTACATTTCCTTCTCTCTCAGCAATAGTAGCACCAGCAGGGCTGGAAAATAATGTTCGAGTCTGAAGGCACATTCGGTAACTACAGAGACCTCCTTTGATACTTCCGAAGTTATTTTAAATGGGCCCGTCCATTTTGTCTGAGTCGCACAGCTCATCCAGAACCTAGTACAGTCATCTATTGTTGCCCGCTGATCACCCGTTCCTCCCACGATCTTTGCGTTTGATCTTGGAGACATTAAGCAGCTTGGAGAGCAAAAGCATCATTGGGTACCCTGCCACCTGCCCTCGTCAATCGACTTGATGGAGAGATCCTTTTTATTTGCCATTTACCCACTGCCAGAGAGGGTATACTGGGGTGAGTAGCGTATGTCTGAAGATTTCAGCAGGGGGTTCAGTCTGCAGAAAGATAACCAAGTTAAAACACAGAAAACGGTAATGCTTTTAAGTGAGGAAGTGATGTCAACCACCAGGTGATCCGCTTAAAGAATGAAGTTCCACTAAGAGGCTTGTACAATTGCTTCATGGGATATCTCCGCTCTTTCCTTGAAGGGTCAACTTGGTCTGGGAGTTCCTCTCAATAGACTCAGCATGTAGTGCCAACAACTCCCTAGCTAATAAAGAGCTCTTTCTATTTCCCTTTTTTCCCCCACTGGACTGTGATACTGAAGAAACTGCCTTGTGAAAGGCAGTCTGTGCCAGGGCAGTATTATCTATCTACCTGTGCAGCTGAGGTCAACAGCAAAGGAACTGATGCTGGGAGTAGTAGATAACTGGCGTTGGACTCTGCCCAACAGCGGAAAGCTGGACCGCTCTCAGAGTAAATGAGGCCTCTGTAGCGGAGAGCAGCAGCAGCAGTAGCTACTGTAGAGACCTGCGTAGTACAAGCATGCCTAGTTTTCGCACAATGGAGCCTTCCGCTCCAAGGGAGTGATGGAAAATTCATTTGCCTGATTCTTAGAGTCATGGATTAGGGGATGAAATCTAACAGTCCTCAAACCCATTTTTTCTCAACAGATTTAAATAAAAGCTAAAAACTTGTACAGTAAAGTATACTATCTTCAAGTTTCTAAATCAAACTGAACAATATAAACTTCTTTGGAAAACATTTCCATTTGGAAACAAAATTAAATTCATGCCAATGAAATTATTTTCTTTAATAATAGATACTCATTTGTGATATCAGAATAGATATTGTTTGTAGCATATTATATTATGCAACATATCTAAAATCCAGTTTTTAAAAATTAATTTAAAGAAATATATGTCTCTTATGTATCAGTTGGAAAACTAACCAACATGGTCAGACCATGCATTCTGCAATACAATCCAAGCTACATGGAAATGGTGGTCCAGGTTTTGCCCCTGGCTTCCAGGTTAGTCTCTTATTAAAACTTAAGCTCACATGTTGTGTTGAAGGAGGGAGACAGGAATCGAACACTTAAGTCTGGATTAGAAACCAATGAAGGTTCTATTCAATAATACTAAGGAAAGAGGTAAATGAGGGGAATTCCCTGTTACCACTAGCTTTGATACACTGTTGGTAAGTGTGCACATTTCCCCATCCTCCCATATGGCTATCATCCTATTTGAGACCTCAAAAGTGCTTCACTAAGAAGCATCCAATCTCAATGCCTTAATTTGGCAGAATAGTATAGCATTCCTTACACTTTAAATTCAAATATGCTGCCCAGAAATTCTTTTATGGATATTCTGATTAAGAAACTCAATAATGATTTTCAGATGCCATAATCTCTTTGCCAGAATGACTGATATGAAGAAATAACTGGCTTGTTTTATGTCAATAAAAATATAAATGTACAAACCCATATATGTTTTATAAATCTGTCTCTCTATATATACATTTTATATATGTATGTATGCATGTATTAGAAATGGTCACTGGAAAGAGGAGCTCCTGGCTCCAAATACTGACAAAATTTCTGTTCTCAGAGCCCTTACCATGGATGGTTCATAGTCTTGATTCTCCTGCCATTAGTCTCCCTGTTTTACTCTGACTCAAACATTAGCAAATAATTTCTTTTCCTGGTTCTGCTTGGTTGAGCTGTAATATCATGGCATTTCTGATAATAACTTTACCAAGGAAGCAAAAAAGCACAGTGAAAAGTTAAAAGCATTTTGTTTCCAATGAACAGTCTTTGACCCTCTTGCAGGAGTCTTCTCTTTTAACCTTAAGAGGTTCTTTCGTTGACCCTGGGTCTCCTGGTCATTTATAAGAAGCACATGCCTCTTACCTCCTACTACAAGGGAGCAGCATGTAAATATTACACTGCTGCTTGCAGTCACCTAACACACAGCTCCAATCTAGACCACAGTTGTGAGTTTCAGTACCCTTGTTACCTTCATTCTGAGGAGCAGTAACCTTAAAAACTCATTTCTTTCTTCCCACATTCTGCAAACTTTCCATCATTTCTCACAGTAGTAATGTAAAACATAATTTCTCCCATTCTTCTTTCACTGCTTATCCCAATAATTAATGCATGGATGTACACACACACACACCTCTGCTGCTGCTGCTAAGTCGCTTCAGTTGTGTCCAACTCTGTGCGACCCCATAGACCGCAGCCCACCAGGCCCCTCTACCCACAGGACTCTCCAGGCAAGAATACTGGAGTGGGTTGCCATTTCCTTCTCCATCTAAATTCCATATATATGCATTAATATATTGTATCGGTGTTTTTCTTTCTGACTTACTTCACTCTGTATAATAGGCTCCAGTTTCATCCAACTCATTGGAACTGATTCAATCTTCATCAAGTCCTGGGGATTATACTTCAAAAACAGATTTTCAAATTACCCTGTAGCAAGTCCTCTACTCCATTGTCTCTTGCTTGGATTACTGAGTTAGTTTCTTATCTGGTTTTCACACATTCACACTCACCCTTTGGCATTTACAACCTTTTCTCCTACTGAGAAGTGAGAATGATCTTCCTAAATTAAGTGTGTCATGACATTCTTTTTCCTTCTAACATTTTACTTTGAAATACTTTTAGTCTTGCAGAAGGGTTGCAAACATATTCATCTCTTATTGTACAGAGATTTCCAGTAATTTGTTCACTGAGTTCTTCTAATGTCAACACCTTACATAGCTATGATACAATCATCAAAACCAAGAAATTAACACTATTAACTGAACTAAGGACATTTCTGGAATTTCTCCAGTTTTTCTACTAATGTCCTTTTTCTGTTTCAGAATCCCATCCTTATAACACTCTTCTGCTTTTAAAAGCTTACAAGAATTTTCTACTGTACTTAGAATAAAACCCAAATTTCTAATCATGTTTTAAAAAGCACCGCATGGTTTCTGCTCAGCATTTCTTTGCAACTTCATTTTTCTGAATTCTATCCTTTGCTGTGTTCAACCTTCTGAGCATCTTTCACTTTCTTGAATACCCTGTCTCACACCTCAAGGCTTTTGCATGTCTGTTCCCTCTGCATGGGATGCTCTTACTCTGGTTCATTGAGCAGCCAGCTCCTCTTCTTTCTTTTGGTCAGCTTAAGTATCACTTTTACCTACAAATCTTAACACTTAGGCCCCTTGGACATTCTTTCCTTCATCTGTTTGCTTACTTTTACAAAGCAATTATTTTATATTTTTGTAATTATTTTGTCAGCTTACTCTATTGTTATCTTGCCTACTAGAATATAAGATCTAGGAGAGAACAGATCATGTCTTTATTAGTTTTCTATTGCTGCTGTTACATGCGGCTGCAAACTCTGCAGGTTATAACAACACAAATTTATTGTCTAATAGTTCTATATGTCAGAAAATCAGTGGATTCAGCTAATTTCCTTGCTCTGCCTCTCAAAAGCTGAGATTAAGGTGTCAGCAGAGCTTTCTGGATGCTCAGGGAGAGAATATGCTTCCAGAATATGGTTCCAGAATATGGTTCATTCAGGTTGCTGGCAGAATTCAGTTCCTTGTGGTTGTAGGACTGAGTTCCTGTCAGCTGGGGTCCTTCTTTTCCTTTTTCAACATTAATCACTTTATTGTACATGGAAACCTGTGGTAGGCTGATTACACAATAATATAGCAAACAACCAGTGGTATTTTTCTGATATCAGAAGAGTATATAAGACTGAAACATCACCAGAAGTACTTCAAAAACCCAACTGCATTCTGTGGTTCATGGCCCATTCCATCTTCAAAGCCAGCTACAACAGACTGAGCTCTTCTGATGCTTCAGATCTCTCCTCCCTTGTTTTGCACTCCGTCTCTCTAACTTTAGTTGGGGGAGAGTCTCTGCTTTTAGGGGCTCATGTGATTAGATTGGATCCATCTGTATAACTCAGGATATTGTTTTTTATGGACTAATTCATGTTCCCCCAAATTTCATAGGTTGAATCCCAAGCCTTCAGTGTTTCTGTATTTGGAGATAGGGTCTTGAGGAAATCAAATCCTGCCATAAATCTGGGACCTTACTTGATAGGACTGGAGTCCTTATGAGAGCAAGAAGAGATATCAAAGATCTCTCTTTATCTCTCTCTGTGCACACACAGAGAAGAGGCCATGTAAGGACACAGGAAGATGGCAGCCATCTACAACCCACGAAGAGAGGTCTCACCAGAAACCCACCCTGATGGCATCTTGATCTCAGACTTCCAGCCTCTAGAACTGTGAAAAAATAATTTCTGTTGTTTAAGCTACCAGGTCTGTGTATCTTGTTAATACATCCCAAACAGACTATTTCCATTTCTAGACCCTTAACCTTAATCACATCTGTAAAGTACCTTTTCCATGTAATATAACATACTCACATAGACAGGGATTAGATCATAGACATCTTTGATAGGTCACCAGTTAATCTGCCACATATCTGTCTTTTTGACTGTTTTATTACCAGGTCTAGCTTGTGTAGACATTAAGTAATTGAATAATAAATGATGTAATTGAAAATTGTTTTAAGAAAGCCAGCTGATTTAATCCCAGATACCACAAAGCCCCTCTCATCTGCTCCCTGTACTGATGCCTCATGTTGCTTTACCCTCTGGTATGCTCCTGAGCCCTGACCAGTGGATGGTTCAATTCTATTTATCAGAAAAATTAGGACAGTTGGAAAATGTCTCAGTCTCTTGAGTTTACAATTCTTGAAGCAGGGATTTCATCAAGGGTATTTCTAGAACTGTATTTCTTATATTGAAAGGCTACTAGAAACAATAACATTTATTTTGGGACTTCCCTGGTGGTATAGTGGATAAGACTCTGCCACGCAGAGGATGTGGGTTCAATCCCTGGTCTGGGAAGATTCCACATGTTGTGGAGCAACAAAGACCATGCATGGCAAATACTGGGCCTGAGCTCTAGTGCCTGCGTGCTGCAACTGAAGCCTGTGTGCCTGGAGCCCATGCTCTTCAACAAGACAAGCCACTGCAACGAGAAATCTGTGTACCGTAACTAGAGAGTAGATTCCACTCGCCACAGCTAGAGAAAGTCAGCTTGCTGCAATGAAGACCCAGTGCAATCAAAAATAAGTAAATAAATTGAAAAAAAAGAAACCTTTATGTTTTGATTTAAAAAAAAAAGCAAAACAGAAATCCACTTGTCTCCACTGTAAGTTTTTTCTGCAATCTGCTATCTCATTCTCTGTGCAGTTTAATTTTCTGAACATGACACAGAAAAACCACACCAAATCCCTAACTTCTTGGTTAACTTTTGTTTGAGAAAATCATTTTACACATCCTTTTGTCTTGGCCCTCTGACTGGGTCTTCACATTTGTTCCCTCCTTTCCATCTTCGCTGCTGCAGCTGATGCCAATGTAGGGGTTAAACCCATGAACTGTGGAGACTGTAGCTTGTGCCAATCCTTTGGCATTTAAGTGTGTACCAGCAGCTGTGAGACAGTGAGTTTCCTCAAACTGTGATTTTCAACTTGCTCTCTTATTTAACTTTGTGTACATATCTCTTGGAATGGTACAGTGAATGGTAAAAAGCAAATGTTTTGCAATCATCAAACTTAAATTCAAATTATGGCTTTAAACATGAATACCGATATATCCTTTAAAGTGTGTGAGCCTTAATTTCCTTGTGTACTTCCCATATCAAGTACCAGGATAATGGTGCTTCCCTCCTTGTGCTCTCATAAGGATTAGTTCATGTAATTGCTGCTCCATAAACTCAGAAATAATGTAGGAATAGAAAATTTTCTATATACTTTATATCTTTAGATTCCACAAACACACATACACTCACAGCCTTACATTAAGTTGGAGTCAACAGAGGTTATCGTTTGATTTGGTCATGGGGAAAGAGGTTTGCTGATGATAAGAATCAGAAAGATGAGGTAGCTAAAATGAGTAAGAGAGGGAAAGGAATTTGTACAAATTGTTGGGTCCAGAGGTCCAGAGGGACTGAGGGCAGATCCTAGGAAAGATTTTAAATAGCTTGTCTCTTACTGTGAGAAGGGGGCCCCCAAATTTAAATTGGACCTGACTCATTCTTGGCATTTCCATACAATAGATCGATTTTAGAAAAATAAATAATGTAGGGTGGGGTGGGAGGAGGTGGAAAACAAAAGAGAGATTTTTAAAAGTATTTTTTGCAGTTTTTTTTCCCATACCTTCCTATACTCCTATAATTTTCATCCTGGAAGCTCTCAGCTTTTCAGCTCATCTTGTCTCATAGCTACATTTTGTAAGGCAATACAAATTTCTGAGATACTCTTGATCCCACACTAAAAGAAAAATATGCAATATTAGCCACAAAAAGAAAGAAATAATGCCATTTGCAGCAACATGGATGGACCTAGAGATTATCATACTAAGATAGTAAGGCAGAGAAAGACAAATATCTTATGATATCACTTATTGTGCAAGGAGATCCAACCAGTCCATTCTGAAGGAGATCAGCCCTGGGATTTCTTTGGAAGGAATGATGCTAAAGCTGAAACTCCAGTACTTTGGCCACCTCATGTGAAGAGTTGACTCATTGGAAAAGACTCTGATGCTGGGAGGGATTGGGGGCAGGAGGAGAAGGGGACGACAGAGGATGAGATGGCTGGATGGCATCACTGACTCGATGGACGTGAGTCTGGGTGGACTCTGGGAGTTGGTGATGGACAGGGAGGCCTGGAGTGCTGCGATTCATGGGGTCGCAAAGAGTCGGACACGACTGAGTGACTGAATTGAACTGAACTGATTGTGGAATCCAAAAAGAATACAAATGAACTTATTTACAAAACAGAAATAGATGCAAAGATACATAAAACAAACTTATGGTTAGGAACAGGAAAGAAGGAAGGAGGGATAAAGTAGGAATTTGGGATTAGCAGATGTACACGACCATATATAAGATAAATAAACAACGAGGTCTTACTGTATAGCACAAGGAACTATATTTAACATCTTTAAAAATAAAAAAAAAAGTGTTGAGATGTCCTTGTCATCAGGCCTCCCTACAAAGGCACAGTGGCAGCCAGCACCCCTGGTAACAGGTACTCGGAGGAGCCCTTCCATCACAGACACTAACAGACTCCGACCTTGGGCTCCCCAGGGAGGTTTTCAGTCGTCACCAGCAGAGAAAGCTGAGTGAGGCTGTGAAGGAACTGGCGAGTTAGAGATGTCTGTTTTTCTCCAAACAGGTTTCTGGTAATGGAGGAGGAGGTTATGCCTTTTGAATAACAAGGCCTGCTGAGAGTGAGACTGATGCTGAGTCAGGGAGGTGAGGGAATCTGTGCTTTCAGAGAAAATGAGTAGAAACCCTGGCAGCTAAGATGCACTAACATGTTCTTTTGTTTTTCAAAAATAGGCTCGTGTCTGAGCCGGAGATCAACACCACAGGAATCAAAGTCCGCTGCTGACAGATAAGTATGTTCAGAAGAACAATGGCTTGTTGAAAGTTTTGATGAGGAAAAAATAGAGATTATCTTTTCAAAATAAACAAAGAGAAATATGTAGTTTGATTATTTTTCCTAGACTGAAAGAGCCTTGAGAACTAAAATTATTCCTACATAAGATCTTACCCCGTGTAGAATTTGGATGCTATTGCAATATATGTAATTGCTTGTTTAAATTTGAATGTATTTCTTTTTAGGGATCTTTATAAGAAGATAATGATTTCTAGTACCAGGATCAGGCCTCTCGTGTTCCTCCTCTTCTCAGAACTCACATTTTCAGTGATGCTGCTGCTGCTGCTGCTGCTAAGTCGCTTCAGTCGTGTCCAACTCTGCGCGACCCCATAGACGGCAGCCCACCAGGCTTCCCCGTCCCTGGGATTCCCCAGGCAAGAACACTGGAGTGGGTTGCCATTTCCTTCTCCAATGCATGAAAGTGAAAAGTAAAAGTGAAGTCGCTCAGTTGTGTCTGACTCTTAGCGACCCCATGGACTGCAGCCCACCAGGCTCCTCCGTCTATGGAATTGTCCAGGCAAGAGTATTGGAGTGGGTTGGCATTGCCTTCTCCGTCAGTGATGCTAATACTTGTAAATTCTTTTAATTTATATCTTCTTAGGCAAGTGGGGGAATTTTACCAGTGTAACTATTAGGGCACTAAGCAGGTTAAAGGGAAATTCATCTTGATTCTAGAAAGAAGATCTAGATAAAAAGGTTAAAATTAAAACTTTGTTAATTGTTTAAAGAAAAAAATTAAAATTTAAGAGTCATTGATACTGAGGATTAACCTTAAGCCATCCTTCTTGCTTGCCATCTACATGCCTCTCATGTGAATCAGTTGCTACAAGAGCAGGTGGATTTGAACCATCTAAGTCATGGGCTGGATTCTTTCCTAGCACAAAAAAATAGAAATATCAATAAAAGCCTAAAGTTCAAGTTCCAATATTTTCTTCCTGGTCTGCTTCTTGTTTTACTTTTAATGATCTTGGATGGGCACCTGAAAGCCCAGACACTTGGGGACTGATCATGTGCAGTAGTATCTCTCCACTGGCTCCAGAATCTCTGCTGTTCTCTCTGAACTTCACTCCTAGGACCACCTGGGCTTCTTGGCTGCCACCCATTTGAACTTACCTCCACTTCCCTGGTGATTCAGATGGTAAAGAATCCACCTGAAATGTGGGAGACCTGGGTTTGATTCCTGGGTTGGGAAGATCCTCTGGAGGAGGGCATGGCAACCCACTCCAATATTCTTGCCTGGAGAATCCCCAAGGTCAGAGGAGCCTGCTGAGCTACAGTCCATGGGGGTCACAAAGAGTTGGACATGACTGAGTGACTAAGCACACATACATACTACTTTAGAATGGCCTCTTTCAAATATGGGAATCTGGCTACTGGATTTCTTCCTGGTTTGCACTCCAGTTAATTCCTGGACCAACTCTTGGCTCTGGTGACTATGTTCTACCACATATGTGGATTAAAGGCATGAACACTGTAGATGCCTCACTCTACCCTGTGGCATACCCTAGCATGGAGTCCCTTCCTAGTCCTTTTAAGAAGGGAAACCATAGAAAGAATGAGTAATGAAGTGGTTAACAATGATACTGAAACATCAGCCTCTGTGCAGTGGTAAATCAAATCTTGGAGACAGGATTTCGAGTGAAGTAGAAAAGAATAGCTTTATTGCTTTGCCACTCAGAAACTGTGTCCCAACCTGGGAGGATTTGGTGATGAATTTTATATCACTGGTTCAGAGGTGGGCTTGCTGATAAGGATTAGGGTGTGTAAAGGGCCTGTTCTCTTTTAATCTGACCTCAGGTAGTCTCCTAATGAACTTCTCTTGTTCCTTTAATCCGGCTGCAGGTGGTCTCTTGATGAGCTTCTAAAGATTATCAAACTATAATTTTCCCTGGAATGAAGAAGGCTAACATCTTTCATTTTGGGGGGATTTTAGTTCTGTAAAGAGCTCAAAGATATTATTATGTGTCCCTTGATGCTGAACCAGGACCTTGCCCCAAGGTTACACAATTGTTTCTTGGCTGCTCCTTCCTTGTCTCTGCATCCCTTCCCTTCCCTGATTAGCAACTGTTTGAAAGGCTTCCAAGCCCAGGAGTCCCACAGGGCCCTGCTTGGTTTCACCAATATTCAAGGAACTCCTAACCTAAGAATGTATGAAGCCTTTAGTTTTCATCTTTTGTTTTTCTTTTAGGAGATATAAGTTCAAACATATGTATCAGCAGAGGAAAATTGCCAGAAAAGAAGAGAAAAGACTGTGTCACCCTGATGACTTCCCAATTTGATATTTTATAGTGCACAATGAAGCAGAGTCACAGTATAAGTCATGTTGAGGCCCCATACAAAGTTGATTACATATATATTTCATAAGAACTTGAAAAAATGCTGGGGTCCAAAAGCCTGGCCTCTTATCTCAATTGGAGACAACTTTAAAGGGCCGTCCCAACTGCAGCTCTGTTGTTGGCTTTGGGGATGGAAGATGAGTGATGGGGATGCAATTAGATTGGTATCTATAGGGCTTTTTACTCTATTTTAAATATTCTATTCCTTAAGCAAAGTGGCTAGATGTTCATTATATTACATGTTACCTTGTTACCTGAAAACTGGGTACAACTCTTGGTGGGTTATGAGCCAAAAGACACAGCCAAGTCAAAGAGTGAGAAGCCAGAAGGATTTTGTTATTTGAAACAAGAAAAGAGAACACTGAAGATATTTTCCAAAGTAGTATCTCTCTGAAGAGCAAAATTGGGGAAGTTTTAAGTTAAGAGTTCATGCATATTCATGAGGGGCAGGTATAGTCATCTAGGAAGAGTGAGACTTACCTGTGCTTGCATGGTGAAGAGGTAATGTCAGCACAGAATTGGGACCAAAGTCACTTCAGATTGACAGAATCCAGGCTCTAGTTAATTAAGTCACAAGGACCAGCAAAGATCAGCATCATCAATTTTGGCTTCAGTTACTCTGGTGGTTGAATACTCAAGAAGATCCAAACTCTACAACAGGGGTCCCCAACCTCCTCCTGGCCGCATAACAGGAAATGAGCTGTGGGCACTTGAGTGAAGGTTCGTCTGCCACTCCCTGTCACTCCCCATGCCTTGTATTACTGCCTGAACAATCACTCACATTGCCGCCTGAAACACCACTACTCTCTGCCCCTCCAATGGAAAAATTGTCTTCTAAGTAACTGATCCCTGGTGCCAAAAAGGTTGGGCCTGCTGCTCTACAAAATAGCTCAAGAATGTGCAACAGACTAACCTTTACCTTTGAAACAGAACTGAGAGTCTTTATGACTGATTTATTATTTCTGTTAGGGTTGCATTTTTTTTTTAATTTTATTTTATTTTTAAACTTTACAATATTGTATTAGTTTTGCCAAATATCAAATAGGGTTGCATATTTTCCCTGGCAATAGCTGTTCTTACATTCTTATGTTCCCTTAAAGTCATTAAATACAGAGACTTGTTCTTCTGTATGGGTGAACATTATGGCCAGGCTTGGATTACCAAGTGGTTTCTCTTGTGTCAGGAAAGCTATATCTGGTCCTCTTCCTTTGCCTATACAATCTTTGTGTGTTTCTGAAATATTTAATGATATTAAATTAATTAATATTTAATTAATTAAATTAATTAATGAATTAATAATTTAAAAATGAACTGATATCAAGAGCTTGCAATTTACAGTCAAAATAGATCTAAGCCCAGATTCTATCTCTCCATCTCATTTACTTGATAAATCATACCTTACCGAAACTCAGTTTCCTTTCCAATCATTAAGAGTATGGATCTTATTATGCTTATTTACAGTGCCTACCTTGGTATCTAGCTTTTTAAAGATGCTCAATATATGTTAAGTTAAACATAAAGGTTTGGGAAAGAGATCAGTTGACTGCAGTGTGGAGATGACGGGTCTGCAATTTAAACCAGAAAAGTCCACTCATTGAGTGATGAAAGCCCTGTAATATTCATCTGAAAACTTCAGTGAAGAGCAATAACTATGTGAATTGTAACTCAAAGGGTGAGAATAGGAGTCATGGTCTCCTTTGGAAATGCTTTTTAGTGAAACATGTGGCTAGGAAAAATTCAAATTGCAGTTAGGATGAGATGACAGGAGAACGGGGCTTCCCAGGTGGAGCTAGTGGTAAAGAACCGACCTGCCAATGCAAGAGAGGTAGGAAGAGATGTGGGTTTGATCTCTGGGTAGGGAAGACACCTTGGAGCTCATGGCAACCCACTCCAGTATTCCTGCCTGGAGAATCCCATGGACAGAGCCTGGAGGGCTACACTTCATAGTGTCTCAGAGTCAGACACAATTGCTGCAAGTTAGTATGCACACATGCAGGGCAGCAGAATATCTGTATAAAGCCATGGGCTTTCAGGAGTTGAATTTGCAACTTAAAAGTCTCTGCAGCAAGCTGGAGTTGGTTGAGAGAAAAATAGCCTGTGGAATGTAGATAAGAACAGGCTTGCAGATCCCTGGTAAGGGCAGGAGGTTGCACACGGAAGACAAATTTGAAGAACCAGGAGGACAGAAATAAAGAGTAGAAGGAAGGTTTAAGGATGTCTTAGTGTTGAGGAATTAGGAGGATCTGCACGGATCTGACTGGGAAGAGGTATTGGCCTTTGCACCCTTTTTCTCCAGAGTCTGATCTGGAAATGTTCTTTCTTGACTCTTTTTTGGCCCTGATAGGAAAATGCAAACATTCTAAGTTAAAAAACCTTAGTGCCATTAGACACTTTCTACTCTAATATTCAATGACACTAAAGAAGAGGAAGAAAACCTATCCTGTCAAATATCCTTCAGGATACTGGCATGACATCATTTTACCTAACAGAGATCTCTTTAAACTAGATACGGAGATTCTCAACCTTGGCTACACATTAGAATCACTTGGGTGCTTAAAAAAAATTCCATGCCTAGGCCCTCACCCTCAGAAATTCTCAAACACCAAACACTGGGGATGGAGCCCAGGCACGTTAAATTTTAAGAGCTTTGCAGGTGATTCTAATTTGCAGCCAAAATAGGTCTAGAATTTCTCAAATCATAGTCCATATACAAACAGCTTTCCAGGCCTGATCCTCAAACCATCAAATCAAAATCTTGGAATTCGGTGGCTGAATCTTGGAATCATAGTGTTCTTATATGCTCTGCAATTGATGCTTATGGAAAATTATGGACAGGTATGGGAACCACTGCTTTCACACTAAAGCATTTAGTTAATTCAGAAGAAAATACATCATTCCTAACCCTTTAAAAGTTTAGATGGATTTTCCAAGAGGGATCAGAACAAAGCCCAGCATCATTTTGGTTTGAATTTCATTCATCAAATTTCATGAGTTGAATAAATTCCTTTCAGAATTAGCATAGTCAGCACAATCTTCAGCCAAACTGAATGGTGTTCCTTGGGGAATCAGTTTTCGAAGATCCTTGAGCTTGGCTACAATAAAGGACTCTGGCTCCAACTGGCATCTTGTTCTCTGATTTCTTTCCTCAAGCAAACATTTGATGTCACACTGAGCTTTCATTGCTGATCACAAAAAAATCCACTTTGTTGCTCAGCTGCCTAATTGAGTGTCTTTTCTCATGAGATGATCTGCTGCCTCCTGAAGGGTAAGACTTCTGAAACCCACACAGGCTAAGAGCAATAACCTTTTGCTTGCTGCTAAGTCAATTCAGTCGTGTCTGACTCTGTGTGACCCCATAGACAGCAGCTCACCAGGCTCTGCCATCTCTGGGATTCTCTAGGCAAGAACACTGAAGTGGGTTGCCATTTCCTTCTCCATTGCATGAAAGTGAAAAGTCAAAGTGCAGTCGCTCAGTCGCGTCCGACTTATAGCGACCCCATGGACTGCAGCCTACCAGGCTCCTCCATCCATGGGATTTTCTAGGCAAGAGTACTGGAGTGGCTTGCCATTGCCTTCTCCGCACCTTTTGCTTAGGAGTCCTTAAAATTTAAGTTCGACTAGCAAGACATGGGGAGAAGGCAATGGCAACCCACTCCAGTACTCTTGCCTGGAAAATCCCACATATGGAGGAGACTGGTAGGCTGTAGGCCATGGGGTCGCTGAGAGTCGGACACGACTGAGCGACTTCATTTTCACTTTTCACTTCCATGCATTGGAGAAGGAAATGGCAACCCACTCCAGTGTTATTGCCTGGAGATTCCCAGGGATGGGGGAGCCTGGTGGGCTGCAGTCTATGGGGTCGCACAGAGTTGGACACGACTGAAGCGACTTAGAAGCAGCAGCAGCAGCAGCAGCAAGACATGACTTGTCTACACTAAAATAATACACTTCAGCAATAAGTATTAATTAACAGTAGAATTGTTGAAGCACCTTCAATAATTTTTTTAACTTTACAACAGTTCATATAGTTTAGCAAGTTCTAATTATCTTTCTATTTGGCAAATGAAGAACACGAAGTTCAGAGCTGTAAACTAACAACTACATAAACTCAGAGACATACTTGTGTAGTTGAGACTTGAACCCACTTCATTCTGAAACCAAGCCTGGGCTCTTTCTGAAACAGCACACTGCTCTGTGCAATTTAGTGAGGATTAGTTCATGAAACTCACTTGCTGGGTTTCTTTGCATTTATAAATCCTCATGGAGTTTCAGTTATCTTGTCTATAAAAGTGTGAATGTATGTCTAGACAGAGGATTAGAAACTGAAAACTCACATCCAAATCAGGGACTAGTTTTATTTGGAAAAGTCAGGTTATGTATGCAGTTAGAAAGTGTGTGGTAATCAGTACTGCTGCTGCTGCTGCTAAGTCACTTCAGTCGTGTCCGACTCTGTGCAAATCAGTACTAGTATTAACCAAATATCTCCATTTATCTTCCTCAGGCATATAATTAAATTAATTGTATTTGTGTGAGTTGCTTTGACCAATTAAACACACAGCAAAGATTTGACAGCCAGTGCACAATTAGACACATTCTTGTTTTTCATGACAAGTGACAGTGTTTGGGGTGGTTGCTGCTTTGTCAGTCTGGACCCAGGAGTGAAGGATGTGGAACAGATCCTGCAGCCGATCCACAGCAGACATGTAGTCTTAGCAGAAAATAGTCTTATATTGTTATAAATTTCTAAAATGGTGGTGGGTGGTTGTTACAGCAGCATAACATTGCCTATCCTGGCTGTTATAGAAATTAGTGCTGGTAGTGAGCTCTACATTACAACACATCCATCTGTCCTTTGCATGGATAAGTGATTTCACTGACAAAACAGCTGCTCGAGTGGGCACACGAGCCTGGCAGGGCTTAGAGCTCATGATCTGAAAGTCCTCCTGTAAAAAATTCCTCCTCCCTGTCAAAAATTGCTTGTTGCAGTTAAAACAAGTTTGCATTTACCTCATCCTCAGTGTCGATAAACTTCCCACTGATTTTCAGAGATCTGAAGACTAACTTTCCTCAGAATTTCTTTGGAGGCCAAGTTATAGACTCAATCTGTACCCATTAAAACCAATCCATATATAACATCATAATTTTATCAGTTTTTAAAAATTATTTTCACTTAAATGCTTTGCCAAATAACATATCTTTATGAATGATTTTTTTCTATATACTAATAACTTTGTTTATATCTCTATTATAGCACTTAACCCAATGTGTCTACATTAGAATCAGTTTTCTTTTACATTAACTTGTCAATGCTTTGAAAGATTATGTCTAAATATACTTTTGTACATATACAGATAACTTATTCAACTAACAGGTTGGATTTAGAATATTTAACTAAAATTAACAAATTTAAGTTGGTATATTTAAACTTAATTCAAATTAAAAGTCATTCATTCCATTTTTTTCAATGATTCAAAAATAGTACCAAGTAAATCATTACTTTAAAGTGTGCACTCTGAATTTCCAGCAATGACTTTTACATCCCATCTGAGTTGTGGAGAGTATATATTAAAGCTATTTCAAACAACAAAAATGTACTTTACTCAGAAAGAAATTTGTTTACATTGGTTCTTCCTGACTTGTAGTTTAAATGAACTTGACTGAAATCAAAATCGGTCACCACATATCTTTAAATCAATGAATAAAATACTGGATATGATTAAAATTATTTTTGTTTTTTGTCTCTGATTTCTCTGAAAACTTGTCAACCTCTATTTTTCTTTTACTATTTATATAATAAACAAAAAAACTAATTTATTCAATAACATCAATTTGTGGGACTTGATTCCCTGTAAGCCATATTTCAACCAGTCCATCCTAAAGGAAATCAGTCCTGAATATTCTTTGGAAGAAATGTTGCTGAAGCTGAAACTCCAATACTTTGGCCATCTGATGCAAAGAACTGACTCATTTGAAAAGACCCTGCTGCTGGGAAAGACTGAAGGCAGGAGGAGAAGGGGATGGCCGAGGATGAGATGGTTGGATGGCATCACTGACTCATTGCACATGAGTTTGAGTAAGTTCCGAGAGTCGGTGATGGACAAGGAAGCCTGGTGTGCTACAGTCCATGGGGTTGCAAGAGTCGGACATGACTGAGTGACTGAACTGAGCTGAACTGAACCCACATTTCTAAATAAAGGCAACTCAGACTTAATCTACTAAGTCTTTATTTTTAATCTTTATGTTTTTCTTGGGTGAGATTCTATAACACATAGCCACACAATCTTTAAGTACTGAAAATACATAAACACTGAAATAACTTGAGCATTTCTTGCTAACTCAAGATGAAAAGCTCATTTTCATACTCCACAGAGCTACAAGGCAGGAACTATTGAGATACATGTAGCAATTAGCGAGGTATGTGCAGATCTGCTTGCCCTAATTCTAAATGATCCCAAATTGTGGCGTGTTTGTATGTCTTTTACTAGATTCATTGTATTCTACTGTCAGCATTGTATCCACATGCTATCAGTTCCTCCACATTTTAGTCATAGCCTAAAGTCAGTAAAATCAGCTGAGCTATTCCAAATCCTGAAAGATGATGCTGTGAAAGTGATGCACTCAATATGCCAACAAATTTGGAAAACTCAGCAGTGGCCACAGGACTGGAAAAGGTCAGTTTTCATTCCAATCCCAAAGAAAGGCAATGCCAAAGAATGCTCAAACTACTGCACAATTGCACTCATCTCACACGCTAGTAAAGTAATGCTCAAAATTCTCCAAGCCAGGCTTCAGCAATATGTGAACTGTGAACTTGCTGATGTTCAAGCTGGTTTTAGAAAAGGCAGAGGAACCAGAGATCAAATTGCCAACATCTGCTGGATCATGGAAAGAGCAAGAGAGTTCCAGAAAAGCATCTATTTCTGCTTTATTGACTATGCCAAAGCCTTTGACTGTGTGGATCACAATAAACTGTGGAAAATTCTGAAAGAAATAGGAATACCAGACCACTTGACCTGCCTCTTGAAAAATCTGTATGCAGGTCAGGAAGCAATAGTTAGAACTGGACATGGAACAACAGACTGGTTCCAAATAGGAAAAGGAGTTTGTCAAGGCTGTATATTGTCACCCTGCTTATTTAACTTATATGCAGAGTACATCATGAGAAACGCTGGGCTGGAAGAAGCACAAGCTGGAATCAAGATTGCCGGGAGAAATATCAATAACCTCAGATATGCAGATGACACCACCCTTATGGCAGAAAGTGAAGAGGAACTCAAAAGCCTCTTGATGAAAGTGAAAGTGGAGAGTGAAAAAGTTGGCTTAAAGCTCAACATTCAGAAAACGAAGATCATGGGATCCAGTCCCATCACTTCATGGGAAATAGATGGGGAAACAGTGGAAACAGTGGCAGACTTTATTTTTCCGGGCTCCAAAATCACTACAGATGGTGACTGCAGTCATGAAATTAAAAGACGCTTACTCCTTGGAAGGAAAGTTATGACCAACCTAGATAGCATGTTCAAAAGCAGAGACATTACCCTGCCAACAAAGGTTCGTCTGGTCAAGGCTATGGTTTTTCCAGTGGTCATGTATGGATGTGAGAGTTGGACTGTGAAGAAGGCTGAGCGCCGAAGAATTGATGCTTTTGAACTGTGGTGTTGGAGAAAACTCTTGAGAGTCCCTTGGACTGCAAGGAGATCCAACCAGTCCATTCTGAAGGAGATCAGCCCTGGGATTTCTTTGGAAGGAATGATGCTAAAGCTGAAACTCTCGTACTTTGGCCACTTCATGCAAAGAGTTGACTCATTGGAAAAGACTCTGATGCTGGGAGGGATTGGGGGCAAGAGGATAAGAGGACGACAGAGGATGAGACGGCTGGATGGCATCACTGACTCGATGGACGTGAGTCTGAGTGAACTCCGGGAGTTGGTGATGGGCAGGGAGGCCTGGCATGCTGCGATTCATGGGGTCGCAAAGAGTCGGACACGACTGAGCGACTGATCTGATCTGATCTGAAAATCAGTATATTTACTGTGGAGAAAAAAGTTAGAGCTAAGTGATAAAGTACTGAAAGCAATTTTCTCAAAAACCCTGGCTCATTACTTATTTGCTAGATTGTTGAAGAAACTTGAAGTGTGATATTATTTAATTAGTTTAGGGTAGCTTTTTGTTGTGGTTGTTCTTATAGAGGTTGGTTAACTTTTTTTAAATATGGCAAAATATACTGAACATAAATGGGCTTCCCTTGTGGCTCAGTTAGTAAAGAAACTGCCTGCAGTGCGGATAGACCTGTGTTCGATTCCTGGGTTGGGAAGATCTCTTGGGGGAGGGCATGGCAACCTTCTCTAGTATTCTTGCCTGAAGAATCCTCATGGACAGAAGAGGCTGGAGGGCTATAGTCCATGGGTGACTAAGGGTTGGACACAACTGAGTTCTATATTTGGTGACTAAGCACCAAATATAGAACTTAGTATTCAAACTGCTTTTGAGTGTGGCATTAGTACATTCATATTATTGCCAACCATCACCACTATTCATCTCCATAACTTTTCTGTTGAGGTCCTTTAATGGACTGGAACCTGGTGGTCCAGATTGACTAATAAGAAAGTAAAGGAGAGAGAAAGAGGCTGATATTCCTTGGTTTACACAGAAAGCCAATAAAGCCCCTGCACGGGGCTCACTCTGTTCACGAAGGCCTCAGGTGCCTTCTCGAGAGGGTCTTAGAAGCCAGGGCAGGAAAGTGAACTCAGAGAGCCTCTGTGCTCCAGGGGATCAGCCAGAAAAAGAGAGGGGGGGGGGCGAGGGGAGAGAGAGAGAGAGAGACACGGAGACCAGAGCTCTGATGGAGCAAAGGTGTTTTAATCAACATGGTGTGGGCATATACACTGTCTTACAAGGTAGTTATCCTCAGCAAAGATAAAGATTAAAATTCCAGACTTACAAAACATAGGCGATCCATATTAAAGAGACAGAGAGTTGTAAACAATCACTTTTACTGTATGGTTCACAAGAAGGAAGAGGGTACTTATCACTGTATAGAAAAACTAAGGAAGGAAATGCCTGGATTCTTCAGCCCCCTGGAGAGGCTTGCTTCTCTTCTTAATTCCTGAATATTCAGGAATTAATAAGGAACAGAGGATTCCTGACAGATCCAAAACAGCACACAGGAAGCCTCCTGTTAAATGCTTCCTGCCACTTTTTCATCATCCCAAACTTAAACTCTATATACATTAAACAGGGGCTCCCCACTACCTCCTCCCCTTGTTGTTGTTGTTGTTCAGTTGCTAAGTTGTGTCCAACTCTTTGTGATCCCATGGACTGCAGGATGCCAGGCTTCCCTGTCCTCCACTCTCTCCCGGAGTTTGCTCAAGTTCATGTCCACTGAGTTGGTGATGCTGTCTAATCTCATCCTCTGCCACCCTCGTCTCCTTTTCCCTTCAATCCTTCCCAGTGTCCCCTTTCCCTTAGTTTCTTGTAATTATTATTCCACTTTCTGTCTCTATGAATTTGATTATTCCAGATGCCTCATATGGGTGATGGAGAAGGAATGGCACCCCACTCCAGTACTCTTGCCTGGAAAATCCCATGGATGGAGGAGCCTGGTAGGCTGCAGTCCCTGGGGTCACAAAGGTTGGACACGACTGAGTGACTTCACTTTCACTTTTCACTTTCAAGCATTGGAGAAGGAAATGGCAACCCACTCCAGTGTTCTTGCCTGGAGAATCCCAGGGACGGGGGAGCCTGGTGGGCTGTCGTCTATGGGGTCGCACAGAGTCGGACACGACTGAAGCAACTTAGCAGCAGCAGCAGGATATGAGTGAGAGCAATATGTTAATTTCTCCTAGCATAATGTTTTCAAGGTTCATCCATATTGCAGAGTGTAATCTTATTCCTTTCTAAAGATTAAATAGTGTTGCATTGTATATGTGTGCCACCTTTGCTTACCCATTTATCCATCAATGAGCATTTGGGTTGTTTCCACCTTTTGGGCCATTGTGAATAATGATACTATTAACATTGTGATAGAAATATCTGTTTGAGTCCCTGCTTTCAGATATTTTGAGTATATTCCCCATAGTGGAATTTCTAAATCATATAATTCTGTATTCAAGTTTATGAGGAAATGCAAGTTCTTTCCACAGCTGCTGCATTATTTTACATTCTCACCAAAAATGTATAAGGCTTCTAATTTCTTCACATCCTCATCAACACTTGTTATTTAAAAATTTAATAATAGCTATCTTAATGGGTGTGAAGTAATGCTTTAGATGAGTTTTAAATAATACATTTTAAAATGTTAACTAATTGGGCTAAGAATTATGAGGATATGCAGCATTTGAACAATATTTAAGTGTACCCATCCCCAGGTAAAAGTTCCCAGATATAAAATTAAACTAAGAGACACTCACTAACTGAATAAGTATTATACCACTCACTGTGTTGAGAACCATACTAGGCATGAGAGTGTTGTCAGGGTCCATGACAAGTTTAATGTACTTGGGAAATTAGGTTAAATGTCTCTTTAGCAACAGCTGTAACAAGAACAACTTGTCTGTTGAGATGTAAAGGCAATAATATTATCTTACATTTTGTTGTTCATTTCAGAGCTTGTAAGCTATTTTGACATATATATCATATTTGATAGAGTCTTTGTCCTTAAAAGTAAAACAGTGATAATCCCTCCTCTAGAGGTCAGAGTGTAAAACTAAAGTGTATATTGACTGTTATCTGATGGCTTCTTCAGACCCTTAAACATCCTTTGAGCTCTAGAACTTTTGATTACAGTCTGGTTATGTTCTTCAGATTTGAATGCACTTCAGATGTAATATCTTAAATCTTCACTCCTCATATGCCGTCTCTCTTCCTTAATAGTTTGCTTCTCTTTTAAGGCCATAAATATTGTGGTGAGAAGAAATATAGGTTGGCCCATGGCCTGACATTAATTAATCATGTACTATCCTTTTGGGCCAGTATGTCACTGCAGCATCTTTCTTAATATACACTCGTAACAGCCACTAGCAATTATTTCTATTCGGTTCTCAAAGCTACCTACCAGCCTCCCTTTATTAATATAATGATCTAACATTACAGATGGAGAAACAGAGACTCTGAAAGTTGATTTGTACATTAGTGCTCCTATTATTAGTCTTTTATTAAAGGATGAGGGATCTAGGCTCAGATAGACTTGGATACTTGGCTGAGATTCTGGGATTCCTGAATCATAAGTCAGTTATATTCCTAGTGGGTATGAATGTGTGCTCAGTCATTCAGTCATGTTTGATGCTTTGAGACTCCATGGACTGTAGCCTGCTGGGTTCCTCTGTTCATGGAATTTTCCAGGCAAGAATACTGGAGTGGGTTGCTATTTCCTATTCCAGGTGATCTTCCCCACCCAGGGATGGAACTTGCATCTCTTCCATCTCTTGCATTGGCAGGCAGATTCTTTAACACTGCGGCCACCTTGGAAGCCTGATTTTCCTACTACCATAGGAAATTACTGACAAAGATGGAGTTTACCTTTCCTTTTGATCCATGATTAAAAGCAATAAAATATATACCAGAAACATTTTCTTCTTCCTGCTGTAAGCCAAATATCTTTACTAAGACACTAAAGTTTAGAACAAAAGTTCTGACTATAAATTTACATTTTCTTTTTTGCTGAATTAATATTTGTTCAGTACAAGTTTATCTTGAGATTTTTCTGCTAATATTGTGATTTTAAGCCTTACTGAATTCTTGTGTAATTTTTAATTCAACAAAATAAAGAGGATAAATACATCTGAGAATCAAAGCTCCAAAATGTGATCTTCCATAACTTAAAAATATTGCAGCCTGGCCATGTCTTCTGAACTTCAAATATTTATCTTAGGAGCAATCTTTCTTTGCCTGGCAATACCGGGCCAAGCTTTAATTTGGCAGGCAACCAAACCCTCCTAGGTGACTTCGGTCCCTGAGTGACTGACTGCCTTTAAATGGCTCATGTTTTATTAGAGTGTGTGATTAAAACATGAAGACAAGTAGTAAAATCATGGCCAGGCAGACCATCTGAATATATGGTGCAGTCTCAAGAGAGGATTGATTTGGGTTCTATTAAAGTGAAATTATGCTGGATCATAATGTAGAGAAGTTGTGCCATGAGGCTTGTCACAGAGTATTTCCATATGGATGGCATCACCATGTACACAAGTGATCACAATGGCAGATTCATATATAATACCAGACCATCACCTAGAGAGGTTGCTCCCATCTATGGAGCTAACTTCCACTCAGACTTTATTTTTAAAAAATATTTTAATTTTTTAAATTATGAAAGTATGATAACATTTACAAGAGACATGGAAAATACAGAACAATGGTACGTATCAGTTCACTCAGTCATGTCCGACTCTTTGCAACCCCATGAATCGTAGCACGGCAGGCCTCCCTGTCCATCACCATCTCCCAGAGTTCATTCAAACTCATGTCCACTGAGTCGGTGATGCCATCCAACCATCTCATCCTCTGTCGTCCCCTTCTCCTCCTGCCCCCAATCCCTCCCAGCATCAGAGTCTTTTCCAATGAGTCAACTCTTCGCATGAGGTGGCCAAAGTACTGGAGTTTCAGCTTTAGCATCATTCCTTCCAAAGAACACCCAGGACTGATCTTTAGGATGGACTGGTTGGATCTCCTTGCAGTCCAAGGGACTCTCAAGAGTCTTCTCCAACACCACAGTTCAAAAACATCAATTCTTCGGTGCTCAGCTTTCTTCACAGTCCAACTCTCACATCCATACATGAGCACTGGAAAAACCATAGCCTTGACTAGACAGACCTTTGTTGGACATGTATAGTTCCACTATATATTACAGTTATTTTTTAGGTAGATAAACTAAGATTTTTATTTGGAGTTTTGATATCAAACTTGCAAAAATTAATAAAATGAATATACAGAGAAGTAGAAGGATATAGTAGATCTGAAAAGCACTTTGAGTAAATTCAACATAATTAAGATTTACACAATTTTCACACAACAGTAAGATACAAATTCTATTTAAGTTCCCATAGATTATAAACTAGAAGACACTGGAAGATATCTGGGGACATAAAGTGCAAAAATTTCATGGTCTAAAGGTATTGAAATCATACAGAGTCTGTTCTGTTCTCCTATCACTGTGGAATTATGCTAGAAATCAATATAAAGAGATATTTGAAAGTAATCTACTTATTTTCCACTCAGCCTTTAATAAGCAACATTTGTGTTTATCTATAGTCTTCTTACCTGGTGGCTCAGATGGTAAAGTGTCTGCCTACAATGTGGGAGAGCCGGGTTCAATCCCTGGGTTGTGAAGATCCCCGGAGAAGGAAATGGCAACCTGCTCCAGTATTCTTGCCTGGAAAATCCCATGGGCGTAGGATCCTGGTAGGCTACAGTTCATGGGGTCACAGAGAGTCGGACATGACTGATCGACTTCACTTTCATAGTCTTCTTTGGCCCCCATAATGGGTGCAGAGTCGTTCTCCATCCTCACATTGTGTTCTGTGAGTATCTTTGCCATGACTCTTATCATGCTTGGTGTAAATGTTAACTTTCCTGCTTGTCACATCTAGGAGATTATGAGTTCCTTAAGAATGGGGAATAATTTTCATGTGCTTTTATATTTTGAGTGCCTAATGTAATAGAAAGTCATCAATAAATATTTGCTGCATGAATGAGGATGACTTGGGGGAAAAATTCCATAGGCTTATTTCTTAGTTGGTCTTTTATCTGTGCCTATCTCTGTCATGGTACTAGAGTATGTCTTTGTTTAATAACTTACTTGTCACTGTGATATATGTAACATATATCATGTTTGATATATATATATATATATATATATATAACATATATCAAGTTTGATATCAAACATATAACATACATCATATGTAATATATATATGACAGGAACTGTAAGATTCTCATTCAGGTGCCCCTGGTTTTTCATCATATTAAGGACCCAGCATGTGTTTGTTAAGGACATCATGACCTGCTGCCACCCTCCTCTCCAGCCTCATTTTTCATCACTTCTCACCTCTTCTATGTCAGTTTACACTAACCATCTCTCAGAAGGTTCACTTTTGCTTCTGTATGTTTGTACTTGTTATCCCATTTCTACTCTGAACACTCCTTTTCTCCTACCCTACCCCCTAATTTCCCTTTAGGTCCAGCTTAAACATCACATCTTTCATACAGACTTGTATCCCAACCTCAGAGGGATGCTCCTATGACATGCTCATACTGTCCCTGGCATTTGCTCCATCATCACCCTTTTTCTACTGTGTCATTAATTTGGAATAGAATATCTTTCTTTTTGAACTGACAAGTCCATGGATCTTGTACTCCAATGTTTCCCTAGTACCCACCACAGTGCCTAGCATCTATTCAATGAGAGATAAAAATAAAAATTCCCACAATCTGGTTCAGCCCTCCTTAATTTGCCACATACCTCAACTTAACTTCCTTATTTCATAAAATTTTACAGTTTGTTTTCTCCCTACTGCTCTGTCTGCAATCTTTTACCACTTTTTCCTAACTCTGGTAAACTGTTTTCTCCAATAAATTTTTGTTGGCTTCATTAACACTCATTTATTGCCCAACTCTTAGAAGTCTGTGATATTATCACTCGCACCACATAGACATTTTTGTGAGAAAATTTTACCTAGCACAGCTTGTCTGAATGTGACAAATAGATTCAAGGGATTAGATCTGATAGATAAGTACCTGAAGAACTATGGACAGAGCTTCATAACATTGTGCAGGAGGCAGTGATCAAAACTATCTCAAAGAAAAAGAAATACAAAAAGGCAAAATGGTTGCTGAGGAGGCCTTACAAATAGCTGAGAAAAGAGAAGTGAAAGGCAAAGGAGAAAAGGAAAGATATACATATTTGAATGCAGAGTTCCAAAGAATAGCAAGGGGAGATAAGATAGCCTTCCTAAGTGATTGATGCAAAGAAATAGAGAAAAACAATAGAATGGGAAAGTCTAAAGAACTCTTCAAGAAAATCAGAGATATCAAGGGAACATTTCATGCAAAGATGGGCACAATAAAGGACAGAGATGGTATGGACCTAACAGAAGCAGAAGATATTAAAAGAAGGGGTGGCAAGAATACACAGAACTGTACAAAAAAGATCTTCATGACCCAGATAACCATGATGGTGTGATCATTCACCTAGAGCCAGACATCCTGGAGTGTGAGGTCAAGTGGGCCTTAAGAAGCATCACTATTTTTTTTTTTTTAATTTTATTTTATTTTTAAACTTTACATAATTGTATTAGTTTTGCCAAATATCAAAATGAATCCATCACAGGTATACATGTGCTCCCCATCCTGAACCCTCCTCCCTCCTCCCTCCCCATACCATCCCTCTGGGTTGTCCCAGTGCACCAGCCCCAAGCATCCAGTATCGTGCATTGAACCTGGACTGGCATCTCGTTTCATACATGATATTTTACATGTTTCAATGCCATTGTCCCAAATCTTCCCACCCTCTCCCTCTCCCACAGAGTCCATAAGACTGTTCCATACATCAGCGTCACTTTTGCTGTCTCGTACACAGGGTTATTGTTATCATCTTTCTAAATTCCATATATATGCGTTAGTATACTGTATTGGTGTTTTTCCTTCTGGCTTACTTCACTCTGTATAATAGGCTCCAGTTTCATCCACCCATTAGAACTGATTCAAATGTATTCTTTTTAATGGCTGAGTAATACTCAATTGTGTATATGTACCATAGCTTTCTTATCCATTCATCTGCTGATGGACATCTAGGTTGAGAAGCATCACTATTAACAAAGCTAATGGAGGTGATGGAATTCCAGTTGAACTATTTCAAATCCTAGAAGATGATGCTGTGAAAGTGCTGCACTCAATATGCCAGCAAATTTGGAAAACTCAGCAGTGGCCACAGGACTGGAAAATGTCAGTGTTCATTCCAATCCCAAAGAAGGGCAATGCCAAAGAATGTTCAAGCTACCACACAATTGCACTCATTTCACATACTAGGCAAAGTAATGCTCAAAATTCTTCAAGCTAACCTTCAACAGTACATGAACCAAAAATTTCCAGATATTCAAGTTGAACTTAGACAATGCAGAGGAACCAGAGATCAAATTGCCAACATCTGTTGGATCATAGAAAAAGCTAGAGATTTCCAGAAAACATCTATTTCTGCTTCATTGACTATGCCAAAATCTTTGTGTGGATCACAAGAAACTGTGGAAAATTCTTAAAGAAGGGAAATACCAGATCATCTTATCTGCTTCCTGAGAAATCTATATGCAGGTCAAGAAGCAACAGTTAGAACCAAACATGGAACAATGGACTGGTTCCAAATTGAAAAAGGAGTACATCAAGGCTGTATATCGTCACCCTGCTTATTTAACTTATATGCAGAGTACATCATGCAAAATGCCTGGCTGGATGCAGCACAAGTTGGAATCAAAATTGCTGGGAGAAATATCAATAACCTCAGATATGCAGATGACACTGCCCTTAAGGTAGAAAGTGAAGAGGAACTAAAGAGCCTCTTGATAAAGGTGAAAGAGGAGAGTGAAAAAGTTGGCTTAAAACTCAACATTCAAAAAACAAAGATCACAGCACCTGGTCCCATCACTTCATGGCAAATAGATGGGGAAACAATGGAGATGGTGACAGACTTAAGTATTTTGGGCTCCAAAATCATTTCAGATGGTGACTGCAGCCATGAAATTAAAAGACGCTTGCCTTTTGAAAGAAAGACACTTTTTGACATTGACAAGTCACTCAGTTGTGTCTGACTGTTTGCGACCCTATGGACTGTATGTAGCCTACCAGGGTCCTCTGTCCATGGGATTTTCCAAGCAAGAGTACTGGAGTGGGTTGCCATTTCCTTCTCCAGGGGATCTCCCTCACCCAGGGATCGAACCCCAGTCTTCCGCATTGTAGAAAGAAGCTTTACTGTCTGAGCCAAGCTATGACAAACCTAGACAGTGTATTCAGAAGCAGAGGCATTACTTTGCCAGCAAAGGTCCATATAGTCAAAGCTATTGCTTTTCCAGTAGTCATGTATGGATGTGAGAGTTGGACCATAAAGAAGGCTTAGCTCTGAAGAATTGATGCTTTTGGACTGTGATGTTGGAGAAAACTCTTGAGAGTCCTTTGGGCTACAAAGAGATCAAACCAGTCCATCCTAAAGGAAATCAATCCTGAATACTGATTGGAAGAACTGATGCTAAAGCTGAAGCTCCAATATTTTGGTCATCTGATGAAAAGACCCTGATGCTGGGAAAGATTGAGGATGAGGTGGTTGGATGACAACACCAACTCAGTGGACATGAGTTTGAGAAAGCTCTGGGGGATGGTGAAGGACAGGGCAGGCTGCTGTGCCTCAGTCCATGGGGTCACAAAGGGTCAGAAACAACTGAGCAACTGAACAACAAATTGCCCAACCCTAGAAGTCTACTGTATTATCACCTGCACCACATAGATACTTTTGTGAGAAAATTCCATCTAGCACTGCTTATCTGAATGTGGCATTTTCCTCTCCAGCTAGAATATTTGCTTTTGTAGCTTCCACTGCAGTGCTAATCCTACTCTACTGTAATCCCTTCCCACATCAAAAAATATAGACTGGGTTGATCAAATTCCATAAACACAATCTTTTATTATAATAAATGGCCAAAGGGAAACAGAAGGCATGAAAAACAACTTGTATAAATTTATTTTTGATATTAAAAAAGTGGTATCAAAGTAGTCATCATAGACCAAAAAAAGAAAAAACAAAACAAAACAGGATTTTATTGAATTTCTTTGCCCTCATTTTATGGTTTTATGTTGATTTTTTCCTCTCTTTTCTTTCTTTCTTTCCTTTTTTTTTTTTTTACATTGTCTTTTCTGTGTTTGAGGTCTTTACAACTTTAAATCTGGCTCTAGGGTAGGTTTACAACCAATTAACTTTGCTCTCAATTTCAGACTCTTTTAAACTCTACTGGGAGGTGGGAGACTTGAAATCTGGTCTTCTCAAAATGTCTCTAAGTAGCTCTGTGTTTTGCTGCAAGTCACTTCTCTCTGCATCTTCACAATGAAAGGTGATATTGAATGATCTTGAATGGCCTGGGAAAAGATGGCACATCTTTCTAAGTCTTTCACCACTCTTCTCTCTCACATTTATTTTTACACTTGGCTAGTGCAATTTCATTACCATTTCTCAGCCAGGAATTTCACCAGACAGGAAAGCCATCTTGATCATTTTCCACCGAGTGATGTCTACTTCCCTTACCCATCATGATTCAGCATTTGCCCCTTGAAGACATAACTAAGTATCCCACAAAGATGCCAGTTATTTCCTTGTGCATAGTTCATTTAATAGAATCTTTAATTTGCTGATTTGTTTTCCTACAGACTTCTGTAGGAAAGGGTGGGATGGAGAGGGTGGGATGATTTGGGAAAATGGCATTGAAACATGTATAATATCATATATGAAACAAATCGCCATCCAGGTTCAATGCATGATACAGGATGCTTGGGGCTGGTGCACTGGGATAACCCAGAGAGATGGTATGGGGAGGGAGGTGGGAGGGGGGTTCATGATGGGGAACATGTGTATACCCGTGGCGGATTCATGTTGATGTATGGCAAAACCAATACAATATTGTAAAGTAATTAACCTCCAATTAAAATAAAAAAATATATATTTAAAATTTTTGATATCCAAAAAAAAAAAAAAAAAAGAAAGCTGAGCGCTGAAGAATTGATGCTTTTGAACTGTGGTGTTGGAGAAGACTCTTGAGAGTCCCTTGGACTGCAAGGAGATCCAACCAGTCCATCCTAAAGGAGACCAGTCCTGGGTGTTCATTGGAAGGACAGATGTTGAAGCTGAAACTCCAATACTCTGGCTACCTGATGCAAAGAACTGACTCATTAGAAAAGACCCTGATGCTGGGAAAGATTGAGGGCAGGAGGAGAAGGGGACGACAGAGGATGAGATGGTTGGATGGCATCACTGACTCAATGGACATAAGTTTGGGTAAACTCCGAGAGTTGGTGATGGACAGGGAGGCCTGGCGTGCTGTGGTTCATGGGGTCGCAAAGAGTTGGACATGACTGAGCGACTGAACTGAACTGAAATCATAATCTCAAATTTTCATCAGCTTTTTATCTTCTAACACATTTATAACCTCTGCATATATGCAATGTGATTATCTTTCAATAGTAGAACCAGAGGGCTTCCCTGGTAGCTCAGTTGGTAAAGAATCCCCCTGCAATGCAGGAGACCCCGGTTCGAATCCTGGCTTGTGAAGATCCGCTGGAGAAGGCTTAGGCTACCCACTCCAGTATTCTTGGGCTTCCCTTGTGGCTCAGCTGGTAAAGAAACTACCTGCAATATAGGAGACCTGGGTTTGATTCCTGGGTTGGGAAGGTCCCCTGGAGAAGGAAAAGGCTACCCACTCCAGTATTCTGGCCTGGAGAACTCCATGGACTGTATAGTCCATGAGGTCACAAAGAGTTGGACATGACTGAGCGACTCTCACTTCACTTCACTACAGTAGAGACTGAACAGAGAAGTTCAGGCAAAATGATAAAGTTGGCAAAAAGGGCTTTGCTTAAGCTTTGTACAGAGAAAGGATTTAGACAAAGAAAGAGCTGACTTCTTTTTTTTTTTAAATTTTATTTTTAAACTTTACAATATTGTATTAGTTTTGCCAAACATCGAAATGAATCCACCACAGGTATACCCGCGCTCCCCATCCTGAACCCTCCTCCCTTCTCCCCCCCCCCCCACCTCTGGGTCGTCCCAGTGTACCAGCCCCAAGCATCCAGTACCGTGCATCGAACCTGACTTCTTACTTAGGGAGGACAATGCCATATTAAGAATGACAAAAAGCATGTTATGTCCAACTCTTATTTTCTTCATATCTGCTATGTTTAAGAGGCTGGGCTTTAAACTGCTAAAGATTAAGCAGCCACCTCAATCACTGGGAAGAAGGTAAGAAAGCACCCAGTTGCATTAAATGGTTAAGATTCTGGATTAAAATCAGAGAAATCATATAAGATTTCATATAGAAAGGATATAAGACTTCATGTGTATTTTAAATTAATGCTGAGAAATCATGAAAGATGAAGAGAGCTATGAGAAGGAGGGAGGGACTGGGAAAGTACGGGAAGTCCATCAGATGCAGCAGCACACCAAGAGACAGGGCAAGGTAGTGGGTAGCACCAAAAATAATGCTTTCTGGCCCCAGAGATTTGCATCCTGGTTCTAGCATTCTGGCTGTTGGCGTTAGGAAAGTGATTTACCCCTGTGCCTCCATTTCCTGAGCTGAAAGGTGGACATGGTAATAGTGACTTTTTGTTGGTTGATGTGAGGACTAAGTTAATAATAGTGCCAAGTTTGTAGGTTAGTAACCACCAAAGTGTGACACTCAAGAAATGTGGACAAACATTTCTTTTTGACATAGTTCTACAAAATTCTTGAGCAGAACACTGAATTGGTGGCATTTAAATATTTTGGAAAGAAAATGTTAATTACTGGGTATCCAGAACCTGTGTTCTTAGTCAAGCCCAATTACACTCCTTACCTTGAGGACATACATGGTGGTAGATCAGTAGAATTCTACACTGTCTGTTTACATTCAGCCAAGCATGAAAAGAAGTTTCTTACAGTGATCACATAGACATGATGGGGAATCAAAGGGAAAGTTCATAAGCCCATTGCAAAGAGATGAGAAGATAAAACAACTTCTCCCAAATCTTGTTGATTAATAAATTAGTCAGCCTGCAAGAAAAGTGCTACCTGTAGGACACAACACTCTGTTCTTAGTATCATCTCATTCAAAATGCTCAACAATATCTGTGTAAAACATGAAAGACAAGGTAATTAAATCAACTCTGTGTCTTTCACCCAAAGGAGAAAGCTTTTATATAAAGGAAAACAGTCCAAAGATTTTGATTATCTGCAATGTTATAGGAATACCAAGATAGTTTTAGGGGTTAAATATAAAATATTACATTTATGGGAATTTCCTGGTAGTCCAGAGGCTAGGACTCTGTGCTTTCACTGCTGAGATGCAGGTTCAATCCCTGATTGGGGAACTGAGATACCACAACCTGTGCAGTGCAGCCAATAGATAAATAAATAGAATGCTACATTTAGATTGAAAGGAGTGAGAGGTTTGGCCTGGCACCAATTCTAGCTTTCCAGAGAATTAAAGTCTAAAATTTGGTAACAATATAACATGCCTTCAAGACACTTATAGAAAAACACTCTCTGGACCTGTTTGGAAGATCCATGGAGAAGAAGCAGAGACAGACCTGTTCAGCGCTTGTCATTTGTCAGGTACTGTTTTAACCAATGTGCAAATATTGATGGATTTAAGTCAGTGCCAGGTTCTTGGTGTTACATTTTATTTTAGTATTATTGTTTTTAAAGTCATTATTGAATTTTTAAAATACAATATGGCTTATGTTGTTTATGTTCTGGTGTTTTGGCTATGAGATATGTAGGATCTTAGGTCCCTGACCAGGGATAGAACTCACATCCCCTGCATTGGTAGGCAAAGTCTTAACCACTAGACCTCTAGGGAAGTCCCTTAGTGTGACATTTTAAAATGGAGGTTAAGGAACTAGACAGGGCCCACAGGAAGTAACCAGGTTGGTAAGAAGTTAGGATGACCCTCAGTGATGAAGATGAAGATGGTACAAATACTTTAAATTTGTTTTAAAATATAATCTGGGGAGAAAAGGAGCCAGGATCAAGAGATGGGTATAACAATCAGATTCAATTTAAAGAAAATCTTTTACTGAAACTAGAGAGAGCTCTCTGACTCCACAAGGGCCCAAGTCAAGCTGGAGAATCTCTAGTGAAAGAACCTTTGTGTGTGATGCTGCCCTGGGTTAGGTTAGATGACTTCTGGGCTTCTTTCAATTCTGTATCCTGTGACAAATGATGACTGAAGACATTTAAAATTTAAAAAATAAGATGTCACGATTTATGACATTACATTTGAGCCATAAAGTCTGTTTTCACTCTCTAATGGTTCACCAGCTTCTTTAACCACAAATATCCTGTTAAGATGAATCACAATTTTTGATGAAACAGAAGTAAAATAATGACCTAAAAATGTACGATATCCAGAGAAATGGCCCTGGTAATCACACTTTTTTCTTCAAGTCCATGAAGAAAAGAGACTTCAGTCCCTCATCTGATGCCATAAACACTCTATCCCCAGGAACTGAGATAGGAAGCTGGTGTACTGTGATCCTTCTCTGTGTTTTTTAATCTTTCATCTTCACAGAGGTGTGTTACTGAGGGGAGATGATTATATGCCATCAAGCACTCCTGGAATATCAAAATATGGCTCTCCTTAACAGTCTTTTCCCCTCTTTAAGTGTGCAACTCACAGAATTGTTTTTTGAGGTATGGCTCCTTTACAAAATTTTCTCTTCACTCACCATTTTTTTTTTAAACAAACCCAGGATAGGGCCATACATTTTCAGCTGGCTTCCCATATCTTTCTGCTGTTATCTGTCACTTCACTTTTCAGATGAAAATGTTTGCTTCTAATGTCTTTTTAAGACAAATAGGCTGCCTAAACTGTACCTGTTCAAAAAATTGTTAATAATTCTTCACTGCACCTTTTTTCCTTCTAAAGTAAATGGCTTGTTGCAACCAATGAAAGCCTGATTCTATTTATAAGGAGGAAACTTCCTTTTCTAGAAGATTTTATCATTCTTTGGCATGAAGATAGACCTTGGTTTATTGGCTGAAGATGATTTTCAGCAAAATTGTGTCCACATAACTGTAGAAGTAATTAAGTCCACATTGGGGCTATCTGTTCTGCTGTCAGGGAACAAGGAAAAGTCCCTGGTGCAATTTAACATAGGAAATGCTGACACTGACTCCTGAAGATAGCTGATAAGAGACATGCTACATTGCAGGCATCATTTTTCCTCCAGTGGGTCATTGCCACCCATTATGAAGTTGAGACTAACTGAACGGAGCAAAGTACAGTGAATTTAGACAGAAACCACAACTGCCAAAAATTCTGTGTTAAAGTTCAGTAGAAGAACTTTCAGAGGAAACATGATGGTATGGTTCAGATTTGCCACCCCTGCTAAGCATGGGGCCTGCAGGATAGTGGTGATGTTACCAAACAAGACTTAGGTCCCCGTACTTACACACAGTAAAGCCAATCTACTGCACCAGATTGTAGTGAAGGACAGTGCAGCGTTTATTGCAGGGCACCAAGCAAGGAGCCCAGGCAGGTAGTGTTTAACAGGCTTGAACTCTGTGAAGGTTTTCAGGGAAAGGTTTTAAAGATAGGGTGAGGGAGGGTGGTTGTAGGGTGAGTGACCAGCTTGTGGACATTCTTCTGAATGGTTAGTGGTGAGGTAATCAGGAGTCAGCATCATCAGCCTTCTGATTCCCACCAGTCTGGGGTCTATGTGCTTATGGGCAGCATACAGTTAACTTGTTCCACCTGAGAGGGTTTCAGTATCTGCAGAACAGCTTAAAGGACATGGCTCAGAATATTATCTATAGTCCCTGCTGCTGCTGCTAAGTCACTTCAGTCGTGTCCGACTCTGTGCAACCCCGTAGACGGCAGCCCACCAGGTTTTCTGTCCCTGGGATTCTCAAGGCAAGTATACTGGAGTGGTTGCCATTTCCTTCTCCAATGAATGAAAGTGAAAAGTGAAAGTGAAGTTGCTCAGTCGAGTCCGACTCCTAATGACCCCATGGACTGCAGCCTACAAGGCTCCTCCGTCCATGGGATTTTCCAGGCAAGAATACTGGAGTTGCCTTCTCCGATAGTCCCTAAGGAGGAACTAAAAGTTCTTGACTTTGTTTATGGCTAAACTGTTACTATTTCATCTTGTTTGACTCTTTTCCTTTCTTCCTGCGTTTTCTCACCTCTCTGATTAAATTTACTCTTTGGAATTCAGGGAAGGCCTAGGAGACTACAAAGAAAAGTCAGGTAGAGGAGATGGGGGAAGTCTGTTCCGGGAAGGCCCCATAAGGTTCTGCTCAGTTACAGTAAGAGGGTGGGCTGGGTTTGATTTCTGCCTAGGAATCAAGTCCCAGGTCTCCATGATACTAGATATCTGTGCTCTGTCCACCACATCAAGCTGCCTGCCTCTGTGCCCTTGTGCTTACTTGAGAACCCAGAACATATTAAGCCTTTATTACAGCTGTGTGAAGCAAGTGAAGAGGCCAAGCTATAGCATGGCCTATTCAAAACATACCACCCTAGTTCAAGTCTTTGAGTTCCACCTCTGCTGAGAAATTTTTGTAGCCATAGACAAGTCACTTTGGCTTTTGAGCGCTTATTTTGTGATCTTTTAAGTGGGACTAATAGTACCACCTCTAGTGCCTGGAGTTCTTTGAGGATAACATGGCATTATGGGTATAAGAAGACCTTTGATAGTATTTTTACTCTGGTGAAATAAGTTATTGATAAAAGATTACCAAAAATGGCTAGATCTGGGTAGCAGCCTGAGTTGCCAGTCTTCCAAATATGACAAAACCCAGGACAAGACAACCATGCCTGTGTGTGTCCCCAGCCTTAAGATGATGTGAGCAGGAAGTTTCTTCACTTAGACCGTGTGTTAGGGATTTCTTTTTCCTGCTTCTCTGTGTACTGCATACAAGAATTTCCAGCCAAAGGCAGTAATGTGGACACACTTAACATCTTCAGTGTTTCAGCCTCCAAAGGAGGCATTTTTTGGAAGAATAGAAGCAATTATTATTCTTTGATGTGCAGTGTGCATGCATGCTAAGTTGCTTCAGTAGTGTCCAACTCTTTGCAATGCTGTGGACTGTAGCTTGCCAGGCTCTTTTGTCCATGGGATTTGCCAGGCAAGAACAGTGGAGTGGGTTGCCTCCTCTAGGGTATTTTCTCCACCCTGGGATTGAACCTGCATCTCTTACATCTCCTGCATTGGCAGCCAGGTTCTTTACTGCTAGCACCACCTGGGAAGCCCCAGGTGTGCAGCAGAGTGATTCATATACACATATATATATGCATCAGAGCAGATCATATCAGTTGCTCAGTCGTGTCCGACTCTTTGCGACCCCATGAATCGCAGCACGCCAGGCCTCCCTGTCCATCACCAACTCCCGGAGTTCGCTCAAACTCACGTCCATCGAGTCAGTAATGCCATCCAGCCATCTCATCCTCTGTCATCCCCTTCTCCTCCTGCCCCCAATCCCTCCCAGCATCAGAGTCTTCCAATGAGTCAAATCTTTGCATGAGGTAGCCAAAGTACTGGAGTTTCAGCTTTAGCATCATTCCTTCCAAAGAAATCCCAGGGCTGATCTCCTTCAGAATGGACTGGTTGGATCTCCTTGCAGTCCAAGGGACTCTCAAGAGTCTTCTCCAACACCACAGTTCAAAAGCATCAATTCTTCGGTGCTCAGCCTTCTTCACAGTCCAACTCTCACATCCACACATGACCACAGGAAAAACCATAGCCTTGACTAGACAAACCTTTGTTGGCAAAGTAATGTCTCTGCTTTTGAACGTGCTATCTAGGTTGGTCATAACTTTCCTTCCAAGGAGTAAGCATCTTTTAATTTCATGGCTGCAGTCACCATCTGCAGTGATTTTGGAGCCCAGAAAAATAAAGTCTGACACTGTTTCCACTGTTTCCCCATATATATATATAAATCTTTTTCAGATTTTTTCCATTATAGGTTATTACAAGATATTGAATGTAGTTCCCTGTGCTATATCATAGGTCCTTTTTGTTTATCTATGCAGTCCATGGGGTCACTAAGAGTTGCACACGACTGAGCAACTTCACTTTCCCTTTTCCCTTTCATGCATTGGAGAAGGAAATGGCAGCCCACTCCAGTATTCTTGCCTGGAGGATCCCAGGAATGGGGGAGCCTGGTGGGCTGCCATCTGTGGGGTCGCACAGAGTTGGACACGACTGAAGTGACTTAGCAGCAGCAGTGTGTATGTTATTCCCAAACTCCCAATCTATCCTTCCCTCCACTCCAACTTTCCCTTTTGTTCCCCATAAGTTTGTTTTCTATGTCTGTGAGTCTATTTCTGTTCTGTAAATAAGTTCATTTGCATGTGTTTTTAGATTCTGCATATAAGTGACATCATATAATATTTGTCTTTCTATGTCTAACTTACTTCACTTAGCTTGGTAGTCTTCAGGTTCACACATGTTGCTACCAATGGCATTATTTTATTCTTTTTTATGGCTGAGTAATATGCCATTATATATATATATATATTTATGTATATATGTGTGTATGTATATGGGCTTCCCTCATGGCTCAGATAGTAATGAATCTGCCTACAATGCAATGGACCTGGATCCTATCCCTGGGTTGGGAAGATCCCCTGGAGAATGGAATGGTCTCCTACCTCAGTAGTTTTGCCTGGAAAATTCCATAGACAGATGAGCCTGGCAGGCTAGCATCTATGGGGTTGCAAAGAATTGGACATGACTGAGTGAGAGTTGGACTGTGAAGAAGGCTGAGCACCGAAGAATTGATGCTTTTGAACTGTGGTGTTGGAGAAGACTCTTGAGAGTCCCTTGGACTGCAAGGAGATCCAACCAGTCCATTCTGAAGGAGATCAGCCCTGGGATTTCTTTGGAAGGAATGATGCTAAAGCTGAAACTCCAGTACTTTGGCCACCTCATGCGAAGAGTTGACTCATTGGAAAAAACTGTGATGCTGGGAGGGATTGGGGGCAGGAGGAGAAGGGGATGACAGAGGATGAGATGGCTGGATGGCATTACTGACTCGATGGACGTGAGTCTGAGCGAACTCCGGGAGTTGGTGATGGACAGGGAGGCCTGGCGTGCTGCGATTCATGGGGTTGCAAAGAGTCGGACACGACTGAGCAACTGAACTGAACTGAGTGACTAACACTTTCACTTTTCACTTTCATGTATGTATTTATATGTTTGTATATGTGTGTGTATGTATACATATATATATCATATATATATTTGCATATATATAGATATATATCTCACAACTTCTTTATCCATTCATCTGCTGATGGACATTTAGGTTGCTTTCATGTCTCGGCTATTATACATAGTGCTGCTATGAACACTGGAGGGCCACTTAGTTTTTTGAATCAAAGTTTCATCTTTTCCAGATTCAGGTCCAGCGATGGGATTGCTGAATCATATACTATCTCTATTTTTAAATTTTAAGGAGCCTCCACACTGTTTTCCATAATGGCTGCACCAATTTACATTCCCATCAATAATGTAGGTGGGTTTCCTTTTCTCCACATCCACTCCAGAAATTATTTGTAGACTTTTTGATGATGGCCATTCTAACCAGTGTGAGAAAGTCAATCTCATTTTCAACTCACAACTCTCCCCAAATATAGTCTCATTGCTACACATATAAAAATCATTTTTATCAGTTATGATAAGCACAGTGGTTCTATCACTTACTGAGGATTTAGTATGTGCTAGATCCTGTGCTTTACACAAATGATTTCATTATGAAAAGAGCATTAAGAGAGACATATATATTCACTCCCCTCCTCTTTTTTAATAGATGAAGAACTTGAGAAAAAAGCATTTAAATACTTGGTATATCAAGGGAATAGCAAAGGTACTATGTTATACTGCCTAGGAATTACCACGATGATCTTATTTTATCACTTTGCTTCAGACTGATGCAGCTACAGACCCCAATGCTTGATTTTAAGTTTGGTTTCCACCCTTACCTCCTGTCGTCTCCTATCTCTGCCAAGTTTGTATTTAAGCTCTGTCTCAGTATCTGCTTTCCTCCTGCATCCTTCATGTGGGCAAGTTTAAGCAAGGTTAAGTTCACTCTAATCTTGATGCAAACTCTAATATCTACAGTGACTATGGAGATTTAATTAGGCCAGTGTATAACATTAGTGAGTGGTGGGGACTGTGGCCTGGAAAGCATCTACCCCATCTAAATGGGACAGTTGCTGTTCAACTAGAATTTTTGGGGTGAGTGAGCAAGTGTCGTCAGTAAAGCTGAAACTTGGGTTTGCATAAGAAATATGCTTATTTTGGGGACACAATCAAGTCCAAACTACTACAGTTGTTTACTCATAGCTTGTCAGACTTTGAGTTCTAAATTTGATAACTAAATTTCAAAATATTAGGAGCTCAGGTGTGTAGTTTAAAACATTGATATGGCAAGTGTCTCTTTATGCTTATAATATCATATGAAGTGGGAATTGACTTTATGGCCTCATAGCGGGTTAGTGGCACAGCTGAGACTCCAATCCAACCTCTCATCTGCCTGCAAAACTGCCATGCTCAGTTACAGTTCTGACAGTTACCTAAGACTAACCAGACATAACCTTTCACAGTTCTGATTGGATTTAGAATTTAAAGAAGGCAGGGCAAGAAAATGATTGGATTTAGGTGGATTACGTGTTTGATTCAACTTAGTATTTCTTAAGATACTGTGTAATTGAAATTATCTTTATAATACACTCACTCCTTCATAGGTACTCAACCTTTGAGGGTCATCACCATTCCCACACAAATCAAAAAAATATATGTTATATAGGGTTAAAACAGTTAGCTCTAATAATTGACAATGCTAAAAATCTCAATAGTGTACAATGTACTTTCTTGTTGACACTAATTCCAATGCAGAAATTCCTGGCTGGGTGGCTACCCCTGGGAAGAATTTCCCCAAATTTCTTAGAAACCCAGATTCATTCCACCACAGGACACTATGTTGTCCTCACATGGGGTCAATAAAGAAAAAAATTTCACATCTGTAAGACTTTTTTAGTGGGTTCAGGTTGGGAAAGGAGTACCTCATTTCTCCCACATTCCATTGGCCAGAACATAGGCCGATAGAATGGTCTGGTCATATGATGCACACCTAGAGGCAAGGAGAGTGGTGAATACACTTTTCATATGTTCCAAAGACTAAAAAGAAATGGATTGGAAAACATATGATATTATTTTTAGGAAGGAAAGATTTAAAAAAATAAAAAAGGAAAAAATGGCATTATTCTGCAAATATTTTTCTCATTGGAGACTTGATTCTCTATGGTTAAATTTTGAGAATTAAATTCTCTTGCTGGGAACAGAATTATTACTACACATGCACAGCAGCAGGTGAAACGTAAGAGACTGAGGATGAGAAGGTTAAAAGCTCCTGTCAATTGTCTCCAGAAGGACATTTACAGGTGTGGTGGATCCAAGATTGCTATGCAATCCCCTCAAGGGATCCCTTAATAGAAATGTTCCATGAGGGGGCAACAAGTCAGAGACCCTTCATGGCCTTGTTTCAGCCTCCTACAGGGAAAAGGGTATGCAAAAAGCCCATTTTCAGAGCATGAATCAATGTTTCCCTGATTGGCATTTTTGCCTTCTGAAAACATTATACTCTGCCATACCTTGGGAGGCTTGAGGCTTTGTTTTACAATTACAGACAGTTTTTTCCACCAATTTTCAAAGACAAATAGCTGCTATTTTTTTCTGAGGCTAATAGAGAAAAATTAGTTAAGAAGTGAGGGAAATAAAATGCCCTATATGCGACTACAATGGCTATAACTAGAGGGAAAACATCAAGCATACAATGGTCTTTAATTAAGAATAAAACTACTAAGCAGACTTGTACAAGAATATCATCTTTGCAATTAATATTCAGATTAAGTTTCAAGCCTCCAGATACTGTCTAAATTGAATTACTTCCCACCACATAAAATATCCATAATTCAGGAATAATAAGCTGAATAGTAAGCCTAACCTCAGCAGTAGTAAGCTGAGTTTACTCTGATCCACTCCTGTGTCAGGATATTTGGCTCACTATGGACATTTGTCCTCACATCTTTGTTTCTGTGTGCCTGGGCAGAAGCTCTCTCAACAAAAGTCACCATTCAAATGCTGAGAATTCTAAAATTCAGAATCAAATGTCTCAGAACCTATATTAATCTGCTAGGGCTGACATAACAAGTATCTGGGGGGATACTTGTATGTGTGGCTTAAGTAATAGAAAAAAATTTTCATAAGTTTGAAGCCCAAGATCAGGGTATCAACAGTGTTGATTTGAAGCATCTTTCTTCCTTGGCTCACAGATGACTATATTCTCCCTGGGTCTTCACAGGATTTTCCCTCCGTACCTATTTATGGTCAGATTTCCTTTTCTCAAAAGGACACCAGTAAAACTGGGTCAGGGCTCATCCTAAAGACCTCATTTTTAATTTAATCACCTACTTGAAGATCCTATTTCAAAATATAGGCACATTCTGAGGTACTGGGGGTTAGGGCTTCAACATTTGAATTTTGAAGGGGTTGAATTTAGCCTGCAACAGAGCCCAATTTTCCAAACCCTGGACAGTGTCCTATGGGGGAGTCAGAAGGTCAAACACAAATCATGCATGCGTGTGCTATCTTCTTAGAGCTTCATGCTACACACAATGCCTGAAGATATTCTCCTAGATTCTTCAGTTCCTTGAGCTGATACATTCTCTTCTTAGTTAAGTGCATTTAATTTTGGTCTACTTTTGCTGGCTACTTGAAGAAATCTGACCTGTTTACATACCATATTCATAGGGAATTCCCACCTAATATGCTCCTCCAGTTGACAAAGATGACTCTTGTTCCCACTCTTCAACCTAAGCTCTAAGTTGTCTTATCTCTTGGTTTTCCCTTAGGTGCCTAATGCATCTCTCCTTCTTGAAGGCTCTGTTCTTCCTAATTTTCCTTCAGAGGACCTCCTTCCCACTTATTTGGAGTAAGCATGAGGTTATTATAAAAGCCATCCCTTATTCGGATCAATTGGGATGTCTCAAGAAAGGAGTTCTCCAGACTTTGGGGAAGGCAGATACACAATACTGCTATTTGCAAACACGAATGTTGCTCTTTCAAAGTTTGTTCCAAGTCTAATCTCATCTTTGATGGCCAAACATGCTATGGCAGACAAAATTGCCACTTCGTAGTGATGTGTTTGGCATAAAATCACCTGAATGTGGAATAGGAAATGACTCACACCACTCTCTGTCTCCTCTTTGATCCCATATACTCACACAATCCTTTCAAGTAACCTATAATCTCTGCCAAATTGTCTTTCTATTGGCCTATTCTAATAAATATAAAAATATTTAATTATGTTTACACAATCTTCTCTTTTCTTCCTGTGTTCCTGAAGCAAGATCCAGAGAGTGGGAAGGAGTTGATTAATGTCTGAGAACTAGTTCCTAGGATAGCTCAACTGGAATCCAAGGTCATGGTTGCTCTACCCTGCTGAATGATTTGGACACAAGATGACATTTCTGATCTAAAATCAGCCATTCCTTCACTTGGAATGGTCAGGGGCTGCTTATGTGATATTACCTATTAAATCAGAGACACCATTGGCTGTTAGCTGGGAGCAAGAGAACAGAGAAAATCTAGGTGTCTTTGGGGTCAAGGTCCAAAGACATCTGTACTTTCAGTTGTATCAACACTTAAATAGACCAACGGACAGTAGCCAGGGGTTGATTTTGGACGTACACAGCAGTCAGCGGCAGCTTGCAGCAAGCAGCAGTGAGCAGTCGTCAGAAACAAGTTCTTAATTTCCCAGGCTGAGTGTCCTTACCAATGGACCACAGGAGCCAGCAGTTACAGCTAAGGTCCCTAGTCTTTGCCTGCCTAGTTAGAAGGAATTCAGGTGAGGAGGCAGAAGGTAAAGAGTAAGTAAAAAGTTTATTGAAAAGTATATGTGGAAAGGCTCATGGGTGAGCTGAGAGAGAGAGACCCTCGCCTTTGGGAAGTGTAAATTCCTTTATAAGTGGGCAGTTTTCTGGATATTTGTCTTCCCTTAGGCCAATCATCTTGCTTTGTCCCTCCCCTAGTTATTCATCTCAGAACCCTTCCCTGTGGTATGCACACACACCTTAGCCAAGATAAACCTCAAAGTTAAGGCTTCTGGGAGGAGCAAGACTCATTATGGCCTGGAATTATTCTCTGACTTTTGACTCCAAGGAACATTTCTGTGTATGTGTATTGTCTCCCTTATCCTTTACTCAGAAAGATTTTTTTTTTTTGCCTCACTTTGTCCTTGACATGATTATTCCCTTGAAATGTTTACAAGAAACAAAGATTGGCTATTTACCCTATTTCTGTTGTTACTTCCATTTTGGATAGCAAACGGGGCTGGTTGTAAATTCCTCAACTGGAGCCCACCTATCTCTTATCTCAGGAAATGCAAAGAGGAGCTGGCTGATTGTGAATTTTCAGCCTGGAACCCATCTATCTCCTACCTCAGGATCACAAGAAGAAATGAAATATAATAATTAAATAAAAATCAAGGGGGACCCAGGAGTCAACCAAAAGATCAGGAATCATGAAAAAAGTAAAATCATTTACTTTTAGGTAGAGCTGAGAGACATTTACACTGTGTCATCAGGGAGTAGCAGCAAAGCATCCCTCTCCCCAAAATATATCCAAGTAATCCTGCCATTTCCCCAGCCTGTGCATAGATTGTTTTGATTTCTGGGTCTTCTCTGTTTTTTTTTTTTTTAAGCCCTTTACTGAAGCAGAAATAGTCCTGGAAAATATGACACCATCTTAGGAATTAATTTGTCTGTTATGAATTGAATTATGTCTCCCATCCCCCAATTCATATGTTGAAGCACTAACCCTTGGTGTGACTGTATTTAGAGATAAGGTCTTTAGGAATATATTTAAGGTAAAATGAAGTCATTAACATCAGGTCCAAATCCAACAAGACTGGTGTCCTTACAAAGGGAGGAAGAGAGGCTGATCTGTCTCTCAAGCCTACAGTTCTCTTTGTCTCAGATCCCAGGTGGCCGCTGAGGCAAACCTACCCCATCCATCAGGGAAAAAAGCTCAGGTGGTGGTGCACCACCCAGTCCTTCCTGGGTTCCGGTTAAGACTTAGAGAAATCCCCCCCTTGTACTGCTAAGAATGCAACTCTCAGGACCTCTTGAGTTTGGGCAAATTAAAGTTAAGTTACTGAAGGGCAAGCTGTTGCTTTTAAGAATCCAAATGGTTAGCTGGCTCTCGTTTTCAGCAAGCTGAAGATTAATAAAGGGCAAATTTGCAAGGCATATTTTACATGCCCCATTAAACTGGTGGGATTAAGTGTGCACAAAAAGTAATTGCCTTTTGATGTGAATAAAGTACAAAAAGCCCAGATAGAGAAAGCATGTCCCCTAATTTATGGTTCTATCGGAGACTTTCTCTGTAATTATCATCTTAACGTCAAAGGGCGTAATATACAGTAATGCTAAAAGGTACACAGCACTAAAGTCACTGTGACTTTTGCGTCTTCTTGGAGGTCAAGCTGTTTTCTCTCCTGGCCAGGGCCTGCGGCTTCTCTCTCGTGCTGACAGTGTTTACAACAAAGGAAGTCAGTCACTTCTGGTGGGGTGTTTCTTACTGATGTCTCTCTGGAGTGGAAGTGGGAGGTACCCACTTCCTCTTTTATGGCAGGCTATTTTCAGTAGGCCTCCAGACGTCCTTCTGAGCAGATGTGACTAATCATATCCTCATATACCAATGCTTCCAATTATTTAGAAATCGTAGTGGTCAATCAGTCTTGAAAATGACAAAAAGTTTGGATTTTTCCCCCCAAGGTTTTAATAATTTGAATTTTCTCAGAAAAATTCTAAGAGATTAGTGTGAAGGGATGAATAACTGCCCAAAGAAATCCTTTAAAAAGGAATAAATAATCCCTGAAATACTTCAAAGTGCAGTAAAAGCTATACTAGGAAATATTTTGAGAAAGAAGAATCAGAAGGATAAGCTGAGTCACTGAGTCTATACCAGAATATTGCTTGGGTTTCAATCACTGTTAATGAAAATGTCTGTGTCCTTCATAAAAATACAGCAGAAGTTATTACCACTTAGGTGTTGGATGTCCCGTATTTAAGGATTTGAATAATAAATTTCTACTTAAAATTTTCTGGTCCTTTCTCCAATTCTCCCAAAAGATTTGCTTACTTATATACATTTTTTGACATAATAATCAAAAGATTAAAGACCTGTTTACAGCCCAAGTATTTCAATATATTCAATTTTGAAGTTTTAAAGACCCAATTCTGTCAAAAGGACTCCATTCTATTTAATAAAAAAAATTCTTGAAACTTTATTAAACAATACTTTCCAGGACAAATAAGAGAAGAAACTGCTACATATGTACCAGGAAATATACATGGAAATAAATGTTCTTAAATGTCTTATCACACAATGTACTCTCACTTGTATACTGTCACAAGTCCTTTACGAAGTTGACAGAGTACAAATATTAAATCCAATGTCTTGCTTAGAGTCTATTCAACAGCAGAAATCATGGAAATAAAAGGATTGAAATTGGCTTGAAGGTTCATCTAATCTAGCCCCCGTCAGAATGTTGAATTCCCTCAGTGAAGACATACAGATGGCTAACAAACACATGAAAAGATGCTCAACATCACTCATTATCAGAGAAATGCAAATCAAAACCACAGTGAGGTACCATTTCACACCAGTCAGATGGCTGCTATCCAAAAGTCTACAAGCAATAAATGCTGGAGAGGATGTAGAGAAAAGGGAACCCTCTTACACTGTTGGTGGGAATGCAAACTAGTACAGCCACTATGGAGAACAGTGTGGAGATTCCTTAAAAAACTGGAAATAGAACTGCCATATGACCCAGCAACCCCACTGCTGGGCATACACAGTGAGGAAACCAGAATTGAAAGAGACACATGTACCCCAATGTTCATCACAGCACTGTTTATAATAGCCAGGACATGAAAACAACCTAGATGTCAATCAGCAGATGAATGGATAAGAAAGCCGTGGTACATATACACAATGGAATATTACTCAGCCATTAAAAATATATTTGAATCAGTTCTAATGAGGTGGATGAAACTGGAGCCTATTATACAGAGTGAAGTAAGCCAGAAAGAAAAACACCAATACAGTATACTAATGATATATATGGAGTTTATAAAGAAGGTAATGATAATCCTGTATGTGAGACAGCAAAAGAGACACAGCAAAAAACTGTATTGAACAGTCTTCTGGACTCTGTGGGAGAGGGTGAGGGCAGAATGATATGGGAGAATGGCATTGAAACATGTAAAACACCATATGTGAAACGAATCACCAGTCCAGGTTTGATGCATGATACAGGGTGCTCGGGGCTGGTGCACTGGGATGACCCAGAGGGATGCGATGGGGAGGGAGATGGGAGGGGGGTTCAGGATGGGGAACACATGTACACTCATGGCAGATTCAAGTCAATGTATGGCAAAACCAATACTATATATATATATATATATAGAAGTTGACAGAGTACAAATCTTAAATCCAATGTCTTGCTTAGAGTCTATTCAACAGCAGAAATCATAGTCCTTCTGCTGTGTGTCACTTTCTTTTTTGGTGTATCTTATAAGTTCCTTGATGGTGTAGAGTGTCCCACCATCAGTAACACAGCAGTACCACATGATTCAACTCTGTCATTTTTGTTTGGACATATCAAGCCATAATAATTGTTTCTTGACTTGAGTCAAGTGTCAAGTCTCCTCGCCAAGTCAATAATAATATTTGAAGTATTCCTCACTGATCATTTGGTTAGGCAGAAGAGCAGACCCCAATGACATATACACCATAAACCTCAGAATCTTACATGGCCAAAGAGACTGCATTGATGTGATAAAGTAAAACTTTTTGAGATTGGGAAATTATCTGAGTGGCTCAGTCTAATAACTAGGGTCCTAATAAGAGAACAGGAAGGTCAGAGTCAGAGAGAAGATGTGACAATGGAAGCAGAGGTCAGAGAAGAGGGATTGGAAGCTATGCTGCTGGGTTTGAATATGAAAGGGAGTCTTTTCTCAAGAAGGCTGACAGTCTCTAGATGCTAAAAAGGCAAGGAAATGGATTTCTCTCTGGAGGTTCCAGAAGGAACATAGCATTGCTCTTTGTTTTAGCTGGTTTCTGACATCTGACCTCTAGAAAAGCAATATGTTATAGATTTGTGTTGGTTTAAGCCACCAAATTTGTGTTAATATGTTACACTGGCAATAGGAAACTGATGAAATAATTTTATTCAGCCCACAGTCATCCTTCTGAATCTTGGGCTGGCTATAGAGGCTTCCCTGGTGGCTCAGATGGTAAAGCATCTGCCTGCAATGTGGGAGAGCTGGGTTTGATCCCTGGGTTGTGAAGATCTCCTGGTGGAGGAAATGGCAACTCACTCCAGTACTCTTGCCTGGGAAATTCCATGGACAGAGGAGCCTGGTGGGCTACAATCCATGGGGTTGCATAGAGTTCTAGAGAGGCTTTCCTGGTGGCTCATTGGTAAAGAATCTGCCTGCCAATGCAGGAGATGTGGATTCAGTCCCTGAGTTGGGAAGATCTCCTGGAGAAGGAAATGGCTACCCACTCCAGTATTCTTGCCTGGGAAATCCTGAAGACAGAAGAGCCTGGTGGGCTCCAGTCCATGGGGTGGCAAAAGAATTAGACATGACAAAACAACAACAATGTATTTCTAGAAGAAAAGAAGAAATAAAAGAAATGGGCTGAAATTTGTACTGATTAGAAGACATAGATGGAATGTTTTTAGTTCTCCAGAAGCTTTCTAATGTAAAAAAAAATTATTTTCTGTTTTTATTAACTGAGAACTAAATATATTGTTTCAGGTATTTTTAGATTCTAGTCAAGTTAGGGTCATTCCAAACTTTAGTGTACCTTTTTCTCTGTGTAACTTGTTGTTCAGTCACTAAATTGTGTCCAATTCTTTGCACTCCCATGGACTGCATCATGCCAGGATTCCCTGTCCTTCACTATCTCTCAGAATTTGCTCAGACTCACGTTCATTGAGTCAGCAATGCTATCCAACCATTTCATATTATACCATACATCAGATCAGATCAGATCAGATCAGTCGCTCAGTTGTGTCTGACTCTTTGCAATCCCATGAATTGCAGCACGCCAGGCCTCCCTGTCCATCACCAACTCCCGGAGTTCACCCAGACTCACATCCATCGAGTCAGTGATGCCATCCAGCCATCTCATCCTCTGTCGTCCTCTTCTCCTCCTGCCCCCAATCCCTCCCAGCATCAGAGTCTTTTCCAATGAGTCAACTCTTCGCATGAGGTGGCCAAAGTACTGGAGTTTCAGCTTTAGCATCATTCCTTCCAAAGAAATCCCATGGCTGATCTCCTTCAGAATGGACTGGTTGGATCTCCTTGCAGTCCAAGGGACTCTCATAGGCAATACTTGACATGGAAAACTACATATGTATAAAACATTTCAAACTTCTAAGACTGAAAATAAAATGAGACTGCCTTTTAGTATTCTAATTAGTATCATTTTTAGGTCAAGTATCTGTAAATGTCATCAGACTGAAGATGGGGTATAAAAAATTCCCTCAAAAATTTCCATTCTACATTTCAAAATAGACCATTCAATTAACAAAATTAATTGAACCAAAATGATATATTATTTCACATTTATTTATCGAAATAAATTATATTGGGCAGAAATGCTTACAAAAGCTGGACAATGGGGTATGGAGGGCAGCCACTGAAGATGATGGCTGATCTGATCAGCAACACCTGAATGTGGTTAAACTGGGATTTTATATCCATATTCAATCCTACTGAAAATAAAATGTGGAACATGGAATAACATGCAAGCCTTGCTTATGATGCAAAGCTAGACTTGTGAGTAGGCTTGTTTACCTTCACACAATCTGTAAAGAGAAGGCTACAAGGAAAAGACATTTGTGAACTTCATGCTTTAAATAATTTAATGAGCTGGCTCTGCTTCAGTGAGCATGCAACTCAACCTAAACCTTAGAATGACCCGGTGAGGTAGGCATGGTTGGAGAGATGCAAAAATGATCCTTAGGATGTGAAGTGACTGGCATTAGGTCATTTAGCTGCTCTGGGAGGCAGTGACCAGAAACCAGTACCCCTGCCACTTGCCCTTCCTGCCACATCCTGAAGCCTCGAAAGGGAGAAGTTCTTTGAAGTCCAGAATATCAAATAGCATATTCTCACCAGTCAAAAAGAAAGCAGATATTAGAGAAAAGACTTCTAAGGAGGAAAGAGGAAAATCTTTGCTGTTTTACTTTCTGGTGCTCCACCTTCCTCTTGTAAGCTTTTGGACACAGGCAGAACATCTTCCTCCCTCACTGCTGAAACTTTTCTCTGCATTACTTCCTCCCTGATATCCTTCATGCTATGTCTGTGCCTGGAATCTTCCAACAGTGTATCTGCCAGACCAGAATTCCTGCCTCCAGGTGAAAAATTCTCTAGGAAGTTTTCTCTACTCTTTCCCTCCCTTGATTTCCTATTTGACTCACACATTTTGGAAATTGCTGTGGCTTGTTTGGTACATCTTGCAATCATCACTTAGAAATATGCCCTCACCCATGGTATATGGTGAAAGGCAGTTTCAGGTAGTCATGGAGTGCTGATTGGATTTCTAGCCTAGGAAGGTGGACCAGCAGGCTAGCATTGAGGTTAGACTCCAGTAGGGATTTCAGATGAAAACTCTGACAGATTCAATATCGGCTCAGCCATACTTGGCTAAGAGAAAGTTAAAGAAATTGGGGGATGAAGGAGGGAGAACATTTTGAAGAGATAATTGGAGACAGATGTTTCATATGAGAGAAGGAATCTGAGAAACAAAGTAATGTGAACGAGATGGAGAAACAGTTCTGATTGTTTGGTGCCCAATTCAGTGTCTGTAGACTCTGGCTACCCAATCTGACCTTAGATAAAGCTTTGATATGAAACAAACTGGGTTTGCCTCCCAGCTCCACCTTTCCCTGTCTCTGCAAACTTAGACAAGCTACTTAGTAATTATAAAACTCAATTTTCTCATTTACAGAGTGGGGATATTAATAGTACATAGTTCATAATTTGCTTATTAGAATTAAATAAGAATATAATTAAAGTATTTATCACAGCACATGGCTTATATTAAGTATTCAAAAATAGTAGGTGGAGCTATTGATATTTTTATTATGATTTTTATCCACATCTCTTCCTTGGATTTCTCTCTTACTTGTGGTAATTTGTAGATTTCTTTTCTTTGCAGCTGAAAAAGATTTGAAGACATTTACCTTGCAATGGCCTCTAGTCATTAGACTTGCATTTGTAGACAGTTGCTCTGTAAAGACTTCAGTGGCAGATACTGTTGATTTCCTCAAAACCCTTGAGAAGTTAGAGTGAAATTGCAGCATTGCTGAAATTAACATTAAATGGATATCCTAACAATTTAATTACAGAGTTATCAAGAAATACCTGGTTTGAATTGATATGTGAGAATAATTCTAGGTCTCTCCCTTTTACCTTATGGTTGTTTTTTATTTGCAAATGACAAATAGAGTAATAATTATTATATGAAATCGGGTGCTTACAGAACTGGCTTTTTTTTGTTTGTTTGTTTTTAATTATTTGAGTAGTGCAATTGCAGGAAAAGATAAAATGCAAGCTTCTTCTTTGCCAAGTCATGTTATAGAAGTTAGTTGCTATATGTATACTTTCAGATTCAGTTTTTAGATATAATAATAATAACAGAATAGTAATAATAAAACCATTGAGGAAGCCTGACATAGAAACAGAGACAGAGTAAGAAACAAGTAATCACTAGCGAAGTTTGCTTGGTCCTATACCCTGTCTTATAAGCCAATGGCTGGTGTCACCCATACCAAACACAGAGAAAGGCCATAAACTGAGGTATAATGCTGATTCACTAACTCTACTTGTGCTAGAAGACCTCAGTTTTAGGCCAGACACTCTAATTTTGGACCTAAGATCAAGACACTCTTTTCCACAGATCCCCTTCCTCTTTGCTCTTTAGCATACTTAACACGGTCTACAAGGGCTTCCCTGGTGGCTCAGCAGTAAAGCATCTGCCTGAAATGCAGGAGACCTGAGTTTGATCCCTGGGTTGGGAAGATCCCCTAGAAGAGGGCATGGCTAGTATTCTTGTCTAGAGAATCCTATAGACAGAGGGGCCTGGCACAGTCCATATGATCAGATAGAGTCAGACACAACTGAAGTGACTAAGCAGCAACAGCATGGTCTACAAGGCTGAAATTGAGCCAGACCTGATGGGCCCAGCCTTGGAAAAACGTCCAGGGAGAGCATTTGTTTTAAAAAATATGCCATCTTGACAGATAAAACAATTGGAATTATGTGTGCCTTTATTCCTCGACACCCCACAAGTGCCCTAAACCACTACAGTCAGGATCCAGGGTGTAAGATGTCAGAGAAACCTAATTCACAGCTAGTTAAAAGATGATGTCCCCAAACAAATGGTGGCCCAGACGGTAAGGAATTTGTCTTCATTGCAGAAGACACAGGTTAGATCCCTGGGTTGGGAAGATCTCCTGGAGAAGGGAATGGCTAACCACTCTAGTATTCTTGCCTGGAGAACTGATGGACAGAGGATTCTGGTGAGTTACAGTCCATGGGGTCACAAAGAGTTGGACAAAACTGAATGACTAACATTTCCACTTTTTCTTTTCTTCCTCATCACTCTTCCATATTACCCTCAATCCACAAATGCTCTTAGCTACATACAGTCAGTATCTTTGGTCAGAGAAATCAAATTCACAGCTAATTAAAAGGATATTCTTAAACAAATCAGATATAGATGGATACAGGTGTTCAAACTATAGTCAGTAATCTCTTTCTTAAATTTACTCAATTTTCCGTAGCATTGTCTACATGTGTTGGATTTATTCTTCACTTAGCTCCCATATGTAATATCAAGAGTGGCTGCCAGCAACTCTAAGCATAGGCTCTATCACCTTACCCTAGGGAAAGACTAGAACTGGTACCTGATCATTACAGCAAAAAGTCGTGGGATGACTCTCACTGCTCTGGTTTAAGATTGATGTCCACATCTGAGCTGTGTGTCTGACAGGTTGGGAACATGCTTCCAACCCCTGCCTGATGATGCCAGAGTGTGGGGTCAATCCTCCTGAACCCATGAGGGCTGATACGGTGCGGGGGTGGGGGACGCTGGCTTCCTGAAGACAAAGCTGAGTGTTGCCACCCAGAGGAGGAGGAAGGGAATCTTAGGAGACAAAACAAGGGCTCAAACATTTCACTCCAACTCCTTATATCCTGGTCCCTTGTTACTTCATATTTGTTAGCCCTTATATAGTTCTTGGTCACTCAGCTTTCTTTTCAGTTTGTTTGCTTGTTTATGTTCATGCTATTCTGTCTTTTTCACTTTTTCACTTTCACTGAAAGTGAAGTCACTTCCAGTAATCTCTGCAGATAGTGAAATTAAAAGACACTTGCTCCTTGGAAGAAAAGCTATGACCAACATAAACAGTATATTAAAAAGCAGAGACATTACTCTGCCAACAAAGGTCCATCTAGTCAAAGCTATGCTTTTTCCAGTAGTCATGTATGGATGTGAGAGTTGAACCATAAAGAAAGCTGAACGCTGAAGAATTGACGCTTTTGAACTGTGATGTTGGAGAAGACTCTTGAGAGTCCCTTGGACTTCAAGGAGAACAAATCAGTCAATCCTAAAGGAAATCAACCATGAATATTCATTGGAAGGGCTGATGCTGAAGCTTCAATACTTTGGCCACCTGATGACCTGATGTGAAGAACTGATTCATTGGAAAAGACCCTAATGGTGAGAAAGATTGAAGGCAGGAGGAGAAAGGGACAACAGCGGATGAGATGGTTGGATGGCATCACCAACTTGATGGACATGAGTTTGATCAAGCTTCAGGAATTGGTGATGAACAGGGAAGCCTGGTGTGCTTCAGTCATGGGGTTGCAGAGCCGGACATGACTGAGGGACTGAACTGAACTGATTCTCTCTTTTCTCCTGTTTCTCTGATTCTCTCCCTGCCTACCTCCTGGTTCCTAATTTTCTGCCACCACCACCTCTCTTCCACCCTTTCCCTCTCCCAAACAATGTGGAAATGGACCCTTTCTGTCTGTAGTCTTCAGCTTCTTAATATAGTATCCATCTCTATGGCACTTTATACTTTACCTTTTATGTTTTCATTTTCCTGATCTTTGCTATTTTGGGTTGTTCATACGTGCTGATCTGAAAGCTCCATGATTGTGAAGGGACTGTATCTTGGTCACTCACTCCTGAAACACCAAGACCTTGCAGGATGCCTGCAAATGGGAGAAGCTCAAATGCTCTGTGTTGAATAAATAAGCAAATGACAGCAATGAAAATAGTTTGTATAGATTTGGCAACACACATTTTACTTCTCAAGATATATTCTCCTAACGAGCCCCAGGAGATGAGAGAGGAGGAAAATGATTAGTTGAGATCATGACCAGTGAATTCTTATAGCCATCCTAAGGAAGTCATGCTTTCAGGAGAAGTAATAAATCAACAGGCTTCTAATGGAACAGTAAATTTCTACAAATATGCAGATTGACAAGCTCAGTGTAAACTGACTGTTAAAGATCTGATACAAAAACACAACTGTTTAGCAGTAACCCCGTAGAAGTGCACATTTGATTCAGTAGGACTTGCTGTAAAATCAAAGGTATTTCTATTTTCAAATTAACAGTTGCCAGCTGCTGGATGTCAATGAGTTTGGCCTAAAAATAGAGAGACCCGGCAAAAGCAACTCACAAAATCCTGTACTTTTATCAATACTTCCACATTGTTGTTATTGTTCATTCACTGAGTCCTGTCTGACTTTTTGAAACTCCATGAACTGCAGCATGACAGGCTTTCCTGTACTTCATCATCTCCTGGAGTTTGCTCAAATTCATGTCCATTGAGTTAGTGGTGCCATCCAACCATCTCATCCTCTCCTGCCTTCCCTTGCTCTCAATCTTTCCCAGCATCAGGGTATTTTCCAGTGAGTTGGCTCTTTGCAGTAGGTGGCCAAGGTATTGGAGCTTCAGCTTCAGCATCAGTCTTTCCAGTGAATATTCAGGGTTGATTTCCTTTAGAACTGACTGGTTTGATCTCCTTGTTGTCCAAGGAACCCACAAGAGTCTTCTCCAGCACCATAGTTTGAAAGCAATTCTTCAGTGCTCAGCCTTCCATGTAGGCATTTGTAAAGATAATCATCTCATATGGATTCAGATCCTGAGTCCATTTTCTTTTCATAAAACTTGAAAATTTTCTGTTAAGTCATCACCACAGGTATCTGGATGGTAAAACTTTAAATGGTACCTCTTTAGTCCCTCTACTGGATGGAATAAGTACAAAAAGCCCTGTGGTTCACTTAAGCAAATTAACTCAGCTTCTACAGTATGCTGGACAAAGTAAGACTTGGGTTATTTCAGTCACCCATGGGAAATCTCATGTTAATCTTCTAAAAGAGCTAAAGAGACGCAGTGACCTGTGTAGTGTATGCATATACATCCATCCACGTGATGATCAGTTTTAAGTATCTGGGCAGGAGGGGAGCTAATTAGAACAGATTCTCTGGCTCTGTGGTGTTTCTGCAGGCTCAGTTTTGAGTTCTTTGTGTTATTCGTGGTGGTTATAATCATGAAGCATGGATTGGGGTAGAGTTGGCATCCCACTCCAGTACTCTTGCCTGGAAAATCCCATGGATGGAAGAGCCTGGTAGGCTGCAGTCCATGGGGTCGCTAAGAGTTGGACACGACTGAGCGACTTCACTTTCACTTTTCACTTTCATGCATTGGAGAAGGAAATGGCAACCCACTCCAGTGTTCTTGCCTGGAGAATCCCAGGGACGGGGAAGCTTGGTGGGCTGCCATCTATGGGGTCGCACAGAGTCGGACACGACTGAAGCGACTTAGCAGCAGTAGCAGCAGCATTCAGAGACTGAGTTTTGAAAAAAGGAAAAGTGAAAGTGAAATTGTTAGTTGCTCAGTTGTGTCCAACTCTTTGTGACACCATAAACTGTAGCCCACCAGGCTCCTCTGTCCATGGAATTCTCCAGGCAAGAATACTGGAGTAGGTTACCATTCCTCTCTCTAGTGTATCTTCCTGACCCAGGGGTTGAACCTGTGTCTCCTGCATTGCAGGTAGATTCTTTACCATCTGAGCCACAGGGAAGCCTGAAAAAAGGAGAGAGCCATTTCATCAAGATGAAGAAATATATATATATATATATATATATATATATATATATATATAGCACATGCATGGGCTTGTCTGGTGGCTCAGATAGTTAAGAATCTGCCTGCAATGGGGTAGACCTGGGTTTGATCCTTGGGTTGGGAAGATCCCATGGAGGAGGGATAGGCTACCCTCTCCAGTATTCTTGCCTGGAGAATCCCCATGGACAGAAAAGCCTGGAGGGCTAAAGTACGTGTGGTCATAAAGAGTTGGACATGACTGAACAACTAAGCACAGCAAATGCATACAACAGACATGATCATACGTATAACATACATATGTATTTGATAGATGTGTGTGTGTGTGTGTGTGTGTGTGTGTGTGTGTGTGTCTTACAAGCAAAAACTAAGAAGTTTAGAGAAGACAAACTAGTGGGATACATTGAGCAAGGAAAGAAGCACTAGGCTGGCACAGAAGCCTAGGGGGAAAGGTAGGTATAAGTAGTTTAATTTCAGCACTAGTGGATGGATATTGTGTCATCAAGACAAACAACACTCAGAATCTTTCCAGGTAAGCAAGCAGCCAAATCCCTTGGAGCTATCAACACCCCAGGAAATTAAAGAGCTAGAAACTTCAGTGGTCATAACAAATACATGTGTTGACTGTTGCTTGTACAGCTCAAGTGGAAGGAGATTAAGGAGGAAGGATGGAGACAACTGGACCTGGCCATGCTCTAATGCTGATCCATTCTGCATAAGAGGAGTTACTATTTCTTTTTTATTCTTTCATTATCTTAAGACAAAATCAAGGTTTCATTCACTTAGCTGGTCTGAGTTTTCATAGGCTCTTCATGGGGCTAATCAGTCTCATCTAAAAGTGGAAATGATCCTTGTATCATTGGGAGTCTCAAAGACACCAGGGCAAATGAGAAACAACAAAAGAAAGTGAAGTAAGTGTTCTACTAAACTTTCTTCTATCACTTATACATTACAATAAAGAAATACACTTAAAAATTTAACATACAAAGGATAGTAGCCTTTTTAGTAAAAAAGCAGTCCTTGATATTGTCATGGGAGAACAATAATATTTTTCTAATGGTCACTTATATCATCTTTAATACATACCAGTGGTACATTTATTACAGGAACATCACAGCAAAATATGCTATAATGAGAAAACACAGGCACATTACGCCCACAATCCATTTCATTACTATGATTGCTTTGCAACTATTCTATATTTGGAGGAAACATCTTTCACCCTAATGTGTAATCCTTCTGCTTTAGGACAAAGCAGTTCATGGATGGCAGCAAAACAGAATCATAAAACTAGAAAAATAAAGCATGGCTCTCAAACTTTGGTTATATATGTAATATCAAATTCTGAAAACAACAGCACAGCCTTCCAGCACCTTTTAGAGGCTAACAAGAGTTAGCATTCACGACTTGCTTCTTGTGCCCAGTAAAGAAAAGTGAACAGAATCAACGAGGAGTTAAAATGTGATTTGAGCCTGGTATCACATCAGGGACCAACACTGACATTAAAAGTTCCATAAACTGTAGGTGGTAGTTGTATGTCCGTGTCTATTACTCATCATTTGATTTCCCACACTAAACTTCAGTCACTGCTTTATAATAAAAGCCTCTTCCAAAAGTCTTTGTTTGAATGAATGTTGAGAGGTTGACTTGCAAATGTAGTTTACATAGAACTGTAGGGAACTGGTGGACAGAAATCTGTGCTTAGGGCAAGTTGTAGAGCCAATACTGTGTCAGAATGAGGTTGGGAGTATGTGTGTGGAGTAGGGCTGCTCAGGCATTGCAGAAGCTACTCTACTTAAGCCAATGGAACTTAAATCAACAAGAGGTGAAAGTTAGAGAAGAACAAGAAGTACAGTAAATACCAAAGACCCAGGCAGACACCTTCTGGAGTCTGTTAAATCTATTTAAAATGGATAGTATCCTATTCAATTCAACACGGAAACCTTTATTTTGTGTATTTACTATTTATGAAGTACGACTACAACCATTGCACATGAACACAAATTTAGTATGCTTCTCCCTCTCCCCAAGGATAGATGGGCATTTCATTATTGACCTTGTGTGTATGTGTGTGCGTTAGTCATTCAGTCATGTCTGATTCTTTTGTGACCCCATGGACTATAGCCCACCAGGCTCCTCTGTCCACAGGATTTTCCAGGCAAGAATACTGGAGTGGGTAGTCATTCCTTTCTCCAGGGATCTTCCCAACCCAGGGATTGAATGTGGGTCTCCCACATTGCAGACAGATTCTTTACCACCTGAGCCACAAAGGCAGCTCCAATTATTGACCTTACCATAAGGCAAATTGAAATATGCTCTTTAGAGTTTCATCAAAACCATAATAGAAATTGAGAGTAAAGATTGATTTGATTTTAACCTGGGAAATCTAGAATGGAGACGACATCAAGTAGGTCCTAAAGAATAAGAATAGCATCACCTAAAGATGCTGATAGGAAAATAACCATTTGAGTCTGGGGAATGGCATAATATTTTAAAACTTTTTGGTAGTTATAGACCCCTTTAAGAAGCTGAACAAAGGCATATGTGAGCTAGCATATATAATTTATATGAAGTTACCAAGAACTCATGGTTCCTTGAAGCCCATCCTTGGATGCCTAGATATATGGATCACAGGGCAAGGACCCTTGAAAGAGTAGGAGTAAACAGGTGGACACAAACACAGTCATCCAAGTGACAAGTATAGTGTCTAATGAAGCTAGAGGGGAAGTTTGAGGGAGGTCTGGTAAAGAGAGGTGTTGATCAGCACATCAATGGTAGAGGAAAAGAAAATTAAATTTATATTTACTATGACTAATAAAAGCATTCTAAAGCTATTGTCAAATGGTCAGCCCTAGGAGAATTTGGATGCTAATAGATCTACTTGGCCTGATAAAATCACCATCCTAGGTAGAAAAAATATAATGAGGTAGTAAGTACAAAAACGTGTATGAAGAGAGGTTTCTATGATGCCATTTTGCCTTTTGCCCAGGCTCTGTTCCAGCTGTTCTGCCAAAGTCCTTGCAGATGTGTGCATGTGGTGCACAGAATCAGCAAGGAACTTTCTGACAGAGGAGTTATGTCTGTCCTTTCCTGATACTGTTATGGTACTAGTGATCATCCTCTACCTGCCACATTTACTTGGTAATGATTTCTCTCAGACAGTAAAATATCTGCCTGCAATACACAGGACCCAGGTTCAACCCCTGGGTCAGAAAGATACCCTGGAAAATGGAATGGCTACCCACTCCAGTATTCTTGCCTGGAGAATTCCATGGACAGAGGAGCCTAATGGGCTACTGTCCATGGGATCAAAACAGACTTGACTGAGCAACTAACATTTTCACTTTCTTTCACCTGCCACGTTTACTTTGTAATGGGTCCAGCAAGCAAAAAATAAATGTTGCCAATGAATTTTGGGATATTGCTGGTCAATTATTTGCTGACTTTGTTTCTGCAGGTCTACTTTTCCTGACTTCAGGGTTGCCTATTCATTCTCTCAGTTTCCATTACATTACTCTTTCTTTAGGTCAGCTGCTACTCCTTTGATCACCTTACCCTGCTCCCTGATTTCTAGGGTGATGGACGCCCAAGTTCATGGGTGCTCACCTATTTTTGTATTCTTTCTTGCTTGTACTTCTCTGAGTCCATCCTTGTATTTGTTACCTGGCCTCTGACAAACCCCCTTAACCTTTAGCCTTTACCTCTTCAGTATCTTCTCAACTTCTGTGCTTATTTTTCTTCTAGTAACTCACTCCTGCTTTTACTCACCAGGTAAAACACATCAGCTCTGTAAATGTTTGTGCCAAGGCCTACCACAGTAAGGGGGCATGTCTAATATGTTGGGAAAAGTGGGTACACCTCTCATAATCAGATCTTGATGCAATAAAGTAGGGCCTGGATTCCCTAAGAGTGTACACATCATCCCCTTAATCAGGAAGTGAGTAAATGAACAGGTGTCTAAAAGAAGGAGGCATTGAGAGAGGACCAGTCAAGCTGGGCAGGGAACAGGAAAATAGAGGAATTGGGGCACAGATGGAAGCCATAGGAACCAATGATTTAATAAAGAAGAAAAAGGTATTTAGAGGAAGGTGGAACAAATTATGGAAAGAAAAGTAAATGTGAATATTTTTTAAAAAGCATGCAAAGTGGTATACATTCTCCTTCTCTCTTTAATAAATACGTTGAAACCTGAAAAATGGCAAATTTTAGATTTATGTCATCAATATCTTTTTGAGTGTAAGTTCTGAGAAAGGAACTTCTCAAGGTCCTGCTGACTTCATCACAACAAAGATTTCTTTCCTCACAAAACTTTCATACAGTCAGAGGCCCCCTTCCTGATCTCCATTGCTTTCATCATATGTGTGTGTGTGTGTATATATATATATATATATATATATATATATATATATATAAACATTTATTTATTTATTTGGTTGCATAGGGTCTTAGTTGTGGTACACAGGATCTTTGTTATGGCATTCAGGATCTTTCGTTGTGGTGTAGTTCTCCAGGGCATGAGGGCTCAATAGTTGTGGCTCATGGGTTTTGTGGATCTTTGGCATGTGGGATTTCAGTTCCTCAACTAAGGATAGGGATTGAACCTGTGCCCCCTGCATTGGAAAGTAGATTGTTAACCATTGGACCACCAGGAAAGTCCCCCCATCATTTTAAATGAATCTAAATTGGACTTTTGAATCAGAAACTTGGATTTGGATCTTTATCTTTGACTTTTTTAATCAGGTAGATTTTGACAAGTCACATGGAAAATTCTAAGCTTCAGTTTCTTAATCTATAAAGGGCTCTGGCGCTAACTACTCATGGTTGTGTAAGAAGCACTTGAATGAATAAGTGCTCTTCTACTCAATGTCTGGCATTTTGTAAATATGTATGGCTATTATTATGTACAGTTATTATTGTGGATGTCTGTTAAGACACTTTCGAGTTATATTTGTGATTCTATTTACTTTCTTAGATACTGCATAAGGCACAAATGGTATATTTGGCACATAGAGAATAGAATAAATTTTAGAAACTTAAAAAAATTCAATATTTCCCATTGCCTAGAAGGCTGTCTGTGGTCTGGCTTTGGCTCTGGCCTTGACCTCTCCTCAAGTAATTCTTCTTTTTGCCTAATAGACTCTTGCCACCATGGCCTTTTGCTTTCCCTTGGAAGTTCCCAAAGCTAGTCTCCTTTCTCAGAGTCTTAGTACTTAACTGATACCTTTGCCTAAAACTATATTCTCCTTGGCCTTCAAATGATTGTCTCTTTCCCCAGCCACTTCATGCTTTTTGCTCCCCACTTGCCACTCTTCTTCATCATGTTTCACATTTTATTTTCTTCATAATGCTCAGTTCAGTTCAGTTCAGTCCCTCAGTCATGTCCGACTCTTTGTGACCCCATGAATTGCAGCACACCAGGCCTTCCTGTCCATCACCAACTCCCGGAGTTCACTCAGACTCATGTCCATCGAGTCAATGATGCCATCCAGCCATCTCATCCTCTGTTGTCCCCTTCTCCTCCTGCCCCCAATCCCTCCCAGCATCAGAGTCTTTTCCAATGAGCCAACTCTTCACATGAGGTGGCCAAAGTACTGGAGTTTCAGCTTTAGCATCATTCCTTCCAAAGAAATCCCAGGGCTGATCTCCTTCAGCATGGACTGGCTGGATCTCCTTGCAGTCCAAGGGACTCTAAAGGGTCTTATCCAACACCACAGTTCAAAAGAATCAATTCTTCGGTGCTCAGCTTTCTTCACAGTCCAACTCTCACATCCATACATGAGCACTGGAAAAACCATAGCCTTGACTAGACGGACCTTTGTTGGCAAAGTAATGTCTCTGATTTTCATAATGCTGCTGCTGCTGCTAAGTCGCTTCAGTTGTGACCGATTCTGTGCGACCACATAGACGGCAGCCCATCAGGCTCCCCCATCCCTGGGATTCTCCAGGCAAGAACACTGGAGTGTGTTGCCATGTCCTTCTCCCAATGCATGAAAGTGAAGAGTGAAAGTGAAGTCACTCAGTCGTGTCCGACTCTTAGCGATCCCATGTACTGCAGCCCACCAGGCTCCTCCATCCATGGGATTTTCCAGGCAAGAGTACTGGAGTGGGGTGCCATTGCCTTCTCTGTTCATAATGCTATTACTCCCTAAAAATTTTATTTAATTTTTGTTCACCTGTTCACAGTCATTTCCTTTGTAATGCAAGTTCCATGCACACAGAAGTCTTGTCCGTGTTGTTTATCCCTAGAAAAGTCTAGGAGAGCGCCTGCACATAGCATCCCCCCCCAAAAATGTTGGACAAATACAGCAAATGAATAGATAAATAAATAAATATCTTGTTTGGAAAGAAGCTTACAATTAAATCCCTTGATCCCATTCTCATTCTGATATCTTGTGACTGTGATATTTTCTATGAGCTCCAAAGATGGGAATACCATATGCATAAATGTTCATCGTCCTTATTTTCCTCTTTGCTTTCTCTTCCTTTTGCCTGTTATCATGCAAGCCTATCATGCATCATTTATTTTACTTGTTCATTGACTTATTTGGCAAAAAAATATAGATGCTTTTGTAACAACTGTGTGAAGACATCTTGACGAAACTATACAATTAAATAATATTCCAAAGTGCTTTTCTCAGAAGCCAAAGAGACCATCAGCTTGACACCTCAGCTCTGTAAAAAAACTGGGGAAGGTCAGCTGCTAGACAGTTAATCACACTTTTTACAGTTGTGGAATGTTGCCTTTAAAAAGTCCTCAGAAATTATCTAATGCAGATTCCTCATTTAGCAGGTGAGCATACTACAGACCAGAAAGGTCAGGGGTTGTCACCAACAGCATGTTTGTTAGTGGCAAGGACAGGTCCAAAACACTGGCCTCTTCACTCTGAGGTCAGGGCTACATTTGCTCTGTGCCAACAAATGAGGAAATAGTATTATTGTTGTCTTGCTGCCTAGGGAGATCAGGTTAAGGAAGAGCTGATGGCAGCTGGAGACCTCGAGCAACAGTGATTTTAAAATCAGGCTGAACCTTGATGGATATTTATAAATATTCAAACTCTTGTTGAATGATTATTCAGCAAACATCCATTTATGTAGCATCCATGCTTTTCACATGTGTTATAAAGAGCTCTGTCTTTATATCTAGGACTTAGGTAACAAAGGATAATAAAGAATTTCACTTGTGTAATTTGCAGTAGATTTGCTTTCATCAGCAGGTGAGGGGGAAAAAATCAGATTTCTCATGAAATACCAATCAACATTTAGAAGCTCTGTGCTGTTGTAGGTGAAAACAGCCATTGTTCATGTTCTGCTTCAAAGACGAGTTGATTTTTAAACAGGGTTTTTCATGAGCAGAAAATTGCTAAAAATTAGACCATTTTATGGGTAGGAAGCCATAAAAATTAGTCCACTTTAAACTCTGGCTTTGTGTAAATTTCTGTAATTGTGTCTTACATACATTATTTATTATTGACAGTTAAGCTGCCAACAAAAATGATACAGACTAAGAAAAACCTCTTCTATCTAAAAATCATAAAGGCAATTTACATTCTCTTTTCAAAGAGTGGAGGAGTGGTACACTTAAGTTGAAATATTTTGTGTACTAAAGTTGCAGTTGGTGGGAATTAGAATAGCTAAATTATCACCTTACCTTGCAGGGTGGATAATAAAATGTCAACAAGCCTTCCACAAGTGGTGTGCTCCCAAGGTGATGTCCTGTCCTAGGAGGTGGTTCTTATCAATCTATCTAATTATGTTTCTATATTCACTTACAGGCTCCCTCAGCCTCCTGAATATTTTACAGAATGTGTGAAGACACATTTTTTTTTTTTTAATCACAATGCCAGCCTGAAGAAGTAGGAACAACCTAGTAAAAGTCTCATTTCAGTTTGTGGAAGTAAATAACAAACAAAAACAGACCTTTGGTTCTTTATTAAAGGGACAAGGAGATGTTCACCAAAGTCAGGAGAGAAGGATCATCAGTCCTCTCCAAGGTATAAAGCCTGAATGTGGAAATGGCCAGAAACCCACTTAGGGCTCTGACTACCATCTCTCCTCTCTGCTTCTCTAAGCATCACACTGTTTCTGAAAACTAGCTTTCTCTTTCATGAGCAAAAGCTGGTCTAAGACACTGTCCTGTCTCTCTGGAGTATTCTTCTCCTTGGGGCAAGAGTCTTGCTGAAGTAGAAGGACTTCAATTTTAAAGTCCTTCTTTAAAGTCAAAATTGGCTTTCAATTTTAATTTCATACTCACAAGAGATAAATTGTGGTGGGTTTGGCTTAGATCAGTTTCTCCCTCTTGATCCAATCAGAGGGCATTGAAGCAGAGGTCAGCTAGCCCTCTGGCTCCCTAGGTGTTGGAATGGACACTAAGGAAAGGGGCTTATTATGGGCTGCGTCTGTAGTTTTCAACCAGGGGCAATTTTGTCCTTCAGGAAAAATTTGGCATGTCTGAAGATATATTTGGTTGTTACAAATGAGGGGATGTTACTCTCATCTAGTAGGTAGAGGTCACAGATGCAGCCAAACATTCCAGAATCCACAGACTAGCCCTCAACAACAGAGAATCAGCTGGCCCAACAAGCCAATAGTGCTGAGACTGAGAAATCCTGAGCTGTGCTAACTTTCCCAAACTAGAAATGATGAGTGCTAGCCTAGCACTGGCAAGGGTATGGGGGAGAACATGAGAGAAGACAGAGAAATAAGTAATAATTGCTATGTTTAATCCACATTTACTATGTTCTAAACACCATATTAAACATTTGTGCTAAGTCGCTTTAGTCGCATCTGACTCTTGGACTATAGACTGAAGCCACCAGGCTCCCCTGTCCATGAGATTCTCCAGGCAAGAATACAGGAATGAGTTGCCATGCCCTCCTACAGGGGATCTTCCTGACCCAGGGATCAAATCTGCGTCTCTTGTTTCCTTCACTGGGCTCTTTACCACCAGCGCCACCTGGGTAGCCCTATATTAAGCATTGAACCAACATCATTTCATTGATTCTGCACAACAATCCTACAAAGCAAGTAATATTATCTCTGATTTATGGAAAACCAAATATGACTCTCCCAGCAAAGCTCTTATTCTTATCTAGAAACTAAGAGGTGTGAATGAAAAATCAGCCTATCTTGTGAGACTTTACCTGGGTTCACATAAAGGAGCAAAAAAGATATGAACAGATTCTTAAGCTCTGAACTTGTGTATCTAACAAGTGATAACATCACTGTCATCTGCTGCCAGGAAGCGCCAGAAAAGTGACAGTCAGATCACATCACCTATCAAAGGGATGTGACTGTAACATAAACAGCCACATAAATATGCAGGTCTGTGAGAGTAGGGAATGGGGAGTAGAAAACTCAGGCATGAGGCATGTTGCAACAGAACACAGGGTCCCAAAGCTGACATTCTCAAGGAGCCCTGCCTCTCAAACTTGTAGGTCCTGCACTCAGTCCATGCCAAAGTTCATTTTCACAGTGTCAAATAGGGATGTGCACACCAGATTTGTAGGACTGTGATGAAAATTAAATTCAGAAATGTGTATAAAGTAGGGACTGGCAATTGAATCCAAAGTGGCCCATTGTCTGCTTTGGTAAATGACATGTTATTGGAACACTGCCATGCTGTTGAATTTATGTGTTACCTATGGCTGCTTTTGTGTTACAATAGCAAAGCTGTGTAGCCATAATAGAGATTCAGGATATGTGGCCTATTTTTCCAAGATATTTACTATCTGCCCATTTACAGAAAACATTTGCTAACTCCTGGTGCATAGCTGTGGTTCACCTGACCCTAGGGGTGATGTCCCCCCCCACCCCCCATCCACATTGGGAGATTGTACTCCATGCCTGTTAAAGCTGTTCCAGCAAAACTGGCTGGAACACTTTTGGCACTGACCAAATAGGGATCTAAGCACAGAATTAAAGGGCGCAGTGAAAGGCAACCAGATGAAAACACATTTCACCTGCAAGAGGTGGAGATGGTTTGTTTATGCTCGGCAGCACAAGGTGAGTGGGCTAGTGACTTTGAACTTAATAGTACTAATTACAAGGCAAGGTAATGAGATATGGGGGAAAGTGAGAGGTTCAAATCTTAGCTCTTCTGCCTCTTAGTTGTGCAATATTTTGGTCAAATTTCTTAAAAATCACTCTTCATCGGTTTTCTCATCTATAAAATGAGGTGAACAATACTACCTTTCTGTGGATTAAATCAAATAATCTATGTAAGAACTGAATAAGTATTGAAATGTGGTAAATGTTGTAATAATTATGCTCGTGTTTCATACATATTTACTGACTACCTTTTATAGAGATACTTCAGATTAAAATCTCTGGCCCCACTTTCTCCTCCATGGCAATTTTTGTTGTTATTCAATGACTAAGTTGTGTCTGACTCTTTGCAACCCCATGGGCTGCAGCATGGCAGACTTCCCTGTCCTTCGCTAATTCCAAGAGTTTGCTCAAACTCATGTCCACTGAGTCGGTGATGCCATCCAACCATCTCATCCTCTGTCACCCTCTTCTCCTCCTGCTCTCAATCTTTCCTAGCATCAGGGTCTTTTCCAGTGAATCAGCTCTTCGCATCAGGTGGCCAGACTACTGGAGCTTCAGCTTCAGCATCAGACCTTCCAAAGAATATTCAGGGTTGATTTCCTTCAGAACTGAACTGATTAGTTTGATCTCCTTGCTGTCCAAGGGACTCTGAAAAGTCTTCTCCAACACCACATTTCAAAATGATCAATTCTTCAGCACTCAACATTCTTTATGGTCCAACTCTCACTTCTGTACATGATTACTGGAAAAATCATAGTTTTGACTAAACAGCTTTGACCTTTGTTTGCAAAGTGATATCTCTGCTTTTGAATATGCTGCCTAGGTTTGTCATAGCTTTTTTTCCAAGGAGCAAGTGTTTTTAATTTCATGGTTGCCGTCACCATCCACAGTGATTTTGGAGCCCCCCAAAATAAAGTCTGTCACTGTTTACATTATTTCTTCATCTATTTGTTACAAAGTGATGGGACTGGACTAGTTTTTTGAATGTTGAATTTTAAACCAAGTTTTTTACTTTACTCTTTCACCTTTATCTAGAGGTTCTTTGGTTTTTCTTCCAGTACCCATTAGGGTGGTATCATCTGCATATCTGAGCTTGTTGATATTTCTCCTGGGAATCTTGATTCCATCTTGTGATCCATCCAGCCTGGCATTTTGCATGATGTATTCTGCATATAAGTTAAATAAGCAAGGTGACAATATACAGCCTTGACGTATTCCTTTCCCAGTTGGGAACCAGTTCCTGATTTGGAACAAACACACACATTGTTTCATGTCTAGTTCTAACTGTTACTTCTTGACCTGCATACAGGTTTCTCAGGAGGCAGGTAAGGTACTCTGGTATTTCCATCTCTAAGAATTTTCCACAGTTTGTTATGATCCACACAGTCAAAGGCTTTTAGCACAGTCAATGCAGCAGAAGGAAATGTTTTCAGGAATTCTCTTGCTTTTTCTATGAGCCAATGGATACTGGCAATTTGAGCTCTGATTCCTCTTCCTTTCCTAAATCTAGCTGCTGAAGCTAGCATGTGAAATGAGTGCTGCTGTACAGAAATTTGAACATTCTTTGACATTGCCTTTCTTTGGGATTGGAATGAAAACTGATCTTTGCCAGTCCTGTAGCCACTGCTGAGTTTTCCAAATTTGCTGCATACTGAGAGCAGCACTTAAACAGCATCATCTTTTAGAATTTGAAATAGCTCAGGTGGAATTCCATCACCTCCACTAACTTCATTTGTGGTAATGCTTTCTAAGGCCCACTTGACTTCACACTTCAGAATGTTTGACTCTAGATGAGTGACCACACCATCATGGCACTAAAATACTGTAAAAAGGTTTAGAATATATTGACTGTTTCTTATATACTCTGCTATTTTATAAGTGCTTTATTTATATTGAAAAGTTTAATCCTTACAATAATCCTTTGAGGTGTGTACTGTTAACTGACAATTCTGTGTTGGAGATAAAGGAACTAAGGCACAGAGAAGTTAAGTGAATTATCCAAGGTCACACAGCTAAGTTAGGCTGAATTAAGATGATGCACACAAGTCTAACTGCAGAGCCTACAGTCTCAACAATGCTCTGAGCATCACGTTTACCAGGAATTAATTTTAAGTCCAGATAGTCTTCATAGTTGAGGCTTCTGGTGTGTCTGGGTATGTGTGTTGAACTCACCTGGCTCCAGCTCTTGGCATGGGCTCTGTGGAATCTTAGGAATAGGAACAACACAGGAATGACATGTGCTCAGTCGGTAAATAACTCACCTGCAATGCAGGAGACCACCAGCAAGGCAGGGGTGCCAGGTATGATTCCTGGGTTGAGAAGATTCCCTGGAGAAGGAAATGGCAACCCACCCCAGTATTCTTGCCTAGAAAATCCCATGGACAGAGGAGTCTGGTGGCTCCAGTCCATGGGGTTGCAAGGGTCGGACATAACTTAGTAACTAAACCAGCTTCCAAAAATGTGTAGGAATTCCCAGTGACATGTAGAAGGGGTTACTAGACCCTATTCTTCAGAGTGTAAGTCTAGACCATGGGGAGAGAGAAAGAACTGTTTCTCTGTGATCTGAATTGCAGTGGTACTTATCAGAGGCTGAATAATGTCTCCCCAAAATACATATGTTACAGCCCTAATCCTGGTACCTTAGACTGTGACTATATTTGGAGACAGGGTATTCAGAGGGAATTAGGTTAAAATAAGGTTTTTGGGGTGGACATTAGTTCAGTTTGATTGATTCCTTTATAAGAAGAGAACAGGACCTAGAGAGAGACACCAGGGATGGGCATGTGCAGAGAAAAGACCATGTGGGACAAAAAAGAGAAGGTAAGCCGAGGAACAAGGCCTCAAAGAGACCAACCATGCCAGAACCTAGATCTTGGATTTTCAGCTTTCAGAGCTGCTGCTGCTGCTAAGTCGCTTCAGTCATGTCCGACTCTGTGCGACCCCATGGACTGCAGCCTACCAGGCTCCCCCGTCCCTGGGATTCTCCAGGCAAGAACACTGAAGTGGGTTGCCATTTCCTTCTCCAATGCATGAAAGTGGAAAGTGAAAGTGAAGTCGCTCACTCATGTCTGACTCTTTGCGACCCCATGGACTGCAGCCTACCAGGCTCCTCCATCCATGGGATTGTCTGGGCAACAGTACTGGAGTGGGATGCCATTGCCTTCTCCGGCTTTCAGAGCTGTGAGAAATTAAATTTCTGTGGTTTAAACTAACCAGTCTATGGCACTTTATTGTGGCAGTCTGAGCAAAGGGATACAATCCCCTGCTGTACTGCCCTGGGACACTTTTACCTGAGTCCAGAACAGAGGCAGGAGTCTCTGTCACTTTGCCATACACCACAGAGCAGATGTGACTTCTGGAGTGTTCAGGGTGCTACCTGCTGAAAAATGCTGAGCTGGGAATCAGCAAGAGGCTCTTGGCACCCAGAAGGGCAGCACGATGGAGTGACAGTGCCTATTGTGCTAAACTGAGCCATTTTCAGAAACGGCTTCACCATGAAGAGCAGTTGCAGAGAAACAGCCCTGCCAAGGCAGCAGGAGGCCACTGCCTAGTGGCTGTGGCTGGCCTAGTGACAGACTCCAAGAAAGGGACGGCATATGTCACACATACCTCTAGAGATTTTAAACATTCTAAAGAACTAATTTTTAGGAAGCTGGGGTTCATGCATCGGCAGTTTGGGGAAATGAGCCAGAAAAATTAGGTATTAATATTAGTGCTCCCACATATGTACCCAGAGAGTGGTGAGGCTTCTGGAAATTACTGTTCCACACAGTTGACCCCAGAGCAGATGTCTATGAAGATCTATCTGAAAAGCTAAAGGAGGTTTATTGGAAGAAACAAAGGGACAGGCAAATAATGGTGAATCGGGGGGAAAATAAAGAGGAGGAAATTTGAATAAGAAGTAGAAAGGGAGGCCCAGAGGAGGAAGATTTAAGCTGATCCAATGACTTCATGGCAAATAGATGGGGAAAAAATGGAAACAGTGACAGATTTTATTTTCCTGGGCTCCAAATCACTGTAGATGGTGACTGCAGCCATGAAATTAAAAGATGCTTACTTCTTGGAAGAAAAGCTATGACAAACCTAGACAGCATATTAAAAAGCAGAGACATTACTTTGCCAACAAAGGTCTGTATAGTCAAAGTTATGTTTTTTCCAGTAGTCATCTACAGGTGTGAAAGTTGGACCATAAAGAAGGCTAAGTGCTGAAGAATTGATGCTTTTGAACTGTGGTGCTGGAGAAGACTCTTGAGAGACCCTTGGACTGCAAGGAGATCCAACCAGTCAATCCTAAAGGAAATCAACCCTGAATATTCATTGGGAGGACTGATACTGAAGCTGAAGCTCTAATACTCTGGCCACCTGATGCGAAGAGCTGACTCATTGGAAAAGAACCTGATGTGGGAAAGGTTGGGGGTAGAAGAAGGGGACGACAGAGGATGAGATGGTTGGATGGCATCATTGACTCTATGGACATGAGTTTGAGCAAATTCTGGGAGATTGTGAAGGACAGGGAAGACTGACATGCTTCAGTCCATGGGGTCACAAAGAGTCAGACATGACTGAGTGATGAAACAACAACACCACCTCCCAGATTATTTAGGAGGACCTAGTTAAAAGGACTTTGTAAATAGGAAAAGCTATGTAGATGTTTATTAAGTGAGAAAGCTGACCTTTATTCAAGATGATCACAGGCAGGGATTCAAGGGCATGAATAGGAAATACACTTGCATAAAACAATAAGCTAGAGAAAGAAAGCACAGTAAATTGGGCATATTAAAAAGGGATAGTTAAAAAAAGAGTGGTGATGAGAGAGATTCAGATGTAAGTGTCCTAGAGATGGAAGAAGAGGAGAAAATAGTAATGTGTTGACCTATCTGTGAAGGAGCAGATAGAAAGTGAGACCCAGCTTAACTCCCAGACCAGAAGAATGGAGCTGAAGAAGGCTGCTGGCTACACCATAATCAAGGCAGTGGGAGGGCTTGGAAGTTAAAAGACAGACACAATCAAACTCTCCCTGAAAGTGAGGCATTCTGTCCTCCAGTTGTCTGTTTTTATCAGAGAAGAAGCTTGGAAACTGAAGGCAAGAGTCAATTGCTCTTGTTTCCTCTTCTCTACTGATGCATCCTGAAAGCAGGCAGAGAGCTCACTGACTTTGGGAGCTGAATATTTTTCCTACAAAGTGACTGAGACACTTAATACCCATTCCTTCTGTTTTTATAAAGGAGAAGAGACTTCCCCGTCTCCAGGAGAGCACAATAATGAAAGAAACATTCCAACTTCTCTGGGTCCTCGGGCCTTTCCTCTGCCCACAGTGGGGAAGAGTAACATAGGGTTGGAGGAGTTGGGTAGCCTCAGCTCCCACTTACTTCCTTTTCCTCTCAGATATGCCTGTTAAATGTCTACTCTCAGTCCATGTAGTAACATGCTCAGGGTGGAAAATGAACTCTTTTCAGCTTTCTTGAACCTGCTCTCTCAATGTAGGTTGAAAGTTTCCCTGAAGGTAGATGGATGAATTTGTCCCTAGACTTAGATTTCAAGATTAGATTGCTAATCTTGATTAGGAATGTAGCTGGAGGACTAAGGCGTATTTTTCAGCACAGTTTCATTGATGAAAATCTTGATCTGTGCCTGGTATCTGCCCTCTATTGCTTAAGAATTTAGGAGAGAAGAGGCCGCAACTATTTTGCAATACGTAAATCACCAATAAACTACTTACTACCTAGACAGCCATCAGAAAATCACTTCTTTTTTTGAACCTCAATTTATTCATCTATCAAGTCAAGAAAAATAATACCTATATGGGAAGGCTCTTTTGAGAATTATGTTAAACAATGTATATGAAGGCAACAAATTATAGTTGGCATACAGTACATATCTGTTCTTTTCATGTAATTTGAAGCATTTATTCTAAATATTCTATATTTCAGCTTCCCAGCTTAAAAATATGATGCTGCTAATGTTTAATCCTTTTTTGACAAACATAAGAATGGGATTCTTGGCAGTTACTAACTCAGGTGGAATGGTTTCCATCTTAAACCAGGCAAAATTCTATAATCTGAAGGATCCAGCCACTGTTATGTCTTATACCTATGCAAACTAGCAAACATATGATTTGACTTAAAAAATGCTCAAGTTTTAGATGTTTTTAATGCATTCAGTGCCATACCTTCAGAAAACCATTAGCACCTCTAGCAGCTTAAAGATAATGGCAGAGTCTGGCTTTAACTTTTTTCTCTCCAGAATCACCCAAATGCAAAAAATGATAAATGGAGATGCAATTTCTTCTTCAATGAAAGCAGGAAAGAACCAAAACTCTGAACTATGAAACAGGTGGAAGGACTATAGGAGCCCACGGGGAGTGTACAGTGAGGATGCCCCAGGCTCCAGATCTCTGGGTACACTTCTTCAAAGAGACGTCCACAGTCTGCAGTACAAAATTTGAATCTCTTGTTTGCAATAATGGAAACAAAGTGCATAAACTGGTGGCAGGAGCTCTTATACACATAGTTTGGAATCAAGAAGCAGGTGAAGTGGAGCTAACTAGTAAATCACACAGGTAGGATGTTTTGTCATCATAGCAAAGGATGTAGAGAGTCTTTCCCTGTGAGCAGTCCCTGTGGTGCCTTGCTCCTTTGTCTAAGAGTCATTAGGGGTTGAATAAATACTAACACAAAATGTTTACAAATAAAAATCTTACTCTTCTGAAATATAGTACAGAACTCTCAGAATAATAGAGAATATACAAAAGTGCAAAATAAAAAATACAAAGAAATAAAGGGAAACAAATGAGGAATGAAAAGTACTCATTGGGATAATATTTTCACAGATGAGATGGAAATTGGATCCCTCAAAACTTATCATATAATTACAGAATTTAGCAAAGCAGGCACCCTTCTAAAGCAGGAGCACCAGACAGAGATTCCAGAGCACAGGGATGATGTTCCCTGACAACAGAAGCAGTTGAAATGTGAGGGAGTAGAGTTTCAGGGAAATCGTGAAGAAATAGTAAACTCCACAAAAATGTTAAGATAAATTGGAAGTAGATAAAGAAATAGATAAATAACATTGAAAAAATAAAACAAATGTAAATTTTAAAATAAATAAAATCTGTTATATGCATTTCATCTTCTTGAAGGTGAAAAGTGAGTGTTAGTTGCTCAGTCGTGTCCAACTCTTTGCAACCCCAAGGAGCCTATGTAGCCCTATGTAGCCCACTAGGCTCCTAATTCCCATGGAATTCTCGAGGCAAGAGTTTTATAGTGGGTTGCCATTTTCTCCTCCAGGGGATCTTCCTGACCCAGGAATCAAACCCAGCTTTCCTGCATTGCTGGCAGATTTTTCACAGTCTGAGCCACCAGGAAAGGTCCCACCTCCTCCACTCCCCCCAAAAAATAAACGAATAAAGCTCACCAGATGCCGTTAGAACCACAGCATTTTTTTGGACACTATAAAGTGTTAACCATGATATATTTAATACTCTGGGAATGGTCTGGGTTCTTCATTAGCAAAATTATGTTCTGTCCTGTGGAAGTAAGGAAGGAGATCTTCAGTGACTATTGGGATTTTAAGCTGATTTTCTTCTCTAAATTGTTCAAATGTGTTACATTTTTGCTAACTCCTTTGATTTAGGTTTCCTTCTCATCCTATTGTCTTACTGTTCATTGGGATTTTCTTATTTTCTATGTACCTGTTGCTTGTCAGTCCTCTCCACATATTTTCTAACCTATTATTTTAAAAACATTTTATATGTTAAAAATAACATCTATAGCCAAGTGTAACCACTGTGTAATAAATACTAGCTGATGACAATTTAGCAATAACTTCAGTCAGTTCAGTTCAGTCGCTCAGTTGTGTCCGACTCTTTGCGACCCCATGAATCGCAGCACGCCAGGCCTCCCTGTCCATCACCAACTCCCGGAGTTCACTCAGACTCACGTCCATCGAGTCAGTGATGCCATCCAGCCATCTTATCCTCTGTCGTCCCCTTCGCCTCCTGCCCCCAATCCCTCCCAGCATCAGAGTCTTTTCCAATGAGTCAACTCTTCGCATGAGGTGGCCAAAGTACTGGAGTTTCAGCTTTAGCATCATTCCTCCCAAAGAAATCCCAGGGCTGATCTCCTTCAGCATGGACTGGCTGGATCTCCTTGCAGTCCAAGGGACTCTCAAGAGTCTTCTCCAACACCACAGTTCAAAAGTGTCAATTCTTCGGTGTTCAGCTTTCTTCACAGTTCAACTCTCACATCCATACATGAGCACTGGAAAAACCATAGCCTTGACTAGACGGACCTATGTTGGCAAAGTAATGTCTCTGCTTTTGAATATGCTATCTAGGTTGGTCATAACTTTCCTTCCAAGGAGTAAGCATCTTTTAATTTCATGGCTGCAGTCACCATCTGCAGTGATTTTGGAGCCCAGAAAAATAAAGTCTGACACTGTTTCCACTGTTTCCCCATCTATTTCCCATGAAGTGATGGGACCAGATGCCATGATCTTCGTTTTCTGAATGTTGAGCTTTAAGCCAACTTTTTCACTCTCCACTTTCACTTTCCTCAAGAGGCTTTTTAGTTCCTCTTCACTTTCTGCCATAAGGGTGGTGTCATCTGCATGTCTGAGGTTATTGATATTTCTCCCAGCAATCTTGATTCCAGCTTGTGCTTCTTCCAGCCCAGCGTTTCTCATGATGTACTCTGCATAGAAGTTAAATAAGCAAGGTGACAATATACAGACTTGACGTACTCCTTTTCCTATTTGGAACCAGTCTGTTGTTCCATGTCCAGTTCTAACTGTTGCTTCCTCACCTGCATACAGATTTCTCAAGAGGCAGATCAGGTGGTCTGGTAGTCCCATCTCTTTCAGAATTTTCCACAGTTTATTGTGATCCACACAGTCAAAGGCTTTGGCATAGTCCATAAAGCAGAAATAGATGTTTTTCTGGAACTCTCTTGCTTTTTCCATGATCCAGCGGATGTTGGCAATTTGATCTCTGGTTCCTCTGCCTTTTCTAAAACCAGCTTGAACATCTGGAAGTTCATGGTTCATATATTGCTGAAGTCTGGCTTGGAGAATTTTGAGCATTACTTCACTAGCGTGTGAGATGAGTGCAATTGTGCAGTAGTTTGAGCATTCTTTGGCATTGCCTTTCTTTGGGATTGGAATGAAAACTGACTTTTTCCAGTCCTGTGGCCACTGTTGAGTTTTCCAAATTTGCTGGCATATTGAGTGCAGCACTTTCACAGCATCAACTTTCAGGATTTGAAATAGCTCAGCTGGAATTCCATCACCTCCACTAGCTTTGTTCGTAGTGATGCTTTTTAAGGCCTACTTGACTTCACATTCCAGGATGTCTGGCTCTAGGTGAGTGATCATGCCATTGTGATTATCTTGGTCTTGAAGGTCTTTTTTGTACAGTTCTTCTGTGTATTCTTGCCACCTCTTCTTAATATCTTCTGCTTCTGTTAGCTAGCTTATTATTTAAATTTCATTAAAGTTGCCATGTGGTATTTGTGACATTAAAGGGGTGTTGAGGGGCCCCTTTTGCTTGAGATGATGTCCTAGATGGCTGAACTGTCAAGAAAACTGACCTCCTGGCAAAGAAAGTAATGTTCTATTATGATTATATTTATGAATAAAAATGTCTCCATTGATAGTTTTCCGTTGCTGTTGTTATATTTGTCTCTTCCTCCTTCCTTCCTTTCTTTCTTTTTAGTAAGGAGTGAATGCTTACTCTCTGAAATCAACAGGTTGATATGAATGACACTTATAGAGTGAATTTCTAGAGAATTCTATTGTAATTCACTACTTGTAATGGGGCTGGATAAGATAAAATACAACTTGGAATAAGGTTGAATAGTATTGTGGTTGTATCTGAAAGCATGAGACCCATGCTGTCTGGAGTCAGGTTCTGGTTCCCTAATCATTGGCTAGAAGACTAAGAGTGAGTAATTAAATATCTCTAAGTTTCAGTTTCCTCATTGGTATAAGAGGATAATAAAAATGTCCACCTCAGAGGGTTAATTGTTGCCACTAGCTGTGCTGATGCGTGTTTGGCATTCAGTAGATCTTGCTATGTAGCCACAGAAAGTACATAATAAATGCCAGTGGAAATTATTCAAAACATTGCAGTCTAACTAAAATTCATAATACTAATGGGAAGTTACATTTAAGAAATAAAACTTCATTATGAAGGGTCATAAATATGCTAAAAGTTTGTGCTCAGAAGAGTTAAATGTTAGAAAGAACTGTAAAGTTATATTAAGGAAAGGCTGGGAAAAATATTCAGCTGTGTTATGGGGTCCTGGAATACGATTATTGTCCATTAAGCCCAAAATCTACAGGAAGAGATGAACACTGGGTGAGCTCAAAACTGTGAGGTTCCCTATTTGTTCTCAAAGCAGCCTTTTTATCTGTTTTCCTCTTGACTGATAGAAGAGATGAAAGAAGTGGAAAATAAAACGAAGCCCAATAATACCTTGCAAAAGAATGCAGCTTAATAACAAGCAAGTCTAATGTAGGAATGAGAGTAAGGGGAAGAGAGAAAAGCCTTCAGGATACTAGCTTTTTGTCTGACAAGATGGGGAAAGAGGAGGAAGCTTATATAATGTGTTTTCCATCAGCATCTTTCAGCAGGCAGCTGAGCTGTGCTATTGTTGCTCAGAGAAGGAAAGAAAGAGCTAATTTTGACTCTGTGTGTGCAGAGGGGCAGAGACACCAGAGCAACCACTTACAGTGCTCACTTTTATTAAAGCATCTGAAGAGCAGAGATTTGAAGAGTGGAATCTGTTCGAATGCATTCTCAGGAAGTGAGGCAGGATGCCAGCCCTCTGGGGGAGAAATCAAAGGCTCTTCATCAGCAGCAGTTGCTTACAGGCATTTATTTATTTTGCATTTTAAAAACCTTGAGAAGAGGGAGGCAATGAGACCTAGAGGAGAAAGCTCTGAATACTGAAGCTTGTGCTTCTGAGGTGAGTAATGGTAATCTATGCTTCTGCCCCGAGGTCCCAGTTTCCCCATCTCTACAACAAAAAATCTGAAGGGTTTTGCCGGGAGCCCTCGGGAGGCACTCCACCCGTGGCAAAGGTCATGAAGAAGGAGGCTCAACATACGCAAAGGTGGGATCGAGCCTCAGGAGTCCCCCTGGAAATTCTCAAGCATCTACCCCCATAACCAGAGCCTGCCTACTTTACTACTTTGTGCTCTCACCTACACCTCTGACTTTACGGGGGGCTGTCCCCCACCACCTCTTTCAGAGAAGGAGTTAAGGAGCTCCTGCTGCTGCTAAGTCGCTTCAGTCGTGTCCGACTCTGTGCGACCCCATAGATGGCAGCCCACCAGGCCCCGCCGTCCCTGGGATTCTCCAGGCAAGAACACTGGAGTGGGTTGCCATTTCCTCCTCCAATGCATGAAAGTGAAAAGTGAAAGTGAAGTCTCTCAGTCGTGTCCGACTCTTAGCGACCCCATGGACTGCAGCCTACCAGGCTCCTCCGTCCATGGGATTTTCCAGGCAAGAGTACTGGAGTGGGGTGCCATTGCCTTAATAATAATTCCTGGGTGTGACAGGAGTGTTTCAACCTACAAACTCCTCTGAAGGTTCTCTAGCCTGCCTGACAGGCTTGTCCAGCCACATGTGATTGCTCACAGTCCCCCAACTGTGAGAGGCACAAGATGCTTTAAACCTTCTAAAAACAGGTTCTTTAGAGAAGTTAGAAAATTATTAGTATAAGTATAGTGGGCTGATTAGAAATTGTATTGGTGAAGGGTTTTTCATTTGTTGAGCCAATGTTTACTGCTAAGTCTCCACATCCCCTGCCCTTATATACATTAATGAATATATAGAAGAAATAAGTATTAACCTTTGATATAAATCACGTTAGACCTTAGGCCAAGTAAATTCTTTCCTTAACTAAAACCCACTACACCCTCACCCTATAGGAATGTAACTTTATTTGGGTGGCGTCTGTTTTAAGAATAATCACCCCTGAAGAAATAAGTGTTGACTGACGGCTGTCACAAGGAGAGGGTCATAAATTGTCAGCAGGCCCTCCCTGGCCAGAAGATGATGTAACACCCCTAAGATCTCTGTATACATTTGTATGAAGCACCTGACTTTGATAAAAGTCAGGACTGCTGACCCCACATGACTTTTGCATAACATCTCAGTGTATAAAAGTAGACCATGGAAAATAAAGAATTGGGATCAGTTCCTCGAAATACTGGTCTCCCCATGTCTCTCTCTCTCTCAAACTCTGGCTGAGTCTCCATCTGGAGTGCGGAGCCCGCCATGCTTACTAACTTTGTCTGGGCTTCTAAGATCCAACCAGGGAGGCCTCAGTGTCTCCTCTCCTTTGGGAGAATGGAAGGATGCTTGTGGCCTACGTAAGTGGTGCAAGCTTCTTGTCTTGAAGTTTTATTGGTTTCCCGCGTAAACCAAGCTACTCAGCCTCTTTTCTCCACTGAATTTTCCTACTGAGCTATCCTCATTCTATTACTCTTTATATCTCTAATTAATATTTAATTAAAGCCAGTGTATTCGCCGACGCCATCCCCGCTTCGAACTCCCTGGATCAGCTGGGGCTGGACCCCGGCAGGGTTTGGCTTACAGGATCTCTAAGTCAGTCTTCAGTTCAAATATTCTATGATATATATTACAATGTCCAAAAAATCTGTCTGTAACCCCATAATTGATTCATCTTCTTCTCCATTGCTGTTTTGTTATTTTAGCTGATATCCAGGTGTGGCTAGTAGTAAAGAATGTGCCTGCTAATTCAGAAGATGTAAGAGAACAGGGTTCGATCACTGGATTGGGAAGGTCTCCTGGAGGAGGGCACAGCAAACCACTCCAGTATTCTTGCCTGGAGAATCCCATGGACAGAGGAGCCTGATGGGCTATGGTCCATTGGGTTGCAAAGAGTCAGACAGGACTGAGTGACTTAGCACACAGCACACATTATCTCTCACTCAGTTCAATTCGGTTTAGTTCAGTGACTCTGTCATGTCTGACTCTTTGAGACCCCATGGACTGCAGCATGCCAGGCTTCCCTTTCCATCACCAACTCCTGGAGCTTACTCAAACTCATGCCGGTTGAGTTGGTGATGCCATCCAACCATCTCATCCTCTGTCGTCCCCTTCTCCTCCTGCCTTCAATCTTTCCCAGCTTCAGAGTCTTTTCAAATGACTCAGTTCTTCACATCAGATGGCCAAAGTATTGGAGCTTCGGCTTCAGCATCAGTCCTTCCAATGAATATTCAGGGTTGATTTCCTTTAAGATTGACTGGTTGGATCTCCTTGCAGTCCAAGAGACTCTCGAGAGTCTTTTCCAACACCACAGTTCTAAAGCATCAATTCTTCAGTGCTCAGCTTTCTTTATGGTCCAACTTTCACATCCATACATGACTACTGGAAAAACCATAATTTTGACTATATGGATCCTTCATCAGCAAAGTAACGTCTCTGCTTTTTAATATGCTGTCTAGGTTTATCATAACTTTTCTTCTAAGAGGCAGGTGTCTCTTAATTTCATGGCTGCAGTCACCATCTGTAGTGATTTTGGAGTAGTATCTCTCACTACTCTTTTTCTAAGCTGTTTTGTTACAGGCAAACCCAGTGCACTTTTTCCTCTCGCTTTCATGTAATTTGTGCTCTCTGCTGTCACTGCTTCTGCATTAACTTAATACACAGTCTTTGGGACTCAACTCAAGTGTCCATTGAAATAAACATCTATTAATAAACCCGAAATGGAGTCACTCTTGCCTGGAATGCCACATCAGCAGGTAGAATTTTCATATTCTTATAATATTCCGCCTGACCAGAAACACAGTATATCCAGAGAGCTAAGTCCCCAGACTCCAAGCCACCCTGTGCTCTATGTTTATTTCTTGTTCCATGATGGTTCTAAATAAGGTCATGTATACAACCCCAGTCAATCCTGTTATCTCCATGTTGCTGCTTCTAATCTCTGTAAAACTCGTTTTGCCCAAAATCTTTCAGAAAAAGTACTCCACTGCTTGTGATGCATTGTACTCCTTTAATCCACAGATTATTCCCTTTGAAAAAAGGACATCAAGCTAAATTGTTTAATTTCTGTTGTTTAACATGTCTTTATTCTCCTCCCCCAAAGAATTGATCTTTATCTTCCCAAATTTCCATAAAATTTCCCTCATGATATTATCATTCATTTTTATATTGTCTTTCTGATTAGCAAGTGCAGTAAACTCTTCAGTTCTTGAAATCACTCACCAAATAGTCAATCACCCTTCCCTCAGGACATCTGATAGCCCCTCATTCATATAACTAAAAGATTGACACTTGATACAGGAGGATCTGTAGGGTCCTGGCCAGGGCTATGGCTCTGTCCTTTCACTTAGGTTAGATGTAGTGTGTGTGTGCAAGGTCAGTTGCTTATCTTTTTGGACTCTTTGTGACCCTGTAGACTATAGCCTGCTAGACTCCTCTATTCATGAAATTGTCCAAGCAAGAATCCTGGAGTGGGTTGCCACTTCTTACTCCAGGGAATCTTCCTGACCCCGAGATCAAGCCCGTGTCTCTTGAGTCTCTTGCTTTGGCAGGCGGATTCTTTTTTTTTTTTTTTTTTTGGCAGGCGGATTCTTTACCCACTGAGCCACCTGGGAAGACCTAGATGTGTACAAGTTGTTAAATATTTTGAATGTCATCTCTACTCTGTATCTCAAAGCCCACAGTCTCCTGTACAGTAGCTTACATCTAGTGCATGATGAATATATGCTTTTTTCAGTTTTATTTATTTATTATTTATTTTACTTTACAATATTGTATTGGTTTTGCTGCACATTGACATGAATCCACCATGGGTGTACATGTGTTCTCCATTCTGAATCCCCCTCCAACCTCCCTCCCCATCCCATCCCTCTGGGTCATCCCAGTGCACCAGCCCTGAGCACCCTGTATCATGCATCAAACCTGGACTGGTGATTCATTTCACATATGGTGTTTTACATGTTTCAATGCCATTCTCCCATATCATCCCACCCTCGCCCTCTCCCACAGAGTCCAAAAGACTGTTCAATACATCTGTGCCTCTTTTGCTGTCTTGCATACAGGGTTATCGTTACCATCTTTCTAAATTCCATATATATGCATTAGTATACTGTATTGGTGTTTTTCTTTCTGGCTTACTTCACTCTGTATAATAGGCTCCAGTTTCATCCACCTCATTAGAACTGATTCAAATGTATTCATTTTAATGGCTGAGTAATAGTCCATTGTGTATATGTACCACAGTTTTCTTATCCATTCGTCTGCTGATGGACATCTAGGTTGCTTCTATGTCCTGGCTATTATAAACAGTGCTGCGATGAACATTGGGGTACATGTTTCTCTTTCAATTCTGGTTTCTTCAGTGTGTATGTCCAGCAGTGGTATTGCTGGGTTGTATGGCAGTTCTATTTCCAGTTTTTTAAGGAATCTTCACTCTGTTCTCCATAGTGGCTGTACTAGTTTGCATTCCCACCAATAGTGTAAGAGAGTTCCCTTTTCTTCATACCCTCTTCAGCATTTATTGTTTGTAGACTTTTGGATAGCAGCCATTCTGACTGGTGTGAAATGATATCTTATTGTGGTTTTGATTTGCATTTCTCTGATAATGAGTGATGTTGAGCATCTTTTCATGTTTGTTAGCCATCTGTATGTCTTCTTTGGAGAAATGTCTGTTTAGTTCTTTGGCCCACTTTTTGATTGTGTCGTTGAATAGATGCTTGTTAAATGAAAGAACCCAGGCTTGCTTCATCATTGTAAAAAGTATTAGAAAAGAGCTAGAGGTAGGAGAGACAAAAATGAGATATGATTATTTCATAAGCCAGTGTTTAAGCCCTATCCCTTGACTTCAAAAAGCATCTAAAAATTTTGAAGGGAGGGCAGTGAGTAGAGGAGGTAAATTAAAGGATAGAAAGCAAAATTGGAGAGAAATAAAATTATAATTGAGTAATGCACAGTGTATCAGATTCTGAGCTTTTCAAGAGTTTGAAGAAAGTCTGCCCGAGTACGAGGAGTATTAAGTGATACGTCCTTCTGCCTACTCCTCCTTTTGTCTCCATCCCTTTTCTGTCTCTCTCAGGGCTACTCTGCTATGTTTTCCCCGATTTCAAGTAAGAACACTTTGCAACCCTTCTCAGCCTCTTTGCCCTCTCCTTTTTATGTTCTCTTGCACTAATGAATAAATTAATTCAGCAAGACTGACGGATGCACAGATGATACACAAAAATCAGTTACAATTCTGTATACTAACAATGAACAGCTGGAAATCAAAAGTAAAAAAAAAATAGTATCATTTAAAAGGTCGAAGAAAATGAAATATTTTGGCATAAATCCAATGAAATCTGTGGAATATCTTTTTGCTGAAAGTTATAAGTCTGACCTAAGTCATCAATGAAGATGTAAGTGAATGGTGAGATATATTGTGTTCATGAATTTAATGAAATAAGATGTTTAAGATGTTAATTTTCACAAATTAATCTATAGATTTAACACAATTAAAATAATGTCAGAATTTTTTGTAGCTATCAAAAGCTGGTTTTTAAATTGTTTGAAAAGGGAAAGAGATTTGTACAGCTAGAACAACTTTGACAATGAAGAATAAAAACACATTACCTGATTTTAAGGCTTGGCATAAAGGTATAATAAGCACAACAGTTTAATATTGGAGAAAGAATCTATAGGTAGATAAACAGAAAGTACAGAATCTGGAAATAGACATGTAGAAACATCAGTCAGTCCGTTTAGTTGAAATTGTAAATTGATTTTTAACAATAGTGCCAAGAAAATTCGATGGAGAAAGGATAGTTTTTTTACAACAAATTTTGCTGGAACAAAGAGGGTAGATAGGCTAAAACCACAATCACAGAAAACTATCCAATCTGATCACATGGACCACAGCCTTGTCTAACTCAATGAGACTAAGCATTACCGTGTGGGGCCACCCAAGACGGATGGGTCATGGTGGAGAGGTGTGACAGAATGTGGTCCACTGGAGAAGGGGATGGCAAACCACTTCAGTATTCTTGCCTTGAGAACTCCATGAACACTATGAAAAGGCAAAAAGATAGGACACTGAAAGAGGAACTCCCCAGGTCAGTAGGTGTCCAATATGCTACTGGAGATCAGTGGAGAAATAATTTCAGAAAGAATGAAGAGAAGGAGCCAAAGCAAAATCAACACCCAGTTGTGGATGTGACTGGTGACAGAAGCAATGACCAATGCTGTAAAGAGCAATATTACGTGGGAACCAGGAATGTTAGGTCCATGAATCAAGGCAAATTCATGACCAGTATATGTCAAACAGGAGATAGCAAGAATGAACGTCGATATTCTAGGAATCAGTGAGCTAAAATGGGTTGGAATGGGTGAATTTAACTCAGATAACCATTATATCTACTACTGTGGGCAGGAATCCCTTAGAAGAAGTGGAGTAGCCACCACAGTGAACAGAAGAGTCTGAAATGAAGTACTTGGATGCAATATCAAAAACGACAGAATGATCTCTGTTCATTTCCAAGGCAAACCATTCAATATCACGATAATCCAAGTCTATGCCCTAACCAGTAACTCCGAAGAAGCTGAAGTTGAACAGTTCTATGAAGACCTACAAGACCTTTTAGAACTAACACCCAAAAAAGATGTCCTTTTCATTATAGGGGACTGGAATGCAAAAGTAGGTAGTCAAGAAACACCTGGGGTAACAGGAAAATTTGCCCTTAGACTACAGAATGAAGCAGGACAAAGGCTCATAGAGTTTTGCCAAGAGAACACACTGGTCGTAGCAAACCCTCTTCTAACAACACAAGAGAAGACTATACACATGGACATCACCAGATGGCCAACACTGAAATCAGATTGATTATATTCTTTGCAGCCAAAGATGGAGAAGCTCTATACAGTCAGCAAAAACAAGACTGGGAGCTAACTGTGGCTCAGATCATGAACTTATTGTAAAATTCAGACTTAAATAGAAGAAAGTAGGGAAAACCACTAGACTATTCAGGTATGACCTAAATCAAATCCCTTATGATTATGCAGTGGAAGTGAGAAATAGATTTAAGGGACTAGATCTGCTAGACATAGTGCCTGATGAACTATGGACAGAGGTTTGTGACATTGTATAGGAGACAAGGATCAAGACCATCCCCAAGAAAAATAAATGCAAAAAAGCAAAATGGCTGTCTGAGGAAGACTTACAAATAGCCGTGAAAAGAAGAGAAACAAAAAGCAAAGGAGAAAAGGAAAGATATACCCATTTGAATGCAGAATTCCAAAGAATAGCAAGGAGAGATAAGAAAACCTTCCTCAGCTATCAATGCAGAGAAATAGAGGAAAACAATAGAATGGGAAAGACTAACGATGTCTTCAAGAAAATTAGAGTTACCAAGGGAACACTTCATGTAAAGATGGGCTCAAAAAGGCCAGAAGTGTATGGTTCTAACAAAAGCAGAAGATATTAAGAAGAGGTGGCAAGAATACACAGAAGAACTGTACAAAAAAGATCTTCATGACCCAGATAAACATGATGGTGTGATCATTCACACAGAGCCAGACATCCTGGAATGTGAAATTAAATGGGCCTTAGGAAGCATCACTACAAAGCTAGTGGAGGTGATGGAATTCCAGTTGAGCAATTTCAAATCCTAAAAGATGATGCTGTGAAAGTGATGCACTCAATATGTCAGCAAATTTGGAAAACTCAGCAGTGGGCACAGGACTGGAAAAAGTCAATTTTCATTCCAATCCCAAAGAAAGTCAGTGCCAAAGAATGCTCAAACTATAGCACAAATGTTCTCATCTTACACGCTAGTAAAGTAATGCTCAAAATTCTCCAAGCCAGGCTTTTTAGCAAGACATGAGCCGTGAACTTCCAGATGTTCAAGCTGGTTTTAGAAAAGGCAGGAGAACCAGAGATCAAATTGCTAATATCCACTGGATCATGGAAAAAGCAAGAGAGTTCCAGAAAAACATCTATTTCTGCTTTATGGACTATGCCAAAGCCTTTGACTGTGTGGATCACAATAAACTATGGAAAATTCTGAAAGAGATGGGAATACCAGACCACCTGACCTCCCTCTTGAGAAATCTGTATGCAGGTGAGGAAGCAACAGTTAGAACTGGACATGGAACAACAAACTGGTTCCAAATAGGAAAAGGAGTACGTCAAGTCTGTATATTGTCACCTTGCTTATTTAACTTCTATGCAGAGTACATCATGAGAAACGCTGGGCTGGAAGAAGCACAAGCTGGAATCAAGATTGCTGGGAGAAATATCAATAACCTCAGACATGCAGATGACACCACCCTTATGGCAGAAAGTGAAGAGGAACTAAAAAGCCTCTTGAGGAAAGTGAAAGTGGAGAGTGAAAAAGTTGGCTTAAAGCTCAACATTCAGAAAACGAAGATCATGGCATCTGGTCCCATCACTTCATGGGAAATAGATGGGGAAACAGTGGAAACAGTGTCAGACTTTATTTTTCTGGGCTCCAAAATCACTGCAGATGGTGACTGCAGCCATGAAATTAAAAGACGCTTATCTTTGGAAGGAAAATTAGGGCCAACCTAGACAGCATATCAAAAAGCAGAGCATTACTTTGTCAACAAAGGTCTGTCTAGTCAAGGCTATGATTTTTCCAGTAATCAAGTATGGATGTGAGAGCTGGACGATAAAGAAAGCTGAGCGCCATAGAATTGATGCTTTTGAACTGTGGTGTTGGAGAAGACTCTTGAGAGTCTCTTGGACTGCAAGGCGATCCAACCAGTCCATTCTGAAGGAGATCAGCCCTGGGTGTTCATTGGAAGGACTGATGTTGAAGCTGAAACTCCAAATCTTTGGCCACCTGATGGGATGAGCTGACTCATTGGAAAAGACCCTCATGCTGGGAAATTGAGGGCATGAGGAGAAGGGGACAACAGAAGGTGAGATGTTTGGATGGCATCACCAACTCAATGGACATGAGTTTGGGTAAACTCTGGGAGTTGGTGATGGACAGGGAGGCCTGGCATGCTGCAATTCATGAGGTTGCAAAGAGTCGGACACGAGTGAGTGACTGAACTGAACTTGCTGGAACAATTAGACATTTAGATATTAAAGTAAGAGAATCTCAGACTATAATTTACATCTTACATTAAAATTAATTCAAAATTAAATATAAAAATGAAACTATCATTTTTGAATAAAACGTAATTTTTTGTGAAAAGTAATTTTCTACATTTCTATTAGGGTTAAAACCAGGAAAACTCTGCTGTTAGATATTGAGATAGGTGAGTTTCTTTTGAGGTAGGTGAGTAGTGACTGGTGGAGGCATAGGGGGTTTCCTGGGAACAGGCCATGCCCTGGGTTCTAGTTACACATGCACAAATACTTAGTCTGAGAGATTCATCAAGCTGAAAAATAATTACTGGTATATTTTTTTCTGAAACATACATGTATACTTCAGTAAATTTTACATGTAAAAAAGTGCAAAAATACTTTTATTTTTTGAAAATGTATGTAATTTACATCCAGCTTTACAGGAGTACAGGGACTATATAAAAGTAAGACATGTCTTGCTTTCATGTCATTCTTGTCTTTTTATTAAAGGTCGTTTCACTGAAGTTCGAGTTTTCCCTCATTTTCAGAGTTGTCTCTAATGTATAAGTTTAATATTGCTCACGAAAATGGCTGCTTTGCAGTCTGATTGGCCTCTCCCAAGATCCATAACCATCTGTCAGTTCCACAGACCCAGTCAAATATGAAATGAAGGGCTTTTCTGAAACAAACCTGCTGTGTGGTAAGGCTACGCCTTCACTTACTGCTGGCTGTGCCTTCTAACAGACTCTAAAGGACAGCGTTGCTTATATATCCAGCTACTACCTCTCCCTTAGCCTCTGCAGATACCTCACGATATTTGGAAGTATTCTACAAGATATTGCAACCTGAGCTTGGCAGGAAGTCCATCCCCAGAATGGTCTTATCATTAGACAGTTGTGCACCAGATCCTGAGAATGGAGACAGTTCTTAACTTCCCTCCTTCCATCTTCTGTCAATCTACACTTGGATCACCTCAGAGAGGCAAAAAAAGGCCGTATTCTATGATTTCTCTCACTTTTCTCACATCTTCGTGGTCTTTTAATCCCCTAACCTCCTCACAATGTCTCGTTCTTCTTCCTGTTACCCTCCAACCTGACTAAAGTTAGATGGTTACGCATAGCTTTTTTTGTTGTTGTTTTTTCAGGGAAGGTAGTTTTGTTGAGAGGGATGGTGGATAAGATCAGGTTTTACCCCTGATCTGAGGGGTTGAAGAAAGTTTCTCTTTCAGACTCAGCTTTATGGTTAAGTTAAAAAGTTGAACTGGTGGGCTTGACCAGCGCTTGACAGAACTGCTATGCATTTTTATGTGCAGAGTCCTGTCACTTTCCTCATTTTGCTTTGTTTTCCTAATCATACCTATTGCTAGATTGATAGAGGCAGGATCCAGTCAGAGAGATGGTATTCATCCCAACCAGGAAAAGTAAGGTGGGCATAAAAACTTTCATGCCACATTACTATTACTCAGAAATAGTAGCACTTCATTTAACTTCATAGAAATGCAAAGTTTTCTAAATATTTCAGTTTTAAAATTTAAAACAAATGCACATTTCTTTCAGCCACTTTTTGTAAATATAATTCAAGGGAATGCTATACTTAAGCAGAATGTTCAAAATATGTCAGAGTTTCTTGCCAAATGCAATGATTAAACTGTACCATAATGGTACAGGAGTTATTACTAAACTTGGCTCCGACACTGACTGTCCACAATTGCTATGAGCTTATCATGATGACATCTTCATTTAGACTTACCTTCTTCTGAAGTGTGAGACAATTAACTGTCAGTGAGATTGATTTAATATATGGAAGCCCTAGTGCATGTTGACAATCCATCAATATTCATTTACTTCATTTATTATATTATTAATAGTGAGCTTTTTCTTATTCCCTTTTCTATCATCTTATTTTCTGCTTCTGTTTTTCTCTGAATTGGTAAAATATATAATTCCCAATCAATTGACAGTTAGTTTATAACCTGCCTTCTTTCAAATAGGATCCCCAAAAGCAAAAACCCAAGTGAAAAGATCAATAAATTCAACTGCACTGAAACTTAAAATCTCTGTATTGCAATAATCAAAGTATACAAAGTTAAAAATCAAGTGCTAAATCTGTGAAAAATATTTGTAATATATGAAACAAAGGTTATTAAGCAAAACAGTTGAAGTATCACACACCAGTAAGAAAAAGAGAAACAAAAAAGTAGAAATTGGCAAAAGATATGAACAGACAAATCACAGAACAGGAAATATGAATTGCAAATAAAAATATGAAAAAAATTTTAAACTCTAATAGGAATATGCAAATCACACTAAAAATGAAATACTATTTATCCTCCATAAGGTTAGAAAAAGTATTAGAATATGATATGAAAATGCTGATAAGTACATTAGGAACTAACTATATAATATATTATTAATGATAGTATAAATTGCTGTATTTCTCTGGGAAGAGATTTTGTATCATCTCTTCAAATTAAAAACATGCATCTCTTATACAATCCAGCTATATAACTGCTCAATTTCTACCCTGGAGAAACACTTACACACATGCCTGTAGAGATATCATTTATCTATAAATTGCTTCCACTGCTTTAAGTGCTTCGCATACTTAAATGCCTTTAATACTCATTAGTTCCCATTAGTATCCTTATTTTACAAGTCTAAAATTTAAAATTTGAACCCAGGTAGTCCAGTTCCATAAACTGTCTTTTCCCATTATGCCATATTATCAATATTACTCAAGAAGATTGTTCTCTTATGAAAAGATATTCATTGCAACCTTGTAACAGGAAAACATTGCTAAGTAATTTGGAATGTAAGGAAGTATGACAAAGGAATGAGGTACATTTATATATTGGTTCTTAACTTGGAGAAATTTTCTTCCCAGGGAATATTTGGCAGTGTACAGTTTCAATTGTCACAGTTGCAAGAGTATGTGAAGAAATACTACTGTTATCTGGTTGGTAGAGAGGCCAGGGATGCTGCTAGACATTGTGCAATAAACAGGGAAGCCTCTCACCACACAGAACTATCTGGCCCAAAATCTCAGTAAAGTGACCAGTTTGAGAAACTGATTTACACCACTTACATGAATTGTTCTCCAAGAGATATTGTCCATTTCACAAGGCTTGTAGATTATATCATTTATTAGCACATACACATATACACACATAAAGGGCAGGATATATCCTAAGTGTGTGTACCTAGCTGTTTGCAAATGCAAGTTTGGGAAAAGGTCTAAAACAATGCATACAAATTCTTAAGTGGGGTTACTCCTGAAAGGTACTAATTACCATTTGTCAACTTGACAAAAATGAACAGATGACAATGGGCCATGATGGCAACATGGAATTAAAGGCTGCTCTGACATACAAAGCAGTGTGTCTTTTGGGAAATATTTCCTATGAAATGTGATTTCAGGAGACTTATGGTGTGCTCCAAAAAAATCCTAGAACCATTTACTATGTACATCTGTGTAAGCAAGTAGAAAAGTCTTGAAGGAAACATTTCAGTTGAAAGGACTCTAGGGAGAGAAGTGGGATTCAGAACCAAAGGAAATTTCTCTATGGCACCCCACTCCAGTACTATTGCCTGGAAAATTCCATGGATGGAGGAGCCTGGTGGGCTGCAGTCCATGGCGTCACTAAGAGTCGGGCACGACTGAGCGACTTCACTTTCACTTTTCACTTTCATGCATTGGAAAAGGAAATGGCAACACACTCCGGTGTTCTTCCCTGGAGAATCCTGGGGACGGGGGAGCCTGGTGGGCTGCCGTCTATGGGGTCACACAGAGTCACACAGAGTCGGACACGACTGAAGCGACTTAGCAGCAGCAACAGCAGCTATAGATAAAGATATTAATAGTTTAAAAATAACATTCTGTGTCACTAAAGTAACTGGGAAAAAATAAGTTAAAAATGCACACAGACACAAATATGAAGTATGTTATTGACTGTGATGTTACTTAAACTCATGCAACAAACAAAAATGAAACAATGTAAATGGCTAAGAACCAGAGATAGAACCTTTGAATTAGTCTTTACTCATTTAAACAAATATCCTATACTAATTATGAGTAGCATTTTGTAAGTATGGGTGAGTGCTAAGTTGCTTTAGTTGTGTCTGACTCTGCGACCCTATGGACTGTAGCTCACCAGGCTCCTTGGGCCATGGGATTCTCCAGGCAAGAATACTGGAGTGGGTTGCCATGCCCCCCTCCAGGGGATCTTCCTGATCCAGGGATCCAACCTGTGTCTCTGATGTCTTCTGAATTGGCAGGTGTGTTCTTTACCACTAGTGCCACCTGGGAAGCCCTGTAAATATGGCTTGGCTATTAATATATCAGTAAATGAAGAAAGGTAATTACAAAGCATATACTTGGAATCCTATTTCATTATTTCAAGAAGGAAGGTAAGCAAATTTTAGCAAGGAAAGTCTGGAAAGAGAGTCACTAAGATTTTAAGAATTATCTCTGAGAGTTGGAAGTAGAATTTTTGTGTTTTCCCAAATATGACTTGCTCTGCATTGCATTTTTTGTACTTGAATTATTTAATAAAAGAGCTTAAAGAATAAGAAAAACAAAACAGTGTTTTAGACATCATAAAGAGTCCATGCAATATAGTAATAAGGACATATTTAAAGTAACTAAGAAAAACAGTAGAAAAGGGAACTAACAGTAAGAAAATAAAATGAAATCAGAAGTAAAAGACCAAATAAATCATAGTTAATTTGGGTCTGAGTTTGGCTCTGTATTTTAAGAGTTGAGTGGCTGTGGGTAATTTTCTGAAACTATTTGAACTTCAGTTTCCCATTTATAAATGCAGTAACTGTAGCTATTTCTTAACTCTGTTTGAGCGTTAAACAAGAAATCATATGAACATGCACTGAAGTATTATTTAGTGGTTTACTGAAACCCTCAAAAGCTCAACTGAGATGAATAATATTTACTGAGGAGAGATGAATAATATTTACTGAGGATTTTCAAAAGTATACATAATTTATTCATTTGTCTAGATCCTCAAAAATGGTTGACTAACCATGTGTTAGAAATTATTCTCTAATAAGGACCCAGACCATATTCTTTCACCTTGCTTCTCAGTCAAAGAGTCAGCAATGTTTCTAAGAGATTGCTGCTGCTGCTACTGCTGCTGCTAAGTCACTTCAGTCGTGTCCAACTCTGTGTGACCCCGTAGACGGCAGCCCACCAGGCCCCGCCATCCCTAGGATTCTCCAGGCAAGAACACTGGAGTGGGTTGCCATTTCCTTCTCCAAAGCATGAAAGTGAAAAGTGAAAGTGAAGTCGCTCAGTCGTGTCTGACTCTTAGTGACCCCATGGACTGCAGCCTACCAGGCTCCTCCTTCCATGGAATTTTCCAGGCAAGAGTACTAGAGTGGGGTGCCATTGCCTTCTCCAAGAGATTGCTAGAAATACCAAATCTTGACCCACCCCAGACCTGTGAAATCAGAATATGTGTTGGGATCCTCCGAGGAGATTCAGATGACATTGAGCTATTATACCAGTTAAGAATAAAAACACTTTATTAATGCTTTAGTAGTCAGCTGGATTAGGTTTAGGCTGTCAATCACTTGTGAAAATTGAGACATCTAATAAGAGCATGTGACTAGTGAGAAAGCCATCCCATCTCTAATCAGAAGGACCAGTATTATTCATTTTGATCTCAAGGTTACCTGCAAGTTAGTGATGAGACATTGTTCTAGATAACCACAGAATACAGTCGCACATGGCCATTGTACCTACACTTTGAGTAAATATCACTAAACCTCATGTGACTAGTGAGAAAGCCATCCCATCTCTAGTCAGAAGGGCCAGTATTATTCATTTTGATCTCAAGGTTAACTGCAAAGTAAGTGATGAGACATTGTTTAACATAACCACACAATACAGTCCCACACCTACACTTTGAGTAAATATCACTAAACCTGTAAGCTATTTCAGAAGCTAGGTCAAACCAAAGTGCATTCCCATGTGCTCTCATGAAGTGAAATTTGATCAATAATTCATTTCTCTACACAAATCAAGGCACATACGATATGTCCAAAGATAAAGAGGCTCACTTCGGCTGATCAATAACTAGTCAAAAGCCTTGGTCTTTGGTTAGCTAGTACTGAGTCAGAGTTTCTATCCTCTTGGCTTCTACCTGATTGGGAGGTTGTCGTTGTTCATTTTCTCTGTCATATCCGACTCTTTGCGACCCCATGGACTGCAGCATGCCAGGCCTCCCTGTCCTTCACTAGGCTCTTTGCCAGTGAGGTTGCTCTTCACATCAGGTGACCAAAGTATTGGAGATTAGGAGGGGGGTATTGTATTTAGTGTACCTGTTGCAGATTGCTAATGTCCTAGGTCATTTTATTTTTCAGAAATGGTCCGTGTGTCTTTGTAAGGCTGTGACCAAAACAGTAGAGATGTTCTTTTAGTAAACTGAGATGAACAGAGGGCTCTCTAAAAAATGCACAAATCATGGTTTGATACCTGCCTGCCCTAACCATGGACATGGCAAAACCATCTAGACTGTAGAGGAAGCTGGAAAGCATCAGAAATTTTTAGAAGCTTTTGTTGGCATTTTCACTTTTTTGGTTTGTTCTTACAGGAATCTGCATTTTTGAGTTTTGTCTTAGGGTGTCTACTAAGGAATATGTTTTGAAGAAGTGAATAAGGGAATGCAGTGGTATGTCATAACCAGGTGACTGAGAAGGCAGGTTAAAATGTCATGATACTGAGTCTTTTCTGCAGGAAAGAGGTGAAGGAACAGATGGAAAACTTGGTGGCAGTAACTCTACCTCTCTCCCTGAGAATACATCTCTGTCACTCCACTTTGTCCAAAAGCAGTGTTGTATTGGGCAAGGAGCGCAGGTTTTGAAGTCAGAAAAAGTATTAAATTTGTGTCTGCTTTTTGACTCTTTCCGGCTGAGTGTGCCTCAGTTCATTACCTCTTTCAGTTAGTTTTCTTAGCTGTACATTGAGATTCACAATATCTAATGCATGGGGTTGTTATATTTACTTTATTAAATTAAATTGCCTAATTTAAAACCTGGCCCATTTGGGGCACTCCATAAATAGTAGCTATTTGTTGATTTTTTGTTGTTGTTATTTAGTCACTCAGTAGTGTCTGGCTCTTTAGCAATCCCCTGGATTGTAGCATGTCAGGCTCCTCTGTCAATGGGATTTCCCAGGCAAGAATGAATACTGGAGTGGGTTGCCATTTCCTTCTCCAGGAGATCTTCTCAACCCAGGGATTGAACCTGAGTCTCCTGCATTGGCAGGTAGATTCTTTACCACTGAGCCACTGAGGAAGCCTTTGTTGATTACCTTTATCTCAAAGAGCAGCTGGTGACTCTCCCCAGGTCTTCCTGGAAAGTTCTTACCAACAAACCCAGGTATCCTCATAACCTTTCTGGAGGTTTCCCTGGTTATTGCAGATTGTTTTATAATGATGTCTTTTTTCCTTTGAAAGATTTAGTTATTTATTTAATTTTGGCTGTGCTGGGTCTTTGTTGCTATGCATGCGCTTTCTCTAGTGTGTGGCCAGTGGAGGCTTCTCTCTAGTTGTGCTGCACAGACTTCTCATTGCAGTGGCTTCTCTTATTGCAGAGCATGGGCTCTAGTGCACCAACTTCACTAGTTGTGGCACATGGGCTTAGTTGCCACACGGCATGTGGGACATTCTTGAAGCAGGGATCAAACTTGTGTCCCTCGTATTGGCAGGCAGATTCTTAACCACTGAACTGGCAGAGAAGCCCGTAGTGATGTACTTAATGTCTATCTCCTGCCCCTCCTATGAACTCCCTAAATTTAGTGACTGTCGTATTTATCTTTGCAACCTCTGTACAGGGCTTGTATAAAAAATTCACCTACAGAGCTTGTATAAAAGATTCACCAATACATGCTGGTGGACTCAGTGTATCAGTGGGTTTTAAAGATGGTGACAGAGCTGCGGGATGACTTTCCAGTACGATTGAAGACACATTAGGATAAAATCAACTTCAAACCAATGAAGCACCCAGGACATCTCTGGCAAGACCCCTAGAGTGCTATGGAACAGATATAGGCCAGTTCCTGAAAGGCGAGGATTAAAAAAAACACAAACATACAATATTATTAAGCCATATAAAAGAATGAAATAATGCCATTGTGAGCAACATGGATGGACCTAGAAATGATCATACCAAGTGAAGTAGGTCAGAGAAACACAAGTAACAAAGCAAAAGTGAAAGGCACTCAGTCATGTCTGACTCTTTGAGACCCCATGGACTATACAGTCTGTGGAATTCTCCAGGCCAGAATACTGGAGTGGGTAGCGTTTCACTTCTCCAGAGGACCTTCCCAACCCAAGGATCCATCCCAGGTCTCCTGCATTGCAGGTGGATTCTTGACCAGGTGAGCCACAAGGGAAACCTGAGTACTGGAGAGGGAGGCCTATCCCTTCTCCAGCGGATCTTCCTAACTCAGGAATTGAATCAGGCTCTCCTGGAATGCAGGTGGATTTTTTACCAACTGAGCTATCAGTAACATATGATAATACTTTTATGTGGAATCTAAAATATGATATAAATGAACATATTTATAAAATGGAAATAAACTCACAAAGAAAACAAACTTATAGTTACCCCAGGGAATAGCAGAGAGAGAAGGGAAGAGAGGTAAATTAGGAGTTTGAGATTAACATATACATACTGCTATATATAAAATAAACAAGGTCCTACTGTATAGAACAAGAAACTATATTCAGTATCTTGTAACAATCTGTAATGGAAAAGAATCTAAAAAAATACATAACTGAATCACTTTGCTATTACCTGAAACTAACACAACATTGTGAATCAACTGAAAATTTTTTTTAAAAAAGGCCATAAATAGTGAAGCAAGTTTCCTTGCCATATATGATCAGAGAAACAAAATTTAATATTCTCTCCAGATGTTGCTGAAACAAATTCAAATCTGGTGGAGGACAAAAAGACTATTTTTACCCCCCACAAATTATTTTGCAGGTTTTTCAAATTGATACATAACTGCATTCCCTCAGAATAAACCTCAAAAATTCAAGGTAAAGGTTGTTTTCCTTTCTGGAGCCTTCTGAGGCCTTACCCTTCACTAGAATGTCATCTGAGTGCTTTTATTTAACAAAACCCTAGAATCGTTACGCCTAGAGCAGTCCCACAGCTCCAGGATGCCTCATTCTCAGATAACAAAAGCAGCTGTTGCACACCCACCAGCCTAACACGGATCAAAAATCTGGCAGGGTTCCCTCACGCCGCATCTAAGCTAAACAAAGGCCCTTAGCATCCCCAAACTTTCCACCACTTCACCCACCCGTATTGACTTGGCCCTGGGCCACAGCGGTGGCTCCTCCAGCCAATCAGAGGAAATGCTGCCCCGTGTGCTGACAGGTTGGATGATCGTCATCACCAATATGCTTACCTGATTCCCTTTCAAATTCAGAGCACTTTCCTTTTTCCCATCAGACTTGGACTTTTGTGTACTTTTTCATTATTGGAACTGGCAACATGAAGCTATTTAAACACAGCTCCATCTGTCAGCGTCGGGTCCTGCAGGTAGAGTGTCGTGTTTGATTTCAGATTATCATTTGTTGTGTTGTCAAAGAAGGGCTTGGGGAAGTGAGAAAAAAACACCAGCGTGCAAACTGTTCTTTGATTAAAATGCACAAAGAACTTATTTGCACCTTTGACCGTGACTCTGATCCGTGTGCCTCACATTTCTCTGCAATTGTAGCAACAGCTTCTATGACATTCATAGATGGTCCCCAAAGACCCACCCACAGTGTAAAGAAGACTTTAACATGAGCTTGGAGCCCACTTTGGGTTATGCATCCACAAAGCAACCCCAAAGAGTAGAGCTTGTCTTTAGTGGGCAAAACAGGAGCGTAAACAGAACCAGTCTACCATTGTTTAACCCCCTGATATGCAGAGTACTTATAGGAATTACTACTCAGAAATTCTGCCACTGGGTATCTGTGCCAAGGAGATGATTTAAATATAGAATCTACCTTAAGCACCATTTTTTTGCAACATATTAATAATTGCAAAATATGGAAAACAAGGTAAACATTTGACATTAGTAACAGATCAGCAGAATATTGAACATTTTTGAAGCTGAAGTATGGACATGTGGTGGTACATATGCTCTTTTCTGTTAAAAGTTATAATTATCAAGATTATGTTCATCCAAAAACCACATACAAATTCAAGATATGGTGCGACTTGTGTGTATTAAAAATACAAACAAAGCGATGAAAGTCATGGGCAGCGCATATGACCCATGTGGCATGTGGCTTCATGTTTAGATCTATGGCGTGGTCACACTGTTGAGAACACAAGTGTGCCTCATAGAAAACAGGCACTGTAGGCAAATGTTGCATTTAACTTGTTTCCTTGGCAGTTTGCTGATATCAAAATGACAGTCTTGAAAGACAGACTTCAGGAGCTCAGTGTATAGAAGTGTAGATAGGTAAAGTTGGCCATAGTGTGGAAAGTGGTGTCACAGCAGCTGCAGAGGGAAACTGGAGAAGGCTGGGCAAAAAGGTGGAGGTGCTGGGCTGCCAGAAATGTGGGGAGAATGGGAAACTGATCTTCATTTGATCTGGAGTGGGAAAAAGGTCTCCTTTCTCAAACAGAGATTTGAGAAAAGAGTTTTGACTTTAGAAGCAAGTTTTCTCCTTCCCAACCCTGTAGTCACCTGGACCAATGTACCATAAACTGGCACCAAATAAAAACAGATCTGAGCTCTCATTCTGGTGATGGTGGAGTAAATAGTCCTGATCTATTTCTCTTCCTGATGCCATTTTGTTTTTTGATCATGATGCTCAAGCTCTCATTTTCAGATCACATAACCATGCAAACAAGACTGGGTGTACGATCGCCTGCTGTGGTTCTCTTCCTCCCTGATTTAGGTTCTCTCTGTGTTGTGTTACCTCACAATGTGTGCTTAGTTGCTCAGTAGTGTATGACTCTTTGCGACTCCATGGTCTGTAGCCCGCCAGGCTCGACTGCCATGGTGATTTTCCAGGCAAGAAGACTGGAGTGGGTTGCTATTCCCTCCTCCAGGGGATCTTCCCAACCCAGGGATCGAACCCAAGTTTCCTCCACTGCAGGTGGATTCTTTACCATCTGAGCCACCAGGGAAGCCCAAGAATACTGGAGTGGGTAGCTTATCCCTTCTCCAGGGGATCTTCCCAACCCAGGAATTGAACTGGGGTCTCCTGCATTGTAGGCGGATTCCTTACCAGCTGAGCTACCAGGGAAGCCCTTACCTTACAACATCTTGGGGCAAAACACCTTCTAACTTATGCTCACTCCTCAGTACAGTATCATGGCTACTCAAATAGCTCCAATACGACAAACAAAAATCATTCAGGCAGAGAGAGGAGTTGAGTGATTTAAATTTATTCAGGGCACTAGAAAAGCTTCCTAGCCTGCTCTTAATCCCATGATGAGAGTTTGGGGACAGTGTTTCAGAGAAACCCCAGATATCTGTCTATGTCTTTTCTTTATTTCCATCAGGACATTTGATGGAATCATTAATACTGTCAAACAGAGCAACTGAGTTCAAGGAAAAAATATAGAATCCGCCAGGAAAAAATGAGTGCTTTTTTGTCAGTGAAATTGAATTTTGATTGACAAAGTTTCAGAATTGTGGCAGAGTACCTGCCACATCAGGAAATGAGTGGTGTCATAAGAAAATGATCTCAAAGACCAGTCTGTAGGGAACTCATTTGAAGGTGCATACCGTTCTTTGAATTAAAAAAAAAAATTGCCACTAGCTTTGAAAATTACTTTTGATATATATGTTCAACTAATTTTGAGTTACTCATACTCATTGAAGGGAACAAAATCCTAAAATTCAGATAACAGTGAGCAATTTAAAACACTGTATTTCAGTAGCTTTTGGCAAAGCTGTGTCAATCTGCTTACCACCTCTGCTTGTCACTGTAGGGACTTCCCTGGTGGTCCAGTGGTTGAGAATCCACCTTGCAATGCAAGGGACGTGGGTTCGATCCTTAGCTGGAGAACTAAAATCCTACATACTGCAGAACAGCAAAGCCCTCACACCACAACTAGAGGGTCCATGTGCCACAACTGCAATGAAGATCCTTTGTGCTGCAATGAAGACCTACACAGCTAAACAAAAGAATATTTTTTAAAAAAGAAAGAAAAGAAATCTGCTTAAAAAAAAAGATTGTCACTGCAGGTTGCTTTTGGCACTTTTGTGCTTGGATTATTTGACATGGGATTTAGTCAAAACCACATAACGAAGAATTTCATTTTCACAGGTTTCAACTGTCATTTAAATTTTACCCTGAAAAGTACTCAGGATTGCAAATATGATTATACATCTTCTGGCCTCTGCCATATCCAGATTTATTTTTCCCTTGAAAGTATTTTTGTTTAGTTTGGGATACAAGCATGATAGGGATGCAAAGCAGCCAACATAATTTGTCAAAAACGTCTAGAATTAAGTAGAAGTGAGAAAACTCAAGTTCTCATCTTTGTTTTCCAACTGTGTCATGTTCATATGCCTGTTCCCATGTCTACTAAATTATATCTGAGAATATCACAGCCACTTTAAATTTAATGCTTGCAATGTACCATGGACTATTCCAAGGTCACAATGTTATTAACTTATTTATTCCTTACAAAATCCCCATGTGGTAAATACTATTATTGTCTCTATTTTACAGACAAGGAAACTGAGACAATTCATCTGAAAATCAGATAGCTGGTAAAATGACCAGGGATTCAAATGGTGTCCTGAACTCTTCCCCAGGTCCCTCTGCTTTATGGGCATTCTGTGCAGGGCTGTGTGGCAGTAATCACGAACTCTCACGGGAGCCCAGTCTACTCCCAGAGAACACACCCATGTTTTAGCTGGTTGCTAGATTGTTCATGATAGTTCATGAAAATTGGCAAATGTCACATCAGGGCTATTTTAAAATTTAATTTAATTTTAAAGAGCTGGTTTACTAGCATAAACCTGGTTGTGTGTGTGCTAAATCGCTTCAGTTCTGTACAACTCTTTGTGACCCTATGGACTGTAGCCCACCGGACTCCTCTGTCCATGGGATTCTCCACTCCAAAAATACTGGAGTGAGTTGCCATGCCCTTCTCCCGGGGATCTTCCCAACCCAGGGATCAAATTCGCATCACTTTATGTCTCCTGGACTGGCAGGCAGGTTTTACCACTAGTGCCACTTGGGAAGTCCTGGGTATGAGGCTTTAGTGAAATAATTCATATAAATGTGTGGCAGAGTGATGAGTATCTAGTAAATGCTCAATAAATAGTTAGATTATTATTGTCAATAGATAAAATGGAGATTAATTCATTAATTCTTCATATTCAAAGAAAAACCATTAATATCTTATGTTTTTTCCCTCAAATCACACAGATCTTCTTTGTAGAAAACAAATGCTGAGGATGCCATATTCTCTTTCACTCATCCTGGGTATAATGAGCAAGTGATTCCCATAGCAAGTGAGTCCCATACCAAGCTTTTATTTCCTTTGTAATTTTCAGAACTGATTAACAACTTATTAAACAAAGTCATTTTTCTTTTCTCATAAATAAGATTTAAAAATACATACTAGAAGAAATTTTATACCAAAATGATCTTTAAATATTGACAAGTAGAGAGAAAAAAGTTTTCCTCAGATGTTTAAACTTTTTTCTCAAGTTATTTTCAAGTCTTGAAGGGCTTTCAATGAAATTCAATGAAACTTTCAATGAAGTTTTAGGTACAATTGCCTTATCTTATGAGAAGGCACTGGCTTCCCACTCCAGTTCTCTTGCCTGGAAAATCCCATGGACAGCAGAGCCTGGTAGGCTGTGGTCCATGGGGTCGCTAATAGTCGGACACGACTGAACGACTTCCCTTTCACTTTTCACTTTCATGCATTGGAGAAGGAAATGGCAACTCACTCCAGTGTTCTTGCCTGGAGAATCCCAGGGACCGGGGAGCCTGGTGGGCTGCCGTCTACGGGGTCGCATAGAGTCGGACACGACTGAAGCGACTTAGCAGCAGCAGCAGGAGCAGCCTTATCCTATCGAGTTGTTAGAAGCCTTAGAATTTCTAGAGTCAAATTAATTCTAAAATTGCTAAGCCACTAATAAAAATAGACCTTGAAATTTGTGATCACTGATCTATAAGATCTTACTCTATAACATCAAGATCTTTGAACGTGTCCAAGGATGTGATCCATTCACTTTCTGCTAAAACAGATGAATGGGATTGCACATTACTAATCAACTGTGGCACTCCTCCTGCTCATCTTTAAGAGTGCCTTAGCATCTTCTTCAACAAGGCATTCCAGGAAGTTACCATTAGAGGTGAAATTCTTACACAATTCACTATAACCTAACCTCCCACTATTCAGTTCAGTTCAGTTCAGTTCAGTTGCTCAGTCGTGTCCAACTCTTCGTGACCCCATGAATCGCAGCACACCAGGCCTCCCTGTCCATCACCATCTCCCGGAGTTCACTCAAACTCATGTCCATCGAGTCAGTGATGCCATTCAGCCATCTCATCCTCTGTCGTCCCCTTCTCCTCCTGCCCCCAGTCCCTCCCAGCATCAGAGTCTTTTCCAATGAATCAACTCTTCGCATGAGGTGGCCAAAGTACTGGAGTTTCAGCTTTAGCATCATTCCTTCCAAAGAACACCCAGGGCTGATCTCCTTCAGAATGGCCTGGTTGGATCTCCTTGCAGTCCAAGGGACTACCTCCCACTATTACAGGAATCCAAAGACCAAAGTCTTGATTGAGTGTCTTGTTTCCACAGCAAGGTTCCTGATACTAGCTGAGACCTCCTGACCCCAAACACTTCCCCAAGCTGCTGGTTGACACTAGCATTTTGATTTCCATATTCTTTAACATGGTCTAAGCCCCAGCCTACATTCCATTCTCAACCTGCACCACTCTTTCCCTTGTTCTGTTTATTCATTTGACCCTCCATCTGTACCTACATAGTACTGTGCTCTGAGATACTTTCCTCCACAGACTATTTCACTTGGATTCTCTTAGGTGTTGAGTGGTTGTGTTCCCCTACTTGCAATAATAGCTCTATCAGGTGAGGCTTCTCCCACATCCGTGTCTCCCCGGGTTACAGGAACAGCCTCTATCTTGGCCCTGCAAGCTCCCTCTGCTGCTGTGTGCTTGCTCACCTCTTATTGTTTAGCCTGCCTGAGCATGTGTGCTTACTGTTGCTCGGTCTGTCTGACTCTTTGTGACCCCATGGATGGTAGCCTGAAAGGCTTCTTTGTCCATGAAAGAATACTGGGGTGGTTTGCCATTTCCTCTTCCAGGGGATCTTCCTGACCCAGATAACCTGCATCTCCTGCATTGCAGGCAGATTCTTTACCACTGAGCTACTGGGAAAGCCTGTTCAGCCTGCGCACACCTCTGTAAATATTCTCTTCAACTCTCTTTGATTCAACATTTTGCATATCCTGTATCCTTCCATCCATGACTTTGTGGGATACACCCCCTTGACTCCAACACACACACATACACACACACACACACCCATACCCACATCCACACCCACATGCCTTGTCAACCCCTCTCACTCGATATCTTAGCTTAGATGTCGTATGTTCAGGGAAATTATCTCTGATCTTTCTTGCCTAGATCACTTAAAATATCTTTTCTTCATGGTCTTTATTTTAGTTTATAAGTATTCATTCATTTTATAATTATTTCATTAATGTTTGTCTCCTTCTACTAGTGTATTTCATCCTTGAAAGCACATGAGTACTGCTGCTGCTGCTGCTAAGTCACTTCAGTCGTGTCTGACTCTGTGCGACCCCAGAGACGGCAGCCCACCAGGCTCCCCTGTCCCTGGGATTCTCCAGGCAAGAACACTGGAGTGGGTTGCCATTTCCTTCTCCAATGCATGAAAGTGAAAAGTGAAAGTGAAGTCGCTCAGTCGTGTCCGACCCTCAGCGACCCCATGGACTGCAGCCCACAGGCTCCTCCCTCGGTTCATGGGAGTTTCCAGGCAAGAGAGTAAAGTATCTTTTTACTGCTTTATCTTCTGTCCTGATCTGTTTTTTCTTATACACTGGGTATATCATGGTTAGCAATGGTTAGCAATGAATGTTCCTAACTCCTGCTAATGCCAGGACCTTGGATCTCACTCCAGCAGCTTATATGTTCCCTTAGACCTGTCTGGTTTCTGGTATCAGTCAATGATATTTAATCTGATCATATCCTCAGTCAAGTTCCCAGTCCAACAATCCTCCCATGGATCCCTCCAGCAATGAAAAACTCACTCTCTCATAAGCCATATAATGGTAGATAGCTTCACTGCAAAAAACATTTTCCTTCTATTGAAATGGGATATGTTTTTCATTAGAAGCATTGTCCTGTTCTCTGAAACAACACAGACAACACATGTGTGTCTAAAGACAGACATCAAGCACGTGTTTTGATTCTTCCTTTATTTAAGGAAAGTAATCTTTCCCCATAACCATTCTCCTCCTTTTTCAGTACTGTTCAGATCTTAAATTTAACATTTACCCTGATGGACTGCTTATTCTTCATTCCAACTCTCAGATGCATTTTCTAGCCTTTCTGCTTTGCTCCTTGCCCCAGGAGGCTGATTTTATGAACTTCATCACCCAAGCTCCATTATCTGCCTTAGAAATGACAAGCCCTTGTAACATGACTGTGCTCACTTGTTGGGGGACCTGCCCAGACAGTATATGGCTTAAGTTTGGAAGCCTAGACAGACCCTGAAGACACTCTCAGAGGGAGTCTATCAGCTACATGCGTTCCTCCAGGAAGGCTCAGTTTTGAATCAGGATCTGAGTAGTTCCTCATCCTTGCTGCCACACAATGATAATCATTGAGGTGTAAATAGGAAACCCAGAAATTTTGGTTGAAAGGCAAATGTAATCTTCAGATCAGAGTATCAACATCATTTGCTCGATATGCAAACTCTCAGACCCCACACAAACTACTGGATCAGAACAAGTATACAGCAAGGCCTTCTGGGTGATTCATAGGTATATTACAGCTAGTGAAGCACTGATAAACAAGATTCTTTGTTAACTCCTGAAGACATGAAGACTTTTTCCTGGAGACTGTACCCATCTACCTGCAGGGTTTATCTCCTCTTATTCTCTTATGTGCCTTGTCAATATTTTGTGGATTCCTCTGTAGCTATAGTTATTTGGCCTGAGGGTAGGTCCTGGATCAGAGGTGGGACAATCAAGTTCTCTAATTTCAGTATTTAGAAACCCTAACCCTGACCCTAATTTTTTTTTTTTTGGAAATGTGGATGAGAGATTTCAGTTTATCATGTACTGAGCTTGATTTGAAATGATGCAACCTTAGGCATTAGGGAGCCACCACATTCTACTATGAAGCTTCTTCAGTGGCTCAAGTGGAAAAGAATTGACCTGCAATGCAGGAGATGCGAGAGACATGAGTTCAATTCCTGAGTCAGGAAGAGCCTCTGGAGGAGGAAATGGCAACCTATTACAGTGTTTTTGCCTGGAAAATCCCATGGACAGAGGAGCCTGGCTGTTTATAGACCATAGGGTCCCAAGGAGTTGGGAGATGACTGAGTGTGCAAATATGTTAGCACGTATTCTACCATATGTGCCTAGAAGTAGAGAAAGCCAGTTTGTAAAAAGATTATATGACCTTACTTTTCCTCACTTGTTTTGTTTGTTTCTTTTAATTATTTGACCAACTCAGTTTTTATTATTTGTAACCAAAGAATCTAAGAGGGCTTCCTTGATAGCCCAGTTGGTTAAGAATCCACCTGCAATGCAAGAGACCCCGGTTCAATTTCTGGGTTGGGAAAATCTGCTGGAGAAGGGATAGGATACCCACTCCAGTATTCTTGGGGTTCCCTTTTGGCTCAGCTGGTAAAGAATCAGCCTGCAATGCGGGTGACCTGGGCTAGACCACTGGGTTAGGAAGATCACCTGGAGAAGGTAAAGGCAACCCACTCCAGTATTATGGCCTGGAGAATGCCATGGGCTGTAGTCCACGGGGTCGCAAAGAGTTGGACACTACTGAGCGACTTTCACGGAGTCTAAGACAGATGGCAAATAGTTTGGGGATAATATGAATAAGGATGGGGTGTCATGGTGAAATATTAGTAAAAATTGGCAGATAGTTTATGTTAAGCTTATGCAGCATTTTTGCCCCATTGAATTGTTTAGTTTCAGTGTTTGCCAGCATACTGTACACAAAATAAAACTTTTTTTTTTAGTTCTTCGAGTATGGCAGGTCAAGGAATTGATCCAAACTTCAATTGATCATAATCATGAGATACTGACTGACCAATAAGAACACTATACATTTCTATAGAAAAATATAATTGACAAGCAGACTGTCACTAAGCCAGGAAAATCATGGAAAAGAGTACTTTATATTTGAACACAGCTGACATTTGCACACAGCCATTGTCATATTTTGCACTTAAGGTGCTCTGTTGCTGACCTGTTGGAAAAAATCTCATCTGGTGAATTTGTTCTCCTTGATCACATTTCTTCTAGAATCTGTGAGATGAGCTCTATGTTACTCCCTCTTTCTATGTGTCATTATGTGCTTGCTTCCAATTCAAGTTAATTTTTCTTTTTTTTTTTAAATTGTTTTATTGAAGTATAGTCGATTTACCATGTTGTGTTAATTTCTGCTATACAGCAAAGCTAACACAATATGGTAAATTGACTATAGTTCAATAAAAATATATAGTATAAAATATATATTTATAAGAACTTATAATACTAACTATAATATATGATTATAAAAATATTTAGTAATATATAATAAAAGTATATAGTATAAAATATATATTTCAATATAAGTGTATAGTATAAAATATATAATATATACTTTCTTTTTCATATTCTTTTCCATTATGGCTTATTACAGGATATTGAGTATGGTTCCCTGGCTATATACAGGTCCTCAGGCTATATATAGTTTAAATATTAAGTTCCTGTTATCCCGATGGATTTTATGGGAAACTGTATTCATTTAAAGGTCATGACATAGGATTAGTTGCCATGGAGAAATTTCTCACCTTATTGAATGTAAATTATTATAATTGTCATTATAATTACTCAAATTAGAAAGATAATTACCAAGCTAATCTTCAATTTTGGGAACATGCTCTGAGTCCTTTAGTGCCTCCCTTGAAAATACATTCTTAAATTTTGGTATTAGGTTCAGATAATTTGGTTACATTCCATGAAGTGATAACATAAATAAGACACACAATTAGAGGAGACCCTTTATCTGCTGTTCTCTGCAGAAGTCTTCTCCTTGATGTGATTCCCCCCAGTGGGTTAGGAGGACACTACTTTCCTGAATGTGGCATTCCTTTTGGCCTTAAATTTCTATTTTCCTTCTGCTTTTTGAATGATGCTTTCCACACCATTGGAGGTTTGTGACTTCCAGATGAAAAGAACTCTTTCTGACCATCCTGAAATTACGTTCTCCTTATGGCTGCTCATTCTATCGTCTTTTTCCCCTGTGACAGAAGGATAGACGCCATTTGGGAAGTGAGAAGTCTGATTTCGTCTATGCCGTATATTGACCTTACTCCAAAGGCTCCAACACACTTATTTTTGATTTCTTTGATTTTTTTCTACTAGGGATGTGACATATGGTTGTGTTTATCCTTATACCCTCAATTTGAGTTCCCCCTTGGACACTGTATTTGTAGATCATGCTATGCTCTCCTATTGATTTCTAGTTATATGATCTCATTTCCTCCTTTTGTACATTCATTGCCTTTTAACCTCAGGGCCCATTGGAGAGTTACCTGTGCACACACATTAATTTTTGATCACCTGTTGTAATCATTCCTCATTTGAACTAAATAAGAGACTGATTCAAATATAAACTCCCTGGGATATTGCTTATTCTTCTCAAAGAGAATAGATTATAAGTATTTAGATAGAGAGGCACAGCCTATACCATTCCATTTATATAAGACTGTCTCACCGAAATAACCCATCAATTATTATATGTCTCTAGTATCACCCCCTCCCCAGAATTATCTTTTATTTTTCTTTACTAATGAGAAATTTTAGATGAGGTTCAAAAGTCCACATGGGTTAAACTGGCAGAGCCAGGTCTAAAATCCAGTTCTTTGATGTCCACTTTATTCTGCAACCCTTCCACTCAGAGAGGGTTCAGTAATCTGTCTCAGATCTCAAACAATTTGTCTTATTTTTCCAATCAAGAAAGCACTCCGCCAAGTGGCTCACTAGGCCAGACAGATTTTAGCTCCCTCAAGAGAGAGAACCTGGAGACTAAACTGTCAAGATATCTTCCTATTGGTTCAGAACAGGACCAAGATCCACACCTTTATCTTCAAAGTCACTTTCCTTTGTTTTCCTACTCACATAGTGCTCTTCTCTCAAGAGCCTCTATTTTTTTCATAAACTCTATCCATTCTGCTGTTTTCCCCCAGCCATCCAGGTGTGTATTATTGACTTCCCAAGTCAATATGCTGACCCTTTACAGAGTGGCTCCTCAAATCACTGTCTTTCAGGATTAGGTAGGAATTCCTCTTACCAATTCCCTGTCTACCTGTCTCCTCTACATTTCCTTTTCAGTGTATGGAAGCAAAACTTTTCACCCCAAAATGTCTCTGCCATGTAGATTGCTTCGAGCTGAAAACAATCAAGGCCCAAAAGACTCAGGAAGAAACTTTGATCTTCCTCTTATTGCCAAAAATAATTTATCAATAGATAGAAAGCCTATTCTCAGAATCAACCAGAGATATCTGGAAAAAATGTTGATTTTTGACAGAAAACAACAAAATTCCGTAAAGCAATTATCTTTCAATTAAAAAAATTAATTAAAAAACATGAGCTAGGCATGGTGAAGGAAACTCTTAGAGATCAGAGTCTACCTATTCTGTGTTGCATTGTCTCTGAGGGGCCCAGCAACATTTACTTACTAAACATTTGCTTTTCAATCTTCGTGTCAATCACCTTCCCCTTTTGAATTCCCAACTCCCTACCCCTCAACATTCTTTTTTGTCTTTAGCTGAAGATAGTGTTTAAGGTCATTTTCGTGAGTTATTCGATATTCTTGGGTCTCTCCCATATGCACATGTTATGAAAATTTTGTTTGATTTTCTTCTGTTAATCTGACTACTGTCAGTTTATTTCTTAGAAAGCCAGAAGAGCCTAGAAGGGTAGAGGAAAATTTCTTCCTCCTCAACACCAGTCACTTAGCCAAAACACTTTTCTAAAACTGAACAGTAATAGGAAGTAAGGCCATGCATTTTATTTATTTAATGGGGGTTTAGCAATGCATTTCTATGGCAACTGCATTAGCTTTAAAAGCCTTCCTAGATGATCAAGGTCAATTTGTATATAACCGATTGATAATCCATTTTACTTTCTGGACTTTTTGTCCTCCTTTAAAAAATGAATTTACATATACATATATCTCCTCTTCTCTAGATTTCTTTCTCATTTAGGTCACCACAGAGTATTGAGTAGAGTTCCCTGTGCTATATGGTATGTTCTCATTAGTTATCTATTTTATACATAGTAGAGTATATATGTCAATCTAACTGATTCACTTCATTGTACAGCAGAAACTAACAACATTGTAAGGCAATTATGCTCCAATAAATATAATTATGCATATATTTATTGAACAAGATGTATTAATATTTTGATGATTAATGATTCTTTAGTTTTCTGTCTCCTTTGATGGCAAATCAAACATTACCATATAATATCTGAAATGTTACTATAATAAGCTATTTTTATTCAAGTATGCTTTACATACAATAAAATTTATCCTTTTGAAGCATGGAATCTGGTGAGGTTTGACAGATGTGTGTAGTTATGTAACCAACATCACAATTGGAATATAGAACATTTTCATTATGCCCAGAATATGCCTCAGGTCCCTTTACAATCCCTTCCCCACAAGGCAGCTCATTGAGCTATTGGCATTGCAACCACTGATCTGTATTCTGTCCCTATGTATTTCCATTCTTTAGAATGTTATAAAATGGAATCATATAGTATGCAGTGTTCCATGTTTGGCTTCTTTCACTTAGCACAATGCTTTTGAGATACATCCATTTTGTTGCATGTGTTGGTAATCTGTGTCTTTCCATTGCTGAGCATGAATTTATTATACGAATATACTACAATTTTTGATCTATCACAAGCTGATGGACATTTAGGTAGTTTTTAGTTTTTGGTGATTATAAATAAAGCAACAGTAAATATTCATGGGCAGGTCTTTATGTAGGCACATATTTCTTAGAAGATACTTGGGAAATAAAAAGTATGAAAATAAAAAGTATGTTTAACTGTGTAAGAAATTGCCAAACTGTTTTCCAAAGTGGCTAGTCGGACAGGACTGAGCAACTAACACACACAATGAATAATCATGTTGGCTATCTTTATGTGCTTATTTGCCATGTGTATGTTCTTTGGTGAAGTATACGTTTAAGTATTTTGCCTTTTATTTTCAAATCAAATTATTGCTGTCCTGTGCCAACGCCTCACTCTCTTGATTAATGTGGTTTCATTGTAATTGTTTCAACTAGGTAGTGCATGTTTTCCAACTTTGTTCTTCCTTTTTTGAAATCATTTCCCTCTGTTTCCCACTATTGTAATAAAGCAACTAACTTTATACTGAGTGCCAGACATTCTGCTAAGTATATTGCATGCATTTGTTCATTTAGTCCTCAAAACAACACTATAAAATACATTATAAAATACTATAAAATGATTATCATTTCCAGATGAAGAATTTGAGGCTTAGAGAGATTAGTAAATTGAGTAAGGTCACATTTAATGAGTAATTAGCTAATCCAGGATATGAGTGCAAGTCCATAGCTGTTTAGAGGCTGAGCATTCACCTATAAAATTACACATTTCTCCTACCTCTTATTTATTTTAATCACATTTCTTTTTTTTTTTTTTCCTCCATCCACCATTAGACTTCTGATTCAGGAAACTGAAATTCCAATACATTATCCACCTGATGTGAAGAGCTGACTCATTTGAAAAGACCCTGATGCTGGGAAAGATCGAAGGCGAGAGAAGAAGGGGATGACAGAAGATGAGATGGTTGGATGGCATCACTGACTCAATGAACATGAGTTTGGGTAAGCTCCAGGAGTTGGGGATGGACAGGGAGGCCTGGTATGCTACAGTCCATGGGGTTGCAAAGAGTCGGACACGACTGAGTGACTGAACTGAACTGAAATAAATGTTTTGTTTTGCGTGTGTGTTAGTCACTCAGTCGCATCTGACTCTTTGTGACCCCATGGAATATAACCCATCGGGCTCCTCTGTTCATGGGATTCTCCAGGTAAGAATACTGGAGTGGGTTGCCATTCCCTTCTCCAGGGTATCTTTCCAACCTAGGGATTGAACCCAGATCTCCTGCATTGCAGGCAGATTCTTTACTATTTGAGCCACAAGGGATGATTGTTTAATTCTCCCACAGTGTTTGGAACAAAGTTCAGTGCCCAGTTACAACTTTGGATTGAGTTAATTGAGGTGTGGTCCCTGCTGTAGTGTTTTAGGGTAGGACCAGGCATATTTTCAATATTCTCATCCTTTTGTAATCCTTGACTCTCCAAAGCCTAGATTCCAACAGGCGGCTCTGAAACAGACTTGAAAGTGTAGTAATGAAACTCTAATGCTAATAAAGTCCTGGGCCAGGGGCATTTTTGCCCTAGTAGAGTATGATCTATATTTTCAGTAGCCTCTCATGCCCTTTTCAGCATTCTCTTTACAGCTCATTGGTGGGTAATAAGTCTTGACCAGTATTGGTCTTTGACATAGGTAGTAAAATACAATCTAAAAAGCACCCAATGGAGTATAAAAGTCAGCATCAGGACAGTGCAGATGATTTCTGATGTAATATCTTTCTCATCTTGGATCGCCAAGTACAGGATCCAAGGGACAGGTATTTTGTTCATCAGGCTAAATTATTAGTTGGACAAAATTACATACTAATTCTTGGGCATGAAAACTTACAAATAATTTTTCATAAAGATTTTTTAAAGTGATTATCCTTGAAATAAATAAAATTACCTATTAACCATTTACAATATCATTTTATGGATTCCTTTGAATATCATTGAAATAAATTGGCCTAAATTGTAAGGGTCTGGGGCAAAATCATTTAAGGATGCTTAAAGGTGCTCAGATTTTAGGTTAAAGAGGATAATACCAAAGTGGGAGCATAGTATCTCTGTTCCGTATTAGAAGTGGTCTTTTAAGTGGTTGAATAATGTCCCCTCAAAATTCATGTGTACCTGGAACCTCAGGATATGACTGTCTTTGGAAACAGAGTCTTTCCAGATGCAACTAAATTAAGATGAATAATACTGGTTAAGATGGGATTTAAATCCAATGACTGGTGTCCTTATAAGAAGAGAAGAGTACACATAAATATACAAGGGAAGAAGGTCATATGAAGACAGAAACAGAGATTGAAGTAATTTAGCTATAAGCTGAGGAATGCTAAGGATGGCCAGGAACCACCTGATGCTAGGAGCTACCAGAAGCAGGAAGGATTCTTTGCTAGAAAGAACATAATCTTATTTAGAGAGAAACTCTTTGGAGAAAGCATAGTCCTGCCAATACCTTGATTTTTAGGCTTCTACTCTCCAAAACTCTCAGATAATAAATTTCTGTAATTTTAAGATATTCAGTTTGTGGTAATTTACTATGACAGCCTTAGCAATGAGTAATATTTTGGAATAAAACTGGCAATTCATTTTTTAGGTTTGAAGAATTGAGGGCAAGGGGAGAAAGATTCTATAACTTTGCCAACTAGGCTCATAGAATGAGCTGTCTTCTCAAAATGTGATCATCCCACCGCTGGAAGTATGGTATAGATAGATAGGTCATCGATAAAGGCTGTAGCAAAATAATTCCTAGACTTGATTGGATTTTGGAATGAACAGTTTCATAGAATTCTTCCAGGAGTAACATTCTATGGCATAAATGTATTATCTCTAAATTTATCTTTAAAAAATATAAACCACAACTTTTCAAAAGTATTTGCAAATAGGTAGAATTCCTTGGTTGATATTTTTATTAGTCTGAAGTTCGCTGACATAAACTAAGGAGCAATTTTCCTTTCTTGTAGGAAGCAATAAGATTAAGCAGCTATCACCATCATTGTCTCTTATAAAAAGTGAAAAATGATATCAAACATTCTTACAAACAAATCTTTTTGTCCAGAAATTATATATTTTTTTGTTTTTTATAATCCTATTATAGAATATGTAAAAATTATCCCTCCTGCCTTAAAAGGGAAATGAGTACTTTGTTAAATATTATCACTGTACCAGCTTCTAGTAGATTTGATTATTAGCCTCAATTCATTATCCTTCTCTGTATCTACACATTTTGCTATGTGTCTTTGGAGTCTCTGCTTGAGGAAGCAGAATGAGTTTAGGCTTAGCTGTGTGATTTGTCTATAGGACTTTAGCAGATATAATACTGGTAGAAGCTTGAAATATGCTTGAATGGATGGGTGTGCCCTTTAGTGCCTCTGCCTCTTTGATGGGAAGAACAGATATCACTATTCCAGTGATTCCAGGAGGATGACAGGAATGTGGGACTCACATGGTCCTTTCAGCCTGGAACCAAGACTAACTGAGCCCATCCTAGATCATCCAAGTCCCAAACAATCCACAGATATAGGAAGAAAACAAATGACGGTTATTTAATGCCACTGAGTTGTATTATACAGTATTACACTGGAAATAGGTGAATTCATCAAAATATTAATAGAATAAACTAGATGTCATCATAGTTCCATATTTTTTCTACCAAAGTATATAGTAAATGGTATCAGATGAACTTTTCCCATCATACTTCACTTGAACTCAAATGCTCCTGCAGGAGTTTGCTGTAGTCCAAAAGACAAACTCTCTCCATCCACCTTACCAACTGTGTTACACCAACTTGGCATTCAGAATTTGTGGCAAACACTGCTGTCTGTCTAATAAATATTCATTGTCCCTTCTTTCTTTCAAAGAGAACTCCAACATTGCTTAGAAGTGAAAATGTCCCATGTTAAAAATACTTCCCTACATTCCTTAAGACACAGTTCTATAAAACAGCCAACTTTGGGTCACAAGGATGAGAGTCACTAGCTGAAGATAGCTGAGCAGAACAGAAGAAGCTTGATTTCTGATGGCATCATGAATGTTCTGTATTGCTCTCTTGTCTCATGAGAGACATTTTGATTAAAACACTGTTACCAGTGTTCTGTCATAGGCAGCTGTATACAATTTTAACTAATAGAGAATTTGATTAGAGAGGGGTCCAATAGTTATAGAATGTAGAATGTAATTGACTGAGTGAAGGACGTAGGCTATAAGCAGTCTAGACAGTGCAAGCTGGTGATCCTTGCTATATAGTCAAAAAACCTCTGGTCAAATTGTCACGTGAAGTTAATGAGATATAGACCACGTGTTACCCAAAGTTATAGCCTTGAAGGATATTGAGAGAAAAAATCAGATCATTGGCATATACTGGTTACATCTTTTCTATTGTAGCAAAACTCTTCAAAAGTGGAATAAATTAGGGTAAAGCTAGCCAGTCTGCAAGTAGATATGAAGAAAATATAGCTTTGCTAATGGAGATGCTTTCTGCTTGTGCCTTGCAGTATAAATTGATCAAAGTCCTATAATATGAAGCCTTGCAACATTAGAAATATTTACTGCTGTGTATCAAATATAAATTAATATAAGCACTGCTATGAGGTAGTTGGCCTTAGTAGATTAGGCTGTGGCCCCTAGACTCCCCATACATCTCCCATTAAATATTTTCTGCTAAGAGGTGAGTTGACAGACAAAGGGGTTGTTTCTGAATGAAGCTTATTTTGGATTGCCTCAAGGTAACTACTGGTTTCTAAGTCAGGGGTTAGGGAGATAAGCAGAATCCCCAAGTCAGTTGATAAGATATGTTTTCGGGTTAATAGAGAGTTTAGAATGTTATGCTGCAGATAGCATGAAATTTCAGTTCCGTCACTCAGTCATGTCCGACTCTCTGCGACCCCATGAATTGCAGCACGCCAGGCCTCCCTGTCCATCACCAACTCCCGCAGTTCATCCAAACTCATGTGCATCGAGTTGGTGATGCCATCCAGCCATCTCATCCTCTGTTGTCCCCTTCTCCTCCTGCCCCCAATCCCTCCCAGCATCAGAGTCTTTTCCAATGAGTCAACTCTTCACATGAGGTGGCCAAAGTACTGGAATTTCAGCCTCACCATCAGTCCTTCTAATGAACACCCAGGACTGGTCTCCTTTAGGATGGACTGGTTGGACCTCCTTGCAGTCCAAGGGACTCTCAAGAGTCTTCTCCAACACCACAGTTTAAAAGCATCAATTCTTTGGTGCTCAGCTTTCTTCACAGTCCAACTGTCACATCCTACAGAACCAAAGAAAATCCAAACTATGTCAGACATAGCTACTTTCTTACCCAACACGGGAATTTGTATTCATTAGCAAATATTCCCTGATATTGTTGGGGATGGCAATGTCTCAAGTTTAAAATAAAAAACATGTCACTTTGGACTCCTTGGAGCTAGGCACAGCCTTGTGTTCTAGTTTTAGCAACTAAGATGTAATGTCTTAGTGGAGATTGTGAAGTGAAAGTCACTCAGTCCTGTCTGACTCTTTGTGACCCCATGAACTATAGAGTCCATGGAATTCTCCAGGCCAGAATATTGGAGTGGGTAGCCTTTCCCTTCTCCAGGGGATCTTCCCAACCCAGGAACTGAACCCAGGTCTCCCGCATTGCTGGCAGATTCTTTACCAGCTGAGCCACAAAGGAAGCCCAAGAATACTGGAGTGGGTAGCCTATACCTTCTCCAACGGAACTTCCTGACCCAGGAATTGAACCGGGGTCTCCTCCATGGCAGATAGATTCTCTACTAACTGAGCTATCAGGGAAGCCCCTAGTGGAGATTGCAGGAGATCTATTATTTTCTGAGGGATGCAAAGAATGATTTGGTTATCAACTTTCACTCTTACTCCTAGCTTCTTTCCTGGAACACAGATGCAGGTTGCCATCTTGTCACAGTAGGATGAGGGGCATAGCAAAATGAAGGTTGTAGAAAAGACAGTTAGAAGAACATGAATTCCTGGTAATGTGGTAAAGCCACTGCACCTGTGCTAATTGCTTACTTCTTGACTATTTGTTATGTCAAATAGTCACCCGTATTTGTTTGAGACAGTGTTGTCAGGTTTCTCTTACACAGAGGTAGATATAATCCTGGGGCTTTCCTTGTGGCTCAGATGGTAAAGAATCTGCAATGCAGGAGACCCAGGTTAGATCACTGGGTCAGGAAGATCCCCTTGAGGAGGAAATGGTAACTCACTCCAGCACTCTTGCCTGGGGAATCCCATGGACCAAGGAGCCTGGAGGGCTACGGTGCATGGGGTCATAAAGAGTCTGACACAACTGAGAGACTAAACACTTTCAGATATACTCCTGATAGAAGAACTTTTTGGATACTTAAATAAATACCTTTTCCAGGCATAATGAAAGTTTAAATATTGTTTAGCAATGTTAATTTACAGGGAATATTTATACAGGGAAAAATAAAACAAGACACAATACACAATACCTTTCAACTATAATTCTCTCACAATCTTCTGAAATATCCACTATTTGCCATTCAATGAGTTTGAGTATGATTTCCTTGAAGAAGGAATGAGTTTGAGTGTGATTTCCCTTCTCCTCTTTTTGACAGGTCTTAAGATGCTCATATAACCACTCTCATATTTGTTCAGTCCCATCAGGTCTCTGTGTCTTTTAAGTGAAGCTAATGGAAATGGCCTTGAGGCAACAATTTGGAGCAATTCCAAATTGACAGGTTTTCCCTCATTACCCTGTACACGGGGTGTGTCTGCTTTCGGTCCACAGACCAGAGAACTGCTTGCTTTCCAGAGGCATATAAACCACATATGCGCGTAAACTAGATAACATTATCAACACAATAGGAAAAAGAACATTCCTACAATTGTGCTTTCTGAAGTCCAGATCTGTAATATGCAACATTTTCCATTTCTGGATCTCTTTCTAATCTATGTAGGCTTTCTCTGGGGACACATGGGTGATAATGTAGTAACTGATGTCCTGGCATGGTCTAAACTGTTGCTCTGCTGCTGCTCCTGCTGCTAAGTCACTTCAGTCGTGTCCGACTCTGTGCGACCCCATAGACAGCCACCCACCAGGCTCCCCAGTCCCTGGGATTCTCCAGCTACTACCTTTATTAAAAAATACTTAAGGGCTTTACTATGGAGTAATCTACAAACCACTGCTTATTGCAAAACTATAAAAATTACCTTCCAATGTCCATGACAAATGATAGAATTAGAACTCTCAGAAAGGAGGCTCCCTTTCTCATGGAATGTGGCTATAGAAACTGGAGAAGTTCTACACAAACTGTCAGTTAGAGACACTTGGGTGACATTATCACTAGGAATTTTTTCTTCTTAATGGGGTTTCCTAAAAATCGGGCACCAAGTGAAGAATCAGGTAAAGGCAGATCAAATTTAACAGATGAGGATGGCTGTGGTTGGCTACAGAGACTCTAGCAATTAATCGCTCCATGAGTTCACTTGACGGGATAAATGTAGGAGTCAGACATAATGTCACAGCTCCTCATGTTTTTACATTTTCTTCCAATAGCGTTTGGCTCCTGACTGTGTTAAGTGAAAGCAGGATAATACTTATACTTTTCTCTCACCTTAATTCACTACTCTAAAAAAAAAAAAAATGCATTGGATAATCTTCTGCGACACAATTTTTATTCAAATAAATTTGGCAGTGTCTATAAAGAAAAAATACTACAGTTAAAAGTATTATGCTGTACAGTGGGATTGGCATGGAAACTTGGAGATATGGTAAAGATAGGAATCAAGATCCTACTCAGATTTACAGATGTTATAGTTTCTGGTAGATTTTTTTTTTCTAATTTTATTTTATTTTTAAACTTTACATAATTGTATTAGTTTTGCCAAATATCAAAATGAATCCGCCACAGGTATACATGTGTTCCCCATCCCGAACCCTCCTCCCTCCTCCCTCCTCCCTCCCCATACCATCCCTCTGGGCCGTCCCAGTGCACCAGCCCCAAGCATCCAGTATCGTGCATCGAACCTGGACTGGCAACTCGTTTCCTACATGATATTTTACATGTTTCATTGCCATTCTCCCAAATCTTCCCACCCTCTCCCTCTCCCACAGAGTCCATAAGACTGTTTTATACATGAGTGTCTCTTTTGCTGTCTCGTACACCGGGTTATTGTTACCATCTTTCTAAATTCCATATATATGCGTTAGTATACTGTATTTATGCTTTTCCTTCTGGCTTACTTCACTCTGTATAATAGGCTCCAGTTTCATCCACCTCATTAGAACTGATTCAAATGTATTCTTTTTAATGGCCGAGTAATACTCCATTGTGTATGTGTACCATAGCTTTCTTATCCATTCATCTGCTGATGGACATCTAGGTTGCTTCCATGTGCTGGCTATTATAAACAGTGCTGCAATGAACATTGGGGTACATGTGTCTCTTTCCCTTCTGGTTTCCTCAGTGTGTATGCCCAGCAGTGGGGTTGCTGGATCATAAGGCAGTTCTATTTCCAGTTTTTTAAGGAATCTCCACACTGTTCTCCATAGTGGCTGTACTAGTTTGCATTCCCACCAACAGTGTAAGAGGGTTCCCTTTTCTCCACACCCTCTCCAGCATTTATTGCTTGTAGACTTTTGGATGGCAGCCATTCTGACTGGTGTGAAATGGTACCTCATAGTGGTTTTGATTTGCATTTCTCTAATAATGAGTGATGTTGAGCATCTTTTCATGTGTTTGTTAGCCATCTGTATGTCTTCTTTGGAAAAATGTCTATTTAGTTCTTTGGCCCATTTTTTGATTGGGTCGTTTATTTTTCTGGAGTTGAGCTGTAGGAGTTGCTTGTATATTTTTGAGATTAGTTGTTTGTTGGTTGCTTCATTTGCTATTATTTTCTCCCATTCTGAAGGCTGTCTTTTCACCTTGCTAATAGTTTCCTTTGTTGTGCAGAAGCTTTTAAGGTTAATTAGGTCCCATTTGTTTATTTTTGCTTTTATTTCCAATATTCTGGGAGGTGGGTCATAGAGGATCCTGCTGTGATGTATGTCGGAGAGTGTTTTGCCTATGTTCTCCTCTAGGAGTTTTATAGTTTCTGGTCTTACGTTGAGATCTTTAATCCATTTTGAGTTTATTTTTGTGTATGGTGTTAGAAAGTGGTCCAGTTTCATTCTTTTACAAGTGGTTGACCAGATTTCCCAGCACCACTTGTTAAAGAGATTGTCTTTAATCCATTGTATATTCTTGCCTCCTTTGTCAAAGATAAGGTGTCCATGTGTGCGTGGATTTATCTCTGGGCTTTCTGTTTTATTCCATTGATCAATATTTCTGTCTTTGTGCCAGTACCATACTGTCTTGATAACTGTGGCTTTGTAGTAGAGCCTGAAGTCAGGTAGGTTGATTCCTCCAGTTCCATTCTTCTTTCTCAAGATCGCTTTGGCTATTCGAGGTTTTTTGTATTTCCATACAAATTGTGAAATTATTTTTTCTAGCTCTGTGAAGAATACTGTTGGTAGCTTGATAGGGATTGCGTTGAATCTATAAATTGCTTTGGGTAGTATACTCATTTTCACTATATTGATTCTTCCAATCCATGAGCATGGTATATTTCTCCATCTATTAGTGTCCTCTTTGATTTCTTTCACCAGTGTTTTATAGTTTTCTATATATAGGTCTTTAGTTTCTTTAGGTAGATATATTCCTAAGTATTTTATTCTTTCTGTTGCAATGGTGAATGGAATTGTTTCCTTAATTTCTCTTTCTGTTTTCTCATTATTAGTGTATAGGAATGCAAGGGATTTCTGTGTGTTGATTTTATATCCTGCAACTTTACTATAGTCATTGATTAGTTCTAGTAATTTTCTGGTGGAATCTTTAGGGTTTTCTATGTAGAGGATCATGTCATCTGCAAATAGTGAGAGTTTTACTTCTTCATTTCCAATTTGGATTCCTTTTATTTCTTTTTCTGCTCTGATTGCTGTGGCCAAAACTTCCAAAACTATGTTGAATAGTAATGGTGAAAGTGGGCACCCTTGTCTTGTTCCTGACTTTAGAGGAAATGCTTTCAGTTTTTCACCATTGAGGATAATGTTTGCTGTGGGTTTGTCATATATAGCTTTTATTATGTTGAGGTATGTTCCTTCTATTCCTGCTTTCTGGAGAGTTTTTATCATAAATGGGTGTTGAATTTTGTCAAAGGCTTTCTCTGCATCTATTGAGATAATCATATGGTTTTTGTTTTTCAATTTGTTAATGTGGTGCATTACATTGATTGATTTGTGGATATTGAAGAATCCTTGCATCCCTGGGATAAAGCCCAATTGATCATGGTGTATGATCTTTTTAATGTGTTGTTGGATTCTGATTGCTAGAATTTTGTTAAAGATTTTTGCATCTATGTTCATCAGTGATATTGGCCTGTAGTTTTCTTTTTTTGTGGGATCTTTGTCAGGTTTTGGTATTAGGGTGATGGTGGCCTCATAGAATGAGTTTGGAAGTTTACCTTCCTCTGCAATTTTCTGGAAGAGTTTGAGCAGGATAGGTGTTAGCTCTTCTCTAAATTTTTGGTAGAATTCAGCTGTGAAGCCGTCTGTACCGGGGCTTTTGTTTGCTGGAAGATTTTTGATTACAGTTTCAATTTCCATGCTTGTGATGGGTCTGTTAAGATTTTCTATTTCTTCCTGGTCCAGTTTTGGAAAGTTGTACTTTTCTAAGAATTTGTCCATTTCTTCCACGTTGTCCATTTTATTGGCATATAATTGTTGATAGGAGTCTCTTATGATCCTTTGTATTTCTGTGTTGTCTGTTGTGATCTCTCCATTTTCGTTTCTAATTTTGTTGATTTGATTTTTCTCCCTTTGTTTCTTGATGAGTCTGGCTAATGGTTTGTCAATTTTATTTATCCTTTCAAAGAACCAGCTTTTGGTTTTGTTGATTTTTGCTATGGTCTCTTTTGTTTCTTTTGCATTTATTTCTGCTCTAATTTTTAAGATTTCTTTCCTTCTACTAACCCTGGGGTTCTTCATTTCTTCCTTTTCTAGTTGCTTTAGGTGTAGAGTTAGGTTATTTATTTGACTTTTTTCTTGTTTCTTGAGGTGTGCCTGTATTGCTATGAACTTTCCCCTTAGGACTGCTTTTACCGTGTCCCACAGGTTTTGGGTTGTTGTGTTTTCATTTTCATTCGTTTCTATGCAAATTTTGATTTCTTTTTTGATTTCTTCTGTGATTTGTTGGTTATTCAGCAGTGTATTGTTCAGCCTCCATATGTTGGAATTTTTAATAGTTTTTCTCCTGTAATTGAGATCTAATCTTACTGCATTGTGGTCAGAAAAAATGCTTGGAATGATTTCTATTTTTTTGAATTTACCAAGGCTAGCTTTATGGCCCAGGATGTGATATATCCTGGAGAAGGTTCCATGTGCGCTTGAGAAAAAGGTGAAATTCATTGTTTTGGGATGAAATGTCCTATAGATATCAATTAGGTCTAACTGGTCTATTGTATCGTTTAAAGTTTGTGTTTCCTTGTTAATTTTCTGTTTAGTTGATCTATCCATAGGTGTAAGTGGGGTATTAAAGTCTCCCACTATTATTGTGTTATTGTTAATTTCTCCTTTCATACTTGTTAGCATTTGTCTTACGTACTGTGGTGCTCCCGTGTTGGGTGCATATATATTTATAATTGTTATATCTTCTTCTTGGATTGATCCTTTGATCATTATGTAGTGACCTTCTTTGTCTCTTTTCACAGCCTTTGTTTTAAAGTCTATTTTATCTGATATGAGTATTGCTACTCCTGCTTTCTTTTGGTCCCTATTTGCATGGAAAATCTTTTTCCAGCCCTTCACTTTCAGTCTGTATGTGTCCCCTGTTTTGAGGTGGGTCTCTTGTAGACAACATATGTAGGGGTCTTGTTTTTGTATCCATTCGGCCAGTCTTTGTCTTTTGGTTGGGGCATTCAACCCATTTACGTTTAAGGTAACTACTGATAAGTATGATCCCGTTGCCATTTACTTTATTGTTTTGGGTTCGAGTTTATACACCGTTTTTGTGTTTCCTGTCTAGAGAATATCCTTTAGTATTTGTTGGAGAGTTGGTTTGGTGGTGCAGAATTCTCTCAGCTTTTGCTTGTCTGAAAAGCTTTTGATTTCTCCTTCATACTTGAATGAGATCCTTGCTGGGTACAATAATCTGGGCTGTAGGTTATTTTCTTTCATCATTTTAAGTATGTCTTGCCATTCCCTCCTGGCTTGAAGAGTTTCTATTGAAAGATCAGCTGTTTTTAACAGCACAGAGCTCCTTCCTACATCCAGGACACAAGGAGAGCAATTAAGCCAGATTTGTCTGCAAATCTGTCCCATCTGTTAAACAATGGAAGCTAAAGGGAATATACTCCATTCATTAAGTGAGGTTTATATAATTATTTGCATAGAACAAAACTTCTCTGCTTCAAAGAGAAAACTCCGAAATTAAGAGGGCTGGAGTCCTTGGACCCCTACCGACTTGGCCACGTTTGACCTCTGAAGCAGGTGCAAACCACTTCAAAAAAGACTAATGTCCCAAGCACAAGCATCACAGTTTATAAAACCACTGGCTTAAAGCATCCCATTTTACTAAGGAAGTTCCTAAGACACCCAGAGATCCTAGAGGTTGTCGTACTGTGTGAAGTTAGTCAGCCAGGGAATGAGAAATATCATATGACATCCCTTATGAGCAGAAACTAAACAGAAATGACACATATTACTTATGTGTATTTATTTACAAAACAGAAACAGACTCGCAGACTGTGAGAATGAACTTATAGTTACCTGGGGAAGGATGGGAGGAAGGGATAGTTAGGGAGTTTGGGATGGACAGTACACACTACTATATTATTTACAAACTATATTTATTTGCTATATTTATTTACAAACTTATTTACAAAACAGAAACAGACTCGCAGACTGTGAGAATGAACTTATAGTTACCAGTGTGGAAGGATGGGAGGAAGGGATAGTTAGGGAGTTTGGAATGGACAGTACACACTACTATATTAAAAATGGATAACCAACAAAGACTTAATGTATAGAACAGAGAACACTGCTCAGTGTTATGTGGCAGCCTGGATGGGAAAGGAGCTTTGCAGAGAATGGTTCAATTCAGTTCAGTAGCTCAGTCGTGTCTGACTCTGCGACCCCATGAACCGCAGCACGCCAGGCCTCCCTGTCCATCACCAACTCCCGGAGTTCACTCAAACTCATGTCCATCGAGTCGGTGATGCCATCCAGACATCTCATCCTCTTTCATCCCCTTCTGCTCCTGCCCCCAATCCCTCCCAGCATCAGAGTCTTTTCCAATGAGTCAACTCTTCACATGAGGTGGCCAAAGTACTGGAGTTTCAGCTTTAGTATCATTCCTTCCAAAGAATACCCAGGACTGATCTCCTTTAGAATGGACTGGTTGGATCTTCTTGCAGTCCAAGGGACTCTCAAGAGTCTTCTCCAACACCACAGGTATATAAATGGCTGAGTTGTTTCGCTGTGCACCTGAAACTATTAATATCACAACATTGTTAATCGACTATATCCAATATAAAATAAAAAGCTAAAAAAAGAAACACCAGTGTCCCAAGCATCACGATTTATAAACCACTTTAATTAAAACATTCAGTTTTACTGAGGAAGCTCCTAAGACATCCAGAGGGCCAACACTGGCATTGTGTTTCTAACTTTGTCATGTGCCTACTGCTTCAGGACCAACACTAGAATCTTCCAGGCACTCACTATAACCATCCCTTTCTACCACCGTCTGCTTTGTTGAAGTGGTGGAGACCTGAACTTTGAGAAAGAAGAGAATCAGGTGATAGAAGTGGCACAATATGGGATGGATAGAGAGCATTTCCTGGGACTGTGGTTTTAGGGTTTCTGATCAGAAATGGAATGACTGTATGGTGTATGTGTGTGACAGAGAAGTGTGGACCTCTGGGTGGCCTGGTCTGAAGTCAGCAGAAAGACCACCATGAGGCCATCTCTGAGTCAGCCAAAGAGCATCAGGGCCCACCATGCAGTGCAATGTTCCAGGAGCAGGATCCCCAAGTGGCAGAAAGAGCACTTATGATGCCAAGAGCCAAGGATTAAGAACTAGACTCCTCCTCACCTCACCTAAGCCCCCTGGGTATTTATGTGAACCAAGAGGTGAGGACCCCTAACATGACAAAGATGGATTTACTGTTATCTTGACTAGTGAGCTCTCAGTGTTGAATTGATTTTAAAATGTTATAATCATTCTGAGTCCTGCTTTTAGGGGCTTGAAATTTTGTATTTCAGTGTGCAGCTCCTCAGGAGTGGACCTTTGATCCTGCTTGTATAACTTATTTCATCCAGTGGGTATTTTCTGAGCTCTCTTGAGGATAACATCAGATTACATCCTAGTTTGTCTCAGGGTCCTGTTTTATACCTAAAGGGCAGAGACACTTTGTGTCTAGAAGAGGTTCACACAGGGAAGACTGTGAGAATATAACTGTGTCTTCGTGACAGATAATCACGAAGACAAAATGGATTTATCCACAGGATTTCTATTAAATGATGGGAGATAAAGGACTGTACTCCATCTTCTCCAAATATTTGGAAACTCCTAGGATTTAATGACACAGACAAGTTCTAGGGACAGGAAGAATGACAACAGTGTAAAATGAGAGAAGCAAAAACTTTGCAATGGAAATTATCTGTTTTCCAAGCAATGAAGTCATTTCTCTTCATCCAGCAATATATCTATTGATCTCTTGTTTGCCTCTGAGGAAAAGAGAAGCAATAACCTATGACCAGAGGTGAAAGGACCCCAGAGGCATGGAAGATCTCACTTTCTCTGGCAGGTGTACTGGCCTGTGGGTTTCATCAGCAGCCTTGGAAGATAAATTATAGGCAAAGTAGAGACAGCCCTGTACAACATATATATATATATATATATATATATATATATATATATATAGGGGTAGGGTTGATTTATAGTGTTGTGCTAGCTTCAGTTGTACAAGTAAAGAGAATCAGTTATATATATGTGTGTGTATAAATATATATGGTTGTTTTTTAGTTGCTAAGTAATGTCTGACTCTTTTGCAACCCATGGATTATAGCCTGCCAGGCCCCTCTGTCAATGTGATTTCCCAAGCAAGAATACTGGAATGAGTTGCCATTTCCTTCTTCGGGGATCTTCTCCACCCAGGGATTGAACATGTGTTTCCTGCATTGCAGGCAGATTCTTTACCACTGAGCCACCAGGGAAGTCAAATTTATCCTTCCCTCTCCTCCCTTACTCTTTGGTAACAATAAGTTTATTTTCTACCTCTGTAACTCTATTTCTGGTTTGTAAATAAGTTCATTTGTATCCCCTCCCCTACTTTTTAAAATTCTAGAGATAAGTGATATATGATATTTCTCTTTCTCTGCCTGACTTACTTCACTCCATATGATGATTTCTAAGTACATTCACATTGCTGCAAATGACATTTTCCACCAATTTCTAAAGCCACAGGTTGTTATTGCCCAGACAAAGCTAGACATGAAAACCCCTCCTTCTAGCAGGAGCTTTTGCTAGCCCCATTTGTGTAAAGAGGCTAATGTTATTTAAAATTTTGTTAACACATCTTTTCCCTTATTTTACTACTTTCTTTTCTTTTTTTTTGGGTGGGGGAGGAATGGTAAAAACATCCTGAAGTATTACAAATTATGAGAAATATAGAGATCAATAAAATGAACTCAGTTTTGCCCCCAGCTTTATTAAATCTTAGCATTTTTCCCCACTTGCTTAGTTTCTTCAAATAATATTTTACAGAAGCAGTTGCCTTCATATTCCCCTCCCCACTCCCATTTTTTCCCTCTTCTTTCCTACAGTCCCATGTTTGCCTGATTTGTTGGTCGGTCAAATTAATGAAGCATTTATACTTTTATCTATTTATGTATACACTCCCAAAAGGTACACATATTTTTAATTTTTTAAATAATAAAATATTATACATACCACTCTGTAATTTAAGGTTTTGTTTAGCATTGTGCTTTTGATAGCTGTTTATTGTCAATTACTTATCATTGATTATGTTTGATTGGAACTGGTATGTGCTGTGTGTGGGTGCTTATTTGCTCAGTCATGTTGATTCTTTGCAGAGTTTGGCCAGTCTGTCTGACCCCACGGACTGTAGCCCGCCAGGCTCCTCTGTCCATGGGGATTCTCCAGGCAAGAATACTGGAGTGGGTTGCCATGCCCTCCTCCAGCGGATCTTCCCAACGCAGGAATCGAACCCAGGTGTCCTGCATTGCAGGTGGATTCTTTACTGTCTGAGCCACCACGGAAGCTGGAGTGGGTAGCCTATCCCTTCTTTAGGGGAACTTCCCAATTCAGGAATCAAACTGGGGTCTCCTGCATTGTAGACGAATATTTTACCAGCTGAGCTACCAGGGTACAAAGATATAATAGGTTTGTGAAGCCAGCAATCTTGCTAATTGCTATTAATGTCAATATATGTAAATGTTCTCTTGGACTTGTTATAGCAATAATCATAAATTTTAAAAGGTTGCAACTTTTGCTCTTTTTCAATTATTATGCCTTCCTTTTTCTTTCTATTGACTCAGAGCATTTTCTTTCCATCGACTTGGCATCACATTGCTGGTATGATACTGATTCTCAGTGGGAAAAGATGGTACATTAAATTCTTTCCTAAATTTAATGGGAATCTTTTGATATTCCATTTTACTATTATGTGTCTATCTCCTAAAGGATTTTTTTCATTATTTCATTCATTTTTATTGCAAAATTTCTAGTTGTTCCACATTCTCACCAACATTTACTGCTTTTTCTTTAGTGATTCAAATATATATGAAGCATATGTCTCTCATTGCAGTTTTGATTTGCATTTTTGTAGTAACACTGGAACATCTTTTGTTGAGAATCTTTTTTATGTGCTTATTGACTATCTGTATATTATCTTTTTTATTTTATTTTATTATTTTTTTCAAAATTGATTTTATTGCAGCCAAAACAGTGGAATTAACTGTACATAATAAACTATTATATATATATATATATATATATATATATATATATATATATACACATTTTAAGTTATAGGGAATAAAGTTTATTTTGGCAGAGAGTGTTAAACAAAATTAAAGTTGCATACATTAGTAACATAACTCAACATCCTTAATTTGGTATAAGTGTGACACATTTTCTTGCTTTCCTATGTTCTGCTAAATCACCATAACCTGAACTGCTTTATAAAATGGATATGCTGAAATTTAACTTTACTGTTTTTGCTTACGCTCTGATTCCAAACAAAACTTTTCATAAGCTTCTTCTATCTCTGGGTCCATCTCATCATCAATTATCTTTTTTATTTTATTTTTTAACTTTACAATATTGTATTGGTTTTGCCATATATCAACATGAATCTGCCACAGATATACACATGTTCCCCATCCTGAACCCTCCTCCCTCCTCCCTCCTCGTACCATCCCTCTGGGTCATCCCAGTGCACCAGCCCCAAGCATCCAGTATCGTGCATCGAACCTGTACTGGTGACTCGTTTCATATATGATATTATACATGTTTCAATGCCATTCTCCCAAATCATCCCACCCTCTCCTTCTCCCACAGAGTCCAAAAGACTATTCTATACATCAGTGTCTCTTTTGCTGTCTCATATACAGGGTTATTGAAAGAGACACGTGTACCCCAATGTTCATCACAGCACTGTTGATAATAGCCAGGACATGGAAGCAACCTAGATGTCCATCAGCAGATGCATGGATAAGAAAGCTGTGGTATGTATACACAATGGAGTATTACTCAGCCATTAAAAAGAATACATTTGAATCAGTTCTAATGAGGTGGATGAAACTGGAGCCTATTATACAGAGTGAAGTAAGCCAGAAAGAAAAACACCAATACAGTATACTAACACATATATATGGAATTTAGAAAGATGGTAACAATAATCCTAAAGGATGTTCATGTCCTGTGTCAGGCTAAAGAATTTCTTTTCCATTCTTAGTTGCTTAGAGTTTTACCAAGAACATCTGTTGCATTCTATCAAATATGTTTTCCTGTACCTATTGAGAAGATTATATGATCTTCTCCTTTACTCTTTTAATGTGGTGCTAGTAGATTTTTCTGATGAAAACATAAATAAAGTTTAATTTTACTATGTTTACTTATATTTAGTAGTGTTTTACTGTTAGGATTTTAATCTTTGATTTTATTCAAATATAGCATTAAAAATACATAGTTCTTTAAATTTTACAAATTTTTTTGAGCCATCTATGAAGAAAATACAAAATATTTTTGAAGGACATAAAAGAATACCTGAATAGATATCATGAAAGCTAATGTTATAAGTGATGAGTATATTTACATGGGGCTTCCTTAGTAGTTCAGCTGGTAAAGAATCTGCCTGCAATGCAGGAGACTCTGGTTTGATTGCTGGAGAAGGGATAGGCTACCTACTCTAGTATTCTGGCCTAGAGAATTCTATGGACATAGGAGCCTGGTGGGCTACAGTCCATGGGGTCACAAAGAGTAGGATGCGACCAAGTGACTTTCACTTCATATATTTACATGAGATTTATTAACACTTTTTATTTTCTACTCTTTAATTCATTTTGATTGATCTTTTTACAATTTTTGCAATTTTTTTTTTATTTTAAACTCAAGAGAGATCATTTTATTCTCTTATAGCTTGGTTTAAAAAAATATCTATAAAGCTGCCTGTCTTGGTGCTCTGGACCTTTTACAAGGCGTTTTAAGATCTGCCTCTCAGTTTAGATGCATGAAGATGGGGAGAGCGTTTGTTATTCTCTGTGATATGTCAGACCATTTAACAAAATTATACAGGTTCCAGAGTTCAATACATAGAATAGATGATGACAGATGACATGATAGGATGGAGGAATCCAGTTGTTTTTTTTTTATTATTTTATTTTTTAACTTTACAATATTGTATTGGTTTTGCCATATATCAAAATGAATCTGCCACAGGTATACATGTGTGTATCTGTTACAATAACTCCCTGGGGTTTTCTTGCTTATTGAAATTCTGTTTTATACATTAGATTTCTTTATTTTAACATATAGAATTAACAGCTTAAACATCATAGGGATTCTGCATATGATATGTGTGCATGTAAAGTGCACATATATACATCTCTCTCTCTATATATATATGTGTGTGTATGTATATATATATATATATCATGTTGATTTGAAATGTAATATGAAAAAATTGATAATCACATAGGGATAAAGAAATGAAATGTGGAGGGTAATTCTCTACATGAAGTATCTTGATCATTTTTATTGTCATTCCTTCATAAATCATGTGTCATATTTTTTAAGCAATTTTTAAGATATTTTTCTTTATCTTTAGGGTTATGCATTGTTAATGTCAGTCTAATTTGGATTTTCTCTTACTCCTAAAGCATATCTGTTTTAGTTATTATATGTCTTTAAGGTGTGGATCTTACAAGATTTCGGTGGGACACTTAGGGGTACCAAGACTCTCTGTCATAGCAGGGCTGGAACTCTGAATTCTGTGTCCATCTGCTGACACTTCTATTCAGGTAGCTTAGCTTTTTAGCTGTTCTTCTTCTTTTTTTTTTTTTTTCTTGATCTCTCTGGTCTCTTCAAAAACGTAAGAGGTCAGCCAAGGATTTAATGAGAGTTTATTTGTAGATTTTGGGATTCCTTGAGTTTTTCTTCTTTCTAGTATTTTCCCCTCAATTTTGTGCAATTCTGATATTCCTCAGACCAATGATACTGAGGTTCTCTTTTTGAATTCTAGATGTGCAATGCCCTATGCTCTGGGATGCCCTCTGGGAAAAGCTGGATACATTTGGGTCTTACTTAGTATTATTCTTGCTCTTCAAGGTGCAGATTCCTTCTAAGTTCTACCTTCAGGAATTTCAAACAATTATTGTATTTCCCATTGTTTATGGTTGTTATTTCTAGAAGTGTTAGTATAAAACAAGTTACTTCTTCTTTACTAAAACCAGAACTTGAATTGTAACATATCAAATAAAGATAATTTTATGAGTTCTTATTAATAGTCAAGATATACATGTGTAGATGTGTATATACGTATATATGAATGCACATGTATGAGAAAGAGAGAAAGAAAGCAAAAGATTTTTCAAAAGCCTTTTATTTTAAATAGAAGGAATGAACAATTTAGAAAATTGCTACTTTGCGATTCCCCAGTATGAAAATTGCTTCAGGCATAGGTCATCAAAGGTAAAATTCTGTTGGAGAATGGAATATATCCATAAGGTTAAAGTCTGTAAATAGCTTACTCATTATAATTTTTGAAAAAAGGAAAAGAAAGACTATGAATTTTTCCTGAATCTAATCATGATGAGTCAGTCATACAAATTTTGACTGTTCATAATTTTAATAAGTGGAGGATAAAGAGAAAGTTTATATTAATCACAAAGAATTAAGAATCAGACCCATAACAGAGTACTAGAACATAATATTTCAATATCTTTAAAATCTGATATAAAAATTTGTACCTAGAATTCTATTTCTAGGAAAGTTCTTAAACAAGCTTAAGTGTGCGTGCTTAGTTGCTTGGTGATGTCCAACTCCGTGTAACCCCGTAGACCGTAACCCACCATGTTCCTCTCTCCATGGGATTCTCTAGGCAAGAATACTGGAGTGGGTTGCCATTTCCTTCTCCAGGGGATATTCCTGACCCAGGGATCAAACCTGGGTCTCCTACATTGCAGGCAGATTCTTTACAGTCTGAGCTACCAGGGAAGCCCAAAGCCATACAAGTTAACAGAAAATAGAAAGTCTTGCAGAGTTATCTCTGGGGAGTGGGAACAAGATTGAGGAAAAGGAAGATTACTTTATCCCCTCATTCAAATTATTTTTGTTTAATATTTGTTTATATTTGTTAATATTTGTTTAATATTTAATATCAATAATTTAATAATAGGCATTATTTCTCTTTTTACAAAAGGACTAGTTTAAAAAAGTAGATATATTAATTATGGCTATGTAAGCACTGAAATACTACACAGCAAAATAAATAAATAAATAAATAAATAAATGTTGTAGATCTAGATACGCAGCCTGGTAGGAACGGACAGCATCTGTGTACTGTGTTGTGAAAGAAGCAGTTGCAGAAGAGAACAGCCTATTTCCAGTGTGTGAAAGCAATGCCTATGAGAATATGTGTATATTAGCATATTTCAAACCAATAAAAATATGTTGGATAAGAAAAAAATTAAGCTCAGAGGTGAAAACTTTGAACTAACTGGTTCTCAGAAAGTCTACCAATTCTCATTAAATTATTAACAGCCTTCTTGTCAGTCTGGTTCTACTCAGAACCCAGGCTAGGTCCAACTGGGATGTCAACAGCACTTCCTGTGGGAATCTCTCTTCCTTACCTCTGTGCATATGCTTCGTCTATTTCCATTAATGCATACTGAGTTGCTCTGATGGGTAAGCAAGAAGCCTGCAACTCTGCCAGATTCATGTAAATTTTAACCTTATTTTGTCAACACTTTACTGAGTTAGATCAACTATTAAACATTTCTTTTTGGCTTAATGCTTACTGAGGGTGGGGGGAAGTATTGATTGAGGTGGTGCCTTTGGCTAAGTAAGCTCTCTTCTGTGAACATTGGCTTCCTTCTGATAAACCAAGTGTCTGGCCTGGAATTCCTCAGGTCTCCTCTTGTTTATCTGTCCTCTAACTCTAGGCTAAGTTGTGTGAATATCTTAGAAGGATGTTGAGTTTTTGAGGAGACAGTTTAGAAATGATAGGAAGGTAGGCCGAGAACAAATTTCAAGAGTGCTAAGAAATTCCCCAAGGAGCTCTTCAAATGTCTTACAAGAAAAATAAAAAAAGGCTAGGATGCAGTGTGTTACCTCCATACCAGAACACCAGCACAGGAGGAAAGGCTTGGCTCCCCTTGTGCTGGTTCAGCCACCTTAATTTGACAGCATGCATGAGCTGCTGACTGCCAGCTGAAGTCCCTACTCTCTGTGGCTCGTTGAGTGCACAACTGCTCTCATCAAGAGCAATTCTGGGCCAGGCAGCTATGGAATGAACCAGTTAACACACATTCAGTGCAACCTGAAGCTTCATCAACTCATCAGTGAGAGCTGTGGGAGAGAAATTAAAGTAGAGGAAGGTGCAGAGAGAAAGAGGAAAGAAATAAGCTGATATTAACAGGTGGTGAAAGTCACAGGGAAATGTGTGCCTTCAAGTTAAGAACAAATGAAACATATTTGTATACAACTGTAGAGTCAAAGGCACAGACAGGAACATGATTTTAGTAAGGGAAGGTGATGAGAAGCTTCTGGAAGGTGAGAGAGAGTTAATGAATTTGTTGGAAAGTGCTTAATGGATATGCTGATTATAAAATACATGAGACACCAGAGGAAACAAATCTAGGCTGGATGGATTGTACATTTAACACCCATTTGTTGGTTGTTAGTTGAGACAAGAAGCAACAGCATGGGCTCTGAAGATATGGGTTTGACTTATATTTGAAAGAGGCTGTTTTTATTTTTTTTTTTCCCAGCAAAAATCTTAGGTAAGCTGCAGTTGGGTGATGTAGCCGTATGTCAATATTCCGAACTGTAATCAGGCTTGTGTGAAAATTCTGACTCTTGGAATCAGTCTCTCTGTGAAAGGTAATGCTCAGGGAAAAAAATCTCTGGAGAGTGTCAATTTACTCTCTTGCTTTGGGAAACATCCTTGCTCGGTCTGGGCCACCTATAGGCCATATACTTGTTATTCCTTTTTCCCCTCATGAAATCCCTAAATAAGAAGGTGGCAGCAATAAAGGGCATATAAGGGCTTGCCTAGTCCATCTCTTCATTAATCAAGTTAGGGAATTAAGCTCAAGAGTAATTTGCCCCAAAGCATTCAGCTAATTAATGGTAGGGCTTGAGCTGGTTTGAGTTTCATTTCTCTCCATCTAGTGGTCTTCCCTATCTATGCTGCCTCAGTTAAAAGTTTGGAGATGTATTTCAAACATCATTCCTCTTCCTTTAATAATCCTTTATAAATCTTTGGGATTCACATTTTGGTTTATTCATTCATTTGGTCAACAAAGTGATTGAGTGACTACTATCTGTCCTCATAAAGCTTATATTCTAGAGTGGGAAACAGATGATGAAAACAGAGAAATGTAAACTATAAATCCAGGGAGGGACAGAAACTATAGAGAAAATGAATGCAGATTGAGGAGGTAGAGGGCATAATTTTAGGCAGGGTATTAAGTTTCATGGGCGTGGTATTTGAGCACAAACTTGAAGGAAGAGGGGGAGAAAATTATATGACTACCTCTCAAGGTTAGAACCACTCTAAGCTTTCTTTCGTCACCTAATTATTTCTTTTAAGGATATAAGAGGTGTGAGGGCCAACATACAGTTTACTGAAACATGATCAGCAAATCCATGTTTTCTCTACTCAGAATGTTTCCTTTTCCTTTTCAATAAGTTTTGATTTCAAAACCTATTTCCTCTCACATTCAGCATTGATAGACTAAGAGTGGAAATGACTAGTTTCCTGTGAGTTTTGGTTTTAGGCAACATCCTCCAATGTATTGAGGGGATAATTTACTTGGATATTTATAGTGTGGCAGGGCCAGCACATAATCCATTATCTTAACTTACTACATTTCCTCTTTTAGTCTTCTCAAGAACCTCACATGAAAGACTTTATTATATTCATTGTACAGGTTAGGAATCTAAGGGCTATACAAGTTAAATGACTCAAAGTATCACAGATGGAAGAACTGGGCCAAGATTCAGGTCCACTGGAAATCAAAGCCCGTGCTTGTCCTGTGGTTAGTATGTCCTCAAGTCCTTCAGAAAAGCATTTTGAGTTCTCAAACTTGAGTCGGCTGTCCCTCTAAATTTCTATAACTATTTTCTAGCCTGTTTTTTGAAGTAAGAATACTTTTTTAGTTAAAGATCTCTTCTTAGCTTTAAAAAGTTTTTAAAACCTAAATGTAATGTTGAAATTGGGAAATATAGCAGATTCACAACTGGCTTAATTGGTTTGTTTCTCACCATGGGAGTGAGGCAGGAGAGAGATGAGCTCCAGGGTAGACACTTACAATCAGCCTCTGGTTACACTTTGAGATATAAATAATAATAGAAACAGGGTAAATAGCTGGACTTTCTCTCTGGTGGACACTCCAAGATAACAGTAATGGCAGGGGCAGAGAGGGGCTAAGCCCTGCTTGGGTAAAAGATAAAGAGGTCACATATTTCTCATCTTTGGGGTCAGGAAGACCTTGACTGCCTGTGCACAGAACAGCTCCTCAGGGGTCAAAAAGGGAGGGGACACCAAACCATAATAAGTCGTACAAACCCTTACCCCCCAAAGACCCTTGCACTGAAATCCATCTCCATTAAAGATGTGTGTCCATATTGAGTGGGCTTCCCAGTTGGCATTAATGGTAAAGAACCTGGCTGCCTATGCAGGAGATGTAAGAGACATGGGTTTGATCACTGGGTCAGGAAGATCCCCTAGAGAAGGGCATGGCAACCCACTCCAGTACTCTTGCCTGGAGAATCCCAGGGACAGAGAAGTCCAGCAGGCTACAGTCCACAGGGTCGCAAAGAGTAAGATATAGCTGAAGCTACAGCAAGCTCACACGCATGCACATGCATACTGAGAGGATTCTGAGTCCAAGAACAAAGCAAGAGGAAAACAAAAACCCGAAAGAACCGCTCTCATGTAAGTGATTTAATCCACCCCTAAAACTTGTGTCTCTTTCTTACTGAATCCACCTGTGTGTCTTTCTGTACCAATTCCTCTCTTAATAAACACTCTACCTACTTAATTATTTTCTATTTCTATGGTGGAATTCCTTTCCAGAGGGAACAAAAGCCAGGGCAGCACTGTAGCCCTAGGGTTTAATCTCTGATCAGGGAACCAAGATGCCTTGTCAAGCCACTGCAGCTACAACCACCCCAGAGCACCCCTGCAGACAGGAATATGACTTTTAACTCATTCCAAATGCCATTACCAGTTATGTATTATGACATTTTCAGTTTCAATTTCCATTGCCCTGTCCATCGTCTAAATGTCTTCTTTCTGTATTTCATTTGGGCACCATTCTTATGAGTCAAGATGTAACTAGTCTTTAAAGCCAAACTAGGTTCTTCATTTTTGTTTTTATTTTTGTAAACAGGAGTTAAGAGAAATACTATTTCCAAATAAACATCGCTACTTTCCAAACTGAGATTTCCTGGCTGTGTACTTACCACAAGTTGTTCCCAGTATTTTGGAGAACTCTGATTTTGGAATTGCCCTCAGTGTTTCTTTTGAGTAGCTAAAATGGTAGTGACTTTTTATTCTTTGTGATTTTAGAAGTAGTTCTACGTGGATAAACAAATTTAGGTTCAAATAGTGTGGCTGAAAATAGTAAGATAATTTTCTTGTGGGACTCAGAAGTAGTTATAAATCGAATTCTGAAAGTCTTCTTATAACATTTGATGGATTAAAAATACTGCTTATTCCCTTGCTGTGAATCTTGAATGTGTAAATTCTAGCATTTTTGGATTGAACAAAAATCAATTATTATTTTATTCTATTAACTCAAGTACACTGTTAATCATTAATAAAAGAATGATTAAGAAGGAAACTCAGTCTTATAGAGATATAGTCTGTAGTCTCCCATAGGGGAAACACTCATTGATAACAGCAGATTCCTGCTGGGTCAGACCTGAAGATAAGAGATTGTGAGATGGAGCCACAGAAATGGCTGATAGGTGCAATGATTTCTGGGTGAATGTTTGGTATTGATTTAGCATGTAAATGAAGGGCTAACATACAATTTCTTTTGGGATAAACAAAACAATATAGAATGAGTTTCATTAACATATAAGGAAATCAAGCCTATAAACAATGACATTCAAAACTGCTGACTTGGTTAATTCTAATCAGATCCATAGAAACTGACCTGTTTTAAAATACAATTTGCCTCCCTTGATGTGTTTCTTCTCTATTGATTTATGTGTGGACTTTACTTTTCAGATTGCAGAAAAGAGCATGTGTTTTAATGTTAATCTTCTTTGTTACAGAAGCAGACTTTCTTTTCCCACATACTGCCTCAGTTCAGTTCAGTTCAGGTCAGGTCAGCCTAGGGGGTAACTTTTCTTTATTCCTCTTCTTTAAGAAAATCCACAAATTAAAAGCAAAAAAATCTAACCTGTCATGTTGAAATTCAGTGGTTGAGCCCAAGACACCAACACACCAAATTATTAAGGTAAGATTCTTGGACCCTTTGGTTTAAAAGTCTCTTTGCAAATCTTTCTTAACCTATTAGCTCAGGAAGGTTTCATCCTAACTGACATGAATTTCCAAATATAGAATGGACATTCATGATTACAACAGGTACGAAAAATCATGTTCTAGAGATGAGGTGTCATCAAAGGAGGAACAGCCAGGAGAAGAGTTTTAGTTGACCTGTGTTCTGGTTCTTTATACACAAAGATTCTATAAAATTGTTAGAGGTTTTCCTTTCTTTTCTTCCCCTCCCTTCCTTCCCCTCCTTCTCTCCCTTCATTTCTTCCATCTTCTCTGTTTTTTTTTTTTTTTTTTTCAATTTGAGTCTGACTCCCTAGATGATATAAGGAGAGAATATATAAGATGTTGGAATTGTGTTTGAATAGCATTCCACCTATTAAATGTATGGTGTGATACTAGACATGCACTTAAACTATATGAACATCTGTTTTCTCATATGTAAAGAGAGAAGTAATGTTATACATACCATAGGGTTCTTGTGAGAAATCATGAATGATGAAAGTCTTAGCATGGTCCTTGCACTTATCAGTTATTTAATACATTTAGCTTTCATTGTCTGATCAATTAGTTACTTCTAACACTTTTAGTTGGGAAAAATATCTTAGATGTAAATACTAAGTCTTCAAGCAAAAACAAACAAAAATAACTTAATAACTCAATCTGCTTTATATGGGAAAGGCCATCTCCTTTCAGTTCAGAGTGTGCTAAATTTGTCTACCAGTTGGACAAAAATAGACAAACACTAGTTAAATAGAATGCTCAGCAGTGGTTCTCACACTTCTGTATGCACCACAATCACTTGATGTTCTTTTGAAACATAAAAGCCTGTTCTCCTGCTCTCTGGGAAATCTCATGCAGGAGCTCTACTATCCAAGAGACACAGGTTAGATCCCTGAGTCAGGAAGATCCTCTGGAGTAGGAAATGGCAACCCATTCCAGTATTCTTGCATGGGAAATCCCATGGACAGACAATTTTGGCCACTATGGGATCCAGGAATCTACATTTCCCCCTAAGTGTCTCAGGAGACTCTATTGAAGAAAATCCACAGAGCTTGTTTTGAGAGTAGGAGAAGACAGAATATTGAATTTTATGGGTAAAAAGTATAAGCAGATCCCTTTTAAATCACCTTTAAAGGAAAAACATTTTGATGTATTTGAATTTGCTTTTCTGCATTAGTGAGTAGAGTCTTATCATTATTAAAGCTTAGACTGAAAAGCATCGTAATTTTACTTAAAAAATGGGCAGTTGGTTTTCTTTAGGATAAGTTGCCCTGATTTAATACTTGCATTGAAACTTTTTTTGGTTTTCTGTCTGTGCATTCAATAAGTATTTAATGGGTGGTTATCAGCTTGAATCTAAATGCTTTGTTGCTGTTCAGTCACTCAGTGGTGTCCAGCTATTTGCAACCCTGTGGACTTATGCCAGGCTTCTCTGTCCCTCACCATCTCCTGGAGTTTGCTCAGATTCATGTCCGTTGAGTTGGTGATGCTATCTAACCATCTCATCCTCTGCCATCCTCTTCTCCTTTTGCTAGGAGAGAGTAAGGTATAACTTCACAGAAGCTGCAATCTAATTACAAAGAATAAGACTAACACTTGAGTGTATAGGTGTAAAATTCCATCCCAGAAATGTCCAGACTGTATCACAGTTGTCAACACACTGGTTTCCCCATAGGTCTATTGAAAGCAAGGTGTCTACCTAGGACTCTATTCCTTCTTTCTCTTCAGTCATTGGTGCCAAAATGATTGAATTTAGTCCAAAGACATGGAATTGCCACAAGGCATATCTGGACCTGATTCAGGCTGAGTTAGAGGAAGTGTGGACATCACATGGAGAGCATGGTTTTGGAGCTGGCTCTTGCTATATCCTATATCCTTTGTTAAAAAAGAATAAATGCGTACACATCTATACTGTTCAGTGGGTTATGTTAGTCAGGGAACACTTTTGGAATTTTATTCTTGGTGATATATTATTTTCCCTTCTCAGTGATCTGAAACATCTCTGTTAAAACAAATCTAAGCTCATTAAACCTTTCAATCAAGATTTTTTTAGTAATTTTTTAAAACATTATCATTCCAAGTTTTCTTTCAACCAATATATTATTTGTTCAAGGCATACTCATTTTTTTCTTCTGTTTTACTGTTCATCTCATCACTATTTATGAAGTGATTTTAAACTTTTCTCATTTCTCCTTTTGTTTCCCTTTCTGCTTGTCTCCACCTGTCCATTCTAATCGCACTTCACCTTTAAGCCTTCTTCAACCACTCCCTTACCTTCCCCACCTGATCTACTCCCATTTATAATTTAAGACTCGGTCAAGCTTTCACTTTTTTGGGGAGTGAAAGTTTTGGGTTCCTAGTATCCTATGCAGCAGGAAGAATGGGGCCAGAGTGGTGGGAAGATGCAACTGATATTTCTGCCTGTGTCTATAAGTACTGTTTAAGTAATCTCCAGGGTTTTCCCAGTGGTACAGTGGTAAAGAATCTACCTGCCAAAGCAGAAGACACTAGAGATGCAGGTTCAATCTCTGGGTCAGGAAAATCCCCTTGAGTAGGAACTGGCAACCCACTCCAGTATTCTTGCCTGGGAAATTCCATGGACAGAAGAGCCTGGTGGGCTACAGTCCGTATGGATGCAAAGAGTTGAACACTACTGAATACAGTTGTGCACAAAAAGTAATCTCCACATCTCAAGATCCTTAACTAATCACATATGCAAAATCCCTTTTCCATGCAAGATAGTACACTATATAGAACCTGGGAACTAAGGCATAGAAATCTTTGGGGGACTATATTCCATCTACCACACTTACTCACTAGAACATAGGTATATCAAGCAAATAATGATGTAAATGCATATTCCAGATAATCATGTGCATATTGAAAGTGCACAGGGCACAGTGGCTGACAAGATCCATAGCTTGGCTTTGATCCTGGATCTTCCCTATGTTTAGTTTCTTTACATTTTCACCAGCCTATGGGACTCCTGCATTCTACTCCTTTTGTCTGTTTCAGTTCAGTTCAGTTCTGTTCAGTTGCTCAGTCTTGTCCAACTCTTTGCAACCCTATGGAATGCAGCACACTAGGCTTCCTTGTCCATCACAGCTTTCGGGGCTTGCTCAAACTCATATACATTGAATTGGTGATGCCATCCAACCACTTTATCCTCTGTCATCCCCTTCTCCTCCTGCCTTCAATCTTTCCCAGCATCATGGTCTTTTCCAATGTGCCAGTTCTTCATATCAAGTGGCCAAAGAATTGGAGTTTCAGCTTCGGCATCAGTTCTTCCAATGAATATTCAGAACTGATTTCCTTTAGGATTGACTGGTTGGATCTCCTTGCTGTCCAAGGGACTCTCAAGAGTCTTCTCAAAAACCACAGTTAAAAGCATCAGTTCTTCAGCACTCACCTTTCTTTATAGTCCAACTCTCATGTCCATACATAACTACTGGAAAAACCATGGCTTTGACTAGATGGACCTTTGTTGGCAAAGTAATATCTCTGCTTTTTAATATGCTGTCTAGATTGGTCATAGCTTTTCTTCCAAGGAGCAAGTGCTTTTTAATTTCATGGCTGCAATCACCCTCTGCAATAATTTTGGAGCCCTCAAAATAAGGTCTGTCACTGTTTCCATTGTTTCCTCATCTATTTGCATGAAGTGTTGAGTTTTAAGCCAACTTCTTCACTCTCCTCTTTCACCTTCATCAAGAGGCTGTTTAGTTCTACTTCACTTTCTGCCACAAGGGTGGTGTCATCTGCATATATGAGATCATTCATATTTCTCTCGGCAATCTTAATTTCAGCTTGTGCTTCATCCAGCTCAGCATTTCGCATGATATACTCTGAATATAAATTAAATAAGCAGGATGAAAATATACAGCCTCGATGTACTCCTTTCCCAATTTAGAACCAGTCTGTTGTTCCATGTCCAGTTCTAACTATTGCTTCTTGACCTGCATACAGATTTTTCAAGAGGCAGGTCTGGTATTCCCATCTCTTTCAGAATTTTCCACATTTTGTTATGATCCACACAGTCAAAGGCTTTGGCATAATCAACAAAGCAGAAGTAGATGTTTTTCTGGAATTCTGTTGATTTTTTGATGATCCACCAGATGTTGGCAATTTGATTTCTGGTTCCTCTGCCTTTTCTAAATCCAGCTTGAACATCTGGAAGTTCCTGGTTCACGTATCGTTGAAGCCTGGCTTGGAGAATTTTGAGCATTACTTTGCTGGCATGTGAGATGAGTGCAAGTGTGCAGTTGTTTGAACATTCTTTGGTATTGCCTTTCTTTGGGATTGGAATGAAAACTGACCTTTTCCAGTCCTGGGCCCATCATCTTTTAAGATTTGAAATAGCTCAATTTGTATTCAATCACCTCCACTAGCTTTATTTGTAACCATGCTTCCTAAGGCTGGCTCAACTTTGCATTCCAGGATGTCTGGCTCTGGGTGAATAATCACACCATTCACAAAGATATGGGTCATGAAGATCTTTTTTGTATAGTTCTTCTGTGTATTCTTGCCACCTATTCTTAATATCTTTTGCTTTTGTTAGGTCCATATCATTTCTGTCCTTTATTGTGACCATTTTTGCATTAAATAGTCCCTTGGTATCTCTAATTTTATTGAAGATATCTCTAGTCTTTCCTATTCTATTTTTTCCCTCTATTTCTTTGCACTGATCACTGAGGAAGGTTTTCTTATCTCTCCGTGCTAGTCTTTGGAACTCTGCATTTAAATGGGTATATCTTTCCTTTTCTCCTTGCCTTTAGCTTCTCTTCTTTTCTCAGCTATTTGAAAGGCCTCCTCAGACAACCATTTTGTTTTTTTGAATTCTTTTTTCTTGGAGATGGGCTTGATCCCTGCTTCCTGTACAATGTTATGAACCTCTGTCCATAGTTCTTCAGACACTCTGTCAGATCTAATCCCTTGAATCTATTTGTCACTTCCACTGTATAATCGTAAGGGATGTGATTTAGGTCATATTTGAATGGCTTAGTAAGTTTTCCCTACTTTCTTCAATTTAAGTCTAAATTTGGTAATAAGAAATTCATGTTCTGAGCCACAGTCAACTCCCAGTCTTGTTTTTGCTGACTGTATAGAGCTTCTCCATCTTTGGCTGCAAAGAATATAATCAATCTGATTTTGGTATTGACCATCTGGTGATGTACATGTGTAGAGTTTATTTGTTTAGTGACTTCATTATTTGTAGACTAACTCTACTTTGGGGGTGCATGTTACAAGCATGTGGGGGATTTTATAAAGTCGAGATACCTCAGGCAAATCTCCTGTCATTCTAATTTAATTTATAGTATGTGACTGATGCATAATTCAATTGTAAAATCTCCCCACTGCCCAGTCACAGTGATGTGCAGATGAAATGGAGAACTACTAGCTTTAGCCAAACTTCAAAGAGCTTAGAGTCTCTTTTTTAAAAATAGAAATAGTCTACTCTCTGCAGTAAGCTGCCTGACTTCCAGAATTCTAGAATAAGTGTGTGCATGCTAAGTCGCTTTAGTCATGTCCGACTCTTTGTGACCTGATGTAACATAGCCTGCCAGGCTCCTCTGTCCCTGGGATTCTCCAGGCAAGAATACGGGGCTGGGTTGCCATTTCCTCCTCCAGGGTGTCCTCCCAACCCAGGGACTGAACCCATGTCTCCTGTGACTCCTGCATTAACATGCAGGTTCTTTAGCCCTAGTGCCACCTGGGAAGCCAAGAATAAGTAGGTGTTTTCATAAGTCATCAAGTGTATGGCAACTTGCTACAGTGCAATAGGAAACACATTGTTAATTTGATGATCACCTGAGCCACCAGGGAAGCCCAAGAATAGTGGAGTGGGTAGCCTATCCCTTCTCCAGGGAATCTTCCTGACACAGGAATCCAACTGGGATCTCCTGCATTGCCATCGGATTCTTTACCAGCTGAGCTATTAGGGAAGCCAATACATTGAGAAAGACATAAATAGGGAACTGCGGACAAAATTGTATAAATATATCTCTGTTTTTTTTAGTCACTATAGATTTAGATGTTTTTTTCACTTAATTACTAACTTTGCTTTGATCTCAGCAAAGGGTTACCTTTTCCTGACCCTTTTGAATTCCCTCTGTCAATTCCCTATGTTGAAAGGGAAAATGGCATCATGATCCTCTCACTGAAAGCACTATCGAAGTGCTGACATTACGTTTATTAATGTGATTATTTCTCACCAGACTTTGGGCGCCAAGAGGGTCAGGACCCTGTGCATCTTTTTCATCATTTTATCTTCAGGATTTAGCAAAGAGTCAGGGGAACAGTAAGCCTGCAACAAATATTTGTTAAAATTAACAGACAAATATGGACAAACTCGGATGGTGAATTCAGCTAAGATCAAGTGTACAGGAATAAGGCAGGAAATTATGGACTAAGAATTCTATAAAATGAGAGATTACAGTATCAAGGTGAGTATCTGGGTAAGAATGGAGAGGAGGAGCCTGAGCAACCCGGGGTGTACCTGCCAAGGTCAGAAAGCTCCCAACCCACCTTCATGTTTGGTGGTGCATGTGGAGTCCCTGGGAGAATAAAGTCAGGATGAGAACTCTCTTTTACTTCCTTCTGGTATTTTCTCTGGGGAATATTAAATTTTATAACTTTCAGTAGTGTACAATTTTACAGTTTTTTTTTGAATTGTCATTAAATCAACTTTATGGCAGATAAGGAATATTACAATAAAATTATTTTAAGTCAAAGTCTTTAAAAGCTGCCTTCTTGACATTCTCATAATTTTTGAATCCTGATACTTTAGAACTCATGATGGTCTTTCCTAAACTCTTTCCTAAATTTATACTTTAAAATTGGAATAGAATATATAACAGATCTTCAAAAATACTTAGAACCAAAATCATTATCATAAGAATGATTATGAAAGAACATTGCTTTCTCATTTTTAGAGATAGTGAAAATGTTTGCTTTTTGTGAAATGCTGTCTTTCTTGTTTATGAATTTCCTTGCCAGAATGAAGGCTTGGTAGATCTCAGTATTCTTGAATATGTGTTGAAGTCTTGGTAGATCTCAGTATTCCTGAATATATGTAACAGGGCGCTGTTCTATTTTCAAGATTCAGTTAATGAACTCTTATTGTGTATCTTTGTCAGGCCAACAATGGAGCTCGCCTTTATGAAACTGGACATTGGTTTTACCACACAGGCATTTCCAGTGGTTATAAAAGCACCTTACATTAAAATTTTTTCAGTTTATAAATCTCTTTTTCTTATATGATTTCACTGAGATTTTTTCCAGCAATTTTGGCAGACTAGAAGCAAGAGTTCAGTTCAGTTCAGTTCAGTCGCTCAGCATGTCCGACTCTCTGCAACCCCATGAATCGCAGCATGCCAGGCCTCCCTGTCCATCACCAACTCCTGGAGTTCACACAAACTCATGTGCATCGAGTTGGTGATGCCATCCAATCATCTCATCCTCTGTCGTCCCCTTCTCCTCCTGCCCCCAATCTCACCTACCATCAGAGTCTTTTCCAATGAGCCAACTCTTTGTATGAGGTGGCCAAAATATTGGAGTTTCAGCTTTAACATCAGTCCTTCCAATGAACACCCAGGACTGATCTCCTTCAGAATGGACTGGTTGGATCTCCTTGCAGTCCAAGGGACTCTCAAGAGTCTTCTCCAACTCCACAGTTCAAAAGCATCAATTCTTTGGTGCTCAGCCTTCTTCACAGTCCAACTCTTCACATCCATACATACCACTGGAAAAACCATAGCCTTGACTAGATGGACCTATGTTGACAAAGTAATGTCTCTGCTTTTGAATATGCTTTCTAGGTTGGTCATAACTTTCCTTTCAAAGAGTAAGTGTCTTTTAATTTCATGGCTGCAATCACCATCTGCAGTGATTTTGGAGCCACACAAAATAAAGTCTGACACTGTTTCCAGCAAGAGTTAGACATTGCTAATTAGTAGTGCATGGCCTTAGGCAAGCTACTTAAATCTGAATCTGTTTCCTCACTTGTCAAAGGAGGGTAGCTATACTTATTTTGCAGGGGTTTTGTGATGAGTAGAATTTAACTATATAAAGCACTTAATTCCACGCTTGATGTATAGTACGTATTCAATAGATGGTTGCAATTATTATTACTCCATTATTCTCTGGGGGGAAAGTAAATCTCACATTGGTAGAATGTGCCTTAAAAAAGAATAATTTTTAACACTCAGAATTGGGTCCCTTAAGTAGTATTGAGTTTCTTATCGTAAGACATATTCAATAATTAGTTTAGCCACAAATGGGGCTTCTCAAGCTTCTTCTAAAGCTACTTCTTTACTAGCATTAAAGAACCTACCTGTCAATGCAAGTGACTTAAGAGATGCGGGTTCAGTCCCTGAATGGGGAAGATCCCCTGGTGGAGGGCATGGCACTCCACTCCAGTGTTCTTGCCTGGAGAATCCCATGGACAGAGGAGCCTGGCAGGCTACAGTCCATAGGGTAGCAAAAAGGTGGACACAACTGAAGCGACTTAGCATGCACACAACCACACATAGGATTGTAGTAGAGAGGATTAGATTGTTTACTAATGAATAGCTTGTTTATTAATGAAAATTTGAGCCCTAAATATGACCTTATCATCTTTTCCAATCCTGAGATTCTCTTACTTGACTCAGGGTATTTTTCTGGCAAGTGGGAAAGCATGCCCTATAAGCAGTCTCTCAAATCCTTATCTAATCTACAACATAGATTAGATGTATGAAACAGCAATAATAGAAGGTTCTGTGTGAGTGATGGCTAGCAAGCCCAGAACACTCAATCAAAAAAGATTTTTTTGAAAAAATCTCAACTTACTCTCCTCTCTGACTTCCTTTATTTTCTTCCAAAGTTTCAGGCCACCGTTCTCTGTTCATATAAAACTAATTTTACTAATTTTTTTCCAGTAAAATTTTATTAGCCATGACAATCAAATATTTCACTAAGATCTCAATACACAGTCCATGATGCATTTTCTTCATTAGTTTCAAAATGATAGTTATATAGCCATTATATAGCCAAGTTTATTGAATATAATTTTTTAGAGTAATCCTATGTGATTTATATCTAATGATTCCTCAGTCTTTTCTGGGTTTGTTGACTTATTTATTTCCTTTTTAATTATGATGTAAAAGAACAATTCAAACCATCTTAGTATTTTTAAGTAAAGATTTCTTGAATTCAGTTCAGTTCAGTCGCTCAGTCGTGTCCGACTCTTTGAGACCCCATGAATCGCAGCATGCCAGGCCTCCCTGTCCATCACCAACTCCTGGAGTTCACTCAAACTCACGTCCATCGAGTCAGTGATGCCATCCAGCCATCTTATCCTCTGTCGTCCTCTTCGCCTCCTGCCCCCAATCCCTCCCAGCATCAGAGTCTTTTCCAATGAGTCAACTCTTCGCATGAGGTGGCCAAAGTACTGGAGTTTTAGCTTCAGCATCATTCCCTCCAAAGAAATCCCAGGGCTGATCTTCAGAATGGACTAGTAGGATCTCCTTGCAGTCCAAGGGACTCTCAAGAGTCTTCTCCAACACCACAGTTCAAAAGCATCAGATGAATGGATAAGAAAGCTATGGTACATATACACAATGGAGTATTACTCAGCCATTAAAAAGAATGCATTTGAATCAGATCTAATGAGGTGGATGAAACTGGAGCCTATTATACAGAGTGAAGTAAGCCAGAAGGAAAAACATCAATACAGTATACTAACGCATATATATGAAATTTAGAAAGATGGTAACAATAACCCAGTGTACAAGACAGCAAAAGAGACACTGATGTATAGAACAGTCTTATGGACTCTGTGGGAGAGGGAGAGGGTGGGAAGATTTGGGAGAATGACATTGAAACATGTAAAATATCATGTAAGAAACGAGTTGCCAGTCCAGGTTCGATGCACGATACTGGATGCTTGGGGCTAGTGCACTGGGACGACCCAGAGGGATGGTATGGGGAGGGAGGAGGGAGGAGGGTTCGGGATGGGGAACACATGTATACCTGTGGCGGATTCATTTTGATATTTGGCAAAACTAATACAATTATGTAAAGTTTAAAAATAAAATTAAATTAAAAAAAAAACAAAACCAAAAGCATCAGTTCTTCGGCACTCAGCCTTCTTCACAATCCAACTCTCACATCCATACGTGACCACAGGAAAAACCATAGCCTTGACCAGACGGACCTATGTTGGCAAAGTAATGTCTCTGCTTTTGAATATGATATCTAGGTTGGTCATAACTTTCCTTCCAAGGAGTGAGCGTCTTTTAATTTCATGGCTGCAGTCACCATCTTCAGTGATTTTGGAGCCCCCCAAAATAAAGTCTGACACTGTTCGCACTGTTTTGCCATCTATTTCCCATGAAGTGATGGGACCGGACGCCATGATCTTCGTTTTCTGAATGTTCAGCTTTAAGCCACTTTTTCACTCTCCTCTTTCACTTTCATCAGGAGGCTGTTTAGCTCCTCTTCACTTTCTGCCATAAGGGTGGTATCATCTGCACATCTGAGGTTATTGATATTTCTTCCTGCAATCTTGATTCCAGCTTGTGCTTCCTCCAGCCCAGCATTTCTCATGATGTACTCTGCCTATAAGTTAAATAAGCAGGATGACAATATACAGCCTTGATGTACTCCTTTTCCTATTTGGAACCAGTCTTTTGTTCCATGTCCAGTTCTAACTGTTGCTTCCTGACCTGCATACAGATTTCTCAAGATTCCTAGGATGGCACTAATTTCTTTTTGCCAGTGAAATACTTATAGTCTTGATAAATGTGGGAACTTGGTCCTTCCTAGAACATAATCATCTGGTGGGTCTTCCAGCCATGGATACATAATGTACTCATTTCATGTTAACCTACTTGAGCCTTTTACTGCCTTTCTCTAGCGTCTGCCAAAACAGTTCTGGCATTTCAGCTTCACTTGGAATGAGCCATCACTATTCCATGCTTTGAGGAGTCTTACTAAAGTACTGTTTAAGATATGTTTATTGAAAATAGCAAATAAATAGGTTTTCCTTCGTAAGTCAATTTTAAAATAATTTTTCTTTTAAAAGATAAAGTGTAATCACATTTTTTGGATATGATTGATATGGTTGGTGCCAACTCTAATTTTATAATTAATGTGTTAATTACATTAAATTTACTATATTTCTTTTTCTATTTGATGTATCTTTTATTATTGTCTAAAATTTGTTTGGAAGTTGGCAATTTTGGTTCTCATGTATAGTTTTATATCTCTTTCACTGTCCTCAATTCCCTTTTTTTCTTACTTGATATTTTGCTATATGCTGTGTCAGTTTTAAATGGTAATCTTTGATGCCACTTATTTCCTCCACTTTTCCTTCTTCCCGTTCCTCCTATTTTTGACTTGTGGTCTTTCTACTTACAGAATATTGACTTTAGATACCATCCTTTTCCTCTCATGTCTTTGTCTTTATTTAATCTTATATCTAAAATTATATTAAATTCTCAGCATCAATTTATTTCCTAAAATTTCCCCAATTACCTTTTGGATAAATGAAGTCTACTCTGTAGTAAATTCTTCAGAAATATGACATTTTGCAATTAAAAGCTGGCTTTTGAAATAGTCTTACTAGTTGAGAAACAAACAGTTTCTCATTTGGATAGATATAAAATCCTTGTCTTGTGATTTATCTTCCAAGGCTATTGAAAATTATGTTCCATATTGCTTTTATGAAGTGACATGATAGCCTACTTCTCTTGCACTTATAAGTAATTAGATCTTTTTTTGTCTGGTGGCCCTGAGAATTATTTTGTTTGACCTAAATGGCTGCAAATTGATCCTTTCAGGTCAGTATTGACAGGTACATGGTGGAACATTTCAATTTAAAGATTTATATTTTCTCTTATTTCTGTAACATCTGCTCAAATTATGTTTTTTCTTTTTTAAATCTTCTTTTGCTGTTGTACACTTTTTAAGAAACTATAATTATATGTATATCGGACACTTTTTGCTTGTCTTCCATTTTAACAACTTTCTCTGTGATCCTCATTATTTCTTTTTCTTATTTTCATTTTCTTGTGTGTGTTGCTTTTCTTTAATCCACTATTAAGTTTTAACTCAGATTTATTATTCTTGTCAATTTGTAATTTATTCTTTATTTCTCAGATAAGTTTGTCTTTTTCTGTTTATTTTCTGAGTTTAACAAATTTCATTACTTTTTTTGCTTTTTGTATGGATCATTTTTGTCCTTAGTTTTTGAATTTCTGATTCTAGTTCTATCTTTCTTTTAAAATAAATATATCTCTCCAAATGTTTAAGGCTATTTAATTCAGTTTGGAGTCCCATTTTACAATGTTGTTCTTCAGAGTTGTTTTGTAGAGCAGAATATTCATTAAATGATACATTCTAATTTGAATTTTTTTCTTACATTAGATTATGAAAGTTAGGAGTAGCGTGTCCATACATCTTACTTATACTTCTGGATATAGATAAGGGCTTATTTAATTTTTTAAATTTTACATTTATCTAATTATATTGGAAATTATGATTTACTGAGTAGATGAAGTAGAACATCTTCAGTCAGAATTCCTCTCTTAATCAGAATTGGAATTTTTCTCCAAAGGAGAAAGGTTTCAAATCAGTTACCCACTTTTCACCTTAAGGAACTAGGAAAAAGAGAGCAAAGTAGGCCTAAATATAGCAGAAGGAAGAACATGATAAAAGATTAGAATGGAGATAAATAATATACATAATAAAAATACAATAGAGATTTCCATATAGAACAGTCTTTTGGACTCTGTGGGAGAGGGAGAGGGTGGGATGATTTGGGAGAATGGCATTGAGACATGTATAATATCATATATGAATGATATAAGTCGCCAGTCCAGGTTCAATGCACGATACTGGATGCTTGGGGCTGGTGCACTGGGACGACCCAGAGGGATGTACGGGGAGGGAGGAGGGAGGAGGGTTCAATGTGGGGAACACGTGTATACCTGTGGTGGGTTCATGTTGATATATGGCAAAACCAATACAATATTGTAAAGTTAAAAAATAAAAGAAAAGAAAAAAATAAATAACTTTTTAATAGTTTAAAAATATCAAAATGATTCAGAACAAGATATAAATTATACTTATTCACAATTAAAGGAGCTCTTCACTGTTAAAAAATAAATAAAAAAATAAAAATACAATAGAGAAAATCAATACAACCAATAGTTCATTATTCTTTTAAAAGATCAACAAAATTGGCAAACCTTTAGCTAAAGTGACAAAGAAGGAAGATTCAAATAACTAAAGTTAGAAATGTTCATTCCATTGTTTGACTCATCCTTCATTTAGAGATAAGAATATGACCAATTGTGCAACGTTCCTATGAACAAATTATTGTTACTAAAACAAAACAGACAAAACAATTCACACTAGCCAGAGGAGCAAGATTTTAATGAAGACTCAGGACATTTAACAAGGACACCAGAAATGTCATGCCTTATTAGTAGTGTTACTAATTACTGTGAAGAAGGCTGAGCACCGAAGAACTGATGCTTTTGAACTGTGGTGTTGGAGAAGACTTGAGAGTCTCTTGGACTGCAAAGAGATCCAACCAGTCCATTCTGAAGGAGATCAGCCCTGGGATTTCTTTGGAAGGAATGATGCTAAAGCTGAAACTCCAGTACTTTGGACACCTCATGCGAAGAGTTGTCTCATTGGAAAAGACTCTGATGATGGGAGGGATTGGGGGCAAGAGGAGAAGGGGACAACAAAGGATGAGATGGCTGGATGGCATCACCGACTCGATGGACGTGAGTCTGAGTGAACTCCGAGAGTTGGTGATGGACAGGTGTGCTGCGATTCATGGGGTCGCAAAGAGTCCGACACGACTGAGTGACTGATCTGATCTGATCTGATCTGATTAGTAGTGTTAAACAAGTCATTGAGTGAGGTCTGCTATAGATCTTATCTACCAAGGCTTAAAAAACAAGATGTGAAAATATTAAGCTGATATACAAGTAATTTGTTTACCAAAACAAAATCTGATAAAATATAAAAGCACACAACAAGATGCAGAAAGCTCAATGTTGTAATATTCACAATATTCAACATCCAATAAAAAAAATTGAGATATGTGCAACAAGTAGAAAATTGTGACCCATAATCAGGAAAAAACTTGAACAATGGAAACAAACCCAGAAATGACAGACATGATGGAACTAGCAGACAAAGACGTTAAAACAGGTATTATGAATATGCACAAAGATTTAGAAAATTGGAAGATAATATATATTTTATCCTATTATGTGTGTTGTCTTTTCACTTTCTTGATAGTATCCCTTGATACATAATACTTTTCTTGTTTTATTGTTGTTTTTAATTCTGTTAAGAATCCATTACCAAATCCACAGTTGTGAAGAGTTTATCCTATACTTTATTCTAAGAATTTTCTGGCTTTAGCTCTTATATTTAGGTCATTGATTATTTTCAGTTCATGTTTATATATGATGTGAAATATGGACCAAACTTTATTTTGCTGATTTTGAGAATCCAGTTGTCACAGAGACATCTTTTAAAGGGTCTATTCTTTTCCTATTGAATGGACTTGGAACCCTGATAAAAAGTTAACTGGGTCCAGATTTATTTCTGAATTCTCAATTTTATTCTGTTGGTGTATGTGCCTATCATGAAAGTGAAAGTCACTCAGTCTGTCCGACTCTTTGTGACCCCATGGACTATACAGGCCATGAAATTCTCTAGGCCAAAATACTGGAGTGGGTAGCCTTTCCTTTCTCCAGGGGCTCTTCCCAACCCAGGGATCAGGGATCGAACCCAGGTCTCCCACACTGCTGGTGGATTCTTTACATGCTGAGCAACAAGGGAAACCCAAGAATACTGGAGTGGGTAGCCTATCCCTTCTCCAGAGGATCTTCCTGACCCAGGAATCGAACCAGGGTCTTCTGCATTCCAGGAAGATTCTTTACCAACTGAGTTATCAGGGAGGACCATGTACCTATCATAACCACACTGTTTTTTTTTTTTTTCCAACTACAATTTTATTTTATTTTTAAACTTTACAAAATTGTATTAGTTTTGCCAAATACCAAAATGAATCCACCACAGGTATGCATGTGTTCCCCATCTTGAACCCTCCTCACTCCACCCTCCCCATACCATCCCTCTGGGTCGTCCCAGTGCACCAGCCCCAATCATCCAGTATCGTGCATTGAACCTGGACTGGCATCTCGTTTCATACATGATATTTTACATATTTCAATGCCATTCTCCCAAATCTTCCTACCCTCTCCCGCACAGAGACCATAAGACTGTTCTATACATCAGTGTCTCTTTTGCTATCTCACACACAGGGTTGTCGTTACCATCTTTCTAAATTCCATATATATGCGTTAGTATACTGTATTGGTGTTTTTCTCTCTGGCTTACTTCACTCTGTATAATAGGCTCCAGTTTCATCCACCTCATTAGAACTGATTCAAATGTATTCTTTTTAATGGCCGAGTAATACTCCATTGTGTATATGTACCACAGCTTTCTTATCCATTCATCTGCTGATGGACATCTAGGTTGCTTCCATGTCCTGGCTATTATAAACAGTGCTGCGATGAACATTGGGGTACACGTGTCTCTTTCCCTTCTGGTTTCCTCAGTGTGTATGCCCAGGAGTGGGATTGCTGGATCATAAGGCAGTTCTAGTTCCAGTTTTTTAAGGAATCTCCACACTGTTCTCCATAGTGGCTGTACTAGTTTGCATTCCCACCAACAGTGTAAGAGGGTTCCCTTTTCTCCACACCCTCTCCAGCATTTATTGGTTGTAGACTTTTGGATGGCAGCCATTCTGACTGGCGTGAAATGGTACCTCATAGTGGTTTTGATTTGCATTTCTCTGATAATGAGTGATGTTGAGCATCTTTTCATGTGTTTGTTAGCCATCTGTATGTCTTCTTTGGAGAAATGTCTATTTAGATCTTTGGCCCATTTTTTGATTGGGTCATTTATTTTTCTGGAGTTGAGCTGTAGGAGTTGCTTGTATATTTTTGAGATTAGTTGTTTGTCTGTTGCTTCATTTGCTATTATTTTCTCCCATTCTGAAGGCTGTATTTTCACCTTGCTAATAGTTTCCTTTGATGTGCAGAAGCTTTTAAGGTTAATTAGGTCCCATTTGTTTATTTTTGTTTTTATTTCCAATATTCTGGGAGGTGGGTCATAGAGGATCCTGCTGTGATGTATGTCAGAGAGCGTTTTGCCAATGTTCTCTTCTAGGAGTTTTATAGTTTCTGGTCTTACGTTGAGATCTTTAATCCATATTGAGTTTATTTTTGTGTATGGTGTTAGAAAGTGATCTAGTTTCATTCTTTTACAAGTGGTTGACCAGATTTCCCAGCACCACTTGTTAAAGAGATTGTCTTTAATCCATTGTATATTCTTGCCTCCTTTGTCAAAGATAAGGTGTCCATATGTGCGTGGATTTATCTCTGGGCTTTCTATTTTGTTCCATTGATCTATACTTCTGTCTTTGTGCCAGTACCATACTGTCTTGATGACTGTGGCTTTGTAGTAGAGCCTGAAATCAGGTAGGTTGATTCCTCCAGTTCCATTCTTCTTTCTCAAGATCGCTTTGGCTATTCGAGGTTTTTTGTATTTCCATACAAACTGTGAAATTATTTGTTCTAGCTCTGTGAAGAATACTGTTGGTAGCTTGATAAGGATTGCATTGAATCTATAAATTGCTTTGGGTAGTATACTCATTTTCACTATATTGATTCTTCCAATCCATGAACATGGTATATTTCTCCATCTGTTAGTGTCCTCTTTGATTTCTTTCACCAGTGTTTTATAGTTTTCTATAGGTCTTTAGTTTCTTTAGGTAGATATATTCCTAAGTATTTTATTCTTTTCGTTGCAATGGTGAATGGAATTGTTTCCTTAATTTCTCTTTCTGTTTTCTCATTATTAGTGTATAGGAATGCAAGGGATTTCTGTGTGTTGATTTTATATCCTGCAACTTTACTATAATCATTGATTAGTTCTAGTAATTTTCTGGTGGAGTCTTTAGGTTTTTCTATGTAGAGGATCATGTCATCTGCAAATAGTGAGAGTTTTACTTCTTCATTTCCAATTTGGATTCCTTTTATTTCTTTTTCTGCTCTGATTGCTGTGGCCAAAACTTCCAAAACTATGTTGAATAGTAATGGTGAAAGTGGGCACCCTTGTCTTGTTCCTGACTTTAGAGGAAATGCTTTCAGTTTTTCACCATTGAGGATAATGTTTGCTGTGGGTTTGTCATATATAGCTTTTATTATGTTGAGGTATGTTCCTTCTATTCCTGCTTTCTGGAGAGTTTTTATCATAAAAGGATGTTGAATTTTGTCAAAGGCTTTCTCTGCATCTATTGAGATAATCATATGGTTTTTGTTTTTCAATTTGTTAATGTGGTGTATTACATTGATTGATTTGCGGATATTGAAGAATCCTTGCATCCCTGGGATAAAGCCCACTTGGTCATGGTGTATGATCTTTTTAATGTTTTGTTGGATTCTGATTGCTAGAATTTTGTTTAGGATTTTTGCATCTATATTCATCAGTGATATTGGCCTGTAGTTTTCTTTTTTTGTGGGATCTTTGTCAGGTTTTGGTATTAGGGTGATGGTGGCCTCATAGAATGAGTTTGGAAGTTTACCTTCCTCTGCAATTTTCTGGAAGAGTTTGAGCAGGATAGGTGTTAGCTCTTCTCTAAATTTTTGGTAGAATTCAGCTGTGAAGCCATCTGGACCTGGGCTTTTGTTTGCTGGAAGATTTTTGATTACAGTTTCAATTTCCATGCTTGTGATGGGTCTGTTAAGGTTTTCTATTTCTTCCTGGTCGAGTTTTGGAAAGTTGTACTTTTCTAAGAATTTGTCCATTTCTTCCTCGTTGTCCATTTTATTGGCATATAATTGTTGATAATAGTCTCTTATGATCCTTTGTATTTCTGTGTTGTCTGTTGTGATCTCTCCATTTTCGTTTCTAATTTTATTGATTTGATTTTTCTCCCTTTGTTTCTTGATGAGTCTGGCTAATGGTTTATCAATTTTATTTATCCTTTCAAAGAACCAGCTTTTGGCTTTGTTGATTTTTGCTATGGTCTCTTTTGTTTCTTTTGCATTTATTTCCGCTCTAATTTTTAAGATTTCTTTCCTTCTACTAACCCTGGGGTTCTTCATTTCTTCCTTTTCTAGTTGCTTTAGGTGTAGAGTTAGGTTATTTATTTGACTTTTTTCTTGTTTCTTGAGGTGTGCCTGTATGGCTATGAACTTTCCCCTTAGGACTGCTTTTACTGTGTCCCATAGGTTTTGGGTTGTTGTGTTTTCATTTTCATTCGTTTCTATGCAAATTTTGATTTCTTTTTTGATTTCTTCTGTGATTTGGTGGTTATTCAGCAGGGTGTTGTTCATCCTCCATATGTTGGAATTTTTAATAGTTTTTCTCCTGTAATTGAGATCTAATCTTACTGCATTGTGGTCAGAAAAGATGCTTGGAATGATTTCTATTTTTTTGAATTTACCAAGGCTAGCTTTATGGCCCAGGATGTGATCTATCCTGGAGAAGGTTCCATGTGCGCTTGAGAAAAAGGTGAAATTCATTGTTTTGGGATGAAATGTCCTATAGATATCAATTAGGTCTAACTGGTCTATTGTATCATTTAAAGTTTGTGTTTCCTTGTTAATTTTCTGTTTAGTTGATCTATCCATAGGTGTGAGTGGGGTATTAAAGTCTCCCACTATTATTGTGTTATTGTTAATTTCTCCTTTCATACTTGTTAGCATTTGTCTTACATACTGCGGTGCTCCCGTGTTGGGTGCATATATATTTATAATTGTTATATCTTCTTCTTGGATTGATCCTTTGATCATTATGTAGTGACCTTCTTTGTCTCTTTTCACAGCCTTTGTTTTAAAGTCTATTTTATCTGATATGAGTATTGCTACTCCTGCTTTCTTTTGGTCCCTATTTGCATGGAAAATCTTTTTCCAGCCCTTCACTTTCAGTCTGTATGTGTCCCCTGTTTTGAGGTGGGTCTCCTGTAGACAACATATGTAGGGGTCTTGTTTTTGTATCCATTCAGCCAGTCTTTGTCTTTTGGTTGGGGCATTCAACCCATTTACGTTTAAGGTAATTACTGATAAGTATGATCCCGTTGCCATTTACTTTATTGTTTGTTGTTCGAATTTATACACCATTTTTGTGTTTCCTGTCTAGAGAATATCCTTTAGTATTTGTTGGAGAGCTGGTTTGGTGGTGCAGAATTCTCTCAGCTTTTGCTTGTCTGAGAAGCTTTTGATTTCTCCTTCATACTTGAATGAAATCCTTGCTGGGTACAATAATCTGGGCTGTAGGTTATTTTCTTTCATCATTTTAAGTATGTCTTGCCATTCCCTCCTGGCTTGAAGAGTTTCTATTGAAAGATCAGCTGTTATCCTTATGGGAATTCCCTTGTGTGTTATTTGTTGTTTTTCCCTTGCTGCTTTTAATATTTGTTCTTTGTATTTGATCTTTGTTAATTTGATTAATATGTGTCTTGGGGTGTTTCGCCTTGGGTTTATCCTGTTTGGGATTCTCTGGGTTTCTTGGACTTGGGTGATTATTTCCTTCCCCAGTTTAGGGAAGTTGTCAACTATTATCTCCTCAAGTATTTTCTCATGGTCTTTCTTTTTGTCTTCTTCTTCTGGAACCCCTATGATTCGAATGTTGTAGCGTTTGATATTGTCCTGGAGGTCTCTGAGATTGTCCTCATTTCTTTTAATTCGTTTTTCTTTTATCCTCTCTGATTCATTTATTTCTACCATTCTATCTTCTAATTCACTAATCCTATCTTCTGCCTCTGTTATTCTACTATTTGTTGCCTCCAGAGTGTTTTTAATTTCATTTATTGCATTATTCATTATATATTGACTCTTTTTTATTTCTTCTAGGTCCTTGTTAAACCTTTCTTGCATCTTCTCAATCCTTGTCTCCAAGCTATTTATCTGTGATTCCATTTTAATTTCAAGATTTTGGATCAATTTCACTATCATTATTCGGAATTCTTTATCAGGTAGATTCCCTATCTCTTCCTCTTTTGTTTGGTTTGGTGGGCATTTATCCTGTTCCTTTATCTGCTGGCTATTCCTCTGTCTCTTCATCTTGTTTAAATTGCTGAGTTTGGGATGTCCTTTCTGTATTCTGGCAGTTTGTGGAGTTCTCTTTATTGTGGCTTTTCCTCGCTGTGTGTGGGTTTGTACAGGTGGCTTGTCAAGGTTTCCTGGTTAGGGAAGCTTGTGTCGGTGTTCTGATGGGTGGAGCTGTATTTCTTCTCTTTGTTCAGTCGCGCTGTGGGGAGGGAGGGAGGGATGCTGCAAACAAATAACACTGGCGTGCGCTCTCAGTGCCTCAGCCACACTGGGTCTGCCCCCGCTCACGGCGCGTGTAGCCTCCCTGCCCACACTGCTCGGGCTCTAGGTTGTTCCGCCGGGAACAATCCGAGGCTGGCCCTGGGTTGCATGTACCTCCCAGGTCCAAGCCGCTCAGGTTCAGGCTCTTGGGTAGTCCTCAGAGGCGCAGACTCAGTTGGGCCTGAGTTTTGTGCTCTTCCCAGGTCCGAGCAGCTCAAGTGATGAGGTGTTTGGCGAGTGCCAATGCTGCGACTTATCACCTCCCCGCCACTCGGTTATCTGGGTGTAAAACCGGCGCACCTTCTCAGGTAGATGTTAACTGTCCAGACCCCCAAAAAAGTTTTAGTTAACAAAGAAGCCTGCTTACAGTTTTATAGATAATGTCTCTCTGGGGCTGCGATTGCCCCCTTCCAGCTCTGGCTGCCTGTCACCGGAGGGGGAAGGTCTGCAGCCGGCTATCTCTGTTCAATTCTTTGTTCTGTGCGCGGGCCTGGCAGTCTTAGGTTAGGGCTGACTTTTCGCGTGGTAGATATCCCACAGTCTGGTTTGCTAGCCCAAATTATTTCGCTCAGATAGTGCTCAGGGTATTCAGGCCAGATTCTTACTCTAAGCGATGCAGCCCGCGCTGCGCCTCCCTGCCCAGCCCCCGCTTGCTAATGGCGCGTGCAGGCGTCTGCGCTGCTTCTCCGCTGGGGGAGTTACCGTAGGACTTGCAATCTTCGAGTTTTAATTGTTTATTTATTTTTTCTTCCTGTTATGTTGCCCTCTGTGCTTCCAAAGCTCGGCACAGATTCGGCAGTGAGAAGATTTCCTGGTGTTTGGAAACTTTTCTCTTTTTAAGACTCCCTTCCCGGGACGGAACTCCGTCCCTCCCTCTTTTGTCTCTTTTTTTGTCTTTTATATTTTTTCCTACCTCCTTTCGAAGAGTTGGATTGCTTTTCTGGGTGCCTGATGTCCTCTGCCGGCATTCAGAAGTTGTTTTGTGGAATTTACTCGACGTTTAAATGCTCTTTTGATGAATTTGTGGGGGAGAAAGTGTTCTCCCCGTTCTACTCCTCCACCATCTTGGCTCCTCCCTCCCTCTCATTATTAGTGTATAGGAATGCAAGGGATTTCTGTGTGTTGATTTTATATCCTGCAACTTTACTATAGTCATTGATTAGTTCTAGTAATTTTCTGGTGGAGTCTTTAGGGTTTTCTATGTAGAGGATCATGTCATCTGCAAATAGTGAGAGTTTTACTTCTTCTTTTCCAATTTGGATTCCTTTTATTTCTTTTTCTGCTCTGATTGCTGTGACCAAAACTTCCAAAACTATGTTGAATAGTAATGGTGAAAATGGGCACCCTTGTCTTGTTCCTGACTTTTGAGGAAATGCTTTCAATTTTTCGCCATTGAGGATAATGTTTGTTGTGGGTTTGTCATATATAGCTTTTATTATGTTGAGGTATGTTCCTTCTATTCCTGCTTTCTGGAGAGTTTTTATTATAAATGGATGTTGAACCACACTGTTTTGATCACTCTCAGTGCACTTCAATCACTCAGTCGTGTCCGACTCTGCGACCGCATGGACTGCGGCATGTCAGGTTTCCCTGTCCATCACCAACTCCTGGAGCTTACTAAAACTCATGTCCACCGAGTCAGTGATGCCATCCAACCATCTCATCTTTCTAGTGATGCCATCCAACCATCTCATCTTCTGTCTTCCCCTTCTCCTCCTGCCATCAATCTTTCCCAGCATCAGGGTCTTTTTTCAGTTCTTCACTGACTCAGATTGCCAAAGTATTGGCGTTTCAGCATCAGCATCAATCCTTTCAATGAATATTCAGAGCTGATTTCCTTTAGGATGGACTTGTTGGATCTCCTTGCAGTCCAAGGGACTCTCAAGAGTCTTCTCCAACACCACAGTTCAAAAGCATCAATTTGGCTATTCTGGACTCTTTGCAGTTCTGTACGAATTTGAAGACTGCTTTCTTATTTCTTTACAAAAGAACTTTGAAATTTTGATCAAGATTGCATGGGAATCTACAGATCTCTAGAGATTTTTTTAGCTTATCGCTCTTTAGCTGTTGCTCCATCTTCAGATTTAAAGATTCAGAATAAACTCTATGGATATTACTGTCCTTTTTAAGATGTTTGTCCTATATATTTATCTATTTTCCAGTAACCTATTATCAGCTGGTTCCACCTCCCTGAACTTGACATCTGTTTTTTTTTTTTTTTTTTTTTAAACTCAGTGTGATTGCCAGTGTATGTTTTGTTTTACATCCTACACTGTGGTCAGAAAGTACCTCCTGGAAGAAAGATGGAGCCATCATTGTAGGGCTCTCCTTATTTGTTTCACTTGTCTCGGGGATCACAGCCTTATATTAGCTGTGGTCTAATGTTAAAAACAAAACAAAACAAAAAACAGATGCTTTGTACATCTGTACAATTTTCTATTTATTTTTTATGACCATAGGGTAAATCTGATTACTTCATTAAGGCTACAAATGTGTTTATTTTTAAAATGTTACTATAAAATTATGCTGTTTTGCTTTCTAATTTGTGGTTTATTCTGACTTTTATAATAGAAATGGCCTGAAGATTCCTGAGGGTGTAGATTACTTTTTATTCATCATTTTATTCCCAATGCCTAGCATAGGAATTGACACATACTATATTCCCAATGAATATTTGTTGAATTGTTTTGTCTGCCACATGTATGCAATATTTTATTGTCTTTAATAGTATTATTGTTTTGTGCTTGTCTGTTTGAACTCAATTTTGGTGGTCTATGGGTTTAATCTGATGTGTAAAAGAGAGGTTTTTTTTTTAAACAAAAAACATGTGTGTTAATGCTGATTTTTTCCCAAATTTGAAGCAACTTGGGAAAGTCATTAATCATCTAGTTTTTTTTTTTTTTATGTTTATGGAAAGAGAGAATCCCTGACCTTCTTACCATGAAAGATCCAAAGGACCTTTAGGAACACAGGACCAAAATAGATGATGCATATGGCTTACCTTTGAGAGTAAAGTGTGGAAAATTATAATTGCATTGAAATATGAATATTATACATTGGTTTTTGCTATTCTCCACATCATTCTATTCCAGAATTTCTCTGTGAGATCCTTATACATATAAAAGAGTGTTAGTTTCAAATGAAGTGCTTAATAAGTGTTGAATTAATTTGAATGGACACACAGACCTGAAGGAGATTCAGATGGTGTTTACTGTCTTTTATGTTATTAGGGATAATAATGCTTGCATAATACTTACAATAATACTTATATACCTTTTCAGAGCTATAGGGAGTGATACTAGAAACCTAAATATCTACCAAGATTCGGTTTCTGAAACAATCTTAACAGCAGCAAATACTAAAAGAATCTGGAATGCATTAGTATTTTTGCTTTGTTTGTTTTATTTTATTATAAAAAGTTAGTAACGACACTGAATAATTGGCCATACTATCCCCATCTCTAAATGAAGGATGAGTCCAGTGAAAGTGAACATTGTGACAGTAGACGATACTTTGCATTTAAATTTTGTAGCCAAATCAGAGGAACTTAGGGTATCGAAAGTGAAGAGCAATTAAATCTAATGTGGGAGGTGTATGCTTCAGAGACAAACCTGGAATGGCAAAGACCTTCAAAGTGACTGCTCAGAAATGTCTGATGGAGGATAATTGTTTCTTATTTTACCCAAAAGGGTATTTCCACATTGCTGACTTGACACTTTTCTTTGTTGGAACATTTCAGTGACTCTTACTTTTTGAACTTTGCACAGTTATCTGGAAACCTGGTTCCTTTTGACTTTTATCAACCTTCCAGCTGGTACTTTGAGGACATTTATAAAATGCCTGCTGTTGCAGAAATTACTTTAAAATCATAGGGGGTCAACAATAGGAAGAGACTTAGAGAAGAAGTAGTCTTGCTTGCTCCTTTTCAGTTAAGGAAACTGATACCTAGAAAAGGTTACTGACTTTCACAATGTCTTAGAGGTATTTAGTGGCTTAGGGAAGCCTAGTGTTTTCACTATATTTCACTATCCTTTATGTAATGTAGAATGACATTGAGTCAGCTATGCAAACACAAAGATTACTTTTTTATTTCCTTCTTTCCCTCTTTTCTTTTTTCCCTCTGTTCCTTTCTTCTCCCTTTTTTTTCTTCCCTCTGATATATATATGAATATATACATATCATATTTATGAATATATATATCCATATATATGAATATAATGTAATATAATATATAATATTATTTTATATAATATAAACCCATTATTGAATTTTTGTGGTGTCATTATAAGCAGCAGTGCTTTTGGAATGGGAAAAGTAGAAACTGTCATGCAATTTATTGTCTGGTTTTTATTTTTTGCATGGAGTGAGCTTGTGAAACAAAAATGCATAATGGATGTATAAAGGACCAGTTTACTTGAAAACTGAAGTGCCCTTTTCTATTTTCAAATTCACTTTACTTTGATATAAAACGAAATCCATTTGGTGTAGAAAATTAAAGTACCTGCATTTTTCCTCAGCATAGAGAAATATTTTATTTGCCTCTAACCCTTTCCATTTTTCATGACAGTCACTGCATTTTCTTCTCTAAAACACGAACAAGTCAACATAAGCATGGCTGGCAGGCTAAAATGATTCGGGGATAATTTGTGTTTGCCAGACCAAACAAAATCAATCACCATTGTTTAGAGACCCAAAACATTAAATGGTTATGAGAGGGTATTTCTGAACTTTTACAAAATATGTTTTTCAAACACAGATAAGAGAATAGACCTTCAAATACCTTCTGGTATGGTTTCTAATTGTCAAATTTGCACCAGAAATGATGAAATATACATATGATGACTCAATTTCATTGGATAAATCCAAACTAAAGGCAGCTGTTGGTCATTTCAGTTATAGGTTCCCAATGGGAAAGAATGCATAATTAATGTTTCATGTTAAGCTTGAAGTAACCATTCCAGAACAACATGACTTGGAGGCTTATAACGATGGATGAAAGATGACTTCACAACGGAATGGGAATCAGAAGAGAAATGATGGAAAAAAGTATACAGTGTATCTCTAGCTACTTGTTTCTGAGTATAATCAGTGGTGATTATTTCAGGGGTGAGATTTTGGTTTGTTTGCTTCTGTTTCAGTTAATTTTGGATTGTTTTCTCATTGATCTCTGTTGTGTACTCTGTTAGGGAGCATGTGGATCTATTTATCTGCTTTAAGAGGCTCTAGGAATACATTTTCCCTCAAAGTGGGTGTCAGGTTGCTAAGAACTGCTACAGAAAATTTGATCATAGTTTTGAGGTAGTAGAGGTCAACTGATTTGAGCATTTAAGTATTAAAATAGATTTTTTTTTTAGCTTGCAGGATAAACTGAGTTGCTTTTGACACTTTCGGAAAAGTGGATAGATTTTTTTTTCTTCATTCAGCCATTCACAGATCAAACCATTACCTCCTCTTTCTCAATTACTTTTGATCTTACAAAATGTGATTTTATATATTTCATGGTTGGGGAGATCTTGAAAGCAAAACAAAGCAAAGCAAAACAAAATTCTCTTAGTTGTTTAGTTGCTAAGCAGATGCTGAAACGGTTATTTTTGTTCTAGTGAGTTATTGAGTAAGTTCTCTCAAGTGGGAAACCTATAAGCGAGGGATGGGGTAGAGCAGGAGAAGATGGACATCACTGGGCTTCTCCTAAAGTCATGCTTCAGTTTGTTTCCACAAGAAGTTCCAAGTAGGAATCACGCCACAAATTCTTTTATTCAATATCTTGAGGAAAGAGAGCTGGATTTTATGTCCTTATATCACTCAGATGTTGGCTGTAGACAACTATCCCTCAGGCTCTCAGAGAGTGTGTAATCTCCCAGGCATCTCTGTTTGACATGGAACCTGTCATTGGTGAAGGAGTTTCTCTAGGAAGGTTGCATTTGGATTGGTTAGCAGATGGCACTCATCATAATTAGAGAGTATGTTCACCAGCCCAGTGAAGAGGCTCTGGGCAGGACCCAGGCAGTGTCTCTTAAAGAGGAAACAATTGATTGATACCTTAACACTATATCATTCTTTTTTATAACAATGTGATTTTTAAAAAATCATGGTATTCCTTTGAATAAATGTATTATATGCATATTTATACACATAATAAATGTATTGTTGTTTAGTTGCTAAGTCGTGTCCAACTCTTTGCGACCCCATGGACTGCAATGCACATATTTTTTTTATTGATAGGGCCAAAATTGATAAATATTGGGTGATTTCCAATATTTTGTTTATTTATTTATGGCTCTACTGGGCCTTCATTCCAGTGCATGGGTTTCTCATTGCAGTGGTTTCTCTTGTTATGGAGCACAGGCTCTAGGTGCCCAGGCTTTAGTTGCTCCATGGCATGTGGAATCCTCCTGGACCAGGGATCAAATCTGTGTCTCCTGCACTGGCCAGCAGATTCTTAACCACTGAACCACAAGAAAGTCTCCAGTTTCCAATATTTTTGAATTATTAACCCAAAATGTTATTATGAATACATTTGTCATATTTCCATGTGTACACATGAATAGACCACAGTCATAGACACTGAGTTAATGAATCAAAAAGTATGTTGGTTAATAATTTACATTGATTTTCCCAAATTTCTCTTTAAAGGTATTTTATCAATTTACATGAGCAATGTAGAAGAGAAATTCTCTATGACCTCGTTGAAGGATATCATCAAACTTTTGCAATATTTACTAATCATATGAAAAACATCCAGAGTATTTTGCAAAGATAGTTCTCTCTGTCTGGAGCTCTTTTCCACACACCAAGACTTGCTTAATCAATTTGTTATCCTTGCAGTCTCAGAGATTCTTTAAATCTCTAAATCAGATGATCCCCCATTAAAACACATAGGGCATAATGTATTTTCTTTATTATGTGTCACAAATGTTTATATTTATGTTCAGTTCAGTCACTCAGTCATGTCCAACTTTTTCCCACTCCATGGACTGCAGCACATGGGGCTTCCCCATCCGTCACCAACTCCTGGAGCTTACTCAAACTCATATCCATTGAGTCAGTGATACCATTCAACCATCTCATCCTCTGTCGTCCCATTCTCCTCCTGCCTTCAATCTTTCCCAGCATCAGGGTCCTTTCTAGTGAGTCAGTTCTTTGCATCAGGTGGCCAAAGTACTAGAGTTTCAGCTTCAGCATCAGTTCTTTAGGATTGACTCGTTGGATCTCCTTGCAGTCCAAGGGACTCTCAAGAGTCTTCTCCAACACCACAGTTCAAAAGCATCAATTCTTCAGCACTCAGCTTTCTTTATAGTTCAACTCTCACATCCATACATGACTACTGGAAAAATCATAGCTTTGACTAGATGGACCTTTGTTGGCAAAATAATGTCTCTGCCTTTGAATATGCTGTCTAGGTTGATCATACCTTTTCTTCCAAGGAATAAGCATCTTTTAATTTAATGTCTGCAGTCACCATCTGAAGTGATTTTGCTGCTGCTGTTGCTAAGTCACTTCAATCGTGTCCGACTCTGTGCAACCCCATAAACGGCCTCCTACCAGGCTCCTCTATCCCTGGGATTCTGCAGGCAAGAACACTGGAGTGGGTTGCCATTTAGACCCCCCAAAATAAAGTCTCTCACTGTTTCCATTGTTTCCCCATCTATTTGCAATGAAGTGATGGGACCGGATGCCAAGATCTTCATTTTCTGTATGTTGAGCTTTAAGCCAGCTTTTTCACTCTCCTCCTTCACCTTCATCAAGAAGCTATTTAGTTCCTATTCACTTTCTGCCATAAGGGTAGAAAATGTTTATATTTACGTTCAGTTCAGTCACTCAGTCATGTCCAACTTTTATCTGCATATATCTGATATATGCAGATATCATCTGCATATCTGAGGTTATTGATATTTCTCCCAGCAATCTTGATTCCAGCTTGTACTTCATCCAACCCAGAATTTTGTGTGATGTACTCTGCATTATATTTATGTATTTGGGCCTTATTTAAAAAACATCTGTTGTTTTCTCCACCAACTATATAGTGTGTTCCCTTAAGATAGAGGCTGTGTTTGTTTTATTTAAATCTGTATTTCTCACAGATCCATGTAAACTAATAAATAGATGTAGCATGAATGAGAAAATAAGAGAATAAGTTACATTACTAAGCTTCAAATTGGATCTGCCAGTTATCAGAGCTCGTGTTCTTTTTACTATGGTATTCTGCCAAGATTTAAGCCTCGGAAACTGACATTCTATGCAGTAAAACCCTGGAAATATCTGCCTGAAGTTTTTGATTACAGTTAATTTTTTTCCTTTAATTTCCATAAAATAATATATTAAATATCTTGGCCTGCTTCTTCTATCCTGTAGTGAATCTCACTGTTCTTCTCTTTGTGACAAAGTCATCTATCTTTAGTGATTTGAATTTTCCACAGTGCTTCTGTTTTGGGGACAATGCACCATTTGAAGACAGCCTGGGGGATTGTGCTCCATAGCTTCCTGGAAAGAATCCAGGTACTACACTCTAAGAGGGCAGGCTTCTAAGGTGGATTTCATATTTCCTGTACTAATTTAGGCTAGACTAGAATGCTTGCCCTTTTCAAAATCTAGGAGAATGATGACTCAGTCTTAACTGAAATTATTTTCATTTGTTTAACTTAATCATCAAAAAAAAAATAATGCAAAAGAATATAAATGAAATCTATGTGGTGGTCAGTTATCCATCCCCTGGTTTCTAAAGTTAAGGTCGTCAGCTTTGTACAGAGTTAGAAATTTCCCTGGTCAGAATCAGAGTTCCCTGTTTTTCATTCAAACCATACCAGACCATGAGAAGTGGTAGTTTTAGATAGAGGAGACCATCTAGTATCTTTTAAATCATGATATATTAACAGCCATTGCTTCTGTCTACACATAGGATCGATTCAGGAGCAGCCCTTAGTAAGTCTATGTTCTAAATCATCCAGGTTACCCAAAGTGACTTGCATACAGATGATGCTAAATAAGCTTGTTGAATGCATGACCAAATGCTGTATCCACAACCCTGGGCCTCTTTCTCTTATAAATAGACACGTGCCTCCAGAAAGAGTTTCAGGAGTAGCTTGTTACACATCCATCATGCACCAGAGTCTTATGTCCTTAGACCAGCATGAGATTTATGAACTTCTGTCCTGCCCTGGTGCCCGGGTGTGTGGAGTGCAGTACTTAGACTCACTTTTCTTTAAACAGAGTGCAGTTGGCTTTTAAGTTACTCTTTCTGAAAAGATTTAGCTGGTATGAAAGGTAACTAAACAGGAGAAGAAAGTGAAGGAGAAGGAAAGCTTTGTGATATGTGCTTTCCATTCTCATCTTGCTGTGGCTCTTTCAAGAGTTATATGAAAAGATTGTTGAGCCTGATATGCATCGTTTTGACATGCTATCCAGTCAGAAATGCTACTAAATCCTATTAGGTGGTTGTAATTAGTGAAAATATTATGTACCTAGAGAAGTTTTATTGTGATTTCTAGAGAAATTTTTCTGTGGCTTTGATGGAGATTTCTATTATTTCATCTGTTTTAAATTATTTTAAAACACATGGTTTACAGTTTACATGGTGTAAAAACTCTAGAACAGAAATTTCACAGAGAAGGGTCTGAGATTTTCATATTAATTTTAGAGGAGAGATAGGCTTGATTTTAGATTTTGGTCATGATTATAAAATTGATCTAGTTTGGGAGTGATCACTAACTGGAAAACACTCTGACTTCCTCCTGGATTCTTAGTGTGAAATTCTGAGTGTAAGATTTTGGGTAGTTTAGGAAACACTGTGCCAACAGAAAGTCAAGGAAATGTCTTGAAGGAACACCAAGTTTAAATGCCTTGTGATTTTTCCACCTTGTTAAAAGCAATTTTCATGTTTCTCAACTAGAAATCATTATTCAAAAACTGTCAAATTCCCTGAGTGCTTGCCATAGATGCTCTTTTATAGAAGGATACCAGGCAACTAGGGGAACCTAGAAATTGTGCACAAACAGGTTTACATGCACAGGCACAGATTTCATTAGATTCTGAAATGTTCCCTGTCTCATAAAGTTTCTGTATTTATTCTTAAAAGACAAAGCTAGATTTTCAAGGACAGCAGTTACAGTCCTACCAAGTCCTAGATTTATCCCTTCAACACATATTTACTGAACATCTATTATGTGCTGATGATGGAGATATAGTAGTAAATCAGCAAAATTTGATTTCTACACTAATAAAGGGAATAGACTGATAATAACAGATTGCATATTGATTTATGCAATCACTGTATATATCACTCACTCACACACACACACACACACACACACACACACACACTCATTTTACCAGGCAACTAGTACCTAAAGTAAACCTCTTTCCCCCTTTATTATTCATCCTATAAGTTCTAAATCTTTTCTCTTCATATATCTTGGACCTCATTTCTGAAATTTGTTTTGATTTTCCTGATACTAAACTATTAATGTCTTGATTCCAATAGTGGGATTCACAAACCCTTTTGGATCTGATTCTGAATGCCACTTCTACCTTCTGCTCTGCACATCTGGTGGTTTTACCTAGGATTTTATTTTATTCACTCCTGAGATAACAATAACTTCTGCACTTTTGAGATAATGATCCAGTTCAATAAATTTTGAATTAAAGGTTTTGCTCTTGGGTTTGTCCTGACCCTGTTTATGTACTACAGTTGTTCTGGTCAGTTCATTTGAGAAGCGGGCAGAGATCTTGATTGGACCTCCCCTCCTCTTCTGCATTGCTTTTCTCAGTGCTACTCATTTTTTAAGGGCTCAGATCAGGATTCTTTTCATCTACAAAGTTTTCATGGCTCCCTTATCTTCATTGATTAACTGTTGTGTTTTTTAATTTGTTTTCTTAGGCTCTCATAGGAAAAATTTTTGCTCTTTTTTCACAAAGTTAAATACTAAGAAATAAGATTTTGTTCAGTAGGGGAAAGGTTTCGCATACACATTTTAATATTAAAGGTTTTTATCTCTCCCAAGAAGCAATTTTTACATCTTTCTAGACCACATCCCCCTGTTGAGAATGTGTAATTTACTCCAGTGTCTCAGAATTATCCAGGGGGCTTGTTAGAATTCAGAGTGCTGGAGCACACCCAGCCACTTAGCCAATATATGTTTTTATTAAAAAACCTAGATTTGTATTTGAATATAGTGTTTAAAAGTTAAAAAGAGTAGAAAAATCTGAAAAACACGTTTCTGTGAATAGTTTCTAACTTATTACTTATATAATATTTGTCTAGATACAGGTTTCTTCCCAGAGTTCTCCTAACTGTATATTGAAACTTATTTTCTTTTCAAATAACTAGCACTTTCTTTTCAAATAACTTTATTAAAATATTATCAACAGAGAATATCATGTAGAATAAAATATTATAAAACTAAGTTCAACATTTTTGGTACAGAAAGAAATAGGTATGTATTTTTTAAACAGTCACCGGGTGAGTTATATCTATTTAATCTTTTATTAGTGTACATTTGTTCTCCCTAAAGCCTCAAATAAAGTGACTTGTATTTTATGGGTCAACTGTTATGAGCATTATTTTAAGACTTGCTTAAATATTATTTGGTTACAGTTTTAGTTTTTTAAAGCTTTAAAAACTAACAAATAAGCAGTTTGGTTTGAAATAAATAAAACAGTGTATTAAATTTAATATGGGTAAATTGGAAATGATAGTTGAGATAAATGCAGATCAGAAAAGCGACAGAAATAAATTTAAATAAGCTTTTATGCTAAGTAAACAGGGGAACTAAAGAAAAAGAACAGCTAAGGAGCACTGAAAATATGTAAGGATTAGAATGCAGAACAGAACAAAGGTGTAATTTGATCTGACGATAAAGAAATGATGCAACAACACAAATTGGGTGCAGAAGGGTAGAAGAAATGGCCTAGAGCCATTACAAGCATAAAGGCAAATAAAATAAGAAAATACAGTATGCAAAGATATAGAGGGCTTATGTGTTGGTTTCATCTTTGATGTCTTCATTGTGTGTGTGTGTGTGTGTGTGTGTGTATGTGTGTGTGATGAAGAAGGTAGTTTTGATCTATCAATTATTGATAGCTCAAGTAAGGTAAGGAATAGAATTGATCCTTTGGTTTCATTTTTTTTTAAGTGTAGAGGTCGTAGTAACCTTGACAAGACTGTGTTGGTCAAGTTGTAGGTTATAAGCCTTGTGTCAACTACTCCTTCTCTAAGTTCCTTATTTCTCAACTCACTGGCTCTCAGTGGTCTCTTCTGGATTGGCAGCATCTGTGTCACCAGGGAACTTGTTACAAATACACATTTCTGGGGCCTTGCCCAGACTTGTTGAGTTAGACACCTTGACGATGAGTGCCAGCCATGTCTGAATTAACATTCTCCAGGTGACTCTGATGCACACTGATGTTTGAGAACTACTGCTCTTGGTGATGCTGCTGCTGCTGCTAAGTCGCTTCAGTCATGTCCGACTCTGTGCAACCCCATAGACGGCAGCCCACAAGGCTCCCCCGTCCCTGGGATTCTCCAGGCAAGAACACTGGAGCGGGTTGCCATTTCCTTCTCCAATGCATGAAGGTAAAAAGTGAAAGTGAAGTTGCTCAGCCGTGTCCGATTCTTCTCGACCCCATGGATTGCAGCCTACCAGGCTCCTCCGTCCATGGGATTTTCCAGGCAAGAGTACTGGAGTGGGGTGCCATTGCCTTCTCTGGCTCTTGGTGATAGAGATCAGCAAATTCTCTTAGAAAAACTAGCCTATCAGTACACTTCATGCTTATCATTCTGATTTTCAGCTTCTTCTTAGAGAAATGATGTTGTATTTTACATCGATTTTTGATGTGATTTGTAGCAAAATTGTTTTCAGCGTGGTACATGCATGTGTGTGTGTGTTAGAAAAGAATTTATTATAAGAAGTACATACTTATATATTTAAATATTATGTATCCTATTGTATTACCTATTTTTATTTATTTTAAAAATAATTTTCTACATAATCTAATCACATGGCCCAGAGCCTTGTCTAACTCAATGAAACTATGAACCATGCTATGTAGGGCCACCCAAAACAGACGGGTAATTGTGGAGAGTTCTGACAAAATGTGGTCCACTGGAGAAGGGAATGGCAAACCACTTCAGTATTCTTGCCTTGAGAACCCCATGAACAGTATGAAAAGGCAAAAAGATAGGATACTGAAAGATGAACTCCCCAGGTCGGTAGATGCCCAATATGCTACTGGAGATCAGTGGAGAAATAACTCCAGGAAGAATGAAGAGATGGAGCCAAAACAAAAACAACACCCAGTTGTGGATGTGACTGGTGATGCAAGAAAGGTCTGATGCTGTAAAGAGTTATACTGCATAGGAACCTGGAATGTTAGGTCCATTAATCAAGGAAAGTGGTCAAACAGCAGATGGCAAGAGTGAACGTTGATGTTTTAGGAATCAGTGAACTAACATGGACTGGAATGGGTAAATTTAACGCAGATGATCATCATATCTACTACTGTGGGCAAGAACCCCTTCAGTTCAGTTCAGTTCGGTTCAGTAGCTCAGTTGTGTCTGACTCTTTGCAACCCCATGAATTGCAGCACACCAGGCCTCCCTGTCCATCACCAACTCCTGGAGTTCACTCAGACTCATGTCCATCGAGTCAGTGATGCCATCCAGCCATCTCATCCTCTGTCGTCCCCTTCTCCTCCTGCCCTCAATCCCTCCCAGCATCAGTCTTTTCCAATGAGTCAACTCTTTGCATGAGGTGGCCAAAGTATTGGAGTTTCAGCTTTAGCATCAGTCCTTCCAATGAACACCCAGGACTGATCTCCTTTAGGATGGACTGGTTGGATCTCCTTGCAGTCCAAGGAACTCTCAAGAGCCATCTCCAACACCACAGTTCAAAAGCATCAAATTCTGTGGTGCACAGCTTTCTTCACAGTCCAACTCTCACATCCATACATGACCACTGGAAAAACTATAGCCTTGACTAGAAGGACCTTTGTTGGCAAAGTAATGTCTCTGCTTTTCAATATGCTATCTAGGTTGGTCATAACTTTTCTTCCAAGGAGTAAGCGTCTTTTAATTTCATGGCTGCAATCACCATCTGCAGTGATTTTGGAGCCCCCCAAAATAAAGTCTGACACTGTTTCCACTGTTTTCCCATCTATTTCCCTGTAGAAGCAATGGATTAGCCATCAAAGTTAACAAAAGAGTCTGAAATGTGGTACTTGGATGCAATCTCAAAAATGACAGAATGATCACTCTTCATTTCCAAGGCAAACCATTCAATATCACAGTAATCCAAGTCCATGCTCCAACCAGTAATGCTGAAAAAGCTGAAATTGAATGGTTCTATGAAGACCTACTCAAAGAGATATCATTTTAATTTTGGGGACTGGAATGAAAAAGTAAGAATTCAAGAAACACCTGGAGTAACAGGCAAATTTGGCCTTGGAGTACAGAATGAAGCAGGGCAAAGGCTCATAGAGTTTTGCAGGAGAATGCATTGGTCATAGCAAACACCCTCTTCTAAGAAGAGAAGACTCTACACATGGACATCACCAGATGGCCAACACTGAAATCGGATTGATTATATTTTTTGCAGCCAAAGATGGAGAAGCTCTATACAGTCAGCAAAAACAAGACCAGAAGCTGACTGGCTCAGATCATGAACTCCTTATTGCCAAATTCAGACATAAATTGAAGAAAGTAGGGAAAACCACTAGACCATTCAGGTATTACTTAAATCAAATCCATTATGATTATACAGTGGAAGTAAGAAAAAGATTTAAGGGATTAGATCTGATAGAGTACCTGGTGAACTATGGACAGAGGTTTGTGACACTATACAGGAAACAGGGAACAAGACCATCCCCAGGAAAAAGAAATTCAAAAAAGCAAAATGGCTGTCTGAGGAGGCCTTACAAAGAGCTGTGAAAAGAAGAGAAGCAAAAAGCAAAGGAGAAAAGGAAAGATATACCCATTTGAATGCAGAGTTCCAAAGAATAGCAAGGAGGGATAAGAAAGCCTTCCTCGTGATCAATGCAAAAAAACAGAGGAAAACAATAAAATGGGAAAGACTAGAGATCTCTTCAAGAAAATTAGAGATACCAAGGGATCATTTCATGCAAAGATGGGCTCAATAAAGGACAGAAATGGTATGTACCTAACAGAAGCAGAAGATATTAAGAAGAGGTGGCAAGAATACATAGAAGAACTGTACAAAAAAGATCTTCATGACCCAGATATTCACGATGGTGTGATCACCCACCTAGAGCCAGACATCCTGGAATGTGAAGTCAAATGGGCCTTAGGAAGCATCACTATAGACAAAGCTAGTGGAGGTGATGGAATTCCAGTTGATGATTTCAAATCCTAAAAGATGATGCCAAGAAAGTGTTGCACTCAATATGCCAGCAAATATGGAAAACTCAGCAGTGGCCACAGGACTGGAAGAGGTCAGTTTTCATTCCAATCCCAAAGAAAGGTAATGTCAAAGGATGCTCAAACTACTGCACAATTGCTCTCCTCTCACATGCTAGCAAAGTAATGCTCAAAATTCTCCAAGCCTGGCTTCAGCAATACGTGGACCACGAACTTTTAGATGTTAAATCTGGTTTTAGAAAAGGCAGAGGAACCAGAGATCAAATAGCGAACCACTGCCAGATGTCTCTGGGGTCGCACAAAGTTGGACACGACTGAAGCAACTAGGCAGCAGCAGCAGCTGGATCATCGAAAAAGCAGAAAGTTCCAGAAAAACATCTATTTCTGCTTTATTGACTATGCCAAAGCCTTATGACTGTGTGGATCACAGCAACATGTGGATAATTCTGAAAGAGATGGGAAAACCAGACCACCTCACTTGCCTCTTGAGTAACCTGTATGCAGGTCAGGAAGCAACAGTTAGAAATGGACATGGAACAACAGACTGGTTCCAAATTGGGAAAGGAGTACATCAAGGCTGTCTATTGTCACCCTGCTTATTTAACTTATATGCAGAGTACATCATGAGAAATGCTGGGCTGGAGGAAGGACAAGTTGGAATCAAGATTGCCAGGAGACATATCAATAACCTCAGATATGCAGATGACACCACCCTTATGGCAGAAAGTGAAGGAGAACTGAAGAGCCTCTTGATGAAAGTGAAAGAGGAGAGTGAATAAGTTGGCTTAACACTCAACATTCAGAAAACTAAGATCATGGCATACAGTGCCATCACTTCATGGGAAATAGATGGGGAAACAGTGGCTGACTATGTTTTTGGGCTCCAAAATCACTGCAGATGGTGACTGCAGCCATGAAATTAAAAGACGCTTTCTCTTTGGAAGGAAAGTTATGGCCAACCTAGACAGCATATTCAAAAGCAGAGACATTACTTTGTCAACAAAGGCCTGTCTCATCAAGTCTATGGTTTTTCCAGTAGTTATGTATGGATGTCAGAGTTGGACTATAAAGAAAGCTGAGTGCTGATGAACTGATGCTTTTGAACTGAGGTGTTGGAGAAGATTCTTGAGAGTCCCATGGACTGCAAGGAGATCCAACCGGTCCATCCTAAAGGAGACCAGTCCTGAGTGTTCATTGGAAGGACTGATGTTGAAGCTGAAACTCCAGTACTTCGGCCACCTGATGTGAAGAACTGACTCATTTGAAAAGACCCTGATTATGAGAAAGACTGAAAGTGGGAAGAGAAGGGGACAACAGAGGATGAAATTGTTGGATGGCATCGCTGAGTCAGTGGACATGAGTTTGAGTAAAGTCCCGGAGGGTTGGTGATGGACAGGGAGGCCTGACATGCTGCAGTCCATGGGGTCACAAAGAGTCAGACTTGACTGAGAGACTGAACTGAACTGAAAACATTTTCAATTGACATTAGACTTGATTTTAGACTGCATAGAAGATGCACATTAACACAGAGAACTTTTGTATACATGCTATCCAACTCCCCCTAATCTTAATATGTTTTATAAGAATAGTGAAATGGTCAAAGTAGGAAGTTTGTACATTACTTTTAATCATACATTCTGTATTCAAATCTTACCACTTTTTCATCAGTGTCTTTTTCAGTTCTCAGATTCAATCCAAGAGCCTACATTGCATTTAATGGTCATCTCTTTAGCACCTCAAATCTTAGAGATTTGCTCAGTCTTCCTTTCTTAAGAGATTTCTTCCTCCGCTTTCCTGCAAAGGAAGCACCTTTTCCTGTCCTATGTGGGAGGGCAAGAAAGAGCAGTCACAAATAGGCAATATCCCATAGCAACAATGCTCCTATCCTCTCTCTAGCTCTCCCAATCTTCAAATACAAAATGGGATACAAGATGGGCAGTAACTGAGATGGAGCAGCACAATTTGTTTAATGGCCTTTCCAAATATTTAAAACATGGCATCTCCCACTGGTTGTTTGGGTTTCTCTTTGGAATAATGAACATTTCATGCCTTTGCCTTCACCGTTGGTTTTTAGTCACCAATTTAGGAGCAACAGGAAATATTTTAGTTAACATTTCAAATGAGATTGACCTAAAAGGAATGTATATGTTTACTTTGCCTTTTGCATGACTCATCATGGTGTTGTACACAGGTTAAATGTCATAAATGCCCACCGAATAAAAAATTACTGGTAGGAAAGAAAGAGGGAAAGGAAATGAATGTGCTTTGGTCAGATCATTTTATAGAAAAATTCAAAATAATTTTCATCCAAAGTGTCACTTAAAGTTAGATGGGTAAAAGTACAAAGTACATCTTATAGTCCAATTGCAAATAAAGTAATGAAGGATGTGATGGAGAGAAGGAAAGGAGGCACACATTTTTACTGGTTGCTCTAGTGCTCTGCCACCTGCCTATAAAGCACTCCACAATCTCTTAGTGCGATCACAGTGCACGATACTATTTCCCAAATTCTGGGTGTTTTTCATAACATTATATTAGAAATAAATGTTGAGTAGGACATAATATGGAACTCTAGAGAAAAATCACCAAGTTTTTGAAGTCATTTTAGCTATTTACAATATCAAAATTTAATGTCTGCAAAATGTGCTAAATTGCATAACAGTTCACTTGGTTTAAATTTTTTGTTATAAAACAAAGTAGTTTATCATTCCATCATTCTTGATTCATCTCCTACCAGGGCACTGTGAAGTCTCGCCTGACCAAATCTATCTCTTGGTGACATTTGCAGCTGCAGAGCTGCCAGCCTGTCAGCCAGTGTGAATCCAGCCATCCCAGGACAATGTAGCCAAAAGACTAAAGAGAAAGCATTAGCCACTCAAGCAAATATCTCTTACATGGCCATTTCTTTAGAAAATGGCAACTTTTCAAGAAGTAGCTCTCAAGAGTTGCAAATGTGGTAGAATTTCACTAGCTGAAAATGGAGCTGACTATCTCAGAGCTGTTTCTTCCTTTGACAATACAAGTTACAGATGAGTTGAAGCTTATTTGAGTAGTGAGAAGGATTCCTTGTGAGACAGAGCCAATGCCTTTATTTGGATAAAGATTTTCATTACTTTTTTTCTTGAAGCCTTTCCTGGCTTTTCTAGTCTACATCATTCCTTGTTTCTTTGAATAATTTTGAGTGTATATTCCTATAGTTTGCATTTTTTGTTGAATTAAATAAAATATGAGTTGCCAGGACTTCCCTGGTAGTCCAGTGGTTGGTTTTGCCTTCCAATGTAGGTGGTATGGGTTCAATCCCTGTTTGGGGAGCTAAGATCCCACATGACTCGTGGCCAAAAAACCAAAATGTAAAAAACAGAAGCAATACTGTAACAAATTCAAGAAAGATTTTAAAAGATATGAGTTGTAAATTTTGTTTGTGATTTTTTTTCTTTATTCATCCAACTAACTTGCTAAGTACAAGTATTGAGAGGTGACTAAGATGATTCCTCTGTTCAAGAAGCTTGCAAACTAAGAAGAGGACAAGGAAGAGCACTGTGATTCTGCGTGGAGAGTTTCAGGAGAAGGTTTTGGGTAGATTGCTATGGGAGTGCAGAGGAAGGATGCCGACCTCAGACTAGGTGTCTGAAAGCACCTTCTGTAGGAGATGATGCATATCTGAGAGTCTTACCTTTCATTTGGCCCAATAAGATGCAATATTCCTGAGCATTTAGAACAACATCTAATACTAAGTGAAAACTTTCTGAATAAATAGAATAATGAAGTATTTTTTCTTGATAACATAGTTCCTAAGCACCAAAAACTTAAATGACATTATTCATTAGAAATATGAAACTAAAAAGTAATTCAGCCTCAACTTTTAATTGTTTAAAATGATGTAAATTATTCTGAGAATTCCCTAAATGTAACCTTCCAGTGCATGATCAGACTTGTAAGCAAAAAGTCCACATGGGCTGTGATTGACCAGCAAGCTACTTTAATAACCATCTGTCGTGAAACATATTTCCTACCCCATCTGCTATGAAATGAGCATGAGGTTAAAAAATAATAATGTATTGTGTTCCTACGGCTTTGAGGGGGAACCAGCTTAGAAGTAAAGGCTGTAAGCACAGAGGATATGATGGATTAGTGTCAGAAAGCAGCAGGATACAACTCTAGAATTAAACAAATTAATAACAATGACATTTCACATGGAAGTGCTGTCAGAAATAGGATAAAAAGATAAAACCCCTAGTTCTCTTAATAAAAATACCAGAAACATTGCATTCAATTATAACTTAGTTTAGTTGCATTTAGGTTTTGCTACTAGTTTTGAATAATTGAATTCTTCCTTTTATTAACAGAACAGCTAGCTATAGTTCTTAATCAATTTAGAATGAGGATTGAAAGTAGAAAGAGAACTCATTTATTGAGAATCTTCCAGGTTTTAGGCAGGACTGTAGCACACCATGCTTCCCAGTCCATCACCAACTCCCAGAGCTTGCTCAAATTCATGTCCATCAAGTTGGTGATGCCATCCAACCATCTCATCCTCTGTCCTGCCCCTCTCCTCCTGCCTTCAATCTTTCCCAGCATCAGGGTCTTTTCCAATGAGTCAGTTCTTCACATCAGGTGGCCAAAATGTTGGAGCTTCAGCTTCAGCATCAGTCCTTCCAGTGAATATTCAGGGTTGATTTCCTACTGACTCAAATGTGGATATTATGGTCAGTGGTAGAACAACTATCTTGAACTTCTGGAGTTTGAACCAGAAGATGTATTTTTAGGTTAGTAAGACAAGAAGATAGAAGAAACCAGGATACTTGTAACAGATTCTTCCTACCAGACCTGAGTCTATATGATGAAAAAACATGTTGTTTGAAACTCTTATTTTGTCACCAACAATAAAGCTAATACTAAATACAACTCTATTATTTCATTCACACACTATTGCTAAATTCATTAAACATAGTGACCCAAAGATGAAAGAAGAGTAGCCACACGAAGACTATCCATTGAAAATTAGTACATGTGGATTTCTATTCCTTCTGTTACTTTATAGTTGTGTAATCTTGAAAGAGTTTCTTGAAGAAAGAAACTTCATCCTATGAATCTAAGTTTATATATATATATAATAACAGGTTTAGACCAATGGTTCTCTGCTTGCTTGCATGTCACTTCAGTTGTGTCCAACTCTTGGCAACACTATAGACTATAGCCTGCCAGGCTCCACTGTTCATGGGATTCCCAAGGCAAAAATACTGGAGTGGGTTGTCACACCCTCCTTCAGGGGATCTTCTCAACCAAGGGATCAAACCTGCATTTCTTATGTCTCCTGCATTGGCAAGCAGGTCCTTTACCACTAGTGCTATGAAGCCCCAGTGGTTCTCTACTGAGGTCAAATAATCCTCCTAGAGGATTATTGACAATTTCTGGAAACATTTTGATTATCACACTCAAGTGGTGGGTAGCTACTGGCCTCTATAGGTAGAGGCCAATGATGCTGGTAAACATCATACAATGCATTCCATCATCCCATGACAAAGGATTTCCTGGCTCCAAATGCTAATAGTGCTGCAGTTGAGAAACTCTGGTTTAGATGAAATATCTGGATTCCTTTATACATGCCAATGACTTTTACAGTACTGAAATTATTCATTCATTAATAAAATATCTTTCTTCTGGTGATTTTGACAGTAAATAAGATAAAAATATTAGACAATGAAACAAAAAGAGAATTTATTTTACAGAGTTAGGTCCTGTGGTTGGCAGTTGCCAAGCTTGATTAAATCAGCATGGATTATAAGATCTTTCTACTCTGCTTTTCTCAACATGTGGGCTTTGTCTTCAAGTTAGATCTGCTTGGGGTTGTAAAGTGGCAGCCATGGTTCCAAAGTCCAGATGAAGAACACAAATACATAACCGAGGAGAATGACCTTTGCTTTCTATGTCTATTTTGATTGGCAAGAAACGTCTTTTAACAATACGCCAAAAGACTTTTCCTAATAACACTTTAGTTAAAATATCTTTCCTTCATTTTCCTGTTTGTAGGGGAGATCAGGAACTGGGAGCTGACATCTTACAAAGAGACAAATCTAGTTTGAGGATAAAGTCAACCTGCTGAGGACAGTAAAGGAAAACAGAAAACCTGAGTCCTTGATGACCTCACTGCATTGCTCAGTTAACTGGCCTCAGAAATAGCATACCCTGAAAATTATTATAGTGTGAGATAAAAGGTCCTTCCCAATTATCATCTGACCTCAATTATCAGAAAAAGGAATAAGACCATTGTTCCTTTTTGAATGTGATTTACTCACTGGGACTGGGGTGATGGCTCACTTCTTAAAGCATATGGTAATGTAGAAAAGGGTGGGTTCTTAAATCAAGTCTGCTGCTGCTGCTGCTAAGTCGCTTCAGTCATGTCCGACTCTGTGCGACCCCATAGACGGCAGCCCACCAGGCTTCCCCGTCCCTGGGATTCTCCTGGCAAGAACACTGGAGTGGGTTGCCATTTCTTTCTCCGATGCACGAAAGTGAAAAGTGAAAGTGAAGTCGCTCAGTCGTGTCCAACTCCTAGCGACCCCGTGGACTGCAGCCCACCAGGCTCCTCTGTCCATGGGATTTTCCAGGCAAGAGTACTGGAGTGGGGTGCCATTGCCTTCTCCATAAATCAAGTCTAAGTTCTGTTAAAAGTGCCAAAGGGGGAAGAATGGTTCTAATGTAGGAAACCAATAGTGTCTGCTGTTAATATTTACTATCTGGCAAACACTGGATAGGTACTTTAAAGTTTAAAAATGAATATGGAAGAATTCTTGTGTTTATGGAGGTCCTAGTTTACTGGCAGGCAGGGCCCATGAATAAAGAGCATATCATGCAGAGTGACTTGGTATGTCTCAGACGGCAATAGATTTCTTTGATAGCAAGCATGAATAACAGTTGAAAAAAAGGCAGGTCAAAAATACAGATTTAGAAGTTGAAAATAGATGACCAAAACAATATCATGTTTTGGTCATCAAAAATTTCTCCACCAAAATTTTTATTATTTTTTGCCAAGTCATGATGACCAAAACAATAGGTTTTGGTCATCATGACTTGGCAAAAAATAAAAAAAATTTGGTGGAGAAATTTTTGAAGAGAAGTAAGTTCCAAAGACAGAGAGCACATCTTCAGATTCATTCTGGAAGAAAAATCGGGATAAACATTTTATCAGTATTAAAAAAAAAAACAAACATAAAAGAAGAAAACATGTAAAAATAGCATCTGTGAAAAGAAGCGTCATTTATAAATTTGTGTCTATACTTTTCTTCTTGAAATTTTGTGATCTTTCACACTAGGTAAGGGTCCAAATTATTTAAATACAATGTACATGGTTGGTTTTAGGATACAAAAAACATTTAATGAAATTTCCAAGTGGTCAATGATGTCACAGTGATCTTCCATTTCCTAGACTATTCAGAATTTGATATAGTGGTATTTACTTTCACATTTTTTGTCCACTCTATTTTGTTTCCCCATATGTGTCATGTGTTTCAATTTTGCTTCATTAACTATACTGAAAGTTTTCTAAGGGCAAGTGTTTGAAGATAATGATGATCTATATTCTACCTGTAATAGCAGGAAATAAAGTGGGAATTGAAGGAAATGAAAAGAAATGGCATCAATAGAAAACCTCTCTTGTGGCAGTGATCCTGCTGTGATTGCATCAAATTTCTGTCACTAAAGTTTGTTCATTCCTCTTTGGTGCAGAGAATTTTAGTAGAATTAAAGAATGATGAATCTAGGTAATACCTTTGCACTTCAGTTTGAGCTTTTAATTTTATTAGTATTGAAAGTAGAGACTAAAGAGACAAATTAAAGAGCTCCAAATCCCACAGATAATTAGACTGTGAGAGGAGGCAAGAGGCCAGGATATAAACAGCTGGCTCTCGATCAATTAAAATGGCAACTATAAGGGCAAGCAAAACTGAAGGTAGAATTCAGAACTGTTCAGAAAATGATTTTTATATTTTTTTTCTCATTTGCTTGTGAATGTTGAGAGATTATCTTTTTGTCCAACCTTCTGCCTTGAAATTCTGCCGTATAGTTTTTTTTTTTTTCCTAATATTTATGTTGTGAATCACTGAAACAGAAATAAAACACTTCCAACTGAGTTGGACTCTTCTATTAAATATCTCTCTAGCATCAGCCAGCAGTGAAATTACAGAACATTTAATTTGGCCAACTTAAAAGTTCTTAACTGTCTTCTTTTTCTTTCCTTTCTTTTTTTTTTTTTCCTCTCAGTTTTGCAGAGGGAGCCTTGAGATCTATTTTAACCTAATTATTTTTGACAGGCCAACTGTACCCAACAGGATGAAATTATAACCTTTTCAGTTAATTGTTGTGATTATCTACTTAGCATAATGTGCTTGCCTGTCACATTAAGGAGATGCCTGCTGTGGGGATGCAGCTGGTACTTTAGGTGTGAAGGGTGTATCTTCAGATTTCATTAAAAAATATCAAAACATGGATGCTTCAGGGAATAAATCAGAAGATCACCACCTGGGTAGCTGGTCAACAAAGTAAGGCTTTCTGCAGATGAAAGGGGTAAGACTAGACACTCAGTCTGAATTTTTTGTATCTTAAGGACCAGAGAAAGAATAGTGAATAAGGGATTTGGTGGCATATTAAAAGTCATTTTCCAAGAGAATTCCACAAGGACCTAGCTGTCTCCGTTAGGGTTGGGGATGAGGAGCACAGGAGCAGTGCATGAAGGTATTTGATGAGGCATGGTAGAAAATGGGACCAAAGTCATAGCTAAGGATGTATCCTCAACAACTTCTTACTAATGGTAGGAGTAAAGTGGTCTTGCAGTGAATGAGTGGGAGCATAAAGGGGGAATGGGAGTTGCAGAAAAGAAGAATGGCAAAAAACAACAAAAAAATAATAACTTAAAGATGGGACCCTTTGGGACATTGATTCCATCTTCCCAATTTTATCGGAGGACTCCTTTGTCTTTTATTTTGGTCCAGATACATTTCTAGGTTGAAGGACAATGAGGACATCCATTAATTTTTTTTCATGGAGGGATAATAATATCCACATTATAATTTCAATTTCTATTAGCTAAGGACAAGGAGAAGCAGGGCCCTTGATTATATATAGGTCCTGGACCAGGAAATCTTATGTCTAAAGACTCTCTTGGTGTTTGCTGTAAGAATAAGAGGCTCCTTTTTATGGGTCCACCCTTGAAACTATAACCTTATTCTAATTGGCTTCAATATTATTCATAACTCAAAGATAATTAAAGTGTGTTCAAGACTTTAGAGAGGGCACCAAAAGTCAAACCCTTACTTAGGACTCCCTGATATATTGCTTCCATGGTGTCCGACCTCACAAAATGTCAGTATAATATCTTTCAGGCTTTGTAGCCTGGTAACCTTGTCTAGTTTCCTTAAGAGAGTTGGTAAGTTTTTTCTTTCTCCCTTCTAAAATACAGAACTTGGATTCGGGTAGCTCTTCGTTCTTTGGTACAGAGCAGAAGAGAAAGTTGCCTAAGACCTCACATTTGAAGTTTCTTAAATAGTACATACATAAGAGTGGGCTTGTTTTGTATCTACCGTGGTGGGCACATTGCACACCTTTGCAGAGCGAAATGATTAATCTACTATATGTACTTATTGCTTGACTTAGAGGGGAAATGAAAGGAATGAGTGTATATTCATATTTATAAGTGTTAACTGCTTTTTGTGTGGAAACCTGATATTTGAAGGAAGTTGTATGGAAGTTGAAATGAGGGAAGATTGGTGGGCATGAAAACGTGCTGCTAGGAGTGGACCATGCCAAATGGTGCCTAGACACCATTCTCTCAGCTACATATTAACCCTTCTAGTCTCGTCCCTTGCCTGAGAGGGCTAGAAGACCAAACTATTTCTTTCCAGATTCTCTTGCCAGCTGACTTCCTGTCACGTTCAGCCAATGGGAAACCTTGGAGTGAGAATGGAAGTCAAGAGAAAGGGAAAGACATGTTCTTCTAGTTTCTGCACTGGCAGAAAAAGTGGAGACGTTAGCAATGGTTACTCGTGGGCTGTGTGTATTGATTTCAGATAAGTAACTCACATGCAATCATAGCAGTTTCTATTCTATTTTAAAAAATTTTATTGGTGGACAGTTGCTTTACAGTATTTGTTAGTTTCTACGGTACAGCAAAATGAATCAGCCATACATATACATACACCCCCTCTTTTTTGGATTTCCTTCCTATTTGGGTCACTACAGAGTATTGAATAGAGTTCCCTGAGCTATATAGTAGGTTCTCATTAGTTATCTATTTTATACATAGAGTATATATGTCAACAACTCATCCTCCCCTTCCCCCGCCCCCGGTGCTCATATGTTTGTTCTGCACCTCTATGTCTCTCTCTCTGTTTTGGAGATAAGATTATCTATGCCATTTTTCTAGATTTAATACACAGCAGTTTCAAGGGACGGAGATCATGGGCTCAGGGTGGGAGTAGACCCTTGTTTCTTCAGCGTTTAGCAGCCACTTTCCATTATGAATTTTGGGATACACTTGTCTTCTTCTTTTACTCCTCCAGATCTTCTATATACTTTTAACAAAATCTTTCCATTAAGTTCAGCTTTTAAAAGTCCCTGGAATATTCCTTATTAGGTATGGACTGACATAGCCTCACACTGCTTCAGCTTTCCCTCCTTGTGCTGTTTGGAGTGCTTAAGACTGTGAGAGAACAAGGTCAAATGATAGAGTGGGGAGTGTGGCACAGATTTAGTCTCATCCAACTCATTTTCTGTTTTTTTTTCTACTCAAATCTAGGCCTCTATTCCTTTTGCCATGTTATTTCTGCAGCTTGCTAAGTACCAAGCACCATCCCTTTGAGAGATGGAGAGCTAACTCAAAGTATTCATAATCAGAGACTTCTCTGGTAGTCCAGTGGTTAAGAATTCACCTGCCAATGTGGGGACATGGGTTCTATCCACGGTCTAGGAAGATGCCACATGCCATGAAGCAACTAAACCTGTACACACACCTACTGAGCACGCATGCCCAAGACCCTGTGCTCCACCGCAGTGAGAAGCCTGTGCACTGTAGCCAGAGGGTGGTCCCTGCTCACTACTAGAGAAAACAATGCATGCAGTTTCTCTAATAGTGCAACTAGAGAAAGCCTACATGCAACAATGAAGACCCAGCACAGCCAAAAACAAATAAATGAATAAATAAATACTTAAAACACAAAGTACTCATAATCGGTACTGTGGTGTTTCTGGAATCATCTTTTAAATTTTCTCTATGTCTCTGGTTTAGGAGATGGAATTACTGCATTTACTTTTCTAGAAGCTTTCCCACATTGGCTTTTCAGGAATAGGTTTGCCAGAAAATACACAGAATATCTAGCTAAATTTGAATTTCAGGTAAATATTGCATGGGGAATAATATTAAAAATATTACTTATATGAAATTCAAATTTACTTGTGTCTTGGATATAAAAGTATATATACACATAAGTGGGTATGTGTATATGTACACACATATATTTATGTATGCATACATATGTCTATATATATGATTTTTATTTTGCTAAATCTGACAACTCTAGTCTGAGGAGTTCAGGAGAGTTTCTCTAAGAACTTCTTGTGCTATAACAGTATTATATGAGGCCTTATACTGTAGAGGTCTAAGAACAGTTTGAATGCATGTAATCTTCCAAAGACTGAAGATATAAAAGATAATAGACTTCTGAAATTCCATGTTTGTTTGCAAGGTTTCTTCAATCCAATGATAAGGGAAAGGCACCTAACACTCCAGACCAATGGTTCTAAAAGTGTGGTCCCTGCCTAGCAGCATCAGCACTACCTGGAAACTTGTTGGAAATAAAAATATTCAAGCCCTACTCAGACCTTCTGGGTTAAGAAATATGTTTTAACAAACCCTCCAGGAATTTCTAGTGCACGCTGGGGTTTGAGAACCAGTGCCCTATTGTAGTAAAATATAGAACACCTGTAATGTTACTTTCTATTCTCCATCCATGTTGGAAGTTTCATTTATGACTATAGTGAAAGTGAAGTCACTCAGTCGTGTCCGACAATTTGTGACCCCATGGACTGTAGCCCACCAGGCTCCTCCATCCATGGAATATTCCAGGCAAGAGTACTGGAGTGGGTTGCCATTTCCTTTTCCATAGTATTTCCTACTATATTTAGGTCTAGTCCAGGCATATATTTTATTATAGCTCTTTAACAGGCACTACGAATTTATTTCCTAGTAGAGTGTTAGTATCAGAGTATACTTCCAACTTTTCATCCTTAACTGTGGAATCTCACTGAAACTTACTTTCTCTAGAATAATGCTTTGTATTCTGAGGTATCCTTTCTTACAACCTACAATTTCTTCAGTCACACACTTTCTTCAGAGATGGATCAAAAAGGCTTGGGCTGGCAGTGAGTTAAAAATAACCTCATGTTTTAATGCTTGTTCTTGGCACCATAAATTTACACTTGAAAGTGTTGAAATTCATTAGCCAAAGGATCTCTATAATGGTAAAATTTAAGACACTGTAGAAGGTAAGTTAAATAAATTATTTTGGTTAGGAAAGATTTAACAGTGGCCTGCAAATCACATTGAAACAAGTAACAGTTTATTATGCCTGCACATAAATTGTGCTTTTGGTCTGTTGCCTTGAGGAAATCTGAGATGTAAAACACTTGTGGCAAATCCATTTAGGTTGATTGGGAGATTCTGATAGACACTGTTTGAATTCACAGAGAAGGAACCTCACTTTCCCATAGGTAAACAATTCTTGAAATAAAGTCATTATAAATTATAGTGTGGCTGTTTACCATCAATACACACCTCCTTAATTAAGTGTTGACTGGATCAATTGCAAGATGGCACTGGGTCAGGTCAAAATTAGAAAAAGAATGATGAAGAGTTGCTTAGTAAGAGACCAGTTCTAATGAATAAAATTAAAGTGATTTCTTGCTTACTGTAGAGGTAGAATTCATGCTTCCAGGAGAGATGCTTTGCCCAAGAGTTAAAAGTATTGGGCAAAGCATGGATTTAAGAATTGGTCTCAAAACATGTGGACAACTGATCAATCTCATTCTTAAAAATATTTTCTTTAAAACAATAATGAGATAGCATTTGTCATCTATATTATTCGGAATTATTTTAAACAAATGAAGAGGTTTGGACCACCAAAGATGTACTGAAATCTAAATTCTCAGATTCTTTTTAAAGGAATCTTAATTACCACAAATTTTATAAAGGTTAATTTGATTGTGTATATCAAAAGCTTTCAAATGTTCTCTTGGACTCAGTAATTCAATATACTGTGATTTTTCATAAATAAACAACCACAGTATTACGTGAAAGGAGTTTTTAGACATTTTTGAAGTTGTGAAAATTTAGAAATAGCTGTCTTGAATATCTGACAGTAAGAGAATGGTGAAATAAGTTATGGTGCTTATAAAACAGAATTATTATATGGCAGTTAAATAATTTTTATAAAATTCTTATGATATAATGTGAGATAGAAAGCCAGGACAGAATATTGTATATGTAAAAGCCTCAATTTTGTGTATATATACACACATATTTATAATTAAAAGGAGGATAATAAAACATACCAAAATGTTTATAATCAATTCTCTAAATGATAGAGTTAGTATCATGTTTCTAAATATATATTCCTTCTGTATTTTCTAATATTTATTACTTAATAATTTATTGGGCTTCTCTGGTGACTCACTGGTAAAGAACCCTCCTACCGATGCAGTTCGATCCCTGGGTTGGGTCTCCTGGAGAAGAAAGTAGCAACCCACTCCAGTATTCTTGCCTGGAAAATCCCATGGACAAAAGAACCTGGTGGACTATGATCCTTGGGGGTCACAAGGAGTCAGACATGACTTAGTGACTAAATAACACAACCATGACTACAGAAAATAGCACTGGGATTACTGGCTTCCTTTAACATCATCATTCCAGGTATTGTTACCACTACCTATCATCTAAGTGTCTGCTCCTCTCTTGTACTTGCTAGGTACTATAGAACCATTAGCATATTTATAGTTTACCGTAATCCTATGAAACTGGCAGTATTATTTCTATGGACGAGTTGAGGAAATTTTGACTTTGAAAAATTAAAGTCCACTGGTATTTAAGCATCATGGGTATCAATGCAAATGCCCTTACTCTTTCCACATAATGTCACACTTAAACTTTGCATGCTATTTCTGTTTAATATTTTCCCCCTTTTCTAGAAGTTACTTATGTTTCAATTTTCCCTGTTCAGAAATGTTGGTGGCTTTAAATGTTATGAATCTTTATGACTATTGGAATACTGAAGTGTTCTGTCCTTTTTCTGACCTATGTCATGGTCTCTTCCAAATTGATTGGCACTGGGCCTGAAATGACTGTCCTTATGTTAGTCTGATCTTATGAAGTAAGTGCTTGAGGTTTTAAATATTTAAAATCAATGGACAGTTTGAGAAAAAGAGGACTGATCAAATGAGTGGTATGTGACCTCAGTTTCTTCAATCTATTTGAAGTTGAATTTGTTTTCTTATAGGAAGATCAAAAAAAAATATTGAAACTAAAATGGACAGGCATACTTTTGCTGTAGCCAGATAATGTGTTTGAGATGCTTGACCTGGCTTGGAGAACAGAAAGGCCAGCTGAATCATGTGATGAGATCTGTGGTGGTGGTAGTTAAGTCGTGTCCGACTCGTGCAACTCCATGGACTCTAGCCTGCCAGGCTCCTCTGTCCACGAGATTCTCCAGGCAAGAATACTGGAGTGGGTTGCCATTTCCATCTCCAGATGAGATCTGTGAAAGAGGAATATTCAAGCAGACACAGTAGGATAACCTCTGCTAACAGTGTGCTATGTATTTAGTCCACATGCAGTTAAAAAAAAAAAAACAATGGAATAATACTGTTCCTATTCTTGCAATTTGCTTATCCTCTTAAACAGTATTTTCTGGGCATCTTTAGATTTATGAGCATCTTTATTAAAATCCGAGACCATTTTCTGACATACTGTTCAGTTCAGTTCAGTCGCTCAGTTGTGTCCGACTCTTTGCGACCCCATGAATCACAGCACGCCAGGCCTCCCTGTCCATCACCAACTCCTGGAGTTCACTCGGACTCACGTCCATCGAGTCAGTGATGCCATCCAGCCATCTCATCCTCTGTCGTCCCCTTCTCCTCCTGCCCTCAATCCCTCCCAGCATCACAGTCTTTTCCAATGAGTCAACTCTTCGCATGAGGTGGCCAAAGTACTGGAGTTTCAGCTTCAGCATCATTCCTTCCAAAGAAATCCCAGGGCTGATCTCCTTCAGAATGGACTGGTTGGATCTCCTTGCAGTCCAAGGGACTCTCAAGAGTCTTCTCCAACACCACAGTTCAAAAGCACCAATTCTTCAGCGCTCAGACTTCTTCACAGTCCAACTCTCACATCCATACATGACCACTGGAAAAACCATAGTGTGATATAAATTATATCTATTTCTATATCTAAGTTTATTCTCTTTTGATACACAGTTACTTAAAACTTTTACATTATACATAAGGTATATATATCACTATATGTTAGTATTTGCAGCCAACTATGATTGTTTCTTTAGAACAATTTCCTATAGATTGCATTTCTGATAAGAACCTCAAAGTCAATCATTTCTTTAAGATCCATGTAATCATCAAACCACAATTATGAAAAGTAGAGAACTTTCCTTGAAGTTTAAAGGAAGTACTGCACAAAACATCATTTTTATTGCTTACTTTGGTGGGACCTTGGGGGGCAGGGTTAGGGTGGGTCTCATGTCAGAATGAGACACGGTAATAGGTGAATTTTCCAGGTGACAGAAACTTTATTTTCTAAGTTATGACATTTTGTAAAACACTTTCTGGTTTAAAGTTACCATATAAACATTCAGGTTCTTTCAGTTATTCTTTACATTTTGTATATAGCACATTGTATACACACGCATCTGACACCTCAATAAATTATAGCATGATGGTTAGTGTGTATGACAAGGGAGAAATTTACCTCTGTGGGTGCTTGGGTTTGTGATATTTTGTGTTTAAAAAAGTCCGTCAAATGAAAACAAAGCTGACTAATGACCAATATATTTCTACACTCTCTTCACTGTACTACTGCATTTTCTTATACCCGCTAGAGTTTTATACCCATAAACAAATCATCATCTTTTTAAAAGTTAATGGCTTTAAGTGACAAGTATAAGTAATTTTGGTGAAATATGTGAGTTGAAAGTGTAGATTTTTTTTAAAGTAACTGATCAAATAGAAAAGTTACAGATAAACTGAATTAAAAAAAATTGTTTTAAAAAATTCACTTTTAATCTGTAAAATGCAGCCTGTTTTAAATGTACTAAAGAAAGTGGCTCTTTACAAAAGATTATTTGATCATTCCTTTGCCAAGTGATCAGTTTTCTCAGATCTGTTTTAGTACTAACATCTTATGGAATAAAAAAAGCTCCAGATGTAGAGAACTCTGGAATTTCATAGATCCTGCTCTCAGTTCAGTTGCTCACTGGTGTTGGACTCTTTGAGACCCCATGGACTGTAGCACTTCAGGCTTCCCTGTCCATCACCAACTCCCAGAGCTTGCTCAAACTCATGTCCATTGAGTCGGTGATGCCATTCAACCATCTCATCCTCTCTTGCCCTCTTCTTTTGCCTTCAATCTTTCCCAGCTTCAGGGTCTTTTCCAATGAGTCAGTTCTTCCCATCAGGTGGCCAAAGTATTGGAGCTTCAGCTTCAGCATCAGATACTGCTGTGCTGCTGCTGCTGCTGCTGCTAAGTCACTTCAGTCGTGTCCGACTCTGTGTGACCCCATGGACAGCAGCCCACCAGGCTCCACCATCCCTGGGATTCTCCAGGCAAGAACACTGGAGTGGGTTTCCATTTCCTTCTCCAATGCATGAAAACGAAAAGTGAAAGTGAAGTCGCTCAGTCGTGTCCGACCCTTTGCGACCCCATGGACTGCAGCCTACCAGGCTCCTCCGTCCATGGGATTCTCCAGGCAAGAGTACTGGAGTAGGGCTCCATTGCCTTCTCCGAGATACTGCCCTAGTAAGTGATAATTCTGTACATCTTGTGATCCCATTCTAGAGAGTCACAAGGGAGAATCATTATCTTTTCATTATGGGTATTTCTAGGCTGATGGGATTTAATAAATCATGAGACATGAAAAATGGAGAAGTTAGTAAGGTAGTGAGAATGTTTTAGAAAAGCTTTTAAAAATTGATTTCCAGGAATAAAAGTGAAGAGAAAAAAAAAAAAAAAAAGGTCAAGAGGTCTGGCTTTGATTAGTTTATCCTTCTACCATTTTTGGTTCAAATTTCAGACATTTAATGGAACACATTGCCTAAGTCATTAAATACTAGAGCCAGAAGCAGTCTTAGAAACCATTTAGTTTGATTTTCCCACTTTATAGATGATGATGCTGAGGGCCAGGGATTTCCTGTAGGACACTAGTGAGTTGTGACCTGGAATTAGATTCTAGGTTTCCTGTTTGTCAATCCAGAGCTCTTTCCACATGTTGGCTTTATAGTAGGACACGTGGCCAGCTGTGCAAACACTGGGGTTTTCTTTCCCTGAAGGACCATGTTGGATTGATTTCTCTCAATGCTGTGTGAGTGGATAAGCTTTATTAATGGCCTCTTCCCTCTAAGCCAGATTTTACTCTGTGAAGGAAAAGACTGCATTACTTATTCCCTCCTGTCTGCAATCCCCATTTCTTTTTATCTGTCAGCAAGCTGATTTTTGTTAGGGGCATTTAATTTTCAGGCCCTGTGTGTGATTGAATCTATATGTCTTCCCTCCCACCACCTTTTCTTTTTGTCTGCTCCTACACATTCTCTTTATCTTCATTGTCATTAGATATTTCATTTGCTGGACTCTTTTCTCATTTGTAACCTATCACTCGATTTTATTATTTTCTTTCAGTCACAGGCTTATTGTGAGTAATGTGTTTTTCTCATACTATTTCTCCCAGGGAAATAAAGAGGAAACACAACACAGGAAGAAAACATCCTTTTTAAAAAGGAGTGAAAAGCCAATCTGAGTTTGGCTGGAACTGGGTCTTCTTTTTATTCATTTTCTTTTGTAAATCTTTTTTAGGCTAAGTGAAGAGTAATTTCCTGAATCCAAGATTAAACCAGAATTCTCAAACATTTCCCAGTTACTAAAGGATACTTTATTATCGTCTCTATCCACTTAAAAATACTACACAAGAGAATCATCAAAATAAATCAAGAAATAAAATTAAGAGTTCATACCAATTAATTTACCACCTTTTATTGCCAATACTTCATTAAACTTATAACTATCTTGTCAAGCCTATTAAATAACACATTAATTGATATACTGAGTAGCAATATAGACTGGCTGATTGTCTCACAATATTGTCTCACAAAAGCAACAATATTTTGTTGCTTAAGATGTGCATGAAAATAATTTCTGAGCCACACAAGGAGTTCTATTGTTTAAAAGGCATCTCGTTTTTCAATCCTCAGCCCCCATCACGATCTGAATGACCTTGACATGAGGGCAGCCTCCAAATCAGCTTGGAATGTTGATAAAACTTAAAATACATGCAACAATGAGAAGAAAGTTTTACAACAGCAGTAACAGTGATGATCCTTAGTGAAATTTGTCATAGGTAATTGTTTGTGAGCCCTAAAGACATATACTCTTCACCATGGCAGACATCTGTGGGACCATGTCTTTAGGAAACGAACACCATCAGCTTAAGTGCACTTTGGAGAATGGCACAAAATAGATGAAAATCTTCACTTACACTTTATTCTATTCACCTTTTGAATGGAATAATGCCATTTTATTTATTTCTAGCTCTAAAGTTGCTCTTGGTAATAATTTTCAAAGTTCCAGGTAAATAGAATGTTTTCAGAATTTTTGTGTTGCGCTGAAAAATACTACCACCTTATCTTCAAACTCAGTGTCAAGGTATATTCATCTTGGTGTTTCAGCATCCTTCTCTCTTTTTGTCCATCCACCATCTCCATCCACCATCTCCTTATCTCTTTATTCTTTCCACCTCTTAAGCTGTTTAGGTGCTTCTATATTAAATCCATCTCTTAACACTGTGGGCTTCCCTGGTGGCTCAAATGGTAAAGAATCTGCCTGATATGTGGAAGACCCAGGTTTAATCCCTGGGTTGGGGAGATTTCCTGAAAAAGAGAATGGCTACCCACGCCCATATTCTTGCCTGGAGAATTCCATGCTCAATTCAGTTGTTTAAACTATACAACTTAGCATAATCCTCAAATCCTCTCTTTTTATTGTATCTCACAACCAGCCCATCACTAAATTTTACCTTCGGGTTTTTCCATGGCAATCACAGTGATACAAGATATTATTATTTCTCACCTGAATTATCACAATAGTCTCCATATTGATGTCCGTGCCACTACACTTACTCACTATTGTTAGTATAGAGTCCAAAACACAACTTTTAAGATGTAAGTCAGCTCATGCCATGGCTTTTCTGTAGACTTGCCAGTGACTTCCCATATCACTCAGAAGACAAATTTCTTACAGTGGTGTATAGGTTCTCTTGTACTATGCTTTCCCAGTATTTCTCTAAACTTATCCCCTGCCACTGGTGGTAAAGAATCCACCTGCAATGCAGGAGATCTGGGTTCAATCCCTGGTTTGGGAATATCCCCTGGAGAAGGAAATGGCTACCCACTCTAGTATTCTTGCTTGGGAAATCCTATGGACAGAGGAGCCTAGCGGGCTGCAGTTCATGGGGTCACAAAGAGTCAGACACGACTAAGAAACTAACACTTTCATACCACATTTGCCCCTCTGGATTTTCTGCTGTTCCTTAGACATCAAACATAGCCCTGTTTTAGATCCTTTCCACATGTTACTTTCTCTGGCTGGGAGGATCTTTTCCCCTGGTAGGTCAGCTGGTAAAGAATCTGCCTGCAATGCCGGAGACTGGGATTTGATCCCTGGGTCAGGAAGATCCTCTAGAGAAGGGAATGGCTACCCACTCCAATATTCTTGCCTGGAGACAGGGAAGTCTGGCGGGCTGCAGTCCATGGGGTGGCAAAGAGTCGGACACAACTGAGTGACTAATACTTTTGTTTTGTGTGACTGGAGGGAACATCTCCTTAGCAGCTGCTCAACTGTCAGATTACCAATAAAGCCTTCATTAAGGTGATCACCTCCTTAATATCACCCTCTGCTGTGCTCTCTGTTCTTGTTTACTTTGTTTTATCCCCCTGTCCGTAGCATTTATGACCTGAATTTACCTATTTATTCATATACTATCTGTCTCTCTCATGCCTCTTAGAATATAAATTCCATGAGAGCAAGAATTTTTGTTTAGCACATAGGAGTGTTATAAATATTTATTGAAAGAATAAATAAACAAATAAAAGTAAAGATGTTAGTGAAGTGTTTGAAAACATCATCTTTGGTGTAAATATGTGGATCAAGTAGCCGTGTAATCATGGGAAAAGCATTTCTCTGTAAGAGAATTCAATAATGCTGATTTCATAGGCCAGTCATATAAATTCAATGATTTATAAGATAAAGAGTGTATCAAAGTGTTTACTAGTAACAAATGCTCACACAGTGATGCTACTGCTGCTTCACTTGCTGCATTTAGAATCTGCATCTTTACTTGAAGAGCATCAGAGCACTGACCCCTCCTCTCAGTGGAGAAGGGCACACTGTCATCCTCCCCCTTCCCTTCTCCAAGGACATTTTAATGACATAACCACCTGTCATCTGGGCTCATAATGTAGTGTTTGTTTATTTTTTTTTTAATAGCCAAACTGTTGTGAGATATTTTACCTCTGTGATGCATATCTCACTTTACTAAGCCATTGATTAAAATTATCAAAGATATAGCCTGACCCTGTTGGCTTTTTTGCCTCTGAAAGCAAATCAGGGAATCAATAAAACTAAAAGAAAATAAATCTTTAAAATCCATTTAAAGTCAACATCTTCAAGAAGAAACTTAGTTTCTGAAATGAAGATATTTACTACTGCTGCCAGATGAGTAGTGGCTTCTTTTATTTTGTATCTTTCTTTGCAAAGGAAACACAGAACAATCTTCACAGACTTAGAGAAGGAACTTATGGTTTTCTGTACACACAGCTGTATTTAAAGTGGATGACCAATAAGGATCTACTGTATAGCACAGGGAACTCTGTTCAATGTTATGTGGCAGTCTGCATGGGAGGTAAGGTTGGGGGAGGATGGATACATGTATATGAACGGTTGAGTACTTTTGCTGTTCACCTGAAGCTATCACAACATTGTTGATTGGCTATACCCCAATATAAAGCAGCTAAAAATATCTTTAGTTCGTATATCCTTGCAATTAAAGACTTAAAGTTCTATTAGCTAAAATTGAAGACTTTCTCTTTCAACCTTTGTGGTCAGGTTATGCTTGTAGAAAGCAGTGGAAATGTGGCTTGCTAATTAGGAGTGATGCTGATATCTAAAGAAAGGAATAAAGAAAAGGCAGAAACATAATTTTTACCTTATAATCAAATCTCTGAACTGATTTATATTTGCCAAATGTATTTTCCAGCTCAAATACACTTTACTACACTGATGGTCCCCACTGCCAAAATAGGTCAGTTTGATTGTTTGGGAAGGATTTGGACAAACAACACTGACAGACACAACTACCCTAGAAAGAGTCTGTTTTTGCTAAGTGTTAGCTCTGGGTCAGACAGATTTTGATAAATGTTGTATAAACAGAGCCTCACAGCAACCCAAAGAGTTAGATGTTATGTTATTTGTCATATTCTGCAGGTGCAAAAAAATGTATGACAGGATGGTCTAACCAAGAAGGGGCAGAGTCTGGATTTCATATTGAATTTCCCTGGGTAATAAGACCCAGGTTTTACTCTAATGCTTCCCAACAGCAACCTCAATCACTTGTCAAACACGCCTGATCGATTTACAGTTTATTGGTGGCATGAAGAGGATCAGTGGTTTAGAACTAGCATTCTTCCCAACCATGTGCAAAGACTTTCTTGATCTCACCTGTCAGTTAAATCTGATTTGCTTTTGGATTAATGGTTACCTCCTTAAGACACTTTCTGATGTGAGCAGGTATGTGCTTCAATGTCTTTTTTATTTTCCTATTGCTAAGAGTCAGACATGACTGAATGACTTCACTTTCACTTTTCACTTTCATGGATTGGAGAAGGAAATGGCAGCCCACTCCAGTGTTCTTGCCTGGAGAATCCCAGGGATAGGGGAGCCTGGTGGGCTGCCATCTGTGGGGTCGCACAGAGTCAGACCTGACTGAGCAACTTAGCAGCAGCAGCATGACAAAAATAATCTCAACATCTTAGCAGCTTCCAACAATAAACATTTACTTGATTCTTGGGATGTGCCTGTGTTTGGTTGACCAAGGCAGGACTCAGTTGACCCCGGCTGGACTCTTGACTTCTGGCTGAGTTCTGTGTCTTCACTACCCGGGACATAGTCTTCTCATGGTGGATCTTCTCAGGAGTGTAAGAGGGAGAACAGTGGCACAAGATGCTCATACATGCTCAGTCCAGAATCAGTCCACTGTCACTCTACCCACATTCCACTGACCAAAGCAAACTGCTGTCAGTGGCATGGGAATGTATTCCCCGCCATAGTAGAGACACTGCAAATCTCCATGTCAAAGGCATGATATATTATTCTCACATAGGGAAGGAATAAATGAGAATAATGTGGAAACAGTTTGTACAAGCCAAGGATTTACTCCAAAACCCACATTCTTATGGCATGGCTTTATCTATTTAAAATGTGGGTGACAGCATTTATCTCATGGAGATCCAGTGAAGATAAAATGAGATAATTTATCTATACACTGCAGGGAATAATATCTGGCATTATGAACAATCAATGGTGGCTTTTATTATTGTTTTTCATGTTGTACTTTTATTATTTTTGTATTATTAGGTCTTCCATGTCCTTTTTGATTCATGTGAATCAATAGATTCTTGATCACTTGTTTACTCTTAATAAAAATCATCAAACAAATATATATTAAGCTGCTACTCTGATTTGGCCTTGCCCATGATTAACTAAATCTATCTGGTTTTCATTTACTTGCCTGCTTAGTTTTTGATCATCTGCATATTTGGATTCCTGGTAGCATCTGATTTCTTCTCTGAGTTTCCATGGTTAGTTTAATTTCTTACTGTGGCTTTGCCTGAGAGTATATGAGTGGCTTTTGATGGCATTTGATTAATTTCAATCTCTATTAAATCTGTTAATTTTGATTATTCACAACTTTCTGGCTCTCATAATCAAATTTTGTATTTCTCTATCACTTATGTCTTTTTTCCATTGCAAGCCAAAGAAAACTTGATGGACATTGGCTTATGCAAAGGTGAGCTTACCTGAAAATTCCAGGGGTAAGGACAAGTCTTAGGAACAGTTTGCAGCAGAATTTAGTTTCTCTTTCTTGCTCTTCCCGACATTCATCTTGTTGACCTGGCTCTATTATCATTTGGATAAAATATATTCCTTTGGAAGCAAGACAGGCTTTGTAGCTCTGCACTAAATACTAGCAGTTAAGTTAGTCTTCCCTAGAAGTTTCTGATCAAATTTCATTGCCTATTATTAGTTCAACTGGGAGTAAGCCGACCTCTGAACTGATGATCATGTATTGGAAAGATATTCCAGTTGGCTTAAATCTTAAGTCACATGCTCCAGGAACTGATAACTGGCTCAGTCTTATCTACATTCATGGGCTAAAACTAGAGGAAGGGTGGGTGTCAAAAATCAACATTGGGAGACAAAAACAGCAGCAACAACAACAAAAGAAAAACCGTTTACTACATTCCTTACATTTTTATTTTCTCTGTTGTTGCTAAGGCATTCAACCTAAACAGTGCTCACTAAAGTAAAAAATTCAGCAAAATCCAAGTCTGTATAGACAGAGGTTCTGGGTTTTATGGCTTCTACTCTCCTCTCTACTCCAAACCTCAACAAGAAATCTCATGGGGTCACTGAGATTGCCTACATCATTTATTCTGTGGTACAGAAAATTTAGATTTTTGTCTTTGGGAGTTTATGGGCCTTAAGTGAAAGTGAAAGTTGCTCAGTTGCCTCGGACTCTGCAACCCCATGGACTATACACTCCATGGAATTTTCCAGGCCAGAATACTGGAGTGGGTAGCCTTTCCCTTCTCCAAGGGATCTTCCCAACCCAGGGATTGAACCCCAGTCTCGTACATTGCAGGTGGATTCTTTACCAACTGAGCTATCAGGGAAGCCCTATGAGCCTTAATACTAAGTGAAAAGTTGTTAATTTCTGCAGATTTTAAGTCTGGCAATTAACTCACTTTTGACTGTGCTAACAACAAGGACAAGGTTGTAGAACATTGTTATTATTCCATGTCTGTTTCTCAAATAGTTCCTTTGACCTTCAGCTTTTGGTAGTTTATGGAAAATATCATCTTCCTCATCCCCCTGGTTCCTTTCACTACAATGAGCTATTTATATGTCATCACTGACATCAATATCTACTATTGATCATGATGATACTAATGTTAAGACACATGTGTCATGTTACGTGTTATTAAGCACTTTCTCATCTATTTAAAAAATGTTAACCTTGTGAAAATTCTGGAAGGCAAATTTTATCAATTAGAAATTGAGGTCTTGTTAAACTTTTAAAAAGTTGTATAAGGACCCAGAGCTTTAGATTATCTGAATTCATGTTCAATAGTCTTCCCACTGGTGCTACTCTATAGCTTTAAAAGATTTATCCTAGCCAGGCACCTTAAGGAGAAGAAATAGAAGCTTATAGACACTGGAAAAAATCATGATTAGTGGAATAAGAAATGTCCTCCCCCCAAATTCCCAACAAAAGGACCTTTATCTTTGAAACAGATTTTATATGAACAAGTTCTATCTTCAGGAGAAAGAATTAATGAAACTATTTCAGAAAAGGCAGGACACAGATGTACTTATATTTCAGAAGTTTGAAAGGATTATTTGGAGGTTCTAAATCAATTACTTCACATTCTCTTCTTTTTATATTCACCACTAACGTACCATTAAAACACATTGTCCCTTAGGAATTTTACCATATATTAAAAATCATAGGTTTTGTAATTATTATACAATTCATCTTGAAAAGATATAATGCTAGATAATATATTATTACAATCATATATTATCTAGTTTTGCTTGACTAAACCAGAGCCAGTAAGTCATTTTAAATACCATTTCTCTTCTGTACTTGAAAATGTTTCATTTGCTTAGTTCTTCTTAATCTCTGGAACTGAGATACTCAAGTGCTATTGTATATATAAAACCTTTTGTTGTTGTTTAGTCATTAAGTTGTGTCCAATTCTTTGTGACACCATGGATTGAGCCTGCCAGCCTCTTCTGTCTATGGGATTTTCCAGGCAAGAATACTGGAATGGGTTGCCATTTCCTTCTCCAGGAGAATCTTCCCAGTCCAGGGATGGAACCCAAGTCTCCTGCATTGGCAGGTGGATTCTTTACTGCTAAGCTACCAGGGAAGCCCATTTAAGACCATAGACTCTTCTTTATTCCAAGGATTATTTATTCTTTCTGGTAAATTGCTATAAATAACTACTAACTCCTGACTTAATTGAGCATCATTCATTGGAAAATAACTTTGAAAATCACTTGGTGAAGTCACCTTCCAGAGGAAGAGACTGCCTTCTGCAGGGAGTTGGATCCTTCATGATGAATTTTATTTTGGGGAGTAGTTTTACTTTTGAAAATTTAAAGCTTTAGGGCTGCATATGCTTCATTTGTTTACTTTACTTGTTTGTTTATTAATTTTTATTTATTGATTGATCTTCTGAACTACTTTATAATCTTTTGAATGTCCTTGGTTCCTCCCCCATTTTTATACTCGATACTTTGAAGCTAATATAATGTCTCATTAATATGTTAAATTTCAATTTGGAATTCAGGAAACTCAGTTCTTCAAGTACTATAATTCAAAGTATTATATTTACAACAAAAAATAGATATGCCAGCAAACATCTATTTCTCTGTCTCTAAAGAAAGACTTTCTCTTTTTTTTTCATTGCCTTTGTCCTTCCATTGTCAGAGATGTAGCTTTTTCTTATAAAGAAGATTATTACTCAGCCATTAAAAAGAATACATTTGAATCAGTTCTAATGAGGTGGATGAAACTGGAGCCTATCATACTGAGTGAAGTAAGCCAGAAAGAAAAACACCAATACAGTATACTAACGCATATATATGGAATTTAGAAAGATGGTAACAATAACCCTGTATATGAGACAGCAAAAGAGACACTGATGTATAGAACAGTCTTTTGGACTCTGTGGGGGAGGGAGAGGGTGGGATGATTTGAGAGAATGGCATTGAAACATGTATAATGTCATATATGAAATGAGTCACCAGTCTAGGTTCGATGCACGATACTGGATGCTTGGGGCTGGTGCATATACTGGAACAACCCAGAGGGATGGTATGGGGAGGGAGGAGGGAGGAGGGTTCAGGATGGGGAACAGTGTATACCTGTAGCTGATTCATGTTGATATATGGCAAAACCAATACAATATTGTAAAGTTAAAAAATAAAATAAAAAAGAAAAAAAATTCTTTAAATGAGAACCTGCATGAGAATTCTTATTTTTATTGTCTTATATGCATCTTGTATAATTTTTTTTTGGTTACAATGTTTTGGGGAAGCTAAAAACCTGGTTTTGAAAGGCTGTCAGAACTTCACACTTTCCTGATACAAGTTGCAAGATGGATTGGCTACCTACAAGCATGGGAAAAGGGACCTGATGAGATTTAGGATTCTCCATCAGTTGGAGGGACACATAGACACAAGCTAAATAATGTGTATTATCAACATGTATGCTGTGATATGCTAGGCTGCTTCAATTCAGTTTAGTCGCTCAGTCGTGTCTGACTTTTTGAGACCCCATGAACTGCAGCACGCCAGGCCTCCCTGTCCATCACCAACTCCCGGAGTTCACTCAAACTCACGTCCATCGAGTCGGTGATGCCATCCAGCCATCTTATCCTCTGAAGTCCCATTCTCCTCCTGCCCCCAATCCCTCCCAGCATCAGAGTCTTTTCCAATGAGTCAACGCTTCGCATGAGGTGGCCAAAGTACTGGAGTTTCAGCTTCAGCATCATTCCGTCCAAAGAATACTGATCTCCTTCAGAATGGACTGGTTGGATCTCCTTGCAGTCCAAGGGACTCTCAAGAGTCTTCTCCAACACCACAGTTCAAAAGCATCGATTCTTCAGTGCTCAGCTTTCTTCCCAGTCCAACTCTCACATCCATACATGATTACTAGAAAAACCATAGGCTTGACTAGACAGACCTATGTTGGCAAAATAATGTCTCTGCTTTTGAATATGCTATCTAGGTTGGTCATAACTTTCCTTCAGAGGAATAAGCGTCTTTAATTTCATGGCTGCAATCACCATCTGCAGTGATTTTGGAGCCCCAAAATATAAAGTCTGACACTGTTTCCACTGTTTCCCTATCTATTTCCCATGAAGTGATGGGACCAGATGCCATGATCTTTGTTTTCTGAATGTTGAGCTTTAAGCCAACTTTTTCACTCTCCTCTTTCACTTTCATATAGAGGCTTTTGAGTTCCTCTTCACTTTCTGCCATAAGGGTGGTGTCATCTGCATATCTGAGGTTATTGATATTTCTCCTGGCAATCTTGATTCCAGCTTGTGCTTCTTCCAGCCCAGAGTTTCTCATGATGTACTCTGCATAGAAGTTAAATAAGCAGGGTGACAATATACAGCCTTGATGTACTCCTTTTCCTATTTGGAACCAGTCTGTTGTTCCATGTCCAGTTCTAACTGATGCTTCCTGACCTGCATATAGGTTTCTCAAGAGGCAGGTCAGGTGGTCTGGCATTCCCATCTCTTTCAGAATTTTCCACAATTTATTGTGATCCACACAGTCAAAGGCTTTGGCATAGTCAATAAAGCAGAAATAAATGTTTTTCTGGAACTCTCTTGCTTTTTCCAAGATCCAGCAGATGTTGGCAATTTGATCTCTGGTTCCTCTGCCTTTTCTAAAACCAGCTTGAACATCTGGAACTTCACGGTTCACGTATTGCTGAAGCCTGGCTTGGAGAATTTTGAGCATTAATGTACTAGCATGTGAGATGAGTGCAACTGTATGGTAGTTTGAGCATTCTTTGGCATTGCCTTTCTTTGGGATTGGAATGAAAACGGACCTTTTCCAGTCCTGTGGCCACTGCTGAGTTTTCCAAATTTGCTGGCATATTGAGTGTAGCACTTTCACAGCCTCATCTTTTAAGATTTGAAATAGCTCAACTGGAATTCCATCACCTCCACTAGCTTTTTCATAGTGATGCTTTCCACTTGACTTCACATTCCAAGATGTCTGGCTCTAGGTCAGTGATCACACCATCATGATTATCTGGGTCGTGAAGATCTTTTTTGTACAGTTCTTCTGTGTATTCTTGCCACCTCTTCTTAGTATCTTCTGCTTCTGTTAGGTCCATACCATTTCTGTCCTTTTTTGAACCCATCTTTGCATGAAATGTTCCCTTGGTGTCTCTAATTTTCTTGAAGAGATTGCTAGTCTTTCCCATTCTGTTGTTGTCCTCTATTTCTTTGCATTGATCGCTGAGGAAGGCTTTCTTATCTCTCCTTGCTATTCTTTGGAACTCTGCATTCAGATGCTTATATCTTTCCTTTTCTCTTTTGCTTTTCACTTCTCTATTTTTCACAGCTATTTGTAAGGCCTCCCCAGACAGCCTTTTCCTTTTTTGCATTTCTTTTCCATGGGGATGGTCTTGATCCCTGTCTCCTGTACAATATCATGAACCTCCATTCATAGTTCATCAGGCACTCTATCAGATCTAGTCCCTTAAATCTATTTCTCACTTTCACTGTATAATCATAAGGGATTTGATTTAGGTCATACCTGAATGGTCTAGTGGTTTTCCCTACTTTCTTCAATTTAAGTCTGAATTTGCCAATAAGGAGTTCATGCTCTGAGCCACAGTCAGCTCCTGGTCTTGTTTTTGCTGACTGTATAGAGCTTCTCCATTTTTGGCTGCAAAGAATATAATCAATCTGATTTTGGTGTTGACCATCTGTTGATGTCCATGTGTAGAGTCTTCTCTTGTGTTGTTGGAAGAGGGTGTTTGCTATGACCAGTGTGTTCTCTTGGCAAAACTCTATTAGCCTTTGCCCTGATTCATTCTGTATTCCAAGGTCAAATTTGCCTGTTACTCCAGGTGTTTCTTGACTTCTTACTTTTTCATTTCAGTCCCCTGTAATGAAAAGGACATCTTTTTATGTTAGTTCTGTAAGGTCTTGTAGGTCTTCACAGAACCATTCAACTTCAGCTTCTTCAGCATTACAAGTTAGGGCATAGACTTGGATTACTGTGATATTGAATGGTTAGCCTTGGGAATGAACAGAGATCATTCTGTCGTTTTTGAGATTGCATCCAAGTACTGCATTTTGGACTCTTTTGTGGACCATGATAGCTACTCCATTTCTTCTGAGCGATTCCTGCCCACAGTAGTAGATATAATGGTCATCTTAGTTAAATTCACCCATTCCAGTCAGGTTGCTTCAGTTGAGTCCAACTCTTTGAGACCCTATGGACTGTAGCCCACCAGGCCCCTCTGTCCATGGGATTCTCCAGGCAACGATACTGGAATGGGTTGCCATACCCACCTCCAGGGGATCTTCCTGACCCAGGGATCGAACCTGCATCTTATGTCTCCTACAATGGCTTTATGAGTACACCACCTGGGAATGCCCATCAACATGTATTCAGTTCAGTTCAGTCACTCAGTCGTGTACGACTCTCTGCGACCCCATGAACTGCAGCATGCCAGGCCTCCCTGACCATCACCAACTCCCGAAGTTTACCCAAACTCATATCCATTGAATCGATTATGCCATCTAACCATCTCATCCTCTGTCATCCCCTTCTCCTTCTGCCTTCAATCTTTACCAACATCAGGATCTTTTCAAATGAGTTAGTTCTTCGCATTAGGTGGCCAAAATATTGGAGTCTCAGCTTCAACATCAGTCCTTCCAATGAACACCCAGGACTGATTTCCTTTAGGATGGACTGGTTGGATCTCCTTGCAGTCCATGGGACTCTCAAGAGTCTTCTCCAACACCACAGTTCAAAAGAATCAATTCTTCTGCACTCAGCTTTCTTTATAGTCCAACTCTCACATCCATACATGACTACTAGAAAAACCATAGCCTTGACTAGATGGACCTTTGTTGGCAAAGTAATGTCTCTGCTTTTCAATATGCTGTCTAGGTTGGTCATAACTTTCCTTCCAAGGAGTTAGCGTCTTTAAATTTCATGGCTGCAATCACCATCTGCAGTGATTTTGGAGCCCCCCAAAATAAAGTCAGCCACTGTTCCCACTGTTGGGTTAATTGGTCATTTGTGTTGCAACCCTACAGACTATAGCCCTCTAGCATCCTCTGTCTATGGAATTCTTAAGGCAAGAACACTGGAATGGGTTAATTGTTTTTCCTCCAGGGATTCTTCCTGACCCAGTGTTCTAACTCAGGCTTCATGCATTGCAGACAGATTTTTTACTATCTGAGCCACCAGGTAAGCTATTCAACCAAACCAAAAAAAAAAAAAAAGAAGAAGAAGAAGGAAATCCTACTATTTGCAATAGCATGGACAAAACTTGAGGGAATTATGCCAGGTGAAATATGTCAAAGAGAGAAAGAGAAACACTATACAATCTCACTTAACACGTGTAATCTAAAAAAAACAAATCAGAAACCCCCACAAACTCATAGAAAAGAGACCAGATTTGTGCTTACCAGAGGAAGAGAGTAGGGGTTGGGAGAGTTGAATGAAGGAAACCAAATGGTATATATTTTGAATTAAAAGAAATAAGTATGAGGAATGAAGTATTCAATATGATGACTATATTTGACATTGACAGTAATATGGTATATTTGAAAGTTCCTCAGAGAATAAATTCCCAGTGTTCTGATGGCAAGGAAATAAGTTCTTGGTAACTCTATGAGAAGATGAATATTAACTAAACTGTTATGGTAATCAATTCTCAATATATATTTGTTAAGTCATTATGCTATATACCATAAACTAATACAGAACTGTTTAAATTATATTTCCGTAAAAGTGAAAAAAATGTAGGGAAGTGACAAATAGGGAGATGAATAGATCCTGTGTCACAACACAGATACAAATGGTGTGCAGAGACACAACTTCTCTTTCTACCCTTCAAAGCAGCACTTCTAATAACCGGTCTGCTTACCATCCTACTGGTCTCTGGTCCACCTTCCATCCCTCAGGCTTTGGTCAGGCAGTTTGCTGTGTGTGTTCCCTCTTGAACGGCTGTCCCTACCTGAGGACAGAGAATGGCATATTTAGTATTCTGTTATGGCATCAGGAACACCAGGAGAGCTCCAATAACTGCCCTCTTTGCCCTAAACCCCCTTCAGTCTCTAGCTAATGCCTGCTTTCAGAACTTCATCATACAAGATGTCCAGTGCTTGAGGGCTGTCTGAAATGCAAACAGAAAAGTCACTTCTCTGTTAGACCCTTGAGTTGATCCTGCTTACCTATGAGATCAATGTTGAGTACCTGGCCTGGGCTCGCCTTTTCAGTAGCCTGTGTTTTTGGTTTCACCTCTGTCCAGACCTGAATATCTTCAGCCACAACCACCAGTCTTGTCTAGAGGTGCTCTTCTCTCAAATGAGCTGTTTTTTTCCTCAGCTCAGGAATAATTTCTCATACTATTCCCTGCCCCCAGTGTCTTCTGGTAAGCAGCAACTCATTCTTGTGATTCAACTCATCCATCACCTCATTTTTTGACTCACTCATTCTTTTTATGTAGATATTCTTCCTCTTCCCTCTGTACTTCCAGTGTTTTCATGACTCACCACTTGTCCACACAGGCGAGTTTCATGAGACTTAGAGACAGGACTGTGTTTTTCCTGTTTGCCATCATATTGCCAGTGTTTTGCACAGGGCCTAGTACAAAGTAAGCTCTTAATACATTAAGGTTGAATAAATAAGTATTGAACAAACTGTAAATGCTAACATGAGGTACTATTTGAATTAGTGCAAATTGATAATTTTTGTTAATTTAAGTAAAAAAAATAACAAAAGATGTGGTTTGTCTAAAATATCATGAATCTCAGATTCACTATAGTCTAAGAAAATTTAGGAAACTCTGGTCCAGGCAGGAGAGTAGGGGCTTGAGTTTGTGAGGCATTAGCCCTGTTTGGAGGTGAGGAATGAATGATGTGAAGCTGATGGATGATAGCCCGGAACCCATCCCCCTCTCTACAGGTCTGTGATGTCTTTGAAGGCACTGGCTACATCTGACCTGGTTTTTTGGGCCTCAGTATCTGCCAGAGCACCAACCACATGGTTGGCGTTGATCAGATATTTGTTGAATGAGAAAAATTAAGAGCATCCACATTTCAATATTGGGATTCTCTTGTGGCTCAGACGGTAAAGCGTCTGCCCAGAATTCAGGAGACTCTGGTTCAATCCCTGGGTCAGGAAGATCCCCTGGAGAAGGACATGGCAACCCACTCCAGAACTCTTGCCTAGAAACTTCCATGGATGGAGGAGCTTGGTGGGCTACAGTCCACGGGGTAACAAAGAGTCGGACACGACTGAGCGATTTCACTTTCACTTTCACATTTCAATATTATACATGAAAAGCAAACCTTATATTTAATGAGCTTATGCTTTAATAGATAGCAGTCACCATCTGATTCCAGGGTTTGTCAATCTCAACATACTTGATGAGGAGATAATATCTCAAGGTTATAACACACACTAGATTTGGTTCCTGGTGTAAGATTGATGGTCTGAGGTATTGCTATTAATCAGCTTTTAGCTTTTCTTAGTAAAAACCGTTCTCTCCTCCATCTGACCTGAGATTCTTTATGCCCCAGTTTCTATCAATTCCTTTTTTATTTTTACCTGTTATCACTTCCTGCCTACGAAATTCTTAAATGTGAACAAGCTTCCTGCTCCAAAAAGAAATTTACTAAAAGTATATGATTGGGCCAAAAACTAGGACCTTCATACCTACTGCTGAATTTTGTAGGTCCCTTTGGATTCTAGAATGTTTGCAATATGCTAGCCTGTTTAGACTTTGAGACATTACCTTGTAATAATTTACACATCCACATCCTCCTAATTTCAGGTTATCTATTTTCAGCCATTATCTACCATGATTCTAATTCAATCTCCAGATCTATATAATGCCACGCACTCTCTCTTCCAACTTTCAGTGCAGAAGTTTCCTTGCTATGAATCTGTGGTCCACAGATGCTCATGATTTCAGATCTGACAGAAGAAAAAAAGATTAGGTTCAGTGCTACATGCTCAAGACTCATCAAGGCCTTTGGCTGGGATGGATTCCCTTTGAATCCAAAACCATCACTCTCCTGCTACATTTGTGACTGGGCAAATAAACTTGCCTAGCTTTGGAACCAATATTCACAGACTCATTGGCTCAATATTTACTTTCAAATAAGAATGTTTTCCTAAGATGACTCATTACTTTTCAGAGAAAGAGATTCTCGGATGGAGTTCTTGGTAATAAGATGGGTGTGAGTCCCAGGGCCCCAGAAGACTGGTCTATCTTCTTTGTGCCTCTGATTGCCGTCTGGAAACCTTTTAGCTCTTACAGTTTAGTTAACATTTCCCAAGTGTCTCCCTTGAACCAGGTTCTGTGGATACCAAGATGAATAAACCACAGTCTATACCTTGGGTCACATGTAAAGTCAGACAGGCAAATGTGGAATTTCAACACTGGTGGGTGTTCAATGACACAGGTGAGTAGAAGCTGGTAGAGAAACACAACGAAGAATCATTTTTGTCTAATCCAATAATTCTCAAATTTTAATGTGCATCAGAGTCATTCAGAGGGCTGATTAAAGCCCTATGGATCTCACCCTCAGATTGTCTGATTTAGCTAGTCAAGGGCTGGGTCCGAAAGTCTGCATTTCTGATGAATTCCTGGGTAATAGTGTGGCTGCTGGTGCAGGGCCTTGGCTTGAGGTAACAGGGGCCTCTCCTTAGGGGCTCTGAGAAAGGCTTTCTGGAAGAGAGAATGTCAAATAAGTTGAAAAAGATAAATGAAAAGGGAGAAATTCTAAGAAAGGAAAGAGCAGGTACAAAAACACGGGAATGTATAGGGCACAAATTCTTCTGGAAAATACAAAGAACAGGAGATGAGGCAGGGGCCTTTGGAGTAAGACAAATTAAATAAATCAATGAGCTATGGGACTTTTTTCCCTGGCATCCAGTGCTGGAGTAGGCACTGTAACATTTCAAATCTGTACAACCTGTAAAGAATCACACAAATGCCAAAAATTATGGGTAATTCTTCCCTCCTGGGCCACATTCAGAGACAGGTCTTATTTAATGTGTCTCTGAAAGGCAAGACTTTGTAAGAATATTTTAAGCAGGTTAGAAAACTTGGATGTACAATGATTACAGGCTACATGAAAATGATGTAAAAACAATAATATTTTATACAGTACTTCTCAGAAACAGAGATTTGAAAATATTGTTTGGTAGAATTTAAGAAGTCTGCTCTATTGAGAGTCAATGTGAGACTTACGTTTACTTTTGTTTGCCATTTCTCATTATAACATCAAATTCTTCTAAATTTTTTGGCTTAAATTTGTGCAATTAGTTTACACATAAATAAAATTAGAGTTTCCATTTATATAAAAAGGAAAAAATTCTGATAATATCAATGGAATAATAGTTTTTGTTCCATTAACTTTCAGCTTTTATTTGCATTAATATTTTTAATAATAAAATAAATTACACAGAAGGCATATACAGAGAGTAAAGTGAAAGTGAAAGCTCAGTCCTATCTGACTCTGTGACTCCATGGACCATGGAACTCTCCAGGCCAGAATACTGGAGTGGGTAGCCTTTCCCTTCTCCAGGAGATCTTCCTGACCCAGGAATTGAACTGGGGTCTCCTGCATTGCAGGTGGATTCTTTACAAATTGAGCTATCTGGGAAGCCCTATACAGAGAGTAGGCATAGTTTAAAGAATATTAATTTTATGAATAGCATTATCCATTTTAGAACATTACTAGAATCTTTGAGACATCCAATATATCTCTCCCCAATTACATCCCCTTCATCTCTCCCAAAGGTAACCCCTGGCCTTACTTTTATTTAATAATTTCCTTTGTTTTTACCATGCCTTCCCAGGTAGCTCAGATGTAGAGAATCTGCCTGTCAATGCACAAGATGCCAGAGACATGGGTTTGATCCCTGGTTAGGAAGATCCCCTGGAGGAGGAGGAAATGGCAACCTACTCCAGTATTCTTGCCTGGAGAATCCCAAGGACAGAGGAATCTGGTGGGGCACAGTCCATAGGGTTGCAGAGGAGGACACAACTGAGCAACTGGCCACACATTTTTATTATAGCTTTGCTAAATTTATACTTAAAAACTATATATTTTCTAGTTCCACCTTTTGAAATGTAAACAAATGGAACTTTACGTGTTCTTAGGTAGGTCCTTTGCACTTTTTGCTTTACATAATGCTGATCAGAATTGGCTGTGTAGACATGGAGCCATAGGTCATTCAATTTCATGGCTGTAGACTATTTCATTGTGTGAATAATCACAATGTAATTGTCCACCTACCTTTAACAATATTAGGTGGTTTACAGTTATGTAGGTTTTTCATCACAGTCATGGATATTATGAACATTAAGTGTGTCTGGCTGACTTTCAGAGTGTGTATATGTTTAGATTTATTAGGTAATATTAATTTTTTTTGAAGTCATTTGTTATAAATTTTTCATTTTCTTTGGAAGGATCCTTTGGTAGACTTTTAATTTCTTCATCAAATCAGAAAGGTGTTATTCATTGTTTTTTAATTGACATTTTCCTGGTTAATGATGACATAGATAATTTACATTTATATCTTTATTTATCTTTTGTCTTCTTTGAAAATCTTTTCCCACATCTTTTGGTTGACAAGTTTTAGATTCATAGGATTTTTCAAAAGCCTAGACACTTATACTTTGTCACTTATATCTGTTCCAAATATCTTCTCTCAATTGTAACTCCTTTATATATTTTCTTTTGATAAATAGACTTTCTCATATTTTATACAGTTGAAGGTATCAAACTCTTTCTTTATGGTTTATGCTTTTTAATCACAAGCTCCCAACTATTTTAGCTTTCCTTCTAAACATTTTTAGGTATCATGTTTTTCTCTTCACTTTTTTCCCCTCCAGTTTTAAGTATTCATTGCATTTGGAATTTCTGTATATATGTATATGTGCATGTGTGGATATATGATACAAAGGATCTATTAACATATTTACGGGCAATCAGTTGTTTCTATACTATACCAATTATCTCTAATTTTGGCCTAATTTACATATACCTGCTTTTCAGTTTTTTTGATGAGTTAGTCTATTTGTATGCTACCACCACTCTTTTTCAGTTATTATAGTTTTAGATTGCAGTGATATTGTTTAAGGCAATTCCTATTTCTGGTTATTCTTTTCCAAGAATGTATTTGGTATTTTAGACTCTTTTGTCTTCCATATACATTTTAGAGTTTGGCTTTTCAAGTCTTATTAAAATCACATCTCTTTCAGAGTTTTCCACACAGTTGTGTTGAGGATTTCTTGGAACCAATAGATAAATTGGGGAAAATTGGTATTTTTCTAGTATTGAGTTTTCACAACTATGAACATAATATATTTTTCTATTTGTTTAGCTTTTAAAATACCTTTAAATTAAGTTTATAAATTTTGCAATGTGTGTGTCTTTTTGGTGTGTTTATTCTTAGGTTCCTTATCTTTTATTGCAACAATATATGTTATCTTTTTAAATTCAATTTTAAGAAATTTATTGTTAGTGGACACAACTACAATAGACTTTTCTACATTAATTTTATATCTGGAAAATTTCTTAAGCTATTTTTAATTATTCTGGTTATTTATTGATAAAACTGCAAGATGCTCACTTTAAACAGTTATCACTTATCAAGTGTACCAATTAGGACAATCTTAGTTGCTGCAGAGTACATCATGAGAAATGCTGGGCTAGAAGAAGCACAAGCTGGAATCAAGACTGCCAGGAGGAATATCAATAACCTCAGATATGCAGATGACACCACCCTTATGGCAGAAAGTAAAGAACTAAAAAGCCTCTTGATGAAAGTGAAAGAGGAGAGTGAAAAAATTGGCTTAAAGCTCAACATTCAGAAAACGAAGATCATGGCATCTGGTCCTATCACTTCATGGGAAATAGGTGGGGAAACAGTGGAAACAGTGTCAGACTTTATTTTTGGGGCTTCAAAATCAGTGCAGATGGTGACTGCAGCAATGAAATTAAAAGATGCTTACTCCTTGGAAGAGAAATTATGACCAACCTAGATAGCATATTGAAAAGCAGAGACATTACTTTGCCAACAAAGGTCCATCTGGTCAAGGCTATGGTTTTTCCAGTGGTCATGTATGGATGTGAGAGTTGGACTGTGAAGAAAGCTGAGCACCAAAGAATTGATGCTTTTGAACTGTGGTATTGGAGAAGACTCTTGAGAGTTCTTTGGACTGCAAGGAGATCCAACCAGTCCATTCTGAAGGAGATCAGCCCTGGGATTTCTTTGGAAGGAATGATGCTAAAGCTAAAACTCCAGTATTTTGGCCACCTCATGGGAAGAGTTGACTCATTGGAAAAGACTCTGATGCTGGGAGGGATTGGGGGCAGGAGGAGAAGGGGACGACAGAGGATGAGATGGCTGGATGGCATCACTGACTCGATGGACGTGAGTTTGAGTGAACTCCGGGAGTTGGTGACGGACAGGGAGGCCTGGAGTGCTGCAATTCATGGGGTCGCAAAGAGTCGGACACGACTGAGTGACTGAACTGAACTGAACTGAGCTAGCTGCTAAACAACTTCAAAATTTAAGGATGGGAGTTTATTTCTTGCTTTCGTGACAGTTAGTTCTGTTTGCTAATTGTGGTGACAGGTATTTGGTACATACTCATTAACTCCCATTTTGTGGGTCAGTTAATTTAGTAAGCAGATGGAGAAAACGTATAAATCACAAGGCTGGCTTTTGCGGTTCAAACATGGAAATAAGCACATTTCTTACTGTCTCAATCTAATGACCAGAATTCTGTCACATGATCACATGCAGCAGCAAGAGACACTGCAGAGATAATCTTGCTCTGCTGAGACAAGCAGAGACCAAGGATGCTGAAAAGCCATATTGATGTCTGGCACAGTAATTTAGGGAAGTAACTTTCTATTGTTAGTTTTCTATTGTTATTTAGAAATTCATATAATTTTCCTCTTTTAATATGCTAATAAAAAATTAATGCACTCTAACATTGAAAGCAATTTTATATTTATGGGTTAAGCCCTCTTAAATATATTGTATTTATTTTTTGTTTCAATAGAAAAGCACTTCTGAATTTTATCTGCTAATTCTTTGTTTGAAATTTTTGTTGTCTATATTTAGAAGTGAGTCTGGCAATAAGATTCCTTTCTCATTAATATCTGTGTTTGGTTCGTTAATAAGGATGAAGTAGACTCACAAACGGAGAAGGCAATGGCATCCCACTCCGGTACTCTTGCCTGGAAAGTCCCATGGAGGAAGGAGCCTGGTGGACCGCAGTCCATGGGGTCGCTAAGAGTCGGGCACGACTGAAGCAACTTAGCAGCAACAGCAGCAGCAGCAGCAGCAGACTCACAAAATAATCTGAGGATTGTTTCATCTAATTTTTCTTACAATGGAGTTTATCTAATTTTTGAGTTATCTATTCCTTGATTATGAGGCAGAATTCATAAGATTTTTGAATGTGTGGTAGAACTTATCAAGAAAATTCTCTAGGCCTACTTCTTGTGTCACAATTTGAGTTCTATATTTTTTCTAGAAATTAATTAATTTCATCTAAGCCTTTGATTTTGTTGGCAAAATGTTTCTTATGATGAATTCTCCTTGCTTTTTTCAAACTCTGCTGTGTTTGTACTTAACAGCTTTCTTGCAAGTCTTACATTTTTTTCTCTCTTCCTGTGTGTATAGCTCTTGAAGTGAAGTGAAGTTGCTCAGTCGTGTCTGACTCTTTGCGACCCCGAGGACTGTAGCCTACCCGGTTCCTCTGTCCATGGGGTTCTCCAGGCAAGAATACTGGAGTAGATTGCCATTTCCTTCTCCAGGGGAGAAGCTCTTATCTCTTTTTAAAAATAATTCTTCTGGAAGCTTATTTTACTTTGTTTTTAAAAGAATACACTTTTTAAAAAAATTTTAAATTTATTTATTTTAATTGGAGGCTAATTACTTTACAATACTGTGTTGGTTTTGCCATACATCAACATGAATCCGCCAGGGGTGTACACGGGTTTCCAATCCTGAACCCCCCTCCCACTCCCACCTCCCTCCCCATACCATACACTTTTATACATGTTTTCTCTTGCTTGCTTTTCTTTTTTCTAATACACTAATTTTGGCTCATATTTTTTGTTCTTTTTGCTATATTTGGATTTGTTCTTGCTATCTTCAGTTTATTCTTACTTTTTAATTAGGATTTTTTTTTAGTTCATTACTTTTTACTATCATTTTTAACATAGAAATCTTTGCTAAACTTGGGGTTATAGAGATATTTTATATTAGCTTTTGAAGATTTTCTTATTTTACTTTCATAATATTTAAGTCTACAATCCAGCAGGAATGCATTTTTTATTATGATGTAGAGTGAAATTTATCTCTTCCATATGAATATCTGGGCTTCCCTGATAACTCAGTTGGTAAAGAATCTGCCTGCAATGCAGGAGACCCCAGTTTGATTCCTGGGTCAGGAAGATCTCCTGGAGAAGGGATAGGCTGCCCACTTCAGTATTCTTGGATTTCTCTTGTGGCTCAGTTGGTAAAGAATCCGCCTGCAATGCGGGAGACCTGGGTTCAATCCCTGGGTTGGGAAGATCTCCTGGAGAAGGGGAAGGCTACCCACTCTAGTATTCTGGCCTGCACGATTCCATGGACTGTATAGCCCATGGGGTCCCAAAGAGTCGAACATGACTAACTTTCATTTTCTCTATATTCATATAGTGATAACTGGATATTCATTCCAGTTAAGCAAACAAAAAATTATGTTTAAGCTTGTCTTTTCTTCACTCTCCTATAGTACTACTTTTTCCATTAAAACAAGTTATCCCTCTGAACTCACTAATTCATTCCTTTTCTGTTTGTGTTTCTTCACACCAAATCATTTTAATGAATATATCTTGACAAGAAGATTTTCTATCTAGTAGAGTAAGTTATCCAAATCAATTTTCCTCATGACATTTGGGCTCCATGACCCACTGGATTTTTAAAAAAATGTTAAAAGAAGTCTATCAGGTTTTATGAAAAATATTCAACGGGGTTTTTAAAAATCTAGGTGAAATTACATACAGTAAAAATCATAGATCTCAAGCATACCATCAATGAGTTTTGACAAATGTGTTCACTCTGATTATTATTATAACCAAGACCCCAAACCTTCTTTCACCTCAGAAACATCCCTCATGGATTTTTCTAGTCCTTCTGCCTGGAAATTGCTGCTGCTTCAGTTATAGGTTCATTACTGAATGTCTCCTGAAACGTCAGCTATTTTTTTAAGATAGAAAGGAGACAGATTGCTTGTGTGCCTTGGTATATTCAGGGTTTGATTTTTAACAACTCTTAGACTCTCCATTTGCCTGAGACATTCAGAGGATTTATGACTCACTGGTAGAAAGTCTGAGAAAGCACTTTGCTTAGACCATACCTTTATTTACCTAGGCTCAAAGGCTTACCTTTCCATGGAACCTTCCACGTTAGAAGCCTCCTATAACTCCTTATCCTTCCCTTGCCCACCTGTAGGGCTGGGCATGATCCTTCCTCTCCAAGGACAGTCTTTTTGTAGAACTCTGGTTTGTCTTGAATAGCTCACATCTATATCCCCTGCTGTCTTTTCACCTTCTTTGTTAATTGAAAACTAGGGTTTCCCTGGTGGCTCAGACTATACAGAATCTGTCTGCAATGCAGGAGACCAGGATTTGATCCCTGGCTTGGGAAGATCCCCTGGAGAAGAGAATGGCAACCCGCTCCAGCATTCTTGCCTGGGGAATCCCTACAGTGCATGGAGTCGCAGAGTCAGATGTGACTGAGCAGCTAACACTTTCACTTTCACATATCCCTTGCTGTTTATATCCTCATTGTTCCATTCTTTGTAAACTGAAGCAGTCTCTCAGTAAAATCCTTGGTATCTTTTGATTTTTATTATGCTTTGTAGCTTTGCTGGCAGCTAATTTAACACTTTGCTAAAAGCCCCCAGATGTGGTGAGATGAACATGTTTTGACTTCCAGAGTAATTATTTGAATATTTAGTGTAGTAGAAATAGATTTAATATATGTATCAGATCTATTTATATTTCTTTATTTATGGCCTTATAAAAATTATGTTCTACTGAACTCTGCTTAAAGTTATTTGGCAGCCTGGATGGGAAAGGGACGTGGGGGAGAATGAATACATGTATATGTATTGCTGAGTCCATTCACTGTTCACCTGAAACTATCACAGCATTGTTAATTGGCTATGCCACATACAAAATAAAAAGTTTTTTAAAATGTGTACTATTGATCAATATGCCACAAGTGTGAAAATTTTTGTTGGTTTTATTTTATATAACTTTTTGCAGCATTCCCTTCAACTTAAATATTAGAGACTTGGAAGATATGATATTTTTAAAGGAATTTTTAAGATGTAATAAGTGAACAGAGGAGCAAAGACATGAGCTCTAACCTTCACTTCCAGAGAATCTATGTACCTGATATGTGAGTGAAAATTTCAACACATGAACCAATTACACATAAAACTTTCCCCAGCATGTTCTTTCTCTTCCTTATAACAGAGAGCTCAAACAGAACTTAAGCAGAACTTTCTAGTGTAGAAAAGGATATTTATGATATTGAAAGTAGAGACAAATTGCTTTTATTATTGCTATTGGAGACAAAGGAAATAAATTAGAACAATTTGGGAACAAGAGAAAATGAAAGGAAGAAGACATCGTATATAAAGTCTGGAATAAGCTACAGAATATGGAAGTGAGACTCTTAATATTTTGATCAACTGGAAGAGATACACACACATATGTATATATATAAATACATACAATATAGCCACATACAACATATATCTTTGGTAAATTCCAGGGACCAGAAAAGATTGTTATTAATTTTATGTCAGACGACTTCAATTTCAAAAAACAAGAAATTCTAATATAGTGCATATAGCATAAGATCCTGGAATATGCATGTTTAACAAAATTACAAGATAAGTCTGATGAAAATAGTCACAAGCCAAATATTGATAAATAGACCTTCTGTGTGTTGCAGAGTGCTGGGGGAGGGAGCAGTTGCTTTCACTTGTTTAAGAGACTAAAAATAGGTTTTGTTCTTTTAGAGGTTTCAAAGCAAGCACAAGGAGAGAGAGAGAGATTTGAGCAAGAGAGAGATTGAGAGAAAGAAAGTTTGCCTTTCATTCCCACAGTATATCATTTTCCACAATAGTCTTCTAAAGCCTACATTTGGTACCTATGATGGCTACTGATTGTGGAAGCTAAGGGAAGTAGCAATTCCTGTTCTCCAAGCCATTTGATATTCTATCTTGTTCTGCTACAGATCTCTTTTGATACTGGGGCAAAGAAAAATCAGATCCATAATGTATACTGAGCCCTGTGAAAGACATCACCAATGAGTTGAAGCTGTGACAGCTGCATGCTTCTTTTACCTCCATATCAAATATATTTCAAACACAGAAGTTGAAAGGAATAATATACTGCATGTAACATCAATTTTTAGTAGCTTATAGATATTCTTCTTTTCTTATCCTATATCCATCACTCACAAAACAGTATCTCTTAAACCTGTCTTTGGCTTTAATCATCAAGCAACTTGAGGAAGAAATGATAAACTTTATTATGTCATTGTTTAATATGTTAATCTGGACTATTGTTTTCCCTTAATATATCAGAAGGAGAGATATCTGTTAATGCAGATGGCCGAAGACAGAGCAGAACCCAAATGCTCACACACTGCCCTGCGGTCACTCAATTACTCTCCTGGAAGCAAAAACAAAATAACTTGCTGGTATAAATGTGGAAATGAAAAGATATGTGTAAGTTTTGAATGATCATATTCATATAAGATAAATTAAAATGATTTGGTTTCCCATTTTAATATGGCAATAAGGGGAGAAAGAGAAGTTAATTACAAACTGAGTATATCTCTCCTTTGGCAATTGATGTATTCTCACCACTAGATAACACAACAGCTAAAGATACGAGAGAGCCCAAGACACTCAACAATGATTATGTGGTCCAAACTATGTTAAAAACTTCAGCTTGAAGGGGAATGCTCTAATAGACAGGTAAAAGGGAAATAACATGTTTAGTCCATTCAAACCACCTCTGCCTAGCAGAGATCTTCAAGATTCAGAGTGAAAAAAATTTTTTTAATTGTAAATCAAAGCTTCTGAAATCTACTCATCATCCACACAAGCCACACTAAATGCAAAATCAGAAAGCCACAGGAGTCAGGGAGAATTGAGCAAAATATATCCAGTTGGTTTTAAGTTTTGGCTGTAAAATGAGGTTTTAGAGGAAACTGAACATTTAAATGTAATTCAGTGAGCAGTGAACATATGACACACACAGTGTGCTTATCTATGGGGAACCAAGAGCAAATTGAGTGAAATGCACATGCTCTCGTCAAGTAGAAGTACAGTTGCCCACCACTGAAAACAGCTACTCAGTTGTTCCTGGGGTGTTTCTATTTATATATTTTTGTGTAATGAATTGTAATTGGACCAGTAGCTATCTTCATGTTTTGGAGTTATTGGCTGAGCAACAGAGAAGACTTTCAGGTTGGGTTTTCCAACCACTGAGAAGCTTATAGGGTATTTCAACTGGATCTACTTTGCAAAGTCCTTGTGCCATCATTCTGTCCCTCCACCCACTCCCCATTGACTCTAGTCCCCTCACATGTGTGGAAAGAGCTGGAAAGCAAAACAAAACAAAAGTCATATCATATTAACCTTTGAAGTTGATTTCATGGAGAACAATTCTGCTCCTAAAGGTTAGTAAGTAAGCTGAAACTATTCTTATAATAGTTCCTATAACAGTTATTAGTGTTCAGGTAAACATTTTTCCAGTATGCTTTAATTAAATAATATTGAAAACGATGGAAGACTTAGTATATATCAAGGATTATGTGATAAAAAAATAAGATACATTTTCTAGCTTCCACAGATCTTAAAGTATAAGGAGAAAAATACATAGTATAAATTATAAAGCGAGTGTACTTTAAAGTAGTTGTAAAGAGCATTTTAATAGACATAGTTACAAGGTATTGACAATGAAAAATAAATAGAATGTGAGGTTTAGGGTGGGTTTCATGAAACAATGAAATAAAATTCTCAAAATTCCATAAATAATATTGGTGTTGGAATGTGAATTGAAAAGAGGCAAACATTTTTGGAAAGGAAAAAAGATGACCACAACAGTGAACATATTGGTTTTAAAGAGAATGACCATGGGATTGAGATGACCAACACTCTGAGTGTTACACAAAGAGCCACAGACAGTAGAAAGGTGGGCTGGAGGTAATGAAAATAGAGGTTGGTGCCCATTCAGTTCAGTTGCTCAGTTGTGTATGACTCTTTGTGATCCCATGGACTGTAGCACGCCAGGCTTCCCTATCCATCACCAACTCCCAGAGCTTGCTAAAACTCATGTCCATTAGTGGCTAGACTTTAAACACCATGCTAATGAGTCCTGACTTTTGGATGCAGTGAACAAATCTGTATTGTAGAGACAGAGACATGTATGGGGGTAAAATCTCGGGATGGAGTTATGAAGCTTGGAACTGTCCAGACAAGGATTCTCTGAAGGCCAATGGTAGGAAATGGTGATAATAAAAAGACAGAAAAGTGAAAATCTCACAGAGAAAGAATAAGAAGAACCTGGAGATCTAGAGGTTGTATCAAAATGGAAAAAAAAAAAAAAGATGTCATACATTGGGCTTCCAGGAATTCAGGAGAAGACACACAGCATGGTAGGGCTATTCACACTGAGAAGCAGCAGGATGGTATGTGGGATATAGAAGTTGAACATGGAGAAGCTGTCACTCCCAGCATATTTGAAGAGAAAAGGCCAACAGGGTCTACAAGTTGGTTCATGCTGGTTGTGGTCTCTCCTATGTGCGTTCTCAAACACTCAGGAAAGTTAGACTATCGATTTGAAAGCATTTTTGGAATCAGAGCAATTAGATAAAGTATGTTGAGTGTCTCAGTCTTTGGAAACATCCCATCCATATTAGTCTTTCTTTTAAATATCTGCCTCCCAAGACCTTCCGGAGGAGGGCATGGCAACCCACTCCAGTATTCTTGCCTGGAGAATCCCATGGACAGAGGAACCTGGCAGGCACATAGGGTCGCAAAGAGTTGGGCATGACTGAAGCGACTTAGCAAGCACGCATTCAGGATAATATCAAAATGACCTGTGCCTGAGGAAGTATGCTTTGGAATTAGAGCAAAGAGTTAGAAGATATATGGCTATGTGAGTTGGCAGAAAAGAGTTCAGGTTACAGTCACATTGATATGCTAGACATAGAGAAATCCCATTTGAGTTATTTAGATGCGAGGAGTAGAAATAAAAAGGCTATGAAGATACCTCAGGATTTGAGATTAAGTTCCTGGGGAAAAGGTGAATAATTTTAAATAAATGAGGAAAGATCAGATAAAACTGTTGAAGCACAGAAGAGAAGTATGTTGAGATAGAAGTACTGGCGGGCACTAAGAGGTGCCTAGGAATACCAACTGGAGCTCCTGTTAGAAGTCAAAGTTAACAATGTGGACTTGTAAATTTTTACCACTTAACTGTCAAATAACACTGAAAGAACCAGAGAAGGACAGATGGTGGAAGATAGAATGTTGGAATTCACCCAACAAATATTTATTGAACATGTGACATTACCAGGCACTCATGAGCACTGGGGATACAGCCGTAAATGAAGTAGATCAAGTCCCTGCTTTTGTTGTTGTTGTAAGGAATGTGGCTGGTGTGAAAGTGGGGTAAAAAAAGATGATTTGGTAAGAGGAGGGAGTGACAGGAGACAGATGGTAGAATTTCTTGCTAAGAAGGAGTGGGCACAAGAAAGGGATGAAAAGGGAACGAGTACAAGCCTTGGAGTCAAGCAGAAAAGACATCGCATATCACCTACTTTGTAGGAAGTAGGATCTATGTCCAGCTACTGAGATTTAGTTTTCCATATAAGGGAAATGATAATTATTTTTTTGGTGAGAATTATATAAATAAAACATGTTGAGTGCCCTGCTCATTATAAACACCCTATTCATATTAGCCTGCCTTTCAGTAGCTTCATCCTGCACTCGTTACTGAGGAATGTGTGAGAGGGTAAACACTTATGCCTCCTATCCTCCCTTGGACCAGCACAATGGCTTGGCTTTGCTCACAGTATAAATTGTAACTTCCTCCTGCGGCTGACAAGGATGTGCATGTTGATCTCTTCAGCACCACCTCCCACCTTCCTCTGCCTCTTTCTGTGTGTACTCTAATGGGACTGGGCTTCATGTGGCAGCTTCAACATTGCTATCCCCAGTGGAAGGCTCTCCTGGCCTTAATTCACAGTTCATTGACTAGTTCATTCAGATTTCAGCTTCACATCCTCAGGGTGTCCTGTCTTTCTGGACCGGATCAGACCACACAGCTGTCTTATCTCTTAGAAGTTGCAAGTAAATAATTAACAGTATAATTAGTAGATAAGTGTCTACATCCATCAATAGGACATGAACTCCAAAACTGTGCCCCAGTTGTCTTGATGTTTGGTTACAAAACAGACCCGCAGTCTATACTGGTAGCATCTGTGAATAAAGAGCACAAGGTGGATGTGTAATAAATGATTACTGAATAAATGAATGGAAAGCTAGGAGTAATATATCTGGATAAAGCCATTGAAAATACATCCTAGGTTCTATCCTAGTTGGAAGCCAAAGGGCACATTAAAAAATGAAAATTGCAATATTAACTTCACAACATTACCTTCGGGATCTACAGTTGTGCCATACAGGTAATCCCTTCTAATAGTTTTGTGTCCATCCCCTATGAGCTTCTCTAAACATCTTAAACAGTTCTTTGCATGTTTTGGTTATACTGTCACATGGATATTATTATAAAAATGTACTTACCTATTTCTGACATCAGTTCAGTTCAGTTGCTTAGTCAAGTCCGACTCTCTGAGACCCTATGGACTTCAGCATGCCAGCCTTCCCTGGCCATCACCATCTCCCACATCCTACTCAAACTCATGTCCAACCATTTCATCCTCTGTCATCCCCTTCTCCTCCCACCTTCAATCTTTCCCAGCATCAGGGTCTTTTCCAATGAGTCAGTTCTTCGCATTAGGTGGCCAAAGTATTGGAGTTTCAGCTTCAGCATCAGTCCTTCCAATGAATATTCAGGAGTGATTTCTGACATACTATTTAGTTTATTTCAACAACGTACTCTCTTAAACTTCAATTTTCTTCTCCCCCTACTGCAGTTCAGAATTTATGGTCTTAGCCCGTAGCTCCATCAGATTTTGTTTTTCTGGATGGATGATTCTGACACTTAGCCTAGTGCTTTGCACATGATAGACTTTCCTACCGAAGCTTTTGTATTTTCACTTGATTGATTAGCTCACCTATTCCTTGGGTGTTGTTCTTTCTTCTGCATATTTATTATATGTTTTGGAGGTGTAAATGCAGTGATACAAAAATGTGCTTTTTGGTATTCACAGTGTCTGAAGATGAGAGGACGCTTTCACATTAATCCAGAGTCTTCTCTGTTGAGAACCTAGGTTAGACTAATATTCCTGTGTCTGATAATTCCAAATGATTATCATAAGTGGTTATACTGAACGCTTTTGAAACACAATATAAATCTGAATAAAGATAGTCCACTGTAATAAATATATGACAAAGTCAAATAACTGAATTTTTGTAATCTCTATAATGGGAATAGAATATGTCTTAGAAGAGATAGACATGGGTCAAAATTTCAGTTCTGCTTTTTACTAATTATATAACTCTGCTTAAAATACATTTCCTAGGCTTCAGCTTCATTTTCTCTAAAAGCAGATTACATTTATTCTATGCCATTTTAATGCAGATTAAATTGTAAATGAAGATTTAGCAGAGTTGGGGACATTTTCTCAAAAATGGTACTTTGCCTCTTTTTCTTTCAAACAGGAGTATCTAATTCAGAGTATTCTTTCCCTCCATCTGTTTTGCTATTCTGTCACATCTTTTCTTGTTATTTTACTTCCAAGTTAATGTCTTTATAAAGTTTATCCTAATTTTGAAAGCATAACTGAGCAAATTATCTTTGTAGTATATAAGTAACCGGAGTGGGTAACCTTTCCCTTCTCCAGGGGATCTTCCCAACCCAGGGATCAAACTCATGTCTCCAGCATTGCAGGTGGATTCTTTACCAGCTGAGCTAAAGGGAAGCCCAAGAATACTGGAGTGGCTAGCCTATCCCTCCTCCAGTGGGTCTTCCTGACCCAGGAATAGAAACTGGGTCTTCTGCATTGCAGGCGGATTCTTTACCAACTGAGCTATCAGGGAAGCCAGGCTTAGCTAACACATCACTAAACTTTTTAAAAACTTCTCTGTATGCACTCCATTGCCATTACTTGCAGGAGTAGTATTTCCAATAAAATTAGGACAATGACTGGATGATTTAATTTATAGTGTTGACAGAAGCTTTAATTTCATTAACGATTATCTCTACCTAATCAGTATTGGTTACAATGAATAAGAAGAGTGGAATGGCATTAAAGGGTAGATGCTGAGTCTTCTGAAAGTATTCATGAATGCAGCCAAATCCAAGAATCTAGAATTAGGGTTTGTTGTTAAGATAGTGTTAGAAAAGACAGGATATGATTAGAAAATTGAAAACTGCTATGATTGGATCTGTCTTGTCATCTTTCTCTGTTTAGTTCCTAGCCCAGTATCTGAAAGTTAAGAAGAACTCAATATATCTTCATTGCACTGAAGTAAATTTTATTAATTCTTCTATTGTAATCACCCCAGTATACATGGAGTAGTTACAGATTTTCAGTCATATGTTCATTTGTGAAAAATAGAATTTATGAATTTATTTTATTTTCCTATAATATCTTAATTTCTACCAAGGGTCTCTATTCTGCCTGATGGTAAAATATTTAATTCAATTGCTTCTAAGAATAATTAGTCAAAATCAGTGAATCCTCAGTTTTTTTCAGATTAAAAATTTATCAGATATATTGTTTTCTCTTTTCTGCTTTCATGGGCTTACTTTTTCACATGGCTGATGGGGAGAAGTCATTGCTTACATGTGACCAAATATAATGCAGGCTTTCTCCTCTGAAGTTGTATCTTAGAACAGAGGAAGTTCTCTTACTTTGCATCACTCAAAAATCATAGTTTCTCTCCCTCTCCTTCTTTCTCTTACTCTCTCCCCACCCCTTCTATCTTTTTTAAAATTAATTTTTATTGGAGTATAGTTGCTTTACAATGTTGTATTAGTTTCTGTTGTATAGCAAAGTGTATTGGCTATATGTATGTCTATATCTCCCCCCCTTTAGGATTTCCTTCCCATTTAGATCACCACAGAGCACTGAATAGAGTTTCCCTGTGCTATACAGTAAGTTCTCATTAGCTATCTATTTTATACATAGCAGTATGGCACCCCACTCCAGTGCTCTTGCCTGGAAAATCCCATGGACGGAGGGGCCTGGTGGGCTGCAGTCCATGGGGTTGCTAGGAGTCGGACACGACTGAGCGACTTGACTTTCACTTTTCACTTTCATGCATTGGAGAAGGAAATGGCAACCCACTCCAGTGTTCTTGCCTGGAGAATCCCAGGGACAGCGGAGCCTTGTGGGCTGCCATCTATGGGGTCGCACAGAGTCGGACATGACTGAAGTGACTTAGCAGCAGCAGCAGCAGTGTTTATATGTCAATCCCAATTTATCTCGCCCTCTCTTTCTCCCTTGGTGTTCCCCTCTTGGTGTTGAATGTTTGTTCTCTATGTCTGTGTCTCTATTTTTGCTTTGCAAATATATTTGCCTGTATTGTTTTTCTAGATTCCATATATAAATGATGTTATATGATATTTGTTTTTCTCTCTCTGACTTGCTTTACTCAGTGTGATAGTATATAGGTGTATCCGCATCTCTGCAGATGGTACAATTTCATCCTTTTTTATGGCTGAGTAATAATCAATTGTATATGTGCAACATATCTTCTTTATCCATTCCTCTGTTGATGGACATTTAGGTTGCTTCTATGTCCTGGTTATTGCTGAATAGTGCTGCAATGGACATTAGGGTGCATGTATGTTTTGGAATTATGGTTTTCTCCAGGTACATACCCAGGAGTGGGATTTCTAGGTTAGATGGCAGTTGTATTTTTAGTTTTTTAAGGAATCTCTATACTGTCCTCCAAAGTGGCTGTATCAATATACATTCCAACCAACAGTGTATGAGGGTTCCATTTTCTCCACACCCACTCCAGCATTTATTGTTTGCAGATTTTTTGATGATGGTCATTCTGACTCAGGTGAGATGATACCTTATTGTAGTTTTGATACATTTTTCTAATAATTAGTAAGATTGAGCACCTTTTCATGTGTTTGTTGGCCATTTGCATTGTCTTTGGAGAAATGTCTATTTTGGTCTTCCACCCATGTTTTAATTGGATTTTTTTTAAGTGGGTTGTTTGTTTTGATACTGAGTTGCATTTTTTGTTGTTGTTTGGTCGCCAAGTTGTGCCATAGACTGTAGCCCACCAAGTTCCTCTGTTCATGGGATTTCCCAGGCAAGAATACTATAGTAGGTTGCCATTTCCTTCTCCAGGGGATCTTCCTGATCCAGGGATTGAACTTGCATTTTCTTCATCGGCAGGCAGATTCTTTACCACTGAACCACCAAGGAAGTTGAACTGCATTAGCTGTTTATATGTTTTGAAGATTAATCTCTTTTCAGTAGCTTCATTTGCAAATATTTTTTCCCATGCTGAGAGTAGTCTTTTTGTCTTGTTTATGGTTTCCTCTCATCTGCTTCTGGGCTTCCCAGGTGGCATGGTGATAAACAATCCTCCTGCCAATGCATGAATCATAGGAGATACCAGTTTGAGGTTCAATCCCTGGGTCAGGAAGATCCCCTGGGGAAAGGAATAGCAACCTACTCCAGTATTCTTGCCTGGAAAATCCCATGGACAGAGGAGCCCGGTAGACTATAGTCCATGGGTTCACAAAGAGTCAGACATGACTGAGCAACTAACACACACATATGGACATTACAGAATAGGCAAATTAATTTAATACAGATTTATCTTAGTTGGGGGACAGTAGATCATAATTGTAAGTTAGTGGTCAAAACATAGGTAAACTTTAAAAAAATCTTTGAAAAATAAAGCTTAAATGGTTGTGTTGATGAGACTCAAAATATATAGCAATTTCAATAAGAATAAAAGCAACTAATGTTTTGCAGAAGGATATTTGGAGCCTTGGATAAGATATTATCTCCCGTAACACAGTTTTGCACAAGATTCAAAACTTGTACTTCAAACGTTTCTATGGAAGTAAAGGCGGTGTACTATGGAATCGAGTGAGAGATTCCTCCAAAAATGGTGACGTGTCAGCAGAGTTCATCTCTTGTGTTGAAGGGGTATGTCAACAATGTGAATAAACTGTTTCATGATACAAGTAAAATATTACTATATGTGATTTTTAAATGTGAGTGTGTAATTAACAAATTAAATATTATGTAAGTGGATACTTGTTGATTTCTTCTATATTCATAAAAGTTTATACGTTCAAGTTGACCAACGTGCATTTAAAAGATGATCTCATTGGGAAAAAAAGGAAATTGCTTCCACATTGGGATCACCTTGTGTTTGGTCATATATAATGCTCTCAGTAGGCACTGAGAGCCTACTGAGAAACAGAATTAGGTAGGCACTGACTGCCTACTGAGAAACAGAATTAGAGAATTGTAGGTCATGGCTGTTATCAGTCTTAATGTGAACATCTGCCCAAACTTCTATCCTCCAAGCACTTGATCCAGATAGACATCTTTAGCAAACCTGCATAAAAACTCCTTTCCATGTTCTGATCCTTAGCATGTTCTGCTAACTTCTGCACTCCAGTTGAGTGAACTTCAGACTGATTTCTTTTTTTTTCTTAATATAAATTTATTTATTTTAATTGGAGGCTAATTACTTTCCAATATTTTATTGGTTTTTCCAGCATCAACATGAATCCGCCATGGGTGTACATGTGTTCCCCATCTTGAACCCCCACCTCCCTCCCGATACCATCCCTCTGGGTCATCCCAGTGCACCAACCCTGAGCATCCTGTATCATGCATTGAGCCTGGACTGGCGATTCATTTCACATATGATATTATACATGTTTCAATGCCATTCTCACAAATCATCCCACCCTCTCCCTCTCCCACAGAGTCCATAAGACTGTTCTATACATCAGTGTCTCTTTTGCTGTCTCGTATACAGGGTTATTGTTATCATCTTTCAATATTCCATATATATGCGTTAATATACTGTATTGGTGTTTTTCTTTCTGGCTTACTTCACTCTGTATAATAGGCTCCAGTTTCATCCACCTCATTTGAACTGATTCAAATGTATTCTTTTTAATGGCTGAGTAATACTCCACTGTGTATATGTACCACAGCTTTCTTATCCATTCATCTGCTGATGGACATCTAGGTTGCTTCCATGTCCTGGCTATAATAAACAGTGCTGCGATGAACATTGGAGTACATGCATCTCTTTCAATTCTGGTTTCCTCAGTGTGTATGCCCAGCACTAAGATTGCTGGGTCGTATGGCAGTTTTATTGCCAGTTTTCTAAAGATGCCAATAGGTCATTGAAGGCTACTCATCTTATAATGGAAGTTATCTCTGAGATAAAGTGCCTTCATAGAATACAATGTGGAAAGCAGGGTGTAAGACACCTTTTCCATCAGAATCTCAAACCGATATAGAGCTTTGATGTTGTTCCCCTCATAATTTCAGTCTAAGGAAGAAGCAGGTTCTAATTAGCTCTGTCCTAGTCCATCAAATTCAGCTTCCTCTGGTAACATCCCTTCCTTCTCCCCAATTAAGAAAAAAACACTTATCCTTTTCAATGCATGTTCTTTCAGTTTCTCTTGACTTAATACTTTATGAAATATAAGACTCAATCTAGCATGCTAAAAAAGGATCTACTGCATATACATGATGCCTGGTGTGATATAAATAGAAGTACACCTGTGCTTGCAAAGAAAATGAAAACAATTTATTCAAGCCTCTAAATCTAGCTAACTACCAGTTTACAGAAGTTACTGGGGAGCGATGAACAGGTTAAAGATCACACAAAGAAGAATCAGCCACATCCAGCTTGAGATTAACACTCTGAGACAGATGACCTAGATTGTTAGAGAGGAAAGAGACAACTTAAATGCAATATGTGAGCCTTACTTCAATCCTGAGTTAAACTAACTCAAAAAAACACACAGTTTTGAGACAATCAGGCAAATTTGGATATGGATTGGGTATTATGAAATAGCAAGAAGTTATTACATTTTATGTGTTAATGACATCGTATTTAATATCAGCAACCAAGGAACAAAACAATAATGAAAACACTAGGAAAATATTTCTGGAAGATATACATATCCGGGGTTTGCTTTTAAACTAATGAGAAAAAAGGTGTCAGAAAAAACATGACCTAAGTTTGGCAAATCTATCTAATTGTTGAAGCAGAGTGACGCCTACCCAAAGACCACTTTTGTTTGCTCTACATTTGTAAACATTTAAATATTTCCATTGTTTTTGTTGTTGAGTTGCTAAGGTGCATCCGAGTCTTTTGCCACCCCATCAACTATAGCCCGCCAAGCTCCTCTGTTCATGGGATTTCCCAGGCAAGAATACTAGAGTGAGTTGCCATTTCCTTCTCTGGGGGATCTTCCCGACCCAGAAGTCGAACCCGTGTCTCCAGCCCTGGCAGGTGGATTCTTTACCACTGAGCCACCAAGGAAGCCCCAAATATTCCCATACTGAAGTTAAAACAATAAAACCTAAAGCCCAATAACTCGACAGCTATGTCTCAGTTCTAGGTTTACTCCTGACAAGGCCACCACCAACACGATGACCGACATTGTGTGGAAACAGAGTCTAGGGGTTAAGGGAGTTAAGGCTGCAGGAAAACAAAGATAATGGTGAAAAGTTCAAATTATTTCCCACTAAATGTGCTTTTCACAAATTCTTTTCAATTAAAAATAAAGCTTCCTCTATAGTCGAAATAAATATGCTACTTCACACCAACATTGCACAATTCATCAATAGTATATAGAGGTTCTTGTGAAGAATTTCATAAGCTTAAAATATTGAATTTATATAGTTATAAGAGTTTGTCACTATCAATGCTCTCCAACAGTCGAATATAACTAGTGTCATGGAAAAATTCACAACTTTTTTATTTTAAAAGAGAATTCTCATGCTTCAAAAGGTTGGGATCCATTTCTGTAGACAAGGCAACTATTTGAGAGAAGGTTTTTTTCTTTCTTTCTTTTTTTTCACTTCTGCCCTAGGAGTTTTGACCCTGAGATAAAGAGAACTTTAGAAACAAATGTCAGCTTTCTGGCTGGTGTGTGGGACGATCTTCCATGCTCTGTGCCCGGGCTTATTAGCCTTTCTGCTTGCATTTATGCACTGAAGCAGCCAGCTTGAAGGGAATCCTCAGTGTTCTTAGACCTGCCAATGGCCAGACCTGAACCCCTGAGGATGGAGAGGGTGTTCTTTGAATTCACAGATAACCCCACTGATTGTGTTCAACACAAGCAGAGAGCACCAATGAGGAGCTTTGTGTGACCTGCTATCCTGGGAACACTTTGAATCTTTGCCTGATTTTGCCCCTTGGCCATCCTTAGAAACAGCTTCCTCCTTTTCCCTCTGTATGCTGCCAGGTGTTCAGAGCGATCTCTCTTAGGCTGGGTTTCCTTTCACTGTCCAAAGTCCAGTTCACAAATAAGTCTCCACAGGGTGCTTTCTTTTCTGCAATGTGTGCATGAGCTTGTGTGACTTCTTTGCCATTTGGTGCCAATTTAAACATCAAACACTGCATTTGGCTACTTCCGGAAATAATGTTAGGCACTTCAGGTTGAGTAAGGGAGAGGATATCTATGGAAATCACAGGGAACTAGTTAGAAAAGCACCAAATTAAGACTCAAATCCTATTTCTGTTTTTATTGTTCATTATTCTTTTGTGTGACTTGGGGTACATCTAGACCCTCACAAAACTATTTAAATAACAAAAAGTAAAATAAGCTAAATTAAAAGAAATTAATGAATACATACCAGCTAGTTCTTCTATTATCAATGTTGGATGAGGAGCTTAAAATCAAATTTAAAGAAACACAAAAGGAGAGAATGTGAATGTGATAGAATTTCGAGGATGGGAGTCATTTGAGGGAAGAAAAACTTCTTTATGAGAATTGTTTGTAATCACACAGGCTTATGGATACAGAGAATATTTGACATTGGCTGAAAAGTTGCTTAATTACTCATTTCCTGACAATAACAATTGCTTTGACATTTAGATCTTCATCCTAAAGACAAAACTAAAGATATTTTTAAAAATTACAATTAAGTGTGCCAGAAATTTTAGCTGCACTTGCTATTTCTCTATGCTTTCTCATTTTGCAATGATTTCATTTCCTGACTAACAACAAGAACCATTTCTGGATCATACTTGGAGAAAGAAAATTGCAAAAGCTAGTTTTTATGTGACAAGATTTTGTTCCTTTCATGAACCACTTTTGATCCCATATCTACATGAATTACACAATGATGATTCAAGGGGAAATGAATTGGCTTGATTAAAGAAACAGGAAATCTGAAATTCTCTCCCCTTCCATTTCAGATTTGGACTGGGTGGACTTTGGTTCTGATGGATTCACTTTACTCCTTTTATTTTCTTATTCTGAACACACAGTGCAGCAGTTTCCACAATGGGCTGCATGGATCTTCTTGCATCTTCTTGCTGGATGTATGAACACTTCATTACAGATGCCTACTCTGCTTGATTTAGCGCTTTGATATACAGTTATCATGGTTTTAAAATAATTTCTGTGACCACTGCCCTTCTTCGTATCTTCACAACAGGTGTCCTCTCTGGACTGCCCAAATTGATATAATCTTAATTTAGCCCACAACTTTCATAATCAGGGAATACCTTGATGCTCTTAACATTCACCATTCACCCAAAGAGCATTCCACACTCCCTTGGCACCAAGATCAGTAAGCCCTGTAGTTCCAGTAGTTTGATCCCTCGATGCCAAGTCTCTGATGTGGAAAACCTCAGCCTCCAGGGATAATGGTAATCAATTCCAAAGCACCAGGCGGCTGTTCTGTGTAGCAGATTTAATTCACATTGCATAGTAATGCTCATAAGATGAGGTCCCTGGGGATATGCAGGACTTTTCACAGAGGCTTATTGCTTTTTTCATCAGCGTCTAAAACTGCTTATGAATTCCACATGGATTCCTCTTTCCCTACAGGATAGCATTTGCATAAAAAACAAACCACTGAATAAACAAGTCTTCCCCAGCTATCATTCCTTTTAACTCCCATACATGCAAAGTTGATGGGTACACGGTTCCATACAGTTTACACATTGCACTTACCTAAGCTCATGGATCTGGCTGCTGTGCTGTCTCACGAACTCAGGGTGTTTCTTCTGCCCAGAAGAAGCCCGGGCCTTGAAAAAGACACTGAAGTGATAAGTAGCCTGTCTTCCTCTTATCTTCTCAGTGTTGGGTAATAACCTTCTATACCTGCTCCAGATGGTGCATGGAGTTATCCAACCACTCTTAGGTGTTACTGGACATGGCTCATTGTGGTTAAATGTTGCAGAAAGACATCAGCTTAAGTGTTTTCTGTTTGTTTTCTTGCTAACGCTTGAATCCCACATGAAACAAACAGCTTGCCCTGGGATGTGATTTCTAAAGGAACCAAAAATGCTGTCCCCCAGAGTACTAACTCTGCTGGTTTACAAGACCAGAGGAACTGTAGATAAATCCCTGACATGACTTCGGAATCATAGCTCAGTTCAGTTCAGTTCAGTTCAGTTGCTCAGTCGTGCCCGACTCTTTGCGACCCCATGAATCGCAACACGCTAGGCCTCCCTGTCCATCACCAACTCCCGGAGTTCACTCAGACTCACGTCCATCAAGTCAGTGATGCTATCCAGCCAACTCATCCTCTGTTGTCCCCTTCTCCTCCTGCCCCTAATCCCTCCCAGCATCAGAGTCTTTTCCAATGAGTCAACCCTTCGCATGAGGTGGCCAAAGTACTGGAGTTTTAGCTTTAGCATCATTCCTTCCAAAGAAATCCCAGGGCTGATCTCCTTCAGAATGGACTGGTTGGATCTCCTTGCTGTCCAAGGGACTCTCAAGAGTCTTCTCCAACACCACAGTTCAAAAGCATCAATTCTTCGGCTCTCAGCCTTCTTCACAGTCCAACTCTCACATGCATACATGACCACAGGAAAAACCATAGCCTTGACTAGATGGACCTTTGTTGGCAAAGTAATGTCTCTGCTTTTGAATATGCTATCTAGGTTGGTCATAACTTTCCTTCCAAGGAGTAAGCGTCTTTTAATTTCATGGCTGCAGTCACCTTCTGCAGTGATTTTGGAGCCCCCAAAAATAAAGTCTGACACTGTTTCCACTGTTTCCCCATCTATTTCCCATGAAGTGATGGGACCGGATGCCATGATCTTCGTTTTCTGAATGTTGAGCTTTAAGCCAACTTTTTCACTCCCCTCTTTCACTTTCATCAAGAGGCTTTTTAGTTCCTGTTCACTTTCTGTCATAAGGGTGGTCCACTTAAATTATCTCCTGATCAGATGTGGAAGTTTAGAAAGTTTTTAGATTTATTCTTCTTATCTGACATAATAAAATTTAAAATTTTATTATTTTGTTTGATTTAAAAATTAAAAATGAAAATCATGGCTGTTGTAACAAGTCTTAACCTTATAAATACTCAGAAAGGAAATAAATGACAGTGACTCATCCGGGCCCCTGCTACAAACACACACATGGACATAGCCAGTAATATCTGCATGCTGTCAATCCTTCTTGTGCTTCTAAACTTACACATACATAGGAAAAGTCATATGTAGGTATTTTCTTTATCTCTTCTTTTTTTTTTTTTTCCCTGACAAAATTGTACATGTGTTGTGATATCAACAAGGAGTATACATACTCTTTTCCAACACATTCTCATCACTTAACATTCATATCCTTCCCAGGAACACTTTTAATATTTCTAGATAGAAATAAATAGAAATATTTCTAACAGTTCTGAAATTTCACAAAATCTAGATGCTCTGTAATTTATTTGAATATAACTTATTTATGGAAAATTAGATTTTCCCCTTTTCAACCACACACAAAAAAAAGATCCTGAAACAAATGTTCTTATAGTTACATCCTTAAGTTCTGGAGCTTTTTTTTCAGTATGGTAAAGTTTTAAAAGTACAGATGCTGAGCTCAAAAATCGTGAACATTTTAATATTTTTGTTTATTGTCAGATCACCTGCCAAAATTGATAGTGATCTATATACCCATCAGCAAATTATGAGAGTCCATTTTTCCCACATGCTTGCCCATTTGAGCTGTTATCAATCTTTTTAATTTTTACCAGTTTGATGGTTAAAAATAGTATCTTCTTTATGTTTGAATTTGCATTTCCAAAAGTCTAAAGTGTGTGATGAGATTGTTCACAGAGAGGTCATATAGAGGTGCTCAGTAAATCAGAATGATTAGCAAGAAAGAATGTTTAGAGATCAATTTTCCAGAGAGGAAACATACCTGCTCACACTCTTTTGTGAGTTCTAGATGAGAACTAGGCGCGTTAAAGACAGATTACATAGGGTGCAGAAGCTCAGGAGAGAGATGTCACTGGGGCAAACCTGGGGGATATTTCTTTACATTCACAATATTTCAATCCTGCTGGCAACATTAGATAAGCTCACACCCTGGACTGTACTTTGGCTTTTCCCTCTGATCACAGGTTCGTCAGCCTGTTCAAATATATTTTTGACAAGTAATTTGACAGCAATGACCCAGGGTTGTGTTATGAATTTTGTGTTACAAATCTAAATGTAGTAATTAAAAAATAAAATTAATTCATGTATTTCATATGCTTTCCCTGCTGATTTACTAATGTTTCATATGCAAAAGCAGTCGAAATAGCATTTTCACATCCCAAGAATAAAAGCACTGCCTTTCTCAGAGCCCACAGAGAAAGGGCTTACACTAATTAATTCTCACAGCACATACCTTATCCTAAGCACATATGGATTTAGTTCAATAAGAAAAGATTATTTGCAGAATTGCAGCTCAGGGGTCAGATGAACTCTTTCAAACTATAATGAGAAATGCACACACTTTTATGTGAGATGTGTTAGCAATAAAATATTGTGAAGTCCCATATTTACATGGCAAATGACAATACAAACAGAAAAAATGTACTGTGCCCTTATTCAGGCCAAGTGCATTTCTAATTTTATTTAAAAGTTACATTATCTAATCTTCACTACAACTTCATAAAGTAGAGACATTCATTACACCCCATTTTACAGACAAGACAAGGGGAGGTTAAGTCATCTACCCGAGGTTAACAGAATTGGTAAGTAGAAGATGTATGGTTTGAACACAAATAGTCTGAGTTTGAGGTCATATATTTCTTTGACTATTAACTGGAAAGAAACCAAAACAGTTATTTTAACAGAGATAATTTAATATAAGGATTTGTTATCAAGTTGTTACTCAAAATGGTCAAAGGGGATATATCCTAGAGAAAGTAACCACAGGAAGCAACTGTGAAGGGTAGGATCTTGGAGGAGAAACCCTGCAGAACTGGGATCCAGACTCTGGGAGAGGGTGTCAACTGACAAGGGCTGGTATTTCTTAGGGATCATGAGGCTGGTTTTAGAAATTGAAGAAAACTGCAAGTAGAAATCCACTGCTGCTACCTGGCGCGAGAGTAGTTGCTGTGGTGAGACTGATAGATACAGGGATTGAGGAGAAAGTCCAGCTGTTTCCTGTCATCCTCAGGAGCTCCTATTGACAGAAACTAACAGGGCTCAGGTACAAAGTTGGAGATGAGGTGTGCAGAGTTTCATCCTCAGCATTGCAAAACTGAGTTTGAAGCTGAGAGACAAATGTTTACTGTCCAGCATGTTCTGCCCTTTCAACTGCTTGACATCCTTTCAGATCCTGCTACACATATTTGGACTTCCATAGAATTGCCAGAAGTTTATGCTCCCACCTAACAAGATGCAACCTCTTTCTTACAAAAAAAGATGCTCTAAGCTTCTACCTAAAATGTGGGATAAACAAGACGTTTCTTAGTAGATAGAATTTTTAAAGTTAAATAGCTAATTAATGTTTACATATATAACTATTTCTCACATTTCTCAAGAATCAAGGTGTTGGCAGATCCAGTGTCTTGTGAGGGTCCACTCTGGCTTGTAGATGACCATCTTTGCCTTGTATTCTCATATAACAGAGAGAAGAGAGAGGTGGCAAGCTCATGTGTCTCTTCTTATAAAGGCACCAATCCCATTCATGGGGGATTTGCCAAAGTCTTTGCCTTCTTATATCATCACATTTAGGTGTTAGGATTTCAACATCTGAATCTACCAGTAACACCAGCTTCCTGTTCTTTTCTCATGGTTGATTGGCTAAGATCATGATTGATTAGCAAAGATTAGAACTGTTTGTTTTAAAGTAATTATCCTGAAACTACCTATCCATAGGCAAAAAACAATTCCTTTTAGATATCTGACTGTGACTTCCCAGCCTACACAACTCCAACTATAAGCCACCCCAAGGGCAACCTGTTTACCTCTCCTGATAAAAGTCTAAGGCAAAACCACTTGATTGAGATGCTCCGATCTTTGAAACTGAGATACTCTATGACAGTAATCTTGATAAAATCAATCTGCTTACTTGTCTGGGCTTTGTCTTTGGTAATTATATATTTACCGATGTGCTTTCTTTTGTAATATATGTTTCTTCTGATAGCTCATGTCTCTATCCTTTCACATACACTAGACTTTAAGCTTTGTGAGGGAAAGAACCATGATTTTATTTATTATGGTAACATCAATGTATCTCACATGTCTAATTTAGGAGACACTTCATAAATGAATGAGTAAATGAAAGAATGTGAAAGCATCAAGTATCTTCAGGTAGTGACAAGGCTTATATAGGGCAACTTTATTGAAATAATTGGCTAGGAGTGTATGCAACCATACATGGCCCCCAGGAAGAGAGACTATAAAGGTAAGACAGGTTGTTAAGGAATCATCCTGAAGACCTGGACTTCAGGTGAGGTCTTCTATCCCAACTGATGATCTAAAGGAAAGACTGTTTGGCCCAAGTCCAGACCAGGAAGAACAGACTATAGCAGAACTATGCTGAGACTCATAGTGGCATGCTAAATCTACTACAGCAGAAAAAACAACTCTAACACACAAGTTTAGGAGTCAGATTATATTGATCAGTGGGCAGTCTTGGTCTAATTTGGCTCAGGGCATACAGTATAAAGACATAAGTCTTGTATTTGAGCATAAATTGGGAAACATACATAGCTATAATGGAAAAGGAAAAATGGAAGAAAGAAAACACCTAAGGTGTAATACAAGAAATATAAACGTTATGTTTTATCTATGAGTTTGGCAAATCCTGGGAAAGATTGAGTGTTCAGGGAACCAGGCATTCTTACATATAACTTGTGGAAGTGTTCATTCTTTCAACTTTTCTTGAGGTCAGTTGGCCATGTGTATTGGTAGCCTAAAATGTTCATTCATTGAAACAATACAGTTTCTAAGAATGTGTCCCAAAGAGACATGTATACACAAAGATTCCTCTCTAAATAAGAGAATTATAACTACATGTAATAAAAATGGAAGAATCACTAAACATTTAATAATAATAAAAGAACTAATGTATTCCCCATTTAGAAATGAAAGTATATTTATTAAATTTATGTTTCTGCTCTAACAATAAACTCCAAGTCCCAGAATAGATTAGCAGACTGGAAGGTATTTTTTGCTGACATAAAGTATGCACATTGGGCTTCCCAGGGGTGCTAGTGGTAAAGAACCCACCTTCCAACTCAGGAGACCTAAGAGACATGGATTCTATCCCTGGGTTGGGAAGATCCCCTGGAGGAGGGCATGTCAACCCACTCCAGTATTCTTGCCAAAAGAATCCCATGGACAGAGGAGCCTGGCAGGCTACAGTCCATAGCATTTCAAAGAGTTGGACATGACTGAAACAACTTAGCATGCACACAAATCAGGTGAGGGAAGAGCTGGAAATTCACTTCATGCTGTCATTCAAGGACTCAAGATGATGGAAGTTCTGCCACTCTTACCATGTGGTTTCCTAGATGTCTCTGGGCATTTATTTCAAACTAGCATATAGGGGAAGATGAAAGAGTGGCAGTGTGTAGAGGAGGTTCTTATGTGTTAGAACGAGAAACAGCATACACTGTTTATGTACATACTTCATCAGGCAAAACTCAGTCATATGACACAATTTAGATGTAAGAAAGTCAGAAGGGTTGTTTCCATTTGGAACTCTACACAATAAAAAAAGAAGTATACATGTTTAATAAAGAATTAACTGTTTCTGCCACAAACAGATAATTATACAACTATATAATTGTGATACCAAAGAATATTTAATAATATGTGAAAAATTAAAAGACGCTTACTCATTGGAAGGAAAGTTATGACCAACCTAGATAGCATATTCAAAAGCAGAGACATTACTTTGCCAACAAAGGTCCATCTAGTCAAGGCTATGGTTTTTCCAGTCGTCATGTATGGATGTGAGAGTCGGACTGTGAAGAAAGCTGAGCGCCAAAGAATTGATGCTTTTGAACTGTGGTGTTGGAGAAGACTCTTGAGAGTCCCTTGGACTGCAAGGAGATCCAACCAGTCCATTCTGAAGGAGATCAGCCCTGGGATTTCTTTGGAAGGAATGATGCTAAAGCTGAAACGACAGTACTTTGGTCACCTTATGCAAAGAGTTGACTCATTGGAAAAAACCCTGATGCTGGGAAAGATTGAGGGCAGGAGGAGAAGGGGACAGCAGAGGATGAGATCGTTGGATGGCATCATTGACTCAATGGACATGGATTTGGGTGGACTCCTGGAGTTGGTGATGGACAGGGAGGCCTGGTGTGGTGCAGTTCATGGGGTCGCAGAGTCAGACATGACTGAGCGACTGAACTGAACTGAACTGAGTATAATTCCAATTATACGAAAGCACAGCAAACAAAAAATTGAACAAGTTTTTCTAGAAGTGATGGATGGGTGGGTGTGGAACTTCAAAAAATGCACCAAGATATTAACAGAGACTTTCTGTGGGTAATGGGAGTGCAAGTAAACTTTTTCTCATTTTTTCCCCCATGATTTCTTTATTATCTGCAATGAACAATACTAAAATTATAATCAACTTGTGAAAAATTACAAGAGAAAAAAGGAGCAATTTGGTATACTCTCCATATTTTGTCAAATGTAATTGAAAATGTCAAAAATTTAGGTCATTTGTCTCTTGCTTTCCAAGTCTTTAATTGTAGATAGACATGATTAACAGATGGGAAACATTTGGAGAATTATATGAGAAGACTTAATTGTGTTCATTTGTTTGTCTTATTTTTTATTTTTTTCATTTGTTTGTCTTAATATTTTGTAGCCTGTTTTTGAGAATATAATGATCTGCCAAAACTATACTGAGGACATTGGTGTTTGAGCGTAAACAGCTCTTACCTCCACAGTGTGTTAAAGTGATTGTGATTCAACACATATGATTTCTGGCCATCGTAAGTGTGAGACCCCTTAGCCTTCCCCACAGAGCTATGAGGTCCACACCCAGAGTTCTCACTACATACATAGCATCCATTTCTAGCACAATTTGATGGAATTTCTATAATTTAAAATCATGTCTATAACTTCAAGTCAGCAACTACTACTGATTAGTTGCTGAGCCATGTCTGACTCTGTGTGACCCCATGGACTGTAACCTGCCAGACTCCTCTGTCTGTGGCAAGAATACTGGACTGAGTTGCCATTTCCTTCTCCAGGGAATCTTCCTGATCCTGGGATTGGATCCATGTCTCCTGTTGGCACACAGATTCTTTACCACTGAGCTACCTGGGAAGCCCCCTCAAGTCAGCAAAGTACAAGCTGAAGTCTATCACTCTGCTCTTTTCCAGTTTTCTTTGAAAATTTTCCTCTGTTAACAATCTGGGGAGTATGTCTGAGAAAGTGATTGATGTTGGTGCAGCAAAGATTTTTGTGTAAATTTTATTGTCTGTGGTCATTACATATTTGGGCAAATTATTGGACTTACAGTATATTGAAAATTAAAATTAATATTGAGTAGTCTTTGTGATGGTTCTACTGCTGCTCTGTTTTCTTTCTGTTAAGTGAGTTTGACTCCTTTTCAAAGTTTGTAGCAATACATCATGGCTTTCATTCTATATTATATGATAATATTCTTTTTGTTCTTGAAGAAAGTAAAGAAAACATTTGTTTTGAGATAAAGAATTAGAGATGTGAAATCTAATCACAATGAATGATTAACTAAACATTTTTTCTATTAACATCTAGTCTCTAATAGAATTGTTTTATTAATGATCAGCTTGTGTAGTTTTAAATATGCAAAGAAGTGTATATTACAGTAAAACAAAACTGTCTTCTGATTATTTTATTTCCTTTTATTTCTTTTTACATGAAACTTCCATTTTGAATGTTAAAGTATTTGAAATGAAAGTCAAAATTAAACATCCAGGGTCTCCCTTACAACCTCTAATAAGCCAGGTAGTGTTTGATCAATATAGTAATTACACTTCTAAATAGACTCTATTCAGAGAAGGCAATGGCACCCCACTCCAGTACTCTTGCCTGGAAAATCCCATGGATGGAGGAGCCTGGTGGGCTGCAGTCCATGGGTCGCTAAGAGTCGGACACAACTAAATGACTTCTCTTTCACTTTTCACTCTCATGCATTGGAGAAGGAAATGGCAACCCACTCCAGTGTTCTTGCCTGGAGAATCCCAGGGACGGGGGAGCCCAGTGGGTTGCCATCTATGGGGTTGCACAAAGTCAGACATGACTGAAGCGACTTAACAGCAGCAGAAGCAGTGTTGATCAATATAGTAATTATACTTCTAAATAGACCCTATTAGTAGATGGGTGATATTTATAATCCCAATGTTATCAGATACTAAGGTATTGTGACATAAGGCATAAATAAATCAGTTTATTTTATTATACTTTTATCCAATTTTCAAACCTGTGTTTTAGAGAAGCCAGATATAAAGCAAACATGGAGTTCATTTTTTACATTTCTTATCTAAATATTGGCAACATGCACATAAAATCAGTATGATTTATGTTTAAGAAAAATTCAATTTTTTTGCATCATTAACATACTAATATGGAAGTATAAGTTCATAAACTTTCTGGAGAAGGCATTTATCTTAATTGTTTGAAGCTGCTAGCCCCTTATCCTGGATATTCCAATGTTTAAAGCACATATAACTATACCCCAAGTGACTCCAACCTAGTGTGTATGCAAGTATATGTGTGTGTTGGTGAAGAGGTTATCTATAGTGTGTATATATATAAAATATCCTATATATACAAATCTATTTATCTATCCATTTGGTCTATGTGTATATGTGTGCACATGCATGCATGCTCAGTCCTGTCTGACTCTTTGTGACCCCATGAACTGTAGCCCACCAGGCTCCTCTGTCCATGGAATTTTTCAGGCAAGAATACTGGAGCAGGTTCCCATTTCCTTCTCCAGGGGATCTTCCTGACTCAGGGATTAAACTCGCATCTCTTGTGTCTTCTGCATTTCATTGGTTGGCAGATTGTTTACCACTAGTGCCACTTGGGAAGCCCATAAATGTGTGTGTGTATATACATACTAAATATTTGACATATTTAAATATAGTGTAGTATACTAAAACATCGTATATGCAGTCCATGGTGTTGCAAAGAGTTGGACATGATTTGGCCACTGAACAACAATATTGTAATATAATGAAAATTTATAATGTAATAAACTCTCAGCTCTGAAAAACTTCATTCTCTTTAAATTCTCCCAGAAAGTTATGAAAATTCTCCAAGGAATGTCTCCTATGTGCTCCATGGGCCAGTTACCTTGGCGATTTCATGGCATAAACAGTATTTCCCTTCTCTTGCTCTGGCTTATATGGTGGCATCTACCAAAGCTACAAAACCTAATGCAACAGTTATGAATTATTACTTGCAAAAGTACTGCTATGGCTTCTTGCCTTCCAAGTACCACACCAGCTGCTTCTGATGCTCACCATTTCTAGAGTAAAGCTCTATTCTCTGTGTCAAAGATGCAACAAATACACATTCTCCCAGTGTAGCTTGTCCAGTTAGGCATCTCTGTGGAAGGTTTTGGCACAAGTTCTTTCTGAAACAGTTCTTTCTATATGTCATTGTTCTTAGCTAAATATTTGATCTCAGGCATGCATCTTAGATTTGGGCCAATAGATGATTGAAAGGACCAGTACTGCTTACTGCTTCACTCTGCTGCAGGTGCATGGTACTTAGACCACGTTTGTAAACTTGATCTCTTCTTCCCTCATAGAAAAGGTTTTTCTCAAGAATTTTATCTTCTGTTGTCTAACTAGAGCCCTGAAAGACTTAGCTTACAAGTATCATAAACACATACAGAGACAGACAGAGAAAGATAAATATTGTATTCTAAACGCATATATATGGAAACTAGAAAAATGGTTCTGAAGAATTTACTTACAGGGCAACAATGGAGAAACAGACATAGAGAATAGACTTAAGGACACGGGGAGAGGGGAGGAAAGGGTGAGATGTATGGAAAGAGTAATATGGAAACTTACATTACCATATGTAAAATAGATAGCCAATGGGAATTCTCTATATGGTTCAGGAAACTCAAACAGGAGCTCTGTATCAAACTAGAGGTGTGGGATGCAGAGGGAGATGGGAGGGAGGTTCAAAAGGGAAGGGATATATGTATACCTATGACTGATTCATGTTAAGGTTTGACAGAAAACAGCAAAATTCTGTAAAGCAATTCTCCTTCAATAAAAATAAATAAATTTAAAAAATAATAATAATAATAAGCTGAATCCTAATATGGAAAAACTTTAACCTCAAGCTGGGATCCTGTTGAAAGTAACTGTTATACAATCTCTCATAAAAGAGACATCACCAACCAAGATAAGTGGAAAGATTCAGATGAAGAGAGTGTTTACTGCTGCTGTAAAGAATACTTGAGGGATGATTTAACATAAGCTAGGTAGATCATTTGATACCTGTACTTCAAAAGGGGAGAGGACCCTGACAGCTTTCAAAAATGAAAAATATTCATAGGGTCAACTCAGATAACAACAGTAGCATAGAAACTATCATCAGATCCTGAAAATGTCCATAAGAAGAGTAGAGTCTGGGCAATCAGCTGAACCACAAATTTATCAGGAACTTTGAGATATTATCTAATCACCTCAAATTCACATCATCCTGGAAGTTCAGTGTAATTAGAAAGATGATAGCGTGATATATGAATAAGGATTCAAAACAATAACAACAATACTTATGGACTTAATGGTCAATACTACTTAAAATAGTAGCATTTGCTGCTCCTTAAAATTCTTGCAGCAAGAGAAGTCCTGACCAGTGCTTTAGAGCCTTGGTGTACTGTATGCATGTGCCTGCTTCACCCTTTAGTAACACCTCCCTCCAGCCATATAATCCTGCAGTATAGTCAGAGAAGCTCAGGATGAATAAGCTCTGGCAGGATGGAGGATTCAAGGTGACTAGGGAATTATTAGTGTTGTTATGGAGTTCTGAGAAGGATAGAGGCTGGTGTAGACTGCCTGGCATGCTTTCTTTTGTCTGACTTTTTGTGACCCCATGGACTGTAGCCCATCAAACTCCTTGTTCATTGGAATTCTTCCGGCAAGAGTACTGGAGTGGGTAGTCACTCCCTTCTCCAATGGATCTTCTCAACCCAGGGATTGAACTCAGGTCTCCTGCATTGCTGGCAGATTCTTTACCATATGAGCCTCCAGGAAAGACCCTTTCTGTGAGTTAAGAAAGCTCATATAGCTTTAATAGAGATAAAGATGGGTATTTTAAAAGGATATCTGTAAACCCTAAAGAAAAAATAACAATATTGAGTTGGCAGGTATCTAAAAATAAAGTTATAAATTAATTATACAAAACAGAAGAGATCAAAAATAAAAGGGAAAATGGACAAATCCTCCACCATAGTAGGACACTTTTACATACTTCAGAGAAACTCAGAACTAGTTGACAAAAAGAAATTCTTAAGGGTAAAGAAGATAATAAATAACACAATAAATGAAATGACAATCAAAATATGTTGAATGATACAACCAATAACTGGAAAAATATTTCAGATATTTGAAGTACATATGAAATATTTACAATATAGATTACAAAATTGACTATTGGTTAATCCATGAAGTAAGCCACAACAAAATTGAATAATTGAAAGAATTTAGAGTTTAGAACTTTAATCTATCCCATTAAAATTAAAGTACAAATCTATAACCAGAAAATTCCCATGTTTTTGAATTTAAGAAATACATTAAAAAATAACCCATGAAAAATGAGAATTGTAAAAAAATAAGGAAAAAACATTTTGAAATGAAAGATTATGAAGCTGTGATATATAAAAATTTGCAAGTTATAACAAAAACCAAAGCTAATAGGGAAATTCCTATACTTAGATACATGTTGGAAAAGCAGAGTTGCTGAATAATTGTAATGTAACTATCTCTCCAAAGATATTGAAAAAAGAGAAAATTTGAAAAGTAAAAGAAAACAAATAATATTGATAAGGATAAATCAATGAAGAAGAAATCTGTAATAGAGGCAATCCGCAAAACCCAAAACTGATTTTTTAAAAAAGAAATTGATAAACCCTTGGTAACATTAGTCACTGAAAAAAGAGTAGAAGTGTATGAGTGAAGGTACAAACAGCAAATACCAGGAATAAAAAGTGGTGTGTTGAAACAGATCCACTAAACATTAAATAGTTAATATTATATTATCAACAACTGTTGTGTAAATAAAATTTGGAAATGTAGATATAATGTACAATCTCTTAGAAAAAAGCCCAACTTATCAAATTTGACACAGAAGAAAATCTTAATTATTTACTATCTAGTGAATAAGTGGAATCCATAATTTAAAAATCTACCCATTTAAAACAAACCATAAAATAAGGCAAACAGAATACGTGGCACAGATGATTGCCACTGTGACTTCTTCCTAACATCACAGGAGGACAGGAAAATTACACAAAGTCTCCTTTTACATACAAAAAAATCCACTAATTTATTTACTAGGTCATGATTTTGAAGGGCATTACAGGAAGAGAAAACAATGTCACTGTTACCATTAATGTAAAAATTTTTGCCTCAAACTTTAGCCAATAGAATCCAGTGATATAGAAGAAAAGGAAACAATCACAGTGAAGTTGAGTTTATTTCAGGTCTGAAAGATAATATTGAAAAATATAATCAATGTAGCCCATCACAATAATTGAATAAAACATCAAATGATCATCTCAAAAGATTAGGCAAAACATTTGCAAGAACTCAACATTTATTTAAAATTTAAAGAAAAAAACAGAATTCTTGGACAACTACTCATAAGGGACTCTCTTTTCCTTAGACTCTAAAAAAGAACATAAAGATTCATAATGGTCAGGTGTTCAGTTAGAAACATGAGAAAAATATGCTACCTATGACAACTTGTACTCAATATTTCACTGAATCTCCCAGCCAGTTAGAAAAAGAAGAGGAAAGCATATTGCATTGGCAAAGAAGAAGTAAACTGCTATTATTTGCAGACAATTATATCACACATGGAAAATTCCAAAAGGAGCTACACATAAACTATTAACACTAATGAGAGAATTTATCAAATTTGCTAGATATAATATTAATGTTTAGAAATCAAGTATATAACTAAATACCATCAACAACACTCTTAGAATTCTATTTGAATGATACTATTTACAGTAGTATGAAAATTCAAATACCCAGGATAAAATAGGTACAAGACTTCAATACAGTAAACTATAAAATATAGTTGAAAGAAAAATTTTTAAAAATACATCTATATTAAAAATTCACATCTACATTTTATGTTATGGGTTAGTAGAATCAGTAATGAAAGGATGTCAATTATTTCCAAATTGTCTAAAAAATTTAAAAATATTAAAATGTAAAATGAAATGCACAAGACAGAAGAATGGAAAAAAGCAAACCTGATAATTAAATATGGGAAGACTTATTTCCCTGTGTATTATAAAAATATGGTATTTAAAGAGTGTAGTATCAACAGTGCTCTGTGCTTAGTCGCTCAGTTGTGACTGGTTCTTTGTGACCCCATGGACTGTAGCCCGCTGGGCTCCTCTGTCCATAAGGAGTCTGCAGGCAAGAATACTAGAGTGGCTGCCATGACCTCCGCCAGGCGATCTTCCCAACCCAGGGATTAAACCCAGGTCTCCTGCATTGCAGGAGGATTCTTTACTGTGTGAGCCACAAGGGGAGCCTATATCAGCACTAGAATGATGAAATAGATCTATGGAAGTGAGTTCAGTTTAATGAAATGCTTGGATTTATGCCACAGGTATCATTGAGAAGCAGTGGCAGGAAGGATAATCTTTTGAATAAATGGGGCTGGGCCAATTGACTACAATTCATAGTAGACATGAATCTCATCTAATATACAAAAACCATTCTAGAAGTATTGTTGATCTAAACTCTAATGAGAACAATATAGCAACCAGAAGTTAATTCAGAAAAGTATCACCATGATTTGGGGAAAGGGAATGCTGTCCTAAACAGGACACAATACATGTCCTAAACAGGACACACTAACCATGAAGTAAACAATTGATAAATTTGGCTATTAAATTTATTTTGTTCATAGACCCAAGAAAGAAAGTAAACATGCAGCCACAGACCTGGAGAAAACACTTTCAAATAACGTCACTATCAAAGTGATCTAGAATGTCTAAAAAACTTATATAGATCTGTAAGTCCGAGAGAACAAAACAACTGAAATAATTTTCAAGTAAGGTGAAAATATACTTTCAAAACTGTATTATCCAAGAAGCTAATAAACATAAACAAAGGTGCAGGGATATTCAGATGAAAACCTAAATGGGACTACACACCACAACTTTCAAACTAAAAATTAAAATAGCGAATTTTTCCATAAATGTGGGCTAACTGGTTCTCTCCTGTTCTATTATGGCAGCTCAGATGTTACAAATACTTGAAAAAAGTTGCTTGTTATTATCTATTAAAGTTGAACACATACATGCTTTCCCCCCATAATTTCACTCCCACTCTTACCCAAAAAACATGTACATGTATATGCACCAAAATGAATGTATTAAAATTTTAATAATGGAATTATTAATAATAGCAAGTACTATGAAAAGTTGCCATAAACATTAGAATGGATACATATATTATTTTTTAATTTCATACAATGGCACCCCACTCCAGTACTCTTGCCTGGAAAATCCCATGGACGGAGAGCCTGGTAGGCTGCAGTCCATGGGGTTGCGAAGAGTCAGACATGACTGAGCGACTTGACTTTCACTTTTCACTTTCATGCACTGGAGAAGGAAATGGCAACCCACTCCAGTGTTCTTGCCTGGAGAATCCCTGGGACGGCGGAGCCTGGTGGGCTGCCATCTATGGGGTTGCATAGAGTCAGACACGACTGAAGCGACTTAGCAGCAGCAGCAACACTATACAGCAGACAGAATGAATTGCCACACAAAAGAAGAATAAATCTCACAAACATAATATTGTGTGAAGAAGCCAGACACAAAACATACTATATGAGTCGATGTAAATGAAACTCAAGAAAACTAGAAATGTTAACCAGAAATGTGGTTACACAAGCAAAGTTAGTAGTTGAAAAGGAGGAAGAGACAAAGAAAGGGAGAGAACACCAACTGGAGACTTCCAGGTGGTGGTGATGTTCTTACTTTGACTTAGGTGATGATCATACTAGAAGATTTGCTCTGTGAACATTCACAGAGTTGTATTCCTAAATTCATTCCAGTCTCTTCTGTATATTTATTAAAAATTGTACAAGTGCATGTCTTCTTCAACTGGATGATGCATGTTATTAAGGCTACATCTTGGTATCACTCAGATTCCCCTTGTCTCCTGCACCATGGGACATAGCATTACAGCTGATAGTCAACTTGTCAACTTCTGGAGATGGAGAACATGTGTCCCATCAGCATAAACCTCTTGGACTGGGGAATTTTTCATCCAAAATATTAATATATGTGTGGATGTGTGCTCAGTCGTGTCCAGCTCTTTGCAACCTCATGGACTGTAGACAGCCAGGCTCCTCTGTCCATGGGATTTCCCAGGCAAGAATACTTGAATAGGTTCCCGTTTCCTCCTCCAGGGGATCTTCCTGACCCAAGAATCAAACCCATGTCTTCTGTGTCTCCGGCATTGTAGGTGGGTTCTTTTTCACTGAGATGCAAGGAAAGCCTCAAATATTAATATCTTCCTCTATTCCTTATTTCTGAATACAGGTTGAGAGTTCCCAGTTTCATTCTTAACCAATTTCTTTCCCCAAAAACTTCACAGTGGAGATTATATTCTTTCTGGCGTGATTTACTTTACTTTAAATTTATTAATCCTTTCATTCCCAATTCATTTTTTGACATTATGATGTAGTTCTGTTAAATAAGCAAACCTTTTGTGTCAGACAGCTCTGGTTTCAAATCTCACCTGTGTATTTTCCTAACTACATGATTTAGAGCAACTTACTTAAACTCCTTGAGCCTCAAGTTTCCAATTTCAAATAATAATGCTTATTCAGTAATTTATAGTAAGGAATAGAGTAAAATACCCTATAAACAATGCTTTGTATTGAATTTTTCTCATAGAATGCTAATTCCATTCCCCTCATAAATTATTTTTTGAATCAAAGTGGCCAATGGAAAAAATCCTTTATGTAACAGAAGAATTAATGTCCTTTTTTTGAAAGAGTATAGAATATTTAGAGGACATTGGTATTTTTAGGGTGAAAAATGTGGAATAAATTAAGGTCGTTAATTTTTCATATATTCTTTAAAATTATGTTCCATAATCTCTTGCCTGTCAAATAATAAGGTTCATGGAAAAAGCTTCATAATAAATTTCAATAGGAAACAAAATTTACTGAAAGTATTATTAGCTCTTTAATGGGACTCCAGTATCAGTATTTATGTTAGAATTTTTAAAAATGTGGCTTGAATTTCTTTAAAATCTAAAATAAAAGAAGAAAAGAGATCCTTTCCTTAAACTGATTAAACCTTTACATGTTAAGTTCTCCCCCCACCCCCACAAATGTCTTTGATACAAAGAAAGGAGTGAAAACACAGAAAATGTTTGCCTATGGTCATAGATGGCATAATGCCATTTGTCCTCAAGCCACCAGCCAAAGCAAATCAAAAAACTTGGTATTCAGTTAAAGGATCAGGAAAGCGTCTCTCACTCTAGTGAGGCCATGAGAAAGTGTGATTTCTGAAAGAGGTAAAGAAATGAAGCAACCTTTTAAACTATCACAGGTACCATGAATGTTTGTGAGATTGACTAGTACATGACTAGCCACAGACTTAAAAAAATTAATTCATTTTTTAAACTCATTAATGCCATTCACAACTAAACAAATACTTAAGGGATGTTATGTACTTCCAGGAAGTTAGTGTATGACTGACCCTGGTTGTAAAAACTAAATTAGAGTCACTACTTCATTTATTCATGCATTGAATACAAATCATTCCTCTCTGCTCAATGTTGTGTGGCAGCCTGGATGGGAGGGGAATTTGGGGGAGAACGGAGATGTGTATAGACATGGCTGAGTTGCCCTACTATGCACCTGAAACTATCACAACATCGTTAACCCTCTGTATTCCAATATAAAGTAAAAATGCTGAAAAAAATAAAAAGTAAAAATCATTCCTGAGCCTCTGTAATATGTCATATTATTTTGCAAATGCCTTTCAAAATTTGTCTTGTATCCAGCAATTCTCAATAGTAGGAAAAATATTTCAGTGAGCCAGATACATGATTTACAAGTGACTTCTCTTAAAAAGTTCACCAGGATTCTATTAGAAGTAAAAGTAAGCATCTTTTTGAGCATGTTTTCTGAGATTGTTTATAATATGTGGTCTATGAGATTGAGAGGTTTTCTTTTTAAGGAACGTTGGGCTAAAATTTTAATGATAATATCCTTTGCTAGATGTTACCAACTGTTGGCATAGTGATCAAATTTAGCCACTGGTGAGTTTTGTTTCCCCAGAACAGTGGTTAAACATCCTTGCATTTGAAGTTCTTTAAGTGAGGCGTGTATCTACTCATTCAGCACAGCGCTCACTATTCTTATTTCGAGGACTTAGCTTTTCTGAACATTTGGTTACTTTTCATGACTCTAAACTATTTGATTATTTAAAATTTGCTCTATCAATTGTAACCCTGGAGCACTGATTACCATTATTTCATATATTTGAGCTGCTTCAAAGCTAATGAGAAAGGTTTCGAGTAGGTTCCCTAGCTCTAACAGATGATGTGAGATAGCTATTCTTTCACACATATTAACCAGAAACATATAACATTTGTGCTTCAGATATGAAATTGGAACCAAGTAAGTGATTCACTTCATGGGAAATAGATGGGGAAACAGTGGAAACAATGTCAGACTTTATTTTTTGGGGCTCCAAAATCACTGCAGATGGTGACTGCAGCCATGAAATTAAAAGACGCTTACTCCTTGGAAGGAAAGTTATGACCAACCTAGATAGCATATTCAAAAGCAGAGACATTACTTTGCCAACAAAGGTCCGTCTAGTCAAGGCTATGGTTTTTCCTGTGGTCATGTATGGATGTGAGAGTTGGACTGTGAAGAAGGCTGAGCGCCGAAGAATTGATGCTTTTGAACTGTGGTGTTGGAGAAGACTCTTGAGAGTCCCTTGGACTGCAAGGAGATCCAACCAGTCCATTCTTAGGGAGATCAGCCCTGGGGTTTCTTTGGAAGGAATGATGCTGAAGCTGAAACTCCAGTACTTTGGCCACCTCATGCAAAGAGTTGACTCATTGGAAAAGACTCTGATGCTGGGAGGGACTGGGGGCAGGAGGAGAAGGAATGAGACAGAGGATGAGATGGTTGGATGTCATCACTGACTCGATGGACATGAGTCTCGGTGAACTCTGGGAGTTGGTGATGGACAGGGAGGCCTGGAGTGCTGCGATTCATGGGGTTGCAAAGAGTTGGACATGACTGAGCGACTGAACGGAACTGAAGCCATAAAATGAGGAGGGTCTGTCAACTCATTCCAGTATTCTTGCCTGGATAATCCCATGGACAGAGGATCCTGGCAGGCTACAGTCTACAGGGGTGGCAAAGAATTGGACATGATTGAAGTGACTTATCATGCATGTACACAAGCCATCAAAATCTTGATACAAGGATTCATTTTGATGGTTGGCAAAACTAATACAATATTGTAAAGTTTAAAAATAAAATAAAATTAAAAAAAGAAAAAAAAAGAGTTGAAAATACAAAGGAAAATAAATCAATTTTTGTCCTCAATGAGCTCACTTTCTAGTAGGTAAATAACACAACAATCTGAGAGAGCAGGAAAAGTCTTTCATGTGGATATGATGATACCTGAACTGAGTCCTCATGGCAAATCTTTGTAACAAACAAGGAAGAAATGGGCATTCCAGGTATGGGGAAATATATGTGTCAACAATCACACACATGGCTTCTTCAGTAAAATGCAGATACATTTGAGTCTCTGAGACAAGATGATGAAGGGTCTTCTCTGCCATACTAAAGCATACTTTTCCAACCTGCTGTCCACCCACCCATCAGTCATCTTTATCCAGACAGTTCTCATCTTTAATTACCCATTCTATATTAATTCAGTCTTTTTTTCTCTTTATTTCTTTCTTTCCTTCTTTCCTTCCTTCTTTCTTTCCTTTGAGTCCTATGCCACTTTTATGCCCTTCTTTCATACTCAGTTTTATTTGGAAGGAGGCGATATGCATGAATAAAATCTTGATTTCCCCAGTTGCTACTTTAAAGCTAGGTTTGGTCATGAGACCTTCATCCTAGCAGATGAAATGTAAGTGAAAAGTTGAAATCCTGGTTAAGGCCATTAGGAAAACTATTGCATTTCAGATAAAGAGAGCCAGAGTGAGACTCAGATCTCTTTCTCCTTTACTCTTTGCTTTTACACTTCCTACTGCCTATAACATAGACAGAGTGTCATTGCTGCCATCCTGAGGCCAAATACTAAGGATGATGGGGGAGGAAAAAGATTAGAAGATATGTAAGTTTCATTATGGTAACATCACACCATCCCTGAACTATTTTTTGAAACTAACACATCATTCCTGAACTACTTCTTAGGAGGTCTTTGTCTTTGTGAGGAAAAAATAAAATTTCTACTTGTTTAGATCATATTTTATCAGGTTTTTTGTTTTTGGCAGTTAGATACAGCCTTGACTGGTAAGTCATCCATTCTTCCATTAATGTGCTTAGAATTGTGATAATTTCAGTTGTGGGAGATGTAAAGATAATACAGATGTCTTTGATTCTCTTTAAAGTATGTTCAGTGAGAGAACCTTTTGCTTTCAAAATAAATAATGGTTGTCTGTGAGCCAGTTATCTAAGTACCTGAAAACATCCACTAACCTTGCACACAAGGTTATAAAGAGTCATCTACACATTTACATTTTCCACTTATGTAACATTCCTCATAAAAATGCTTTGCTTAAGGAAAGAACCTGGACATACTGAGATGTCCTTCTCCATCATGAGGCAGCAGTGACCTTGCTTACAAATATAACACAACTAAAAATCCAATCCTTACCTAAGTAACAATTGCTATATTAAGAGATTCATATAAGATATGTTCACTTAGACATTTAACTTTCCCTTAAAAGCAGAGACATTACTTTGCCAACAAAGGTCCGTCTAGTCAAGACTATGGTTTTTCCTGTGGTCATGTATGGATGTGAGAGTTGGACTGTGAAGAAGGCTGAGCGCCGAAGAATTTATGCTTTTGAACTGTGGTGTTGGAGAAGACTCTTGAGAGTCCCTTGGACTGCAAGGAGATCCAACCAGTCCATTCTGAAGTAGATCAGCCCTGGGATTTCTTTGGAAGGAATGATGCTAAAGCTGAAACTCCAGTACTTTGGCCACCTCATGTGAAGTGCTGACTCATTGGAAAAGACTCTGATGCTGGGAGGGATTGGGAGCAGGAGGAGAAGGGGACGACAGAGGATGAGATGGCTGGATGTCATCACTGACTCGATGGACGTGAGTCTCGGTGAACTCCGGGAGTTGGTGTTGGACAGGGAGGCCTGGCGTGCTGTGATTCATGGGGTCACAAAGAGGTGGACACGACTGAGCGACTGATCTGATCAGTGTTACAAAAAAGAATGTAACCAAAAAAGGATGCAGATTGCTTCTGGGATATGAGGGGTGGTGACGGATAAGAAGAACATCACAAGGAGAGCAATGGATTGACAAGACCAAAAGGACATCCCAAAGGGGTAAGGCTGCAGACATATGCATTTTCAGCAAGGCTATGTTTTTTTCTCTGAAGTGTGAAGAAGATGTTTTGAGTAGGTTATTGAATATACATTAATCTGTGATATGGAGTGGAAGAAATGACTGGCCTTTCTTTCTGGGTGAATCTGGGCTTTTTTTTCTTTTTCCTCTCAAGAACTAGTAGAATGTCTATTCAATGACTTCCTAAATGGAAGTAATAGTTGGCAATTTTTTTCCTTTTCTAAGTTGAAAGGAAAATTTTTGCCCTCTATAACCAATCTGAGGAGCACCCAGCCTTCCAACATGTGTTGGATACACCTCAACACAGCTGGGCCTTGTTGATGGCCTGACTGAATCATGTACCTCAATCTCCCCAATAGGGAAAGCCAACTCTGGCTTGAGCAACTATGCATCTTTACAAGGTTGAAACATTCTCATTTTCTCCACTGGGAATGAACATTTTCAGGCAATTGTGATCTGATTAAAAAACAATACCAGTTTTAAAAATAGAAATGAAGATGTAAGAGAACTTATTTTTTTCTTTCCATTATATACTACTTTCCCTTTTCAGTTCAGTTTTGGTTCAGTCGCTCAGTCATGTCTGACTCTTTGCGACCCCATGGACTGCAGCACACCAGGCCTCCTTGTCCATCACCAACTCTTGAAGTTTACTCAAACTCATGTCCATTGAGTCAGTGATGCCATCCAACCATTTTATCCTCTGTTTTCCCCTTCTCCTCCTGCCTTCAATTTTTCCCAGCATCAGGGTCTTTTCCAATGAGTCAGCTCTTCTCATCATTTGGCCAGAGTATTGGAGTTTCAGCTTCAACATCAGTCCTTTCAATGAACACTCAGGATTGATCTCTTTTAAAATGGACTGGTTGGATCTCCTTGCAGTCCAAGGGACTCTCAAAAGTCTTCTCCAACACCACAGTTCAGAAGCAACGATTCTTTGGCACTCAGCTTTCTTTACAGTCCAACTCTCACATCCATACATGATCACTGGAAAAACCATAGCCTTGACTAGACAGACCTTTGTTCCGAAGTAATGACTCTGCTTTTGAATATGCTGTCTAGGTTGGTCATAACTTTCCTTCCAAAGAATAAGCGTCTTTTAATTTCATGGCTACAGTCACTATCTGCAGTGAGTTTGGAGCCCTCAAAAATAAAGTCTGCCACTCTTTCTGCTGTTTCCACATCTATTTGCCATGAAGTGATGAAACCGGATGCCATGATCTTAGTTTTCTGAATGTTGAGTTTTATACCAATATTTTCACTCTCCTCTCTCACTTTCATAAAGAGGCTCTTTAGTGCTTCTTCACTTTCTGCCATAAGGGTGGTTTCATCTGCATATCTGAGGTTATTGATGTTTCTTCCTGCAATCTTGATTGCAACTTGTGCTTCATCCAGACCAGCTTTTTCTGTTAACTCTAAGTTGAGACAATCTCAGCTTGAGAAACTGATTGCAAAATCCCATGTGTTTCTAATTTCCTTAAAGATCAGTCTGTGTTCAAGACACACCATTGAGCTGTGGGAGTTTAAAAATAAAACGCCTGGGTTTGTAAAATGTACTGATTTACTAAAGAACATCATTGCCTTTTTAACTACTAAAAACCTTTTTTATTGGAGTAATGGGAAATAGGAAAAGCAAAGTTTCACAAGTACAAGTGGTTATAGAGGTCATCTTGTTTGACTTCTAAAGTTAAGTTTTGAGTAATTCCTATGGATTCTTGAGTGATAGTTTTCCATGTCATTTCAAGCTGACACTATTTTAACCCTGAGAGTGCTTTGAAAGAAACATTTTAATCTAAACTGTATAAATTCAAATAAATATTATCTAGAAAGCTTTTCCCAGAAAGGATTCCTTTACATCACTCTATTTTATTGATTAATTTTCTATATGTCATAGATAAACACTTTTTATTTTTATTTTACTAAATTTAGGGATAGATTGGGAGTTTGGGATTGACATGTATACACTTCCATATATATAAAATAGATAATCAACAAAGGTCAAGTGTAAAAAATAAAATATCAATTAAATAAAGTTATTTTCATTATTGCAAATATTTGCTCAAATTACTAACAAAATTTGATTCATTAGTAAGTTTTTTTACAAAAATAAATTGATTTTATACATCAATTCTAATATTTTCTTTTGTGGCCAATGTTTTCACAATTTTAATTTTCCTGAGTCAAATAATAATCTCTATTTCCCTCTTAGGAAGTGTGAGGAATTTTGTGAGACTTGGGAAAAGATGGATATGGGAAGAAGAGTGAGAGGAAAACTCTTATGAAAAGGAGAGAGAAAGAAAATGATGAGACTTCGCAGCACTGTTTATAATAGCCAGGACATGGAAGCAACTTAGATGTCCATCAGCAGATGAATGGATAAGAAAGCTATGGTACATATACACAATGGAGTATTACTCAGCCATTAAAAAGAATACATTTGAATCAGTTCTGATGAGGTGGATGAAACTGGAACCTATTATACAGAGTGAAGTAAGCCAGAAGGAAAAACACCAATACAGTATACTAACGCATATATATGGAATTTAGAAAGATGGTAACAATAACCCTGTGTACGAGACAGCAAAAGAGACACTGATGTATAGAACAGTCTTATGGACTCTGTGGGAGAGGGAGAGGGTGGGATGATTTGGGAGAATGGCATTGAAACATGTAAAATATCATGTATGAAACGAGATGCCAGTCCAGGTTTGATGCATGATACTGGATGCTTGGGACTAGAGCACTGGGACGACCCAGAGGGATGGTATGGGGAGAGACGAGGGAGGAGAGTTCAGGATGGGGAATACATGTATACCTGTGGCAGATTCATTTTGATATTTGACAAAACTAATACAATTATGTAAAGTTTAAAAATAAAATAAAATTAACAAAAAAAAGAAAGAAAATGATGAGACTATAAGAACAAAAAGGAGTTCAAAAGACAGACATGGTGTTAACAGAAACTAGAGACCCAGAAAGTCATGTTAGTAGTATCACAGTTGGTATTAATAGCTTGATTCAAGTTCTTCTTCCAACTGAATTCAGCTCTCACCTTTAAAAAGGGGCATTGTCCCCTCTAGATGGGTACTTATAGTCCCATTATCCAGTGTGAGATAATACCTAGCTCTCTCTGCTAGTTTATGGACCTGGGGCCATCAGGTCTCCACCTTCCTCTCTGCATTTCTGCTTTGCTAAAGTTTATTCTATGCTTGAGTGTGACTGTGAGCTTATTACTGTTTGTCTCCATTTTAACTATCATTGGTTTACATTGGAATGGAAGAGGTAGAGCCATGAGAGTGAACTCTTAAGCTGATATATAAAACATATCAGGATCACATTTCAGTGAATGAATGAATGAACACAGACACACCGTGTGTCAGGCACCTTACTGTTATCATTTTAGTCACCTAGATGGGATGTACTTCATTTTATCCTTGGAGACTGGAAGCATTTTATGCCCTTTAATGACATTTTTATGTATCTTGGACATTGTTTCTTTTATTATAACATTTATTCTTTTCATTCACTATTTTGAATTAAATTAATACTCTTTATATAAGACTTTAGTATCAGTAAGGGATACATAGTAGAGAAATAGCTCTCTTAAGTAAATCTATCTTAGTCAATCTACAGTTTGGTAACATTGATTGAGTACCTATAAAATATCAGGCCCTCTAGTTGTTTACAAAGATTTGGGAAGCTTACAAATTATTTGGCACTTTAAGCACTTACAAATGCACTTTTTATTTCCTTGACAATGCTGTTCATTTTCTTATAAAGAGATGATTTATGTTGGCTTTCATTTTTGCATTATCCATGGGCCTTAGTCAAATGCCAATGTCACTGACCAGTTCCTGAGAACTGTGAATTCTACCCTTAGAGAGTTATTCCTTTAATTAGAGTAATAGAGTCTGGAAATGCTCCCATGTCTTGGCTCATAACCCCAGGGTGTCCTTACACGTTATGTTGTCATCAATTATCCAAAACAGAATCATGATAGCCTACCCAAATTATCAAAAGATGGATGAGCTTGCCACTGGGAGAACAGCGAAGGCAGCTGCAGGCTGAGATACTGGCCAAGATATATCATTCGTGATTCCCGTGACATTAGGGAAAGAAAGAAACTGTGACCCAAAATCATGGCAAATATCAGTAAGGTTTTATTGCACAAGATACATGTCTAAAGTGTAAATCATCACAATTGAGTAGTGGGAGCTGGAAGCTGGAATCAGACACCCAGGCTTGTTTTGGAAGTAAATTTCACTTTTTCAGCTCAACAAATTGGGTACCCACTATGGACTTGGCAGAGTGTAAAGTACTAGAAATATAATTAATAACAAGACTCTGCTTTCATGGAGCTTAATGGAGCAATGATAAAAATGATTATTGAGATACAGTTGGGATGACTGCTGCACAAAAGTAAAATATTTGAAAATGCCCATCAAGAGAAGCCTAACCTCGGTTAGGAAGAGAGATAGGAGATGCTTAAGGAAGTTTCCCTGGGAAATATAAAGTAAATTGACACTTGTCAATTAAAGGCAAATCAGGTAAGACACAAGGGAACATAGAAAGTTCCAGGCACATTGTTCTGAGAGGTGTGGTCAGTAGACCCAGACTTGCAGGGTCTGGAAGCCATGCAAGCTGCTTATCCCTCTAGGTATAAATGACCTCTTCCATGAAATGCTATGTTACTGGTATTTTTGGGGAACTGACCAAAAAATGAGCTTATATAAAACATCAGGTACCTCTGCACAAAAATATACAAACACGTAGGGAATGATTGCAAAATATAGTCACAATTTTGAAACGTGAAATGGATTTTTATGTGAATTATAAAATTTTAGAACTAGAAATGGGCTCGAAAAATCATCCTGGACATTTTCTTTGTAGATGAGGTCAATAAGATCAGAGCTGATTATTTACCCTAAATTATAATGTTGTTTAGAGGCAGAGTTAGTGATGCATTTTCTGGTCTCAAACTTGTTTCTCTGTCTCTTATACAGTGAGTTTCACAATAAAGTATTTATTTGTGCCACACATTACTGAAAATTACATATTAATTGTTGAAGTCAGAATTTAAACTCAGACCAGCCTAATAGTGGTGGTGGCGGTGGTTTATTTGCTAAGTTGTGTCCGACTCTTGTGACTTCTTGGACTATAGCCTGCCAGACTCCTTTGTCCACTGGATTTTCCAAGCAGGAATACTGGAGTGGGTTGCCATATCCTTCTCAGGGGATCTTCTTCACCCAGGGATTGAACCTGCATCTCCTGTATTGGAAGTGGTCTCCTATATTGCAGGCAGATTCTTTACTGCTGAGCCACCAGGTAAGCTCAGCCTAATAGTAAAACCCATGCTTAACCCATGTATATATATATACACCAAACCATAGTGATGTACAATAAATGAATGCTCCAAATGAGTGAGTTAATGAAGGTATAAAGCTGCACAAGCAGTATTAAGAATTAGGCAGTGTTTTGATTAAATCCACTATAATGGTTTTGAGAAGAACACTTTTGTTATTTGAATTGTTTCTAAACAGAAATAAATTCTGGGTGTATATGAGATAAACAGGTAATTTATTTAAGAACCCAGAATTGGTGGGAGACTTGAAAATAAAACATTCCAGATTCTGGCAGCAAGAGTGATTGGGCCAGGATATTGCTGCTGCCTTCATTATGGACTTGATGGCAATAAAGGACACATTCTAGCTGTTAACTCATCTCTGTGGTGCTTGCTCCAGATTCTAGATTACTTAGTGGCAATGGCTAGTCAGCTAAAGTGAAAATTGCTCTGTCGTGTCCAATTCTTTGTGACCCCATGGACTGTACGTAGCCTGTTAGGCTCCTTTGTCCATGTAATTCTCCAGGCAAGAATGCTGGAGTGGGTAGACATTCCCTTCTCTAGAGGATCTTTCCAAACCAGGGATAGAACCCAGGTCTCCCGCATTGCAGGCAGATTCTTTACTATCTGAGCCACCAGGGAAACCCTAGATAATCAGCTAAGAAAGTATCAAATGCTTCTGTCAAGGAGCAGGGAGGTAAAAGTACACCCTCCTTCAGTTTCTGGTGGCAGGGTTAAGACACCATGTTCTACTACTATTATAAGCAATGGAGATTTTTTATAAAATAGGAAAAGAGGTCGAAAGGTTGTCAACCAAAATATTAAAATGTTCCACTTCAGCCCTTTTTCTGAATGCTGATGAAAGTAGGAAGTCAAGTAAAAAATAAGTTTTAAGTCAACTAAGACTTTAAATTTGCCTTAGAAAAGCTTTCAGTCATACCATGAGAAAAGAGAAGATTAATTTTAAACAATTAGCTAAAGGCAAGAGAAAAGAGAAATCAATGTTAATAAAATTTGTGTTTCTAAAACTATATCAAAAATGAAAGCAAATATTAAATATGCAAATATCCTTTTTAACTTAAAAGATAATAACTTTAGTATTCATCCACAATACTAAAGCATGAGAGTAGAGAAATATTAGTTAAGGAGAAAAGAGAGAAAGCTAAAAGCTCTTTCTCTCTCTCTATATGTGTGTGTGTCTATTTAGAACTCTCTTTTAGAGTTGGTAAAGATCATTACAAAGCACTCAGATTAAATTATTATATTGTGGGAATGAATAGTAAAAAATTCCATCACAATCCCCACTCCACAGGAAAAAAAAAACTCAAATAAACACATACACAGATAAAAGGACTTGTTTTTGATTTTTACTTTTATTTATTTTTTCACAAAATCTTAAAGCTTTGTTTATATTATCTATTTGGGCAGAATAGCAGTTCTAAAATATAGGAAACAACAGTGCATATTTTCGACAAACATAGGCATGTGTGTTTGTAGGAAAGATTCTGTAATTATCGGCTGGAAGAAGGATTGCATTAGTTGTGAGTCTTATCTTTCCCTCATTCTATACCCTCTGTCACTACCAACTGCAAAAAGATAGTTGATTAAATAAATTCTTTATATCTTCATATTTAATGAGGTCCTTTGACAAGAAGGTCTCAAGGATTGCACGATAGACACAGGTCATGGAATGCTAGTCTCATTTTCTCAGAGGATTTGAATAGATGTCAAAGGTGATGAGCATTTTCAGCAAGTGAATTTCTAGAGAAAAATATCCATAAAAAACCCAAGCATTCTGTGTACTGTCCAAAGGTTTTCTGTGCTTCAAGTGTGTCTGCTGATACCATAGTTTTTCCTAAATGCCATAGAACTTCCTCTCCCATTTTTCAAGCTGACAATTAAAGATGTACAGACCACCAGAAAAAGACCTGATGAGGTAGTTACTGTGCACTGAAATCTTAACATGGTTAGCATCTTATATAGATCCACTCATTTAATCTTTACAAAGACTCTATAAAATAGATACCACTATCTTAATGTTTCTACAGAAAGAAAATGAGGCTCAAAAAAGTTAACTAAATAACTCAAGTGCTCAATGTTACACAGCTTCTAAGTGGTGCATTTAAACAAACATGGGGTTCTTGAGGCTTGAATCCATCTTCTTAACCACTTCCCCTTCAGCCTTTAAACTACTTTTTTTTTCTATTTTTTTTTAACCCATCTTCAGCAATAGAGTATGTTCTCATCATCCTCATTTTGTGCCTCTTCTACTTGGGTCTCATCATTTGGACTTTACAGTTTGGCTGGAAAATAATCAAATAGAGAAGAGGCTTTGTATGTCATGTGTATTGGGGGAGCTTTTTCATCAGCTATGGAGACCTTGGCCCTGTTCCCTGGAGTTAGGAAGCTTTGGGATATGGATGTTATGAGTTGTCAAAGAGGGTAAAGTTCACCAGATGATAGGAACCAAAAGCTTTGGGGTTCCTTATGCATTCCCCATTCCTCTGATGCTTTACTCTTCATTCCCTTAGAAGTTTGAAAACCCACTTGCAGATTAACCAGATTCTTTCACTTCCACTCTCATCAGCAGTTATTTATGGAGTCCTTGTAGTGTTACCTTGGTCTGGAAGATCCCCTGGAGAAGGGAATGGCTACCCACTCCAGCGTTCTTGCCTGGAGAATTCCATGGACAAAGGAGCCTAACAGGCTACAGTTCATGGGGTCACAAAGATTAAGACATGACTGAGCGACTAACAATTTCAACTTTCTCAGGGTTACATTATACATGCAGTGAAAGTGAAAGTGTTATCACTCAATCATGTGAACTTTTTGTGATCCCATTGACTGTAGATCAACAGGCTTTTCTGTCCATGGAATTCTCCAGGCAAAAATACTGGAGTAAGTTGCCATTTCCTACTCCAGAAAATCTTCCTGACCCAGAGATCAAACCCAGGTCTCCTATATTGTAGGCAGATTCTTTACAATCTGAGCCACAGGGGAAGCCCCATTATACACGTAAAAGTCATGTAATTTTGAATATTTATGCTTAGGTACCCCTTGCAGAACTTCCAGGTGTTCAAGCTAGTTTTAGGAAAGACAGAGGAAACAAAGATCATTGCCAACATCTGCTGGATCATCGAAAAAGCAAGAGAGTTCCAGAAAAACATCTATTTCTGCTTTACTGACTATGTCAAAGCCTTTGACTGTGTGGATCACAATAAACTGTGGAAAATTCTAAAAGAGATGGGAATACCAGACCACCTAACCTGCCTCTTAAGAAACCTGTATGCAGGTCAGGAAGCAACAGTTTAGAACTGGACATGGAACAACAGACTGGTTCCAAATAGGAAAAGGAGTACGTCAAGGCTGTATATTGTCACCCTGCTTATTTAATTTATATGCAGAGTACATCATGAGAAACGCTGGGCTGGAAAACACAAGCTGGAATCAAGATTGCCAGGAGAAATATCAATAACCTCAGATACGCAGATGACACCACTTTTATGGCAGAAAGTGAAGAGGAATGAAAAAGCCTCTTGATGAAAGAGGAGAGTGAAAAAGTTGGCTTAAAGCTCAACATCCAGAAAGCTAAGATCATGGCATCTGGTCCAATCACTTCATGGGAAATAGATGGGGAAACAGTGGAAACAGTGTCAGACTTTATTTTTTTGGGCTCCAAAATCGCTGCAGATGGTGACTGCAGCCATGAAATTAAAAGACGCTTACTCCTTGGAAGGAAAGTTATGACCAACCTAGACAGCATATTGAAAAGCAGAGACATTACTTTGCCAACAAAGGTCCGTCTAGTCAAGGCTACGGTTTTTCCAGTGGTCATGTATGGATGTGAGAGTTGGACTGTGAAGAAAGCTGAGTGCCGAAGAATTGATGCTTTTTAAAAAAATTTTTATTTTATTTAACTTTACAATATTGTATTCGTTTTGCCATATATCAAAATGAATCTGCCACAGGTATACATGTGTTCCCCATCCTGAACCCTCCTCCCTCCTCCGTCCCCATACCATCCCTCTGGGTCGTCCCAGTGCACCAGCCCCAAGCATCCAGTATCGTGCATCGAACCTGTACTGGTGACTCGTTTCATATATGATATTATACATATTTCAATGCCATTCTCCCAAATCATCCCACCCTCTCCCTCTCTCACAGAGTCCAAAAGACTGTTCTATACATCAGTGTCTCTTTTGCTGTCTCGTATACAGGGTTACTGTTACCATCTTTCTAACTGTGGTGTTGGAGAAGACTTTTGAGAGTCCCTTGGACTGCAAGGAGATCCAACCAGTCCATCCTAAAGGAGATCAGTCCTGGGTATTCATTGGAAGGACTGATGCTGAAGCTGAAACTCCAATACTTTGGCCACCTCATGTGAAGTGCTGACTCATAGGAAAAGACCCTGGTGCTGCGAGGGATTGGGGGCAGGAGGAAAAGGGGAGGACAGAGGATGAGATGGCTGGATGGCATCACTGACTCGATGCACATGAGTTTGGGTGAATTCCAGGAGTTGATGATGGACAGGGAAGCCTGGTGTGCTGTGATTCATGGGGTTGCAAAGAGTTGGACGTGACTGAGTGACTGAACTGAACTGAACTGACCCCTTGCAGAATCTGATGAGTATATTAAAAAACCTACTCCTATTATCAAATACACTCACAAAAAGTATTTGAAACCTATATTCAGTATCCAAAGGTGAAAATTCTGGTATGGTGGCATGAAAAGATAAAAACTGCATTCTCCTCAGCAAGTACAAAACTGGGAAGAATAATAAAAAAATGACCACTTCAGGGATCTGGAGGTAAACCGAAAGCAAACCAAAAAAAATGAGAAGCACTTATTCATAAAACACTACCAGAACCCTGGTAAGGACAGTGCGACTGCAACCTTCTTCTCTGTGACTGCTCATATCTGCCTTGTACCCTTCAGGTGAAGTGACAGTTTTTCCAGGGTTCAAGGAGTCCTGAAAATCTGTGACCATGCTGCAGAAAGAGCTGACTTGATTTAGCATGAAGGCTAGAATATGTTTACATTATTACTAAAAGTGACAATTTGAGGAGGAAATTAACAGAGAAAACTGTACGTCTGTTAGCTCAAGGTTGAGATGTCAATAAGTCATCAATTGAATGGAAGAAATTTAGAAAAAAGAGATCCATAATATGGCCTGCTAAACTCCACAGACCTCCAGACTGATTGGAGAAATAAGCACAAGGGCATGGAAGATTCAGATGATCCAGCAGAGAGTAAACATGTAGACAGATTTGAGAACTGGCTGAAATTTGAATGCATTCCACAGAGGCAGCCTTTCAGTAATAGGTAAAAGCCTAATGGAATCAATATGTTCAAGCTCAACCTCTACCCAAACATTGACAGGCCACTAAGCTATAAAGACGCTTCCCAGGTGGCTCAGTTGTAAAGGATCTTCCTGCAAATGCAAGGAGACACAGGAGACATTGGTTCTATCCCTGGGTCAGGAAAATCCCCTGGAGGAAGAAATGGCAACCCACTCCAGTATTCTTGCCTGGAGAATCCCATGGACAGAGGAGCCTGGCAGGTTATAGTCCATGAGATTGCAAAAGAGTCAGGCACAACTTAGTGACTAAACAACAACAAAAACACTTCTCAGGAGCTGGGTTAAAAAAGAAAAATAAGGGGACTTCACTGATGGTTCAGTGGCTAACACTCTGCACTCCCAAACCTGGGGGGCCCAGGTTTGATCTTTGGTCAGGGAACTCGATCCCTCATGCTGCTACTAAGAGTTCATCTGACCCAATTACAAAAAGATTCTGCATGTTACATCGAAGATCTAAGATCCTGAGAACCACAATTAAGACCTGGCACAGCCAAAAAAAAAAAAAAAACAAACCAAGAAAACAAAAATAAGAACAAAAAAAATTGAATAGACATCAGTGGCTATACACCATGGGAGTTTAAATCCAGGCAAGTTATAAAGTAAATGAATAACAGCAAAAGCACACGCACTTTAAGGAGGAAGTCAGAGCTGAGTATCCATAATGTATTATCCAAGACATAAACTTATAACAGGTCATAACATATAAGTAAAAGGAATGTGTAAACCATACTTGGGGAAAATTAGTTAATGGAGACTAAAAATTACTTGATAGGGGCCACTTGTTGGAAAGTAGAAATACATATTTAAAAAATGAAATGAAAACACTAGAACTAAAAATTATAATGACTGAAAAGAAAATTTCACTAGATGAGCATGATAAAATATTCAAATGGTGGAAGAAAGACTCTTTGAAGACTCTTAATGATAGATGTATAAACATCATTTAATGTGCACAACAAGTATTGAAGAAAAATGAACAGAGCCTCAGAGACCTGTGGGAGAACATCAAACATAGCAATACCCATATAGTAGGAATTGCAGAGGAGAAAAGAAGTGGTACAAAAAGTAGCTGAAAACATAATGACCAAAGACTTCTCAAATGTATGGGAAACTTTAATCTATGGATCAAAGAAGCTTTATAAACAGTGGTCAGAGAAACAAAAGCATTTACATTTAAATATTTTATAGTCAGACTGTTTAAAGATAAGACACTGAGAAAAATCTTAAAAGCAGAAAAAGAAAAGTAATTTATGTGCAGGAAAAAAGAAGTAACTGGTTTCTCATCAGAAATAAGGGAAAATTTCTGTCCTCTGACCATTGGTGTTCCTGGTTTGAGCGTCTTTGGACTCAGATGAAATCTTTACTGTAGACCCCAAATTCTCAGAGTTTTGAACTCAGACTTATATTATGATTTCTTATGCCTTGGGACTCAGACTAAATGAAATCATCAGCTTTCCAGATTTTCTAACTTAACAGATGGCAGATTGCAAAACTTCTTAGCCTCCATAATAATGTGAACCAAATCCTATAATAAATATTATATTATCTATCATCTATTGCCTATTGGTTCTGTTTCTCTGGGGAACACTAATACACACAGTCTGGACACAAAGAGTTTGGGGACTGACAGTAGACAATGGAGCACATTCTGAGTAGGTCTTCTCTAAAAGATTCCCTAGTTTTGAGGGCAAAGAGTCTGAGCACAGTGTTCTAAGTTTACTTGGTTAAACTTCAATGATTATCCAGACTTATGTTGATAAGGTCAGAGTAGATAGTCAAGTGCATCATGTAATATCAAAAGCACAGAGGCATTTATCCTGTGCCCCAATCCCAATAACTTCCTAACTTAATGTCAAAGTTTTCTTCCATTTTTACTTAAGAATTTGCTCCTCTCAAAAGTTGAAAATTGGAGAGGGAAATGACAACCCACTCCAGTATTCTTGCCTGAGAATCCCATGGACAGAGGAGGCTGGCATGGGGTCGCAAGAGTAGGACACGACTTAGTGACTAAACCAAAGGTGAAAATATATAAAAGAGCATAGTTAAAAAAATCTGAAAGAATAATTTGCTTAGGGGTGAAATGGAATTAGCAATGCTGAGTAGAAAGAAAGGGTAGGATAGGAGCCAAAGAGTGTATTTTTCATAATGAGGAGCAGGAGTTGGAAAACATTTATTCTTTAAAGAAATTTGCTTGGGATAACTTCCAGATTTCCTTGATTTGGTAATGAGCTTCTTTAGTGGACTCTCTTTTACTTGGCTCTAGCCCTAGTAAAACCTCCAGGAGGATTATCAAGGTGGTAACATGCTATTACTTTATGAGTGAACTCTCATGACCATTAACCTATTTATCATCTACTGAATTTGTATAATAACATGTTTCTTCATAACCAGATAACATTTATTCCTAACTGCTAGATCATAACAGATAGAAAAGAAATTAAAAATAAAAAAGAAGATGCAATTTGGGAAGCAGTACAAATCAAATAGAAATGAGAAAATTCTGCATGAATGTAATTTATTTTTTAGACTACCTTGTATGCTTTCTGATATAATCAGTTCTTAACACATTTCCAAATGTTGCCTTTTTTGCATATAGACTTCCTTTTAAACAGAGATGAGGAAAGCTAATGGCTTTCTTTATCAATGCTAGAATTCTATTATAATGCAGGTATATGCCAATACCTGTAAGTCACACAGAAACAGGTGTTTTCTTAGCTATGAAAGCTATTATGCTTGAGTTTTCTTCTGAAGACTAGTCCTCAGTCTGTAAAAAGTAGTAAGAAATGTTTAATAACAGACTAGTTCTCTCTTGTCAGAGAAGGCAATGGCATCCCACTCCAGTACTTTTGCCTGAAGAATCCCATGGACGGAGGAGCCTGGTAGGCTGCAGTCCATGGGATCGCTAAGAGTCGGACACGACTGAGCGACTTCACTTTCACTTTTCACTTTCATGCATTGGAGAAGGAAATGGCAACCCACTCCAGTGTTCTTGCCTGGAGAATCCCAGGGACAGGGGAGCCTGGTGGGCTGCCGTCTATGGGGTCTCACAGAGTCAGACACGAGTGAAGCGACTTAGCAGCAGCAGTTCTCTCTTGTAGTTTCACAAAATGCTCTCACAAGATCCTGTCAAGTTATATTCTTGGTTCAATGAATAAACACTCATGTGAGATAAGAAACAAGAAATAAGGAGTAACGTTGTCTCATATGGCACCAGGAGATGGAAAAACAGAAATGATGCTGGGAAATTTAGTTTAAACTTCAGAAGTTTAAACTGCAGAAGACCTAAGAATAAGTTCATGGATTGGTGAAATGAAGTCACTATTCAATCTTGAAAATATGGTCATTGCCTTTTGTATTTCAACTTATTTTAAAAAATATTTATCTAGCATCATTTATGAATAAAATCTGTTTGTAGAATTATATTGCTTACTTGCTACTCATTCTTTTGCTTAAATCTGACCCAAAGATTAAAATGTAGGAGGGTGAGAATATGCCTATATTTATAATAACCCATATAGAAGGAATTTCCCCCAAATGAAGCTGTACACAATTCAAATACATAGTAGGTATTTAGTAAAATTTATTGGATGAACACTCAGTAATGCATTGCTATTTGTCCAGAGATTACCTCTCCATAGAGAGAAAATTCACTTTTTTTTAACAGAAAAAATGTTTCAACAAATATTAATGTGATTTTTTTTTACCTTAGATTTCTTGAGTACAAGATTTTCACCTTACTTGACCCATGGTATCCATGTCCCTGGGCATATGGGGAGGAGAGAGAAAATTTGGAATTTTAATATTCAGCCAATTATCTTTAAAATTTTTTTTTTTTTCAGCAAGACAGTTATGTTCAATCTAAGTTACTTTCTTGAAAAATGTCTGTCTACATTCTATTTTTGGTTTCCATCTTTAAGCATATTAATAGACAGGCACATCAGACTAGCTTTTATATAAGAAAAGATAAATGGAAAAAAGAGTGAAAGTTAGACACTTTCTTGAACTAAGGCATTAAAGAAATGAATGGAAAGAAACGGAGAAGAATGGAAAGGCCAGATAAACGTCTAGCTCACAGAGAGAGCTGACATGGCTACTGTGAGGGACGCCCTGTATAATAGCAAGGAGATCATCTCACGATTATTTCTGTCCCATCAGTCATATTGGGCAGCACAGTTTAGTGGAGGGAGGAGTGGCAGCTTGACCTGCCAGACCATCCTCAGTTCCAATGACATATGGATGCTGACTTGCGAGCCAGTAGCTTGGGCCTTCGCTGGCAGCTCAGACAGTAAGGAATCTGCCTGCACTGAGGGAGAGCCAGGTTAGATTCCTGGGTTGGGAAGATTTCCTGGAGAAGAGGCTAGTTGCCCACTCCAGTATTCTTGCCTGGAGAATTTTATGGACAGAGGAGCCTGGTGGACTACAGTCCATGGGGTCACAAAGAATCAGATACTGCTGTGCAACTAACACACACATGCATCCTTCAGAGGATGAACACTGGTGGGATAGTGATCTCCCAATGGAGAAAGTGGGTAGGTATCCATGACAAGGGATGAGGTAGAGGATGGACCAGGAACAAGTGCCAGTTAAATCTGAGTTGAAGTGAGGGCCCCTCAAACTACTGCTGAAGCCCAGAGAGATGACTCTGAGTCAAACTCACAGCAGATCTTTTCACCTCTGTCAGTAAAGTATGAGACCACCAGAGATGCCAAAGATATATCATCCTGAAGATCCAAGGACTGGCATAAAGTCAGAGTTAAGCCCTACTTTCCACTTCCTGAAGCATATTGAGTCTCTTTATCAAGTTTGCCTGGGTGCCTACTAAGTCACTTCAATCGTGTCCCACTCTGTGCGACCCTAAAGACTGCAGCCCACCGGGTGTTTAGATGACAGGAAAAAGAGATCTGGAGGCTATTCCAGTGACTGAATACTTTTATGCCCAAGAGATGGACAACTCCTCCTTAAGGAAAATTAATTATTGAATTGGGCTAAAATTTAGTTCATTTAGATATTTAGTAAATTCTTCCTGCTAATGAGAATGTGAAGTCTTATACAACAGAACACACTGTTTAATCAAGAATAAAGAAAATGCCTTCTATTTTGAATGTCCAAGTGAGTTAAAATTAAAATTTATGGACCAAAGCCCTTCTTTCTCCATACAATTTTAATTTAAAATGAAAATAGTCACTCAAAAGCAACAATTATTGATATACCAGCCTCTTATTTCCCTCAAGGCAGTTGGTTTCACTCTTATTTTTCCGGAGGAGTTGAACATCCCAGGAGAAAAAAAGATTTTCAAAGCAGACCCACAGTTGAAGAAAACAGTTCTGCCTTTCCAAGCAAGAGATGGGAGATAGTCACAGATTCTGATGTGTATAGAAAAGTTTAAAGTGTTAAATATGACAGTGTGATTTATAGAAAATGTCACGAGAACACAGAGCACAGAGTGAGTCCCTTGCCAGGGGAACTTTTGCAGTTCAGGTGACATGTGGCCTTAAAGAGCCAGTAGTAACTGGCCAGGGTGGGATGAAGGGAGAAGAATATCTCAAGCAGCTTATTTAAAAGCACAGAGGTAGGGATGCTCAGGGACTCTGAGAGTTTGTTGTGACTGAAACATATGGAGCACGTCCATAACAGTGGAGAATGGTTAGCTGTATGGACCAGAAGCAACGAGCCAGAAATACAAGTCTGTGTATGATTAAATATTGAATAGTTAGCCATCTGATATGAGTATTATGGGAGCTTATGAATATTATGGGAGTTTAGAAAAGAGGAAAACTAGTGAGGACAGAGTGCTCAGTGAAAGCATCATGGACCGGACTTGTGATTCACTTGGATGCCCTCAGCATTAGGGTTCTTATATTAGCAGCGTTCTTATTACACCCTGTGAAATCAGTGGGCAGCAGTCAATTAAATCATCAGGGAGAGGGCCTGTAGACCTTCTGATTGAAACACATGGCTGTTTCACAGCCTGATCTGGCTGACTGATCTGGCTGTGGATGTGGGAATAGACTAGTTCTTCTGACAGATCCATCTACAGCAGCCTTTCCTTAATACTGCTCCTCAGCAATTTACATTGCTGTTAATAGGTGTTTCCTGAAGAAAAAAAAAAGTCTCTGGACAAAACTCAAGGAACTTCAGAATGTATTAATATTTTATTAATATTTTACTAGGTGTTGGGATGCTCCAAGTGGTGATCAGGTAAGTAGTGTTTCCTGAAAAAACTGAACCACAGAACCTGTCCTGGAACATCACACAGGATTAACCTTCCACAGGATGAATTTTAAAAACAGAAAAAAAAACCCCCAAGTCTTGTATATTAATACATATATGTGAAATCTGGGCTTCCCAGGTGGCTCCGTTGGTAAAGAATCCGCCTGCCAATGCAGGAGATGCAAGAGACACAGCTACGATCCCTGGGTCAGGAAGATGCCCTGAAGAAGGAAATGGCAGCAACACTCCAGTATTCTTGCCTAGAAAATTCCATGGACAGAGGAATCTGGTCGGGGGTACAGTCCATGGGGTCGCAGAGAGTTGGACACAACTGAGCATGTGCCAGCCGGCTGACTCGTGGAATCTAGAAAAATGTTACAGTTCAGTCACTCAGTCGTGTCTGACTCTTTGTGACCCCATGAATTGCAGCACGCCAGGCCTCCCTGTCCATCACCAACTCCCGGAGTTCACCCAAACTCACGTCCATCGAGTCGGTGATGCCATCCAGACATCTCATCCTCTGTCATCCCTTTCTCCTCCTGCCCCCAATCCCTCCCAGTATCAGAGTTTTTTCCAATGAGTCAACTCTTTGCATGAGGTGGCCAAAGTACTGGAGTTTCAGCTTTAGCATCATTCCTTCCAAAGAACACTCAGGACTGATCTCCTTTAGTATGGACTGGGTGGATCTCCTTGCAGTCCAAGGGACTCTAAAGAGTCTTCTCCAACACCACAGTTCAAAAGCATCAATTCTTTGGTGCTCAGCTTTCTTCACAGTCCAACTCTCACATCCATACATGACCACTGGAGAAACCATAGCCTTGACTAGACGGACCTTTGTTGGCAAAGTAATGTCTCTGCTTTTCAATATGCTGTCTAGGTTGGTCATAACTTTCTTTCCAGGGAGTAAGTGTCTTTTAATTTCATGGCTGCAATCAACATCTGCAGTGATTTTGGAGGCCCCCCCCCAAATGAAGTCTGACACCGTTTCCAATGTTTCCCCATCTATTTGCCATGAAGTGATGGGACCAGATGCCATGATCTTCGTTTTCTGAAATGTTCAGCTTTAAGCCAACTTTTTCACTCTCCTCTTTTACTTTTATCAAGAGGCTTTTTAGTTCCTCTTCACTTTCTGCCATAAGGGTGGTGTCATCCGCATATCTGAGGTTATTGATTTTTCTCCCATCAATCTTGATTCCAGCTTGTGTTTCTTCCGGTCCAACGTTTCTTATGATGTACTCTGTATATAAGTTAAATAAGCAGAGTGACAATATACAGCCTTGACGTACTCCTTTTACTATTTGGAACCAGTCTGTTGTTCCATGTCCAGTTCTAAACTGTTGCTTCCTGACCTGCATATAGGTTTCTCAAGAGGCAGGTCAGGTGGTCTGGTATTCCCATCTCTTTCAGAATTTTCCACAGTTTCTTGTGATTCACACAGTCAAAGGCTTTGGCATAGTCAATAAAGCAGAAATAGATGTTTTTCTGGAACTCTCTTGCTTTTTCGATGATCCAGCGGATGTTGGCAATTTGATCTCTGGTTCCTCTGCCTTTTCTAAAACCAGCTTGAACATCAGGAAGTTCACAGTTCACGTATTGCTGAAGCCTGGCTTGGAGAATTTTGAGCATTACTTTACTAGCATGTGAAATACTGCTGCTGCTGCTCCTAAGTCGCTTCAGTCGTGTCCGACTCTGTGTGACACCATAGATGGAAGCCCACCAGGCTTCCCTGTCCCTGGGATTCTCTAGGCAAGAACTCTGGAGTGGGCTGGCATTTCCTTCTCCAATGCGTGAAAGGGAAAAGTGAAAGTGAAGTCACTCAGTCGTGTCCCACTCTTAGTGACCCCATGGACTGCAGCCTACCAGGGTCTGCCATCCATGGGATTTTCCAGGCAAGAGTACTGGAGTGGGGTGCCATTGCCTTAATTCCAAGGCTGGAATAGAGAGGCAGACGTAGAGACTATACATATGGACACAGACTGGGAAGGATACAGTGGGATGAATTAGGAGATTGGGATTGAATTATATACACTATTATGTGTAAAATAGATAGCTAGTCGGAAGATGCCATATAGCACAGGGAGCTCAGCTCAGTGCTCCGTGATGACCCAGATGGGTGGAATGGTGTGGGAGGTAGGGATGCTTAAAAGGGAGAGGATATATGTTTCCATTCATGTATCTGATTTACTTCATTGTATGGGAGAGACTAATAAAACATTGTACAGCTATTACATTTTAATAAAAAGTACAGATGGATATGATGCAGCTTATTAAAAAATTTAATTCTACAGAAAGACATAGCCTTTCTGTCTTCCTTTCTGGTCTATGAAATTTGACATTCAACTCCTTTGACTTGCTGTTCTTCAATCTCTCCTTCCTTGCTCTTTGGTGTTTGGTTTGGTACCCCAGCTCAGATATTCTCTTGCCTACACTCCCTCCTTTGCTCTGGTGGCTGAATTTAAGAACAGCTCTCCTTTAGCGAAATGCAGACATTAAACTTACAGGTAAGTTATCTTCTGAAACTCTAGGTAAGGAATTCCCTCACTCTTCCCAAGGTCCTCAATAGGGAGAGGTAGGGGGATTCACCATTTAAAGCAAAGCAAGGCTAGTGTATTAGGAAAGGGTCTTTGTCATGGAGACAGTGAACATAGGGGCTAGGCAAAGTCTCTGCTCCTAAGGCAAGGTCTAGGTAAAAGGCAGGTGACCTGCTTAGGCATTCAGGCAAAGGGACAAGGATTGGAATCTGATTACGAGAGCTGGGGACCAAGGTAAGGACAGGAGGGCAAAGTCAGAGACACTTTTGCATCAATGTGACTTGAAGTTCAATGTCAATTCAGTTCAGTTCAGTCGCTCAGTCGTGTCCGACTCTTTGTGACCCCATGAATCGCAGCATGCCAGGCCTCCCTGTCCATCACCAACTCCCGGAGTTCACTCAGACTCAGATCCATCGAGTCAGTGATGCCATTCAGCCATCTCATTCTCTGTCATCCCCTTTTCCTCCTGCCCCCAAGCCCTTCCAGCATCACAGTCTTTTCCAATGAGTCAACTCTTCCCATGAGGTGGCCAAAGTACTGGAGTTTCAGCTTTAGCATCATTCCTTCCAAAGAACACCCAGGACTGATCTCCTCCAGAATGGACTGGTTGGATCTCCTTGCAGTCCAAGGGACTCTCAAGAGTCTTCTCCAACACCACAGTTCAAAAGCATCAATTCTTCGGTGCTCAGCTTTCTTCACAGTCAACTCTCACATCCATACATGACCACTGGAAAAACTATAGCCTTGAGTAGACGGACCTTTGTTGGCAAAGTAATGTCTCTGCTTTTGAATATGCTATCAAAGTTCGTCAATGTCTAGAATCTCTTAAATCCTAACTACTTAAGATCAGGAATATTTTAAGCATTTATCTCCAGTTTTCATTCTGTGCTCCAATTGCCAAATTCATATTCAATATTTCTTGATGGATGCCTAAAAGATCCCCCAAACTGAGAATTTCCCCAGATGAATTCTTGATACCCTCTCCTTCACTTTTAATTCTAATGCTTTCACTATCTCAAAAAATGACATCATCATTAACTCATTTTTTTAGCCCCAAATTTTAATGTTTAAACTCAGGCCAAAATTTTTATTACCTTGAGGATTTTGCAATTGATTTCACCTCTTGAACTTCTCCCCCAGGTATTTTTAAGTTTTGGTCTTCTATATCATTAGTTCTGTCATTAAATATTGTTTTCCCAGAGTGTTCTCCCCATATATCCTGATATTAAATAATAGTCCATCATCTGATTTTTATTATTCTCTATCACATTTGCAACTATATTAAGTGATATCACTTACTTTTTCTTTGGTTGTAAGTAGCTTTTCTTTCCCATGAGAATGTAAGTAAGCTTTTTGAGGCTATGGACTTTGTTTGTCTTGATTAGATCATTGTTGTATTCTTAGCATCTGGCACATAGCAGAACTCAGTATTCACTAAATGGATAGATGAATGGATAAATAAATTTTAGCACTTAAAAGGTTTTAAAATATAGCAATTACGCATCATCTCATTACCCCATAAAAACTACAAGTAAAGATTATTTTACCCACATCCCTAAGCTGTCTTTCACTGGAAGGTCCTTTAAGCCATCCCATTTCTGCACATGTCCAAAGACATTTTCATACAGAATTCAAGCAGTCAAATTGACACACTTTTTAGTATGATGTTTTAATTCTTCTTCCTTTATAATTAAACATAGCATATGCTTCACACATGCTTTTAGTACTTGAAAAATGCTGTGGTTTGAAGTGTTTTTCTCTCCCTTGGCATCTCCAAATTAGGGGAGACTCTGTAGCAGCTGCAGAGCCATCAGTGGCATTGTTGTTATAGCCTTATTTCTAATTATTGAGGCATATGTTGGCCACAGAATACTTGTATTTTTAAAATCTATGGTAGAATAATCCAGGTACTGATCATAATGGTCATTAACATAAAATAAGAGACAACCAGATATTATCTGCCTTTTGAAATAAGAAAAAGGTCCTTGTCCTGGGGAAAGTGAACACAGGGGCTAGGCAAAGTCTCTGCTTGTGACAACAACACTCCTGAAGGAATGTTGCAAAAACATATTACCTTTAATCAGATTAAGCCTCTAGTTCTGATTACCAGTATATAGTAAATATAGAGAACAGAGAAATATATTGAATAAGCCTAAATGTGTGCAATCAATGAAATATAGACTGTGGAAAACACTGGTCAGCAAAAAGCCCATTTTCCCCCCAACAAATATATTGCAAGAAAATAAAGAATAAACAAGGATTTAACGGACATTATAAATATGATGTGCGAATCTTATTTGGTTCCAATATAATAAATAAATATATCAATGGTAAAAGCAAAATAAAACAAAAACACTCTTACAGAAAATGTAATACCTGATAATTTTCTAGAATATGATGAAGACCACTTGAAGATCCAACTAAAAAGATCTATGTTACTGAATTAACAAATGGAACTTTTTATATAAGTATTTTTTATTAAACCATGTAGCTAAATTTAGAAAATATACAGGATTATATATCACTGTGTATAAAGACACAAGATCAAGATCAAAATATTCTTAGGGAAGTTGAAAATTCTGAAAAAAAAGTAACCTAGTTTCATGATGATATTAATAAGATTTTTAAATTATTATAATTCCTTAGGAATAATTCTTGTATGTTTTCTGGAGGCTGATAGCAATGAATTTACATAATCACTACCACTTATTTACTTATTATCCATCAGGGCTAGATACATTTGCTGTGGTTTCCTTAATCTATTAAATGAAGAAATGTGGCCCTAAATTGACAGGTATTATTGAATAATCTTAGAATGTACTTCCCAGTTCCAAAAACTAAAGTTTTAGACTAGTGGATGAAGTAGTGATATGGAAGGTATCCAGAAAACTTTAGATAGACTCTATTTGTGATCCAAAGAAGGGAGGGACTACTAGAGACAAGGTAAATGCCAACTACAGATAAAAGCTCACTCTTATCTCCAATCACCAGCATCTCTGCTCGAAAAACTTTTGTCAGAAGTAGAAAAATAGATTTATAGTAAAGTCACTTTTTCTTCCTGTTTCTCTCCTTACTCTCTGTGTATTTGTTACTGTTTGGGGAAGAAATACAATGCCTGACAATAAAAAAGGAATGAGAACAATGTGGGCCAAATACGAGAATATCTACATTCTGTATTGTCAAGATTTAGCTATATTGATATTAAAGTGGAAATATTCTTATTCATCCAATATGCTATATGCAATGTGCATGCATGAACATTTATATATTATGTATGTGTATGAGTGTGTGCGTGCTAAGTCTCTTCAATCATGTCCAACTCTGTGCGACCCTATGGACTACAGCCTGACAGGCTCCTCTGTCCATGGGATTCTCCAGGCAGGAATACTGGAGTGGGTTGCCATGCCATCTTCCAGGGGATCTTCCCCACCCAGGGATGGAGCCCACTCTCTGACATCTCCTGCACTGACAGGAAGTTTCTTTACCACTATCACCACCTGGGAAGCCCTTGTCTGTATATAAATAAATACAAATTCATACACACATCTATACACGTATATAATGCACCCTTGCACATGTGCACACACACATGCACACAAACATTTACATAATCACTACTTGAACCCTTGAACAACATGAGGTTGAACTATATGGGTCCACTTATACAGGGATTTTTTTTTTTTAATAATAAATGCTACAATGGGGCTTCTCACGTGGTGCTAATGGTAAAGAACCAGCCTGCCAACGCAGGAGACATGAGAGATGTAGGTTGATCCCTGGGTTGGGCTGATCCCCTGAAGGAGGGCATGGCAAACCACTCATTGAAAAAGACCCTGATGCTGGGAAAGGTTGAAGCAGAAGGAGAAGAGAGTGACAGAGGATGAGACGCCTGGATGGCATCATTGATTCAATGGACATGAACGTTGGCAAACTCTGGGAGATGATGAAGGACAGGAAAGCCTGGAGTGCTGCAGTGCATGGGGTCATGAAGAGTCTGACATGACTTAGCGACTGAACAACAACAAATGCTATAGCACTACAAAGTTGGTTGAGACAAAGATGCAAAACTGTGAATATGGGAGCCAACTGTAAAGTTATACATGGGTTTTCCACCATGCAGTCAGTGCTCCTAAAGCCCCAGTTGTTGATGGGTCAGCTCTATTGATATATATAGAGATAGGTACAATGAAACAGTGGGACAGAGAATAAAATTATAAAGTACATTCTTTTCTCCTTAGAAAATATCATATTATATCTCTTTATTTCCTATATATTTTTATGCTGAATGCACAACATACATTTTGCTTGATGTATGAGATATATTTTTAAAGCATTATTATTATACTTTTCTTTTGTTAATAAAGTATTATTATTAATAATACTAAAGAATATTGTTAAAGTATTATTGCTTAAATTTTAGACATAATAAAGTTAATTAAATTTTTTTTCTCTTTACTGGAAAAACTACCATAAAGGAAATGGCAAACCACTCCAGTATTCTTACCTGGAGAATCCCATGGACAGAGGAGTCTGGCAGGCTACAGTCCATGGGGTTGCAAGAGTTGGACATGACTTAGCAACTAAACAACCACCACCATAAAGGAAGATATTGGAAAAGAGTGATGTCCATTTCATTGTTATTTGTTTCCACATGAAAACATACTGAAACACATGGACACAAAGTTTACACTACTATTTAAAACATGTTTCATATAAAATACAAATAAAGTAGATTTTTCTTTCATGCTTAGGGTTATGAAAATATAGCACATTTTGAGCTTTGATGAGTTGGAAAAAGAGGCTAGAAATTACTAATGCGAGCTCTGCATTTCCTAGAATAGAACTTCCAGCACTGTTAGGCTGACGCCTAGATCTTTGTTTAGCACACACTGGCATACAAGAATATTTTTTAATGAATAAATTAAGTAACAGAGAAATGACAGCTTGATAGGAGGGAATTTCAGCTCAGTTCAGTTGCTCAGTCGTGTCTGACTCTTTGCGACCCCATGGACTGCAGCACACCAGGCCTCCACGTCCATCACCAACTCTGGGAGCTTACTCAAAGTCATGGCCATCGAGTCAGTGATGCCATCCAACGATCTCATCCTCTGTTTGTCCCCTTCTCCTCCTACCTTCAATCATTCCCAGTATCAGGAAAGAAAACATAAAGATTTTTAAGAAAGTGATAAAGTAGTGGAGCCAAAGGTTTTTTAGTAAAGAAATGGGAGCCAACTTGAAAATGTTTTCTCCCTGTTATTAGCATGGATGCAGTATTAATACGTTGTTCTCTTCCTTTGAGGGTATAGAGAAAGCACAAAGGACTTTGTTGCATGCTTTTAAGCCTGCAGCTCCCACTTCTGACCTTCTGAGTTGAATGAAATGGTTGGGAGGTGGTCTTACCATGTGGATATATTATGAGAATGAAATAAGATGAATGTGTCAACACTTTGAAGTAATAGTTTCCATAGCTGTGGAATGCTAGCTATTATTGCCATAATTGTGATAAAAATTACTAACAACAAACGCAAAAGTGGCTCAAACATTCATATTGCTCAAAATTATACTCAAATGTTTCTATAGTCATAACAGTTGTTGTTCTTTTATTTGTCTTTCTAAATTATAATTGCTAAATTGCTAATGATTAAAATGCATTTAGACCTGAATTTGAAACCCACTATGCAACTGCCAAAATAATGCCAAGCCCCTTCCAACACTGCCTAATAAATGCTGGGGACCTATACCCTACCCTAATGATACGTCACATAGCATCTATTATTCTACAGAGTTGTTGTGTTTTAAGAAACAAATGCGTTTCTGTAGAACTATTTCAATATTTTCATGTTTTTATGTTTTAATTAGATCTCCTGGGAAACATGGAGGTGCATGAATTAAAAGTAAAAATAGAGAGGTTGGAGAAATTTAGATTTCATTGTATTTTTGGGTTGAGTATTTTACCATAAACTTTCCAGATTTTGATTATATTTGTAGTACTCATACATAAAATGCTACCCCATGGGTTAACTTACCTTGAATCTTCCATCAGATTCAAGTTTGACTAGTCATTTGTGGCACAGGTTCTCATTGTACTAGCTGCCAATTGCATTAAAAAGCATTATCAGTTCTCTTTCTGCTATTGTTTCATACTGACTGTTGTTCCTTAACAATATCGCTGAGGGTCAAACAAATTAATAGAATATTTTGCATTGGTTTATCTACTAAGAAATTCCTTCATCCACTTCCATTCTAATAGGCCAGTATCACCTTCAAATGAACTTTTTGCTAATTATTTTCAGTCAACAAATTAAGAATCTATATTTGAAGTTCAATATTAGGCAAAATGGTAAATAAGAGGCACTCCTTATAACTAAGGAATCTAAGGTCAAGAAGAGGCAACCATTATGTAATTAACCATTTGCAACATGGCAGGATACATGAAGTAGTTTAAATGGTTTTGCAACAGGAAAGATGCAAGTTATTTAAATTTCCAATTTGCTTTTTTACCCTCAACACATTATCTAAAAAATTTAACAAAAATGTGGTTTAGCTAATATCCTCTCAAATAAAGTCTCCTGTCAGTTATTTTTTCTGATTTTCCAGTGCAACTGGTATCCCTCATAATGAACATGATAGAATGCCTTCTGAATCATTAAATGCCTTAATCAAGCACTAAATTAATTTGTTATATTTTTATTATCTTCTAATCCTTCAAAAGTTGAAATTTTCTATCTAGTACACAAAATCAGTTTTTATTCAGCTAGTTGATTAAGAAAATAGTTCATAGAAAAGAGAATATTTTATATGAATAATTGCAAGTAGCAGTACAATCTGCCTGCAATGAAGGAGACCCCAGTTCAAATCCTGGGTCAGGAACATCCACTGGAGAAGGACTAGGCTACCCACTCCAGTACTCTTGGGCTTCCCTTGTGGCTCAGCTGATAAAGAATCCTCCTGCAATGTGGCAGACCTGGGTTCGATCCCTGGGTTGGGAAGATCTCTTGGAGAAAGGAAAGGCTACCCACTCCAGTATTCTGGCCTGGAGAATTCCATGGACTGGATCGCAAAGAGTCAGATAGGACTGAGCAACTTTCACTCACTTTATCAGCAGAACATACGCTAGATTCTGTTATGTTTTAGTACACAGAATCCTAACCCACTGAAAAATTTTCTCCTTTTTTGATACCTTTATTTTTGCTTCTTTGCATTCCTCAAATATAGGGGCAAAACAAAACAAACAAGCTATATCAAAGAAAATTTTCAAAACTAGATTTTCAAATAGGATTTTCTCTATTGTCAGTTCTGATATTTGCACCAGATAGCAACTTCTATTTTGTATTGCCCATTTTTCATTTTTGTTTCTTTTCTGCTTCTGATTTTCTGGTTTCTGTTTTTTACACTCTGCTTCTGCCTTTTCTTCTTGTCCAATTCCAATTCCAAAAGTTAAGCCTGAATTAGTTCTACTTTGTCTCTAAGGCTTATGCTCTAGATTAAACAATCACCATATGTGGGAATTGATGAAAGATGAATTTCTAGAGTTTACCAGAGATCTTTCCGTTATCGCTAGTAATTCAATAGTATGGATGACTCATTTCTAAAAACTGGTGTTGACAGTCTTAAAAATATTTTTATTAAAAAAGATGGCAAAGAACTGATTGCAATGGACTGTGTTGCTCCCATTTCATGAGATTAACCTCACACAGTGGGATTTAAAACTTATCTTTTTAACTAACTAGCTAACTAGCCCATCACTTCATGGGAAATAGAAGTCCCATCACTTTACAGGAAATAGATGGGGAAACAGTGGAAACAGTGTCAGACTTTATTTTTTTAGGCTCCAAAATCACTGCAGATGGTGACTGCAGCCATGAAATTAAAAGACACTTACTCCTTGGAAGAAAACTTATGACCAACCTAGATAGCATATTGGAAAGCAGAGACATTACTTTGCCAACAAAGGTCCATCTAGTCAAGGCTATGGTTTTTCCAGTGGTCGTGTATGGATGTGAAAGTTGGACTGTGAAGAAAGCTGAGAGCCGAAGAATTGATGCTTTTGAACTGTGGTGTTGGAGAAGACTCTTGAGAGTCCCTTGGACTGCAAGGAGATCCAACCAGTCCATTCTGGAGGAGATCAGTCCTGGGTGTTCTTTGGAAGGAATGATGCTAAAGCTGAAACTCCAGTACTTTGGCTACCTCATGTGAAGAGTTGACTCATTGGAAAAGACTGTGATGCTGGGAGGGATTGGGGGCAGGAGGAAAAGGGGACGACAGAGGATGAGATGTCTGGATGGCATCACCGACTCGATGGACGTGAGTTTGAGTGAACTCCGGGAGTTGGTGATGGACAGGGAGGCCTTGCGTGCTACAGTGCATGGGGTCACAAAGAGTCCGACACAACTGAGCGACTGAACTGAACTAGCCAACAAATTAACATAAAACTCTGTCATCATGTTCTTTCCATCATCATTTTTCTGTGTACCTATGCCTAGGCTGCTGAGTTCCCATGCAAAAATTGTTTACCCTACCATGAAATGTGTAGTTAAATCAAAATAGTATTCACCAAGTTCATCCAGGCCATCAATGTACCTTTCAAATCTTATGCATTCATATAGCATAATCACTTTTATTTTTCAAGTTTACTCTATCCTCTCAACAATCTATATTCCAGACATTGAAAACTCAGATTTTGCTCACATTTTCCTTTTTTTGCATAAAATACTTTTCCTGTATATTATGAGTGAAGTCCAAGTGTAGGGACTTGTCACATAGGAAATGGATGTGACTGCTAACATAGCACATTAGAAGTACCTTTGTGTCTTATTTGAGATTCCCCCTGAAAGTATCTGCCACTCATCAGAAAATATGGTAGATTGTTTGTTTACTTGTTTCTCTTCTTTACTGGACTATGAGCTTCTTGAAGACAAGCACCAAGTCTTTATTTCTCCAGCCAATTTATCATAGATTTTGCTTAATAAACTCCTTCAAGGTAAACTGAATGCATTTGAATATTTGGAAGATGACTCAAAGAAATATTTAACTCAATGACAAGCAAGAATATTTTATATACCAAAACATCATCTGATAGGAATGGGCCCTAATATGTGTTGAGGCAATGCTGAATGCCCACAATACTGAATTAGAAACTAAATCTCATGAAATTTGAATAAGGTAATTAGATATACCTGTGGGTCAATGTAAGCTCTGCTTTGGTTAAAATCACATACTTGAGAATTAAGTTTTGTAGCAAACTAAGAACTTTGACTATAAAGCTCTATAGAATTACAGTGTTAGTTGTTCAGTCATGTCTGACTCTTTGTGACCCCATGGACTGTGGCCCACCAAGCTCCTCTATCCATGGGATTCTCTAGGCAAGAATACTAGAGTGGGTAGCCATTTCCTTCTGCAGGGGATCTTCCCAACCCAGGGATCAAACCCCAGTCTCTCGCATTGCAGGCAGATTCTTTACCATTTGAACCACTAGGGAAGCCTGAAAGGCAACAGGCAAATCTGAGGGCTACTTGTATCAGTTGGGATAAAGGTCTATACCTCCTAACAAACAGGACACAGGAAATAGAAAAATATATTGGATGTGAAAGTAGCAAAGTGGTTTCTAAATCAAATCTACAAATGAGTCTTCCAAACAGGTGCATGTAGGAGGATCATTGCTCAGAAATGTAATTCTCATCAAATGTGACTTCAGTTCAGTTGAGGCACTCAGTCATATCCGACACTTTGTGACCCCATGAACTGCAGCACGCCAGGCCTCCCTGTCCATCACCAACTCCTGGAGCCCATCCAAACTCATGTCCATTGAGTTGGTGATGCCATCCAGCCATCTCATCCTCTGTCATCCCCTTCTCCTCCTGCCCTCAGTCTTTCCCAGCATTAGGGTCCTTTCAAATGAGTCAGCTCTTCGCATCATGTGGCCAAAGTATTGGAGTTTCAGCTTCAACATCAGTCCTTCCAAAGAACACCCAGAACTGATCTCTTTTAGGATAGACTGGTTGTATCTCCTTGCAGTCCAACGGACTCTCAAGTCTTCTCCAACACCACAGTACAAAAGCATCAATTCTTCAGCACTCAGCTTTCTTTATAGTCCAACTCACATCCATACATGACCACTGGAAAAACCATAGTCTTAACTAGACAGACCTTTGTCGGCAAAGTAATGTCTCTGCTTTTGAATATGCTGTCTAGGTTAGTCATAACTTTCCTTCCAAGGAGTAAGTGTCTTTTAATTTCATGGCTGCAGTCACCATCTGCAGTGATTTTGGAGCCCCAAAAATAAAGTCGGTCACTCTTTCCACTGTTTTCCCATCTATTTCCCATGAAGTGATGGGACCAGATGCCATGATCTTCGTTTTCTGAATGTTGAGCTTTAAGCCAACTTTTTCACTCTCCTCTTCACTTTCATCAAGAAGCTCTTTAGTTCCTCTTCACTTTCTGCCATAAGGGTGGTGTCATCTGCATATCTGAAGTTATTGATATTTCTCCCGGCAGTCTGAGTATCTGTTTAATGTCAAATAATGTCACTTATCTACTTGTGAAAGTCAAATGTAATGCTTCATGACTGAATTTTTGAGAGTGAAGGAAGTTATCAGTGTATTTAACATTGATGGGAAACTATATGGTTGTCTTTTGGGGGGGGGTTTAAATGTTGAAAACCATTAAAGTCCACCTTCCCTACCAATGAGTGTGCTCATTCACTATTTCAGATCAAAATGTATTGTACCTGTCTGCTGTTTAAGTAGGTTCTGAGTAATGGAAGGCTGAAATACATATATGAATGCTGCTAGAAGCTTGGAAGGGCTTCTCTGGTGGCTCAGATGGTAAAGAATCTGCCTGCAGTGCAGGAGACCCAGATTCTATCCCTGAGTTGGGAAGATCCCCTGCAGAATGGAATGGAAATCCTTTACAGTGTTCTTGCCTGGAGAATTCCATGGACAGAGGAGCCTTGTAGCCCACAGTCCATGGGGTTGCCAAGAGTCAGACACAACTGAGCAACTAGCGCTTTCACAAACTGGGAGAGAGAGAGAGAAAAAAAACAATGCTAGTTTAAGAAAAAAGCCAGGATTAAAATACAACATACTATAGGATTCCATTTATAAGATAGAATGTTCTGACATAAGTAAAATATAGAACAGAAAAAAAAATCAGTGGTTATTAGGGACTGTGGTTAGAGGAAAGATTTTATATCATTAGGAAATTTGAGGGCTGAGGGAATAATTCTGCATCCTGATTCTGATGGTGGTCATAAAACTATCTGCATGTGTGAAATCTTATGGAACTATATACTATTAAGGATAAAAGATTTAAATTAAACTTTTAATTTTGAGATAATCATAGATTGAGAAACTGTCACAACTATGAGGAGCCTAAAAAGCATGACAACTAAATGTAACACAGCGTCCTGGGTGGTATACTGGATATCAAAAAAGACGTTATGCAAAAACTAAAGGAATGTGAAAAAGTGTGGATTTTAGGTAATGATGATGTATCGGCGGGGCTTCCCAGCTAGTGCTTGTGGTAAAGAACCTGCCTCCCAATGCAGGAGACATGAGATGTGGGTTCGATCCCTGGGTCAGGAAGATACCCTGGAGGAGGCCATGGCAACCCACTCCAATATTCTTGCCTGGAGAATCCCTTGGGGAGAGGAGCCTGGCAGGCTATGGTCCATAGCGTCACAAGAGTTGGACATGACTGAAGTAACACTGTGTATCAGTATTGGTTCATTAACAGTAGCAAACATACCATCAAAAACAGAGGAAATTGGATATGGGATATTCAGCAACTCTCTGTCCTATTCTTGTAATTTTTCTGTAAATATAAAGCTTTAGAATATCGGAAATAAAAGCAAAAATAAACAAATGGGACCTAATTAACCTTAAAAGCTTCTGCACATCAAAGGAAACTATCAGCAAGGTGAAAAGACAGCCTTCAGAATGGGAGAAAATAATAGCAAATGAAGCAACTGACAAACAACTAATCTCAAAAATATACAAGCAACTCCTACAGCTCAATTCCAGAAAAATAAATGACCCAATCAAAAAATGGGCCAAAGATCTAAATAGACATTTCTCCAAAGAAGACATACAGATGGCTAACAAACACATGAAAAGATGCTCAACATCACTCATTATCAGAGAAATGCAAATCAAGACCACTATGAGGTACCATTTCACACCAGTCAGAATGGCTGCGATCCAAAAGTCTACAAATAATAAATGTTGGAGAGGGTGTGGAGGAAAGGGAACCCTCTTACACTGTTGGTGGGAATGCAAACTAGTACAGCCACTATGGAGAACAGTGTGGAGATTCCTTAAAAAACTGGAAACAGAACTGCCTTATGATCCAGCAATCCCACTGCTGGGCATACACACTGAGGAAACCAGAAGGGAAAGAGACACGTGTACCCCAATGTTCATCGCAGCACTGTTTATAATAGCCAGGACATGGAAGCAACCTAGATGTCCATCAGCAGATGAATGGATAAGAAAGCAGTGGTACATATACACAATGGAGTATTACTCAGCCATTAAAAAGAATACATTTGAATCAGTTCTAATGAGGTGGATGAAACTGGAGCCTATTATACAGAGTGAAGTAAGCCAGAAGGAAAAACACCAATACAGTATACTAACGCATATATATGGAATTTAGAAAGATGATAACAATAACCCTGTGTATGAGACAGCAAAAGTGACGCTGATGTATGGAACAGTCTTATGGACTCTGTGGGAGAGGGAGAGGGTGGGAAGATTTGGGAGAATGGCATTGAAACATGTAAAATATCATGTATGAAACGAGATGCCAGTCCGGGTTCAATGCACGATACTGGATGCTTGGGGCTGGTGCACTGGGACGACCTGGAGGGATGGTATGGGGAGGGAGGAGGGAGGAGGGTTCAGGAGGGGGAGCACATGTATACCTGTGATGGATTCATTTTGATGTTTGGCAAAACTAATACAATTATGTAAAGTTTAAAAATAAAATAAAATTAAAAAAAATAAATAAAATTAAATTAAAAAAATAAAAATAAAAAATACATTTTATTTGTAAAAAGGTAAAGGACATGTTCATATTACCTTAATAATAAAAAATATAATTTAATCATGGGCTTCTTGGCAAGCCAAATGCTATAATAATAACACATTCAATAATCTGTTTTCTAACAATTTTTTTTTCATTTAACTCATATCTTCCCATAAGTATTCCATACTGGACGTATGTTTATGTGACAGTGTCAAGGAAGACTGGCTACAGCTGGTGCTTATAATGACCCTAAGGAACTGGCCTTATACAACAATAATCATCATGCCCAGTTGAATTTTTCGTTAAATATCACTTGTTGTTGGTATGATTCTTTTAAAGTTCCTAATTGTACAAGGCACGAATAGCACATTTTTACCATTCTGAATCTTTTAATATGTAGAACAGCCTTTTCATTGTATTTAAATAAATATAAATATAGATGATTGCTGTTTCCAAAACTATTCTGGTTCTTGATTCCAAATATAAACATACATGGTTAGTTACCTATTTAGTTTGTTAATCAATAAAGTCCAGTTTCCCTCACCTCATTAATGTTTATTTCCTTTCCATTATAGCTTTTCACTCTGTACATTCAATATGGACAAAAGCTCTTTATAATCATTCTCTTTTTTGCTTTATGGAAAACTCAGAAACATCCCTTGTTATTAGCACTGATATCAATATTTCGACCTGTTTCCAATCTTCCTTTGATGGTGCCTTTTCTGATTTGAAGTTTGTATCTCTAATCTGCAATTCATGTATTTCCATCAGAGTATAAATTCTTGGTAGACAGTATCTTTTTATTTTTCTATATGTATTGTGCTTGGGATAGCAACAACACTACTTACATATTCAATTCAGTTCAGTCGCTCAGTCGTGTCCGACTCTTTGCGACCCCATGAATCGCAGCACGCCAGGCCTCCCTGTCCATCACCAACTCCCGGAGTTCACTCAGACTCACGTCCATCAAGTGAGTGATGCCATCCAGCCATCTCATCCTGTCATCCCCTTCTCCTCCTGCCCCCAATCCCTCCTATCATCAGAGTCTTTTCCAATGAGTCAACTCTTCGCATGAGGTGGCCAAAGTATCATATTAGATATTAGCAAATAATGTAATTAAACAGAAATCATCTTTATATTAAATTTTGATTGAAGAAACTAATGCCAACTAATTAGAATTTTTAAATATTAGAATTAGTCTATGTATACATGTACTGCTACACTGAATGTTGCAAAAAACGTCAGATATTTGTATGTAGTTGCAAATTGCTATGAAAGTACATGATTGGATATCATCTTTGGGTGCTGATGTTAGTCTCTGAATGTCCAAATGTTCTTTCTCATGGTGATGATCTTTTAAAAGTTTGGGAGTTCTTCAATCCTTGAAACAGTTAAATTTTCTTTATATGACACTTTACTGAAATTAAGCAGATGGGTGCTAAATTGTTTTTGAAACGGATACTATCATGACTTTTAAGAGATAGTAACACTTGTCTTGCCTCCACTGGGAAACTTCATCCCAGAGAAGAGACCTTTAGTTGATGTTTATCACATCTATAAGCATGAATTTCTTTTATTCTCATCATCAGGCCACAGAAGGTAAAACTCCAGTTAACAATGGAAGAAAATTCTTTAAAAACTTTTGGAAAGCATGGCAACTCATTCAAGTATTCTTGCCTGGGAAATTCCATGGACAGAGGAGCCAGGTAGGCTATAGTCCATGAGGCCACAAAGAGTTGGACATGACTGAAGTGACTTGGCACTGAAGCACTTCTATTTCCAGTATAATAGATACTGTCAACGTGTTCTTAATTTTTAAAATCACTTTGAGGATGTGATTATTATTTGATTCCTGATCATATTCTCTTTCTAGAAGCCCCACAATGAGTGCCCAGTTTTCTTTCCAGTTTTCATCTAACTTACCCAGAACCACATGATTTTTGTTCTCTAAGAACTCCTTCTGGACCATTGTGGAGACAATTTTGTTGATGCCAGGATGGATGATTCTACTGGAGTGGCTGCAGCCTGGGTAGAAGCCTTTAGTCAGCACCTCCAGATGGGGATTTCATAGATCATGGCCATCATGGCCGGCATAAGTAGACTTGTGTTGCTGAACTTCTGACACTTGAAGGCTGTAAAATCTCACATCAGTGTCATGCCAAAGTTCACCCATAGATCTCTCAAACTTACCATCTAATTGGAATATCTCCAGAAGAAAATTCATCTTCTTATGTCAAGCTGGAACAATCTTATTTAGCAGACCTCTTCATCTACACAAGTCTATGATGGCCAGATTTCATGATTCACCTGGAATTTGGCCTTTCTACAGCTATCCTCATAAGAAATGCACCTTCTAAGCTTCCAAGAGTTGGACTCCCTGGTGCAAAGTGCTACACCTAAGAACTACTCAAATAGCTTTTAAAAACTCTAATGCCTTTCTTGAATGAATCACTTCACAGAGATGTACTATGATGCTTTGGGGTAAGTTTTAGCCAGCAGAAGTCTTTAAAAGCCTGATGAATCTTTAGTCCATAGCTGTTATTATTACCCATGCCAATGATTTAATCAACATTCTTGTCTGTTCTCTGATATTTCCTTTCTTCTGTGACCCCTCAAACTTAAGCAAATACAAATAAGCACAATTATCCTCTATTATCATTATTAACTTTAGCTAGCAGAAAATGCCGAGTAGACTAAAGTTATTGGAGTATTGTGTGCATGAAAACATTGTCAAATATGAAAATACTTGCTTGAAAAGTTGATTATTCTTATATGGATTGAGTTTTTCAAGATCACATTTATGTTTATTTACATATTCTTATTTCAAAGTTCTTGACTTTCCTAACATTTATAAACCAAAAGATGAAGTCTTAATCTGTAGCACCAAGGTTAAGTAAACTAGCATCTAGAGTACTTTCAAATTTGGAAGTTAACAAGTTGGTTTTTCCTCTGTGTTGCCCTAGAGTGGTGAGATGGGGGATGGGGTAGGAGAGAGGTTTAAAAGGGAGGGAATATATGTATACTTCTGGCTGACTCCTGTTGTATGGCAGAAACTATCACAACACTGTAAAGCAATTATTCTCCAATTAAAACTAAAAGTTAAAAAATTCTATGATATACATATTTATGTACCTAGTAATAGTGATACTCTTATGTCTTCATTCATTCAGTGGATATGGGGCATTACTTTCCTTCCAAAAGAATGTTGATTACAATAAGATTATAAGCCAAGGTCACTGTTTGGTTCTAATATACTTGCCTATGAGCTTTGGTATTATCCTAGCTGCATTTGGGGTTCCTTGGTTAACATCTTCAAAGTCCCACTAGATGGATCATTTTGGAAGGCTGTGAGCTAAAAAGGTGGGAGGGCACAGTGGGTCAACACGTTTCTTTTTGGCCAGTGAGCAGAGCAGTAAGACAGAAATATGTCTTGACTACTGAGGGTAAAGCATGTGGATTGGTCAGAGATGGGAGCACAGAAGTGTCAGAGGAGCCTATGGATCCTGGGCTATTTGGGAATAAATAAACTTGACCCTGATGCTAGGAAAAATTGAGGGCAGGAGAAGAAGGGGGCAACAAAAGATCAGATGGTTCGATGGCATCACCGACTTAGTGGACATGAGTTTGAGCAAACTCGAGGAGATAGTGAAGGACAGGGAAGTATAGCATACTGCAGTCCACAAGGTCTCAAAGACTCGAACGTGACTTAGTGACTAAACAACAACAAACTTGAAATAACTTGAAAGCTCAGAGGATCTGATAACTTGAGACTTGAAAGCTTTGTGGAACCAGGACCCAGCAATGCTATAACAGCTGCATTCAAGGGATGCTTAGAATTGAAAGCGTTGTACAGAACTAAGCCAGCTCAGAGGTGGAATGTCTGTGCAATAGTCTGAATTCTCCAGAGAAAAAGAAGCAATTATATAGTGCAGGAAACTATACTATGTTTATTAAGCTAATTAGGGTCAAAAGTCTACTTGCTTGTTTATTGGTTAAAGTTAATTCTTAAAAACCTTCAGTCAAACTTGTGAAGTAATTGCTAGCCATAGCCACTGCAGAGAAATGGAAGTCAAGAGGTGGAGAGCCACTGCACTCATGCTCACCATTCTACAACCAAGGGAAGACCAGGCACAGGAGTTTCAGGCTCCTAGTTCTCATGGAGTGCCAGGATCTAGGAAATCTATGGCCCCAGATTCCCTTGAGTCTGCCAGAAAGATGGTCTTGGTTCTCCTTTCCTCTGTCTATATTTAGTGAAGCAGGCTGCAATGATTAATTTTATGTATCAACTTGACCAGGTTATGGTGTCCAATTGTTTGATCAAAGGCCAGTTGATTTTGTTTTTAAGGTATGTTTTTAGATATGATTAACATTTAAACCATTAGACTTTGAGTAAAGCAGATGACTGCCTGCAATGTGGGTGAGCCTTACCCTATGATGCGAAAGGGATCTCAGTTATTCTAACTAATGAACGTGTGCGCTCACTCAGTCATGTCTGACTCTTTGCCACGCTATGGACTGAACCTAAAACATTTTAAAGAGCCACTATCAGTTTGTTCACAAACAAGTGTATTCTTTTAGCATCGACTGTGTTCTCTGTGCTCTTCTGACCTGGTTATGGAACAAAAATATTCTCTTTCTCTTCCTTTCTTTTCCCTGAGAATGGTAATTTCAGCATAACATTTACGTTTTCCAAGTTTTTTTTTTTTAAATAAACCCAGTTGTAACTTAAACATTGTATTAGCAATATCAGTCCTAGGTATTATTCCATAATATAAGGTATCATTTGTTTATCATCACCTCTCCAATTTATTTACTATGTTGTAGCTTTAACTGGAGTGTCATCTTTGATATCAGATGACATTTAAACAACCAAAGTCAGGACCTTCAAAACTACCTGGGATATACAGTGTTTAATATCTCTCTTATGCCGAGTGATCATCTTGAACTAATTCAATTTAACCGGTTTGCAGCATTTCTAGAAAATCATAGGGCTTTATATGTTTTGAAATGAAACTAAATTTTTTGAACTTCTCTTTATGTTAATTTTAAATGCCAGCAGAGAACCAACTGCTGTGAAAATTAATGAATGAGCTACAGCATTCCATCTTCACTTTGCACTTGAGTGATATTGTACTCTGAGAGCATAAGCAACACACACAGTAAACTCAAATAATACTCATGACATCAAAGAAACAGTAGTCTACCTGCTATTTGGCTAAGAAGGCAGACTGACGATTCTATTCTTTTTTTTTTCTATAGACTATTCTTCTTAAAGAAACGAGGAAAAAATGTTGTTGCTCTTATTGTTAATCCTAGAGTAGTGTTTGAATGTGTTGGTATGGGATTCTATTGTATTACTTGTACAAAGCTACTGTATCTATTATTTCTATGCCAGTGTGTCTTGCATCACATTCAAAGAGATCTGTGAAACCCTAAGTTCTGCAACCCCACAGCTACACTACTTTGCCTGAGACAGTGAAAAAGACAGCAGTGTGTCATAGTGGCATCATATCAGCCCAGCTCTGCCATTTCTCAGCTTGGGACACTTCTCTAATGGCTCTGAGGATCACTCTCTTCATCTGTAAATGGACATAATGGTCCTAATCATGTATGTTGGATTCTGAAGAGGAGAATTTATGTGGATTATTTAAGACATTATTGTGGATTAGTTAAGGATCTAGTCCATAGTAGACAGTCAATAAATGATAGCTATAATGATAACACCATTATTTCATTATACACTAAATAGCAATCATAGAGAAAAAGAGACATTCTTGTTTGTTATTGCTGTTCAGTCGCCAAGTTGTGTCCAACTCTTCAAGATCCCGTGGACTGCAGCATGCCAGGCGTCCCTATCCCTCATGATGTCCTGGTGAAGGGGCTTGCCTAACCCAATGAAGCAGGGCCACTCAAGATGGACAATTCACAGTGAAGAGTTCTGGCAAAACGTGATCCACTGGAGGAGAAAATGGCAAACCACTCCAGTATACTTACCATGAGAAACCCATGAACTGTATAAAAAGGCCAATATATATATATATATATATATATATATATATTCTTGCTACTGCTGCTGCTAAGTCTCTTCAGTCGTGTCCGACTCTGTGCCATAGACGGCAACCCAGGCTCCCCTGTCCCTGGGATTCTCCAGGCAACTCCTTCTCCAATGCATGGAAGTGAAAAGTGAAAGTGAAGTCACTCCGTCGTGTCCGACTCTTCTCGACCCCATGGACTGCAGCCTACCAGGCTCCTCCATCCATGGGATTTTCCAGGCAAGAGTACTGGAGTGGGGTGCCGTTGCCTTGCTAGGCTGTGCTAAAGCACAGTGTGACACACTATATATTTGTAGACAACAGTTGGCCCCCAGATACTTTTATTCACATGTTTTTGGAGCAAAAAATCTCAGTCCTATTGAAAAACAGCCAGGATATTTGAGTTGAACACTAAGAAACTATATTTTTCTTTTAATAATTTGACCTCGGGATTGAATGTGAAGAGTTAACATTAATTTTTTTTTTTTTTTGCTACTGATGCAGAAAAAAAAAAAAAAGATTTTTTCCCCTTATGAACAGAATATCTATAGAGTTAAAAATGTTCCAGAGAAATAAAAAATAAACTATAACTGTATGAGCATACTTTTGGTGAGACTAAATACATTTTTTTATTCCCCTCTTTTTGCCTGCAGAAGTCACCCAGGTTGGACTAGATGACTTGAGATACATAAACAGAATAATCAACTAGTTACAAACTGATTAAATAAAGCACATCATTCCCAGTGAATTTAAATGGCATTGCATTCATATTTGTGGGTGTATGTAGTTTACATCTAGCTATATTTATACTATATTATAGTTATTTATAGAATTGATGCCTTTGAACTGTGCTGTTGGAGAAGACTCTTGAGAGTCCCTTGGACAACAAGGAAATCCAACCAGTCCATCATAAAGGAAATCAGTCCTGAATATTCATTGGAAGGACTAATGCAGAAGCTGAAGCTCTAAGACTTTGGCCACCTGATGAGAAGAACTGACTCCTTGGAAAATTCCCTGATGCTGTGAAAGACTGAAGGCAGGAGGAGAAAGGGATGACAGAGGATGGGATGGTTGGATGGCATCACCCACTTGATGGCCATGAGTTTGAGCAAGCTCTGAGAGTTGGTGATGGACAGGGAAGTCTGGCATGCTGCAGTCCATGGGGTCAAAAAGAATAAGACAGGACTGAGTGGCTGTACTGAACTGATAGAAACTTAGCTCTGCATTGTAACAAATCTATGTGGTTTTAGAGAAATAAGCAGATTCTAGATTTGAAGTTTATAGAGCCTGATCTCCCATTCTCACTCAGGTAAATGAAGTGACTGGTTTGGGAGGCTGAAGCCCCCACCAACCTTGTTGGCACATATGTGTGTGCTTCAGGGGATCATCATTCAGCTCAGAGGTGTCTTCACTTCTTGACAATTTGTGAAAGCTAGAAATGCTTGGTGCCATTTGCCTCACGTGACTTTCTCTTCTGAGCCCAACTCCATGTGTCGGGCTGCTACTGCTAAGACCAGGCTCCTCCGTCCATGGGATTTTCCAGGTAAGAGTACTGGAGTGAGTTGCCATTGCCTTCTCTCATGTGTCGGGAGATACTACATAAATACTGGGAGTTCATGGGCGTAAAGTTTTATCTGTCTTTGTTTCAGATGTTCATAGATCTCACTCTGCTCTCTAATTTCAAAGAATAATCCATATCACCAGTTCCCTAGGACTTTACTTCTGATACTCAATAACTCTGGTTCTGCTATCCAGCTATTCTTTGATTTCAGATTTCTATTTCTTTCTTTCGTTTTTATGGAGACACTCATCTGGCAACACTTGGAATCTTTGTTTTTCTTTTCTTTTCTTGTTGTACCTAAATCAGTGATTCTATCAACACTATAGCTGACTTGATTCATGAGTAGTTTAAGCAACCGAGGGACAAAATATGTGTTCCTATTTCCATAATTTTATGAAAAGGTTTATCTTTTGTTTTAGTTTATAGTCATCTAGAATTCAACTAGAGATATTTTTTTCAGAGAATAAATACAGAGATATAGTGTAACAGTCAGATCATGAACCTGCAATAAAATAGAAAAAAAAATTCTACTTCTTTTGCTTATTAATTATTTGACTTGACAAAGTCTCCAAGCTTGAGAAAAAAATCTTATCTGTAAAATGGGGTAATAATAATATTAATATCATAGGATGTGGTTGCTAGTACAAAAGATAGCCTAATCCCTTGTTTCACTGTCACTAAGAAAGCACTCAGTAAATAGTAGCTATTATTTCAACTGACATTTTAGCTTTTTGTTTTAATTTTAGCCCTTTAGAGAATTCATAATAGGAGTTTTAGCTTTCACCATTTTTATCTGTTGCTATTTCTTATAACCATTAAAGTAATGCCCTTGTACCTCCCTGTCACTAGTCCAATATTCCACTAATTTGCTTGAAAGGAAGAAACCCTAGAATCTATCACTGTATGTTTTCCCCATGTCTCTCTATAGCAGAATTGTCTGCCTAAAGAGTATTTTACATGCCTACTATACTACTATGTATTAATGGCAAACATTGCTCAATTCTCTTTTTCAAAGTGTACTTTAGATATACACTTTTGAAATTTCTGTCTTCAGCTTAATAAGTTGACTAATGCCTGTAGAGCATCACCAAACACTCCACACCCAAAGCTCTTTGATTCTTTGCAGCCACGGTTCTAGCCATTATCTTTGGAGTGTCTTTACACACAAAAGTGCAATTCTTTGTCAATAAGTGTCTACCTTGAAACACAGTAAAATAAAATATTATGAAATTTTTGAAGAATAATAGATACAGCATTTGAAGAATAAGGAATATTCTTTCCCAACTTTAACATACTTCTATTCCTATAAAAGTGTGTAGAGTAAGTTTATTTATTTAGGGCATGGAAAATGCCTGTGACTAATCAATGTTGGAAAGAATTTCCTTTTCTGGGCTGGGGGCTGAAGCTCAGGAAAGATAAGTGACTTTCTTCAAGGCAAAGTAAGTGCTGTAAACAGACTAGAATCTAGGCCTTTGATGATAAATTCTGGGATGATGCTACTGCTGGCAGCTCATATACGTATGGTAATGATAAACACTCTGTTGATCTTGAAATTGTTAGTGGATTCATATCTAGGGTATGTTCTCATAACTGTCCCCATCCCATGGGCTGAGTTGCACTACCCTACAGTTTTGAAAATCATTGATTTTCATAAACTGACTTGCGATTCATGGGTTTTTAACACTTTAGCTGACAGTTGCTGTTTCCAATATTAGATGGTTAACCTATGTGATACCATCATGCTACTGAACTATATTAAAATATAATAGTTTATACAACTGAAGTTTCTAAAATAAATAATTAGAATATAGTAAGAAAATATACAGATATATGATTAAAATTTTACTATTTATTTGGTTGGGCTTAAACTATGGTTTTGACTCTACAAATATATATGCTGGTAAAGAGGACATTTTAGCAGAATGCTAATGATTTTTTGAGCGGTTTCAATTTTGAAAATTGCACCATTGTGTTGTATTCCATGTAGTAAATGAAAAAGCTATTAAGAAAAAATTGTTCTCCTTGTTTGTGGTCAAGCTTAAATGGAAGATGAAAAAGTAATGTAATGTTTGAGTGGTATTATATGGCTCTGCTCTAGTTTGAGAACAATCTCTTTTATGAACCTCTTTGGCATGGCTTTGCAAGAAATCCAGTTTAAAATATTCAGTAAATGCTTGCAATGTGAAACTTCAATTGTAAAATTTACTAAAATTTTCATTTACAAAGTGAAAACTGTGTGTGACAATGTTTCATTTCTATGTTCAGCCCACAGAGGGGTATTTATTAACCTTTGTGCCCCTCCCTTCCCAGGCTTCCTCTGCCTTCACATTCAAGTTTCTCAGGCTCAGGAGCCCCTGAATTTGGAGAAATTTTACCCTTCCAAATAGAAGCATCCCTCTTGTTTCCTTCTTGCACTTTGGAAATTTGGAGCAAAGTCAATCTTTAGAAAAATTTATTTTATTTAGTATAGTTGATTTAGAATGTGGTGTTAATTTCTGCTGTACTGCAAAGTAATTCATATCATCTGTAACATTCATTTTCCTATTATTTTCCATTATGGTTTATCACAGGATATTGAGTATAGTTCCTTGTGCTGTACAGTAGGATCCTGTTTTATTCTATATATAATAGTTTGCCTCTGCTAATCCCAAACTCCCAATCCATCTCTCCTCCCACTTGGCAATCACAAGTCTATTCTCCACTTCTGTTTTGTAGATAAGTCAATTTGTGTCATATTTTAGATTCCACATATAAGTGATATTGTATGGCATTTGCCATTCTCCTTCTGTCTTCACTCTTTAGCCTGACACTCTTTGAGGTTTTTCTCCTATCTGTCACTGATGCTTCAGAAGAGCATGAGCCATGGATCCATGAACCAAGGAGATCTAGACCATTCACCTCCAGTCAATATATGTACTAATAAGAGGTCTAGGGGCTTCCCTGGTGGCTCAGATAGTAAAAAATTTGCCCACAGTGCTGGAGACCTGGGTTTGATCCCTGGGTTGGGAAGATCCCCTGGAGGAGGGCATGGCAACCCACTCCAGTATTCTTGCCTGGAGAATTCCACAGACAGAGGAGCCTGGCAGACTGCAATCCAAGGAGTTGCAAAGAGTTGGACATAACTGAGTGACTAACACTTCACTTCTCTTCAAGAGCTTTAGCCTGTCTCATTATCTTTCCTCTATTGGACTTCCCTGATGCCTCAGTTGGTAAAGAATCTGCCTGCAATGCAGGAGACCACAGTTCAATTCCTGGGTCAGGAAGATCCCCTGGAGAAGGGATAGGCTACTCACTCCAGTATTCCTGGGTTTCCCTTGTGGCTCAGTTGGTAAAGAATCTGCCTGCAAAGCGGGACACCTGGGTTCAATCCCTGGGTTGGGAAGATCCCCTGGAAAAGGGAAAGGCTACCTACTCCAGTATTCTGACCTGTTAAGCAAACATGCTTTGTGAAAACAAGCGCTCATTTCTTTTAAAGAGACTTCAGAAATCTAATCCCACATGAAAGAAGTTATATTTATCATATTTATCCTATTAGAGAAATTTTATCATCAGTACATGATAGGAGAAAAAAATAACCAAACCAAACCATAATTCTTCAGTTAACCAAGGGAAGCTTTAGTTATTTCCTGCATTGTCTGAGATAAGCTTGCCAGGTAAAGGAAAACCACACCCTTAAACTTCAAAGGGGACCATATTCAATCCCCTTGCTAACTAAAACATTATCTTGTTTGAATTTTTTTGGATTGGGGTTTTATTCTGCTAAAATAATATGGAGTACATTTTACTTGTTTGGTTTACTTTCTCCAAAAACAGAATAGTAACAAAAGATGCTGAAAATGAAGTTTAAAGGTGAGCTTTGAATGAAAAGCTAATTCCTCTGGTGTGTGGGGATCAGAGATCCTGGCTAAGCTAAATTCTAATATGACAAGGAAAAAACTAAATCTGTGTCAAGATTCAGGGAAGATACAACTTGTAGTCAAAGAGAACAAAGTTCACTGCTGCCATTCTCACTTGCTCACTTCATGTATGTCCTTGACTTCAACTTCTGAAGCCTCAGTTTCTTTATCAGTAAAATGGGGTCACCAGTGTCTGCTTGTCATATAGTTGTGGGTGTTACTCATTTATTGAATGGGGAGTGCTTGGCTCACTGTAGACTCTCAACATATATTAGAAATTTCCCTCTACAGTACAGCTCACATAATGTAATGATTCAAGTAATCATTCATAGGTAAGACTTTTATTTCTGTGATGCTGTATAAATCAGCCATTCCTCCACTTTACTCTTCCCTAACTCACAGGGCATTTTGTGGAGCCCTAATGAAATAATGCATTTGAAAATGATTTGTAAGCTGAAACATACCTTTTAAAGATATGTAACTCATTTTTCTGAAGGTTTTTTCCTATCTGTTAATATATGTGTGTGCTTGTGCACTGAGTTGCTTCAGTAGTGTCTGACTCTTCACACCTCTGTGGATGGTAGCCTGCCAGGCTCCACTGTTCATGGGTTTCTCCAGGCAAGAATACTAGAGTGAGTTGCTACTTCCTTCTCCAGGGGATCTTGCTGACCCAGGGATTGAATTCATGTCTCCTGAGGCTCCTGTGTCAGAGGAGGATTCTTTTATCACTGAGCCACTAGGGAAGCCCTTGTTAACATACGTAGCTTATATGATTTTTGTGGGCAGGTACGAAAAAATAATATTTTTCCTACATTACAGAGAGCAGAGACTTCTCAAAGTTTACACTATAGATGATGGTCAATTCTGGAGTAGAATCCAGAAACTTAACTTTGGCCTTTGTGCTGTTTCCATTCTCAAATGCTCATTTTACTTTTGATTATGCTGCTTAGGTGTTGATATTTCTCTACAGTTCACTTTTCAGTAAGACAATTCAGACACCCCATCCTTTGACCTCTCCTGACTTCTTCAGGGAGTTACACTAGTGGTCCACCAGTTTGGGAAAACATATTCAACCATGAGGGATTTGAACTGGCTTTGATGGTTTGACTTTTCTGAATTCTACTGCATTGTGGGCTTTGATATGTTCTGGGCAACAGTTTTGTTTTTGTTTGTTTTTAATGGTAAGACAGGTATAAGTGCAAGAGAATAGCAGCCATGTATTTCCCTTTCTACTCTGGGCTTAATCTGCCAATAGCTCTATACAGAATATGTGGACTCCAATTAGAGAGTTAACAAAGTGACTGACTCTTGGGCAATTAGAAAAACACTTTCATTGAACCGAAGGTGCCATTAAAAATAAATTCTTAAGACTTTCTATTAACAAACTATTAATAACAGACTAAAGTTGCTTCTCTTTTTCTTGATATTACATAAACCAAAAGACTATAAAAAATGAAAACAAATGCTCTCTAGAGAAAAAGTACACATTCATAGCTCAGAAATATAGTCCATATAAAAGAAGTTGCAAACACTATGCAAAGTCTACCACAAATCTCTACAGAGTCCGTGCATGTAAGAGGGTTAGGATTCCTGAATTCAAACACTTTTTTATCACTTAATAGCCACGTTGGACTTCCCAAATGTTTCAGTGGTGAAGAATCTGCCTGCCAATGCAAGAGATGCAGGAAACATGGGTTCAGTCCTTGGATTGGAAAGATCCCATGGAGTAGGAAATGGCAACCCACTCCAGTATTATTGCCTGAAAAATTCCATGGGTAGAGGAGCCTGGTAAGCTACAGTTCATGGGGTGGCAAAGAGTCAGACATGACTGAACATGAATGCACACAATAACCATGTTCCTTTGGGAAAATTGCTTATTTACTTTGTATTCCTCAGTTTTATTATATGTAAACTGGGTATAATTACTTGGTACTTCATGTGCATATTGTATTAATTGCATCTACATGCAGAGTGCTTGAAACAGTGTCACATAGTAAGCATTCAAAATTTAATTATGTTTATTATCCTTTCCTGAAGAGTATATGAAGCATGGAGTTTCCCCAGGACATCACATAATTTGAGGGGAAAAACCAGTGTCTGTAGTTTAGGATAGCAATCTTGGTGAGAGGAAGAATGATGCCCCAAAGTGTCCATGCACTGTAAAATGTCACAGCGTGTCAAGAAAGTCAGAGCAGAATGAGAATATGTGTGGACAAATCATCTTTGTAAGAAGCAAGATGCTGGAATGACAAAATATAGGGAAAATTTGTGAGTTATAAGTCTTGCTATACTTGATCAGCAGAAAAATGAAGACTAAAACACCACATAAAGAACCGTTGGTGAGAAAATCAGCAGTCTAGGGGCCAAAAGTTAAGCTCCTGTGGCTAACATTTTGTTGTTGTTTAGTTGCTAAGCAGTGTCCAATTCTTTTGTGACCCCATAGACTATAGCCTGCCAGACTCCTCTGTCCATGAGATTGTTCCAGCAAGAATCACAGAGTGGTTTGCCATTTCCTTCTCCAGGGGATCTTCCTGACCCAGAGACCAAATCTGCATCTCCTGCATGGCAGATAGATTCTTTACCACTGCTCCACCTGGGGAGCCCTGAATAACATTTTACTCAACACTATTTTTTTAACCATCAGGCCGTGGGAAATACCTCCACTTACTGAGCAATTACTTAAAATAACCAGATCATAGCGGTTTTAAAGTAAATTCAAAATGGTAAACAACACAGATGTCAATCAAAAATGAAATGAATAAACAAATTGTTGTATATCTGTATAGTAAAACACAACTCATCAATAAAAAGAATGAAGAACTAATGCATACAATAAGGATGTGTTATAAAAAAATCCTGAGCAATAGAAACCAGATTCACAAGAGAATGTATTATATCATTGATTCCATTTTGTGTTCAAAAACAGACTAATCTATAGGAAAATAAATCAAAACAGTGATTGCCTCTAGGAAGGAGTTAGGGAATAATTATGAAAGGGCAAATAGAAACTTTGCAATAATATAAATGTTTCATATATTAACTGGGGTATAGTTTATGATGGGGTCATGCATGTATTTGACAAAGATAATCAAACTATAATGTTAATGTCTTAAGCTCTAAAATTGCATAGTAGAAATATTGTATCAAAATTAAAATATAAAAAGAGCAAGCAACACTGGGATGACCCAGAGGGATGGTATGGGGAGGGAGGAAGGAGGAGGGTTCAGGATGGGGAACACATGTATACCTGTGGCAGATTCATTTTGATATATGGCAAAACCAATACAATATTGTAAAGTTAAATAAAATAAAATTTAAAAAAAAAGAGCAAGCAAATGGCTTGTGGGCAAAGCACTGAAAGAAAAGGAAAAATTAGCTCTATAACATTTGCATTCCAGTTTTATTTTACTAACAAAGAAGTGAAATTATGGAGAGATTTCCACTAAAGACAAGAAGAGATGGAAGAGACATAGAATGCTTTAAAATAAGACCTCAAAAAAATTGTAATATCTGAAAGGAAGAAACCGAAGTATTGGTTGAAGAGGCACTATAAATTGGATAAATTTAGGGGGAAATGCAAAGTAAATGTAATATCATTAGAAGAATACATCATAAACATGATTAGAAAATTGGAAAGCAGACTTGCAAAAACTGGACAAAATGAAATGGGAAACATCAAGGATTATAGAGTATAGGGGGGCATAGTTGAAGTGGGGAAAACACAGAGAAAATCAGTAATAAGGCTAACTGGTGTCCAAAAAGAACAGAATTGAGCAATAAAACAGAAGAAAAGTTCAATGACACATTGAGCTTTCCTAAAGGCTCGGTGGTAAAGGAGCCACCTGAAATGCAGGAGACAGAGTTTTAATTCCTGGGTTGGGAGGCTCCCCTGGAAAAGGAAATGACAATCCACTCCATTATTCTTGCTTGAAAAATCTTATGGACAGAGGAGCCTGGAAGGCTACAGTCCAGAGGGTTGTAAAGAATATATAAAAAATAAAATTCTATGGTAGTTGACACAAAAATAAAATCAAAATATATACTTGAGAAAGAATATGGAAAATTCAACTCTCTTCAAAGAAACATGCAATGATAATAAACAGAGAATCAATATTCAAAAAGACACCAGGGAAAGAATTGCATTTTTTTTTTTAAAAAAATAGAAGTAACTTAGAACTATTTTTTAAGCATGCATGATATTAAGGATTGGCATTTTCATAGCACTAGAGCATGGGATTATGTTCCTGGTCATTGCACAACTCACCTATAGATATTAGTCTCCTCTTATCATGTCTCCCTCAGAGCTGCTAAACACTGAAATCTCACATATAGAATTTAGTCCATTTGTATCGGGGCATCTTACCTAGATGCAAATATTTCCCAGACAAGTCACACACCTTAATTGAAACGAATCTATAATGAATCTACTGCAAAGAAAATAGGTTTAAAAACTGGCAACTCAAATAAATATCTGCAATAAATATCAGTATCTAAAATGCATATATATTTGTTGCATTCACAGTATCCAAGGTATGGAAAATTGTAAATGCCTATCAATAGATGTGGATAAAGGAGATGTGATATATATATATATATTATATATATATATATATATATACACACATATACATATATATATACACACACATATACATAATGAATATTATTGGACCATAAAAAGATGTAAATCCGCCATTTACAACAATATGAAAGTGAAGTCACTCAGTCATGTCCAACTCTTTGCGACCCCATGGACTGTAGCCTACCAAGCTCCTCAGTCCATGGAATTTTCCAGGCAAGAGTACTGGAGTGGGTTGCCATTTCCTTCTCCAGGGGATCTTCCCAACCCAGGGATTGAACCCAGGTCTCCCGCACTGCAAGCAGATGCTTTACCATCTGAGCCACCAGGGAGTGAACCTAAATAATATATGAAGTAATTTATATGTCAAATCAAAAGTAAATTAACTCATAGAAAGAAGAGAATGGTGCTTAACACAGTCTGGAGGAGGTGCAGTGGGGACCAGGTTGATCATGTTCAAAGGGTACAAGCTTCCAATTATAAGATGATTGTGTTTTAAGGACCTAATGTACAGTATAGTGATTATAGTTAATAATACTTGCTATATCCTTGAAATTAGCTATGAGTGTAGATTTTAAACATCCTCATGATACTCACACAAAATAGTAATTATGTTAGGTGATAGATGTGTTAGTTAACTTGATTGTGGTAATAATTTTCCCAAGTAAATTATATCAAATCACAACTTTTTACAGTTTAAATATATACAGTTTTATCAATTCTAACTCAATAAACAAAGTGGAAAAATAAAAAGACAATAAAGAAATAGAGTTTTTTAAAAAAAGTTTAAGTATCCTGGTGACACATTACTAATGATTGGCACAAAGAGTTTTGAACTTAGACTTGTCTGACTCCAAAAGTTTTGAGGAGTCTTCATAGTGTATTTGAAATCAATAATTGTTTATTTCTCCATCAAATCTGAATGAGAGTTTTGCTGGGTAAAGCATTCTCGTTTGTAGGTTCTTCCTTTCATCAATACACTGAGACATATAGTCATTAAACTGACAAAAGTTAAAGACAAAGATAAAATATTAAAAGCAACAAGGGAAAAAAAAAAACAAATAATATATAAGGGAATTCCCATTATATATTAACAGGTGATTTCTCAACAGAAACTCTACAAGCCAGAAGAAAATTGCACGATATATTTAAAATAATTGTTTATTGATAGAAGACATTTATTTTTAGAATTGCAAATTTGTTTGTCTTGCTTGCATCAAATCATTACTAGTGGTAAACAAAATAAAGAAGAATATGAATAAGGAGGAAGTGAAGAGGAGGAGGAGGAGAAAGAAGAGGAAGAAGAAAAGATGTTGAGGGAGAAGAAGAAGAAGTTGAAACAATAAGACTTTTAAAATGAGAGAAAAAATATCAGTGAGAAGCATTAACAAACAAACAAAAGGTCAATGACATCAAGGCAATTTCTTCCTGCTATGTAATGCCAAGATCTCCATAGTGCTCTTTAAAAAAAAAAGAGAGATAACTTTCTTTCCATGAATAATGTAACACAACTATGTAGACTCATACCAATAACTGAAATTCAGTCTTATTTTTATCTAGTGCACAGTTTCATGTTGTGAAGACTCTGGGTTGAATTTGATTGTATGCAACCCCACTGGCTAAAAGAGACAAAACAAACACAAGAGAACTAAAATGTAGTATATGTTGCATAGGCAGCTACTGATGCCTCTCAGACACCCATGCTGCCCCACAGCAGAGTGACTTGCTCTTTCCCTAGGGTCCCTGATTTCAGCACAGGTGAACTGGACAGCTCCCTTTACCTTGCAATTCTTTTCTGCTCTCTGAGATCAAGGGAGGCAAGTGAGCCCAAGTGCAAGTGCAGCCCAGAAAGGTTGGAGTGTTATGCAGTGAGGGACAACACCATACAATATAAGACCTCAGTCCCTCATCGTTCAGTTGTAAGTGTCTGTGGACAAAATATTATTGCTCTCCACCTGCCTCTATAAGGATGAAGTCATTAGCCATTGCAGTTGTTGACCTTCAACACACCCTGAAAGGAGTTCAGGGTGGAAACTAGGAATTCAGTGCTCCGTGCTCTAGGAAAACTGGCAGAATAGGCCTTTAGATAGCTATATATTTTTCAAGAGAAGATTTTATGAGCCAAATTTCTTGCATCTTTTCATATCTAGGAAAGCAATAAAATCAATGGAGACATCTGTTTCTCATGACTATAGCAACCTTCTGCCAAATATGTGCTTGATTGCAAATATCCCCCTTCACTAGAATTACATATATATTGATACTCTGCTCCCCACATCTTTAGAGTAGTTCATCAGAGCTATCTGAGAGGCTGTCTCCCAGGCTATAGTCTTCATTTGGACCCAAATAAAGCTTAACTCACAACTCTCACATTGTGCCTTTATTTTCAGTTGACATGTCTCAGTGTTCCCTGTGGGCTTGAGCTCTCTGTTGGCTTTTCTTTCTTATCTTTCCAATTTTCTTCACTTCTTTCCTTCTGCTTCCTCAGATTACTTCTCAGATAAGCTGTGCAGCTGTGCATGTGCACTCAGTTGTATCCAACTCTTCTGCAGCCCCACGGACTGTAGCTCACCAGGCTCTTCTGTCCATGTCATTTTCTAGGCAAGAATACTGAGTTGGGTTGCCATTTCCTACTCCATGGGATCTTCCTAATTCAGCTGCTACTGCTGCTGCTGCTAAGTCGCTTCAGTTGTATCCGGCTCTGTGCAACCCCATAGACAGCAGCCCACCAGGCTCCCCCGTCCCTGGGATTCTCCAGGCAAGAACACTGGAGTGGGTTGCCATTTCCTTCTCCAATGCAGGAAAGTGAAAAGTGAAAGTGAAGTCACTCAGTTCTGTCCGACTCTTTGCAACCCCATGGACTGCAGCCTACCAGGCTCCTCCGTCCATGGGATTTTCCAGGCAAGAGTACTGGAGTGGGGTGCCATCGCCTTCTAACTCAGCTACCAGCAAGCAAATCCTTGCTTCAGAGTAACTGAAACTAAAGCAACAACTTTTACTATCTATTGGTTAGATGGTTCTGGAAGCAGTGGGTCAAAGTCAGGAATAAACTAAATTTTAAAATTTGGACTTATCTATGGATTCTAGACTACTTGGAAGCCATGAAGAAGGATCAAGTCATGAGGATCCTGGTGAGGCAAATATTTCCCTCTGTATAGATTACAGGCAACGTTCCAGCTCAAATAAAATATGAAATCACTTTTAAGTAGATTAGCAAATGAAAGAAAATGCAGGCTTCAGATTTCCAGGAAATGAAGCAGCACAGTTAGAATGACAAGGCAGTCATGACATTAGCTCTGGCCCCTTCTCATACTGAGAAGGCATAATGAATTGGATTGCAAAAATGCTCTGCCATTTGAAGCAGTGGAGTGATTGCTAATGGTGACTGCTTTCTGAAACAACAAATTAATGAGATTCAATTTAAAACACTCCCTGAAATGTCTTCAGTTTATTTTCCCATTAAACAGAGGTCTCAGAGAGGCAGCTGTAACTTTGTTGGGTTAATGATAGCTGAACATAAAAAAAAAAAAAAAAAAAAAATTTAGACTTTGAGGGGATGAAAGGATGGGAGCCTGGATGATAAAATTTTAGATGATCAATTGTTTTTTGATAATCCATCTACTCTGCAAAGTTCAAAAATGATTTATTTCTGGTAAAATGGCTTTTAAACTTTTATTTTATGTTTTTTCCAGGTTTTATTTTTCTTTCCTGATCTATTCAGAGCTCATTCCCCAAGGGAAAGTTTATTTCAAGTTTTCACATTCCACTGTTTCATGGGGGAAGTGTAAGTGTTTTAACATAGATGGCAGCCAGGTTCCCTTGTTATCATGCCAGAAGGTCTCCAGAGTCTGGTGGGCAGGGGTGCAGCTTGATTCAAGGGACTTTTTACATTAGCTCTTTTAAAAATCATGATCATTCACCATAAACTAACTTCACCATACACTCCATAACAGAGTTCACTCACTTTTCTCATACACTCCACCACGACATCAAGGCAGAAAAATTGCCAACCAGCTCCAAGTAAAACAACTGTGGAAATTTTAAATTTTCATAAAATAGAGAGATCATAAGTTTTCTTGTGTATGAAGCCAAAAACCAACTTTGTATAGCACATTTTTACAAAACACTTTCCCATCCTTTTGGGATAGAAATAAAGCTTACCTGTACTGATGAAGATAGGGAAGCTCAGGAGTTAAACTTCAAGAATAAAGTCTCAACATTAATAGGGGAAGAGATAGTCATACGAGACCAAGAAAAGGACTGTGTGAAAAGGGCTATGTTTATAGGTCCTTAACAAATGTTAGTCATTTGACCATCATCAATCTCTTCTATGACACATTTTCCTCATGAAATTTATGAACAAAAGAAAACTAGTTGGAAAAACTCATTGTGTACCAGGAGTATCTTCTAAGTTTGAGGAGGATTATAAAGATAGCTTCTATATTTCTCTTTTTTTCTCTTTTATTATTATTATTTTTTACTTTACAATATTGTATTGGTTTTGCCATACATCAACATGCATCTGCCACAGGTGTACACGTGTTCCCAATCCTGAACTCCCCACCCACCTCCCTCCCCATACCGTCCCTCTGGGTCATCCCAGTGCACCAGCCCCAAGCTTCCTGTATCCTGCATGGAACCTGGACTGGCGATTCATTTCTTATATGATATTATACATGTTTTAATGCCATTCTCCCAAATCATCCCCCTCCCCCCTCTCCCACAGAGTCCAAAAGACTGTTCTATACATCTGTGTCTCTTTTGCTGTCTCGCGTACAGGGTTGTCATTACCATCTTTCTAAATTCCATATATATGCATTAGTATACTATATTGGTGTTTTTCTTTCTGGCTTACTTCACTCTGTATAATAGGCTCCAGTTTCATCCACCTCATTAGAACTGATTCAAATGTATTCTTTTTAATGGCTGAGTAATACTCCATTGCATATATGTACCACAGCTTTCTTATCCATTCATCTGCTGATGGACATCTCTGATATACATCACAGCAGGATCCTCTATGACCCACCTCCCAGAATATTGGCAATAAAAGCAAAAATAAACAGATGGGATCTAATTAAAATTAAAAGCTTCTGCACAACAAAAGAAACTATAAGCAAGATGAAAAGACAACCTTCAGAATGGGAGAAAATAATAGCAAATGAAGCAAATGACAAACAGCTAATCTCAAAAATATACAAAAAACTCCTGCAGCTCAATTCCAGAAAAATATCTTCTATATTTCTAATAAAATTTATATAGTTTGAATATTGTTGCTAATTATTGATTGACTCAGTTTTAAAAATATAGCTGGCTATATATGTTTCCTGTAAAAGGTTAGCTGTTTAAATGGCAATTACAACAGAGCTTGCAATAATGCATTAAGGAAAACTACTTTGAACCATTTTCAAAAGAGATATATGGAGATTTCTAAAACCTTTTGAAAATAATGATGATGTTCTTCCCTTCTTCACTCCCTGACTTCCCTACCCTGCACAGCACACACAGATCTGTAAGCCAATTTTTATCTGACATAGACCCGAGTATGAAATACTTGTTGTTTATTTTAAGTCATTGAAAGGTTGGACTAATGTTATGTGTAGTGTGTGAAATTGTCTGTGTTAGGGAATTATGCTCCTTGTTTTTGAGAAAAAAAGCATCTGAATAGTAAACTCATCATATATTAAAGGTGTTTTAGAGGAGGAGACTAGCTATTCTACTTCTTTAATAATTGCAGCACTCAAATGGCAACAGGATGGATTAAGGTGACCTAGCTCAGAAACAACTTTCATCTGGGTCATAGTAAAAAGTTGTAAAATTCCCTTAACAGAAAATTAGAAGTATATCTTTATAGATTGTTTGTGGAAAAAAATTCCTAACTTGATTTTCTAATTCAATAGAATTTAGTAAGAGTTGACCACTTAGTACACATTTTAATTTCCCAGTATCTCTGTATAGGGATTACTTCTGTTTCATCTCTGGATATACTAATTACCTTTCTCCATCCTGTTTTGTGCCCAGAGGCATGTGTGGTTAGTAGGAGGAGGCTTCATTGCTCCCTAGTGTCTAGCTGGTTTGGGTCAAAGGGAGGCAGTTGGAGGGTTGAGGGTATGAGGAAGTGATGTGTGTTTATTCCAGTTCTCTACCTGCCAGATTATTGTAGCCCTCTCATGAAGACTGCAGCTTCTCCAGTTCCTTCTACATGTTCCTTTGCCCTAAGGATAATTAATGCCCCCTCCTTGCTAGTCTGGGGCAAGGAAGGAATTAAGGAGGTGGCTTCTGATCTATTTCTGTCTCTCAAGATTTTCCTGGATAAAACAGAAGATTTGGTACAATCATCAGGTAGACATGATGATAATTATTCTCCTGCCAGACAAATAGTGTAAATTCTTTAAGCATGATGGTGGAGGATGACCTCAGATAAACAAACCTAGAATCTATGTATTTATTGGGCATAGCACCCTGAAATATAAGGTAAGTTATGGAACTATCTAGGCAGCAAATGAAAATGGTTCATAACCTTGAATGTTCCTTGTTGTTTGAACAGATAGCTCATTTCAAAATATCATCCTTCAACCTGAACCAGGGAATGCAAGCTCAGTCTAGGAAGAAAGGATCTGGAGCATGAGAATTGATGCTCTGGATGGTTCTGCTTCTTCTGTGTCTTGTGAATGACTATATCCTTGAACCTGAAAACCATCTCTGATTAATATATGCCTGATTTGACCAATCTATGCATTGTTCAAACTCAAATTTTATGAATGCTGTTAAATTTTCTTAATTAAACTCTCACCACATATCCAGTTTGAATGTGCCATGGCTTTCTGGCTGGTATCCAAACTGAAATGTTATCATTGTTTTTCAGTGTTGTTTTTATTGCTGTTGATTGTTTCATGTTTCTTTGCTTGAAGCAATGTAACACAGCAACACAAGCACCTAAATTGTTCCAGCAGCCAAGACAGCTAATCCACAGATAATTCATATGTAATTTCAAAGTCTAGGAATCATTCCTAAATTCTATGATAGCTAATAAAATGGATGGGGCTTTGTTTCTGTCCTATTCCAGAAACAAGACAGACAGATTGTATAAAAAGTAAGCAACACTGAAAAGAATGTGCTGCAGTATAAAAGATCATGGGCTTTGGAGTCAGATATCTGTGATATCAAATCCCTGAAACGTAACCTTATGGTGTAGCCTGAGGCAAGTTTCTTACTTCTCTATGCCCTCAACAGAAGTAATAATTTTGGTCTTACAGGATTGTAGTGGGAAATATATCCAATAATGTTATTGCAAGCATCCAGAAGTGCTTGGCACACACTAGGGAGTCCTCACATTTTTCTCCCTCCTCCCTTCTCTTCTGAGGGATACTTCCTAGTGGAATTTGTAAAAATGAAAAAAAAAACAATGTTCAGCTTAAATGTTTCAATTAGTCTCTTAGTTTTTCAGTACCTGTAAATGGTGACATATCACTTCTTGAAATTAACGCAGATGGCAGTTATTTTTCCCTAAGGAATGAGTTTTGTCCAGTTGCTCAGTCGAATCCAACTATTTGCAACCCCATGAACTGCAACATGCCAGGCTTCCCTATCCTTCACCAGCTCCTGGAGCTCACTCAAACTCATGTCCATTGAGTCGGTGATGCTATCAAACAATCTTGTCCCCTGTCATCCCCTTCTCCTCCTGCCTTCTATCTTTCCCAGGATCAGGGTCTTTTCCAATGAGTTGGCTCTTCACATCAGGTGGCCAAAGTATTGTAGCTTCAGCTTCAGCATCAGTCCTTCCAATTAATATTTAGGGTTGATTTCCTTTAGGATAGACTGGTTTGATCTCCTTGCAGTTGAAGGGACTCTTAAGAGTCTTCTCCAACACCCAGTTTCAAAGCATCAATTCTTCAGTGCGCAACCTTCTTTATCGTCCAACTCTCACATCCATACATGACTACTTGAAAAACCATAGCTGAGTAACACATGCTTAAAAGAAGCCACTATAAATAAGAAAGGTAAAAAGAAGAGGAAAAAGTTGTAAGAGTTCAGGTAGCAATTCAGTCAGCTGGACCAAAGGACAGCATAGGAAGAGTGATGACAAGTATATGGAGGAGGCATAAATCATGTAGACTATAATGATCAAAGGACACAAAAGAGGGAGAGAAACTGGAGCTATTGTGGGGGATAAGTTACCCATTCCCAACTGTAGTCCCTAGTAGGCCAGGGTCAATGGTAGCTAAAAACAGGATAAATGGGGCAGGGTAATGGAAGGAATTGAAAAATACAAAAATAGCAAGACAGAGGCCAAAGTGGAATAAATAAAATGCTCTTGGTTTGCTATTTCCCATAGGTTCTATAGCAGTTGATGCAGAAGAAAGAAATATATGAGGAAAGCATATTAAATTATGGATCTTTAATAGGTGGAGCAGGAAAATCAACTTGATAAGGATGGCAGACAACCACTCAGAACAAAATGATGACTATTCAGTGAACATCATCTTCAGTAACCAATATCCCACATATAAAGTATTTTGATGTGAATCTCCCAAGAAACAGAGAAATCAGATTGATTTTAGAGGCTTTACCAGGAGAAAGTGACCAAGACTGCATCCATTACCTTGTGTATGATTTCAGTGAATGTATCAAGAGCATGATTAAATGGAATACAGAGTCAGAAGAGCTGGAAAGTATGAATTTTTAGATTAACCAGGAAAAAAGGAAGAAATGGAGTTGGAGTGAAAAATCAAGTTAATGACATTAGATTAACCAGGAAAAAAGGAAGAAATAGAGTTGGAATGAAAAATCAAGTTAATGACAAGAAGATAGAGTAGAGCAAATTCTTGAACACTTTATCAGAGTTGAACAAACTTTGTAAAGGAACTTTGTGGGTGTGATAGCTAATTTTCTATGTCAACTTGTCTGGGCTAAGGGATGCCAGATAGCTGGTAAAACATTATTTCTGGGTGTGTTTCTGAGGTTTTTTTCCAGAAAAGATTAGCATTTAACCCAGTCAATCGAGGAAAGAAGATAACCCTCACTGATGTAGACAGACACCAACCAATCTTCTGAGCCAAGGTAGAACCAAAAGGAGGAGAAAGGGCAAATTCTCTCTTTCTGCCTTGACTTTGGACATCCATCTTCTCCTGTCCTTTGACTTTAGTGTGTGCTATTCTTAGTCACTTCAGTTGTGTCTGGCTCTTTGTAACATGGACTGTTGCCCACCAGGCTCCTTTGTCCATGGGGTTTCTCCAGTCAAGAATACTGAAGTGGGTTGTCATGCCTTCCCCCAGGAGATCTTCCCAATTCCAGGATCTATCCCAGGTTTCCTGCATTGCAGGCAGATTCTTTACTGTCTGAGCTACCAGGGAAGCCCTTTGACTTTAGAGCTCTTCGTTTTGGTCATTGGTCTCCAGGACTTTATACCAGGACTTACTTCCCCCAGGGCTCTCAAGACTTTGGCCTCAGACTGGGAATCATACCATTGGTTTAGCTGATTCTTAGGTATTTTGACTAAGACTGAACTACACCACTGGCTTTCATGTTCTCTAGCTTGTGGACAGCAGAGTATGTTACTTGTTAGCTACCATAAATATGTGAACAAATTCTCATAATTCTCAAAATAAATTTCCCCTTATGTATATATCTTAGTGGTCATGTTTCTCTAGAGAATCCTGACTAATACAGTGGGTTGAATGATCTCTGTCATGACCTCATTACTCTGTCCTTGTAAAAGCAGCCATAAACAGTACATAAGCAAATGAACATGACTCTGTTCCAATAAATCTTTATTTGAAAAAACAAATGGTGGGTCAGATATGGCCATAGGTCATGATTTGCTGACTCCTATGCTTTGTACCAGACCACCTGATCTGCCTCTTGAGAAACCTATATGCAGGTCAGGAAGCAACAGTTAGAACTGGACATGGAACAACAGACTGGTTCCAAATAGGAAAAGGAGTACGTCAAGGCTGTATATTGTCACTCTGCTTATTTAACGTCTATGCAGAGTACATTGTGAGAAACGCTGGGCTGGAAGAAGCACAAGCTGGAATCAAGATTGCCAGGAGAAATATCAATAACCTCAGATATGCAGATGACACCACCCTTATGGCAGAAAGTGAAGAGGAACTAAAAAGCCTCTTGATGAAAGTGAAAGAGGAGGGTGAAAAAAGTTGGCTTAAAGCTCAATATTCAGAAAACTAAAATCATGGCATCTGGTCCCATCACTTCATGGGAAATAGAGGGGGAAACAGTGGAAACAGTGTCAGATTTTAATTCTTTGGGGCTCCAAAATTACTGCAGATTGTGATTGCAGCCATGAAATTAAAAGATGCTTACTTCTTGGAAGGAAAGTTATGACCAACCTAGATAGCATATTGAAAAGCAGAGATGTTACTTTGCCAACAAAGGTCTGTCTAGTCAAGGCTCTGGTTTTTCCAGTGGTCATGTATGGTTGTGAGAGTTGGACTGTGAATAAAGCTGAGCACTGAAGAATTGAAGCTTTTGAACTGTGGTGTTGGAGAAGACTCTTGAGAGTCCCTTGGACTACAAGGAGATCCAACCAGTCCATTCTAAAGGAGATCAGTCTTTGGAAGGAATGATGCTAAAGCTGAAACTCCAATACTTTGGCTACCTCATGTGAAGAGTTGACTCATTGGAAAAGATTCTGTTGCTGGGAGGGATTGGGGGCAGGAGGAGAAGGGGATGACGGAGGATGAGACGGCTGGATGGCATCACCGACTCGATGGACGTGAGTTTGGGTGAACTCCGGGAGTTGGTGATGGACAGGGAGGCCTGGCGTGCTGCGATTCATGGGGTCGCAAGGAGTCAGACACGACTGAGCGACTGAACTGAACTGACCTGATGCTTTGTTTATACCTATGATATGGAAGAAACACTGGAGCACTGTCAAAACAGACTAATGGATTTCACATGGCGGGAAAATATCACACACAGTAGGGCTGTGAATTTAGGGGAGATCTGAGAAACTCTTCAAAATCCACCTTATATTCTACCTCATTTATATTATTTTAAGTAAAAGTTATGCAATGCTCCAGTGCCCCCATCTCCTATTCCCCTAAGTTGTAAAAGAATTTCTGGAGTCATGTTTCTCTATTAATTCTTAGGAAAACAGCCTGAAAATTTAGGATTTCAATGGACCCTCTGAGTTTGAAATAGGGGAGCATAGGGCTCAGTACCTACTGAGTGTGACTTTTGCAGAAAAGAGCCAAAAGCCCCCTATAACTTAAAAAAGCATCTGAATACAACAGGAAGTCAGGCCAGGGCTCTATGTGTGGGGAATAAGGCACCTCTGGGCCTTCTGCAGAAAGTGGATGGTCTGTCACTTTTGTAATCAGAAAGGCCACAGCCATGCAAAATGTTTGGAGAGCATAACAGCATAGGAATAAGGCAGCCCCATGGGATCAGAATGAAAGGAGATAAAAAGCCATTAAGCTAGTCACCCCTGCCCCAGTGAATGTGGCTGTAGCAGGGAGTGAGGCTTTGAAACTGGCATTGCCGGGCAGACATGGGAAGAAAATAGAGAAGGTGGATTTCAGGCTGTAGATGGAAAAGACTGCTGAAGAACAAGAACAGCCGAGGTGAAAGATACATAGAGCAAGGAAGTCACAGGCAGGGGAGGGGAGCAGCTACGTCCTGCCGCAGAAGGAGATGTGTGGGGCCTGTCTTAGTGAAAATGGACTTGTGTGGGCACAGGTTGGGGAGGAGGGAGTGAGGTGAGAAGATGGCAGGAGGGAAACAGGGAAGGCAGGACATCAGGAAAGGTGGCTCCTTTTCTCCCCACCCCCAGAATAGAAGGTTCTCAAGGAGACCTCGATAAGGAGGGCCAGGAAGAAACAGCTGAGAATCCGATTTCAGGGGAAATGCAATAAAGAAATCAAAGGGGACGTTCAAGGAATGTCTCCAAAGAGTATTTTGACTGAGGGAAAATGTAGGGAAGCATTGTTGCGAGTTAGGACATGCACTGCTACTGACAGAGAAATAAAGGACTGACTGCAGGGGGAGAAAGGAAAGATGAGGAGATGGGAAGGGACTATGCATCTGTTATACTGGGTCTGTGAGAAACCAGAATGCAATTTAGGTCCTGAAAGATTTAAGGGAAATTTGTTTGCTCTGCTAGGGAGGAATTATAGCTAGCTCATTGTCTAGCTCAACTCTGGCAGCAGTACTCTCAAAAAAACTCTCCAAATATAAGATATTGGTATATATTTAAATTCATGTCTAAAGTACACAGCTGGTTCTGAATACTAGATGAGTCAATGTGTAGAAAAGGGTGCATCACACACACATAGGGTGGGCAGTGTCCACACCCACATGTACGTATGCTCACATGCATATGTGGGCTTCCCAGGTGGTGCTAGCGGTAAAGAACCCACCAACCAATGTAGGAGATGTAAGAGACACAGGGTCGGGGAGATCTCCTGGAGGAGGACATGGCAACCCACTCCAGTATTCTTGCCTGGAGAATCCCATGGACAGAGAGCCTGGCAGAGCTATGGTCCATAGGATCACAGAGTCAGACACGACTGAAGTGACTTAGCACACAGCACATATAAGAATGTTATGGATCACCATACCCATCTAAAGAATTCTTCACTAGGAATTATGAGCTCTATTAGATGCTCAATTATTTACTGGAAGAATTCAACAGGGGACAATAGATAATTAATAATGCTGCTCTGTGTTGAATCCTTACTCGTGGAGCTTGAATACTCATTTACTGACGTGTTGAGGAAGCTATCAAAGAAACACAGTTGATAATGATGATTTCTCACTGATAAAAGTAAGAAACTGATTATGATTGCATATTTCTCTTTCCAAAGACCAAGTGTCTTTTCCTTTTGAGCACTATTACTGCTGAAACTTCTCTTTTTCCACAGGTCAGTTGTTTTCCTTCCATTGGCTACTTGCCTCCTGCACAGACTCTGAATCTGCCTACTGTCCCCAGTACCAGTAGTTTCTTTTCATCTGTTGCTTATAATTCTACATACTAGGGGAGAAGGCCTGAGCCAGCCCTGAGAACAGAGAGCTGCTGGGATGTAACGGGAGAGGGTAGGAGTGGCAGCCACTCTCCTAATTGGCATCTCATGTACATATCACAGAACCTGCCTCTGACTTGATTCTGTCCCCATAGCAACCTCAGTGAGACAGTCTTGCCGTTTCATCTTTCTTTGCTTTTGCTATTAAGATTAGTGGACATTATCATTTAATGTGAGAAATTAACTTCAGTGTAATAATTAGGAACAATGCAACACATAGAGGAGGCATTCTTCTCAATGATTTGGGTACTGTATGGTCAATATTATAATCTTTTCTGATGAATAAAATAACACTTTTTAATACACACTTTTTCAGACTATACTCATTCACCTTCCTGCTTCTGTAGTTCTCCTCTGCCCTGTGCATATCACAAATAGAAAACTGGAGAATCATTGTGTCTGTCTTAACTCAAAGAAGAATTGTCATCTGAGACTCATCATTAACTCATTTCATTAAAGAAGTGCTTAACAAACTCCCTAAGAGACAATCGTACCTCAGGAACAAAACTGAAGAAACAGTGTCAGGAATCTATGACTTAATATGAGAATGATAAATATTGCCTAATTTTCAGTAACTAGAAACCTGTAAACACAACAAATCTTCCTAAGAACATTCTAGGATATTAAGCAGATGGTTTGTGAACATATAGAAAAGATTCATTCACTCATTCATTCTTTTCATTTTTGTATTAAGTGCTTATTGAACACCTGCTTTGTGCCAGATGCACAAATTAAATGGATCTTAAGGGACAGATTTTTTACAATTATCTTTCCTTTAGAAATATAAAGCTGATTCATAACTATAATTTAATTGTATACTTTTAAAAATATTATATGAACACATACATGAAGCAGCAAAGGAAAAAAACCTGAGTGCTAATTTTAGATTAAAACATTATGGCAGCTATAGGATTGGCTGTTCACTTTTAATAGTAAACAGGTTTACTGTTAACTCCTTAGATCACTTATTTGTGGCCTTAAAGTGTCTGTGTAATTGAAAACATCCTCCAGAAAGTTTAAAAGCATATCTCTTCTCAAAGTTTCATATGAATTTCAAAATCCTAAGAGAGAAACATTTTCATAATGTAATTTTTCAGAACTTCTTCCTCAGAGTCTAAACTGCTCCAAGTTCAAGACAATTTTCTCCCTAATGGTATGAATATTTTACGTAAGTATAATATTCTATTGTATTGAGATAAATCAAGCTTGCCTCAGAAATTTAACTTTTGGCAGATCCTTCTTTGGACAATTTATCTGATAATATTCTTCTAATTCTGAGGGAATATATGTTCCTTAGAGTTCAGAATTTCATTGAATTTCTGAGAATAAAAATGCTAGCAACTCATTATTCTTGCCTGTAGGGGAAAGGAGTGAGCAAGGATAAATGAAATCCAAGGGTAATCCCTAAAACTCATTTTAATGATTACTTTCAACTCCTTTCTTTAGTAAAGCTGTGTGGTGAGACTCATGAAGGGCAGGAAAGGGTGGCTGTTGTGTCTGGTTTTACCCCTTCTCCCTGTTTCTGGGTACACTGGGACTCAGGGGCCTTCAGGGTGAAGGGAACAAGGGACCTGCATCAAAGGAGCAGAAAAGGAAAACCTTGGGATGGAGCATGAATAAAGGTTAAATCAGTCCTTCCTACCTGATTCCGCCATACTAGTTTCATGACATCCCTTCTCACACTGCAGCATAGGTGGGCAGGTGTTTCCCTAGATCCATTGTCATCTAGTCAATAAACAAGCATTTAATAACTGTTTCCTGTGTGCAGAGCACTGGGAGACTCTCAAAACTCATTAGTTTCAGATGAGCCTGGGAGTCCTGACAATGGCTATTCCAAAGAGCTTGTGACTTACATGATTCTGTCTTATTTTGGTACATTTAAGATTCTTTTACAAGGGACAGAAACCTCCATGGGCTCAATAGATACAGTAAATCTACCAGGCAGAGAACAAGAAGTATATAGCTTTTCCCCAAACCCCATGCATGAATTTCTCATTCCAATGTAATGTATGTTTGTCTTGAGCAGGTTGGTTTTCTAAATATTATTTCTGTCTCATTCCTACTTTTGTGATAGTGGTATACTTTTGTGACTCTTTGTGTTAAGGGTATCCAGGATTTTCTTTAGTCAGACCTTGGTGATACATACAGATATGGAAATGACTGTCATGAAGGATTTTTTTTTTTTTGCTTTGGTGTCAAATTTAAGAAGCCATTGTTAAATCTAAAGTTATGATTTATTCCCATATTTCATTGGAGAGTTTTTTATATCAGTCCCTCCATATCTTTGGGGTTTAGTTCCAGGATGGCGTCCTTGGTGGCTTACACAGTAAAAGCATTTGTTTGTAATGCAGGAGACCCAGGTTCGATCCCTGGGTCTGGAAGATCCCCTGGAGAAGGAAATGGCAACCCACTCCAGTACTCTTGCCTAGAAAATTCCATGGATGGAGGAACCTCGTAGGCTACCGTCTATGGGGTCTCAAAGAGTCAGACATGACTGAGCGACTTCACTTTCACTTTCTTTCACTTTCCAGGATACCCCAGGGATACTAAAATCTGAGGGTGCTCAAGTGTCTTATATAAAATGGTATAGGATTTGCATATAACCTATGCATAATTTCCTATATATTTTAAATCATCTCCAGATTACTTTTAATAACTGAATGCTATATTAACATTGTAAATGCAATGTAATAACTAAATATTGCAACAGCATGTAAATTGTGGCTGGCATGTGACAAATTCAAGTTTTGCCTTTTGAAAAATGTACATTCTTTTTTTCTAACATTTTTGATCTAGAAGGACTAAACTTTTTTATACTCATAAATCCTTAGAAATAGGAGACATACCACGCCACACAGGGCTATGCTAGGAAGCATTAGGGTCACTCAAGAAGTAAAGGAGTGAGAGGGAAACATGCCAAGGGCTTTTATTGAAGTTTCCATGGAAAGGAATGGATCAGATAGGATAAATAGATTTAGGATTGGCTAGTTTGAATAATCTCAGTGGGCTCTGAGGGACAGAAGCTGTCCCTAGTTTTCCGATATTTGGCCTCATGTTTTTAGGATAGGAGAATAATGGCTTTAGTGTGAGAGCCCTGGAACTTCCCAGGTGGCTCAGTGGTAAAGAATTTGCCTGCCAAAGCAGGAGATGTGGGTTTGATCCCTGGGTTAGGAAGATCCCCTGGAGAAGGAAATGGCAACCCCCTCTAGTAGTCTTGCCTGGAGAATTCCATGGACAGAGGAGCCTGGGGGGCTATAGTTCATGGAGTCACAAAGAGTCAGATGGGACTGAGCAACAGCGTATGCAGGCATGTGAGACTTATAAGGAGGTGTTTGGGGGTGTGAGCTCTGGAGTGTTGGTTTGCATATGAAACGTATTCCAGGAAAGTTGTTTGCATTTTTAGGAATTAGTTAACCTTGCTAGGGCAGCAAACCCTCAAGATATCAAAGCATCAGAAAATTAAAAAGGCATACCTACCACATCCTTTTAAATTCATGGTCTGTTTCTAAACTTTCCTATTACCATGAACATTCAGCTCTAGTTAAGTCCTATTCTTGAATCTATGTTCAAACTTCCTAAAATTATTCCTCTTTGAGCCAAAATTTGGTTAATGGTTTATGCTGACATGTTCATACGCACTGACACACACAGAGTCCTCATCACAATACTATTCTATCACAATACCGATGATAGAAGCAAAGTCTGATGCTTCTAAAGAGCAATATTGCATAGGAAACTGGAATGTTAGGTCCATGAATCAAGGCAAATTGAAAGTGGTCAAACAGGAGATGGCAAGAATGAACATCAATGTTTTAGGAATCAGCAAACTAAAATAGACTGGAATGGGTGAATTTAACTCAGATGATCATCATATCTACTACTGTGGGTAAGAATTCCTTAAAAGAAATGGAGTAGCCATCATGGTCAACAAGAATCCGAAATGCAGTACTTGGATGCAACCTAAAAAGTGACAGAATGATCTCTATTTGTTTCCAAGGCAAACCATTCAATATCATAGTAATCCAAGTCCATGTCCCGACCAGTAATGCTGAAGAAGCTGAAGTTGAATGGTTCTATGAAGACCTACAAGACCTTTTAGAAGTAACACCCAAAAAAAGATGTCCTTTTCATTTCATTCCAGGGGACTGGAATGCAAAAGTAGGAAGTCAAGAAACACCTGGAGTAACAGGCAAATATGGCCTTGGAGTACAGAATGAAGCAGAGCAAAGGCTCATAGTGTTTTGCGAAGAGAACGCACTGGTCATAGCAAACACCCTCTTCCAACAACACAAGAGAAGACTCTACACATGGACATCACCAGATGGTCAACACCGAAATCAGATTGATTATATGCTTTGCAGCCTAAGATGGAGAAGCTCTATACAGTCAGCAAAAACAAGACCAGGAGCTGACTGTGGCTCAGATCATGAACTCCTTATTGGGAAATTCAGACTTAAATTGAAGAAAGTAGGGAAAACCACTAGACCATTCAGGTATGACCTAAGTTACATCCCTTACAATTATACAGTTCAGTTCAGTCGCTCAGTCTTGTCCGACTCTTTGCGACCTCATGAATTGCAGCATGCCAGGACTCCCTGTCCATCACCAACTCCTGGATTTCACTCATACTCACGTCCATCAAGTCAGTGATGCCATCCAGCCATCTCATCCTCTGTCATCCCCTTCTCCTCCTGCCCCCAATCCCTCCCAGCATCAGAGTCTTTTCCAGTGAGTCAACTCTTTGCATGAGGTGGCCAAAGTACTGGAGTTTCAGCTTTAGCATCATTCCTTCCAAAGAAATCCCAGGGCTGATCTCCTTCAGATGGACTGGTTGGATCTCCTTGCAGTCCAAGGGACTCTCAAGAGTCTTCTCCAACACCACAGTTCAAAAGCATCAATTCTTCGATGCTCAGCCTTCTTCACAGTCCAACTCTCACCTCCATACATGACCACAGAAAAAAACATAGCCTTGACTAGAGGGACTTTTGTTGGCAAAGTAATGCCTCTGCTTTTGAATATGCTATCCAGGTTGCGCAACTTTCCTTCCAAGGAGTTAGCGTCTTTTAATTTCATGGCTGCAGTCACCATCTGCAGTGATTTTGGAGCTCCAAAAAATAAAGTCTGACACTTTCCACTGGGGCGGCAGCCAGGAGGAGCAACCCCATCCCCGAGTCCAGGGGCAGTGGCCTGGAGGACCAACCCCACGTCCAAGGAGCAGTGGCTGCATGGGCGCAGGAGGGCCTAGAGGAGCTATCCTACACTGAAGGTCAGGAAGGGCAGTGGTGAGGAGATACCCCTCATCCAAGGTAAGGAGCAGCAGCTGCGCTTTGCTGGAGCAGCCGTGAAGAGATACCCCACGCCCAAGGTAAGAGAAACCCAAATAAGATGGTAGGTGTTGCAAGAGGGCATCAGAGGGCAGACACACTGAAACCATACTCACAGAACACTAGTCAGTCTAATCACACTAGTACCATAGCCTTGTCTAACTCACTGAAACTAAGCCATGCCTGTGGGACAACGCAAGACGGGCGGGTCATGGTGGAGAGATCTGACAGAATGTGGTCCACTGGAGAAGGAAATGGCAAACCACTTCAGTATTCTTGCCTCGAGAACCCCATGAACAGTATGAAAAGGCAAAATGATAGGATCCTGAAAGAGGAACTCCCCAGGTCAGTAGGTGCCCAATATGCTACTGGAGATCAGTGGAGAAATAACTCCAGAAAGAATGAAGGGATGGAGCCAAAGCAAAAACAATACCCAGCTGTGGATGTGACTGGTGATAGAAGCAAGGTCCGATGCTGTAAAGAGCAATATTGCATAGGAACCTGGAATGTCAGGTCCATGAATCAAGGCAAATTGGAAGTGGTCAAACAAGAGATGGCAAGAGTGAATGTCAACATTCTAGGAATCAGCAAACTCAAATGGACTGGAATGCGTGAATTTAACTCAGATGACCATTATTTCTACTGCTACGGGCAGGAATCCCTCAGAAGAAATGGAGTAGCTATCATGGTCAACAAAAGAGTACGAAATGCAGTACTTGGATGCAATCTCAAAAACGACAGAATGATCTCTGTTCGTTTCCAAGGCAAACCATTCAATATCACAGTAATCCAAGTCTATGCCCCAACCAGTAACGCTGAAGAAGCTGAAGTTAAATGGTTCTATGAAGACCTACAAGACCTTTTAGAACTAACACCCCAAAAAGATGTCGTTTTCATTATAGGGGACTGTAATGCAAAAGTAGGAAGTCAAGAAACACCTGGAGTAAAAGGCAAATTTGGCCTTGGAATACGGAATGAAGCAGGGCACAGACTAATAGAGTTTGCCAAGAAAATGCACTGGTCATAGCAAACAATTATACAGTGGAAGTGACAAATAGATTCAAGGGATTAGATCTGATAGACAGAGTACCTGATGAACTATGGATGGAGGTTCGTGACATTGTCAGGAGACAGGGATGAAGACCATCTCCAAGAAAAAGAAATTCAAGAAAACAAAATGGTTGTCTGAGGAAGCCTTACATATAGCTGAGAAAAGAAGGGAAGTGAAAAGCAAAGGAGAAAAGGAAATATATACGCATTTAAATGCAGAGTTCCAAAGAATAGCATGGAGAAATAAGAAAGCTTCTCCTCCCTAACTCAGAATAGAGAGACCATACCCAAGATCAGGGAGACAGATGAGAGAGCCTTTCCTCAATCTCAAAATAAACCTTTTATTCTCAAAAGCCAGTACCATAGTGTTTGCTTCTATCCATATTGGGCAGCCAGCCCTTGTTTGGTAACATTAACTACTTTTCTCTCTTTCCACTTTATCATTACTTCAAAATCTTATAAGGAAAAAATATCTCTTTCATTCATGAGATAAGTCTGTGACTAACTTCTAAACACTCCAGCTGTTTTGAGTCTCCTCTGCCTCTAGGATTTGACCTTTAACAGCCTCTATGTTTTCCCAAGTCTCCTTCTAAGGTGGTACACTGGAGGATGGTGCCCAATGTGGAGCCTAGTGTGTGCTGAGTATACACAGGGGACAGGGGAGGAGACAGAAGCCAGGAGGGATGAACATAGTTTCTGTGGGAAGAGTGAGAGCTGGGGGAAATCTTGTGCTCAGTTGCTCAGGTGTGTCCAAGTCTTTGTGACCCCATGGACTGTAGCCCACCAGGCTCCTATGTCTATGGAGTTTTCCAGGCAAGAACACTGGAGTGGGTTACTATTTCCTTCTCCAGTGGATCTTCTTGATTCAGGGACTTCTTGTGTCTCCTGCATTGGCAGGCGGATTCTTTAGCACTGGGCTGTGCTTAGTTGTGTCCGACTTTGTGCAACCCAAGAACTGTAGCCTGTCTGGCTCCTCTGCCCTTAGGATTCTCCAAGCAAGAATTATGGAGTGGGATGCCATACCCTTCTCCAGGGCATCTTCCAAACCCAGGGATCAAACCCAGGTCTCCTGCATTGCAGAAAGATTCTTTACAGTCTGAGCTACCAGGGAAGACTTCTTTATCACTAGTGCCACCTGAAACAAATATGATCTTGGGTGAAGGTAGTCAGTAGATCTTAGTCATAAAGATCAGTTCAGTAAGTTCAATCGCTCAGTCGTGTCTGACTCTTTGCGACCCCATGAATTGCAGCACGCCAGGCCTCCCTGTCCATCACCAACTCCTGGAGTTCACTCAGACTCACGTCCATCAAGTCAGTGATGCCATCCAGCCATCTCATCCTCTGTCGTCCCCTTCTCCTCCTGCCCCTAATTCCTCCCAGCATCAGAGTCTTTTCCAATGAGTCAACTCTTCGCATGAGGTGGCCAAAGTATTGGAGTTTCAGGTTTGGCATCATTCCTTCCAAAGAAATCCCAGGGCTGATCGCCTTTAGAATGGACTGGTTGGATCTCCTTGCAGTCCAAGGGACTCTCAAGAGTCTTCTCCAACACCACAGTTCAAAAGCATCAATTCTTTGGTGCTCAGTTTTCTTCACAGTCCAACTCTCACATCCATACATGACCACAGGAAAAACCATAGCCTTGACTAGACGGACATTTGTTGGCAAAATAATGTCTCTCCTTTTGAATATGCTATCTAGGTTGGTCATAACTTTTCTTCAAAGCAAGCATCTTTTAATTTCATGGCTGCAGCCACCATCTGCAGTAATTTTCGAGCCCCAAAAAATAAAGTCTGACACTGTATCCCTGGTTTCCCCATCTATTTCCCATGAAGTGATGGGACCAGATGCCATGATCTTCGTCTTCTGAATGTTGAGCTGTAAGCCAACTTTTTCACTCTCCTCTTTCACTTTCTTCAAGAGGCTTTTTAGTTCCTCTTCACTTTCTGCCATAAGGGTGGTGTCATCTGCATATCTGAGGTTATTGATATTTCTCCCAGCAATCTTGATTCCAGCTTTTGCTTTTTCCAGCCCAGCGTTTCTCATGATGTACTCTGCATAGAAGTTAAATAAGCAGGGTGACAATATACAGCCTTGACATACTTCTTTTCCTATTTGGAACCAGTCTGTTGTTCCATGTCCAGTTCTAACTGTTGCTTCCTGACCTGCATACAAATTTCTCAAGAGGCAGGTCAGATGGTCTGGTATTCCCATCTCTTTCAGGATTTTCCACAGTTTATTGTGATCCACACAGTCAAAGGCTTTGGCATAGTCAATAAAGCAGAAGTAGATGTTTTTCTGGAACTCTCTTGCTTTTTCCATGATCCAGCAGATGTTGGCAATTTGATCTCTGGTTTCTCTGCCTTTTCTTTTTTTTTTTTTTAAATTTTATTTTATTTTTGAACTTTATATAATTGTATTAGTTTTGCCAAATATCAAAATGAATCCGCCACAGGTATACATGTGTTCCCCATGCTGAACCCTGCTCCCTCCTCCCTCCCCATACCATCCCTCTGGGTCATCCCAGTGCACTTGCCCCAAGCATCCAGTATCATGCATCAAACCTGGACTGGCATCTCATTTCATACATGATATTTTACATGTTTCAATGCCATTCTCCCAAATCTTCCCACACTCTCCCTCTCCCACAGAGTCCATAAGATTGTTCTATACATCAGTGTCTCTTTTGCTGTATCGTACACAGGGTTATTGTTACCATCTTTCTAAATTCCATATATATGCGTTAGTATACTGTATTGGTGTTTTTCCTTCTGGCTTACTTCACTCTGTATAATAGGCTCCAGTTTCATCCACCTCATTAGAACTGATTCAAATGTATTCTTTTTAATGGCTGAGTAATACTCCATTGTGTATATGTACCACAGCTTTCTTATCCATTCTTCTGCTGATGGGCATCTAGGTTGCTTCCATGTCCTGGCTATTATAAACAGTGCTGCGATGAACATTGGGGTACATGTGTCTCTTTCCCTTCTGGTTCTAAAACCAGCTTGAACATCTGGAAGTTCATGGTTCATATATTGCCGAAGCCTGGCTTGGAGAATTTTATTTTGAGCATTATTTTCTAGCGTGTGAGATGAGTGCAATTGTAGGGTAGTTTGAGCATTCTTTGGCATTGCCTTTCTTTGGAATTGGAATGAAAACTGACCTTTTCCAGTCCTGTGGCCACTGCTGAGTTTTCCAAATTTGCTGACATATTGAGTGCAACACTTTCACAGGATTTGAAATAGCTGAACTGGAATTCCATCACCTCCACTAGCTTTGTTCATAGTGATGCTTTCTAAGGCCCACTTGACTTCACATTCCAGGATGTCTGGCTCTAGGTGAGTGATCACACTATCGTGATTATCTTGGTCATGAAGATCTTTTTCGTACAGTTCTTCTGTGTATTCCTGCCACCTCTTCTTAATATCTTCTGCTTCTGTTAAGTCCATACCATTTCTGTCCTTTATCGAGCCCATCTTTGCATGAAATGGTCCCTTGGTATCTCTAATTTTCTTGAAGAGATCTCTAGTCTTTCCCATTCTGTTGTTTTCCTCTATTTCTTTGCATTGATTGCTGAGGAAGGCTTTCTTTTCTCTCCTTGCTATTCTTTGGAACTCTGCATTCAGATGCTTATATCTTTCCTTTTCTCCTTTGCTTTTCACTTCTTTTCTTTTCACAGCTATTTGTAAGGCCTCCCCAGACAGCCATTTTGCTCTTTTGAATTTCTTTTCCATGGGGATGGTCTTGATCCCTGTCTCCTGTACCATGTCACGAACCTCCATCCATAGTTCATCAGGCACTCTATCTATCAGATCTAGGCCCTTAAATCTATTTCTCACTTCCACTGTATAATCATAAGGGATTTGATTTAGGTCATACCTGAATGGTCTAGTGGTTTTCCCTACTTTCTTCAATTTAAGTCTGAATTTCCCAATAAGGAGTTCATGCTCTGAGCCACAGTCAGCTCCTGGTCTTGTTTTTGCTGACTGTATAGAGCTTCTCCATCTTTGGCTGCAAAGAATATAACCAATCTAATTTTGGTGTTGACCATCTGGTGATGTCCATGTGTAGAGTCTTCTCTTGTGTTGTTGGAAGAGGGTTTTTTCTATGACTAGTGCATTTTCTTGGCAAAACTCTATTAGTCTTTGCCCTGCTTCATCCCGTATTCCAAAACCAAATTTGCCTGTTACTCCAGGTGTTTCTTGACTTCCTACTTTTGCATTGCAGTCCCCTATAATGTAAAGGACATCTTTTTTGGGTGTTAGTTCTAAAAGGTCTTGTAGGTCTTCATAGAACCTTTCAACCTCAGCTTCTTCAGCATAACTGGTTGGGGCATAGACTTGGATTACTGTGTACTGAATGGTTTGCCTTGGAAACGACAGAGATCATTCTGTTGTTTTTGAGATTGCATCCAAGTACTGCATTTCGTACTCTTTTGTTGACCATGATGGCTACTCCATTTCTTCTGAGGGATTCCTGCCCATAGCAGTAGATATAATGGTTATTTGAGTTAAATTCACCCATTCCAGTCCATTTGAGTTCGCTGATTCCTAGAATGTCAACATTCACTCTTGCCATCTCTTGTTTGACCACTTCCAATTTGCCTTGATTCATGGACCTGACATTCCAGGTTCCTATGCAATATTGCTCTTTACAGCATTGGACCTTGCTTCTATCACCAGTCACAACCACAGCTGGGTATTGTTTTGCTTTGGCTCCATCCCTTCATTCTTTCTGGAGTTATTTCTCCACTGATCTCCAGTAGCATATTGGGCACCTACTGACCTGGGGAGTTCCTCTTTCAGGATCCTATCATTTTGCCTTTTCATACTGTTCATGGGGTTCTCGAGGCAAGAATACTGAAGTGGTTTGCCATTTCCTTCTCCAGTGGACCACATTCTGTCAGATCTCTCCACCATGACCCGCCCAGCAGGCATGAAGAGATACCCCACGTCCAAGTATGAGAAACCCAAGTAGGACGGTAGATGTTGCAAGAGGGCATCAGAGGGTAGACACACTGAAACCATAATCACAGAAAACTAGTCAATCTAATTACACTAGGACCACAGCCTTGTCATAAAGATCTAAGGTCTTCTAACCATAGGTTCTTCAGTATAGCCATTATCAGGACTCCAGGTCTTATCTGTAGGATGACCTAACTGAACTGAAGGCAAACTTTGTTCTAAACACTGGCCTGAGGCAAGCAGCAGGGCTTCTAATACAAGGGCTTCATCACTGAGTCTCAAAACTCGTCTCAGGAAAGGCAAAAGAGAGGCAGCCTTATTTGTCTCCTATGAAGGAGCAGTTGAACCCTTGGTGTACAGTCTACCATGGCCAGGATGAACCAAGAGACTTAGGCTGAACTGAGTCTATGCCTGGGGTACTGGCAAGCTGAAGTGGGACAAAAAATTTATGCATTTTTGGAACCCGTGTTTAAGAAAAAGTACACTATACAGATAAAAAATTAAGTACAAAAGTCAATATTTATTTAAAAATAATAAAGAAATCAAGACAAATTCCAAACAGAAAGAAGCTGAAAATACCATATAATGTAGAAATTCTAGAAAAACAACAATGTATTTTTTATTAATTAACTTTATGGCACATCTAAACATGTTTCTATTTCTTTCTTTTGATAGATATTCTTATTCGTGCAAAAATGCAATAATTCTGTAATATCTTTTAGAAATTATAGAAATGTAAATTGGTATTTCTTAATATGATAGATAAAATTTTTATTATGAGTAATATAGTTATTGAGGATCTATTATTATTATTATTGATAATATCCTTTAATTTGAAAATTAGTTTTTAGTAATTAATTTCTGTTTGGATTTTAATGATTAAGTTTAAACATTCCTTTTTTGTTGTATTTGGATTTTGATACATCAACAATTCTGAAAGAAACAAAATTATTCCAAAACTGAAATTATATGAGTAATCTAAATTAATTTAAAATGTTTCAATACTTTATATTAAACTATATGGTTTAATAATAAAATTATCATTATACTATCTACTCTTATTTGTTGTGAACATATATAAAAATTTTATCACTGGGATACTCATTTCTTCAAGCTATTAAGGTAATCTAGTTTGCTATTCTAACATTAAAATTGAAACTGACAATTTGAAATTTAATCAGGACAAGATGCACCAGCACACCAAGCTGTGATTCAATATAGGAGGATAAACAAAGCATAGGAGTTCACTTACAAATGTACATATCTGTGATACTGTTACATATTTATCCCCTACAAACTGAGAAATTATGATATATTCTATTTCATGTGATTCTTATAAAATAATAAAAGTATATGGTTTGTGAATAATTATTTGTATAGACTTATGAAGTGTATTCTGGACAGAAGAAAACTATTTTTTCTAGGTATAAAGGATTACTGAACTTTCTAAGTAAAAGTTTATACTGCTAATAACTGGGCTTCCTTGGTGGCTCAGATGGTAAAGAATTTGCCTGCAATGCAGGAGACCTGGGTTCAGTCCCTAGGTTGGAAAGATCCTCTGGAGAAGAAAATGACAAGCCACTCCAGTATTCTTGCTTGGAGAATCCCACGAATAGAGGGGTCCATGGGGTCTGAAAGAGTCAGACATGACTGAGCGACTAACACACTTTCACCACTAATAATCAGAGTAACTTTCCATAGTTCTAGTTTTATACATTTCAAAACTTGTATTTCCTCTGTTACTCAAAAACTTCGGATGCTTGACATCATAAGATACCTTCACATAGTGATATGACCTGTCACCTTTCATCCTAGGTTCATAACAGTTGACACATTCTTGAAAGAGATTACTAGGCTAGGGTGGCTAATAATAACCTAAGTACATGGGAAATAGCTGTGAGTAACATACAAATAATCCATCGAGCTCAAAGTGAATATTTCTTGAGCTCAACATTATCTTAGCCTCATATTAAAGTTGTCCATAGTTTTGCTCAGTGCCAAGTGCAAATAGGGGCAAGGAAGGGTGGAAAGAAGTTTAAATCAGTTGCAATTAAATTGTCACATTTTGCAAATTTTCTAAATACATATGGTTATGTTTGAATCTCTTTCTTGGAAAAAGCTCATGCATTGATTCTCCATTCATTTCATAGAAAACTTAGCATTGGCAGGGGACACTGTAGTACCTGTTTATGAGACACTAAAACAGCAAAGAGGTGGGGATGAAGTCAGGGTTTGTACTAAGCAGAGGGAATATTAACTTTCTCTGATGTGCTATCCCACAGAATTAGACAGTTATCTATTCATGGCCAGATCCTGTGCTGGCCTTTGGGGTGACAGAAAGACAGCACCACACCCCTACCATCAGATGACATTTCAGATTTCTCTCATACAAATAAATTGAAAAGCTAGTCTTTTAAAGAATTCGAGTATTTTGTTTAAAACTGTTTTGTTATTGTTGTTAAAGACATAAGCAACCTCAGCAATTTCAAGTCTAAGGTTGTAATTGTTGTTGTTGTTCAGTTGCTAAGAGTTATCTGACTCTTTGCAGTCCTGTGAACTGTAGTCCCCCAGGCTCCTCTGTCCCTGGGATTTCCCAGGCAAGAATACTGGCTGCTGCTGCTGCTGCTGCTAAGTCACTTCAGTCGTGTCCGACTCTGTGCGACTCCATAGATGGCAGCCCACCAGGCTCCCCTGTCCCTGGGATTCTCCAGGCAAGAACACTGGAGTGGGTTGCCATTTCCTTCTCCAATGCATAAAAGTGAAGAGTGAAAGTGAAGTCGCTCAGTGGGTTGCAATTTCCTCCTCCAGGGGTTTCTCCCAGATCAGGGATAGCATTGTGTCTCCTGCATTGGACAAGTCACTTCGTGTCTCTCAGCTTAGTTTCTTCTTTTGCAAAATGAATTATCTTTAACTTTCAGTAGTGTTGGGAAGTTTATTTGAATTAGTTAATACAAAGCAATTAGCTTATTCATAAGATCTTCACTCTCTCTTTAGCAGTTGACCTTCTTTTTACAGGCACCCACCCATCATTAAAACATTTAAATCACCTAAAGATTTTGCTTATGTCATAATGAAAATGAAACATCAAGTTACCTTGAGATAATTTTAATATTTTATTTTATTTCCCTTGGGTTGTCATATTCACTAAGTTATTACTTTCTCATACTGGCCTTATAGCAAGTTGAATCAAAACTCTGCCTCTGCAAAATATCTCCTAGACTCCAGATTAGGTCAGGGAGATTTGGAATGGATATCAACCCATCAGAATGTCACAAAGTGTTTGTTTCTTTGTGGGGCTTTGCAGACACACCCCTTGTGTCGACTCCCAGCTCTACCACTAGCTGTGTGATTGGAGGATAATTGCTCACATTCTCAGATTCAAAGTTTCATCTATGGAATATGCACATGCATGCTAAGTTGCTTCAGTCATGTCTGACTCTTTGAGACCCAGTGGACTATAGTCCATCAGGCTTCTCTGTCCATGGAATTCTCCAGGCAAGAATACTGGAGTGGGTTGCCATGCCCTCCTCCAGGGCATCTTCCCAACCTGCATCTCTTTACATCTCTTGTATTGGCAGCTGGGTTCTTTACCACTAGTACCACCTGGGAAACCTATATAGAAGGGGTTGTAATACTAGTACCTACTTTGGGAGTTTGAAAGAATACAAGTCGTTACAGTCGAAACTCATCAATAATGATTGGACTGTAATAAATACTTGATAAATATCAATTCTTGTCTTTTGAGCATACTGAGGACTTCCTATTTTTTCATGCCCTTATAAGAGTAAAGACTAGCTTTCTTAGTTGTTTTCCTGAACCTCTCTTTCTGCATACAGAGACATATAGCACTCTCTCCTCATGAACAAGGTGGCCCCTGCAACTACATGGTGCTAAGCTCCCCTCATAGATCTTGATGATGTTTCACTTAACGTCAGATTAGAGATTAAATTCAAGACTGCAAATAATTTTCAACTTTTAGACCAACGCTGAACAATTGGATGGATGGCCAAGACTGAAGTTTTATATAGCTTCCAAAGGCATGTCCCAATTCCCTGGGAAAGAAGTCTATGATAGATCAAATATATCTGCCATGAGTGGAACAGGAAAGAAGGGCTAAGTATTTTCCATCTATGATCTTGTCCATGATAGGGGATGAGAGACAATACTTAAAATTTTACAGTTTGAAAAATATCCTAAAGTATTTTCTCTATTAAATTATATTTGTTAGACTATGGAACCCAGTTCAGCCTTCCACAGGGGCTCCAGGGACAGGCATATAGAGACAGGAAGCAAGGAACCATCCACCCAAGAGCAGTGATTACAGGTGGATTGCTTGTTAATAAACAGTAAAATACAATTATCTAAAAGTTGGTCTTGCTTGTTTTCATTATGCTCCAGCAATTTTAAAGAATTTCAGTAAAAAAAAAAAAAAAAAATCCTCCCTGAAAAAACATTTGTGACTCTAAATGCTAAACAAGTACTATGGTTACTGTGAAGTTTTAATAATATATACCTAAGTCCCAATTTAGGGCTTCTCCAATGGCTCAGGGGGTGAATAATCTGCCTGTTATGCAGGAGACACAGGAGACATAGGTTTGATCTCTGAGTCAAGAAGCTCTACTGAGGAGGAAATGGCAACCCACTTCAGTATTCTTGCCTAAAAAAATCCCACAGACAGAGGAGCCTGGCAGGTTACAATCCATGGGGTCACAAAAGTGTCAGACATGACTGAATATGTGGCACAAGCCCCAATTTAACAGATTTTTAATATATCTCCTTTAATAAACACTATGTTCTACCAGAAATTAATTTGGAAATAACTCATTTATAAAATTGGCCCCCACACATGTGGATTCTGCTACACACATGCATTTTCACAGTGAGCAGTCAAAGTAAGGAAGCGAGTAAACAAACAGTTCAGCATCCTATTGACTTGTCTCGGGTATGGTCCTTGTCTCCCTCCACTGTTCTAGGACATGTTTCTGTATTTAGAGAGGAAACTTGAGATAAGCTATTATAATACTAATAGCACAGAAGAGGAAATGGAACTTGATTTCTTCAATTCTGTCATTCTAGGTGCAAATCATCTTGTGAACTTTGAGAAATTCACTCTTTGGGAAGCATTTTTTACATAGTTTTCTCTTATTAAAAAAAAGCAATAAGGTGACTAATCTATGACTTTTTGTAATTATTATTTATGGCTATGACTACATAAACAAAATTCAAGAAAAGTTTCTTTTCTGATTATTAGTATTTATTTTCACAATGAATACTGAAAAAAACTTGGTCATATAAAAGATGAAATGCTAATAACTGATCTACTTTAAATGTCAAACTCACTTAGTAAGCTACTGTTTCTGAGTGTCCTTCTGCCCTCACTACCATCCTAGACTGACACTGATAACTGCTGACTTTAACATTTTCCCATCTATGTTATTATGCCTTTAAGCAAGTAAGTTAGTTTCCAGTTATAAAAATGGTCCTGAATTTTACAGAAATGAGCCCTATTTGCTTTTGACAGTCTTACTATTAATCTTTCACATTAAATTGTAAAATTAAAATTCCCATGTTAATTTGCACAGAAGCATAGCTATATTTTTCTGCTAATATGCAATTTTTACTATTAAACACAATAATAACAGACTAAGACTTAATATATTGTTCCTTATATTAAGAAATTTACTTGTATAATAAACATAATATAATCAGTATATAATCGAGGCATGAAAATGGTGAGGAGAATGATAGCAAATGTTGATTTCTCAGAGGGAAAATGATTTCAAAATATGCATACACACAAGTACACAAATGTACAGTAAAACTATGAAGTCATGTGACTGCTTGTTAAATATCATGGAATACAGTGATCTAAATGCCTGGTACTCTCATCAAAAAAGGCTCTTTGGGGCCTGTGTCCATATCACCATGTCTCTGCCTTTGCTCATGTGAGTTCCGCCACTCATCTTTGGAAGGGAAAATCTCTGCTTTATTAGAATTTTGTATATTGATATATGTCTTTGTGATTTATCACCATGTGGCACCCCTCAGATGGATTTAGCCTCTCAATCAGAGTGTGAATTTCTTAAAGGCAGAATCTAAGTTCAATAAAACAATGGCACATTTTTAAACCAGTAACTGTTGAAACTCATGATCATGGTTGGATAGATAACAAATATATGACTACGTCAATAGTTTCCTAACTTTGGATTTTGTGATGGAATAGCCTTTTTTAAGTAAGTAAATTTTTATTGCAAATGGGCCTAATATCTTATACCTGATTATGGGTCCATCCACTCTGCTGGGCTCACTAGCAGTGAGAGCAAGATGCTTTGACTCCCTAGCACAGAATACCATCTGTGCCACTGAAACCAAGGAGGGTAGATTTGCTGGGATCCCAGTAGTGAAGCTGGGATGTACAGAAGCAGTAGCTGTATTGGTTGACTACCTGTTTTTCAGTTTCACCCAAATCCAAGTTTTTATTGTACGAGCCATATACAAGGTGTTATGTAAGGAATGAGATGTGATTCAAGTCCACAAATGTCTATGAAGTGTATAATCTATAAGAGCAACTCTTGCTTTGCAATAAGATTAAAGCACATTATTACCAGTAACATTTTGCCATGTGGATACACCAGCCATGTGCATGGAGTAGGAGGTACAGTGGAATTGAATGCAGGACTTGGGTAAGGGAACCATTCACATCAATTAGGCTGGGATGTGTAGTTCCAGCTTTCAAAGTGATTTCCTGGGTCAGGTGCTTTCCCAAGCTTGGGAAACCAAACTTTGTCAAGATAATTAGGGGATGGTGATTTTTGAAGAAAAGGTGGACATCACATTCTGCCTGAAGTCATGAAAAACAAAATTATGATAAATGTCATGTTTCCATGTTGTATGTGGACAAGTAGCTTTGCAGTCACCTAGACTTTTTTTTTTTTTAATCAACACACAGCTTCCTTGTGCCTTTCCAAACATGGCTGGGAAAGAAAGCCAGGAAGATGTGCTTTACTAACCTTCCCAGGTAAGTCTTGTGAAAATTAATGTTTGCTTTAACTATACATTTTCATGTAGACTCAACACATATAATTTTACAAAAATACATGTGTGAACTGTATTATATATGCTGTCTTTGATATTTTCTTGTGAACTATTTTTGTGCTTGCCTCTCTTCTGCAACCTTATTTACTAAGTTAGACTAACTACTTTGGATGCATTCTTCCATATTTTTCATCTCTCTTTTGTATGTATGCACATCTGTCTTGTATATATAGATATAGATATACAGTGTCTACATATGATATACTGCAGTCATAACTTTTCAAAAGTGTAATTATATACATTTCTTGCATATTTCATCAGTAAATCAATACTTTATTGAAATCTCCCAGTTAACTGGTATAACTATAAGGGTTCTGGAACAAATTCCAAAGTGTGTGTGTGTGTGTGTGTGTGAGTGGATGGGGAGTTTCCACACCAACAAGCAATTATTTGATAACAACTAGGTGTCCTACACTTCAGCTCAACTCTGACACTATCTTGCTGGACATAATATCAAGTTCCATAGGTCAAGCTCTCACCTACAAGTGTGCATGCATGCATGCTCAGTTGCTTGGTTGTGTCTGACTCTTTGCAACCCTATGGACTGTAGCCAGCCAGGCTCCTCTGTTTATGGGATTCTCTAGGCAAGAATATTGGAGTGGGTTGCCATTTCTTCCCCCAGTGGATCTTCCTGACCTAGGGATTGAAACTGCAACTCCTGTGTCTCCTGTATTGGTAGGAGGATTCTTTACCTTGAGCCACCTGGGAAGCCCATCAGTCCCACAAGACTGCCCTTCAATTCCAATGCCACTTGGAAGCCTAGGTTGCTACCTATGCTTCTGACAAACTGGCTATAAGTCAAAGGTTTCCATGACTCCCCTCCTTGTGTTCAAATAATTTGCCAGAGCTGCTCACAGGACTTAAGAAACCAGTTTGCTCACTAGATTGTAAGCTTATTAAAAGAATGTTAAAGGACAGAAATCCACAGCTGGTTGAGCATATACAAAGGGTGTGGTCTCCCACAAAGAAGCTTGTATCCTTGTGGAGTTTGGGGTCCTGCATGGTGGCACATGGAACATTCTGGCTCACCAATCTGGAAGCTATCTCTCAGCAGTCCTTTGGGTTTTTAATGGAGGCTTCATCATATAATGATGGATTAATCATTGGTTATTGATGATTACTCCTTGGAAGAAAAGTTTTGACCAACCTAGACAGCATATTCAAAAGCAGAGACATTACTTTGCCAACAAAGGTCTGTCTAGTCAAGGCTATGGTTTTTCCAGTAGTCATGTATGGACATAAGAGTAGGACTATAAAGAAAGCTGAGTGCCGAAGAATTGATGCTTTTGAACTGTGGTGTTTTAGAAAACTCTTGAGAGTCTCTTGGACTGCAAGGAGATCCAACCAGTCCCTCTTAAAGGAAATCAGTCCTGACTGATTTCAACATCAGGAAGGACTGATGTTGAAGCTGAAACTCCAATACTTTGGCCACCTGATGCAAAGAGCTGACTCATTTGAAAAGACCCTGATGCTGGGAAAGATCGAAGGTGAGAGGAGAAGGGACGACAGAGAATGAGATGGTTGGATGGCATCACCAACTCAATTGACATGAGTTTGAGTAAATTCCAGGAGTTGGTGATGGACAGCAAGGCCTGTCATGCTGCAGTCCATGGGGTCACAAAGAGTTGGACATGACTAAGCGACTAAACTGAACTGAACTGATTGATGATTAAACCTGTAACCCCTTCTCCTCCCCAGAGGTTGAGAGCAGGGGTAGGATGAAAAATTGCAAACTTTTATTCTGTGGTTGATTCTCATGGCAATCAGCCCTTATATCTAAGTGTGTCCAAAAGTTACCTCATTAACATGAAAAGAGATACCTTTTTTGCTTTCATCATAGGATATTCAGAGGGTTTTAGGAATTCTATGTCAGAAATGAGGATAAAGATCAAATTATATACCTTATTATAAGTAACAGTATTATACACTGTAATTTATTTTGCAATAACTACAAAGTATTCCATTTATGTCTATCTGTACAGATATGTAATAATTTATTCATCCATTTCCTTATAATCAATATTTACTTTTTGAGGACTCTTCTTTACAATACTGCAACAAATATTGATATGTACCAGATGGTTATTTTTGGTTCTAAGTGAAAACTTCTTTGAAGCAGAAGAGCTGGGTCAAAAGACATGCATTTTTAGTATTATCAGCATAACCAGATTTCTTTTTTAATAAAAAAATGACTGGGACCATTCATATTTCAATCAGAAATGTTTAAATGTGATTTCCCTTAATTTCTGTAGTAGAATAGATCTTGGTTTTTTAAACATTGCCAACTCTGATACCAAATATGTAAAATAACTTTTTATTTTTCAGATTGCAACTGCTATTGAATTTAAGCAAATTTTCATATTTGGTGACCGTTTGGATTTGTTCTTGTTGACTTGAAAATACATACCACTCACAACATGAGAGCTGTGAGCTTTCATTTTATTTGGGGGATTACTGAGGATGATAGCTTGGGAGACAGCCTGTAAGATAGCTCTGAGGAATTGCTCCTACATAGCAGAGGGGAGAGGCCAGCATACAAGTGATTTTGGTTATAGTTTGGGATGCATGGAGTCAAGCATATATCTTGGTTAAAGGTGCCTGCTAGTCACAAGGATCAGATATTTCAGTTAATAATTTCATCTTTTATTTGTAAAGGAAGATGCAAGACTCTTGATTCATTAAAATTTTTCTTGAATTACAGGTATCTAAGGGCCTTTCTGGGGTGTTTTCTGAAAGCACAGATTCCCTTGCCTTGTCTTTAGTTTGAATTCCTTTCATGGTCTTTTGTAATTCAGTGACTGAGGTGGCTAATGACTTAATCCTGGTAGAACCAGATGAGAAGTGACAGTCCTTGCTTTAGACTTTTCTGTGAATTGTCTATGCACATCGTAATCACAATGGTGTGATCACTCACCTAGAGCCAGACATCCTGGAATGTGAAGTCAAGTGGGCCTTAAGAAGCATCACTATGAACAAAGCCGGTGGAGGTGATGGAATCCCAGTTGAGCTATTTCAAATCCTAACAAATTATGCTGTGAAAGTGTTACACTCAATACGCCAGCAAATTTGGAAAACTCAGCAGTGGCCACCGGACTGGAAAAGGTCAGTTTTCATTCCAATCCCAAAGAAAGGCAATGCCAAAGAATGCTCAAACTACCACAAAGTTGCACTAATCTCACACGCTAGTAAAAAAATGCTTAAAATTCTCCAAGCCAGGCTTCAGTAATACATGAACCGTGAACTTCCAGATGTTCAAGCTGGTTTTAGAAAAGGCAGAGGAATGAGAAATCAAATTCCAACATCTGCTGGATCATCAAAAAAGCAAGAGAGTTCCAGAAAAACATCTATTTCTGCTTTATTGACTATGGCAAAGCCTTTGACTGTGTAGATCACAATAAACTGTGGAAAATTCTGAAAGAGATGGGAATACCAGACATTCTGACCTGCCTCTTGAGAAATCTGTATGCAGGTCAGAAAGCAACAGTTAGAACTGGACATGGAACAACAGACTGGTTCCAAATAGGAAAAGGAGTACATCAAGGCTGTATATTGTCACCCTGCTTATTTAATTTCTATGCAGAGGACATCATGAGAAACACTGGGCTGGAAGAAGCACAAGCTGGAGTCAAGATTGCTGGGAGAAATATCAATAACCTCAGATATGCAGATGACACCACCCTTATGGCAGAAAGTGAAGAAGAACTAAAAAGCCTCTTGATGAAAGTGAAAGAGGAGAGTGAAAAAGTTGGCTTAAAGCTCAACATTCAGAAAACGAAGATCATGGCATCTGGTCCCATTACTTCATGGGAAATAGACGGGGAAACAGTGTGAGACTTCATTTGCGGGGGCTCCAAAATCACTGCAGATGGTGATTGCAGCCATGAAATTAAAAGACGCTTACTCCTTGGAAGGAAAGTTATGACCAACCTAGATAGCATATTAAGAAGCAGAGACATTATTTTGTCAACAAAGGTCCTTCTAGTCAAGGCTTTGGTTTTTCCAGTGGTCATGTATGGATGTGAGAGTTGGACTATAAAGAAAGCTGAGTGCTGAAGAATTGATGCTTTTGAACTGTGGTATTGGAGAAGACTCTTGAGAGTCCCTTGGACTGCAAGGAGATCCAACCAGTCCATCATAAAGGAGAAGAGTCCTGGGTGTTCATTGGAAGGACTGATGTTGAAGCTGAAACTCCAGTACTTTGGCCACCTAATGTGAAGAGCTGACCCATTGGAAAAGACCCTGATGCTGGGAAAGATTGAGGGCAGGAGGAGAAGGGGACGACAGGATGAGATTGTTGGATGGCATCACCGACTCAGTGGACATGGGTTTGGGTGGACTCTGGGAGTTGGTGATGGACAGGGTGACCTGGAGTGCTGTGGTCCATGGGGTCGCAAAGAGTCGAACACGACTGAGCAACTGAACTGAAAAAAAACTGAACTGAATCCTATGTCTAATTATTGGATGTTTATGATCATTCTAGTTTTGTAGTATAAAAGTTTTATGATAGATAATTTTTAATATTAACTTTGGTTTGGTTGTTGATGGTGGTAATGGTGTTAGTGGTGTGTGTTATCAGTAATATGAATGTCAAGAAGCACAAAGGACTGATGAAAGTACATGTAATTTTTAGGACTCGAAACACATGTGAATTATCCCTTGGTATTATCAGATTACATGCACATTTGCAGTGCACAAGAAGGGCCATGTCTATTTACAGTCAGTGATACAGGACATAATCTCTGCTATTTTGATAGTTTAAAAATGAGATTTCACTTGTCTAGTTTGTAGTTCCTACTTTATTTTTTTTCTTTTTGCATATGCATTTTATTTTTTTTTAATTTTATTTTATTTTAAACTTTACAATATTGTATTGGTTTTGCCAAATATCGAAATGAATCTGCCACAGGTATACATGTGTTCCCCATCCTGAACCCTCCTCCCTCCTCCCTCCTCATACCCTTCCTCTGGGTCGTCCCGGTGTACCAGCCCCAAGCATCCAGTATCATGCATCAAACCTGGACTGGCAACTCGTTTCATACATGATATTATACATGTTTCAATGCCATTCTCCCAAATCTTCCCACCCTCTCCCTCTCCCACAGAGTCCATAAGACTGTTCTATACATCAGTGTCTCTTTTGCTGTCTCGTATACAGGGTTTGGAGAAGGCAGTGGCACCCCACTCCAGTACTCTTGCTTGGAAAATCCCATGGATGGAGGAGCCTGGTGGACTGCAGTCCATGGGGTCGCTAAGAGTCGGACATGACTGAGCGACTTCACTTTCACTTTTCACTTGCATGCATTGGAGAAGGAAATGGCAACCCACGCCAATGTTCTTGCCTGGAGAATCCCAGGGATGGGGGAGCCTGGTGGGCTGCTGTCTATGGGGTCGCGCAGAGTCAGACACGACTGAAGCGACTTAGCAGCAGCAGCAACATACAGGGTTATTGTTACCATCTTCCTAAATTCCATATATATGCGTTAGTATACTGTATTGGTGTTTTTCTTTCCGGCTTACTTCACTCTGTATAATAGGCTCCAGTTTCATCCACCTCATTAGAACTGATTCAAATGTATTCTTTTTAATGGCTGAGTAATACTCCATTATATATATGTACCATATCTTTCTTATCCATTCATCTGCTGATGGACATCTAGGTTGCTTCCATGTCCTGGCTATTATAAATAGTGCTGCGATGGATTAAAGATCTAAAAGTAAGACCAGAAACTATAAAACTCCTAGAGGAGAACATAGGCAAAACACTCTCCGACATACATCACAGCAGGATCCTCTATGACCCACCTCCCAGAATATTGGAAATAAAAGCAAAAATAAACAAATGGGACCTAATTAAACTTAAAAGCTTCTGCACATCAAAGGAAACTATTAGCAAGGTGAAAAGGCAGCCTTCAGAATGGGAGAAAATAATAGCAAATGAAGCCACTGACAAACAACTAATCTCAAAAATATACAAGCAACTCCTACAGCTCAATTCCAGAAAAATAAATGACCCAATCAAAAAATGGGCCAAAGAACTAAATAGACATTTCTCCAAAGAAGACATACAGATGGCTAACAAACACATGAAAAGATGCTCAACATCACTCATTATCAGAGAAATGCAAATCAAAACCACTATGAGGTACCATTTCACGCCAGTCAGAATGGCTGCAATCCAAAATCTACAAGCAATAAATGCTGGAGAGGGTGTGGAGAAAAGGGAACCCTCTTACACTGTTGGTGGGAATGCAAACTAGTACAGCCACTATGGAGAACAGTGTGGAGATTCCTTAAAAAACTGGAAATAGAACTGCCTTATGACCCAAAAATCCCACTGCTGGGCATACACACTGAGGAAACCAGAAGGGATAGAGACACGTGTAGTTCCTACTTTAAACTTACTAGTGATATTTAACATTTTTGTTATATTCATTAGCTGTTGGTGTTTTATCTTATAGCTACTCCATATATCATAAACACCAGCCCCCCATTAAATATAATACCTATCCACATATTAGAGAGAAATAATAAATTGAAACTCTGAAATGTGATTGCCTCCATATATTATGAAGTATAACCATTTAACACCTTTCCAACTGTGCAACCACCAGTGAGTTCTGTTATTCATTTGTTTGTTTGAAACCAAGTTACAAGAATTCATCTCCAAACTTACAGAGCAGTATATTTTCAGACCATCATTGGAACGTTTACCCTCTTAATCTTTAAAGATTGTTTACCCTCTTAAGTCTTTTAGGTCTTCTCATTTGCCTCAAGTGAGCTACATGTGATGTGGGATGTGATTGCTGTAATGATTCTGAATGTCTATCTTGTTGTTGTTGTTGCTCAGTCCTGTCTGACTCTTGGTGACCCCATGGACTGTAGTCCATCAGGTTCCTCTGTCCATGGAAATTTCCAGGCAAGAATACTGAAATGGGCTGTCATTTCCTACTCCAGGGCATTTTCCTGGTACATATACATGTATTCAGAGAGAGAAGGAGGATCAGGTTGGCTTCATTATGAAATAATTTTAAAGATTTCTAAAAAATAAATTAGAGACTTATCCCTCAAGCTGCCAAAATTAAAAGGGAGGTTGTTGCAGTTTCAAACTAAATTCTATTTATTAATTTATCATAAGCTTAAATTGGAGTGTGAAGAAGTGGTTGATCTGAGAAACATGATAAGGTGTTTAACCTTACCAAGTGAGCCCTTTAGGCAGAGATTAGTGTCAATAACCATGTGCAATTCTTGCCTTGGATGTTTGGAGGCATTCACACTATTTAATCACACATGTTTAGTGACCTTGCTGTGGTGATTGTCAACTTTCTTGCTTATTAGGTATGGACAACACAATCTTTCTGCATAATCCAGGGGCTAGGGGTGTCAATTACACACTGTGGTTGTTACAAATTCAGTCCAGGAGAAACTGGACCTGAGAGTCAAGGTAAGTCACAGATAGACAGCCAGAGGAGGTGGGTGGCACTTTTCTGGAATGTTGGTTCAGGGCCTTCTGCCTGTCTGTGCATATGTGAGCATCCACTCAGCTGTAGGACCAGCTGGCAAAGCCTGTCCTCTTTCCTTACTGATTATCTCCCTCAGCGTGTGATCAGCCAGAAGAACATATGGTCCACACTCCTACTTGAGTCAACTGCTCTCATTTTCAGAGACTTCTCTGACTCTCTCCAATAACCATATTGAGGTGGGTATTCCTCCTCAGCGTTCCCACAGCTCCCTGTGCCTGACTGTACCATACTCTTTACCATGCTAAGCAGTTAATGGTTTATTTGTCTATCTTCCCTACTGTCCTGAGCATTATTTCAGTGTTAAACTTTCTTTTATTACTGTTCTCACAAAGCCTAGCACAGCACCTGCTACTTGATAAGTGCTGTAATAAAATGTGCTTGAATAAATACATGATTAATGGGTACAAGAACTAATGAATATGTTTTTCCATTTTATCAAATTTTACATAACGTTCTGGGCACTCACGCAAGAAACTGAGGTGCCTTCCAATGAGATGCTGAGTTTTGAGGGTCAGCCTCCCTGGAAAGCCAATTCAGATGGCAATTAACCTGAAGGAGGTTTATAGATCAACACATTTGGGGAGAAATAAAGGAAGGAGGAAGGAATAGAGGGAGAAGTTGGTGTGTCTTGCAATCAGAGACTCAACCACTCCCTCTGGGAGATCTGTATCTGTGTTGATCCTGCAAACCAGTCCCTAGGTGTGCCAAGCACTCAGGCTCTGCACCCCATGCAGACTGGTCATTGGATGTCTGACACATAATACAGTTTCAGTAAGTGCTTATTGAGCCTAAAGAAAAAATATACTGAATATCTCATCAACTTAAAGAATTTTCTTATATAAAGAATGTTGAAAGAATTGCTAAACAAGCCAAGACCATTTCATGGCTCAATATATCATGTCATATGCCAACCTCGAGGAACCTGTCGTGTCACAGTCCTGGGAGCTGTGTCTCACCTGAGGTTAGGATTTCTGTTGTTGTTGTTGTTCAGCCTCTAAGTCATGTCCAGCTATTTGTGACTCCATGAACTATAGCACATGAGGCTCCTCGGTCCTCCTCTATCTCCTGGAGTTTGCTCAAATTCATGTCCATTGAGTCTATGATGCTAGCTAACCATCTCATCCTCTGCTGCCCTCTTCTCCTTTCGCCTTCAATTTTTCCCAGCATCAGGGTCTTTTCCAATGAGTGGTCTCTTCACACTGAATGACAAAAATCCTGCTGAGGTCCCTTGGCATTCCCTCTGATATACCCCTATAACTCTGGTTCCCAGTCTCTCTTTTAAAATGTAGGGGATGCTTTGTCAAGCATCTGGCTTCTCCTACGTGCCTTTTGTCATCCTGTCATCAGGCCCTGATCAAGGGAAGAGCCACTCAGCAGGAAAATTCACTGCATCATAAATTCATAATCCATTTTTCTCCATATGCTCTGACCAACTTATGATGTTCATAATTAAAACTTTATGCAGACTTACAGCTACTGAGACAGGTTGATTCAGTGCTAGTTGTAGAGCATCATAAATCACTGCGACTTACTGTGTAATTGGGCCCCAATAATTATTCCATCAATGTTAAGCAGGGCTGGCACTGGGAAAAACTGCAAGGCAGACACTCTCTTCGTTCAGGACCCTTGCATTGCTTTGTTATGCCCTTTGAGTACCAGCCTTTGCCCTGCGGCTATTTTATGTCATTTTCCCCCCTGGTTCCTAGTTTTCCTCAATAGGAAACTTTCCCCCATATTCCAGGCTCCATTAAACTACACCTCTACCACAAAACCATCTCAGCATATTCCATTTCCAATATCCTGGTATGTGGTCCAGTACCATTCATGTGAGGGTTGACTTTGTATTGCCTCACAGTGCACTCTGTGGATGGCCCCCAGTCACCAAATACCTTGAATAATTGCTTTTCCCTAATTGCCATTGAAATCATCTCTTTCCTGTATTTTCAGACTACATTAGAGACAGCTTGATGTCTTGGATAATATATGTGATCTAGGGCTCAATACTAAGGTAAAGCAAAAAATGTTCCCTGTCATTCCAGTTCTATAAGGCTTCAGTTGCTCATGACAGTGAGCCCTGAAGAGAATTCAAAATAGAGAAAAACAGGAAGCATTCTTTGGACACTCAAGTCTCTAGATCATTAAGATGTATATCTAAGTTAAGATGCATATCTAAGGGAAAGTTGTAACGACTCCAGATGCTTGTATCTTCCTGTGTGTGTGTGTGTGTGTGTGTGTGTGTATGCTCAGTTGTGTCTGACTCTTTGCAACCCAGAGAAGACTTTGCTCCTTTACCTGAACAGTGTGAGTCTCCAAAGCCTTGGTACCAAAAGGGCCCCTTTGCCTTCTTGGCAAGCCCATACGAATTTGGAGGCGTCTACCCTGGTCTTGGGTCTCCCATAATTTGTTGACGATCCTGTTTTATTCAGCATCAGATAAATTTCTTGCTGTGAGAAGCAGGTTTTCTTTCAACTTAGCTTGAAGAAGAGATATCTGGGTTACATCAGTTGAGAAAACACAGGGAAGATTTTGCTCATTTAGGAGACACTGAGGTAGTTTGAACTGGGTGAATTAGATAGGAGGCTAACCTGATGTCTTTTCTCAATTCAACTACTTTAATAGAATTTTAAGAAAAGAAGATACCAAATAAGCACTCCCAGCTCTAAAGAAAAGGCACACATGTCCTCCCAACTGGCTATGGCTTTTTCAGGCAACTGAGAAACTTGCTAGAGTGGTCTTATAAAGAAACCCACTCATCAACTAAAATCACTCTAGGCTGAGGATGTATACAAAAATTCATCTACCCAGTGCTCCAAGCCATCTAAGGTAGTCTTAGAAGAAACACATAAAAGAGCTGAAATGATTCTAGGGTGACACCTAGAAGAATGGAGTTCAACCCATTACACAATTATCAGTAGTGATTCTCTCTCTACAAAACAACCCCGGAATGGGAAACAAGGCTTTCAAAACAAAAGAAATAATGATGACAGATTCCAGCCTCAGATTAACAACCCCAGGCAGGTTCATTATGATATGTAGGGAGTTTACCCTTTCAAGCAATGGCTTAATTAGAAACTAAGAAAATATCACCCTAAAAATGCTAAGATGGCTTTTTTTTTTTGACTGTTTTTTTCGTATGCAGTTAGAGATAGCAGTCTTGATAAAACATCTTTTCAAAATTTTTACCTTAAGGGAATGAAAGCTCTTCTAAGATGAGCTTGTATTGTGCCTTTGAGCTGTAAAGATCTACCTGATTTCTTAGGCATCTTACTCTGTGTTTTGAAAGCTTGATCTGTGCCATCAGAAAGATAAACATATGGTATACATTTGGCAGCAAACCAAATAGACTGAGATTTTAAGAAGTCTTTTTGTCTAGCCATACCAGCCCTAAATGAAATTTGTCATAAGGGGTCCCAGACCATAGAGACCTTTATCCTTTCAATCTTGATTGTATCTGCCTATACAATGAAGACATTTACTTAGACTCATTAGGGAAATAAACTTTCTGGATCTTGTGCAGGCTACATCCTTGGCGCTCTCTTGTGGGAACGACATGAATTTATTGAATAGAGTTGCTATTAATATACTAGTCATCAGTAACCAGATGATGGATCTTTTAAATTTGAAAAACTTCTAAACTGGTAAATTTTAGAGAACTCTCATTGTAAACAGTTGCCTTTGGTATCTATGGAAAGACAAAATCAAAGGTGGATGTAAAGATATATAATAGCTTACTTCAAGAACTCCCTTAATCTAAAACAAATTAACTATGCCCCCCTCCCCCCTCCCCCCCCCAAAAAAAAACAGTTCTGGATGTCTTATTTGTGGTCTAAGCTTACCCTCAATAGTATTACATACAATAATATAAACATTAGGTCAATTAGTGTTAATTAAGTTGATTAACAAAGAAATTAGAGGAAGCTGAGGGGAAAGTCAAGAAATTTCTTAAGAAGGTGGTAATTTTAAAGGGACTCATCCCAACATGATGGAAATCTTTATGTTGTTATTAAGAAATGAGATAAATAAAATAGAAATTAATGAGATTAAAACAAAAGATTTGATACAAATTTACCTGGGATTGAATGGACCAAAGTGATACCCTATTCAGTTCAGTTCAGTTGCTCAGTCGTGTCCAACTTTTCACAACCCCATGAGTCGCAGCACGCCAGGCCTCCCTGTCAATCACCAGATCCCGGAGTTCACTCAGACTCATGTCGTCCCCTTCTCCTTTTGCCCCCCAATCCCTCCCAGCATCAGGGTCTTTTCCAATGACTCAACTCTTCGCATGAGGTGGCCAAAATACTGGAGTTTCAGCTCTCCAAAGAAATCTCAGGGCTGATCTCCTTCAGAATGGACTAGTAGGATCTCCTTGCAGTCCAAGGGACTCTCAAGAGTCTTCTCCAACACCACAGTTCAAAAGCATTAATTCTTCGGCGCTCAGCCTTCTTCACAGTCCAACTCTCACATCCATACCTGACCACTGGAAAAGCCTTGACTAGATGGATCTTTGTTGGCAAAGTAATGTCTCTGCTTTTTAATATGCTATCTAGGTTAGTCATAACTTTGCTTCCAAGGACTAAGCATCTTTTAATTTCATGGCTGCAGTTACCATCTGCAGTGATTTTGGAGCCCCCGCAAATGAAGTCTGACACCGTTTCCACTGTTTCCCCGTCTATTTCCCATGAAGTAATGGGACCAGATGCCATGATCTTCGTTTTCTGAATGTTGAGCTTTAAGCCAACTTTTCCACTCTCCTCTTTCACTTTCATCAAGAGGCTTTTTACGTCCTCTTCACTTTCTGCCATAAGGGTGGTGTCATCTGCATATCTGAGGTTATTGATATTTCTCCCAGCAATCTTGATTCCAGCTTTTGTTTCTTCCAGTCCAGCATTTCTCATGATGTACTCTGCATATAAGTTAAATAAATGGGGTGACAATATACAGCCTTGATGTACTCCTTTTCCTATTTGGAACCAGTCTGTTGTTCCATGTCCAGTTCTAACTGTTGCTTCCTGACCTGCATACAGATTTCTCAAAAGGCAGGTCAGGTGGTCTGGTATTCCCATGTCTTTCAGAATTTTCCACAGTTTCTTGTGATCCACACAGTCAAAGGCTTTGGCATATTCAATAAAGCAGAAATAGATGTTTTTCTGGAGCTCTCTTGTTTTTTCCATGATCCAGTGGATGTTGGGAATTTGATCTCTGGTTCCTCTGCCTTTTCTAAAACCAGCTTGAACATCAGGAAGTTCACGGTTCATGTATTGCTGAAGCCTGGCTTGGAGAATTTTGAGCATTGTTTTACTAGCATATGAGATGAATGCAATTGTGGGGTAGTTTGAGCATTCTTCGGCATTGCCTTTCTTTGGGATTGGAATGAAAACTGAGGTTTTCCAGTCCTATAGCCACTGCTGAGTTTTCCATATTTGCTGGCATATTGAGTGAAGCACTTTCACAGCATCATCTTTCAGGATTTGAAATAGCTCAACTGGAATTCCATCACCTCCACTAGCTTTGTTCATAGTGATGCTTTCTAAGGCCCACTTGAGTTCACATTCCAGGATGTCTGGCTCTAGGTCAGTGATCACACCATTGTGATTGTCTGGGTCATGAAGATATTTTTGTACAGTTCTTCTGTGTATTCTTGCCACCTCTTCTTAATATCTTCTGCTTCTGTTAGGTCCATACCATTTCTGTCCTTTATCGAGCCCATCTTTCCATGTAATGTTTCCTTGGTATCTCTAATTTTCTTGAAGAGATCTCTAGTCTTTCCCATTCTGTTGTTTTCCTCTATTTCTTTGCATTGATCACTTAAGAAGGCTTTCTTATCTCTTCTTGCTATTCTTTGGAACTCTGCATTCAGATGCTTATATCTTTCCTTTTCTCCTTTGCTTTTCACTTCTCTTATTTCCCCAGCTATTTGTAAGGCCTCCCCAGACAGCCATTTTGCTTTTTTGCATTTCTTTTCCATGGGGATGGTCTTGATCCCTGTCTCCTGTACAATGTCACAAACCTCTGTCCATAGTTCATCAGGCACTCTATCTATCAGATCTAGTCCCTTAAATCTATTTTTCACTTCCACTGTATAATCATAAGGGATTTGATTTAGGTCATACCTGAATGGTCTAGTGGTTTTCCCGACTTTCTTCAATTTAAGTCTGAATTTGGTAATAAGGAGTTCATGATCTGAGCCACAGTCAGCTCCTGGTCTTGTTTTTGCTGACTGTATAGAGCTTCTCCATCTTTGGCTGCAAAGAATATAACCAATCTAATTTTGGTGTTGACCATCTGGTGATGTCCATGTGTAGAGTTTTCTCTCGTGTTGTTGGAAGAGGGTTTTTTCTATGACCAGTGCATTTTCTTGGCAAAACTCTATTAGTCTTTGCCCTGCTTCATCCCGTATTCCAAAACCAAATTTGCCTGTTACTCCAGGTGTTTCTTGACTTCCTACTTTTGCATTCCAGTCCCCTATAATGAAAAGGACATCTTTTTTGGGTGTTAGTTCTAAAAGGTCTTGTAAGTCTTCATAGAACCATTCAACTTCAGCTTCTTCAGCATTATTGTTGTGGCATAGACTTGGATTACTGTGATATTGAATGGTTTGTCTTGGAAATGAACAGAGATCATTCTGTCATTTTTGAGATTGCATCAAAGTACTGCATTACAGACTCTTTTGTTGACCATGATGGCTACTTCATTTCTTCTGAGGGATTCCTGCCTGAAATAGTAGATATAATGGTCATCTAAGTTAAATTCACCCATTCCATTCCATTTGAGTTCGCTGATTCCTAGAATGCCGACATTCACTCTTGCCATCTCTTGTTTGACCACTTCCAATTTGCCTTGATTCATGGACCTGACATTCCAGGTTCCTATGCAATATTGCTCTTTACAGCATCGGACCTTGCTTCTATCACCAGTCACATCCACAGCTGGGTATTGTTTTTGCTTTGGCTCCATCCCTTCATTCTTTCCAGAGTTATTTCTCCACTGATCTCCAGTAGCATATTGGGCTCCTACTGACCTGGGGAGTTCCTCTTTCAGTATCCTATCATTTTGCCTTTTCATACTGTTCATGGGGTTCTCAAGGCAAGAATACTGAGTGGCTTGCCATTTCCTTCTCCAGTGGACCACATTCTGTCAGATCTCTCCACCATAACCCACCTGTCTTGGGTTGCACCATGGGCATGGCTTAGTTTCCTTGAGTTAGACAAGGCTGTGGTCCTAGTGTGATTAGATTGACTAGTGTTCTGTGAGTATGGTTTCAGTGTGTCTGCCTCTGATGCCCTCTTGCAACACCTACCATCTTACTTGGATTTCTCTTACCTTGAGCGTGGGGTATCTCTTCACAGCTGCTCCAGCAAAGTGCAGCCGCTGCTCCTTACCTTGGATGAGGGGTATCTCCTCACCACCGCCCTTCCTGACCTTCAACATGGGATCGCTCCTCTAGGCCTTCCTATCCAGGCCTAATACCATGGCCCCAGCCCTTGCCCTCGGCAACAGTTCACACCCTGAAGCGTGGCTTCTCTATGGATCCTAACAAGTCTACCTCTTATCGCTTTGTCTCTCGGTGAATTTTTGCAATGAGACATCAGAGCCTGAGTTTCATTAGTTTTGGCCGGGTTTGAGTCCCGGGAGAGAGCTGAAGGACAGGAGGAAAAAGCAGTGGGAAAAATGTGCCAAGGAATCCCCTTCATAGCCCGCCAGAAAATTTACTAAATATCTGACTGGTGCTCACAATTTCATTGGTCTGATCCTTGGCACAGAGAAGAGAAAGGACAGAAGAACCCCCACCAGCTTGTGTAAACAGCTACTGGGGCTCAGCAGATAGCGCCTTTGGGACATGCTGAGGAGTAGCCTCTCCAGAGTCCCTCAATTGTGCCCCTGCCACCCGCCTGTTTGCAGGAGGTTCGAGGAAACAAGAAATGAGAGATTGTAAAGGTTCCTCCAGCCATAGGAGCGAGGACCTCTTACCTTAACTGGAGGTCTTCTGGAATCTGAGACTGGGCCACATGAGCTTTCTGCTGAGTTCATTTTTCGCTGTCATGGTTTCCAACACGATGGGCCTTCCCCTGTGCTGGGTTTCTTCGCTTTTGGCTTCTAATGCAGGAGCTTCGCTGAGTTGGGTTCCTGCTGTACTTGGCCTCTTCCGCGCAGAGGTTGTTTCAGCCAGGTTAAATCCGAGTCAGGGCACCATAGATGTCACACGAGTGTATGTTCCTTGGTTCTTTGTCTCGTCACAACAAAGATTTGGAGCGACAGACATTAAAGCCCTCGGCGCATGACAGCTCTCGGATCTTGGACAAACCGTGCTACAGCTCTTAGGCAAATCAGTGTTACAGCTCTATTTTATTTACAAGATAGTAGGAGAATCCATCCTTGAAGTGGGAGGGCATGCCAACCCAAAGACTCGAAGAGAGGAGAGTGGAGAAATGCATGGGGGAGGGAGATAGTGAGAGAGAGAGAGAGAGAGAAAGAGCGCATGCATGTGGGATTAGTCCCCACTTAAAATCAAAGTGCCCCAGACGAATTTGCTCTATTTATCCCAATTTAGAAAAATTTAAAAGACAAAAGGAAATTACACCAAAATATCTCATCAGCAATTGCTTGGGGTTAAGCCAGTTAATCCGGAGAAGGCAATGGCACCCTACTCCAGTACTTTTGCCTAGAAAATCCCATGGACAGAGGAGCCTGGTAGGCTGCAATCCATGGGGTCGCTAGAATCAGACACGACTGAGCGACTTCACTTTGACTTTTCACTTTCATGCATTGGAGAAGGAAATGGCAACCCACTCCAGTGTTCCTGCCTGGAGAATCCTGGGGACGGGGGAGCCTGGTGGACTGCCATCTCTGGGGTCGCACAGAGGCGGACACGACTGACGTGACTTAGCAGGAGCAGTAAGCCAGTTAATCAAGATGAAGATTGACAAAAGGGCTTAACCCCTCACTGTGGGCCCCAAAGTTTTTATTTAAAAATAGATAAAATGCCAAGAGATGGAAAGGAAGTTTCTGAGATGACTCAAAAGACTAGGATTTGCTAGTGGAGTTCTAATGGAGGCTAAGTTAAAGGTATAAGCGTTAATAAAATTGAGATAAAAGTTTGTTAGCAATTGGTGTATTTAAATAGGGTCTGTGTAAGTTGGCTACATCTATTTTGTCTGATTATATTGCGGGGATGGACAGTATGTCTCACTGGGGAATATTTCCCTTGCCTGGTATTATTAAAAAAAAAAAGAAGACATAGATCTACCTGCCCCACCCCCCAGGCAATAGTAATTAAACACAATAAAGGAGAATTAGGGTTGCCTGATCCCATACAGTATGAGGAGCTACTATACAGGAGCTAATACAAATGTAGTGGGTTTTTGCTTTTTTTTTCCCCTTTAATGGTAAACTGGCTTGAGACTGACTTGTGCGCTTAGAAAGAGGGCCTTTGTTGAAAGTCATATGTAAACTTTTGAAGGCTTAATATATGTGGGTCTGTGTGTTAAGTTGTGTCTGACTCTGTGCGACCATATGGACTTTAGCCTGCCGGGCTTCTCTGTCCATGGGATTCTCCAGGCAAGAATACTGGAGCAGGTTGCCATTTCCTACTCCAAGGAATCCTCCTGACACAGGGATCAAATTCACATCTCTTACATCTCCTGCATTGGCAGGCAGATTCTTTATCACTCCTTGACAACATTCAAATCACAGCCTGAATCTGTCAACTTGCCTCCAACTCAGCATGATTTACATCTTGCGCCTATGCCCCTTAACTCTATGTAGATTACATCCTGTATCTGGTGCTCACATTCCCTGCTCTCCGTTGTAATAGTCCATCCCTTTTAAATTTTTTGCATTTCAGAAAGAAGGTTGCAGACCAATAGATGAGAGACAAATGGACGCAATTAGGGGCTACCTTACTGTTTTGAAATAATGCAAGAAGATGCAAGACTCTCACTATTTTGTTCCTTATCATATACCCTGGACTGTAGGCCCCCTCTCTATAATCCCCTCAGGCTCCCCATGGTGGGGCACAGATCTTGAGGTGGTAACCTGCTGTATTCTTCCCCTTGTCTGGCAGATGAATAAAGATACTCTTTCTATTTCCTCCAAACTCTGTCTCTATATTTCTATTCAACATTGATGGACAGGGAGCCAAGACTTTGGCAACAAGAAGGCTCTTGAAACATCTCAAAGAGAGATACTAAACTTACTAGGTTTGTTTGTTATGTTAAATTACATGGGGAACATTGTCAAATGAGTGATGATAAACCTGCTTAAGTATATTGTGTGGGTAAATATTATTATATGAAATTACTAAATTTTGGATAAATCCTGGTATATTATCAGCTATAATTCTAATTATTATCTTAAAATATTATGTCTTAGAATGTATGTCAGAAAAGTAACCAAATTTCTTTGTCAATTTTATTGTAATCAGATTTTTTAGCAATCCATTTTAAGTGTTTTATCATTTATAGACAGTTATTGTTTAACTCTGATGCTTTTCCAAAAACAAAGATCTTCAAGAAGATTCATTTAGATGAGTTTTTGACAAATATAGGTTTCTGATGACTTTTAGATCATACTGCTAAACTGGGTAAGAGATTCTAAAACTCTAATGGAGAATCTGATGTCTTCATAAATTACTAATCAAAAAACCAGCAAAACTTGATTACATGGGGCTGAACAAACTGATTAATATAGTTTATAATTTTATAACTTTTTGCCTAAAATATTACTGGCTTTTAATATTTGTTTCTTGCATACATGCTTGTTCAGTTGCTTCAGTTGTGTCTGACTCTTTGTGACCCTATGAACTATAGCTCATCAGGCTCCTCTGCCCCTGGGATTCTTCAGGCAAGAATACTGCAGTGGGTTACCATGCTGTCCTCCAGGGGATCTTCCTCACCCAGGGACTGAACCTACTTCTCCTGCATTGCAGACAGATTCTTTACCCATTGATCCACCTGGGTAGCTCTAAATGTTATTGGCTTTTAATATGTGTTTCTTAGACATGAGGAAACCTTCTACAAAATTATGACTTGCAGCAAGTTAATGAAACATACCTTTGTAAATGCAGATAAAACGTTTATGTATTTTTCTCTACTTGATCCCACCACACCCTTCTGAAGTTGGTGGCTTATTACAATCCAGATTGCAAATAGTTATACTAATCATCATTTTAACTTGTTCTTTCTTTGTTGTTTTCAGATTATTTATGCTTTATCTCTCTCTCTCTCTGACTTACTATAACCTTATTAACACTACTAGCTATATTACTTATAACTTGCTTATTTTGCAAGATTGCTATTTCTTACATTACCCAGTGAGCTACCAAGTCTCCAAAAAAAAAAAAAAAAAAGCCTAATGAAAGCTAAAAGTCTTGAGGCCATTGATTACATATGCAGTTCTCTATAAAATTAATTGCAATAGTGCAACTCTAGATGTGGGATGAAGCAACATGGAAGAAACATTTCTTGGTTCATAACAGTCTAGACAGAGCGAGGACCCAGAGAAGTTCTAAGTGCCTTATCCCTATACAGTACATGAAATTCTCAGTGAACACAGAAATGGACATTCCTAGCACGAGGGAAAACACTGGTCATGAAATGCTTTGCAAACCTTGGTGGAATTTATGAGCAACAGGGAGCACTGTAAAACAAAGAATGTTGCCCTCTATTCCAGCTCTTCAAGTATTAAGTTGCAACCTACTGCAGTTGCTCATTGACTGTGTGCCCTTAGAAGAATTCAAGATGGAGAAATCCAGGAAACACTCTGTACTTTAGAGATATGGTCCCTAGACTCCTTCCCTATCTCTTCAGAGCAGTTCCTCAGAGCTATCTGAGAGTCTGTCTCCTGGGCTATAGTCTTTCAATAAAATCGCCACATAGAACACATAAAATTGCTCTTAACTTGAATTTTTTTTTTTCATTCAGCACTATGTAGCTCTGTCACTCATTAGCTGTACAACTCTGGATGCTATTTAAATCCCCAGTCACAGTGTTTTTAGCTATGCAGTGGAGATTATACAAATATGATACACTTCTGTCTTGACTTTTAGCTCTGTGAATTTGCACTAGTAATTTATATTCCTTAAATATAATTTTTTCTTAACTATAAAATGGAGAAAGTAATTCATAAAGTATTTTTGTCTTTCTAGTGATGATTAAAATGAAGTAATACATGTTAAGTTCTTGCCATTGAATGTGGGTTCCGCCCATTAATTTTCTTTTTTTCCTATTACCTGTTAAAGTTTTAGTGACAGATAATGGATTTTTTATTTTTGTAAGTGTGGAAATTTTATGGCCCTGGAAAGGACAAAGGTGGAAAATACATTAATAATTTATGTCTCCCAATTCACTCAGTATAGGATAATGTTTACTGAAATATCAAAGCAGAATATTTTGAAGACATTTAAAACCCTCCAATACTTTGGCCACCTGATGAGAAGAGCTGACTCATTGGAAAAGACTCTGATGCTGGGAAAGATTGAAGGAAAACGGAGAAGGGGGTGGCAGAGGATGAGATGGTTAGATAGCATCACCTACTCAATGGACATGAATTTGAGCAAACTCTGGGAGGTAGTGAAGGACAGGGAAGCCTGGTGTGCTATAGTCCATGGGATCGCAAAGACTGCATGGACATGACTTAGCAATTGAACAACAAAAGCCCATCAAAGCACTAGAGAACTGATATCTTTGGTTAGATAATCCATATATCGCTTGAGTGAGCTGTTTTTAGTAAATCAGATGAGGTTAAATGGAGAGAGAATGTGAAATATAAAAAGAGACAGTATCTGCCATCCTCCTTGTAATATTTAGACTTGGACTTCCACCACCTGCTCTGCAGGTGATCTGCAAACTCATCTGCCTTGTTAGAAATCAGAGTGGAAGCTGTATGTCTTAAGTACTGAAGTCAAATGTTCTGTAAGAAATCAGTCTTACTTGTACCCCAGTGTTCATCGCAGTGCTGTTTATAATAGCCAGGACATGGAAGCACCCTAGATGTCCATCAGCAGATGAATGGATAAGAAAGCTGTGGTACATATACACAATGGAGTATTACTCAGCCATTAAAAAGAATACATTTGAATCAGTTCTAATGAGGTGGATGAAACTGGAGCCTATTATACAGAGTGAAGTAAGCCAGAAAGAAAAACACCAATACAGTATACTAATGCATATATATGGAATTTAGAAAGATAGTAACGACAACCCTGTATGCGAGACAGCAAAAGAGACACAGATGTATAGAACAGTCTTTTTGACTCTGTGTGTGTGTGGGGGGGGTGATTTGTGAGAATGGCATTGAAACAGGTATAATATCATATAAGAAATGAATCTCCAGTCCAGGTTCGATGCATGATACAGGATGCTTGGGATTGGTGCACTGGGATGACTCAGAGGGATGGTATGGTGAGGGAGGTGGGAGGGGGGTTCAGGATGGGGAGCACGTGTACACTCGTAGCAGATTCATGTTGATGAATGGCAAAACTGATACAATATTGTAAAGTAATTAGCCTCCAATTAAAATAAATAAATATAAATTAAAAAAAAAGAAAGCAGTCTTTTACATTAAATCACTCATTAGTATTCAAAACATTAGTTAACACCAAACTAAATTCAGATATTATTTAAGGATTGCTGAATTTTAAAATTTTAGTCACTTATTAATTATCAAACAAAGAATGATGTACATTGTTATTAATAAAATGGTGATTCTGAGAACAAACTCTAGATGAACATGGGCCTGGGTTCTGTAAGAAATTCATCTTTATCATTGTCATCATCATGACTATTATTCTTACATCTTTCATTGTTATTATCTATAGTGGTTGATAATGCTCTTCATTCTGGCATTTCACTCTTGTATATATTCATATATTTCATCTATGTTTTGCTCAGATATTCACTTTCTCAGTAAAGCTTGCCCTTACTAAACCTACTTAAGATTGCAAGCTTTTCTCTTGATGCTGACATTCTGTTTCTTTTTCTTCTGCTTGATTTTAACTCGTAACCCTTATCACCATCTTCAAAAATAATTCACTGTGCATTCTATTTATTTATAATTTATCTCGCTCAGTTAACACATAAACTCCTGTTCCAACAATTTTTTTGTCTTGTTAATTGCAATTTTTCAGTACCTGAGAGAAAGTAAGTGCTTAATAAATAATAGAATAAATTTTTTAAATTAATCACTAATACTGAGCTAAAGATGCTTTCTTCAAATAGTTATTTATGTGGCCAGATCAGGTGGCTCATGCACTTAGTAAAATGCATCATTTAAAATGTTTCCCTCATGCAACTCTATAGTTTAAAGAACAGCAATTTTTTTGGTTCAAAATATTTATCATTACCTCTTATCTTCTTACTGAAAAAGGTGTGTCCCTTCTTCCCAAGTTTGGGTGGAGGAAAGTATAGATTAGTCAATAAAAACCCAAGTGATGAATTTAAAGGGCTTCTGGATTGAGTTGTTGCACATAGTCTTCATTTGGGTTAAAAGGTAAAGCTGAATTCTACTATGTATTGATAGTAACTTAAAGAGTCTAGAGGAGAATCCCTCCCTCATCCAGGGGAAGAGAAGGAGATGGCACTGATCATGAAGACAAACCAGGCCTTGCTCCCACAGGTAGAGATGTTCCATGGTATGAGCAAACCCTAAGGCTGTCTCTTATGAGAGGGTGATTTTTTCTTTTTTTTTTTTTGGGGGGGGGTGCTTTCTTACTTTGAAGACTTCTTTTTTCTCCTCCCTCTCAAATAGATGATGCAGTGAGACAGGCCTAGATATATACTTAAAAGTCAACTTAAAAGGCAATGTGAGCACCATAATGGAGTGTCTGAGGTGGCAGCTTAGGATACTTTTCTTCCAATTACTAAATTGGAAATTACTAAATTGAAAACTAACATGAATCCAGAGGGCAGAGAGGTTCTACAAATACACACAGTAGCATCAAGGTATGATAATATCCATTTGAGAGTGAATTCTCTGCTTGGATGCATCCTGATTCTTTATTTTTTTTTTTCATGTTGTCTCTGCAAAGCACATATTTGCATGAATTGTGGCAGTAGGTTTGGAAAATTTGCATATGCAACCTCTCTTTGGCCAAATAGAAAACCGTCTGTAGGTGAAAATCATCGGAGCCCAGCCAATGCGTCAAAATGCTCTGGGTTTAAGATAGAGGGACCGGAGTAGTTCTTACAGATGAGATTACAAATGTTCCCACCAAATTCTTCAGAATACAAGACTCCTCACGGGTTAATGGCCAAAGACCTGACTAGGTATATAGTATATTAATGGACCTGGAGAATTCTCCAATCCACTTTACCAGCAGCTGAAGTGTAGGTGGCTGCTCAAGGATTAGGGGATTTAAAGTGCTAACACATTTTATAAAACCAAGTTCCAAACCAAATAAAATAAATTGTCCAAGCTTTTGAGTTATAGCCTGTTTTTATTTATCTATGTCTCATGGCTCTATTATTGCACATCTTTCATCTCTATGTGATTCAATGATCTGCTTTGATTCAGCTAGAATTTACTGGGTGTCAGTATGTTCAGGAAGCAGTCCAAGCTACTATGGAGTAGAGGGTTTAAAAAAATCCCATGTGATTAAGACATGGCCTCATATATAAAAACTGTAATATTTAAAAACTATTTGAGGGTGAATCTAAACAATACTGTGCTATAACATAGTTCGATAAAAGGTACAAAAGTGTCAGATAAAGAAAAACTAATAGTGAATGAATTAAGGAGGGAAGATAGAGGGAGTTGAGAAAGCTATATCAAGGCTTCTTGACTAATATATTAAGAAACATCAGATGTATTATAACTAGCATATCACCAGATATGTGACTTTTTCCCAAAATTATTTTCTCTTTGTTTCTACTATATTATATAATTACTCTCATTGTTATTTTCTCCTATATCAAAAAGCATAGCTATAATGCTATGTGATGTATACTAGAAAATGAAAAGCATTAACTAATATCCCCCCAAATTTTTTCCTTTGATTTCAAATGAGCAGTGAAAACAATAATGAGCAATTTCATATGAATCAGTAAGAATTATTTCCAGAAAATGCATACTTAATCTGTGATAACAAATAATTTCAGAAAAATTACTTTCTATCCCACTTCAACTAGTTACATAACTGTGATTAGCATATTATTTCCTCCCCACTCATGATCACCTTGTTAAATCATTCCTCAACTTCAGTTAATTGCTTTAATGATCTCTCTGGTTTCACAAGTTAGATTCTTTTACATTTAAATCACCTGGAAACAAACTGTTTTATTACACTTTGAGTGTTTTAAAAATGTCATTAATTGGATCTTTAAAGTTCACAGTAAATATGGCATCTGCATTTTGGATATTAATTTGGGTGGCATTATTACGATGCTTGGTATGCAATTTATGTTGAATTGTTTGAAGTATGCTCAGCAGGATACCACAGAGCCAAATATTTGTTTCATTGGATGCACACAAACTGATCCTATAGAAATATGATTTCTCTCAAAGCTGAAATATTGGTAGCTTTTTGAATAATTATAAGAGGTTTCATTTATTACATATTTGCCATGTGTTACACATATCTTCATAATCCTTGTAATAGCTTGTTTGGTTTGTTTATGGTAAATATGTGTACTCAAAGTCTAAGAGAAATTATGAATCTTGTACAATGTCACAGATAAAGAACATAAATGATGAAAGTGAAAATCCTAAACCAGATCTATATAAATAAAACCCTGTGTTGTTTCATTTATTTCCTTGTACATCACTATGGTAGGCAAAATAATGGCCCCCCAAAATGTCCAGGAACCTATGGATACATTTTATGTCAAGGTTGCAGATGGAAATAAGATTGCTAAACTTCAGGTATTAAAATAGATTATCTTGGACTATCTGGATGGTCCAATGCAATCACAAGGGTCCTTAAATGGGAAAGAGAGGAACAGAAGAATTAGGACCAGGGGGATGGCATTAATGTAAGGACAACTAAACAAAATTACATGTTTTGATTATTAAAGAGGGCCACGAGACAAGGAATGTGGGCAATCTTTAGAACTGGGGGAAAAAGCAAGTGGATTTTCTCTTAGAGCTTCCAGAATGTGCAGCCCTACGAACCCCTTAATTTTAGCCCAGTGAGACTCATTTCTGATTTTGGGCCTCCAAACTGTAAAATATGAAATCTGTGTTGTTTTGGCCCACTACATTTATGGTACTTTGTTACAGCAGTAAGCCAAACTACTACAACTATTTTGCTTCTCCAATGATACAAGAGACATTCTTTTTTGCCTGACAGAAACCAGCATGTGAGGAACGCAATTGAAGGTACATGCATGCCTGCTAAGTCATGTCTGTCTCTTTGTGACCCTAAGGACTGTAGCTCTCCAGGCTCTTTTGTCCATGGGATTCTTCAGGCAAGAATACTGGAGTGGGTTGCCATGCCCTCTTCAGGGGATCTTCCCAACCCAGGGATCCAACCATGTCTCTTACATCTCCTGCACTGGCAGGTGGTTTCTTTAACACTAGTGTGACCTGAGAAGCCCAGAGGTACGTAGGAGAATCCATCTAAATGAGGGTGGCAGGCCTATTGATAGGCAAGAGCAAATAGTAGGTTTGGAAATGAAAAATGTAGTTGTGAGTTGAATGCCATGAGCCTTAATCATATTAAATGTTGGACAACTACTTGCTTAATGAATAAATATAATGATAAATGGATGAAAAACTTGCAGACCAGTAGCGATTAATATTTCATCAACCTTACAGAAACATAATTGCTAATTTTAAAGGTGAAGATGGTATCCCATTGTTTCAATGTGAATTTCTTTGATTACTAAGTTCAAAGTCTGACTTATAATAATTTGCTATTTGTATACTTCTTTTGTGAATTATCATTTGATTACCAGAAATTTAAGGAGTTTAATTTCAATTTTGTAAGCTCTTTAGAAAGTGTAGCTAATTAACCTTGTATATGGCATAAATTCCTTTGCAAATATAATTTTCCAGTTTGTTGATTATCTTTCATATGTATTTATAATACCTTCAAAGTACAGGCTTATTAAATATTTTTCAGTCAAATCTGTAGGGTTTTCACCTTTGTGGCTTCTTCCATTATTTTCATACTGTAATCCTGCAATTTTTTTTAGAATAATATATAGATGACATTTACTATTTTTTAAATAACTGATTTAAAAGTTATAGATGCATTTGTTAAATAATCTTTTCCTTCCCTGACAGTTCTTATGATACTTCATTTAAAACATCATTACCTTTGATATATACTTGGGTTTCCTTTAAAGCTATTTACTTTAGTTCATGACCCTATTTCTTTATTCTGTATCATCATTTTACTATGCTTAAAATTAATGTAGCTTTATATAATGTTTCCAAATCATTTGTAGCACTGAGTCCACAAGTTTCATTGTAACAACTTTACAGCTTCAAAATATTATTTAGTTTTAATCTCTTAATATTCCACATGAATATGACAATTTTGTGTTTCTTTGTAATATTTTCATGACATTAGTTTTAAAGCATAAATGGACTTTTGAAGATTTGTGATAATTACATTATTCTGCTCAGGAAGCCTGGTATGACTTTCTATTTGTTTACTTGTTTGACTTTTGTTAAGCATGTGTAACCGTTATTTCCTCTGCACAATTGCCTTGCTAAACAGTTTAAAGTATTCCAATTTCATAATCATGTTTAGAATCTTTTATTAGATCTTCAAATTTGTACTCAATAATTAATTTGTATCTATTTACTTTAAGTAATTCACTCTATTGAAACAGGTTATTAATTGTAATCACCCTTATGATGACAATCTTGGATTGTTTACCTCTAAGAAAAAAAGTTTCTTTGTCTTTTTAAAAATTTATACCAATTATTTCTTTTTCATATTGTAATTCAATGACTATTGCTTCCATATAATACCAAATAATAAGGAAAATAATAGCTATCTTTCTCTTACTACTGGGTTTGATGACAATATTTTATTTTTGCATTATTTAATTTCAATAAGTTAAATTAAATTAAATAATGCATTGCAATAGTTAAATATACTATTTTTAGACAGAAGTGACTCTTCTATCACTAACTTAGTTAGGTGATCATTGCCATGAACAGATATTGAAGGTTTAGTAAATTTCACATCTAGAAACTATTTGATAGCTATCAATTATCTATTAATATGGTATTTGATAAAAAGGTTATTCTAGATTCCTTGGCCACTGCTTTATTAATCATAATTGTATGAACATAGTTAATTTTTTTTTCAATGATTCAAGGTCCTCATTCAAAGCTTCCATTTGCAACCTACTATCTTTTAAAGAGCTCAATGTGGCTAGTGTTTTTCCTGCCCCATTAGATGACTCTTTAGGAATCTTGTGAGATTTTTGATTACTTGTAGGGAGTAAAAAATCCTACAATCACTTTAAATCAGAAAACACGATTTCAAATTAGAATGTTATTTCTTGTTTAGTCATCAGCACTTTCCTCACACAGATGAAAATAAGCATCCAAAGAAGGACAGTCAGTATCACATTTTTATACCTCAAGTCCTCCTTTACTCTTGACCTGTTAGCTTTGCACTTCCTGTGGCTGAGATTTCTTTAAAGCTGACTCTTCTTCATTTGGGTGATTTGAGATCAGAATGTGGGTACTCTGGTATCTCCTCTACCCCAATTGCGAGTTATCTCTCTCACAGCAGACCCTTGTTGTTTTTTGTTGTTGTTGTTGTTGGATGTTTGCAAAGACTTCTGCAATGACTAAAAATTCAGTGTCCTACTTCTTCTTCTTGCTAAGGTTGCATTGCCTAGGCAGCTGCACTGGGTAAGACATAAACTGATCTTTTGATGGCTATTTTTTTGGGGGGGGGTGGGATTAAACATCCTTACACTTGTCTCTCAACTGCAGAGTGGTCTTATAATTTATAAAACTTGTTTGCCTATAGTTATTAAGGATCTGCTCTCCAGGTTTGAGAGGAGGGATCCATGCCTCCCAAAGTTCTACTTTGTGGAGCTGTGGGTCTCACAGCTGAGAGTTTTCTGAAGACAAATCCATCCTATCCCTCCTCTCCAATCTGCTCTTTTCCTCATCCTTTAATACCCTCAATGGTAATGGAATAGAGGGTGTTGACTTTAAAAATGCACAATGTGAGGATTGTGCATTAGGTTTTATTTGGGGCAAAATGAAGATTGCAGCCCAGGAGACAGCACCTCAGATAGCTCTGAGAATCTGTTCCAAAGAGGCAGAGGGGAAGGTCAGTATATATGTGATTTTGTGAAGCAAGAGTATGTGCAATCAAGCACATAATTTCCCAGAAGGTTTCTGCTAATCTCATGAAGTTTTTGCTAATCACAAGGAATAGTTGTCACCATGAAGGATTTTGGTGTTTTTCTAGATATGAGGAAATATAGGAACTGGGCTCATAAAATTGGTTGCTGAAAATATCTATTTGAAGACCTGCCCTGCCAAATCTTCCTTGAGCAGAGAGTGCCTCATTTCTGCTCTCCATCCTGAAGTCCTTTCAGGGGATGTTGAAAGGTCAGCAGCTGCAGCAGCACTTGATTTAATCTTTGTATTAACAGAGGTAGATGGCAAATGCCCATGGCAAGTGTCAATTTGTAGCTAACAGGGGATTTCAGAGTCATCTAAATTGAGCAGTCTATTTCACAATTTATGTTGATATTCAATATTTGCCACATTAAGATCTCAGCAGGAATTTTCATTTTAATGTTGTACTGTGTGTATGCTCATTCGCTCAGTCATGTCTGATTCTTTGTGACCCAGTGGACTGTAGCTCACCAGGCTCCCCTGTCCATGGAATTTTCCAGGCAAGAATACTGGAATGAGTTGCCATTTTCTCTTCCAGGAGATCTTCCCGACCCAGGGATCAAACCCATATCTCCTGCATTGGCAGTTGGATTCTTTACCACTGTACCACCTGGAAAGTGCTAACATTCTAATATCCACATCTTAATAAGGGTGAAGACAGATCTTATACTCATCTTTTGCTACCTCCAAATACTTTTATTTTTGGCCTAAATCATATTTATGAGTTTAAAACTCTGTTCCATGTGGTAGATTTCCATAAATGTTTTTTCCCTCATATATCTACAGTTGTGTTGGTTGTAGTTATATGAAATGTGATTCTACAATATATTTCTACTCTAGATATCATAGGCCTGAGTCATGTCTCTTCCCTTAAGACTTTTAAGAAAATACCTCAAGTTCCATGATAGACTATTGGGGAATTCAAAATGGAAGAAAAGTCAATTGTATTACCATGTCTTACGAGACATTAATTTTCTTTTTGCCAATTGAAAAGAAAAAAGGAAAAAAAAAACTCTTTTGAAGCTTACAAATCAATATGTATGAAAATGGGTCAGACTCTAGAGGACAAAACTATTTTATTTCATATAAGTTAAAAAATATGTTCTCTTATTTATTTAAAGTTGGAAGTCATTTTCTTAAAAATTATAATATTTCTCTGCATTAGGATTAGAATTAAAATTACAGAATACTCTCCCTCAAGATATTCTTCAGAGAAATTAAACTTCATGAACAAAGTGATTTCATTTCTCATCATATTTGTATTTCACTGAAATTCAATTGTCATTTCTCTCTCCCTCTTTGTAGAATATCTACAAAATCTCTGTTAGTCCATTTTTCCTCTCAATTGCATTGATTTTCACACTTGAGCCATATTTTTCTTTTTAAATAAATATCTCTTCACAGCACTCACAGATAAATGAATGATTTCCTCCTTCAGAAACCAATGGTACAGAATAAAAAAAAAAAAACAAAAACAAACAAACAAAAAAAAAAGAAACCAATGGTACAGATGGTTGAAAAAATTAACTTTTTTTTCTTTGACAGGTATCTTTGGCAGGGCATTGAATATGCTTTTGATAAAAAGTTCCTTTAGGAGCTGAAAGTGTAGAAATGAGGTATAAGTAAAATAAAACCTGGAACTTTGGGGAGCCAGTGACCTGGCATAAGGTAGAGAATGATGCTGAGTCTCTGAAACAGTACAGGGGAAACACATCCTACAGCCATTATCTCAAGGCCAGGCCACTCATCCATCTTCAAAGGTTCAGGTTAAAGCAATCCTTCAGTTCAGTTCAGTTCAGTTCAGTTAAGTCGCTCAGTCGTGTCCAACTCTTTGCGACCCCATGAACTGCAGCATGCCAGGCCTCCCTGTCCATCACCAACTCCCAGAGTTCACCCAAACTCATATCCATCAAGTTGGTGATGCCATCCAGCCATCTCATCTTCTGTCGTCCCCTTCTCCTCCTGCCCCCAATCCCTCCCAGCATCAGAGTCTTTTCCAATGAGTCAAGTCTTCTCATGAGGTGGCCAGAGTACTGGAGTTTCAGCTTTAGCATCATTCCTTCCAAAGAAATCCCAGGGCTGATCTCCTTCAGAATGGACTGGTTGGATCTCCTTGCAGTCCAAGGGACTCTCAAGAGTCTTCTCCAACACCACAGTTTAAAAGCATCAATTCTTCGGTGCTCAGCTTTCTTCACAGTCCAACTCTCACATCCATACATGACTACTGGAAAAACCATAGCCTCGACCAGAAGGACCTTTGTTGGCAAAGTAATGTCTCTGCTTTTGAATATGCTATCTAGGTTGGTCATAACTTTCCTTCCAAGGAGTAAGCGTCTTTTATTCTCATGGCTGCAGTCACCATCTGCAGTGATTTTGGAGCCCCCCAAAATAAAGTCTGACACTGTTTCCACTGTTTCCCCAACCTAGCATCCCACAAACATGCAAATAATGTATTTGACTTGGGAATCTTGAGCAAATAGTTTGGTCTTGATGAAATTCTAGTAGGTTTGAAACAAGGTCAGGCAGTTTGAACAATAAACCTGAATTCAGAGGCTTTGAATTACATTCTTCTTTTCTTGCTTAAAGTTTTATTATTTATTTTCTGCTATTCCTCATTGTGAATACTGATTCCTACTTTTAAGGAAATCAGTCCTGAATATTCATCAGAGGGACAGATACTGAAGTTGAAACTCCAATACTTTGGCCACCTGAGGTGAAGAATGGACTCACTGGAAAAGACCCTAATGCTGGGAAAGATAGAAGGCAGGGAGAGAAGGGGATAACAGGGAATGAGATGGTTGGATGGCATCACCAACTCGATGGACATGAGTCTGACCAAGCTCTGGGAGTTGGTGATGCACATATAGACCTGGTTTGTTGCAGTTCATGTGGCTGGAAAGAGTTGGGCACAACTGAGCAACTGAACTAACTAACTTCTTAAGAAAGTAGGAATTACATGGTCCATGTATCTTTGGAAAGGGAACCCCAGGTTAAGGATCTCAAGCTTTGTGTGTCTGCAATTATTCTGATCTTAGAGACAATTTTCCAGAGATCCTGGACAGACCAAAGCACATTAAAATTGAATTACATTAAAATCAGCATAATATAACTCAATTTTAAAATGCATTTGTCTGTCCAGTCTCCAGAAAATTGACTCTCAGGCCAAAATAATTGCAGACACACAAAGTCCAACCACTGAGGAAAACAGTATGGAGGATATAAAAAAAGCTAAAAGTCAAATTGCTATATGATCCAGCAATCCCACTCCTGGGCATATGTCCAGAAAAATGTATAGTTCAAAAAGATACGTGCACCCTTATGTTCATAGTATCACCATTTACAATGGCTAAGACATGGAAGCAACCTAAATGTTCATAGACAAATGAATGGATAAAGAAGATGTGGTACATATATGCAATGCAATATTACTCAGCTATCAAAAATGAAATAATGCTATTTGAAATAAAATGGATGGACATAGAAAGAGGAAGACAAATACTGAATAATATCACTTACAAGTGGAATCTAAAGTATTATGCAAATCAACATATCTACAAAACAAAAAAATACTCACAGATATAGAGAACAAACTTCTGGTTGCCAAGGAGTGGGATGGGGAGAAAGGATTGGGAGTTTGGGATTATCAAACTATTATATATAAGATGGATAAACAATAAGGTCCTACTATATAGCACAGGGAATTATATTCAATATCATCTGACAATCCATTATATAGATATTATATATAGATAGATATATGTGTGTGTGTGTGTGTGTGTATATATATATTTAAACACACACAGACACACACATATATACAAAATATATAAAATTGGGTCACTTTGCTGTACAGGCAAAATTAACATTGTAAATCAACTATGAAGTGAAGTGAAAGTTGCTCAGTCGTGTCTGACTCTTTGTGATCACATGGACTATACAGTCCATGAAATTCTCCAGGTCAGAATACTGGAGTGGGTAGCATTTCCCTTCTGCAGGGGATCTTCCCAACCCAGGAACTGAACCCAGGTCTCCTGTATTGCAGGCAGATTCTCTACCACATTCTCTCTGCCATGAGATAAGCCTAAATCAACTATAATTCAACAAAATTTTTGAAAGGATTAAAAAGTTACCATAGCTAAAATAAAAATATACTGCACAAATTTGAGTATGTATTTTATTAAGTGTAGATATATGTATACATCCACCCAATCACCCTCATCAAGTCTGTGACCATTTCCATCACTCTCAAGATTCCCTCATGCCCCTTTGTAACCTCTCCCTCTCACCTCCCCTTCCTCATGTCTTCAGACAGCTACTGATAGATTTTTTCTCACTGTTGATTAAGTGTATTTTCTAGTTTTATATAAGTGTAATCCTGTGATAAGTATTGTATTTTGTCAGAATTCAGCACTAAAATTTTGAGACTCTCCCACATTTCCAAGCCTATCAATAGTTTATTCTTCTGTATTGCTGAAAGATATCTCATTTTATGAATATGCTGCAGTCCCTTACCAATAACCTGTGCATGAACACTTTACTTTTTCTAGTTTGGGGCTATTACAGATAAAACTGTTTTCTGTTAAAGATCACTATATGACAATTGTTCTTCCATATGCTTTGTTTGTTTTGTGGTGATATCATGGATGTGGGAGGGAAGTGATGTGTGGAAAAGTCAATCTGTGTTACTCTGTCTTAAGCAGAAGTGAAAGTTCCATATAGAATTTTTAAAATATTACTGAATACATCTTTAATGGGAAGCTGGCACTGTTCAAAAATTCCCATTATTAAATTTTATTGATTTATATGTTATATGACTTGAAACAATGTGTTTATCAAACTTTTTTATTTTCCTCTGAACACAGAAGATGGTTACAATTTCCCAAACTTCTTTGCCTAAAAGTGATACATGTGACTTGTTTTGATATAAATTGAATAGAAGAAATGGAACCCATTTTCAGGTCTGGATTCCAGAGATCTTCTACAATCCACTGCTTTATCTCTCTCACACACACATGCAGCTCAAAGCAGAGTTCTTTGAGACTGTTAAAACTCGTGGTAGAAGGACCTCAGATTTGAGCTCACTCAGGGAAGACACCTAGAGGGAATATCACCACTGGGCTCTGACTGAATGAGCTACAGATGCATACTATAGCACAGCTAGGTTTTGTTACTAATGCATGACATAACCTACTCTAACACGTGGATGCATTTGGACACTCACTGTTATAAAACTATCGTTCTCAGTAACAGTGGAAGTGAATTTTTCCTCAGTGAACAGTGATAACAACGAGAACCATTTTAAATGTCACAACAGGGGAATGATATTCCTAGTATCTAGTGGGTAAAGCCCAGAAATGCTACACCCTAGAGAGGGAACCCTACAATGCACGGGACAGCCTCCAACAACAAAGGAATATTAAGCCCAAAATGTCAATCATGCCGAGGTCAAGAAATCCTGATGTATAAGTATTCATATTAACATTAGATAACACTATATGTTTCTTAAAGTGAAAAAGCATTTCTAAAAGTGACAAAGTATTCTGAATATAGTTGAGAGTCTATAAGCACACAAGATTGGGTTCTGTATCATGTACCATGTGTTTTCAGGTGAAACAAGAGCTGAATACAAAAGCAACAAAATGGAATATAGAATGGCTTACAAACTCTCCATGGAAGAAGATAAATTGTTTTATAATTACAATATAAAATAATTTATGCTAGATATGTTTAAAACTATACTCACATTCTCAGCATATGTAAATTGCATAGAAAATTATTCTAGTGGAAGAATTCAGAAAAGTCCTTAGAGCTTTTTAAAATGGGTCCAATTTAGAAATAAGAAGCTATTAGGAATAACACTGCAAATGGAGGCACAAGCATAGGCAGCCTGAGAGTGGAAATGCTCAGAGAAAGAGAGGAAAAACAAGTAAGGATAGTACTAAAAGTCAAATCCCAAAGGAGAATGTACTTAACAAGAACATCTTGAATTCTTTAGGATGTTGTAAAGTGAAGCAGCCAAGAAAATATCAATGAATTTGGCATACTCTTGCATTAGAAATGGGAGCTAAATTATGAGCTAGAAAAATTCTTCATCATAAATGGGAATTAAAATTTTCAACTTTCTAGAAAATTAGGGTATAGAAGACAAAAGAAATGACAGATGATGCCAGAATTCAGAATATTGAGAGATATAGACATTGAATAAGTAAGCAGAGATAAAGTCACCCAGAGAATGTGTACATAGCAGAAAAGATTTGAAAATAGAGGAAAGATGAAAAAATATAATAGAGAAGGTGAAAAATATAGGAAGACACCCAGTATCCTGAATATTATATTCTGTACTTCTGCCTGATTTTCCAAACCTCTAGGTACTTCCTCCATGTCCTTTGTATAGATTCTTGCCTGGGGTTCCTTTGCTCAAGTTGTCCCCTTTTCCTAGAATGCCTTTCTCCCTTCTCCCTTGACTTGTCTTAATATTTTTTAAATTCCTCCTGCACGAAGTTTTCCATAAATGCCTTTCTTCAGCTGAGTTAGCCATTTCTTTTTGGGGTCCCAGAATAATTTATTTTCTGTGTGGTCTCTATGCCTCTTTTGCACAGTGGCAGCTACCCACACTATCTGGGGTCTTCATAGGATCACCAGGGGAAACTGAAAAAGAGTTTAATTCTGGGAAAACTGCATATCCTCATGCAGAAGAATAAGATTGGACCTTTATCTTAAAAAACAACTCAAAATGAATGACTTAAAGACCAGAAAGAGCAAAACTACTAGAGAAGAAACAGGGGAAAAAAGTTTCTTGACATTGGCTTGGGCAATGATTTTTTTTTTTTTTTTTTATGATACCAAAGATAAAGGCAACAAAAGCAAAATCAAGCAAGTGGCATCGTATCAAATTAAGAATCTTCTTCACAGCAAAAGAAACAATCAGCAGAGTGGGAAAACCACTTACAGAGTAGGAGAAAATATTTGCAAACTATAAATCTGATGAAGGGTTAATATCTGTATTACAAGGAACTCAAACAACTCAATAGCAAAAATTAAATAACCCTCATTAAACCCTTAATAAATATTAAACCCTTAATAAAACCTTATTAAACAGTGAACAAAAGATCTTTCAATAGAAACTCTTCAAGCCAGGAGGGAATGGCAAGACATACTTAAAATGATGAAAGAAAACAACCTACAGCCCAGATTATTGTACCCAGCAAGGATCTCATTCAAATATGAAGGAGAAATCAAAAGCTTTTCAGGCAAGCAAAAGCTGAGAGAATTCTGCACCACCAAACCAGCTCTCCAACAAATACTAAAGGATATTCTCTAGACAGGAAACACAAAAATGGTGTATAAATTCAAACCCAAAACAATAAAGTAAATGGCAACGGGATCATACTTATCAGTAATTACCTTAAACATAAATGGGTTGAATGCCCCAACCAAAAGACAAAGACTGGCTGAATGGATACAAAAACAAGACCCCTACATATGTTGTCTACAAGAGACCCACCTCAAAACAGGGGACACATACAGATTGAAAGTGAAGGGCTGGAAAAAGATTTTCCATGCAAATAGGGACCAAAAGAAAGCAGGAGTAGCAATACTCATATCAGATAAAATAGACTTTAAAACAAAGGCTGTGAAAAGATACAAAGAAGGTCACTACATAATGATCAAAGGATCAATCCAAGAAGAAAATATAACAATTATAAATATATATGCACCCAACATGGGAGCACCGCAGTATGTAAGACAAATGCTAACAAGTATGAAAGGAGAAATTAACAATAACACAGTAATAGTGGGAGACTTTAACCCCCCACTCACACCTATGGATAGATCGACTAAACAGAAAATTAACAAGGAAACACAAACTTTAAACGATACAATAGACCAGTTAGACCTAATTGATATCTATAGGACATTTCATCCCAAAACAATGAATTTCACCTTTTTCTCAAGCGCATATGGAACCTTCTCCAGGATAGATCACATCCTGGGCCATAAAGTTAGCCTTGGTAAATTCAAAAAAATAGAAATCATTCCAAGCATCTTTTCTGACCACAATGCAGTAAGATTAGATCTCAATTACAGGAGAAAAACTATTAAAAATTCCAACATATGGAGGCTGAACAACACGCTGCTGAATAACCAACAAATCACAGAAGAAACCAAAAAAGAAATCAAAATTTGCATAGAAACTAATGAAAATGAAAACACAACAACCTAAAACCTGCGGGACACGGTAAAAGCAGTCCTAAGGGGAAAGTTCATAGCAATACAGGCACACCTCAAGAAACAAGAAAAAAGTTAAAAAAATAACCTAACTCTACACCTAAAGCAACTAGAAAAGGAAGAAATGAAGAACCCCAGGGTTAGTAGAAGGAAAGAAATCTTAAAAATTAGAGCAGAAATAAATGCAAAAGAAACAAAAGAGACCATAGCAAAAATCAACAAAACCAAAAGCTGGTTCTTTGAAAGGATAAATAAAATTGACAAACCATTAGCCAGACTCATCAAGAAACAAAGGGAGAAAAATCAAATCAATAAATTAGAAATGAAACTGGAGAGATCACAACAGACAACACAGAAATACAAAGGATCATAAGAGACTCCTATTAACAATTATATGCCAATAAAATGGACAACGTGGAAGAAATGGACAAATTCTTAGAAAAGTACAACTTTCCAAAACTGGACCAGAATATTGGAAATAAAAGCAAAAATAAACAAATGGGACCTAATTAACCTTAAAAGCTTCTGCACATCAAAGGAAACTATTGGCAAGGTGAAAAGACAACCTTCAGAATGGGAGAAAATAATAGCAAATGAAGCAACTGACAAACAACTAATCTCAAAAATATACAAGCAACTCCTACAGCTCAATTCCAGAAAAATAAATGACCCAATCAAAAAATGGGCCAAAGAACTAAATAGACATTTCTCCAAAGAAGACATACAGATGGCTAACAAACACATGAAAAGATGCTCAACATCACTCATTATCAGAGAATTGCAATCAAAATCACTATGAGGTACCATTTCACACCAGTCAGAATGGCCGCGATCCAAAAGTCTACAAATAATAAATGCTGGAGAGGGTGTGGAGAAAAGGGAACCCTCTTACACTGTTGGTGGGAATGCAAACTAGTACAGCCACTATGGAGAACAGTGTGGAGATTCCTTAAAAAACTGGAAATAGAACTGCCTTATGACCCAGCAATCCCACTGCTGGGCATACACACTGAGGAAACCAGAATGGAAAGAGACACGTGTACCCCAATGTTCATCGCAGCACTGTTTATAATAGCCAGGACATGGAAGCAACCTAGATGCCCATCAGCAGATGAATGGATAAGAAAGCTATGGTACATATACACAATGGAGTATTACTCAGCCATTAAAAAGAATACATTTGAATCAGTTCTAATGTGGATGAAGTAAGCCAGAAGGAAAAACACCAATACAGTATACTAACGCATATATATGGAATTTAGAAAGATGGTAACCATAACCCTGTGTATGAGACAGCAAAAGAGACAGTGATGTATAGAACAGTCTTATGGACTCTGTGGGAGAGGGAGAGGGTGGGAAGATTTGAGAGAATGGCATTGAAACATGTAAAATATCATGTATGAAACGAGATGCCAGTCCAGGTTCGATGCATGATACTGGAAGCTTGGGGCTGGTGCACTGGGACAACCCGGAGGGATGGTGTGGGGAGGGAGGAGGGAGGAGGGTTCAGGATGGGGAACACATGTATACCTGTGGTGGATTCATTTTGATATTTGGCAAAACTAATACAATTATGTAAAGTTTAAAAATTAAATAAAAAAAAAAAGATCTATATAGACATTTTTTAAAGAAGACATACAGAAAACGAACACATATTTGAAAAGGTGTCCAAACACCACTAATTATCAGGGAAATGCAAATCAATATCACAATGAGATATCACCTTATCCAGTCCAAATGGCTATTTTCAAAAACACAAAAATAACAACTGTTGGCAAGACTATGAAGAAAAATAAATTCTTGTGCACTGTTGGTGAGAATGTAAGTGTACCACTATTATGGAAAACAGTACAGAAGTGCCTCAAAAAATTAAAAATAGAGTGGCTATTTGATCCAGCACTTGGAGAAGGGAATGGCAACCCACTCCAATATTCTTGCCTGGAGAATCCCATGGACCAGGAGCCAGGTGGGGTAGACCTTGGGGTCGCAGAAAGTCAGAAACGACTGAGCGGGTAACACAACAATGATCCAGTAATCCAACTACTGTGTATATATATGCAAAGGAAATGAAATCAGTGCCACAAAGAGATACCTGCATTGTCATGTTCACTGCAGCATTATTCTCAGTAGCCAAGAAATGAAAACTATGTAAATGTCTGTCAGTGGATGAGTGGGTAAAGAATGTGTGATACACACAATGAAATATTATTCAGCACTAAAAGAGAAGGACATCCTGGTATTGTAACAAAATGGTTGAACCTGGAAGGCATTATGTTAAATGAAATAAGACAGACACAGAAAGATATTCTCTCACTTACACGTGGGGTCTAAAAGTACTTGAGCTCACAGAAGTAAACCAGAATACTGGGTTCCCAGGGTTGGTGAGTGGGGGAAATGGGGAGATGTTGGTCAAAAATTTTGTCAAATGACATCATGTTTTTCAAAGTTTCTGTTATTCAAGATAAATAAGTTCTAGAAATTTAATGCATAGCTTGGTGACTATAACTAACTATACTGTACTGTACACTTGAAGTTTGTTAAGAATTTAGATCTTAAGTGTTTGCACTCCCCTCTGACCCACAAATAATTATGTGGAAGTAAAGGATATGTTGATTAGCTTGATTGTCATAATAATTTCACAATGTATGCACATATCAAAACATAAAACTGTATACCCTAAATATGTATAATTTTATTTGTCAATTATATCTCAAAAACAAATAGAAAACAGAATAGTGAATTCCTGCATACCCTCGTTCTATTACCTTTAATGGTAGCATGTTATGTAACCACAGGGCAAGTATCAAAACCAAGACATTAACATTGGTCTAAAACTGCTAACATTACTATATATTTTTTTAATAATCAAATTGAGGACTTTTAGATATAATTTTCAATCATTTGGATTTTCTTTTTGTGAGGCCTGCTGAGGTCACATTAAACAAATTTTTTATTGGGTTATCAAATTTTTTCTAATTAAATATATAGTTTCCTAATAATTTTCATTTAATAAGGATTGGCAAAATAACCATGTATTAATTAATTCTATGTCCGAGGTCAGGGGTGGCAGCTGAGATGAGCTACCGCACGCCTGAGGTCAGGGGAAGCGGCCGAGAGGAGCAACCCCACGTCCAAGGGGCAAGAAAGGCAATGCCGAAGAATGCTCAAACTACAGCACAATTGCACTCTTCTCACACGCTAGTAAAGTAATGCTCAAAATTCTCCAAGCCAGGCTTCAGCAATATGTGAACCGTGAACTTCCTGATGTTCAAGCTGGTTTTAGAAAAGGCAGAGGAACCAGAGATCAAATTTCCAACATCCATTGGATCATGGAAAAAGCAAGAGAGTTCCAGAAAAAAACATCTATTTCTGCTTTATTGACTATGCCAAAGCATTTGACTGTGTGTTTCACAAGAAACTGTGGAAAATTCTGAAAGAGATGGGAATACCAGACCACCTGACCTGCCTCTTGAGAAACCTATATGCAGGTCAGGAAGCAACAGTTAGAACTGGACATGGAACAACAGACTGGTTCCAAATAGGAAAACGGAGTATGTCAAGGCTGTATATTGTCACCCTGCTTATTTAACTTCTATGCAGAGTACATCATGAGAAATGCTGGGCTGGAAGAAGCACAAGCTGGAATCAAGATTGCCAGGAGAAATATCAATAACCTCAGATATGCAGATGACACCATCCTTATGGCAGAAAGTGAAGAGGAACTAAAAAGCCTCTTGATGAAAGTGAAAGAAGAGAGTGAAAAAGTTGGCTTAAAGCTCAACATTCAGAAAATGAAGATCATGGCATCCAGTCCCATCACTTCATGGGAAGTAGATGAGGAAACAGTGGAAACACTGTCAGACTTTATTTTGGGGGGCTCCAAAACCACTGCAGATGGTGATTGCAGCCATGAAATTAAAAGACGCTTACTCCTTGGAAGGAAAGTTATGACCAACCTAGATAGCATATTGAAAAGCAGAGACATTACCTTGCCAACAAAGGTCCGTCTAGTCAGGCTATGGTTTTTCCTGTGGTCATGTATGGATGTGAGATTTGGACTGTGAAGAAGGCTGAGCACCGAAGAATTGATGCTTTTGAACTGTGGTGTTGGAGAAGACTCTTGAGAGTCCCTTGGACTGCAAGGAGATCCCACCAGTCCATCCTAAAGGAGATCAGCCCTGGGTGTTCGTTGGAAGGACTGATGCTGAAGCTGAAACTCCAATACTTTGGCCACTCATGGGAAGAGTTGACTCATTGGAAAAGACCCTGATGCTGGGAGGGATTGGGGGCAGGAGGAGAAGGGGACGGCAGAGGATGAGATGGCTGGATGGCATCACTGACTCGATGGACATGAGTTTGAGTGAACTCTGCAAGTTGGTGATGAACAGGGAGACCTGGTGTGATGTGATTCATGGGGTAGCAAAGAGTCAGACACGACTGAGCTGAACTGAAATCATTATAAACTTCAATAAACCTATACATGTTAACACAGTTAAATGTAGAATTGAAAAATATCTATATTAAAAAAAATCAACATGAAGAATGACATTATAGTACATTTTCCAAGGCTCTGGATAATAAAAGATAATTAATAGATAATTAATAGTTAATAGATAATTAAATTCACATACTTGCTTCTTCATTCAATTTGTTATGATGCTATTTTTATCATCACCGTGTTTTCAGTAGTGATGTTATACCAAAGTTTGTTCAATCATTACCTGATTGATGGGCACTCACTTTATTTCCAGTTTCATGGTTTCTATTTTTTCGCTTTGCTTTTGACATTATAAATAATGCTTTAATAAACATCCTTGTACATTAAAAAGGACATATTATTCACTTCCCAATGCTACCTGGCATCATTAAAATGCATGCTGCAGTGACTGAAGCCCAGCTCAAATAGTACATTTTCAGACAGCTTTATGTTTATTACATCTTTCTTAGTTCTCCTATCTCCATAACAAGCTACTTCCCCATATAATAAACTGGGGACAATGAAGGAGAAAGAGAAAGCAAATCTAATCACCTCAATTACAGAGACTCTCATCCCACCACTTGTCATGTCATGATCTTATTTTTTCTCTTCTTGCTTCTGGGCATCATATAACATAGGCTACCAACTTATTACTGTCAGGAACTTTTCAAGTTTCCCAGGCACTTTTGCACCAAGGATATTACCTCCTTAATATTCCACAGTAGATGAACACTAATAGTATTTAAATCTTAAAAATTCATTCTATCTAGCAATATGCTCCTCATAAAAAGGAGCCTAGGGTGTGAAAATGCAGGATAAAAGAAGGCAACAAAAGTACCATCTGGGGAATAAAAAGGAAGAGGAATTCAGACCTGTTCTATAAAACATGGGTACCCAGTACATACACTTCACACCCATTCAGCATTGTGTCATAATCAGTTCTTCATGGTCTGTGTTTCCCAGTTAGAATGACTTTCTTTAGGCCAACCAACACCTATTATTTTCCCTTGTGTCATGAGGACCTAGTACAGAGCATGGATCAATATACATGTTTTTGTATAGAGTGATAATTTGGAAGAAAAATAAATTGCACTAATTTATCCACTGAACACATTTTTATTGAGCCTCAGACATTCTTTTAGGAGTTTAGGATACACTGAAGGAACGATTCCTGTCCTGTGAGTCTTATATTCTATCACGGCATAGATAGATGATAATTCATAAATATAAATATGAATAAATGATATAGTATGGTTAAAATCATTATCATGGGAAAAAGAAACTGAAGAGCAATATTAAGGGAACTGACAATGAGCTAGGGCTGTAACAGATTGCACTGTTAAAAGAGTACTCAGGGTAGACCTTATCACAGAGGTGAGATTTAGTGAAACATTGGAAGAAAGAGAGAGAGCAAAGTACTAGGTTGGGAGTAGCTTGTTGTACTCACAGAAGAACAAGGACACTGGTTTTCTTGGGGTAGAGAGAGCAAGTGGGGAGAGCAGATGGGAGATGAAAGAAGTGGGTCACATAGGGGTTGCTTGGTGACTGGGTGGGTTTTAAATTAAAGTGTCAAGGGAGCAGTTAACAGGGAACTGACATTCTACATTTTAAAAGGGGTTCTAACTCAACATTTTAAAGTTAAACTCTGAATTTTGTGAAGAGGAGGAACAAAGGAAGAAGCAGATATTCCAGATAGAAGGCTCTTGTAGTCATTCAGGTGATCAACAGGCTGCATTGACAAGTAGGCTGCATTGAAGTGGTGAGAAGTGTTCAAATGCTAGATGGGTTTTTAGAGTAGAGTTAATCCTACAAAGATTCTTGGCTTGACCAAATGTTATTAGGCACATGTGTGCACATCCTTCTAAAATCCATTTTTAACAAGAACCCTTTTAAATCTGTTTAGCACCCTCAATCTATAGTCAATATTGCTTACCTCTACCCTTGGGATCAGATCATCCTGTTGTCCAATATTTGGCAGGAATCCTTTTAGATTAATTCAGCCAGAAGTCCCCCCACATACTTGGCATCTCTTCTTAGTAATTTCACAGTTACCAGCTTCCCTGACCCTTGGTTATCAATCCCCGCCTTGTCTCTCTTGTATTTGGAAGGAACCCTAGTTCAACAGTAGGGTCTCTTTTGCTCTATTTCAATAGTCCTGAATCCAATTTGCTTTCACCACTTTAATCTCTTTCTGACTCTGGTTTTCACTGATATTCCCAGTAGATCGGATCTAGAGTATGAGAGGAAGAAAAGTCCAAGGCTTCTGGATGGAGCAAAAGAAGAGATGGAGTAGCCATGAACTGAAAAGCAGAAGCTTCAGGTGGAGCAAGTGTAAGTTTGAGACAGCTAAAGCACATGACATTGTTGTTGGTGGAGGTGGTGACTTTTATCTCCTCTCATTCCCTTGCTTTTCAAATTGCTACCCAGCAGACTGTTCCATCTGTCACTGCTTTTTATCAGTTGTCCAAACAAAATGTGTTTTTAGATTTGAGGATCTAAAAACATGTCTCAGTTCAGTTCAGTCGCTCAGTCATGTCTGAATCTTTGAGACCCCATGAATTGCAGCATGCCAGGCCTCCATGTCCATCACCAACTCCTGGAGTTCACCCAAACTCATGTCTTTTGAACTGGTGATGCTATCCAGCCATCTTATCCTCTGTCATCGCCTTCTCCTCCTGCCTCCAATCCCTCCCAGCATCAGAGTCTTTTCCAATGAGTCAACTCTTTGCATGAGATGGCCAAAATATTGGAGTTTCAGCTTTAGCATCATTCCTTCCAAAGGACACCCAGGACTGATCTCCTTTAGAATGGACTGGTTGGCTAGGAAGGATATGATCAGCCCACTTCAACTGTAGTTAGGAATGTCATCTGGAGAATCACATTCTGTTACATTTTAAATACAGGTGTATCTAACTGGCCATCATCATTAACTGTAACATGAAAATAGTAATAACATTCAGTCGGTTCAGTTAAGATCAGTCACTCAGTCATGTTCAACTCTTTGTGACCCCATGGACTACAGCACACCAGGCCTCCCTGTCCACCATCAACTCCCAGAGCTTACTCAAACTCATGTCCATTGAGTCGGTGAGGCCATCCAACAATCTCATCCTCTGTCGTCCCCTTCTCCTCCTGCCTTCAATCTTTCCCATCACCAGGGTCTTTGCAAATGAGTCAGTTCTTCACATCAGGTGGCCAAAGAATTAGAGTTTCAGCTTCAACATCAGTCCTTCCAATGAATACTCAGGACTGATTTCATTTGGGATGGATTGGTTGGATCTCCTTGCAGTCCAAGGGACTCCCAAGAGTCTTCTCCAACACCACAGTTCAAAAGTATCAATTCTTCAGTGCTCAGCCTTCTTTATAGTCCAGCTCTCACATCCATACATGACTACTGGAAAAACCATAGCCTTGACTAGATGGACTTTTGTTGACAAAGTAATGTCTCTGCTTTTTAATATGTTGTCTAGGTTTGTTATAGCTTTTCTTCCAAGAAGTATCTTTTAATTTCATGGCTGCAGTCACCATCTGCAATGATTTTGGAGCCCCCCAAAATAAAGTCTGCCACTGTTTCCTCATCTATTTGCCATGAAGTGATGGGGCTGGATGCCATGATCTTCGTTTTCTGAATGTTGAGCTTTAAGCCAACTTTTTCACTCTCTTCTTTTACTTTCATCAAGAGGCTCTTTAGTTCTTCTTTGCTTTCTGCCATAAGGAAGGTGTCATCTGCATATCTGAGGATATTGATATTTCTCCCAGCAATCTTGATTTCAGGTTGTGCTTCATCCAGCCCAGTGTTTCTCATGATGAACTCTGCATATAAGTTAAATAAGCAGGGTGACAATATACAGCCCTGATGAACTCCTTTTTCTATTTGGAACCAGTCTGTTGTTCCATGTCCAGTTCTAACTGTTACTTCCTGACCTGCATACAGATTTCTCAAGAGGCAGCTCAGGTGGTCTGGTATTCCCATCTCTTTCAGAATTTTATAAACATTAGTATTAATAATGGTTGTTACTAATAGACAAATTTCCATGATGTCTGTTTATGGACGATATCAGCAACCACATACAATTATAACACTTTTTTCCCCAATATAAAAAAGTGGTAAATCTTAAAGCAGAATATTATTGCTTTTATTTCTGTGTGATTTTAGCACTGCTTAGATGAGAATAACAGTAAATAGAACCAATCCTGTGATACAATATAAATCAACTATCACATAAAAATTCTGGGTTTTATAAGGGTTTATTTCTCTTATTACTTCTGCCACTTTGTGAATATGCCATATAGAAGAGAAAATAAACTGTCTAACACTAAGAAAATCATATAATATAAGGGCAATGGGGAAAAATTCCAGCTGATTATTTGATTGGCTTCTTAAATCTAGAATATCAAGGTAGACTATCCAATGAATCACTGGAATAAAATGAGATGCAACTAGGAAGGATGCTTTTTAAATTTGTTACTAATGGTAAATGTCCTGGCAAAAAAATTAACACTTCTCATTTCTTATGGGAGAGTTCTTAACATGGAACATTTTTATCAGGATGATGCTGGCTATCTAGAATTGCTTATGATAAACTCGCTTGGAACAAATTTACTTATGAGGCATGATTCCCTGGAAAAGGACACAAAAACTAGTAACTGAGTATCAAATAGAAATGTTTCATGATAAAAATGATTCACTTCTGTGTGTGAAATACAGATCAGGATATTCTGTTCAGTTGCTCAGTCTTCTGACTTTTTGCAGCCCCATGAACTGCAGCACGCTAGGCTTCCCTGTCCATCACCATCCTTGGGAGCTTGCCCAAACTCATGTCCATTGAGTCAGTGATGTCAGCCAACCATCTCATCCTCTGTCATCTCCTTCTTCTCAAGCCTCAGCTTTCCCAGCTTCAGGGTCTTTTCTAATGAGTCAGTTCTTCTCATCAGGTGACCAAAGCATTTGAGCTTCACCTTCAGTAGCAGTCCTTCCAATGAATACTCAGGACTGATTTCCTTTAGGATGGACTGGTTTAATTTCCTTGTAGTCTAAGAGACTCTTAAGAATCTTCTTCAACACCACAGTTCAAAAGCATCAGTTCTTCAGTGCTCAGCTTTCTTTATGGTCCATTTCTCACATCCATATACATGACTACTTGTATTTTTAACAAGTAAAAAATACAAGTAGTCTCCTCTTTCATTTTCATCAAGGGGCTCTTTAGTTCCTCTTCACTTCCTGCCATAAGAATGGTGTTATCTTCATATCTAAGGTTATTGGTATTTCTGCTTGCAGTCTTGATTGCAGCTTGTGCTTCATCCAGTCCAGCATTTTGCATGCTATACTCTGCATACAAGGTAAATGGGAAAAACCATAGCTTTGACTAGATGGACCTTTGTTGGCAAACTAATGTCTCTGCTTCTTAATATGCTATCCAGGTTTGTCATAGCTATTCTTCCAAGGATCAAGGGTCTTTCAATTTCATGGCTGCACTCACCATCTACAGTGATTTTGGAGCCCAAGAAAATAAAGTCTGTCACTGGTTCCATTGTTTCCCCATCAATTTGCCATGGAATGATGGGACCAGATACCATGAATGTTGAGTTTTTAGAATGTTGAGTTTTAAGCCAGTGTTTTCACTCTCCTCTTTCACTTTCATCAAGGGGCTCTTTAGTTCCTCTTTACTTTCTGCCATAAGGATGGTGTCATCTTCATATCTAAGGCTATTGGTATTTCTGCTTGCAGTCTTGATTGCAGCTTGTGCTTCATCCAGTCCAGCATTTTGCATGCTGTACTCTGCATACAAGTTAAATAAGCAAGGTGACAATTTACAGCCCTGATGTACTCCTTTTCCAACCATGGAACCAGTTACTCCATGTCCAGTTCTAACTGTTGCTTCTTGACCTGCATACAGATTTATTAGAAGGCAGGTAAGATGGTCTGGTATTCCCATCTCTTGAAGAATTTTCCACAGCTTGTGATCCACACAGTAAAAGGCTTTAGCATAGTCAATGAAGCAGAGTAGATGTTTTTCTGTAATTCTCTTGCTTTTTCTATGATCCAGCAGATGTTGGCAATTTGATCCCTACTTCTCTGCCTTTTCTAAATCCAGCTTGAACATTTGGAAATTCTTGGTTCATGTACTGTTGAAGCTTAGCTTGGGGAATTTTGACCATTTTTTTTAGTGTGTGAGATGAGTACAGTTATGCTGTAGTTGAACATTCTTTGGCACTGCTTTTCTTTAAGATTGGAATGAAAACTGATGTCATCCAGTCCTGTGGCCACTGCTGAGGTTTCCAAATTTGCTGGCATATTGAGTGCAGCACTTGCACAGCCAAGATATAGATGTGACCTAAATGAAGTGAAGTGAAGTTAAAGTCACTCAGTCATGTCCTACTCTTTGAAAGTCCATGGACTGTATAGTCCATGGAATTCTCCAGGCTTGAATCCTTGAGTGGGTAGCCTTTCCCTTCTCCAGGGAGTCTTCGCAACCCAAAGATCAAACCCAGGTCTCCTGTATTGCAGGCATATTCTTGACCAGCTGAGTCACAGGGGATCCCAAGAATACTGGAGTGGGTACCCTACCCCTTTTCCAGAGGATCTTTCTGACCCAGGAATTGGACCGGGGTCTCCTGCATTGCAGGTGGATTCTTTACCAACTAAGCTATAAGGGAAACCCATATATAGGTATAGCTGATTCATTTCATTGTACAGCAGAAACCAACACAACATTGTAAGGCAATTATACTCCAATAAAAAAAGCACTATAGGGAAGTTTGCATAGGTTAATGAAGGAGAAAAGAATCTAGAAATAGACCTACATGACATTGTCAATTGGTCTTCATCAAAAGTGTCAAGGTATTTCAATAGAGAAACAATATATAGTAGTTCAGCAAAAGGTACTGAACAGGACATCACTTGGTAAACATGGGCACTTACCCTTTTCTCACACCATATAACAGGATTATATTCAAAAGGCAGAATTTAGACCTAAAAATTAAAGCTAAAATTATAAAACTTTCTTGAAGAAAATGTATGGGAAACTTTTTGCAACTTAAGGTTGACAAAGATTTCATAGATAAGATGACTAGAAGCATGAAAACCCATAAAAGAATAAAGAAGCTTCATTGAATTAAAATTCTATAATGCTCAAAATATTATTAAGAAAACATAAGTGCAAGCCACAGAGTGGAAAAAAATTATGATGCATGTATCTGAATAGGGGTTTTATTTAGAACACATAAAGAACATTTATAATTCAGTAATATGAAATAAATGTCCTTCCAATATTAGCAAAAAAATTTGAACAGTTCACTTAGAGTATATACAAATGATCTATAAGCATGAGAATGAAATGCTCAACATAATTAATTGCTTCAAAATGGAGTATTAAATTGCAATGACATACCAATACACAGCCACTAGAATGGTCACAATAAAAAATACTGACAATATTAAGTGTTAGCAAGCATTGGCACAACTGTAACACTCATATATTGCTAATGGAAATATGAAATTGGATAACCTCTTTGAAAAACTTTTTGACAGATTTTAGAATGTTACACTTACAAAATGAACTCTAAAATTCAGTCATATAATTTTTATTAAATATCTTATATTTATATTAGATAAATTGTATTAGATATCTTATTTATCCAAGAGAAATATAAAAACTGCCTTTGAGCAAAGTCTGTTTATAAACAAATATTTGTAACACATTTGTTTGTAATAGCCACAATCTATTAATAGGAGAATGAATAAACAAATTGACTTACCTGTATACATTTGAATGCTACTCAACTGTAAAAAGGGAGGAACTCTTGATACTCATAAAATAATTTCAAGCAAATGTACTGCAAGAAATTATTTATGCACAAAAACATGTATTATAAATGATTCAACTATGTATATAAATGTAAATATGGAATTGAATACCATAATAAGATAGTATTTTATACCTCTAGATTAATTAAAACACAAAATGCAGTAACAACAAAAAAAATCAAAAATCCTGACTATACCAAATATTGACAACAGTATGGAAATAAGTACTCTTTTATACTTTCTTTAGATGTGTGAATGAATCATCTTTAGAAAGCAATAACTCGTAAAGCTGGACATACATATTATACAGCACAACTATTTTATTGCTCTGTTTGTGTCTGTGCCTCAGAAAAATTCTTAATGGTTTTGGAGGAGAACCTGCAAATGAATGTATATGTATATTTTCCACAATGGCAAAAGCAAACAAACAAAACCTTGGAAAGAGTGAAATTTTCAGAAAAGAGATATGTAAATTTGGGGAGATTCAAATAGTGGGATATTATATAACAGGCAAAATCAATGAATTATAGCTACCTGTAATAGCACAAAAAGATGTTGGGGACAACAACCTTGATAACATATTTATAAAGCTAAAAAAATGATATATCACACAAAAAGTCATGTATGAGGGAGTAACTTTATGACAAAAGAGAGGACAAGTGTAAAATATTGAGTTGAAGATATTGTTACTGATGGCACATAAATATGAAGTCAGAGAGAATACATAGAGCATCAGGCCTCAATCATTTTGGGAAATATACATCTTCTTGAGCTTTCCTGGTGGCTTAACAGTAAAGACTCTGCATGCCAATGCAGAAGTTGCAGGTTTGATTGCTAGGTTGGGAAGATCCCTTGAGAAGGAAATGGCAACATACTCCAGCATTCTTGCCTAGGAAATCCCATGGGGGTCTCAAAACGTCAGACACACTTAGTAACTAAACAGCAATAGCAACAACAACAAGCATCTTGAGTGGTTTATTCACAACCTCCCATTTCACAATTAGTGACAAATTACACATTCACTAATAATCTTTTGAATGTATCAAATATTACATAAGGAAGACATAATTCCTTTCCACCGAAAGCTTACAATTTAACAGAACACTTACACATGCTCAAAACGAATGAAGACTCAAGCTAACAATAAGTGTGTTTAAAATCAACAGATCCTATAAATTCTAAGGTAAAGATATTTAAAAATAAAGTGATTATATTGTTGTAATAAGATATGTACATTTGATTCAAATAACAGAAAAATTGTAGCTTACTGATTTTAGTAATGTGTAATTAAATACTACAGCATCTATGGCATTCCTTGTAATTGTGCTCTTCCTTAATTTTTGTTGTTGCTTAGACATGGTTGGAATTTATCTTTCTCATTTTTTCCTTCTTTGACTAACACTTCCTAAGGCTTAGAAACATGGATTGCATGAAAAATAAATAGATGTTCAGTGACTGATTAGTGCAGAAATACTTGTCAAATATTTATTTTGAATTACTTAGGGTAAAGCAATATTCTTCTATGCTGTATGAAATTCAATCAAGATTCTATTTGTAATACTATGTACACATTGTTCTCAGGTGCCATTCTTTATTAAATTTTGTTAGAACACAGATTTTATCATGATCCAGAGATTTTTATGGTCAATTAAAGGCAAAACTGGTTACCCTAGTAGTATTTTTTGTTGTTGTTGTTACTCACCAAAACATGTTGAAGAAAGTTGAGCAGATCTTGTAACACTGCTGTTTACAAATACATATTTTCTTTTGTAAGCATGAGGCTATTAAGTAATCTTGGAAGAATTGCCTAATTTTCTGGAAATATCCATTTTTAGAAAGCCCTGTAGATTCTCCCCTGAGTTGGTAAGGGTTGGTAAGGGTTTAGAATTAGGGTTTATCTAGAAGAGAAAAAGGGCAGAATAATACAATCTTTCTTCTGTTGTCTGAAACATTTAATTGGGAAAAGTCCTTGACAATTTTTTTATGGAAATTAACTTCTTTCTATTGTACATTTATCCAGCATTCATTAAGAATATATTCTTTAAAATTAAAAAAAAATGTACTGTTGAATACTGAGGTGTGTTTTGAGGGATGGAGAAACCATTTTATTCTCCACATCTTATAGATATAAAATGATCATTAAAATATACTTTAGTAGCCAGAAATTGAGGTGTATCATATGACAGAAGAATATCAATTTTATCTGTAATTTTTCTTTCTTAGTGGTTTAAAATAATGGTGTCTCTGAAAATCAACATTGCCTTATATTATATGAAATAAGGTAATAACTAACTGTCAAGGTGTTAACAAGAAGAGTTTACATTCCTTCTTAATAAAATTCATGAGATTAAATTATAATGCAGAAGAGTAGCTAATAGATATGTATCTATAATGTAACACTGTAATTTTGGTTATATGAATTGGTGAATATTGGAAACACAAATTTCCAGATTATAACTATGTAGAGTCCCTATTGAATAATTTGCATTATAGTTTTGCAAGCAATTAAACTTCGCTGCTCAGCAATTACCATACTGCTGCTGCTAAGTTGCTTCAGTTGTGTCTGACTCTGTGCGACCCCAAGACGGCAGCCCACCAGGCTCCCCCATCTCTGGGATTCTCCAGGCAAGAACACTGGAGTGGGTTGCCATTTACTTCTCCAATGCATGAAAGTGGAAAGTGAAAGTGAAGTCACTCAGTTGTGCCCGACTCGTAGCCACCCCATGGACTGGAGCCCACCAGGCTCCTCCGTCCATGGTATTTTCCAGGCAAGAGTACTGGAGTGGGGTGCCATTGCCTTCTCTGAATTACCATACTAAGTAAGTTAAATTGATGAGTCAACCAAGAATTTTAGAGTATATAAATGAAGAATGATGCAAATATATTTACAAAGGGCATTAAGACAATTGGAAAGCTATTGAAATGGCTTTGATTTGCTACAGACAGACAGGAAAATGTACTAGAAGTAGTTGTGGGCAGAGTAGAAACCATCTTGTATAGAAACTATTTTTATCTAACAGTCAAAGCCTCATGAAAGGAGAGGATTTTGTTCAGTTATATACAGAGTAAAAGCTAACAGTAAGTGTGTTTAAAATCAACAAGTTTTCAGTGTGTCAGGAAAAAGGATAAAAGTCAATATTTTTAAATTAGATAAACCTTATATTCCTTTTTCTACATCATGGTTCCCCACCCCCCACACTTTTTTTGTTTTGTTTTTGCTGTTGTTCAGTCTCTAAGTCATGTCTGACTCTTTGAGACCTCATGGATGACAGTACCCCAGGCTTCCCTGGCCTTCATTATCTCCTGGAGTTTGCTCAGACTCACGTCCATCGAGTTGGTGGATGGACTCGAGATGGCCATCCAGCCATCTCATCCTCTCTTGTCCCCTTCTCCTCCTGCCCCAATCCCTCCCAGCATCAGAATCTTTTCCAATGAGTCAATTCTTTGCATGAGGTGGCCAAAGTACTGGAGTTGCAGCTTTAGCATCATTCCTTCCAAAGAACACCCAGGACTGATCTCCTAAAGGAAATCTTCTAAAGAATGGACTGGTTGGATCTCCTTCAGCATCAGTTCTTCTTATGAATATTCAGGGTTGATTTTCTTTAGGATTGACTGGTTTGATCTCCTTGTGTCTCTTTAATATGAAGATGTGTGATTGCCAAGTCACTTGGTCATGTTCAACTCTTTGCAACCCATGGACTATAGCCCACCAGACTCCTCTGTCTATGGGATTTCCCAGTCAAGAATATTGGAGTGTGTTGCCATTTCCTTCTCCAGGGAATCTTCCCAATCCAGAGACTGACCCTGTGTCTCTTGCACTGGTGGGCAGGTTCTTTAGCACTAGTGCCAGCTGGGAAGTCCCTAATACTAAGAAACATACCAACAAATGAAACTCTAACATCAGATTGAAAAATAAGATTTCTTATAATACTTTTGAAATTATCCTAAATAAAGTTTCTTCATTTTTAATATTTTTCTCATAAGGTTTTAAAATAATGAGTCTGACATTTCTTCAAAGAAGACATACGGATGGACAAGAGACACATAAAAAAGATGCTCAACACTAAGTGAGAAAGAAATGTAGATCAAAACTACAATGAGGTATCATTTCATGCTAATCAGAATAGCCATCTCCAAAAAATCTACACGCAATAAATGCTTGAGAAGGAATGGAGAAAAGGGAACCTGCATGCATTGTTGGTGAGAATGTAAATTGATACAGCCACAATGGAGAACAGCATGGAGGTCCTTTAAAAAACTAAAAGTAGACCAACCATATGACTCAGCAATTACTCCACTGGGCATATACTCTGAGAAAACCATAATGCAAAAAGACACATATACTTCAGTGTTCATTGAGGCACTATTTACAATAGCCAGGAAGTGGAAACAACCTAAATATCCATTGACAGAGGATTGAATAGAGAAAGTGTGACAGATACATAGAATGGAATATTGTTCAGACATATAAAGGAACAAAATTGGGTCATTTGTAGAGACATGGGTGGACTAAGAGTCTGTCATAGAGAGTGAAATAAGTCAGAAAAAGAAAAACAAATATCATATATTAATGCATGTATACGGAATCTAGAAAAATGATACAGATGAAACTATTTGCAGGACAGAAATATAGATGCAGACATAGAGAACAGATGTGTGGATATGGGTAGTGGGGAAGGAGAATTGAGACGAATTGGGAGATTGGGATGGACATGTATAGACTACTGTGTAAAACAGATAGCTAGTGGGAACATGGTATACAGGGAACATTGCACAGGGAACTCAGTTACTGCTCCGTGATGATATAGAAGGGTGGGATTTGAGTTGGTGGGAGGGAGACCCAAGAGAAATGTACATATCCATGTACATCTAGCTAAAGTCTTTGTGTGGATCACAACAAATTGGAAAATTCTTGAAGAGATGGGAATACCAGACCATCTTATCTGCCTGCTGATAAACCTGTATGCAGGTAAAGAAGCAATAGTTAGAAACAGACATGGAACAAAGGACTGGTTCCAAATTGGAAAAGGAGAACATCAAGGCTGTAAATTGTCACCTTGCTTATTTAACTTGTATGCAGAGTACAGCATGCAAAATGCTGGACTGGATGAAACACAAGCTGCAATCAAGACTGCAAGCAGAAATACCAATAACCTTAGATATGAAAATGACACCATCCTTATGGCAGAAAGTGAAGAGGAACTAAAGAGCCTCTTGATGAAAGTGAAAGAGGAGAGTGAAAACACTGGCTTAAAACTCAACATTCTAAAAACTCAACATTCATGGTATCTGGTCCCATCACTTCATGGCAAATAGATGGGGAAACAATGGAACCAGTGACAGACTTTATTTTCTTGGGCTCCAAAATCACTGTAGATGGTGAGTGCAGCCATGAAATTGAAAGACCCTTGCTCCTTGGAAGAAAAGCTATGACAAACCTGGACAGCATATTAAGAAGCAGAGACATTAGTTTGCCAACAAAGGTCCATCTAGTCAAAGCTATGGTTTTTCCAGTAGTCATGTATATGGATGTGGGAGTTGGACCATAAAGAAAGCTGAGCACTGAAGAATTGATGCTTTTGAACTGTGGTGTTGAAGAAGATTCTTGAGAGTCCCTTAGACTACAAGGAAATTAAACCAGTCCATCCTAAAGGAAATCAGTCCTGAGTATTCATTGGAAGGACTGCTACTGAAGGTGAAGCTCAAATGCTTTGGTCACCTGATGGGAAGAACTGACTCATTAGAAAAGACCCTGAAGCTGGGAAAGATTGAGGCTTGAGAAGAAGGAGATGACAGAGGATGAGATGGTTGGCTGACATCACTGACTCAGTGGACATGAGTTTTAGCAAACTCTGGGAGCTGGTGATGGACAGGGAAGCCTGGTATGCTGCAGTCCATGGGGTTGCAAAGAGTCAGACAGGACCAAGTGACTGAACTGACTAAACTGCCATATAGCGGATACACTTTGTTGCACAGCAGAAACCAGTGCAACATTGTAAAGCAACTATACCCTGAAAAGAAATAATGAGTCTGACTTTTAAATTCATTAAATATTTTGCAAATTCAGACTTAAAATTCTGTGTACATGTTACAGTCTGTATTTGAAATTTGACTATTTTTGAAATATGCTTCTCTTTTTTGTTACTGTTAGTTGATTTCAGTTACATGCCAAGAAACTTTGAGAGATATTGACATATGAAAAGAAAGCAATGCACTTTGAAAGGACTAGAAATACAAAGTTATTTCTAACCTAATGAAAGAATGCATATAACATAAACCACTGGAAAACTGAGAGATCATAGATATGATTTTCACTTTTGCAGAGTTTTGTTTATTGTTAACTGAAATTAAATTAGTTTTCCAAATAATTTGAATGATCATAGCACCTACTAACTCAAGCATAAAATTTGTGGTCAATGAACCAAAGTATTAAAATGTACAACTCATTAAAGGGCAGTTTATTGACATGATGTTAACCTTTAAATATTAAATATTTAATATCTTAGGAAGGAAACCTTGAATTAGATCTTATGTTCTGCTGGAATGTCTTCTCAAAGCTAGAAAATAACATGGGGGCCATAGTAAATGAGATGGAGTATCCAGAATTTCATTGATAGATTATTGAGGAAAATGAGGCAAAAGACTCACAAAGGTGAGTACACTAGAAAGGATTTATTTTACAAGACAACACATCTCACCAAATTGTTGTATTCCTGAGCAGGTTAAGAGAACATTCCTTTCACAATAGTAAGAAATATACTAGTGAGTAGAAGACATCATTGAGAAGCTCAGTGGTGATTTTCCTTTGTAGTTCATTGTTGCTAGTTAGGGATACCACGGAATTGGATCCCAAGTTTCAAGAGAAGGTGATGCAATTCTGAAATAGAAAAAGTCTACTGGCATCAGATATAAGATGACATAAATATTAAAAGCGATAAGAAACCCAGAATGGAATCTAGTGAGGTTTGGCCCATAATAATTTGTGTGGAGGTTAATAAACTATCTTGATTATTATTTTTCAGTGTAACATAATGTGATGGCTAATTTTATAGAGTGTTTCTGGGTAAAATTGATACTTAGATTGGTGAACTCTGAGTAAAACAGATTCCTAGCCATAATCTAGGAGGGCCTCATCTAATCAGTTGAAGACCTGGATGGACCAGCCATCTAAGCAAAAGAAAATTCTCCAGCAGGCTACCTTTAAACTTTCTTTACACCGTGAACACGTCTGGGTCTCTAACCTGCTGGTCTATTGCAGATTGTAGACTCATGAAACTTCATAACTTCATGAACCAATTCCTTATAGTAAACTTCTAAATATTTATACATCCTATTGGTTCTATTTCTCTAAGGAGCCCTGATTTAAATAGAGAGGCAATTAATAAAATTATCTCTTGACCTTTAGAACAAAGAATTATTAAGAGTAAGTGAGCAAAAGTACCAATGGAATATCATAATCTGTGGTCCAGTTTCCATTCCTGAACCAACCAGATCTTGATCCCATCAATTGAAGGTTTCCTCAAAAAGGACTTGGAACATCATGGCAAACATATAAGATAGTGATTTCCCCCTTCCATTCCCAAAGAAAGCTTTGGACATTTATCTTCAGTTAATTAGTGATTGGAGAAAGGATGCCCTGGGAGAACAATATTGCATTGGAGGATGAATGATAAGGCCTAGAAAGATTAAAAGCCATGGTAAAAAATTGAAATTTTTAAAAGTCCAGTGGTGTGGAGCATTCCAAATATGACTTCTAAGGTAACTAAAAGAGAAGCATTTAAGTCTATTTCTTCAGCTTTTGAAGACAATATACCTCACATTTTGGAATACATTCCAACTCATTTATTTAGTGAATCTAAAGGTTTCCAGTATTCAAGGTGAGCTCAAAGCAGAATAGAATTCTGAAACAAGTTCATGATAAAGTATAAATGACTCTGCCACTTGTGTCATATGACCCAACAGATCCTATAATACTAGAGACATCTGCAGTAGATATGGACATCATATGGGTCTCTTCCAAGTCCTAATATGAGAGAGGCAGTGTGTAACTGTACTGTTTTGAAGCAAGACTACACTATCTACACAAATAACTATATAATATTTTAAAAGCAGATTTTATGCATGGGTCATCAACTGACTATATTCCCAGGGTTTCCCATCATGAGTTGCGAATTCACAGACATAAAGTCAGAAGAGCACAGAAGAAGTCTATTGTGTGATGGAAGGTGTATACTGGAAAGGGTCCAAAGAGGTCTGGAGGCACAGATAAGTTAAGCCAAAAGTTAGTCCAGATTCTCATGCTGTCTTGGTCTGTTACACCAATGCTTATCCCTCAACTGACACCTGTGTCCTCACAAAATGTTTCCTATGATAAGTTAAAAAGGGGGAAATTTTAACTTGACTTATTGAATCAATATGTTGGTGTGAGTAAAAAGTAATCTTCTGCCAACTTACAACCTCACTCAAGAGTTTCCCTGAAGCATCACGATGAGGGGAAAATCCTCCCATGGGGCAGAACTCATTGAGCTAACGTCAACAGAGAAGTGACCTGACTACTGGGCAGTAGTGAATAGCTTGACTGATTGGCCAGGTTCCTGGAAAGGGAAATAATGGGGGAGCAGAGGCAAAGATTCATGAAGACAAAGCATATAGATGGAATTACAGAAAGGTACTTAAAATATGTGATTCCTCAGCTCACATCAATCCCTATCAGACAGCTACTGTGGCAGAGGCAATGAATGGCCCAATGAATGAATAATTAATCTATGGAGGTCCACTAGCTTCTGTCCACTTCAGAATCAAACAAAGGCACCATGAACAAAGTAGAGGTGTGGCAGCAGAGATGAAGGCAACCCATGTGCCTGACAGTGTGGATTTGCTCTCATCAAGTTTGATATTAAGGCTCACAGAGGATCTTATTTATCTTGATGAAATCTTACACAATATATAACAATGGTATTCCTATATACTATTGCTGTTTATTTTATATAAAATGATAGAGACAGCAATAAATGGCATGAGATCCATTGATTTACTGTATACTGCATCCTTCACTAATTGCCAGTTTAACACTGAAATAGCCATTTTATGGTGCATTTATGTCTTCTCAGGTGGGCATGACAGTGTGAGAATAGTCCCTGTCCTTCAAAATGAAGAATGTGTTTTGAATCAATGCCCACTCTATGGTGTCATGTAGCCAAAAAGTGAAAGCCATGAGTCTGTGAACTAAGAGGTGGAAATAGACCATCACCCTCAGTCATTGTTCTTTCTTGGTTCTACAACTTTAGCTTTTGTTTCAGTTGATATGTTCTGATTCCCAGTTGTCAGGGACAATGGCACTTCTACCAGAAGACTGAGTAATATTTCCATTAAAGTTATGAATGCTAACAGCATCCTTATGCTAGTGAAGGAGATGCCAAGAAAAGAGTTGCTATATTGGTAGTAGAAATAATCCTGATTATAATGCAAAAGGAGAATAGGGTAGCAGAGAATGAGAAGGTTGGATGGCATCACTGATTCAATGGACATGAATTTGAGCAAACTCCAAGAGACAGTGAAGGACAGGGAAGCCTGGTGTGCTACAGTCCATGGGGTATCAAAGAGTCAGATACAACTTAGCGACTGAACAACAACAACATTATAGGGGCAAAGAGGATTTTCTGGAATTTAAAAGAATCACTGGATTGGAAGAAAGTCTAGGTGCTTCCATGCCAAATGGCATCTGTAGATGGGAATTTTCAGTAGACATGGTCTGCCAAGTGTGTAATAAGTAGAGTCTCCTGGGTTTTAATATATCTGTGCTATCTCACAAGGCAAGCAGACTAGGAATAAGGAGAATCTAGGATGGGTGGTAGACAAAACAGATGATAAATATCAGTTGGCCAGTAAAAAGGGCTAAAATTTGTTCCTCCATCTCTTCTGTGGTTTTACAAGTGTTTTTTTTTTTTTTTTAATTCTTTTAAGTGATTCTGAATGTCTACTGCCTTAAAGACTCAGTGACAGGACTAAATGAACTATCATTAGATATAAGTGGATCTGACTATGTTGTGTCAGATATTTTGGATGCCCACTCATGTTTCTTCTCCATTACAGTTTCATTGCATATCAGCCTTTCTACTATCAGCACTTGCCTTCTTTCTAATGACTGACTTTGCCCTCTAAAACCTACTTTATCTGCTTGGGTAGCAGGTCAAACATATCTGTGAGTTATATGCTCCTTCCCTGAGTGCTTTCTTCACCAGATGATGGCCAGGAGTTGGAGTATAAGTACCCTGAACTCTGGGTGCCTTAGTTGACAGGCATCTGAAAGCATTCTTACACTGGCTACTGGAGTTTCTCTAGGGGTTCAGGCTCTAATCAACCATACTAGTAGCTGGTTTATATTCACCTTTTCCTTACTACTTTCTTTCCTCTCTCTTTTGAACTTCTACATATTGTTACTAAAATTCTCTTCAGTTTTTACATAAGTTACTTTTGTATTTGAATCGTTATATCCATGTATGCTTTTGGGAGAACCAAGCAAAGATACCCAATACAGAATATTTGATGAGCTTGCAAAAGGAGCCATCTTGTTTCTGGATCCTGGATTTCCAAATCATATAAAGACAGAAATGAAGGTGTAATCATTGAAGAAGTAGGGAGGCTGTCTGGTGACTGATGTAAAAGGATCAAGAAGGGGAATCTTTACACTGGCTTCTACCACTTTTGGTCTCTCGCCCTTGTTTTCTGCACATGACCTCAGCCTGCACTCTCCCCCTCTAGCTAGCCTCCTTACCCCATCCAGATAGGACTTCTTTACAGGGTATTTCAGGCTTGTTTTCTCTTCCTCCAGAAAAGTAGGAAAGAGAGATCATTTTAGAAATGCCCCCTCTATGCTTTCTGTCTTGACCACATTTCTTATTGCTGATGTGTTTTCTTTATGAATAAATGCATGATCCCAGTGTGCAAATATTGTCTCTAAGAGACGTAACCCAGGAAAGGACAGTTGCCTTATAAAATCCTATGAGAAGCTTATTATTTGTATTATCATTTTCCAGAATAAGCATTTTCCCCCCAAAGTCAGATAGCTAGTATCTGACAAAGACATTGCTTTTAATCCAATTTCCTTCATCTTTGCAACTTGAGTTCTTAACCACAAAGCTATCTTCCTCTCTTAATAAATTACATATGTGAAGGAAAAAAAGACTTTCATCTTGGCAGCTTACGGACATGAAAAATTTTATATTTCAACTCAGTGTCTTTCCTCTACCTTTCAGCCACTTCTGCTTTTGCCCTCACATTACTTCTGTCCTGTCTTCTTTCTTCTGTATGTACACAGTGGAGAAAATTGCTTTCTAAATCTTGTCTTTCTGTAGTTTCTAACTGAAAGCTATTGACAATATCTTCAAGTGCTTATGTCTTATCTGTTTTCTAAAAAGTCACTGCTCATAGAACTCACTTGAACACTATTCTTTGCTCAGGAGGAGCGATGAGCAGCTGTAGTAAGATGCTTTTCTTCCCTGTGACCCCAGTGAGTACAACCAGCCAGTGTTTCAGCCTCCTTTATGGTCAAGCAATCAATCTGTCCTTGTCACTGCAACCATAAAGGTACCATTTTACTCTGTGATTGATGTTCATTGATATTATGGGGAAATGCTTTCCCAGACAACTCAAAGACATAAAATATGAATTGGAAGCATATGTATGAATGTCAGTGTTCACATTTTAGGGTGCTTTCCTGCTCAAATGACATTGGAAGTGAAGTAGCAGAATCTCATCCAGTGATGTTCATACAAATTTATTCTCCTATGGAATGAGCCAGAGGCACTTGTACACTAGGAGCAGCTAGCCCATAGGAGACTGAACTAGAAATGGCACATCACAGTATTTTGTAAACTGGCTTGACATATTCAGGACAGGGTGGAAGATGGTGGTATGGCTGGGACAGATATATATTCATATTCTTGAGAATTTTAGTTTTCTATAATAATTTTTGAGCTTTTATTAATTTCTAAATACATATATATCAATCAGGATCAAATACATGATTACCTTATAACCCAGTGCTGGCATATTAAATGCATATTTTCAAATGCATTTATGGCAGAATGAGTGTCAGTTAATACTATTTTAATTGTCTCACACTACAAACCAAAAAATATCAGTTTACAAACAGAAGAGGAGTTAGTGGGGAATATTGTATTTGTTTCTAATGAAAACCAACCACCATGCAAAGGTTATACAGTTCCATAAGAGGAAAGCATTGGAATAACTGAGTGATTATATAACATTGGGTACTAAAATCAAATCAACTAAAAAATCCTACACTTTATACATCAGAGTTATATTTTATATCGAGGATAAGCATTTACTGTAATTAAACAGAACCATGAAGCATACCAAGTAAATACTGATTCCAAATTTTGTTTTTATAGCTTCACTGTTTTCAATATTTTAAACAGTTTTCAGTTGTCTAAAATCAATATACATGAAACTTTACACACAGTCAGCTAATAATGTAGTAAAGAAAATTTGAGCAAATCCTAGAGGTCAGAGAGTGATTTATTTTTCTTCCTTTTGAAAGGGATTTATCCATTATTTAAGTCGGAGAAATACTGCCTTAAAATACAAGTACTACAGTTTCTTTTTCACAGCTTCTCACAACCAGCATGTAGACCATTTTTTACAACCACAGTAGTTGTATTGCGTGTTTCTTCATGTTAATATATTTTTGTTGTAATTATTCCTTTTTTAATTGTTCTTTGATTTTGACACTCAAATTTTGTTTTCTAAAGGCCATATGGAGACTCTTATTACTAGTTTTGATAAATCTCTCTGAATTTGCACACACTCATAGCATTTAAAATGCCTGGGGAACTTTGGGTGGGAGAGCATGATGATGGGAAGAATGAGAGCCAGGAATCCTTTGGTACAAAGGCTATATGAACTTGGAGCAGGAATTTCATCTCTTTGAATCCAGTTTCTCAAGTGTAAAAATGTTGTAGTAGAAATTTAGCACAAAGGGTTGTTGTACAAGTTAACAATTCATTTATGTGATGGGACTGACTCAGAGTGGGCACTCAATACACAGTGCTTTGTTGTCTTTCTCCTGACATTTAGAGCCAGTTACAAGTCACATGAGAAAAAAAATCAGTGCTGCTACATTAAACTCGCATCTTCCATTTGAAAAAATCTTCTATTATCAAGTTGGGGAATGATACTAGATTCAATGATTTATCTCCAAGTGACATTTGCTGCTGTTAAAAATATCACTGCAAATAACAAAGGATGAAGATTACCCACTTCTACAAAGCACTAAAACAACCAAAAAGTCTCAGGTGCAGAAGGAAAGAGCTAATAAATGGAGTAACATGGACACTTTGGAATTGAGTGAAAGGGTATACATGAAGAAACTCAAAAACAAGTCACACTAGTTCAGTTAACTTTTGGACTCATGCCACCCTGTGCCAGGTAATTTTCCAAGAACTAGGAAAAGAACATTGAACAAAAAAGGTGAAATGACAGTTTTTACTGAGCTGGCATACCACTTGGATGAAGAGTGGGGGGACAGTTAATAAATACACGTCTGTTACATAAAGTCAGAGAGTAATAAGTGCTGAAGAGAAAGATACAGTAGGCTGCTCATTTTCTGTTTCAAATAATAGGTCAGGCATCTAACAGACACTTAGTAAATATTACCTCCTTTACAAATGGTTGATAATAAGAAATGTGGAGCTCTTGCCATATCCTGATCTTGAGCTCAGAATCTGTTGGTTTGGTGTTGTATTATATGTGGAATCGTCTTTATTCTAATTTCTGCCCATCGTATTTACCGAGTGCTTATTATGTGCCTGCCACGGTTCTAGACACAGAGCAGTGTATGGTTCACTATGTAGCTCATACTCCAAGAAGGAACTAAAGAGAAAATCATAAAGTAGATTATATAGTGTTTATATATTGATACGTTTTATGATGTAAAACAGTAGAGTCATGTGTGGGAATTATAGCTTTAAGTGTGGTCAAAGAAGTCTTTTTTGAGAAGTCAACATTTAAGTAAATACTTGAAAGAGATGAGTGAACCATGTTTATATTTCAGGGAAACCAGGTGGAAAGTGTGGTAAGGATGAAAGGTGTGAGACAGCATGAGATGGGAGCATATCTGGTGAGCTGCAAAAAAGAAAAAAAAAAAAGAGGAGTACTGAGGCTTAAGATAAAGATGAACAGAGGACAATACCTGAGATGTATAGTTTGAGAAACCAATTCTGTTATGGGGAAAACATACATACATACACACACATGCAATTTTAAAAGTAAGACTTTGCTCTTTTTTTTTTTGGTCTGGATATGAGAATCTTATTTTATTTTATTTTTTAACTTTACAATATTGTATTGGTTTTGCCATATATCAACATGAATCCGCCACAGGTAAACACGTGTTCCTCATCCTGAACCCTCCTCCCTCTTCCCTTCCTGTACCATCCCTCTGGGTCGTCCTAGTGCACCAGCCCCTAGCATCCAGTATCGTGCATTGAACCTGGACTGGTGACTCATTTCATATATGATATTACACATGTTTCAATGCCATTCTCCAAAATCATCCCACCCTCTCCCTCTCCCACAGAGTCCAAAAGACTGTTCTATACATCAGTGTCTCTTTTGCTGTCTTGTATACAGGGTTATTGTTATCATCTTTCTAAATTCCATATATATGCGTTAGTATACTGTATTGGTGTTTTTCTTTCTGGCTTACTTCACTCTGTATAATAGGCTCCAGTTTCATCCACCTCATTAGAACTGATTCAAATGTATTCTTTTTAATGGCTGAGTAATACTCCATTGTGTATATGTACCACAGCTTTCTTATCCATTCATCTGCTGATGGACATCTAGGTTGCTTCCATGTCCTGGCTATTATAAGCAGTGCTGTGATGAACATTGGGGTACATGTGTCTCTTTCAGTTCTGGTTTCCTCAGTGTGTAAGCCCAGCAGTGGGATTTCTGGGTCATAAAACAGTTCTATTTCCAGTTTTTTAAGGAATCTCTACACTGTTCTCCATAGTGGCTGTACTAGTTTGCATTCCCACCAACAGTGTAAGAGGGTTCCCTTTTCTCCACACCCTCTCCAGCATTTATTGCTTGTAGACTTTTGGATCACAGCCATTCTGACTGGCATGAAATGGTACCTCATAGTGGTTTTAATTTTCATTTCTCTAATAATGAGTGATGTTGAGCATCTTTCCATGTGTTTGTTAGCCATCTGTAAGACTTTGCTCTTTATAAGACCTACTTTGATAAAAGGGAGAAGAAAAAAGTTCACCAACCAAGGGCTAGAGACCATCACACCTTAGTGTCTTAAAACTTCAGAATTCTAGGCCTTACTTTACATAATTATACTCAAGACTCCCTTCAGAACTTTCACTGTGGTCATCAGGAGAAGAGAAAGCCAAGGAATACAGGATAATTAGGTAGGGAAATTGAAACTTTACCATGCCCAGAAGAAAGTCATAAGGTGACACATTTCAAATGAGCATTTGATGCAGTTAAATTGGAAAGAGGCTTCTGGTATTTGCTCAGTAAAGCACTTAGGATTTAAAAAGAGATTGGTTTACTTGTCTAGAGCAGTAAAATATTGAAGATCTATGTCAAGGGTCAACACACTTTCTGTGTAAAGGACCAGGTAGTAAATATTTCAGACCTTTGGGCCATACGATCTGTTATAACTATTGAACTCCATCACTGTAGCTGAAAGCAGCCATAAACCACATGCAACCAAGTGAGTATGGCAAAATTCCAGTAACATTTTGTTTATAAAAACAAGTGATGAGCTGGATTTGACCTCCAGGCCACTGTTTGATGACTTCTGATCTATACTAAAGAACTACAAAGTAATGACAGTATTTGCACAGAGGGGCAAAACAATAAAGAACCTTTGACAACTGAGAGTTTAAACCTTCATTCTAGGTGAACTATTGATTACAGACCATTTGATTTTTTTCATCAGATCACATAGGACATCAGAGGGTATTATACGGACTTGACTTACTCTCAATAGGACGGGAGCCATGAGAGGACTACTCAGAGGTGGGCAGTGTTACTGAATTGCATTCCTATTTTACTCTGGCTGCTAAGGTGAGAATCAGTAGTAGTAGGATGAAGGGAGGAAGTAGAGAGACCAGCTACTGAAGAAAGCCAGGTGTTGAACTGTGTCTTCCAGAAAAGTATTGAAGTCTTAACCCTCAGTATTTCAGAATGTGACCTTATTTGGAAATAGTGCATTTACAGAAATATCAAGTTATAATGAAGTTATTAGGGTGGACCCTGGCCCAATATGGCTAATGTCCTTTTAAAAAGGAGTAGTTTGGACACAGACATGCACACAGGGAGAATACCATCTGAACATGAAAACAGAATTTGGGATGATGTATCTATAAGCCAAAGAATACTTATAAACCACCAGAACCTAGGAGAGCAGCATGGAACATATTTTTTCCTTACAGCTTTCAGAACAAACCAATTGTTGATCTCAGACTGATTGTGAGACAAAGAATTTCTGTTGTTTAAGCCAGTCACTGTGTGGTACTTAGTCATGGTAGCCCTGAGTTTGTGCTAAGTCGCTTCAGTCTTGTCTGGCTCTTTGTGACCCTATGAGCCGTAGCCCATGAGGCTCCTTTGCCCATGGGATTCTCCAGGCAAGAATACTGGAGTGGATTGCCATGCCATCCTCCAGGGGATCTTCCCAACCCAGAGACTGAACACACGTTTCTTATGTCTTCTGCATTGGCAGGTGGGTTCTTTACCACTAGCACTATTTGAGAAGCCCCATGGCAGCCCTGGGAAACTAACATCCCAAGTGAGAAATAATGATGGTTCAGACTCTGGTGGCAGCAGTGAAGAGCTGTTAAGTTCTGGATATAGTATGGAGAGTCAACAATAATTGTCATTGGATTAAATGTGAAAGGTGAGAGAAAAGTCAAAGTCAAAGATGACTCCAAGCTTTTTGGGAGGATAGAAGTGTAAGTAACCTGGTTGAGGAAGACTATAGAGGGACTAGGTTTTAGTGGGGAGAGTTTCAGATTTCAGTTTTTGGACATGTTGAGACTGAGATGCATGTCAGACTTAAGAGGTAAGGATTAATTTGATGGATCCCCTGCAGGATGGCCTCTAGGTCTCCTGCATCAATTTTATGAAAATTGATTGTAATTGAGTGATTAAGGCAATTAATCTTTCACTAGGATTCACTAGGGAGAAGGCAATGACAACCCACTCCAGTACTCTTGCCTGGCAAATCCCATGGACGGAGGAGCCTGGTAGGCTGCTGTCCATGGGGTCGCTAGGAGTCGGACATGACTGAGCGATTTCACTTTCACTTTACATTTTCATGCATTGGAGAAGGAAATGACAACCCACTCCAGTGTTCTTGCCTGGAGAATCCCTGGGACGGGGGAGCCTGGTGGGCTGCTGTCTCTGGAGTCAGACGGAGTCAGACACGACTGAAGCAGCTTAGCAGCAGCAGCAACACGATTCACTAGGAACCTGATTCACTAGGATCTTCACTAGATCAAAACTAGAGACCCCTGATTTGCAGCAAAATGTACCTTTAATCCCAAGACCTTGGATACTTTGGTCATGCAGAGAAGGGGTTGGTGTTTCCTCACCCATGAATACTGAGATGCGACATCAGGAGTCATGTTTCTGCCGTTTTACATTGATATCATCTTGAGACTTCAACCTCAGTGTCCTGACTATGCCAGGAAATGAACTGGTATTTTCCTTACCAATAAACAATGAAGTAGCAGAACAAGGCCAAAGTCCCTTGTGAAATTGCTACTGGATCCCAACCTTTGATCTCAGAGTAAGGGTATTGCCTTTCTAATGATACAGCTTAACATTCTCCAGTCCAAGAGCCAAAGTCGATCTTCTAAAATTTAATATATGACCCTACTAAATATATCCCTCTGTACCACTCTGGAATGAAATGGGCAATGGGCAATGGGAAATTAAATGTTTGCTAAATATCCTATCTGCATAGGGTTTCCCTGGTGGCTCATATGGTAAAGAATCTGTCTGCACTGCAAGAGACCCGGATTTGATCCCAGGGTCAGGAAGATCCCCTGGAGAAGGGAATGGCTACCCACTCCAATATTCTTTCTTGGAGAATTCCATGGACAGAAGAGCCTGGGAGGGCTCAATCAGAGAGTTTCAAAGAGTCGGACATGACTAACACTTTTACTTTCATCTGCATGTGCGCTCCTATTGGGATAGTACACTGTTGTTAACTGAGAAGCAAAGAAGTCTAAGTTCTTGACCAAGCTGACTGTGCTTGCATCCATTTGAAGGAGGTCCTTATGAGAGAACATGCAAACCAACAAAATCATTAGGATGACCTCCCCAAATAGCTCCTTTCTGAAATAACTTTGAGTTGCAATTTTTAGACTGATAGATCAAATACAATGAATTGATCCATACAGCTCAAAAAATATTAGCTTGTGGACACTCCCCACATTCAAGTGACAGCTCAGTACATTTTCAGAAGGAACATTAGAAGATGTATGGGCAGAGATAGATAGGACACTGAACTTGTATACCATCCTTTTGATAATAGTATAGTATAGAATTCAGTCTAATAGGGTGACTCCCATATTAATACTGTCTCCTTGCACTTTAGAGACTTATGATAACCTCGGCATTGAGAAGGAAGCACTGGTTGTTGAACTGGTGATGCTCTCTTACCCTCTACACCTCTTGGAGTTATGAAACTACTCTGTTTCCTATTGGTATATGCAGACATGGTTCAGTCTGAAAATAGAATCCCTTGAGCACTTGGCCACAAAATTCTAGGTCACCCAGCATGCAGCTAATGGCTATGACTTGCTGTTTATATCTTCTACAGAAAATGAGGACAATAGAATGGTAAAATGGCTGGCTCAAAAACAAATCATTCTAACCAGGTTCTGGCCAGTGACTGGTAAGCTGGCTAGATGCCCAAATCTAGCTGGTCCCCTGCAGGGATCCATCTGTTCTCAGCTGTCTGTTAGCAATCAAAGAGTCAGGCTTTGGGAAAGTGTCTGGAGCAGCACAACATGGATGTCCCCTCACACAGTCTTGTTCCACTTCTTAGTCAATCTCAAGCTGTTAGAAATCTGGACAGCATCCTGTGCCAGAATGTGAGTAGATGCTGTTATTACTGCCAATTTCTGGTTGGGGATTTGTGTCCCACTGTGGTCAAAGCATATCTATTACCTTTACTCTGCTCCTTGCTATATTGTGCTTCTTGTCCAGATATTCTACTGGGTAGACATTGAGCTGGCCCAACTGACCCTCACAGTGTAGGTGTGAATGAGTGCATGCTGACCATCACAGGAAGGAAAGTGAGTAAAGGTGTGATGGAAATGCCTTCCTGAAACATTGGGAGGTTGTGGTGAGATGCACAATAATTGTCTCTATTCACATCTCTCAAAAGGATTGGTTCCTGGGAAGTGTCCAGGTTTGGGGTGCTTCTTTCTATTCTGCTCTCCTATTCTATTACAGCACTGGATACTCCACCAGTGTCAGATGCTGCAGCAGGGAAAGTCAGTAGCTATTCCAGCCTCTTCTCATGATATTATATTCTCAGGGCTTCCCAGATACCTGGTAGGTTCTGTTAAGTTATATTACTCAATATCTGTCAATTAAATTATCAATTAATTGTCAATGGTGGATTCTAGAAACTGAAGTCAAACAATACAGGCAGATAATAGAATGAAATCAGACTTCGGAGGAAATCTACAGGCTTTGTTTAGGTAATTCTTACCCTTCCATTTCACTCCCCTGACCACTTCTCCCCCCGCACCACTGCCCCCTGCAGTGTAATTACAGATGTTGACCTTGTTCAGTTTCACACACAGCATATCCTTTACAGTGGGGAGAACAACTGCTGACTGGTGAACACCTTTGATGGATGCATAACAATATTCCCTCTGGGCCATGTGTTCTACCTGGTCTGTTTATATGTGCATAAATGACTTCACCTGACTGCCATAGGTGAAAATGACCCATAAACCTCAGGTCACTGCACTCAGGTCTTCACAAGTTTTATAAAACTCACTTTTAACTCCCTACACTCACCCTCTGGCCCAGGTGGAAAGGTACAAAGAAGACATCTTCTGGGAAAGATGATAAGTGGGAAGACAGACTACTCCATGACCCTAGACATTGTCCTGAATCAGGGATACTAGAGCTAATATTTTGGTACTGTTAATTCTGTCAATTAGATATCCCTGATGGCTCAGAGGGTGAAGAATCTGCCTGAAGTGGAGGAGCCACAGGAATCACGGGTTCAATTCCTGGGTTGGGAAGACTTCCTGGAGGAGGAAATGTCAACCCACAATTTTTCTCTCTCTCTTTCATTTTAGGTATGCATCTTCTTATCTAAATATATGAATTTTTTTCACTTTCCATGAATTTTCTGTTTCTTCTATATTCCATATTTTTTCCTACTTCTTTGTTAGTTTGGGTTAATATTTTTTACATTAGAGACATTCTTCATATATTTACTGGGCTCTGGATGTGTACTTAAGAACTAGGGCACTACAAAGCTACCTGGAATCTCTCTTCATGTGAGGGGGGCAGTGGGCTTCCCAGCTGGTAAGCCTTGATGTAGCTGATCTGCTTGGTCAATTTTCTGGGGTCCCTCAAATGTCGGTGTCTATAGATTTTCCCTTGAATTGGTCATTTCGTCTGAATCAGAGTCTCCAGTCTGTAAACATGGGAGAAAACTAAGCGAAAGATAATGTAGATTACCATATTTAACTTTAAGCTGTACTTCAAATCACTTTTTCCAGAGTAGAGCCTTCACCCCTGGCAGTGCCTGATGTCCTGAGTTCAGAGTTCCTGGATCAATCTCTAGAGGACAAATCTTCAATCTTTTGACTAGCTGAGGAAAAATCAATGATCCACAGCACTGGATAGAAAAAATACTCTGAATATCTTATTGCTTCTCATGGGGTCTCTTAACCACACTGTCTCTTTCCAGCCCTACCTGCATTTTCATTTTCAGAAGAGATGCCAATCTCTGAACCCTAATATGGAGAAGGAAATGGCAACCCACTCCAGTGTTCTTGCCTGGAGAATCCCAGGGACGGGGGAGCCTGGTGGGCTGCTGTCTATGGGGTCGCACAGAGTCGGACACGACTGGAGCGACTTAGCAGCAGCAGCAGCAGCAGAACCCTAATAGGGATATGGTGAAAAAATCAACTTAACTATGTATATACTCTCCTTCCCAAACTCACTACTGAAATCATTTCCATTGTTTCGTTTTGTTGTTGTTGTCTGTCTGCTGAGTCAGTTACTACTCATTCATCTGCTCCCTGGTTTCAACCATAGTGTTACTGCTGTTTCCTCTTTTGTATTTATTCAAATAGGTTTATGCTTTTTAAAATGCATCTTTACTCTTATTTTGAGGTTTTTGAGACACAGAGATTTAAAATACATATGCGTTTATATATATGTTTAAAAATTTTAATTTAAATCTATGGTTTTACCATCTGGGGAAGAAAGTAGAAGTGAAAGTCACTCAGTTGTGTCTGACTTTTTGTGACCCTATGGACTATATAGTCCATGGAATTCTCCAGGCCAGACTATTGGCATTGGTAGTTTTTCCCTTTTCCAGGGGATCTTCCTGACCCAGGGATTGAACCCAGATCTCCTGTATTGCAGGCAGATTCTTTACCAGCTAAGCCACAAGGGAAGCCCAACAATACTGGAGTGGATAGCCTATCCCTTCTCCAGGAGATCTTCCTGACCCAGGAATGGAACAGGGTTCTCCTGCATTTGCAAACAGATTCTTTACCAATTGAGACATGAGGGAAGCCCCTACCATCTGGGAAATGCTTCTTTAACTCCATGGCTATGGTGCACTTCAATTTGTAAATGAATCAGAACAATTTTCTGATTCCTCAATACTCCAAACTATCGAAAACAACATATAAGGCTGATGTGTTTGAGTATGAGTGTGTGTGTATATAGTGTGCAGTGATTTTGTTTATAAATTATGTAGATGAGAAAAAAGAAGAGTGATTTTACCAATATAAATAACAACTATTTTAAGTACTTTTTTATGATGGGAATTTTGCTCAATGTCTTACATATATCATTTTATCTTCAAGTCTTATGCTTCTTTCTGTTTTACAGTTGAGTCTTAGAGTTTCAGTAATTTGCCCAAGCTATTAGGTGGCAGAGCCAAGATTTTCATCCAGGTCCATCTGGGTAGGATTCTTGACCTCTGAATCCATAAGTCAAGTTTTGAACCTATCAGCAATACTGTTGTATTCAAGTTTTGGAAACCAGATAAATTTTTTTTTTTCAAATAAACTGAGTTTCTTGCTATCCTGAAGTGCTATTCTTTAGGTAAAATGTAGCTTTATTAAATTCCAAATGGGGAAAAATTATATTCATCATTGCCATGGCAACTAGAGACCTCATTTATTATTAGCTAGAAATGCACTTGGCCTGTAAGAGCAACCCTTCCCCATCAGTCCCTCAGATGTGGAAGGACTTGGTCTCCTGTAAAAGAGTACTCTGCTTTTGAAGATGCAACTCTACTCAGTTTTATTTGCTTAATAATGTAAAGCTAAGACTCAGCATTCTTTAATATAGTTCATTAAGGAAATTCACTTTGCAATGCTTTATAACTTTTATCTTTTATTTTTCTGTAAAGAAAAATGTCCCCATTCCTTTGGCCATCCTTATTACATTTCACCAACAACAGCTGTAATTTAAGGACCCTCAGGCTTCTTTGTTACTCTTATAAATTAAAGAGTTTGCCCCCATCCTTTTCTTCTTTTCTCACTCTGAAAAAGGAAAAGATCCAATCCTTTTCTTGGACATCCTGATCTTCAATATATCATCACGGCTTTTCATCCGGATGATGTATTAGCCTCACTCGTCGAAAGTGTCCATTCCCTTTGGTGATATATTACTCACTGACAAATGCCAGCTGGCAAGAATTGCTTTTGTGATTTTCACCAAGAGTTATCTCATTATTTAAAAGGATGAATTGCTTTGAAATAATAAGTATTATTTGAAGAAATGAATGGCACACTATTACCTAATCTAGGCAAGCCCCCAGATCTGGCCAAGCATGTTAGAAATCAGCCTTTTAATGGATGGGCGTAATGTGGTCATTCCATTTTGCAAAGAGAACAAGTCCATCTTGATCAGATAGAACAAATGTTTGGAAAGTATTCAATTGTAAAAGAAAAAAAAAAAGGAAGTTTTCTTCCCTTGTTGTCCCAGGTTAAGTTTTAAGAAGGTATAGAGGTTTCCAAAGGAAACTTTTTTTTAATTAAACATTAAACATCTTACCATGAAAGGAAGTTGACTCTTTCCTGATGAAGTATTTTATTTTATACTTTTATTGTTTCAATTTTAGTAAATCCCCATTTTCTTACTTATGATAAAACACAAAATCTATATCATGCAATGCACTGATGGTTTGACTCTAAGTTGACTTTGAAAAATGATTTGAAATTGAATTTGAAGTGAGATTATGAAGGTTTTTGATAGCCACAATCATGAGTATGCAATTACATGGTAGAAAATAGAGAAAAGTTTGTATGAAACCAGATAAAAAGAATGACATGATTAAATGCACGTAAGTCTGAAAACTAACTCTGGCTATATTGAAGAAGATGATGATTTATGATATGGAGAACATGAAGAAGGCCTGAATGAGAGACAGGAAAAGAGAGAGAAGCCAGCTTTCAGAGAAGCTGATAAAGGAGGAAAAGGAAATAAGAAGACCAAGATGGGATGTAGAAGTTAGGCCATAATTATAAAAATGCATTACTTAATGGTCCCTTAGTACTTAGCACAGTTCCAAAGAATGTAGGCTCTCATGAATATTAATATGTGTTAAATTATTTAGTGAAAACAAGAACCAACATGGATATTGGATTCCATAAATAAGAATAATAAAAAATAAAATTTATTTATGTTCTTTGTATTTAGGAAAGTAATAGTACTATTCCAAAACCAAGTCCTTTGTGCTTGATGATAACTCCTCACAAATTCTACAAGCAATGAGTAGCAAGAGTAATGCATTTAGTACTAAACACTCTTCTCTCATATTGTCATTTTCATCTACCCAGAGGTTACACTAGGTGGGATATTTGTAGTTTTCAGCATCCTCATTTTACACATAAGAAAATTGAAATATTCAAGAGCCCAATCTAAGGTCACCCAGTGAAGTAATGCTTTAGTGGAGATTCTGTCTGGTGTCATTGTGACTTCACTTTATTTTTTCAAACATGAGAGAAGATGGGAAAATATAAAAATACCTAACTTTAGTCCAGCAATATCACTGCTGGGCATACACACTGAGGAAACCAGAAGGGAAAGAGACACGTGTACCCCAATGTTCATTGCAGCACTGTTTATAATAGCCAGGACATGGAAGCAACCTAGATGCCCATCAGCAGATGAATGGATAAGAAAGCTGTGGTACATATACACAATGGAGTATTACTCAGCCATTAAAAAGAATACATTTGAATCAGTTCTAATGAGATGGATGAAACTGGAACCTATTATACAGAGTGAAGTAAGCCAGAAAGAAAAACACCAATACAGTATACTAACGCATATATATGGAATTTAGAAAGATGGTAACAATAACCCTGTGTACAAGACTGCAAAAGAGACACCAATGTATAGATCAGTCTTATGGACTCTGTGGGAGAGGGAGAGGGTGGGGAGATTTGGGAGAATAGCATTGAAACATGTATAATATCATGAATGAAAGGAGTCGCCAGTCCAGGTACTGGATGCTTGGGGGCTGGTGCACTGGGACGACCCAGAGGGAGGGTAGGGGAGGGAGGAGGGAGTATGAAACGAGTCGCCAGTCCACGGTACTGGATGCTTGGGGCTGGTGCACTGGGACGACCCAGAGGGAGGGTAGGGGAGGGAGGAGGGAGGAGGGTTCAGGATGGGGAATGCGGGTATACCTGTGGCGGATTCATTTCGATATTTGGCAAAACTGATACAATATTGTAAGGTTTAAAAATAAAATAAAATTAAAAAAAAAAACAACTAACTTTGGCAATAGTCAAATTCATGATGACAAAGAACACGTTTTAAAGCAGTGAAAAAATCTGGGAAAAATTGTTAACTTAAGTTTAGCTATTGAGATTTTTAATCTTGTCTTTCTAATGAATTTGTGATTTAACAGACAATCTTGTTTGCTTCTACATCATTGAAGGGAGCTCCTGGATTTCTAATAGAGCTCTTTAAAATTTGGGGTTGAATATTTAAATTCAAAATCTTTCAAAGGGAGTGCAATTAACAGAAATTCATAATGCCAACAAAGTGTCACTTTTAAGCTCTTGTATTGTAACTAAATGTAATACCTGGGTAGTTACAGTTCTTTTAAAACACTTGTAAGGACAATATCTCTCTGCCTCCTCTCCCAGTTTTTGTCTCCCTCCTGCACTCTGACACACACACTTGCCACAGTCAAATAATAATCTTTAGTGGTAGTACCTAAAAATAAATGAATACAATTTTTAATTCCCTCTATAGGTAACAGAATTAAAAAAAAAAAAAACCATAAAAATAAAAGTTACCATAGTATTATCTACTTCAATCTCTTGGTGTTTTCAAATAAGAAACTTTGGATAAGAAGGTTATGTGCCTAAGATTGCTTATTTTGAGCCCTGAGGAAGTGAGCAGAGTGTGGGTAATGGATAGATACATGTCCTTAGGCAATTTAATTAATCACTTTGAGTTTAAGTTTCATTGGTTATTGTAGAAATCAGATGAGATCAAAGATTCAATAGAGTTTAATAAGCTATAAATGTCTGTACAATGTTAGCAACATCTAGGCTTTCTTTTAATCATAATGCTTAGACTATGGAGACTTGAGTGCAGTTTTGGAAACCAAACAGCACTGAGTTCAAATGTTAACCTCTTTATTTACTTTTTCTCTCAAAATGTATGTTCATAAACATAAGTGGAAGATAAAGATAAGGGGGCATTCTTATTGGGAAGTGTGTATGTGCACATGTTTAGAATGGAATTTATCAACAAGCATTGCATTTTAAAAGGTCTACACTTACTCCTTGAAAGGAAAGTTATGACCAACCTAGACAGCATATTAAAAAGCAGAGACATCACTTTGTCAACAAAGGTGCATCTAGTCAAGACTATGGTTTTTCCAGTGGTCATGTATGGATGTGATAGTTAGACTATAAAGAAAGCTGAGCACCGAAGAATTGATGCTTTTGAACTGTGGTGTTGGAGAAGACTCTTGAGACTCCCTTGGACTGCAAGGACAACCAACCAGTCCATTTTAAAGATCAGTTCTGGGTGTTCATTGGAAGGACTGATGTTGAAGCTGAAACTCCAATAGTTTGGCCACCTGATGCAAAGAGCTGACTCATTGGAAAAGATGCTAGGAAAGATTGAGGGCAGGAGGAGAAGGGGACGACAGAGGATAAGATGGTTGGATGGCATCACTGACACAATGGACATGGGTTTGGGTGGGCTCCAGGAATTGGTGATGGACAGGGAGGCCTGATGTGCTGCGGTTCATGGAGTCACAAAGAGTTGGACACGACTGAGTGACTGAACTGAACTGAACTCCTTTTATTTAACAATCACACTACAAGAAATTGACCCTTTAGATGTATTAATAAAGATTTTAAAAGATGTTTATAACAAAATGCTTATTTCACAATTTTTTTAGCAGAAAAAAGTTGGAAACAAGTGATAATTTGTAAATGATGATAGAGGAACAATTAAATAAATCATTTGGATCTTTATATAATATATAATTATATATATATTTACAGGAGTAAAGCATACAACAATTTCAGGATTTCAGGAGGGAATCAAAAGAAACTGTAATCAGTGGTTGCCTTAGGAAACTAAATTGTCAGTGAACTGAATAATTGCAAAGTATGTGTGTGTGTGTGAAGGTTTATATGTATGTGTACAGCATATGTATATATTTATATATATGTAATATACACAGTGTATGTGTTCTAATATATGTGTACATATATATAATTTTGCCACCCAACCTGTTCAAATATATAGATATAGACATTTCTAGTTATCTGAATGATAACATTATGGACCATTTTCATTTGTTTTCATTGAAAATGAATAAGTATTAAGTGCATTTTCAAAATAAAAATACAAGAGGCAATTATAGTCATCTGTAATAGTAATATGACAATGTGTAGAAGATGTAAGATATAAGATATCAGTACTATTACTGATTATGTTGATGATAAGATGCTCCTTTTCTTTCCCTCCAAACCCCTTTTCTGGGAATTAAAATGCCTATCAATGTGCTTTTTACACTTGTGCCTCTAATATTTAAATGTATATTTCTTATATAATAGGAGAGCTTAAGGGGAACAAAGAAGAACTGCATAAGTTCACTCATTTAAAAAAGAAATGGTTGCTATTTTCAAGATTCTACTACAGGTTGAGAATGCAAAGATGACTAAGACATTCCCTGCACTTGGAAGTTTACATCCAGGTAGGGAACACATAACTGGGAAACATTACATCAAGCGTGATAAATGCAAATATTATTGACATCATGAGAAAATAATAACAAATCAGAGGTGCAAAATAAAGTGAAGCTTTGCAGATGGGGCTGCACTTACGTTTAAGACAAGCTATTGTCAGACCTTAGAATCAGTCCCAGTGTAGCATGGTAAAGCATTTGAACTTAGTCCTTTATCAACATTGAGCCAGTGAAGGTTTTAAAGCATAGAAATGAGGTGATCCAGATCTTTGCAAAGATCAATTAATTGATAATATGGCAGCCAGTTTGTAAAGAAGAGGTCAATTCTGTAAGCAGAAATACATGTTGGGAAGTGATTATAATAGTGGGAGGGAATTGAACATTCTGAATAAGGGGGGAATCATGGATATGGAGACAGGCGTGGATTTGAATGGTGTTTGGCATGCAGTGTGTGTGCATGCTCAGTCGTGTCTGACCCTTTGTGACTCCACAGACTGTAGTCTGCCATGCTCCTCTGTCCATGGAATTTTACAAGCAAGAACACAGGAATGGTTTGCTATTTCCTACTCTAGGGGATCTTTTCAACCCAGGGATTGAACTCAAGTCTCTTCTGTCTCCTGCATTGGAAGGCAGATTCTTCACCACTGTGCCACTTGGGAAGCCCTTGGGATGTAGAATAAACAGAAATAATTGGGTACATGGAGTAAAGTCAGTGATGATTTGGAATATTAAATGAGGACAACTGAATGCTTTGTGATGCTGCTGGTTAAAAGAGAATTCAGGAAAAAGTTTGGGAAGAATAAGGTGGTGAATAAGCACCAGTTTGAGCACACTGAGTGTGAGATTTTGGAGTTGACTTCACCTGACTAGAGTGATAGTAAGCAGGATAGTATAGATGTTGGCTGCACAGTGTCACTTCAGCTGTGAAGTCCTACCTGATTTCTCTGAGGAAAATAAAAAACTGGATATCTCAGTTTAGAAGTGCTTTATATAATGAGACATACATTTAAAGGGCAGAGATGGAAAACAAATTACAATAAGTCCCTTACATATGAACCTTCAAGTTTCAAACTTTCAAAGATATGAATTCCAGTGTCAGGCTTGAGTGAAATTTCAGCCTGCCCTCTGTCTCCTATTGCTGATGATCCGCCATCTCCCACCTCCTTTCCCTCCTCCAGTCAGTAACTCTTCTTACCTGTTCACCTGTTGCCAGCCCCTGGAGGCCAGCTGTTGTACTGTACTACTGTACTTTTCAAGGTAATGCACTGTAAGATTAAAAGTACATTCCTTATTTTTTGTTTGTCTTGATGTATTATTTGTGTGAAAAGTATTAGAAACATATTACACTACAGTACTATGTAGTCAATTGTGTTAGTTGGGTACCTAGGCTAATTTTTTTTGGACTTACGAACAAATTTCACCTTTCAGGGAGGAATCCATTCATATGTAAGGGTGAGAAAGTGTTAGTCTCTCAGTTGTGTCTGACTATTTGTGATCCCACAGACTATAGCCCACCAGGCTCCTCCATCCATGGAATTCCCCAGGCAAGAATACTGGAGTGGGTTGCCACTCCCTTATCCAGGGGATCTTCCCAATCCAGGGATCAAACAGGAGTATCCTGCTTTGCAGGCAGATTCTTTACCATTTGAGCCACCAGGGAAGCCCATTCATATGTAGAGGACTTACAGTAACTGTTGGAAGCAGAGATGTGATAAGTGATATGTTTTTTTGTTAGAAATAACACAGCCATGACTTCAGAAGTGAAACATTTTCCGTTTTGAAATAAGAATAATTTGAAATAGCCATTTCAAATTTCAGAAACGTTAAGGAATTCTTTCTGCTCTTAATTGGCTGCTAGCTATCCTAGAAAATTAAATACCACTCTCTGTCCTTAACATCTGACTTCTGCTGCTGCTGCTGCTGCTAAGTCACGTCAGTCGTGTCAGACTCTGTGTGACCCCATAGACGGCAATGCACTAGGCTCCCCCGTCCCTGGGATTCTCCAGGCAAGAACACTGGAGTGGGTTGCCATTTCCTTCTCCAATGCATGAAAGGGAAAAGTGAAAGTGAAGTCAATCAGTTATGTCCGACTCAGCGACTCCATGGACTGCAGACCACCAGGCTCCTCCATCCATGGGATTTTCCAGGCAAGAGTACTGGAGTGGGGTGCCATTGCCTTCTCCAGACGTATCTTCTAGCAATCTTTATTTTTAAATCTGTTTTTAACCAAGATTTCCTTTAAAAGTAGGAATTTTTGTTTAAATAGCTGATTTTCAAAAAGTTTTATTTCTGCTAAAGTAAAATCCTTTTAGAGTAACTTTTAAAATATTCAGTAAGATTTTTAGACACAATTTTATAGTGTTTTATGACAATCAGTGTTTTCCTGAAATTCTATAAATATTTCAACTATCCTACTCCAACCACCCCAAGAATTAATACTAGAGAATGGAGGGGAAAAAGTGATGGTCAAGACTTTTGTGATCCTCTGGAGAGTTGTTGGTTAAGATAATATGATATGAACCTCATCTCAACCTCAATAACCCCTGTCTTTCTAGGATTAATAAAACAAGGAAAACTTTCAGAGTATAGGGAGTTGATTTTAATATTTCCCTCTAAGGGTGTTTCTTCATCCAGTATACACAGGTTTCAGGAATTTACTGGCATATTAAAACCTCCTTATCATAGGTTATTTTAGCATACAAAAGCTTCCAGTTCCAACAAAGCCTCTTTCAGCAAAACACCGTATGAATGAGTTTCTCCATAGCCAAAAAAAGCAGCCAGAATACTCATTAAATTGCTAAGCAGTTAATTCTGAAGTGTCAGATCTCTAAGATAAGCTACTTAGGAGACAAAACTCATCCTTCCCAAAGACTTTTTTTCTGTTTTCTGTCCAAGAATTTTCGGTCCACTTTGAGGAATTTTGTGGGGTTTTTTTTGCAATAAGAGTTCATTTCCCATCTAAATCTCTACCTATCCACTGTCCCCAGTTGTGTACTCAATTGAAACACACAGTATTAGGAAGGGTAGGTAACTGAGGCTGCTTCTAAGCAGAACATTGTGTTCCAAAGCCGAATACAAAGGTTTCAAAATGACCCACTGTTTTGGATTATTCTTTCTACTGCCATTTCCATTCATGTAGAGAAAACAGTTGGTATTAAGGAAAATTTTGATGTGACTGAACTATAAAACTTTCAGGTAAACTGCCTAAATGCAAATCAGTTTGAAAAGAAGCAGAAAAATTTGGGGATTTTTTTTTTTTTGGAGGGGGAGGGCTGTAGTGAATTGTAGTAAGTTTTATTTATATTGAGTGTGAAGTGTCACTTCCATTTTAATTAGGATGAACTCACTCAAAGCTCATTAGTAATCAATAGAATGCAATTGTTGTTATTGCTTAGTCGCTCAGTCCTATCTGACTCTTCTGCAACCATGTAAACTGTAGCCTGCCAGACACCTCTGTCCATGGGATTTCCCAGGGAAGCATACTGAAGTGGGTTGCCATTCCCTTCTCTAGGGGATCTTCCAGACCCAGGGATAGAATCCCCATCTCCATGTCTCCTGGATTGCAGATGGATTCTTTACTGCTGAGTGATCTGCGCAGCAATAATAAAATAATAATAATGCAGTAGAGTTGTCATAAGATTAGTTTTAGATATTTGACTTAATCTCATGTGTGTCTCTTGCACCCTCCCATAAAAAATGGAATTTACTAGAGTCACAATATCAAGAAAATCTTTTAAAAGAGAGACCAGAGGTCTATGGGAGCAAGAGCAGTCTTCTTACTGCTCATCTCCACATAGAATTCTCAGTCCAAATGCAACTGAAAAAATAGAAATTTATAGCCAAGGTAGTGCTAATGGTAAAGAATCTGCCTGTCAATGCAGGAGACGTAAGAGATGCAGGTTCAATCCCAGGGTCAGGACGATCCCCTGGAGGAGAAAATGGCAACACACTCCAGTATTCTTGCCTGGGAAATCCCACGGGCAGAGGAGCCTGGTGGGCTACAGTTCATGCCATCACCAACAGTCGGACACGACTGAAGCGACTTAGCACTCATAGCCAAGGGACAGGTCAGTGAGGGGAAAATTGCTAGGAGAAGACGTTAGAAGTAAGAGGAAATTCTGGCTAAACCTTATATAAGAGGGGTCGTGCTGAAGATAGTACAGGGTGATCAGACATGACCTGGGGGAAGTAATGAGAATGAGAAACCCAGTCAGATATCGAGGGTTATCAGATATGGAGGGTGGAGATTTCTGGCTAAACCAACTTAATGAGATTCTTGCAAAAATTGGGTGATGCAAAGACAGACATGAAGGTCCAGAAGTTTAGGCCTAGCTAGGAAGTGGATTCAGAGCCAAATAACTACAGTTTGGCCAAGAAGAGTCTCTTTGTCAGTTTGGAGGAAGAGTGAGAGTTCACAGTGTCAGCAAGAGTGAATATTCTTTCCTCTGCATGTAGCGTAATGCTTCCTCCAAGAAATGAAGTTCAGGCTGTCAAAGTTCCCACTGCTTCCACTGGTGTGATGCTCTGCACCGTGCCCTCTTATGTTTCTAGCAAGACAGAGGATGCAGTGTGGAGATTAGATGTTGTGTATTCGCCTAACAGTTAACCATCTCCTGGGCTTACTGACCAGAAGTCCAGGCAGTAAACAGTATTACTTGTTCACATATTGCTTTTATTTCCTCACAGTTTGCTGTTTCCAGAGAAGAGATTATTTCAGAATTTCCCTAAATAGGAATTTGCTGCCTTCTTTCATTCCCTGAGGAGTCTTGCTACTTTTCATCCCAGGAAACAGTTTAGTGTGCAGGGCAGTGTGAACTTGCTGAGCCCTGAATGCCTGTGGCTGGCCTTGAGGAGCACCAAGGAATTGAATTCCTGAACAGCTCAGTCTCTGCAATAAAACTATTTCTTTTTGAAATCGATTGCTTGATCTCCTGGTGACCTAAGATGTTTCTTCCAGTTTGATTTTCCAAAGCATACGGGTTATTACTGTGATCTTAAGAGTGATTGTTTCTGGGTACAAAAAAAATAAAATAAACATGAATATTGGCATCCCTGGCCCTTCACTAATGGCATCATACATTTCCTATGTTAACAAAGAAGCAAGACTTCTACCAGATACATTTCCTTTCTATGTTTCTTTAGCAAAATCAGGGCCAAGTGCTTTTGATCTATTGTTCAATGTTTATCCAGCAAGAGCTGGTCTCTGCCCTCTAGTAGCTTAAATTATGGCTAAAGAAATAAGACTTGGTAAGCAGATAATGACATGTAAAATAAATGTGAAAATGAAACTCAAAGCTCAGTATCTATTAATAAAGTTTACATTGGGACCAACTATGCTCATTTGTTTACTTATAGTGTCTGGTTGCCTTTCCACCACAAGGGCAGAGTGAAAGAGTAGACAAAGACAATATGACTTTCAAAGCTGTAAATATTTATTTTCTGAGTCATAGATGTAGAGAACAAACTTGACATGAAGGTTACCAAAGGCGGGGAAGGGAGGTGGGATTAATTGGGAGATTGAGATTGATATATGTATACTTACTTGGTTTTGTTCAGTCCCTAAGTTGTGTGACTCCATGGACTGTAGCACACCAGGCTTCCCTGTCCTTCACTATCTCCCAGAGTTTGCTCAAACTCATGTCCATTGAGTCAGTGATGCCATCCAACTATCTCAAACTCTGTCGCCCCCTTCTCCTTTTGCCCTCCATCTTTCCTAGCTGTTGACTTAGAAAATGCACAGCATGAGACTTGTGAGTTAAGCTTTATTTGGGGAAGAATGAGAACTGCAGCCTGAGAGATTGCACCTCAGATAGCTCTGAGAAACTGCTCCAAAGAGCTAAGGGAAAAGGACAGTATATAGGTGATTTTGGTAAACAGGTGTTTGTGTTAAGTCCCTCCAGTAGTGTCTGACTCTTTGTGACCCTAAGAACTGTAGCCTGCCAGCCTCCTCTGTAAATGGGATTATCCAGGCAAGAATATTAGAGTGGGTTGCCATGCCCTTCTCCAGGGGATCTTCCTGACCCAGGGACCAAGTGCATATCTCTAACAACTCCTGCACTGGCAGGCAGGTTCTTTACCACTAGTGCCACCTGGGAAGCCCTGGTAGAGGGGGAGTATGTGCAATCAAGTATATATCTTTTTGTATAAATTTCTGCTGGTTTTGCAAAGCTTCTGCTATTCATGAGAAACAATCATCACCGTGAAGGATTTTAGGGTTTTTCTAGATATCAGGAGATATAAGAATTGAGCTCATAAAATCAGCTCCTGAAAATATCTGACTATCTGAAGACCTTTCCTGCCAGTTTTCCCTGATCACAGAGTGCCACATTTCTGCTCTCCACTCTAAACTCCTTCAGGGAGTACTGGAGGTCAGCAACTGCAGCAGCCCATGATTTAATCCTTGTAGAGATAGATGGCAAGCACCCATTGCAAGTGCTAATTTGTGGTTGACATTATTATGTGCAAAATTGATAACTAATGAGAACCTACCATTTAGCACTGGAAATTCTACTCAATTCTCTATGGTGACCTACATGGTGAGGAAATCCAAAAAGAGGGGATATATGTATATATATGACTGATTCACTTTGTTGTACAGATAGAAACTAACATAACACAATGAAGCAACTCTACTCCAATAAAATTAATTAAAAAAAAAACTACTATCTGAACCTTACCGAAGAAGTTTACTGACTTCTCTATAAATTACACAAATGATAGCTCACATGTATTGATACTTGAAACTTAGTCAACTCTTTGAAAATCTATATATGATGTTGTTGTAACAAAATCCCTGTGAATTGGGAAAGAAGGTATCATTATCTTCATCTCACAACCAAGGCAGTCCTTGTAAAGATCCCAAATTAAAGTGACTCTGTATAGTGGCCATGCAAAAAATACAGCAGAATGAGGACTTGTTCTTGCCAAAAACTTTAACTGATGCTCCCCTGTTTTGCAAGCCTCAAATTGGTGTGCAAAATCTTTCTGCTCCTCTTTCTCTGTATCCATCCCCCAAGGCTACCTCTCCATCTCACCCTGGGTAACAAATGAGAAATTTTGAGGACTACTGAGCACTATAAATTTTCACAGCAGGGCTGCTTCTCAGCCCAGGAACTCGGGTAATTGTCACACATTGGTAAAATTCATGGGAGACAATTGCCCTCAAATCAACAATTCCATCTGTAAGATGCTGTTGGGGGTGGGGCAAGGTAAGAATTCTGTCTCTAGTGCTGTGTATTCGTTTAAAGATTTTAACTCACTCTTGTATAATATGTGCACTTTTTTAAAAAGTTCTCTTTCTTGTGTTTCCTATCATTATGCTTTTAAAGCTATACTCACTTTAAAATGCTAGAAGGAAATAGTGAAAAAAAATATATTGCCTTTGGGTGAAGAGATAATGAGTGTTTCATTATAAGTGTACTATATTTCTCACATTTTAAACATAGCTTATTTAAATATGTAAACATGTACATGAGAGCACAGATGTACATTTTGTGGGACCCTTGACAAAGACTAGCTCCTTGACCAAAGTTGAGACAGGTTCCTCTAGCCATTTTTTCAACTAGGCCTTGTCCTTGGATATTATCTTCCATCTGCCTGAGTCCAGTTTTAGAAAAAAGTCCTGCTAAGTCAGTTTAGTGAGACTCACCACAGCCTACCCCTGCCTACATTGATATTTGATCATTCTAATGATCAAATTCCTTAACCCTACCCTGGATTATCTGATCATCCTGACCTGTCCTCAGTGACAATCTTAGTAAGTAAGTCTAGCAAGAATCCTCTTATTCTGATGTATTTTCAGTATTTTTCATTCACTGACTCCCATATTCTGCCCATGACTATAAATGCACACTACCTCTTTATGATTGAGTTGAGGTCTTCTCTTTCCCTTACTACAGTAGTCTTCAGTTCAGTTCAGTTCAGTCGCTCAGTTGTGTCCCACTCTTTGCGACCCCATGAATCACAGCATGCCAGGCCTCCCTCAGACTCATATCCATCGAGTCGGTGATGCCATCCAGCCATCTCATCCTCTGTCTCATTCCTTCTCCTCCTGCCCCCAGTCCCTCCCAGCATCAGAGTCTTTTCCAATGAGTCAACTCTTCGCATGAGGTGGCCAAAGTACTGGAGTTTCAGCTTTAGCATCATTCCTTCCAAAGAAATCCCAGGGCTGATCTCCTTCAGAAAGGACTGGTTGGATCTCCTTGCAGTCCAAGGGACTCTCAAGAGTCTTCTCCAACACCACAGTTCGAAAGCACCAATCCTTCGGTGCTCAAGTCTTCTTCACAGTCCAACTCTCACATCCATGCATGACTACTGGAAAAACCATACCCTTGAATAGATGGACCTTGGTTGGCAAAGTAATGTCTCTGCTTTTGAATATGCTATCTAGGTTGGTCATAACTTTTCTTCCAAGGAGTAAGCGTCTTTTAATTTCATGGCTGCAATCACCATCTGCAGTGATTTTGGAGCCCCCAAACCACTAGACCATTCAGGTATGACCTAAATCAAATCCCTTATGATTATAAAGTAGAAGTGAGAAATAGATTTAAGGGACTAGATCTGATAGGTAGAGTGCCTGATGAACTATGGACAGTAGTCTTAGTGCCTATAAAATAGTCCTGATTAAAGTCTTATTGTTGCAGGAAGGGGGACCCCTTCCAGGGGCCTGAAACTGGGCTCTTGTCTAACACTCAGGGAAATGAATTGTCCAAAGAGACACATGTGTTGACAAAGCAAGAGATTTTATTGGGAAAGGGCACCTGTGTGGACAGCAGTAGGGTAAGGGAACCCAGGAGAACAGCTCTGCCATGTGGCTAGCAGTCTCAGGTTTTATGGTGATGGGATTAGTTTCTGGGTTGTCCTTAGCCAATCATTCTGACTCAGAGTCCTTCCTGGTGGTGCAAGCCTTGTTCAGCCAAGAGGGATGCCAGAGAGAAGGATCCTGGGAGGTGGTCAGACATGTGGTGTCTCCTTTTGACCTTTCCTGAACTCTTCTGGTTCAGTTCAGTTCAGTTCAGTCACTCAGCCACGTCCGACTCTTTGCGACCCCATGAACCGGAGCATGCCAGGCCTCCCTGTCCATCACCAACTCCCAGAGTTTACCCAAACTCATGTCCATTGAGTCAGTGATGCTATCCAACCATCTCATCCTCTGTCGTCCCCTTCTCCTCCTGCCCTCAATCTTTCTCAGCATCAGGGTTTTTTCAAATGAGTCAGCTCTTTGTATCAGGTGACCAAAGTATTGGAGTTTCAGTTTCAGCATCAGTCCTTCCAATGAACATTCAGGACTGATTTCCTTTAGGATGGACTGGTTGGATCTCCTTGCAGTCCAAGGGACTCTCAAGAGTCTTCTCCAACACCACAGTTCAAAAGCATCAATTCTTGGCACTTAGTTTTCTTTATAGTCCAACTCTCACATCCATACATGACCACTGGAAAAACCATAGCCTTGACTAGACAGACCTTTGTTGACAAAGTAATGTCTCTGCTTTTCAATATGCTGTTTAGGTTGGTCATAACTTTCCTTCCAAGGAGTAAGTGTCTTTTAATTTCATGGCTGCAGTCACCATGAGAGACAAATATAGGTCTAGGTATAATCTTTACATGGTTGAGTCAAGTGAGCCATGGTCTAGGGTTGCCATTGGTGTAAAGGATACAGTTTCTCACTGCAAGTCAAACAGTAGACCTAGGCCAGTAAGGGCTGTTATGAATAGGTAAAAAGTAAAAGAGTAAAAGAAGAGATGAAGGATTATTTAATAGACATTAAGAAGCTTATTCTGCTGCTAAATATATATCAAGTCAGTCTAATCACTGTTAGAAATCTCCACTATCCTAAGTAAATTATTTCATTGTAAAGACATCAACCCCTTTAAAATTCAATTAATTTCTTAAAAGGAAGAATCATCAAATCATCATCCATTACAACAGAAGAAGCATTTGGAATACTTGCTATAGGTGCAATTTGTGCTAAATTTTGTGGGGGATATTCAATAACTTAAAACAAGCTGGTAAATTCTGCACACTGAACCTGGCATCCTGAAGGACCAGCTACGACATTTTAATCTTTTCCAGTTTTTCATGAACTGATAGATGAGATTTGTACCTGACAAATATGTAGATCACGATATGTGTGAAATGATTTCAAAAGCAACCTAACTGGTTTTTCCTTGTTTAATGAGTGGTTTTTGCTAACCACTTGTTTGAACATCACAGGGATTTCAAGTTAATGCAGACATTTCTAAATGTTTACTGTTTTAGAACCCATCTCACTCAATTCATGGACAAATCTCACTGTGCACTGTAAGGAAGAGTTTAGATCCAACACTGCAATTTAAGCATGCATAAATTAACAGCTCTGGATACACATTAAAAATATTTGAGGAGCTTTAAAAATCACCTACACTTAGACCTCATTTTGGGGATGAAGCATGAGTATCAGTATTTTCAGAATACCAGAGAAGTGAAATTTTTGAAGCATCAGAACTTACAAAATCTTCAAGGATGCTCTACAATAACTCTGTGGGTAGATGTTTGCATTTTCATATGACACAGTTTAGGTGACAAACCAGTGTATGATGCCAACTCTCAACAACCTTGTTAAAGAATTACTCTCGGATAGAGTAAACTATATTGTGTTGACCAAGTCAGGCAATATTTAGACAACAGTCAACAAGCAACTGCTTGAGAGCTATACAAATATCTTCAAGAATTCTTTTAAAATATTCACTGCCTTTTTTTTCTGATTGAAAACCAATCCATGATTATTGTAAAACATTTGGCTGAAAGAGAATGATTAAAGGGAGAAAAAAAAAATCCCCCATAATCCCAGTACCCAAAAGATAGCTACTGCTAATATGGTGGTATATTACTTTCCAGATAAACGGTTTTGCACAAAAACACACACTTTTTTTCATTTAAGTATAGTTGATTTACAATGTTGTATTAGTTTCTGGTGTATAGCAAATTGATTAAGTTTTATATATATATATATATATATGTATATATATATTCATATCCAGTATAAGCTATTACAAAAGCACACACTTTAAAAATAATGATATATAATATTGTCTGTATGTACAATATTGTATTTGTTCATATATGCCATTATCACAAGAATTTTACCATATTAATCATATACAAGTTATGGTTTTACTGTTATTTATTTAACCAATCCTCTATTATTAAGCACTTGAATTATCTCATTTTCTTCACAGTATCAGCAATACTGGGATGATCATTCTATGTATGTAACAAATCCTTGTTCCAATCTCTGACTTTTTTCCTATGATTTCCTAGAAGTAGCATGGAGAATTAAAGGGTATAAACATTTCATCACTCATATGATAAACTTTTTAACTGCTTTCTTATAAAATTTTCAACTTTACTCTTATAATGTGGGAGGAATGCATATTTTCTGAATTCATAGGACACTGGTAATAATAAGCATTATTATTATTTAAACTTTTGCTGAATGAAAATGGGATCTTACTGTTATTTTAATTTACAATGGATCAGTAATGTTGAATTTGTTTACAGTGATGATGATGATAGGCAAATGATGCATTAGTCTGCTTATATTTACTTTCTCTTTTCAAATTATCCTAGTCTTTAAGTTCCTGAGAAAAATTGCTTGAACTTGTGGACAAAGTTTCTTCAATACCTTTGTTGAGCTTTCATTGAATATTTTCAAATTCTCAAAATTTAATATCTTTAGAAATGATTCTAAAAAACCTTCTGCAATACATAGATTGGTATGAGAGATGTAGACTCATAGAAACTCTCATGCTAAGGAACCTAGAAAATGAGAACAGATAACTTTACCCCTAATAATTAGAATGTATCTCAACTGTACCATCACACCTAGGAAGAAATACATTCTTCAGCAACATGAGATAGTTTCAGAATGAACTGTAGGGATTATTGTGAAACTGAAAGTCAACAGAATTACAAACTCATCAAGTCTAAGTGGGTTTTGTAAAGCAAAATTCAGGCTAATCAACCATGGTAAGCAATCTAGCAATGGCTTGAAACGTCAAGGTACTATACATAATAAAGATGTAATACAAAAAGCATGCAAATGAAATCTCATTATTGTAGGACTGACCACCTGTGTGCTTCCTGTTGCATATCTGGGCTTCACCATTTATACTTCCTGACAGTGTGTGGCAGATGGGCACATAGCTCATTACCTAAGAGATGGGACCTTGACAGAGTGGTGGCCACCCCTTTCCCCCTAAGATGGCCAGGCTTATTTTATATCTGGACAGTTTCCAAAGACTGATCTAGGTTTCCTGTTTGGTGGTAGCTTTAGTGATATTGCTGGGTAAGTTTTGATCTGATATCCAACAGCAGAAAATTTTTTAAAAATAAAAGAAAGAGAGAAAACAAGAGGGAGCCACTTCACAGTATTAGATAAATTTTCAAATGCCCCTAGGGCAACCTAACATCATGGTTTTGTTTTGTTTCAACAATTTAATTGCCTTTTCTCACCTGAATCCATCATATGATGGCTGATTCACACAGGTAAATGTATCTTTTGGGAATTATTAACTTAAAAAAAGAAACTTTCTGTATATATATATATATTCATATAAATATAAAAAACAGTAAAAATGAAGGTCTGATGGTTTTGACTTTGACTTTTTATTCTGCCATTAAAATAAATAAATAAATAATGGTTGTAGTGATTCTCTTCTCTAATCTTTCCTTATCTGCAGAAGAACCACAAACTCCTTGGCTTATTGCAAACAGATGTCACAACTGGGTCAAAGTCTGTGATGTTTCTACTCATCTCTCACTCTCCTACTCTTTGACTTTTAATTTTGAATCTTCGACTCACCAAATCCTATTACACCTCCAAGGTTTTGTGAGTGCTATTAAGCTCTCCACAAATACTCTTCTCTCTTCTTTGCTTCCTGGAAGGTTCTATTCTTTCTTCAATATCTTGCTAATATATTGTCCTAATATATCCTTTCTCTTCCACCCAGGCATGCCTTTCCCTGTGTTTCTTCTATTATATGTACCTATCAATTTAAGCTTACCAAACTGTGTGACAATCATTTACTTACTTTTTCAATAGTAAAGTCATTTCAGTTAAAGCTCTGCACATAGCACTATACTCAGCAAGAGAGGAACTTCAGATTGATACTCCTTTAGTCCTAAAACTAATCAGATTTTAACAAGCAGAAGGTTATAGTACCCTATTTATAAGTAGAGGTATTGGAAATTTTAACACAAAGTCCAGTCAATTCTAAAGCCATAAATATGTAGGCTTAATTACAGTTTAGTACGGAAAAATCCCCCAAATACATTTCTAAAAATGAAAATGAAAGTCACTCAGTTGTGTCCTACTCTTTGGGACCCCATGGACTATATAGTCCATGGAATTCTCCTGGCCAGAATACTGGAGTGGGCAGCCTTTCCCTTCTCCAGGAGATCTTCCCAGGGATTGAACTCAGGTCTCCCACATTGCAGGCAGATTCTTTACCAGCTGAGCTATCAGGGAAGCCCTATTTCTATAAATATTTGAGTGTTTTTCATTAAGGATTATTCTGTATGAAGTTATTGTCATCACTAAAGGTCTTGAAGTCATTTCTTTTTGCAAAGGGGAAGGGAAAAATAGTTTCAGAGAATTTTATTTATAACTTTACAAAAAGTAAGGTTTATTTCATTACAAAGGCTAAAATTTTTGCATGTGAACTTTATAACACAACCTTAAGAAAGAGGATTTGAAGAAATTAACAACATATCAGAATTTATTAATACAAATAACACAATATCAATCTCTGCTATGGCCTGAGATAATTTCAACTGGCAAAATTTGTAATGGAGGTAAAACAAATTAATATTGTTTGAGGAAAATGACATACTTAGCCAGTGAACTCATTCAGTTTGCTCTGGCATATTGTATATATTTTACATCAGTTCACTCAAACACACATGCATAGAACCATCCTCACCAGGCCCATACTCTGAAAGGCAGTTAAAGCTTGAAAGCTTTTATCTGAATATATGAATCTCCTCAAAGCCATTTGGGGAGGTTCTAGTTAAATACAATTTTATCTCACTTTTCTTACTTCCACAGTTTTATAGCTTTATCTTGAAAGTAACAAAATAAAATGTTTCTGCTCCCTAAATTCCCTTCCCATTGGAAAGTGTTTCTCATCCTTCTAGGTCTCTATCATCAGTATATAGCTAAGATCCTCTTTTTTGCCTTGTTTTGCATAAATAACTATGACAAAAGATGGAGTTGGCTTGTTGTGTTATTTGGAATAGTGCCAAAGCTCTGTACTTGATAAATATTGGACAAGATGGAGAGATGGATTAATGTTGGAAGGCAAAGGTTTAGACAAAGTAAGTCAACAAATTGCTGTTGCTTATTTTTAAAATACTTACTAAGGATTAAAATCATAAAGGTGAAATTGAAATCATCCTTCAGACTAGAAGATGGGCATGGGGTGGGAGACAGACAGTGAAAGGAAAAGGGGACCTTCCTGAAAACATTCAGATATTTCATGGAGGTATGTGCAAGGTAAAAGACCATATCAATACTGTTAATTGAGTACTAATGTTATAATAGCGAGTGTACAGATGTTATAGGAATGTGGTGAGAAAAACTCACCAGGGAGATTATGAAGGCCTCCAGTAAGAAAGTGACATTTCAACTTCATTGTGAAATTTATGATATGGGTAGTTGGTATAGATGTGTCAAAGACACCAGAAACAAATATAAAAAGACAGAGAATAATGCAGTTGAGAGACAATGAGGGCCATTTTCCAAATTTTCTAATAGCAGGGCATACAGAATTGAGTTGTCTTAAGAGTTTGGTTTGGAATTCACCCTGGAATCTGTAATTCCCAGTTGTTCCTGAGCTAAAGTGCTGAGTTGCCAGTAGTCACCAGAGGTGATCAGCAGGCTGAGGTCTTACAGATTCACATTTAGTTTTAACAAAGCTTTGCTCACATGTCAGTACTTAGTTTGGCTCAAACCCTACATCTTTTCTCTTGCTCTGTGCCTCCTTGTGAGAACTAGATCTCTCTCTCTCCCTCTCTCTTTCTCTCTCTCTTTCTGTGTGTGTGTATATATATACACACACACACACACATATGTCTATGTATTATTGAAGTATAATTGACTTACAATGTTGTGCCAATTCTTGCTTGGGAAGAATCTACTCGATTTACAAAGTTACTCGATTATACACATATAGAGATTCTTTTTTTAATATTCTTTTCCATTAGGGTTTATCATAGGATACTTAATACAGTTCCTTGTGCTCTACAGTAGGACCTTATTGTTTATTCACCTACTGTCTCATTATTGTTCAGAAAGTAGTTCATCTCACTGATTCTTGTGAAGGGGATAAGAATATGCCATTCCAGTGACATTCTTTTGAGCTGATGGCAATTAAGAAATAGTAAACAGTTACCATGGGGAACTCTCTGCCCTCTTCTATCATTGGAATGGTTGAGAGTAAGGACTGGGGAAAGGTAGGCTCCTATCTCTGTCCCACTGAGCTAGAAACCAATATAAAAAAACATGTGCAATGGAAATCATGTAAAATAAGAAGCACAATAATGGAGCAGAAGGTTCATAATAACATAAATAAGGTCTGCTTGTAACAATTCCAAATTATACCTATTTTCTTGGTATAATTATTAATAGTGTTCCCTTTTATTTGCAAGCATGTCCCAGTTCAGTTCAGTTCAATCACTCAGTCATGTCCGACTCTTTGTGACCCCATGAAGCACAGTACTCCAGGCCTCCCTGTCCATCACCAATTTCCAGAGTCCACCCAAACCCATGTCCATTGAGTCGGTGATGCCATCCAACCATCTCATCCTCTGTCATCCCTTCTCTTGCCCTCAATCTTTCCCAGCATCAGGGTCTTTCAAATGAGTCAGCTCTTTGAATCAGGTGGCAAAAGTATTAGGGTTTCAGCTTCAACATCAGTCCTTCCAATGAACACCCAGGACTGATCTCCTTTAGGATGAACTGGTTGGGTCTCCTTGCAGGCTTGGCAATAACATCTATGGTCTCCCTAGTCATATTAGTCATGAGCTAATGAGGCAGGACCGGAGAAAGCAATGTACTTCAGTACGCTTGCCTGGAAAATCCCATGGATGGAGGAGCCTGGTGGGCTGCAGTCCATGGGGTCGCTGAGGGTTGGACACGACTGAACGACTTCACTTTCGGTTTTCACTTTCATGCATTGGAGAAGGAAATGGCAACACACTCCAGTGTTCTTGCCTGAAGAATCCCAGGGACGGGGGAGTCTGGTGGGCTGTTGTCTATGGGGTTGCACAGAGTCAGACACGACTGAAGTGACTTAGTAGCAGCAGCAATGAGGCAGCAGCATGTTACTGACATGGACACAGCTCAGAGTTGGCTCTGATGATTTTTGGTTCACTTTGTTCTTTATCTTTGGAATGGTCTTCTGCCCTTTTTAACCTCATTGAAATCCTAGCCTTTCTTCAAGGCATGTTATAAATACCTTGTCTGCCCATTTGAAATGATCTCCCCTGTCTTTGTACCTTCAAAACATTGCATATACCATTTATATCATGCTTTCCTCATTAATTCATGTTGTTATTCTGTTTCCATGCAGACATTATAGGTAATCCCAAGGTCAATTATCTGTGATATATTCATGACAGACTTACACAAAAAATGAGTGATATGTTTCCAGTTTGAACCTCTATACCATAAAAACAAAAGTGTAAAGAGTCCTTAACACTTTCTTTGACTCAAGAGAAGCTCAAGAAATACCTATTGAGCATTACTAGGTATTAGGCTCTGTTCAAGTTGGTAGAGTTGTCTTGAGGATCACAAGCAGAAAAAAATCATTGACCTCATGGCTTATGAGTAAGGGCTGACAATATTAAGAAACAAAGTTAGATCCTTTTTCAAATCTCTGTGAGATCTCTGGCTATCATACTTAAAGTTGCAACATTCCCACCAGCACTTCTCACCACCTTGCCTGCTTTATGTTTAGCTGGGAGGGGAGAAGGATAAATTAGAAGCTTTGGATTAACATATGCACACTACTATATATTGGAGCTTCCCTGGTAGCTCAGCAGTAAAGAATTCACTTGCAATGCAGGAGCTGCAGGAGACACGGGTTTGATTCCTGGGTTGGGAAGATCCCCTGGAGGAGGGCATGGGAACGCAGTCCAGTATTCTTGCCTGGAGAATCCCATGGACAGAGGAGCCTGGCGGGCTACAGTCCATAGCGTTGCAAAGAGCTGGACATGACTGAAACAACAGCATACATGCACTCACTACTATGTATAAGATAGATAAGGACATATGGTATAGCACAGAAAACTAAACTCAATATCTTGAAATAACCTATAACAGAAAAGAATCTAAAGAAGTATATATACTTTATTATACACCTGAAATTAGCACAACTCTGTAAATCAACTATTTTTCAATACAAACTTTTTGTAAAAAGAAAAACATTTAGCACCACTTGACGTGGTCCATCTTTTACTTGTTGACTTGTTTAGTGTTTGTTTTCCCTCAGGTAGAATCTAGGCTCTGTGTTGCATTTCCTCCTCAACCCCAGGAAAACATAACAGTGTCTACTAGAGAGTGGGTCTTTTGTAAAGAGCTGCTGAATGGATTAGTAAATTACATGTTAGAAAGTGACAATGATAGTAAAATTAGGAAAAAACAGTTGATGCTGTTGACTACTGTGGAGATGGTTGTACTAGATTGCAGTTTATAACTGGGTGATCAGGTAGGACTTATTTGGAAGGTGACAATTGAGCAAACACTTGAAAGATGTAAGAACAGAGCTCTGTCTGATAAAGACCCTATGGCAGGAGCAAGCCTGGCATTCCATAATATAGCAACCAGTTTAACATGACTGATGCAAAGTGTGTAATGGAGAGAGGAGTGAGAGACAAGGGAAGAGAGCTAATGGGCTAGGGATGCAGCAGAGGATAGGGGGCAGTATAATCTAGAAGGAGTTAGGTTTTATGCTGTGTGTGTGTGTGTTTTTTTTTTTTTTAATTTTATTTATGATCTGATTTATTTCAGTAGTTCACAGTTTAGCTCTGTTCAGTTGCTCAGTCATGTCTGATTCTTTGAGACCCCATGCACTGCAGCATGCCAGGCTTCCCTGTCGATCCAACTCCAGGAGCTTGTTCAAACTCATGTCCTCCACTGAGTCAGTGATGCCATCCAACCACTACAGATAATTTTGCCCCTTAGGGTGCATTTGGTAATCTCTGCAGACATGTTTGGTTGCCACAACTGTGAAGAGAAGTCTTACTGGCACTTAGTGGGTAGATGCCACTGCTATATATATATGTATGTATGACATCCCACCCCCTCCCAATAAACTATCATCTATCTCAAAGTGTCAATAGTGGTGGGGTTCAGAAATTTGATTTAACTTTTAAATCCATAGCTCTGACTGCTGTGTGAAAGTAGGCACAAAGAGGACAAGGGCATAATCAGGGCCGCCAGTGGGTGAAATTGCAGTAATCCAGTAAGTGGTACTTTCAGTTCAGTTCAGAGTGACACAAGTAAAGCTCATGAATGGTGGTTGGATTCCAGATATACCATGAGAAGTAGAGTCGGTGACAGTTTCTGATGCTCTAGATTTGGTGTGTGAGACAAAGGTGAAACAGGGACAGTTCAGGTATGAACTTCTTTAACTAAAGAACTGACAACAGTGGGTATGTGGATAACTGGGCTTGCAACAGGACTTGCGGGGTATGAGGTGGATATCAAATATAAAGTTTGGGATAAATATAGATGCCTATTAGCAACTGGGTAGAGATGTCAGATATAGAGTTGGATAGGTGGGTTTGGGCTTAAGAGAAATGTTGAGATGAGTTATATATTTGGGAGTCATTGGTGTATGGGTGATATTTTAAAAAGATTTCGAGGGAATAAATGTTGAGTGAAGACAAGAGAACTAAGAATTGAAACCTGGGGCTTGCTAATGTGAAGAACTTACAAAGAATTGGGGTCAGATCATCAGAAGGTCTGAAATAGTCATTCCCTTCACCCTTTCACATGGCTCCAGGCCCTCAAATCACTGACTTTTATTTTGCTCAACTTACTGCTGTATCCTGGTGCATGGGCCTGTAACCATTGCCTAGAGAATACATCCATTCTAGGAAAGGACATCTTCCAGCTCTGCTTCAAAGCACCTCTTTGTTTTGGGTTTTGTAGCTTCTGTTTCCTGGTACCTACTCATTTATGTTGCTGTTTCCAGTGTCAATGTCTTCTTACTTTTGCTCAGCTGCTACTGCTCAACCTGTACCAGCCCTCATTCCTTCTATCCAGATGATGCCATCTCAAATCCTCTAACCAGAATTCTTTGTGAATTTGACCTCATGATTTTGTGCATACACAACTCCTTAGGAGTTGATAGTACACATAGATATAATATCTATCTCAGATCATGTATCACGCTAAGTTCTGTCTTATCTCTGAGCTTTTGAGCATTTTGTTTCCTAACTGCTATGTAATTAGTTTGCTCTGGCTGTCATTACAAAGTGCCACAGAATGACTAAAACAATAGAAATGTATTTCCTCACAGTTTGGTGGCTCAGATGGTAAAGAATCTGCCCACAGTGCAGGAGACCCTGGTTCGATCCCTGGGTTGGGAAGATCCCCTGGAGAAGGGAATGGCAACCCACTCTAGTATTCTTGCCTGGGAAATCCCATGAATAGAGGAGGCTGGTGGGCTACAGTCCGTGGGGTCACAAAAGAGTTGGACTTAACTCAATGACTAAAATCTTTCCTTTTCATGTTTTATAAGATTCCATATTGGAAGTTAAATTCCTCAGTAGCTCAGCAGTAAAGAATCCACCTGCAATGCAGGAGACCCAGGTTCAACCCCTGGGTTGGGAAGATCCCCTGGAGAAGGGAATAGCAAGTCACTCCAGTATTCTTGCCTGGGAAATCCCATGGATAGAGGAGCCTGGTGGGCTACAGTCCGTGGGGTCACAAAGGAGTCAGACATGACTTAATGACTAAATAACAACAACAACCATATACTGGACATATGAACTGGGTTGGACAACAAGACCTCTCTCTTTGGCTTCTAGATGGTTGTCTTCTGGCTGTTCTTCACATGGTTATTCCTAGATGAACGTGCTCCTGGTGTGTATTTGTGTTCACTTTCCTTAAAAAGACTCCAATCATATTAAATTGCTCAATTGTTCAGTCATGTCCAACTCTTTACAACCCCATGGGCTGTAGCCCTCCAGACTCCTTTGTTCATGGGATTTTCCCAGCAAGTAGGTTGCTGGGTGGGTTGCTACATCCTACTCCGGGTGTGTGTATGTAAGTCGCTCAGCCAAGTGTTTGTGATCCCATGGACTATATATAGCCTGTCAGGCTCTTCTGCCCATGGAATTCTCCAGACAAGAATACTGAAGTGGGTTGCCATTTCCTTCTCCAGGGGATCTTCCCAAACCAGGGTTTGGACTTAGGTCTCCTGCATTGCCAGTGAATTCTTTACCATCTGAGCTGCCAGGGAAGCCTTTACTACTCCAAGGGATCTTCCCAATCCAGGGATCTAACTCATGTCTCCTGCATCTCCTGCTTTGCATGCGGATTCTTACTGTTGAGCCACTAGGGAAGCCCCATTTTAAATTAGGGTCTGCTCTAAGGGCCTTATTTTAATGTACTCATCTCTTTAACCATCCTATTTCAAAAACAGTCACATTCTGAGATTAGGTCTGTTTTAGGGGGACACAATAAATCAGCTCATAACAGGCTGGAACATTCCTTTCTTCCTTTTCAGACTAAGAAATCCTGCTCCACTCCTCAGATATCAGCTAAGAGGTCACATTCTTTAGAGGGCTTTCCTGGCATTTCCAAGATTAGCTTTGGTGACCTTGTGCTTATTTTTATACTAATATCTGTCACAATGTATTATCATTTTCTTCTTACTTGTCAGCAACCCTCCTATGAACACATGCAATCTCCTTCAAGGGAATGTCTGTGTCCTGTTCATTCTCAGATCTCTTTTTTCAAAACACAGGGTATGCACCACGGAAGTATGTTGGGTGAATAAGTAAAATAATAAATTCATTAATATGTTTTACATCTTTAACCAGATTGAGAGTAATTCATGATGGTATTACATGAGTTTATTTGCCAAAGTGCCCCATACACTGCATGGCATAAATTTGAAAGGAATGAAATAACTGTTGATTGATGTAATTGAGTCCATACTGTGAATTACTGTATTCATTTGAATTTCTTCACCCACAATATTCTTGCTGAAAGGAAGGCATGGCCTGAATATTCCCTTGGGTCATCAGTTCTAAATGGTATGAAAGTTAAACTAAATGTGTTTCTTCTTTTGCTGTCGGTAGAATGACTAAACTGAGAAAGGTGAGAAGAACAGAGGGAAATGATCAGATTAGCAGCTTTGAAACTATGGAGTTGTGATAGCTCAGCAGCCAAATATGAATATTAAAGTGTGATATAAAGGTCAGGCAATGTAAAAATGCTTCGGGCAAAGTAGAAATGTTACTACAGTAAACACGCACTAACTAAATTTCTGAGGCTCTGTAAGATCACCTTTGTGCAGCTTTGACTTTGAAACGGGTCGATTGCCAATGCATATAAATATCCCTTTCTTGTCTCAAAGGTCAATCAGCTTTTATCTCAAAAAGAAACCAGAAAAATTGAACCAGCTATGAAAAATCCAAAGAGAGGAGTAATGCTATAAAATGAATGAAATGTATGATTTTGCCTAACTAGAGATGTAAATATGAACACCCTTTTAACAGATTGAGCAGACTAAGTTATTCAAGAATTTGTGAACATCACACTCTCCCCTGCCTTCAGACTGTTATTGTCTTTGCTTGCAATATCTTCCATCAATCCCCAATTAGAACAACTTATATGGTTCCCTCCTGATTATCTTCAGTATTTAATTCCTTGATAATCCCCCTTGATACAAACAGGTGTAACTACACACACAAACACACACAAACACACACACCTGAGTTTGTTTTAGATGCCTCTTCACTGGGCTGCCATAGCATCATATCCATAATGTTTGCTAGGGCTTTCTGACCTGTCCTAAATTTATTATTTTTCCTGTCTATCTACCTAATAAACTGTGATCAATTGCAAATCATAAAACCATGCTTGTTTCAATGTTGTATTTCTCAATGACTAGGATGGTGCCTATAAAATATAGATGTTCATTAAGTGTTGAGGAACTCTAGCTAAGGATGAATGAATGCATGTAAGAGTTCATGAAAATAAAGATTGAAGATATTTGCTAAGGTGACCATTTAATTGAGGATTTCATTATGCAAAACTCAATCTTCATTAATATAAAGTTAGCCAACTCTTTTTTTTTTTTTTAATGAAATTGCCTTAGAATGATTTGAAAATATTTTGTTGTTATCTGTGAGAGAGTTTTGGAACTTTATATTGTTAGATACTAGACACTGGGATCTGAATAGTCTGTAGGATGCCACTGTGGTCTCAAGGGTCTTATGATCTATCAAGACTGTTCTGCATTGCAACACTATTTACAAAAGCTAGGACATAGAAGCAACCTACATGTCCATCGGCAGATGAATGCATAAAGAAGTTGTGGTACACAGGCATCGACCCTCTTGTGGCTAAATTATTCAGCTCATTCTAATAGAAAAGAAGATGAGGCTGCTTTGGGAACAGTCCATGTTTCATGTCAAGCAGAATAGACAGCCATGTGTTCTTATGTAAGAGATTGGATCAGAGTGTTTTTTTTTCTTTTGCCTTGGCTGAACAATTGCCAGCTTAGCTATGTTCTCGTCTGCTTTTTGAAAGGAGATATTAAAGACAAAGACAGACACTGAAATATCTTACAGTGAGTTTCTGAATTAGCAGTGTAAGGAGAAGAAGCAGCAGTTGTATTAGGATGAGTCCATGGATTTGAGAGCCAGAGAGACTTATATTGAAGTTTCTGTTCCAGAGCATACAATGAACTGGCAGGATTATTTAATTCCCCCACTGTAAGAGGAGGGATGCTGAGATATAACTCATGAAAATTGCTGTTTAAATAAAATAATTTTTAAAAATTCAATAATGACAGGAGGGAAGAAAGGGAATTCGCATTTGTTAAGAGCTTTTACTATGTGTTCAATTTCCTAAATGAAGCCTGATAGTAGATAATAGACTATATATGTTTTAGACATATGTAGACAAGTACATTTTACTTGTGTAAATTTTTGCAACAGGCCCTAAACCATAGTAAGATTTCTGCAAATGATAATTCCTTTGTCTGCAGCAAAAATGTCTTAAATAAAGAATGACATCTGAATTATTAACTTTTAAATGTGCATTATTTCTGGTTAGTTCAGTATATTAAAGACTTGGTTGGTAAACCAACTTTGGTTCAATCTAGGCTCTGGCCTTGGGCACCTTTCCTACCTTACCAACATGATCTATAACATGATCCATGGCAACACTATTTCCTAATAGCCATATGAATTTAGGAAAGTTATTCTTGAGGATGCAAATCTATGAAAACTTTGTGATACCATGCCTATCACATACTGAAGACTGGGTTCAAGTTCTCTTTCAATTCTCTTTCCTGTCTCTTTTAGGGATGAACTAAAATTTTCACTCTGGATAATTGGGAAAGGAAAAGTGGTGAGTTCTAGTATCCCTGAATAAAGCTAATTAAATGGGCACCAACTCATTAAGAGACTGGTATCTGAGTGCAACATTCTGAGGATCCAATAGTTGGAATGAATAGCCACCCGCAGGTGACGGAACTGCAGGCAGAACCAGTACAGAGTTGGGCTGTACAGTTGAGTGTCCCTCTCTCACCCCACCACTACCCCCCGACATTCACCAGGTTCACCATATAGGCATACACTAGTCATTCTACTACCTGTGACACCACATTTTATGTCATTTTTATTTTTTGAACTTATTACTGATTGACCTTGTGGTACTTACCTGCCTCAGTCTTTAGCCTGCTGTTATGATTAAATGAGATAATCCATAAAAAGTATTTGTCACTGTGATGTACACTCAGAAAATGAAAATATATGGTGTCCAGTTGTTATTAATTGGAATATAGATCCCAAAGAAAAAAGAAGTCTTATATTTTCTGAAATTGTGTTGTTTTTTCATGATTTTGTTCATGCCAACATATTGAAATCAAAGAATCTTACCAAAAAATTATGTCTATATGTTGATATGAATTTGTTACATATCTAGCCTTAAATATAGTTGTTTTAAAAGATGAGTGTTTCAGGGAATACAAATGCTAAGAAATAGTGCAATTGAGAGTGATGTTTTAATTCATCTGTACTCATCTGTATCTTTTTAGGGTGCAAACTTTTCAGAAGCTGGGGGCAAGATGATGAGACCATAAGAATGCTTCATAATGAGCACAATTTTTTCAGGAGTTGAAGTTAAAAGACATATTTGAAAAATGAGGCTCTTCTGATAAAACAACAGCCATATTGTCCTAGTTAAGTAATTACTCTTACATTTAAGTGAAGATTGATTCTTTTGTGTAACACTGGAATGTCTGCAGTGCCATCCAGACATTTAAGTTATTGATCCTCATATTGGAAAAAGAATACAGGATATACAAAATCTGTTTTGATACCTTGTCTGTGAAATTTTGTACTGTTCTAAAACAACAGGAATACTGGGATAATAGCCATAAGTGGTTAATCCTTGAGATAAAAGAATATCAGTATGTGTAAAGAGTCTGTGCAGAGACAGACATATGATCGCACAGACGTCAGTAAATAGCAAAACAAAAGACTGAAATCAGTCGTGAGCCAACTACAACTTGGAGTTTTACTTGCAGATGAGAGTTATTATCAATTCTCTTTCCTCCTGATCATTTCCTTCTTTGTCCTTTTCTCCTTTCTGACAAGACACCTGAAATCATTTGAAAGCATTCCTTTGTACATTAAGGACTACAGCCCAAGTCATCAAGTCAGAAGCAAGTTGCAATGAGTTTAAACTCTAGTTTTTAAACTCTGCTAATCCAGGTGCAATGAAAGGAATTTCTGGGCTGTTCTAACTTCCATAAGTCCATCTATTCTCTCTCTTCCTTAAATTACAGCAAGTAACACCAAATAGCTATTATGCTTTTGATAGTGTACAGTAATACATTAGCTGGTTATCGACTGGTGCTCTTATCTGTCCGTTCCAAGATCTTCATCTCAAACACATTTGTCAGGCTGTACCCACATTTCACACACACACACATGCACACACACACACACACACCTTTATTATCTTGATTTCACCATTGTAATTATTCTTATCTTCATTTTCTAAACTTTGACAACAGTGAGGAAGCTTTGCATATCAACGACACTACCAAAAATTAATATGTAACTCACAACATACCAAGGGATGAATTAGCTCTGGAACAGTGTCCTTACAAATTTCCTTTCACTGTACAGAGGGAGATGCATATGAAACATGCTATGCTTGAATTAAAACTGAAATGACAACTCATATACATGGAGTATTGCACCTTTTTGGATAACTGTGGTTTGTTGTTGGTTGCTAAGTTGTGTCTTACTCTTTTGTGACCCTATGTACTGCAACCCACCAAGTTCCTTTGTCCATGGGGTTTCCCAGGCAAGAATACTGGAGTGGGTTGCCATTTCCTTCTCCAGGGGATCTTCCCAACACAGGGATCTAACCCAGGTCTCCTGCATTGCAGGCAGATTCTATACCACTGAGACATCCAGGAAGCCCTGTGATTTGTTGGCATGGACCTGAAACTTTGAAGTTTCCAAATATTAGTAAAGATGGATGAAAGAAGGAGTGAGAGTGATTGAACGAAGTGTGGGTGGTTTTTGGATTAATAGCTTTGTGGACTTGGCTCAGGTCTTTAGATAGTTACAGGCCTACCGGGGGCACTGAAGGTGTTGTACCAACAGTGTTATCTATGTAAAAAGAAATAGTAGCTTTATTACTTGTGAGGAATGTGAGATAGTGTGTGAAAGAGCCTAACAGACTTCCTGACACACAGTAAGTCTTCCATGAACATTAGCACCTGCCAGCCCCCAGGTCTGTTGGCAGACAAATACCTTCAAACACTCATTTTCAAAGAATTGTCTTTCTCATAGTGACAATGCAAAGTAATCTGAGTTTATAGTCCCTGGAAAGAAAGGCTAATCTTGTTCATTTATTCATGAAGCTTTGTTTTTTAAACTACACATAATTTAAAAGAGTACAGCTGTAAATAATCTAATCTGAACCATTTGCATTCAAAATATACATCCATATGTACAGTTAGAACCTTTTTTTAAAGTAGGGAGGAAATGGTCTGCTGCTACTGCTGCTGCTGCTAAGTTGCGTCAGTCGTGTCCTATTCTGTGCGACCCCATAGATGGCAGGCCACCAGGCTCCCCCATCCCTGGGATTCTCCAGCCAAGAACACTGGAGTGGGTTGCCATTTCCTTCTCCAATGTGTGAAAGTGAAAAGTGAAAGTGAAGTCGCTCAGTCGTGTCGGACTCCTAGCGACCCCATGGACTGCAGCGCACCAGGCTCCTCCATCCATGGGATTTTCCAGGCAAGAGTACTGGAGTGGGGTGCCATTGCCTTCTCCCAGGAAATGGTCTAATAAGCCTAATAAAAATTTCTACAGTAGTTTTACAAGTAATTTCTCTAGGATTTGAATAAAAGTAGATTCCAAAATAGCTCCAAAGATACAATTTTGCTTGATTACAATTAGTAACAACTTTTGTAGACAGATGAGACACATTGATTTGGTATTTGTAAACCTTGCTACAGGTAAAATCTTGGAAGATTTACAAACAGTTTTATTTGGAATAATTTTCATATCATTCCTTTGGGAACTTTAGGGAATTCTTACAGGCTGGTTTCTTTCTTTCTTTCTTTTTTTTTTTTAACCTTATTTCATTTGAAAGCTTTCACTTTATCAAGAAAGAAATAGTTGGCTATTTAAGTGTGTGGAATTATTCTGCAAAAGGAATATAAATGGGGAAAAATTGTAATATTTACCAAATATTTTCTCCCTTCAGTTTGGGCCTCATCCTAGTGGAATGATTGCCCTTGGTAGGCTGTTGACATCATGCTTGACTGTGTGAATTGCTTTGTCATGATATGTGAGTAGATGTTATCTATCCCTCCCTAAGCAGTGGACAGGGTGTGGTTGCATCTGGCTCACTTTCCTTCCTCTATAAGACTGTTGTTGTGTCCAAGAAAGGGGCTCCTCCTTCTCCCTTGATCCTGGGATAAATGGGACTGCAAAGCCAGTTGCAGTCAACCCACAGCAGGTAGGCAAAGCAAGCTTTAGTCATTAGTGAACAGCTTGATGAGCTTTACAAAGGGAGTGACCACAAAGAATAGGTAATAGGGTTTTGCCAGTGAAAGGTTGTTGCTGAACCCGAAAGACACCAGGATTCTTGGCCTCCAGAGGAGAAGAATTCAATCAGGGGCCAGAGATGAGGCTTGATCGCTCAGAGCTTTTGTGTAATAAAGTTTTATTAAAGTATAAAAGAGATAGAGAAAGCTTCTGATATAGACATCAGAAGCGGGCAGAAACATCTTTAAAGAAACATCTTTAGCTGGATGTTATATAGTTACTAGCAGTCCGTTAATGAAAGAAAGGAATGTCTAAAAACTCAGAGAATGGCACCAGGCCCCTTACCCACAAGATGTATTTTGGGATAATCTTGGCATCAGGCCAGTCATCCAGGACCATAAAACAATTGACTTGAATCTTGTATAAAGGCATTCAGTTCAGTTCAGTCGCTCAGTCCTGTCGGACTCTTTGTGACCCCATGAATCGAAGCATGCCAGGCCTCCCTGTCCATCACCAACTCCCAGAGTTCACTCAGACTCATATTAGCATACAAATAGTTCCATTTACGTGGATTAGGAGAACAATGTATGAGGATAACATACTGGTTTGTCAAGTCAGTTCTGAGCCTTTACATGGAACAGACTTGAAGACAGAGTCTAGGGTAAATGCATAATGCATTAACATAGCTTAAGACAAACATCTCCATAAGAAAAATCTATTGGTTAGCTCAAAATTTGAGAAAAGTTAAGTTTAGGTGGAACCAGGGGTCATTATGGCAACAAAGTATTTTAAGAGAAACCTCTTTTTAAATTTGTATAGAGAAGGGGAAAAAATACATCACTAGTTTGTTTCCTCCCCTCTTAAGAGAGATACAAAAAAATGTCTGACACTTGCGGTCTATTTCCTCCATTTGGAGACCCCTGGCCTTCCTGCCTGTTACCTTCTCACCAGTAGCCGTGGAACTTGCTCCTTGGCTCCTTCCTGTCACTATTTCTCCACAGAGATATACATTTTTCTGACTTTCATTTCCACAGATTGTTTTTGATTGTTTATACTTTTCTGGGCCTGACTTTCTTTGTTCAGTATCATGTTTTTGACATCATCCATGTATCTGTGAGTAGCAGTAGTTAGTTCATTCTGGTTACTGTGTCTTTTTTTAAAGCAATTTTAACTTTCTTAAATCTTGGAGTTTTGGGACTACTCTGGAGGTCCAGTGGCTAAGACTTCATGCTCTCAGTGCAGAAGGGCTGGGTTTTATCCATGGTCAGGGGACTAGATCCCACATGCCACAACTAAGAGTTTATGCCACAACTAAAGATCCCACAAATATTAACGATGATGTAAGATCCTGCGTGCCATAACTAAGGCCCAGTACAAAACAAATTAATACATTTTTTTTTTTAACGAATGAAGTTCTGATACATGCTACAACATGGATGAACCTTGAAAAGGCTAATATATTTATATAGTTGTTGGTCAGTCACTAAGCCATGTCTGACTCTGCAATCCATGGACTGCAGCACATCAGACTTTCCTGTTCTTTTCCTGTCCTTCCCAAGTCAAACACTTTTTACACACTGGTAGCTTTGGGAGACAGGTCTGAACCTCATTAAACTTGCTGTGTGTTGTAAATGGACAACCTAATTCAGGTCCCATGTTGTTGCTGTTCAGTCGCTCAGTTATGTCTGGCTCTTTGCGACCCCATACAGCCTGCCAGGCTTCCCTGTCCATCACCATATCCTGGAGCTTGCTCAAACTCATGTCCATTGAGTTGGTGAGGCCATCCAGCCTTCTCCTCCTCCATCATCCCCTTCTCCTCCTGCCTTCAATCTTTCCCATCATTAGGGTCGTGTCCAATGAGTCAGTTCTTTGCATCAGGTGGCCAAAGTATTAGAGCTTCAGCAACAGTCCTTCCAATGATATTCAGGGTTGATTTCCCTTAGGATTGACTGATTTTATCTCCTTGCAGTCCAAGGGACTCTCAAGAGTCTTCTCCAGCACCACAATTTAAAAATATCAATTCTTTGGCACTTGGCCTTCTTTATGGTCCATCTTTCACATCCATACATGACACTGGAAAAACCATAGCTTTGTCTATATGGACCTTTGCTGATATCTTTGCTTTTTAATACCCGGTCTAGGTCTGTCATAGCTTTCCTTCCAAGAAGCAAGCCTTATAATTTCATAGCTGCAGTCACAATCCACAGTTGATTTTGGAGCCCAAGAAAATAAAATCTGTCACTGCTTCCACTTTTCCCCATCTATTTGCCATGAAATGATGGGACCAGATGCCATGATCTTAGTTTCTGAATACTGAATTTTAAGCCGACTTTTTCATTTTCCTCTTTCACCCTCATCAAGAGTCTGTTTAGCTCTTCTTCACTTTCTGCCAATGGAGAGGTATCATCTGCATATTTGAGGTGATATTTCTCCCAGCAATATGTGTGTGTGTGTGTGTTTTGTTAGTAAGTCTACTAAAACACAGCTATTATAAACATCCTTGTACATATTCTTTGATACAGGTGGATAGGTATATATTTCTACTGGGTACAAGCCTCAACAATTGAAATTCTGAGTTCTATGTTATGTGTATGTTTTGATTTAATAGATACTGCCAACAGTTTTCCAAAGTAATTGTGTCAATGTGTACATCAACGAGTAAAATACGAGGGCTGCTCTTGTTTCATATTCTTGCCTATGCTTTCCTATCTTTTGTCATTTTACCATTTGAGTGGTTGTGTCATGGTATGTTACTGTAGATGTTACTGTCTTATCGTGATTATTAATGAAGTTGCTCACATTTTAATAGGTTTATTGGCTATTTAGGTATTCTCTTTTATGATGTGAGTATTCAAATTTCTTGTTCCCATTTTGGTTGGATTTTCCTTACTATATTTTCTTATTGATCTTAGACTTCTGTATATACTATGTAGTCAAGGGCTTAGTCAAACATATGTGGTCCCTAGACTTTCCTCTGTTATGTGGTTTGCCTTGCCTTTATATTTTCTTTTTTTTTTGTTCTTTTATTTTTTTAAAATAATTAGGTATACATGTGTTCCCCATCCTGAACCCTCCTCCCTCCTCCCTCCCCATACCATCCCTCTGGGTCGTCCCAGTGCACTAGCCCCAAGCATCCAGTATCGTGCATCGAACCTGGACTGGCATCTCTTTTCATACATGATATTTTACATGTTTCAATGCCATTCTCCCAAATCTTCCCACCCTCTCCTTCTCCCACAAAGTCCATAAGACTGTTCTATACGTCAGTGTCTCTTTTGCTGTCTCGTATACAGGGTTATCGTTACCATTTTTCTAAATTCCATATATATGCGTTAGTATACTGTATTGGTGTTTTTCCTTCTGGCTTACTTCACTCTGTATAATAGGCTCCAGTTTCATCCACCTCATTAGAACTGATTCAAATGCATTCTTTTTAATGGCTGAGTAATACTCCATTGTGTATATGTACCACAGCTTTCTTATCCATTCATATCACAGCAGGATCCTCTATGACCCACCTCCCAGAATATTGGAAATAAAAGCAAAAATAAACAAATGGGACCTAATTAAACTTAAAAGCTTCTGCACATCAAAGGAAACTATTAGCAAGGTGAAAAGACAGCCTTCAGAATGGGAGAAAATAATAGCAAATGAAGCAACCGACAAACAACTAATCTCAAAAATATACAAGCAACTCCTACAGCTCAACTCCAGAAAAATAAATGACCCAATCCAAAAATGGGCCAAAGATCTAAATAGACATTTCTCCAAAGAAGACATACAGATGGCTAACAAGCACATGAAAAGATGCTCAACATCACTCATTATCAGAGAAATACAAATCAAAACCACTATGAGGTACCATTTCACACCAGTCAGAATGGCTGCAATCCAAAAGCCTTTATATTTTCTTGACAGTTTTTTTAATTAAAAAAGTTCTTAATTTTAGGTAGTCTAATATGGATGTGAGAGTTGGACTGTGAAGAAGGCTGAGCGCCAAAGAATTGATGCTTTTGAACTGTGGTGTTGGAGAAGACTCTTGAGAATCCTTTGGACTGCAAGGAGATCCACCCAGTCCATTCTGAAGGAGATCAGCCCTGGGTGTTCTTTGGAGGGAATAATGCTGAAGCTGAAACTCTAGTATTTTGGCCACCTCATGCGAAGAGTTGACTCGTTGGAAAAGACTCTGATGCTGGGAGGGATTGGGGGCAGGAGGAGAAGGGGACGACAGAGGATGAGATGGCTGGATGGCATCACTGACTCGATGGACATGAGTCTGAGTGAACTCCGGGAGTTGGTGATGGACAGGGAGGCTTGGAGTGCTGTGATTCATGGGGTCACAAAGAGTCAGACACAACTGAGCGACTGAACTGAACTGAACTGAATTTATCACTACTTTTCTCATGGTTATTGTTTACTGTGTACTTATCCAAAGGTCATGAAAATATTATACTATATTCCAAAACCTTTATTGCTTTAATATTCATATTTATCTATACTTTATCTAGAACTGAATTTGTAAAAGGTGTGAGACATGTTTTATTGAGATGGTCACGTGATTTTCTTATTTTTAAGACAAAGGAGAGAATTTGATAACTTTCTAATTTAAATAAATCTTGAATTATTGGCATAAAGTTTAGTTATATAATTTTAGTATGTCTTATTTTCACATGTGTTGTATTAGATTTTTTATTCATTACTGGGTATAATTTTCTAATATTTTGTACGGTGAACAAAATTTCATGAGAGAAATTGCTTGAAAGTTTTTTCTCTTGTTATAATCTCATGAGGTTTTTATATTAAGATGTTTTTTATCTTACAAAATGAGTTGAAAAGTGTTTCCCTTTTTCCCTCATCTAGAGAAGTGCATTTAAGATTGATGTTACTTCTTCAAATGCCTTGAGAGAAAGACTGACTCTGATGGTTGGAATCACATTTCTGGGTTTTTCATCTGGGATATTGGTCTCTTAAGTTCCAGCTGTCTTGGTGGGTCTATGAGGCTTTCAAACAGATGTGCTTTCCCTTTTATCTAGCATTTATCCTTGTTCTTGGTAGAAGATGGGTGTGCTGCAGCTAATTTATTATAAGAAGCATCAGTATGCTACTTACTTAAAAATTTACATTTTATTAACACACAACTTCTTCAGAAAATTGAAAATATTTCCCCCAGAGCCCACTCAATAAAAATCCAAATTTTTTAGATAGTGCATGTGACCAGAGCTACATTCCCAATTTCATTCCCAACTCTAAGGCACACAATAAGGGTGTTAACATAAGAACAGAAGGAGATTGGGCAAAATTAGGTGGAAATTGAATCTAAAAGGAGTTAGATAATAATAAAAAGAAACACTTCTCAGTAAGGTAAAGCGCTGATAGCAGTTTCAGAATACCCTGTGTCCTCTACCGAATCAAAACCAAAAAGCTTCCATTAACTTTGACCAATGCCTTCAATAAGCAAAGAAACAAATTCACCAGGTTAGGTTGGTAGTTCAAGATTGTGTCTACATGGTGCCCCGCTAAAATCCCCAAAGCTTTCTTGGGTTCAAATTCCAGCTTTGCTATTTAATATCTGTGCAACTTTTGATATGCATGCAACTCAGATCATGCCACTCCCTATTTTTGGAATTTTCCAGTGATTTTCATCACATTTGGGTTAGAATGCCAACAATTTATCCTGACAGTAACTGTCCTACCTGTGCTGGTAAAGCTTTTCCCTCATCCCAGGATTTTTTCTTCAGTAGTCCTTAATCATTCCTAAGGCCAGCTCCTTTGCTGCCACTGATGATTCTTCCTTCCTGATCTTCACACCAGGACCAGCCATCTTCTCATGACTCAAGTATAAGCTAAAGTGGCTGCTTCTCAGAATCTCCTGCCCTGAGCACTCAATAAGAAGTGATGCTTCTCACAGCTTGATTCTAGCACATATTCCACTGTAATGCTTTTGTAGCATTTACTGCTCTTTGGAATTATTTATTTTTTACTATTTATTTCCTTCCTTTTAGTTCCAGAATGTAAGCTTTATAAGGTTGAAATCTTTTCTGTTTCTGTCTCAATTAAATCTCCAAGACTTGGAAAAATGTTTGTTACAGCACTAAAAAGAGGGTTGATGGATGAATGAATGAATGAATGAAGTTTTATAAAGACTGAGCAAAATTTAGCCTAACTAAATATCAGGTAGGCTACCCTGGTGGTTCTGAGGTAAAGAATTCACCTGCCAATGCAGAAGATACAGCTTCAGTTCCTGGGTGGGGAAGATCACCTGGAGGAGGAAATGGCAACCTACTCTACTATTCTTGCCTGGCAAATCCTGTGGACAGAGGAACCTGATGGGCTACAGTCCATGGGGTAACAAAAGAGTCAGACACTACTTAGCATCTAAACAACAGTAACAAAATATCAGGTGCTCGATTAACAACAAATTTCTTCTTTTTTCCTATCTTAAGTCCTTCTCTTGCAAAGTCCCCAATACTTTCCTTCTTGGTTGTAGATAGAGGTCACCTCCTTTATTCATCAACTTGTCAACCCAAACTGGAGTCTACCTCCCATGATTCAGTTTCATGATTGATGAGGAAAGTTTGGCATCTGAGCTGCTCCAAAAGTACCTTGCCTAAATGTAACCACTGTTTTGAATCCCAGCAGGTTAATCAACTTACAGTTAGTGACCCCTACATGAAGGGCTGAAGCATGGTCTGTTTTCATGCAGGCTGGCTAAGGGGAGCTCACTCAGTCATGGAGGGCACTCAGACAAGGCCTGCCAGTTACTTTCTCAGGGAACCACCATGAAGCAGCTTGAAAGGAACCTTCAGGACCCCACTGTCATCGCTGCTGAGATGGGCACTGCCTTGTAGAGCAGGTGAGATGCAATGAATCTGGTTCTTCATTCAAAGTAAAGTTGAATGAGTCCCTTGGGGGCTCAAGGACATTCATGCACACTGAGAATACTATAAAAATGATGAAACTAAGTGTGTATGTGATGTGGGATGGTGAGGAGTATCGTGATAATAATTAAGAATGGAGACGAGGTCGAAAGTGGGTTGTCAAAAGAAATATCAGCAAGAGGTGTCAATACATCAGAGTCAGGTGTTTGTGACCTATACAGGCTTCAGAGAATGACAGAACCAGGATCAATGACTTATTAGCAATGTGAGTTTAGACATGTGATGAAATGAAAGAGAATTTATGAAGAGCACTTGGTACTGTTTTGAACATAGTGAGCATTCACCACATGGGACTATCATCATTCAGACCAATTCTACCTTCTTTACATAAAAAACATCACAAATTGAGGCATTTGTGAAAGCAAATATATTTTGGTTTTCCTTTCTAGGATTATTGGATGATCTCATCTACTTACTGCTGATAAGACTGGTTGCAGTAACAGAGATTTTTGACAGGACTCAATAGAAGAATGTTGGTTTCCTTTGGTGAGTTATTGGTTTTCTGTACTGTTTACAGGCACCTGATCCCTCTTATTTGCCACATTCCAATTTAGTGCAGGCGGCTGCGACCCCACGTCCGAGGTCAGGGGCAGAAGCTGGGAGGACCCCATGCCTGAGAGGAGGTGGCCAAGAGGAGTTATCCCACGTCCGAGGTCAGGGACAAGCGGCCGAGAGTGCCAGGCTGCGACAGTGCAGGAACAGCCCAGAGGAGCTGCCCCATGTCTGAGGTCAGGCGCGGCAGCCAAGAGGAGCTACCCTGCATCCGAGGTTAGGGGCGGCAGCTGGGAAGAACAACCCCACCTCCAAGGAGTGGTGGCTGAGCGGGCTCAGGAAAGCCTAGAGGGGCTATTCCACATTCAAGGTCAGAAGGGGTGGCGGTGAGGAGATACTCGTCCAAGGTAAGGAGCAGTGGCTGTGCTTTGCTGGAACAGCTGTGAAGAGATACCCCATGTCCAAGGTAAGAGAAACCCAAGTAAGACGGTAGGTGATGCAAGAGGGCATCAGAGGGCAGACACACTGAAACCGTACTCACAGAAAACTAGTCAATGTAATCACACTAGGATCACAGCCTTGTCTAACTCAATGAAACTAAGCCATGCCCGTGAGGCAACCCAAGATGGATGGGGAGAGGTCTGATAGAATGTGGTCCACTGGAGAAGGGAATGGAAAACCACTTCAGTATTCTTGCCTCGAGAACCCCATGAACAGTATAAAAAGGCAAAATGATAGGATACTGAAAGAGGAACTCCCCAGGTCAGTAGGTGCCCAATATGCTACTGGAGATCAGTGGAGAAATAACTCCAGAAAGAATGAAGGCATGGAGCCAAAGCAAAAACAATACCCCGTTGTGGATGTGACTGGTGATAGAAGCAAGGTCCAATGCTGTAAAGAGCAATATTGCATAGGAACCTGGAATGTCGGGTCCATGAATCAAGGCAAATTGGAAGTGGTAAAACAAGAGATGGCAAGAGTGAATGTCAACATTCTAGGAATCAGCAAACTCAAATGGACTGGAATGGGTGAATTTAACTCAGATGACCATTATATCTACTATTTCAGGCAGGAATCCCTCAGAAGAAATGGAGTAGCCATCATAGTCAACAAAAGAGTCTGAAATGCAGTACTTGGATGCAATCTCTGTTCATTTTCAAGGCAAACCATTCAATATCACAGTAATCCAAGTCTATGCCCCAAACAGTAATGCTGAAGAAGCTGAACTTGAATGGTTCTATTAAGACCTACAAGACCTTTCAGAACTAACACTCAGAAAAGATGTCCTTTTAATTATAGGGGACTGGAATGCAAAAATAGGAAATCAAGAAACACCTGGAGTAACAGGCAAATTTGGCCTTGGAATACAGAATGAAGCAGGCAAAGACTAATAGAGTTTTGCCAAGAGAATGCACTGGTCATAGTAAACACCCTCTTCCAATAACACAAGAGAAGACTCTATATATGGACATCACCAGATGGTCAACACCGAAATCAGATTGATTATATTCTTTGCAGCCAACGATGGAGAAACTCTACAGAGTCAGCAAAAACAAGACCAGGAGCTGACTGTGGCTTAAATCATGAACTCCTTATTGCCAAACTCAGACTGAAACTGAAGAAAGTAGGGAAAACCACTAGACCATTCAGGTATGACCTAAATCAACTCTCTTATGATTATACAGTGGAAGTGAGAAATAGATTTAAGGGACTAGGTCTGGTAGATAGAGTGCCTGATGAACTATGGACGGAGGTTCGTGACATTGTACAGGAGGCAAGGATCACGACCAACCCCATGGAAAAGAAATTTTAAAAAGCAAAATGGCCGTCTGAGCAGGCCTTACAAATAGCTGTGAAAAGAAGAGAAGTGAAAAACAAAAGAGAAAAGATATAGGCATCTGAATGCAGAGTACCAAAGAACAGCAAGAAGAGATGAGAAAGCCTTTCTCAGCCATCAATGCAAAGAAATAGAGGAAAACAACAGAATGGGAAAGACTAGAGATCTCTTCAAGAAAATTAGAGATACCAAGGGAATATTTCATGTAAAGATGGGCTCGATAAATGACAGAAATGGTATGGACCTAACAGAAGCAGAAGATATCAAGAAGAGGTGGCAAGAATACACAGAAGAACTGTACAAAAAAGATCTTCATGACCCAGATAATCACGATGGTGTGATCACTCACCTAGATCCAGACATCCTGTAATGGGAAGTCAAGTGGGCCTTAGAAAGCATCACTACGAATAAAGCTAGTGGAGGTGATGGCATTCCATTTGAGCTATTCCAAATCCTGAAAGATGATGCTGTGAAAGTGCTGCACTCAATATGCCAGGAAATTTGGAAAACTCAGCAGTGGCCACAGGACTGGAAAAGGCCAGTTTTCATTCCAATCCCAAAGAAAGGCAATGCCAAAGCTCAAACTACCACACAATTGTACTCATCTCACACGCTAGTTAAAGTAATGCTCAAAATTCTCCAAGCCAGGCTTCAGCAATAGGTGAACCGTGAACTTCCAGATGTTCAAGCTGGTTTTAGAAAAGGCAGAGGAACCAGAGACCAAATTGCCAACATCCGCTGGATCATCGAAGAAGCAAGAGAGTTCCAGAAAAACATGTATTTCTGCTTTATTGACTCTGCCAAAGCCTTTGACTGTGTGGATCACAATAAACTGTGGAAAATTCTGAAAGAGATGGGAATACCAGATCACCTGACCTGCCTCTCGAGAAACCTATATGCAGGTCATGAAGCAAAAGTTAGAAGTGGACATGGAACAACAGATTGGTTCCAAATAGGAAAAGGAGTACGTCAAGGCTGTATATTATCACTCTGCTTATTTAACTTTTAGGCAGAGTACATCATGAGAAATGCTGGGCTGGAAGAAGCACAAGCTGGAATCAAGATTGCTAGGAGAAATGTCAATAACCTCAGATATGCAGATGACACCAGCCTTATGGCAGAAAGTGAAGAGGAACTCAAAAGCCTCTTGATGAAAGTGAAAGTGGAGAGTGAAAAAGTTGGCTTAAAGCTGAACATTCAGAAAAAGAAGATCATTGCATCTGGTCCCAACACTTCATGGGAAATAGATGGTGAAACAGTGTCAGACTTTATTTTTAGGGGCTCCAAAATCACTGCAGATGGTGACTGCAGCCATGAAATTAAAAGACACTTACTCCTTGGAAGGAAAGTTATGACCAACCTAGACAGCATATTGAAAAGCAGAGACATTACTTTGCCAACAAAGGTCCATCTAGTCAAGGCTATGGTTTTTCCATTGGTCATGTATGGATGTGAGAGTTGGACTGTGAAGAAAGCTGAGCACCGAAGAATTGATGCTTTTGAACTGTGTGTGTTGGAGAAGACTCTTGAGAGTCCCTTGGACTGCAAGGAGAGCCAACCAGTCCTTTCTGAAGGAGATCAGCTCTGGTATTTCTTTGGAAGTAATGATGCTAAAGCTGAAACTTCAGTACTTTGGCCACCTCATGCGAAGAGTTGACTCATTGGAAAAGACTGTGATGCTGGGAGAGATTGGGGGCAGGTGGAGAAGGGGAGGACAGAGGATGAGATGGCTGGAGGGCATCACTGACTCAATAGATGTGAGTCTAAGTGAACTCTGGGAGTTGGTGATGGAGAGGGAGGCCTGGTGTGCTGCAATTCATGGGGTCGCAAAGAGTTGGACACAATTGAGCGACTGAACTAAACTGAACTGAAGGTCACTAGCAGAATGGAATGAAGCTCAAATATAGACCAGAAACACCAGTGTTATTGATGCCTTGTCTTTGACATCTTCAGCTGTCCTCACATTGAAATCCTCATTTTTTAGAAACAGGTTATCTCATGTAACAAAAGACCCTGTTAGCAATATATGTGCTGTTTTGAAACATAAAACTCTTTATGACACACAAATAAGAACTCTGTATGCAGAATCCATTTTCTTATACATTCATGTCTATATCTACCCATGTATTTATATACATGTAGGAAATGGCAACCCACTCCAGTATTCTTGTCTGGGAAATTCAATGGACAGAGGAGTCTGGTGGCCATAGTCCATGGGGTCACAAAGAGTTAGACATGACTGAGCTACTAAAGCACACAAGCATATATTTATCATCATGTTATCCCTTAACACCCAGTATTGTGGGTATACATATGTTTGTGTTCAATAATTATATTTCATGCATCTGATATCTCTAAAATGCAGTATAGAATGCTATCTTTTAGAGTCTTTACAATATACAAATAAGAACATAAGACCAGGACTGAAATTTGAATTTTTCTACCTCTTTTATTCTTAGGTTCCTCATATTACGCTTTTTAAATCTTGTATGCAAATATAAAGCACAAGATTTCTTTGAAGTTGAAGTAAAATGGCCCATAAGAACATCATGCCTGGTGTGTAGTAGATACTTTATAAATGATATATTTTCCTTCCTCCTTTCCTTCATTTAGGAAAAAGTGTTTCAACTGTAAACAGTATCATTGACATTGAACATGTGTATATAATGTGGTAACTAACCTCTGGGACAGATGTTCTGTCTTTAAAAATCTAATGGATACCTAGACACTAAGAGTAGAATGAAAGGTAGACTTGAAGATACCAGCTAACTATTGAGAGAGTCAATTTCTAGGCAGGTTGATAAGAAGTCCAGGGTCCCCAAGGAGGAGAGAAAGGTCTGGAATTCTCAAGGAGGAGGAAAGGACAAATGTCTTTTTTTTCTTTCTCTCTCTCTTTTCTCTCTACATTCCTTAGTCTTAGTCACATAAAATGTTTTTTTATTTAAGCCCAGGACTGATAGTTCAGTTCAGTCGCTCAGTCCTGTCCAACTCTTGGCGACCCCATGAATCGCAGCCCGTCAGGCCTCCCTGTCTATCATCAACCCCGAGTTCTCTCAGACTCACGTCCATTAAGTCAGTGATGCCCTCCAGCCATCTCATCCTCTGTTGTCCCCTTCTCCTCCTGCCCCCAATCTCTCCCAGCATCACAGTCTTTTCCAATGAATCAACTCTTCTCAGGAGGTGGCCAAAGTACTGGAGTTTCAGCTTTAGCATCAATCCTTCCAAAGAAATCCCAGGGCTGATCTCCTTCAGAAAGGACTGGTTGGATCTCCTTTGCCGTCAAAGGGACTCTCAAGAATCTTTTCCAACACCACACTTCAAAAGCATCAATTTTCTTCGGCGCTCAGCTTTCTTCACAGTCCAACTCTCACATCCATACATGAGTACTGGAAAAACCATACCCTTGATTAGATGGATCTTTGTTGGCAAAGTAATGTCTCTGCTTTTGAATATGCTATCTAGGTTGGTCATAACTTTTCTTCCAAGGATTAAGTGTCTTTTAATTTCATGACTGCAGTCACCATCGTGATCCAGTGATTTTGGAGCCCAGAAAAATAAAGTCTGACACTGTTTCCACTGTTTCCCCATCTATTTCCCATGAAGTGATGGGACCAGATGCAATGATCTTCTTTTTCTGAATGTTCAGCTTTAAGCCAACTTTTTCACTCTCCACTTTCACTTTCATCAAGAGGCTTTTGAGTTCCTCTTCACTTTCTGCCATAAGGCTGGTGTCATCTGCATATCTGAGATTATTGATATTTCTCCCAGCAATCTTGATTCCAGCTTGTGCTTCTTCCAGCCCAGCATTTCTCATGATGTACTCTGCATATAAGTTAAATAAGCAGGGTGACAATATACAGCCTTGACGTACTCCTTTTCCTATTTGGAACCAATCTGTTGTTCCATGTCCACTTCTAACTGTTGCTTCCTGACCTGCAAAGAGGTTTCTCAAGAGGCAGGTCAGGTGGTCTGGTATTCCCATCTCTTTCAGAATTTTCCACAGTTTATTGTGATCCACACAGTCAAAGGCTTTGGCAGAGTCAATAAAGCAGAAATACATGTTTTTCTGGAACTCTCTTGCTTTTTCCATGATCCAGCGGATGTTGGCAATTTGATCTCTGGTTCCTCTGCCTTTTCTAAAACAAGCTTGAACATCTGAAAGTTTATGGTTCATGTATTGCTGAAGCCTGGCTTGGAGAATTTTGAGCATTACTTTACTAGCGTGTGAGATGAGTATAATTGTGTGGTAGTTTGAGCTTTGTTTGGCATTGACTTTCTTTGGGATTGGAATGAAAACTGACCTTTTCCAGTCCTGTGGCCACTGCTGAGTTTTCCAAATTTCCTGGCATATTGAGTGCAGCACTTTCACAGCATCATCTTTCAGGATTTGGAATAGCTCAAATGGAATGCCATCACCTCCACTAGCTTTGTTTGTAGTGATGCTTTCTAAGGCCCACTTGACTTCCCATTACAGGATGTCTGGATCTAGGTGAGTGATCACACCATCGTGATTATCTGGGTCATGATCTTTTTTGTACAGTTCTTCTGTGTATTCTTGCCACCTCTTCTTGATATCTTCTGCTTCTGTTAGGTCCATACCATTTCTGTCATTTATCGAGCCCATCTTTACATGAAATATTCCCTTGGTGTCTCTAATTTTCTTGAAGAGATCTCTAGTCTTTCCCATTCTGTTGTTTTCCTCTATTTCTTTGCATTGATGGCTGAGAAAGGCTTTCTCATCTCTTCTTGCTGCTCTTTGGTACTCTGCATTCAGATGCCTATAGCTTTACTTTTCTCTTTTGCTTTTCACTTCTCTTCTTTTCACAGCTATTTATAAGGCATCTTCAGACAACTATTTTGCTTTTTAAAATTTCTTTTCCATGGGGATGGTCTTGATCCCTGTCTCCTGTACAGTGTCATGAACCTCCATCCATAGTTCATCAGGCACTCTATCTATCAGATCTAGTCCCTTAAATCTATTTCTCACTTCCACTGTATAATCATAAGGGATTTGATTTAGGTCATATGGTTTAGTGGTTTTCCCTACTTTCTTCAATTTCAGTCTGAGTTTGGCAATAAGGAGTTCATGATCTGAGCCACAGTCAGCTCCCGGTCTTGTTTTTGCTGACTGTATAGAGCTTCTTCATCTTTGGCTGCAAAGAATATAATCAATCTGATTTCAGTGTTGACCATCTGGTGATGTCCATGTGTAGAGTCTTCTCTTGTGTTGTTGGAAGAGGGTGTTTGCTATGACCAGTGCATTTTCTTGGCAAAACTCTATTAGTCTTTGCCCTGCTTCATTCCAAGGCCAAATTTGGCCTTGGAATACGGACCTGATAATTACACAACAAATAGCTCAGCTTAAACTGTGTTCTAAGGATTGTATGTCCTTACTTGATGACAGCTTCTCCTTCCTGAAAACCTTCTGACTAATCCTTTTTTCTTAAAATGTATGTTATGGGAGTGGGTATGGTAAATCTTTCTATTGTTAAATTCTAATACTGTTATCTTAAAATGTAAATTGTGGGGGTGGGTCTGGTAAAATGTTTACAGCCTTGAGTCATTCTTTTGATTTATTGTAATAACTTATTTAAAAAGTATATAACTGCCTTGCTAACACTAGCAAGGGGTCACTCTCCATTCCCCTTCTGATGTTTATGTCAGAAGCTTTCTTTGCCCCTTTTCATACTCTAGTAAAACTCTGCTACACAAAAGCTCTTGCATGATCAACTCTTGTCCCTGGTCCCAAAACTAAATCTTCTTCTTCGGAGATCACAAATCCAACATTGTTCACCAAAAGCTGTCACTATCTTGTGTTTATCATAGGGTTCAACCAAGTGTTTGTCCAGGTCCCCTGGAAAGCAGATGACAAGAAGGAATGAAATACACAAGAAATGAATTAGAGGAAATGCTTGTGAAAGAAAATGGGAGGGAAACTGAAAGAACTTGAGAGAGCCAGCAAACCGTGATACAAGTCTGATTCTTATTGAAGGACAGAAGGAAGAAAGAAGGCAAAGAAGGAAGGAAGGAAGTGAGAAGGGAAGAAGGAAGGGAGACAGGTTGAATAGAAGGAAGGAAAGAAAAGTCAAGTAGAAACAATTTAAACCAATGTATATTTCTAATGGCAAGGCAATCAGAATGCTCTTGAATCAAAGCCACCATCAAAAGAATTCAATGTTTCCTATGAAAGGGAGAATGTGAAGGTCAGCCTTAAGTACAAACGTAGCATTGGATTTCAAAACACACAAGCTGATGTTCTGCAATTGGGGATTTGAGAAAAACACTCTCATATGGTCACACTGAGAAAGAAGCCTAAGTTATTTATCATGATAAAGAAACTTTGAGATACACAGTCAAACTCCTCAGCTCCAGAGCATAATACTTCCTCTAATTTATGATACAGTTTTACTAAGTTTGTGTGTTTTTCATATTCAGTGTTACCATATATTAATTTATGGAGTTGTTTTTAAGGTCCCTGAAGTGGAATTAGAAATATAAAGTACTTCAGTCATTAAGTGTGTGTGTGTGTGTGTGTGTGTGTTTGTATGTGTGTATGTGTACACATGTGCACACTCAGTCATGTCTGACTGTTTGTGATCCCATGGATTGTAGCCCCCGAGGCTTCCTCTGTCCATGGTATTTTCCTGGCATGAATACTGGAGTGGGTTGTATTGGTCCCATTTCCTTCTCCAGGGAATCTTCCCGATGCAGGGATCAAATCTGTGTCTCTTGTGTCTCCTGCATTGGCAGACAGTTTTTTTTTTAACCAGCTAAGCCACTATGGAAACTCTTTAGTCATTAAGCATGGCAGGATTTAAACAGATGTAGTTCAGTGTTGTGGACAAAAGCAGAGGTTTTTGGAGTTAGAGAGAATGGATCTGAATTTTAGATTTACAATTTACCTAGGTGATCCTGGGAAGGTGATGACCTACCTGAGTTTCTATTTGTTTAGAAACTAGGCATTATGACACCTACTTCATTAAGTCTTTTTAAGGATTAAATTAGGACTAAATGACAAGAATTAGCATTATTGACAGTGTGCTATGTACCAGACACTCTTCTAAGTACTACACACTTATTAACTTATCAAAATCTTCCTACCAAGCATATGAAAAAGGATGTATTATCATTCTTATTCTGAACAACAATTTTAAGTGGTTTAGCATATTTAACAGGCTTCTTCAATGGCTCAGCAGTACAGAATCTGCCTGCAATGCAAGAGACATGGGTTTGATCCCTGGGTCAGGAAGATCCCCTGGAGAAGGAAATGGCAACCCATGCCAGTATTCTTGCCTAGAGAATCACATGGACAGAGAAAGCTGACAGGCTACAGTCTCAAGGAGTTGACATGACTCAGTGACTGAACAACAACAAGACACGCATGTAACAGGTGAGGAAATTGAGACTTGGAGAGGTCAATCCTAATTCTTGCAAGTGGTTGGCCCAAGCTCTCCCATGCACTGCTCACATGGCCCAGCCTTACAAATACTTGATTCTGTGAAATACCCTGACTTCTACATCACATTATGATTATTACCTGGGTGGGATGAAGGGATTGTGATGGCTAGTTTCAGAGGAGGAGCTAGTTTTAACAGCTCAGTGTATGTTTTCACCATAATTTGTTTGGAAACTTGATATAGATTAATATATCCTGTATCCTGTGTAACTCCACAAGTCAAGTGCTAGGTAACAAGGGTTGCGTGTCATTATTAGATGACCATGAGATCATCATTGAAATTATGTCAAAAATACTGATTACAACCTAATCTTGTGAAGATGTTCTTAGGATTAATATTGAATCTAGATATTTTAGGTACCTCAGTGGTCTACAGTAGTTATTCTATTTGGGCAAAAGAGGCCCCTTGGAAATCTCTCAAAAGCTACCATGTAGGGAATATCCTACTTGGTAATGCATCAGAAACTTCCATCATGAACCAGTGGACATCTGGGACCCTAATATCTAAACTGGACTTCAAGGATCTGACATAATAGAGAAAGAAATAGTACAGTAGGTCTTCAGCTCCAAGCTATAGAATTTAGGGTTGTTTCTTGTGTCTCTTGGTTTTACATCACCTGTAATCTCTCCTAAGGGTGAGAAGGAAGAGATTAAGAAAGTTGATGTGGACACTGTGAACTTGTCGTGAGATGAAATAGATCGTCATTGACTATAAGTCATCCCAGGAGAGGGTAATGGGTGTGGGGAGTGGATGTTGGGTGAACATTCCAGTTGCCCATTCCAGCCATGAATTCCTCTGAAATGGAAACTCTTAGAAGCACAGTGTGATAACTGATGCTTTTTTTTTTTTTTTTTGCTGTTCTTTTGCTGCAGTGAACAGTGATGATCACAGAAGAGGCAGAGTCCCCTCTGAGCTCCCTATTCCCAGGTGGTTTATTTGGAGGGTTATTTGTCTCATGAAGTTCCCTGGAGCCCATGAGGCTGTCAGTCTATTAAAGTACAGGAAAGAGAATTAGTAACACCCTCTTATTTCCAGGGTATAATAACCTGCCTGTAAATCCACCCAAGCTCTGCTGTTAATCTTTACTCTATGTGGGAAGCAACTGCTATTATTGGTGCTGCATTGAGAATAGGACACTTTATTACTTTGGAAGCCATAAAATACCTCTCTAGCCAGAAGTAGCTAATTCTCCAGGACCATTTGGGTGGATGCCCTGTGCTCTGTGCCTAATTTGGAAAGTAGAATGATACAGTTCTAAATGATCAGAGCTTAAAATGCCCCATCATAGAAGTATGTCTTGGGGGTCTACAGAGGTAAGCTTATGTTATATAAAGAGATCTTTCCCAAATGAAAACCACAGAGCTGGTATTTTGCAAGACTTTTGTAAAAGCAACAGTAACAAAAATTGTTCCAAAGTCAGTTTACCAACCTACATTTAACAAGCTTAAACCAGTTACTGAAAAATTCTTGAGCCTAGTTGTGACTCTCTAGGAATTGTATAATAGATAATGTTTCCAAAATGTATTTGATATATATGATCATGAAGATCACCCATCTTTCTTTTGAGAAGAGCACCCAACAATATACCTTAGTGTGTGTGTTATATAGGAAATAGTTTGAGGTATGTTTTTCTGTATTGATATGAGTTAGTGATGATTTTCTAACTTTTGTGGTTATTGAATCTTAGAGTGAGCTATCTTCCAATTGTTTTGCTTCTGATTTCATTTTACATCATCTAGATAAGACCTCTCCTATTTCTGATGCATAGGTAAATAGTTTGTAGTTTGTGGTAAAGTGATGGTTCTGCCTAAAGGCAAAAGCTATTTAATTAGTCAGTAACAACCTGCTGAAGTGAGGCAAATAGCCAAGAATTAATCAGCTTGAGTATCATGTGCTTGCCTGTTATTGGGATTTATTTTTCCATATTATCCCAGGCATTTGGAGTCACATGCCCAATCATCTTTCAATAAGTGTCTTTTCTGGATGTAAAAGAAAATGTTTTCAATCATGAGAAAGGAAGAGAAAGGCAGAAAAAGGAAGACAGCCTGACCATCTGGATATGTTGGTCTCCATGATTATTCATAAGACAACTCGAATAAGCAGATGCCATGGAGAGTAATTAAACCTTTCTTCTGTTCTCACTGGAATGCAAAAACAGTGTTTCTTTTGAAGACAAAGGATCTGTGTTACATATTCAAGGGTAATCACAAAAAAGATAAATAATAACTTTGTTAATCATCAGAGAATAGGAACGTTTTTGGCAGTGGCACTTTCTCAAGGTGATCGCTTTTCCTTTAGACACAGTGCCAACTCACCTTATGAAACACTTGTCAGACCTCAGACAGTTCATCCCCTTGCTTGCTTTCAGGCTTTGAGCAATTAGCTGGCATGTCTTTTTGGTCTAAAGAATTTTATTTTTGTCCCTTTAGATAGTTCTGCCACCTAAGAGGTGAAGTTATACCTGCCCCCAAGGGATGTTCAGTCTGTGCTCTTGAAAGCTTTTTGAACTTGCAGAATCTGTCCTTGCTGGAGACAATGACATTCACTGCCTGAATTGATTATATAGAAAAGTTGATAGCCTCCTTATGCTTTCTACCAAGTCTGTACTTCTTTGTTTCTTTCTCATTTCCCAAGAAAGGCAGATCAGAAGAGAAGGATTTGCTGCCTGGGACACACTGAGGGGTCACCTTTTTAGATACCTGTCCACACAGCTCTTCCATTTGACCCAGATCCAAACTAGCCCCCACGGCAGTATCTCTTCATCTGAATGGCTCTGGGTAGAATGTTGGATGAAAGCAAAAGAGGCAAAGTAGTGACATGACATGAAAACTATTGAACTAAACTTCTCTCTTAGTTTCTCACAATTTTTAGGCTTTATTTTAAAAGTATACTTTGGTCTGTCATGAAGTTTAGGTAGGATTATTCAACAACTATTTCTTCATAAACTACTAGGTCTTGCAGATACAAAAGTGAGCAAAACAGCGCACACCCCCATCCTCAACTCTTATCAAAAGGTACAGTTTATTGCTTCAGATATAATATTAGCTAATGCTTATTGAGTGTTAACCATGAATCAGGTACCATTCTGACTGAGCTGAACTTGTTCATAAATCTCACACCAACCTGGTAATTTCCATTGTTTCCCCTATTTTATAGATGAGAGAAAAAAAAGGAAATTTAGAGATAACTTGCCCATGATAATACAACTAGTAACTAGGGGAACCTGTATTTAAACCCCCCAAAATTGACTCCAAAGCCTCTAACTGTTTGCGACCCTTTGGACTGTAGACTAGCCCTCCAGGACCCTCTATCCATGGGATTCTCCAGGCAAGAATACTGGTGTGGGTTTTCATCTCCTCCTCCAAGGGATCTTCTCAACTCAGGGATCAAACCCACATTTGATCCCTGCATTGCATTGCAATCCTCCTGCATTGCAGGGGGATTCTTTACCCACTGAGCCACCTGGGAAGACTCCTGCTGCTGCTAAGTCATGTCTGACTTAGTCATGTCACTTCAGTCATGTCCGACTCTGTGCGACCCCTTAGATGGCAGCCCATCAGGTTCCCCCGTCCCTGGGATTCTCCAGGCAAGAACACTGGAGTGGGTTGCCATTTCCTTCTCCAATGCATGAAAGTGAAAAGTGAAAGTGAAGTTGCTCAGTCGTGTCCGACTCTGTGCGATCCCATAGACGGCAGCCTCCCAGGCTCCTCCCTCCATGGAATTTTCCAGGCAAGAGTACTGGAGTGGCGTGCCATTGCCTTCTCTGGGGAAGACTCCAGAGCCCAGTAATACATTAATATGCTTGTTCTTTGTGCTAACTGAACACACAGTCAAATTGTTCTGGAGATGGAGACCTATAGATATACTTGATGTTCCTACACTATAGCTTTATTTCCTGAATATGTTGTCCCTTATGTCTGTTGTTTTTCTTTGAAATTATCTTGAAATAATTGGATCACAGAGATAAGGTGCTGTTCCCAGTACATCATATTAATGGTACATATCATAAATATCACTTCTAAGTGATGATGTAAAACTTGATTATCTGACCAAGAGATAGTATTTACCATGTTCTCTACAAAAGGCAACCTCTCCTGTCAATTTTTTCATGTTATACTCTGAAAGTGCAACTCACACTCAATGGGGATGGGAAAGAAGTTGCAAAATCATATTTTTTGGAGAGGGTAGTAGTTACAAAAATTATTTGGAATTCTTCTATTTGTGAAATGTGTATTTTCTACCCCCATTTATTTATTTAATTCAATCATTTATTTGTATCAATATCAAATCAATATTTATTTAATATTGGGGCTATAATCTAATATTATATTATGGTTTCAGCTTTGGCCACTTGGAATTTTCCTTTGTTTTAAATCACTTCTTAGCTTTCTGACATTATAAGATGCTCCACTGTATATTCCTGCCCTCCCTCAAACCCAGATAACCTTGACTCCTTATATTGGAAAATGGTATTAGAAATCAAGATCTACCCATAGGATATGCCTTTTGTTACCTGGATGTAATTGTTTCTAGACTCTCTCAGTGGACATAGCTAGGCAATATATGTATGTATATCTATAGACATCTATAATTGTGTCCATATCTATTATTCTGTACTTATAGTATGTATGAGTTCATACTGATATCATTGAGCCTTATCTTGTTCCTCTTAGTTCCTAGCCATTTTCCCTTGCATATCTATAAGTTCTACCTCCAGCAGTGAGAAACACAGCTCCCACTATCCACCAGTCATTATTTGTTTGTTCAGTCCTAATATATTTGCAAAGCAATTTCAGAGGTGTTAACTCATACCCCCGTGAGATGCAACTTTATCAACCAGAGTATAGTTATCTATATTCACACCCATCATTGTCTCTTTACGCTTACATTTCTAGTCAAAGCACTGTTGTCAGAAGGTACTCAGGTCAGAAACTTTCTATCACCACCTTGAGTGAGATTTTGTTATAAATTCTTTTGTCATAATTCACATTCCAACCTGGTTGATTCACTACTTGTCTTTATTATGCTTTAATTTGCATATATTAATGTCCCTTCTATGTGTTATAAAGTTCTTGGGGTTTTGACATGCAGACTTTTTCTTTTATCACTTTAAAAATCCTTTTAACTTCCCTGGTTGAATATTCTCTCCTTCAAACCCATTACAATGATTAACGTTTCTACTCCTAGGATTTTTTTTTCCCCCAGAATGACATATGAACTAAATGATACAATATGCATCCTTTTTGGTCTGGCTTCTTTCATTCACCTATGTTTTTGTGTAAATTAATAACTTGTTTCTTTAAATTGCTAAATAGTAATCACCCCATTTAATCACTGATTCATCATATGGATGGAACACAGACTTTTTGCCTTTTGAAACATAGCCAGTTATGTCTAGTTTTTGATGATAAAGCTACTATAACTATTTGTGTATGTGTTTTCAAATCAGTGCAGTAAATATCAATAGCTAGGAGTAGGATTGCTGAATTGTATGGTAAGTTTCACTATAAGGAATAATTCAAATTTCTCTCTAAATGCAATCAACTGTCACATTCCTTGGCCCCCATGAGTATGTTGTTTCTTCTACCTATGACAGCAGAAAGTGAAGAGGAACTCAAAAGCCTCTTGATAAAAGTGAAAGTGGAGAGTGAAAAAGTTGGCCTAAAGCTCAACATTCAGAAAACGAAATCATGGCATCTGGTCCCATCACTTCATGGGAAATAGATGGGGAAACAGTGGAAACAGTGTCAGACTTTATTTTTCTGGGCTCCAAAATCACTGCAGATGGTGACTGCAGCCATGAAATTAAAAGATGCTTACTCCTTGGAAGGAAAGTTATGACCAACCTAGATAGCATATTCAAAAGCAGAGACATTACTTTGCCAACAAAGCTTCGTCTAGTCAAGGCTATAGTTTTTCCAGTGGTCATGTATGGATGTGAGAGTTGGACTGTGAAGAAGGCTAAGCTCTGAAGAATTGATGCTTTTGAACTGTGGTGTTGGAGAAGACTCTTGAGAGTCCCTTGGACTGCAAGGAGATCCAACCAGTCCATTCTGCAGGAGATCAGCCCTGGGATTTCTTTGGAAGGAATGATGCTAAATCTGAAACTCCAGTACTTTGGCCACCTCATACGAAGAGTTGACTCACTGGAAAAGACTCTGATGCTGGGAGGGATTGGGGGTAAGAGGAGAAGGGGACGACAGAGGATGAGATGGCTGGATGGCATCACTGACTCAGTGGGCATGAGTCTGAGTGAACTCTGGGAGTTGGTAATGGACAGGGAGGCCTGGTGTGCTTCGATTCATGGGGTCCCAGAGTCGGACATGACTGAGCAACTGATCTGATGATACTTTTATTTGTACACTTCTTTCTTGCTAAAACAACTTCTCCAGGGTCTTTTTCTCTTACAAAATATTTTCTGTATCTCTTTGGACCAAGCCAGAGACTGTTAAATATACTATGTATATATTCTGTATCTCATCCATCAACACCATAGTAATTTTTTATGTTCTTGTCTTCCTCTCTTACAAGTCCATGAACACTTTCAGTGAAAGTACCATATCTTTCATTTCTATGACCTTGGTTTCTAGTAGTAGCTCTAGTACATAGCAGGAGACAATTGAGTAGTCAAATGTGTTTCTTGAAGCTTTAATTATACCTTCCCATTTAATTTCCCCTGGATCACCTGTGTTTGTTATAGGTATAATATGTTTAATATTTATGCTAGTTGTGTTTTGCTCATAAGTTAGCCTATAGGTGGTGTTATTCTAACATTTTTATTCAATGTTTTATATAAATTTCTAGATACATTCCACCCTTTTAAATAAAGAGACATAATCTTTGCTGTTTGTGTTTTCAGGTGCCCAAAGTTATTTTTATAACACTGAATTTTTTTCCTTTCCTAAAAAGTATAGGAAACAGGTGTTTCTTAAGGTTTATAATAGAGGAAGTTCTGGAGGGTGGTCTGACATCATCAAAATGTAGTGTTACTCATTGGCTTTATTGAATAAACATGTATATATATATAGAGAGAGAGAGAGACAGAGAGACAGAGAGAGAGAGAGTGGGGAGAATTAGAGGTTAGAAAGAGTAGGGAAGACTGCAAAACTGTTCAGAGGTGAGCAGCACCCTTGCCTCTTTGAAGAGAGTTTATATATCCTTACCTCTTTGAAGAGAGCTTATATGTCCTGTTAGCATTATTGGAAGTTACAGGGGGGCACCAAAGGGGAAGTTAGGCCCTTGGTCACATTATAAAGACAAAAATGAACAAAAATTGATGCAATAATATAATGTTCCTTGCTTCCTAGGTGAATGTAGGAGATTATTTAAAAACTCTTGGATAATCTTTGTGCTCAAATTCTGTTTCTCTAAAAGTCTGTATTCTTTATATTATTTATACAACAAATTACTTTTCCTGAGATTGGGAGAAAATGATATTACTGAAGGCTGACATCTAGTTGTGATCAGACCTGGTTCATGGTGCTGAAAGTGATGACCTCAGCCCCTCCCAGCCCAGCCACTCTTGTCATGAAAATAGGGGAAGCTGGAGGAATGACTAAGGGGAAAAGGACAGAAAAATGCCTGAATGTCTTGCTTTCAAGAAGTCACCACCCCAGCACCATATCAACTAACTCCCAGACTTACATGTGCAAACATATGGGGTAAACTTAAGTCTCTGGGGAAAAAAGAAAATACATTACTTTATAACCAATGCCAAAAGCTTCTCTCTTTATGTAATCTTAGGAAAATTAGCCAAGAGAGGAAAATGTCAAAAGATGATCTTCTGGTGTGGAGAGCAGGCACACTAGGGAGGGTGAAGCCTGTGGTCAGAGGAGCAGCAGAGGAAATGCCCAGTGGTTATGACTGTGAAGGTCTAGACACACACTTACTTTGTTCACATTCTGCTTACACTGAGTTACCAAACCTCTCCTGCCTTAGTTGCCTCATATGTAACTTGGTGAAAACAAAAACTATCTACCTCCTAGAGCCACCATGAAGAATTACTCAGTTTTCCATTGAAAACATTGGACCAGTCTGACACATCTTGGATTTTCAGGATTAGTTGTTACCATTTCTTTTCCAACCTGTGTTTATGAGAATGACTCAGAAACACCTGTTCCCCAGGTGAGACTAAGGGGAAGTCCCTACTATTCTATGTTGATTGCACCTTCAGGTCTTTGTTCCAGAAAGGCATTATAAAGAGGGAAGTGCCTTCTATCAACACAGATCCAAAGAAAAAGGGATATGTTTGAGTCCTATCTGCAGAATTCAATGCAAAGACAGATTTTTTTGTTTTTAATATATAGAAAAGAATTAGGACTTTCTAAAACTTCACATAAAGAAGTTGTTACAAGTCTGTAATCCTTGCAGTTTGCTCATGTTTATTGCTTTAACTTTCAATTTCTCTATTGTAATGCTTTCAACCAAATAGCTTGTACCCTTATCTTTAAGGTCAGCACAAAAACTGGCAAGACTGAACTACTGTGCTGTTGAGGAATTGCGGAAATAGAAATTTGGGGAGAGAGAAGATTGTGGCGGTTCCTGAAAGGAGAGGAAGTTAGCTTGAGAATCTGCATCCCCTTTCTGGGAAGATGAGGGATGGTTGATGGTTTTGACTTAAAAAGTCTTGTTCTTTGTTTTTAGTGAGGGTAAGAAACATAAATTGTAAGAAGCCAGTTACCTTAGAGGTATTGGCATAAACGGGGTATTGGCATTCAGCAGTAAAGAATCTGCCTGCAATGCAGGAGGTTCAGGAGATGTAGGTTTGATCCTAGGTCAGGAAGATCTCCTGGAAACAGACATGGCAAGCCACGCCAATATTCTTGCTAGGAAAGTCCCATGGACAGAGGAGCCTGGTGGGCTATGGTCCATGGGGTTGCAGAGTCAGACACAACTTAAGCAACTAAGCACATTGGCATAAATAAAACCAGCTAATTATTTTCCCTTCTGCCCAATCCTTTCTTTCTCTTCTGCTATGAAAGGAGTAAGTGAAAATCCCCAGACAGACTATCAAAGAGGAATAAGAAGAGATTCAAGGGTTACTATATTTTGATGCAAACTGTACTCTGTGTTGATAAAATGGGCTGATCTGCATTGTACTGAATCCAATCTCCCTAATCAATTATTGATGGCCAGTAGGGAGTGATAAATGGCCTGCCAGCAAGAAAATCACACTGCTTAAGTGCAGCATGGAAACAAATGATGGGATTTTCAATATACACAATGAGACCTTTCTGCTGATACTCAATATCCTTGAATTTCATTCTAAGGCTACAGGAGCTTTCAATTTAGAATTTAGGTGTGCTCATGAAGCTAAAACATTAAAAGTTGGCAAACTAAATGGAAAATTACTCCAAATAGTATCCTTTTCCAATTTCAAAACAGAGATTAATATAGAGCAATCTGAAGCATATCTAGAATAAGAATAATGTGTAGAGAGAGAGTGTGTGTACAATTCTGTTCTGCTAATCCCTTGCTGTGACATCTTGGGCTGTTTGATTTCTCTGTGCCTCAGTTGATTCATATATAACATGAGGACATAACTTACTAAAGAAAAATAAAGAGCTCTGCACAAATCTTACACAAGAAGGAACTAATCAGGTGTTAGTTCCATTCTATTTTCATTGGTGGGGCTTCCCCTGTTGTCAATGGAGCACTGATTCAAAAACTTGCCTGGGCATAAGAATTGTCACATTAATAAAGCAATAAGTAAGGAAAAGTATATTAAAAAAAATTCTAAGTCCTTACCTAAATCTGTGCTGTGCTTAGTTGCTCAGTCATGTCTGACTCTTTGCAACCCTATGGACTGTAGCCTGCCAGGCTTCTCTGTTCATGGGGATTCTCCAGGCAAGAATACTGGAGTGGGTTGCCATGCCCTCCTCCAGGATTGAAACAGAATTTCTAGGGAGATGAATTAGCGCCTTGTATTATAGGTAATTCTGATCCTCAACCAAATTTGGAGAAGCACTGATTTACATCAACCTCACTTCCCTGATCCAGGCTCCTTTTCTGCTGAAACAATTGTACTTTAGGATATGGAATGGGAACATTTTGGTGTCTCTCAGATTTTCTTTTGTATTCTTCTTGTTCTAATTAGGTACCTGATCCCTTCTCCAGTTGAACAGTGGATACTGCAGGTTTGTTTGCAGGGCTCAGCCAGCACCAGCTTCCCAGCCTCTACCCAGAGGTTAGACGAGGGACTTGCAGGAAGAATGGAGATTTGAGGTTTAAGGTCTTGAAGAAATATAGGAGACTCTAACATATTCTCTAACCCAACTTTGTGGTAACAACAATAACATGTTAAAATGGATTTACTTCAAAGGAAAGGGAACACATTAAGTCAGGTTGTTGTTGCTGTTCAGTAGCTATGTTGTGTCCAGTTCTTTGCAACCTCATGGTCTGCAGCATGCCAAGCTCCTGTCTTCCACTATCTCCTAGAATTTTCTCAAATTATTGTCCATTGAGTTGGTGATACTATCCAACTAACCACCTTATCTTCTTGCCATTTTCTCCTTCAGGGGTTCTTTCCAACCCAGAGCTTAAACACAAAAGTCTCCCGTGTCTCCTGTTTTGCAGGTGGATTCTTTAATGCTGAGCCATCAGAGCCCCCATTAAGTCAGGGTTGGTCACTAATTTTTGGAGAAGGCAATGACACCCCACTCCAGTACTCTTGCCTGGAAACTCATATGGATGGAGGAGACTGGTAGGCTGCAGTCCATGGGGTCGCTAAGAGTCGGACACGACTGAGCGACTTCACTTTCATACATTGGAGAAGGAAATGGCAACCCACTCCAGTGGGTTCTTCCCTGGAGAATCCCAGGGACAGAGGAGCCTTGTAGGAGGCTGTCTATGGGGTCGCACAGAGTTGGACACGACTGAAGCAATTTACCAGCAGTAGGAGCAGCAGCAGATTTTACCTTTAGCAGGGATTAAATAGAGATAGATTGAGTATATTATGGAGGCTGACTTTGAAGGCTTGGATGCTTCTCTGGTCCTGATGGGGAAGGAAATCCAGAAACCACACTGGGAAGGTTAGAAAAATTAAAGAAAATTTCACAAGTTAAAATTTTCAGAAGAGACCTTTAATTCAATTGACATATGTCAATGTGGAAAATATCACTAGATTTTAGCACATATATGGGGTGAGGATGATTAGATAATAAATGCATGACAAATTCTACAACAGAAATATTCAGAGATTAATTTACACAAGTAATGAAAATTACAAAAAGGATAATTGTCACATAAAATCGTTGAGGCATGGGGCATGGTGGTAAAAGGGAGTGATCTATTTATAATGAGGAAGACATCAGATTTTTGGATCTTACTAGCTAGTCTCTATAGAAAATAGCTGGGAAATTCTTAGTGCACTCAAAATACTTATATTTTATATTTAAAATGTAGCATGGTACTCATTTTTCTTTTTAAGCATTATGTGCTTAGTCACTCAGTCATGTCCAACTCTTTGCAAACCCATGGACTGTAGCTAGCCAGGCTTATCTGTCCATGGGGATTCTCAGGGCAAGAATACTGGAGTGGGTTTCTATACCCTTCTCCAGGAGATCTTCCCAACCCAGGAATTGAGCCCAGGTCTCCTGGATTGCAGGTGGATTCTTTACTGTCTGAGCCACCACAGAAGCCCTTTTAAGCACCAGGGTGCTTTTTTCATATTTTTTGTTCAATTTGCTATTCCTTCCCTAAGGAACAGATTCAGCTCCTGACACGAGCACATCTCTTGTTCATTTGGGATGTTTTGAGGGAATCTGACTGCTAAGGTTTGCTTTGGCTGTTCATTGTAATGCATTCCCAACTGTTAGTGTCCTAAAAGTGAGGACAGTTTCACAAGTAGTGGACAGTAACATGGTTGTTCATTCTGTGGGCCAAGTGAGGACAACAGTCAGAGTGAAAGTAATATGTCAAATATCACAAACTTGTCTTATGCAATCATATCATTTCAAGCTCTTAAGTTTAGGAAAAGAGGAATCAGTTCAACTTTTTAACTTTTCCTCAGGGGCCAAGATCCCCCAGCTCATGTATCTCCATGATCAAGTACTTCCCATAATTAATAATCTGTTCCTTGTAATGGGACATCTTGATACTGTCCCCATGGACTCCAATACCTGTAACCTTAGTTTCACTGTCTACAGCTTTTAAATCTTTAATTTGGGAGAACAAGATGGCAGAGGAGTAGGTAGATGAGGAGTATATCTCTGCTCATGGATATATCAGGAATGCATCTTCAGGCACAGAAGTGCATGCAGAACACCAGCTGAGAGCAGACAGGAGTACCTGATCAATGGAAAAGAATATACCACACAAAACTTGGTAGGACGAAGGAGCTAGGGGGGGAAAACAGGAGTGTTAGTATGACTAGACCTGCCCTCAGCAGGTGGGGGAAGTGAAGCAGGGGACCGATCCGATCCCGACATCAGGGCAACTGTCTGAGTTAGAGGAGAGACATTTAAGGTTGAGAGTGAAACAGCTGATCTGTGGAAGCCTCAATGGAATGAGAATCAGACGGTCCTTGCCACAGCCATACATGCTTTGGACAGGGATGCTGGTGCCCTGGAAGGCACAGCAGCTGGGAGCTGGAGTTTAGGAATTGTGGAGCAATCCCAGGGTGAGGGATGTGGTTGACCATGGAGAAATGGATCTAGGGGATGTGAGGGAGGAGAGAACCATTTGCGGTGGGAAATGCCTTTGGAGGAAAGCTGAACAGCCATGGAAGCAAGGAGATACTGCTGAGTCTCACGTAGGGGGTGGAGCCATCACCATAGCCTCTCTCTCCCCACAGGCCAGCATCAGCAGCTGAACAATAGAGAGGCTGGCCTATCACATGCCTGATGCACTGAACTACAGAGTAGGATCCCACCCAGAGTGCCCCTTTAAGTGCCAGATGCACTGATCTACAGAGTCGGACTCCAGTCAGGGCATGTCTGTGCCTGACATGCTGAACAACAGAGAAGGACCCCAAGCAAGGGAACCCTCTAAGGTCCTGAATGGACAGAGCTAAAGAGAAAGACTGGCAGAAGAGGCCTTCTGTTTGCTAGCTATAAGAGGCTCAAAAAAAGATTCTGACAGGGCCATAACTCCCGGGGTGGATGCAGTCCGAGTCCCCGCACATATTGTGCCACCAGGGGCCCCATAAGCCAAGCAGTACACCACATTAATGCTCAAGTCTCTTAGGGGTAGAGCTGCCACAGGCAAAAAAAAAAAAAAATCTTGCATCTATACATGCAGGGTTGCCTCAGTTGTGTCCAAATCTTTGTGGCCCTGTAGACTGTGTTCTGGAAGGCTTCTCTATCAGGGGTTCTCCAGGCAAGAATACTGGAGCATATTGTCCAATACTGGTTGCATACACTTCTAGAACACTATATTTCCTGCTGACATAGCCGCCAATTCCCCTGAGTACCTGGTGCTGCCAGAACTCTTCTGACCCAAGCAACTGCACCACCTTCACACCTGGCCCTCACAGGGGAAAACCCGTCTTCCAGGGCAGCCTCTGGAGCAACCCCAGTGGATGACCCACATGCAGAGGTGGAAATAAAACAATTGAAACCTAGGGGCAGTGTGTCTATGGAAGGAGACTCAAAACTTTCCCACCAGCTGTACAAGCTGAAGATTAAATGCACATGATCAACTAAGCAGACTCTGTGTCTATGGAATATATAAAAGGATATTCAGAGCTCCCACAAAAGAAAACTCCGATAGCTGTGGACATTGGAGGCAGGAACACAGAGGAGTAGGACCAGATTAGAATCTGAGCTGCCCCCACAGCAGGTCCAGAGATCAGCACAGTGTTGGAGGGCATCCTAGGGAGGTGAGGTGGACTGTGACTCCCAGAGAGGGAAAGGACTCTGATAGCAGTTACACAAAAAACATTTATCATACTTAAGTTTTGACTTGTTCTATAGATTCTTTTGAATTTTTTTCTCCCCCCTGCTGCTGTTGTTCCCCCCACCCGCTGTAGTTGTTAATTTTATTGGCACTATGAAATCTAATTAAGCTTTTGAGCATTTTTTTCCCTCAGTCACATTTTTTGTTGTTGTTATAAACCTCTGCCTCTATGTTGGGCTTTTGCAGTTCTCTGGATTTTCCTACTTTTTTTTTCTTTCTTTCTTTTCTATTTTTTTAATTTTAATTTTTAACATTATTATTATTATTTATACATTTATTCCCTTGTTTGCTTTTCAGGCTGTTCTTTTCCCCTTGCAGTTAATCTTCAATGTATATAAATCTTATTCATCTACCTCTATTTAACTTTGCATATCTATTCTTTCTTTTCTTTCTATCCTTTCTTCTCAACATATTTGTTAGTTTCTTTTTCATTGCTTTATTCCCCACTTGGCACCTTGCTTTAGTTTTGTTTTCCAGTTTGTGCTTTAGTTAGTTTTGTTCTTAACTGGAAAATGTAATTTTTGGTTTCCTTTGTTCACCAGGACAATCTACTGTACTTTATTTTAATTAGACTGCTTTGACTTTGCTTCTGGGTATATACGTATATGTGTGTATTCCATTATTTTAATTATTATTTGCCTGATTTTGTAACTGCCATTTGTCTGAGGTTCATCTTTGGTTTCTCATTTTTGGGTATTTGTTTTAATCTCCCTTAATGCCATAACAAACCACCTGTGGCATCTTCATTCCTGACCAGAGATCAAGCCCTGAGCCTTTGGAATGGGAGCACTGACTCCCAGACCCTAGACTACCAGAGAACTAACCTTAGGGAGTATCAAATAGTGAGAACTCACACTAAGGAAACTACTTGAATACAAGACCTGGCATCACCCAACCACCACTAGCACCCTGTGCAGGACATCTTATCCAAACAACAAACAAAACAAAAGTACAAACCCAATCATCAACAGATAGGATTACCACCTCACTCAGCCTTACCCATCAGAGGAAAAACAAATAAACCAACAAAACTCAGCAAAAATCTCACCCTATATGAAGCTTACAAACAATTGGACCAACTTTAAGAGGTCAGAAACCAAAAGGAAGAAGGAATTCAACCTTAAAGCTTGGGAAAAGGAGACCTCAAACACAATAAGTTAACAAATATATATATATATAATGAAAAGGCAGAAAAATACTACCCAAATGAAGGAGCAAATTAGAAACACAGGAGTCCAAATAAAAGAAAAGGAAATAGGCAAACTACCTGAAAAAGAATTCAGAATAATGATAGTAAAAATTATCAAAAACCTTGAAAACAGAATGGAGGAAATGCAAGAATCAATTAACAAAGACCTATCAGAATTAAAAAAAAAAAAAACATACAGAGGCAAACAACACAATTATTAAAATTAAAAATTCTCTGGAAGGAATCAGTAGCAGAATATCTGAAGCAGAAGAACGAATCAGTGAGCTGGAAGACAAAATGGTGGAAATAACTTCTGAATAGCAGAATAAAGTAAAAAGAATGAACAGAACTGAGGATAGTCTCAGCGACTGCTGGGACAATGTTAAACACCAACATTCGAATTATAGTGGTCCCAGAAGAAGAGAAAAAGAAATTTTCCACCAGAAAATTACTAGAATTAATCAATGATTATAGTAAAGTTGCAGGATATAAAATCAGCACTCAGAAATGCCTTGCATTCCTATACACTATTAATGAGAAAACTGAAAGAGAAATTAAGGAAACAATTCCATTCACCATTGCAAAGGAAAAAAAAGAAAAGAAAAAGAAAAGCATGAGAAAATTTTTGAAGAGGTACAATTGAAAATATCCCAAACATGAAAAAGGAAATAGCCAATCAAGTCCAAAAGGCACAAAGAGTCCCATACAGGATAAACCCAAGGAGAAACATGACAAGACACATATTAAACAAACTAATGAAGACTAAACCCAAAGAAAGAATATTAAAAGCAGCAAGGGAAAAGCAACAAGTAACATACAAGGGAAACCCATATGCTTAACAGCTGGTCTTTCAGCAGAAACTCTGCAGGCCAGAAGGGAATGGCAGGATAGATTTAAAGTACTGAAAGGGAAACATTTACAACCAGGATTACTGTACCCGGTAAGGATCTCATTCAAAATTGATGGCAAAATCAAAAGATTTTCAGACAAACAAAAGTTAAGAGAATTCAGTATCACCAAACAAGCTTTACAACAAATGTTAAAGGGGCTTATATAGACAAGAAATAGAAGGAAAAGCTCTACAAAATCAACCCCAAACAATTAAGAAAATGGCAATAGGAACATACATATCAATAATTACTTTAAATGTAAATAGATTAAATGCTCCAACCAAAAGACACAGACTGGCTAACTGGATACAAAAACAAGACCCATATATATGCTGCCTACAGGAAAACCATTTCAGATTTAAAGACATACAGACTGAAAGTGAGAAGATGGAAAAGCATATTCCTTGAAAATGGGAAGTTAAAAAAAGGCTGGAGTAGCAATCTTCATATCAGACAAAATAGACTATAACAAAAAAGATTACAAGAGATAAGGAAAGACTCTGAATAATGATCAAGGGATCAATCCAAGAGGATTGATTATTATGTCTATAATAATTGTAAATGTCTATGCATCCAACATAGGCAATACATAAGACAAATACATCAGACATAAAAGGAGAAATTGATAGTGTCAGACTTTATTTTTTTGGGCTCCAAAATCACTGCAGATGGTGCTTGCAGCCATGAAATTAAAAGACGCTTACTCCTTGGAAGGAAAGTTATGACCAACCTAGATAGCATATTCAAAAGCAGAGACATTACTTTGCCAACAAAAGTCCGTCTAGTCAAGGCTATGGTTTTTCCCGTGGTCATGTATGGATGTGAGAGTTGGACTGTGAAGAAAGCTGAGCGCTGAAGAATTGATGCTTTTGAACTGTGGTGTTGGAGAAGACTCTTGAGAGTCCCTTGGACTGCAAGGAAATCCAACCAGTCCATTCTGAAGGAGATCAGCCCTGGGATTTCTTTGGAAGGAATGATGCTAAAGCTGCAACTCCAGTACTTTGGCCACCTCATGTGAAGAGTTGACTCATTGGAAAAGACTCTGATGCTGGGAGGGACTGGGGGCAGGAGGAGAAGGGGACGACAGAGGATGAGATGGCTGGATGGCATCACTGACTCGATGGACCTGAGTCTGAGTCAACTCCGGGAGTTGGTGATGGACAGGGAGGCCTGGCGTGCTGCGATTCATGGGGTCGCAAAGAGTCAGACAAGACTGAGCGACTGAACTGAACTGAACACGATAATAGTAGGAGACTTTAATGCCACATTCACACCAATGGACAGATCATCAAAACAGAAAATTAATAAGAAAACACAAGTCTTAAATGATACATTAGATGAGATGGGTCTCATTGATATCTTCGGCACATTCCATCCAAATGCAGAAGACTACATCTTCTTCTCAAGTGCACATGGAATATTCTCCATGATAGACCACATCTTGGGTCACAAATCAAACCTCGGTTAATTCAAGAAAGTTGAAATCATATCAAGCATCTTCTCTGACCACAGTGCTATGAAACTGGATAACAATTACAAGCAAAAAACTGTAAGAAATAGAAGATGGAGATTAAACAATACATTTCTAAATAACCAACAGGTTACTGAAAAAATTAAAAAGTAAATCAAAAGTTTTCTAGAAAAAAAAAATGACATGATAACATGGCAACTCAAAACCTGTGGGGTACATCAAAAGCAGTTCTAAGAGGGAGGTTTATAGCAATACAATCCTATCTCAAGAATCAATAAAAACATCAAATAGACAACTTAACTTTACACTGAAAACAACTGGAAAAAGAAAAACAAACAAACAACAAAATAAAATTAGTAGAAGGAAAGAAATCAGAAAGATTCAAGCAGAAATAACTAAAAAAGAAATGAAAGAAACAATAGTAAAGATTAATAAAACTAAAAGCTGGTTCTTTGAGAAGATAAACAAAATTGAAACACAAATGGCCAGACTGATCAAGAAAAAAGAGAGAAGAATTAAATCAAGAAAATTAGAAATGAAAAAGGAGAGGTTACAACAGACAGTGCAGAAATACAAAGGAGTATAAGAGACTATTATGAATATGGCAATAAAATGGATAACCTGGAAGAATAGACAGATTCTCAGAAAAGTTCAATCTTCCAAGATTGAATCAGGAAGAAATAGAAATTATGAACAACCCAATTACCAGCACTGAAATTGAAACTGTGGTCCAAAATCTCCCAAAAAAGAAAAGCCCAGGAACATATGGTTTTACAGGAGAATTATATCAAACATTTAGAGAAGACCTAATGCCCATCCTTCTAAACTTCTTCCCAAAAATTGCAGGGGAAGGTAACCTTCCAAATTCAGTCTACAAGGCCACCATCACCCTCATTCTAAAATCAGAACAACAACAAAAAACAAACAAACAAAAAAACACCAAAAAGAAAACTACAGGCCATTATCACTGATGAACATAGAGGGAAAAATCCTCAAGAAAATTTTAACAAACAGAATTCAGCAATATTTCAAAAAGCTCATAAACCCTGATCAAGTTGGGTTTATTCCAGAGATGCAAGGATTCTTCAATATATGCAAATCAATCAATGTGGTACACCATATTAACAGATTGAAAGATAAAAACCATATGATTATCTCAATAGATGCAGAAATGCCTTTGACAAAATTCAGCATCCATTTATAATTCAGTTCAGTTCAGTTCAGTCACTCAGTCGTGTCCAACTCTTTGCGACCCCATGAATCGGAGCACGCCAGGCCTCCCCGTCCATCACCAACTCCTGGAGTTCACTCAGGCTCACATCCATCGAGTCAGTGATGCCATCCAGCCATCTCATCCTCTGTCGTCCCCTTCTCCTCCTGCCCTCAATCCCTCCCAGCATCAGAGTCTTTTCCAATGGGTCAACACTTCACATGAGGTGGCCAAAGTACTGGAGTTGCAGCTTTAGCATCATTCCCTCCAAAGAAATCCCAGGGCTGATCTCCTTCAGAATGGATTGGTTGGATCTCCTTGCAGTCCAAGGGACTCTCAAGAGTCTTCTCCAACACCACAGTTCAAAAGCATCAATTCTTCTGTGCTCAGATTTCTTCACAGTCCAACTCTCACATCCATACATGACCACAGGAAAAACCATAGCCTTGACTAGACGGGCCTTTGTTGGCAAAGTAATGTCTCTGCTTTTGAATATGCTGTCTAGGTTGGTCATAACTTTCCTTCCAAGGAGTAAGCGTCTTTTAATTTCATGGCTGCAGTCACCATCTAAAGTGATTTTGGAGCCCCCGCAAATGAAGTCTGATACTGTTTCCACTGTTTCCCCATCTATTTCCCACGAAGTGATGGGACCGGATGCCATGATCTTTGTTTTCTGAATGTTGAGCTTTAAGCCAACTTTTTCAGTCTCCTCTTTCTCTTTCATGAAAAGGCTTTTTAGTTCCTCTTCACTTTCTGCCATAAGGCTGGTGTCATCTGCATATCTGAGGTTATTGATATTTCTCCCGGCAATCTTGATTCTACCTTGTGTTTCTTCCAGTCCAGTGTTTCTCAAGATGTACTCTGCATATAAGTTAAATAAGCAGGGTGATAATATACAGCCTTGACGTACTCCTTTTCCTATTTGGAACCAGTCTGTTGTTCCATGTCCACTTCTAACTGTTGCTTCCTGACCTGCATACAGATTTCTCAAGAGGCAGGTCAGGTGGTTTGGTAATCTCATCTCTTTCAGAATTTTCCACTATTTATTGTGATCCATACAGTCAAAGGCTTTGGCATAGTCAATAAAGCAGAAATAGATGTTTTTCTGGAACTCTCTTGCTTTTTCCATGATCCAGCAGATGTTGGCAATTTGATTTCTGGTTCCTCTGCCTTTTCTAAAACCAGCTTGAGCATCTGGAAGTTCACAGTTCACATATTGCTGAAGCCTGGCTTGGAGAATTTTGAGCATTACTTTACTAGCATGTGAGATGAGTGCAATTGTGCAGTAGTTTGAGCATTCTTTGGCATTGCCTTTATTTGGGATTGGAATGAAAACTGATCTTTTCCAGTCCTGTGGCCGCTGCTGAGTTTTCCAAATTTGCTGGCATATTTAGTGCAGCACTTTCATAGCATCATCTTTCAGAATTTGAAATAGCTCAACTGGAATTCCATCACCTCCACTAGCTTTGTTTGTAGTGATGCTTTCTAAGGCCCACTTGACTTCACATTCCAGGATGTCTGGCTCTAGGTCAGTGATCATACCATCGTGATTATCTGGGTCATGAAGATCTTTTTTTGTACAGTTCTTCTGTGTATTCTTGCCACCTCTTCTTAATATCTTCTGCTTCTGTTAGGTCCATACCATTTCTGCCCTTTATCGAGCCCATCTTCTCATGAAATGTTCCCTTGATATCTCTAATTTTCTTGAAGAGATCTCTAGTCTTTCCCATTCTGTTGTTTTCTTCTATTTCTTTGCATTGATTGCTGAGGAAGGCTTTCTTATCTCTTCTTGCTATTCTTTGGAACTCTTCATTCAGATGCTTATATCCTTTTTCTCCTTTGCTTTTGCTTCTCTTCTTTTCACAGCTATTTGTAAGGCCTCCCCAGACAACCATGTTGCTTCTTTGCATTTCTTTTCCCTGGGGATGGTCTTGACCCCTGTCTCCTGTACAATGTCAAGACTCTCATTCCATAGTTCATCAGGCACTCTATCTATCAGATCTAGGTCCTTAAATCTATTTCTCACTTCCACTGTATAATCATAAGGGCTTTGACTTAGGTTATACCTGAATGGTCTAGTGGTTTTCCCTACTTCAATTTAAGTCTGAATTTGGTAATACAGAGTTCATGGTCTGAGCCACAGTCAGCTCCTGGTCTTGTTTTTGTTGACTGTATAGAGCTTCTCCATCTTTGGCTGCAAAGAATATAATCAATCTGATTTCGATGTTGACCATCTGGTGATGTCCATGTGTAGAGTCTTCTCTTGTGTTGTTGGAAGAGGGTGTTTGTTATGACTAGTGCATTTTCTTGGCAAAACTCTGTTAGTCTTTGCCCTGCTTCATTTCGTATTCCAAGGCCAAATTTGCCTGTTACTCCAGATGTGTCTCCAGGTGTGTCTGGAGAAGGCAATGGCACCCCACTCCCATACTATTTCCTGGAAAATCCTGTGGACGGAGGAGCCTAGTAGGCTGCAGTCCATGGGGTCACTAAGAGTCAGACACGACTGAGCGACTTCACTTTCACTTTTCACTTTCATGCATTGGAGGAGGAAATGGCAACCCACTCCAGTGTTCTTGCCTGGAGAATCCCAGGGACGGTGGGGTCTGGTGGACTGCCGTCTATGGGGTCCCACAGAGTCGGACACGACGGAAGTGACTTAGCAGCAGTAGCAGCAGCCAGGTGTGTCTTGACTTCCTACTTTGGCATTCCAGTCCCCTATAATGAAAAGGGCATCTTTTTTGGGTGTTAGTTCTAAAAGGTCTTGTAGGTCTTCATAGAACCATTCAACTTCAGCTTCTTCAGCGTTACTGGTTGGGGCATAGACTTGGATTACTGTGATATTGAATGGTTTGCCTTGGAAACGATCAGAGATCATTCTGTCGTTTTTAGATTGCATCCAAGTACTGCATTATGGACTCTTTTGTTGACCATGATGGCTACTCCATTTCTTCTGAGGGATTCCAGCTCGCAGTAGTAGATGTAATGGTCATCTGAGTTAAATTCACCCATTCCAGTCCATTTGAGTTTGCTGATTCCTAGAATGTCGACATTCACTCTTGCCATCTCTTGTTTGACACTTCCAATTTGCCTTGATTCATGGATCTGACAATCCACGTTCCTATGCAATATTGCTCTTTACAGCATCGGAACTTGCTTCTATCAACAGTCACATCCACAGCTGGGTATTGTTTTTGCTTTGACTCCATCCCTTCATTCTTTCTGGAGTTATTTCTCCACTGATCTCCAGTAGCATATTGGGCCCCTACTGACCTGGGGAGTTCCTCTTTCAGTATCCTATCATTTTTCCTTTTCATACTGTTCATGGGATTCTCAAGGCAAGAAATCTGAAGTGGTTTGCCATTCCCTTCTCCAGTGGACCACATTCTGTAAGATCTCTCCACCATGACCCGCCCATCTTGGGTTGCCCTACAAGCATGGCTTAGTTTCATTGAGTTAGACAAGACTGTGGTCCTAGTGTGATTAGATTGACTATTTTTCTCTGAGTATGGTTTCAGTGTGTTTGCCCTCTGATACCCTCTTGCAACACCTACCGTCTTACTTGGGTTTCTCTTACCTTAGGCGTGGGGTATCTCCTCATGGCTGTTCCAGCAAAATGCAGCCATTGCTCCTTACCTTGGATGAGGGGTATCTCCTGGCCTTCAATGTGGGCAGCAGCCGAGAGCACCAGAGTGCGATGGCGCAGGAACAGCCTACAGGAGCTACCCCGCGTTCGAGGTCAAGGGAGGCGGCCGAGAGGAGATACCCAGCGTCTGAGGTCAGGGGCAGCAGCCGGGAGGAGCTACCCCATGCCTCTAAGCCCGAGGCCATGGGCAGTTGGCGGGAAGGAAACTATAAGCCAGGTGAAAAGACAACCTTCAGAACGGGAGAAAATAATAGCCAATGAAACACCGGACAAAGGATTAATTTCCAAAATATACATGGAGCTCATACAACTCAATAACAGAAAAACAAGCAACCCAATCAAAAAGTGGGAAAAAAAACCTAAACAGACATATATCCAAAGAAGACATACAGATGGCTAACAAACACATGAAAAGATGCTCAACATCACTCATTATCAGAGAAATGCAAATTAAAACCACAATGAGGTACCATCTCATGTCGGTCAGAATGACTGCTATCAAAAAGTCTACAAACAATAAATGCTGGAGAGGGTGAGGAGAAAAGGGAACCCTCTTACACTGTTGGTGAGAATGCAAACTAGTATAGCCACTATGGAGAACAGTGTGGAGATTACTTAAAAAACTGGAAATAGAACTCCCATACGACCCAGCAATCCCATTGCTGAGCATATACACCGAGGAAATCAGAACTGAAACAGACATGTGTACCCCATTGTTCATCACAGCACTGTTTACAATAGCTAGGACATGGAAGCAACCTAGATGTCCATCGGCAGATGAATGGATAAGAAAGCTGTAGTACATATACACAATGGAATGTTACTCAGCTATGAATGAATTTGAATCAGTTCTAATGAGGTGGATGAAACTGGAGCCTATTATACAGAGTGAAGTAAGTCAGAAAGAAAAACACCAATATAGTATATTAATGCATATATATGAAATTTAGAAAGATGGTAATGATAACCCTTTATGTAAGACAGCAAAGAGATACAGATGTAAAGAACAGACTTTTGGACTCTGTGGGAGAAGGCAAGGGTGGGATGATTTGAGGGAATAGCATTGAAACATGTATATTATCATATGTGAAATAGATTGCCAGTCCAGGTTCGATGCATGAAACAGGGCGCTCAGGGCCGGTGCACTGGGATGATCCTGAAGGATGGGACTGGGAGGGAAGTGGGAGGGGGTTCAGGATGGGGAACACATGGACACCCTTGGCTGATTCATGTTAATGTATGGCAAAAGCCTCTACAATGTTGTAAAGTAATTAGCCTCCAATTAAAATAAATAAATTAATTTAAAAACAAAACAGAAAACACCCTATGGCCCAGCAATCCCACTCCTAGGCATATACCCCGAGGAAACAAAAATTGAAAAAGACACATGTATCCCATTGTTCACCGCAGCACTATTTATAATAGCTAGAACATGGAAGCAACCTAGATGCTCATTGACAGATGAATGGATAAAGAATGTGGTACATATACACAATGGAACATTACTCAGCCATAAAAAGGAACACATTTGAATCAGTTCTAATGAGGTGGATGAACCTAGAGTTTATTATACAGAGGGAAATAAGTCAGAAAGAGAAAGATAACTATCATATCCTAAAGCATATATACAGAATCTAGAAAAATGATACTGAATAATTTAATTACAGGGCAGCAATGGAGAAACAGACATAGAGAATAGACTTATGGGGAAAGGGGAGGAGAGGGTGAAATGTATGGAAAGTGTAACATGGAAACTTGCGTTACCATGTGAAAAATAGATAGCCAATGGGAATTTTCTCTGTGGCTAAGAAACTCAAACAGGGGCTCTGTATCAACCTAGAGAGGTGGGATGGGGCAGAAGATGGGAGGGAGGTTCAACAGGGAGGGGATATATGTATACCTATGGCTATTTCAGGTTGAGGTTTGACAGAAAACAACAAAATTCTGTAAGGCAATTATTCTTCAACAAAAAAAAATAAGTTAAAAAATGTTTAACTTGCAAACAAATCTTGAAGGGACCTTATGATAATGCAGATTATGATTTGTGGATTTGGGTGGGAATTAAGATCTTGCACTTGTCACAAAGTACCACATAAAGCCTTTGTTGCTATTGTTCAGTAGCTAAATTTTCTTCAACTCTTTGTGACCCCATGGACTGCAGAACTCCAGGTTTCCTTGTCCTTCACTATCTCCCAGAGTTTGTCCAGATTCATGTCCATTAAGTTGATGATGCCATCCAATCATCTCATCCCTTCTCTTGCCCTCAATCTTCCCAAGCCTCAAGGTTTTTTTCAGTGAGTCTTCTTTGTATCACGTGGCCAAAGTATCGGACCTTAGATTCAGCATCAGTCCTTCCAGTGAATATTCATGGTTGATTTCCTTTAGGACAAAGCCTTTACTGCTTGTCTACTTGCTACTGAATAGCAAGCAACAAGGGCATGTCCCTTGCAAGCCCAGTGTGCTTCACAAATCACTAGCTAGCTTCATAGCTAGTAACACAAATGGATTGCAACTGAAGTAAAGAGAAGCCAAGATGTGTTCAGACTGCTATCTCCTCAAAGTCTCCCAAATTCCCAACTGGGTTTATAAGCAGAATTGAAGTCTGAATTCAAATCTCCATCATAAGAAGTAAACCATTTAACTGCCATGTTTAAGATGAGGGAAATAACACCCATTTCACGGGTTTGTTGTTAGAATTATATAGGAATTTGTATGAAATTTTTCTGAAAGCATAAGCACAAAATAAATGTAATGATATTAATTAATCACTCTTGCTATAAGTGTATGTGAATATCAAGCATCAAATTCTCTTTGATATAATGAGAATTCTTTTCTCATGCTATGCTTGGTTAAAAAGAGGGAAACCTAATCATTATCTTACTTATATTGAACCATAACATTATTAGAAGTTGGTTTAAAACTTACATTAATCGTGTCTTTTACAAAGTAACCAATTTATCTGTTTTAAACTTCCACTAAGTTTTCCATTTTATTAAATCAGGAAATATTTTTATGCAATTATTTCTTTTCTTCCTACAGTGAAAATGACCGATGCAACCTAACAACTAGAATCTGACCAGTACAGAGAAAAGCAGCAAAATCTTGAGTTTTTCTGTTTCTTGGAAGATGATGGATTATTTCAATGTAAAGTAAGTAAGAAGAAGTATCTGAATGCCTAATTAAGCTTTGTTGCTAATACTGCTCATACAATCTAGAAAATAAAAAAATATATTCAGAGAACATATTAGTGGTTAGCAGAAGAATAGGGTTTGAGCAAAATAGATGAATGAGATCAAAAGCTACAGATTTCCAGTTGTAAAATAAATAACTCATAAACGGAATGTTCAGTTTAGTTCAGTCATTCAGTAGTGTCCAACTATTTGCAACCGCATGAATCACAGCACACCAGGCCTCCCTGCCCATCACCAACTCCCAGAGTTCACCCAGACTCACATCCATCGAGTCAGTGATGCCATCCAGCCATCTCATCCTCTGTCATCCCCTTCTCCTCCTGCCCCAAATCCCTCCCAGCATCAGAGTCTTTTCCAATGAGTCAACTCTTCACATGAGGTGGCCAAAGTACTGGAGTCTCAGCTTTAGCATCATTCCTTCCAAAGAAATCCCAGGGCTGATCTCCTTCAGAATGGACTGGTTGGATCTCCTTGCAGGAATGTAGAGCATGGTAACTCTAGTTAATAATACTGTATTGTATATTTGAAATTTGCTGGGAGAGTAGATCTTAAATGTCCTCACCACAAAATAATAATTAATAACTGTGTGATGATGAATATTAATTAAACATATCTTGTGATTATTTCACAGTATGTTGTTATTGTTGTTGTTAAGTTGCTTCAGTCGTGTCTGACTCTTTGTGACCTCATGGACTATAGCTTGCTGGGCTCTTCTTTCCATGGGATTATCCAGGCAAGAATACTAGAGTGAGTTGCCATTTCCTCCTCCAGATTTCACAGTATATACAAATACCAAATAATTATGTTTTACACTTGAAACTAATATAATGTTATATGTCAATTATATCTTAATAAATATTTTCATACAATTTAAAATATAATATGATTGGTACAAAGAATTAAGTCAAGTTAGGAATGGCTTCAGACTTTACTAAGATGATCTAAAGAATAATAAAGCATGCAGTCATCTCAATGAAATTAAAAAGACACAATAAAGTGCTTTATTTATTAAACCAGTTTTGACTTGTTAGAAGGAGATTAACATTTTTAAGCACCTATTGTATGCCATTTCCTGTTTGACCACTTCCAATTTACCTTGGTTCATGGACCTAACATTCCAGGTTTCTATGAAATATTGTTCTTTACAGCATTGGATTTTATTTTCACCACCAGACACATTCACAGCTGGATGTTGTTTCCACTTTGGCTCAGGTTCTTCATACCTTCTGGAGCTATTTCTCCACTATTCTCCAGTAGCAGATTGGGCACCTATCAACCTGGAGAGTTCATCTTTCAGTGTACTATCTTTCTGTCTTTTCATACTGTTTATGTGGTTCTCAAGGCAAGAATGCTGAAGTAGTTTGCTATTCCCTTCTCCAGCGGACTGTGTTTTTGTCAGAACTCTCCACCTTGACCTTTCCATCTTGGGTGGCCCTACAAGGCATGACTCATAGTTTTATTGAGTTAGACAAAGCTGTGATCCATGTGATAAGTTTGGTTAGTTTTCTGTGACTGTGGTTTTCATTCTGTCTGCCCTCTGATGGGTGAAGATAAGAAAATTGTGGAAACTTCTTAAAGGGAAAGACTGTTACCTGGACTAATAGTCAAGTTTGGCCTTGGAATACAAAATGAAATAAGGTAAAGACTAACAGAGTTTTGCCAGTAGAATGCAATGGTCATAGCAAACACCTTCTTCCAAAAACACAGGAGACAACCCTATACATGTATATCACCAAACAGTCAATACTGAAATCAGATTGATTATATTCCTTGTAGCCGAAGATGGAGATGCTCCATACAGTCAGCAAAAACAAGACCAGGATCTGACTGTGGCTCAGACCATGAACACCTCATTGAAAAATTCAGACTTAAATTGAAGAAATTAGGGAAAACCATTAGGCCATTCAGGTATGATCTAAATCAAATCCATTACAATTATACAGTGGAAGTAACAAATAGATTCAAGGGGATCTGAAGACAGAGTGCCTGAAGAACTATGGATGGAGATTCATAACATTGTACAGGAGGTGGTGATCAAAACCATCCCCCCAAAAAAGAAATACTAAAAGGCAAAATGGTTGTCTGAGGAGGCCTTACAAAGAGCTGAGAAGAGAAGAGAAGTGAAAGGCAAAGGAGAAAAGGAAAGATATACCCATCTGAATGCAGAGCTCCAAAGAATAGCAAGGAGAGATTGGAAAGCTTTCCTAAGTGATCAATGCAAAGAAAAAAGGAAAACAATAGAATATGAGAGACTCTTCAAGAAAATTAGAGATACCAAGGGAATATTTTCATGCAAAGATGGGCACAATAAAGGACAGAAGTGATATGGACCTAACAGAAGCAGAAGATATTAAGAGGCAGCAAGAATACAGAAAAGAACTCTACCAAAAATATCTTAATAACCCATGTAACCATGATGGTGTGATCACTCACCTAGAGCCAGACATCCTAGAGTGTGAAGTCAAGTGGGCCTTAGGAAGCATCACTACAAACAAAGCTAGTGTAGATCATGGAATTCCAGTTGAGCTATTTCAAATCCCCAAAGATGATGCTATTAAAGTACTACACTCAATATGCCAGCAAATTTGGAAAACTCAGAAGTGGCCACAGGGCTGGAAAAGATTAGTTTTCATTCCAATCTCAAAGAAAGGCAATGCCAAAGGATGTTCAAATTACCACACAATTGCACTCACTCACATGCTAGCAAAGTAATGCTGAAAATTCTCCAAGCTAAGCTTCAACAGTACATGAACCGAGAAATTCCAGATATTCAAGCTGGTTTTAGAAAAGGCAGAGGAACCAGAGGTCAAATTGCCAACATCCACTGGATCATAAAAAAAGCAAGAGACTTCCAGAAAAACATCTACTTCTGCTTCATTGATTATGTTAAAGCCTTTTACTGTGTGGATCACAACAAGCAGTGGAAAATTCTTAAAGAGGTGGGAATACCAGATCACCTTACCTGCTTCCTGAGAAACCTGTATGCAAATCAAGAAGAAACAGTTAGAACCAGACATGGAAAAAAGGACTGGTTCCAGTTTGGAAAAGGAAGGCTGTATATTATCACCCTGTTTATTGTCACCCTGTTCTTTTAACTTATATGCAGAGTACATCATGAGAAATACTAAGTTGTATGAAGTACAAGCTGGAATCAAGATTAGTGGGAGAAATATCAATAACCTCAGATATACAGATGACACCACGCTAATGAGAGAAAGCAAAGAACTAAAGAGCCTCTTGAGGAAAGTGAAAGAGGAAAGTGAAAAAGTTGGTATGCAAATCAAGAAGAAACAGTTAGAACCAGACATGGAAAAAAGGACTGGTTCCAGTTTGGAAAAGGAAGGCTGTATATTATCACCCTGTTTATTGTCACCCTGTTCTTTTAACTTATATGCAGAGTACATCATGAGAAATACTAAGTTGTATGAAGTACAAGCTGGAATCAAGATTAGTGGGAGAAATATCAATAACCTCAGATATACAGATGACACCACGCTAATGAGAGAAAGCAAAGAACTAAAGAGCCTCTTGAGGAAAGTGAAAGAGGAAAGTGAAAAAGTTGGCTTAAAGCTCAACATTCAGAAAATGAAGATCATGGCATCTGATCTCATCACTTCATGGGATATAGATGGGGAAACAGTGGAAACAGTTAGAGACTTTATTTTTTGGGGCCCCAAAATCACTGCAGATGATGGCTGCAGCATGAGACTAAAATATACTTGAACCTTAGAAGAAAAGCTATGACCATCCTAGATAGCATATTAAAAAGCAGAGACATTACTTTGCCAACAAAGATTCTTGTAGTCAAATCTATGATTTTTCCGGTAGTCATGTATGGATGTGAGAGTTGGGATGTAAAGAAGGCTGAATGATGAAGAATTGATGCACTGTGGTGTTGGAGAAGACTCTGGAGCATCTCTTGGACTGCAAGGAGACCCAAGCAGTCAATCCTAAAGGATATCAATCCTGAATATTCATTGGAAGGACTGATGCTGAAGCTGAAGCTCCAATATTTTGGCCATCTGATGTGAAGAGCTGGCTCATTAGAAAAGACCATGATACTGGGAAAGATTGAGGGCAAGGGAAGGGGGCAACAGAGGATGAGATGGTTGGATGGCATCACTGACTCGATGAACATGAGTTTGAGCAGATCCAGAGATGATAAAGGGCAGGAAAGCCTGGTGTGCTGAAGTCCATGGGGTCATAAAGAGTCGGACATGACTGAGTAACTGAACAACAACATTGTTGCCAAGTGGTTTACGTAAGTTATCTGAATTAGTGCTTATAGCAGTTCTATCAGAGAAGGCAATGGCAACCGACCCCAGTACTCTTGCCTGGAAAATCCCATAGACGGCGGAGCCTGGTAGGCTGTAGTCCCTGCAGTCATGAAGAGTCGGACACTAACTGAGCGACTTCACTTTCACTTTTCACTTTCATGGATTGGAGAAGGAAATGGCAACTCACTCCAGTGTTCTTGACTGGAGAATCTCAGGGATGGCAGAGCCTGGTGGGCTGCCATCTGTGGGGTCACAGAGTCGGACACGACTGAAGCAACTTAGCAGCAGCAGCAGCAGTTCTGTGTCCTAGTAAATGTTACACACATATTGCATAAGAGAAAGTAGGTTTAGAGTCACTGAGACTTTTCATTTACCAGATAATATGAGGTAGAGTTAGGAATCAAATTTGACTCCAAATTCAGTCACTTCTTCACCTTACTGCATCCAGCCTGTATCATCATGGATCCTAAGTAACTAGTTAGACGTGTGCTGTTGCAAAAATGAAAGGATTTAACACAATTTAACACAGTATGTGAACCGTAAACTTCCAGATGTTCAAGCTGGTTTTAGAAAAGGCAGAGGAACCAAAGACCAAATTGCCAACATCCACTGGATCATCGAAAAGGCAAGAGAGTTCCAGAAAAACATCTACTTCTGCTTTATTGACTATGCCAAAGCCTTTGACTGTGTGGATCACAATCAACTGTGGAAAATTCTGAAAGAGATGGGAATACCAGACCACCTGACCTACCTCTTGAGAAACCTCTTTGCAGGTCAGGAAGCAACAGTTAGAACTGGACATGAAACAACAGACTGGTTCCAAAAAGGAAAAGGAGTACATCAAGGCTGTATATTACAACCCTGCTTATTTAACTTATATGCAGAGTACATCATGAGAAACACTGGACTAGAAGAAACACAAGCTGGAATCAAGATTGCCAGGAGAAATATCAAAAACCTCAGATATGCAGATGACACCACCATTATGGCAAAAAGTGAAGAGGAACTAAAAAGCCTCTTGATGAAGGTGAAAGAGGAGAGTAAAAAAGTTGGCTTAAAGCTCAACATTCAGAAAATGAAGATCATTGCATCTGGTCCCATCACTTCATGGGAAATAGATGGGGAAACAGTGGAAACAGTGTCAGACTTTATTTTTAGGGGCTCCAAAATCACTGCAGATGGTGACTGCAGCCATGAAATTAAAAGACACTTACTCCTTGGAAGAAAAGTTATGACCAACCTAGATAGCATATTCAAAAGCAGAGACATTACTTTGCCAAAAAGTCCATCTAGTCAAGGCTATGGTTTTTCCAGTGGTCATGTATGGATGTGAGAGTTGGACTGTAAAGAAAGCTGAGTGCAGAAGAATTGATGCTTTTGAACTGTGGTGCTGGAGAAGACTCTTGAGAGTCCCTTGGACTGCAAGGAGATCCAACCAGTCCATTCTGAAAGAGATCAGCCCTGGGATTTCTTTGGAAGGAATGATGCTAAAGCTGAAACTCCAGTACTTTGGCCACCTCATGCGAAGAGTTGACTCATTGGAAAAGACTCTGATGCTGGGAGGGATTGGGGGCAGCAGGAGAAGGGGATGACAGAGGATGAGATGGCTGGATGGGGGCAGCAGGAGAAGGGGATGACAGAGGATGAGATGGCTGGATGGGATCACTGACTCGATGGACGTGAGTCTGAGTGAATTCCGGGAGTTGGTGATGGACAGGGAGGTCTGGCATGCTGTGATTCATGGGGTCGCAAAGAGTCGGACACGACTGAGCCACTGAACTGAACTGAACACAGTAATACACTGTCAAACCATTTCACATTGAGACAGTGCCTAGTAATTTCTTAAAATATGAATAGCTCAAGGGAAAAAAAATATTTCCATGAATTTATTATCCATGAAGAGTATGCTATATGCTTTTGTATCGGAGAAAGGCAACCTGTGATTGGTTGCATGGAGGGAACAAAAATTTCCCTAATAGATATATTTCAATGAAAATTAGAATCATCCATCTCACATATGCAAGCCAAAATATATGAACCAAAAAGCCTTATACTTACCTTCAATCCCAGAACTCCAGAGATTTAGGAATATCCCATACCAGTGCATCCTTTGTGCACATCTTGTCCCTTAGGAGTTCCTCTATCTCCTCCTCACAGCCCTTCTCTTTTCTGTGATACCCTGTGCTATCCTCACTGAAGAATGAAAACTAGACAATCTGCATTCACCAGGTTGGTATCAACCTATAGCTTAATCCATCCCTGTAGTTTTTCTCCTATTTCTTATGTCACCCATTTTGGGACATACCTAAACCTTTGTTACTAAAATTAATCTGAAAAGCATTCCATGTTAGACTGTAATAGGATTTCAGACTAGGAGGAAACATGGGAGTTAATCTAGGACAGTTCTTGTTTTAGTGTGAAGACACTGAAGTACAAAGTAAAACATACAATAACCTGCAAAGTTTCTATCAGAACCTAGGTGTCATACACCAAGATGAGTGTGTTTTTTCCCAGTATGCCACAGAAACAGGCTACCATGTCATGGTGAAGTCATTTCAATTGATGCAATGCATTCTTGAATTTTATCTTATCTTTCAGTTTCTAAACCAGAGAGTTAATTGGTGATTGGAATATAAATAATCATAACATAACTAATTTGGAGTGGTTTGTAAGTTGAGAATGTTTAGGTTACAAAATAGCATATTACAAATCCAATACAATTACTTTAGAAAATATTTTAGGGGGGCTTATATAAGCAAGGTCTTCCTAGGTGGCTCAGTGGTAAAGAATTCACTTGCCAATGCAGGAGATTCAGGTTTGATTTCTGGGTCAGGAAGATTCCCTAGAGTAGGAGATGGCAACCCGTCCAGTATTTTTGCCTGGAAAATCTCATGGACAGAGAAGCCTGGCAGGCTACAGTTAATGGAGTCACAGAGAGTTGGACACGACTGAGTGACCAAGCAGGCATGTATATAACCAAAAATTACAGAGATGAAATTCCCTGGATAATTCAACCAGGAATCAAAGTTATTAGCTCATTTTCTTTTTCTTTATCTCCTTCTATTGCTCTCCTCTTGTCTCCCTCTCCTTTTTCACTTCTGCTGTATTCTCATGATGAACAGGCAACTATATTCTCTTTCATGCTGCCTTAATTGTTTTTAAAATGGTATACATTGCAATTAAAGCTGAAAGGCTTGCCATAAATCAGGGAATATGGCCAGTTGGAATTCTAAGACCCAAGAGAAATGAGGCATTTCCATGATACTCCTGCAAATATATCCCACAGGAGAATTCTAATTAGTTTGGCTAGGTTCAAAAGCCCATTGGGGGCCAATTATCATAGCCAAGGACATGGGATATTATGGTCAGCTCAGCTTAGCTTGAGTTACAGCCCATACCTATGGGAAAAATAGAGTTGTGTGTCTATTTTCAAATAAGCAAGGGTACAGGTGGGAAAAGATACCAAGATATTACTTTGCTAACTCTAAAGTTAGAGCTTACAGGCAGTTATGTCCAAGTATATAAAAAGTATTACTCAAAGCTGTGGCAGTGGTTATAAACCCAGTATTGCATGTTCACTAAATCCTGGTAATAAGCCTTTAGTGAGATGATATTCTAGAATTTATATAAAACTCAAAATCAGGAGAAAATATGATAGTGAGGCAGGAGATAGATGGGTTCCAGGGTAGATACAACTAGCCATCTGTTTCAGCTTCAAGATGGAAATAACAGAAACAGGGTTAAAAAGATGGACTTTGTCTCCTATGAACATTTTAAGATAATAGATATGGCAGGGACAGAAAGGGGCTAAACCCTGTTTGGATAAAAGATCATAAGATAACATATTTCCTATCCTCGGGGCAAGGGAGACATTGCACATGTGCATAAAGATTCCTTGGGGGTCACGGAGAGGGTGCCACCCCAGAATATATGATGCCAAGGCTTCCCATAGACCTCTGGGGTACTGGAATCCATCTTGGAGTAAATTGTGCATGCATATTGAGGAGGGACCTAGGAGAGGTCAGGTAAGGAAAAGGAAACCAAATAATTGGCCAAAGGTAAACAAAGACCCTGCCTCCCAGGTGGCACTAGTGGTAAAGGACCACCTGCCAATGCAGGAGACATAAGAGATTCAGATTCAATCCCTGGATAGGAAAGATCCCCTGGAGAAGGGCAAGGCAACCCACTCCAGTACTCTTGCCTGGACAATCCCATCAACAGAGGAGCCTGGTGGGCTACAGTCCATTGGGTCACAAAGAGTCAGACATGACTAAAGTGATTTGCCCCACACATAAGCAAACAAAGACCAAGAAGAACTGCCCTGGATGAATGGCAACCACCTCTTTATTATATTCCTCCTCATTAGGGGGAATGTCCATGCCATTTTTCTCCAGGTGTGCTTCCCTGTCTTGGTTTTGTCTTAACTGAACAATTTCTATGTGTACTCCCCCACTTGCTGTGCTATCTGTAATAATAAACTTTGTACCTGATCTTATAGATTTTTTCCTCTTTGAGAAATTGCATTTTTCGATCAGGGCAAGAGCCAGGGGAACCTTGCTTCTAGCCTCTAGTTCCCAGTAGACAGCTGTTGGAATTCCTGGTTTTCACTCAGTCTCAGTCAGTTCAGTCCATTTCAGTTGCTCAGTTGTGTCCCACTCTTTGCAAGCCCATGAATTGCAGCACACCAGGCCTCCCTGTCCATCACCAACTCCCGGAGTTCACTGAAACTCACGCTCATCGAGCCGGTGATGCCATTCAGCCATCTCATCCTCTGTCATCCCCTTCGCCTCCTGCCCCCAATCCCTCCCAGCATCAGAGTCTTTTCCAGTGAGTCAACTCTTCGCATGAAGTGGCCAAAGTACTGTAGTTTCAGCTTTAGCATCATTCCTTCTAAAGAACACCCAGGACTGATCTCCTTTAGAATGGACTGATTGGATCTCCTTGCAGTCCAAGGGACTCTCAAGAGTCTTCTCCAACACCACAATTCAAAAGCATCAATTCTTCAGCGCTCAGCCTTCTTCACAGTCCAACTCTCACATCCATACATGACCACTGGAAAAAACATAGCCTTGACTAGATGGACCTTTGTTGGCAAAGTAATCTCTCTGCTTTTTATATGCTATCTAGGTTGGTCATAACTTTCCTTCCAAGGAGTAAGAGTCTTTTCTTCATTCAGTCTACCCAGGTCCAATTCCTGGGCAGAGAATTAAGATCTTATTTCAAGTCACTGCTCACTGCTGTCTCTGATCAACAGGACATGGGCTTAGAAATAAAACTCAGTTTCCAACTGTAGTTCAACCACCTACCTATCGTTTCTTGCTCTTTTTTTGAAAGCTGTGTAATATCTCTGAACTTTTAGTTCTTCCTCTACAAAATGAGAATATTCACCTTGCCAGGTTATGAAGTTAAGTAAACCCTAACAGCACTGCAACTCTCATACTTTCTTTATGTTCTACCTACCCCTTCCAAAGGAGAGAGAACTTTACAGGAGACTGTTGGAAAGTCCTGTAGTGGAATATGCAAAATAATGACTTCACATATATTTAAAATATATCTTTTTATTTCCTAGTAATTAAATCATAATCAGGTATTGTCTGCATGCAATACATCTGTAAATCCTCTTCTTTCTGTAAATGTTTCAAAGAGCTGAGCAGACTGAGCACCCAGCTCTTTGTTAGGAGTAGAGAGAAAAGTGGCCTATGACCATATCTAAGAGGGTGACTCTGGGAAGGCAATGGCACCCCACTCCAGTACTCTTGCCTGGAAAATCCCATGGGTGGAGGAGCCTGGTAGGCTGCAGTCCATGGGGTCGCTAAGAGTCGGACATGACTGGGCAACTTGACTTTCATTTTTCACTTTCACGCATTGGAGAAGGAAATGGCAACCCACTCCAGTGTTCTTGCCTGGAGAACCCCAAGGACGATGGAGCCTGGTGGGCTGCCATCTATGGGGTTGCACAGAGTCAGACATGACTGAAGTGACTTAGCAGCAGCAGCAACAGCAGCAAGAGGGTGACTAGATACTAGATGTCATTTCAGATAATCAAGATAATGTTTCCTTTATTATTTAGGATGCTTCTAAGTCTCTAAAGGGTCTCTCACAACACAGTCATGCAGAATTTCTCACAAACTTCTGTAAATTTTTTCAAATTACAATTATCTTCAATTTTTTTTTTGTTTTGAGTTATTGGGAGGGTAGAAGAAGCTCAGATTTTCTCTATCATGCTTTCTAATTGACTCTTTCCAGGCACTCATTTATAGAGGACACATTATCAATCAGGTTAACAATCAAGGCCTTGCCTGCTGAGATAGGGGTCTTCCATGATTCCAAGGAATTATATGTTATCTTAGTTTAACCCCTTCCAATTTTATAGTAATAGTGCTTTTGAAAGAATCTTAGTAATTTTATAAATATTGATTAGGGCCTTAAACAATCTAAGTCCATCCTGTTTTGAGACTTTAATCTTTGTTAATAAATAGAAAGTTTTGGGGATTGGTTAATTAATTTTCCTCTAATCAGCAATATATGAATTGGAATTATCATCATTTTACTTTATTTTTATCAATATATTTAAAATATAGTGCAATTTTGAGATATAATTTATATTCCACGCACAACTTTGAAAAAGATGTCAAATATTTAGTAAAAATAGAGAATGGAAAGTTTTCCCAAATTTAGGAATACTGGAGACAGGTATTTATTTGTTTTAAAGGGATCTTATTACGGTATATTTTGTACCCACAAGAGAACACAACATTTAAGGAAAATGTGGCCAACGTGAACATAGGTGTTTTCAAATACTTACATGTTCATGAGGTCAGCAAATAAATGAGGAGAGTTAAGAAATATTTCTAACTCAACCTAGGTAATTCTGTGATAGGAATTTACCTTAATATTCTCAGATGATAAAATCAGGTGTTTTGTAGAAATGGCATAGGGTTTTTTCTTTGGCTGCAAAGGGGTTTTCTCTTTGGCTGCAATCATTTTATGAAATTTGTAGCTCCTTATGTCGTACAAAAAAATTCAGGGGAGAAAAACATATAGGCTTGAGGGTGAATATTTTTCTATATGTGACATATTATAAAAATGTAAATTAGATGGCAGATTACTGCTCAAAGATAGCAAGCTATTTCAAAGGAAATAGAAGTCTATAATATGCTCACATTTGAGAATGCATGGGAAGATATTAAAATTTTAACATTTCAGCCTATGTACTGTATACCAGATTCAATATATTTAGATAACTTCTTTACTATTAACCATCAGGAAGATGAAGTTTTAGTACTTTATTTTAATGCAACATGGCAATTATGGTTAACTAGACACTTTTAAACAGTTTCCCCCACCCTCAACTTGGAGGTCTCCAGAGATATGTTGCCTGATGCAGTTGTAAAAAAAAAAAAAAGAGAGAGAGATGACAATGAGAAACATTTCCACTGGATAGAATACTCTGAGATTGGTTGTATTCCTAAGACTTGGCATCCTTGCTGACTTACCCAGCACTAACTGCCATGATAATAACATCAGATGATAGTGATCCAATCAGTTGGGGATAATAGATTACGCTAGATAAATTTATATGATAGGCCATTCAAATATTTAGTGTCAGAACTAAAAATGAAAATTAAATAGTTCCCTTCCTTCAGCACCTGAACCTATAACTTATAGGAGATGCCAAGGTTGGGGTAACAAAAATATGAGGATGTTGAAGATGTTATTTACTCTTATTCCAAAACATATCTGAAACCTGTAAAAGAAACCTGAGCACTTGAGCAATCACTTTGAAATATTTATTTCTCAATACAGTAAGCCAATCTGGAAAGTACACTGTTGATTTTAGTTAAGCTTAAGTGCTCTCTCAACTCAGGATGTCTTTACCTTTCTCATCCAATAATCTGCCTGTACCATTTTCCTTTGGATCCACACATATCCTCTTAGAGATCTCATAGATTGCTGAGGTTCCTGGAGAAGAAAGAGCACAGGGTGGAGAAGTAAATCAACGGGTCATAAGGAGTTTTCTAAGCTCTTACTTACATTAATGAGCTCCAAGCCAGTGAAGAATCTGGGATGAAGATGGTTGCGATTTCTTACCCTTAGTCTGATATCTTCCCAGTGCTCTTCCTCTCAGTAAATGGCATCTCCATTCACCCATTTCCTTGTCCAAAAGATTGGAATCATCCTGATTTCTCAGTTTTTCCTATATCCAATCCACCAGGAAATCCTAGCAAATCCAGCAAACCCACTGTCCAATCCGCCAGCAAGATCTATCTGGAACCTTTCCATTTTTCACCCCTTTCTTCCCCTTATCTTATATCATGCCACCATTCTCTATCAACTTGAATGGTGTCTCCTAACTGGTCTTATTATTTTTGATCTTGCCTGCCTGCATTGTATTCTTCTCACCTTAGTTCACCACCCAGTGGCTTCTTGTTAAATTTGAAATGAAACTGAACACTTACCTCAATTTAAAAGTCTGTATTTGATCTTGCCTTTTACTCCCTATATTATCTCATTTCCTAATTCCTTATCTTTACTCTGTATGCTTCAGCTACAGACTTGCTTGCTCTTCTTCAAATATTCCAAGAACTTTCTTGTTTGAGGGTCTTTCTGCTTTCTCTTCTATCTGCTTGGAATGTACTTCTACGGTAATCTGCATGGTTCTTCCACAACTTTGACTTCATTAAGAATCCTGTTTAAAAGTCAATTTTTCAGGAAAAAAAACTTCCCTCCTCACCTTATCCAAAATGACCTTTTTCCTCTTCTCTACATCCTATTTTGCTCCTTTAAAAACAGAATCTATTACTTTTTGACATATGCATTATACATTGATTTGTTTATTATCTCTACTTTCCATAAGAATGGATGTTTTATGTGGTTAAGGAATTATATGTTATGTACAGTACAATGTCTCTAGCACAAAAAACAGTAATTCACTCCTCCAGGAGATCTTCTCCACCCAGTCATTGAGCCAACATCTCCTGCATTGTAGGCAGATTCTTTACTGCTGAGCCACCTGCTATGCTATGCTAAGTCACTTCAGTCATATCTGACTCTGTGCAACCCCATAGATAACAGCCCACCAGGCTCCCCCATCCCTGGGATTCTCCAGGCAAGAACATTGAATTGGGTTGTCATTTCCTTCTCCAATGCATGAAAGTGAAAAGTGAAGTTGCTTAGTCATGTCCAACTCTTAGCGACCCCATGGACTGCAGCCTACCAGGCTCCTCCATCCATGGGATTTTCCAGGAAAGAGTATTGGAGTGGGGTGCCATCACCTGGGAAGCTCCCAAAGCATTTATTAGACAAATACTTATTGAATAGCTGAGTGGTTACTTCTTTGATGTGTTAGAATTACATGTTGGTTCCTTCTTCATTTTTAGCCTAGGATCTAAAAATCATAGGATCAGGTTTACATGTTATCCAAATTTTTTGTAAGAATACCCAGAAATCATATGACTCTGCCCTTTTACTATCATATAAATAATAATAATAATTTAAAGATTAAAAAAAATAATTCTAGTCACCCAATTTGAAAATCTAAGACTAAAATGCTCTCATTTTATCTCTTCCTTCTTTTTTAGAGGCTGTGGAGCTGAGAAAATGACAGATAAGTCACCGATAGAATTACTTAGTACTTCCTGAATAAGGATGTGATTTTTATATTAGGCATCAATAGTTTGTGTGACTCTGGGGATTGGACTGAATGTTCAGCTTCTATTTCTGGACCTCTGACAGGTTTGTTGGGTGACCTTTGGATAGTTAATGAGTTACCATTGTTGACAAGGGTATGGTAAAGATTGATGATATGGATTCTATGAATTGTTCAGAACACTTTGGAGAAAACTGTATGTCATTTCCTTTCTCATATTTAATGGCTTTATACTATTAAATAATCTAGGAGAGAGACATCTGTTTCTTTCAATGACAGAGTAGCTTCTGTCAGACCAATACCTTTGTTATCAATAACTACAAAAGCTATATAAAATTAATTTTACAAAGTATTAACTCCTAGAAGAGAGCATAGGCAAAACATTCTCTGACATAAACTGTGCCAATGTTTGCTGAGGTCTGTCTGCCAAGGCAATAGAAATAAAAACAAAAATAAACAAATGAGAATTAATCAAACTTACAGGTTTTTGTACAACAAAGGAAACCATAAGATAGACAAATAAAAAGACCACCTAAGGGGAACCTCCAAAATACACAAACAACTCATACAACTTAACAACAAAACAGCCCAATTGAAAAATGGTCAGGAGAACTTAAAAGACATTTATTCAAAGAAGACATACAGATGGCTGGTAGGTACAAGAAAAGATGTTCAATATCACTGATTATTAGAGTAACGCCAATCAAATCTAAAATGAAGTATGACATAACTATTTGAAGGTATGGGATTAGGAACCAACGCATTCACAATTTGAAAGAACAGTACCCTAGAAAAAGTATACATTGAAGTGAACCCAGCATTCTTTAACACTTTTTCATTTGAAATATTTGCTGATATTTAACTGTGGTGTTGGAGAAGACTCTTGAGAGTCCCTTGGACTGCAAGGAGATCCAACCAGTCCATTCTAAAGGAGATCAGTCCTGGGTGTTCTTTGGAAGGAATGATGCTAAAGCTGAAACTCCAGTACTTTGGCCACCTCATGTGAAGAGTTGACTCATTGGAAAAGACTCTGATGCTGGGAGGGATTGGGGGCAGGAGGAGAAGGGGACGACAGAGGATGAGATGGCTGGATGGCATCACTGACTCAATGGGCATGAGTTTGAGTGAACTCCAGGAGTTGGTGATGGACAGGGAGGTCTGGCGTGCTGCAATTCATGGAGTCACAAAGAGTCGGACACGACTGAGCGATTGAACTGAACTGAACTGAACCTATGAAAGATTGTAAAGCTAGAAGTCAACTGAGAGGTTAAAAGCTAAGATATAAGTAGGGCTTTTGGTACTTTCACATCACTAGAGTGAAAAATAATTATACTTCATGGTAAACCAAGAACGAGGGGCCTGATTAATATTCCAGACCTTGAATTGTGACTACTAAAAGCTCATACCATAGAAAGAGGGCAAACTAAGAAAAGCACATACAAAAAAATGTTTAAGCCTTCCCTAAAACTATCTAAATTTTTTACTGATTTTGCATTATCTTTTTCTACTGCAACTGCCTTCAAAGCAAAATAAATGTCCTATGAAGGAAGACAATATCATACAGAGTCACAGTAAGTTTATAGACATACCTTTTTGAATTCCATAAAAACTAACAAATACTGAAATGGAAACCACAGATGATCCAGATACTGGAATTATCACAAAGTAAAGACTGTCCAATTTTGAGAGATTTAATACATTCTAGATACAAGTCTCTTATAAGAGAAATGAATTGCAAAGATTTTCTACTTGTCAGTTTCTTGTCATTTCCTTAAGAGTATCCTTCAAACAACAAATATTTGATTTGATTGGGGTTGAATTTATCAATTTTTCCTTTATGGATTGTGTTTTTGGTGTATTGTTTAAGAAATATTTCACAAAGATCACAAAGATTTTCTCTTATATTCACTTTCGAAATTTTTAGTTTTGAGGTTAATATTTGTTTTGGTCCATTTAAAGTTATTTTTTGTATATAGAGTGAGACATGGACCCACGTACTAGATATTGTACTATATATTTGTGTTTGTGTATGTGTTTCAGCACAATTTGTTGAAAAGAGTAACAGTTCTCCATTCAGTTGCCTCTGTACTTTTGTGGAAAATCAGTCACTCATACATATGTGGGTCTATTTTGGACTTTATTTTGTTCCATTAATGTATTTGTAATCCTTACATTAAAAACACAAGTTACTTAATACAGTATTTTTATAATTATAATAAATCCTGAAACCAGATAGTGTTAGTACTTTACCCTTATTTTCCAAAGTTATTTTGGTTATTATCAGCTTATTTACATTTTCACTTGAGGTTTAGAGGCAGCTAGTTAATTTCTGAAGAAAAAAAAAGCTTGCTGGCATTTTCATTGAAATTGCATAAATCTATACATTTATTTGAAGGAGACTATTTGGAGAAGAGTTGAAACTTGACAATATTAAATCTTCTAAGTTGTGATTGCAACATATGTCTCCATTTATTTATTTGTTTCTGTTTACTTTTTATCACTAGAATTTTATAAACACCAGGTATAGGTCTTGTACAACTATTGTCAGTTTTTATACTTAAGTATTTCATATTTTATGATGTTATGCTACATATTTCTTAGAGGAGGAAGTAATTTTGTTTTAAAATAAAAGCTGAAAAATCAACTTTACAAAATAATTACATTAATATGAATAATTTACAAAAGAAAAGAGGAACTGAACACACATCAAATTGTACTCTGTTTCATTGACATGGACACACTTCAATACAAATTAATACAAGAGCAAATACATAAAAAAAGACAAAAATATACACACTCAAATAATAAGCTAAGGAATCAACTATCATCCCCTGAGAACAAAATTTCACATAAATAAACTGGAAAATATAATAAAGTATTATTATAAAGAAGCACACATATACACATATGTATAAACACAAACCCCAAAGCAACACATACACATGTGCAGATATATCTTTTTTAAACTTCAATATAGTTTATTGATAGTTTTGTTGTGTAGTCACCCATTTGTGTCTGATGCTTTGTGATCCCATGAACTGCATCAGGCCAAGCTGAATGAATATTGATCTTATATCATATGGCCTCCCTAAACTAACTTATTAGAAGATTTTTCAAAAATAATTGAAATAATTGTTGAAATATTCTTAAAATAACTTTGAAAAATAATTGAAGTTATGTTGAAAATTAATTCCAGAATAATTTATCTACATTAAAATGCCATTCTTCTCTGCTTTTACATTGTTTATTTGTTTACTTTTTTTTTTAGGATGCTTATGTCTTTTTTTAAAAATTTTTTTTTATTTTTAAACTTTACAATATTGTATTAGTTTTGCCAAATATCGAAATGAATCCACCACAGGTATACCAGTGTTCACCATCTTGAACCCTCCTCCCTCGTTCCTCCCCATTCCCTCCCTCTGGGTCATCCCAGTGCACCAGCCCCAAGATTCCAGTATCATGCATCGAACCTGGACTGGTGACTCGTTTCATACATGATATTATACATGTTTCAATGCCATTCTCCCAAATCTCCCCACCCTCTCCCTCTCCCACAGAGTCCATAAGACTGATCTATACATCAGTGTCTCTTTTGCTGTCTCGTACACAGGGTTATTGTTACCACCTTTCTAAATTCCATATATATGCGTTAGTATACTGTATTGGTGTTTTTCTTTCTGGCTTACTTCACTCTGTATAATAGGCTCCAGTTTCATCCACCTCATTAGAACTGATTCAAATGTATTCTTTTTAATGGCTGAGTAATACTCCATTGTGTATATGTACCACTGCTTTCTTATCCATTCATCTGCTGATGGGCATCTATGTTGCTTCCATGTCCTGGCTATTATAAATAGTGCTGCAATGAACATTGGGGTACACGTGTCTCTTTCCCTTCTGGTTTCCTCAGTGTGTATGACCAGCAGTGGGATTGCTGGATCATAAGGCAGTTCTATTTCCAGTTTTTTAAGGAATCTCCACACTGTTCTCCATAGTGGCTGTACTAGTTTGCATTCCCACCAACAGTGTAAGAGGGTTCCCTTTTCTCCACACCCTCTCCAGCATTTATTGCTTGTAGACTTTTGGATCACAGCCATTCTGACTGGCATGAAATGGTACCTCATAGTGGTTTGGATTTGCATTTCTCTGATAATGAGTGATGTTGAGCATCTTTTCATGTGTTTGTTAGCCATCTGTATGTCTTCTTTGGAGAAATGTCTATTTAGATCTTTGGCCCATTTTTGGATTGGGTCATTTATTTTTCTGGAGTTGAGCTGTAGGAGTTGCTTGTATATTTTTGAGATTAGTTGTTTGTCAGTTGCTTCATTTGCTATTATTTTCTCCCATTCTGAAGGCTGTATTTTCACCTTGCTAATAGTTTCCTTTGATGTGCAGAAGCTTTTAAGTTTAATTAGATCCCATTTGTTTATTTTTGCTTTTATTTCCAATATTCTGGGAGGTGGGTCATAGAGGATCCTGCTGTGATGTACGTCGGAGAGTGTTTTGCCTATGTTCTCCTCTAGGAGTTTTATAGTTTCTGGTCTTACGTTGAGATCTTTAATCCATTTTGAGTTTATTTTTGTGTATGGTGTTAGAAAGTGTTCTAGTTTCATTCTTTTACAAGTGGTTGACCAGTTTTCCCAGCACCACTTGTTAAAGAGATTGTCTTTAATCCATTGTATATTCTTGCCTCCTTTGTCAAAGATAAGGTGTCCATATGTGCGTGGCTTTATCTCTGGGCTTTCTATTTTGTTCCATTGATCTATATTTCTGTCTTTGTGCCAGTACCATACTGTCTTGAATACCGTTGGTAGCTTGATAGGGATTGCATTGAATCTATAAATTGCTTTGGGTAGTATACTCATTTTCACTATATTGATTCTTCCAATCCATGAACATGGTATATTTCTCCATCTATTAGTGTCTTCTTTGATTTCTCTCACCAGTGTTTTATAGTTTTCTATATATAGGTCTTTAGTTTCTTTAGGTAGATATATTCCTAAGTGTTTTATTCTTTCCATTGCAATGTTGAATGGAATTGTTTCCTTAATTTCTCTTTCTGTTTTCTCATTATTAGTGTATAGGAATGCAAGGGATTTCTGTGTGTTGATTTTATATCCTGCAACTTTACTATAATCACTGATTAGTTCTAGTAATTTTCTGGTGGAGTCTTTAGGGTTTTCTATGTAGAGGATCATGTCATCTGCAAATAGTGAGATTTTACTTCTTCTTTTCCAACTTGATTCCTTTTATTTCTTTTTCTGCTCTGATTGCTGTGGCCAAAACTTCCAAAACTATGTGGAATAGTAATGGTGAAAGTGGGCACGCTTGTCTTGTTCCTGACTTTAGAGGAAATGCTTTCAATTTTTCGCCATTGAGGATAATGTTTGCTGTGGGTTTGTCATATATAGCTTTTATTATGTTGAGGTATGTTCCTTCTATTCCTGCTTTCTGGAGAGTTCTTATCATAAATGGATGCTGAATTTTGTCAAAGGCTTTCTCTGCATCTATTGAGATAATCATATGGTTTTTATTTTTCAATTTGTTAATGTGGTGTATTACATTGATTGATTTGCGGATATTGAAGAATCCTTGCATCCCTGGGATAAAGCCCATTTGGTCATGGTGTATGATCTTTTTAATGTGTTGTTGGATTCTGATTGCTAGAATTTTGTTAAGGATTTTTGCATTTATGTTCATCAGTGATATTGGCCTGTAGTTTTCTTTTTTTGTGGGATCTTTGTCAGGTTTTGGTATTAGGGTGAATGTGGCCTCATAGAATGAGTTTGGAAATTTACCTTCCTCTGCAATTTTCTGGAAGAGTTTGAGCAGGATAGGTGTTAGCTCTTCTCTAAATTTTTGGTAGAATTCAGCTGTGAAGCCATCTGGACCTGGGCTTTTGTTTGCTGGAAGATTTTTGATTACAGTTTCAATTTCCATGCTTGTGATGGGTCTGTTAAGATTTTCTATTTCTTCCTGGTCCAGTTTTGGAAAGTTGTACTTTTCTAAGAATTTGTCCATTTCTTCCACGTTGTCCATTTTATTGGCATATAATTGTTGATAGTAGTCTCTTATGATCCTTTGTATTTCTGTGTTGTCTGTTGTGATCTCTCCAGTTTCATTTCTAATTTTATTGATTTGATTTTCTCCCTTTGTTTCTTGATGAGTCTGGCTAATGGTTTGTCAATTTTATTTATCCTTTCAAAGAACCAGCTTTTGGTTTTGTTGATTTTTGCTATGGTCTCTTTTGTTTCTTTTGCATTTATTTCTGCCCTAATTTTTAAGATTTCTTTCCTTCTACTAACCCTGGGGTTCTTCATTTCTTCCTTTCCTAGGTGCTTTAGGTGTAGGGTTAGGTTATTTATTTGACTTTTTTCTTGTTTCTTGAGGTATGCCTGTATTGCTATGAACTTTCCCCTTAGGACTGCTTTTACCGTGTCCCACAGGTTTTGGGTTGTGGTGTTTTCATTTTCATTAGTTTCTATGCAAACTTTGATTCCTTTTTTGATTTCTTCTGTGATTTGTTGGTTATTCAGCAGCGTGTTGTTCATCCTCCATATGTTGGAATTTTTAATAGTTTTTCTCCTGTAATTGAGATTTAATCTTACTGCATTGTGGTCAGAAAAGATGCTTGGAATGATTTCTATTTTTTTGAATTTACCAAGGCTAGATTTATGGCCCAGGATATGATCTATCCTGGAGAAGTTTCCATGTGCGCTTGAGAAGAAGGTGAAATTCATTGTTTTGGGATGAAATGTCCTATAGATATCAATTAGGTCTAACTGGTCTATTGTATCGTCTCAAGTTTGTGTTTCCTTGTTAATTTTCTGTTTAGTTGATCTATCCATAGTGTGAGTGGGGTGTTAAAGTCTCCCACTATTATTGTGTTACTGTTAATTTCTCCTTTCATACTTGTTAGCATTTGTCTTACATATTGCAGCGCTCCCATGTTGGGTGCATATATATTTATAATTGTTATATCTTCTTGGATTGATCCTTTGATCATTATGTAGTGACCATCTTTGTCTCTTTTCACAGCCTTTGTTTTAAAGTCTATTTTATCTGATGTAAGTATTGCTACTCCTGCTTTCTTTTGGTCCCTATTTGCATGGAAAATCTTTTTCCAGCCCTTCACTTTCAGTCTGTATGTGTCCCCTGTTTTGAGGTGGGTTTCTTGTAGACAACATATGTAGGGGTCTTGTTTTTGTATCCATTCGGCCAGTCTTTGTCTTTTGGTTGGGGCATTCAACCCATTTACGTTTAAGGTAATTACTGATAAGTATGATCCCGTTGCCATTTACTTTATTGTTTTGGGTTTGATTTTATACACCGTTTTTGTGTTTCCTATCTAGAGAATATCCTTTAGTATTTGTTGGAGAGCTGGTTTGGTGGTGCTGAATTCTCTCAGCTTTTGCTTGTCTGAAAAGCTTTTGATTTCTCCTTCATATTTGAATGAGATTTTTGCTGGGTACAATAATCTGGGCTGTAGGTTGTTTTCTTTCATCACTTTAAGTATGTCTAACCATTCCCTCCTGGCTTGAAGAGTTTCTATTGAAAGATCATCTGTTATCCTTATGGGAATTCCCTTGTGTGTCATTTGTTGTTTTTCCCTTGCTGCTTTTAATATTTGTTCTTTGTCTTTGATCTTTGTTAATTTGATTAATATGCGTCTTGGGGTGTTTTGCCTTGGGTTTCTCCTGTTTGGGACTCTCTGGGTTTCTTGGACTTGGGTGATTATTTCCTTCCCCATTTTAGGGAAGTTTTCAACTATTTTCTCTTCAAGTATTTTCTCATGGTCTTTCTTTTTGTCTTCTTCTTCTGGGACCTCTATGATTAGAATGTTGTAGCGTTTAATATTGTCCTGGAGGTCTCTGTGATTGTCCTCATTTCTTTTCATTCGTTTTTCTTTTATCCTCTCTGATTCATTTATTTCTACCGTTCTATCTTCTAATTCACTAATCCTATCTTCTGCCTCTGTTATTCTACTATTTGTTGCCTCCAGAGTGTTTTTAATTTCATTTATTGCATTATTCATTATATATTGACTCTCTTTTATTTCTTCTAGGTCCTTGTTAAACCTTTCTTCCATCTTCTCAGTCTTTGTCTCCAGGCTATTTATCTATGATTCCATTTTGATTTCAAGATTTTGGATCAATTTCACTATCATTATTCGGAATTCTTTATCAGGTAGATTCCCTATCTCTTCCTCTTTTGTTTGGCTTGGTGGGCATTTATCCTGTTCCTTTATCTGCTGGGTATTCCTCTGTCTCTTCATTTTGTTTAAATTGCTGATTTTGGGGTGTCCTTTCTGTATTCTGGCAGTTTGTGGAGTTCTCTTTATTGTGACGTTTCCTCGCTGTGTGTGGGTTTGTACAGGTGGCTTGTCAAGGTTTCTTGGTTAGGGAAGCTTGTGTCGGTGTTCTGGTGGGTGGAGCTGTATTTCTTCTCTCTGGAGTGCAATGAAATGTCCAGTAATGTGTTATGGGATGTCTATGGTTTTGAGGTGACTTTGGGCTGCCTGTATCTTGGAGCTCAGGGCTGTGTTCCTTGTTGCTGGAGAATTTGCTTGGTATGTCTTGCCCTGAATCTTGTTGGCCCTTGTGTGGTGCTTGGTTTCAGTGCAGGTATGGAGGCATTTGATGAGCTCCTGTCAGTTAACGTTCCTTGGGGTCAGGAGCTCCCTGGAGTCAGGGTTTGAACTTAAGCCTCCTGCTTCCAGTTATCGGTCTTATTTTTATAGTAGTTTCAAAGCTTCTCCTTCTATACAGCACCATTGATAAAACATCTACATTAAAGACGAAAAGTTTCTCTACCGTGAGGGTCACCCAGAGAGGTTCACAGCATTACATGGAGAAGAGAAGAGGGAGGAGGGAGTTAGAGGTGACCCAAATGAGATGAGGTGGAATCAATAGAGGAGAGAGTGGGCTAGCCAGTAATCTCTTCCTTATGTGCACTCCACAACTGGACCACTCAGAGTTGTTCATGGAGTTATACAGAGAAGAGAAGAAGGAGGAAGGTGACAGAGGTGGCCAGGAGGATAAAAGGGGGGAATGAAAAGGAGGGAGACAGATCCAGCCAGTAATCAGTTCCCTAAGTGTTCTCCACCGTCTGGAACACACAGAAATTTACAGAGTTGGGTAAAGTAGAGAGGGGTTAGGGAGGAGACACAGGCGACCTGGTGGAGAAAAAGGAGTGTCCAAAGGGAGAGAGAGCAGTCAAGCCAGTAATCTCACTCCCTAGTGAAAAATGAATACTGAAAATTGGATTCTTAAAGGTACAAAATTGGTAACAAATACATAAAAGCAAAAATTAAAAATCTAGAGTAGAGTTTGGAATTTCAAAAATATGATGTTAAAGAAAAGAGGAAGGAAAAGAGAGAGAAAAAACAAACAAACAAAAACAAACAAGGTCGTGAAAATTATAAAGAAAATATAGGTACAAAATTGTTAACTAATACCAAAAAGCAAAAGTTAAAAATCTAGAGTAGAGTTTGGAATTTCAAAAATACAATGTTAAAAAAAGAAGAAGAAAAAGAAAGAGAGAAAAAAAAAAAAAAAACAAGAACAAAGTTGCATAAATTATAAAGAAAATACAGGTACAAAATTTATAACAAATACCACAAAGCATAAATTAAAAATCTAGAGTACAGTTTGTAATTTCAGATATACAATGTTGTTTAAAAGAAGAAGAAAAAGAAACAGAGAAAAAGAAAAAAGAAAAAAGGGTCACAGAAATTATTAAAAAAAAAAAACCAAAACTATAGGTACAAAATTGATAACAAATACCAAAAAGCTAAAATTAAAAACCTAGAGTAGAGTTTGGAATTTCAAAAATACAATGTTAAAGAAAAGAAGGAAAAAAAAAAAAGAAAAGGATAAAAAAAACCAAGGTCAAAAAAATTATTAAAAAAATATATATGAAGTTTGCTTTAAAAAAAGAATAGGGTCGTCTTCTCTTTTTTTTTTTTTTTTGCAAAGTAATCAGTTATAAAAGTGAAAATTAGAGGAATAATAGAAGACTTAAAATTTTTTTAAAAAAATAAAAAAAAAAACAAAGAACGAATGATTGTAAAAATAGTAAAAATATGTCTAGGACTTTCTCCAGTTTTGTTGTGAGTATTGTGGGTTCAGTTCATTTTTGGCTAGTTCCTTGGTCCGACTTATATATTTGGCAAAACTAATACAATTATGTAAAGTTTAAAAAAAAAAAAAAAAGATCTATAGGCCCCTTCCTATGTAGTTGGTACTAACCACAGGGTTTTAATCTATTGCCTGTAGCTTCCAAGGTGGTTCCCTCTGTTATAGCTTCTTCTGTTTGCTGGTCTCTTCAGTGTCTGGTTTCCGCCCTGACACAAAGGGGATGGTGGAGGACACCTTTTTTTTTTTTTTAAGGCTCACTTGTTCAGTCGTGCTGTGGGGAGGTAGGGAGGGATGCTGCAAACAAATAACACTGGCGTGTGCTCATAGTGCCTCAGCCACACTGGGTCTGCCCCCCCGTTCATGGCTCGTGTAGCCTCCCTGCCCACACTGCTCAGGCTCTAAGTTGCTCCACCGGGAATTATCCGTGGCCGGCCCTGGGCTGCCTGCACTTCCCAGGTCCAAGCCGCTCAGGTTCAGGCACTTGGGTAGTCCTCAGAGGCACAGACTCTCTTTTGGGCCTGCGTTTTGTGCCCTTCCCAGATCCGAGCAGCTCAGGTGATGAGGTGTTTGGCACGTGTGATTGCTGTGACTTATCGCCTCCCCGCTGCTCGATTATCTAGGTGTGCAACTGGCACACCTTCTCAGGCAGATGTTGACCGTCCAGAGCCCCAAGAAGTTTTAGTTAGCAAAGAAGCCTGCTTACAGTTTTATAGATAATGTCTCTCTGGGGCTGCGATTGTCCCCTTCCGGCTCTGGCTGCCTGTCACCGGAAGGGGATGGTGTGCCACTGGCTATCTCTGTTCAGTCCCTTGTTCCGTGCGTGGGCCTGGCGGTGTCTTAGGTTAGGGCTGGCTTTTTGCGTGGTAGATATCCCACAGTCTGGTTTGCTAGCCCAAATTATTTCACTCAGATAGCGCTCGGGGTATTCAGGCCAGATCATTGCGATGCAGCCCGCACCGTGCCTCCCTGCCCAGCCCCCGCTTGCTAATGGTGGATGCAGTCGTCTGTGCTGCTTCTCCACTGGGGGAGTTACCGTAGGGCTCGCAATGTGCGGGTTTTAATTGTTTATTTATTTTTCCTCCCTGTTATGTTGCCCTCTGTGCTTCCAAGGCTCAGCACAGATTCGGCAGTGAGAAGGTTTCCTGGTGTTTGGAAACTTCTCTCTTTTTAAGACTCCCTTCCCAGGAGGGAACTCTTTTGTCTCTTTTATTGTCTTTTATATTTTTTCCTACCTCCTTTCGAAGACTTGGGTTGCTTTTCTGGGTGCCTGATGTCCTCTGCTGGCATTCAGAAGTTGTTTTGTGGAATTTACTTGGCGTTTAAATGTCCTTTTGATGAATTTGTGGGGGAGAAAGTGTTCTCCCGTCCTACTCCTCCACCATCTTAGCTCCTCCTGTTTTACTCTTTAATTATAGGCTAATTGTTTTACAGAATTTTGTTGTTTTCTGTTAAACCTCAACATGAATCAGTCGTGACACAGGTATACGTATATCCCCTCCCTTTTGAAACTCCCTCCCATCTCCCTCCCCATCCCACCCCTCTAGGTTGATATACAGCCCCTGTTTGAGTTTCCTGAGCCATAAAGCAAATTCCTTTTGACTATCTATTTTACATTTGGTAATGTAAGTTTCCATGTTATTCACAGCATACATCTCACCTTCTCCTCACCTCTCCCTATGTCCATAATAAGTCTATTCTCAATGTCTGTTCTCTATTGCTGGCCTGCAAATAAATTCTTCAGCACCATTTTTCTAGATTCCATATATATGAGTTCAGTTAGTTCAGTCACTCAGTCGTGTCCGACTCTTTGTGACCCCATGAATTTCAGCATGCCCGGCCTCCCTGTCCATCACCAACTCCCAGAGTTCACTCAGACTCATGTCCATTGAGTCAGTGATGCCATCCAGCCATCTCATCCTCTGTGGTCCCCTTCTCCTCCTGCCCCCAATCCCTCCCAGCATCAGTCTTTTCCAATGAGTCAACTCTTTGCGTGAGGTGGCCAAAGTACTGGAGTTTCAGATTTAGCATCATTCCTTCCAAAGAAATCCCAGGGCTGATCTCCTTCAGAATGGACTGGTTGGATCTCCTTGCAATCCAAGAGACTCTCAAGATTCTTCTCCAACAGGATACAATATTTATCTTTCTCTTTCTGACTTACTTTACTCTGCATAATAAATTCAAGGTTCATCCACCTCATTAGAACTGACTCAAGTGCATTCCTTTTTATGGCTGAGTTATATTCCATTGTGTATATGTACCACAATTCTTAACCTATTTATCTGTCAATGGACAACTAGGTTGCTTCCATGTTCTAGCTATTGTAAATAGTGCTGCAATGAACAATGGGATACATGTGTCTTTTTCAATTTTGGGTTCCTCAGGGTATATGCCTAGGAGTGGGATTGCTGGGTCATATGGTGGTTTTATTCTTAGTTTTATAAGGAATCTCCATACCGTCTTCCAGAGTGACTATCAATTTACATTCCCACCAACAGTGCCAAAGCATTCCCTTTTCTCCATGCCTTCTCCAGAATTTATTGTTTGTAGGCCTTTTGATGATGGGCATTCTGACTGGTATGAGGTGATATCTCACTGTAGTTTTGATTTGCATTTCTTTAATAATGAGTAATGTTGAGCATCTTTTCATGTGTTTGTGAGCCATCTGTATGTCTTCTTTGGAGATATGTCTGTTTAGGTTTTTTTCCCACTTTTTGATTGGGTTGTTTGTTTTTCTGGTTTTGAGTTGTGTGAGCTGCATGTATATTTTGGAAATTAATCCTTTGTCAGTTGTTTCATTGGCTATTATTTTCTCCCATTCTGAGGGTTGTCTTTTCACCTGGCTTATAGTTTCCTTTGTTGTGCAAACACTTTTAAGTTTAATCAGGCCCCACTTGTTTACTTTTGTTTTTATTTCTATTACTCTAGAAGATGGGTCATAGAGGATCTTGCTTTGATTTATGTCATCATATGTGCTGCTTCTGTTTTCCTCTAAGAGATTGAGAGTTTCTGGTCTTACATTTATGTCTTTAATCCATTTTGAGATTATCTTTGTGTGTGGTGTTAAGAGGCATTTTAATTTCATTCTTTTTTAGATAGCTGTCCAGTTTCCCCAGCACCATTTATTGAAGAGACTATCTTTGCCCCATTGTATATTCTTCCCTCTTTTGTCAAAAATTAGGTACCCATAGGTGCATTGATTTATTTCTAGGCTTTCAATCTTATTCCCTTGGTCTATGTTTCTGTTTTTGTGCCAGTACCATACTGTCTTGATGACTGTAACTTTGTAGTATAATCTGAAATCAGGAAGATTTAATCCTCCAGTTTCATTCTTCTTTCTCAAGATTTCTGTTCTAGTTCTGTGAAAAATGCCATTGGCAATTTGATAGGGATTGCAGTGAATCTGTAGATTGCACTTGGTAGTACAGTCATTTTCACAATACTGATTCTTCCTATCCAGGAACATGTAATATCTCTACATCTGTTTATGCAGTCTTTGATTTCTTTCACCAGTGTCTTATACTTTTCTGTGTATAGTTCTTTTGTCTTCTTAGGTGAGTTTATTCCTAGATATTTAATTCTATTTGTGGCAATGGTGAATGGGAATGATTGTTAATTTCTGTTTCTGATTTTTCATTGTTAGTATATAGAAATGCAAGTGATTTCTGTGTGTTGATTTTGTATCCTGCAACTTTCCTAAATTCACTGATTAGCTGTAGTAATTTTCTGATAGTATCTTTAGGGTTCTTTATGTACAGTATCATGTCATCTGCAAACAGTGAGAGCTTTACTTTTCTGATCTGGATTCCTTTTATTTCTTTTTCCTCTCTGATTGCTGTAGCTAGGACATCCTAAACTATGTTGAATAATAGTGGTGAAAGTGAACACCCTTGTATTCTTCCTGATCTTAGGGGGAATGCTTTCAGTTTTTCACCATTGAGGATAATGTTTGCTGTAGGCTTACATAAAGGCTCATCTATGACCTTTACTATATTGAGGTAGGTCCCTTCTATGCCCATTTTTTGAAGAGTTTTAATCATAAATGGGTGCTGAATTTTGTCAAAGGCTTTCTTTGCATCTATTGAGATGGTCATGTGGTTTTTATCTTTCAATTTGTTAATATTGTGTAACACATTAATTGATTTGCACATACTGAAGAATCTTTGTATCCCTGGAATAAACCCAACTTGATCATGGTGTATGAGCTTTTTAATGTGTTGCTGAATTCTGTTTGCTAAAATTTTCTTTAGGATTTTTGCATCTATGTTCATCAGTGATATTGGCAGTAGTTTTCCTTTTTGTGTGTTGTCTTTGTCTGGATTTGGTTTCAGGGTGATGGTGGCCTTGTAGAATGAGTTTGGAAGTGTTCCTTCCTCTGCAATTTTTTGAAAGAATTTTAGAAGGATAGGCATTAGGTCTTCTTGAAATGTTTGATAGAATTTTCCTGTGAAGGCTTCTGGTCCTGGGCTTTTCTTTTTTCTGGGAGATTTTTGACCACAGTTTCAATTTCAGTGCTTGTAATTGGATTGTTTATAATTTCTATTTCTTCCTGGTTCAGTGTTGGAAGAATGAACTTTTCTAAGAACCTGTCCATTTCTTCCAGGTTATCCATTTTATTGCCATACAGTTATTTATAATAGTCTCTTATAATCCTTTGCATTTCTGCATTGTCTGTTGTAATCTCTCCTTTTTCATTTCCAATTTTCTTGATTTGATTCTTCTCTCTTTTTTTTATTTATGAGTCTGGACATTGGGGTGTCAATTTTTTTTAATCTTCTCACAGAACCAGCTTTTAGTTTTATAATCTTTACTATTGTTTCTTTCATTTCTTTGTCAGTTATTTGTGCTTGGATCTTTACAATTTCTTTCTTTCTTTCTTTCTTTCTTGTTGTTCTTCTTCTTTTTCCAGTTGTTTTAAGTGTAAAGTTAGGTTGTCTATTCTATGCTTTTTTTGTTTCTTGAAGTAGGATTGTATTGCTATAAACTTCTGTCTTAGGACTGCATTTGCTGCATCCCATAGGCTTTGAGTTGTCGTGTTTTCATTGTCATTTGCTTCTAGAAATTTTTTATTTCCCTTTTGATTTCTTCAATAACCTGTTGGTTATTTAGAATGTTTAATCTCCATGTGTTTCTGTTTCTTACAGTTTTTTGCTTGTAATTGATAACTAGTCTCATAGGATTGTGGTTGGAAAAGATGCTTGATACAATTTCTATTTTCTTAAATTTACTGAGGTTTTATTTTTGACCCAAGATGTGGTCTATCCTGGAGAATGTTCCATGTGCACTTGAGAATAAGGTGTATTCTGTATTTGGATGGAATGTCCTGAAGATATCAATGAGATCCATCTCATCTAATGTATCACTTAAGACTTGCGTTTCCTTATTAATTTTCTGTTTTGATGATCTATTCATTGGTGTTGTTGCTGCTGCTGCTGCTGCTAAGTTGCTTCAATCGTGTCCGACTCTGTGTGACCCCATAGACGGCAGCCTACCAGGTTCCCCTGTCCCTGGGATTCTCCAGGGAAGAACACTGGAGTGGGTTGCCATTTCCTCCTCCAGTGCATGAAAGTGAAAAGTGAAAGTGAAGTTGCTCAGTCGTGTCTGACTCTTCACGACCCCATGGACTGCAGCCTACCAGGTTCCTCCGCCCATGGGATTTTCCAGGCAAGAGTACTGGAGTGGGGTGCCATTGCCTTCATTGGTGTTAGTGGGGTGAAAAAGTCTCCTACTATTATTGTGTTACTGTCAATTTCTCCTTTTATGTCTGTGTTGAGGTACTTTAATGGACCGGAACCTGGTGGTCCAGAGTCAACTGACAAGAAAGTAAAGGAGAGAGAAAGAGGCTGATATTCCTTGGTTTACGCAGAAAGCCAGTAAAGCCGTTGCATGGGGCTTTCTCTGTTCATGAAGGCCTCAGGCGCCCTCTCGATGGGGTGAAGGCGCAGAGTGCCTTTTCGAGAGTGTCTTAGAAGCGCGGGCAGGAAAGTGAACTCAGAGAGCCTCTGCACTCCAGGGGATCAACCTGAAAAAGAGAGAGAAGGGAAGAGAGAGAGAGATAGAAAGACAGGGGGACCAGAGCTCTGATGGAGCAAAGGTGTTTTAATCAACATGGTGTGGGCATATATACTGTCTTACAAGGTAGTTATTCTCAGCAAAGATAAAGATTAAAATTCCAGACTTACAAAACATAGGCAATCCATATTAGAGAGAGAGTTGTAAACAGTCACTTTTACCATATGGTTCACAAGAAGGAAGAGGGTACTTATCACTGTATAGAAAAACTAATGAAGGAAATGCTCGGATTCTTCAGCCCCCGGGAGAGGCTTGCTTCTCCTCTTAATTCCTGAGTATTCAGGAATTAATAAGGAACAGAGAATTCCTGACAGATCCAAAACAGCACACAGGAAGCCTCCTGTTAAATGCTTCCTGACATGTCTGTTAGTGTTTGTCTTACGTATTGAGGTGATCCTATGTTGGGTGCATTCAGTTCAGTTCAGTTGCTCAGTCATGTCTGACTCTTTGTGACCCCATGAATTTCAGCATGCCAGGCCTCCCTGTCCATCACCAACTCCTGGAGTTCACCCAAACTCATGTCCATCAAGTCGGTGATGCCACCCAGCCATCTCATCCTCTGTTGTCCCCTTCTCCTCCTGCCCCCAATCCCTCCCAGCATCAGAGTCTTTTCCAATGAGTCAACTCTTCACATGAGGTGGCCAAGGTACTGGAGTTTCAGCTTTAGCATCATTCCTTCCAAAGAAATCCCAGGGCTGATCTCCTTCAGAATGGACTGGTTGGATCTCCTTGCAGTCCAAGGGACTCTCAAGAGTCTTCTCCAACACCATGGTTCAAAAGCACCAAGTCTTTGGTGCTCAGTTTTCTTCACAGTCCAACTCTCACATCCATACATGACCACTGGAAAAACCATAGCCTTGACTAGACGGACCTTTGTTGACAAAGTAATGTCTCTGCTTTTTAATATGCTATCTAGGTTGGTCATAACTTTCCTACCAAGGAGTAAAGTGAAGTTGCTCAGTCTTGTCCGACCCTTTGTGACCCCATGGACTGTAGCTTACCAGGCTCCTCTGTCCATGGGATTTTCCAGGCAATAGTACTGGAGTAGATTGCCATTTCCTTCTCCAGGGGATCTTCCCAACCCAGGGATCGAACTCAGGTCTCCTGCATTGTAGACAGACGCTTTACCACCTGAGCCACCAGGGAAGTCCAAGGAGTGAGTGTCTTTTAATTTCATTGCTGCAATTACCATCTGCAGGTGCATAGATATTTACAATTGTTATGTCTTCCTCTTGGATAGATCCCTTGATCATTATGTAGTGTCTTTCCTTATCTCTTGTAATATTCTTTATTTTAAGGTCTATTTTGTCTGATATGAGGATTGCTTCTCCAGCTTTCCTTTGCTTTCCATTTGTGGGAAATATATTTTTCTATCCTCTCACTTTCAGTCCATATTTGTCTTTAGGTCTGAAGTGGGTTTCTTGTAGACAGCATATATATGGGTCTTGTTTTTGTATCCATTCAGCCAATTTATGTCTTTTGGTTGGAACATTAAATTCAATTACATTTAAAGTAATTATATGTATGTTTCTATTGCCATTTTCTTAATTGTTTGAGTTTGAATTTGTAGTTCTTATATTTTCTCTTGTATTTCTTGACTATATAAGTTCCTTTAACATTTGTTGTAAAGCTGGTTTTGTGGTGCTGAATTCTCTTAACTCTTTCTTGCCTGAAAAGCTTTTGATTTCTCCATCAATTTTGAATGAGATCCTTGCCAGGTAGAGTAATCTTGGTTGTAGATGTTTCCCTTTCAGTATTTTAAATATATCCTGCCATTCCCTTCTGGCCTGCAGAGTTTCTCTTGAAAGATCAGCTGTTAATCATATTGGGTTTCCCTTGTATATTACTTGTTGCTTTTCCCTTGCTGCTTTTAATATTCTTTCTTTGTGTTTAATCTTTGTCAGTTTGCTTAGTATGTGTCTTGGCATGTTTCTCCTTGGGTTTATCCTGTATGGGATTCTTTGTGCCTCTTGGACTTGATTGACTGTTTCCTTTGTTACGTTTGGAAAATTTCAACTATAATCTCTTCAAAAATTTTCTCATTCCCTTTCTTTTTCTCTCCTTCTTCTGGGATCCCTATAATTCAAATGTTGGTGAGTTTGATATTGTCGCAGAGGTCTCTGAGAATCTCCTCAGCTCTTTTCATTCTTTTTACTTTATTCTGCTCTTCAGAAGTTATTTCTACCATTTTATCTTCCAGTTCACTGATTTGTTCTTCTGTTTCAGATATTCTGCTATTGATCCCTTCTAGAGTATTTTTAATTTCAATAATTGTATGGTTTGTCTCTGTATATTTTTCCTTTAATTTTTCCAGGTCTTGCTAATTGATTCTTGCATTTTCTCCATTCTGTTTTCAAGGTTTTTGAACATCTTTACTATCATTATTCTGAATTGATCTTTTAGGTATTTGCCTATTTTTCTCTTCTTTTATTTGGACTTCTGTGTTTCTAGTTTATTCCTTCATTTATTTAGTATTTCTCTGCCTTTTCATTATTATTATTTTTTAAACTTATTGTGTTTGAGGGCTTCTTTTCCCAGGCTTCAAGGTTGAATTCATTCTTCCCTTTGGTTTCTGCCCTTGAAAGTCTGTCCAGTGGTTTGTGCAAGTTTCATATGCTGCTAAGTCACTTCAGTCGTGTCCGACTCTGTGCGACCCCACAGACGGCAGCCCACCAGGCTTCCTGTGGCTGGGATTCTTCAGGCAAGAACACTGGAGTGGGTTGCCATTTCCTCCTCCAATGCATGAAAGTGAAAAGTCAAAGTGAAGTCGCTCAGTCGTGTCCGACTCTAGCGACCCCATGGACTGCAGCCTACCAGGCTCCTCTGTCCATGGGATTTTCTAGGCAAAAGTACTGGAGTAGGGTGCCATTGCCTTCTCCCACAAGCTTAATATAGGGTGAGATTTTTGCTGAGTTTTTTTCATTTGTTTTTCCTCTGATGGGAAAGGATGAATGAGGGGTAATCCTGTCTACTGATGATTGGGCTTGTATTTTTGTTTTGTTTTTTGTTTAGATGAGGCATCCTGCACAGGGTGTTATTGGGGTTGGGTGATGCCAGCTACTATATTCAAGTGGGTTGTTTTGTGGGAGTTCTCACTATTTGATACTCACTAGGGTCAGTTCTCTGGTAGTCTAGGGTCTTGGAGTCAGTGCCCCCACTCCAAAGGCTCAGGGATTGATCTATAGTCAGAAAAGAACACTCTGCACAGTTTGTTATGACATAAAGTGAGGTTAAAATATACACCCAAAATGAGAAACCAAAGATGAATCCCAGAGAAATAGCAGTTACAAAATCAGGCAAATAATCATTAAAATAATGGAATACACACATATACATATACATCCATAAGCAAAATCAAAACCATCCGACAATAAAGTACAATAGATTGAGCCAGTGAACAAAGGAAACCAAAAATTATATCTACCAATTAAGAACAAAACTAACTAAAGCACAAACTGGAATATAAAACTAAAGCAAGGTGCCAAGTGGGGAATAAAGCAATGAAAACTAAATTAACAATACATTGACAAGCAAGGAAAGAAAGAAAGAATAGATATGCAGTTAAATAGAGGTTGATGAAGAAGATTAATGTACATTAAAAATTAATTGCAAGGGGAAAAGAGCATTAGGAAAAGCAAACAAAGGAATACATGTAGAAAAATAACAATAGGTTTAAAAAATTTTTTAATTAAAATTTTAAAAAGATAAAAAAAATAAGAAAGAGAAAAGAGGGGGGGAAAAAAGGAAAATTCTACAGAACTGCAAAAGCCCAATGTACAGGCAGAGGTTTGTAATGACAATAAAAGTGTGATTAAAAAAAAAAAGAAACCTCAAAAACTTAATTAGATTTCAGAATGCCAATAAAATCGAGAACTACAATGGTGGGTGGGGGGAAGAAAATAATAAAAAATAAAAAAATCCCCAAAGAAACTACAGAACAAGTCAAAACATAAGAATAACAAATGTGAGTCACTGCTGTCAGAGTCCTTTCCCTGGCTGGGACTCACAGTCCACCTCACCTCCCTAGGATTCCTTCCAACACTGTGATGATCTCTGGACCTGCTCTGGGAGCAGCTCAGATTCTAATCTGGTCCTACTTCTCTATGTTCATGCCTCCAATGTCCATAGCTATCAGAACTAGTGTGTTTTCTTTGGTGGAGCTCTCAATGTCCTTTTATATATTCTGTAGAAACAGAGCCGGCTTAGTTGATTGTGTGGATTTGATCTGCAGCTTGTAAAGCTGGTGGGAATATTTTGGGTCTTCTTGCTCAGCCACACTGCACTGGGGTTTCAATTGTGGTTTTATTTCCACCTCTGCATGTGGGTCGTCCACTGGGGATTGCTCCTGAGGCTGCTCTGGAGGACTTGTGTCTGCCCCAGTGAGGGCCAGGTGTGGAGGCGGTGCAGTTACTTGAGTTGCCGGAGCTGGCAGCACCAGGTACTCAGGGAGGGTACCCAGTAGGAAATATAGTGCCCTAGAAGGGTATAAGGGAGAAGGCAATGGAACCCCACTCCAGTACTCTTGCCTGGAAAATTCCATGGATGGAGGAGCCTGGTAGGCTACAGTCCATGGGGTCGCTGAGAGTCAGACATGACTGAGCGACTGCACTTTCCCTTTGCACTTTCATGCATTGGAAAAGGAAATGGCAACCCACTCTAGTGTTCTTGCCTGGAGAATCCCAGGGACGGGGGAGCATGGTGGACTGCCGTCTCTGGGGTCACACAGAGTCAGACACGACTGAAGCGACTTAGCAGTAGCAGCAGTAGAAGGGTATAACAACCAATATTGGCCAAGATACTCCAATATTCTTGCCTAGAGAACCCCTGACAGAGAAGCCTGATGGGCCACAGCCCACTGGGTCGCATGGAGTTGGACATGACCAAAGCGACCCTGTGTGCATAGGCTTTTTTTTTTTTTTTTGCCTGTGGCAGCTCTGCAGCAGTGAGGGTTGAGTGTGAAGGTGGCATAGTTGCTTGGGTTGTGAGGACTCTGGTGGCGCCAAGTGTGCAAGGACAGACTGCTTCAGCCGTAAAAGTTACGGCCCTATCAGAGTCTATATTTGAGCCTCCGGTAGCTGGCGATCAGAAGGTCTCTTTGGCTAGTCTTTCTCCATAGCTCTGCCCATTAGGCACTTAGAGGGCTCCCTTGCCTGGGGTCCTTCTCTGTTGTTCGGTGTGTCAGGCACATAAAGGGGCCCCCCTGGCTGAAGTCCTACTCTGCAGATTGGTGCATCAGGCACTTAAAGGGGGACCCTGGATGTGGTCCTACTCTGTAGTTTGGTGTGTTAATCACTTTATGGTCCAGTCTGTCTACTGTTCAGCTGCAGATGCTGGCATGTAGGAAGAGAGACGCTATGTTGATGGCTCCACCCTCGTGACTCAGCAGTATTGCCTTGTTTCTATGGCTGCCCAGCTTTCTTCCACAGGCATTTCCCACCACAGTCTCCTCCCTCACATCCCCTCAGTCCATCTCTCTGCAGTCAACAGCAGCCCTTGCCCTGGGATTCCTCGACAACCCCTAAACTCCAGCTCCCAGTCCCTGTGCCTTCTAGGATACCTTTGTCCCTGTCCAGGGTACATATAGCTGTGGCAAGAACTGTCTGATTCTCCTTTCATTTAGGCTGCCACAGATCAGCTGTTTCACTCTCAACATTAAACGTTTCTCCTCCGACTCAGACAATTTCCCCAATGTGGGGATCAGACCCCTGTTTCACTTCCCCCATCTGCTAAGGGCAGGTCCAATCTTAGTTAACACTCCTCTTTTCCCCCCTAGTTCCTTCATCCTACCGAGTTTTGCATGGTTCTATATATTCTTTTCTGCTGCTCAGGTACTCTTGTTTGCTCTCAGCTGGTGTTCTGCCTGCACCTCTGTGTCTGAAGGTTTATTCCTGGTGTGTCTGTGGAGAGAGATGCACTCCACATCCACCTACTCCTCTGCCATCTTGTTCACTCTTCTCCATTTTTTGATGTTTGCATTTGAATGGCATGAAGACAGAAAGAGAAAACCAAATATTGTAGATTAACACTGATATGTAAAATCTAGAAAACTGGCATAGATGAACCTATTTGCAGGGCCCAAATAGAGATGCAAGTATAGAAAATGGATGTGTGGATGTGGCAGGGATGGGGGATTGGGGTGAATTGGGAGAATGGGATTGACTTATGCATACATGGAGCTGATTCACTTCATTGTACAGCAGAAAATAAGATTGTAAGCAACTATACCCCAACTTAAAAAAAATAAACAGAAAATAATTTAATTTGAAAGCTGTAGCATTGTCAGAAAATACTCAGGTAATTATGCCAAAACAAGCATAAATGAATCTCAGATTGTTAGACTCTTGGGATTTTCTACGCCTTCCTCTTAGATTTTGAAACAAAACTAGAAGTTGACAATCTTATCTAGGGGTACAAACTCAGATACTTATGGACCAAAAAGAAACAGAAATTAGGTAAATGTGCAGGGTAAAATGGCAGGAAATCATTGAATACAAAATAAATGGAAGCATCAGAGCAAGAATGATGATGAATGACATCCAACACAAGGAACTGATGGGAGCTTTGATGAAACGAATGACACATTCTTTAAGGCATGGTCACTCAGTGCCATGCAGGCACACAGGCACAATGTGTCCAACTCGTCTGATTTTTGAAAAGAAATTTGGAGATCAGAATTTGGTATATAAGTAACTTGATATCTAAATACTTATAAGTAATTCACAACTTCATGAATTACCGTGCAATTAGACCAAGTCAATCAAATATGTGAGTGAGACCCAGCCTGTTTCTATTCTCTGTTCTAATAAGGAAATATCCATGTCTCAGTTTTAGAAGTAACTATATTTCTACACAATCGGTGGCTATTTTTTATGTTATGGATACTGAAATGCAAAGTAATAAGGTTTCCCCTTTGCTCTGGTTCCTAGAATCCAGATCTGAATTTATAGTCTGCTTTTGTATGATACTTTAGAACTTAACACATATATGCAATTTGTTAAAGTTACCTCCAGTTTCATATCATTCATATGATATTCTGTGCTTATTTTGACTTTATTATATTTCTTCACCTACTTGGCTATATATTGTGATTATTATTTGTCACTGCATACTTTAAAGAAGCTTTAAATATTTTTGGAATGAGGGGTTGTTCTGTACACATCAATCAAATGAATCAATACATCATGACATAGACAAAGTCTTTATAAAGACTCATGGGGTGTCCTTGGATAATAATACTTGAAAGTAATATATTTAAGAACAGTTGACCCAATAAGAAAAGTCTTAAATAAGGCTAGAGAAAGGAAAGCCACACAATCCATTTACTTGTACTTCAGAAAAGTGAGCACTCTGGCCCAGGGGATCTGTATAAAGCCTTTCGGAAAAGCAAGAGAGTTCCAGAAAAACATCTATTTCTGCTTTATTGACTATGCCAAAGCCATTGACTGTGTGGATCACAATAAACTGTGGGAAATTCTGAAAGAGATGGGAATACCAGACGACTTGACCTGCCTCTTGAGAAATCTGTATGCACGTCAGGAAGCAACAGTTAGAACTGGACATGAAACAACAGACTGGTTCCAAAAAGAAAGGGAGTACGTCAAGGCTGTGTATTGTCACCCTGCTTATTTAGCTTATATGCAGAGTACATCATGAGAAACGCTGGGCTGGAAGAAGCACAAGTTGGAATCAAGATTTCCGGGAGAAATATCAATCACCTCAGATATGCAGATGACACCACCCTTATGGCAGAAAGTAAAGAACTAAAAAGCCTCTTGATGAAAGTGAAAGTGGAGAGTGAAAAAGTTGGTTTAAAGCTCAACATTCAGAAAACAAAGATCATGGCATCCGGTCCCATCACTTCATGGGAAATAGATGGGGAAACAGTGGAAACAGTGTCAGACTTTATTTTTTTGGGCTCCAAAATCACTGCAGATGGTGATTTCAGCCATGAAATTAAAAGACACTTACTCCTTGGAAGGAAAGTTATGTCCAACCTAGATAGCATATTGAAAAGCAGAGACATTACTTTGCCAACCAAGGTCCATCTATTCAGGGGTATGGTTTTTCCAGTAGTCATGCATGGATGTGAGAGTTGGACTGTGAAGAAGACTTGAGCACCGAAGGATTGGTGCTTTCGAACTGTGGTGTTGGAGAAGACTCTTGAGAGTCCCTTGGACTGCAAGGAGATCCAACCAGTCCATTCTGAAGGAGATCAGCCCTGGGATTTCTTTGGAAGGAATGATGCTAAAGCTGAAATTCCAGTACTTTGGCCACCTCATGCGAAGAGTTGACTCATTGGAAAAGACTCTGATGCTGGGAGGGATTGGGGGCAAGAGGAGAAGGGGACAACAGAGGATGAGATGGCTGGATGGCATCACTGACTCAATGGACATGAGCCTGAGTGAACTCTGGGAGTTGGTGATGGACAGGGAGGCCTGGCATCCTAAGATTCATGGGGTTGCAAAGAGTCAGACATGACTGAGCGACTGAACTGAACTGAACATCTCAGGTACCACATTCATAAGGAGATATCTCTTCATGACCAAGGGATCTAACCCAGTTCTCCTGCATTGCACATAGATTCTTTACCACCTGAGCTACCAAGGACTTCTATAAGAGCTACTAGAGTGTAATACTAAAATAGTCAAATCATAGATCCCTGTGCCATTTCATTAACACCAGCCATAACCAAATATCCCCAAAAGTATACATCACAGTCCCACATAAAATTTCCAGAAGGGATGGTTTCACTGGACAGAGCATCTACTCTATTGTAATTATTTAGAGATCTTTTGCTATCATCTGTGTTGTAACACTGATATATCCCATTTCTGGGTCTTCAAGAAGCTCATGCTTCTGGGCTTTCAAAGTTCAGAGCCTGAATCATAACTTCCAAGGTTATGTCTCTTTGAAAGTCAGTCTCTCAGTTCTCCTTGTTAGATTATAAATCTTTTATTTCAAGTGCTTACCATAGCATATCTACACACATACAATTTATTCAAGGAGGACATCAAGGCAGTTTATTGTCTCCCTGCTTATTTAACTAATATGCAGAGTACATCATACAAAATGCTGGGCTGGAAGACTCACAAGCTGGTATCAAGGTTACTGGGAGAAATATCAACAACCTTAGATACGCAGATGACACCACCCTAATGGGAGAAAGCAAAGCACTAAAGAGTCTCTTGATGAAAGTGAAAGAAGAGAATGAAAAAGCTAGCTTAAAACTCAACATCCAAAAAAACTAAGATCATGGCATCCAGTCCCATCACTTCATGGAAAATAGATGGGGAATCAATGGAAACAGTTACAGACTTTATTTTCTTGGGCTCTAAAAATCACTGCAGATTGTGACCATGGCCATGAAAATAAAATACACCTACTCTTTGGAAGAAAAGCTATGACCAACAAAGACAGCATATTAAAAAGCAGAGACACACTTTGTTGACCAAAGCCTATATAGTCAAAGCTATGGTTTTTTCCAGTAGACACATATGGATGTGAGAGTTAGACCATAAAGAAGGTTAAGTGCTAAATAATTGGTGCTTTCAAAATGTGGTGCTAGAGAAGACTCTTGAAAATTCCTTGGACAGCAAGGAGATCAAATCAGTCAGTCTTAAAGGAATGCAACCTTAAGTTAATTGAAAGGTCTGATGCTGAAGCTGAAGCTCCAATACTTTGGCCACCTGATGTGAAGAACTGACTCACTGGAAAAGACCCTGATGCTAGGAAAGATTGAGGGCAAGGGGAGAAGGGGGTGACAGAGGATGAGATGGTTGGATGGCATCACTGATTCAATGGACATGAGTTTGAGCAAACTCAGGGGGATAGTGAAGGAAAGGGAAACATGGTGTGTTGCAGTCCGTGGGGTCACAAAGAATTGTACACCACTTAGTGACTGAACAACAGCAACAACTGTGTAATGAACATATGCTGTATGGCAGACAATCCATACATAAATCTTTGCAATGGAAATTAAATACTTTATGTATTTTGTATTATATATGTGTGTGTGTGTGTGTGTGTGTGTGTATTTTTCATCTTGCTGATAAAAAGAACTGAAAGGAGAAAATAAATTAACTGCCTAATATTACACAATTTGCATGTAGTAGAGGCTGAATTTCAATCCAGATCTGCCTCACTTTAGAATCTTTACCTTACTTCTCAAGACTTTTCACAGTATGATTTCAATAATGGACAGAAGAGATGTGCAGAATAGAAAAACCTTGTGGGGCCCAGGAGACCTCAATTATGTTGAATAAGCTTTTAATTAACCTATAATACACGTTGTGCAAAACAACTTCTATATTTAGTTAATTTTAAATCCAGATAACTGATTCTTGCTATAGAAAGACTTCTACATCATTCTGTAAAAACACATTTGAAGAATGCTTATAGGATATTTAGTAACATAGGCGGACTTGAATAGACATTTTCAAAAGCAGCTAGGGATGCTAAGTATTTGTTTTCCATGCTTGATTCTCTGGAATTTGTTCTACATGTAGATATTCTAGGAAATGCTGACATAGAATTTGACATTTTCAAGGATGATAGCAATACTTAGAGGACATCTCTATATAACCTCTTTACTGGGTTTCCAAGGCTGTTGGATATTTCATGACAGACCCACATGACTTCTATTTATGGAAATATCCTTTGTAAAGAGACTCCATTTATTATAACTTGATTTCTGGCAGGGATAAATTGGCTTACATCCTGTTTTTCCCCTTGTCTCCATTATTAAGTGACAGAAAAAAAAAAATCTTTTAAGGGATAAAAGAAGGGTGTTCCAGACAAATGTCACTAACAATTCTAGCATAATTGCTGTAATAAAAGGGAAATCAAAGAAACAGTAGCATGTAAAATTAATTAACTTTCCACTGAATGTATGAATACTGAATTATTTGTGGCCAGCGACACAATCTGATTTGCACATTTTAACTTGAAATATAAGTTTATCTGATTCACAGGAGAAGCATCAAGTGAACATTGCTGCCTTTTCTCTTGTCATTTCTGAATAGAAACTAAGCAGTTTTAACTTTGCAGATGAAGCAGCATTAGCATTGTGTCAGTTTTGAAAGAATCTGCCTCAGTTCCTTCTTTGACCTGGTTCTCCTGTTGGGCCTGCTGACAGTTGCATTTCAGCCTTTTTTTTTTTTTTCCTTTCTGCAAATTTCTACCCATCAGTCATTGCTTTCATTCACTTAATGACTTTAGGGGGTAAAACTTTTGTTATTTCCTTCTTTTCCAATGTCCAGCATACTTAGTGGAGTCCACACTTTTAGATATGGAAGTCAAATTGAAAAGATTTTAAGAAATTTCTCTTCGGTACTCACATTGACAAACAGTTATGGAAAATGTTACTTAAACAATTCTTTGATCATTCGAAAGCCTTCATGATATCTCTGCACCCACAGTAGTTTGTACTGTTGCTGAAATTTGGCCTCTGTTTATTGGTGCCAAATAGAAACATGGAAACAGTTTTGGGTGAAGTAGAAAAAGAGTAATTTTTACTGCTGTACCACACAGGGGTCCACAGTAGGCTAATGCCCTCAAGACTATGTGACCCCCAGAGGAGGTAGTGAGGAGTTTTGCTGTGTAAAGGAGCAGGGTGTGATAAGTTTGTGGTTGACAAAAAGGTGGAGTTTCAAGAGTCGTCAACCTTCTGGTTTCAATCAGTCTAGAGTCTATGTCCTTGTGGTCAGCAGTTTGCATTTGGTGGGGATCTGCTTCCTGTAAAATCAGCCCAAGGATGTGTGTCAGGCCTTTATCTATATCTTTCAGGGAATCCAGAATTCAGTGATTCTGCTATGTAGTGGATTTACAGTCTAAATTGTTACCAGTTCCCCAGCCTGGCAGATATTCTTTGTTTCTACATCATCTTTCCCAATCATTAACTCTTTAGTCAGAATTTTACTGACTGAAGAATTACTACAAAAGACAAGGTCAAAGAGGCTTGTACCTGAATTTGGCTTCTTCTTTCTAACTACAAAAATTCCAGGGGAAAAAAGAGAGTTGTATTAGATAAATCAGTAAGAAATCTAGAAATTTAAATTCATGTCTTTGACTTCCCATCATGGTCTAAAACAAAAGAAATTGAATAATTTGCTCAAAATGGATTCTTACAGCTGCTTCTCAGCTTGAAAATTGTTTAGAAAGTGGTTAATACATTGACAAAATAGTGCTGTTAATACATGATGTTTTTTTCTATTAAATGACACAAAAGATTAATCTCTTCTCTAAATATAATTAACTCTATTAAATACCATCTGCCTTGTTACACCAACTCTTTTATTTAATAAAAGATAAAAATTTCTTAATTGCAAAGCCACATTATTATGAAGAAGAAGTAACATTACATTATTTGAAGTACTGCTTAGGTATCTGCTTTCTCTCTTTTAATCATTATCTAAAATAAGTGCTTATGGCAGTAAAAACACTAATGCTTTTACTTTAAACATTCTAACTGTCCAGGATCCAGTCTAACTTATGCCACACTCAGTGGGAGCACCAGGGTGGATAAATTGCCCCAGAGACACCTTTTCTTTTTAATCTGGAGATTGTGTTCTTTTCAGAGAATAGTAGTGATAGTTCCTGGAGATGGACAAAAGTTCTTTAACTCCAAAGATGCTGGAAGGGCACACTGGAGGCCAGGCCTAAATTAGAATACTTGCAAATCCATGTTTATTGCATTCTTTACCTGTTCATCTCAAGCTGCATCAGATGTCAAATCACAAACATGTTTGTTTTTCCATAGTTAAAATGAAAAATACCTGTCACAGAACTATATGGGTCATATGGCTAGGGTGGTCACTCTCTGTCATGCAAACTTATGTTGGTAACCAGTAATAACTTCAAGGAAAATATGTCTTTATAACAAAAAGATAAATAGTCGTGATGCATGTGTCTCAAAGCAGTGATGATACTGTTATTAGAAGTAGAGTACTCCAAAACTTTGGGCTTCCCAGGTAGCTCAATGGTAAAGAATACACCTGCCAATGTAGGAGAAGCAAGAGACATGGGTTCAATCCTGGGTCAGGAGGATCCCCTAGAGAAGGAAATAGGAACCCACTCCAATATTTTTTCCTGGAAAATTCAATGGACAGAGGAACCTGGTGATCTGCAGTCCATGGGGTTGCAAAAAGTTGGACACTACTGAGCGACTGAGCATGCACACATGTACTCCAAAGCTTCTGGCAATTCATTCTCCAAAATAAAGATGACTTTTCCAATAGGGCTAGATTACTTAAAATTCTATTGGCTAAACATCACACTCCAAATTTGAGTGAGACTGAGATGCAATTATGGTTTACTGGCCACAGGTCTAAGAATTACTGAACCTTTCCCATAATCAATCCCACTTTACTGTAAAATCTCCATGATAGCTGTATGTACAAAACAACTGATACAAGACTTTTTTAGGGTAAGACTAAAGGTCAAGTTTGCGGTTTCTCCCTGGCTTGTAGGTTCAGTCCCACTTTATGTGTGTGCTCACCAGCTGTCTGCCAAAGCTAGCTCTCTATGACATGGGCAGTACAGACAGGGAGCCAGTCGCAGGGTGTGTGTGTGTGTGAGTGAAGTATACAGAGTGCTGGGGTGACTGTGGACCGTTTGGAATATCTGCAGGTGACATGTCCCCTGATACTACTGGGCAGACTTTTTGATGGTGTATGTGAAGCAATTAATAGGATCTATGTCCTCTTCATGCCCTCCAAGAATCCTATCTGCCACTCTCTCAAATTCTTCCCATCCCCTCATCACGCAGGTCATGGCTCTGTACACTGGATTCAGTATGAGACATGGGCCTCTTTGGCACTGTCCTGCCTATCTGGGAAAGCCAAGTATTCATTTTCATGCTCTCACATTCTGTCACAGGAGAAATTATAGGTAAGAAGGTCTCTCTTGGCACTGAGATGTACCGTTTTGGGAAAGAGATAATTCTGGTAATGTGCATCTATTTATCTTAGCCTCTCAAATGCATTTGAATGTGTAGCTTTTTGCTCTAATGGTACACTGGAACTCCTCCGTTAGAAACATGGCATTCCCTAAAAGGTCTCATGTCCATGAGTGATTGCTTAGATAGTGCTCTCCCAGATTCTTGAACTATAACTAGAAGGGTCTAGAGCTAGTTCATGAGCACTGCAGTATCCTCAGCTGGGCCTGAGGCTTGTACATATTACCCAAAGCACAAATGGATGAGACTCCTTACAGGTCCTTTGGCATATGGAGTTGAATCCTACAGTTCCCACAAAGGCACTTTGGTCCAAGTACAGATGCCAAATCAGATTTGTTAAGGAGGGCATATGTGAGAGGGATACCTTATTTGGTCATGTTGTTTACCATAATTACTTTTGCAAGTCACTGAAATCAGAATTGCTTAGACCTGTGTCCTATAGGGTCAAAATCCTTTATTTATCTTTACATTTTTCTGTGGTTACATGTTTGTGTGGTTACTATTACCTATTACATTTTTTTCTGTGGTTCTTTCTTTAGGACAAAATAAACAGCCAAATATAGGAAACATTCATATTCCCTTTCTTCCTTTTCCCTTTTAAAGTAGTTGCATTCATAGGTAAACACATATATACTACAATGCCATTATATCATCAAATGTTGGAGTCATAGAAGCTATTTGTTCCTAAAAGGTCACTTGCATGTCTTTATTTCATTATTCAGTTTTTGGTTGATTTCTCAAACTAGTACCCAGAAGGCAATCTTATTCCCAAGTAACTGGATTCAAATGAATTGAGAAGGTAGAAAAGCTATCCAGAAGAATTATACCAAGAAGGGATAAAAAATAGTAGAGAAAGGAAAGGGAAAATAAGAGAGAAATAAATGAGGACATTTAGAATGGATTATACTAATTTCTTAGGGCTGCTCTAACAAAGCACTACAAACTGGATGCTTTAAAAGAAGAGAAATTTATTCTCTCATGGTTCTGTAAACTAGAAGGTTGAAATCTTGTTGTTTTCAGGGCCCTGCTCCCTCCAAAGCCTCTGAGGAATATCCCTCTTGGCCTTTTCTGGGTTCTGGTCTCCTGTTATCCCTTGGCTTCTGGTAGCATCACTGCAATCTCTTTTTTCACATGGTCATCTTCATTCTGTGTCTGTGTTCTTCTCTTCTTATAAGGACACCAGTCAAAGTTGTTTTGAAGCCCACTCTATTCCACCATGACTTTTTCTTAACTAATTATATGCACAAACACCTTATTTCCAAATAAGTTGATGTTCTGAGGTACTGAAGATTAATAATTATATATACAAAAGTGAAAGGGTTAGTCACTCAGTTGAGTCCAGCTCTTTGTGACCCCATGCACTGTGGCCTGCAAGGCTCCTCTGTCCATGGACTTCTCCAGGCAAGAGTATTGGAGTAGCTTGCCATTTCCTTCTTCAGGGATCCTCCTAACCCAGAGATTGAATCTGCATCTCCTGCATTGGCAGGTGGATTTCTTTACCACTGAGCCATTTAGGAAGCACTCAAGCCACACACCTCCCATGGAGTTACAGTACTACAGAAGAAAAAGATTCAGATAGGTAGTGACACCTTTGACTTTTATCAGGTTAAAAGATTAAAAAGCAGTTCAAAATAGTGGTTCCAATATATATATATATATATATATATATATATATATATGTCATGGGTTTCACACATTAAAGTGTTATTTACTGACTGATTTCTGACTGACATAATAATATATTGTTGAAATACAAAGCCCAGACAAGGTCAAGATCTAATTAAGTAATATTTTCTTAAAATGTTATTTATTTGATTTATTTATTTTGTCTGTGCTGGGTCTTCATTGCTGTACATGGGCTTCCTCTAGCTGCGGTGACCAGGGGCTACTCTTTGTTGTGGTGGGCAGGCTGCTCAATGTGTGTTGCAGAGCACATGAGCTTCAGTAGTTGTGGTGTGCTGGCTTAGTTGCCCCATGGCATGTGTAATTTTCCCATGCCAGGGAAAATTTTCCCTGTGTGCCCTGCATTGGCAGGTGAATTCTTAACCATAAGACCACCAAACAAGTCTTAAATTAATCAATATTGAAAAAAAGGGAGTGAAGTGAGCACTGTAGTGGTATAAGTCATTCCTTCCTTCTCTCCCCATTTATCAACATCTAATTAGACAGCCATAACAACAACAACAAAAAAAAGTGCCTCAGTCCCATATATCAAGAGAACCTGGAGTTTTCTAGTCCAAATGTGCATCCAAAAATTAACAAACAAGACCTCAATGAAGACTTCAGATTCAAAGGAGTCAGCAAACCTGCCCCACTCCCACCCACTGCAATCAGGAAAAAAAAAAAAAAAAGGTGTAAAACTGATCAGATTTATGTGAGCAAGAAAAAATTTGCAGAAGTCCAGCCTGCCTGGCAGGAGATTCTTGCAAGCCACTGGAGCAGGAGAGAGAAAGGGTTGGATACAGAGGTGAGGGAGGAACTCACTAGTCATCCCTGCCCAGAGTGACACTACAAGGAATTACAATTTTGGTAGTAGTAACCTCTCTGTCAGAGAAGGTGGAAAGCAGGAACCTTTCCAACAGAAGAGGTGAAAAGGAAAGGTGGTGTGTGACTGCCCAGATCCCCTAATTATGTGGATTATGGCTGAAGAAACTTGCATTCTGAGGAAGGACTTCAGTGACTGAGAGAAGGGCATAGGATGAGAAGGAGGTAAATAAGAATTTCAAAGGACATTAAAGGAAAAAACAATTTCTTGTGTCTACTTCAGGACTTCAGCAGGAAGTCTGCCTAACAACTTCTGGAAATTCCCCACATGAGGATATCTCCAGTGCACCTGTAAGCACATTCAAAGCTACAAGTGCTAAACCCACATTTCCCCCACTCTGGTGCTGACTCTGTGTGCAATCCTGAGTGCATTCATTAGATTGGATCTGGTAGGCATGGAGATTGCTCAGAATATAGGACAATGTTGGTAGTCAAGGGTAAAATGAAACTTAAATTATAGTGCCACATTTTCAATACAAAAGAAATATTTCTAATAGCCAACCTGTTAAACTCTAAGAACCAAAGACATAAAAGCTTAGTTAAGGAGGACTCTGCTACTTCAACTGTGAGAACAGAAGCTCATATCTGCAAAACAATATGAAAAGTCCAGAAAAACAGCATCACAAAAAGAAAATAATAATTCTATAGCAACCAAATTCAGAGACATGAAATATGATCTAAGAGATAAAAAAAAATCAAGATAGCTGTTAGGAAGGAATTCAACAAGCTATAAGAAAACTCAGAAAGACAATTCATTGAAATCTGAAATAATGTTAATAAACAGAAGGTGGTCTTCACAGAAATTGAAATTATAAGAAAGAATCAAATAGAACTTTTGGAGCTGAAAAATTCAATAAATGAGTTGAAGAATGCAAGAGAGAGGCCACAGGCAAAGAGGCAGACCAGGTGGGAAAAAGAGTAAATGTCTTTGAAGAACAGGTATTTAGAAGCAATTCAGTTAGAGAGGAAAGGGAAGTAAAATTTTTTTAAAGTGAAGAAACCCCATTAGAGTTATTGGACTCTATTAGAACAGAAAATATTAGAGTAATTGGTGTTCAAGAAATAGAAGAGAGGGAGAAGGGAGCAGAGAGTTTATTTAAAGAAATAATACTTGAGAACTTTCCAAACCTGGAGAAAGACTTGGACATAAAAGTTCATGAAGCTAATAGGAGATCCTATTATCTCAACACAGAAAGACTTTCTCTAAGACATATTATAATAAAACTGTCAAAAATCAACGATAAAAAACCTTAAACACAGCTAGGGAAAAAAAGAAAGTAGCCTACAGAGGAACCTTCATTAAACTATTGACAGATTTCTTAGCAGAATCTCTACAAGTCAGGAGAAAGTAGAGTGACATATTCAAAGTGTGTAAAGATAAAAATTGTCATCCAGGAATACTGTATTCAGCAAAGTTTTTCTTCAGATATAAAAGAGAAATAAAGGGTTTCCCAGACAAACAAAAGCTGAGAGAGTTCACCACCACTAGACTTATCTTGCAAGAAAGTTTGACAGGAGGTCTTTAAACTGAAATGAAAAAAAAAAAAAAATGTTAATCTCTGACAATAAAAAGTATTAAAATATACAACGCACTGGTAAAAGTGAAAAAGAGAATTAGAAAACTATAAATCTATATTAGGATGGCATGTTAACCACATAACTATACTACAAAGGTTAAAAAAGAGCATTAAACATAATTATGTAGCCACTATAAGATGTTAATAAATATACAACATAAATTGTGGCATCAAAAATATAAAAGGGGAAGAATAAAAGGGTCAAACCTTTATAGGTGAATGAAGATAATTTACTATTAGTATAAAAAAGATCTATTTTATCTATGAGCTGTTTTATGCAAGCCCATAGTAATTGCAAAGGAAATCTAGAGCAGATTCATGAAAAAAAAAAAAAAAAAAAGGTGGGGGGTGGGGGAGAGCACATCCCCATGGAAAACCACTGATTAACAAAGATAGACAGAAACAGAAGTTATAAGAAACAATGGAAATATAAAACAAAATGAACAAACAAACAAAATAACATGAAGGTGGCATTATCGAGTCCAAAAATTCCAGTAATTATTTTGAATATAAACAGTTGAAGTTACCAATCAAAAGCCAGAGAGTAGCAGAATAAAAAAAAAAAAGAAAGAGAGAGAGAGAGAGACCCAACTACATGCTGTATATAGTAGAAAGCCTTCAACTCTAAAGATACACATAAGCTCTAAGTTAAGGGATAGAAGAAACTATTTTATATACATGAGAAACAAAAGAAAGTAGATTACACATAACTCTGGCAAAACAGACTTACAGTCAAAATTGTAGCAAAAGACAAAATAGATGATTATGTGATGGTAAATGGGTCAGTACATCAAGATGATATAAAAATTGTAAATGTGCACCCAACATCTGTGAACTTAAATATTTTAAGCTAATACTAAGGACCTTGGTGGTTCAGACAGTAAAGAATCTGCCTGCAATATGGGAGACCTGGGTTCAATCCCTGGGTTGGGAAGATCCCCTGGAGGAGGGCATGGTAACCAACTCCAGTATTCTTGCCTGGAGAATCCCTATGGACAGAGGAGCCTAGTGGGCCAAAGTCCATGGGGTTACAAAGAGTCAGTTCTGGGATCCCCAGAGTCTGGTAGAGCTGAGGAAGTCAGGCCCTTTATCTTAACTGTCCCAAAATAACTGGTCAGATTCCTCAGTGTAAACTTTCTGGAGAAGGAAATGGCAACCTATTCCAGTATTCTTGCCTGGAAAATCCCATGGATGGAACAGCCTGGCAGACTAGACTCCATGGGGTCGCAAGAATCGGACATGACTGAGTGACTAACACTTTCACTTTCAAGAACTAAAGGGAGAAAGAGACAATAATACAACAGTAGTTGCTGTTGTTGTTTAACTGCTAAGTCCAGTCTAACTGTTTACAACCTCATGAACTCTAGTCCACCAGGGTCCTGTGTCCATGGGGTTTTCCAGACAAGAATACTGGAGTGGGTTGCCATTTTCTTCTGCAGGGGATCTGCCTGACCCAAGGATCAAACCTGCATCTCCTGTATTGGCAGGAAGATTCTTTACCACTGAACCACCTGGGAAGTCCCACAATAGTTAAAAGGGACTTCAATACCCCACAGTCACTAATGAGCAAATCATCCAGACAGAAATCAACAAAGAAATGTTGGAATCAAACTATATATCAAATGAACTTAGACGCACATATAGAACATTCTAACCAACAGCAGCAGAATACACATTCTTTTCAAATACATGTAGAACATTCCACAAGACAGATCATATGATAGGACACATAAGAAGTGTTAGCAAATTAAAGAAGATTGAAATCTCACCAACTATCTTTTTATGACCAATGGTATACAACTGAAAATAAACAATAAGAGGAATGCTGGGAAATCTTTATAGATGTTATATATGTGGACACTAAACAGCACATCTCTGAACAATCATATGGGAATTAAAAATAAATTGTCTTAAAACGAATGAAAATTAAAACAATGCTATGAGATGCTGCAAAAGAAAACTGAGATGTAGATTTATAGCAAAACACATATACTATAAAATTAGAATGATCTCAAATAAACCACCTAACTGCATACTTCAAGGAAGTTGAAAAATAACAACAGCAACAACAACAAATTAAGTCCAAATTTAGCAAAAAGAAGGAAAATAAGGATCATAGAGGAAATAAAGTAGGGACCATAGAAACAGGAGAAAGAATCAACATAATTGAGGTTTATTTTTAAAGACAAAATTTATAAAACTTTAGAATGAGGGGAAAAAAACCCTCAAGTAGATAAAATTAGAATGAAAAAAGAGATATTACAACTGATACTACAGTAATACATAAGACTAATGTGAATAATTATATGCCAACAAATTAAATAACTTAGTAGAAATGCTTAATTTCCTAGAGACACACAACCTACTATGATTGTTTCAGGAAGAAATAGAAAATCCAGACAGACCAATAATGAATGAAGATATTGAATCAGTAATAAAAGATTTCCCAACACAGAAAGCCCCAGTAGCATACAGCTTCGCTGGTGAATTATTTCAAGCAATTAAAATGAATTAATCTGAATCCTATTCAAAGTCTCCCCAGAAAAAAACAAAAAATAAATGAAGAAGAGGGAAAACTAATTTTACAAAGCCAGTATTAGCCTGATATTAAAATCAGACAAAATACAACAAGAAAACTACAGACCAATATCCCTAAAGAATATAGATGTAAAAATTCTCAATAAAATATTAGCAAGTCAAATTAAAAGACACACTGAAAGGATTGTACATCATTATCCAAATTAAATTCACCCCTGAGAAGTGAGAATGTTTCACCATAAGCAAATCAAGAAATGTAACATATCACATGAATGAAGCAAAGGATAAAAGTCACACAATCATCTCATAGATGTGGAAAAATCTTTGACAAACTGTGACATTCTTTCATTATTAAAAAGGAAAAAAAAAAAGCTTAACAGATTGAATATAGAAAGGAAATACCTCAACATAATAAATGCCATATACTGCAATCCTGCAGCTAACATTCATTCAATAAAAAATTGAAAGCTTTCCCTCTAAGGCCAGAAATAAGACACAAATGTCTATCTCACCACACTTATTCAATTCAAGAACTAGAATTCAAGTTCTAGCCAGAGCAATTGCACAATGATATAAAAATCATCCAAATCAGAAGAGGGGTAAAATTGCTGCTAATTGCTAATGATATGATAGTGTATGGGATTCCAAAAACTGTTAGATCTAATCAACAAATTTAGTAAATTGCAGGATCTAAAACATACAGAAATCAGTTGCAGTTCTTATACACTATTATTAAAACATCTGAGGAAGAAATAAAACAATATCATAGAATCAAAAACAATAAAATATCCAGGAATACCTTTACCAAAGGAGGTCAAGAATTTGTACAGTGAAAAATATAAGGCTTTTAAAAATGAAATCAAGGAAGACATAAACAAATAAAAAGCATCCATGTTCTTAGATCAAAAGAATTAATACTGCTTATGTGTCCATTTGACCCAAAGTCATATATAAATTCAGTGCAATTCCTATCAAATTTCCAATGACATTCTTCACAGAAATGGGAAATATAATACTAAAATTTGTATGGATCCACAAAGACCCTGAGTAACCAAAGCAAATCTGAGAAAGAAGAACAAAGCCAGAGGTATCACACTTTTGATTTAAAATTTTTACTACAAAGCTATAGTAATCAAAGGGCTTCCCAGGTGGCTCAGTGCTTAAAGAAACTGCCTGCAATGCAAGAGATGTGGGTTCAATTCCTGGGTTGGGAAGATCCCCTGGAGGAGGGCACAGCAATCTGCTCCAGTATTCTTGCCTGGAGAATCCCATGGATAGAGGAACCTGGCTGGCTACAGTCCATAGGTCACAAAGAGTCGGACACGACTCAGGCAGAAGCAACTGAGCACAGCACAGCATTGTAATTAAAACAGTATGGTCCTGACATAAAATGACACACAGACCAATGGAATAGAATAGAGAGCCCAGAAGTAAACTGCAGAATATATAGTCACCTAATACATGACAAGGGAGCCAAGAAAAACCAATGAGGAAAGAAATGGTATTAGGGAAACTGGATAATGTGTAGTTACAAAAACTACACAAGTCAGACCCTTGTCTCACAACCCACAAAAATTAATTTGAAATAGATCAAAGACTTAACAGAAGAACTAGTACCATAAAAATTCCAGAAGAGAATGTAGGGAAAAAACTCTTGACATGAGTCTTGACAAAGAGTGTTATTTTATTTATGAAACTAAAAGAACAACCAACAAAAGTAAATTAAAAAAAATGGGATTTTATCTGGCTTAAAAGACTCTATACAGAAAAAAAAAGTAATAATAAAATGAAAAGATGACCAACAGAATGGGAGAATATTTTTCCAAGCCATATATCAAGGGGTTAATCTCCAAACATATACAGAACTCATATAACAATAATAAAAAGAATAGTCTGATTCAAAAATGAGTAGAGGAACTAAATAGTCATTTTTCCCAAAAATACTTAAAAATGGCCAACAGATACATAAAAGGATGCTCAATACCACTAATCATCAGAGAAATGCAAATCAAAACCACAATGAGATATCACTTCTAAACTATTATAATGGCTATCTTCAAGGAGACAAGTGATAAATACTGGCAAGGAGGTAGAGAAAAAAGAACATTTGTAGTGTTGGTGAATGTAAATTGGTTTATCCATCATGATGAACAATATGGAGTTTCCTCAAAAAAATTAAAAAATAGAACTTCCATGTCATCCAGCAATCTCAGTCCTGAGTATATGCCCCCTCAAATCAAAACAGGTTACCAAAGAAATGTTAGATACACTCCAATGTTCATTGCAGCATTAACTACATTTGTCAAGGTATGGAAAACTGGAAACAACCTAAGTGACCATCAATAGATAAGTAGATAAAAATACATATACACAATGAGTACTATTCATGAGACACAAGGAAATCTTGCCTTTGCAATAAAATGAATGGACTTTGAAGACATTATGTTAAGGAAGATATCCAACAGAGATAAATATTATATGATACCACTTATATGTAGGATCTTAAAAGTGGAACTTGTAAAAGCAGAGAATAAAATGGTAGTCACCAGGGAAAGACTCTGATGCTGGGAGGGATTGGGGGTAGGAGGAGAAGGGGACGACAGAGGATGAGATGGCTGGATGGCATCACTAACTCGATGGACATGAGTCTCAGTGAACTCCGGGAGTTGGTGATGGACAGGGAGGCCTGGCATGCTGCGATCATGGGGTCGCAAAGAGTAGGACACGACTGAGAGACTGATCTGATCTGATCTGAGAGCTAATATACTGCTTTCTTTTGAGGTATAAATTTAGTATATTTTTAAAGCTTTCATAACTCAGTGGAGATAGAAGAAGGTGAAACAATTCTAGGGGGTGGGGTGGTGGAGAAACTATGAGAAGTGTAGGGGAGGGAAGGTACGGAATCAAATACATAAAGAATTATGTAAATAAATGTAGGTACACAATTTTAAATGGTTTTATTTTTAAAATAAGTCCCCGTTGGGGAGGTAGAAATTTAAAATATGAGTATTAGTATTATCTGTAGAAAATAGGAAGAATTTAAAGTTTGTATAGTTGACCCTTGAATGACACAAGTTTGAACTGTGTGGGTTCATGTGTATGTGGACTTTTTAAAAATAGAAATACTGCAGTTCTATGCAATCTTTGCTTGTTTGAGTCCATGGATGCAGAACCACAGATCATGAAGACTGACCATGGATTTTCCATGGCACAGAGGGTCAGTATCCCTAGTCATCAATGTGTTCAAGGGTCAGCTGTGTATGGAAAAACAGCATAACAAAAGTGGTTTTAGACAGACTAGCCACAGGTTTTCAGTATTGGTGACCAAAAGAGTTGGAGAAAAACAAATTACAATAATTGCAATATTCCAGGCAGAAGTTAATGAGAAATTATTGGGATTTTAACAATAAAAAGAAAAAAAAAATCAATGAAGACTTTCAGTGTTTCATAGAAGGGATGTGGATTATAGTTTTTGTTTTGTATTCCTTGTACTAGTTAACGCTTTTTTTTTTTTTTTTTGCATCTTTCACAATAATCTTATGTCATCTTCTCCTGAAGAACTATGAAATGAACAAACAAAAAAAAAATGAGAATTTACATTTAAATACTCAGTATTAATCTGCAGTTGTTTAGGCAATAGTATGATGATAGACTGGCTGGCAGTGGTGTAGAACACGATCACAGGGTGTGGTCTCCCTGCGTGGGTTGGAGCGGAACTGAAGACACAAGGTTCGTCTCTCTGAGCTTCTATTTTGAGTGTTCCAGCATTCCCTTCTCTGAAGGTCTGCCTCTGTGCTTTGTAAGCATTAACAGCCTTGTTCTTGGTATTTCAGAGAAATGAATTGTAAATTTTCAATGACTTCATGTCTTTCAGACTAGCAGCACTTCCCTAGGGTGTAAGTGCTGAGATTTTTAACAGTTTTTCATGTCAAAGATTGGTAACCATATGTATCTGGAGTGTTTGAAAGCCTGTGGTTCCCTGTCCTTCAGCACTGCAGCAGAAAGTTTGAGCTGAGCAGAAATTAAACAGAGACAGGGTTTTCTGTTGGCCTAATCTATGGGAGGAATTTGGCTGAAGAGACTTTGTCTTTGACAATGAAATTCCTGGCATTGGCATCTTGATGCTGGCAAGGGCAGTAAAGAACACAATGTTAACAGCACAAACCCCTAGCTAGTGTTCCCAGGGCATTTAATAAATCCTGAAGACATCATCTGCTCAGCTGAAATGCTGACATGTAAGTCTGTTTTAACACCCTGACTGAGGCAGCATTCAGCACCAACCTCATATCACATCATTACGGAGAGAGAAAGTACTGGAAGCTTTTAAACTTGAAGCCTTATCAATGCTGCTAGAAGAGTTCAGCTAAAGGCAAAGGATAGATTTACACACTTGAATGCAGAGTTCCAAAGAATAGCAAGGAAAGATAAGAAAGGGTTCCTCAGTGATCAATGCAAAGAAATAGAGGAAAACAATACAACAGGAGAGATTAGAGATGTCAAGAAAATTAGAGATACCAAGGGAATATTTCATGCAAAGATGGGCACAATAAAGGACAGAAATTGTATGGACCTAACAGAAGCAGAAGATATTTTTTTAAAAGTGGCAAGAATACACAGAAGAACTATACAAAAAAGATCTTAGTGACCAAGATAACCATGATGTTGTGATCACTCACCTAGAGCCAGACATCCTGGAGTCTGAAGTCAAGTGGGCCTTAGGAAGCATGACCACAAAGCTAGTGGAGGTGATGGAATTCCAGTTGAGCTATTTCAAATCCTAAATGATGATGCTGTGAAAGTGCTTCACTCAATATGCCAGAAAATTTGGAAATCTCAGCAGTGGCCATAGGACTGGAAAAGGTCAGTTTTCATTCCAATCCCAAAGAAAGGCAATGCCAAAGAATGTTCAAACTACCGCAAAATTGCATTCATCGCACATGCTAGCAAAGTAATGCTCAAAATTCCCAAGTCAGGCTTCAAGAATACATGAACCGTGGACTTTAAGGTGTTCAAGTTGGATTTAGAAAAGGCAGAGGAACCAGAGTTCAAATTGCCAACATCCACTGGATCTTCAAAAGAGCTACAGGAGGTCAAGCTGGAATTAGGAGAAAGGCATGTCTGTAGGGAATGAACTAGATAGATACCTAAATTCCAAGTCTAAAGGTGAATCACATTTTTTTTTCCATCAGAAGATTTTTCACTTGACTTTGGACATGAAGCTCTCACTGATTGACTCTTTATTTTCTTACCTAAAAATGAGGCTATAAAGCATATTTTAGAGCAAATCATACTTTAAATAATGCAAAATATCTACTGCTGTGTTTGATAAATATCAGGCATGGATGATGGACTCATTCTAGTCTGAACAAGCATTTTGCCTAAAATGGCACTTAGCCTGGTTCTGCTTTGAAAAAGATGTAAAGGGAGAGGATTTAGCCAAAAAAGAAATTATCCTTTCTGTATCTCATGGGGCTAGAGAAGGCAATGGCAACCCACTCCAGTACTCTTGCCTGGAAAATCCCATGGACGGAGGAGCCTGGTGGGCTGCAGTCCATGGGGTTGCTTGGAGTCGGACACGACTGAGCAACTTCACTTTCACTTTTCACTTTCATGCATTGGAGAAGGCAATGGCAACCCACTCCAGTGTTCTTGCCTGGAGAATCCCAGGGACGGAGGAGCCTGGTAGGCTGCCGTCTATGGGGTCGCACAGAGTCGGACACGACTGAAGAGACTTAGCAGCATCAGCAGCAGCAGAGAAAGAAATGCAAACAAACTTGATTTCACCAATTGCCTGCAGCCTGTTTTTTTTTTCCTGCTTCTTATCTGTCTTCTAGACACTTTCCCAGATTGAGTTCAGCAACTGTCATGAAGCCTCTGCTTCTGGCTCATATGGGTAAGACATTTTGTTGGCAGGATATACTTGGAGTCAATGAAGATTTTATTGTTTTGTGTATCTAGATGGCATAGAATTCTTACTTTTTAGTATAGTTCTTTATCATTAGACTTTCAATTCTGTGTAAGAGAATAGCCACTTTTGCCTCTTTCAACGTGTAGTTACTTCAACTGCTTGTAAACACTGACAGCAAGTTCCTTTAGGCATTGTCCTTAGGCAAATTTCTTAAGCTCTCATTGGACAAATTCCTTTACAGGGCTTTTATGAGAATCCCACAGGACAGTGTATGAGAGTAACTTAAAGCGTACAAAGTCCCAGAAGGGTAGGGAGCATTATTAAAGAAACTTTCAAGTCACTTTTGCTTTTTTTTTTCTTACCCAATAATTAACTGTCCAGGAGTGTTATCCTTGTCTTTATAGGATTTATCTTTCCACATCTGTATGTGGAATAAGCAAAAAGTCACCAAAAAGCCTGTACATTTGCAATGAAGACCCTGAAGATTCCAGTGCACTTGGGCATTTGTTTTTAATTTGCATATGAAGTAACTAGAAGTAGGAGTCAATTATAAGTGATTTAGTGTAAAGTGTTTTGGAAACTGAGAGATCCCTATTTATCATCTTGCTTCCACTTGTGGATATGTAATACAAACGAAAGCAAATTCCCCTTTCAGAGTAATGAAGGTGGCAACAGAGATTCGAATTTCCCAAGTGAAACACTTTTTACACAGTGGTAGCTTTGGAAGACAGGTCTGAACCTCATTAAACTTGCTGTGTGTTGTACATGGACAACCTAATTCAATTCCTGTAAAAATAGGCAAATAGGCCGTCAATGTAAATTAAATCCAAAGGCAATCGAGTGTCACCATGGCTCTATATTACATGAGTGTTTATCTCATAAATGGAAAGTGAATTAAATTGTTAATTTCAGTAGCAATTTTAGAAAAACAAGACCCAGACTGTAGGAGTCAAGAAGAGAAGATGCTTTTCATTTGCTTTTCTTCATATGAATTACACTATTCTCCTTCTGAGGTTCACATTTTGCCTTTGCAGGCTTCCCTTTTAAAATCAGATTTCTCTTAATTTCAATTTTGTCTTCCTTTAGTTTCTAATTTAGCTCTGGACCTGGAGGTGACCTCTGAACCATTCTCTGAACCATGTTCAGTGATGTACAACATATTCTTCTGTGGGCCCCTACTCAGTATTTCACAACTCCTTAGAGCCTTCATAATGAAAGCCTAAGAACTAAGAATGCAGTGCACACAAGGATTTGCATGGCTGAGCATCACCGAAGTGCTCTCTTACCCCCGTCTCATGTCTCTGTCTACTCTGTCATTCCCTGTCAAACACTCTAAATTCCATCATATTGAGTAACTTGAAATCCTTTGGTTTGTGTTTTTTTGTCTTTTTCCCACAGGTAATCTTTGTTTGAGAGTGTGATCCTAATTCCATTTTAAAACAAGAGTACAATGTTTCATCTTTCTAGATTTAAATAGTCTGTGTGCCTTATCTGTGAAGTAATTGACCTGCACTGCAGCCCCTCTGCTCCCGGTACATAATTTGTCACAGCATTATTAGATGGTGTCAAGACTGTCTTCCTCATTATGCTTCTATCTTCCTAATGGAAGACTAGGATATCTGGCTCATTTTTTTTTTTCCCTAATATTAAGTACCATGTCTGGCACAGAGTATATACCCAGGAAGTTATTCAATAATTTTTAATTGAATGAATGACAGCTGATAAATAAGAGGAAGGTATTAATAGATCTTTACTTTCAGTCTATAGACTCTTTTTGGGTCTTCTCCTGTGGCTCAGTGGTAAAGAATCTGCCTGTAATGAAGAAGCCACAGGAGATGTGGGTTCAGTCCCTGGGTCAGGAAGATCCCCTGGAGTAGGGCATGGCAACCCACTCTGGTATTCTTGCCTGGAGAATCCAATGGATAGAGGAGCCTGACGAGCTATAGTCCATAGGGTCACAAAGAGTCAGACATGACTGAGCACACATGCATAGGCTCTCTTTACTTTATTTTTTAATTGGGATATAGCTTCTTAGGCTCTTAATCTCAAAAGCAAGTTTTACCACAATTCTGATTCTTGTACAGAAGTATGTGGCCCATCCCAGAGAGTCTACACCCAACGTTGTAGATAAAGGCTTGAACAGAAGCTCATTGAAGTATGAATAGAACATTTTGCAATCCCCCATGGACAGGAGAGGATGGTGAGCTATTGATACTACTCAGAATCATTTCCCACTTGCCCTCCTAACTTCTCTTAGAGGTTCTCATGGGGTTTCTCATTGTCTCTGGGTAATTTCTTCCCCCTATAAATTTCCCCCAAGTTGTACAAGTCAAAAAGAGAAGAGTGCTTTTCTTCCTGTGAATAACATGACAAGGAAAAAGTACTAGAGGATAATAATTTGCTGTTTAGAGAAAAACTTTAGATATTCTGTTTGACACCTTAACAAAATTCTTGTTTATTCTACTTGGATGAAAGAAACTTCCATTTAAGAAATGAGCAATATACATGTAAATATTGTGGCAGCCTGGAGGTTTTCTCCCTATATGTACACTAAATCCCCTACATATGAATGATTTCCCTTCCAATAGAGCATTTGTAAGTTCAGTCTGTAAGTTCAACAAAGTTAGCCTAGGTACCCAACTAACATATATAGTACTGTACTGTGAAAAGTATATAATATTTTTCACATAAATAATACATTAAAAACAAACACAAAAATAAAGAAAATGTTTTACATCTTACAGTACAGCACCTTGAAAATATAGTGGTACAGTACAACAGCTGGCACACAGGGGCTGGTATTGAGTAAACAGGAAAGAAGAGTTATTGGCTAGAGGAGAAAATGGAGGTTGAAGATGGTAGAGCTGAAGGATCAACAACAGGAGATGGAGGACAAGCTGCAATTTCACTCATGCCTGACGTTGATGGAAAGCAGTTTAGCATTGTTGAACGTGAACAACCTGAAGCTTCATATGTAGTGGACTAGCCGTAATGTTTTGGAGCACTCACCATTGTCCACAAATGGGGGTGTGGGGGAGCAATAATCATATTAAAAACAAGGAGGACAGAAGGTACCCAATTTTTAAAAAAATATTTGTCTTATTGTTGTTTTTCATTAAAAATGGGAACTAGGATACAAGCAGTTGTCACTTGGAATTTAAATTATCCAGGCATCAAAACTATTTCTTAGCTATAATACCATTTTTTCCTCTTATAAAATGAGGATGTGCTGTGCTGTGCTTAGTTTCTTACTCATGTCTGATTTTTTGTATTCCCATGGGCTGTAGCCTGCCAGGCTCCTCAATCTATGGGGATTCTCCAGACAAGAATACTGGAGTAGGTTGCCATGTCCTCTTCCAGGGGATCTTCCCAACCCAAGGATTGAACCCAGGTCTCCAGCACTGCAGGTGGATTCTTTACCATCTGAGCCACAAGGAAAAAAATGAGGATAATACTACCAAATTTACTGTTTTAAAGAAAGGCAATGCCAAAGAATGCTCAAACTACCGCACAATTGCACTCATCTCACATGCTAGTAAAGTAATGCTCAAAATTCTCCAAGCCAGGCTTCAGCAATATGTAAACCGTGAACTTCCTGATGTTCAAGCTGGTTTTAGAAAAGGCAGAGGAACCAGAGATCAAATTGCCAACATCCGCTGGATCACAGAAAAAGCAAGAGAGTTCCAGAAAAACATCTATTTCTGCTTTACTGACTATGCCAAAGCCTTTGACTGTGTGGATCACAATAAACTGTGGAAAATTCTGAAAGAGATGGGAATACCAGACCACCTGACCTGCCTCTTGAGTAATCTGTATGCAGGTCAGGAAGCAACAGTTAGAACTGGACATGGAACAACAGACTGGTTCCAAATAGGAAACAGAGTTGGTCAAGGCTGTATATTGTCACCCTGTTTATTTAACTTATATGCAGAGTACATCATGAGAAACACTGGACTGGAAGAAGCACAAGCTAGAATCAATATTGCTGGGAGAAATATCAATAACCTCAGATATGCAGATGACACCATCCTTATGGCAGAAAGTGAAGAGGAACTCAAAAGCCTCTTGATGAAAGTGAAAGTGGAGAGTGAAAAAGTGGGCTTAAAGCTCAACACTCAGAAAACGAAGATCATGGCATCCGGTCCCATCACTTCATGGGAAATAGATGGGGAAACAGTGGAAACAGTGTCAGACTTTATTTTTTGGGGCTCCAAAATCACTACAGATGGTGACTGCAGCCATGAAATTAAAAGACACTTACTCCTTGGAAGGAAAGTTATGTCCAACCTAGATAGCATATTCAAAAGCAGAGACATTACTTTGCCAACAAAGGTTCGTCTAGTCAAGGCTATGGTTTTTCCAGTGGTCATGTATGGGTGTGAGAGTTGGACTGTGAAGAAGGCTGAGCACCGAAGAATTGATGCTTTTGAACTGTGGTGTTGGAGAAGACTCTTGAGAGTCCCTTGGACTGCAAGGAGATCCAACCAGTCCATTCTGAAGGAGATCAGCCCTGGGATTTCTTTGGAAGGAATGATGCTAAAGCTGAAACTCCAGTACTTTGGCCACCTCATGTGAAGAGTTGACTCTTTTCCAATGAGTCATTGGAAAAGACTGTGATGCTGTGAGAGATTGGGGGCAGGAGGAGAAGGGGACAACAGAGGATGAGATGGCTGGATGGCATCACTGACTCGATGGACGTGAGTCTGAGTGAACTCCGGGAGTTAGTGATGGATAGGAAGGCCTGGCGTGCTGCGATTCATGGGGTCGCAAAGAGTCGGACATGACTGAGCGACTGATCTGATCTGATCTGATCTGAATTAGGTCACAATCATAACCAGAAATTAAACGATCTGAGTTTTAAGTAATAATAAATGGTACTGCTATCAGCATTTCTCCAATCAGTAGTGGAAAGAAAAATCAAGTTTCACTGAGAATTCACCGTACTGCTCTCTCCCCCTTCCTCTGTGGGATGACAGTCTTACTTGTCTTGTGTAAATGCTCCTCAAACTATGAAAACTCCTTTATGCAGGTAACCACTGGCCTTCTGGATGCTACTTGTGCTACATCAAGCCAGGCGGTGTAAGAACTAAAAATGACCTGAAAATGTATATAACAACTGCCCAAGGAAGCTTAGAATAAGGTTTTAGAGAGTTAATTCAGCCTTGGAATTTAAATGAAATAAAGGCACATTGACATTCCTTTACCACAGAAAAGTGTTCCTAAAATTCTTGTTTGTTTTGGTCTTTTGTTTTTAAAAATTGAATATAACAAAGAAAATGAGTACGTGAGAAAAGTCTTCCATAAAGCAAAGAATATTTTTGTAAATATTCATCTTCAGATAGTTTACATTAAGGTAGTTACATGTCCAGGAGGTGGTCAATTACAATTGATTTCCTCATTACCCAGCAGTTTCTATTGGTGGTTCTCATTTGTTAACTCATGGATTACAGAAATCTGTATCCAGTGCCTCCTATCACTGTATAAACTGTAGTGCTGTGCTGTGCTCAGTTCAGTCACTTCAGTTGTGTCCAACCCTTTGTGACCTATCAACTGTAGCCTGCCAGGCTCTTCTGTCCATGGGATTCTCCAGGCAAGAATACTAGAGAGGGTTGCCATGCCCCTCCTCCAGGGGATCTTCCCGACCCAGGAATTGAACTCATATATCCAGTGTCTCCTGCATTGCAGGCAGGGTCTTTACCCACTGAGCCACCTGGGAAGCCCATAAACTACGGACTGTATGCCAATTTTATGTTAGTGCTGTTCCAACTAGATTATTAACTGGGGGTACTAATCCTGCCCAACAGATTTCCTGCTTTATTTGTAGGGCACATAAGTGCTACTCAATAAATGCCACTGGATTTGAGTCCTTTTTGATTTTCATGTTAATGTAGTTAATCTGTTTGTGGCCAAACATAGAAAAGACTGAGATTTGACCAAGAAAATCATGGGACTCTTAAGGAAAAGTGTGCAAGGTGATTTATGACAATATCATGGGAAAGAGGGGCAAAATGAGGATTCAGATAAGCAAGCTAGCCAGCGCCATTTAAATCATATAATCTAGACAAATGCTCTCTGCAAAGAACTGTAAGTTTTTAAAAAATCATCATATGTAATAATTTATACCTTAATCTCAGTTTATTCCACAATAAACTATCCTTATTACCAGCAAGTCCAAGCAGCAGTGTGTTTTCCAAGTGGTGGCAGGTTTTGTGATAAGAAGTTTATTCCTGCTAGACCAATGTTACACATCAACCACTTCATGTGAGAGGGTAGTGGGGCTCTCAGGGAGTGACTAGACAGGCTCCAGAAACACTTCCTCCTGAATCTGCCAATCTTTAGGGTTGGAAGATTGACACTGATAAAAGTGGCATCCACAGCTTGGAATGCATTTCCTTCCCTAAACAGAGCTCCTAATATCATAGCCTCCCACTCACTTGCCAGGGAACTTTTTTTTTTTTTTTTTTTGATGGGGTTCTTTATATTTTTCTATTCTTTTGATGGGTGCTCTTGATAGATGGTTAATTCAGAATAAAGGTGAACATAAATAAATTAGGGGAGAAAGTCTCTTGGAAGCAAGTCTTCTGCTAGAGTATAAATTGAAACTGGTTAAATGATTTCATAACATGTCTGTGAAGTCAGTTTAACAGAAATCCTTTAACTCTAAGTAGAAGAGTTAATGACTCTAAGATTAACTTCCAGTGCTGGTTTCAGCTTGTGATTCTAGGTCTGACTCATTGGAGAGAGTTGGCCTCTTCTCATTAGGAGCTGGTTTGGTGCAGCAGAGCTCTGTGCCTGCGGCTGCCATGTCTGCAATCTGTCTGCGGGAGTGACATATGCTGGGCCTCGGGTGAATCACATTGGGTAATTTACAGAAACTGTTGAGAGCAAGAGAAATGATTACTGTCTTTTAAGATTTATCAAAGTAAGGGATACAAATTTCAATGTCGTAATAATTTTAGAACAAAAACACCAGTGCAACTATTTCCATCCATTTATTCATGGAGGCTGAAATGTCCATTTTTAGCTTCTGATTTACACATTTCATAGTCTGTTGAAGTGACATGGGACACCTGTCTCTAATTCCCCATATCAGTAATTCCATTTATGCTGGGCACAGGCTATTGGATATTTTTGTTTAACTGTTTGATGGATTATTATCTTCACAAAGAGATGATAAGTTTGTTTTGAACTGTAATTAGATACTAAAGCCCTATGTTCACTGAGATAGACTTATACTTCATATATCTTTATGTCTTCTAAGCATAACACAATCCCTGGATCTCTAGGAGGTTACCTAGCTTTTCATAGGAAGCCCAAGAACTCTAATTCCTGGTGCCAAAGATAGGTTATCTTTTTGATCAAACTAGTCTACTAAGGCTCTCTTAAATTCTTTTTCAACTGGGCTTCAAGTTATGGATTTCTGTGTTCATTTCTGCATTATTCAATTTTGGCAAACTACTGTTATTCATTTTAGCCAGAATTCCCTCATCCTCCATATCTGATCACCCTCAGTATGTAATTGAGATCCTTAACATTCACCATTACCTAGGCAGTGTTGAGGTAGGAGGGAAGGGGAAAGAGAGCAGCCTTTAAAAGAATGATAGATTTGTTAAGTATACAACATAAATGGGTTAAAATCGACTAGGCCCAAGATGGCAGGAGATTTGATATCCAGTAGACCTTGAGTCTTAATATATGCTCATTGTACAATCAATTCATTAGCTAAATGGTACATCCACAGGAGCCATGACAGTCCCAAGCTTGAGCATAAAATGCCAAAAAGGGGGCAGTGGCTCAATGCCTGGAAATCCCCCAACCCCTTTTCCTGAAATAGTTTTCCACTCATTAGCCTATGAAATTACCCAGCCCATGAAAACTAACCACTCCATATTTCAGGGCAACTTTCATCTTCTAAGATGGCCCACATTCTGTCTGTGGAGTATGTTTCTCCCAAGGATGCTCTTGCCTTTTGAGATAGATCAAATTCAGCCCACAGATCGTGCATCTTTGTTTTCACTTTGCTATGGGTCGCTCTTGAGTTCTTCCTAGTGTGAAGCCAAGACCCTTACTCAGTGGCCCATCTCAGGAGCTCTCACAAGACCTGGGACATGACTATCCCCTCACACCCAATTTTTCTGCAACATCTTTACAAAGGATATAATAAGCCTACTTCTTTCCTATCACTTTGCCTCTTGATGAATTCCTTCTGTGCTAGACATAAAAAACCTGAGCTTCATTAAGTCCTGAGACTAGGTGTGTGGTTTCAGCTGGGAGAATATGAATTTGAGTCCCCTCCTAAGCCAGAGAGTATGGGTTCAAGTCCTATCTGAGGCAAAATTGGGTTTGAGTCCCATTTGAGGTATGACATTTCAGTATTTAATCACCCTGATCTGCCTTCAAAAACAATCCTGTTAGGCTGAATTAGCCAGAATTCCCCCCAAACTCTTATATTTACTCTTAGTAATTCTCCAGCCATTGACTTCTACCCTAATCCTTGGATATACATTCTCTTTTGCTCATGTTGCATTTGGAACTGAGCCCAGTTCTATATTGAGGTATCTTTTCCCCTATTGCAATAGTTCTGAATGATATTTGCTTTTACCACCTTAATTACTATTCAACTCTGATATTCTTTAACACTAGTAAAGATAAAGGGCAGACTTACAAGATTTTCCTATCAGAATAAAAATGCCAGGCATACAAACCAACTATATGGAGTTTCATAGGAGACGGTGATTTCTCTGAATTCTTACTCCCTTCCCAACTTGATTTAACAATTGCTGAACCTCAAAAGAGATGGAGAAATAGGATATTGTGGGTTTTAATTGATATCCACATCCACAACAATTTTGCAAACTGAAAATAGACATTAAGCAAAAGAATAATACCTATTCTTCATCTGAACAAGAAGGCTGAGGAATAGAAAATATGCTACCCTTAGATAAAGGCCATTTATAATGAGGATGTAGACTGCTCAAAGGATGTCTTTTTAAATACAGGTTTTTCTATCATACTTGTGAAGTAGAGTTTGAAAATAATTGTATAAAGTAAATACCTTCTTAATTTTCCTTTGTTTTAATTAATTTAATAAATTAAAAAGTATTAAATGACAAATACTCCTATTTTAAATTCTGTGCAAACAGGAAAATGACTCATAGAACTTACTTTCACTATTTAAAAGTTATCACCATCAACAATTTAAGAGCAGTACTTAGGACATCAAATTCAAATTATCAAAAAACCCACGATGCTTTAGTCCATTTGAGCTGTTATAACAAAAATACTATAAAGTGGGTATTTATTCCTAAACATTTATTCCTCACAGTTATAAAAAATCCAAGATCATGGCACCAGCAGATTTAGTGTCATGGGATCTTTCTTCCTCACAGTGCTGTCTTTTCCTTGTAACTTCACGAGGCAGGAGCATCAAGTTAGGTCTTTGCATGTGTGCTAAGTCTCTTCAGTCGTGTCTGGCTTTTTGCGACCCCATGGACTATAGCCCGCCAGGCTCCTCTGTCCATGGGATTCTCCAGTCCAGAATCCTGGAGTGGGTTGCCATGCCCTTCTCCACAGCTAGGTCTTTGGGTCTCTTTTATAAGGGCATCAGTGGAAATCTTGAAGACTTCACCCACCATGTTCCAAACATCTTACAAAGACTCTCATCTCCTAATACCATTATCCTAGGGGTTAAGATTTCAACATATGAATTTGATGTGATGCAAAAATATAGGTTAATAATTTCCTATTGGTAGGTCTATGCTCCTCAGGTCAGCTTTTTTTTAAACCTAGCAAGCAGAAAGTGTTAACAGAGTGCCTATTATGTACTTGTTGCTTAACAGGGCCATTTTTTTTCTCCTATTCTCTTTCAGGAAACACATAAGTTAAGGGCAAGTGTTCCCTCAGGGAGCCATTTACAGGTTTTGTTAGGGTAAACTGATATTAACATTTGTGAAAGAAAAACCTTGATATTCTTTTGTCAGAAAATTCCCTTTCTATATATATAGCCAAAGGCATTACTTTGTGAGCTATATCCTCTTCAAAAGCATGTCAGCCTAGAATCAGATAATCCATATTTGGTGCATACTAGGGGTATGATGGAAAAATGAGTAAAAAGCAGATGCTATTGCTGTAGAGACATACACATACAAGTAAGAAAAAAATTAATTGTAGCATTCAGATAAAATAGATAAAATATATTTAATAGTCTCTAATGCTCTGGAATGTGAAGTCAGGTGGACCTTAGAAAGCATCACTATGGACAAAGCTAGTGGAGGTGATAGAATGCCAGTTGAGCTAATTCAAATCTTGAAAGATGATACTGTGAAAGTGCTGCACTCAATATGCCAGCAAATTTGGAAGACTCAGCAGTGGCCACAGGATTGGAAAAGGTCAGTTTTCATTCCAATCCCTAAGAAAAGTAATGCCAAAGAATGCTCAAACTACCACACAATTGCACTCATCTCACACGCTAGTAAAGTAATGCTCAAAATTCTCCAAGCCAGGCTTCAGCAATACCTGAACCGTGAACTTCCAGATGTTCAAGCTGGTTTTAGAAAAGGCAGAGGAACCAGAGATCAAATTGCCAACATCCGCTGGATCATTGAAAAAGCAAGAGAGTTCCAGAGAAACATCTATTTCTGCTTTATTGACTATGCCAAAGCCTTTGACTGTGTGGATCACAAACTGTGGAAAATTCTGAAAGACGTGAGAATACCAGACCACCTGACCTGCCTCTTGAGAAACCTGTATGCAGGTCAGGAAGCAGCAGTTAGAACTGGACATGGAACAACAGACTGGTTCCAAATAGGAAAAGGAGTACGTCAAGGCTGTATATTGTCACCCTGTTTATTTAACTTCTATGCAGAGTACATCATGAGAAACACTGGGCTGGAAGAAGCAGAAGCTGGAATCAAGATTGCCAGGAGAAATATCAATAACCTCAGATATGCAGGTGACACCAGCCTTATGGCAGAAAGTGAGGAGGAACTAAAAAGCCTCTTAATGAAAGAGAAAGAGGAGAGTGAAAAAATTGGCTTAAATCTCAACATTCAGAAAACGAAGATCATGGCCTCTGGTCCCATCACCTCATGGGAAATAGATGGGGAAGCAGTGGCTGACTTTATTTGTTTGGACTCCAAAATCACTGCAGATGGTGACTGCAGCCATGAAATTAAAAGATGCTTACTCCTTGGAAGAAAAGTTATGACCAACTTAGACAGCATATTAAAAAGCAGAGACATTACTTTGTCAACAAAGGTCCATCTAGTCAAGGCTATGGTTTTTCCAGTAGTCATATATCGATGTGACTGCAGGGATATCCAACTGTTCAATCCTAAAGAAGATCAGTCCTGGGTGTTCACTGGAAGGACTGATGTTGAAGTTGAAACTCCAATAGTCTGGCCACCTAATGGGAAGAGCTGACTCATTTTAAAAAAACCCTGAAGTTGGGAAAGACTGAAGGCAGGAGAAGAAGGGGACGACAGAGGATGAGATGGTTTGATGGTATCACTGACTCAATGGACATGGGTTTGAGTAAACTCTGGAAATTGGTGATGGATACTGTATACAGTGTACTGCAGTCAATGGGGTCACAAAGAGTTGGACATGACTGAGTGACTGAACTGAATGCTCCCTGCCATGTCAATTATTGCAAACCTATGAAGCCAGTGTTTGTATATTACTACATAGATTAGAAAACTATCTTTGCATTTTAGTTATCTGATCATGGGATAAAATGTATGATACTTCCTTTATATACTGGTGCTTGGGTCCAGCCCTGGCTGATCCAGGGTATTCGAAGGGGAGACGGCTTCCGGGACTATTTAAATATTCATCAAAGATATAAAGAGTAATAGAATGAGGATAGCTCAGTAGGAAAATTCAGTGGAGAAAAGAGGCTGAGTAGCTTGGTTTACACGGGAGACCAATAAAACTTCAAGACAAGAAGTTTGCACCACTTACTTAGGCCACAGGCGTCCTTCCGTTCTCCTGAAGGAGAGGAGACACTGAGGCCTCCTCGGTCGGATCTTAGAAGCCCAGGCATAATTAGTAAGCATGGCAGGTTCCGTGCTCCAGATGGAGACTCAGCCAGAGTGAAAGAGAGAGCAACATGGGGAGACCAGTATTTCGAGAAACTGATCCCAATTCTTTATTTTCCATGGTCTACTTTTATACACTGAGATGTTATGCAAAAATCACGCGGGGTCAGCAGTCCTGACTTTTATCAAAGTCAGGTGCTTCATACAAATGTATACAGAGGTCTTAGGGGTGTTACATCATCTTCTGGCCAGGGGGGCCTGCTGACAATTTATGACCCTCTCCTTGTGACAGTGGTCAGTCAACCAGAACACTTTTTTCTCCAAGGGTGATTATTCTTAAAACAGACGTCACTCAAATAAAGTTACATTCCTATAGGGTGAGGGTGTAGTGGGTTTTAGTTAAGGAAAGAATTTACTTGGCCTAAGGTCTAACGTGATTAATATCAAAGGTTAATACTTATTTCTTCTATATATTCATTAATGTGTGTAAGGGCAGGGGATATGGAGACTTAGCAACAAACATTGGCTCAACAAATGAAAAACCCTTCACCAAAACAATTTTTAATCAGCCCATTATACTTATACTAATAGTTTTCTAACTTTTCTAAGGAACCTGTTTTTAGAAGGTTTAAAGCATCTCGTGCCTCTCACGGTTGGGAGGCTGTGAGCAATCACATGTGGCCGGACAAGCCTGTCAGGCAGGCTAGAGAAACTTCAGAGGAGTTTGTAAGTTGAAACACTCCTGTCACGCCCAGGAATTATTATTAACTGGAGCTCTAAGTTAACTCCTTCTCTGAAAGAGGTGGTGGGGGACAGCCCCCCATAAAGTCAGAGGTGTAGGTGAGCACAAAGTAGTAAAGTAGGCAGGCTCTGGTTATGGGGGTAGATGCTCGAGAATTTCCAGGGGGACTCCTGAGGCTTGATCCCACCTTTGCGTATGTCGAGCCTCCTTCCTCATGACCTTTGCCATGGGCGGAGTGCCTCACGCCAGCCCCCAACATACTGGAGTTTTTCCAATTAATTTCTGTAAGTTTGAGAATTTTCACTGACATATGCTATACAGTTCAGTTTAGTTGCTCAGTCATGTCCAACTCTGTGACCACATGAACCTTAGCATGCCAGGCCTCCCTGTCCATCATCAACTCCCAGAGTTCACTCAAACCCATTCCTATTGAGTCAGTAATGCCATCTAACCACCTCATCCTTTGTCGTCCCTTTCTCCTCCTGCCCTCAATCTTTCCCAGCATCAGGGTCTTTGCAAATGAGTCAGTTCTTCGCATCAGGTGGCCAAAGTATTGGAGTTTCAGCTTCAACATCAGTCCTTCCAATGAACACCCAGGACTGATCTCCTTTAGGATGGACTGGTTGGATCTCCTTACAGTCCAAGGGACTCTCAAGAGTCTTCTCCAACACCACAGTTCAAAAGCATCAATTCTTTGGCACTCAGCTTTCTTTATAGCTCAACTCTCACATCCATACATGACTACTGGAAAAACCATAGCCTTGGCTAGATGGAACTTTGTTGACAAAGTAATGTTTCTGGTTTTTAATATGCTGTCTAGGTTGGCCATAACTTTCCTTCCAAGGGGTAAGCATCTTTTAATTTCATGGCTGCAATCACCATCTGCAGTGATTTTGGAGCCCAAGAAAGTAAAGTCAGCCACTGTTTCCACTGTTTCCCCATCTATTTGCCATGAAATGATTGGACCAGATGCCATGATCTTCATTTTCTGAGTGTTGAGCTCTGAGCCAACTTTTTCACTCTCCTCTTTCACTTTCATCAAGAGGTTCTTTAGTTCTTCATGTTCTGCCATAAGGGTGGTGTCATCTGCATATCTGAGGTTATTGATATTTCTCCCAGCAATCTTGATTCCAGCTTGTGCTTCTTCCAGCCCAGTGTTTCTCATGATGTACTCTGCATAGAAGTTAAATAAGCAGGGTGACAATATACAGCCTTGACGTACTCCTTTTCCTATTTGGACCAGTCTGTTTTTCCATGTCCAGTTCTAACTGTTGCTTCCTGACCTGCATATAGGTTTCTCAAGAGGCAGGTCAGGTGGTCTGGTATTCCCATCTCTTTCAGAATTTTCCACAGTTTATTGTGATCTATGCAGTCAAAGGCTTTGGCATAGTCAATAAAGCAGAAATAGATGTTTTACTGGAGTGCTCTTGCTTTTTCGATGATCCAGCAGATGTTGGTTATTTGATCTCTGGTTCCTCTGCCTTTTCTAAAACCAGCTTGAACGTTTGGAAGTTCATGGTTAATGTGTTACTGAAGCCTGGCTTGGAGAGTTTTGAGCATTACTTGACTAGTGTATGAGATGAGTGCAATTGTGTGGTAGTTTGAGCATTCTTTGGCATTGTTTTTCTTACAGATTGGAATGAAAACTGACCTTTTCCAGTCCTGTGGCCACTGCTGAGTTTTGCAAATTTGCTGGCATATTGAGTGCAGCTCTTTCACAGCATCATAATTTAGGATTTGGAATAGCTCAACTGGCATTCCATCACCTCCACTAGCTTTGTTCATAGTGATGGTTCCTAAGGCCCACTTGACTCACATTCCAGGATGTCTGGCTCTATGTGAGTGATCACACCATCGTGATTATCTGGGTCATGAATATCTTTTTTGTATAGTTCTTCTGTGTATTCTTGCCACTTCTTCTTAATAGCTTCTGCTTCTGGTAGTTCCATACAATTCTTAGGCAAATATCCAGAGTTGTAATAAAACCAAGGTTTTTTGTTTGTTAATTTTTTAAATTATACATCCAAAGTCTAAACTTATCTTGTTTACCTATACCAAATTCTAAAGTTACTGCTGGTGTTTTGATCAAACATCTAAAAAGAAATTATTTAAATAGGCTATATAATAAGGAGAGGGGCTTGCCAACTGCTGCTACTGGTAAAGAACCTGTCTGCCAATGCAAGAGACATAGGAGATGCAGGTTCAATTACTGGGGTGGGAAGATCCCCTTAATCAGGACATAGCAACCCCTCAAGTATTCTTGCCTGGAAAATCCCATGGACAGAGTAACCTGGCAGGCTACAATCTATAGTGTCACAAAGAGTCAGACATGACTGAAGAGAGTGAGCACACATGCACATAGTAAGGAGAAGGTTTCTCAGTTATAGTTTCTCCTAAGGCTAATAAATAAACTTTAAAAGTCACCAATTATGTATATGACAAAATTTCTTTTTTGCTTCCATACTGAATTTCTCTTTGTTTTTGAATAATTTTGCTGCCAAAATCTTGGCTCTCTGTGCACCAGTGCCTAAAAAAAAAGAAAGAAAGAAAGAAATAGTGTTGTGGACGAGAAAGAAAGAGTAACTATTTCTTTGCCAAGCAAGAGGGAACACAGTAGGCTAGTGCCTCAAAAACTATGCCCTCCTACCTGGGAAATAGATAAAATAGTCTATTAGACTCATAATAATAGCCGATTAGTCTCCTACCTGTGGGAGATCTAATAGTCCGGGAGGTGATAAACATACAGACAGTGACAGACCGGCACTCTTCTGATGGGTTGGAGGTGAGGTAAGCAGGAGTTAGCGTCATGGACCTTCAGGTTACAACTGGTCTGAGCTTATTGGAACCATATCATTGTTAATCATTAACTTTTGACACCTTGAGGGGGTTTGTTATCTGCAAAATAGCTCAGAGATATTGTTGTGTGTATTATTTGATGGGGAAACAGGACTTTGCCCCAAGGCTGCACTAAGGATTCTTTTGATTCTTTGTTTTTCTCTTGTTTTGCATTTCCTTCCTTCCCTAATTAGCAACTGCTTGAATCTGTCCCTGGAACTCAGGGAAGGTAACAGAGGCTGGATGAAAACTATTCAATATAATCAAAGAAATGAGGGACACAGAAAGGCCTTTGTGCTTGGAAAGCCCGTGGGGTCCTGCTCAGTCAGCATCACTTTTCACTAACCCATAGAATAGAGGGAGTTCTTGGCTGTTGCATCTAAGCTATGGTTCATGAACAAATTTCCTATTCTCAATTCAAATGCTTTATTCTGAAGTGATTCTAGAAGTTAGATGAAATTTATTAGTCTGAAAAAATAGTTTAGAGGCCAAGACTGGCCTTTCCAAGGATAAATGCATGACTCTGTAGAAGCTAGAAGATATGTGAAAGTGAAAGTCACTCGGTTGTGTGCGATTCTTTGTGACTCCATGGACTGTATATTCTCCAGGTCAGAATACTGGAGTGGGCAACCTTTCCATTCTCCAGGGGATCTTCCCAACCCAGAGATCAAACCCAGGTCTCCTGTATTGTGGGTGGATTCTTTACCAGCTGAGCCACAAGGGAAGCCCAAGAATACTGGAGTGGGTAGCCTATTCCTTCTTCAGTTGATCTTCTTGGTCCATGAATCAAACTGGGGTCTCCTGCATTGCAGGTGGATTATTTACCAACTTAGCTATCAGGGAAAATCTAAAAGACATATAGTGGTCCTTTAAAGAAAGAATACCTAAACCACATCAAAACTGATGTTGGCTCAAGGGAAGACTCAGCCTGTAAAGTTGACTCTGATGACCATATTGGGCTGTGTGTAAATGAGTAAGAAGAGAGACCTCGTCAACAGAAAGAGAAGATTTGAATTTATGCTACAGACTAAGGATGTCACCTGGCCTATTAGTGAACAAAGGATGCTGCACTTTGTTTATCCATTATACCCACACCTGATGGTTAGTCCAGATGGAACTCAGGATGGAAGCAGAATGCCTGCCATCAAACCATCAGACTTCGCGGCCAGCACCTGCTAAACCCCTCACCTCTACCTCCCACCTTCCTACCTTCCATCTCCCAACCCCCATTCCTGCCTCCCCCACCTCCTGCCCTGACATTGTACTCTGAGGAAACTCAGGATGAGAAGGCACAGGATACTGGTCCTCGATAGTTAAGGTGCATAAAAAAGGAATGATTTCAGTGAGCCCAGACTTGAATCTTCCCATACATAGAAATGCATTAAATTCGTTAACTTGAGAAGTATGGTTTTCCTTAACCAACAATAATCTTTTGATGTCCTGACTACCTTGTCTTTGTTTCAAAAACTCTTTTGGATCCTGCTCTTCCCTTGTTTGGAGCAGTCTTTCAGAGCTATCTGAGATACTATGTCTCAGGGTTTAAGTGTTCAGTTTTGCCAACCAAATAAAATAAGACTCTCAACATTTACATTGTATACATATTTTTTCACTTGACAGTGCCTAGGGATAAGCAGAAAAGGGAGAAATGAGAAGAGAGAAGCAGGCATAAGTTTCTGACTTTTCAGTTCACGTGCATGTATTCAATTGTAGCTTTTTCCTGCTTCTCTATTTTGGTGAAATCACTTTGCATCAACAATTAACCTTTTATTTGTTACTCAGTTAGTTCTAGTGAGTCTATGCTCAAAGCACAAAAAAAGAATCTTGGTTAGAAAACAATCTTGGATTTGCATAAGTAAAAAAATAGGAGTGAGATATTATACATGGAGTGACAGAATTAGATGCAAATATGAAGCATGTGTATTTATAATGGAATAATTTATACCAGGCTGTTTTTGACAATAAGCTTAAAAATAGATTTTGAAGATAGATTAATATCTTTATACCCAAATTGGGTGTCTGTATTGGATCCTCACAAGCAGTGGTGTCTACAGAAGATTTTCAAATAGATGAGTGGCAAGATAATGATGGAATTTGGGGAAGGCCACTTCAACATATGTCATTTTGCATGAGGAGAGAAATATTTGGAACTGAAAACAAAAGACTGAGCCCCCAAAACTCAAGAAATACCTTTAATCTTCCCTCTAACTGCCCCAAAAGCTAGATGTGGTAGACAGAAATACAGCTAGTGTGGTCTGTTTATTTAAATTCCTCTCTGTCTCACTGTTTCTGTATGCCCTAGAAATATTTTGCTTATCCAACATTTGCTCTTTATACATCCCCATGAATTTTCCTTCTCCTCTATAATGTCCTAGTTCACTATCCCTTTCTCCTTAGCTCAGGATATCAAGTAAACCATAATTGACTAACTATCCTTTGGACCTCATATTTTATGGAGCACTCATGCATACATAATTAAATTTGTTTTTTCTTCTGTTAGCTGTCTCATGTCAATTTAATTATTAAAACAGTCAGAAGAACTGGGATGACTAGAGAAACAAAAAAATTTTTTTTCCCAACAGTAAAATTCGTTGATTCTTGAAAGAAAGGATCAGTCCTGAATATTCATTGGAAGCACTATTGCTGAAACTCCAATATTTTGGCCACCTGATGTGAAGAACTGACTCATTTGAAAAGACCCTGATGCTGGAAAAATTGAAGGCGGGAGGAGAAAGGGACGACAGAGGATGAGATGGTTGGATGGCATCACTGACTCTATGGACATGAGTTTGAGTAAACTCTGGGAGTTGGTGATGGATAGGGAAGCCTGGTGTGCTGCAGTCCATGGGGTCACGGAGTTGAACACAAGAGTGACTGAACTGAAAGAAAGGAGCCAAACTTTTTAGTGGAATTTCCATATCAAGATTATCCAAAAAGAAATACCATAATAATTTCACAGTGAAGAAAATGTAGCATTCAGAATTCAAACAGATGTTTGCTCTAAAACTATAAGAACAACAGTTATTCTACCAGTAAAATGGATTTATTTAGGAAGAGCAGAGAACTGCAATTTGGGACATGCAATCTATGGCAAACCATATGCAAGCATAAAGGAAAAGGACTTTTATAGAGGAAAAGGCAGGTGCTATTATAAACAGAATTCATTAGAGGAAACTGAGTTTAGAATATAGTGGCTTTTCATTGGCTGGGTTTTGTTATTCTCTCATTGGTTGGGTTATTGCAGGGCAAGGTAAAATTCTTTCTTCCTCTTGCTGGGTAGTAAAGTAGTAACCTTTTTCCTGCTGGAAATGCAAAGAGGCATTTCATTCTGTTGGGTTTGCAATTGACCTCAAGTTGTAGGGCCTAAGAGCTCTGCCTTCTGGCCTCCCATCTCCATTTTAAATGAGATTTCTGTTTATTAATTTTCACCAATGGAAATGTCAGGTAGTTAGAATAAGAAAAAGGAGTCCAGAATGACGGTGGCTAAAAGACAAGGAAGGGAAAAGCCCACGAAAACAGAACAAAGGAAGGTCTGAGGACCAGAGTGAGGACCTCAGGTAAAACAAACAGCACTCCTGGCTAGCCCAATTTACATAGGGCAGGCCCAGGGGGAGGAGAAAAAAGATATATAAAGAGGAACCAAAATTGAGTAGGGGGCTTCTCTTCTCTTTGTGCCTTTTGGGTTGGCCCACACTCATGCCTCAAGGATGTTTTTTCCTTTACTTTCTAAATAAAACCGAGCTGTAACACGGGGCTGTAACACTGGTCCGTCCAAGGAAATTACACAGGACTGTAACACTGGTCTGGCCGAGGGCTGTAACACTGATCCACCCCTCACTTCAAATTTTTAATATCTAATATTTTAATATTAGTGTACTTACAGTAAGGGTTTAATTTTTTCGTTCTTTACTTAGATACACAAAATACTTTCATTTATAATATATTTTATTTGGCATAATTTTTAAAATTATTTATACGGGCAAAATTATTCGCTTTCTCTTTGTAAATGAGAAAATAAGTTGGCAAATTAACTAAATTTACATAGGACATTGCTGGCTGTGATATATAAACTTTGCTGTCTATTCTGTGGAATATAAAGGAATGTTTCATTTTCAGTTCTCAGAATCTAGGGATCTTAGAAGCAACAATGAAATGATGATGGAAGATGACATTTATTTAGGTATCACAGAAATGAATCTGTAGGACAATACAAAAAATTCTTGGAAATGAACTATCAAAGGGTTTTAAATGGCAATTAAAATGCTCAATTTCTATTTTCTGAGTTATATTGTCATGCATTATGATCACAGCATATTTTCATTTGTTTTAAGAAATGAAATGCTCAAGGAAATGAGGAAAGGCAACAAAGCAAATTACCCAATTTATTTTTAATACAGATGAAACATAATAGAGTGACACACAGAGAAGAAAGATGGAAATTCCAGTACATATGCAGTTTTGTTTGTGGGGTTGGTAGAGATTAGAATTTCTGTTTGCTTGTCCGTCTCCTCGAGATTGTAATCTTGTTCAAGTCTGGCATTATTTTTTTCTTTTTAATGACACCATGCAGTAGATGGGATCTTAGTTACCCAACCAGGTGCTGAGGGCATTGGAAGTGCTGTCTTAACCACTGGACCTCCAGTCAACCCCCATGTCTAACATTTTTTGAAACATCTAGAGGTTTAATAGCAATTGTGGGGAAAAGAAATCAGAAATTTAGAATCAAGTAGTTTGTCTTGCCCTTTATCTTTTTTGGTGGTATGAGTCCCCAGATTACCAACCTTAGGCTCCCTTGACTAATTCTCCCAGTCTGCAGCTTGAATACAACTCTCCCATGTACATTAATCTAAGGATCCACACGTTCAATCCCCAAAGCTACTTGCAGGGCTTGTGTTTCCATTGACTGACACTACTTTCATGGGACAAGGGGAAAAAAGTACTGCCACTGTAATATCCCCTGTCTAAGGATTCAATTTAAGTTCTCAAAGCTGAATGATATACAAAATTATAGTCCTTTTATGACCATCAGAGAGCTGAAGTTACAAAGAAATATAATGAAAAATATATAAATATATATGTTCTGGTTTACATATTATATTATATATTCATATAATATATTTTGTAGATCATTTGGCTTGTTCTTATGGTGAGGTTAAGAGCAAAGATCTTTCATGAATTTTTACATCTGAAGCATTAGCACAATATTCCTCTGGCCCTAAACTACATTAAGGGATGTGAGATTTAGAAAAGTCCTTAGGCTTATCTCTTATAGTTTATTATTTTCTCAGTAAAGTAACTCACAGCCAGTAAGGCATTTTAAAAACTAAAATAAACAATCTTTTTTAAAAAAGGATCTGGTTTTCTGGACTAAAATTTCATTTTGAACATAGGAATTTATTTCTACTGCTTCTGATCCACTTAAACTGCATAGAAACATTTTTTAAAAAGCCTAACCTGAGAAGACAAAAAAATAGAAAAGGAGACTGCATTGATAAAGTATTATAAAGTGAAAAGCATATAGATAAAAAGTAACTAAATTAAGCCATCTTAAAAATAAATTGAATAAACATTGAGAAAAAAACAGATTTTGTTGCATACATTTACAAGATTCTGGAATTATTAGCAATAAGCACTGTTGGAAGTGACATCAGTGAGCTAAAGTGGGCTCTCTCTGAGAGTTGACGTGCTCAGGACAGGACTCCACACAGATTGCCATATAATGAGTGATTCAATTTAATTTATTGAATTGAGTCCTCCATCAAATTCAGATACTACAATCCTAATCCCTAATAGCTCAGAATATGACTGTGTATGAAGAAAAAACATTTTGGAGGTGTTTACGTTAAAAGAAGGGCCACAATACAGTCTGACTGATAAGACCCTCAGAACTCTAGTACACAATAACTATCCAAACCCCTGCACTGAGACCACCAACCTGTAGCACAGCTCCTATCAGCATGAGACTAAGTTGGCTTAAAGCTCAACACTCAGAAAACTAAGATCATGGCATCTGGTCCCATCACTTAATGGGAAATAGATGGGGAAACAGTGGAAACAGTGTCAGACTTTATTTTGGGGGGCTTCAAAATCACTGCAGATGATGATTGCAGCCATGAAATTTAAGACGCTTACTCCTTGGAAGGAAAATTATGACCAACCTAGATAGCATATTGAAAAGCAGAGACATTATTTTGCCAACAAAGGTCCATCTAGTTAAGGCTATGGTTTTTCCAGTGGTCATGTATGGATGTGAGAGTTGGACTGTGAAGAAAGCTGAGTGCTGAAGAATTGATGCTTTTGAACTGTGGTGTTGGAGAAGACTCTTGAAAGTCCCTTGAACTGCAAGGAGATCCACCCAGTCCATCCTAAAGGAGATCAGTCCTGGATGTTCTTTGGAAGGAATGATGCTGAAGCTGAATCTCCAGTACTTTGACCACTTCATGTGAAGAATTGACTCACTGGAAAAGACTGTGATGCTGGGAAGGATTGGGGGCAGGAGGACAAGGTTGTGACAGTGGATGAGATGGCTGGATGGCATCACCAACTCAATGGACGTGAGTTTGAGTGAACTCCGGGAGTGGGTGATGGACAGGGAAGCCTGGCTTGCTGCAATTCATGGGGTCGCAAAGAGTCAGACACGACTGAGAGACTGAACTGAACTGAACTGATGTCCCTAGGATGATCCCAGCCCCTGTTAAAACATCTACCTGTGAGACTCACAGTTGCCAGGAGGATTATACAGTTTTTCTACACCTGAAGATAGGTCTTTGACCTCCTTTTCATAGAGCATTTACAATTGTTACTCCTTCCTCTGTCCCTTCAATATGCACATGTACTTCCCACAACTCAGAAGTATCTTTTTCATGAATCTGAAAGCCATTCCTTTGAAATACTATTATCAGGAAGGATAGGGGCTGTCTTCCAGTCTCTGTGGAAGGATGGAGTCCTGACTTCAATAATAGCCAGCTAGCAGATAGATACAGCTGGCCTGATCACATTTACATTGACCAGGCCTTTGTAATTTTTCATTTGAGTCCCGGGTCTTTCTTCCTATATTCTCATTTCTCTTTAAAACACCCAGACATCTCTGAACAAATCAGAATGAAACTCAGCACTTTTCTCTACTGTCAGTAGTTACAGAATAAAATCTGTTTAATGGCTGTAATGAATGTCTGGCTTTAACTTTGACACTGGTATTCTTCAATAAGAGGAAATTTGGATGCACAGAGAGAACCAGGGATGCATGTGCACTGAAGAAAGACCACATGAAGATGCAGTGAGAAGGTGGCCATCTGCAAGTCAAGGAGAGAGGCTCCACAAGAAATCAAATCCTCTGACACTTTGATCTTGGAATTCCAATCTCCAGAACTGTGAGAATTCCTGTTGCTTAAGTCACCCAGTTTACCGTATTTTGTCATGTCAGCCCTAACAAACTAATGGAGGCCATGTATCAATGCATTTATGCAAAATTTCAAATTTTAATATCAAGCAAAAAACTTAGTAAATAATAATATTTCATCCTCCTACCTTGTATGCACATATGCTAAGTTGCTTCAGTTGTGTCCATCTCTTTGACTCAAGCTCCTATGTCCATGGAATTCTTCAGGTAAGAATACTAGATGGGGTTGCCATGCCCTTCTCCAGGGGATTTACCTGACCCATGGATCAAACCCATGTCTCTTGAGTCTCCTGCATTGGCAGGCAGATTCTTACCACTAGTATCATCTGGGAAGCCCCCTCCATCCTTGTCCCAGATGCTTTTATGAAACTGGAAAAACCAGATTTAAATTTAGTATTATTGGAGTTTTCACACCTCTGTCTTGAATTGTGGGAGCCCAGAAAGACTATGACCTTGCCTTAGACCTAAGACCAATTTCTTTCTCTGCCCTCACCTCCCTCCACCTCATGCTATCAGTGGCCACAAGTGCACATTTGTGGAAATCTGAATCTTGATGTGCAAGCTGAGTATATTACATACAAATAGCCAATATTTAGTCAACATTCTGGCCTAGGAGAACATCCATTAAGACTACAGTCTGCTCTCATGAGGATGAAATTGGAACTGGGATCCAATGTGATGCTCACATAGACACTGCTAATGGGAGCTGGGCCATTTGGGCAGAAAGTTTAGAGTCTCAGGTATCTGAGCTATGACCTAGAAGAGGAGTCATACTTAAGAAAGGGATTATTGTCTGCCATATCAGTAAACACAGGATGTCACACTCATCAGCAATTGTAGCCTTCCAATGTAAACTGGTGAGCCCTGAGGGAATTCAAGAAAGAAACGAAGACCACTTGCCATCTAGTAGCCAGCTGACTTCAGACACACCCTATGGTGAGCCCTGAGGATGTGACAACACAGGAAACTAGCCCCAGATAGCTGTTCAGATCAGTTCAGTCACTCAGTCATGTCCAACTCTTTGTGACTCCATGGACTGCAGTATGCCAGGCTTCCCTGTCCATGACCAATCCTGGAGCTTACTCAAACTCATGTCCATAGAGTCAGTGATACCATCCAACAATCTCAGCCTCTGTTGTCCCCTTCTCCTCCCACCTTCAGTCTTTCCCAGCATCAGGTTTTTTTCAAATGAATCACTTCTTCACATCAGGTGGCCAAAGTATTGGAGTTTCAACTTAAGCATCAGTCCTTCCAATGAATATTCAGGACTGATTTCCTTTATGATTGAGTGGGTGGATCTTGCAGTCCAAGGGACTCTCAGACTTTCTCAAACATCCCAGTTCAAAAGCATCAATTCTTCAGTGCTCAGCTTTCTTTACAGTCCAACTCTCACATCCACATGTGACTGCTGGAAAAACCATAGCTTTGACTAGACAATCCTTTGTTGACAAAGTAATGTCTCTGCTTTTTAATATGCTGTCTAGATTGGTCATAGCTTTTCTTCCAAGGTGCAAGCATAATTTTATTTCATGGCTGCAATCACCATCTGCAGTGAATTTGGAGCCCAAGAAAGTAAAGTCTGTTAAAGTTTCCATTGTTTCCCCATGTATTTGCCATGAAGTGATGGGACTGGATGCCATGATCTTAGTTTTCTGAATGTTGAGCTTTAAGCCAACTTTTTTACTCTGCTCTTTCACTTTCATCAAGAGGCTTTTTAGTTCCTCTTCACTTTCTGCCATAAGGCTGGTGTCATCTGCATATCTGAGGTTATTGATATTTCTCCCAGCAATCTTGATTCCAGCTTGTGCTTCTTCCAGCCCAGCATTTCTCATGATGTACTCTGCGTAGAAGTTAAATAAGCAGGGTGACGATATACAGCCTTGACGTACTCCTTTTCCTATTTAGAACCAGTCTGTTGTTCCATGTCCAGTTCTAACTGTTGTTTCCTGACCTGCGTACAGATTTCTCAAGAGGCAGGTCAGGTGGTCTGGTATTCCCATCTCTTTCAGAATTTTCCACAGTTTATTGTGATCCACACAGTCAAAGGCTTTGGTGTAGTCAATAAAGCAGAAGTAGATGTTTTTTCTGGAGTTATCTTGCTTTTTCAATGATCCAACAGATGTGGGCAATTTGATCTCTGGTTCCTCTGCCTTTTCTAAATCTAGCTTAAACATCTGGAAGTTCATGTTTCACATACCATTGAAGCCTGACTTGGAGAATTTTGAGCATTACTTTGCTACTGTGTACTGCTGCTGTTGCTAAGTTGCGTTAGTCGTGTCCAACTCTGTGTGACCCCATAGATGACAGCCCACCAGGCTCCCCCATCCCTGGGATTCTTCAGGCAAGAACACTGGAGTGGGTTGCCATTTCCTCCTCCAATGCATGAAAGGGAAAAAGGAAAGTGAAGTCGCTCAGTCATGTCTGACTCTTAGCGACCCCATGGACTGCAGCCTACCAGACTCCTCCGTCCACGGGATTTTCCAGGCAAGAGTACTGGAGTGGGTCACCAGTGCCTTCTCCATGTGAGATGAGTGCAATTTTGAGGTAGTTTGAACATTCTTTGGCATTGCCTTTCTTTGGGATTGGAATGAAAACTTACCTTTTCCAGATAACTGAGGTGCATATAAAAGGAATGATTTCAGTAAGCCCATCTCTGTCATTAGTCCATAGAAAAGCATTAAATTCCTTAACTTTGGGATATCTGGATTTCTTTAGTTAAAAATATTTTGATGTTCAGACTACCTGCCTTCTGTTGCAGAACGTTTATATAACCTGGCTTCTCCCTTCACCTGCTCAGAGCAGTTCTCTCAGGGTTACTTGAAATGCTGCCTCCCTGGCTTGAAGTCTTAAAAATTTAACTAAGCAGGACCCTGTGAGGTCTCTTTCAAGTTTATGATTAACCTCCCTATCTGAATCTTTATTCCTTTCTTGTTCAAAACTTGTTTTCCTCAAGATTTTTGTTTAGTCACTCAGTTGTGTCTGACTCTTTGTGACCCCATGGACTGCAGCACACCAGGCTTCTTTGTCCTACACCATCTCCCAGAGTTTGCTCAAACTCATGTCCATTGAGTCGGTGATGCCATCCAATCATCTCATCCTCTGTCATTCCCTTCACCTCCTGACATCAACCGTTCCCAGCATCAGGGTCTTTTCCAATGTTTTGGCTCTTCAAATCACATCACCAAAGCATTGGAGCTTCAGGTTCAGCATCAGTCCTTCAAGTGAATATTCAAGATTCATTCCTTCCAATTGCTCAAAGTATCAAAGAAAAGATTGAGGAGTAACAAGGAAAAAGGAGGAACTGTAATTAAGCCAGATCCTATGGGATCTTCCTGAGACAGGCCTAAATCCCATATACTACTCTGATTTAGCTCCTCTCTAAAGTACCAAGATAGCAGTATCTGATGCAAATTTCATGAGTTGTTTTGCAGGTGTGAATATCCTTCCCACTATCAAATGTAGGAACTACTGAATGACCACAAACATAGAGCCCAGTCCTCCTGTAGCCTAAGGACTGATAATATTAACCCCTGTGTCACCACCCTGTTACCTCACCATCAGCCACTCAAAGAACTGTGCACAAGTTTATCACATACCCTGTAACCCAACCCTTCCCACACCTGCCTTTTAAAACTGCTTTGCCAAAACCCTTCATGGAGCTCAAAACTTTTCAGGGCATGAGCCACATTATTTTGCATGGTCTTGCAACAAACCTTTCTCTGCTTTAAACTCTGGTGTTTCAGTTTGTTTCACCTCACTGTGCATTGGGAATGTGAACTTGTGTTAACAAAAAATTCCCATTAAATAAGACATAGCCCTCACCTTCTGATTCTGAATATTTTTAAGTTGACACTCTCTAAACAGACATTTGCTTCACCATGCAAATTCCTTACTCTGTAGGAAAGGGTGCTGCCTGAAGAGAACAAGAGGAGAGCCCTTTAAAATGAAGGCCTATAGCAAGGATTTCTGAGTAGAGTATTGGAAACTCACTTTGTGGCATGTGTCTGGACTTGGATACACTTGAAGCATTTTATTGTAGCGATGCAATACTGAATTATAGAATGATCAGGTTAATATTCATATATCAATACCTCCTTTTTCCTATTCTATTCTCAAACTTCTAGAACAGGATAGAAGAGTCTTTTCTGGGAAATTTGACTAGGCAAAGAGGAGACTATAAAGACACAGATATTAGGGTTTTCCCTCAGGACATGTCCTAAGCTAGATGTGCCCAGGATAAAATCACATGGTTAAAAGAACAACCCACAACCTCTGATCTTCCAATTTGTTGTTAGTGACCACTCTTTATATAAGCAAACAAACCAAGGATCCCCAAACACCAAAAAAAGTCCCTAAGAGGAAAGAAAAATGTAAAAAAGTAAAAAGAAAAAATTAACAAAACACTAACAAAAAAACTTGGAGGAAACAGAGGAATTGAAGTAACTAGAAAACAAACAAACAAAAACTATTTCAGATAATATAATTTATTATATTTATGAAACAAACTCAGAAAACTATATACATATATAAACTACATACCCCATATATATATATATATATATATATTTATGTGCTTGTGCTCAGTTGTTCAGTTGTATCTGACTCTTTGTGACCCCATGGACTATAGCCTGAGAGAGTCCTCTGTTCATAGGATTTCCCAGGCAAGAATACATGAGTGGGTTGCCATTTCCTCCTCCAGGGGATTATGACAACCAAAGGATCAAACCCATGTGTCTTGTGTTTCCAGCATTGGCAGGCAGATTCTTTTACAACTGAGCTACCAGGGAGGCCCTGTGTATGTGTATATACATTTACCTTATATTTCAATATGTGGTGTATAAGAGAGTTCTGAGAATGTTTCCTATGCAATGGGTGCCTTTTTATGTTCTTAGTCAAATATTTGATTGAACATTTTTTTTTTAATTTAATGAAGCTCAATTTATAAGTTGTTTCTTTGATAAGCAATTTTTTAGTGTCAAGCTGAATATAATTTATCATATTTTAAGTTATGAAGATATGTCCCTATGTTTTATGTTAGATGACTAATTGCTTTACCTTTTGCATTTAGGTCTGAGTTCCAACTCAAGTTGGTTGGTGAGTGTTGTAATTCAGGGTGGGGGAAAGGCTAATTTTTTTTTCAATCAACATTCAATTGTTCTAGCATCATTTCTTAAAAAAAAACCCAAAACTGTGATATTTCTATAATAAACTAAGGAATGTTTTATTTGAGGGTGTTTATTTCTGAAACCTTATTCTTTATGATTGTTGTAGTCTTGAACAAAAAAATAGAATATACTGATTAATTATAGTCTTGCAATGATTCTTAAAATCTGGCAGCATATATTCTGCAGCATGTGAGATTAATCACATGATTTTTTTTTTTTTTTGAAAAGAAAGAAATAAAAAATTCTTGCCTTTAGGTTCAATTGGCAGTTCAAGAGACATAAAGATCTTTGAGGCCTTGAAAATCATGACTTCTTAAAAAAAAGAAATAAAAATAAAACAGGAGAAACTCAGGTTACTGGGACATTGGTCTTATCTTACAGATGTTGCAATTTAGGGGACATTTTGAGAAGGGCAGTGTTGGAACCCTGTAATTTGGGGTGCTCATCAGACACGATCTCCTTCCATAGTTCTTGACTACAGAGTCAGGTTTAAAGGCAATTAAACATATGTTTAAACATCTTGTTGTGCAATTGTACATGACTGCATTCTCTGAGCTGGCAAGGACTGAGCTATGGCCCATCTCTCTCTAGGCCCCAAACAATTTTTATATTACTTACTGTTTACTGCTAGTTTTCCTATATCAAATTGTTGACAGTGATTGTTACATCTGAAATTTTCTTTCTCTTTTCCCTATATCTTATCATCAGAAACATAGTGGTAGTATGAGGGTATCTGGGCTTTCTAAAGATGAGCAAGCCAGATTTTAGATGCTTATTCCCTACAGTTGGCTTTCAAGTCTGATATTGTTTTTCCTTCATCTTTCTCTTTTTTCTTTCTTCTTATCTTCATTTCATTTACAATATTCTAGGTGAAATTTACATCCTACAAAATATATACTTACTTATTCTCTGCTCATAACTGTTTGTTTCTATTTTGAGTTAGTGGCAATCTTTTTTCTTTGCTGTTATAATCTAAGAGAACAGTTGCTCAGACACCTAGAAATATTTATTTCTTAAATACCAATTTGCTTAAACTAATGATATAATGTGATACTTCTCTTTCTTTGGAGGAAAAATAACCCAGTTAGATGTCATAACTACAGGATATTTCTACTCTCTTTTTTATACATACTCTATGCTACACAGAGATAATCTTTATGCTGAGGATATGAAACAGATATATTTGCTCCATGTGGGATTGTTCTCACTTTTATAGTCACTCACCACACTTTGACCATTCTGTCTAAGGAAAGAATCAGAAATATGGACAAAATTCTTTACATAAGAGTGCTCACTAAAGTAATATTTACAATGATGTACAGGATAAATAAATTAAAATAAATAAATGCTAAAAGAAATGCTTAAGTAGATTATGATATATCCGTGATAGCATATTTTGCAATTGTTAAAAATGTTTTAAAAGACTTTTTTGGAGAGTGTTTTTAAGAATGTGGGGGAAATTAAATTATTGATAAAAAATAAAGAGACATAAATGGGGAGGAAATAAAGGCTAAGGGAAATAGATACAAAATATAAGATTTATGTGTCATGTTGAGGGTAAGCTGAGGTAAAGCTACAGTTATTAGGTCACATTAACATCCCCAATTGTTCTTATCCAGGGCTTTGGTTAAATATGATCTTCACAGTAGTTTTTCATCCCTTTAAAAACTGAAACCTCAACCCCTCTTCATATTCCAGCACTCTCATTTCCCTTGATGTTTTTTCAATTTTGTCATTAGCTATCACATATATTCTTTTAATTTTTTATCATTCATTTTTTCCCCATAGGCATGTATCCCTCATGAGGGCAAAGATTTGGGTTCACTTTGCTTCCTGCTTTATCTCCTGCTACACATTATTGCCAGGTACTTTGTAGACTGTTAATAAAATTTTGTTGAATGCACTGATAAATAAGCCAATGGAGATACTTTTGTTTTTCCCTTTTTTGAATTTATACTTGGAATAATTTTCCAATTATCATTTTATTATTAAATTTAGAAAAAAATTGAAGCAAATTAAGGTGTTCTCCATTACTATGGCAATATCTTACCCTTGCTTTTCCTGCAGTTACTAATGATAAAGATTTTGTTGTACCATAAGAAAGAAGTACTCCATTTTTTTTTCCCTAGTGCCAGAATAAAAGGAAATCTGGAAGAAAAGATTTTTCCTCAAGAAACTGGAAAATTCTTAGAGATAGGAATACCAGAGCACTTTACCTTCCTCCTGCAAAACCTGTATGAGGTAACAGTTAGACGTGGACGTGGAGCAGCAGACTGGTTCCAAATTGAGAAAGGAGTACATCAGGGTTGTATATTGTCACCCTGTTTATTTAACTTACATGCAGAATACATCATGACAAATGCCCAGCTGGATGAAGCACAAGCTGGAATCAAGATTGCCAGGAGAAATATCAATAACCTCAGATATGCAGATGGCATCACATTTATGGCAGAAAGCAAAGAGAAACTAAAGAGCCTCTTGATGAAGGTGAAACGGGAGAATGAAAAACTGGGCTTAAAGCTCAACATTCAAAAAACTAAGATCATGGCATCCTGTCCCATTGCTTCATGGAATATAGATAGGGAAACAAGGGAAATAGTGACAGACTTTATTTTCTTGGGCTCCAAAATCACTGCAGGTGGTGACTGCAGCCTTGAAATTAGAAGGCTTCTTCCTTGAAAGAAAAGCAATATCAAACCTAGACAGCATATTAAAAAGCAGGGATACTACTTTGCCTACCAGTGCCCATCTAGTCAAAGCTATGGTTTTTCTAGTAGTATGGATGTGAGATGTAGACAATCAAAAAGACTGAGCACCAAAGAACAGATGCTTTTGAACTGTGGTTTTGGAGAAGAATCTTGAGAGTACTTTGGACTGCAAGGAGATCAAACCAGTCAATTCTGAAAGAAATCAACCCTGAATATTCATTGGAAGTACTGATGATGAAGCTCCAATTCTTTGGTCACATGATGTGAAGAGCCAACTCTTTGGAAATGACCCCAGTGCTGGGAAAGATTGAAGGCAGGAAGAGAAGTGAATGATAGGGTTTGAGATAGTTGGATGGCATCGATGACTCAATGGAAATGAGTTTGAGCAAAATCTGGGATTTGGTGATGGACCGGTAAGCCTGGCATGCTGCAGTCCATGAGGTAGGACAGGACTGAGAGACTGAACAACAACAACAACAACATCTTATAAATACCCAAATAAAAGGTGTGAGCAATATTACTTTTTCAAATATCCAAATAAAGCAAAGACATAAGTAAAGTTAAACAGGGTTTGGTTTTATGGTGAATCATTCAATATGATCTCTAAAATTGCATTATGTCACCATTCATATTCCATCTATATACTGTTCATTCCCTTTCTATCAGGAAATTTAAACTGTATTCTTCTTTGTCAAAATTAAAAATGGTCAGCTATTCCTTGGGAATTATGCAAGGAAAATCTAATTAAGAAACATTGAAAATAGAAAACTCAAGCTAATCTGTAGTGGTGAAAAGTGGAGGATGATCAAAGAGATATGAAGGTGATGGAAATATTACATACTTTGCTGTTTTGTGAATATATAGAGTATATATGTGTCAAACTGTTACTGAACTTCGGCCTCTGGTCATTGGTTCTGAATAGAAATGCAGAGACAGAGCTCTGGGTGAAGTTGAAAAGAGTACCTCGTATTGCTTTGCCAGGCAAAAGGGACCGCAGTGGGCTAATGTCCTCACAACTGTGTGGTCCACTCTGGGGGGGATTATGAGAAGTCTTATAATGTGCAAGAAGCATGGCGTGATCAGCTCATGAACATTCTTCTGATTGGTTGGTGATGAGTCAGCATCATCAACCTTCTGGTTCCAATCAGTCTGAGTTCTACGTGCTTGTGGGCAGCATATAGTTAATTTTTTCCATATGATGGCAGTTTCAATATTTGTAAAACAGCTAAAAAAATATGACTCAAAGTTTTACCTATAACCCTCGAGGAAGAACTAAAAAGTTCTTGATTTTGTTTAACGGCTAAAGTATTATTATTTTGTATTGCTTGACTGTTTTCCTCTGCATTTTCTCACTGTTATGATTAGATTTATTATTTGACTAAAATTTTAATACAGACAAAAGACAAGTGGAGGACATGGGTGGGGGTCTGTTCTGGGAAGACCTCATAGGGTCCTGCTTGGTTAAAAAACTCTACAATTATATGTATAAGATAGGTGAGTAAATTTTATGTATTAAAATATTAAATATTAAAATATATACTGATAATGTTAGAAGAAGACTTTAGAAAAATTAGTGAGGTTAGGAAAGAACTATAATTTGTTTCAAATTATAAATCCTTGTCCTTAACTCCATTCCTATTTAAAAGCCATCAGTGTCTCCAAACTCACAATATTCTCTACTTGGCCTTATGCCAGAGTAATACAGTCTATATTTTATTATGCACCTACAGAAATCCTCTATTTTAGAAGGCCAACTTTTTTATTCTCCCCGACACACCTTTCTCATTATGAACTTCCCTCTTCTTCATGACCTTTCTTAACCTCAGCCTATAATGCTCTGCTCTTTTATTCAACAAAACTCCCTGGGACCATCAAAGAGGGGTTTTTCTTATAATTTTAACTGTTAGATTTGTCTCCTCTGTACTTTTATATCTATACAGAGTGACTTTTCATGTATACCTCATTACCCCAACTGGACTTTAACCTTCCTCATCTCAGGTATCCAGTTTTACAGCTATCCAATTCTCTACTCTGTTTTACATTTGGTAGGCGTTCACTCATTATCTGTTGATTGATAGCCTATATGCTATAAACAGCTTTATACTGCATGGAAATAAAAGATGTCAAAGAGCCAAAGATGTATTGTTCGTAGTTTTGCAGATGGGCAAGGTGGATAACTATAATTAGGAACAAAAGAGAAACATGATGAATCAATTTGATAGCAAATAATAGCACAAGAAGATTAGTAGGCTTTCCTTTTCTCATATAGTCCAATGAAATAATATAGATGAAGAACGATGGAGAAAGAGATAAAAATATTGTACTTACAGTTGCCTTCAATTTCATCATATTAATTTAGAAACCCTGGCAACTATGCTCCACAGGAGACAGAAAATGATAGATGTGGCAAATTACTGCTTCCTGTAGCAATGTGGGGGTATTTCTTGAACTAATTCTTATCAATGGACAAAGGAGGATCAGCAAATCAACGTTATTGAAGTGAAACATTTCCAATTTAATCACATCAGGTAAAATCACAAAATTGAAGTCAATTATTTACAAAATGCACTTTACAACCTTCAAGAATTTGACTGAAAAAATAGTTTCAACAAACTAGTAAGGTATATACATTAGTGGATGTAAGCCATAAAAAATAATATATGTAGAAACTGTACATTATTTGGAGTGGTCTTTATTCTCCATATATATACACACATATATATGTATGTATGTGGAAATTTTGCACTGTATAATTCTCAGTGGGTATGTTTTGAATACCTAGTGTTTGTCAGATACTGTGTGAGGTCCCATGGTAGAGTTTTGAATAAGAAACAGCTCCATCCCTCAGATAAATTTAGTTGGTAATTGAAACAAATAAATAAGAAATTTTAATAGAAGCGAGTGGGTCCAAAGTTGCAAGGAAGCATCCAGAAGAAGCTGGAGTATTAAGTAGAGTGCTTTAGAAGTCACCCCAAAGTAGATGATATATGAATGGTGTCCCTAATAGAAAGTAGGACAAAAGATAACAGGACAAGCTTGAAAGAGGGAACAGAATAAGGTCATAAGATATATTTGTTTAAGGTATATTTGTTAGTCTTTATGATTCCCACTGCAAACTGAGCTAAGCTAGTCTTGGTCACTCAAAGTCATTAGTCTTCTGATGTAATTATTGGTAGTCTTTGATTCAAAGGGTAAGGTGAAGGCTATTTCTCTTCTCATTCAACCTTATTTTCAGGTAGTGTATTACAATGAGTATACCTCTTGGTCCACATTTGCTACATATAAAGTCATTTACTATTATCATGCACAATACTGGCTATTTTGGGAAGCTCAGCTTGGTGCAGTTCAACTCATTTTCTCTTTCATTCAGTGACAAGTGCTTGCATGAAACATTTACTCCAACTCAGATTCATCAGAATTCTAATGGCAGAATCAGTCAATTTTCTAAATGAATCAGGTTCAGCATTTTCTACTAAATGAAGTGTACATGATGAAATGGAATTTTATATCTAAGGTGTTGATCCTTAGTAAAATTTACAGAGAAAAATTTATCTAAATTTTCAGCCAATTTTATCTCTTAAACACATCATTTCACCAAAGAAAATTTAATTCAACTAGATTATGTAAATTTTGTATCTTCTTGTGCAAATTTAATGATCTATGAAGCATTTTCTATTGATGTCTCAAGAAGGATTTTTGAATAGGATACTTCATGTTTTAATTAACTGCCCTTGGATTTAGAATTATCTCACACACACATATATTCTAGTGGCTACACAAAAGTACATTACACGAACTCATAGATGACAACTCCTTAATAACATAAAGTTTCTTGCCCTCAAGATGGATCACAGGTCAAACAGATATGCACATCATGACACAACTGCTGATTTGACTACAGTTCAACCATTACACTGAGAAATAAAATATTAAAATCTGATGGGAGGAACTGAAATTAGAAAAGGTTTCATGGCAGTTTGGCCCACCATGTTCTTCTCACCAGTGCTCCATGGCTGCCTTGCTGCCGACTGGGGAAGGCATATAAGGAATCTACCTAAGACAGCTGTGCAGAATGGAGCTGGAGGAGCCTTATTTGTGAACAGAGATACTCCTGAGAATAACCCAGATGCTCCATTTGATTTCATACCGGAAAACTGTAAGAAGATGCCATTGCAAAAAAACTACCCAAAAGGGCATAAAGCAGCTGCTCTGCTTCCAGACCTGGATTTTGCCCAAAAACAGAATGGATGGCTGCCCCTCTCTATGAACAAGGTTGCAGAAATTTTACAGGTACCTCCAGTGAGAATATATGAAGTAGCAACTTTTTATACAATGTATAATCGAAAGCCAGTTGGAAAGTGTCACATTCATTCAAGTTTATACTACTACATCTTGCATGCTTCAAAACTCTGACTGCATACTGGAAGCCATTTAGAAAAAACTTGGAATAATATTGGAGAGAATACACTTGAGAAACTTTTCACTCTTATAGAAGTGGAATGTTTAGGGGCCTGTGTAAACACACCAATGGTTCAAATAAATGACAACTACTGTGAGGATCTGACATCTAAGTATACTGAAGAAATTATTGATGAACTCAAGTCTGGCAAACTCCCCAAAACTGGGCCAAGGAGTGGAGCTTCTCATGTGAGCCAGTCAGAGGTCTTACCTCTTTGACTGAACCAGCTAAAAGGACCTGGGTTTGCTGTACAAGTAGGGCTTTAATTTAATTCAATCATAAATATGTCACTGGAGAAATGAAATATGAATCTCCTACCTAAATTTTTTATATTATTTGTTCATTTCTATCTGTTTATACCTTGCTTGTAACTTGGCAACTTACAGCTGTAAGTACCATGTAAGACCTTCAGAGCATCACTTTAAAGTCTTCTGCTATCTTGGTTAACTATGAACACATTATTTCATAATCTAGTTAACAGTTATTTCAACATTATCCATTTTCAACTGTGCCTTCACTTTTATCAATAACATTAAGGTACTGTGAAGTAAAAATTTTGTCAAATTTTAAACAAAAAAAGGAAAGATTTCATAAAAGGAAGTGAAAGTGAAAGTCACTCAGTCGTGTCTGACTCTTTGCCACCCTGTGGACTATACAGTCCATGGAATTCTCCAGGCCAGAATACTGGAGTGGGTAGCCTTTCCCTTCTCCAGGGGATCTTTTCAACCCAGGGATCGAACCCAGGTCTCCAGCATTGCGGGCAGATTCTTTACCAGCTGAGCCACAAGGGAAGCCCAGAAGTGACACTGAATTGATCATTGCTTGAAAGTAGTATTTCAACAAAGAGAAAAAGAAAATTTCTTTTGAATAAAGCAAAAACTGTTAGGGTCTTAAATTACAACAGTGGTAGCAGGAGTTAGGAATTGTTCATAACAGTTTTCTTTATCCCTTCAGCTAACTGAGGTATAATTGACAGATAAAGTTGTTTACATTTAAGGTATACTACATTCTGATTCGATATAAATATGCATTGTGAACTATTTACTACAATTAAGATAATTAGCATATTTGTTATTACCTTCCTGTGTGTGTGAGAACCTGTGTGTGTGATAACTTGCTTAGCAAATTTCAAGTGTACAATACAATGTAATTAATTATAGTCACCATGTACATTTGATCCTCAGATCTTACTCATTATGCATGAAAGTTTGTATGTTTTAACCAATATCTCCCCATTTCTTCCACTTCCTGTCTCTGGCAACCTCATTCTACTCTCTGGTTCTATGAATTTTCTCTAGAGTCCACATGTAAATGAATATATTTTTGGTATTTGTTTGTGTCTGTATGTCTAGTTTATTTCATTTAGCATAATGCCCTCCATTTTTATCCATGCTATCACAAATAGCAGGATTTCCTGCTTTTTTATAGCTGAATAAAATTCTAATGTTATAATATTCTGAATAATATTCTCTTCTATCTACCATATTTTATTTAGTTGTTTCCCTACTTTGAGTGTCATGAATGATGCTGTGATGAAAAATGAGAGAAGATATCTCCTTGAGATGCTGATTGTGATTTTTTTCCTTTGAATATATATTCAGTAATGCATTGCTGGATCACATGGTTGTTTTATTTTTATTTTTTTTTCCACAGTGGCTGTAGCAATTTATATTCCCACCAACATCGTACAAGTGTTCCCTTTTCTCCACTTTCTCAACAACATTGATCATAACAATTTCCAAAGGCATAAAATAAACAGACATACATCTTAATACAATCCATAGATTTAAAAAAAGACAGTTACATGCCACTTTCTTGTGACTTAAACTATAGAATTTGTCAACTTTGACCAACTTGATCAAATAATATACAAGAGTACTTGTGGCGCAGGGTAGACAAGTCTTGTTGGGGCTTGCTCGCTCTCTACGGCTTGACCTGACAAATCTCAGTTTTGGGCCAATATTGTCCAGCTTGCAAAGTTCATGAAATCAACAGAAGTTAGAGGTGGATGTACATTTGGAACAACATATATTCCAACCATGAAAATAAAATTCAGTTTATTTTTTTATTGATTATATCCTTTCTATTGAATGAAAAGCTTATCATTCAAAATAGCCTTTGAGGAACATATTAGACTCAGTTCTAATGAAGTGGATGAACCTAGAGCCTATTATACAGAGTAAAGCAAGTCAGAAAGAGAAAAACAAATACTGTATATTAATGCATATACATGGAATTTTCAAAGATGGTACTGATGATCCTATCTACAGGGCAGCAAAGGAGAAACAGACTTAAAGAATGGACTTTTGGATTCAGTGTGAGGAGAGAGTGGGGTAATTTGAAAGAATAGCATTGAAACATATACAATACCACATGTCAGTGAGAGTTTAATGTATGAAGTGGGGCACCCAAATCTGGTGCTCTGTGGCAACCTAGAGGGATAGGGTGGGGAGGGAGGTGGAAGTGGACTTCGGGATGAAGGGGACACATGCATGGCAAAAACCATCACAATATCGTAAAGTAATTATCCTCCAATTAAAATAAATAAATTTTAAAAATGGCCTTTGATTATTTAATCCTTAGGTGGTCCATATGATCCCCAATTATAAGCAAGAGTATTGGGAGTGGTGAGGACAGACATCAGCTAGATGTTAGTTTGCAGGGAAGGTCAGAAATGTTTGGCATTTCTCTGGTGGGAACAGGTTATGATGGAGATCAAAGGACAGGAGAGTTAATGAAATTAATTACATTTCTTTTTTTGTTTGTTTTTAACCTTTCTGTAAACCACAGTCTTCTGCCATGAGTTTAAACAACTCCACTATAGTGATGTTTCAGCTTCCCTTTTGTGTGAAAAAGTGACCCCAGCCTTTTGCATAAGCACATTCACTGGATAACAATCTGCAGACTCAGAAGTAAATACAAGTCCCTTATATGACTCCCCTGATGACCCTTATGATAAACAATCCCTCTCACCTCTCAAGGTCTTCCCCTTGTGTGCTCTTTAGAGAAAACCCCTGCAGGGCTTACCAAAAATATCCTTTTATTTTTTAATTTGAATTGACCAATCCAGCCTTAGTTTAGGAACCCCAAAGCACTCCTTCTACAGATGCTAATAAAAGTCCTGGTCTTGCTGATCTCTCTTCCTCCCCACCTTGACCTCCCTGTTTGGCCCCTTGAGTTATGTCATGTCCTTCCTCCAGGGCCCCTGAGCAGTAAGCTGCTCTATTTCTATTATCTTGCCAACTTTTGTTGAACCATGGTGTAGAATCCCTCCTCCCAGATTTTTGCTTCAGTTCAGTCACTCAATCGTGTCCGACTCTTTGCGACCCCATGAATCGCCACACGCCAGGCCTCCCTGTCCATCACCAACTCATGGAGTTTACTCCAACTCATGTTCATTGAGTCGGTGATGCCATCCAGCCATCTAATCCGCTGTTGTCCCCTTCTCCTCCTGCCCCCAATCCCTCCCAGCATCAGAGTCTTTTCCAATGAGTCAACTCTTCACATGAGGTGGCCAAAGTATTGGAGTTTCAGCTTTAGCATTGTTCCTTCCAAAGAAATCCCAGGGCTGATCTCCTTCAGAATGGACTGATTGGATCTCCTTGCAGTCCAAGGGACTCTCAAGAGTCTTCTTCAACACCACAGTTCAAAAGCATCAATTCTTTGGATTGGGGAGTAACAATAGTTGACCAAGAGTGCAGAAATTGGAACTCTTAGACATTCCTGTTAAGAGTGTAAAATGGTGCTTGCCTGCATGCGTGCGTGCTAAGCTGCTTGTCATGTCTGACTCTTTGCTACCCTGTGGACTGTAGCCTGCCAGGTTACTCTGTCCATGGAGTAAACTGATGGATTCTCCATCACTTTGAAAAAGTTTGACAGTGTCTCAAAATGTTAAAGTTACAATATGACAATAGGAACAATTCTATCCCTAGTTATATAAGAGAACCAAAAATATCCACACCAAGACTTACTCTGGAATTATAACAGCAGCATTAGCCAACGTAGAAGGCAATGGCACCCCACTCCAGTACTCTTGCCTGGAAAATCCCATGGACAGAGGAGCCTGGTGGGCTGCAGTCCATGGGGTCGAGAAGAGTCGGACACGACTGAGCGACTTCACTTTCACTTTTCACTTTCATGCATTGGAGAAGGAAATGGCAACCCACTCCAGTGTTCTTGCCTGGAGAATCCCAGGGACCAGGGAGCCTAGTGGGCTGCGGTCTCTGGGGTCGCACAGAGTGGGACACGACTGAAGCGACTTAGCAGTAGCAGCATTAGCCAAAAAGTAAAAACAATTCTAAACTTTCCATCCATTGATGAATACATAAACAAAATGTGGCATACATCAGATTACTAAGCCATATCAGAGAACAAAGTACTAATTTATGCTAATACAAAAATAAACCTTGAAAATGGTATGAAAGAAGGTAGACCCAAACAAGTCACATGTAATATGATTTCACTTATAAGAAATGTCCAGAATAGATAACTTTATAAAGCCTAGAAATAGCGTAGTGTTTCCCAGGAACTGGGGTTATAGGAAAATGGCGACAAATTGTACTTGAATGGGTATGAGGTTTCTTTCTACGGTGATAAAATGTTCTAGTGGTGATGGTTGCCCAATCTTATTAATATAGTTAAAAGTCATTAAATTTTACATTTTAAAATAGTAAATTTTATGTGAATTCTATATCAATAAAAGTAGCAATTAAAAATTTGATACCACCTATTTAATTATTTGTCAGTGCCTGATGTACACTGGCCAATATATAGTGAATATTTGATCAGCTTTTGTCAAAAATACATGTTCTTTCTCTATTTTTCCATATTTTTTCCTCTGGTAGTGTTCTTATATTCTATCTTTGCCTGAGAAGTTCATTGTAATTTACTCGACTTTGTTGGTCTAACAAACATTTTTCTTTCTCACAGAACTAGGTCTTTTGTAACCTTGATGTACATTTCAAAAAAAAAAAAAAGGAAAGTGTCATTCATTCACCTCATAAATTCAAACCATCCTGATATGTCTGGGAGAATTGGTTCAGATTTCTACTATCTAGGATGTTTATCATTTCATGATAATTCTGTCTCCAGCTAAGAATTTCCACCATTCTCTATTCAAAAATAGTATCAGAAAATGTTCATAATTTTATGACATAGATTAACTGTCAAAACTGCCATGGCCTGAAGACACATGGGATAATATTGAGATCCCCAAGCATCAATAATTCTGTAGCTGAGAGAATTGGAACTTAATCTTATTAGAAGACGCAGGCTTGATGAGAAAGACTTAAAAACATGATTGCATACAGCCTGGTTTGGGATGTGTGAATTGAGAAATAAAGATGTCTCTGTATTAGATTTCTGGATAGTTTTTTTCATTTATTTTTTATTAGATCTGATGATTATTTATCCTGAAAAGTCATTCAAATATTCTTGGCCACTGTTCTTTATATGTTAGTTGACAAAGTTGATTTAAAGGACTAACCTAAGACACCCATTGCTGTAACATTTATCAATACTGATTTCCACAAGGTTTCAATAAAAAACTTTCATTAATAAAATGTATAGTGGCAAGGCTAGTGACACATGAAACTATTTAAAGAAATATTAAGTCCCAAAATGTGAAGTGTCTGAAACATTACTTACTAGCAGGTCAGTGTTCCATAGTCATATGATTGTTTAAGCAGAAACCTGAGACATCTGGATAAGAGCATTTTGGCATCACTAGCTTTCTACTCTCCAATTTCCCATGAGACAACACAATGAGAGCCTGATGCTGCTTGTACGTGCAGTGAGGCTTAACATCAGCGGGAAGGATCCACAAATTATGAGGCTCAGAACCTATATGGAGGTAGCTGCAAATTTGGTCCTCCTCGCTTGGATAAAGGGAGAGCAAGAAAGACTCCTCTAGAATCCTTTGCAAAGAGAAGGCAAAGTCTCAAGGCATCTCACTTCTGAAATGTAATCAAATGGCTCTGGGGGAGATGGGCGTTTGAGTCCCTTAAGTCCGTTAAGTCCTTTAAGTCCCTCTAACTTCCAAAGCCTGTTTACCATTTAAATCCTTTAACTTCAGATTACAAGTATTCTTTAGTCAGAAAGCCAAGGCTTTTCAAAAATGTGAAAGTGTTCATAGGGAATTGTTTTTACCAACAGAAGGCATTAGGATTTCCTAAAAATTAAAATAAACAGATTCAGAGATTTGGAGTTGTTTACTTGTAAGTACAGGAAAAGAAAGGAGCTTGCCTTTTTGTAAGTCAACCCAGTCTACTAGAGCTGAAACAAAATTTTGTATTTTTTTGAGAAATATACAATAACAAAATAAATAATATTCACGGTATGTTCAGAAATTGGAATTTCATGCATCAGTTATGGGTATCATCTCAGACTCTATTTTGTGTGATATGTTTTGAACATTTTGTATATATACCTGTTTGACAATTTTTCACACCTAGTAAACTAGGAGTACACATGTCCAGAACATATGTGTTTTCTTGTCTTGATGAATTATCCAGTGAGATGTCATATTATATCTCATCTCAGTTCCTATTTGGTCGTACATCTCTTTATTCCCTTGTCTTATGGACTCCACATTGTATCTCCCTTAGAAGCATGTGACAAGCCTTTGGGAAGACAGAAGGTCTATCTAGGCCCAAATGACACAAACCCTATGCAGCTGCCATTATTACTGAAGGTCAACTTGAGAATGTAATTGATCAAGCTGGACTACTAGGTGTTGCCTTGAACTTCAATCCTGTATTACAAAATTCTGATCCATGCATTTCATCTCACCAGTGTTATTTTTGAGTACACTCATAATTTGCTAGTTGGTTATCTGAATTTTCTATTAGGGTGCTGTCAAAAGTTAACTGTTTTTTTTTAAGAGGCTCAAAGCCAATGGTTTTGGAACAGATGTTAATGATGTCATGTCAGTAGCACACTACTAATTTTTTCCTATTGATCCACTTGGAAATCAAACAACCCTGTCTTTCTGTTTATGAATTCTGGGCTGTTTTCAAGAGTGCAATATTCAGTCTTATCTTCATGAATTATTGCTGTTTTCACTCTTCTCTTCTCCAGAGCTGTCTTTAGCTTCATGAAGTGAAAGAGTAAAAAAAAAAAAAAGTGAGAAATTATTTGTTTCTGAGAATGTAGGCAGATTTCATCCTCAGACATTCTCCAATACAGTTCAGTTCAGATCAATTCAGTTGCTCAGTCATGTCCAACTCTTTGAGATCCCATGAATCGCAGGGCGCCAGGCCTCCTTGTCCATCACTAACTCCCAGAGTTCACCCCTAGGCCTCCTTGTCCATCACTAACTCCCAGAGTTCACCCAAACCCATGTCCATTGAGTCTGTGATGCCATCCAACCATCTCATCCTCTGTCATCCCCTTCTCCTCCAACACAAGGTACATGTTTATAAGAACTATTAACTTTGCCTGGCAGGGTTCAAATTAAACCAAGTTGTTTTTGAGTCACTCAGTCATGTCCAACTCTTTTCAAACACAAGGACTGTCACATGCCAGGCCTCTCTATCCTTCTCCATCTTCCAGAGCTTGCTCAAATTCATGTCCATTGAGTCAGTGATGCCATCCAATCATCTAATGCTCTGTCATCCCCTTATCCTTCTGCCTTCAATCTTTCCTAGCATCAGGGTCTTTTCCAGTGAGTCAGTTATTCACATGAGGTGGCCAAAGCATTGGAGTTTCATCTTTAGCATCAGTCCTTCCAAAGAATATTCAGGGTTAATTTCCTTTAGGATGGACTGGTTTGATCCTTGCAGTCCAGGGGACTCTCAAATCTTCTCCAATACCACAGTTCAAAAGCATCAATTCTTTGGTGCTCAGCCTTTTTTATGGACCAACTCTCACATACATATATGACTTCTGGAAAAAACCATAGCTTTGACTACAGACTTTTCTTGGCAAAGTGATATCTCTGCTTTTTAATATACTGTCTAGGTTGATCATAACTTTTTTTTCCATGGAGCAAGCATCTTTTAATTTCATGGCTACAGTCACCATCTGCAGTGATTTTTGAACCCCCCAAAATAAAGTATTTCCATTGTTTCCCCATCTATTTGTCATGAAGTAATCTTCATTTTTTAAATGTTGAGTTTTAAGTCAGGTTTTTCACTCTCCTCTTTCACCTCCATCAAGAGGCTCTTTAGTTCCTCTTCACCTTCTGCCATAAGGGTGGTGTCATCTGCATATATGAGGTTATTGATATTTCTCCCAGCAATCTTGATTCCAGCTTGTGCTTCATCCAGCCCGGCATCTCTTGTGATGTACCCTGCATGTAAGTTAAACATACAGCCTTGATGTACTCTTTTCCCCAAACTGCACCAGAACATTGTTCCCTGTCCAGCTGTAACTGTTGCTTCTTGACCTGCATACATGTTTCTCAGGAGGCAAGTGAAGGGGTTCCCATCTCCTGAAGAATTTTCCACAGTTTGTTGTGATCCACATAGTCAAAGGCTTTAGAGTAGTCTATAAAGCAGTAGATGTTTCTCTGGAATTGTCTTGCTTTTTATATGATCCAATGGATGTTTACAATTTGATCTCTGGTTCTTCTGCCTTTTCTAAATCCAGCTTGAACATCTGGAAGTTCTTGGTCCACATACTGTTGAAACTTAGCTTGGAGAATTTTGAGCATTACTTTGCTAGCCTGTGAAATGAGTGTAATTGTGAAGTAGTTTAAACATACTTTGGCATCGCCTTTCTTTGGGATTGGAATGAAAACTGCCCTTTTCCAGTCCTGTGGCCACTACTGAGTTTTCCAAATTTTCTGGCATATTGAGCAAAGCACTTTCACAACATCATCTTTTAAGGTTTGAAATAGCTCACCTGAAATTCCATCACCTCAACTAGCTTTGTTAATAGTGATGCTTCCCAAGGTCCACTTGCCTTCACACTCCAAGATGTCTGTCTCTAGGTGACTGATTATCTGGGTTATCATGATTATCTGGGTCATTAAGATCTTTTTTGTATAGTTCTTCTGTGTATTCTTGCTACCTCTTTTTAATATCCTCTGCTTTTGTTAGGTTCATATAATTTCTGTCCTTTATTGTGCCCATCTTTGCATGAACTATTCCCTTGCTTCCTCTAATTTTCAGAGATCTCTTGTCTTTCCCTTTCTATTGTTTTCCTCCACTTCTTTGGAATGTTCAAGTAGGAAAGCTTAGTTTTCCCTCATCAAATTTTATAACCAAATTGAGTTGAGTTTCTCAACAGTATTGCTTGAATCCTTGATGTCTAAAATACTGAGGCTTGTCATAGTTACAGATTTCTTTTAGAGATGTATATACCTGTTATTCATTCTTATAATGAAAAGCCTGATTCTTGGGCATTTATACATTTGATCAAGATGGCTGTCAATGAAATGGAGTTGGTCAAAGAGCATATCCAATCTGTCTTTCTCGACAGCACTTTTGACTATGCTATGATGTACAGCTGAACGTGCATGCCTGCTAAGTTGCTTCAGTCATGTCCAATTTTTTACATCCCTATGGAATGTAGCCCACCAGGCTCCTCTGTTCATGGGATTCTCCAGGCAAGTGTACTGGAGTGGTTGCCATGCCCTCTTCCTGGGTATATTCCCAATCCAGGGATCAAACTCGTATCACTTGTGTCTCCTCAATTTCAGGTGAATTCTTCATCCGCTGAGCCAGTGCGGTAGATGGATTGGGCCATAACCTGGAGGCATCTTCTTCCAGTGAACTCAGAATATCTTCCAGCAATATAAGTCAGCCAGAAGGTGTGGGGAGGTGGTTAAGGTTTCTGAAGTACAGATTATCAGAAACAGAAAAGCGAACCAGAACTGTGTAAAGTAGATATTATTTTTAGAGAATACAGACTCAAAAGAGAAGGCTGTTCATTTGAAGGCCTATCAGATTGTCTTCAAGGCTTCCATTCAGAGCCATCTCCTTGATTAGAAAAGGAATATGTTCAGTTCTTAAAAACAGTAGGCTATACTGTTATAGGGTGAAAAAGCATATTGAGTATTCCTCAAGGAATTGTATCCTTCCTCATAACCTGGTGTAAAATTAATCTATCCATTAAATGCAGTGAATTTGCAAGGAGAGTGATTTTTTTTTTAATCATTTCTCCTAGGGTAAAGTCACAGCTGTTGGAGAAAAAAGTCTGTTTTGTGAAAATTATGGTCGACGTTAATTCTGTTTATATAAGTCCCCTCCACCGCATTTCTGATTTGTAACTAATGAACTGTGTGACTATATGATTCTGAGCAACTCTTTCAAGCTTTTCTCATTTCTCCATATGTGGAAATGCTGTAATATAACTACTGGACTTTAACGGCTCTTTTCAGTTCTAAAATTTCACACTTTTGTAAAATAATTAAGCATTGATTTATTTTTCCAACAATCCAAATTTTAATAGAGGAAACCTAAAGAATTGAAATGCACTAACTGAAACAGCAACAAACTAACAACCTGACCATATTAATTCCAGAAGTTGTCATATTAGGAATTTTGAGATTTGGGCTATTTTAATACAAATAAAGAAGAGAGATCCAGGCTTTACATTTTGTGATATGTTAATATTATTTGAAATATTTTTCTATGACTTTTTATATTTTTCTATTCCAAAGATAGGCCCCAGATGAACCTAAACATTTGGAAAGAGTATTGCACTGTCTCACTAAAAAAAAAGGGACAGAGAGAGTGCTTTTCACAGACTTGTTATGGAAGTGAAATTTCATGATAAATCTACTCTTCATCCTGATTTAAGAAAGAAAAATCACTAATTATTTTCAAGCACTTAGTAGGAGGTTCACTGCAAAGGGATTTGTAGGAATACTAAGGGTATTAAAAAACATCCTTGCCTTGAAAGTGCTGGAGATACATTTGTAGAGAGAAAACATATGCTAATGAAAAACAGCAAACAGTAAATCACATGAAAAGTAATAATAAGCACTCTGGATTCCATTTTCCCAGGTCAGAGGCTTTCCGCAGACAAAAATATTCCTCACAAGTTTGAAAAATCCCCAGAAGAAGAATTCTCTATCCTCTCTTCGCCTACATCACCTCCTACGACAAGGCCAAAAATGAATTGCATCTCTCCACAACCTCAATGGCCCTTGCCAGAGACTGATGGGAGTAACAGAAGACTTACCTTGGAGTGGACAGACATTGTGACAGAGCCCTGAGATTACTTGCTGCCTTCCCAGCTCCAGCACCTGCCTTAATTACAGCGAGAGGCATGGTATAAACTGGGATTCAGATAGCCTGCTGGGTATGTGTGTGTTTAGTTGCTCACTTCAGTTAAGTTCAGTTGCTCAGTCATGTCCGACTCTTTGCAACCCCATGGACTGCAGCACACCAGGCTTCCCAGTCGATCACCAACCCCCAGAGCCTACTCAAACTCGTGTCCATTGAGTCAGTGACGCAATCCAACCATCTCATTCTCTGTAGTCCCTTTCTTCTCCTACCTTCAATCTTTCCTAACATCAGGGTCTTTTCAAATGAGTCAGTTCTTCGCATCAGGTGGCCAAAGTATTGGAGTTTCAACTTCAACATCAGTCCTTCCAATGAACACTCAGGATTGACCTCCTTTAGAAGGGATTGGTTGGATCTCCTTGCTGTCCAAGGGACTCTCAAGAGTCTTCTCCAACACCAAAGTTCAAAAACATCAATTTTGGGGAGCTCAGCTTTCTTTATAGTTCAACTCTCACATCCATACATGGCTACTGGAAAAACCATAGCTTTGACTAGACGGACCTTTGTTGGCAAAATAATGTCTCTGCTTTTGAATATGCTATCTAGATTGGTCATAACTTTTCTTCCAAGGAGTAAGTGTCTTTTAATTTCATGGCTGCAATCACCATCTGCAGTGATTTTGGAGCCCAAGAAAATAAAGTCTGTTCCTGTTTCCATTGTTTCCCCATCTATTTGCCATAAAGTGATGGGGCTAGATGCCATGGTCTTAGTTTTCTGAATATTGAGTCTTAAGCCAACTTTTTCACTCTCCTCTTTCACCTTCATCAAGAGGCTCTTTAGTTCTTTGCTTTCTGCCATAAAGTGTGGTGTTATTTGCATATCTGAGGTTATTGATATTTCTCCCAGCAGTCTTGATCCCAGCTTTTGCTTCATCCAGTCCAGCATTTCTCATGATGTACTCTGCAAATAAGTTAAATAAGAAGGGTTACAATATGCTGTCTGCAAACTCCCATCTCCTAAGGATTCAAATTGAAATAAAGAAAGAGGAAAAGCTCAGCTTCTTAAAGAAAATGTCCTGACTGCTATCAGTCTAGGAAAAAGAAAAATTGAGAATGTGCAAGTGAAAAATTTCTTTCCTTTCATTCTTTCTTTCTTTCTCCCTTCCTCCTTTCCCTTTTTCCTTCCTTCCTTCCTCCCTCCCTCCCTCCTTCTCTTCCTCCCTACTTATTACTTTTCTCGTGTTCACTAAAACAAAAATCTCTCAATAATCCATAAGTAGAGAGGAAAAAAAGACAGCTTTTTTTTTTTAGGTATTTCATCATTTCAGACACACCAGCAGCTCTTAGGCCCCAAGCACCTCCCTCAGATTCCAATGAAGCAGCCAGAAAACAAAGGTAAAGAAAATTGAATCCTTTGAAGGTCAGGGAGGTGTTAAAACATCAGCAGTTTTTAAAATGCATTCCAGAAAACCTGGAGCCTCTTTCCTCACAGAAGGCCAAAAAAAAAAAAAAAAACTGTTTGAATTCCAATGGAAAAGAAACTCTTATTTCAAAAATAAACTTTGAAGTTGTTTGAAGATGAAAGACCAGACTTGCCTCTGAGCCAGTGCAGAAGCAGTGGGGAGGGACTACCATATTTTGAAATATGCTTCAGAGAAACTTATTAGAATTTAAAAGAACTGTGCAAACAGGTCTCCTATGGCTCTGTCCTACTGAAAGTATGTGACAGGATTTTAAGAGCATAACCGAGGCTAAGGTAGATGCTGACTACTATTGAAGTCTTGTTATTTGATTATACAAAATGGTTTCTCATTAAACGAAGATGAAAAGCAATTATTTCAGAAACTTATCTGTGAACACACTGAACTCATTCTCTAAATCTGATTTAATCTGAGAGAGAAAAAGAAGGGAGAGGACCAATGAGAGCTACAGGCAGAGAGTGAAGGCATGTGTGGATTCAATCTTAGAAGTAAGAGGTTTCAACCAAGGAGGTGCTTAGAATATTGTTTAGCAAACCATTTTCATCACTGCTTTTTCTCTTCTTTTGCATTGAAAAAAAACATAAAAACATCAAGAGGGTGGGGATATATGTATACCTATGGCTGATTTTCTTCTCCATTGGACCACATTCTGTCAGAACTCTCCACCATGACCCACCCGTCTTGGCATGGCTTCATTTCATTAAGTTAGACAATTGTACAGGAGACAGGGATTAAGACCATCCCCATGGAAAAGAAATGCAAAAAAGCAAAATGGCTGTCTGGGGAGGCCTTACAAATAGCTGTGAAAAGAAGAGAAGCGAAAAGCAAAGGAGAAAAGGAAAGATATAAACATCTGAATGCAGAGTTCCAAAGAATAGCAAGAAGAAATAAGAAAGACTTCCTCATCGATCAATGCAAAGAAATAGAGGAAAACAACAGAATGGGAAAGACTAGAGATCTCTTCAAGAAAGTTAGAGGTACCAAGGGAACATTTCATGCAAAGATGGGCTCGATAAAGGACAGAAATGGTATGGACCTAACAGAAGCAGAAAATATTAAGAAGAGATGGCAAGAATACACAGAAGAACTGTACAAAAAAGATCTCTCCGACCCAGATAATCACGATGGTGTGATCACTCACGTAGAGCCAGACATCTTGGAATGTGAAGTCAAGTGGGTCTTAGAAAGCATCACTACAAACAAAGCTAGTGGAGGTGATGGAATTCCAGTTGAGCTATTTCAAATCCTGGAAGATGATGCTGTGAAAGTGCTATACTCAATATGCCAGCAAATTTGGAAAACTCAGCAGTGGCCACAGGACTGGAAAAGGTCAGTTTTCATTCCAATCCCAAAAAAAAGCAAACCCAAAGAATGCTCAAACTACCACACAATTGCACTCATCTCACATGCTAGTAAAGTAATGCTCAAAATTCTCCAAGCCAGGCTTCAGCAATACATGAACCGTGAACTTCCTGATGTTCAAGCTGGTTTTAAAAAGGCAGAGGAACCAGAGATCAAATTGCCAACATTCACTGGATCATGGAAAAAGCAAGAGAGTTCTAGAGAAACATCTATTTCTGCTTTATTGACTATGCCAAAGCCTTTGACTGTGTGGATCACAAAAACTGTGGAAAATTCTGAAAGAGATGGGAATACCAGACCACCTGACCTGCCTCTTGAGAAATTTGTATGCAGGTCAGGAAGAACAGTTAGAACCGGACATGGAACAATAGACTGGTTCCAAATAGGAAAAGGAGTACATCAAGGCTGTATATTGCCACCCTGCTTATTTAACTTATATGCAGAGTACATCATGAGAAATGCTGGGCTGGAAGAAACACAAGCTGGAATCAAGATTGCTGGGAGAAATATCAATAACCTTAGCTATGCAGATGACACCACCCTTATGGCAGAAAGTGAAGAGGAACTCAAAAGCCTCTTGATGAAAGTGAAAGAGGAGAGTGAAAAAGTTGGCTTAAAGCTCAACATTCAGAAAACAAAGATCATGGCATCTGGTCCCATCAGTTCTTGGGAAATAGATGGGGAAACAGTGGAAACAGTGTCAGACTTTATTTTGGGGGGCTCCAAAATCACTGCAGATGGTGATTGCAGCCATGAAATTAAAAGACACTTGGTCCTTGGAAGGAAAGTTATGACCAACCTAGATAGCATATTCAAAAGCAGAGACATTACTTTGCCAACAAAGGTCCATCTAATCAAGGCTATGGTTTTTCCAGTGGTCATGTATGGATTTGAGAGTTGGACTGTGAAGAAAGCTGAGTGCTGAAGAATTGATGCTTTTGAAATGTGCTGTTGGAGAAGACTCTTGAAAGTCCCTTGGACTGCAAGGAGATCCAACCTGTCCTTTCCAAAGGACATCAGTCCTGGGTGTTCTTTGGAAGGAATGATGCAAAAGCCGAAACTCCAATACTTTGGCCACCTCTTGTGAAGAGTTGATTCATTGGAAAAGACTCTGATTCTGGGAGGGATTGGGGGCAGGAGGATAAGGGGACAACAGACGATGAGATGGCTGGATGGCATCACCGACTCGATGGACGTGAGTTTGAGTGAACTCCCGGAGATGGTGATGGACAGGAAGACCTGGCGTGCTGCAATTCATGGGATCACAAAGAGTCGGACATGACTGAGAGACTGAACTGAACTGAACTGATGGCTGATTCTTGTTGATATATGGCAGAAACCAACACAATATTGTAAAGCAATTATCCTCCAATTAAAAATAAATTAAAAAAAAAAACAGAAACAACCTTATCATGAATAGGGGGAATTTAATGATATTTAAGTATATTTGTAAAATATACCTGAATATTTTTTGCCAAATGGCAAATCTCAATTTGTTAAGTTTAGAAAACAACATCTTAACACTGTGAAAAGATCAACTACACCCTGTTAACAGTAAAGAAAAAAAAATTATCTTTATAATTGCTAATATAACTCATATCTGTATGAAGTTGAATGGGATAGTTTTGAGCATTTTTCACCTTAAATATACTTAATTAATATTCATTAAATATCCTGACAATATATTAATTGGTAAATGTTGTCACTTTAAGTGAGAACAGATTTTTTTTTTAAGTGCAAACAACCCTCCCATCTCCCCAAAAGTGCAGTTCCCTTAGATGGTGGTCCTATGTACATTGCCCTCACCTAGATGATTCAATATTTTCTTTGTGTGCACATACATGATCGTGGTTCATGTATGAGTGAGCATTACATGTTCAGATTGTTTTCTAAATTATTGTCAAAATGTACATACACACAACCTAAAAATATACTAGCTAGATAAACTTTTGATAGTGTAAAAGTTCAAACTTCTTAGAACGATATACAAAGATTTCAAACTGTGGACTCTATAAAACTTTTCAATTTAATCTTCTAGAATCCTTCAACTGGCTCTTTATTTTTTACTAAAACCAAACTAAAACCCTTCTGTGAACAGGTGATGTTTTTGGAATACTGCATATGTTGCCTACCTACTTCTTCACCTACAGCCCCTGCCTTTCTTCACATGCTCTTCTAACTCCATCCAAATGTGTGCTTCATAAAAACATTTTTCATTATCACCCAAACCAGAGAAGAGCTGAGAGCTCCATGCTTTGTGATAATCTAGTTCTCTGTACTGAGCTACTTTGAATCTCTTGTCACACTGCCTTGTATTTGCCTACTTACTTGACAGTCTCTGTCATTAGACAGTTGATTCTTTGAAAATAGAGGCTGTTTTCATTTATGCTTACGTGGCATTTAGTACAATGTATGGCCTCTAGTGTGTGTGTGTGTGTGTGTGTGTGTGTGTGTGTGTGTGTGTGTACTCAGTTACTTAGCCATGTCTGACTCTTTGCGACCCCATGGACCGTAGCCCCCCATGCTCCAATATCCATGTGATTATCTGGGCAAGAATACTGGAATGGGTTGCCACTTCTTCCTCTAGGCAATCATCCTGACCCATGGATTGAACCTGTGTCTCCTGTGTCTCCTGCATTGGCAGGCAGATTTTTACCACTGAGTCACCTGGGAAGCCCTAATAGGTACTCATTAAATGGTCATGAAGTGAATGGATGCTATTGATCCTGCAAAAATAAATCTAAGAAGGCATGAGTTTTCCCAATAGAGAGTTCGGATTTAAACTGTTTAATGATTATGCCTTCCCTGTATTAGCAGATAATAGATGTCTCAGCTGAGTAAGACTCAGAGCAAAATTGCTATGGGCTACTTGTGGAGAAAATCTATGGTTCCTGAAGTGCTTTATATAGGATACTTTAAGGAAAAAGAAATAACGCAGAAAATGAACTTTTCTGTCCTTCAGAGCACCTATTTTTGGGCAAAAATGTAAAATGCAAAATAAGCAGATGTAATGACAATAAGTAAGACGTAGGGACCAAAAAAAGACAGAAATTTGTATGCAAGTATTTGAATAACATGAAGAACTTTTGAGAGGCTTGCAGTGCAAAAACAAACAAACAAACAAAACAAACAAACAAAACAAAACTACTATCACTCAACAATTCTTTCATTGACATGAAAAACACAATCTCTGTATGTTATGCTGCCAATATGGTGGTGCTCAAGTGGGAACACACAGGTTGTCAACACTGTTGGTTATTCATGTCTGCAAACCATCCAAAGATAGAACATGTGCACAGCAGGAAAAGAACTGAGTTTGGGGATTCTAGAAAACTATCTTTGCTCACTCACTGAACAAAATTGGTGTGTAAAAACACACATGTTACATAAGTCAAGTTAGGAAAGCAACTCAGAGCAGATTTACAGAAGTTAGACAAGGGTCCTTTGGAGAAAGAATATTTCAAAGCAACCTGCTTAGTGAATTTTACAGCCTGGGGACCTGCCATCTGCAGACAGCCAAATAAGTGTAGGAAACTAATGAGGAGAACATACAAATTAACAGCACATGTTAGAAATCTGTAGTATTTCTTGTGCTCAGTTGCTAAGTTGTGTCCAACTCTCTGTACCCCCATGGACTATAGCCCACCAGGCTCCTCTGGCCAAAGGATTCTCTAGGCAAGAATACTGGAGTGGGTTGCCATTTCTCCAGGGGATCTTCCTGACCCAGGGATTGAACCCAGGTCTCCTGCACTGCAGGCAGATTCTTTACTGACTGAGCTAAGAGGGAAGCCCCAGTATTTCTTGAGAGGTAAAAATATTATCAAAAGGAAAACAGAGGAGAAAATAGATGAAAAGTCTTCTAGCAGTCTTGACAGTGTTATATTTGCACTTATTATATAGGGATATAAATACTTCCTTTAGCGAAGTTGATTTTTTTTCTTTTTAAAAAATCATTTATTTTTAATTGGGTGATAATTGCTTTACAATGCTGTGTTGGCCTCTGCCATACCTCAACATGAATCAATCATAGGTATACACGTTTCCTTCCTCTTTAGCCTCTCTCCCACTTCCCACCCCATCCCACCCCTTTAGGTTGTCACAGAGCATTAGGGTTGAGCTCCCTGTGCTATAGAGCAACTTCCCATTAGCTATCTGTGATACAGTTAGTAATGCTTACATTTCAATGCTACTCTCTCAGTTCTTTCAGATTTCTTTTTCTGCTACAGTAAAGATGATATAATAGAGAAAAGCCTTTTGAATTAGGTAAACCTGGGGCTCAGTCTCTGGTCCTACCCACTACAAGTTGGGCATGTTTCTTCAAGCCACTGATTTCTCATTTGAAAAATGAGCACAATGACCCTAACTTTCATGACTGTTGTAAAAATTAGAGATAAAATCTGCAGCATTTAAAACACAGTAAATAAAACTTGGTAGGCACTCAATAAATAGCTGTATTTAACCATCTTCATGTTTATAAGGGTTTAAGAATGTTTTGTTTCCACTGCACCAAAGAGTTGGAATCCTAGATTAAAGCATCCATTTTTTTTTTTTCTTTCTTGCTAAATTAGAAACTGCAGAATGTAATCTCCCAGGCTTGCTTTAACAGTCCATTCTCCTTATCAGACTCTAGCCTAGAGAATGTTCTTTTCCAGATGTGCTCATCTTCACACCTTCTACTTTTGAACTGATCAGGGATCTTGTGTCTTGACTGTCAATCACATTCTTATTCCTTTTTCTCTTTTTCCTCCTGCTGCTGCTGCTAAGTCACTTCAGTCGTGTCCGATTCTGTGCGACCCCATAGACCACAGCCCTGGCCAACATCTAAATCCTTTTTCTTGACTGTGTTACACTGGTGATCTTTATTCAAATACCTTACACATTATCATTACTTTCACCACTTTTTGGAATAAAGAGCCATCAGAAAACAGTAAATCCAAGCAAGCAAGAGTGATTCTAATTCTTTATTGTGTTAGGGACCCCTAATGTGTTGAAGGGGATTCTGAGATTCTCGGTGCTTCTCATCTATTTGTACACATGAAATATGATCCAAGATGGCTGTATTTCCTATGAGGCCTTTCCCATCTCATGTGTTCAACTAGGCAATGTTCACATTAAAAGTGGCACATCATTAAACAGGATCCAATGGCAAGGAGTCATAGCTTCTAAAGCGCCTTTTTGCCTGTTTAGAAGCTCTCCTTTCCTCTTAGAGTTCTAACCACTTGTGAAACATGGTTCACTCTAAAGTTTTCTTTGGGAATTTTTCACCACAGAAACAGTTTTTAGTCTTTAGTTTTCTACAGTTCTTGTCTATCCCTCTTGTATGGTACTTACTCTATGTGACAAAGCATCTCTCAATTTTAATTTTATAGTTTAACTGAATGTTTAATTTTGCTCTTATATGTTGCTTACTTCTCTTGAGCTATGGCTTCTTTGTGTTCCCAGTGACCAACTGGTCCAACACCACTGCTTTTTATGTCATGATAATGACTGGTTGGTGGGTTATTCTACAAAATTTAATCTTTTCCCTAGAAGTCATGGGAATCTATCTTGTAGTATTCACAAATATATGACTAAATTTTGTGCATATTTAATTTATTGTTTAGAATTTCTTAGAATAAATTAACAAAGAATTTAGAAACTACTATATAAGCATATATATAAAGAATCTATATATACGTTGCTGACACTTTGTTATAGAGCAGCAATTGACATGACATTGTAAATCAAGTATACATCAATAAAAAATTAAAATGATAACAAAAAATTGAAGCATATAAAAACATATGTAGTACAATAAAGTAATGCAAAATATCCATAGGTGACCATTCTTAATATTTACATGTATATAAATTATAAAAATGTATTTCATAATGTGTATATATTTTAATGAAATGGTAATTGCTTCTCATAGTATTTGTAACTAGTATTGCAGTTGTCATCTTAAAATTACAGTAATTATACAGTATTAGCACTTCCTTAACTTACTAGTTTTTTAGAAACACAATTTTTAGTGATTACTGGTTTTATTGTGTAAATACTCCATTCAGTTCAGTTCAGATCAGTCTCTCAGTCATGTTCGACTCTTTGCGACCCCATGAATTGCAGCCCGCCAGGCCTCCCTGTCCATCACCAACTCCCAGAGTTCACTCAGACTCAACGTCCATCGAGTCAGTGATACCATTCAGCCATCTCATCCTCTGTCGTCCCCTTCTCCTCCTACCCCCAATCCCTCCCAGCATCAGTCTTTTCCAATGAATCAACTCTTCGCATGAGGTGGACAAAGTATTGGAGTTTCAGCTTTAGCATCATTCCTTCTAAAGAAATCCCAGGGCTGATCTCCTTCAGAATGGACTGATTGGATCTCCTTGCAGTCCAAGGGACTCTCAAGAGTCTTCTCCAACACCACAGTTCAAAAGCATCAATTCTTTGGCGCTTAGCCTTCTTTACAGTCCAACTCTCACATCCATACATGACCACTGGAAAAACCATAGCCTTGACTAGACAGACCTTTGTTGGCAAAGTAATATCTCTGCTTTTGAATATGCTATCTAGGTTGGTCATAACTTTCTTTCCAAGGAGTAAGCGTCTTTTAATTTCATGGCTGCAATCACCATCTGTAGTGATATTGGAGCCCCAAAAAATAAAGTCTGACACTGTTTCCACTGTTTCCCCATCTATTTCCCATGAAGTGATGGGATCAGATGCCATGATCTTCGTTTTCTGAATGTTGAGCTTTAAGCCAACTTTTTTACTCTCCACTTTCACTTTCATCAAGAGGCTTTTTAGTTCCTCTTCACTTTCTGCCATAAGGGTGGTGTCATCTGCATAGCTGATGTTATTGATATACTCCATAATGAACTAAATTCTTCTATTCAGTGCTGGGGAAACCACATCACTAGGGAAGGACCTTTCTCCTGATCAGTCATCACTGGAGGAAGAACATTGGTATGAATGTTTTCAGCCTTGTCTCCTAAACTTTAATTACTGGGTCCTGTTTTCAATAGGTGGAGTCCTGGTATTAAAGATTATTGTTCTGGAAAGAATTGCTTTATTTCCATTTGACTCTCCAGGGTCCATGGGCACATTCCCTTTCTTTGAGCTTCCTTACTCTAAGCTCTTTGCTGTTAAAACTTGAGGGAAAATCTTCTTGTGGGGATGGGAAGTTTGGCTATATATATAGTTTTGCGTCTACAACTCTGGAGTAACTCAGGGGTTATTCCCAGTCAATCTCAAGATCAAGATTTATTAGAAGATAAATTATCCCATCTAGTCATTCTCTGAGAGCTCTACTTTTGGAGTAATGCTTAGTGGTCATTTTTTGAAACATTATTGGAGGTAATTTTTTGATCTCTGTTAATGAGTAATTGTTCTGTTAATTAGAAACCAAAAAGAGGAGGGACATTTCCTTCTAGCATATTAGTGTAAAGAGATATTGAAAGGGAGGTTTGGAACCTAACATTATGGTTCAAATTACCTTTTGGTGATATTACTTATAAACAACAAAGTAAACAGATTTGAAAGTATAATTCAGTGTTTCAGTGTGAATAACACTCACCATAATCAATTAGCCTAGAAATGTGCCTTGTTGGCATGTCATATGAACATCCTGTCCATGAGCGGCAGTCACATTTCTTTTCTTGGTATTCATACAAATGGAATCAGATAGCATATACCATTTTATCTTTAAATCAACATATTACTGAGATGCATCCATGTTGTTTATTCCCTTCTTCCTCTGAATATGCATCTACCGCATCTATTGAAAATGCATCTATTCTTTTGTTGATGTGCCTTTCTGTCCTTTCCAGTACATGCTGGTGCATGTCTCCTAACAGACACATTTTTTAAAAAAAGTTCTTGGGTAAACATCTAAGACTAGAATTGTGAAATCATAAGGTAGTTATAGTTTTGACATCCTTAGAAACTGTTAAATAGTTTTCAAAAATGTACCATTTACATCGCTGCCAAGCAATGATTGAGAGTTCTGGTTCCTCCAAATCATGAATATTTGTTAGTAGTTTTTATTTTTGTCATTCTCGTGTGTGTGAAGTAGTATTTTGTTGATTTCATTGCAGCATTAATAAGCATCTCCATAAATATGAATAAGATATAGTGGAAAGAATTGAAGGAAATTTATATCATATTATAAATAAAAGATATTAAGAAGGTAAAACCTGGAGAAGTTAATAACTAATTGTTATTAACTGTTCTCTCTCAGGAGAGATGAGAGATGATGGAATATTAATGTGAAATTCTTTTAATGGGGAAGTGATTAGAAGGAAAATAACATAGATTAGCCATTCTTTGAAAAGATAGCCTTTAAAATCAGAAATATGAGCCATTCTTTAAGAACAAGTCAATGTTATTAAAGAGAAACTTGGAGCACATATGTGGAAACAAACATTTTGTATGTGTAGAGGACCTAGTTTTAAGTACAGTCTTGATAGTATAGAAATGATGACCTGAAATGAAATTTTATTTTATATGAACTATTTTAAAATCTCAGTAAAAATGTCTGAATTTTGAGATGTCTGCAATTTAGTTTCTCTCGGCTTCCTGCTCAGTTGTTAGCATTAAGCCCATACCAGGCACAAGCACTTCTGACAGTTTCCAGTGCAAAAATTTAATGTGAAGCTTTGTTTCTTTCATAATATGGTATCCAGATTGCATTCAATTAGGAAGTGATTATGTAGTGAAAACATTGACACAAGGAGATTTATTTTGTAATTTTTCTTCCAAATAGATTTGAAGACATGTGTAAAGATTACAGATGAAAAGTGCAAATTTTTGTATATCTCAGATTATCCTGTGGTAGTGGTAATGGTGGTGGTGGTGGTGTGCATATGTGTGTGTGTGTGTGTGTGTGTGTGTGTCTTGAAATGACTATTACAGAGCATTGGCAACAAAAGAAACCATCATCAAAGCAGGTGTATTGATCAAATAAACCAGCATTTATGGTTGCTTAGCAGGATGTGAAAGGGCAAAGATACTGCAGTTCTTTGTTTTGAAAGGATACATATGAATAAGGTGATACTGAGTGGAACTGGAAGAGTCATGGAGTATTTTTTTTTTTTTTTTTGTATTGGGAGTGTATGTTTTTTTTTTGGATGAAAGAGATCATCAATTTTAGATAAATATAGAAACGGTACATTAAAAATTTTTGAGAAGCCGTTATCTGGGTATGAAGAGGCTGGAGGAGAAAAGATTTAAGGGCATATATAGAAGGAACTTGGGAAAGTATTTTGATGGCTAGTGGGTAGGCTATTTTGTCTATGTTTTCCTTATATATAAATTAGCACAATATAACTACTATTTAATTGCTATGGTTATTACCTATATGATTTCCCAGTAAAGCAGTTAGAAATGAGTTATAAAATAAGAACTCAATGTTTTATGAAATATATATGTATATATTTTATGTCCATATATTATGAAATACGTATGTAATATGTAAAAATATTATCAAGAGTTTTATATACAAAATTGTTAGAAACCTAGTTGTTGTTGTTCAGTTGCTCAGTCGTGTGCAACCTTTGCGAACCCATGAACTGCAGTACACCAGATTTCCCTGTCCTTCATCATCTCCTGGAGCTTGCTCAAACTCATGTCCATCGAGTCGGTGATGCCATCAAACCATCTCATCCTCTTTCATCCCCTCTCCTTCTTCCTTCAATCTTTCCCAGCATCAGGGTCTTTTCCAATGCGTTGGCTTTTTGCAACAGGTGGCCAAAACATTGGAGCTTCAGCCTTAGCATCAGTCCCTCCAGTGAATATTCAGGACTGATTCCCATTAAGATTGACTGGTTTGATCTTGCAGTCCAAGGGACTCTCAAGAGTCTTCTCCAACACCACAGACCCTAGTACCAATATAATTTTTTCCATTCCCCTGAATTGTCTGAGACCAAAACAAATAGGTAATCTTTGTCTCAAGCAGGTATTTGTAAAAATAAATAGCTAATTGCTATTAAAAAGATAATTTTGCTTCCTTTTTTCTGATTTAGTTATATTTTCTCATCATCAGTCATTTTTGTCTGAAATACTGATGGATATTGATTTTCTTATGGAATAAACACATATGTATATATTGCTAATTTGCATTAAAGGCACCAGTTCTACTCAACTGGTGGCATATCATCCTATTTTGTTGTTTTTGAATCAGGAGTCCTTGGGAAGGACATGTAGGATGTCCTCTAAGAAATATTCTTTGAAGATTTTGTGGCTTTGTAGAGGCTAATCATAAACCTAAAAAATACAATACAAATAGTAGTTTGAAGAAAGAAAGAGATTGTCTGCAATAAAATGAATCCAAAGATACAGTAGCACTGCCTTTTGGATAGCTTAGATAACTTAATTCTTAGATAGTTGAAACTCTTGCTTATATAAACGCTTGTTATGTAAAATATGTACTAACACTTCAGAACACTTTAGATAGAATTAAATAATAATTTTAATACATTGTCTGGATATCAATTATTCTTACCTGCAGACTAAAGTAGGAGTTCCTTAGAGCCTTTTTCTTCCAAATTCACAAAGCCATGCTTAAAATGTTTCAGTTCAGTTCAGTTCACTCGCTCAGTCGTGTCTGACTCTTTGCAACCCCATGAATCGTAGCACGCCAGGCCTCCCTGTCCATCACCAACTCCCGGAGTTCACCCAGACTCACGTCCATCGAGTCAGTGGTGCCATCCAGCTATCTCATCCTCTGTCGTCCCCTTCTCCTCCTGCCCCCAATCCCTCCCAGCATCAGAGTCTTTTCCAATGAGTCAACTCTTCGCATGAGGTGGCCAAAGTACTGGAGTTTCAGCTTTACAATCATTCCTTCCAAAGAAATCCCAGGACTGATCTCCAGAATGGACTGGTTGGATCTCCTTGCATTCCAAGGGACTCTCAGGAATCTTCTCCAACACCACAGTTAAAAAGCATCAATTCTTTGGTGCTCAGTCTTCTTCACAGTCCAACTTTCACATCCATATATGACTCCTGGAAAAACCATAGTCTTGACTAGACGAACCTTTGTTGGCAAAGTAATGTCTCTGCTTTTGAATAAGCTATCTACGTTGGTCGTAACTTTCCTTCCAAGGAGTAAGCGTCTTTTAATTTCATGGCTGCAGTCACCATACATAGTGATTTTGGAGCCCCCCAAAATAAAGTCTGACACTGTTTCCACTGTTTCCCCATCTATTTCCCATGAAGTGGTGGGACCAGATGCCATGATCTTCATTTTCTGAATGTTGAGCTTTAAGCCAACTTTTTCACTCTCCACTTTCACTTTCATCAAGAGGCTTTTTAGTTCCTCTTCAATGTGTGCCATAAGGGTGGTGTCATCTGCATATCTGAGGTTATTTATATTTCTCCCAGCAATCTTGTTTCCAGCTGTGTTTCTTCCAGTCCAGTGTTTCTCATGATGTACTCTGCATATAAGTTAAATAAACAGGGTGACAATATACAGCCTTGACGTACTCCTTTTCTTATTTGGAACCGGTCTGTTGTTCCATGTCCAGTTCTAACTGTTGCTTCTTGACCTGCATACAAATTTCTCAAGAGACAGGTCAGGTGGTCTGGTATTCCCATCTCTTTCAGAATTTTCCAGTTTATTGTGATCCACACAGTCAAAGGCTTTGGCATAGTCAATAAAGCAGAAATAGATGTTTCTCTGGAACTCTCTTGCTTTTTCCATGATCCAGCAGAGGTTGGCAATTTGATCTCTGGTTCCTCTGCCTTTTCTGAAACCAGCTTGAACATCAGGAAGTTCATGGTTCACATATTGCTGAAGCCTGACTTGGAGAATTTTGAGCATTACTTTACTAGCATGTGAGATGAGTGCAATTGTGTGGTAGTTTGAGCATTCTTTGGTATTGCCTTTCTTTGGGATTGGAATGAAAACTGCCCTTTTCCAGTCCTGTGGCCACTGCTGAGTTTTCCAAATTTGCTGGCATATTGAGTGCAGCACTTTCACAGCATCATCTTCCAGGATTTGAAATAGCTCAACTGGAATTCCATCACCTCCACTAGCTTCGTTCATAGTGATGCTTTCTAAGGCCCACTTGACTTCCCATTACAGGATGTCTGGCTCTAGGTCAGTGATCACACCATCGTGATTATCTGGGTTGTGAAGATCTTTTTTGTACAGTTCTTCTGTGTAGTCTTGCCACCTCTTCTTAATATCTTCTGCTTCTGTTAGGTCCATACCATTTCTGTCCTTTGTCGAGCCCATCTTTGCATGAAATGTTCCCTTGGTATCTCTAACTTTCTTGAAGAGATCTCTAGTCTTTCCCATTCTGTTGTTTTTCTCTATTTCTTTGCATTGACAGCCGAGGAAGGCTTTCTTATCTCTCCTTGCTATTCTTTGGAACTCTGCATTCAGATGTTTATATCTTTCCTTTTCTCTTTTGCTTTTCACTTCTCTTCTTTTCACAGCTATTTGTAAGGCCTCCCCAGACAGCCATTTTGCTTTTTTGCATTTCTTTTCCATGGGGATGGTCTTGATCCCTGTCTCCTGTACAATGTCACGAACCTCAGTCCATAGTTCATCAGGCACTCTATCTATCAGATCTAGGCCCTTAAATCTATTTTTCACTTCCACTGTATAATCATAAGGGATTTGATTTAGGTCATACCTGAATTGTCTAGTGGTTTTCCCTACTTTCTTCAATTTAAGTCTGAATTTGGCAATAAGGAGTTCATGGTCTGAGCCACAGTCAGCTCCTGGTCTTGTTTTTATTGACTGTATAGAGCTTCTCCATCTTTGGCTGCAAAGAATATAGTCAATCTGACTTCGGTGTTGACCATCTGGTGATGTCCATATGTAGAGTCTTCTCTTGTGTTGTTGGAAGAGGGTGTTGCTATGACCAGTTCATCCTCTTCCCAAAACACTATGAACCTTTGCCCTGCTTCATTCTGTACTCCAAGGCCAAATTTGCATGTTACTCCATGTGTTTCTTGATTTTCTACTTTTGCATTCCAGTCCCCTATAATGAAAAGGATATCTTTTTTGGGCATTGGTTCTAAAAGGTCTTGTAGGCCTTCATAGAATTGTTCAACTTCAGCTTCTTCAGCGTTACTGGTGGGGGCATAGACTTGGATTACTCTGATATTGAATGGTTTGCTTTGGAAACAAACAGAGATCATTCTGTCGTTTTTGAGATTGCATCCAAGTACTGCATTTCAAACTCTTTTGTTGACCATGATGGCTACTCCATTTCTTTGAGGGACTCCTGTCCGCAGTAGTAGATATAATGGTCATCTGAGTTAAATTCACCCATTCCAGTCCATTTCAGTTCGTTGATTCCTAGAATGTCGACATTCACTCTTGCTATCTCTTGTTTGACCACTTCCAATTTGCCTTGATTCATGGACCTGACATTCCAGGTTCCTATGCAATATTGCTCTAACAGCATCGGACCTTGCTTCTATCTCCAGTCACATCCACAGCTGGGTATTCTTTTTGCTTTGGCTCCATCCCTTCATTCTTTCTGGAGTTATTTCTCCACTGATCTCCAGTAGCATATTAGGCACCTACTGACCTGGGGAGTTCCTCTTTCAGTATCCTATCATTTCGCCTTTTCATACTGTTCATGAGGTTCTCAAGGCAAGAATACTGTAGTGGTTTGCCATTCCCTTCTCCTGTGGACCACATTCTGTCAGATCTCTACACCATGACCCGCCCATCTTGGGTTGCCCCACGGGCATGGCTTAGGTTCATTGAGTTAGACAAGGCTATGGTCCTAGTGTGATTAGATTGACTAGTTATCTCTGAGTACAGTTTCAGTGTGTCTGCCCTCTGATGCCGTCTTGCAAGACCTACCATCTTACTTGGGTTTCTCTTACCGTGGGCGTGGGGTATCTCTGCAGGGCTGCTCCAGCAAAGTGCAGCCGCTGCTCCTTACCTTGGACGAGGGGTATCTCCTCACCACCGCCCTTCCTTACCTTCAACGTGGGATAGCTCCTCTAGGCCCTCCTGTGCCCACACAGCCAGGGTTCCTTGGACGTGGGGTTGGTCCTCTTGGCCGCTGCCGCTGGCCTCAGGCTTGGGGGCGTGGGGTAGCTCCTCCTGGCCGCTGCCCCTGACCTCAGACACGTGGTAACTCCTCTCGTTGCAGCCCCTGACCTCTGACGCAGGGTAGCTCCTCTCGAAGGGCGCTCCTGACCTCCGACACGGGGTATCTCCTCTCTGCTGTTCCTGAGCCGTCGCAGTCTGGCACTTTCCACCACTGCCCCAGACCTTGGACGTAGGGCAACTCCTCTTGGCCGCCGCCCTTTGGGCATGGGGTCCTCCGGGCTTCTGCCCCTGACCTCGGACGTGGGGAAGCTCCTCTCAGCCGCGCTTAGTGCACGGGTCACAGCCGCCTGCACTTAGTGCGCCGGTCACAGCTAGGAGGTACTAAATTAAGAAGCAAAACTGATGAAAATAAAAACAAATGATTACAAAGATGATGATAACAAAGTTGATATAAAACCACCATTAAGATACTACTTTTCCAACCAAGTGGCTAAATTTTTTAGTAACAAATTGAATTTGGCAATATGAAGTTATAAGCAAGCATATAGGAATACTGGGACACTCGTCCATTGCAGTGAGAATAAAAATCATTACAAATACTTTGTAATACTGTTTGGTAGTGCTTACTAAATTCAACTCATTCCTAGGATATGGGCTCAAAGAAAACAGAGTGTATACCTCTATCAAAATATAGGTTCATAGCAGTTTTAAAGAAAATATGTGAAAATTGGAAATATAATTTCAGTAAATAAAAGAATAGATAAATAAATTTTGAAATAGTTCATACAATGGGCTGCCACACAACAGTAAAAATATAATAATGACCATTTCATGCAACAACCTGTATAAATCTTACAGACATTATTATTAGAACAAAAATGTTTTGTAAAAGAATACATACCATATCATTCAATTTATATCAAATTTAAGAATAAGGGAAATGAATTGATAGTGAAAGTTAGAGCAATGATTACCTCTTGGAGCTATTATTGATAATAAATAAGCTCAAGGAAACATTCTAGAGTAGTTTTTGAATCTGGCTTATGCTTATTTTGCTCTGTGGTATGGCTACATTGCTTAAGTCTACACACTTAAGAGTTATAAATATACAAAACATATTGTATATGTTTTATATATCTTATTTTAAAAAGCTTTTTTAAAAAAAAGAATAAATATGTGATAAGCTACCTAGAAATCAAACAGCAAAAATAGAGTTTTTATATGATCAACTGCCTTAGGAAGTTTTTATTGTAGCAATTTTTCTTTCATTTAAACATATTAGTAACTGTGAACAAATAAATTGCAATGAAACACAATCTTCTATATGTGAAAAAAATCACAGTCTGGCTATGTGATTCTCCCACACACTGTGTGAGGGAGAATTTCTACACTGTTTCAGTGCTTGAGGACTCCACTTTATTATTGCAAATGCAGTTAATATGCCCATGATGACAACTCTGTCTCAAGGATAATAATTTTTAAATGCTCAGGTTAAGAAGGTAAAAAAGGATGCAGTACATTTTAGGAATATTTTCGTCAAAGAGAAGGATAGCTTGAGGGAGATGCTTCAGTGTATCAAAGCATTTACTAATTTGCATTATTTTTATGCTGGGCGAATAAGGTTTCTATACGGTTATCTTAAAACTTGAAAGGCTCGCTGCTTGGAGAAATAGCAGCTACAGTTAAGCTCCCTGAGAGCTCTGAACACCACTGCATGACATGGGCTTACCCAGAAGTCTAAAGTAGATAGTTTTCCACCTTAGCCATTAGGAGGGCTCCGAGTAACCTTTGTATAATCTTATTTATTGTGTTTGATCTGTTCTACTAGGCAGGATGAGAAAGAGATTAAAAAAAATAGAATAGAAAGAAAACACAAAAAGGAAAAAGAGAGAAAGGTTTAAAAGTGTCAAATCAACCTCTTCCATCTGCAAAAGAACTTCAGTAATTCAATGGCAGAGATTTATTTCCTGGATAGGTTTTTGAAATTTGAAATTTTTTAGGACAGTCAGAGACTGATGTTATGCATAGAGACATCCTTTCCTAGCTCTTTCTCACCCACAGGGGAGAATAGGGTGGGGTAAAAGATTGTTAATAAAGAAGGAATGAAAGATAAAATGAGTGAAGTTTGTGCAGGACAAAATGCAGTAAACAATTGGAGGTCTACTGTTCTTATGCAGGAGACCAGGTGGCTGTTAGCAGAACTGGTTTGGTGAAGTATCAGTGACTGATTTCAGTGCTTCTGGAGACACCACTTCAGAGTCTAATATCAGGCACCCACTCTGAGTACTACTTAGGGACTTCTTCTCCTCTGTTTCTTTTTAAAAATTATTGATTTATCATTTAAAAAATTAATTTATTTAATTGGAGGCTAATTACTTTACAATATTTTACTGGGTTTTGCCATACATTGACATGAATTAGCCATGGGCACACATGTGTCCCCCATCCAGAACCCCCCTTCCACCTCCCTCCCCGTCCCATCCCCCAGGGCCATCCCAGTGCACCAGCCCTGAGCACCCTGTCTTATGTATTGAACCCAGACCAGCGATCTGCTTCACATATGATAATATACACATTTCAATGCTACCCTCTCAAATCATCCCACCCTTGCTTTCTCCCACAGAGTCCAAAAGAGTGTTCTTTACATCTGTGTCTCTTTTGCTGTCTTGCATATAGGATCGTCGTTACCATCTTTCTAAATTCCATATATATGCATTAGTATACTGTATTGGTGTTTTACTTTCTGACTTACTTCACTCTGTATAATAAGCTCCAGTTTCATCCACCTCATTGAGGTGGCTGAGTAATATTCCATTGTGTATATGTACCACAGCTTTCTTATCCATTCGTCTGCTGATGGGCATCTAGGTTGCTTCCATGTTCTGACTATTGTATACAGTGTTGCAATGAATACTGGGGTACATGTGTCTCTTAATTCTGGTTTTGTTGGTGTGTATGCAGAGCAGTGGGATTGCTGGGTCGTATGACAGTTCTATTTCCATTTTTTTAAGGAATCTCCACACCGTTCTCCATAGTGGCTCTACTAGTTTGCATTCCCACCAACAGTGTAAGAGGGTTCCTTTTACTCCACACCCTCTCCAGTATTTATTGTTTGCAGACTTTTTGATAGCAGAAATTCTGACTGGTGTGCGATGGTACCTCGCTGTGGTTTTGGTTTGCATTTATCTGATAATGAGTAATATTAAACATCTTTTCATGTGTTTGTCAGTCATCTGTATGTCTGCTTTGGAGAAATGTCTGTTTAGTTCTTTGGCCCATTTTTGATTGGGTCATTTATTTTTCTGGAATTGAGCTTCAGGAGCTGCCTGTATAATTTTGAGATTAATTTTTTGTCAGTTGCTCTGTTTGCTATTATTTTCTCCCATTCGGAAGGCTGTCTTTTCACCTTGCTTATAGTTTCCTTCGTTGTGCAAAAGCTTTTAAGTTTAATTAGGTCCCATTTGTTTATTTTTGCTTTTATTTCCCTTAATCTGAGAGATGGGTCATAGAGGATCCTACTATGATTTATATCAGAGTGTTTGCCTATGCTTTTCTCTAGAAGTTTTATATTTTCTGGTCTTACCATTAGATCGTTAATCCTTTTTGAGTTTACTTTTGTGTATGGTGTTAGAAAGTATCCTAGTTTCATTTTTTAACACGTGGTTGACTAGTTTTCCCAGCATCACTTGTTAAAGACATTGTCTTTTCTTCGTTGTATATTCTTGCCTCCTTTGTCAAAAATAAGGTTTCCATAGGTGTGCGGATTTATCTGTGGGCTTTCTATTTTGTTCCATTGATCTATATTTCTGTCTTTGTGCCAGTACAATACTGTCTTGATGACTGTAGCTTTTTAGTATAGCCTGAAGTCAGGCAGGTTGATTCCTCCAGTTCCATTCTTCTTTCTCAAGATTGCTTTGACTATTCGAGGTTTTTTGTATTTCCGTACAAATTGTGAAATTATTTGATCTAGTTCTGTGAAAAATACCATTGGTAGCTTGATAGGGATTGCATTCATTCTATAGATTGCTTTGGGTAGTATACTCATTTTCACTATATTGATTCTTCTGATCCGTGAACATGGTGTATTTCTCCATCTATTTGTGTCCTCTTTGATTTCTTTCATCAGTGTTTTATAGTTTCCTATATATAGGTCTTTTGTTTCTTTAGGTATATTTGTTCCAAAGTATTTTATTCTTTTCATTGCAATGATAAATGGAATTTTTCCCTTAATTTCTCTTTCTGTTTTCTCATTGTTAGTGTATAGGAATGCAAGGGAATTCTGTGTGTTAATTTTATATCCTGAAACTTTACTATATTCATTGATTAGCTCTAGTAATTTTCTGGTGGAAAATTAGGGTTTTCTACGTAGAGGATCATGCCATCTGCAAACAATGAGAGTTTTACTTCTTCTTTTCCAATCTGGATTCCTTTTATTTCTTTTTCTTCTCTGATTGCTGTGACTAAAACTTCCAAAACTATGTTGAATAGTAGTGGTGAGAGTGAGCACCCTTGTCTTGTGCCTGACTTTAGGGGAAATGCTTTCAATTTTTCACCATTGAGGATAATGTTTGCTGTAAAAATTTTAAAAATGATAATAGTAAAATATATCTAGGAATTTCTCTGGAGCTGTTGCAGGCAGTGTGGGGTCAGTTCAGCTTCAGATAGTTCCTTGTTCCAGCTTATACTTCTTCTCGAGGTCTATAGGCTCCTTCCAATGTAGTTGGTGCTAACTACAGGGTTTTAATCTGTTGGACCTGTCACTTCCCAAGCGGTTCCCTCTGTTTATTTTGGCTTCTGTTTGCAAGTCTCTTCAGTGTCTAATTTCTGCTCTGACACAAGGGGGTGGAGGTGGTCACTTATTTAGGCTCACTTATTCAGTTGTGCTGTGGGGAGGGAGGAACACTGCAAACAAATATCACTGGCATGTGTGGGGAATGCTCGCAGTGTTTGGGCCACACTGGGTTTGCCCCCACTCACAGCTTGTGTGCCTTCCCGATCTACACTGCTCTAGCTCCAGATGGCTCTGCAGGGGGACTGTCTAAAGTGGGCCCTGAGTGTGTGCACTTCCCAAGTCTAAGCCGCTCAGGTTCAGGTTCTCAGGTATTCCACAAAGGCACAGACTCGGTTGGGCCTGCATTTTGTGCCTTTCCCAGGTCCAAGCAGCTCAGGTGACCAGGGCTTGGTGAGCTCACTCTCCCCAGGTGGGGTGGTACGTCTTATCACCTCCCCAGTCCCAGCTGCTCTGTTTCCTGGGTGCGCAGCGGAAGCGCTGTCTCAGGTATGCAGTGTGTCTCCTCTGGGGAGCTGATCTCTGGCTGAGACCCTCCTAGATCCCAACCATCTAGGATCCCAGGAAGACTTGATTAGCAACGGGGACCTGCTCACAGTTTGGTAGAGGAGCAATCTCTGGGGTGAAGATTGCCCCTTGCTGGCTCTGGCTGTCACCCGCCTGCCTCTCTGCCTCTGGTGGGGGATGGGCTGGTCTGCACCGGGCTAGCTCTCCTTTGGTATTCGCTCAGTCCTTTGTTCTGTGAGTGGGCTCTGCAGTGCCTTAGATTAGAGCTTTTCATGGTAAAGTTCTCACTTTCTTTTTTTTTTCTCTCTCTCTCTCTCTGGCTATCCCACAGTTTGGGTTGCTATCTCACCTTAGCTACCTCAGATTGTCCTCAGGGCTTTCAGGCCCAGTTCTTACCCTAAGTACTACAGCCCACGCTTCCCTGTTCAGCCCCCACTTGCTGGTGGCAGATGCGAGCGTCTGGGCTACTCCTCCCCTGGGAGTTGTGGTTAGGCACGTAATCTGTGGGTTTTATTTATTTATTTTTTCTTCCCAGTTATGTTACCCTCTGAGATTCCAAAACTCCCCACAGACCCACCGTGAGAGGGTTCCCTGGTGTTTGGAAACTTCTTCACGCCTCCCTCCCTGGGATGGGTCTCCATCCCTAACTCTTTTGTCTCTCTTTTTTCTTTTATATTTTGTCCTACCTCCTTTTGAAGACAATGGGCTGCCTTTCTGGGTGCCTGGTGTTCTCTGCCAGTGTTCAGAAGTTGTTTTGTGGAATTTGCTCAGTGTTCAAATGAACTTTTGATAAATTTGTGGGGGAGAAAGTGGTCTCCCCGTCCTATTCCTCTGCCATCTTAAGACCACCTGTCTCACTTCTAGGCCTCTGAACAACAGGTTATTGACCGGAGGCTGTTTGAATCTGACAACTCAGTGTCAGGAACAGAGAAGGTTAAACATTGAAATGAAAATATCTTTCCCTCAATTTACCACTATCCACTCAATTGAGAAGCTGCCAGAATAGCCAATTCCCGCTCACCTTAACCAAAACAAAAGCAACTCTATGAACTCTCAGAATAAATATGTCCAATCCAAAGCAAGAGCAAAGCATAGGATTAGAGAGATGGGTGAGAGCATTTTTTTTCTTTCAGTCATTCTTGATGAACTGATGTAAATATTGGGGCCAAAGTTTCATGATCAAAAAATTAACAGAAAAGATCATATTTCCCATATTTTCCAGGTCTTAATACAATTGTGAACCTGCTGGACACAAGATGATGTGTACTGATGTCACTTCATCTCCACATTCTCCGTGTCTGATAATTTCTCTTATCATTTTACAGAACTTTAAAATATTATAAATGGAAGATCAGCAGAAACATTATAACCAGTATCTTCATTTTGTAGGATTGGTCAACATGTGTAGGTAATAGGAGAGTATATGGAAGCATGACAATTAAAATCATCTCTTGGTCCTTAACTAGATTGATGCTTTTATTTGTGTGGGCCCATTTAACCAGTGATTATCTGGGTCATCAGATGCAGGGGACTGAAAGCATCACAATTTTCAGTTTATGGCACACAGACTATTTCCTCCAAGGCATTTCTCATATCTCCTTGTAATTTTTAATTTCCCCTTGATACTCTTTAAATCTTTTCCCCCATTTTTTAGTTTTTAAGACAATTTTTTTTTTAATCTCAAGAATAATGTACTACTTAATCTTGTACAGTTTTTAAAACTCTATTCAACAGAGAATTTTTTTCTAAAAAATTTAACTCAATATTATGTTCTTGAGAGTTATCCATGTTATTTAGTACAAGCCCATTTTATTCATTTTCACTAATGTATAGTTTTTTCATGATATGAGTATATGGTAATTATCTACACTATAAAGGAATACTTGAGTTGCTTCAGATTTTTTGCTATTTCACACAGTATGACAATGAAAATCTTGTACATATATTCTGGGCACATCTGCAAGAGTATCTCCACGGTCTGAAGCTAGGACAATTCCTTGGTCTTATAATATGTTAATCTTTTCAGCATATTGCCTTTTCTCCCTGAAGGTAATTTTTATTGCTGTTGTTGCTTTCATTGTTAGCAATTTATACTCCTACTAGTCTGACATTATGCAATTATAATCCTTACCTATATTGCAAAATGTCAGACTTAGTTTTTGCCAATCTATTGGTGTGCGATGAACTTCCATTGTGGTTTTATTTTGAAAAATCTTTGATTGTTTTGAGGTTGAGTTTATACATATATAACTGTAAATTAACTTTTCAAGTCTTTTTTTCATTTATAATATTTTCCTTACTGAAATGCATTTTAAAATGTTCTGAATACTAGTTTGTTGTCAGTTATACATGTTGTAAATATCTCCTCCTAATGTGACTTGTCTTTTCTTATTCTTTTATGTGATTTGATGAGCAGGAAGTGTTAATTTTTATGTAGTTAGGTCACCAAATGCCATGATCTTAGTTTTCTGAATGTTGAATTTTAAGCCAACTTTTTCACTCTCCTCTTTCACTTCCATCAAGAGGCTCTTTAGTTTTTCTTTGCTTTCTGCAGTATGGGTGGTATTATCTGCGTATCTGAGGTTATTGATATTTTTCCTGACAATCTTGATTCCAGCTTGTACTTCATCTGGTCTGGTATTTTGTATGATATTCTCTGCATATAATTTAAATAAGCAGGATAACCCAGTTCCCTGGAGAAGCAAAAGGCTACCCACTCCAGTACTCTGACCTAGAGAATTGCATGGACTGTATAGCCCATGGGGTTGCAAAAATAACTGTTTATTTAACTTATATGCAGAAGTACAACCTTGATGTACTCCTTTTCCTATTTGGAACCAGTCTGTTGCTCAATGTCAAGTTCTAACTGTTGCTTCTTGGCCTGCATTTAGATTTCTCAGGAGGCAGATAAGGTGGTCTGGTATTCCCATCTTTTCAAGAATTTTCAACAGTTTGTTGTGATCTACACAGTCAAAGGCTTTGTCATAACCAATAAAGCAAAAGTAGATGTTTTTCTGGAACTCTCTTGCTTTTTTGATGATCCAATGGATGTTGGCAATTTGATCTCTGGTTCCTCTGCCCTTTCTAAATCCAGCTTGAACGTCTGGAAGTTCTCAGTTCACATACTCTTGAAGCCTGGCCTGGAGAATTTTGAGCATTACTTTGCTAGCGTGTGAGATGAGTGAAATTTTGTGGTAGTTTGAACATTCTTTGACATTGCCCTTCTTTGGGATTGGAATGAAAACTGACCTTTTCCAGTTCTGTGGCCACTGCTGAGTTTTCCAAATTTGCTGCATATTGAATGCAGCACTTTCACAGCATCATCTTTTTTTTTTTTTTATTGACCATCATGACATTTTTATTAATAGTATTGAAGCATTATCAGGAAAATGAATTCTGTATCCTTGCTCAGAATTCAACCATGCATATGTGCATTTTTGTGTGTTTATTGCTGATATTTGTGTGTGTTTTTTTGAATTTTATTTTATTTTTAAACTTTACAATATTGTATTAGTTTTGCCAAATATCGAAATGAATCCACCACAGGTATACCTGTGTTCCCCATCCTGAAACCTTCTCCCTCCTCCCTCCCCATACCCTCCTCTGGGGAGAGGGTGGGGAGATTTGGGAGAATGGCTTTGAAACATGTATAATATCACAGCATCATCTTTTAGGATTTGAAAGAGCTCAGGTGAAATTCCATCACCTCCACTAGTTTTGTTATAGTGATGCTTCCTAAGGCTCAGTTGACTTCACATTCCAGGATGTCTGGCTCTAGGTGAGTGATCACACCATTGTGGTTATCTTGGTCATCAAGATCTTTTGTATAGTTCTTCTGTATATTCTTGCTACCTCTTCTTAATATCTTCTCCTTCTGTTAGGTCCATTCCATTTCTGTCCTTTATTGTGCCTATCTTTGCACAAAATGTTCCCTTGGTATCACTAATTTTCTTAAAGAGATCTCTAGTGAGAGAACCCCATGAACAGAATAAGAAGACGAAAAGACAATGGCTCTTAATCATGAAAAAAATCTTTCTGTAAATTTCGTGCACATTCATTTTAGTTTTATTCCTAGGTAATTTATTTGTTTGATACAGTTGTAGAGTATTTTAAATTACATTTCTCTGTTATTATCTTATTGCTATAGAAAAGCAAATATAATTTTAGATATTGATCTTTCAACCAAGAATTGAAACAAAACAAAACAAAAACAAGCCTCAACTGAATTTTAATAATTTATGGTAGGTGTTTTAGTTTATTTCTTTTTTTATAGATCTGTAAATAATATTTTATTTATTTTTTCCACCTTTATATTTTTATTTGTTTATATTACCTCACTTTCTACTTAGATATTTCTGGTTTACTGGTGAACAGAAGTGGTGACATTATCTTATTTCTACTCTTAAAGAAAAATTCTCAGTTTAGTTAAGTTATAGCATGTTCTCTGTGGGCTTTTAGTGACACACTTTGTTATGCTAAACATTTTTCTTCCATTTTTAGTTTAGTGTGTGGTATTGCCAAGGGTAGTGTTGAATTTTATCATATGTCTTGTTGGTATCTACTAAGATAAATATAGGATATGGTTAGGTAGCCTTCTTGTATGTAATTTGGTGAAAATGTTGGGGTTACACTTAGAAGTAAAATTTCTAGGTATGTTTAGGGTATCTGTACATCCACATTTAGTAGATAACACTGCCATTAGTGCATTTCACAGGTGGTGCTAGTAGAAAAAGAATTCATCTACCAATGCAGGAGATGCAAGAGACATGGGTTCAATCCCTGGGTCAGGAAGATTCTGTAGAGTAGGAAATGGCAACCCACTGCAGTATTCTTGCCTGGAAAATTCCAGGGAGAGAGGATCCTGGCAGGCTACAGTCCATTAGAAGTGAATGAAAATCCCATTGCTATAAATTCTTACTGCTTTCCATAGTAGCTAAGTTCTAGTGCCGCTCTGAAGTTACCGACATGTCTCTGGCTGGCAGTGGCTATCACTGCTGTGTCTCAACCTCATATGAGTGAAAATGCAGTCCGTGGATCATTCTGGATAGACCTGCTCTCTTCCTAAATATAGCACAGCTGTGGCACCTGATCATCACTCTCTCACTCTAGGCTGCAATTCCCCTTACACCTAAAGATGCTTCTAGCTTCCACCTATATAATAATTTTTAGTGATAAAATATGATGTGACTCCCAGTCACCCTCTCAATTCTGCAGTCTCTTTAGGCTTGGGTTTAGGACAGGATCTAGCCTTCCCTGCCCACTTTACTTCTAGTTCTTAATCTAATGCTTGCTGCATTGTTGTGTTATATTAGTGTAATCATGTTTTTCTCCACTTTACGGTCATCTGTATCATGTTCAAGGTCAAGCCTTCTGTGCCTCTATTCTTAGCTTATAGATCAGGGTTTGGATACAGGTAGCTCTTGACATATTTGTTAAGTGAATGAGAAGAATGGAGTTCGGAGAACTGAAGCAACTCATCCAAGTTTACATAGAATTATGGCTAGAACATAAGTTTCTTAATGCTAGCTCAGTGCCCTTTATGCTGTATCTTTATGTTTCTGATTCAGCTCATTTCAATTTAACTTAATGCAATTCAATATATTCAGTAACAAAGCAATCCACCAGGTATTGTTAGATACATAATATGACATTCCCTTGATCCCCTAAGGGAGCTGGCAAGATATTTCAATAATATGCAATTTACACATTATTAAATTATGTATACATTTATAACAACAATAAGATTAGATAAGATAAACATTGCCTGAAGAAGTATACTTACAAATGTTACCTTCTGCTAACATGACTTTTTAAAAATAATGAACTAAAAATGGAGCACATGTATCATTTCTGCCTCAAAGCAAGTCATCTTGAACTGACTACATGTAATAAATCAACATTATAAGTTCATACTTTGCATCATTTTCCACTAATTCTTTTAAGCATAAAATAACATTATATTTGAATATGCTATTTATCAGTAAAAAACTGTGTTATATTGAGATTTGGGAAGTAAAGATCTAAATTTTGAATATATATTTTTATTTTGCTTTATAAAATACATTTTTAAAGTATATTACATATAGAAAAATGCACACATTTTAAATATACAGTTTGATGAATCTGTCAGACCCATATACTCATATAACCATTGCTCTGCAGTCACCCACCACTGCCCTCCATACCAAGCAACCATACACGTAATGTCTTTCACTGTAGATTACTTTTACTAGTTTCATACCTTCATGTATGTGCAGTTATACAAAATGGGATTCTTCCATATCTGGCTTTGGCTCTGTATGATGCTTTTGACATTTGTCCACAATGTTGCATACATTGCTAGTTTGTTCCCTTTTATTGCTAAGCACTAAGTCATTGCAAAATATACCACATTTCAGTGTATTGACCAGTTGAGGGGTGTTTTTGTTTGTTTTTTTTTTTGTCCAAATTGCAGTTATCATGAATAAAATGTCAATGGATGTTTGAATGCAAGTCTTTGTGTGTACATATCATTTGATTTATCTTGAATAAACCAAGGAATAGCCTTCTTCAGCTATATGGTAGGTTTGTGCACCTTTATAAGATATCAGCAGTTTTCCAGAGTTGTACTAGTTGACTTTTTCAACAGCAATGTAAAAGAATTTTAGTCATTTTATATTTTTGCTTTTGCTTGGTATTTTTGAAACTAGTCTCACTTGTTCTCAGAGAGTGACAATAATTTTCATATTGGCTAGATGACTACCAGGAGAGGGACACAATAATATAAGCTTGGTGATAATGAAAAAGACTTTGTGATTCAGGAACACAATAGCTTCTCAATCAGGTTTGAGCATAGGAGGAGAAACACAACAAAATTGACCTGTGGTTCTAAACACTCCAAAAACAGCTTTGGGACAAAATTTCTCTTGGTCAGTATTGCAATGAGAAAAAGAAGTTCAATATAGTGAATTTTTCATAAATTTAACTTTAAAGTTATGTGCTTTATTTTTCTAACAAGATATTTTGTTCTTTTGATTTTTTAAATTAAAATATAGTTAATTAGTTAATAGTTAATGTTGTGTTAGTTTCAGGTGTACAGCAAAGTAACTCAGTTATACACACACACACACACACACACACACACACACATTTCAGATTCTTTTCCATGTAGTTTATTATTAGATATTGAGTATAGTTCTTTGTGTCTTATAGTAGGTCATTGGCATTTATTTGTTTTATGTATAGTAATTTGTATGTGTTAATCCTAAACTCTTAATTTATCCTCCCTCCAGCTATCCCCTTTGGTAACCATAAATTTGTTTCTATGTCTGTTGTTCTTCCTTTTTAACATTAAACTTTTCTCTTTTTTTTTTTTTTTCAGAAAGGGGATGATTGATAAACACTTATTTTTCTTATTTTAATTCTTAAATTTTTATAAATCCCTTATCTTGTCAAGAATAAAAGATGACCTCATTAATTAAGTATGGCAAAAAAAAAAGTACTTTTGGAATTTTACCCTTTTATGAAACTCATATTCTGGTAAGCTCTGACATAAGCATTCAATGAAGTTTCTGTGAAGCTGTTCTACTGCTCAGTCTCAGAATGAAATTCTGACTCCTTATCAAGTTTAAATAGCTTAAGATCATAAAATATTTAAACTGGAAAGAAGTTTTAGAAATGGTCAAATCTAAATAACTTCATTTTTAGATGAGGAGACCGAGGTCCAAAGCAAAGTAAAGAAGCATCTTGCCATTCAGCTTCTTTTGGCAGCTTTAGGAGTAGAACTGACATGGTGTTTTTCTATTTATTTTGTCCTCTTTGCTTTTATTTAGTTCTTCATTATGCTTGGTATGTATTAGAACAGTAAAGCATGTGTTATCATTTCCTTGTTTCCACAATAATGGTAAGTTTTTATCAGTATGGTTCTCCTGATGGTCTCTAGCATTTTCAGTAGTATTAAAGCATGTATAAAACAGAAATCCATTCTTTTGGTGGGGGAATCAACTGTAAAGGTCACAGTGCTGCTGCTGCTGCTAAGTTGCTTCAGTCGTGTCCAACTCTGTGAGACCTCATAGACGGCAGCCCACCAGGCTCCCCCGTCCTTGGGATTCTCCAGGCAAGAACACTGGAGTGGGTTGCCATTTCCTTCTCCAATGCATGAGAGTGAAAAGTGAAAGGGAAGTTGCTCAGTTGTGTCCGACTCTTCGAGACCCCAAGGACTGCAGCCTACCAGGCTCCTCCATCCATGGGATTTTCCAGGTGAGAGTACTGGAGTGGGGTGCCATTGCAATAGCCAAGGTTAAAAAAAAAAAAAAAAAAAAAGAAAGTTTTTATTTTTTATTGTCAAAATCTTTAGAAATATGTTTTGGAAAAGAAATAGAAAAAGAGGTTTTTTTGATCTATCACCATTTGATTGGCTTTATTGGCTTCCCTGTTGGCTCAGTGGTAAAGAACCCACTTGCCATTGCAGGAGACTAGGATTCAATCCCTGAGTTGGGAAGATCCCCTGGAAGAGGGCATAAAAACCCACTCCAGTATTCTTGCCTGGGAAATCCCATGAACAGAGGAGCCTGATGAGCTACAGTCCATGGGGTCTCAAAAAGAGTCAGACACACTTAGCCATTAAACTACAACAGCAATCCAGGCCAAACACACTACTTGAAATTTTCTTTTTTCTTTTTTTTTTTTTTGCATTAATCAGCTTTTCAAATAAAACATGGTTTGGCTAAGAAGAGTGTGGTTTCCTTCTCCTTTCAAGGCTCACTCCCTTCAAGGATTCTCCACTGTTTTTAGTGTTCACAAGTTTTCTAGCTTTACTTTTCTGGTTCCCTAGTAAGAATGCAGAGAGGATTTCATGTGATCCGCTGAAGTCATTGTTTACACAAAGTAAAGGACACAATATCAGATGAAAAGCTGTACTTAAGTTGTTTTTTTGTCATCCTTAAATTCCCACTAGCCCCCACACGCTCTGCTCCTGTTTACTCTCCAAAATCTCAGGTAGTTGTTTTGGTTAGGTCCAGGATTTTAGAGCCGTTTTATGCAGGGAGTAGGAATAATTCTGCATTTCTTAATCCACGCACTTAGATGTGGAAGTATCTGTACTGATTTGATTTTTCTTATATTGATTTATTTTTACTGGGGCATAGTTAATTTACAATGTTGTGTTAATTTCAGTTGTGCAGCAAAGTGATTCAGTTATACATACATATGGGCTGATTTGATTTTTAACCTTTTATTTGATTCAAAGGAGCAATAATTTGAAATAGTCTGTTTCTATCTTTATTCATTTAATCAGCATCTTCCTGAGAAACTTAAGGAAGTACATAGATATTAAAATATTCATATTTGGGGGGAAGCTCTTGACATGTAGCTATGTGTATGTTCAGTCCTTTCTCAGAAATTCATTTAATACTTATCCACCCCCTGTCAATAGCTACTAACCTTTTCAGTATTTTAAAGAGAATATATTTTAGTGCAGTATTGATTAATGATAAAAAGTATAAACTCTAGAGTTAAGTCATCTAGGTTTGAATATTAGCTGTGTATTTTGTTACATAGCCTTCAGAATATCATTTAAAATCTCTAGATCTCAAATTTTTCAACTGTAAACACTTACCATCATTGTACATTTTGATAGGGTGGTTGTTAGAATTAAATTAGTTAATAGTTTAAAAGGGCTTGAAATTGTATCTGGAACATAGTAAATACTCAATAAATTTGAGCCATTCTGATTATTATCTTAACAGATAATTAGAAAGAGAGGCAAAGAAAATAATGTAAAGCAAGATCTATTGGCAGAAATTTTTGAAAAAATCTGTAGAAAAAGATTAAAGATTAAGATTTATACTAACAATATCTGTTGGCACATTAGTTTTATCAAATGGCTTTTTTATTCCAGTGGTGGAGTAGGGAGAGGGGATTGGTGGTATTCCAAGCCTAAATTTATGAATATAACAGATATAAGTAGTTATTGTATCAGTCAGGATATGTTAGGTTATGCAATGATGACAAATAAGAACAAAAAATTGAAACCGACAAATATTTATTTTATGGTTGCATTGCTTTTCTCTATAGAATTGACTGTTCATCATTACTGTCTTTACTCTATGATCTGGGCTGATTAAGGAACTCCCATCTAGAATATTATGGAAGAGGGAAAAGAGAAGGTGCTGAAATATCTCACAATTGGAGATTAGATGTGAAACCAGGAAGTAACATTCATTATCTTTTCACAATAACTCATTGATCTGTACTTACATGCCACTATCTAATCAGAGAAAGCCAAGAAGTTCAATTTTATCATGACCTTTTATGGTAGATAGCAGGAAACATTACCGAGAAGCATTAGTGACTCTCATAGCTATCAAAATATTAACAGATGACACACTCTTGTATTTCACTTAGGAATACAATTAAAATAGCATTCTTCTTATATACAACATTTAATGAATCTAATCTTAAACCTCTGAGAAAATATAATTAATGTTTATTAAAAAATTGGAGATTTTTAGTTAAATTTATTGCTTCAAGATATTAAAGTAGGCATAAAATCATTCTAGACATCTTTATTTACTCCATTATTTTCCAATATTAGGTCTCATTTATATCTCTTATTAAGTAATGATAAATTATAAGCTGAAGAAATGTCAGTACTGTTCTTGATGCTATATAAATATACTAACACTCAGAAAAATTATTCAGTTTTCTTAAGCATTCATATGAATTATCTGACATATTTCAGGTTCAACAATTATAAAATAATGGGCATTTTTTCCCACGACCATTGAAAGCTCGATGTTTAATGGCAGAAGTGATCATTTAAAAACCATTTCCAGCTGAATCTTGAAGAGTAAGAAGGCCTCATCAAAACTGCCTCGAAGATCCCTCAGGATACTAATCAGGGCATCCAATTGAAAGATCTGAAAATGGAAAATGGAATATTGAATAAGTCTGTCCATGTGAAGTGAAAGGGTCAGTGTGTGGGAAATTCAAAGTTATAAAATTAGAGGATATTAAACCTAAAAGAATCTTCAAGTCACACCTGTTCTGGTTCCTCTCTGTCATTGCTCAGTTGCTAAGCTGTGTCCAACTCATTGCTATCCCATGGACTAGAGCATGCCAGGCTCTCCTGACCTTCACCATCTCCTGGAATTTATTCAGATTCATGTCCATCAGTTGAGTCAGTGATACTATCTAACCATATCATCTTCTGCTGCTTCCTTCTCCTTCAGTCTTTCCCAGCATCAGGGTCTATTCCAATGAGTCTGCTTTTCACATCAGGTGGCCAAAGTACTGGAGATTCAGCTTCAGTCTCTCTCTTACATGCTAGGAAATAGATGTCATGGGCTTAACCAAGATGCAACTAACTGGTTGCAGAACTAAACTAGTACCCAGTGAGTAATTACCAACTGGGTGCTATTTTTATTGAGCATGGTTTGCATCAGAAAGTGAAGAGTAGATGAAAGTAAAGTTTATTTGAGTATTTTCTTCTGAAATAGACAGTAAATTCCCATTGCATTGTTTAATCTCTGTCACACTAACCAAAGCACATTTCCTCATGGAAAATAATGAAATTTCAAGAGCTAAAATTTGTCACACAGAATGATTTCTGACCTTGCAAATTCTGCTTGGAAAGCATATTACTTTTTTTTTTTTTCCCAAATCTTTTACCATGTATCTTCTACTGAATAAATTAAAAGAATATTTATGTCATGATTGTGTTTCAGATCAGGTCAGTCACTCAGTCGTGTCCGACTCTTTGGGACCTCATGAATTGCAGCATGCCAGGCCTCCCTGTCCATCACCAACTCCCAGAGTTCACTCAGACTCACGTCCATCGAGTCAGTGATGCCATCCACACATCTCATCCTCTGTCATCCCCTTCTCCTCCTGCCCCCAATCCCTCCCAGCATCAGAGTCTTTTCCAATGAGTCAACCCTTCACATGAGGTGGCCAAAGTACTGGAGTTTCAGCTTTAGCATCATTCCTCCCAAAGAAATCCGAGGGCCGATCTCCTTCAGAATGGACTGGTTGGATCTCCTTGCAGTCCAAGGGACTCTCAAGAGTCTTCTCCAACACCACAGTTCAAAAGCATCAATTCTCCAGCGCTCAGTCTTCTTCACAGTCCAACTCTCACATCCATACGTGACCACAAGAAAAACCATAGCCTTGACTAGACGAACCTTTGTTGGCAAAGTAATGTCTCTGCTTTTGAATATGCTATCTAGGTTGGTCATAACTTTCCTTCCAAGGAGTAAGCGTCTTTTAATTTCATGGCTGTAGTCACCATCTGTAGTGATTTTGGAGCCCAGAAAAATAAAGTCTGACACTGTTTCCACTGTTTCCCCATCTATTTCCCATGAAGTGATGGGACCGGATGCCATGATCTTCATTTTCTGAATGTTGAGCTTTAAGCCAACTTTTTCACTCTCCACTTTCACTTTCATCAAGAGGCTTTTGAGTTCCTCTTCACTTTGTGCCATAAGAGTGGTGTCATCTGCATATCTGAGGTGACTGATATTTCTCCCGGCAATCTTGATTTCTTCCAGTCCAGCATTTCTCATGATGTACTCTGCATATAAGTTATATAAGCAGGGTGACAATATACAGCCTTGACGAACTCCTTTTCCTATTTGGAACCAGCCTGCTGTTCCATGTCCAGTTCTAACTGTTGCTTCCTGACCTGCATAGAGGTTTCTCAAGAGGCAGGTCAGGTGGTCTGGTATTCCCATCTCTTTCAAAATTTTCCACAGTTTGTGGTGATCCACACAGTCAAAGTCTTTGGCATAGACAATAAAGAAGAAATAGATGTTTTTCTGGAACAGTTTCCCCAGTAAAGTTTATTGAATAGGTTGTCTTTGCCCTGTTGTATATTCTTGCTTTCTTTGTCAAAAATAAGGTACCCATAGGGGCATGGGTTTATTTCTGGGCCTTCTATCTTGTTCCATTGGTCTATATTTCTGTTTTTGTGCCAGTATCATACTGTCTTGATGACTGTAGCTTTATAGTATAATCTGAAGTCAGGAAGCTTGTTTCTTCCAGCTCCATTCTTCTTTCTCAAGACTGCTTTGGCTATTTGGAGTCTTTTGTGTTTCCATATGAATTGTGACTTTTTTGTTTGTTTGTTTGTTTTAGTTCTGTGAAAAATGCCATTGGTAATTTGATAGGGAAAGTACTGAATCTGTAGATCACATTTGATGGCATAGTCATTTTCACAGTATTGATTCTTCCTATCCAGGAACGTGGAATATCCCTCCATCTGTTTATGTCATCTTTGATTTCTTTCATTAGTGTCTTATAATTTTCTGTGTACAGTTCTTTCATCTCCTTAGGTAAGTTTATTCCTAAATATTTCATTCTTTTTGTTGCAATGGTGAATGGGATTGATTCCTTAATTTCTCTTTCTGATTTTTCATTGTTAGTATCTAGAAATGCTAGTGATGATTGTATATTGATTTTGTATCCTGCTACTTTGCTAAATTCACTGATTATCTCTAGTAATTTTCTGATACTATCTTTAGGGTTTTCTATGTACAGTATCATGTCATCTGCAAAAATGAGAGTTTTACTTCTTCTTTTCCTATCTGGATTCCTTTTATTTCTTTTCCTTCTCTGATTGTTGTAGCTAGGACTTCCAGAGCTATGTTGAATAACAGTGGTGAACGTGGACATCCTTGTCTTGTTCCTGATCTTAGGGGGAAAGCCTTAAGTTTTTCACCATTGAGAATAATATTTGCTGTAGGCTTATCATATGGCCTTTCCTATGTTGAGGTAGGTTCCTTCACTGCACTTTTTGAACAGTTTTAATCATAAATAGGTGCTGAATTTTTTCAAAGGCTTTTTATGCATCTATTGAGATGATCATATGGTTTTTATCTTTCAATTTGCTACTATGGTGTATCACATTGATTGTTTTGCATATATTGAAGAATCCTTGTATCCCTGGAATAAACCCAAGTTGATCATGGTGTATGAACTTTTTGATGTGTTGCTGAATTCTGTTTGCTAAAATTTTGTTGGGGACTTTTGCATCTCTGTTCATCAGTTATAGTGTAGTTTTCTTTTTTGTGTGTTGTCTTTGGTTTTGGTATCAGGGTGATGGTGGCCTTATAGAATGAATTTGGAAGTGTTCCCTCTTCACTTTTTTGAAAGAGTTTTAGGATAGGAATTAAGTCTTCTCTAAATGTTTGATGGAATTCTCCTGTGAAACCATCTGGTCCTGGGCTTTTGTTTTATGGGAGATTTTTGACCAAAGCTTCAATTTCAGTGCTTGTAATTGGGTTGTTCATAATTTCTATTTCTTTTTGATTCAGTCTTGGAAGATTGAACTTTTCTAAGAATCTCCATTTTTTCCAGGTTATCCATTTTATTGCCATATAGTTGTTCATAACAGTCTCTTATAATCCTTTGTATTTCTGCATTGTCTTTTGTAACCTCTCCTTTTTCATTTCTAATTTTCTTGATTTGATTCTTCTCTCTTTTTTTCTTGTGATTCTGGCCATTGGTGTGTCAATGTTTTTTAAATCTTCTCAAAGAACCAGCTTTTAGTTTTATTAATATTTATTTATTGCTTCTTTCCTTTCTTTTTCATTTATTTCTGCTTAGATCTTTACGATTTCTTTCTTTCTACTAATTTTTTTTTTGTTCTTCTTTTCCAGTTGCTTTAGGTGTAAAGTTAGGTTGTCTATTCAATGTTTTATTATTTCTTGAGGTAGGATTTTATTGCAATAAACTTCCCTCTTAGAACTGCTTTTGCTGTATCTCATAGGTTTTGAGTTGTCGTGTTCTCATTGTCATTTGTTTCTAGAAATATTTTAATTTCCCTTTTGATTTCTTCAGTAACCTGTTGATTATTTAGAAACATGTTGTTTAATCTCCATATGTTTGTGTTTCTTACAGTTTTTTTTTTCCCTTGTAACTGACATCTTGTCTCATAGTGTTGTGGTCAGAGAAAATACTTGATATTTCAATTTTCTTAAATTTACTAAGATTTGAGTTGTGACCCAAGATGTAGTCTATCCTGGAAAATGTTCCATATGCACTTGAAAAGACAGTGTATTCTTCTGCATTTGGATAGAATGTCCTGAAGATATCAATGAGATCCATTTCATCTAATGTGTCATTTAAGACTTGTGTTTTCTTATTAATTTTCTGTTTTGATGATCTGTCCATTGGTGTGAGTAGGGTGATAAAGTCTCCTACTATTATTGTGTTACTGTCAATTTCTCCTTTTATGTCTGTTAGTGTTTGTCTTATGTATTGAGGTGCTCCTATGTTGGGTACATCGGAGAAGGCAATGGCACCCCACTCCAGCACTCTTGCCTGGAAAATCCCATGGATGGAGGAGCCTGGTGGGCTGCAGTCCATGGGGTCGCTAAGAGTCAGACACGACTGAGCGACTTCACTTTCACTTTTCACTTTCATGCACTGGAGAAGGAAATGGCAACCCACTCCAGTGTTCTTGCCTGGAGAATCCCAGAGATGGGGGAGCCTGGTGGGCTGCCGTCTATGGGGTCACACAAAGTCGGACACGACTGAAGCAACTTAGCAGCAGCAACAGCATGTTGGGTACATAGATATTTAGAATTGTTATGTCTTCTTCTTGGATAGATCCCTTGATCATTATGTAGTGTTCTTCCTTATCTCTTGTAATCTTCTTTACTTTAAGGTATATTTTGTCTGATATGAGGATTGCTACTCCAGCTGTTTTTTTTTTTTTTTTTTGCTTCTTATTTGCATGGAGTATATTTTTCCATCCTCTCACTTTCAGTCTATATGTGTTTTGAGGTCTGAAGTGGGTTTCTTTTAGACATCATATATTTGGTTCTTGTTTTTGTATCCATTCAGCCAGTCTCTGTCTTTTGGTTGGAGCATTTAATCCATTTACATTTAAAGTAATTATTGATATATATGTCTTTTGGTTGGAGCATTTGATGCACTTACATTTAAAGTAATTATTGATATATATGTTCCTATTACCATTTTCTAATTGTTTGGGGTTGATTTTGTAGATATTTTTTTCTTCTGTTGTATTTCTTGACTATAGAAGTCCATTTAACATTTTTTTGTAAAGCTGGTTTGGTGGTATTCTCTCAACTTGCTTGTATGAAAATCTTTTTATTTCTCCATCAGTTTTGAATGAGATCCTTGCTGGGTACAGTAATCTTGGTTGTAGATTTTTCCCTTTCAGTACTTTAAATATATCCTGCCAGTCCCTTTTGGCCTGAAGAGTTTCTGCTGAAAGATCAGCTGTTAAGCATAAGAGGTTTCCCTTGTATGTTACTTGTTGCTTCTCCCTTGCTGCTTTTAATATTCTTTCTTTGAGTTTAGTCTTTGTTAGTTTGATTAATATGTGTCTTGGCATGTTTCTCCTTGGGTTTATCCTATATGGGACTCTTTGTGCCTCTTGGACTTGATTAGCTATTTTCTTTGCCATGTTGGGGAAATTTTCAACTATAATCTCTTCAAAAACTTTCTCATGCCCTTTCTTTCTCTTTTTCTGAAACCCCTATAATTCAAATGTTGGTGCATTTGATAGGGTCCCAGAGGTCTCTGAGACTGTCCTCAGCTCTTTTCACTCTATTTTGCCTGTCAGACGTTATTTCCACCATTTTATCTTCCAGCTCAGTGATTTGTTCTTTTGCTTCAGATATTCTGCTATTGATTCCTTCTAGAGTATTTTTAATTTCAGTAATTGTGTTGTTCGTCTCTGTATGCTTATTCTTTAATTCTTCCAGGTTGTTGTTAATTGTTTCTTGCATTTTCTCCATTTTGTTTTCAAGGTTTTTGGTCATCGTTACTATCATTACTCTGAATTCTTTTTCAGGTAATTTTCCTATTTCCTCTTCATTTATTTGGACTTTTGTGTTTCTAGTTTGCTCCTTCATTTGTGCAGTATTTCTCTGCCTTTTTTTTTTTTTTTTTTAAAGTTATGTGTCTGAGGTCTCCTTTTCCCAGGCTTCAAGGAAAGTTGAATTTTTTTCCTTGAAGAAGATTGAATTCTTTCTTCTTTTTGGTTTCTGCCCTCCTAAGGTTGGTCCAGTGGTTTGTGTGAGCTTTGTATAGGGTGAGACTTGTGCTGAGTTTTGTTTGTTTGTTTGTTTGCTTTTCCTCTGATGGGCAAGGCTGAATGAGGTGGTACTCCTGTCTGTTGATGATTAGATTTGTACTTTTGTTTGTTGCTTAGAGGAGGCATTCTGCACAGGGTGCTACTGGTGGTTGGATGGTGCCGGGTCTTGTATTCAAGTTTCCTATGTGTGAGTTCTCACTACTTCATACTCCCTATGGTTAGTTCTCTGGTAGTCTAGGGTCTTGGAGTCAGTGCTCCCACTACAAAGGCTCAGGGTTTGATCTCTGGTCAGGAATGAAGACTCCACAAGTGGTTTGTTATGGCATTAAGGAAGAGTAAAACAAATATCCAAAAACAAGAAACCAAAGATGAACCCCAGACCAATGGCTGTTACAAAATCAGGCAAATAATAATTAAAATAATGGAATATACACATATACATATACACCCATAAGCAAAGTGAAAACAACCCAACAAAAATAAAGTACCGTAGATTGATCCAACAAATAAAGGAAGTCAAAAATTATATTTACCAGTTAAGAACAATACTAACTTAAGCACAAACTGGAAAACAAAACTAAAGCAAGGTGCCAAGTGGGGAGTAAAGCAATGAAAACAAAACTGACAACTATGTTGAGAGGAAAGGAAAGAAAGAAAAGAAGAAATAATACATATGCAAATTTAATTAGACGTAGATGTAGAAGATTTATATACATTAAAGATTAACTGCAAGGAGAAAAGAACAGTAGGAAAGACAAACGAAGAAATAAATATATAAAAAAATAATAGGTTTTAAAAAGTAAAAATTAAATTGATAAATAAGAGAAAAGAAAAAAAAAATGGAAGAAGAAAGGAAAAAGGGAAAAAAAGAAAACTCCACAGAACTTCAAAAGTCCAATGTAGAGGCAGAGATGTATAACAATAGAAAGTGTGACTGAATATACACATATACATATACACCCATAAGCAAAATCAAAAGAGTCCAATAAAAATTAAGTACAATAGATTGACCCAGGGAACAAACAAAACCAAAAATTATATCTACTGAAACAAAAGTAATTAAAGCACAAAATGGAAAACAAAACTAAAACAATGTGCCAAATGGGGAATAAAGCAATGAAAATAAAACTAACACATATGTTGAGAGGAAAGGAGAGAAAAAAGAAGAACGAAAGAATAGATATGCAAAGTTAAATAAAGTTAGATAAAGAAGATTTATATACATTAAAGATTGACTGCAAGGGGGAAAGAACAGTAGGAAAAGCAAACAAAGGAATAAAATGTAAAAAAATAATAATAGGTTTAAAAAATTAAAGTTAAAAAAAGAAAAGGAAAAAAAAAAAAAGAGGAAAACTCCACAGAACTGCAAAAGCCCAATGTAGAGGCAGAGTTTTAGGACAACAATAAAAAATGTGACTGAGGGGGAAAAAAAAAAAAATCTCAAAAGCTTAATTGGATTTCTTAGTGCCAATAAAATTGACCACAGAGGGTGGACAAAAGGGAAAAAAAAATCTGAAAGAATCTACAGAACAAGTCAAAACATAAGAATAATAAATGTTTTTCTTGAGTCACTGCTGTCTGAGTCCTTTCCCATGCTGGGAATCACAGTCCACCTTATCTCCCTAGGATGCCCTCCAACACTGTGCTGATCTCTGGACTTGCTGTGGGGGCAGCTCAGATTCTAATCTGGTCCTACTCCTCTGTGTTCTTGCTTACAATATCCACAGCTATCAGAGCTAGTGCATTTCTTTTGTGGGAGCTCTTAATGTCCTTTTATATATTCCATAGACACAGAGTCTGCCTAGTTGATCATGTGGATTTAATCTGCAGCTTGTACAGCTGGTCTGAAGGTTTTGGGTCTTCTTCCTTAGCCACACTGCCCCTAGGTTTCAATTGTGGTTTTATTTCCACCTCTGCATGTGGGTTGTCCACTGTGGTTTAGCTCCTCAGGCTGCCCTGGAGGTCTTGGATTTGCCCTATGATGGCCAGGTGTGGAGGTGGTGCAGCTGGTTGGTTCGCAGGGTTTCTGGCAGCACCAGATACTCAAGGGGGTTGGTGGCTAGGGTAGTAGGAAATATAGTGCTCCAGAAGGGTATGGAAACCAGTATTGGCCAATACGCTCCAGTATTCTTGCTTGGAGAACCTCCTCTCTGACAGAGAAGCCTGACAGGCCAGTCTACAGGGTCGCAAAGAGTCAGACAAGACCGAAGCAACCCTGTGCACATAAACACAAGACATTTTGGTTTTTTTTTTTTGCCTGTAGTAACGCTGCCCCAGTGGGAGTTGAGCATGAAGGTGGTGCAGCTGCTTGGCTTGCAGAGACCCTGGTGCCACGAAGTGTGCAAGGACACAGACTGCCTCCATGGCAGAAGTTATGGCCCTATCTGAGTCTTTTTTCAAGCCTCTTGTAGCTGGCGATCTGAAGGCCTCTTTGGCCAGTCTTTCTCTGTAGCTCTGCCCAGTCAGGCACTTAGAGGGATCCTTTGCCTGGGGTCCTTCTTTGTTATTTCATGCCTCAGGCACATAGAGGGGCCCTCCGACTGGGGTCCTATTCTGTAGATTGGCGCATCAGGCACTTAAAGGGGTACCCTGGGTGGGGTTCAACTCTATAGTTCAGTGCTTCAGGTGTTTGATGGGCCAGCCTCTCTATTGCCCAAATGCCAATGCTTTCATGTGGAGAAAGAGAGGCTATTGTGATGTTTCTACCCCATAAGTGTGACTCAGCAGTATCGCCTTGTTTCCATGGCTGCCCGGCTGTCCTCCACAGGCATTTCCACCATGATCTCCTCCCTCATATCCCCTCGATCTGCCTCTCTGCAGACAACAGCAGCCCTTGTCCTGGGATTGCTCCACAATCCCTAAACTCCAGCTCCCAGCCGCTGCCCCTTCCAGGAGACCCACATTCCTGCACAGCATATGTGTGGCTGTGGCAAGGATTGATTCTCATTCCATTTAGGCTGTCACAGATCAGCTATTTCACTGTCAGCCTTAAATGTTTCTCCTCTGACTCATACAATTGCCAGGCTGTGGGGATCAGACTCCTGCTTCAGTTCCCCAACGCGCGAGGGTAGGTCCAGTCCTACTAACACTCCTGTTCTCCCCCCTAGTTCCTTTGTCCTACCGAGTTTTGCATGGTTCTATATATTCTTTTCCACTGGTCAAGTACTCCTGTCCCCTTTCAGCTGGTGTTCTGCATGCACTTCTGTTTGAAAGTGTATTTCTGATGTATCTGTGGAGAAAGATATACTCCATGTCCGCCTACTCCTCCAGCATGTTGTTCTCCTAAGTGTTCCCATTCTTTCCATAAATTTGAACACTTCCATTTCAGACAAAAATTGAATCATGAGTGGCATTCCTCCATTTTTCCTAGCAAATATTTAAACTGTGCTTACCCTACAACATGTATCTTGGAGGTAGTTCTCATGTCTAAAGATTTTTAGACTTAAGCAAACAACTGCTTTATACCACCAATAACACTATTCTCATCATCTGTGTAAAATTTTGAGAATTAAAATAGGAAATATTGTGTAATATTATATTTAAGTCACAGACTCTGCAGCCTAGTGTCTGGATTTGAATCCTTATTTTGCTACTCAAAATCTCTTCAACCTTGGTACACTGGTAACAGGTACACTGAACTTTTTGGGCTTTGATTTCCACATCTACCAGACAAAGATACATTTGTCATATAAGGTTGTAGCAAGAATTAAATAATGCCTCACTTTTCAGAGATAGAGTAGACTAGAGTAGGCTGCCGTCTATGGGGTCACACAGAGTTGGACACGACTGAAGCAACTTAGCAGCAGCAGCAGCAGCAGAGTAGACAGAAATGATAGAATGTTACTTCCAAGATTTGTTTGCAAAATAAGTATGGCTTCCATGATGGATGCCTTTTCCGCCATGTCTCTCTCACTCTGGGAGAAGTCATGTGCCATGTTGCGAGGCAGCTCTGTGGAGAGATATGTGCAGTGAAAGATTATAAGGCCTGATGACAATCATGTGTGTGAGCTTAGAAGGTACTCATCCCACAAGCCATTGGAACCTTCAATCTCCAACCCCAGAATGTGACCTCATGAGAAATCTTGAGCCAAAGAGACTCACCTCAGTCATGCCGAGATTCCCTGACCCATAGATCTTATGAGATAAGAAGTAGTTGTTGTCTTGTCACTATATTATGGGATAATTTGCTATATGATGTTATAAAACTATTGCAGTGAGTGTGAAATCATTCTAAAAAATGTTCTTATATTACTTGTTATAACATCAATAATTCTTTATCATTTTAAATTTTCTCCTATATAGCAAACTTTATTATCAAGTTATATACCTCTACTGTATTGATTTTAACTTTTTCTCAATATGGTCATTTTGGTCTCTCTCACTATCTGAAGGTACGTTCCTATGTAACCTTAATTAGGGCAAATGTGTAAATCATACAAGCAAATACCTTAGGGTGCAATGACTTTCATATCAGTATGTTAAAATAAACCAAAAATTAGGCTTAATTTAAAATGTTTTAATTAAGTTCAAACAATGAACACTATACTAATTTCTGTGCTAATTCCATAAAATTGTGAGCTAGAGAGACATTTTTCGAAGTAGACAGAGAATGTCTTTACTTAAAATGAAATCATGGAAATTTTACACAGAAAAATATGACATAGTTCTTAACTATTGTTTTAGAATTTTCATAAGACTGATATTTTTTGTTTGCTTGCTTTTTATTTTTTAACTGAAAGATCATTAACAAGAAGACAATGTAGTCAGATGTAAAAGCAATTGGACTTGTTCAGATGCATATCAGAATTATCTTGAAATCCTTTGTAAAATACAAATACCTGGGTATTACTTTTTTTACTCCAGAGCTCCAGATATGTTTCCAATGATCAGTGATGTTTAAAAACAACTGGACTACACGATGATCTTTTAGTTTTATCTAGTTTGTTTCACTTTTTCTATTTCATATTCAGTGCTCCCATTTCATTTAGCTTATGCTTTCCGATTTTTCCATCTCTTTTTCTTTTTTTTTTTGATAGTTTTCTCAAGCCTTTATCAAGCATAATGGAAGTGCTTTTGTATACACATATATAAATAATATGTATAATATGTATATATTAAAAACATGCATTTTTGCCTAACTAAAAAAATTATGACATTTTGATTTCACTTGTTTGACTTAATATCAATAGAATACTAGATCTCTAAGTTTAAAAAAAAAATAGATTTGCAACCAGCAACAAAAGTTCACTGTATAGCACAGGTAACTATAGTCACTATCTTGTAATATCCTATAATGGAAAATAGTTTCAAAAATAACATATGTGTATGTGTATAGTTGAATCACCTCGCTGTGCACCTGAAACATTGTAACTCAACTATACTTCAATACTATATATATATATATATATATATATATATAATAAAAGTGACTGGATTGCATTCATCACACCAGAGCTCTGGTTCTGGTTTATCATGAGACATAGATATTTAGATAAACCATGTCTGCCACTTGGATTCCACTTTCCTCCTCATTTGTGAAATGTGAAGGTCAGACCATCTTGTCCCCTATGTTCCTTCTCTGAAATGTATGATTCCACTTTGTCCTAAGCTCTATGGATACTCTAAGATATGCTTATAATGAAATTGATGGAATTAATATTTGCAAGTTAAATTAGTGACTTACATTGACTGTTTATATCCCTCTAAAAGGTATATATTAAAAACATAATGCTGTGGGTGATGGATTAGGGGACTAGGATGTGGGGCCTTTGGGAGGTAATTAGGTCATCAGAGCTCAGCCTTTATGAATGGGACCTTATTAAACAAGGCCTTAGAGAGTTCCCTTCCCCTCCTAACATATGAGGTTACAGCAAGAAGATGGCCTTAAATGAACCAGGAAGTAGGCCTTTCCCAGACACAGAATCTGACCATAAAGACAATCTGATTTTGGACTCCTACTCTCCAGAAGTCATGTAAAGTAAATATCAGTTGGTTGTAAGCTACCCAGTCTATGATATTTTGTTGTAGCAACCCTAATAGACGAAGATAGAGACCAATGTATTGGATCATGTTCAAGTTCCTTTCACCAGCCTTCCTGAATAAAAATCACTTCTTTCTAGTATGTGCCTTCATAACAGGCCTTCCCAAGAAAAATTTCCTCTGGTTTTAGTTACAGAGGCAGGAAACTGGCAAAGAATATAATATTGGGGTATTGAACATGTGGCCTTTTTAACATTTTATGGCACAATTTGAAGCTTTATCTTCCTTGAGTATATTCTTTTCTTCTAAATGTTTTGAAAGAATTAAAACTACCTCTAGCAAGTGACATTCACATTGCAACTTCTTCCTAAAGTACAATAGGTAAAACCTCACATAGAACCTGAAGTCCTCTATTACAGCAATTATGGATGGTTATTACTTTTGATTAAAATTAAATTAAATAGCACTTGAGAAATAAGGAGAGATTTAATTATACTATAAAAACTGTCAGGCTTTCATTTTTAACATCTGTTGCACATGCATGCCAGTAGCAATGGTGTGAAGTATTTGCCAGACACCTAGTCAACAAGCCCCAATGAATCATGTAAGTGCTGAGGCAGTGTGATTTCAAACAGCATCCTTTCCAAATCCGATGACTTGATCCAAGTTAAATACATTTCAGGACTTCCTGATTCTAATTTTTCTTCATTTTATGGGGTGGGAGGGAGTGTTTCCAGCTCTTTTGGTCTCATTATGATGGATTTGATCTGGCAAGTTATGCCTATGCTACAGGAAAGAGCTGGAATGCTGCAAAGAGCATTGTTTCCCTGAAAGATGCCAAATGTGGAGTGTTTTGTTGCCCTCATGTTATGTTTCTGTAAAGGTTATTTTTAACTTTGATATTTAAAAGGAAAATCATTGGAACCCTCAGCTCCGGAAAATGTTTTTGGCCTAAACAGTTTTGGATCAATGTTAACTAATTAGCAGGCAGGCAGGAGGGACTCAGGAGGTAAACAGACGATGCATTTCTAGCAGGTAAATTCTCCTTTCAGTTCTTCCTTCAGTCGTCAATATATGGACCAGAGAACAGGCCTGTAACTTTGTAAAAGTAATAGCCACTTTGGGCCTCAGTTTTCCTATGTTTAAGAAGAGGATTTGGATATGCATGCCTAGCTTTAAAATTCAAAAATTTTCAGGAGTCCTTATCTCAAGGTGACTGAGCTTATGATTCATGTTTTCTTCTTAATTTTAGTGACTTTTATTTATTTATTTATTGCTTTTTCTCTTCCCCTCCTCCTTCTTCTTCTTCCTCCTCCTTTTTAACAACAACAACAACAAAATAACTTAGGTTGCTTTCAAAATAATAAAAAATCTTATTTATTTTCTTTTTGTAAAAAAATGTCAAGTTTAGAATTATTTCTCCTCTCTATTATTTTCAGTTATGACATGCCTGATGTCAACTTCCTCTGTGACCTCCCATACATTACTGGGAGCTAGAAACACGTCTTTGGCAATTATGCATTACAAGAAGGTCCTTCCTATGATTGTGCTGCAAGGTTGTTCATTGCAGTCCAGTCTGTCCCATTCCCTTGCAGGGATTTATGCCTTAGAGATAGCTGGTGTTTTCTTGGTCCTGGAGACATCCTTGGGCTCTTGTGGCAGGCATAAAGGGCATAGATTTATCATTATCTATCATAGGTGTATTTTGCTTCCCTCTCTTTGCTTTTTCTGGACTTAATCTCAAATGTATTCAGGTCATCTTATCTCCCAATTTATTGAATAAATCTTTACTGTGCATCGTCTGTGTGTTCGACATTGTTTGGGGGCCAGGTTATATAACGATCCATTTCCTCATGGAGCTTATGTTCTAATTATGAGGTCACTTTTGACTATCCAGTCATGTCCTGTAAACTCCCTTCTGATAAAAGCTGAGATGAGTTAAAAGCCATGGCTTCTACACCTTTCTCAGCGAGGAACCAAATAGCAAGACCTATTTGTGAAACAATAATGGAGGATGTCACTTATTGAGTTATTTCAATGTATAGAAACAAACTGCAAATGTTTATAACCATCGAAATTGATGCCATTACATTTGAACAATTAAGCAGTATTTTACAGGTAAGAAAATGGAAACTAATAAAATTATATTGCTTCTCCAAAGTTGCACAACTTAGGATCTATACAACCACAATAGGACCCAGATCTTCCTAACTTCAAAGACATCAGATCAGATCGGTCGCTCAGTCGTGTCTGACTCTTTGCGACCCCATGGATCGCACCACGCCAGGCCTCCCTGTCCATCACCAACTCCTGGAGTTCACTGAGACTCATGTCCATCGAGTCAGTGATGCCATCCAGCCATCTGATCCTCTGTCGTCCCTTTCTCCTCCTGCCCCCAATCCCTCCCAGCATCAGAGTCTTTTCCAATGAGTCAACTCTTTGCATGAAGTGGCCAAAGTACTGGAGTTTCAGCTTTAGCATCATTCCTTCCAAAGAAATCCCATACCACATTGTGGCATAAATGAACTGCTAGGGGAATCATACAAATTTGGGGAGTTAAATATTTCTGCTATGAACTATTTTTTTCTCACTCATTTAATTAATCCCAGTTACCCACTGGTTGTTTATTATTTAGATTACAGTATTTTCTCTTATTAAAAATTAGAATGCATGAAAAGGATAATGAATTAAACTGTTACCACTTATTAGCACTTTGCTGAGGTTTATCATAAAATTTCCTACTATGCATAATAAAAGAGAATACTGACTTTAGGGTTCAATGATCTGGGTTTTCCCTCTCATCTTAATAATGGATGACACAGTTTGTTCCTAAGATTAATTACTTTGGTGTGGTGTTTGTTTGTAGAATGTTGTGAAATACCTTGTTAAAACTGAAAGCTCTGAGATGTTCTTTTTTCCTTCTAGTGGGCTAAGAAGCTGAAATTTCAGGGATGCTGGCAGATAACATGAGACTCTTGGGTGAGAGACAAATGACTTGATTACTTGCAATAGACCAAGCATCATGAACATCAGCATGGTTGGCATCCATTCCCTTAAAGTTAGTTCCTTAAAGGTGCTATAAAGAGGAACAGAGATTCTTGAACACAGTGAGTTGCCTTACAGGAGTAGAGACCTAAGTTTCAGGAAACTGAATATTTTATACTCACAGTAAGTATGCTTTCATTTTCTTCTATGAGGATAGTGTCTTTCCTTCTAACATTCTTGAAAAGATAGTCCAGAATAAAGGCAGTTGGTGTTTCTTTCTACAAAACATGCAGAAATGTCAGAGATCCATGAAGAATTGCATTTCAACACTCATGATTTGACCATGTCCCTCCTTCACGAAATTGCTTCTGGTAAGTCTTACTGACTTATTTTGTAAGTATCACATCAGTTCAGTTCAGTTCATTCACTCAGTCATGTCCCACTCTTTGCGACCCCATGAATCGCAGCACGCCAAGCCTCCCTGTCTATCACCAACTCCCGGAGTTCACTCAGACTCATGTCTATTGAGTCAGTGATGCCATCCAGCCATCTCATCCTCTGTCGTCCCCTTCTCCTCCTGCCCGCAATCCCTCCCAGCATCAGAGTTTTTCCAATGAGTCAACTCTTCACATGAGGTGGCCAAAGTACTGGAGTTTCAGCTTCAGCATCATTCCTTCCAAAGAACACCCAGGACTGGTCTCCTTTAGAATGGACTGGTTGGATCTCCTTGCAGTCCAAGGGACTCTCAAGAGTCTTCTACAACACAAAAGTTCAAAAGCATCAGTTCTTCAGCACTCTGCTTTCTTCACAGTCCAACTCTCACATCCATACATGACCACTAGAAAAACCAGAGCCTTGACTAGACACACCTATGTTGGCAAAGTAATGTCTCTGCTTTTGAATATGCTATCTAGGTTGGTCATAATTTTCCTTCCAAGGAGTAAGCATCTTTTAATTTCATGGGTGCAGTCACCATCTTCAGTGATTTTGGAGCCCCCCAAAAATAAAGTCTGACACTACTTCCACTGCTTCCCCATCTACTTCCCATGAAGTGATGGGACTGGATGCCATGATCTTCGTTCTCTGAATGTTGAGCTTTAAGCCAACTTTTTCACTCTCCTCTTTCGCCTTGGCTCTTCTTCATGTGGCTTCTCATCTTCTAATCTAAATTGCCTTTCTTATTTGGTGGGGTCAGGACAACTTTCCATTCAGGAAAAGGCAGACTGAAAGGCCTGTGATGCCTAGTCTGTGGGACTTACAAGGTATAATTTCCACCAGATTCTATTGGTCAAAGCAAGTCCCAGATTCAAGAAGGCAAACAAAGTTCATTATTTCATGCAAGGAGCTACAAAGAAATTATGACCATAAACATGCTGTCCTAGCTAAAAATTTAATGAATAAACTTACTTTCCTCTGACTTTCAGTAAATCACTTTATTTCTTCGGAATTTAGTTTCACATCCAGTATAATCCAATATAAATTTCAATGACATGAAGGGTTCCCTTTGAGATCTTAGTATCTATATGTTCAAGATACTTTCTAAAGTGCCATTTTCTGAGGCAAACTTTACGAGGAAAGAATAGAAAGAGACTATTGGCATTGAGCTGAGGGTGTATGTAAGCTTTCAAGTAGATGAAAAGTTGTATCTGCATTATGTGGGCTGTACTCAGAAAAAGTATAGATGACCAGTGCAAGGGGAGTTGGGGAAAAGGCAAATGAAAATTAAATAATTTTGTTCATAGTGAATTATACAAGTTAAATCAAGCTAGATGATTCTAAATACAAATTCAAAGCCAGATAATTTAGCCATTTTGCATTTCTCTATTTCTCCTACCCCTAATGAAGTTACATTTAAAATAATTAGATATCCAGATGATTTGAAAACAAACTAAAAATCACTGGATGTTCATATCAAGACCTCAGTGACTAAATTTGCTGTTATTAATAGTTTCTCTATTTTAGGATCTTTGAGTACAAAGCACATAAAGATAAGAAAAAATTTAAGTAAAGAGAATTCACTGAAAACTCAATTTACCTGCTGATGAAAATAGTAGATAACAAATTAATAGATTGCCATATTGATTAGGATTTCTTTTTTCAAAGTTTAATTATTCATTGCCTCTTAGCACATTAGCTGCCTTGTTCTTAGTATAATTTGATTTAATGTTCAGGATCATGTATGTTGCATATTTCAGTTTATATTCAAATAGGCTTTTCCATCTGTTTAAGTGTCTATTTTCTTTGTATTTTTGTTGTTGGTGTTGTTGTTGGAGGAAAATTGCTTTTCGATGCTGTGTTGGTTTCTGCCATACAACAATGCAAATCGTCATTCTTCTTTGCATTTTTAAGTTTTTATTTTTCTTCTCCTGCATTTGCCTACCTCTGAAAGCACAATGGCTGAAGAAAAAAAAAAATCTATCTTAGTTCCTCTTTAAGGTATTTGATATATTCTGTAACAAAGGTGCCTTGGGGAATGGTCATATGGTGCATTGTTTTTCTGCAAGTAAACTTTTGGAAAATTGGGTTTTGACAAATTTGTCATTTTGTAAATTGGTTATTTGACTTATTTGTTATTTAATGAGTTGTTCATTTTCTGCTTCTGTTATTTATTGAATCAATCTTTCCAATAATTGGCTATCATTTAGCTGCCCTAGGGCTAGCAGTGTGCTGGAGTCAGTGTGCCCTAGACCACGAGACCCTACTGTGTCTGTCCTCTAAACTTCAGATTCAGTAGATAAAATTGGCCATTCTGAAAGTGTTGGAACCATAGAAATCTGCTAACATGCAAATAAGGGCTCTTTTCTTTTTGAAGAACTAGTTTACCAGCCTACTATTTCCTGGAATCAATCAATTTTTAATAGTAAACCAGTTAAAAATTCAACATACTATATGAAGTTTCTAAAAAGCAGTCAAAATATTTGTGGCTTTCAGAGAATTATCAAATAAATCAATTCTGTATATTTTTACCAGTAGGTGATAATGACTATAATGATGATAAAAATAACAGCTGTAAATGTTAGCCTCTTGTCTGTGTCAAGTACTAGAGAGGTCACTTTACATGTGTTCAATCCTCGATTATGAATAAGAAGCATTATCATTCTTGTTTTATGACAGAAAATCAAAGTTCAGCAAGAACCAAGATCTAACTTCAAAACTGTTTTCCATTTTGCTTCACAGCCTTTTGTGGCCAAAATTCAGAGATTCTACCTCTAGAAGAAATTTATCTCATTATTTAGGGTAAGGAGATTAGGGAACTGGGAGAAGGTTAAATGCCATTATAACTGTGTTGCTTAAAACTCATAACATTAATGATATAACCTTTATATTCACATATAGACCGAGAGTGCTTTGCTCCAAAAAATATAAGGAGGGACTGACATTTTGGTATCTTTGCTGCAGTCTATTAGGATGTACCCTGACTTGGGCCTTTAGTTATAAGTTTCTAAACATGTTCCCACCCAGCAAGTGATATTTCTATGGCAGGAAGGGAATTCTGAAAATGGATTCTATCAAAAAAGGCACATTTGAGAATTAAATAGTAATTTTGTGTTTTGAGACACATTTGGTAATGGGACAAATGTTTACTGCTCTTCATCGATCTAAAATACATACCACCAAGCACTTTAGTAAGTTAAATTACTGGCCATTTCATGCACAGAAAAGTCACTTAAAGTTACCTATATCTTGGGACAAAAGACATTTACAGTGAATTCTGGAATGGGACCACCAATTGATGAATGATTATATAGGATCCCTGAAAGTAAGGGAATTACTATAACCACCATAACCAAATGTCACTCCAAATGCAGGCATGATGAATCAAATCATTTGCTAGTAGACCATGTACTTCAGGGAAGCCCTGGTGGCTCAAATGGTAAAGAATCTGCCTGCAGTGTGAGAGATACTAGTTTAATCTCTGGGTTGAGAAGATCTTCTGAAAAATGAAATGGCTACCCACTCCAGTATTGCTGCATGGAGAATTCTGGGGACAGAGCAGCCTGGAGGGCTACACTCCATGGACTCACAAAGAGTTGGCCATAACTGAGTGACTAACACTTTCATGTGCTTCAAGGTAGTTTCTAGGAAATGTATTAAGAACTGGACACACTATAGTAGACTAACTGAAGCAATTACAATTCTAAAAAGCAAGAGTCTTCAGTGCTATTTTCCCAATTGATCTTTAAAATCTGTGATCAACTTTTTTGATATATCTGTTTAAGTTTGGCTCTGTTTATTTCTTATACAGGTTTTTTTCTTCTTCTTTTGTTTTTATTTATTTATTTGTTGTCTTTTTAATGTTCAGAGAAGAAAAAGACCTTAATCCTTAAAAAGTAAAATCAAGCCATGGAAAGAAATCAAGGAAAATTTTGTTTAAAATCTCCGGATGGCTTTCTAAAGCAATTAATAGATAAGTAATTGATGCAGATTTTATTTTATCCATATATAGGGTTAACAGTAAGTCAATAAGCAAAATATATGAAACAGCTTGGGATGTAGCTTGGATTGCAGGGAAAGAGAATTGTAGGAAATATCTCATATTACCTTCATCTTTTTGTTTTTCTCTGTTTTTGGAAGATGAAAGAAAAAAAATCAGGGAAGAATGATATATTGTAGAGAAATTAGCAAGTTAATAAAAATGAACATCAGTGGCCAATTTTAGGGAATATTAACTATAGTAATTAGAAAATTATATTAGCTAATTGAATAAAGACGTGCATTTGATAGAAAAAAAATCCTTTTTATTTCTAAGTAGATAGCACCATATTCTTGTTCACTCAATTTTCTGATTAAGTAAACATAGCCTGACATTCAAAGACAAAAGAAGTGTTTGGTAGCATTAATAGTATTACTAATATAAATGAATAGGAGGGAGTGACATGTGACAGACTTGCAAACTATAAACAATAAAATTCCAACTATCACCACTGAAACTCTTAAAGAATTTATTTAATTTAAATAGGATTTTCCATTTACTGAAATGCATATAGATTGTCATACTCAGTCACTGTATAAAATCTAGAGTGGCCAAATTGAAAGAGAAATAGGAATTTATAAATTTCTTGTGTTAATAAGGAAGGATGTTTCTTTAATTTGTATTTTCAATGCATCTAATATGTCTTGAATTTAGTTTGATACTAATATATCTTTAGTAATGACTTGCAATTGACCCTTGAACAACTCCATGTACATGGTTCCTCCCATTCTGCAGATTCAACCAACCACAGACCTTGTAGTACTGTAGAATTTACAACTGAAAAAAAATATCCACAGATAAATGGACCTGCATAGTTCAAATCCATGTTAATCAAGGGTTAACTGTCCTTCATTTCTTTCTCACATTTCTATAATTATTTTCACATCAGAAACCAGCTTCTAGATTTCTTTCATATATGAATTTAATAAGTTGCATGCCTTTGGAAATGGGATTGTCTCAAAGCAGGGAAAAAAGATAAAAAAGAAAAAAAAAGATGAAAGAGTAACAGTTTTTGTAATAAACACATAAATAAAAGTTTTATGCATCAAAATCATATCTATAAAGGCATATGATGCACTGTACACACATGTGTATGTGTGTGCTTAGTTTCTCAGTTGTGTCTGGCTCTTTACCACCCTTTGGACTGTAGCCACCAAGCTCCTCTGTCCATGGAATTTTCCAGGCAAGAATCCTGGAGTGGTTTGCCATTTCCTCCGCCAGGGGATCTTCACAACCCAGGGATGAAACCTGCACCTCCTGTGTCTCCTGCATTGCAGGCAGATTCTTTACCAGCTGAGTCATCCAGGAAGACTGTTTATATACACGAAAGAAAGTGAAAGTCACTCAGTGGTGTCTGACTCTTTGTGACCCCATGGGCTGTAGCCCACCAGGCTCCTCTGTTCATGGACTTCTCTAGGCCAGAATACTGGAGTGGGTAGCCTTTCCCTTCTCAGGGGATCTTCCCAATCCAGGGATCAAACCCAGGTATCCTACATTGCAGGTGGATACTTTACCAATCTGAGCCACCAAGGAAGCTCAAACATGTGAACAGCAAAATCTGGATAAGTGTTTCAGAACCTTGCATGTGAAGACTGGGCCAAAGACTAGCTCTATTAGCATAACTTGGAAGCCTGTTAGAATTGCAGATTCTTGGGCCCTGTTCTGTCTCTTGCATAGAAATCTGCCTTTTAATAATAACACTGGAAGATTTATTTGCGCATTAAAACTTGAGAAGCAGCATTTCAGAGAACAAGTGGGTCCCTAGGCCTTTGCTACTGTGGTCCCCATACTGACCTGGCACTACCCTTCCAAAGGCTTGGGAGTTCAATTCTGCTGTGAATTCTGTGAAAGGTTCAGCACTCTTTCAATGAATTAAATTTTTTCTAAAGTTAATTTTTAAATTTGTAACATGTAAATTTAAAGTGCAATGGTTAATAATTGAGGAATAGTTATGTATGGATTAAATAAAAAGGTTAAAAAGTCTGTATAATGAAGAACATTTATGACAAAATGCTGATTAAAAATTATATCACCTATATAAAGCCTGGGCCTCCCTGGCGGCTCAGCTGGTAAAGAATCTGCAATGTGGGAGACCTGGGTTCAATCTCTGGGTTGGGAAGATCCCCTGGAGAAGGGAAAGGCTATCCACTCCAGTATTCTGGCCTGGAGAATTCCATGGACTATCTATGGGGTCACAAAGAGTTGGACATGACTGAGTGACTATAACTTTTCATATAAATCTTATAGGGAATAGCAAAAATAATTTTGTTGGTATTTTTGTGAAGACATTATTTGTAATATTTTTATTTTTTTGAACTTGCAGTTTTAATGCACCATTACATGAATTAAAACAATATATTAATATTTTAGAACTTAATATGCCAATCTGGGATGAGAGGCAAATAGTAGAGATATAACAAGATTGATCATTAGTTGATCATTATTAAAGGGGTCATATATGGATATGAGAGTTGGACTATAAAGAAAGCTGAGCACTGAAAAATTGATGCTTTTGAATTGTGGTGTTGGAAAAGACTCTTGAGAGTCCCTTGGACTGCAAGGAGTCAAACCAGTCAATCCTAAAGAAAATCAGTCCTGATTATTAATTGGAAGGACTGATGCTGAAGTTGAAGCTCCAATACTTTGGCCACCTGATGTGAAGAATTTACTCATTAGAAAGACCCTGATGCTGGGAAAGATTGAAGGTGGGAGGAGAAGGGGACAAAAGAGGATGAGATGGTTGGATGGCATCACTGACTTGATGGACATAAGTTTGAGTAAACACCGGGAGTTGGTCATGGACAGGGAAGCCTGGCATGCTGCAGTCCATGGGGTCACAAAGAGTTGGACACGACTGAGCAACTGAACTGAACTGAACTGATTAAAGGTGTGGTATACACAGGAGGTTCATTATACCCATCTCTGTGCCTTTGTTGTGCATAAATTTTTTCATTAGAAACATGTAAATAAATAAAATTGAATGACTTAGGTTGCAGCTTCTCCAGGCAAACACATATTAGCAATTGAAAGAGCTAGGGCTTCAGAAGTTAAACATTTTTTTATCTTAATTTGCCAATTAGTAGCTAGGCCATGTGATATTCGTCAACTTATTTACTCTCTGAACTAACTCAAAGGGTTAAAGGAGAATACTATATGACAAAGACTTACAGTAAACTTTAAATTAATTATACATTATATATTTATATAATATGTATACATAGTTTACATAATATACTATAAATTATATATTATATGTTATGCATATTGCACATATATTATATAAATATATATAAACACACACACAAAAGGTCCTTGGCACCAATCATGAAACAGATATAAATTAATGTTAATTGTCCATTTTCTCTCTCTCATCTTCGCCTCTCATTTTTATGCTAGCTGTCCAATATTAGTCAAAATTATTAGAATATAACTCATGTATTGTTTTTAAGCCCAGACAAGATCTGTTATTTGAATTTAAGTAAGTTACAATATGGTTTTTCTTGTAAATTATTAGTGGGGCATATTGAATAAAGTACATGGTTGTAAATTAGTCTATAATTTAATAATAACAGGTAGTGTTTATTGAATGCTTGCTATAGTTAAGATAATATTTTGTATTTTGGTTGTATTAATATCTTTCATCCTCCAAATAATTCAAAACTTAGCTATGGTCCATAAAATGAATGATTGCCTTTTACAGATGAGGGAAATTGAAAGGTAGGTACCATGACTAATGTCACAGATGTAGCAGGTGATGGGCTAGTATTTAACTCTAGGATAGAGGGTGATAAACTACAGCCTGTTGGACAAATCTGGCCAGCCATTTGTTTTTGTATGGGTTATTAGTTTTACAAACTGTTTTTACATTTTTAATGAGTGAGAAAAAAATCGAAAGGATAATAACATTTTGTGTTTGGTAAAAATTATTTGACATTTAGGCGTCCATAAGAAAATTTATTAGAACACAGTCATATCGTTTCATTTACATATGTCTATGACTCAACCTAAGAGTTAAGTAATTAAAACAGCCATCCTTGAGGTCTGAGAAGTCTAAATTATTCACAGTCTGATCTTTTACACAAAAAGTGTGCCAATCTGTGCTCTGGGCAGTCTGACACTAGTGTCAATTGACTCGGTTACTTATTCTAAACGAATCCATTAAATCCTAACACAAAATGTCCTTTTAAAATTTACTTACTAGAGACTTCCCTGGTAGTCCAGCGGTTAAGACTTGCAATTCTGATGTAGGGACATGGCGTTTGATGCCTGGTTGGGGAACCAGGGTCCCACATGTTGTGGGCTGTGGCCAAAAATTTAAAAACAAAAACAAAATAAAATTCATGTACCAAAGAATAATTGAAAAAGGAGAAAGACATGCAGCAGAGTGGAGAGAAGAAGAGGAAGAGAAGAAAAGATACAAAGAGACTTTTTTTTTCTGATAACTTCCACATGGGTGTTTATTTTTACACTGCTAATCTTAGAAGCCAAGAGGAATCCAAAATGGTTTGGCAAAAGTCAGATCAAGTTCCACATCCAAAGTAAAAGACAGGAATTTACGGCTTCGGCATGGCTCTACCATTTGAAAGTGGGGAAGGAAATGGCAATCGACTCAAATATTCTTGCCTGGGAAATCCCACAGACAGAGGAGTCTGGAGGGCTGTATTCTATGTGGTCTTGCAAACCGTCGGACAAGACCTAGTGACTAAGGCACCTGCCATATAAAAGAGACAGTAGAAAGAGAAAGGGCAGTGATGTTATGAAGAGGGTAAAATCTGGGTCCAGCAGCCTTACCACTGGCTGGTGTGCTCTTTGATATTCCCAGTAGTTCCCACTTTTACATTTCCCAGGACATCAATTTCTACCCACTCTCCTATCTTTTTCTATGAAGTTTCTCTTACCTTCATTGTCACTGAGCCTAAGTGCATTCAACTAAGTATTGTGACAAAATTTGTAGTGTAGATGCTCCCCTAAATGGCCAGCATGGGTGGCCAGGCTTGCTTAAGACTTGATTCTTGCCATCTGTTCTCTTTCAGAGAGGAGTAAACACCCAGACTCCTTGCATTCCTACTGTTTCTTTGACCTTAGTTAAAATATGGTTCATGAGAAAAATGCCTAAGCTGCTATTTGAGAAAACATCACTTTATGTTTCTGCTGTTTTTAATGCTTAACTCAAGAACTTTATATATGTGTTGGGGTGGGTGGTGGGTGGTGTTGTTCAGTTACTAAGTCATGCCTGACTGTGACCCCATGGACTATAGCATGGACTATAGGCTGCTCTGTCCTTCACTATCACCCAGAGTTTGCTCAAATTCAAGTTCATTGAGTCAGTGATGCTATCTGTCTTATCCTCTGCTGCCTCCTTCTCCTTTTTTTTGCCTTTAATCTTTCTCAGTGTCAGAGTCTTCTACAGTGAGTCAGCTCTTCACATGAGGTGGCCAAAGTCTTAGAGTTTCAGCTTCAGCATCAGCCCTTCCAATGAATATTCAGGGTTGACTTTTTTTTAGGAATATATATGTGTATATATACATAATTTATTTGTGTATATATGTGTTTCAAGTGGAAAGTGAGAAATTTGCATGACTAGTTGGATTTACCCTGAGGAAAAGAGCATTATATGTAGAAAAATTGCTCCATGTACAACCTGTCACATTTTTCCCCCTTTGCTTTGTGTGTTGCAAATGCAATCAAAATAGTGAAATGTGATTTTCATTTGAAGGTCCTGAGGCAAAACCTATAATAATGTTCTCCTTCTGTTCAGTCATATAAGCCTTAATAGAATGGATGTCATCTCTTGGGGAAATCCAAGATTCTTCTGAGCTTCTCTGTTGATTAGCCAGCTCTAGAATGTCAAATAGCCTTTGATCTGGCAACAGCTGCCTACATAGCAGAAAAGTTAAAAAAACAAAAACAAAAAAACACTCTACTTGCTTTCAAATGAAAATTATAGGTAGTTTAGATTCTTCACGATGGCTGGGGCTCTGCTTCCTCTTAGTGGTTCTACTGGTTTCAGCTGAGCAGCTTAGAGTTATTTCATGTTTCTAAGATGTTAATGATTGTTTTATTTACATCTCTAATTTGAGTTGGTCTTTTGCAAATTCTCTGAAGACTCTCTTCTATCTACTCTGTAATAAGTCTGGGGAGTAAGGCTGGGTCATTATCAGATTTTTTAAAGGCTAATGAATGCACCTCTGCATGTTCAAATCCCACTTCAGTGCCCAAGTGTATAAAAAATTTTCTGACAGATTGTTGTTTAGTTTAACTTCCAGTAAACTGTATCTTTAAAAATGAGAGACAAAAGCTGTCTGGTATTTGAGTGAAAAGGCTTTGCTTATCTTTTCTGAACTAGTTGGTGTTTTGCTTTGCATGACTCTTCATCATCGACAGGCTATCCGACTGGTGTCCACCTCATTCACACCTGGGTCCTTCAAATTATTTTTACAACATATTGCTTATTCCTAGATCAGAGATTGGAAAAATGATTTCATTGCAGATGTGTGCTTTGATCAATTGATGAAGACTTAGTTTGTTACAATGTGAAAACCCATGAGATCACAACTAGGCTCAGTAGAAACTGTCCATGATCGGTGTTAGATGTCTGCCACTTGCAAGGCTTTTAAAATAGCAGAACATTTCCAGGTATTTCTATTCAATAGTAGACTCTGAATTTTCAAATTCTAGTTATATTCATTATTTTATTTTCAGGGGGTGGGGAAAGTAAAAACTTCATGTTTTTTCAGAAATCTTAGGACACAAGGATTATTTTCCCATTTCTTTGATATCTCCCTCTTGCCAATTTTAATTCCTAGCACTCATCACATATATATATATGGCCCTGCATGGAGCAGAAACTTGATGCACACTGAATTAATGGGGACATTTTTCCTGATCCAAGAAGTGTGCAGCCCAAAAAGGAAATGTTAACAATTTTTATATTTATAATTTCAATCATGACTACTGAGGGCATTTATTCCTCATTTTTTATATGGAATGCATTAGTCACAGTCCCATTAGGAAATAGATAAGATACTAAACAGTGGTGTTTGAAACATGGCAACTAAATTCAATGCATGATTCTGGACTAGAGTCTATATTAAAATAAAGGAATGGCTATAAAGACAATATTATTTTCAATTTTTCAATTGAAAAATGCAGTTAATATGGACAATAGATCAGTGTTTCAATGCTAAATTTCCTGAATTTAATAACTGTACTGTGGTTATGTAAAAAAAATATACTTGTTACAAATAAGGCACACTAATGTATTATGAGGAAACTTCATAAAAATTAATTTTATCAATATATGTTCATACACAAGTACGAAGAAAGGATATGATAAAATGATTATTGCAAGGCACTAAAATTGATGAGGAGAAGGAAATGGCACCCCACTCCAGTACTCTTGCCTGGAAAATCCCATGGATGGAAGAGCCTGGTAGGCTGCAGTCCATGGGGTCGCTAAGAGTCGGACACGACTGAGCAACTTCACTTTGACTTTTCACTTTCATGCATTGGAGAAGCAAATGGCAACCCACTCCAGTGTTCTTGCCTGGAGAATCCCAGGGACGGGGGAGCCTGGTGGGCTGCCGTCAATGGGGTCGCACAGAGTCGAACATGACTGACGTGACTTTGCAGCAGCAGCAGCAGCAAAACTGATGAATTTGGATAAAGGAACATATATATGATTTCTCTGTATCAATTTTTAAAGTGACTATAATTTTGAGCTTCCTTCAAAATAAAAGCTTAAAAAAATGTGACTGCAACTGAGTAGAATTTAAGAAGGGACTGGCATAGTGAGGCTTCCCTGGTGGCTCAGTAAAGTAAAGAATCCACCTACATTGTGGGAGAGCTGGGTTTGATCCCTGGGTTGAGAAGATCCCCTGGAGGAGGGCAGGTCAACCCACTCCAGTATCCTCGCTGAATACTGAATTCTGGCTGAATTCTTGGAGAATCCTCATGGACAGAGGAGACGGGTGGGCTCCAGTGCATGGGGTCATAAAGAGTCTCACACAACTGAGCGACTAAGCATCAGCATCAACTGGCATATTGAAGTGAAACCAAAAAAGCATTGCCTACTGGGGCCAACAGTAGTATGAAACATACAACCTCAAAGTTGACAGTATTGGAAGGAGCTTTACCAGAAGAACCCAGAGAGAATGGTTACTTTGGCACTCCAAAATCTGCTGTGACCCTGAGGGAGAAGAAAAAGCCAGCTGGGCTTCCCTGATAAAGAATCTGTCTGAAATGCAGGAGACCTGGGTTTGATTCCTGGGTCAGGAAGATCCCCTGGAGTAAGGGAATGGCTACCCACCCACTCCAGTATTCTTGCCTGCAGAATTCCATGGACAGAGAAGCCTGATGGGTTACAGTCCATGGGGTCATAACTAACATACTTTGAGAAGTAGCTGCAGGAGTGAATACTATCATGTTTATTTTCTGTCTTCATTTTTCCTGCTGGTGCTTCCCTCTGGATGAACTCAACCAAAATTTAAGGGGAAATATAGCTCACTTGATACATTCCAAAGAGATCAGCCATGTGGGACATAGAACATGTTGGAAGGGTATGGAGAGTGGGACTGCAGGGCATAGAAAGACTGTCCAGCACACAGAAGGGACATTTGGCATTTCTCATTCTTTATTTACCCAGCTTCTCTGGTGGCTCAGACAGTAAAGAATCTTCCTACAGCGTGGGAGACCCAGGTTCAACTCCTGGGTCAGGAAGATCCCCTGGAGAATGGCATGGCAATCCACTCTAGTATTCTTGTCTGGATAATTCCATGGATAGAGGAGCCTGGTGGGCTACAGTCCATGGGATCACAGAGTCGGATATGACTGAGTGACTAACACTTTCACTTCATTTTTATTTACCACAGATATTTGTGTTGGCCAAAAAGTTCGTTCGAGTCTTAATGCACTTTTCAGATCAGATCAGATCAGATCAGATCAGATCACTCAGTCGTGTCTGACTCTTTGTGACCCCATGAATCGCAGCACGCCAGGCCTCCCTGTCCATCACCAACTCCCAGAGTTCACTCAGACCCACTTCCATCGAGTCAGCAATGCCATCCAGCCATCTCATCCTCTGTTGTCCCCTGCTCCTCCTGCCCCCAATCCCTCCCAGCATCAGAGTCTTTTCCAATAAGTCAACTCTTTGCATGAGGTGGCCAAAGTACTGGAGTTTCAGCTTTAGCATCATTCCTTCCAAAGAAATCTCAGGGCTGATCTCCTTCAGAATGGACTGGTTGGATCTCCTTGCAGTCCCAGGGACTCTCAAGAGTCTTCTCCAACACCACAGTTCAAAAGCATCAATTCTTCGGCGCTCAGCCTTCTTCACAGTCCAACTCTCACATCCATACATGACCACTGGAAAAACCATAGCCTTGACTAGACGGACCTTTGTTGACAAAGGAATGTCTCTGCTTTTGAATATGCTATCTAGGTTGGTCATAACTTTCCTTCCAAGGAGCAAGCGTCTTTTAATTTCATGGCTGCAGTCACCATCTGTAGTGATTTTGGAGCCCAGAAAAATAAAGTCTGACACTGTTTCCACTGTTTCCCCATCTATTTCCCATGAAGTGGTGGGACCGGATGCTATGATCTTCGTTTTCTGAATGTTTTAAGCCAACTTTTTCACTCTCCACTTTCACTTTCTTCGAGAGGCTTTTGAGTTCCTCTTCACTTTCTGCCATATGGGTGGTGTCATCTGCATATCTGAGGTTATTGATATTTCTCCCAGCAATCTTGATTTCTTCCAGTCCAGCGTTTCTCATGATGTACTCTGCATATAAGTTAAATAAGCAGGGTGACAATATACAGCCTTGACGAACTCCTTTTCCTATGTGGAACCAGTCTGTTGTTCCATGTCCATTTCTAACTGTTGCTTCCTGACCTGCATACAAATTTCTCAAGAGGCAGGTCAGGTGGTCTGGTATTCTCACCTCTTTCAGAATTTTCCACAGTTTACTGTGATCCACACCGTCAAAGGCTTTGGCATAGTCAATAAAGCAGAAATAGATGCTTTTCTGGAACTGTCTTGCTTTTTCTATGATCCAGCGGACGTTGGCAATTTGATCTCTGGTTCCTCTGCCTTTTCTAAAACCAGCTTGAATATCAGGAAGTTCATGGTTCACATATTGCTGAAGCCTGGCTTGGAGAATTTTGAGCATTACTTTACTAACGTGTGAGATGAGTGCAATTGTGCGGTAGTTTGAGCAGGCCAACCCAATACATGCAAAGAGAAACAATAATATTGGTCCAGTCTACTTTGTGTTTCTCAAACATTTGATGTCTTTCACTGATTATGTGTTCATGTGTTTGTTCATCATCAATATCAAACTAATTTAGTATCCAGGTTGTATTTTTGCAACTTTTTGGCAAATATCCAGTTTCCTTTAAATGAGATTGGGTAAATGGGACTATTATCAAAAACAATGCAGACTTTGCTTTGGACTGTTTATGGTGTGTTATCATCTCAGAAATTTTAATACATACCACTTTTTTTTCTGAAGGATTAAAATTATATTGCATAATAATTGGATGCACATTTACTGATGGCACTGCAGGATGATGTGGTTTGCATTACCCATAGTGAGAACACAAAGAGCAAAAGGCTAAGAAAATCCTTTTCTCAACTGACTTTATAAAGCACATTTGCTGGATTCAACTATGAATGTTGCTTCCATAAATATGGAATTTATAACATCCACTGTTAAGGTTTTCAAAAACTACTAATATTAATGTGTTGTTTTTCAGTCTCTAAGTTGTGTCTGACTCTTTGCAACTCTGTAGATTGCAGCACGCCAGGCTCCCCTGTTCTCTGATATCTCCCAGAGTTTGCTCAAATTCATTGAGTCAGTAATGCTATCTAACCATCTCATCCTCTTTTACCCCCTTCTCCTTTTGCCTTAAATCTTTCTCAGCATCAGTGTCTTTTCCAGTGTCTCGGCTCTTTGCATCAGGTGGCCAAAATATTAGAACTTCAGCTTCAGCCTCAGTTCTACCAATGAATATTCAGGATTGGTTTCCTTTAGCATCAACTGGTTTGCCCAAGTCATTAATGTAATTAACACAGCACCTGTAGCTAGTTGAATTTTCATTGTTATGAATAGATAGAGAGGGACTGAAGTCATTTTTCAACTTTTAAATACAGTTTGGCAACTCAAAATGTTTTACATCCTAGATACAGTTTGTCCTGTATTTCAGGGGTCCCTAACCCCAGGCCATGGACCAGTACTTGTGAGGCCTGTTAGGAAGCAGGCTGCCCAGCGAGAGGTGAGTGACATTCAAGGGAGTGAAGCTTCATCTATATTTACAGCTGCTTTATATCTCTAGCATTACTGCCTGAGCTCCACCTCCTGTCAAATTAGTGGCAGCATTAGATTCTCATAGGAGCATGAACCTTATTACTGTTAGGTAGTTAGAATAAGGAAAAGGAGTCCAAAATGGCACTGGCTAAAAGATAAGGAAGAGAAAAGCCCATGAAAATAGAACAAAGGAAGTTTCGAGGACCAGAGTGAGGACCTTAGGCAAAACAAACAACACTCCTGGCTGGCCCAATTTACATAGGACAGGCCTGGAGAGTGGGGGGCGAAACATATAAAAAGAGGAACCAAAGCTAGCGCTCTCGCTTGCTCTCTCTCTCTCCCGCATGCTGAGGTGCTCTTCTCTTTGTGTCTTTGGATCGACGTGCCCTCACGTCTTGAAGATGAATCTTCCTGCTATCTTCTAAATAAAATAGAGCTGTAACACTGAGCTGTAACACTGATTTGTCTAAGAGCTATAACACGGTCCGTTTGAGACCAGAGAGCTATAACACAGTCTGTCCAAGACCAGAGAGCTATGACACGCAGAGGGGGCTTTAATGTCTCCAGATCTTTGTTATGACGAGACAAAAACCGAGGCGCCTACACTCGTGTGACATTACTATATTTCAATCATCCCCAAACCACCCCTCCAGCCCTCATCCATGGAAAAATTGTTTTCCAAGAAACTGGTCCCTGGTGCCAAAGATTGAGGACTACTGCTTTATTTCACTGCTTAAGGTTCCTGTTTGTCAACTCCATTCAGGGAACCTTGTTCTGTGTTTTTCCTATTGTGAATGGTGGGCTACTGATCCTCCTTCAGACATGACACCCCCAGCTGCTGGCAGTACAGCCAGAAGTCAGACTCAGCTAATAAAATCAACCTTGACCCTTACATCATACCAAGTAAAAATGTTAATTTGGAGTTCAGTTCAGTTCAGTTCAGTTCAGTCACTCAGTCCTGTCCGACTCTTTTGTGACCCCATGAATTGCAGCACGCCAGGCCTCTCTGTCCATCACCATCTCCTGGAGTTTACCCAAACTCATGTCCATCGAGTCAGTGATGCTATCCAGCCATCTCATCCTCTGCCGTCCCCTTCTCCTCCTGCCCTCAATCCCTCCCAGCATCAGAGTCTTTTCCAATGAGTCAACTCTTTGCATGAAGTGGCCAAAGTATTGGAGTTTCAGCTTTAGCATCATTCCTTCCAAAGAAATCCAGGGCTGATCTCCTTTAGAATGGACTGGTTGGATCTCCTTGCAGTCCAAGGGACTCACAAGAGTCTTCTCCAACACCACAGTTCAAAAGCATCAATTCTTCGGTGCTCAGCCTTCTTCATAGTCCAACTCTCACATCCATACGTGACCACTGGAAAAACTCTAGCCTTGACTAGACGGACCTTTGTTGGCAAGGTAATGTCTCTGCTTTTGAATATGCTATCTGGGTTGGTCATAACTTTCCTTCCAAGGAGTAAGCGTCTTTTAATTTCATGGCTGCAATCACCATCTGCAGTGATTTTGGAGCCCAAAAAAACAAAGTCTGACATTGTTTCCACTGTTTCCCCATCTACTTCCCATGAAGTGATGGGACCAGATGCCATGATCTTTGTTTTCTGAATGTTGAGCTTTAAGCCAACTTTTTCACTCTCTTCTTTCACTTTAGAACACTTAAACTGGAAGCAACTTCAGGGATTATCTATTTTAATGTTTGACAATATTCTAATTCATCCTAGAGCTTAGTTCAAGTGCCTTTCAATGCCCAGGCATCAAGCATATGGACCTTTTCCTACTCTATCAGTCTTCATTCTTTCATTTTTGTCTAGTTTATTTGTTGATCTCCTTCATAAGTGCTAGTTTGGCAAATTGCTAAAAGAAGACTGAAAATCAAATTCATTTTAATATCCTGGAGGTCTTTAAATACAAGTTTAAACATGCTTAAATATGTTTAGCTTCATTATAGCAGTGTTTCTTTAGTTTTGATTGGTCCAACCACTCCTCCAGCAAGAAATCTATATGAGAAACACCCAGCTCAATTAAATAATGTAGAAAAGAGGGTACTTTAATGAATTATAAATACATACAGAAGGAACATAATTCTTAAAATTATCTTAAGGAGAATGTTTTCTATTCATTCAGGGAATGGAAAAGATGGAGCAGCAAAGTCAAAGAGACTCGTTATGAATGTAAGAATCTGAAATGTTGAGCCAAGGGAAATCAGGGAGCTTGAGCAATTACTTTAAAAGCAGCGGATTGGTATTAGTGATGGAAGGTGTTTATGTAACATTAATAGAACTTTTGCATTCGTGGGATTTTATATTATGCCTCCATTTCTTTGTGAAAGATTATAAAATTCCATTAGATGGATAAATTATTTTGTTGAGCTGTAGAATAAATCATTTAAAATGGATATATGAGAACACATTACTTAGCTCTTGAATGAATCAGCCTATCATCAACCAGCACCAATCTAAGTAAGATTTTTATTTCTCACTTAATATATGATTTATTTAATCCAAAAGAAACTATTTTTTGGGGGCGGGGGTCAGGATAATCAGAAAAGTTTACACTATGGTACTTGATTTACAAATCTTGGTGATTTTCAAACATATTCACTGGAAATTCTGAAGAGATCCAGTAATAGAAAAACACACTAAAGGCAAATATTTGAGTTACTTTCAATTACTAAGAGTATGGAGTTTTTCTGTGTATTTTTGGTGGGAGGGTGAGAATTAACCTTGTATAAGATGGGCATCTGATGGTAATGCCTTAGATGGACATCTGATGATAATGTCTTTTCAACTTGCTTTTTTATAGTGATAATCTGGAATAGATATAGCTCATAGACAATTCCAAAGCTATTAGCCATGATCACCTAGAGATTATTTTCCTTATAACCAAAAGACTACATAAACATAGATTGGAGCACCAGCTCCTAAAAGTACAATAAATGATTGCCTTAAAAATTGATATCCACTGTATTTCTGAAGTAGACTGACATACCATAATATATGTTTTAACAATGCCATAGCATCACAGTTAAGTTGATTTAAATAAGGCAAAACATCATAAATCATCTTGTCAAATCTTGTAATCACAGTAATGCATTAGATTTAGAGATTTATGAAAAAGTCTTCATGGTTTTACAGCCTGTCCTTCATAGACAGAAACTAACAAGTCCTCAAATAAAATAAAAGCTCTAATCAAGTAAAGAACTATAAGTGTTTGCATGCATTATTAGGTTAAAAGATTCTTACCACCTGTATGTTTTTGTTTACATATTGAATACTCATCTCTACTAATAGACTCTGGCTCAGACAAAACATTTAAAGGCATCTCTTTGTGTTCCTTGTCCTTCAGCATGCTGATTCAGCATATCTGGGGATATTGCTTTGGGAATGCATTATTTCTAGAAATACAGTCTGTGTGGTTCAGAGTGCTGATTCAGCAAACTGATGATGAGCCATGTGGGGAAATGTGAGGATTTATTGCTGCTTTTAAGATGAGGGCCAAATCTCTGGGATGAGGTAAGGTTGATAGTTTGCTTGCTATTAGTCCATTTGTGCAGTGTACTGGAGATATCAAGTGTGATAGTTTAGATAAATCTGGTCATAAGCTCTGGGAAACAGGTTTCTTATTTTAAAAATTAAATACATTTTATGGCTTGGCTCTTTGTTGTTTTTAATTTAATTTTTAAATACACCAGAAATCAAAGTATACTTCTTGAAAATATGCATATTTCATATTTGACAAACATTTACAGTGCTAAGTAACCACAATGTACTTTTTTTATTTCTGATAAAAGCATAGGATATTAATTTTACCAATGCCAGTTTAGTCATAGGTATAATTTTGAGCCATTAAACATAGAAATTATCTGAGAGAATATTATTTTATGTGAATGCAGTCTGTGAGAATTAAGGAAAAGATCAGCATATACAAAAAGGTCCAGAAAGTCATAAAGGATTTGGATAAGAATTTACTCTGCCTTCTACAATATGCACTCTATACATATTTTTAATTTAACTTCAAAAAGCCCACACACAAATGTGATGTTTCCAATCTACAACCAACATTGGTAAGTACTTTTTGAAGTGAAGTTTCTCAGTTGTGTCTGACTCTTTGAAACCCCATTGACTGTAGGCTACCAGGATCCTCAGTCCATGGAATTTTCCAGGCAAGAATACTGGAGTGGGTTGCCATTTCCTTCTCCAGGGGATCTGCCCGACCCAGGGATTGAACCTGGGTCTTCCTCATTGTAGGCAGACACTTTACCATCCGAACCCCCAGGGAAACTTTCTTTAAAATAAGTTAAATTAAATTGACATTAACACTACAGAGAGGTATAAACAATCAAAAGCTAGATGCTATAGCATAAAAGAGTCTTCCCAGGTGGTGCAGTGCTACAGATCCACCTGCCAGTGCAGAAGACGCAAGAGGTGTGGGTTCAATCCCTGAGTCGGGGAGATCACTTGGAGTAGGAAATGGCAACCCACTCCAGCATTCTTGCCTGGATAATTCCATGGACATATCTGCAGTTCTTGGGGTGACAAAGAGTTAGACATGACTGAACATGCATGCAGCCATAGCATAAGACAGCGTATCTCAAATACCACCAGCATTAAAACATGTTTAGGAGTCAAATTCAAAGACTAAGTTTTCTTGATCAAACCTGAACATAATGAAGATTTTCCAAAAGGCCAGAGAAAATCAGAACACACTGGGAAATCCTGCTTAAAAATGAGAAAACCTGCTATAGACCTTAACTGAGTGAAATGATGAGTCCTTAGAAGAAAAGGTGAGAAACAATAAAATACATTTCAAGGGCTTATCTTATAGAGCATTGTAAATTAATCCTAATATGAGGAGCCTGGGGAGCTCTTTTAACTTTTTGACTTAAGAAGCTAAATGGAAAATGAAAAGTCAGAAAGCTGATTTGAAGTGAGTTATAAAAATGAATGCTAGAGAAAAATTGAGAAGTTTAAATGTTAGTCAGGGAGACTATTTAAAATCTAGTTTAGAGATGACCTTCAATGTTTTGAGAGACAAGAAGAAAGTAAAAAGTAGCAGAATATGTCACCCAATAATATACCTCATTGGCATAAACATCATTTTTAGAAACTGCAAACATAGGAGAAGTTCTGAAAATAGTAGAATTTACCCTTTGTAACAGAAACTTACATTTATAAAGATAATCTCCATTTGCAAGTGTGTCTTACTCTAGATACCAGGAAGACAAGGATGACTAAATCATAAGAGAGTCATATGAACAGGTAAGGTAGGGTTTAAATCTGCAAAATAAACTTTATTCTTACTTACCTTAATTTTCCTGATATCTCATAATTGACTTTGCTTCCTCTCTCAATATATTTCTTTTTTCTTGGTTGAAGATGTGAACATGGCAAAAAAAAAAAAAAAAAAGTGGTAATGAGACAAAGAAGATGATACAATGATAAAGGGGTCAATTCATCAAGAGTATACAGCAATTGTAAATACATGTACCCGTAAATTGAACACCTAAATATATTAAGGCAACATATCTGAAGGGAGAAATAGACAATAATTCAATATTAATAGGGTTCTTCAAAACTTCACTTTCTGTAATTGCAAGATTATCCCCACAGAAGTTCAACAAGAAAAAATTGGGCTTGAATAGTGCTTGAGACCAAATGAAACTAATACACAAAGAATATTCTACCCAACAACAATAGTATATACATTTTTCACAAGCACACATGGAATATTCCCCAGGAGAGATTTTATGATGGAAAATAAAATAAATCTTAACAAATTTAAGGATACTGAGGTCATTCCAGGTATCTATGCTGATCATAAAATTATGAAACCAGAAATAAATAATAGGAAAAAGACTTTAAAATCCACAAATATATAGAAATTAAAGAATGCTCTACTAAACAATCAATGGAATCAAAGAAGAATGCAAACAATAAATCAACAAATATCTTGAAACTAAAGGAAATGAAACAACATCAAAACCTGTGGGATACTGCAAAAACTGTTCTAAGAGTTCTATAGCAATAAATGCCTATATTAAGAAAAAATAAATATCTCTAATAAAAACTTATAGTCAGGAACTAGAAAAAAAAAAAGCAAAACTAAAACCAAAGTTAGCAGAAGAAATATCACAAATCAGAGTATAAATTGAATGAAATATGTATTATAATATAAAAGTTCAATGAAAGTAATGGATGATTTTTTGAAAAAGTAAGCAAAATTGACAAATCTTTTGCTAGTTTTTTTTTCTATTTTTTCTGAAAGTGCTTGTTAGTTGCTCAGTCCTATCTGACTTTTTGCAATCCCATGGACTGTAGCCCACCAGGCTCCTCTGTCCATGGAATTCTCCAAGCAAGAATACTGGAGTGGCTAGCCAGTCCCTTCTCTAGGGGATCTTCCTGATCCAGAGATCAAATCCACGTCTCTAGCATTGTAGGCAGATTCTTGACCATCTGAGCTACTGCTGCTGCTGCTAAGTCGCTTCAGTCCTGTCCGATTCTCTGCGACCCCGTAGACGGCAGCCCACCAGGCTCCCCCATCCCTGGGATTCTCCAGGCAAGAACACTGGAGTAGGTTGCCATTTCCTTCTCCAAGGCATGAAAGTGAAAAGTGAAAGTGAAGTCGCTCAGTCGTGTCTGACTCTTAGCGACCCCATGGACTGCAGCCCACCAGGCTCCTCCGTCCATAGAATTTTCCAGGCAAGAGTACTGGAGTGGGGTGCCATTGCTTTCTCTGATCTGAGCTATAGGGATGCCAAAATAAAATTATAAATAAAGGAATCAGAACAACTGATACCACAAAAATACAAATAATTAAGAGAATCTATGAACAGTTATATGTCAACCAAATATACAATCTAGAAGAAGAAGATACATTTCCATAAACCTATGTCTTACTAAGACTGAATCATAAAGAAATAGAAAATCTGAACAGACCAAATAACATGTAATGTGACTGAATCAGTAGTCAATGAGTCCACAACACAGAAGAGTCCAGTTTAAATGGTTTCACTAGTGAATATTACCAATCCTTTGAAGAATTAATGGTAATTCTATTCAAACTCTTCCAAAAATGTTTAAGGAATATCAAAAACTTATCTTACTAGACAAGCATTAATCTGAAACCAAAGCCAAATTAAGACTGTACAATAAAAGAAAAGCCAAATCAATTTTCTTAATATGTAAGGAAATGAAACATGTAAAACTTCTTCAATAAAATATCAGCAAAATGAATTACTCAATACATTAAAAGGATCATAGGCTATGATCAAATGATATTTATTTCTGGATGTAAGAATAGTTCAACATACACAGGTCAATAAGTGTGATATGCCACACTAATAGAATGAAAAATGAAAATCATATGATTGTCTCAGAGGCAGAAAAAGCATTTGATAAAATACAATATCCTTTCAGAATAAAAAACTCAACAAATTCGGTGTAGAGAACATACTTCAACATAATAAAAGCCATATAAAACAAACACACAGTCAACATTATAGTCAACAGTGAAAGGGTAAAAACATTTCCATCAGATCAGGAAGAAGCCAGGTGTGCCCAAACTTCCCATTCCCATTCAAAATAATATTGGAAGTCATATTCAGAGCAATCATGCAAGAAAAAGAAATAAAACACACCAAACAGGAAGCAAAGGAGTAAGGCATCTTTGTTTGCAGATTGTATAATTCTACAGGGATATATAAAGATAATCTTAAGGACTTCATCAAAAACTGATTAGTTATGAAATCTAATCAACAAATTTAGTAAAGTTTCAGGATACAAAACCAACATACAAAAATCAGTTACATTTTTATACACTAACAACAAAACATGTGAAGCTTAAATAAAGAAGACAATTTCACTCATGATAGTAAAACAGTAAAATTCCTAGGAATAAATTTAACTAAGGGAGGTGATAGAATTGTATACTGAAAACTATATGATGAAAAAATTGAAGAAGACAAACAAGTGAAAGAAAGCCCTTGTTCATATATTGGAAGCATTAATATCATTAAAGTATTTATAATATCCAAAGGTATCTATAGATTCTATGCAATTCCTATCAGAATCCCAATGGAAATTTTTACAGAAATAGAAAAAAATATATATCATAAATTTTGTATGCAACCTCAAGAGACCTCAATTAGCCAAAGCAATTCTGAGAAATAAGAACAAAACTGGAAGCATCAGACATCCTAATTTAAAACTATAGTACAAAGTTATAATAATCAAAACAGTATGGCACAAACATAGAAGGGAATGAAACCAAACTGAGAGCCCAGAAATAAACACTAACATATATGTTCAACTATATTTGACAAAGAGATAAGAATTATCAATGGGGAAAGGATGGTATTTTCAATATATGGTGCTGGGAAAACTAAATAGCCACATGCACAAGAAGAAATTGAATGTCTATCTTACACCATTCTCAAAAATTAACTCAAAATGGATTAAAGACTTAAACATAAGATCCAAAACTGTAATACTCCTAGCAGAAAACTTAGACAAAAAAATCCTTTACATTTGTCTTGGCAATAATTTTCTATATGTGACACCAAAACCACAAAAACAAAAACAAAAATAAATGAGACCTTATCAAATCAAAAAACTTTTGCATAGTAAAATAAAAAAAATCAACAAAAAGAAAACTATGAAATGGGAGAAAATATTTGCAAATCACACATGTGATGAGGGGTCAATACATAAAGAATTCATTAAAAAATAGCAAAAAAAATATTTAAAAAATCAAACAACCTGATTAGAAATAGATAGATGCACTGAATGGATATTTTATTTTCAAAGAAGACATATAAATTGCCAAGAGGTCCATGAAAAGATGCTGAATAGCACTAATCACCAGGGAAATGCAAGTCAAAACCACAAGGAAATATTTCACATTTACTAAAATGGTTATCATCCAAAAGCAAGTGTTGGTGAGAATGTTAAAAAAAAATAAATAGATAAAACAACGAGAGCATTGTTAGTGGAAATGCAAATTGTTGCAACCACTATGAACACAGTCACAGATAATAAAACCACAAACCCAGAAAACGAATCAAACTGATGACATGGACCATAGCCTTGTTTAGCTCAATGAAACTATGAGCCATGCTGCGTAGGGCTATCCAAGACAGATGGGTCATGGTGGAGAGTTCTGACAAAACGCAGTCCACTGGAGAAGGAAATGGCAAACCACTTCAGTATTCATGCCTTGAGAACCCCATGAACAGTATGAAAGGGCAGAAAGATATAACATTGAAAGATGAACTCTGCAGGTTGGTAGGTGTCCAATATGCTACTGGAGAAGAGTGGAGAAATAACTCCATAAAGAATGAAGAGACAGAGACAAAGCAAAAACAATGTCCAGTTGTCGATGTGACTGGTGATGGAAGTAAAGTCCAGTGTTATAAAGAACAATATTGCATAGGCACCTGGAATATTAGGTGCATGAATCAAGGCAAATTGGAAGTGGTCAAGCAGAAGATGGAAAGAGTGAACATCAACATTTTAGGAATCAGTGAAGTAAAATGGACTGGAATGGGTGAATTTAATTCAGATGACCATTATATCTACTATTGTGGGCTAGAATACCTTAGAAGAAATTCACACTAATCCAAATCTATGCCCCAACCAGTAATGCTGAAGAAACTGAAGTTGAATGGTTCTATGAAGGCCTACAAGACCTTCTAGAACTAATACCCAAAAAAGGTGTTCTTTTCACCACAGCGGACTGGAAAGCAAAAGTAGGAAGAGATACCTGGAGTAACAGGCAAATTTAACCTTGGAGTACAAAATGAAGTGGGGCAAAGGCTAACAGAGGTTTGCAAAGAGAATGCACTGGTTGTAGCAAACACCCTCTTCCAACAATACAAGAGAAGACTCTACACATGGACATCACCAGATGGTCAATACCAAAATCAGATTGATTATATTCTTTACAGCTAAAGAAAGAGAAGCTCTATACAGTCAGCAAAAACAAGACCAGGAGATGACAGTGGCTCAGATCATGAACTTTTTATTGGCAAATACAGAATTAAATCAAAGAAAGTAGGGAAAACCACTAGACCATTCAGGTATGACCTATATCAAATCCCTTACGATTATACAGTGGAAGTGACAAATAGATTTAAGGGATTACATATGATAGACAGAGTGCCTGAAGAACTATAGACAGAGTTTCATGACATTGTACAGGAGGCAGGGATCAAGACCATCCCCAAGATAAAAAAAACAAAAAAAAGTGCAAAAAGGCAAAATGGCTGTCTGAGGAGGCCTTACAAATAGCTGAGAAAAGAAGAGAAGTGAAAGGCAAAAAAGGAAAGGGAAGATATACACATCTGAATGCAGAGTTCCAAAGAATAGCAAGGAGAAATAAGAAAGCCTTCTTCAGTGATCAATGCAAAGAAATTGATTTCTTTAGAATAGAATAGGAGTAGGAAAGATTAAAGATCTGTTCAAGAAAATTAGGGATACCAAGGGAACATTTCATGCAAAGATGGGCTCGATAAAGGACAGAAATTGTACAAACCTAACTGAAGCCCAAGATATTAAGAAGAGGTGGCAAGAATACACAGAAGAGCTATGCAAAAAAGATCTTCATGACCCAGGTAATCACGATGATGTGATCACTCACCTAGAGCCAGATATCCTGGAATGTGAAGTCAAGTGGGTCTTAGGAAGCATCACTATGAACAAAGCTAGAGGAGGTGTTGGAATTCTAGTTGAGCTATTTCAAATCCTAAAAGATGATGCTGTAAAAATGCTGCACTCAATATGCCAGCAAATCTGGAAAACTCAGCAGTGACCACAGGACTGGAAAAGGTCAGTTTTCATTCCAATCCCAAAGAAAGGCAATGGCAAAGAATGCTCAAACTACTGCACAAATGGACTAATCTCACACACTAGCAAAGTAATGCTCAAAATTCTCCAAGCCAGGCTTCAGCAATACATGAACTGTGAACTTCTGGATATTCAAGCTGAATTTAGAAAAGGCAGAAGAACCAGAGATCAAATTGCCAACATCTGTTGGATCATCAAAAAAGCAAGAAAATTCCAGAAAATTATCTACTTCTGCTTTATTGACTAATCCAAAGTCTTTGACTTTGTGGATCATAACAAACTGTGGAAAATTCTTCAAGAGATGGGAATACCAGACCACCTTACCTGCCTCCTGAGAGATCAGTATATAGGTCAGGAAGCAACAGTTAGAACTGGACATGGAACAACAGACTGATTCCAAATTGGGAAAGGTGTACATCACCTTGCTTATTTAACTTATATGCAGGGTACATCATGAGAAATGCTGGGCTGGATGAAGCACAAGCTGAAATCAAGATTGCTAAGAGAAATATCAATAATCTCAGATATGCAAATGATACTACCCTTATCTCAGAAAGTGAAGAACTAAAAAGCCTCCTGATGAAAGTGAAAGAGGAGAGTGAAGAATCTGGCTTGACACTAAACATTCAGAAAACTAAGATCATGGGATCTGGTCCCATCACTTCACGGCATATAGATGGGTAAACAAGTGAAACAGTGACAGACTTTATTTTCTTGGGCTCCAAAATCACTGCAGATGGTGACTGCAGCCACGAAATTAAAAGACGCTTACTCCTTGGAAGAAAAGCTATGATCAACATAGACAGCATATTAAAAAGCAGAGACATTACTTTGCCAACAAAGGTCTGTCTAGTCAAAGCTATGGTTTTTTCAGTAGTCATATATGGGTGGGAGTGTTGGACTATAAAGAAGGCTGAGCGCCAAAGAATTGATGCTTTTGAACTGTGGTGTTGGAGAAGACTCGAGAGTCCCTTGGACTGCGAGGAGATCCAACCATTCCATCCTAAAGGAAATCAGTCCTGAATATTCATTGGAAGGACTGATGCTGAAGCTGAAACTCCAGTACTTTGGGAGTATTGGGAGTAAACTCCAATACCTGATGGGAAGAACTGACTCATTGGAAAAGACCCTAATGCTGGGAAAGATTGAAGGCAGGATGAGAAAGGGATGACAGAGGATGAGATGGTTGGATGGCATCATCGACTCAATGGAAATGAATTTGAGCAAGCTCTGGGAGTTGGTGATGGACAGGGAAGCCTGGAGTGCTGCAGTCCATGGGTCTCAAAGAGTCCGGACCTGAAATGATGAACACAGTATGGAGTTTTCTCCAAAATTAAAAAAGAACTGCCATGTGATCCAGTAATTCCACTTCTAGGTATATATCTAAAGCAATTAAAACAGGATGTAGGAGATATATCTATCCTCTCATTTTCATTTTAGTTTTATTTGCAATAGCGAAGAGAATGAGGCAATCTTAGTGTCTGCCTACAGATGAATGGATACAGAAGATGTGAATACATGTTTGTGTGAAGGATGAATAAAATGCATAGCAGAACTTCATTCAGCCTTGAGAAAAAGGGAGATAGTATCATTTGTGACAAATCCACTGAAAGTTGAGAATATTGTGCTAAATGAAGTGTCAGAGAAAGACAAATACTTTATGGTATCACTTATATGTGGAATCTAAATTAGCTAAATTTGTAGAAACAAAAGACAAAACAGTGGTTTCCAGGAGCTGGGGCAAGTGAAAGGGGAAAATATTTGTCAGAGGGTGCAAATTTCCAAATATAAAATGAATAAGTTCTGAGGTCTAATGTACACCATGGCAATTATAGCTAATAATATTGTATTATATATTTGAAAGTTACTAAGAGCATATGTATAAGCATAAAAAATGCTATTATGTGATTTGTTGAAGGTATTAGCTAATGGTGTGGTGGTAATCATATTGTGATATATGTATATAAAATCAACATGTTGTATATCTTAAGCTTGTGTGTGCTGTGCTAAGTTGCTTTAGTCATCTGACTCATTGCGACCCTATGGACTGTAGCACAACAGGGTCCTCTGTCCATCAGATTCCCTAGGCAAAATACTGGACTGAGTTGCTATTTTTTTTCTGCAGGGTATCTTCCCAACCCAGGGCTTGAAACTGTGTCTCTTAGGTCTCCTGCATTGGCAGGTGGGTTCTTTACCACTAGTGCCATCTGGGAAAATCTTAAGCTTACCCAATGTTATACATTGATTGTATCTTAATAAAACTGAAAAAAAGTAAATATTTACATTTAAAGATTAAAAAGAAGAAGTGTTGAATCTGAGCAAAAGAATCTTTATGCAAGAATGCTGACAACTTAGGTCTCAACAGGGAAACTTGGTTTAGTAAATTATCACAGTTTGAAGTCTTCTTATTTTTGGCCTTTCTGATAATTTTTTTCAGAGTTTACTTAATTTGGGGATGCTCCTACACTAGCAGAGCTAACTAGACACCTGTCCAAAATATATTTATTTTAGGAAATCTACACAAATATTAATTCTATGATGATTCAGTTCAGTTCAGTTGCTCAGTCACGTCTGACTCTGCAACTCCATGGACTGCAGCACGCCAGGCCTCCCTGTCCATCGCCAACTCCTGGAGCTTACTCAAACTCATGTCCATTGAATTGGTGATGCCATCTAACCATCTTATCCTGTATCGACCCCTTCTACTCCTGCTTTCGATCTTTCCCAGCAGTAGGGTCTTTTCAAATGAGTCAGCTCTTTGCATCAGGTAGTCAAAGTACTTGAGTTTCAGCTTCAACGTCAGTCCTTCCAATGAATATTCAGGACTGATTTCCTTTAGGATGGACTAGTTGTATCTCCTCACAGTCCAAGAAACTCTCAAGAGTCTTCTCTAACATCACAGTTCAAAAGCATCAATTCTTTGATGCTCAGGTTTCCTTATGGTCCAACTCTCACATCCATACATGACTACTGGAAAAATCATAGCTTTGACTAGAGGATCTTTGTTGGCAAAGTAATGGCTCTGCTTTTTATATGATGATTAATTTCCTATTTATTGTTTTTCTCCCATTACTGGCTGTTAAGACATAATAAATCATGGCACTTTGCCTCAGATATGAATAAGAAGATCTCCAAAAGAAGCTCTCCCTTTGAGTCCAGTGAATGGGACAGGGGCATCTCTATGGGGCAGAGGAAATGAGAGAAATCTCCACTCCCTTTTTCTTTCTTTCCCAGCTGTGCTCACAGGCAGTTCCCACTCCTGATGCTGCAATTCTAAGGCAGCAGTGAGCATGAAGGTACCTAAAACACAGATACAGAAATCCTTCTCCCTGATCAGAGGAGCTGTGGTCCAGAAAGTTTGGGAGACGGATGGACATCTATGTCAGTTTTTAACTGTGTATCCTTCTGTCACTTGCATACAACCAAACTTAGCTTCAGGAGACACACAGTAGAGCTGTGAGAATAAAGCTGTGGCTTACTACCCAGATGACCAGGAAAGGAGGCCCTGGAATCTGGAGAATGTTGGAGAAATCAAAGAAAGGAAGGAGTTTGAAAATAGATCCATCTTAGGGCTCACAGAGGAATAACCAGAAGTTTAAATAAGGTCTATCAAAGCAGCAGGGAAATCTTTCCATTTAAGTCACCAGAGAACTGGGAACTGGCTTACAATGCCCCATTTAAAATTTTTGAACTCAAAGATGGTTTCTAAAACACAAATATTCTGAAGAAGGAACTAGCCTAATTTTTGAGCTATCCTTCCATTAGATATAAAAATCCATCCCTTTGTACAGGAAGACAGTGTTGTGTAGGGAATATAAATAAATTTATCTAGTCTCATGTATCACTGCTAACAAACTATAGTCCTTGGACCAGTTAGCTGTCCCCGTTGAGCTTTGTTTTCTTGATTTATAAACTATGGGATTCATAATAAATATGATTTGAAAAATCTTGATTATTTTAATAATCAGAATGGAAAGCACAATCACTTTTCTATATATAAATATTCAAACACCTATATACCTCCCAGGAATGGTTACTCTTATCCTAATGATCCTTGATTTTTCATTATAATTGTATTGCATTTTCATGTATATTAACCCATTTTATTCAAATATAGCTCCAGGGAGATAGGCAAAAATAATGTACATTTGCATATTATCTTTGAATTTATATAGTACCAGTTCATGATTTCATTGCAATCTCATTAATGCTCAGTGAAATAGACAGTGGAAGTATTATTCTCATGGTTTACAATTATGAATGCTGAGGGTGAATAGTTCAGTTGAATGATATGTAGAAGGCTATGCTTTATACTATGAAGCAAAACTAAAAACAAAAAAACGTTTTCAGTGTCAAATGCTCTTTCTTCACATAGTGCTGCTATATGTGGAAAGATAAACTGGAGATTTTATTGATTTTCACTAATAACAGAATTCACTGGCCCTATAGGGGACTGGAAGGCAAAAGTAGGAAGTCAAGAAACACCTGAAGTAACAGGCAAATTTGGCCTTGGAATACGGAATGAAGCAGGGCAAAGACTAATAGAGTTTTGCCAAGAAAATGCACTGGTCATAACAAACACCCTCTTCCAACAACAAAAGAGAAGACTCTATACATGGACATCACCAGATGGTCAACACTGAAATCAGATTGATTATATTCTTTGCAGCCAAAGATGGAGAAGCTCTATACAGTCAGCAAAAGCAAGACCAGGAGCTGACTGTGGCTCAGATCATGAACTCCTTATTGCTAAATTCAGACTTGAAGAAAGTAGGGAAAACCACTAGACCATTCAGGTATGACCTAAATCAAATCCCTTATGATTATACAGTGGAAGTGAGAAATAGATTTAAGGGCCTAGATCTGATAGATAGAGTGCCTGATGAGCTATGGAATGAGGTTTGTGACATTGTACAGGAGACAGGGATCAAGACCATCCCCAGGGAAAAGAAATGCAAAAAAGCAAAATGGCTGTCTGGGGAGGCCTTACAAATAGTTGTAAAAAGAAGAGGAGTGAAAAGCAAAAGAGAAAAGGAAAGATATAAACATCTGAATGCAGAGTTCCAAAGAATAGCAAGAAGAGATAAGAAAGCCTTCTTCAGCAATCAATGCAAAGAAATAGAGGAAAACAACAGAATGGGAAAGACTAGAGATCTCTTCAAGAAAATCAGAGATACCAAAGGAACATTTCATGCAAAGATGGGCTCGATAAAGGACAGAAATGGTATGGACCTAACAGAAGCAGAAAATATTAAGAAGAGATGGCAAGAATACACAGAAGAACTGTACAAAAAAGATCTTCATGACCCAGATAATCATGATGGTGTGATCACTGACCTAGAGCCAGACATCCTGGAATGTGAAGTCAAGTGGGCCTTAGAAAGAAAGCATCACTACGAACAAAGCTAGTGGAGGTGATACAATTCCAGTTGAGCTATTCCAAATCCTGAAAGATGATGCTGTGAAAGTGTTGCAATCAATATGCCAGCAAATTTGGAAAACTCAGCAGTGGCCACAGGACTGGAAAAGGTCAGTTTTCATTCCAATCCCAAAGAAAGGCAATGCCAAAGAATGCTCAAACTACCGCACAATTGCACTCATCTCACATGCTAGTAAAGTAATGCTCAAAATTCTCCAAGCCAGGCTTCAGCAGTATGTGAACCGTGAACTTCCTGATGTTCAAGCTGGTTTTAAAAAGGCAGAGGAATCAGAGATCAAATTGCCAACATCCGCTGGATTGTGGAAAAAGCAAGAGAGTTCAGGAAAAACATCTATTTCTGCTTTATTGACCATGCCAAAGCCTTTGACTGTGTGGATCACAATAAACTGTGGAAAATTCTAAAAGAGATGGGAATACCAGAACACCTGATCTGCCTCTTGAGAAGTTTGTATGCAGGTCAGGAATCAACAGTTAGAACTGGACATGGAACAACAGACTGGTTCCACATAGGAAAAGGAGTACATCAAGGCTGTATATTGTCACGCTGCTTTTTTAACTTCTATGCAGAGTACATCATGAAAAAGGCTGGACTGGAAGAAACACAAGCTGGAATCAAGATTGCCGGGAGAAATATCAGTAACCTCAGATATGCAGATGACACCACCCTTATGGCAGAAAGTGAAGAGGAACTAAAAAGCCTCCTGATGGAGGTGAAAGTGGAGAGTGAAAAAGTTGGCTTAAAGCTCAACATTCAGAAAATGAAGATCATGGCATCCGGTCCCATCACTTCATGGGAAATAGATGGGGAAACAGTAGAAACAGTGTCAGACTTTATTTTTCTGGGCTCCAAAATCACTGCAGATGGTGACTGCAGCCATGAAATTAAAAGACACTTACTCCCTGGTAGGAAAGTTATGCCCAACCTAGATAGCATATTCAAAAGCAGAGACATTACTTTGCCGACAAAGATCCGTCTAGTCAAGGCTATGGTTTTTCCTGTGGTCATGTATGGATGTGAGAGTTGGACTGTGAAGAAGGCTGAGCGCCGAAGAATTGATGCTTTTGAACTGTGGTGTTGGAGAAGACTCTTGAGAGTCCCTTGGACTGCACGGAGATCCAACCATTCCATCCTAAAGGAGATCAGCCCTGGGATTTCTTTGGAAGGAATGGTGCTAAAACTGAAACTCCAGTACTTTGGCCACCTCATGCGAAGAGTTGACTCACTGGAAAAGACTCTGTTGCTGGGAGGGATTGGGGGCAGGAGGAGAAGGGGATGACAGAGGATGAGATGGCTGGATGGCATCACTGACTCGATGGACGTGAATCTGGTTGAACTCCAGGAGTTGGTGATGGACAGGGAGGCCTGGCGCGCTGCGATTCATGGGGTCGCAAAGAGTCAGACACGACTGAGCGACTGATCTGATCTGATCTGTACTCTTCTTAATGTCTAACACAATTTAATTTCTCTACCATTATTTAATCATGTGACCTTAGGAAAATTATAGTCTTTTAAAGCCTTATATTTTATCTATAAACTGGAAATAGTAACATTAGTCTTGGATGGGCAGGTCCTTAAAAAATCAGCATCTGATGAAAGTTCAGTTCAGTTCAGTCACTCAGTCATGTCCGACTCTTTGCGACCCTGTGGACTTCAGCACGCCAGGTTTCCTTGTCCATCACCAACTCCTGGAGCTTGCTCAAATTCATGTCCATCTGCTGATAAGTATAGCACTATAATAGATATTATTATTTAACAGCCACTGGCACTCTGCTTTTGGGGTGTATTCTGTCAACAGTACTTCTTGATCCCCCATTCAGATATCAGTAGTCACTTGTGTGAAGTGACCTATGACTGAGACCCAGCCATTCATAACCGGCCCTGATGGGAAGTTTCTAAGGCTCTCTGGTAAGAAATAATCTTTACTGGTAAATCAGAGATATATCACTGTTCTGGAGTACAATCTATTCACTATCATGATCACCTAGTTTGCAATTTGAGTTGAATGTGTATTACCTGCAGACTTCCTAATCTAAACACACCTGATACTGACTCTTGGCTTCTGGGAAAATAAAATAAACAAGACACAGGCTCTAATGCTGACTTTGAATTCAGTAGCTGTGTAATTTCAGGTATATTACTTTTTCCCCAGTTATGTAGATATTTTAAAATAAATGTTGCACACTTCAATGGATAACAAAAGAATCTAGAAATCACTGTGATGGAGGAAATTGGGTATATTACTTAATCAGTTTCTCAAGTCTCTTTTTCTGTTAAAATAAATGGCACACTAGTTTCTTCTTTAAAAGATATCTTAGTGTTTAATTCAATGAGACAATGTGAGTGTGGAAGTTCCACCATACAGTAGTGCTATGGGACATATTCTTTCCATTTATCTTTGATAGTTGAGCTGTTTCTGTTTTGTTTTGCTGTGTTTCTCTTGATTTCTGCTGAATCCTCTGTGTTCCCAAATTGAAAATCTTTGTTGTCCTTAGGTTACAAAACCTACTAGGATACTTTTAATGTTGACTGTGATGAACAAAGATTTTTATTTGTTGACAGATCATTAAATATCCAATGTATTAATAATTTGATTACATGCATTAAGTTTTAAATACTCCCTATAACCACCTAAAGTATAGACTGCCATTATTTCACTATCTAACTGAGGAAACTAAATCTTAGAAAGCTATATAAATTGTTAAAATTTACAGAGTAAATCAATAGCAGAGGCTGTATGTAAACCTGGATGTAAAAATCTGTGTATTTAAACTAGCACCAAACCAAATTATTCCCTCTGGCAAATCTGAGCATTGTTCTGCTCATCAAATCCTGGGTCCTGCACAGGGACCCCTAGGACATGAAAGACATAGAAAATAACTTGGAAATGTAATGCTAAAGATGTAGCATATTGAACTCCCTAAATTTGAAAAGAGAAACACGGGGTAAGCTTGACATCTCCAATTACCACATGAAAATGATTAATGAAGAAAGACAACTAATAGCCCATACCTGGGGATACTTACTTCGTATATTTTGTTGCTGTTGTTGTGTTAGTCCATTACATAATTTCCATCACATATTTTGAGAAGTCATTTCTTAGCACTTAGAAATATCATTAGAGCAGATTTTGCTAGAAACCCAGAGACAATCTCACAACAAATGTATTAGGATGATTTTTTAAGCTGAGACTTAAATCGCCTGATTTTACCATTTGTCATAGGCACTGGGGATATTTCCTCTTCTGATATGCAAATATCTAATTGTTCTCTAACATCCAAAGCAGTGATAATTTGTTGTCTTTCTGTCATTGTGCAGTGTAATTTCAGAATAAGCCAACAATGAAGCATCATCCTAATTCCCTATAATTTGAAGAATCAAAACAGTTGTGTGTTAGTATAAAGACTACAAAATCAAGAAGGAAATTTTTATACAGAAAGTTAACAGAAAAATATGTGTTGAGGATATGTGTTCAGGAGTGGGGATGAGAATTGTTAGGAATCATATACTTGATTTTTCTTTGCAAATCTAGTCATATTTGATCTGTTCAGTGTATGTATTAAGTTTATTTTGAGACTCTAAAGTTAAGTACCAGGATTAAATCAAGTACCAGATAGTGATGTATTTATTAAGACCTTTGAGTAAAAGCAACATACATTATATGTTGCTGCTAACTATTTGCTAAGGTGTCTGACTCTTTTGTGACTCCATGGACAGGCAAGAATACTGTAGTGGGTTGCCACTTCTTTCTCCAGGGGATCTCCCCAATCCAGAGATTGAAGCCATATCTATCTCCTGCATTGACAGGTGGATTCTTTACCACCACACCATCAGGGAAGTCCACATAATTTGTATATTGCTTTAAATTTTACAAAATACTGCTTTATTTTATTCTACATATCCTTGTTAATTGTTGCATAGCAGTCTCAATAAACATTTCTTAAAAAAGAAAACATTCATAATATGCTACTTATTTTATAATAACCCTGGGAACTGAGTATTATTACCATTTCCTGGTTATTCAGATGCATTAAATGCCCTGATTGAGATAATAAGAGCATTTCAGGTCACCCAAAGGCAGGTAAGAACTTGAACATACTAAGTTCTCCAACTTTAAAAGCCACGTTTTTTTCCCCCATCACACTTTGCAGCTTACCTCTGGAGAAAATATGACCTCATCTGTAAAATATCAGACTTCATAATCAAAAATCATGTAAAACCAGTCTAATTTTTTTCATTTCAGAGTTTCAATATAAATTATAATTTATAGACACTACTCATTATCTTGTTTCATATTGCATATTCATGATACTAAATATTTTTTTTTGTTGAATTTTTCCTTTCCTGTTGGTTTTTAAATAGTCTTAGAGATTCCAAGAGAACAAGTATTTTCTAAAAACAAGACAGAATATCCTTTGCAATCATGACCTGGATCAGAAGACTTATCTTATATTTTTGGAGGAAAAGATAAAGCTAAATATTTACATCTAGTCATTCTTTCAGAGAAGGCAATAGCACCCCACTCCAGTACTCTTGCCTGGAAAATCCCGTGGAAGGAGAAGCCTGGTAGGCTGCAGTCCATGGGGTTGCTAAGAATCAGACACGACTGAGCGACTTTACTTTCACTTTTCACTTTCATGCATTGAGAAGGAAATGGCAACCTGCTCCACTGTTCTTGCCTGGAGAATCCCAGGGACAGGAGAGCCTGGTGGGCTGCGCAGAGTTGAAGACAACTGAAGCGACTTAGCAGCAGCAGCAGTCATTCTTTATGATGATCAAACTAAAGAAAATGTTCAAATTAGTACATGTTGTTTGAATGCATGTAAAAATCTTTGTAATGATATGCAGTTGGCTCCATGTTATAATTACAGTGCATCAGATCCACTCTAGTTCATGAAAAACATATTCATATTTTTGATCCAAGAAATTACTGTAAGGTCCAAATATCATGCAGTATTTCAATTCATACATAAAGATATCTGTTCAAGGATTCAGGTACCATGAAAGTAATCAAATTGTGTAGCTTAGGAAATCACCAAGATAGAAGATCAGGGTCTCTAGTTGCACTAATGGAAGATTCTTGAGGAAATTGAGTGGAAAAATACTTTCTGTGAGTAAATCTGCAATTAGAGTAGTGAAAATGTTGATCTCAGTAAAGAGTAGTTGGTGAAAATAATCACTGTGCCTGCACACCATGCCTGAATTTCTACTTACTCAAAATTTCTCCCATCAGGGTTTCTTATACCATGCTTTACTTAGGAAAAGCCAAATGCCCAATCATCTCTTTTATTTTGTTTAGGTTTATTTTGCCCTAGGTGCCTTGCTATGATGCTTTAAAGCTAAAGACAACACAGATATCACGATTTCTACTCCGAACATATGCTGAAACCTAGAGAGAGACTACATAGACTTTGCTTGAATATGGCCTGATGGAGAATATCATTAGGAAAAGAAGTGGTTCATACTAAGTTTTGCTTTCCTTAAATATATGCCTCTCTGAAATTTCTGCCAATTTGTCCTGAGGCTTTAAGGACATACCAGCTCAAAAAATTTTGAGCTGAACACATTTGAAAAATAACAAATGCACAGAGAGGCTTTCTTCAAACTCCCTTTATCTGAAACAGATCCTCATTTGTCATGGGTTCCCTTCTCAGAAGTTTCATCAGCCAGGGAAGACAGACTTTTGTTGTAAGAGAAGAGACTAGAAGTTTGTACCACACCCGAACTTGGTTCCAAACTATCAAATCTCTCATTTGTTTTTCTAAGGGCCCATTCATCTTTCCTAAAAATCATTTCATCTCTCCTAAAATTGCTTCTCTCTCTCTCCCATTCCTCTATTAAGCTCCTAAAGTTCATCACTTTTTTGCGGGGGGAGGTGGGGTGGCATTCACATTTTTTTTCCCATAATGCTCTGGGCATGCCATATTGCAAGTAAATAATTTAGTACACCTTTTCTCCTATTTATCTACCTATTGCTGATTCATGTCACAGACCCAGTTTCAAACTTAGGAAGGTAGAGGAAACAATTTAACTCCCTTACAATTCTAATCCCATTCTTCTAAGAACATGGAACTATTTTGATTTTTCATTCATGAGATTATGAGAAAAGAAAAAAAAATACACAAAATGACTAATACTTGTAAAAGCACTTGGAATATCACTGGGCACATAGTAAGCATTTAATGAAGGTTAACTATCATTACTAGTTTCCTGGTTTGCTGTTGAGCTCAGTCATTGAATTTTCCTTTTGGTTACTGTATATCTATAGACTTTTTTTTCTGCTACACCATTTTTAAGTTCTTGGTTCCCTGTGAATACTACCAAGGCTTGTCTTATTTTTGACTGACAGTTTCACTTCCCTCTAAATTAATAATAAAATAATAAATATTATTTTATTTATAAAACAAAGTAAAACAAAATATTAATAAACATATATTAAAATATATGTAAATAGAATAATATTACAATATTAAATAACTAAATTATATAATTTATATAAATTATATGTGATAAATATAAATTAAATTATATATAATGCCTATGAATTAAAATATAAAATAAAATAAATATATAAAGTCTTAAAATAAAATATTATTTTATTTATAAAATAAATAACTATGTTCCTAAGATAAATAAATGAGTAAATAATGTTCCTAAGGTTCTTTGGTTGTAAAATGAAGTCAGTTATCATTTATTCTAGAACTAGATAGATGCCTATTATGAATCAACACTTATATAGGGGCATTTGATGATATTTATTTAGCTACTTTGTACTGATTTTAGAAAGACTTAGTGAGGTAATAAATATTAGTTGCTTAACACAATGCCTGCTGTGTTTGGTAAGGACTCAGTAAAGGTGACCTGGTGATTAGGAATGGTATTGGTAATGAAGGAAAAAATAGTCTATTACTGGGATGTGTATTCAAGGGAAAGAATTACCCAAAAGCCCAAGGTTATAGCAGAGTTCCAGGGAATGAATCCAAGAAAGATCCAAGGACAACCATAAGGCTATAGGAGAACATGCAATAAATGACTTGTCTTAGGTGGAGGATCACATGACATATTGTAACAGAGCAGGAAGAGTACAGCCCTTAGCAGACAGCCATTGCTGTGCCTCATTACTCTGCACCCTATTACTAGGCATCAAGTCTTGCTCAGCCATTGCTCAGTGCCTGAGTCGGCCCTGCTCACAAGCAACCAACTGTTAATGAGAAACCATTAGTTGTCCTGCTCAGCTATTGGTCAACACCACAGTGGGCCCTCTCCAATAGGAACCATTGGAAAAGTGATTCAGTCAAGGGTCAGTGGTGTGGTGGTCCTCAGGTGGAAAGTCAGATAAGAGGTAGATTGAGGCCTTCTCCAGAAGGCCCTCCAGCTTAGCCAACTTTGGGTCAGTGGGTGAGCTGGAGGGCCCAGGGAATAGACTGGGGACTTTGTCCTGCAGGGCTCCAGAGCCATCACTAAGGCCCTCCACTATCCTTGGCCCAGGCCGTGAAGCAGCAGTGAAACTCTCCCCCATCCCTGTCTCTGCAATCTACTAGCAGTGGCCATCTCTCTGGGTCATAGTCTGTGAGACCTGGTCTCCGCATTTGGTTGGCCACACCACCATTATGGCAGAAAGTGAAGAGGAACTAAAAAACTTCTTGATGAAGGTTAAAGAGGAGAGTAAAAAAGTTGGCTTAAAACTCAACATTCAGAAAAAGAAGATCATGGCATCTGGTCCCATCACTTCATGGCAAATAGATGGGGAAACAGTGAAAACAGTGTCAGACTTTATTTTTGGGGCTCCAAAATCACTGCAGATGGTGACTATAGCCATGAAATTAAAAGACGCTTACTCCTTGGAAGGAAAGTTATGACCAACCTAGATAGCATATTGAAAAGCAGAGACATTACTTTGCCAACAAAGGTCCATCTAGTCAAGGCTATGGTTTTTCCTGTGGTCATGTATGGATGTGAGAGTTGGACTGTGAAGAAGGCTGAGCGCTGAAGAATTGATGCTTTTGAACTGTGGTGTTGGAGAAGACTCTTGAGAGTCCCTTGGACTGCAAGGAGATCCAACCAGTCCATTCTGAAGGAGATCAGCCCTGGAATTTCTTTGGAAGGAATGATGCTAAAGTTGAAACTCCAGTCATTTGGCCACCTCATGTGAAGAGCTAACTCATTGGAAAAGTCTCTGATGCTGGGAGGAATTGGGGGCAGGAGGAGAAGGGGACAACAGAGGATGAGATGGCTGGATGGCATCACTGACTCGATGAACGTGAGCCTGAGTGAACTCTGGGAGTTGGTGATGGACAGGGAGGCCTGGCGTGCTGCGATTCATGGGGTCACAAAGAGTGGGACATGACTGAGCGACTGAACTGAACTGAAGGAGACTGAGGACCAGTTGGTTTGAATGCCTGTCTTTCTCAGCTGGGCAGATGTGGGAACCTGGTCCTGAAGGAACTGCCAACTGAGATTTGCCTCCTCTTAGCTAGGACTGGGACCTTGGAGGGTGAAAGCTGTGTCTTCAGACTTTCCTTTTCTTGTCAGGACAGACAGTAACATTCATCTGGTAGAGATTACAGGAACATCATTACCTGACCATGACCGAACCTCAAGAACAAAGGATCTGACACCAAGAAGCCTGAAACAACTAACCACATCCATCCCTCATCTATTGCTTTTAAAGGGGCTTACTGAAAGCTTTCAGTAACTTTGGGGTTTTTAGGGCATGAGACACCCATTTCGTTGTATGAATCTGTAATAAACATTTTTCTGTTCCAAACTTTAATGTTTAGTATTGATGGGCCTTACTTTGCATTGGACACACAGATTTGGGATTTTCGTAACAATATCTCAGATTCACAGCTTTTGGTAACAATTTGGGACAGAAATCCAGAATGGAACCAAGAGGGAGATGGAAATGACAGACTACGTGTAAAGGATAAGAGCAAAACTGAAGAAAAAAAAATGTAGTTAAATACATGTAAGAAAGAAAAATACAGAAGCAAGAAAAAAATACAATGATGTGAAAAATATAATCAAAATGATATAATAGATATTGAGGAAGATTGAATTCCTGACATTCAAGGAAGGAAAAGATTGATGACAAATTCCAAACACAAACTCTCACAGGGGGTCAGGGTTGAGGGAATTAAGAGCAAGAATGAGGTACTACATTCTTGAACACACCTGAAACAAAGGTAGACCCCCAAATGGCATAATTAACAGCAAGGTTTGAATGTTTCAGAGGCAATGGAAGTATACCTTCTCATATATCTTGTGACCAAGGCCAGAAAAAAGGGCTGAGACCTAAAACAGAGAGGTAATTGTTGCATCTCTAGTGTTAGAAAAATGTAAGAGAAGACATTGTTAGAAACTAATACAGGAGCTAAAGAGCTTTTTGGTGAGGGTGAAAGAGGAGAGTGAAAAGCTGGTTTGAAATTCAACATTAAAAAACCTGAGATCATGGCATCTGGTCCCATCAATTCATGGCAAATATTAATAGAAGGGGAAAAAATCAAAGCAGTGGCAGGTTTTATTTTCTTGGGCTCCAAAATCACTGTGGACAGTGACTGCAGCCATGAAATTAAAGGACATTTGCTCCTTGGAAGGAAAGCTATGACAAACCTAGACAGTATATTAAAAAGCAGAGACATCACTTTGCCAACAAAGGTCCATATAGTCAAACCTGTGGTTTTTCCAGTAGTCATGTACAGATGTGAGTTGGACCATAAAGAAGGCTCAGTGCCAAAGAACTGATGCTTTTGAATTGTGGTGCTGGAGAGGACTCTTGAGAGTCCCTTGGACAGAAAGGAGATCAAATCAGTCAATCCTAAAGGAAATCAACCCTAAATATTCATTGGAAGGACTGGCGCTGAAGCTCCAATATTTTGGCCACCTGATGCGAAGAGCTGACTCATTGGAAAAGATCCTGATGCTGGAAAGATTGAAGGCAAAAGGAGAAGAGAGTAACAGAAGCTGAGATGGGTAGATAGCATCACTGACTCAATGGACTTGAATTTGAGCAAATGCTGGGAGATACTGGAGGACAGAGGACCCTGGCAGGCTGCAGTCTGTGGAATCACAGTCAGACATGACTTAGTGACTCAACAACAACGGCAACAAAAGTGCAGAGTCAAAGACCAGAGCAGGGTTCAAAATGAGGCAGGAGGAAGAAAATATTAATTCAGGACCACCTATTAGATTCCCTCAATCTTAGCACTTGCTGCCATCTCATCTTAGTGTCTGTTTTTGGTATAGTCACTGTCACTGCCCCCTTGAACCCTGTGAACTCCTTAAGGTGTCTATCCCATCCACAGTGCTAAAAGAAAACACATTTGAACAACAGAGAAAAGGATACTTGAGTTAAACATGATGTGAGAGGGGTAGGAGGGTGGGTCTTTCTAGCTTACAGTAGGTTTGTTGAAAGAATGAATGAACCAAGTGATAAAAGTGCTCTTAGACCACTCTTGACTAAGGACAAAAGCCTTCTACTAAAATAAACTCGGTCCTTTCATCCATGTGCAGGAAACCCAGTCTCCTGACACCTGGTTATGGTGAAGGAAAATGCAGCATTTACTGTACAGTGTTTATTGCAAGGAGTCCAGGGTAGCTGGTGCTCAAAACACTCAAACTCCAAACTACCTGGTGGATTTCAACATAAAGATTGGTTGAGAGAGGGAACTCAGGGTATATGATCAACTGGTACACAATCCTCTGATTGGTTGATGGTGAGGTAACAAGGCAGTGTCATAGAGGTTAACATGATTAATTCTCGGGCACCAGTAGGTCTGGGCTCTACATGTTGATGCTCATCAACTAGTTAATTTCTTTCATTTGGTGGTGTTTTAGCATCTGTTAACTCAGGAAATATGCATCAGATACTATTATTGAGGTGCTTCACAGAGAAGCTACAGTAGTGGATATAAAGGAGGCATCTGTCTTGGGAAGGCCCCATTGGGTTCCTGCTCAGTTATAAGCACAGGATTGAAAAACAACCACACTGCTTACCTTAGTTTTAGTGGAAGCAGTTATTTAAAGTCTTGTTGGTTTTTTTTTTTTTTTCTTTTAATTAGAGGGTATTGAGTATTGTCACCCTGCTTATTTAACTACTATGCAGAGAACATCATGAGAAACGCTGGACTGGAAGAAACACAAGCTGGACTCAAGATTGCCGGGAGAAATATCGATCACCTTAGATATGCAGATGACACCACCCTTATGGCAGAAAGTCAAGAGGAACTCAAAAGCCTCTTGATGAAATTGAAAGTGGAGAGTGAAAAAATTGGCTTAAAGCTCAACATTCAGAAAACGAAGATCATGGCATCTGGTCCCATCACTTCATGGCAAATAGATGGGGAAACAGTAGAAACAGTGTCAGCCTTTATTTTGGGGGGCTCCAAAATCACTGCGGATGGTGACTGCAGCCATGAAATTAAAAGACGCTTACTCCTTGGAAGGAAAGTTATGACCAACCTAGAAAGCATATTGAAAAGCAGAGACATTACTTTGCCAAGAAAGGTCTGTCTAGTCAAGGCTATGGTTTTTCCAGTGGTCATGTATGGATGAGAGACTTGGATTGTGAAGAAGGCTGAGTGCCGAAGAATTGATGCTTTTGAACTGTGGTGTTGGAGAAGACTCTTGTGAGTCCCTTGGACTGCAAGGAGATCCAACCAGTCCATTCTGAAGGAGATCAGCCCTGGAATTTCTTTGGAAGGAATGGTGCTAAAGCTGAAACTCCAGTCCTTTGGCCACCTCATGCAAAGTGTTGACTCATTGGAAAAGACTCTGATGCTGGGAGGGATTGGGGGCAGGAGGAGAAGGGGACAACAGAGGATGAGATGGCTGGATGGCATCACTGACTCGATGGACGTGAGTCTGGGTGAACTCTGGGAGTTGGTGATGGACAGGGAGGCCTGGCGTGCTGCGATTCATAGGGTCACAAAGAGTCGGACACACCTGAGTGACTGAACTGAACTGAACTGAGGGAGATCATCAAGGGAATGTTACTGCAAATTAACCCATGATTGAGACCCAGGCAATAGGATACTCCTCACTCCCTCCCCTGTCCCTGGAATTCGTGTTCTGCTTGATTTTCCCACTGCCAGAAGCTGCACAAAGGACACAGTCTTGATATAAAAATGTGATATTTAGAATAACTGGATGATGTATGTGACTGAATTCAATTAGAGCCTCTATACAATGTTTTAAGATTTGGTATGTAGGTGAGGAAAACTTCTTAACTTGAGGCTGAGGTAGGAAGTAGGTGGACCCCAGAATGAGTAGCTGGAGTGTCAGGCTGAACAATCAGAGCTTGTCTTCCCCTGATGTTTTAAGGAAAAAGCTAATGACAGGAGTGGAGAGGAACTAAGCTCTGCTTGGGTAAAAAGATAAGATGACCACAGCTTTTATTCTTGGCATCAAGGAGAACTAACCAACTGCACATGTCCAGGAAAGTTCCTCTGTAGTCAAAAAGTGAGGTGGCACTAACACATCATATGTTCTGCCAACCTCTCAGAGATTCTCACACTGGAATCCATCTCGGCTAAAAGATGCATGTGCACCTTAGGCAGGGCCCTCAATCAGGTCAGACATAGGAACAAAGCAAGATGATTCACTGGAGGAAGACAAAGACCTGGAAGACAGCCCCTGTATAAGCAACTTAAGCCGCCCTTAGCACCCCTCTCTAGTGAGGCCACCCATGCTCTTTCTCTGTTTAGAGCTCTGCTTTGCTTCTGTCCTAAATAAACTGCTCCTTTGCATGCTCTTCCACGTGCACTGTGCTTCCAGTAAGCTCTGTGCCTGATTCACAACCTTGGTCCGTTTGAAAAATTCTTTTTTTTCAAAGAAGACAAGAGTCAGGGCTCTGCTTCTAGCCACTTACTCTGGTGGTCTAGTGGTTGGGATTCCTGGTTTTCACGCTTGTGGTCAGGCACAAAATTGAAATCTTGCTTCCAGCCACTGCACACTACTGTCACCTCAAGATCAAGGCCACCCAAGAAAAATCTCGTAAGAAACGTCCTTGTTCATTAAAACTGTTGTCTGCCCTTCTGGAGTGGTTGCCTCTTTCTTTGGTAGCTGCCTGCCCTTCCATGTATGGGAACAGTTTCAGATTACAACTGGGAAGCTGTAGAGATTGTGACCCAACAGAATGGTTATATTGAATTAAAGTTTGATTACCTAATAAATACATGATGTCATACAAACATGAAGTTCTAAAATTTCCTATTCTTACAAAGACTTTTAATAGCTAATATCTCAGATGATTTTGATTACTAAATTAAAGAAAGAAAAGTAAAGAAAGAACATAAGCGACATTCCCATCACAGACTGCAGATGCACCATTTAATCTCTTTATAATGCCAGCATCGAGGGACAGATGTAACATCTGTGATATAAATTAACTGTGGAGTATTTATTAGTTTCCAAAAGGTGGTGATAGCTACATCCGCACTTAGAAAATGTCAAATCCTGTCTACCTCAGAAACTTTTAAGAACTGTCTGTTCATATGCCTAAATATTATCCATTCAACATATCCATCAAAAGAAAGTTGGCTATCATGCACACTGAAATAAACTCTCAAATAAAAAATATTTATACATTAAAAAATTGGGGTGCCTGACCTAGAAACCCAGTTCAGTTTAGTCTCAAGTCCTTGAAGAATTTATTTTTATCTGTTCTTTATTTTCTGAGCTTGGATGAGATTTCTATCACCAGCATACAGTGGAAGCCTGTGGCTTCCTTAAGCATTGCTTCTCAGCTGTTAAAGTGTGAGTGTGCATCTTTGTTGGAGCCATTAAATGGTACTTCTAGCAGACACCTGTGCCACGGTGTTAAGAGATTCCCTTTTTAGTGTGAGGGTATAAATGGATCAGAGTTATTGGCAAACACCTTGACTTTTTATACATTTCCCCTTTAGCTTTGAGGATTTTGAGGTCCTGAGAGCCTTGATCAGTACATAGTTTACATCAGGGGAAGCCGAGCCACATGGACACACACAGTCAGACTTGAATGTAGAAAAGCAGAAGAGCATACTCAGTCTATGTGTGGTACAGTCTGATGCATCAGGATAGTAAAATTCTAGACATTTGGGGCAAAACACCATAAACTTCATGGTAATGTTCTATGAGAAATATGTATTCCTATGAAAACTGGCAGAGAATTTGGGATTCAGGGATCTGTTGAAATCATTGTTTGCATTGGAGACCTGGAGCATTCTTGGAAGCACACTACCAGTCAATATTTTGTTTTCTGTTTTTAACTTTTCCTCTGAGACTTGACATGGAAATAGTTCCCAGCTTACCTTGTTCCTGTAATCATTACTTGTGAGTACTTTTTACAAAGAGTCATCATCATGACATTATTTTGTCTTCAAATTTTAGCTTACAAAGGGATGGTCCATGTGATTACAGACGTTGAGATAAAACTCAACGAAGATCAAACAAACTCAGGAATCCCTTTAAAAATAAAATTTTAACTTCATTCGATCATAAGAGGAAACACTGTCACCCTTGGAATCAGGAAATAAAGCAATAGTATCAAAAGTTTTTATTTTTGTTTATTTTCAAGGAAAAGAATAAGGGCAGTCAAGCTTCCCTCTGACAATGCTGCTGTGATTTGGCTTCATATTGACTCTTTTCATGCTGGGTTCCTGACAGTTTGACAGATCCTGTATCTTGCTTGAAAATCTGAGTCTGTGGAGAACCTTTTGATGGCATGGTTACATCCCTCCTCTGGGGAACATCATTCCTTTCAAGACAGCTCCTGCTGGTGACTTAATATAGGTGTTTTTATATTGTAGGTGTTTCTGCAGGGTGACAAAGTTAAACTAGTGGCATATTGATGAATTCTGGGGGTTCTAGAGGACAGTATGACACTCTGTTTTCTGGAATCATGAGCAGAGCTGGGTGACATTTAAAAGCAAGAGGATTGCATTCCCATGAAGATAGGTCATAGTAGAAGGCACTGCACTCATAATTCAATCAACAGTGTCACACACACACACACCAAGCATAGTGTTTGGAAGATATATACATATTTTTATATAAAGTATGTGAGGTATTATTTTAATAGTCTTGATCCTATCTTACTGAAATAAGCCATTTACCTACTTCCAAAACAAACAGCTAATTCCCTTGGGATAGAATGTTTGATTCATCACTTTATGTATAGCAATTCTGGCACATAGAAGATATCCACAAGATTGCTTTACTGTCAAAAGGGCTTCCCCGATGAATCAGTGGTATAAGAATCTGCCTGTAATGTAGGAGACACAGATTTGATCCCTGGGCTGGGAAGATCCCCTGGAGAAGGAAATGGCAACCCACTACAGTACTCTTACCTGGGATATCCTATGGACAGAGGAACCTGGTGGGCTATAGCCTGTGGGGTTGTATAAGGGTTGGATGCAACTTAGCAACCAAACAACAATAACTGATCAAGAAATAAGAAATAGTACATAACATAATTGAAGATAGGTAATAAAATAGATTGGTATTTGATAAATGATATGGAGATAAATAGTTCACCAAATGGAAAAAAAATTAAATTGTATATTATTCTCATATGAAAATAGATTTTAGCTATATTGAAGGTTTAAGTGAAATAGTATGGTATCAAAACACAAGCAGAAAGAAAGGTTGCTATCTGATTTTAAGCTATAGAAAGACTTCAAGGATTTCCTATGCCTTGAAACAGAAAAAAAAAACACAGTATAAAAAATCACACACAAAAAAATATTTCAAGATAAAAAAGAGTATAACTAATAAAATAGATAAATCAGATTTAATCCAATCTCTATCAAATTACTCATGACATTTTTTACAAAACTGGAACAAATAAACCTAAAATTTATATGGAACTGTTAAAAAAAAAATCCCAGAATTACCAAAGAAATCCTGAGGGAAAAGAGCAAAGCTGGAGGCACAATGCTTTCAGACTTTAGAAAATACTATAAAGTTATAGTAGTGCAAAACAGACGCATGGATCAGTGGAACAAAGTAGAAAGCCCAATAAGAGACCCACACACTTACAGTCAATTAATCTTCAACAAAGGAGACAAAAATATATGATGGAGAAAAGACATTCTCTTCAGCAAATGGTACTGGGAAAGCTGGATGGCCACATGTAAATCAATGAAATTAGAACACATCCTCATACCATATATGAAGATAAACTCAAAATGACTTAAAGGCTTAAATATAAAACATGATACCATAAAACTTCTGGAAAAGAAGGTAAAACATGCTCTGATGTAATTACTGGCAGTGTTTGCTTAGATCATTCTCTCAAAACAATAGAGATAAAAGAAAAAATAAAAACATGGGAGCTAATTAAACATAAGTTTTGCACAGCATAAACAAAATGAAAAGCAAGCTAGGGACTAGGAGAAAAGATTTGAGAATAATGTGAGCAACATGGGTTTAATCTCTAGAATATACATACAGTTCATACAGCTCAATAGCAACAACAACAAAAAAATAAACAACCCAATCAAAAAATGTGCCAAACACCTAAATAGACATTTCTTCAAGAGGACATATGGATGGTCAACAGGTTCAAAAAGATGTCTGACATCTCTAATTATTAGAGAAATGTAAATTAAAACTATAATGAGGCACACAAGTCAGAATGGTCATTATTAAAAACTCTGCAAATAACAAATGCTGGAGAGGGAATGGAGGAAAAAGAACCTCTCCTACACTGTTGGTGGGAATGGAAGTTTGTGCAACCACTATGAAAAACAGTATGGAAATTCTTAAGAAAACTAAAAATAGAATTACTATATGATCCAGCAATCCCATTCCTGGGCCTATATCCAGACAAAATTGTAAGTCAAAAAGATACTTGCACCCCTGTGTTCATAGGATAACTATTCACAGTAGCCAAGACATGAAGAAAAAAACTTATATTTCCATTGATAAATGAATGTATAAAGATATGGTACATATATACAACCGAATACTACTCAGCCATAGAAAATAACAAAATGATTTGTAGCAATATAGATGTAACTAGAGATTATCATACTAAGTAATTAGAAAGAGAAAGCCAAATACCATAAAACGCCACTTACATGTGGAATCTAAAATTTGACACAAGTGAACTTCTTTATGAAACAGAAACAGACTCAAAGACATAGAAAACAAACTTATGGCTACCAAAGGGAAAAGCGGGGGAGGGGGAATAATTTAGGAGTTTAGGATTAGCAGATTCAAACTGCTGTATATTAAATAGATAAAAAACAAGCTTCTATGATACAGTACAACCTATATTCAGTACTTTGTAATAAACTATAATGGAAAATAAATACATACATATGTGTGTGTGTGCATGCTAAGTTGCTTCAGTTGTGTCTGACTCATTGTGACTCCATGGACTGCAACACATCAGGCTCCTTTGTCCATGAATTCTCCAGGTGAGAATACTGGGGTCGGTTGCCATGCCTTCCTCCAGTGATCTTCCTGACCCAGGGATGAAACCCACATCTTTTATGTCTCCTGCATTGGCAGGCAGGTTCTTTATGCCTAGCACCACCTGGGAAGCCATGTATATATATTCCTTCAAATATATATATGTATATATAAATCACTTTGATGTACACCAGAAGCTAACACATTGTAAGTCAACTATATTCAATAAAAAAGTCATGTTCATAGCATATAGAGGGAAAAAAGTTAATAATCTCAATTTACAAAAACCTTTACAAACTAAGTTAAGCAAACTAAGTTATCCCAGCATAAAAAGAGACAAAAACTGATAACTTTCAATATAAAAGATACAAATGGTCAATAGCCATGTTTTAAAAATTGTAACACCTGTATGTAGCATTCAAAGAAATTCAATGTTAAATTTGAAAAAATGTAGCCTATTAAATTAGAAAACAAAATAGTCAAAACAAGATATCCAGTGATAGTAAGAATACAGAGAAGCAGGCTATTTAATATGCCTCTGTGGGAAAGTACATTTCTGGAAGGCATTTACAATTATATCAATTAGGAATTAAATTGTCCATAGCAAATGCTGAAGTGGTACTGACTTAAGCCATTTAAGTTTTTTTATTTTCTCACATAATGAGAAAACCAGAGATGGAAAATCCAGGGATAGCATGGGAGCTCCTTAAAGACATAATCTCATTCTCATTCTGTCAATCTACCTGTCTGTCATACTCTCCTACACTTCCTTTGTGTGAATTACATATTCTTAGGTTGCTGTTTATTTTTCCCATGCTGTTGCTAGAACAGCAACCCTGAGAAGATTTTCTCTTGGTCGCACTCTAAAGCTAGAGCCAGAAGGAAACCATGACAACAAGGTCAGACTGCCTTTAAAAGAACTTCTCCAGAGTTCCAACTTAATTACATCTTAAAAAAAAAAAAAAAAAAAAAAAAACCTTTTTGTTTTTGTATTGGGATATAACCAATTAACAAACAATGCAGCAACAGTTTTAGGTGAATGGCTGATATGGATACATGTATCCATTCTCCATTCAGCCATACATATATATGTATCCATTCTTTGCCAAACTCCTCTCCCATTCAGGAAGCCACATAACACTAAGCAGAGTTCCATGTGCTATAGGATAGGTCCTTGTTGTTATACATTTTAAATATAGCAGTGTGTACACGTTGATTCCAAACTCCCTAACTATCCCTTCATCCCATCCTTCCCTCTACCCCTGGCAACTATGAGTTTATTCTCTAAGTCTGTGAGTCTCTTTCTGTTTTGTAAATTCATTTGTATCATTTCTTTCTAGATTCCATATATAGAGGATGTCATAAGATAGTACTCCTTCTCTGACTTACTTCACTTAGTATGATAATCTCTAGGTTCATCCATGTGCTCCAAGTGGCATTATTTTATTATTGTTAATGGCTGAGTATTATTCCATTGTACATATGAACCACATCTTCTTTATCCATTCCTCTATCGATGTCTTGGCTATTACAGTGTTGCAAGGAACACTGGGGTGCATACATCATTCTGGATCATATTTTTCTATATATATGCCCAGGATTAGGACTGCAGAGTCATATGGTAACTATATGTTTAGTTTTTTAAGGAATCTCCCTCTACTGTTCCCCCCCAGCATCTGTTATCAATTTACATTCCCATCAACAGTGCAAGAGGGTCCCCTTCTCTTCATACCCTCTCCAGCATTTATTTTTTTGTGGATTATTTGATGATAGCACAACTGGATCAACTGGCAGTCTGGAAGCAAGTGCTTGTGGATAGCCAAATGTATGTAAAGATAGTTTATAAGAGATCATCAGACTGGACAGACAATTAGCAGTCTTTGTCAAGTTCTCAGAGATTTTTATACACTCAATCCATCAGTATCTGGAGACTACTTTTCAGAATTAATCTTAAAAAAATTCCTAATATATATGTTTTAAAAACCTTTTACTAATATTTTTATCAAAACAGTAGTTATGAAAATGAAAAACTAGAAGCAAAGTAATTGTTTAATAATAGTGGACTAGATAATTTAATAAAATTTTGCCTATATTATTCATATACTAAAATAAGGCTTATAATATTTCAGCAAATAAAGCTAACAGTCAAGTTATATATAATATTGTGGGGGGGAAAAACCTTTAAATTTCTGTCTGCATCTATAGATATTTACACACACACTAAATGCCTAATATAAAATGTTCATAGTGCCTATGACTGGTTTGTGAGATTGTAGAAATTTTTATTTGCTTATCTTAGCTTATTTATGTTTTCTAAGTATTATACAATGATTGTATTATTTTAATGTTGAAAACTATATGATGCTATATTGGTAATGAAAAACAGTATTTATAGTAGATAAAGTCCAATGGAAATTCACAAAGGTGAGATATAAACTGGCCAATTTTTGTGGGGGCATATTTGAGATTTATCTGCTTCTTTAAATGTCTTCTGTCCCAACTTCTTGACAAGTTATTATTCTGTTTCCTAGAAACACAGTGTACTCTAGTAATAGGATGAGTTCTGCCCTTACAGTCAAATGGTCCTTCCCAAGTGAAAAATACCAAGCATTTTTTGTGTGAATTGCTTTTCTATTTTAAAATCATTATTTAAGATGGCATAATATATCCATATTTTAATTGTGATAGAGAAAATGTAATTTGTTGAAAAACCCTAAATAAAAAAAACATACAATAAAGTGAAATGGCACTTTAACAGTTCAGTTCAGTTCAGTCGCTCAGTCGTGTCCTACTCTTTGCGACCCCATGAATCGCAGCACGCCAGGCCTCCCTGTCCATCATCAACTCCCGGAGTTCACTCAGAACTCATGTCCATTGAGTTGGTGATGCCATCCAGTCATCTCATCCTCTGTTGTCTCCTTGTCCTCCTGTCTCCAATCCCTCCCAGCATCAGAGACTTTTCCAATGAGTCAACTCTTCGCATGAGGTGGCCAAAGTACTGGAGTTTCAGCTTTAGCATCATTCCTTCCAAAGAACTCCCAGGGCTGGTCTCCATTAGAATTGACTATATTATCAGTTACAAAATCTAAATATAATGACAGTTGAAAATGGTAAAAATAAAGGACTAAGTTATTAGGTGGGACGATTGTATGAAATTGTATTTTTTTTAAATAAAAAATAACTTATGGGGGGGAGGGCAGTGATAGTAGTAATCACCAGAAAAAGTTCTTATTTAGATCTGGATAAATAATTACATTAAATAATGCAAACTTGCCTGGAAAATTCCATGAATAGGGGAGCCTGGCTGGCTACAGTTCATGGTATCACAAAGAGTTGGATATGATTCAGTAACTGAGCACACACACATATGGAATACAACTTACAAGAGCTTTTCAAATTATATTTTGAAATATTTTATGGGTCATTTTGCAAAAATATAAAACTGTTAGAATTTGAAGAGCATGTATTGATCAGCAATAAGACTATGTTTTCATCTAGAAGATAAGATTCAGTAAGTGTACTAACAAAATAGTATGGGATTGTTACATTCCTGAAGTGTTTCTAGAAGAAATTTGTCCCAAACAATTACTCAGACTTTATAGGAAAAATGAAATGAATATAAAATAAAATGCACCGAACTTCCCTGGTGGTCCTGTGGGTAAGAATCCACCTGCCAATGCAGAAAACACAGGTCTGATCCCTGGACCTAGAAGATTCCACATGTCTTGACTGTGTGAATCACACTATCGAGCCTCAGAGAATTCTGAAAGAGATGGGAATACCAGACCACCTGACCTGCCTCTTGAGAAACCTGTATGCAGGTCAGGAAGCAACAGTTAGAACTGGACATGGAACAACAGACTGGTTCCAAATAGGAAAGGGAGTATGTCAAGGCTGTATATTGTCATCCTGCTTATTTAACTTATATGCAGAGTATATCATGAGAAACGCTGGGCTAAAGGAAGCACAAGCTGGAATCAAGATTGCCAGGAGAAATATCAATAACCTCAGATATGCAGATGACACCACCCTTATGGCAGAAAGTGAAGAAGAACCAAAGAGCCTCTTGATGAAAGTGAAAAAGGCCAGTGAAAAAGTCGGCTTAAAGCTCAACATTCAGAAAACGAAGATCATGGCATCCAGTCCCATCACTTCATGGCAAATAGATGGGGAAACCCTGTAAACAGTGGCTGACTTTATTTTTCTGGGCTTGAAAATCACTGCAGATGGTGATTGCAGCCATGAAATTAAAAGATGCTTACTCCTTGGAAGGAAAGTTATGACCAACCTAGACAGCATATTAAAAAGCAGAGACATTACTTTGTCAATAAAGTTCCATCTAGTCAGGCTATGGTTTTTCCAGTGGTCATGTATGGATGTGAGAGTTGGACTATAAAGAAAGGTGAACGCTGAAGAATTGATGCTTTTGAACTGTGGTGTTGGAGAAGACTCTTGAGAGTCCCTTGGACTGCAAGGAGATCCAACCAGTCCATCCTAAAGGAGATCAGTCCTGGGTGTTCTTTGGAAGGTCTGATGTTGAAGCTGAAACTCCAGTACTTTGGCCACCTGATACAAAGAGCTGACTCATTTGAAAAGACTCTGATGCTGGGAAAGATTGAGTGCAGGAGGAGAAGGGAACAACAGAGGGTGAGATGGTTGGATGGCATCACCAACTCAATGGACATGGGTTTGGGTGGACTCTGGGAGTTGGTGATGGACAGGGAGGCCTGGCGTGCTGTGGTTTATGGCGTCGCAAAGAGTTGGACACGACTGAGTGACTGAACTGAACTGAAACACTAAGCTGTGTGTCACAACCACTGTGCTTGTTCTCAAGAGGTCACAAGCCACAACCACCAAGCCTCAGAGCCACAACTACTGAAGCTCAAACACCCTAGAGCTTGTGTTCCACAATAAAAGCAATTGCAATGAGAAGGCTGAAACCGAACTGGAGAGTAACACCCACTCTCCGCAGCTAGAGAAAAGCCCAGGCAGCAAAAAGACCCAGTGCAACCAAAAATAAATAAATAAAATTATCAAAAATACATATAAAATGGATCCTTTGCTTACCATAGTCATGGGCATAATGTCTGCCTATCTTTTCAGTCATCAGCAGACTTAACCTAGTTCCCCAATCAAATATTTGTTAATGAAAATTGTTTCCTATGTCCTGCATATTACCATTCTTAATTTCTTAAAAATTGGATTCAAGAGTCAAAACCGCATAAATGTAATCATTTTTCAGCCCAGGGATAATGTTTCATAGCCATGAAAACTTAGGCTGCTCTTACTAACTCCGCAAGGACCCTGATGTCTGGGGTACACGGTTGCAAACTGCACCCAGGCTTTTTCTCCCTCCTTTACATAATCAATCATGCATGCACACAAGACAAGACGCTGTAATGTCTTATTCTGTGACCCCATGGACTGTAGCCCACCAGGCTCCTCTGTTCACGGGATTTTCCAGGCAAGAATACTGGAGTGGGTTGCTATGCCCTTCTCCAGGGGATCTTCACCCAGGGATTGAAACTGAATCTCCTACACTTGCAGGCAGATTCCTTACCACTGAGCCACCAGAGAAGCCCATTCAACCATCACCCCTTGGTTGTAACCTTAGAGTACTTTATAATCCAACAAATTAATTTCAGTTCAGCTGCTAGCAGCATCAGCAACTTAAGGGTCCTAAGTATGAGTTTTGCAACTTAAACCTTCACTGGTACCTGAGAGGAGACAAATCATAGAAGTCACAAAAATCAAATTAGGTATAAACTGGGAGAAATTTTCCCTATACCAGAGGACTTGGACAATAGACCACAATCCAGTGGGCTAGTGGAGTAACAGATAAAATGGAGATGATCAGGAAGTGATGACAGGGACAGAGAAAGCAGGGTTTAGAGAGCACAGTGTGTGTGTGTGCGCGCGCTTTGATGGAGGAGGGTCTGTCCCATGGGCAATCCTGTGGTCATATCTAATTAGAGATAGAACAATGCATGGATGCTAGAAAAGATGGCAAAAAAGAAGAGAAAAAGCTAAGGAAAACAAGGTCGAAAATGTCATAGCTCAGAGACATTTCCATTACACAGAAGCAAAAGTAGAGGTGGCCCTTGAAAGGAAAAACCAGGAAGCTATCCTAAGTCATTTTCTCTCTCTGTGGACTTCTCCTAAGAGTTGGTCTCAAACTGGTAGAATAATTATACCCAGGAAATACTGTTCTCACTGACTTTATAACATCATAGTTAGATTCTACCACCTTAGTGGAAAATGTTCCAAGCTTTACAATAAATAAGGTATTTTCAAGCTTCTCTTCAAAGTTTTATTTTTAGTGATATAGAAACATTATTTAAACTGCTTTATGTTATCTTATAAGTCAAAAATGTAATTATATTAAGGAAATTGTGACTCCAAAATTTTTAATATAAGGAAAAAGAAATACAAAGTCAAAAAAATAAGTGAAATCACTGGAATGTTAAAATTGAAAATACTATTTTTTTTAAGTTAGAATTTCTAGTTCTAGCAGTGAGCATCACTAGTGCCCAGATTTAGTTTTTAATATGACGGCTCATATTAAAAAAAAAGTGTGGCTTCTTGAAAAATGGCCAATCCCAGATTTGGAAAGTTACACAATGAGACTAAGACATCTAACTGTAAAGCAAGGGAATTTTAAAAGCTAAAGAAGAAACTGAAGGAGGATGGCAGGGGTGACAATGTAAGTTTTTAACCTCCTTAAATCCACCAATAAAAATAGAACAATCAGGACATTGAAATTACAAACAATGAACATTTCCAGTTAGAAGATAAAACAGAGTATCCTCATTATCTGAAGATTCAAGCAGATGGAGCATAAGTCGTTGTTGGGACATGACTTGTTTTGTCTAAGCTTTGATGGGAGAAGTAGAAAGAAGCAAAGAGATATCCGATAGACTTAAATCTCCAGCATGTGCTCACTGGAAAACATGGCAGGCAAAATTGAAAGCAGTTGCTAAACTGAGAACAGTTTTTCCAATCTTCATGTACTAGACATCCTAAGGCAAAAAAAGAAGGAAAAAAAAAAAAAAAAACTTATAGGAAGCCTGAATTAATTAGTTGACACTGTGGAGGTGAAATTAATAAAATACAGATTGTAGGAAATTTCAACAGGGCAAGGGACATAATTTCTTAGACAAAAAATTTCAGGAGGGAAAAAATTATGAGGAGGGAATTTATAGATTTAAAAAGATTTATAAGGCATATCAATTCACTATGATTCATGGACTTTATTTGGATCTTGACTCAAATAAATAAGCAAAGTTTAAACCACACATACAACTCTTAAAAGACAATTATAAATTTAAACACTGACAAGATATTTAATGATATTTAAGAAAACTTTGTTAATAGATTTTAGGTATATAATGGTTTGAGAGTTTATCTAGGAGTCTTTAACATTTAGAAGTACACTAAAATACTTATATAATAAATTATATATCTGGAATTCGCTTCAAAAGATTATGAGAAGTACAGTTGGGACTATAGAAGCAATTAGTTTGGATATGTCGATAATTCTTGAGGCTAGTACAGAGTAATGTAGGATTTGTTATTATACTTTGTCTATTTTCTATATATTTGAAATATTCAAAATCTGGACTTAAGAAATAATAACAACTGAGTTAAGTTAAAGGACACAACAACCAACATGAAGAGATCCATCAACTTTGTATCACACTTATACAATTGTAAAAATTTGTGAATTAAAAAATAGTCAATTGAAACAATAAACCCAATGAAAATGGATGAATCCAAAATGCTATAGAGGGAGAAAGAAAGCTAGATATTGCCATTTGAGGTGGCAATGAAGCCAATCCACTCCTTGGAAAATTGATAACTGAAAGGAAAATATAAAGCAGGTACCCTAATTTTGAATTAGTAACTATAATCAAATAGGTTGATTTGATCAAATCAAATATCCCTGTTGGTGAGGGATAGTGCTACTTTAGAGAAGAAATAACAAAACAATAACAATAAAAAGCATCATCCCACAAACTCCTATAATGAAATATTAATTCAGAACAGGACTCTGTGTACATGCTAAGTCACTTCAGTCATATTCAAGTCTTTGCGACCCTATAGACTGTAGCCCACCAGGCTCCCCTGTCCATGGGATTCCCCACTCTTGAATACTGGAGTAGGTTTCCATGTCCTTCTCCAGGGATTTTCCTAATCCAGGGGTCAAGCCCACATCACTTACATCTCTTGCATTGGCAGGAGAAATATCAACAACTTCAGATATTTTCTTGGGCTCCAAACTCACTGCAGACAGTGACTGCAGCCACTATTAAAACATGCTTGCTACTTGGAAGAAAAGTTGTGATAGCAGAGACGTCATTTTGCTGACAACAGTCCATATAGTCAAAGCTATATTTTTTTAAGTAGTCATGTACAGATGTGAGAGTTGGACCATAAAGAAGACTGAGCACTGAAGAACTGCTGTTTTAGAACTGTGGTGCTGGAGAAGTCTCTTGAGAGTCTTTTGGACAGCAAGGAGCTCAAATCAGTCAATCCAAAAACAAAATCAACCTGAATATTCATTAGAAGGATTGATGTTGAAGCTGAAGCTCCAATACTTTGGTCACCTGATGTGAGCAGCTGACTCTTTGGAAAAGATCCTGATGCTGGGAAAGACTGAGGGCAGGAGGAGAAGGGGGCAATGGGGGATGAAGTAGTTGGATGGCATTACCAACTCAATGGACATGAATCTGAGCAAACTCTGGGTGATAGAGAAGGATGGAGAAGCCTAGTGTGCTGCAGCAAATGGGGTCTCAAAGAGTGGGACATGACACTGAGTGAACAACAACAGCAATGTGATAAAAATATTTAATGATCAGTTTTCTCAAAGTTTATGCTAAATAAAACATTATTATAATAAAAATATTTAATTGAACATAAAATATTATCATTCTTGTATAATGCATTAACCTATCCAGAGACTGATTTAATTATCCAAAGTGGTGGCAAGTCTATTAGATGCTGTGGAAATCAGTATGAAGATTATTTTGAGAGGATTGGAAGGAAGCATATAAGGAAGTTTGAAATCACAGTTCACAAATAGCAAAAAACAAAACCAAAAGCAAAATACATATATAGGTGACTCCAGCTGTAGTTTTTATAGATTCTTAAGGTGTTAGAGATACCTGGGATATTTTGCTGAAGATGTTGTCAAGTACCAGAACTTTGATTGCTTGTTTGTATTGTGTCTTTGAAGACTGAGCTGCAAAGAAGCTAAATACTGACATCCTTTGAATGGTGACATATCATGAAATATTCAGGATGGAGACTTTTTACCATTACCTCCTCAATCTCATTAACACTTTATGTTACTTTTTATGTCTATCTGCATCTGGACAGCTTTCTGTTAATGGGAAGGATATATCTAAACTTTCTTATTACCAAAGTAATGGAAAATTAATGCTTTTGCTAACTTTTTTCTCTTTGGGCTGTTTGTGTCTATTGGCTTTATTATTATATTTCTTTCTTTATATTTATTTGTTTTTATAAAATTTTTTAACTATGTATCTTGAATAAGCAAGTTGATAGTAACTTATATCTGTTCCAATACCAAAAACACATCAAAAATTTAATTTTATAAAGTAAGTCAGCACATCCATTTGCCTCTAGAAATGAACTAAATGTCAATTTTGAATTGTATTTCCAAAACTGATATATGAACCTTCCATAAATAGTGATTTAATCGTTCTCTAAGACCTCTATGAAAAGACAGACTTTTGCAACTTTCTACTCATACAAAAATATATATCCTAAAATTCTCTTTATGCATAAAAATGTTCTCAAAAGCATTTTCAAATTTCAGTTATGATGACAGGAATTCAGGAGATAGTATCTTTGTAAGTAAAGACTTTGTTTCCCAGTTTATGACACATTTGCAATAATAAGAAAGGGTTTAATTTTATATGAATAAGTTTTTAATGTAAAGAATCCTGATAATTTTAGGGACGATAAAATATATATACATATCTTTATATGCATTTATAAAGTCATTATAACTTTTGCAATTTAAATTTACATTGAATAACATCATAGTCAACAAAAGAGTCCAAAATGCAGTACTTGGATGCAATCTCAAAAACGACAGAATGATCTCTGTTCATTTCCAAGGCAAACCATTCAATATCATGGTAATCCAAGTCTGTGTCCCAACCAGTAATGCTGAAGAAGCTGAAATTGAAAGGTTCTATGAAGACCTACAAGACCTTTTAGAACTAACACTCAAAAACGATGTCCTTTTCATTATAGGGGACTGGAATGCAAAAGTAGGAAGTGAAGAAACACCTGGAGTAACAAGCAAATTTGGCCTTGGAGTACAGAATGAAGCAGGGCAAAGGCTAATAGAGTTATGCCAAGAGAACACACTTGTCATAGCAAACACCCTCTTCCAAAAGCACAAGAGAAGACTCTACACAAAGACATTACCAGATAGTTGACACCAAAATCAGATTGATTATATTCTTTGCAGCCAAAGATGGAGAAGCTCTATACAGTCAGCAAAAATGAGACTGGGAGCTGACTGTGGCTCAGATCATGAACTCCTTTTATTGCCAAATTCAGACTGAAACTAAAGAAAGTGGAGAAAACCACTAGACCATTCAGGTATGACCTAAATTAAATCCCTTATGACTATACAGTGGATGTGAGAAATAGATTTAAGGGACTAGATCTGGTAGACAGAGTGCCTGATGAACTATGGACAGAGGTTTGTGACATTGTACAGGAGACAGGAATCAAGACCATCCCCAAGAAAAATAAATGCAAAAAAGCAAAATGGCTGAGGAGGCCTTACAAATAGCTTTGAAAAGAAGGGAAGTGAAAAGCAAAAGGGAAAAGGAAAGATATACCCATTTGAATGCAGAGCTCCAAGGAATAGCAAGGACAGATAAGAAAGCCTTCTTCAGTGATCAATGCAAAGAAATAGAGGAAAACAATAGAATGGGAATGACTAGAGATCTCTTCAAGAAACTTAGAGATACCAAAGGAACATTTCATGTAAAGACGGGCTTGATAAAGGACAGAAATTGTAGGGACCTAACAGAAGCAGAAGATATTAAGAAGAGGTGGCAAGAATATACAGAAAAACTGTACAAAAAAGATGTTCATCACCCAGATAACCACGATGGTGTGATTACTCACCTAGAGCCAGACATCCTGGAATATGAAGTCAAGTGGGCCTTAGGAAGCATCACTACAAAGCTAGAGGAGGTGATGGAATTCCAGTTGAACTCTTTCAAATCCTGAAAGATGATGCTGTGAAAGTGCTGCACTCAATATGCCAGCAAATTTGGAAAACACAGCAGTGGCCACAGGACTGGAAAAGGTCCGTTTTCATTCCAATCCCAAAGAAAGGCAATGCCAAAGAATGCTCAAACTACCGCACAATTGCACTCATCTCACACGCTAGTAAAGTAATGTTCAAAATTCTCCAAGTTGGGCTTTAGCAATATGTGAACTGTGAACTTCCTGATGTTCAATCTGGTTTTAGAAAAGGCAGAGAAACCAGAGATCAAGCTGCCAACATCTGCTGGATCATGGAAAAATCAAGAGAGTTCCAGACAACATCTATTTATGCTTTATTGACTATGCCAAAGCCTTTGACTGTGTGGATCACAATAAACTGTGGAAAATTCTGAAAGAGATGGAAATACCAGACCACCTTACCTGCCTCCTGAGAGATCTGTATGCAGGTCATGAAGCAACAGTTAGAAGGGGACATGGAACAACAGACTTGTTCCAAATAGGAAAAGGAGTACATCAAGACTGTATATTTCATCCTGCTTATTTAACTGATATGCAGAGTACATCATAAGAAACACTGGAGGACACACAAGCTGGAATCAAGATTGCCAGGAGAAATATCAATATCCTCAGATATGCAGATGACACCACCCTTATGGTAGAAGGTGAAGAAGAACCAAAGAGCCACTTGATGAAAGTGAAAGAGGAGAGTGAAAAAGTTGGCTTAAAGCTCAACATACAGAAAACTAAGATCATGGCATCCGGTCCCACCACTTCATGGCAAATAGATGGGGAAACAGTGGAAACAGTGTCAGACTTTATTTTTCTGGGCTTGAAAATCACTGCAGATGGTGATTGCAGCCATGAAATTAAAAGATTCTTACTCCTTGGAAGGAAAGTTATGACCAACCTAGACAGCATATTAAAAAGCAGAAATATTACTTTGCTGACAAAGGTCTGTCTAGTCAAGGCTATGGTTTTTCCAGTGGTCATGTATGGATGTGAGAGTTGTACTATAAAGATAGCAGAGCACTGAAGAATTGATGCTTTTGAACTGTGGTATTGGAGAAGACTCTTGAAAGTCCCTTGAACTGCAAGGAGATCCAACCAATCCATTCTAAAGATCAGCCCTGGGATTTCTTTGGAAGGAATGGTGCTAAAGCTGAAACTCCAGTACTTTGGCCACCTCATGCGAAGAGTTGACTCATTGGAAAAGACTCTGATGCTGGGAGGCATTCGGGGCAGGAGGAGAAGGGGACGACAGAGGATGAGATGGCTGGATGGCATCACTGACTCAATGGACGTGAGTCTGAGTGAACTCCGGGAGTTGGTGATGGACAGGGAGGCCTGGCATGCTGTGATTCATGGAGTTGCAAAGAGTCAGACACGACGGAGCAACTGAACTGAACTGAACTGACCTGAAAGATACTGTTGGCTATCACTGTTGAAATATGGAGGTCATGCTAGTGGACAGCATGGAGGTATCTAGCAGGCAGAGGCCAAGAATATCCTATAATGCACAGGACAGCAAAGAATTATCTCACACAAAATGCCGGGATCACCAAGATTGTACAAACTTTATCTATCTCTATACTGAAAGAAAAAATACGTACTGTATATACTTAGTTGGATAAAAGGAGAAAGGAAACTAGTATTTTTACAAGATTCCATATTAGAAGTTGGGTTCCCTGAGTGCACAGTGGTAAAGAATCTGCCTGTAGTGCAGGAGACATGGATTGGATCCCTGGGTCAAGAAGATCCCATCAAGAAGGAAATGGCAACCCACTCCAGTATATTTGCCTAAGAAATCCCATGCACAGAGGACTCATAGGCTACAGTCCATGAGGTCACAAAAGAGTCTGGCACAATTTAGGAATTATACAGCATTGACAACAAGTATTAGAAGTTACATAGAATCATAACAAATCTATAATACTTGTGAAGCCAAAATGGAGACATTCTTCTAGGCACTGTGCAACACTGTGTATGATTTTGTTAGCTTCTCATAACAACACTATGAGGTATGTATTGATTCATAAACTGGCCTCTGTACATATATGTCAAGGAGAGAATGAAGAAAAAGGCAGACCACTCCAGATTGGTAGGTGGTAGTTTTAATAAGTAGGAAATTTACCGATGAGGCTTGTCTTGGGTGCAGCAAGATGAAAAGATCTACCCACCCACACAACCACCAGAATTTTGAAAGTTTATATAGAAATCTTGATGGAGTTCAGTCCAAATAGTCTCAACATTGCTCTTCAAGTCTGAGTCCTTGAAATGGCTTCTAGTATAAGAAGAGTAGGTATATTGCACATTGCAAGGACAGGGAGAAGCTGGGAAGCCTCCAATTGCCTGGGTCCCACTGGCAGGTAAACCATCCATCACATCCTCCTAATGAGCCCCTCCCAACAGTACCTAATAATTAAGTGCACATATACCATGTCATGCATGCATATTCAGTCTTGTCCAACTCTTTGCGACCTCATGGACTGTGGCCTGCAAGGCTCCTCTGTCTGTGAATTTTCCAGGCAGGAATACTGGAGTGGGTTGCCATTTCCTACCTCAGGGGATCTTCCCGACTCAGGGATTGAACCCTTGTCTCCTGCCTTGGAGATTATTTACCACTGTGTCACCCAGGAAGTCCTAACTGCATATTCATGCATGCTATGTCGCTTCAGTCGTGTCTGACACTTTGCCACGCTATGGATCGTAGCCTGCCAGGCTCCTCTGTACCTACGGAAACTGATTTAAAAACTAGCTTAAAGATACTAAGTGATAAACTGGACTTAGATCTAAACAGGTTAAAGAATTTACAGCAAACTGTTAAAAAAAAAAAAGGGTTTTTTTCTATAAGGATTAGAAGTATTACCTTTTTAGAAATTTGTTAACTTTTTAAACAGTAATTTATTTTTTATTAGTTTTATCAAGTAAAATATTTTTTACAAGTAAGGCAATACTATATGATGTAAAAAGGCAGCTCTTTTTCTCACTCCTCACTGCATCTATCTTTATGCCCCACTTGTTGAAACAATCATTTTTAACTTTTTTAGCTATTTACATTGTACTTGCTTCCATATTCTCAAAAATAAGATCATAATTTTATCTATGGACTTTCTGCAATAGAGTATTGGACTGAGCTTCATGTGGCCTCATGCAAATAATAAATGTTTGTCTCTGGGCCTTTCACTGTAGCTATATTACAGTTTCCATTAAATCAATATTACTGTCTTTATCCTACAACTATATTAAAAATGTAGCTTGAAATTTACTTTGATTAACGTTGTGTTTTTTTTTCCTCAAGTCAATAATTAAGTAATTATATTGTTGGCTTCCTTTCCTTTTTAATGATCACTAATTTATCTCCAGGCTCTCAACTAAAAGTTCACCCTAATACCAATAAGTATATCAGGTCAATCATCTGCACTATTTTTATTTTTTTCCTTGAAATCTCTCCTTACTTTCTCTCTTCTCTTCTCCAGAAGATGCTGATTATCCTCTGCCCAATATGGAACAAATGTCTTAGCATGTCTCTCCCCTTCAGTCTGGGGATTTCCTTTCTCTCTCTCTTTAGTTGGTACCCAGCCCTATTTTATTGACTCCATGACTTCCACTTCTTCAGTTTATTCCTCTATTCCATTGATCAACACCTTCCTTTATTTAGGGTGAGTGGGGTGTCTTTGATCTTATTAAATGCTGTTTCAAATATCTGAAAATTTTATCACATCAGATGTAAAGGTAACTAAAACTGTATGCATGGGCAGGGCTCCTCAACATTTGGATCACAGAAAGATGTTCTCATAAGATGTGACTGTTTTTTGTTTTGTTCTGTTTTGTTTTTGTTTTCAGGAAAAAATTCTTAAGTATCAAGAAACATAGGTCCCTTATCTATCCTACAATTTTTACTTTCATCTCAAAATCTACGTTTCAGGAGTGGAGAAGAGAAATCAGAGCACACAGCTGGCTGTCAGTTTCTACACAAATTCTTTGCTTTCAGTAATGTGCCTCATTCTTCCCCTTGGTCATTCCTGGTGCCCCAATATCCAACAAAGTCTCAGCTTTCTTTCTGAAGTCCATGGGAGAGACACTGTTTTATGTAATCCAAATGCATTGCCTCCAGAAAGCAAACCTGTAGGCTGTCTCTAGGATTAAGAAAAGGATAGTGGCCTGTGAAGTATGTAAACATTGGGATATATATACTTTCCCAAGTGTCCTAGTGGGTAAAGAACCCAAGTGCCAATGCTGGAGACACAGGAGACTCAGGTTAAATCCCTGGGTTGGGAAGATCCCCTGCAGGAGGGCATGGCAACACACTTCAGTATTCTTGCCTGGGGAATTCCATGGACAGAGGAACCTGGTGGGCTACATTCCACAGGGTTGCAGAAAGTCGGACACAACTGAAGCAACTTAGCATGCACACATATGTACTCTTTAAAAGGTTTTCAGGCAAGCCTTTTTATTGTTACTTTCAAAGGCAGTGTTTCCAATTTGTTGGATTTTCTGGTGGTCTGCTACACAAATTAGCTTCTCTGCCTTCCCTTCCTTCCTTTAGCCTTTAACATTAACTTGCTGGACAAGTCACAGTGGTTTTAGATTGAGGTTAACAAATCCCAGAGACACAATAAAATTCATCTAGTATCAAATATTGTTGCTGTTGTTGTTCAGTTTCTAAGTCGTGTCCGACTCTTTGCAACCCCATAGAATGCAGCATAGCAGGCTCCACTGTCCTTCACTATCTTCCAGAGTTTGCTGATTCATGTCCATTCAGTCAGCGATGCTATCTAACTATCTCATCCTCTGCCACCCTCTTATCCTTTTGCCTTAAATCTTTTCCAGCATCAGGTTCTTTTCCAATGAGTTGGTTCTTTGCATCAGGTGGCCAAATGATTGGTACCAATGTTACACAGTTTAAAACATAATATAAGACAGAAAACCGTGTATAACAACAGCTAGTAGATCTTTCAGGATTCTCAAGAGTAGATTCCAAATGTCCCTATCATTACACATTGAATCCAAGTCATCATGTGAGATGAAGCTGAGGAAAGCCATACTCAGTTGTGTCTTTAGACCTCATTAGTCATGCAGCTCTCTCTGAGGTCCTTGATTAGCTTTCATTCCCTGGTGAAACTCAATCTCATCACTTATACATTATTCCTCAATTACAGCTTATTTATCAATTTCAGGTTACTCGTCAGTAAGAGATTACTTAATAAATAATTGCAATAACCAGGTACCAGGGCTTAGCCTGGTGCAGAGCAAACTCAGCAGTAGCATCATTTATTTTGAATGATGTACACTTTCTGATGTATACCAGAAGACTGGTATACTTTCTTCACTTAGTCTTTCAAGGAGGATTTATTCTAAGGGTCAAAGCCTCAGGCATCCCTAAAGCTAAAGGAAAGACCACAGATTAGCTGTTAATCCTGCCACAGGCACTCAACTGTGTGGAAAAGCTCCAACACAGGTTTTCTGCATCCAGTTTTCATCTTCTACAACTTTTTTGACAGATTTTATCTGTCATCCATCCTCTCCTCAGTTCTTATGTCCTTGCTGATTTGTCCAGCTGATTCCTCTGCTGTCTTTTTGGTGAGAATCAATCAAGGAAGCAGAGAAATATGTGTATGTTCAATTTTTCATATTTAAATATAAATATCAATGTTTTGGACACACAAATATTTAAAATGCATATTTAAACTGAAAGAAAATGTTTTGCCTGAATATTTCAACTTTATAAGATTTAAAAAAAAAATCATATTGTTTTCACCAGTCACCCTGTAGTGATTTTAAAGTGACTAAATGGGAAAAATATTTGTTGATGCAAAAACCATTATTCTAAATAAGAATCACATAGGGGATAAGTTCTGCATGCACATTAAATGTAAAAAATATGAATATGCTACAATAGTCTACTGATCCCTTAATACATATAAAATCATAAACTGAAAACTATTAGTAGTAGTTAAAGAGTTGACTCATTGGAAAAGACCCTGATGCTGGGAGGGATTGGGGGCAGGAGGAGAAGGGGACGACAGAGGATGAGATGGCTGGATGGCATCACCGACTGGATGGACATGAGTTTGAGTGAACTCTAGGAGTTGGTGATGGACAGGGAGGCCTGGCATGCTGTGATTCATGGGGTCGCAAAGAATCGGACACGACTGAGCGACTGAACTGAACTGAACTGAACTGAATATTGAAATATTTTTTGAGTAAATTACATCCAATATGATACAAGTTGTACTGTATTTGTAAAGAGTACTAGAGGCACATTGGGCTTCCCAGGTGGTACTGGTGGTAAAGAACCCATGTGCCAATGTAGGAGACTTAAGACACATGGGTTCAAACCCTGGGTCAAGAAGATCCCCTGGAGGAGGGCCTGGCAATCCACTCCAGTATTCTTGCCTGGAGAATCCCACGGACAAGGGAGCCTTGTGGGCCACAGTTCACAGGGTTGCAAAAAGTCAAACATGACTAGAGTGACTTAGCACACACGCACTCACTAAAGGCATGTCACTATCTGCTTAATGTTTGCCTATAGAATACTTTCGGGGCTTCCCTGGTGGCTCAGATGGTAAAGAATCCAAGATGGGATACTTGGATTTGATCCCTGGGCCAGGAAAATCCCCTGAAGAAGGGAACCAAAGTATTTTTGCCTGGAGAATTGCATGAACAAGAGGAGCTTGGGGGGCTATAGTAGATGGGGTTGCAAAGAGTTGGACAAACTGAGTGACTAACAGAATACTTTCTGGATGTTAACATCCAAACTTAACACACATTATACAGGAAAGAGAGATTTGTGTCAGGTGACTCAGCTGGTAAAGAATCTGCCTGCAATGCATGAGACCTTGGTTGGATCCCTGAGTTGGGAAGATTCCCTGGAGAAGGGCAAGGTTACCCACTCTAGTATTCTGGCCTGGAGAATTCCATGGACTGTATAGTCCATGGAGTTGCAAAGAGTCAGACACAACTGAGCAACTTTCACTTTTCATTCTCAATAAAACATTGTAAGACAATGAAGAGCTTGGGAAAGATTTAACATTCCAAATATGAGGAAACAGAACATCAAAATCACCTATGTGTGCATCTAAGTCACTGCAGTCGTATTCTATTCTTTGCAACCCTATGGACCATACCTGCCAGGCTCCTCTGTCCATGGGCTTCTCCAGGCAAGAATACTGTAGTGAGTAGCCATTCTCTTCTCCAGGGGATCTTCCAGACCTGATGATTAAAACCACATCACTTGTCTCCTGCATTGGCAAGTGGGTTCTTTACCACTAGTGCCACCTGAGAATCCTAGAGTCACCTATATGGATCTTAAATTCCATGCCTATAAATGGAGATTGTGTGTGAATGTTCTCAATGCTAAATGTTCCTTTGCTAAATACTCAGTGTAAAAGTGAATCCCCAATTATAGGGTAACATTAAACTTATAATGATAGAAGCAAAGCATGTTTTTGTTTTTGTTTTTCATGAGATTACATATATAGACACAAATGTTTTCTGTATTTCAGTGCTATTTTAGAAATTGTTGAGAGCTTGAAGGGTTAATTTCTAATGCTTCAAATGATGGCGAGAAGGCTCTTGTTTAGTGTTTTCATCAAGAACAGATTGCTTATGGTAAATGAGAGATGTTTTTGTTGTATTTTTGTGTATACTAACAACTCAAAAGTAAAACAAATTGTAGAATAAGGAATTCATTCATGCAAAAATAAATAAAGAAAGAAAGAAAGAAAGAATAATGGTACAAAACAAGAAGTTTGCAATATATTTAAGGGAGTTCCTTTATGTTTAATATATACTTCTTTCAGTGAAATCTTATACAAAATATGGAGCAAAATGATTTATTCTCTAAATCTTATATGAAGACTTATTCATCTTGTAAATCATGCTAATTTATTATTATCCAACACCTTTTATTTTCAATTTTGCTACTTGATCTATGTGTTTATTGCAAAAATGTGTTAAAATAATAAAATTATGGAATTAAAAATTTTTACTTGATAGGTTCAGTACATAAGATTTCTAAGTCATCTTGATAAATTGCTCTCTTAATCATTTTATAGGGGGGTATCTTGATTCTTATTAGTGCTTTTTGCCTTATTTTGCATTCTTTCTGATATTAGTACTACCAACCCAATTTTTTTGATTGTATAACTAGTATTTAGCTAATGTATCTTTATTCCATCATCTCCTCTTTATATATATATATAAAAGAGGAACTGTGCAGTTCTCCTTCAGATGGGTATGTGGTAAGCAACATAGTGTTGCAAAATTGTTTTACGTTATGCTATTTTTATCTAACTCAATAATCTACGTGCATTTAATGTGTTTGCTAATACAGAAATAAATTTTATAATTATTTATTTTGTATTCTCTCTCTACCATCTGTTTTCTTTGCTTTTTAACTTTTACTTAGCCTTCTGTTTTAGTGAGACTTTTTTTTCCTTCTGATATCTAGTATATTAGTTCCATTTCTTTGGTTTTTGTGATTATATATATTTTAAGATGATTTGTAATAAGTTTGTTCAAATAAATCCATTGTTATACCTATTCTTTGACAATGATAAAAATCTTTAGTTTAATCATGAAAGACTTCATTTCCTGCTTTGTATCTTACTATTGTTGTGTAGACTTTTTGCTTTATCCCTTTGAAAAAATATACAAAGATATTATGGCTTTTAAAAACCAATGGTGTGTTGCTAGTTTCTGGGTTCATGTTTCTAGTAATGCATCTCTTTCATCTGGAGTCACTTTCCTTCTTTTTGAAGTGCAACAGTTCACAATACTTTTATATCAATGATAAAATATTCATCTTTTATGTGTAATGATTATATTTATATTTATTCTTGCACGACAATGTTGTTGAATATGTTTCTGTTGGCTTTTTAAGGTATCACTCTAATATCTTCAGACTTCTATTGCTGCTAATGAGAATATATCATGGATCTTATGGTATTTTTTTAATTTAATTTTTATTTTATATTGGAGGAACCTGGCAGAGTACAGTCCAAAGGGTTGCAAAGAGTTGGACATGACTGAAGTGACTCAGCAGGCACACACATATATATTGATTTGGGGCTTCCAGGGTGGTGCTACTGGTAAAGAACCTACCTGCCAATGCAGGAGACCTAAGAGATGCTGGTTTGATCCCTGGGTCGGGAAGATTCCCTGGAGAAGAGCATGGCAACCCACTCCAGTATTCTTCTAAGGAGAATCCCATGGACAGAGAAGCCTGGCAGGCTACAGTCCATAGGGTTGCAAAGAGTTGGGCATGACTGAAGCGACAGCACAACACACGTAGTTGATTTACAGTGATTGTTATGCATACACATATATCATTCTTTTCATATCTTTTCCCATATAGGTTATTACAAAAACTGAGTAGAGTTCCTTGTGCTCTATAGTAGGTCCTTGCTGATTATCTGCTTTACGAGTAGTAATGTATATATGTTAATCCCCTGTACCAAAAGAAGTGTGTATATGTTGACCTTAAAGTTACAGCTTGGAAATAATCTTGTTTCATTTCTCTGAAGGATCTTTATTCATCAATGTCAATAGTTTTAATAAGATGACTATTTTTTTAATATACATGCTGATTATTTCTCGTATTTCAGTTTTCAGCTCTGGAAATTTCTCAATAGCTGTTTAGATAATTTTTTTCTCCTTCATTCCCTCCAAAATACTATAAAATAAATATTGGAATATCTTATCTTAATCTATCCTTGACTCAATTGATATTTAGTTCTACATTTTTCTCTTATAGCTCAGTTGGTAAAGGACCCACCTGCAATGCAGGAGATCCCGGTTCAATTCCTGGATCAGGAAGATCTGCTGGAGAAGGGATAGGCTACCCACTCCAGTATTCTTGGGCTTCCCTTGTGGCTGAGTGGGTAAAGAATCTGCCTGCAATGAAGGAGACTTGGGTTCTATCGCTGGGTTGGGACGATCCCCTGGAGAAGGGAAAGGGTACCCACTCCAGTGTTCTGGCCTAGAGAATTCCATAGACTATATAGTCCGTGAGGTCACAAAGAGTTGTATACAACTGAGCGACTTTCTCCTTCACTTTCTACATTTTAGCTGGGTTAGTTTGATATACTCATTTTGTTAGTGCTAAACCTGTGACCTAACAGAAGCAGAAGATATTAAGAAGGGGTGGCAAGAATACACAGAATAACTGTACAAAAAAGATCTTCATGACCAAGATAATCACAATGGTGTGATTACTCACCTAGAGCCAGACATCCTGAAATGTGAGGTCAAGTGGGCCTTAGAAAGCATCACTACGAACAAAGCTAGAGGAGGTGATGGAATTCCAGTTGAGCTATTTCAGATCCTGGAAGATGATGCTGTGAAAGTGCTGCACTCAATATGCCAGAAAATTTGGAAAACTCAGCAGTGGCCACAGGACTGGAAAAGGTCCGTTTTCATTACAATTCCAAAGAAAGGCAATGCCAAAGAATGCTCAAACTACTGCACAATTGCACTCATCTCACATGCTAGTAAAGTAATGCTCAAAATTCTCCAAGCCAGGCTTCAGCAATACATGAACCATGAACTTTCAGATGTTTAAGCTGGTTTTAGAAAAGCCAGAGGAACCAGAGATCAAATTGCCAACATCCGCTGAATCATGGAAAAAGCAAGAGAGTTCCATAAAAACGTCTATTTCTGTTTTATTGACTATGCCAAAGCCTTTGACTGTGTGGATCACAATAAACTGTGGAAAATTCTGAAAGAGATGGGAATACCAGACCACCCAACCTGCCTCTTGAGAAACTTATATGCTGGTCAGGAAGCAACAGTTAGAACTGGACATGGAACAACAGACTGGTTCCAAATAGGAAAGGAGTACGTCAAGGCTGTATATTGTCACCTTGCTTATTTAACTCATATGCAGAATACATCATGAGAAACACTGGGCTGGAAGAAGCACAAGCTGGAATCAAGATTTCCAGGAAAAATATCAATAATCTCAGATATGCAGATGACATCACCCTTATGGCAGAAAGTGAAGAGGAACTAAAAAGCCTCTTGATGAAAGTAAAAGAGGAGAGTGAAAAAGTTGGCTTAAAGCTCAACATTCAGAAAACTAAGATCATGGCATCCAGTCCCATCACTTCATGGCAAATAGATGGGGAAACACTGGAAACAGTGGCTGACTTTATTTTTGGGGGGGGCTCCAAAGTCACTGCAGATGGTGACTGCAGTCATGAAATTAAAAGACGCTTACTCCTTGGAAGGAAAGTTATGACCAATCTAGATAGCATATTGAAAAGCAGAGACATTACTTTGTCAACAAAGTTCCATCTAGTCAAGGCTATGGTTTTTTCCAGGGGTCATGTATGGATGTGAGAGTTGGACTGTGAAGAAGGCTGAGCATCGAAGAATTGATGCTTTTGAACTGTGGTGTTGGAGAAGACTCTTGAGAGTCCCATGGACTGCAAAGAGATCCAACCAGTCCATTCTAAAGGAGATCAGCCCTGGGCGTTCTTTGGAAGGATTGATGCTAAAGCTGAAACTCCAATACTTTGGCTACCTCATGCGAAGAGTTGACTCATTGGAAAAGACTCTGATGCTGGGAGCGATTGGGGGCAGGAGGAGAAGGGGACGACAGAGGATGAGATGGCTGGATGGCATCACTGACTCAATGGACAGGAGTTTGGGTGAACTCCAGGAGTTGGTGATGGACAGGGAGGCCTGGCGTGCTGCAATTCATGGGGTCGCAAATAGTAGGACACGACTGAGTGACTGAACTGAACTGAACTGAAACCTGTGAATGTATCCCTTTCAAATATATCGTTTATTCATTAAATATTGACTTTTGAATTAGCTCTGTTAAAATTATTTTGCCTAAATTAAAATGAGCATTATTATTATAATAAATATACATATTTTGAATCATTTATATTTCTACTTTCTTTCATGATCAAATTAATAAGCACATCACACACATCTCTACCTAGAATATTATATAACTCAGTAGTGATAACTTAGTTGTTTTACTGTCAGGTTTAAAATCCTGTCTCTATGGTTTATTAATTCATGCATCTTAGGCAAATTATTTATTCTATCATTTCCTTAGATATATTCATTTGTAAAGTAATATCATTATAGCCAGATTTCTATGAGATAATAACTTCAAAGCATTTAGACCACTGCCTGAAAAAAAATAAGCACTAAATAAATTATAAATATCACAGTCGTTTTGTTGTAACTTTTTCTAGTTTATGATGATAAAAAGTGTTTTTGATAGTTTGTTTCTAAATTTATGCATTATTTTCATAAATGAACTTTATGAATAAAAGGAACTTAAATATTAACTTTAAACTGCTACAATTAAACAACTAATTACCTTTCAGCATATTCAAGATAACTTAAAAAAATTGTTGGACTATTAGCTGATTTACAATGCTGTCTTCAGAGAAGGCAATGGCACCCCACTCTAGTACTCTTGCCTGGAAAATCCCATGGATGGAGGAGCCTGGTAGGCTGCAGTCCATGGGGTAGCTAAGAGTCGGACACGACTGAGCGACTTCACTTTCATGCATTGAAGAAGGAAATGGCAACCCACTCCAGTGTTCTTGCCTGGAGAATCCCAGGGACAGGGTAGCCTGGTGGGCTGCCATCTATGGGGTTGCACAGAGGCAGACACGACTGAAGCGACTTAGCAGCAATGCTGTCTTTGCTTTTTGCTGTACAGCAAAGTGACTCAGTTATACATATATACATATTTTTTCATATTCTTTTCCATCATGGTTTATTACAGAATATTGGATATAGTTTCCTGTGCTATACAGTAGACTCTTGATGACATAATAGTTTGCATCTGCTAATCCCAAGCTCGCAGTCTTTCCTTCCACCTTCTCCCTCCCCCTTGACAAACACAAGTCTCTATAATGTCTCAGCCATTTAGACTTATTCATATTCTCTGTAAGTTTGCACACTGGGCCTATTAAACCATAGAATTGCTTTTCTGGACCTTGATTTTAGAAACTAGAGAACTAGGCTCTTAGCTTATGGGCTATTTAATTCCAGGTAATTGGCACTTTCCTTGCCATAATGATACTGCATGAACATCTCAAGGTGTTTTGTATTGGAATGCGTGAAGGGCCTGGTCCTTAGGCCATACCCGTAGTAGACCCGCCTTTGCTGTTTCTCCAGCTGTTGGACATCACCCCTCCCTGATTTTCATATACAGCAGAGCTCCTAGTGTACCAATGCAGACAATCACAGAAGACTCATTTCTCCTACAGCATGGCCATCAGGAATATTCTCAACTACTATCAATGTTGCAATACTCTTGCGAGTGTGCCAGCATCAATTCCTTCTTCTGAGGTTCATTTGTGTCTGGAGAATTTGAATGAGAACTGGATGCAGTTCCCATAATCTATTACCTCTTTGTCTTGCCAGGCTAGGAAATCCTTTTCTGTCAGGGTCAACTAGAGTTATTGGGTTGGCCAAAAAGTTCATCTGTGTTTTCCATAACATCTTATGGAAAAACTCAAACAATCATTTCAGCCAACCCTATAATTCCTTGATGGGCTGACCCAGTAGTTTTCAAAACTGTCTACACTTTAATATCTGTTTTTTTTTTTTTTTTTTTAATGTTCTGATGCTCAGGTTCCACTTTAGACCAATTAAACAGGTTTAGTAGTATTTTTCCAAAGAGAGCTCAGGAAGCTTCCTCAGGATTTTAGTGTGCAGACAGGATTGATATCAAATGCCATAAATAAAAGCCTTCTTCAGTGGTTCTCCCATGTTAGCAGGAATCAGAATCACCTGCAGTGCTTATTAATACATACATAATTCAGCGCCATCCCCAGATGGTGTACAAGCCAAACACAGCAAAATGAAACAGCAAGGCACATTAAAGTGATCTTCCAACAGCACTGGATGATTGTATCCGTGACATTGGATATGGAAGCATGGTCGAGTCACTCCGCTCAAATAATTCAACAGTTGCTTGTTCTAAAGACTGACCCATTCAAATAATTCAATGGATTCTTGTTCTAAATACCAGTATTTTTTATTAGCAATGCTTGTGAGATTCTTGTGTTTTCACCCAGTTTGAATCTCTCTGCCTTCAACTCTTATTTTCAAACACTAGAACTTACTGTCCTTCAAACAAGATTACCCCCTTTAGAGTCTGAGCTCCCTAGAATGTTCAACTAATCATGCTATATGCCCTCTTGAACCTCTTATTTTTTTAAAATTTCTCTGCAAACAGTTTACATATTTACCATTGCGATTGTATTTATCCTTCTTTATCCCCATATTAGTCTCTATGGGAGTTACCAGCACTTCCAGTGTACCTGGCAAATAAAACACATTCTTACTGTAACCAAGATAGAATGAGCAAAGAGAAGACAAAGCAGTTTATGTTTCTTAACATTTGACTCACAGAATGCAATCAAGTAACAATACCAATAGTTCTAGGCTCCAGCATCTATGTGAAAATCCCTAGATGTATAGACTTGTATACATATTTAAAGTTCTCTAAGGCTTGCTGCTGCTGCTGAATCACTTCATTCATGTCTGACTCTTTGTGATCCCATGGACTATAGCTCACCAGGCCCAAGCAAGAATACTGGAGTGGGTTGCCCTGCCCTCCTCCAAAGGATCTTCCTGACCCAGGGATTGAACCCCTGTCTCTTATGTCCCCTGCATTGGCAGATGGGTTCTCTACCACTAATGCCACCTGGGAAGCCCTAAGGCTTACTGCATTTAAATACAAAATAACAACAATCATCACCTTGGAGAATTGTTTTAGGAAATATATTTGGAAGCTATTGCCCAAAAAAGTCATTGTTGTTGTTCAGTTGCCCAGTCATGTCTGATTATTTTTTTCTAATTTAAATTTATTTATTTTAATTAGAGGTTAATTACTTTACAATATTGTATTGGTTTTGCCATACATCAACATGATTCTTTATGACCCCATTAACTGCAACGTGCCAGGCTTCCCTATCCCTCACCATCTTCCGATGCCCAAGTTCATGTCCATTGCACTGGAAATGCCATTCAGCCAACTCATCCTCTGACTCCCTCTTCTCCTTCTGCCCTCAATCTTTCCCAGCATCAGGGACTTCCAATGAGTTGGCTGTTCACATCAGATAATCAAGATCCTGGATCTTCAGTTTCAGCATCAGTCCTTCCAATGAGTATTCAGGGTTGACTTACCTTAAGATTGACTAGATTGATATCCTTACTGTCCAGAGAGCTCTCAGGAGTCTTCTCCAGCACCCCAGTTTGAAGGCATCAATTCTTTTTGATGTTTTGATGTTCTGCCTTCTTTATGGTCCAGCTCTTACAACTGCACATGACCACTGGGAAGACCGCAGCCTTAGCTGAATGGACCGTTGTCATCAAAGTAATGTCTCTGCTTTTCAACACACTGTCTAGGTTTGTCATAACTTCCCTTCCAAGGAGTAATCTTCATCTGATTTCATGGCTGCAGTCACCATCCACGGTGATTTTAGAGCCTAAAAGAGTAAATCTCTCACTACTTCCACCTTTTCCCCTTCTATTTGCCATGAAGTAATAGAGGGGCAGAAAGTGAAGAGGAACTAAAAAGCCTCTTGATGAAAGTGAAAGAGGAGAGTGGAAAAGTTGGCTTAAAGCTCAACATTCAGAAAACGAAGATCATGGCATCCGGTCCTTCACTTCATGGGAAATAGATGGGGAACAGTGGAAACAGTGGCAGACTTTATTTTTCTTGGGCTCCAAAATCACTGCAGATGGTGATTTCAACCATGAAATTAAAAGATGCTTATTCCTTGAAAGAAAAGTTATGACCAACCTAGCTAAATATGATAGCATATTTAAAAGCAGAGACATTACTTTGCCAACAAAGATCCCTCTAGTCAAGGCTATGGTTTTTCCAGTGGTCATGTATGGATGTGAGAGTTGGACTGTGAAGAAAGCTGAGCACTGAAGAATTGATGCTTTTGAACTGTGGTGTTGGAGAAGACTCTTGAGAGTCCCTTGGACTGCAAGGAGATCCAACCAGTCCATTCTAAAGGAGATCAGCCCTGGGTATTCTTTGGAAGGACTGATGCTAAAGCTGAAACTCCAGTACTTTGGCCACCTCATGTGAAGAGTTGACTCATTGGAAAAGACTCTGATGCTGGGAGGGATTGGGGGCAAGAGGAGAAGGGGACGACAGAGGATTAGATGGCTGGATGGCATCACGGACTTGATGGACGTGAGTTTGAGTGAACTCTGGGAGTTGGTGATGGACATGAAGGCCTGGCATGCTGCAATTCATGGGGTTGCAAAGAGTTGGACATGACTGATTGACTGAACTGAACTGAACTGAACTGAATGGAGCCAGACGCCATGACCATATTTTTTTTTTTTTTTTTAATATTTAGTTTTAAGCCAGCTTTTTCACTCTCCTCCTTCACTCTCATCCATGGCAGAAAGCAGAGAAACAAGAGTCACTTACTTTACTTTTTGTGATTCAAAGGGATAAATATAAGTTTAATGCTTGATGGAATGGAAAAATTTAGTTACAAATTTTTAAGAATTTTATTGTTCTTAGAGTTGACCAAAAGGAGAAGGCAGTGTCTCAAGAGATAATGTGATGCAATAAGTGGAGGTGTTGGAACACAAATTCGTTGACCACTTATAGAAGAATTAGAACACCAGGTAAGAGAGAGATATAGTGCCTGGAGATACTTCTGAGATTTCTGTATTTTTGTAACCATGTGCATTAAATTCATTAAACAAAAATAACCCTTCTGGTTATAGTCACAGCACCTAGTCATTAGCTTTTTTTGTTATTAAATTGATTATTTTGTGCCCTTAAATCCTGCAGAGTTGTGTTAATACTCTAACACCTGCATTCTCACTCCTATTGAAAAGGATGACAAAAAGATGTCTGATATTTACACTCTACATTTAAATGTTCATGTCAATGAATTATTGGCTTTAACATTAGCCCTGTTGTTTCACCATCAAGTATTATTCTTCCACTATTATGTTTTAGCTGCCCAGAGGAGATTCTTTTTTCCATGAGAGAGGACCTTCCAGTCAGCTAGTATTATGTGGAACAAAGAAACTGACTACAACTATTGAGCCCTTCTTTGTAATCTGAAAAGATGCCAAAAATTATAGAGTCAATGGAAAGGATATTTCAAAATAAAAATCGTGATCTGAAAGGCTATTTCTCCATGATTAATTTGGTGATTCATTCATTTGTATAACAATATTTGAAGTCTTTCATATTCCAGGCAGAACCTGCTGCTTGGCAGAGAGCAAAAAAAAAAAGTAAGCTCTTCAGTGACACTTATAAGGGCACTAATCCCATTCCACCCTCCTGACCTCATCTAATTATAATTATTTCTCAAAGGCTCTACTTCTGAATACCTTCATGTAGGGAAGGTGTGTGAGAGACTGGGGACTAATTTGGTTTCAATATATGAAATTTGAAGGAACACAAATATTCAGTCCATAACAGTAGGATATAAATGCCTAAGGACATCATGGATAAGGAACAATGTTTACTTGCCCATAAGCTCTTTGTATCCCACAGATGAAGAGAGAGAAGTGTTCCAGGAAGGGTGATTATTAATTTATATGAGGAAAAAATGTTGCAAAGGAATGGTAGACTTGTGAGATTTGATCAGGGCTCTGGCTTTTCTTTCTCAGCCTGTATCTTAGACACAAGGATGATCCCCTGCTTACATTCCCTGCGAGTGCCTCTTTATCCTGTGTGTATATATGTGTTGGACTTCCCAGGTGGCACAGTTGGCGTCAGTAGAGAACCCACCTGACAATACAGGAGATATAAGAGATGCAGGTTAGATCTGTGGGTCAGGAAGATTCCATGGAGGAGGAAATGGCAACCCACTCCAGTATTCTTGCCCAGGAAATACCCATGGACAGAGGAGCCTGGCAGGTTATATAGTCCATGGGGTCATACAGAGTTGGACATGACTGAGTGCACACACACACCTTATCCTTTAGATGTGTGGTGACCTAAAGCTTGTCCTTCAGGGTAAAGCTCCAGGATAAGCAAATAGGCCTTTTTCACAGGAAGATTGGGGATGTATTTCAGTCTGTTGTCTGGCTTGCCAGACGGAGAGGAGTGTTGCAGCTGCCCAAACTCAGACTTTAGCTAGAGAGCAGGAGAATGCTAGACTGTTTGTGCCTGTCCCAGCCAAGAAGCAGGGAGTGCTACAACTACTGGAGATCTCTGGCTTCAGCAGTGCCACAGGTCAGTGCTATGATTGCTTGGTCCCATCCGAGCTCACCTGCCTGTGCTAGGAGCTTAGGTGGGGAGTGCAGCTAGTGTCTGCCAGTGTCTCCATCTCCGAGGAGTGTCTTCAACATCCCCTGCCCCTCCAGCACATGATTTTAGATTTTCAAATGTCTCTACTTCACATATAATCTTGAAAGTTTTCAAACTGTTGCAATTTTGCTGAGTCTTAGAGCAAGTCAGACCACATGCCAGCCCTTTAGGGAGGAGTCTCAATTTCCTATAACACTTTGGGACCCTCGGACATTAGCTTCATTGGTGTTCTAAGACAGACGATTTAGGACTCATCTTTTTGGTATAGGTCCTCTGAATCAGGGTTCCCAATGTGAGACACCACTCTGTTGGCTCCTCTGGGAGAAGTGGCATGGTTGAGATCCTTCCCTACCATGTGCTACTATGCTGGGGTGTGAGGTTTTGGTGAGAATGTTTCTCTTCCTCTTCTATTTGTCTCAGTGTGGTCCTTTTCATCCTTTGTCGTGGACAGGTGTTCAGCTGGTTCTCAGGTTCCTTTGAGAGGGAATTAATCCAAATTAGGGTGTATTTGTTGTGTTGATGGGAAGAAGTAGGTCTGGGTTCTTTTTATGCTGACATCTTGAGCTGCTTCCTGAATTTTCAGGTTTTAGCATTCTGAGGTGTTGCTTTTTTTAAATGCTAGTTTATATTTTACTGTTGTCTCTCATTTGTACTGTTTTGCATAGATTTTTCTTGTCCTGTCTTGGAAAGTACACTTGCATCTAAAATTCTGCTGTGGATTATTTAAATTTCTAAAAATGTTGAAAACAGAAAGGTATTAATGCTAAGACCTTTCTTTAAATAATATAAGGAAATGATAATAAGTATCCTTACCAGTAGTATATGCTAGTTTAACTTGCAGTTTTATGCCCAGTTTTTTGCTTCAAATTATCAATTTTACAAATAAATAATTACTAAAGATGTTAATAATTTTACTTTTTGTAACTGTGACAGAAACTAGATTCTTTTCTACCAGTTTTTTTTTTTTTTTGCTTACTTGTTGTGCACAAAAATATGCTTCATTTCCAAGATAGGTATAATAATGAGAGTAATAACTAATAGAATACAGGTATGTATAGCAGACACATATAGCCAATAAAAGCTTCATGTGATGCATCAGTCCTGATGTGTTACTATCATCCAACATATCACAGGAAATCCAACAGAAAATTTTGAGATCCTACTAGATGGAGTCGCTGGAGTCAAAAGATAGAAGGTCACACACAAATCACCTACATTCAACAGTCTGTGAGCCAGAAACAAACTTTTATGTGTTAAGCCACTAAGATTTGAGGCCCCATCCCTACATTGCTCTAGGAACAACATTACTTCAAATTAGGTACATCATTCAGAGGTTTCAGTGATCACCAACCAACCATCCAAAGCAACTATGATTCCTTTGATTTGGAATTTTTAATTATGTTTTAATCTTGTGCTGATATGAAAACTTCTTTGAACACTATTTATTATTAATAACTAAGAGGTATGTTTCTTTATATTTTTATATATAAAACATTTTCATATGAGTGGAATTTGATTGAATATCTATTAAAACCTCTTGGTGATATTTTTCATACATCTAAGCTATCAAATTCTCTTCTGTATAGATGCTTCTGCTTTTCTGCAAAATAATCCTTCCATTTTACCTCAGATACAACATACTTAGACATCAAGGAAGAGGTAAGCAGAGAGGTTGTACCTTGTTGTGGGGAGACAACTATCACAGAACTTAAACATGTAGCTTTGAATTAACTTATCCCCATCTCCTCACTCCAACTCTCCATTTGGCCTGCTCAGGCCTTCAGATACTCTGTAAAGAATACTGTTTCTTGTCAGACTACTGTTCCATTTCCATTTCATGTTAGAAAACTTCTACTATCTTTTGTTTTAGTATAAATTTATTGAAATATCTTGTGCAACTTATGGCCCGTCTCTTACAGATCTTTTTGGTTAAAAAAAATTAAATTCAATAATTCAATGTAATTTTAGTGGTATTTTTCCAGGGAAAAGAGAACAATACTTGTGTCTGAACTGGAAACATTCTTGGTTTTGTTAGCCTGCAGAAGTAGTTTACTCCTTTTCCACTTGCTCACTACCATTGCAAATATTTAATTTTTTTTTTTTTTTTTAGAGGTAGATTGTCATTGAACGTTTCCTCTCTCTCTCTAAAAAAAGTGTCCAATTGAAAGCGTAAGTTGCTCATTTCCAATCCTTGTGACCCCATGGGTTATACAGTCTGTGGAATTCTCCAGGCCAGAATACTGGAGTGGGTAGCCTGTTCCCTTCTCCAGGGGATCTTCCCAATCCAAGGATTGAACCTAGGTCTCCAACATTGCAGGAAGATTCTTTACCCACTGAGCCACAAGGGAAGCCCAGGAATACTGGAGTGGATAGCCTATTCCTTTTCCAGTGGCTCTTCCTCATTCAGGAATCGAACCAGGGTCTCCTGCATTGCAGGCAGATTCTTTACCAACTGAGCTATGAGGGAAGCATATATATATATATGTATTTTTTTTTTTTTTTCTTTAGAAGTAGATTGCCAATGACCTTTTCCTCTTTCTCTCTTAAAAAAAAATGTCTAATTGAATTGACCCTTTTAGTAGCTTTTTTTTTTTTTTTTTTGCCACATCTCACAGCATGGGGAAATTCCCTGACCGGTGATCAAACCTGTGCCTCCTGCAGAGGAGGCCAGGGGTCCTAACCACTGTACTACCAGGGAAGTCCTGAATTGGTCCTTTTAATAAAGGAATTTAGAAGTCTGAACCAATTATTTAGTTTTTTTATATTTCTTTAATTTTTGGCAATTTAAAATATAATCATTTGTTTTAATACCCTCTTGCGTGTTAGTCTTATTTAACACAAGACTAGTATTCAAGAAGCTCATTATTTGCTTCATTTTTGAGCACTTGCATTTACAAGGCTTTTTTGTTTGGTGATCTTTCTGTAATAATTAAAGTTTGATTGAGTTTTAAATCAAAATATATCACATTTTACCTTCAAACCTATGCAGCTTGTAATTCTTTATAATTCATTTGTAAATATGGACAAAGTTAATTTAAGATTAGCTTCATATCTCTTCTACAAGTTAGAAGAGTGAGTAACCCTTTATGAATAAGCATCTTACATTTATAGCTTTATATGAACTCTATGGGCTTCCTTTTTATTAGCACTGTTAAGACCCAGGTGTTGCTAGTGGTAAAGAACCCGACAGCCAATGCAGAAGATGCAACAGACTCCAATTTGATCCCTGGGTAAGGAAGACCCCTGGATGAGGACATGGTAACCTACTCCAGTATTCTTGCCTAGAGAATCCCTTGGACGGAGGAACTTGGAAGGCTACAGTTGCAAAGAGTCAGATACAACAGAAGTGACTTAACCACAGCACAGAACAGCACAAGACTCTGAGCAGTTTTTACTTTGAAACTTCTTATAAGTCTACTAAGAACAGAGACTCTTAGTCTCTACTGCTCTGAAACTTAACATCTGGTCTCCCATGTAAATTATATACTTGAACTCTTTGTCATTTCATGAATGGCATAGAAATTTCAAATTTATCCTTTACTTAATCATTTGGCTAATATATAGAATTTAGCTTTTCCAGAGTCTAAGAAATTTATTTTTGTGGCTTTTATGTCTCTAAATTTAATTCTTTCCTATAATCTCTCTTTGTCATGTCTACTGGAAATAATTTTGTATAAACTATGTCCTCTTGGTTCTCTTTGAGGGAGCAAATCAGAGATATTTTCTAATGTTTTCTTTTCAATTATGCAAATACCCTTGTAAGAATGTAATTAGAATAATCCTTCCTAAATTCTGTGGTCTTTCCCTATGTTATGAATTTTCCATAGTCTAATCAGACTCAATGAAGGAAATGTCTGTTGAGAATTGATTTATCATATGACAGAAGTGGACTTGGATTTAATAAAACATTATTTTTCATTCTTTCCAGGGTATTTCACAGTGGGTCACATATCTAAGTTCTGAATATTTGTTGTTTTTGCTCTGGAGAGGAATAAGCAAAGTTTGAAGGTACCCAGAGTTTATATTATGATTGTTTTTCCTTTAGTCTGGTAATATTATAATAGCCATTAGTATAACTGCTTCCTGATTTTGCTTTTCAGTAGGTTTTTATGGCTTCCCTGGTGGCTCAGATGGTAAGAATCCATTTGCAATGTGGGACCTGGGTTGGATCCCTGGGTTGGGAAGATCCCCTGGAGGAGGAAATGGCAACGCACTCCAGTATTCTTGCCTGGAGAATCCTATGGACAGAGCAGTCTGGTGGGCTACAGTCCATGGGATCGAAAAGAATTGGACATGACTGAGTAACTAAGCACACACACACCCAGGTTTCTATGTATAGATTTTGATGCCAATTCAAGTTTTAAAATATGTGTATATCTAAATATAAATATTAAAACACATAGTATATATTTCTATGTCAATTAAATTTTTTAAATATTTAAAGATACACAGTAATACATATATTAATTTAGTAAATATTCTAGAGTAATTGGAGAGAAACATCCAAATTTTCATAAACATGTGGTCATCTTACCTGAACATAATAGGTAAAAACTTAATTAATCATATCAGTTTGCTACAGAGACAACACCAGCAATTATTACCACAGAACCCTGGGCAAAGTGATAGAAGACATTTGCCTAGAAATAATAATCCTGGGAAAAGAGCTCTGAATATTTTTTGGACATGTATACTGAATAAATGAGGAATTGTGTTCATTTGTGTTGTGGGGCTCCACAGATTTTTCTATGTTAATAAAGGTATCCAAATTCAAAATGTGTTGAAATGATTGGATCAAAGTTAACTCCTATGGTGGGACAATATGTGAATTACTAGTTTCAGAATAATGGCAAATAAGAACTATTAATGTTGGGAATTTTAAAAATAAACACATTAAAAAAATTAAAAACATAGAGTGAATACACTAAACTAATGAGACCAGAGTGTTAAGTTCTTTGATGGAAGGTTTTTCTATTTTGTCTGTATAATTCAAGGCCTAATAAGAATTCTTATACATGCAGTCATTAATTATTGAATTACTGTATTTACTAAGATCAGCATGAAAATAACAGCATAAAAATTTGTTTAGATTTGGTTTTTAAAATATCATGTAGAACATATTTGAAGAAATAATGAAAAGGAAAGAAAAAAAATGGCAGTATTTCCTAGTGATTTGTCCTGACTTTAAAAGTTCTATGTTAGCCGAGGCTGTCACTTTGGAATACAGGACCCATTTTAATATCTGTCATTTTGTCAGTGCTCCCATATGAATTTACACCCTGAAAATAGGTATCCAGTTTCTATTCTGTTGAAGTTAGAAATTATATTTTCACAATCTGTGAACATAAGGTTCTATCCTGACATATGCATTACACAACATCTAACTTGTATGTGGTATTTCAGTAACAACATACTGAAAAAATATTTGCTAGCAATCTTTCTGTGGTGTTCAAAATAATGTGATTTTTAACCTTCAGACAGTTTGCATTATTCTTAGATCACACACATGTTAAAAAAGGAAAAAAACGTTGGAAGAATGATAAGTATGTGGTAACACCAGAATAAGTAAAAATAAGTAAATAAACAAAACATAAAAGAGTAAAATCTGGTTGCTTGGTAAAAGAGGTAAATTTTTAAAAAGATATTCTTTGTTTCACAGTATTTTTAATATAGGGGTACATAAATAAAATGTCAATTTTTGTGCCAAGTAATCTTCAGTTAATGGCACAACAGTCACACACACACACACACACACGCATCATTTGTGAATTAAAGATAATAACCATCTGAGGAACAAATATATTATTAAAAAAAAAAACACAGTTCAGTTTTCTTATCTCTTTAACTTATGAAGATAGGTTTGACAGAATTGAAGTTAGGGGAGAAAAGGAAAGCGAGCTCTTGAGAAAGAGATGAGAACAAATAATGATTTAATTTGGGGCATCTTGCATGACTAAAGTATTCATTAAGGGTCTATGTAAAATATTGTCCAGGGATGCTAATAGTAAGGATTCTTCCATAAAGTGTGCATTTAGAGGTATGGTTTGGGTTTTATTTTTTTAGCTTTATATTAGACCTAGAGATATATGGACTTGAATCACACCTCAGTCCTAGAATAAGTACAGAAACTGACGATATGGGCCTTAACTCTTAGCCTTGGCCACTATGTTGTCATTTGGGATTCTTAGTAAACTTAAAGAAGTGCTAAATGATGTACAGTCCCCTTATCCCATGATGCTTTGATTGCTATTTCTAAAAAACACATGCACATAAGCTCTTTGAGTTTTCTAAGTTTCACCACTAACGGTGAAATGGAAATGGAACACTGAAAAATGAGGAATTTTAATCCTTTAAAAAAACTTAGGTCTAACCATGATGGTCTTGGTTATGGAGTTCCGGCTTGTCAGTGGACTTGACCAATCTTACTTAAAATAAAGAAATTTTTTGATAATGTATTTAAAAATTCCTGAATATTTGATATTTTTCTCTTAACATTGGGGCTTCATATAGTTAGTGGAAGTTGCTACCCCATGGACTGCCAGGCCACTCTATCCGAGGGATTCTCCAGGCAAGAATACTGGAGTGGGTTGTCATTCCCTTCTCCAAGGGATCTTCCCAACCCCAGGATCAAACTTGGGTCTTCTGCATTGGAGGCAGATTCTTTACCATCTAAGTCACCAGGGAAGTTCTCATATAGTTAATCCTAAGGCAAATAAAAAAAAATATTTAATAAGTTTCTCCTTAATCTAGAATTAAGTTATGTTTCTTTCTCGAAGGCTTTTTACAAAATTTTAAGGAGGACTGCTGGCCACAGGACTAGAAAAGGTCAGTTTTCTTTCCAATCCCAAAGAAAGGCAATGCCAAGAATGCTCAAACTACCGCACAATTTCACTCATCACACACACTAGCAAACTAATGCTCAAAATTCTCCAAGCCGTTCAAGCTGGTTTTATTTATTTATATATTTTTTCAAGCTGGTTTTAGAAAAGGCAGAGGAACCAGAGATTAAATTGCCAACATCTGCCTGATCATCAAAATAGCAAGAGAGTTCCAAAAAAACATCTATTTCTGCTTTATTGACTATGCCAAAGCCTTTGACTGTGTGGATCACAGTAAACTGTGGGAAATTCTGAAAGAGATGGGAATACCAGACCACCTGACCTGCCTCTTGAGAAACCTATATGCACGTCAGGAAGCAACAGTTAGAACTGGACATGGAACAACAGACTGGTTCCAAATAGGAAAAGGAGTACATTAAGGCTGTATATTGTCACCCTGCTTATTTAACTTCTATGCAGAGTACATCATGAGAAATGCTGGGCTGGAAGAAGTGCAAGCTGGAATCAAGATTGCTGGGAGAAATATCAATAACATCAGATATGCAGATGACACCACCCTTTTGGCAGAAAGTGAAGAGGAACTAAAAAGCCTCTTGATGAAAGTGAAAGAGGAGAATGAAAAAGTTGGCTTAAAGCTCAACATTGAGAAAACGAAGATCATGGCATCTGGTCCCATCACTTCGTGGGAAATAGATGGGTAAACAGTGGAAACAGTGTCAGAATTTATTTTTGGGGGCTCCAAAATCACTGCAGATGGTGACTGCAGCCATGAAATTAAAAGACGCTTACTCCTTGAAAGGAAAGTTATGACCAACCTAGATAGCATATTCAAAAGCAGAGACATTACTTGGCCAACAAAGGTCTGTCTAGTCAAGGCTATCGTTTTTCCAGTGATCGTGTATGGATGTGAGAGTTGGACTGTGAAGAGGGCTGAGCACTGAAGAATTGATGCTTTTGAACTGTGGTGTTGGAGAAGACTCTTGAGAGTCCCTTGGACTGCAAGGAGATCCAACCAGTCCATTCCAGAAGAGATTAGTCCTGGATGTTCTTTGGAAGGACTGATGCTAAAGCTGAAACTCCAGTACTTTGGCCACCTCATGTGAAGAGTTGACTCATTGGAAAAGATTCTGATTCTGGGAGGGAATGGGGACAGGAGGAGAAGGGAAAAATAAGAGGATGAGATGGCTGGATGGCATCACTGACTTGATGGACATGAGTTTGAGTGAACTCCAGTAGTTGGTGATGGACAGGGAGGCCTGGCATGCTGCAATTCATGGGGTCCCAAAGAGTTGGACACAACTGGGCGACTGAAATGAACTGTACTGTAATGAGGACTGTTATTTGTCATGCATTTTTTCCCCAATTGGCACTAGGGATAAAGAATCCACCTGCCATTGAAGGAGATTCAAGAGATGCAGGTTCAATCTCTGGGTCAAGAAGATCCCCTAGAGGAGGAAATGGCAGCCCACCACAGTATTCTTGCATGGAAAAATTCCATGGGCAGAGGAGCCTAGATGGCTAGAGTCTGTGAGGTGGCAAAGAGTCAGATAGGATTGAGTGACTGAGCACATATTGCTCATTATATTTGAAATATAATACTTTTAAAAAGAAAATGTATAGGACACTTTTAAGAGAAAGATATCACTTGAGTCCTTCCTCTCAAAATATGATTACAAAATAGCCTTTATATCTATTTATTTCTATATTCTCCCTTTGTTTCCCCATACAGGTTATATTGACTTTCCAAAGGAATCCAAGTATTTGTTTCTTCTTCCATAACTTACTATGACTTATTCAGTGGCAGGACAGGCATGAACATAGAGATCGTGGCTTAGAACAAAAACCCAACGTCTGGACAGGTCTGGATGAAATGTTGAATATGAAAGATCCAGCAGGAATGTGACTGAGATAAGAAAGCTCCTTAGAAAGAGTAAGACAATTGGTCCAGTGGCTAACACTCCACAATCCCAATGCAAGGGATCCAGGTTTTATCCCTGGGCAGAGAGCTAGCTCCTATATGTTGTAACTGAAGATCCTGCATGCCACAGCGAAGACTGAATATCTTGTGTACCACAACTAAAAGAATGTAGGAGTGGAGTTTCTGGAGTTGTGAGAAAGGACAAGGACATCACTGTGTCCAGGAAGTCATCAGGATGCATTTCAACTCCTGGCTAGAGTGAGAAGGCTCTACATAATCCTGTGTATCCCTCAAAGATGGTTACAAAGATGCTCAGGATTATTTTTGCAGTTGGATGGAGAGACCATGCCTGGAAGTTCAACTGACTTCTGTGACAATTATGGACAAACAGGCCTCCCGGTAGGCTTGCATGGTGGCTTAGTTAGAAAAGAATCTGCCTGTAATGCAGGATACCCTCATTCAATCCCTGGGTCAGAAAGATCCCCTGGAGAAGAAAATGGCAACCCACTCCAGTATTCATGCTTGAGAAATCCCATGGACAGAGAAGCCTGGGGGGATGCAGTCCATGGGGTTGCAAGAATGGGACACAATTTAGCACTTAACCACCACCACAAGGCTTCCATGCAGGTCTTTAGAAAATAACAAGATAAGAAAGCCTTTCTTAGTGATCAATGCAAAGAAATAGAGGAAAATAATTGAATGGGAAAGACTAGAGATCTCTTCAAGAAATTAGAGATATCAAGGGATCATTTCATGCAAAGATGGGCACAATAAAGGACAGAAATGGTATGGACCTAAAACAGAAGCAAAAGATATTAAGAAGAGGTGGCAATAATACACAGAATACCTATACAAAAAAGATCTTAATGACCCAGATAACCACGGTGGTGTGATCATTCATCTAGAGCCAGATATCCTGGAATTCGAAGTAAAGTTGGCCTTAGGAAGCATCATTACAAACAAAGCTAGTGGAGGTGTTGGAATTCCAGTTGAGCTATTTCAAATCCTAAAAGACAATACTGTAAAAATGCTGCACTCAATATCCAAACAAACCTGGAAAACTCAACAGTGGCCACAGGACTGGAAAAGCTCAGTTTTCATTCTAATCCTGAAGAAAGGCAATGCCAAAGAATATTCAAACTACGACACAATTGCACTCATCTCACATGCTAGCATGGAGAAGGCAATGGCACCTCACTCCAGTATTCTTGCCTGGAAAGTCCAATGGACAGATGAGCATGGTAGGCTGCAGTCCATGGGGTCGCTAAGAGTCGGACACGACTGAGAGACTTCACTTTCACTTTTCACTTTCACGCATTGGAGGAGGAAATGGCAACCCACTCCAGTGTTCTTGCCTGGAGAATCCCAGGGACAGGGTAGCCTGGTGGGCTTCCATCTATGGGGTCGCACAGAGTCAGACACGACTGTAGTGACTTAGCAGCAGCTTAGCAGCACATGCTAGCAAAGTAATGCTGAAAATTTGCCAAGCCAGGCTTCAACAGTACATGAGCTGTAAACTTCCAGATGTTCAAGCTGGATTTAGAAAAGGGAGAGGAACCAGAGATCAAATTGCCAACGTCTGTTGGATCATCAAAAAAGGAGGAGAGTTCCAGAAAAACATCTACTTCTGCTTTATTGACTATGCCAAACCCTATGACTGTTTGGATCACAAGAAACTGTGGAAAATTCTTCAAGTGATGGGAACCCCAGAACACCTGGCCTGCTTCCTGAGAAAGCTGCATGCACATCAAGAAACAACAGTTGGAACTGGACATGGAACAGCAGACTGGTTGCAAATAGGGAAAGGGAGTACATCAAGGCTGTATAGTCACCCTGCTTATATAACTTATATGCAGAGTTCAGTTCAGTTCGGTTCAGTTCAGTCACTCAGTCATGTCCGACTCTTTGCGATCCCATGGACTGCAGCATGCCAGGCCTCCTTGTCCATCACCAATTCCCAGAGTTTACTCAAACTCATGTCCATTGAGTCGGTGATGCCATCCAACCATCTCATTCTCTGTCATCTCCTCCTCCCACCTTCAATCTTTCCCAACATCAGAGTCTTTTCCAGTGAATCAGTTCTTTGCATCAGGTGGCCAAAGTATTGGAGTTTCAGCATCAGCATCAGTCCTTCCAATGAATATTCAGAACTGATTTCCTTTAGGATGGACTAGTTGGATCTCCTTGCAGTCCAAGGGACTCTCAAGAGTCTTCTCCAACACCATAGTTCAAATGCATCGATTCTTTGGTGCTCAGCTTTCTTTACAGTCCAACTCTCACATCCATACATGACTACTGGACAAACCATAGATTTGACTAGACAGGCCTTTGTTGGCAAAGTAACGTCTCTGCTTTTTAATGTGCTGTCTAGATTGGTCATAACTTTCCTTCCAAGGAGCAAGTGTCTTAATCTCATGACTGCAGTTATCATCTGTAGTGATTTTGGAGTCCAAAAATATAAAGTATGTCACTGTTTCCATTGTCTCCCCATCTACTTGCCATGAAGTGATGGGACCAGATGCCATGATTTGAATTTTCTGAGTGTTGAGTTTTAAGCTGACATTTTCACTCTCCTCTTTCACTTTCTTCAAGAGGCTCTTTAGTTCTTCACTTTCTGCATTAAGGGTTGTGTCATCTGTATATCTGAGGTTATTGATATTTCTCCTGGCAATCTTGATTCCAGCTTGTGCTTCATCCAGTCCAGAGTTTCTCATCATATACTCTGCATATAAGTTAAATAAGCAGGGTGACAATATACAGTCTTGGCATACTCCTTCCTCATTTGGAGCCAGACTGTTGTTCCATGCCTGGTTTTAACTGTTGCTTCTTGACCTGAAAACAGATTTATCAACAGGTGGGTCAGGTGATCTGGCATGCAAAATTCCAGGGTAGATGAAGCACAAGCTGGAACTGAGATTGCTGGGAGAAATATCAATAACCTCAGATATGCAGATGACACCACCCTATGGCAGAAAGTGAAGAGGAACTAAAGAGCCTCTTGATGAAAGTGAAAGAGGAGAGTGAAAAAGTTGTCTTAAAACTTAACATTCAGAAAACTTGATCATGGTATCCAGTCCCATCACTTCATGGCAAATAGATGGAAAACTGTGAAAACAGTGGCAGACTTTTTTGGGGAGGGCTCCAAAATCACTGCAGATGATGACTGCAGCCATGAAATTAAAAGAACTTGCTCCTTGGAAAAAAAGCTATGACCAACCTAGACAGCATATTAAAAAGCAGAGACATTACTTTGCCATCAAAGTCCATCTAGTCAAAGCTATGGTTTATCCAGTAGTCATGTATGGATGTTAAAGTTGGACCATAAAGAAAGCTGAGTGCTGAAGAATTGATGCTTTTGAACTATGGTGTTGGAGAAGACTCTCAAGAGTTTCTTGGACTGCAAGGAGATCCAACCAGTCCATCCTAAAGGAAATCAGTCCTGAATATTCATTGGAAGGACTGATGCTGATGCTGAAACTCCAATACTTTGGCCACCTGATGCAAAGAACTGACTCACTGGAAAAGACTCTGATGCTGGGAAAGATTGAAGGTGGGAGGAGAAGGGGACGAGATAGGATGAGATGGTTGGATAGCATCACCAACTTGATGGACATGAGTTTGAGTAAACTCTGAGAGTTGGCGATGGACAGGAAAGCCTGGTGTGTTGTGTCCATGGGGTTGCAAAGAATAGGACACGACTGAGTGAATGAACTGAACTGAACTGATTACATATAGCTCAGTAAAAACTACATAATAACAACACTACTCTCAAATCATACTTATCTCTGCCCCACACTAACCTTTTTTAATGGATTTAGGTCATGAATAGATTTCTCATATGCCTTCACTTATCATTTGTATTCAGTTATTTTGTGGTTTTCAATTTCTGTCTCCACACTTGTCCTTTGTGCATTCTCTCTTGTCCTTCCTATTCTCAGATGATGTGAATATCAAAACACTTGCTCACAAATATTTAAGTATTTTAAATGTCAAGATACCTGAGAAACAACAGAAAAATAGAATAATTCAGATAGATATTGTTAGTTTATCTTCTCCTGGGAGCTGGCCTTGGCAGGGATATTCATAAAGCTTTCATTTTTATTTCATTTCTTCTTCAAACTGAGGAGTTGGATACTTATCCAGAGAGTGAGGGAGGCTATTGGAACATACTAGGAAAGTCTGTTGATTGTTTAAATGTTAAGACATATATCATGGTCCAAATCAAAGGGAATCCTGAAGCTGTAATGAACTTCTTTTGCATTCTTTTATTATAACATTTTTGTGGTTTACTGCATAAAAATTTGGAAAATATAAAAATTTAGAAGATGGACATTTTGATGGGTTTCTCTCTGTAAGAGGATAGTTTTCTGAAATTCCTATTTTTTATATACTTCTGTATTGTAAAATTATCCATATATAGCTCCAACACCTGTGAGTTTTTTGTCTTTTTGGAATCATTCCAAATTTTAATTTTTAATTAAAAACACTCAGACTCTTAATTCTATTTTCAGTCTGTTCAGTTCAGTCACTCAGTCCGGTCCAACTCTTTGTGACCCCATGGACTCCAGCACACCCGGCCTTCCTGTCTAACACCAACTCCCAGAGTTTACTCAAATTCATGTCCATTGAGTCAGTGATGCCATCCAGCCATCTCATCATCTGCCATCCCCTTCTCCTCCCACTTTCAATCTTTCCCAGCATCTGGGTCTTTTCAAATGAGTCCGTTTTTCCAATCAGGTGGCCAAAGTATTGGAGTTTCAGCTTCAACTTCAGTCCTTCCAATGAACATTCAGGACTGATCTCCTTTAGGATGGACTGGTTGGATCTCCTTGCAGTCCAAGGTATTCTCAAGAGTCTTCTCCAACACCACAGTTCAAAAGCATCAAGTCTTCAGTGCTAAGTTTTCTTTATAGTCCAACTCTCACCTCTATACACAGCTACTGAAAAAACTGTAGTTTGACTAGACGGGCCTTTGTTGGCAAAGAAATGTCTCTGCTTTTTAATATGCTGTCTAGGTTGGTTATAACTTTTCTTTCAAGGAGCAAGCATAGTCCTTTCCAAGATGTAGCCCTTCCTAAGATGTCTAAACGTTTCTACATATGCTCGTTCTCATCGTTCACTTGAATTCCTCCTTCCACCGCATTCTCTGTACTGTGTTCTTTCCTACCATGTTGGTTTTTCTCTCTCAACATTCTCCTGTATGTGATCTCTGACCTGTGCATCGTTCCCCAAAGCACCTCTAACATAGGTCTGTTGTAGGAAGCCTTTTCAAGGAAGGTTTTGAGAGGATGAAGAGAGAGGACAGAGCAAGATGAATTGTAGAGATTTCTTTCTCCGTTCCTCTGTCTTTAGCAATATCAAGAAGCTGCAGAATATATGAAATCAGCTTTTTTTAAAAAACTTGAATTCTTTGGTATGGTTCTTCTGACTTTTTATCCCACCTCAGCCCTCCATTGACACCTAAAGTTTCCTTACTGTGAAATACATCAGGAAATACAAAGCACTGGCCCAGGAGGGCGAGCGAGCGGGCGGGCGGCGGGCCGGCGGGTGGAGCGGGGCCGGGGCTTGAGAAGTTTGCACGGCGGCTCTTGAGCGCAGGGTGCGGGCACGGCCGGAAAAATTTTTTATCAAAAAAAAAAAAAACAAACAAAGCACTGGCCCAGGTCGTAAGAATATTCTTGAAAAAATGAACTTATGTCTCATTCACCTATAATGATAGTAAATGAATTGATATGAACAAAATCTGAAACTAAATTGCTAATTAAGATTACTGTTGGCAGCCTAGGTAATTAAATGGCAAGATGCTATTGGCCATTGTATAAAGTTTTTCATCATCCATCTCTTAACTATCATCACACAAAAAGTCAAAAAGGGAAAATGTACTGATGACAAGTATATTAATAATAGTAAAAAACAAACTAACAAAAAACAAACCTGTGGAACTTTTTGAAAAGATACGTTCTAATTTGGTTTGTCTTAATTTTAGAATGTTAGTAGGTCAATTATTAGAACTTGACAATGAGAGGATAATTACTAGCGGTCTTCAGTTTTTTTCTCAGTAGAAACTCTTCATATTTCATCTGGCAAGAAAAAAATAATTCTATTATTTCCTTTACTTTTAAATATCCTATATCTTTATTCATCAAAAGAAAGTATAAGATTGCCAAATTCCATCAGATCAGATCAGATCAGTTGCTCAGTCATGTCTGACTCCCTGCGACCCCATAAATCGCAGCTTCCCTGTCCATCACCAACTCCCGGAGTTCACTCAGACTCACGTCCATCGAGCCAGTGATGTCATCTAACCATCGCATCCTCTGCTGCCCCCTTCTCTTCCTGCCCCCAATCCCTCCCAGCATCAGGGTCTTTTCCAATGAGTCAACTCTTCACATGAGGTGGCCAAAGTACTGGAGTTTCAGCTTTAGCATCATTTCTTCCAAAGAAATCCCAGGGCTGATCTCCTTCAGAATGGACTGGTTGGATCTCCTTGCAGTCCAAGGGACTCTCAAGAGTCTTCTCCAACACCACAGTTCAAAAGCATCAATTCTTTGGCACTCAGCCTTCTTCACAGTCCAACTCTCACATCTATACATGACCACAGGAAAAACCATAGCCTTGACTAGACGAACCTTTGTTGGCAAAGTAATGTCTCTGCTTTTGAATATGCTATCTAGGTTGGTCATAACTTTCCTTCCAAGGACTAAGCATCTTTTAATTTCATGACTCAGTCATCATCTGCAGTGATTTTGGAGCCCCCAAAAATAAAGTCTGACACTGTTTCCACTGTTTCCCCATCTATTTCCCATGAAGTGATGGGACCGGATGCCATGATCTTCATTTTCTGAATGTTGAGCTTTAAGCCAACTTTTTCACTCTCCTCTTTCACTTTCCTCAAGAGGCTTTTTAGTTCCTCTTCACTTTCTGCCATAAGGGTGGTGTCATCTGCATATCTGAGGTTATTGATATTTCTCCTGGCAATCTTGATTCCAGCTTGTTTCTTCCAGTCCAGCGTTTCTCATGATGTACTCTGCATATAAGTTAAATAAACAAGATGACAATATACAGCCTTGATGTACTCCTTTTCCTATTTGGACCAGTCTGTTGTTCCATGTCCAGTTCTAACTGTTGCTTCCTGACATGCATACAGATTTCTCAAGAGGCAGATCAGGTAGTCTGGTATTCCCATCTCTTTTGAATTTTCCAAAGTTTATTGTGATCCACACAGTCAAAGGCTTTGGCATAGTCAATAAAGCAGAAATAGATGTTTTTCTGGACCTCTCTTGCTTTTTCCATGATCCAGCGGATGTTGGCAATTTGATCTCTGGTTCCTCTGCCTTTTCTAAAACCAGCTTAAACATCTGAAAGTTCATGGTTCACGTACTGCTGAAGCCTGGGTTGGAGAATTTTAAGCATTATTTTACTAGCATGTGAGATGAGTACAATTGTGCGGTAGTTTGAGCATTCTTTGGCTTTGCCTTTCTTTGGGATTGGAATGAAAACAGACCTTTTCCATTCCTGTGGCCATTGCTGAGTTTTCCAAATTTGCTGGCATATTGAGTGCAGCACTTTCACAGCATCATCTTTCAGGATTTGGAATAGCTCAACTGGAATTCTATCACCTCCACTAGCTTTGTTTGTAGTGATGCTTTCTAAGGCCCACTTGGCTTCGCATTCCAGGATGTCTGGCTCTAGGTGAGTGATCACACCATCGTGATTATCTTGGTCCTGAACATCTTTTTTGTACAGTACTTCTGTGTATTCTTGCCATCTCTTCTTAATATCTTCTGCTTCTGTTAAGTCCATACCATTTCTGCCAAATTCCATAAAGTTTTACAAATAAGTTAGGGTAACACCAGAAGCTTTGAGGAAGAATATATGAGGAAGGTTTTTGAGGCTTGTTTTGCTGGCTATTTATTTTTCCTTTTCTGAATAATTTTAGTCAGATTTTATTGAATACAAAAGTGTGAAATGAACTCAGCAGGAGGCAAATGTACCTGAACTAGCCTCATGTGGGTGTGCAGTCACTCAGATGTGTCTGGCTCTTTTCAATTGGACGTAGCCCACCAGGTTCCTCTATGGCTCTGATTTCTGGATAACTTATAAAGCCAAAAATATATTTATCTCACAGTTCTAGAGGTTAGAAGTCTAAAATCAAGGTATCAGCAAGGACATTCCCTCCATAGGTTCTAGGTGAGAGTCTTCCTTGTTTTCTCCAGTTTCTGGGCACTTCTCAAATTCCTTGGCTTGCCATAACTGAAACGGGATAGGACTTGGGACTCTGCTGCAATGTTTGCACCTAGACACACTACTCTTTGAGCAACAAAATACAAAGAAACAATATGGGGCTAAAAATAACTGCATGCATGCTCAGTTCAGCTCAGTTCAGTCGCTCAGTCACGTCCCACTCTTTGCGACCCCATGAATTGCAGCATGCCAGGCCTCCATGTCCATCACCATCTCCTGGAGTTCACTCAAACTCACATCCATCGAGTCCATGATGCAATCCAGCCATCTCATTCTCTGTCGTCCCCTCTTCCTCCTGCCCCAAATCCCTCCCAGCATCAGAATCTTTTCCAATGAGTCAACTCTTCACATGAGGTGGACAAAGTACTGGAGTTTCAGCTTTAGCATCATTTCTTCCAAAGAAATCCCAAGGCTGATCTCCTTCAGAACGGACTGGTTGGATCTCCTTGCAGTCCAAGAGACTCTCAAGAGTCTTCTCCAACACCACAGTTCAAAAGCATCAATTCTTCAGTGCTCAGCTTTCTTCACAGTCCAACTCTCACATCCATACATGACCACTGGAAAAACCATAGCCTTGACTAGATGGACCTTTGTTGGCCAAGTAATGTCTCTGCTTTTGAATATGCTATCTAGGTTGGGCATAACTTTCCTTCCAAGGAGTAAGCGTCTTTTAATTTCATGGCTGCAGTCACCATCTGCAGTGATTTTGGAGCCCCCAAAAATAAATTCTGACACTGTTTCCACTGTTTCCCCATCTATTTCCCACGAAGTGATGGGACCAGATGCCATGATCTTCATTTTCTGAATGTTGAGCTTTAAGCCAACTTTTTCACTCTCCTCTTTCACTTTCATCAAGAGGCTTTTTGTTCCTCTTCACTTCTGCCATAAGGGTGGTGTCATCTGCATATCTGAGGTTATTGATATTTCTCCCGGCAATCTTGATTCCAGCTTGTTTCTTCCAGTCCAGCATTTCTCATGATGTACTCTGCATAGTAGTTAAATAAGCAGGGTGACAATACACAGCCTTGAGGTACTCCTTTTCCTATTTGGAACCAGTCTATTGTTCCACGTCCAGTTCTAACTGTTGCTTCCTGACGTGCATATAGGTTTCTCAAGAGGCAGGTCAGGTGGTCTGGTATTCCCATCTCTTTCAGAATTTTCCCCAGTTTATTGTGATCCACACAGTCAGACTTTGGCATAGTCAATAAAGCAGAAATAGATGTTTTTCCGGAACTCTCTTGCTTTTTCCATGATCCAGCAGATGTTGGTAATTTGATCTCTGGTTCCTCTGCCTTTTCTAAAACCAGCTTGAACATCTGCAAGTTCATGGTTCACATATTTTGCTGAAGGCTGCCCTGGAGAACTTTGATCATTACTTTACTAGCATGTGAGATGAGTCAGGAGAAACCCAATATTCAAGGAGTGGTGGCTGTGTGGGTGCAGGAGGACCTAGAGGAGCTAGTCCACATTCAAGATCAGGAGGGGTTGCAGTGAGGCAATACCCTTCGTCCAAGGTAAGGAGCAGCGGCTGTGCTTTGCTGGAGCAGCCGTGAACAGATACCCCACGTCCAAGGTAAGAGAAACCCAAGTAAGATGGTAGGTTTTGCAAGAGGGCCTCAGAGGGCAGACACACTGAAACCATAATCACAGAAAACTAGTCAATCTAGTCACACTAGGACCACAGCCTTGTCTAACTCAATGAAACTAAGCCATGCCTGTGGGGCCACCCAAGACAGGCAGGTCATGGTGGAGAGGTCTGACAGAATGTGGTCCACTGGAGAAGGGAATGGCAAACCACTTAAGTATTCTTGCATGCATGCTCAGTTGTATCCAATTCTTTTTGATCCCATGGAATGTAAACTACCAGGTTCTTTTGTCTATGGAACTCTCCAGGCAAGAACACTGCAGTGGGTTGCCATTCCCTTCTCCAGGGGATCTTCCCAACCCAGGAATTGAACCCAGATTGACCATATTGCAGGCAGATTCTTTACTATCTGGGCCACCAGAGAAGCCCTAACTCACATGCACAGTTGGGGCAAATATACAAATAGACTAAAAAACCCAACTGCTATTTTTGAAAAGCCTGGAGCAAAAGTAGGGTACTGTGCATACTCCCTGCACACAACATCACCCAAGAGGTGGGCAAAACACCTAAGCCTCCCCTCCAGTCAAACCCCTAGACCCACCCCTACCTTCACCCCATATAGAGAACAAGCTTGCCTCCCCTTTGGGGAGCTAACAAGAAAGAGAACATGGTGTGTGTTCTCACTTTCCCCTGCTGCACCAAGGGCCCCAGTAAAGTCTTGCCTGAATTTCTTGACTGATTTCCAGTGAACTTTTATTGCTTGTGGAAGGCCAAAAACCCTGGTTGATAACCTAATTCCAATCTGCCTCTGTCTTCCCAAGACCTTATCCCTTCGTGTGTATCTTTGCCTTTGTGTCTCTGTGTATCTCATTATAAGGATATCAGTGGGTAGGTTTAGTATAATTTAGTATAACCTTACTAAACCACTCTATAACCTTACTATAACTACTCTAATTTAGTGTAACCTTAACCTACATCTTTATTGCATCTGCAGACAGCCTATTGTCAAATAAGATCACATTGAATAGGTTCCTTTTGGATAGACATGAACTGAGGTGGGGACACTATTCAGCCCAGTTTATCTGTCATCAGAGTTTGCCAGCTTCCATGGAAAAATTGCTTACTCTTCCCTTTGAGTCACATCAGTGCTTAGTATAAATCTGTTTTCACAATTATTACATTGTATCATAATATTTTATACTTTTCCTCCCTACCAGCTTAACAATTCCTTAAATACAGAATATGTATATTATTTATCTTTGTATCCCTAGTACTTTATATAATATCTAGCTCACAGATGGTGAAATAAAATTTTAATTGATTGCAAATAAGTTTTTGAAGTCTGCAAAAATGAAGTTCACAATGTGCTTTTGCTTTACTAAGGATTGCTATTCCTTATAACTACCTCAGTATGTCCTATAAAAATATAAGCACATTTTATCAGTGCATCTTCACTTTGGCAGTAATGGAGTTTTCTCTCTCATTTGTATCTTTATATGTAGCACTGCTTATTTGTCCAACATAGGAAATGAGCTATGCTTTATAAGTTATTTTTCCCAAAAGGAAATCAGCATATCTCCTGAACAACAACAACAAAAAAAGTATTTTGTTTAAGCTTCTCTTTTGAGAAACTATTTCTAAAATGGTTTCTAAAATAGTTCTGTCTGTCCTACTATATTAAACAAAGGGTACTAACCATTGTTTAATATTCTTTTAATACTTAGGGCCTTTATTAAGAACACAGCTATTTTATTGAGCTTAATTAAAATGATAAAACAAAAAACTTTTGAATATATTTGCATGTTTTGTAGTTTCATATGTTAAAATAATAAACATTGACATAGACCTAACTATGTGCTAAAGTTTTAAGCACTTTTTATCATCTGATCTTTATAACACAAGGATAAAGTTGGCCCTATTGATCTTATTTCACAGATTAGGCCCTATTGATCTTATTCACTGAGACATAAGTTATAAGTGATTTTCCCAAGGTCATGGAGCTGTAAATGGCAGAACAAGGATGTGAAACAGTGCTATGGTACTGGAATCAGCATTTTAATAATTAAGCAACCTTACCTTTGTCTGCCTTCCTCAGCATACCACCATCAACCATACTTTCACTACCCTCTTTCACATACACCCTAACCTTTGCTCACCATTTGCTGCTTCCATTTGTCAATGTGATTGTGTACCAGAAGAAAGTCATGATAGCAAGACCCAGGAAGGCCAGGGTGGTGAACTTCTGCTGGCTTTGGGGAAGTGGTATGAATGTCACACCACATTTCTCCTGGCATGGTCCTGGGATGGAAAACATGTGCTATTCTGGCACCAACATCTTTCTTTACTTTCATGGGAAAATTGGCTGTACTGTTTGGTAAGTTTCATATAAAATTCCTATTTTTTTTTAGTTCACTTTATGAAAAAGATAAAGGATGTATAGAGATGACTAGTGAATATAAACTTTAGAAACAAGAGTAAAGTGCTGTTCTAAAGAGGGGGGAGTGAAGCAAGATGGATGGATGAAAATGGGTGAGATATGGAGGATGTAAAGAAGGTGGTTCCATTGCTGACTGGTGAAAAATCAGAAAGTATACAATGGACACCCTTTTACAATTTCTCTGTAGATTTCACTGCCTTCTAATCTCAATTTACTAGCCCTTCTTTGACCAGTTAAAAATGAATTAGTACAATTTTTCACATGCAATTCTGAAAGGGCAATGAGAGAGACTGAGAGAGAAAGAGAGAGGAGAGAAAGAGCAAATTCAAAGAATCTATGCGAAACTGAAGGATCAAGATGGCCAAGTCTGGTTTTTACAAGTTCTGCAAAGCCTTTGGCCATATTTCAAAGCTGTCACTCAAATGATGCTACCATCTTCATTTACAGAAACTATAGCCTATTCAGGAATAACTCCTCTTTCTCCTTACTTCTAACCTCAGTTTTCAGTGACCACAATGATCTGCACACTTGGGCATTTTTAACCAAAAATAACTGCCTTAGAGAAAACTGAGTTTAGAAACCAGTTCATAGAGAAAATAGTTTTATCTGCTATGGGCTTCCAAAGTCACCTATGACACTTGTCAAGATAGAGGGACCAAGAAGAAGCACAGATGTGAAGGGCAGTCTAGTGACAGTTATTAATATTGAGATGATTGATTTTATATCCTTGAAATGTACCGAACTTTAACACTAGGTTCAACAACTCCATAATTTACATAAGTACAGTCTGTGTCAGTTCATTAACAGGTCATTAGTAAGTCTGAGAAAGATGTTATAAATGTTCTCAGAAAAATCATGAGGGAATATACCAGAAAAAAAGATTATATTGAAGATTTACTTTTAGAGAAAGGTGTGCCTGTGTGTTTTCTTTTGTGTTTAATTTGCCTTCATTTTTAGGATGTGGTTCCTATCGAGTGTATGTGTGTCAGCATTTATCTTGCAGGCAACAGGAAGGTTAAGTCCTGAGAACTGATTTAGATACACAATGAATTAAAAATCTTTTTTAAGATTGACCTGCATCTTCTGTTTCACACAGTTAAGTAATTTTCACATGATTTCTTAGATACATGTGTGTATCTTATAAAGGTGATGTTCAAGTTCAATTTCTTTCCTTTGGGGAATCATGGAAGGCGAGGGTCCTTTTGTGCATGATCATGTGTATCAGTCAAAGACTTACTTTAAAGTTCAAATTGCTAGATATGGAGAGGACACCTGTCTCTCTGGCCCAGGTCTTTGCATTTAAAGTAATCATGTACACAGATAATAGGCTAATGGAAAATAATACACGAGGTACTCTATGGCTATATGAGCTAAAGTTTAGCTGCAGAAAACCAAAAACAAACTGACAGACTGAAACAATAAAGGAGAGTGTTGATGGAAAGGAAGCAGAGCTCTTAACATCTCAATAATAAAATGTCATATATAAATAGTAATGCTTTTTCCTTATGTCCTCCTCAGTGACTGCTAATGCTTACAAATACTATAAAAAAGAGATATGTTTCTGTATTCTTATCAGTTTGAGAATGATTATATGGACTTTTACCATAGTTTACTTTGGCTGCAAAAGATAGAGGAAAAATAATACAAAATACAGAGTGGAAAAAGAATATATATTTGAGAGTATGTTTGAATAAGAAACTTTCAGAAATCATAGTCTATCTGGACAGGGCTCTACTTTTTCTTGCCTACAAGAAAGCCACATGGACGATAGTCTGCCAGGCCATGGAATTCTCCAGGCCAGAGTAACCGGAGAGGGTAGCCGTTCCCTTCTCCAGGGCGTCTTCCCAACACAGGGATCGAACCCAGGTCTCCTGCATTGCAAGCAGATTCTTTACCATCTGAGCCACCAGGAAAGCCCTTGAATAAGAAACTTTCAGATGTCATAGTCCATCTGGGCAGGGCTCTGCTTCTCCCTGCCTACAACAAAGCCACTGACCCCCAGCACACAACAAGGAATACAAACCTTCAATACCAAAAGCAAAAACTTTGTTGTTAATCCCTTTTTGTTCCAGGCTTTTGGTGAGTTAGTGGCATTGGTTGTTTACAACAAGCCTGGACCCCTACTTGCTTTAGCCTTATTTCAAGATATAGCCTTCAGATTGCAGAGTCCATGTTAACTACAACTTTTATATAATTTTCAAAGATTTTAAAGGCTTCACATTCTTAGGTTCTGGATCTTTGGTGCTCATACACTTTTCACTAGTCTAATTAAGTGACCGATTATTTGTTACCAGTCACACTTTGGGGTATGACTCTATCCTTCCTGTTGAATTTGCTGTCTTGGGTCAGGATCTCATGTTTTTTTGGTCACCAGTCTACACAATCAGCACTTCACTCATGCTGGCTGTCTTCATGTCCTCCATGAATATTTGTTGTGTGATTCTATAAATTACAATGAAAGGCCAGTAGGAGGTCTGATTGGCAAATATAACTTGGATTTTAACAGGCCAGTAAGACATGTATCTAAGCACCCCTAAACACATGTTTATCTTTGTAATTTTCCAAAGGCATATATACTTTTCTAATAGAATATATTTAAATGTAGTTGTTTGCATGCAGACAGATGGTGTAAATCTTAAGTTCATCCAAGCCAACTTGCTCTGAAAGCAGAAATCTTTTCACAAGATTGACATCAGGTGGTCACCCAGCCTGAGCTGGACTACCTTCAATCTCCCAGGTCACCACCCTCTACCCAAACATTCTCATCTCCCTTTGAATTTCATAACTGCCTTCAAATGGCAACATTTTATTTTATTTTGCTTTGAAGCAACATGAATGGCTTTGGAAGATGTTGAGTGAAATAAGCCAGAGACAGAAAGACAAATACTGTATGATATAACTTATATCTTAAGTTTTAAAAATTCAACAAACTAGTGAATATAGCAAAGAAAGAGGCAGATTCACAGATATAGAGAAAAAACTAGTGGTTACCAGTCAGGAGAGGGAAGGGAGCTGGGCAAGATAGGGAATTAAGAGGTAAAAAACATTATGTAAAAATAAACTGCAAGGATACATTGTACAACACAGGAAATATAGCCAATATTTTATAGTACTTATGAATGAAGTAAACATTTAAAAATGCTGAATCACCATGTTCTACACTGTAACATAGCATTGTACCTCAATTAACAAAAATCGAAAAAAGGAAAACAAAACAAAACTGTGCCCTCATGAAACAAAACTCATGCTCATCCCTTCTTTTCATGGGAGAAATAGTTTATCATATAATTTTAGAGCTTGAATTATTAAACATTTTATTTCAGTACTACTTTTAAATCTGATGAGCTTGAGCATCAGTCAGTCAATTCAGCTGCTCAGTATGTCTGAATTTTTGCAACTCCATGGACTGCAGCATGCCAGGCTTCCCTGTCCATTATCAATTCCTGGAGCTTGCACAAACTCATGTCCATCAAGTCAGTGATGTCATCCAAACAGCTTATCCTCTGTCATCCCCTTCTCTTGCTGCCTTCAATCTTTCCCAGGATCAGGGTCTTTTCCCATGAGTCAGTTCTTCACATCAGGTGGCCAAAGTATTGGAGTTTCAGCTTCAGCATTAGTCCTTTCATGAATATTCAGGACTGATTTCATTTAGGATGGACAAGTTGGACCTCCTTGCAGTCCAAGGAACTCTCAAGAGTCTTCTCCAACACCACAGTTCAAAAGCATCAATTCTTCAGCACTCAGATTTCTTTATAGTCCAACTCTCACATCCATAGATGACTACTAGAAAAACCATAGCTTTGACTAGACAGACCTTTGTTGGCAAAGTAATGTCTCTTCTTTTTAATGATTTGTCTAGGTTGGTCATAGCTTTTCTTCCAAGGAGCAAGTGTCTTTTAATTTCATGGCTGCACACACCATTTGCAGTGATTTTGAAACCCAATAAAATAGTCTCTCACTGTTTCCATTTTTTCCCCATCTATTTGCCATGAAGTGATGGAACCAGATGCCATGATCTTGGTTTTTGTATGTTGAGTTTTAAATCAACTTTTTCATTCTCCTCTTTCACTTTCATCAAGAAGCTCTTTAGTTCTTCACTTTCTACCATAAGGGTAGTGTCATCCACATATCTGAGGTTATTGATATTTCTTCCAGCAGTCTTGATTCCAACTTGCGCTTCGTCCAGCCCAGCATTTGCATAATGTACTCTGCATATAAGTTAAATAAGCAGGGTAACAATATACAGCCTCGACACACTCCTTTCCTAATTTGGAACCAGTATGTCATTCCATGTCCAGTTCTAACTGTTGCTTCTTGACCTGCATACAGATTTATCAGGAGGCAGATATGGTAGTCTGGTATTCCCATCTCTTGAAGAATTTTCCACAGTTCATCGTGATCCAAACAGTCAACGGATTTGGTGTAGTCAATAAAGCAGAAGTAGATGCTTTTTCTGGAACTCTCTTGCTCTTTCAATGATGGTAATTTTATCTCTAGTTCCTCTGCCTTTTCTAAATCCAGCTTGAACAACTGTAAGTTCATGGTTCATGTACTATTGAAGCCTGGCTTGGAGAATTTTGAACATTACTTTGCTAGCATGTGAGATGAGTGCAATTGTGTGGTAGTTTGAACATTTTTTGGCATTGTCTTTCTTTGGGATTGGAATGAAAACAGACCTTTTCCATTCCTGTGGCCACTGCTGAGTTTTCCAGATTTGCTGGCATACTGAGTGTAGCACTTTCACAGCATCATCTTTTAGGATCTGAAATAGCTCAGCTGGAATTCCATCACCTCCACTAGCTTTGTTCTTAGTGATGCTTCCTAAGGCCCACTTGACTTTGCATTCCAGGATGTCTGGGTGTAGATGACTGTTCACACCATCATGGTTATCTGGGTCATAAAGATCTTTCTTGTATAGTTCTTCTGTGCATTCTTGCCACCTCTTCTTTTTATCTTCTGCTACTGTTAGGTCCATACCATTTTTGTCCTGTATTGTTCCCATCTTTGCCTTAAATTTTCCCTTGGTATATCTAATTTTCTTGAAGAGATCTCTAGTCTTTCCCATTCTATTGTTTTCCTCTATTGCTTTGCATTGATCTCTGAGGAAGGCTTTCTTATTTCTCCTTGCTATTCTTTGGAGCTCTGCATTCAAATGGGTATATCTTTCCTTTTTTCCTTTGCCTTTAGCTTCTCTTCTTTTCTCAGTTTTTTGTAATACCCCTTCAGACAACCATTTTGCCTTTTTGCATTTCTTTTTCTTGGGCTGGTCTTGATCACTGCCTCCTGTACAATGTCCCGAAACTCCCTCCATAGATCTTCAGGCACTTTGTCTATCGTATCTAATCCCTTGAATCTATTTCTCATTTCCACTGTAGAATCATAAAGGATTTTATTCAGGTCATACTTGAATGGTCTAGAGGTTTTCCCTAGTTTCTTCAATTTAAGGCTGAATTTGGCAATAAGAAGTTCATCATCTGAGCTACAGTCATTTCCTGGTCTTGTTTTTGCTGACTATATAGAGCTTCTCCATCTTTGGCTGCAAAGAATATAATCAATCTGTTTTTGGTATTGACCATCTGGTGATGTCCATGTGTAGAGTCTTCCCTTGTGTTGTTGGAAGAGGGTCTTTGCTGTGACCAGTGCATTCTCCTGGCAAAACTCTGGTAGCCTTTGCACTGCTTCATTTTGTACTCCAAGGCCAAATTTGCCTATTACTCCAGGTATTTCTTGACTTCCTACTTTTGCATGCCAGTCCTCTATGATGAAAAGGACATCTTTTGGGGTATTAGTTCTAGAAAGTCTTGTAGGTTTTCATAGAGATATTCAACTTCAGCTTCTTCAGCATTACTGGTTTGGGCATAGACTTGGATTACTGTGATATTGAATGGTTTGCCTTGGGAATGACTTCTGTTCATTCTGTCATTTTTGAGATTGCACCCAAGAACTGCATTTTTTACTCTTTTGTTGACTATGAGGGCTACTCATAGTTTCTTCTAAGGAACTCTTGCCCACAGTAGTAGATATAATGGTCATCTAAATTAAGTTCACTCAGTATAGAATTCTTGAGCTTGAGTTTGAACAGAGAATTCTTTTCAAATACAACTTTCACTTTTGATCATTTAGATCAAATATCCAGTGTCCTCAAGTACAGTTCAGTCTCTGAGGATTTAATATGATCTCTGCTCCCAACGCCCCCATAATTAAGCCTAATAGCTCTATACATTCAGCAAAAACAAGACTGGGAGATGAATGTGGCTCAGATCATGAACTCCTTATTGCCAAATTCAGATTTAAACTGAAGAAAATAAGGAAAACCACTAGACCATTCAGGTATGACCTAAATCAAATCCCTATGATTATACAGTGGAAGTGACAAATAGATTCAAGGATTTAGATCTGATAGAGTGCCTGAAGAACTATGGACAGAGTTTTGTGACATTGTACAGGAGGCAGTGATCAAGATCATCCCCAAGAAAAAGTATAAAACCAAAACTACTATAAAAAAGCTGGAGAATCAAAAACCTCACAAACGGAGATTTCCTGGGAATTGGGAGGAAGAAGACAGATCTGAGAACAGATGCTTCAGTGGGCAATATAATGGTCTGTGGTGAGACCGAAAGTGATGATAGAGTGGGTGAGTTAAGGAAGAACTGAAAATATGCCTGTCTGCATCCTGGATTTCAGGTGGGCTAGTTCCAAATGGAATCTCGGTTTTGAGAAAAAAAAAAGTACAGTCTGTTTAATACCTTTCTTTGTGATGAAGAAACAAAGTTCTGTGTGGTGACTTTGTCTTCCTTCTTTGTTGTTGTTCAGTCACTAAGTCATGTCTGGCTCTTTGTGACTCCATGGACTGCACTATGCCAGGCTCCTCCGATTCCACTATGTCCCGATGTTTTCACATTCTTTCATGCTAAAGTTTATTACAGGATATTGAATACAGTTGCCTATACTATATGGTAGGCATATAATGAAAAGGCTTTTCATCCATTCTATATATAATAGATTGTGTCTGCTAATCCCAAACTCTCAATCAATCCCTCCATTGCCCCCTCTCCTTCTTGGAAGTCACACTTCTGTTTTCTGTATCTGTGAATCTGTTTCTCTTTCATAGATAAGTTTGTTTGTGCCATGTTTAATTTTTAAAATTTTTACTCAATTGAATTGATCTACAATGTTGTGTTTGTTTCAGGAGCACAACAAAGTGAATCAGTTATACATAAGCATATTTTAATATGGTCCTTGAATATAGCTGATTGACAGCAGTCTAATTGTCATGGGAAACATATTTGTAGTGGGAGTTAACAATGGAATAAGGGTCAATTACTTTGTTGTGAAAAAAAATCAAAGATAGTGTAAAGATAAAGAAAAGAGTCTGGATGTATCTTGTCAAATGCCTTCTCAGCATGGTGAGGATGCAGTTTATTTATTTATTTCATATTGATTCAAATCTTTTAAGAATTTTATTAGATATAGTTCGATTTACAATGTTGTGTTAGTTTTGGCTATACAGCAAAGTGATTGTTATACATATTCATCATTTTTCAGATTCTTTTCTCATGTAGATTATTACAGAATACTGAGTAGAGTTCCCTGTGCTATACAGTAGGTCCTTGTTGGTTACCTATTTTATATATAGTAACATGCCTGCCAGGCTTCAGCAATATGTGAACTGTGAACTTCCAAATGTTCAAGCTGGTTTTAGAAAAGGAAGATGAACCAACATCCTCTGGATCATCGAAAAAGCAAGAGAGTTCCAGAAAAACATCTATTTCTGCTTATTGACTATGCCAAAGTCTTTGACTGTGTGGATCACAATAAACTGTGGACAATTCTGAAAGAGATGGGAATACCAGACCACCTGACCTGCCTCTTGAGAAACCTATATGCAGGTCAGGAAGCAACAGTTAGAACTGGACATGGTACAACAGACTGGTTCCAAACAGGAAAAGGAGTACATCTAAGCTGTATATTGTCACCCTGCTTATTTAACTTATATGTAGTGTACATCATGAGAAACACTGGGCTGCAAGAAGCACAAGCTGGAATCAAGATTGCAGGGAAAAATATCAATAGCCTCAGATATGCAGATGACACCACCCTTAAGGCAGAAAGTGAAGAGGAACTCAAAAGCCTCTTGATGAAAGTGAAAGAGCAGAGTGAAAAAGTTGGCTTAAAGCTCAACATTCAGAAAACGAAGATCATGGCATCTGGTCCCAGCACTTCATGGGAAATAGATGGGGAAACAGTGGAAACTGTCAGACTTTATTTTTGGGGGCTCCAAAATCACTGCAGATGATGATTGCAGCCATGAAATTAAAAGACGCTTAGTCCTTGGTAGGAAAGTTGTGACCAACTTAGATAGCATATTCAAAAGCAGAGACATTACTTTGCCAACAAAAGTCCATCTAGTCAAGGCTATGGTTTTTCCTGTAGTCATGTATGGATGTGAGAGTTGGACTATGAAGGAAGCTGAGCACTGAAGAATTGATGCTTTTGAACTGTGGTGTTGGAGAAGACTCTTGAGAGTCCCTTGGACTGCAAGGAGATCCAACCAGTCCATACTAAAGGAGATCAGTCCTGGGTGTTCTTTGGAAGGAATGATGCTAAAGCTGAAACTCCAGTACTTTGGCCACCTCATGTGAAGAGTTGACTCATTGGAAAAGACTCTGATGCTGGGAGGGTGTGGGGGCAGGAGGAGAAGGGGACGACAGAGGATGAGATGGCTGGATGACATCACTGACTCCATGGATAAGAGTTTGGGTGAACTCTGGGAGTTGGTGATGGACAGGGAGGCCTGGTGTGCTGCAGTTCATGAGGTCGCAAAGGGTCGGACATGACTGAGCCACTGAACTGAACTGAACTGAAATGAACATGAGTATGTTAATCCCAAGCTCCTAATTTATCCGTCCCCTTCACTTTTCCCCCTTGGTAACTATATGTTTGTTTTTGAAATTTGTCAGTCTGTTTCCTAAATAAGTCCATTTATATTCTTTGATTAGATTCCATATGTGAGTGACATTGTATGATATTTGTCTTTTTTGACTTTATTTAGTATGATAATCTCTAGGTCCATCCAAGTTGCTGTAAATGGCATTATTTTATTTTTAATGGCTGAGTAATAGTCCACTGTATATATGTCCCACATGTTCTTTATCCATTCCTCTGAGGATGGACATTTATGTCTTGGCTCCTGTAAACAATGCTGCAATAAACACTGCAGGTGCATGTATGTTTTTGAATCATGATTTTCTCCAGATATGTGCCTAGGAGTAGAATTGCTGCATCATATGGTAGTTCTATTTTTACTTTTTTAAGAAATCTTCATACTGTTCCCCATAGTGGCTGAATCAATTTACATTCTCACCAACAGTGCAGGAGGCTTCCCCTTTCTCCAATATCATCTCCAGCATTTATTGTTTGTAATTTTTTTTTTGATAATGGACATTCTGACTGGTGTGAGGTGATACCTCATTGTAGTTTTGATTTGCATTTCTCTGATAACTAGTGATGTTAAACACCTTTTCATGTGCTTTTCAGCCATCTGTATATTTTTGGAGAAATGTCCCTTTAGATCTTCTGCCCTTGCTGCACTCTCCTGTTAGGTTCTGAAGCTCCCCCTCTATCTAGGCTGAGTTCCCAGATAGTGAAGGGGTTTTCCAAGGTGTAGGGACCTTTCCTCCTCCACATCTCCCTCCCCAGGGTGCAGCATTCATCCCAATTTCTTTCTTTTTCCTTTTTTCCTACCTTGTTACATGTAGATTTCCTTGCCCTTCTGGAAGTTTGACATCTTTTTCTGTCATTTTGTAGATGTTCTGTGTGAATTGTTCCACTTGTAGATCTATTTTTAATGTTTTTGTGAGAGAAGGTGAGCTCCATATCCCACTCCTCTGCCATCTTGATCCTGTCCCTGAGGATGCAATTTATTAATAAAAATTGATTGCATATTGCTTAAAATGATAACGCCTAGATAGCTCATTATACTAGTTAGAATGTAAAATATTGGCAGTGTAGAGGAGGAATGTGCTGGGAATGGTTAGACACAGACAAAAAAATGTAAGAGTTTTTGGTGGTGGTGTTGTTCAGTCACTAAGTCGTTTCTGACTCTTTGCAACCTCAGGCAATGTAGCTCGCAAGGCTCCTCTGTCCATGGGATTTCCCAGCCAAAAATATTGGTGTGGGTTTCCAGTTCCTCCTCCAAGGGATCTTTCCAACCCAGGGATTGAACCCATATTTCCTGCATTGCAGGTGGATTCTTTACTGCTGAGCCCCCAGGAAAGCCCAGCTAAACATCGTAGTTGGCCAAATTCCATTGGCCAAACAAGATAAAAATCAATAGGACAAGGACATACTCTGCCTCTGGTGACAGAAATGGTCAAGTCACATGATAAAGGGTGTGGATATACTGCAGGATGGAGACTTGGCACAAAAACGAAATCTACCACACATATATATTGTGATCCGACATCTAATACTTTCACCCAAAATTTGAAGTTGTTATTTGAGAAACAAAACTTCACAAAGACACTGGCAGCCATTCAAATATTAGAAGATGGTTGTTCCAACTGCCTGGAGTCTTTTCAAAGTTAAATATCACAAGCTCTTAAGGTTTATTATTATTTTTTTTCTTTCTATGCTATGATGACTAGAACCCCTCATCATTATGTACCTCTTTCTGGATTTGTGAATTTAGTCTTCCTTTCCAGGTTAGCCCTTAATACATTACATATGATACTGAACAGAAAAGTTCAATTATTGTGAACCTTGTAGAGCTCTAGTTCCCTTATGGAGCTAAAGAGATTGCTAACCATTTAAAAGTTGTCGTAGGATATTATTTGTTCAGACCGATTTTATTTATTGAAAAGCTCAAAATTTTCCTATAAGATCTGTTGCCAAAACAGTTTTCTCCAAGCATTATTTGACAGTTTGATATTGTTTTTACATTTGTTGAAATTCATGTTCTGATTCCTGTGCTCATATCCAGAAAACAAGAGTAAGAACAATAGAATGGTATAAGTCACAAGGAATGCCTTTCTTGGTATTTCATTCCAAAGGTATTTGGGGTTTTATCTTTGTAAAATGATGAAACATCTTAAGCTACTCATGTTTCACTCCTGCTGTCCCAATTTAAAATTTGTATCATTTTACTCTGAAAATATGTGTTGAACTTTTTCCTTTACATATGTTATGAAAGTTATATTTATTGTTTAAATTCCAGTTTTCTTTCATCTTGAGACAAACTGAACTTTTAAAAATATTATATAATTTATATTGCATTCCATTTTATTGCTTAAAGTATAAGACACAAGCTTATAATCAATTCACAAATATTTATTGAAAAAACTATTAGTACATAATTGTGCTTTCATGTTCTAGTCATCAAATACTTTGAAAATGTATAGATGCCTTTAAAAGGATATAGAAATTTATTGATTAAATACAGTGATATTACATTCAGATATTAAATTAAATTATGTTTAATTAAAATAAAATGATATACTTATCATTTTGAATGTAGTAAATTTCTTGAATAACATTAAGAAACATTATCTACACAACTGATACATGAAAAAAATTGAGAGAAATCAAGATGTAACAATATGCTTTAATACTTTTTAAAAATGATAACTTTTATAAATATATGTGGTATTTTTTCAGTTCAATGATGTCTTTGTCATCACCTTTATTTTTTCCCTTTTTTCTTCCAGTTTTTTTGAGATATGGTTGGCATTTAACACTGTATTAGTTTAGGGTGTCCAGCATAATTATTTGATTTAAATACAATATAAAATTATTACCACAATAACTTTAGTGGGCATCCATCATCTCACACAGATAAAGAATTAAATAATAGAAAAAATAAATTTTCCTCATGCTGAGAACTCAGAATTTACTCTCTTAACAGCTTTCATATATAGCATACAGCATTGTTAATTATATTTTACATGTTGTACATTGCGTCCCTAGTATTGTGTCCCTGGTACTTACAACCGGAAGGTTGTACCTTCTGACTGCCTCCATCTAAGTACCTTTCACCCATCCCTCTGCTGGTAGCCACAAATCTAATCTTATTTCCTATGAGTGTGTTGATGTTCTTGTTTACTTCTGATGTATAATTGATCTACAATACTATGTTAGTTCCTGTTGCAGGACATAGTGATTTAATATTTCTGATATGCTTGGGAATTATCACCAGGGTAAGTCTAGTTGTAAGTCACTACACAAAGATGCTGCACAGTTACTGACTATATTCCCCACACCATGAATTTCATATTCATGACTCATTTATTTTTCAACTGAAAGTTTGTACCTGTTGTTAATCCCCCTCACTTATTTCTTGCCTCCTCCTGCCTCCCTCCCTTCTGGCAACCACTTGTTTGTTCTCTGTATTTATGACTGTTTCTGTTATGTTTGTTTGTTGTTTCACTTTTAAGGTTGTTTTTAAGTCTTAAAATATAAGTGAAATAATACAGTATTTGTCTTTCTCTGGCTTATTTCACCTAGCATAATCAACTCAATGGACATGAGTTTGAGCAAACTCCGGGAAATTTTGAAGGACCCAGAAGCCTGGTATGCTGCAGTCCCTGAGGCCTAAAGAGTTGGACATGACTGAATAACTGAACAAGAATACACTTTATGACCATCAACACTGTCACAAATCAGATTTCATTCCTTTTTATGACTCAGTAGTGTTCCATTATATACATATGCTACATCTTCTTTATTCATCTATGGATGACATTAGGGTTGCCCATGTCTAGGCTATTGTAAATAATGCTGTTATGAAGATTGAGGGCAGTAGCCATTTGGGGGAGCCTATGGCATCTGGTCCCATCTCTTCATGGGAAATAGATGGGGAAACAGTGGAAACAGTGTCAGACTTTATTTTTCTGGGCTCCAAAATCACTGCAGATGGTGACTGCAACCATGAAATGAAAAGACGCTTACTCCTCGGAAGGAAAGTTATGATCAACCTAGATAGCATATTCAAAAGCAGAGACATTACTTTGCCAACAAAGGTTCTTCTAGTCAAGGCTATGGTTTTTCCAGTTGTCATGTATGGATGTGAGAGTTGGACTGTGACAAAAGCTGAGCACTGAAGAACTGATGCTTTTGAACTGTGGTGTTGGAGAAAACTCTTGAGAGTCCCCTGGACTGCAAGGAGATCCAACTAGTCCATTCTGAAGGATATCAGCCCTGGGATTTCTTTGGAAGGACTGATGCTAAAGCTGAAACTCCAGTACTTTGGCCACCTCATGCGAAGAGTTGACTCATTGGAAAAGACTCTGATGCTGGGAGGGTTTGGGGGCAGGAGGAGAAGGGGACGACAGAGGATGAGATGGCTGGATGGCATCACTGACTCAACGGACATGAGTCTGAGTGAACTCTGGGAGTTGGTGATGGACAGGGAGGCCTGGCATGCTACGATTCATGGGTTTGCAAAGAGTCAGACATGACTGAGCGACTGAACTGAACTGACTGATAGCAATAACATGAGACTTGGTCAGCACCATTTTGGAATCCCCCCCCCCCCCCGCCATCCCTATCCTATAGGGCCAGAACCAGCCCTATGCCCTCCCACAGCTGAACATACAAGTGTGCAGGGACTCAGTCTCACCCTCCAACAGGCTGGCACAAGAGCCATGCCCACCTGAGCTGCACAAACAGCTGTGTGTGAATCTATCCCTGGATACCAAGAAGTCTACAGCACTCCTGTGCACCTCCCTGGACTCTACAGGCAATTACCTGGAAACAAATTCTGCCCTCCAGTTGGCCACAGCTCCTGCACAAACCACAGGCTTATAGCCAAATGGGCCAGGGTCTGGCCCCACCGACCAGTGCACCCACAGTAGTTGAATAGCCCTGTTGCTTATCTACCTATATATAGTAGCATGTATCTCTTAACTCCATATCTCTGTCTGGCCCCACCTTTCCTCTCCCCAAAACACTGTGAGGAGAAAAGGAATCATTGTCTTTGTAAAACTACTGTTACTGTTTCAGGAGGACTAAACCGTGTATTGAAATGTTCTTGAAGAAATGTCAATAAACTATGATATTTGAGTTATCAGAAATCATTGTTGCTGAATAATTAAATCACATACTAAATAATAATATTAAGACTATGCTCTGGAACTTAATAGAATGTCCTGTTATGAATTGAATTTCATATTAAGTCATTGGTTGTGTTCCATGGGTGTTTTTCTTTATTAGAGAACATCTGTGATAATTTTAAAAGAGGAAACTTACCCAAGATGACACCTCTCAAGGTAGCAGCATGCTTTAATACCTGAAATATGAAGCCATATGGATTTCTTAATTAAAGTAGTGATTCTAACAACTTTTATATGGTTAAAATGAAAGTTATGAATTTCATGCTTACTATGTCTTATATTGTTATTAGATATTAAATATTAGCATGTTCAACTGGAGCCAAGAATGATATCTATGTTACAAGAGAATTTCTGAAGTTTATTTCTCTTATAGTAATAGCTAAAGCGATCTTAAAATTTTTTTATTTAATTTTATTTTCCTCAAAATTATTTTTGGTTAATATCTTCTTAGAAGTTTTTTTAATTAAGTCAACCTTAAGTAGAGATGACTATCTCTTATTGTCATTTTTTTAATCCTTATAATTATTATATCCCATACTTACTAGCATTACAATTGATTCCAAACACATAAATACACACATTCTCTTAAATGGTTAAAATACTCAGATATTTTCAAAATATCCTATATAAACATATTGAGTTGGCTTTTTCTGATCTTTGTGGGTTTCTTAGCAACAGAAAAAATTTAGAAATAACAGAAAAATTTCAGGACAAATTATCCAATTAAGTAAAATCACTTACTTCTTCAGTTTCACCTCTGGTTTGCATCTATCAATTAATTTAGAGCAAAGCACCTAAAGGTGATAAAATTTGAGTGCTTTTCCTTGTACAAATTTTATTATACATAATTTTATAGTGCACACTTAGTAAATGATAAACAATGTTAATAACAATTTGTTGGCTTATTCATGTTTACAAAATTTAGAATACATTTGAGTTTAAATTGATTTAAAACTGGTTTAAGTGGAAGTGGATTTAGAAGTGTTTGTATCAGTGATCTTGTCTTTAACCCTTTGTACAATCTACAAGTCTGGTGCAGGGCCTAAATAAATTTGTTTAAATGATTTATCCAATATTATTCTAAATATATTAGACTAGAATTAGTGAATTCTTACAATTCATTTCAGTTCAGTCGCTCAGTCATGTCTGACTCTTTGTGACCCTATGAATCGCAGCACACCAGGCCTCCCTGTCCATCACCAACTCCCAGAGTCCACCCAAACCCATGTCCATTGAGTTGGTGATGCCATCCAACCATCTCATCCTCTGTCATCCCCTTCTCCTCCTGCTCTCAATCTTTACCAGCATCAGGGTTTTTTCAAATGAGTCAGCTCCTTGCATCAGGTGGCCAAAGTATTGGAGTTTCAGCTTCAACATCAGTCCTTTCAATGAACACCCAGGACTGATCTCCTTTAGGATGGACTGGTTGGATCTCCTTGCAGTCCAAGGGACTCTCAAGAGTCTTCTCCAACACCACAGTTCAAAAGCATTAATTCTTAGGTGCTCAGCTTTCTTTATAGTCCAACTCTTACATCCATACATGACCACTGGAAAAACCATAGCCTTGACTAGACTGACCTTTGTTGACAAAGTAATGTCTCTGCTTTTTAATATGCTGTATAGGTTGGTCATAATTCTTTAAACTTCCAAAATAGTTTTAATGGTTACTGAATTATCAGCTCAGATAAATGTTCCTATAGACCATTTAGAAGAATGCTTTTTATTGTTTATTATGGCAGCTGAAAAGTAGAAAGCATCACTAAGGTTTTCTCATTATTCTGGAAATTGGAGTTTGGTATAAAGAAACCAAAGTGTAGACTTAAAAACACAGTGAATGCATTGATTAGGAGCCACTAAAAATGAAGAATTATATGCTATTTCAGAGCCATCCTCTTTATTTATTTCTACAAATGCTTTTCCTGATAATTGAAATATTTAACAACTCCAACACAACTCACATCAGAAAGTTTTCTGATCATTTCATAAACAGACAAGATTAGAAGCCATACTCCTTTTCAGAACCCACTGAAAAAGTCACACTTCACCTTCTCTTCTGCTTTGAAGATTTTCTTTTAAAAAAAATGTGTATTATATAGTTCTCCATAGATTATTTGGTTCTTGAAATTTGTTGGAAATTTGTGGAAATTCTGCTCAAGTACTCATTTCTGCCAATGAGTAATTGATTTAAATCAGAAAGTATCATATAATCAAATTCTTACCAGAGACAAAGTATTTTCACATATTCACTTCTAGTTCATGCCTAGAAATATAGCATAATGACAAGAGTTGCTCGTGTTTCAGATTCATAGACTATATGTTTTAATTTTTAAATGCTTGATAAGTCATCCAAGTGTATTCAATTCTTCCTCTCTGTTGATCATTTTGTGAAGGCACAGTGAGACTGAGGATATAGATATAAAATGTCTCTGTCCTGAAGGATCACCACTTACTGGGGTTCAATAGGGATGTTAGTATCTATCTGTGGTATCAGTCCCATATAAATAAGAAGACAGCATGACAAGCACAATACTTAAAGGAGTTAAACGTGGATAATCAAGGGAAAGCATATCATAGAAGGTAATATCTAAGCTGTACCTCGCATGACAATATGAAAGGTCACATTTCAGATTCAAATTGCTCTGGCATTAAGTCTCAGCTGTGTCAACAATGTCAACACAATTTGCTATGTGAACTAATTAGCCTTACTTAAGCTGCCTTAAATGAAGATTCTTTTTTTTATATTAAGATATTGTCAAAGATTAAGTAGCTTGCCTATATTCACATAGAGATTGAATTGTGGAACAAGAATCTGAACCCAAGGAAAGTTGGCTTTAGACTCTGCTCTTAATCCCTTCATCACCCTCAGTACTTTGTCCTCACAATCTTTGACAAGATATCTCAATATTTTTTTCATTTTTAATGTTTAATTTGTATCTACCAACTAATTTATTTAGAGACAATTAGTTTCAAAGTCATGAAGAATCTCAATTGTTCAAATTTAAACTACTATAACTTCTATTTTTCTTTACTAAGTAATGGTGCCCGAATGTTGGCTCAGCCTGATAAACCACTCTTCAAAAGAACCAGAATGGAATTCTTCATTCAGAGGTAAGAATCGTGTGTAGCATCATCTAGGGATGGACTAGCCAATAGACAGTTAATCCCGAAAGTTTCTTCTCTATTACTCTGATAGTCAGTTCAGTCACTCATTCGTGTCCGACTCTTTGTGACCTCATGGACTGCAGCATGCCAGACATCCCTGTTCATCACCAACTCCCGGAGTTTACTGAAGATCATATCCATTGAGTTGGTAATGTCATCCAACCATCTCATCTTCTGTCACCCCCTTCTTCTCCCACCTTCAATCTTTCCCAGCATCAGGGTCCTTTCCCATGAGTCAGTTCTCTGCATCAGGTAGCCAAAGCATTGGAGTTTCAGCTTCAGCATCAGTCCTTCCAATGAATATTCAGGACTGATTTCCTTTAGGATGGACTGGTTGGATCTCCTTGCAGTCCAAGGGACCCTCAAGAGTCTTCTCCAACATCACAGTTCAAAAGCATCAATTCTTCAGCACTCAGCTTTCTTTATAGTCCAACTCTCATATTCATACATGACTACTGGAAAAACCATAGCTTTAACTAGCTGGACCTATATTGGCAAAGTAAAGTTTCTGCTTTTTAATAAGCTGTCTAGGTTGGTCATATATTTTCTTCCAAGGAGCAAGTGTCCTTTAATTTCATGGCTGCAATCACCATCTGCAGTGATTTTGGAGGCCCCCAAAATAAAGCCTATCACTGTTTCCACTGTTTCTCCATCTATTTGCCATGAAGTGATAGGACTGGATACCATGATCTTAGTTTTCCAAATGTTGAGTTTTAAATCAACTTTTTCACTCTCCTCTTTCACTTTCATCAAGAGGCTCTTTTGTTCTTTGCTTTCTGCCATAAGGGTGGTGTCGTCTGCATATCTGAGGTTATTCATATTTTTCCTCGCAATATTGATTCCAGTCATGCTTCATCCAGCCCAGCATTTCTCATGATGTACTCTGCATGTAAGTTAAATAAGCAGGGTGACAAGATACAGCCTTGACGTGCTCCTTTACCTATTTGGAACCAGTCTGTTGTTCCACATCCATTTCTAACTGTTGCTTCCTGACCTGCATACAGATTTCTCAAGAGTCAGGTCAGGTGGACTGGTCAGCCATTAAAAAGAATACATTTGAATCAGTTCTAATGAGGTGGATGAAACTGGAGCCTATTATACAGAGTGAAGTAAGCCAGAAAGAAAAATACCAATATAGTATACTAACACATATATATGGAATTTAGAAAGATGGTAATGACAACCCTGTATGCAAGACAGCAAAAGAGACACAGATATATAGAATAGTCTTTTGGACTCTGTGGGAGAGGGAGGGGGAGGATGATTTGGGAGAATGGCATTAAAACATGTACAATATCATATAAGAAACTAATCACCAGTCCAGGTTTGATGCAGGATACAGGAAACTTGGGGCTGGTGCACTGGGATGACCCAGAGGGATGGTATGGGGAGGGAAGTGGGAGGGGGGTTCAGGATGGGGAACACGTGTACACCCGTGGCGGATGCATGTTGATGTATGGCAAAACCAATACAATATTGTAAATTAAATAATAATAATAAATTAAAAAAAAAAGAGTTTTCCACAGTTTGTTGTGATCCACACAATCAATAGTATGACTGCTTATTTTCAGTGCAACAAGGAAAACATTGCTGGAAGTTTGATAATTAAATCCATTTATCTTTCTTCTTGCCAAACCTTTTGTTTATTTTCTTTTGTGAATGATATTTTACATGTCCTATAAATTTATTTACTAACCTATTACTGAATTATGTAATATAAATGTATAAATGTACAAATATATATATATGTATAATGAATTTCAAAGTGAACACATGTACATAGTCATCATTCATGTTAAGAAGAGAAAGATCAGAAATCAGTCATCCTTGTGCCCTTTCTTAATCTATTTACCCTCTTTTATCTCCTAATATAATCACTATTTGGACATTTAATGCCATAGATTTATATTGGCTGTTTTCGAACTTCAAATAAATGGAATCATATCATATATATTTTCTTGTATTTGACTTCTTTCACTCAAATTTATGGATATTTTTGCATGTAGCAATATTTTTTGCTGTTGGATAGTACTTCATTTTGTAAATATGTCTATCCATTTTACTTGATGAATATTTGGGTTGTTTTCCCTTTGGCCTTTAAATTGATTTCTAAGACTTCTGTAACAAAGAACCACAAATGTGTGGCTTAAACAATACAAATATATTGCTCACAGTTCTGGAGTCTAGAAGTCTGAAATCAAGGTATGGACAGGGCCATGTTCCCTCTGAAACTTAAAGAAAGAAAGGCTTTTGCTTCCTGTAGCTTCTGATGTTTTCCAGCAATCTTTGTCTTTCCTTTGCTTGTAAATGCTCCATTCCAACATCTGCCTCCATTATCACATGGCCATTTTCTCCCTTGTGTGTCTCTTTTTAGAAGGATATTAGACATATTGAATTAAGGACCCACTCTACTCCAATATAACCTCATCTTAGCTTAGTTAATTATATATTCAACAACTCTATTTCTAAATGAGGTAATATTTTGAGGCACTATGGGATAGAACTTCAGTATCTCTTTTTGGGTGACATAAATTACCCTGTATTAGAGCTACAATGAATAAAACCACTATGAACATTCTCATGAATGCCATTTGATGTACATGTAAATGAATTTCTATTGAGTATATGCCTAAGAGTTTCTAGGTCATAAGATATAAATATCTCCAGATTTAGCAGATACTTCCATTGTTCAGTCCAGTGGCTCAGTTGTGTCTGACTCTTTGTGACCCCATGGACTATAGGAGGAATCTAAACTCTTATCTCTCCCCAAACATGGAATTTGTTTTTTAGCCATTCTGGTGGGTAAGTAGTGGTATCTCATTGAGGTTTTAATTTTTATTTATCTGTTATTATTAAGGTGTAACTCTTTATCATAAGTTTATTGGCCATTTATATATGCTGTTTATGCTTTTTGCCTTTTTCCTACTGAGTTGTCTGATTTTTTTTTTTCTTTACTGATTTATAGGAGTCTTTGCTTAATTATGTAAATAATCTTTGTCTCATAGTTTGCAAATACCTTTAACCCAGTACCTTACATTTTCACTCTCTTAATCATGTTTCAATTAAGGAAGACTTCTTTATTTTAATGTAGTCCAATTTGTCAACCTATTCATTCGATGTTAGTGCTTTTTTTTTTATTGTTGAAGCTATCTTTTCTAACACAAATTATAGAACATTTTCCTAAATTATCTGGTAGGACTTTTCTTGTTTTATTTTTCACACTTGGATCTACACTCTATGTGGAATTAATTTAATATGTGCTTCAGTTAGTGTCACTGTTGCTGTATAACACAGGAAGCTCAAGAGGGAGGGGACACGTATACTTATAACTGATTCACTTTGTATGGTACAAACCAAACACGACATTGTAAAACAATTATTTTCCAATTAAAAGTTTAAAAAAATCAGTGGGGAAAAAAGTATCGTACTTTGCCCACTGCTCCCAGTTCAATCATTTTATAAATCATTTGTTCATACATATGCAAATCTGTAATTATCCTATTTTCTTCTGTGATTATATTAATATTAATCCAATCAAGGTGAAAACTGGGCTTTATTTCCTTAGAAATCTTGTCAATTCCTGATTTAGCCTACTCTTAGCAAATATACCTTTGGGTCCTCACTAAAATTCTGATGTTTCTATTAGAGCCATTCTTCCTTTGCCAGCCCTGAATCTAGCTTTTGTTCTTTCAGCCCTATATTTCTTCCAAGAGCTTTGCAGAGCTTTCGGTCTCTCAGCTGCTTCTTTGGAACTGGTAAATGCCTTCAGGGATGAGTGACTCCAAATGCCTGACCCAATTCTCAGCACCCTTGTCCAACAGAGATTTCCAGTGGCTTCAAAATTATTTTAGTATTATTTTTATAGTCTTATCTATTTATATTCTTATGGGAAATGGCCTGAGAGAAAATCAGGCTTGCTGCATTTTGAATTATTTAATGTTGGACAATATCAGTATGATGGTTTAAAAAGAGTTGATATGTATTTAAAGAATTATGGTGAATAATATTTACATATCTATCTGTGTATATATGTTCATGCTATGTTGACCAAGCAAACTCCCAAGATAAGGGTGGAGGAGGGCATACATAGATTATCATCTTATATCTACATCTCATTCTTGGGCAGCAACAGAATAACACAGTAGTAAGTCTTTAGCTTTCTTACTTTTTGTCCCAACAATCACTATTCAGTCTAATACTTTATTTTACCATTTTATTACCTTGTTCATTATATTACTTGCCAGTCCAACTTCATCTTCTATATCTGCCATTACCTGTATTCTTTATTATCCTCTGCTTTTTTTAACTTCCATCTCTTTCTAATTGGGGGTGGGGGGCATTTATCTCCTAGGAGATAAAAAGCTGAATCATAGAATTTAGCTGCAAAGGTTGCCAAGACCCTGTTTGTTGTCAGTGGTGCACTCTTAAGTGAGAAGATGAAACTAATTAGAGGCCAGAAATATTACCTTAGGGGAAAAAACAGAACTTCCCAGCTTGTCTTATCCTTAGATTAGGTGTCAGCATCAACTAAGAGATAACACAGTTATATCAATCAGGGTCTGAAGGAGAAACAGAGGGTACAATCACATTAACATTATTGTGGAGGGTTTACTTAAAAGAAACTCATTATAAATGTGAGGGGGGACCACAAAGGACAATGCAACAGAACTAGAGGAACACAGGGCTAGGGGCAACTGCAGACCTGTTACTATCTTTAGCCTCAAAAGGATGGGTAGAGGCAGAAATTGCTGGAGACAGGAGAGAAATCCACACACAGTGTCTACCTTAAGAACAGTGCCAATAAAACATCAGCTCAAGGCACTTTCACTAGGAACGAGCAAGCACCCTGATCTCAGTCAGTCACCTTCCTGCACTCTTCTGTCTGAAATCTTCACTAGCCAAACATAACTGGGAAGTCGGGCTATACAGGCAACAACGTAGCCCCTATAGGTCAGCCTTGCAAGGGAATAAGGAAAGTAGAGATAGGTAGAGAGTGAATCTACGGGATAACTGGGATCAATGGGAGATATCTGTCCCAGGTGGTGCCAGTCGTAAAGAACCTGCCTGCCAATGCAAGAGACATAAGAGATGGGAGTTCGATCCCTGGGTCAGGAAGATTCCCTGGAGGAGGACATGGTAACTCACCCCAGTATTCTTGCCTGCAGAGTCCCCATGAACAGAGGAGCCTGGGACTACAGTCCATAGGTCACAAAAAGTCAGACACGACTGAAGTGACTGAGCATGCATGATACAGTGTCTATATTTTGTCCCTCATCTCCCACTTTTGTCCTGTATCACAATGGTGAAAACGTGATCCTAACTCAGGTGATGCACGATGTCTCCAAATCATGAGATAATGGCAGTTCACAGCCACTCTCAAACAAAACCTAAAATATTTGACACAACTTGTGTCCTCACATAAAGGAAAAAAATTGAGAAAGGACACAACTCAGTCACATGAAACATAGCTGCTATCTTTTTTTCTCTCTCTAGTTGATTATAAGGACTAAACTGAAAATAATAGTGGTCTTTTTCTACCAATAATTTTACAGTTTCTGAGCCTTCTGTGAGCCCCTCATCTAAAAAAATCTTCATTCCTACAGGCTCTGTTTCCTTGGTGGTCTTGTCTTTATCTTTCTTGGATTATTAACATTTTTGTTATATTTGAATAATAGGATATGAAAGAGTGTTAATCTAGATTCTAAAGAAAAACAGAACAAGTAGCAGATATCTATAGCTATACCTATATCTATGCTTCTAACATTACCTGTTTTCTATTGGTAAACCTTAGATATCAATATAGATGGAGATACATAGCTGTATAGACATATAGTCTTTTTTTTTTTTTTTTAAGAAATTGGCTTATAGAATTATGGAGACAGAGAAATTCAACATTTGAATTAGGCAAGCTAGAGACCCAGGACAGCAAATAATTTTGTCTGAGTCCAAAGGCCTGAGAACCAAGAGAGTTAATGCTGTTAAGTTTCAGTTTGAGTCTAAAGGCAGGGGAAGGCTGATGTACTAGGTCAGAGACAGAAATGCAGAGATAAAATATAAAAAAAAACAACTTTTATTCACTTTTTAATTTTATTTAGGCCTTCAATGGATTGAATGGTGCCCACTCACAATGGGGAAGGCTATCTGCTTTACTCAGTCTACAAATTCAGATGTTAATCTCATCACAAAGATCCTTACATACACACCCAGACTGTTCAACCAAGTATCTGGGCCCCATGGCCAAGTAAAGTAGACACACAAGACCAACTATAAGAAGTAATCCTGGCTGTGTCCCAGAGAATCCCCTGGATTTACACAAGTTCCTGAGAAACCCAATTTCCTTCTGGAAATTGGACTCAATCACCATGACAATAATCTTTTTCTGTACCTATCAGTGAGGAAGCTTAAAAAGCCTTAAAAGATCATGTGGCAGTCTTAATTTTTTTTAAATTTTATTTTATTTTTAAACTTTACAATATTGTGTTAGTTTTGCCAAATATCGAAATGAATCCGCCACAGGTATACATGTGTTCCCCATCCTGAACCCTCCTCCCTCCTCCCTCCCCATACCATCCCTCTGGGTCGTCCCAGTGCACCAGCCCCAAGCATCCAGTATTGTGCATCGAACCTGGACTGGTGACTCATTTCATACATGATATTATTCATGCTTCAATGCCATTCTCCCAAAACTTCCCACCCTCTCCCTCTTCCACAGAGTCCATAAGACTGTTCTATACATCAGTGTCTCTTTTGCTGTCTCGTACATAGGGTTATTGTTACCATCTTTCTAAATTCCATATATATGCGTTAGTATACTGTATTGGTGTTTTTCTTTCTGGCTGATTTCACTCTGTATAATAGGTTCCAGTTTCATCCACCTCATTAGAACTGATTCAAATGTATTCTTTTTAATGGCTGAGTAATACTCCATTGTGTATATGTACCACAGCTTTCTTATCCATTCATCTGCTGATGGGCATCTAGGTTGCTTCCATGTCCTGGCTATTATAAACAGTGCTGTGATGAACATTGGGGTACATGTGTCTCTTTCCTTTCTGGTTTCCTCAGTGTGTATGCCCAGCAATGGGATTGCTGGATCATAAGGTAGTTTTATTTCCAGTTTTTTAAGGAATCTCCACACTGTTCTCCAGAGTGGCTGTACTAGTTTGCATTCACACCAACAGTGTAAGAGGGTTCCCTTTTCTCCACACCCTCTCCAGCATTTATTATTTGTAGACTTTTGGATCGCAGCCATTCTGACTGGCGTGAAATGGTACCTCATAGTGGTTTTGATTTGCATTTCTCTGATAATGAGTGATGTTGAGCATCTTTTCATGTGTTTGTTAGCCATCTATATGTCTTCTTTGGAGAAATGTCTATTTAGTTCTTTGGCCCATTTTTTGATTGGGTCATTCATTTTTCTGGAGTTGAGCTGTAGGAGTTGCTTGTATATTTTTCACTTCTATGGCTTCTGTTAAAATCATTCTTGCCTCAGACTCAAAATGATAAAAATGCATTTAGTCCAAAATCACAGAGATATGAATTAAGTATCTATCTGTTGGGTAACTAAATATAATATTTACAGGGTTCTTGTTTCCCAGGCCTATGTTATATGAGAGGCTGCTAAGTCGCTTCAGTCATGTCCGACTCTGTGCAACCCCATAGATGGCAGCCCACCAGGCTCCCCAATCCCTGGGATTCTCCAGGCAAGAACACTGGAGTGGGTTGCCATTTCCTCCTCCAATGCATGAAAGTGAAAAGTGAAAGTGAAGTCACTCAGTCACGTCCGACTCTTAGCAACCCCATGGACTGTAGCCCACCAGGTTCCTCCATCCATGGGATTTTCCAGGCAAGAGTACTGGAGTGGGGTGCCATTGCCTTCCCCATATATGAGAGGCAATATATAGCAAACCTTGTGGGTACTACCTTCAATGGGTGGACTGTTACTTATTAGCCATCACTGGGACACTCTTCTACCATTCTATCAAGCCAGATGTTCTTGAATGATGGGGAACATGACAGCCTAGTGAATTTCATAGAATTCAGATATTTGATACATTTTCTTTGCCATAAAATGTGTCCCCTCCTTAGGTAACATAGTAGGTTGAATAGCGTCTCCTCAAAATCCCCATGCACCCAAAACCTCAAACTGAAGTTATTTGAAAACAGAAGTTTTATAAATGTAATTAGTCAAGGGTTCAAATAGGATTATATTGGATTACAGTGGGCCCTCCATCCAATGAGACTCTCCTTAGAAGAGACAGAAAAGGGCACATAGAGACATACTCAGAAGGTGATGTGAAGATGGGAGCAGAAAATGAAATGATATCTCTATAAGTCAAAGATTGTCAAGGATTTCTGGCAACCACCAGAGGCTAGGAGAGAAACATCATGTGGTTTCTCCTCACAGCCATAAAAATAAGTTCTACAGATATCTGGTGATTTTTATATTCATTTGAGCCTATCTTATACATGGTGTTTCTATTTTATAATGAAATGCTATTATACACATATTATTACAACATTTTGGTAGCTTTGATATACAGCTTATAATGTTAAATTTGAGTAGTATAGTCACTTGGTTACTTGTGTGCTATTTAGCTTCTAACAGGACTAGCCATAGGCCAGGAGTTTCGTTTCAATTAGTTGTTTCAGGGGCCAAAACATGTGGGGTCAGGGTTATGATTTTCCTATTGTGGCCAAGCATAGATTCTATATAACACTCCCTTCAGGAATAGTCACTGCTGGCATCACTGGGTTGCTGAGTCACGGGCCTATGTCCCACTCAAAGCATCCACATCCAAAGAAGTCCACTAAGCTTTGTGTCTCTTTGTTTGGAACCGATAGCACAAAGTATGGCGACATAAATCTCCCTTTAGATTGGATATTTTGTTTCTGAATTCTCATACATTTCACTGATGTGCTATTTCCTTGAGCCTCCATAGGGTTTTATTCTAGCATTCTATCGTGTAATATCTTACTAATACAATTACGTAAAGTTTAAAAATAAAATAAAATTAAAAAAAATAAAATAAAATAAATTACCTTAAAAAAAAAAAAAAGTGCTTTCTGCTTCCTGTGTGCCAGTTTCAATTGGTATAATATGACTAAAGTAATAGATCCACATGATGTTATATGTCATACCTAGGTGATCTATATTCTGCTTCCTGTATTATGACAAGATGAAAAAGAATGACAAGTCCTGGGGGAAAATAATAATAGTCTGGGAGAAATTCACAGGATATCCTTGTGATCACATTGCATGGTTTTTTCCAGAACCCTTATCAACTCCTTAGTCAAGGCACTTCAGAACAGAGAATGAACTTACCTTTGAGAACTTTTGCACAAGAAGCCATAAATTTTTGCTTAGGAAATTCAAGTTATCTTCTCCTCAGATTATACTGATTTTTTTCCCTTCCCATCCTCCATATATTACAAGCAATTCCTTATAAGATTGCCCATCTGTTCCATTTCTAGTGACCTCCCAACAAATGTCTTCACAACAAATTTTTATGAATCTTTAAAATAATTTTTATACCATTCCATTCCTCTGATTTATTGTAGTTATTGTCTACATAGTTTCTGACAGCTACAAACCACACTGCTTCTGAATGCCGTGATTCATATTGCAATCAGGAAACCTAATTGCATAGTTGCAGCCTACCATGACTGCCTTCAAGGACAATGATGGCTCCCTTGCCAGTGATTTCTGTGTGCCTCAATGTCGTGATGCAAGGACTGTTTTTTGTTTTTTTCTTGAGCCTTTCACACAATAGATCTATTCCAGCATCACCACTCACTGAAATTTGACATCCATCCTATACAGTGTGGCAGATAAGTTCAAGCATCTTGATTCCATTAACTGTAGAATGTCATTGAGTACAGAATACTACTATCCATTTTAGTCCATTAGGGCTGCTGTAAAAAAATATCATAGAGTGGACGGTATAAACACCAAACATTTATTTCTCACGAGTCTGGAGGTTTGGAAGTCAGAGAAAGGTGCCAGCATTGTCAGATAGGGAAAAGTTGGGAGTGCTATGAGAGCACAAATCACATTCTTAAGGGCTCCATCTTTATGACTTAATCACCTAATCCTATTACCTTCCAAAGGTCCCATCTCCTAACACCATCATAGTGAGGCTTAGAGTTTCAACACACATTTTTGGAGGGACACAACTCTCAGTTCATAACACCAACATAGCTTCATTCTCAGGCTCTTAAGCAATCCATCACTTCTCAAGTATTGGACAAAGATATCCATATCAATATGAATGGATTTGGGCCCATTGAGTTTTCTATCTTCTCTCATGATATAACATCCATAAACTCTTCTTTCTACTTATTTTCTAGGTCCTTGCCAATATTAATAGCAATATTAAAAAGAAAAAAAAGAACTCTTTGGATTATAAACTATTTACTCCCAAGTAGGTTTCTTTGTATCCAAGTGTTTTGTAAATCCAGAGGCAATGAGTGGTACTATGTTCTGAGAAGGGTCAGTAATAACTTGTGTGCCATTTAAATCAAATCAAACCAAAGATCAGACCAAACATTCCTAAAGGAAATCAACCCTCAGTAGTCACTGGAATGACTGATACTAAAGCTCCAATACTTTGGCCACCTGATGCAAAGAGCCAGCTCATTGGAAAAGACCCTGATGCTGGGAAAGATTGAGGGCAGGAGGAGAAGGCATTGGCAGAGGATGAGATGGTTGTATATTATCACTGACTCAGTGGACACTAATTTGAGCAAACTCCAGGATATAATGAAGGGCAGGAAAGCCTGTTGTGCTGTAGTCCATAGGATCACAAAGAGTTAGACATGAGTTAGTGGCTGAAAAACAACAGCAGGAAGGGAAGGACTACATCCATGGGTAGAAGATACGTAGAGATTTAAAATTTCAGCCCTGTTTGTATATGCCTAACTAGTTTTATTCTATGGCTTAGTGTCCCATTCCTTGCTCACTTCTCACTTTAGCATGAAAAATATGGTGTTTTGAGGATTGAAACAGCCCTGCAACTCTGGTCATGTTCCAAACAGATCCAGCGCCTGGACCTCATTCATATTTGGCCTACATACAGAACATGATTTGAAGCTGCCATAGTGGGCTTGTGTTTCTTCCCCGGTGTTCTTAATTTGTATTCATGGATCATATTATTTTCTTCTTATGTACATTCTTAAGGTATAATATGAAAATCCACGTGATTCCATAATCACTATGTGTGGTAGCAACTAAATGACTCAGAGCTTTGATTTCTCCAGGGTTTGACCTCATGTGCACTTCATCTCATGCCACCAGCAGTGACAATTTCAGCAATCCTGAAGCCAGAAAATACTGTAGATCACCTGTGTCCCACCTACGTCCCATTTACCTCCTCTGTCACCCAGCAAGACTGTCATCCTGTATTACTCTAATATATGACTAGCACAACACCAGAATCCAATTCTGAGGGTCTGTTTCCCAAGGCCATTTCTATACAAATTGCTGCATCAGTCAGGGAGCCAGCAGGACACAGATGGTATGCTGAAATTAGGATAATTTGAGGAGATTTTATTTACAAAGTGACTAATTACAAAGGTATGGGTGAGGAGTGGGGAAACCACAAGAGATAGTGCAAGAGTGTGGAGATAATAGCAGTAGCAAAGTCATCATCATTAGTCATGAGAAGACAAAGTGGGGGCTCCAGCCAGCCTGAGGTGACATCAATTAGAGAACCAGAGGATCAATTCCTTCAACTCAATCTCACCCAGCCTAATCATCTCTTCCTGGCCCATTTTCTTCAAGTCTCAGCTCAGAACATATCTCCTCAAAGATTTTCTTTGCCTCTCCACCATCTCCCTCCTCTGCTTAAGTACTTGCTATCCAATGATTTTACAGCTGAGCTATAAGGGAAGCCCAAGAATACTGGAGTGGGTAGCCTATCCCTTCTCCAGTGGATCTTCCTGACCCAGGAATCAAACCAGGGTATCCTGCATTACAGACAGATTCTTTACCACTGAACTATCAGGGAAGCCCAATTTTATGGCATGTATCAGCATTTGGCATTATTTAATGTCCTTCTTCTCCCACTACAATCTTACCTTCTAGTACAAGTCCATGACTGCAGGAATCATGTCTAGCTTATTGTTTGCTGTTTCCTCAACAATCAAAAGAGTATCTGACATATAATAAACAGTAAAACAGTATTTGGCAAGTGATGTGAATGAAAACAATTTGGAACACATTAAAAAAAAAAGTATTGAGAACATAGGCTAGTAGTAGTCATTGATTGGAGAAGAAAAGGTGAGTTACAGAAAGTGATTAAGGAGAAAAATTCAATTAGAACTGAGGAAAAGAAAGAGACAAAGATGATGCCACAATGTCAAACCTGAGGGAATGAAACCATTTTAATACTCGTATAGATAACTTGGAAATGGCACTCTTTTTGGAGATTATCGGTTTACTTTTGGAAATGTTTAAAGGACTGTCTTCAAAACTGATGCTTCCAAGTGAAATGTTTGAAAAACATATGAAATAACAAAGTGGTTATTAAGGGACTGCTTCAAGAGTCAACGATATGGAAGTTATATGAACAACAACAATCACATATTATACATGCCTCAAACATCTGATGTTTTGTTTAAACCAAGCCATAACAGTCAAGGCATATTTACGGAAATCTTTCTGTAGGTCCAATTTCTCTTAATGAACCACCAAATGTTTTCTTATAATGTGGTATAAACAATGTGATTTCAGAATATTTTAAGATCTAGCATAGCTATTTAAGTATTAATAAATTTAATCATTCATTTTTCTGAACCATGTTCATCTATCAAGTCAGTAAAATTAGCAAAAAAACAAATGCATATTTCGATAGATGAAATGAAGGAAGAAGAAAACAAAAGGAAGGAGGGATGAAAAAGAAAGGAGGAGCAAAAAAGCCAGAGAATCTTAAGTCTGAAACACACACCAGCATGTCCTGGGCTCCTTTCACATAACATGTCACTGAATCCTCACACAGCTCTTGATTTCTCAATTTGAAGAATTTTAAATTGAGGATAAGGAAAAATAGGTAAATTTCCTAAAGGAATTTTGCCACAAGAGCTAGAAATCAAATATGCATTTCTCTCCAAATCTCCCAAACATTCTGCCACTCAGATAAAGTTCTTCCACAAGATAAAGGATACAAGTCATCATTCATTATGCTTATATTACAGTTGAAGCCAGGAGGCTTTTCTTAAAAGACAAGAAAGAGTTGATATACTTTACACTACCCTATTTTTAAAAATAGCAATTATTTATTTCCCTTGCCTTTGTTTATCTCCAATATAGATTCTAACATTTTGTTAGAATGGACTGTGTTTGATTTAAATTTCCTTGAGCTAGTATTACAAACTCTCTTGGACTTATTCAAAAGTCTGTCTTCTTTGTCAACTTCCTCTTCCTCATCCATTTGTTTTGCTTCTATTTTGTAGGTCATCCCTCTTTTCTGCTTTCTTCTTCCTCAGATGACTTGGGACTGCTGAGAGCTTGGAATCAGAACTCTCCCTGGGTGGCTGGGCAGAAAGTGTGGAGGTCAGAGTGATGCCCAGAACCTCAGTAGATCATGGAAACACTCTCTCATTCTGACTCCAACTTATGAAATTCCACCCATTTAACTATTTGATAGATCAGTTGAAACATATAACAGTTCTTATTAGCAAATAGCTTTTAATTATTAGCACTCGTTCTTGTGTTAGTCTCTCAGTCAGGTCTGACTCTTTGCAACCCCATGGACTGTAGCCTTCCAGGCTCCTCTGCCCATGGGATTCTCCAGGCAAGAATACTGGAGTGGGTTGTCATTCCCTTCTCCAGGGGGTCTTCCCAACCCAGGGATCGAACCCAGGTCTCCTGCATTGCAGGTGGATCCTTTACTATCTAAGCTACAGCGTTTGTCAAAGAGGAAGGAGGCATTGGGCTGGCATTAATACATGTGGTCCTTTTTGTCCTTGAAGATTTACAGTATCATGGGAGATATAGACAGAGACTTGTGTGGATAGATGTCACAGTCACACAAGGGAGGTAATTCATTCATTTTGAAGGTATTAAGGGATATTTTCATGAAGAAAATGACACATGGACTGAGTCTTAAAGAATGATTAACATTTGTCAGTCAGTGGAGAAGTGTAGGAGAAATGTAAATGGGCAGAAAGTTATCTAATAAAGTTAGAATACTGTTGTTGTAGACAGAAGGTATGCCAGAGAGTTCACTGTAAGAATTAAATAATGAGCAAATGACCTGATTGATGTGGTCCTTATTATAGCATAACACTTCAGTTACTGAATACTAGATTAGTGAGTCTTCAGACACTATATATATATATATATATATATATATATATATATATATTTAGATCTGTGAATTACCTATACTTAGAAATGTGAAGTGTCTTCTAACTTTCCCTTATAGTAAGATGCACTTAGGCATTTTTCCAAGAAGTTTAAGTTGTATCCAGGCCAGATTTTTCTTTTGTGTCTGGCTCTGAAAAGTTACTTTTTTATCAGGAACTTGAGAGGGACAAAATTTCTTTGGTGTGAACAAATCACATGGGAATGCAATAGAATCTTTGTTGATTTGATCCTAAATCATGCTCTTTCCACCCATCCTCTATCGACTGACAGCTGCATTGCCATGGCAAATTAGCTATCTCCTTCTATGATCTTATCACATTTCCTCCACTGTAAAACATATTATGGCATCACTGATAATCTGTCTGATGTTCTATTGCTCTCACTCACCATTACCCTGCAAATGTTGTCATAATTTGATTATCCTCATAGTACAAACACAATATTGTGCAGAGATAGAATAGTTATCCTTCATGTGTACTCTAACTACCATGCATTACCTTTTACTCCGTAAATGCTGCTTGGAAATATGACTCCAGTGGCTGGTTACTGGGAAGATTTACAACATGCTTTCCAGAAACCTATAAAAAAGACAAATCTCACTATGTAAGATTTTGGTTCTGCTTTTTCTGGGTTGTCTGTACTTTATATGTTCTGTTTTGTACTTTGTGGTCTATACTATAACTCAGTATTGTAGCAGATTTCATATGATTAAAAGTGGCATGGAGAGATCTGAAAATGTACCAGTGCAGGAACTAAGCTTGTCTGACATACACATCAAGACAACAGGGAGGCATGTTTTTTCCTGTCAGAATGTGACACCACTTTGTGAAAATTGCTTTAGGGACCTGTTAATCTAATATCTGCCTTCTTTCAGCCCACACTTTTCAATGTTTATTTTTCTCCTCCAAAAGATGATGAGACTTTTTATAACCAATTGGGAATTTCTACACAATATATAGCATAAAGTGATAATGATATTCATCTAAAGTTCCCAAACAATCCAAAGACACATTTTTAGTTAGCTATTCATACCACTTTTGGTCATTTTCATTTAATTATACAGATATAACTAGTGTAAGTATTCTGAATGATGAAGGTGCAATGCAGCATGTATCTGTTAGACATCTTACTGCTTTTATATGATTTAAACTTCATAACAGCTTATTGAGGGAGGTGTTATTATTCCTACTTAATGAATGAGTCAACTGAGACTTAAATTTTAATTAAGTTATTTAAGTTTATAACTTACCAGTTGGCGCTAGTAGTAAAGAATACATCTGCCAATGCAGGAGACCTAAGAGACACAGGTTCAATCCCTGAGTGAGGAAGATCCCCTGGAGGAGGACATGGCAACCCACTCCAGTACTCTTGCCTGGAGAATCCTATGGATAGAGGAGTCTACAGTCGATACTAAATGGAAGGTAAAGGAAATATTTTAGTTTGAAACTCTTACATTTTGTCTAATACATATTGCCTTTCACAAAGAAGACTCAATTTTGGTATTGTAAAGGAACTTTTTCATATAACTTAATCCATTGGACAATATCCAGGAGACTCAGTCTTGCTTGAGTCTCAGACTGATCCTTGTTTGAGACGAAAAATAAGTTGGTGAGTTAGGAAGAGGAGTTGGAATTGGTATCTAATTAGTTAAACTCTCCTAATATTTAATGAAAAATTGTTCTCAGTGATAATTTAACACAAATTCAATAAAAATTCAGTAACAACCCAGGAAAGTAACTCAAGAAATGGCTTACAAATGAATTAGTGATGTGAATATGGTAAATATAAATTCTAATTCAGTTCATTAGCATACATGGCATGTAGTTAAAGAAACTTGTGACAAAATAAATTGTGTTATTGCCTAAATGAAGAATATATCAAACCAGAGTGGTTTTTATGGAGTCTAGAAATTTGGAAGTCAAGAGAGGATGAAAGAATTTATCTAAGACCAACATGGATGGACTTGGAGGGTGTCATGCTAAGTGATAGAAGTCAGACAAAGACAAACACTGTAGATATAACTGTAGATATACAAACACTGTGGAATATAAAAAACAAAGCAAACCATTGACTATAACAAAAAGGAAAGAGATTCACAGATATAGAGAACTGGTGGTTATAGTGGGAAGAGAGGAGGGGGAGGGCATGATAAGGATACAGGATTAAGAAGTACAAACAGTTATGTTTAAAATAAATAATCTAAAGGATATATGATGCAGCACAGGAAATATAACCAATATTTTATAATAATTATAAATGGAGTATAATCTTTAAAATTGTGAATCAATTACTAAAGTAACATACTGTACATCAACTATATGTTAATAAAACTTAACAAATATACATGCAAACTCAAAAAAATGCACATTCAATTGTCTTTTTTTCCTAATATACTCTCAAGCTACATAATATATTTAGGTTAGAACTAACAAATGTTTAGCTTAGTTAAAACACAAATTTTTTTAACAATAAAACTGATTTTCATCTATCAAATCAACATTTTTGAACTCATAATTAAAGTAACATGTTAAATTTAATGGTTTTAGGAAACAAGGAGAAATATAGAGATTAATGTAAAAATATAGTCACTGTCAATATAAGTACATATACTCGGTTGGGATAATATTCTCTATAATTTTGAATGATCAATATTTTTGTCATATTTCCTATTTTTCCATATCATTAAATATTTCTCTCTACTATGATTATACTGACACATAACATTCCATCACATGGATATACTGATTGTTTTGTGGAATTTGACATTTTTGTTTATGTTTAAGAATGTTGTTGCTGTTTAGTTGCTAAGTCATGCCTGACTCTTTTCAAACCCACTAGGCTCCTCTGCTATGGGATTTCCCAGGCAAGAATACTGGAGTGAGTAGCCATTTCCTTCTCCAGGGGATCTTTTGACCCAGGGACCAAACCCATGTCTCCTGCATTGGCAAGTAGATTCTTTACTGCTAAGCCACCAGGGAAGTCACCATGATTAAAAATACTTATATGAATATTACTATCTTAGAATGTTGTACACATTTCTGCTACTTCCTCAGAAGAAATTCATAGAAGTAGATTTACTGGGTGAAAAGATATAAATATTTTGACGGTTTCTGTTAGATTTTGCCAAATCAACTTCCATGCAATTAGTACTAATTTATTTCCATCAGTAAGGTATTGGTATATTAACATGATTTTTTTAAAATATTAATATATGTGATATTGAATGTTTTCACATGTTAATTAGCCATTTATATTTTTATTGTATGATATTTGTTCACATTCTTTGACAATTTTTCTCTAATGATATTTAGTGTTTTTACTGTAGATTTTTAAGGTTTTCTATTCATCAGGGATATTAACATTTTCATTTTGAATGTGTCATCCTACTTAAGTGTTATGGTTATTTTTAGAGCATTTTATTAGGCTTTTGTTTTTTAGATGGTGCTCAAATTTTCTGGGAATTTATGTTGTATCCTTGTGCATTTACCTAGCCTTAGTACACTTTTTCCTTATGGTTTCATTTGCATTTAATTCTTTAAATTTATATTAATTTTAGATATGACCAGAATTTATATTAATCTTAGATATATCATCTGTTGATATAAGATATATTGACAATCATATAAATTAAACTCCATTTGGTTTTTCCTACATCCACATTTGCTCCTTTTCTTTCCAGTCTCAGTGCTACAACCAGAATAATTTATATCTCTAGACCTTAATTTTCTCATATTGAACATATGACCACAAAAAAATAAACACAGGCTCTAACTCCTAGGATTTTATAATTTTATTTTGAAATCAGTGTCAATTTATAAGCTCACATATACAAAATTTAACTATCAAATGACAGTTCAAAGAATGTTATCTGGCACTGTTTTGTAAATAGCAAATGAGAGACATCATCAAACATATAGATGCTCAAAAGAACAAGTGCTTGAGAGAGCTGGAATGCCTAATAGAATTCCTAATAAACTGTGATGAACTTCAGTTTGACCATGAGATACAAGTATGTGTGTGCATGCTATTGCTACCCCATGAACCATAGCCCACCAGGCTCCTCTGTCCATGAGATTCACCTGGCAAGAATACTGGAGTGGGTATCCATACAATCCTCCAGAGGATCTTCCCAACCTAGGGACTGAACCTGCTTAAATCAACTTACATTGTAATGAAAGAAATGTCAACAAAGAGTGGAGAATTGTGTTAGCAATATGGGTCATATGAGGGCGAGGGTGAATATAACAGATCTTGTTTTAGCAAATAACTTCTTTGTTGCTGCCACGTATTTACAAAATATAATAATGAGAGATGGTAAGCCTTAATTGGTGTTTTAGTTATGCTACATATTGGCAATACATATACTAAGATACACTGGCTTACAGGTTAAAGAAATAGCTTGGTTTGGAAAAAATTGCCATGGAAAGCAATTTTCAATAACCTTTGTCCAATCAGTGTTCTGCGGAATCAGCTTTGCTTCTTGTATATTTCACTCAGTTGTCATACGAACCTCCCAATTCTTCTTATGTGAAGATGGCTGGATATTAACCTGGGCATTTGGAAAGATAAGTTAACTTCCAAACAGAAGTAATGATTTAGGATGCATTGGATAAGTTGCTAAATATCCATTCTAGCCATTTCAGGCTTCCCAAACATATAAGTCCTTTATAACACACACTACTTTTTTCTGAGAAAGCAAAACTGAACTTACTTTGATGACTACTGAAAATCATTCCATGTTTTAGTATTTTTCACAGATAAAAACTTCTGTGCTTATGCTAACATCAGGGTGGACTGTTGAGTCATATTACCTGTCAAGCGGATGTATTGTTCATTAATTTGAAAGTCTATATGTCACATATTTTTCAAGAGACCTTCTCAGTTTTATATATTGTAGTTATTCATTTGAGGAAAATATTTTGTAAGAAAAATTTTTTTTCAATAATTAATGTCATATTTTCTTAAATTACTGAGAGAGAAATTTTCTTAGTTCAGAAAATATGGTCATTTTTTCAAAAAGAACCTATGAAATGGTACTCTTTCTAGCTCTTTAAAAGACAAGCTACTTTTGAAGTAGGAATATAATATGCATGATAACTGAAAACCTGGTGATTCACTATTTGGCAAATCCTCAAAATTTTAAACATAGAGTTATCATATGACCTACAATTCTACTCCTAGATAGTCATTCAGGAAAACTGAAAATGTGTCCACACAAAAAGTTGTACATGATTGTTCATAGCAACAGTATTTGTTAAAGCATAGGAGGGGAGACTCTGCAGTGGCCACAGGAATGGAAAAGATCAGTTTTCATTATAATCCCAAAGAAAGGCAATGCCAAAGCATGTTCAAAGTACCTTACAATTGCACTCATCTCACACACAAGCAAAGTAGTGCTCAAAATTCTCCAAGCTAGGCTTCAACAGTATTTGAATCAAGAACTTTCAGATGTTCAAACTGGATTTAGAAAAGGCAGAGAAACCAGAGATCAAATTGCCAACATCTGCTGGATCACAGAAAAAGCAAGAGAGTTCCAGAAAAACATCTGCTGCTCCTTCATTGACTATGCTAAAGCCTTTGACTGTGTGGATCACAACAAACTATGGAAAATTCTTTGAGAGATGGGAATACAAGACCACCTTACCTTCCTCCTGAGAAATCAGTATGCAGGTCAAGAAACAACAGTTAGAGAAGTGGATGTGGAACACTGAATGATTCCAAATCAGGAAAGGAGTAAGTCAAGGTGGTATTTGTCACCCTGCTTATTTAACTTATATGCAGCATACATCATGAAAAATGCCAGGCTTGATGAAGCACAAGATTGCAGAGAGAAATATCAAGAACCTCAGATATACAGATGACACCACCCTTGTTGCATAAAGCAAAGAGGAACTAAAGAGTCTCCTGATGAAAGTGAAAGAGGAGAGTGAAAAAGTTGGCTTAAAACTCAACATTCCAAAAACTAAGATCATGGCATCTGGACCCATCACTTCATGGCAAATAGATGATGAAACAATGGAAACGGTGACATACTTTATTTTCTTGGGCTCCAAAATCACTGCAGATGGTGACTGCAGTCATGAAATTAAAAGACACTTGCTCCTTTGAACAAAAGTTATGACAAACCTAGACAGCATATTAAAAAGTAGAGGTATCACTTTGCTGACAAAGGTCTGTATAGTCAATGCTATGGTTTTTCCAGTAGTCGTGTCTGGATGTGAGGGTTGGACCATAAAGAAAGCTGAGCACTGAGGAATTGATGTTTTTGAACTGTGGTTTTGGAGAAGACTCCTGAGAGTCCCTTGGACTGCAAGGAGATCCTAAATAGTCATTGGAAGGATTGATGCTGAAGCTCCAATACTTTGGCTACCTGAAGTGAAGAACTGACTCTTTAGGAAAGACCCTGATACTGGGAAAGATTGAAGGCAGGGGAAGAAGGGGATAACAGAGGATGAGATGGTTGGATGGCATCACCGATTTGATGGATATGAGGTTGAGCAAGCTCTGGGAGTTGATGATGGACAGGGAAGCCTGGTGTGCTGCAGTCTATGGGGTTGTAAAGGTTAGCACGTGACTGAGCAACTGAACTGAACTGAACTGAGAAGTGGAAACAACCCATGTTTACATCAACAAAATGTTATTTATCTACTCAATAGAATATTATTCACGGTAAAATAGAATGAAGTATACTACAGCATGTATGGACCTTGAAACTGTTATTAATTGAAAGAATCTAGTTAGAAAAAGTTCACATATTGTTTGATAACATTGACATGAAATAATTAGAATAGGTAGATCCATAAAGACAGAAGCAAATTTATGGTTGCCAGGGTTTAAGTATCTTGGGAAGTAGGGACTGACTGCTAACAGTTTTTAAGTTATTAATACATTTTGGAGTACTGAAGATGATCTGAAATTGCAGAGTAGCAATGGTTGCACAATTTGCTAAATATACTAAACACCACTGAATTGTGTGCTTAAAAGGGTGAATTTTGTGATGTGTAGACTGAAGCGACTCAGCAGCAAAAAAAATATTGGTGTATAGTTGCTTTACAATGTTGTATCCATTTCTGCTGGACATCAAAGTGAAGCATCTCTCCATATACATATATCCCCTCTTTTTTTTGAATTTTGTCCCATTTAGGACCCAGCAATCCCACTCCTTGACATACATACCTGGAGAAAACCATAACTATAAAAGATTCATGGGCACCTGTGTCCACTATAGCACTGTTTACAATAGCCAGGACATGGAGGCACCTTAAATGTCCCCTGACAGAGGAATGGATAAAGAGGATGTGGTACATATATACAACTGAGCTGTTGTTTAAAACAATTATTCAGTCTCCCAACTCCACCTTATCAAAATGGCCCAAAGTTCCCCAGTGTGCGCTCCACATGCCTTGTCTATCCCTTGTTGCGGCAAGCTGAGGAAACTTGGTTCTATCGACTCCAGACATGGTCCTTGGGTCTTTGGCTGGCAAATGTTGCCAGTTCTTCAAACCTCAGGTAAGGTAATCCTCAATTACTGGTTCTTCAATTGAAAATAATAATAATGATATATATTCAAATGATTTACAGTTTTCAAACTTGTTGTTGCTGTTGCTGTCTTTTAACATTGTATCACACAAACTTCTCAAAAGACCATTAAGGTACTACTATTGGAGTTCAGGCTGTACTGAATTAAAGGGTTATTTGGTCAAAGTTTTAGGACTTGTCGGGGTGGTTTTCAAAATTGAATCCAAGTCTCCAGATTTCAAAGTGTTGTATTCCATTTTGAGATGGTTCCAAGGAATAATAATTTTTTTTAATTTTTCAAGATAAAAGTAATACACTTTTTTTAGCAGATAAATCTACATTTTCCTCCAAAAACTACTGAGGATTTAATTTTTTCTCTAAATTTATTTCATCCTTTCATGTATAAGACTGCACTCCTGTGGTGTTCCTTGATAACAAGTCATAAAGAGGTAGTTCGTGTTGAAATACCATACGATTTAATAGGAAAACATCTTACCTTGTAACCAGGAAAAGCAATGTATTTTTATATTGGGCAAAATTCTTCCCTTCTTCTCTCCACACACTGTACCCGGCCTCCATCACTGAGTACTGTGACTGTAACTGCAACTTGATCAGGTAAGAGAATCTGGACCATTTTCTCTCCAACATAAATTGCAATGGACATTATAAAAGTTAGATGGTGTTTTTTGTAGCTTGAAACCCCCTTTTCACTTTCATTTTATAGATTCTCAAAATACAAGTTGCAAGTGGCCACTTTTATTTTTATTCCAAATAGTGCTGTTGCCCAATTTTTTATAGACTTACCAGTTCATATATTGCATTTTATAAATAGCATTGATTGCCAAATGTAAGCTTTTATTTATTTCATTTAAATTTTTTATCTATCAGATATAATCTTATTGATCTAGATTTGTTACATCTTTTTTCTTCTGTCTACCACTGATGTCAGTAATCTGCTTTGTGTACACTTTCTTCATCATAGTTTCATTTTTGCTTTGATTTTATATTCTCTCAAATAAACCTGCTAATTAACTTTCTAAATTTTTTTTCCACTAGGAAATTATAATCAAGGTCCTGTGGTAAAATTTGGAGAGATAGCTAGAAGTAGTTAAATCTACGAATGCAGTTTCCCTGAGTCAGTAATTTTTTGGAAAGAGCCTGAAATTAGGAGTGAGATATGTATATGTCTTTTATACATATATACTATTATAAAGCAAGGATTCTTTATTGTATGATAGAGATAGTAATATCCATCTGAGGGTTTAGTCTAAGAAGTAATTTACCAATGAATGACAAGAATCAGGAAAGTAAATATATTTGTCAGTGATGAGTAGGTTCAATTCTATCACCTTACTTTTGATACATTTATGTTCTTAACAAGAAACTGCCCAATTCAGACTTTGAACTCATAGCAAAAGCTTGTTTTAAAATGACATTACTTGGTTTGAAAAATTTGAGTTTATTGTACTGTGAGTGTGTGTGTGTGTGTACACACACTTCCTCAGTGGCTCAGCAGTAAAGAATCCGCCTGCAGTGCAAGAGCTGCAGGAGAACTTGGTTCGATTCCTGGGTCAGGAAGATCCCCTGGAAGAGGAAAATGACAACCCAGTCCATTATTCTTGCCTGGGAAATCTATGGGCAGAGGAGCCTGGCAAGTTCCAGTCCACAGAGTTGCAAAGAGCTGGGTACACCTGAAGCGACTTAGCAGCTAGTGCTAGTGGTAAAGAATCCACCTGCCAATGCACGAGACATAAGAGACTTGGTTTGATCCCTGGGTCAGGAAAATCCTGGAGGAGGGCTGGCAACCCACTACAGTATTCTTGCCTGGCAACCCACTACAGTATTCTTGCCTGGAGAATCCCATGGATAAAGGAGGCTGGCTGGCTAGAGTCCATAGGGTCACAAAGAGTCAGATACAACTTAAGCGATTTCTCTCTCTCTTTCTCACACACACACACAGACATATAGTCTAAGAGAGATTATATATATATATATATATATATATATATATATATATATATATAATTATCTTCCCAAAACACATACAGAGAAACTAAGGAAGAGAAGAAAAGCAGGCAATTTGAGATTGTGTGTGAGAAAGGCAGTATGCAGAGCCTGGCACTCTTGTAGGATTGCATACGATTGTGCTACCACTCTGGAACATTCTCTTAAGTGGATATAAAGAGTCTTCAGAGCCTGTGCTGGGCATTTTTCCTTGTTTGGGATTATCATCTTTTTTCTGTATCACACTTGATGCGTATGTCTTTGTTCTGCCTGTGTTGTGATGGCATGGGGCTAACTCCACCACTATATCTATCTGTTGCTGATGGTGACCTTTTGACTGAAGCCCAAGAGTGGTGTGCTGAGACCAATTCCCTGAATTGGCTGAAGGATGGAACTTTTTGGTCATGAGGGACCAACCTCACTGTAGATGCTGATCTTGCTCTGCCTTTTCTCTGAGTAAAGTGTTGTCCCACCCGATACTGTGTGAATCCTGTCTTTTTTTGGCAGCCTCCAAACCTGCAAGCCTTGTGGTGGGGTCGCCATCCTGAGACTGCCGGTAGGCATTATTATGCTTTTTGCTGTATTCCACAAGGTGGAGCTCCTCCCCTCGAGGTGGAATCAAGTGTCACTTGCTTCACACTGTGAGGGTGGCAGTGGTCATCCTGCCTCCCTTGGTGCTGCCATTAATACTATTAATATTTTGACCATACCTCTGGCGGGATCTTAGTTTCCTGAACAGGGATGGAGCCCATGTTGCCTGCAATGGAAGCCTGGAGTTATAACCACTGGTTATGTTCTGTTCCTGCACGCTCAGTTGCTTAGCCTTGGCCAACACTTTTTGGTTCCATGGTATGTAGCCTGCCAGGCTCCTCTGTCCATGGGATTATCCAGGCAAGAATACTGGAGCAGGTTGTCATTTCCTTCTCCAAGGGGTCTTTCCCACCCAGGGATTGAACACACATCTCCTGTGCCTCTTGCATCGGCAAGAGGGTTCTTTACCACTGCACCACCTGGGAATCCCCTTTACCGCTAGACCACCAGGGAGTTCCTGGTGCTGCCATTATTAACTTGGGTGTGACTAATAACTTTTTCATCTTTCATATTGCTGTCAATCCACGTATTGATACTTATTGCTAGAGAAAAGTGGCAGCTCTTTTTTGGTTGTTCATGGTAAGAATTTATCTGTCTTTTAAAAGCATTCTTCAATGTGATTATTCTAAGCATGATACCAACCTACTAGGATTGAAGGTGAGTTTTAACATTCTTAAGAACAGTTTTCTTACTCTGGAATCAAAGCAATTTGAATGATTTATTCCTCTGTCTTTAAGGCAATGATTGCTATTTCATATTTTACAGATTCTAGACAATAATTTCTTGTATGTGTTCAGCTTCTTCTGCATTTTATTTATTGTTTCCAGTGTGAGAAATGGTATCTGAATCCTGACTACTCCACCTGCTTATTTGTCAATATGTTCAAGAAATCTTCATGCAATATTGGATTTTAGGTTTTGGGGGCATCTGGCCTTAGGAGCTTATTCTTTTTACTTTATCACTTGAAAATTAATTTTAGAAATTCTGTGGCATACCCTTGAAATGTGTTGAAAAATGACATTGGAACTGATGTAGAATTCATAAGAAACTACAAAGGACGTGTTTGCTTTCTTTCCTTGAGTGCCATATATTCTATCAATGTTATTCAATAGCATTATCTAATGATGGGAAAAAATTTGTATAACTATGCTGTTAGTCAATGTGGTAGTCAAGAGCTACATTGTACCTACTGAGTACCTGAAATGTGACTAGTACTAATCAAACTCTAAATTTTTCATATTTCCTAAATCTAATTAGGTTTTCCTAGGTGGCTCAGTAGGAACGAATCTGCCTGCCAATGCAGGAGACCCAAGGGTTCGATCCTTGAGTTGGGAAGACCCCTGGAGGAGGGTATGTTAACCTGCTCCTGTATTCTTGCCTGGAAAATTCCATGGACAAATGAGCTTGGCAGGCTACAGTCCATGGGGTCGCAAAGAGTCAGACATGACTGAGCATGTACACACACACACACAAATCTAATTCACTTTAAATTTAAATAGCTACATGGAACTCATGTTTACCATGTTTAAAGAGCAGTTTTGACCTTATATCTTATTATGTGTGCTTTATACAATCTTTGACATTACTTGTCTGCAGAATGGTTCATCCAAAGCCAGAAAAGTTACAGAACTAATCAAAAATCAATGTTATAATAGAAGCAACATGAAATTTGAAGTCATGCAGAATCTGGTTTACATTGGAGAGAAACAATTATATAAAAGTCTCCACAAAAGAGGATTAGAATATAAGCCTTTGTAAATGAGGGAGTGGTAGAATTAAATCAAATATGCATGAAACTCTAGCAAAAATAAAAAACTCAATCAGAATTAGTTGCCTTTTTTCCCCCCGTCAATCACAGGGTACTTCCCACCAATAAGTTTGGGAGTCCTTCTCAAACTGGGATGTAGAGACCTACATGCTTTTTTAGAAACACACAATGATATGCTTTTAGTAGCACACTAAATATTTTTTTTTATTTTATTTTTAAACTTTACAATATTATGTTAGTTTTGCCAAATATCTAAATGAATCCGCCACAGGTATACCTGTGTTCCCTATCCTGAACCCTCTTCCCTCCTCCCTCCCCATACCCTCCCTCTGGGTCGTCCCAGTGCATCAGTCCCAAGCATCCAGTATCGTGCATCGAACCTGGACTGGCGACTTGTTTCATACATGATATTATACATGTTTCAATGCTATTCTCGCAAATCTCCCCACCCTCTCCCTCTCCCACAAAGTCCATAGGACTGATCTATACATCAGTGTCTCTTTTGCTGTCTCGTACACAGGATTATTGTTACCATCTTTCTAAATTCCATATATATGTGTTAGTATACTGTATTGGTGTTTTTCTTTCTGGCTGATTTCACTCTGTATAATAGGTTCCAGTTTCATCCATCTCATTAGAACTGATTCAAATGTATTCTTTTTAATGGCTGAGTAATACTCCATTGTGTATATGTACCACTGCTTTCTTATCCATTCATCTGCTGATGGGCATCTAAGTTGCTTCCATGTCCTGGCTATTATAAACAGTGCTGCGATGAACATTGGGGTACACGTGTCTCTTTCCCTTCTGGTTTCCTCAGTGTGTATGCCCAGCAGTGGGATTGCTGGATCATAAGGCAGTTCTATTTCCAGTTTTTTAAGGAATCTCCACACTGTTCTCCATAGTGGCTGTACTAGTTTGCATTCCCACCAACAGTGTAAGCGGGTTCCCTTTTCTCCACACCCTCTCCAGCATTTATTGCTTGTAGACTTTTGGATCCCAGCCATTCTGACTGGCATGAAATGGTACCTCGTAGTGGTTTTGATTTGCATTTCTCTGATAATGAGTGATGTTGAGCATCTTTTCATGTGTTTGTTAGCCATCTGTATGTCTTCTTTGGAGAAATGTCTGTTTAGTTCTTTGGCCCATTTTTTGATTGGGTCGTTTATTTTTCTGGAGTTGAGCTGTAGGAGTTGCTTGTATATTTTTGAGATTAGTTGTTTGTCTGTTGCTTCATTTGCTATTATTTTCTCCCATTCTGAAGGCTGCCTTTTCACCTTGCTAATAGTTTCCTTTGTTGTGCAGAAGCTTTTAAGTTTAATTAGGTCCCATTTGTTTATCTTTGCTTTTATTTCCAATATTCTGGGAGGTGGGTCATAGAGGATCCTGCTGTGATGTATGTTGGAGAGTGTTTTGCCTATGTTCTCCTCTAGGAGTTTCATAGTTTCTGGTCTTACATTGAGATCTTTAATCCATTTTGAGTTTATTTTTGTGTATGGTGTTAGAAAGTGTTCTAGTTTCATTCTTTTACAAGTGGTTGACCAGTTTTCCCAGCACCACTTGTTAAAGAGATTGTCTTTAATCCATTGTATATTCTTGCCTCCTCTGTCAAAGATAAGGTGTCCATATGTGCGTGGATTTATCTCTGGGCTTTCTATTTTATTCCATTGATCAATATTTCTGTCTTTGTGCCAGTACCATACTGTCTTGATAACTGTGGCTTTTTAATAGAGCCTGAAGTCAGGTAGGTTGATTCCTCCAGTTCCATTCTTCTTTCTCAAGATAGCTTTGGCTATTCGAGGTTTTTTGTATTTCCATACAAATTGTGAAATTATTTGTTCTAGCTCTGTGAAGAATACTGTTGGTAGCTTGATAGGGATTGCATTGAATCTATAAATTGCTTTGGGTAGTATACTCATTTTCACTATATTGATTCTTCCAATCCATGAACATGGTATATTTCTCCATCTATTAGTGTCCTCTTTGATTTCTTTCACCAGTGTTTTATAGTTTTCTATATATAGGTCTTTAGTTTCTTTAGGTAGATATATTCCTAAGTATTTTATTCTTTCCGTTGCAATGGTGAATGGAATTGTTTCCTTAATTTCTCTTTCAGTTTTCTCATTATTAGTGTATAGGAATGCAAGGGATTTCTGTGTGTTGATTTTATATCCTGCAACTTTACTATAATCATTGATTAGTTCTAGTAATTTTCTGGTGGAGTCTTTAGGGTTTTCTATGTAGAAGATCATGTCATCTGCAAATAGTGAGAGTTTTACTTCTTCTTTTCCAATTTGGATTCCTTTTATTTCTTTTTCTGCTCTGATTGCTGTGGCCAAAACTTCCAAAACTATGTTGAATAGTAATGGTGAAAGTTGGCACCCTTGTCTTGTTCCTGACTTTAGAGGAAATGCTTTCAATTTTTCGCCATTGAGGATAATGTTTGCTGTGGGTTTGTCATATATAGCTTTTATTATGTTGAGGTATGTTCCTTCTATTCCTGCTTTCTGGAGAGTTTTTATCATAAATGGATGTTGAATTTTGTCAAAGGCTTTCTCTGCATCTATTGAGATAATCATATGGTTTTTATTTTTCAATTTGTTAATGTGGTGTATAACATTGATTGATTTGCGGATATTGAAGAATCCTTGCATCCCTGGGATAAAGCCCACTTGGTCATGGCATATGATCTTTTTAATGTGTTGTTGGATTCTGATTGCTAGAATTTTGTTAAGGATTTTTGCATCTATGTTCATCAGTGATATTGGCCTGTAGTTTTCTTTTTTTGTGGGATCTTTGTCAGGTTTTGGTATTAGGGTGATGGTGGCCTCATAGAATGAGTTTGGAAGTTTACCTTCCTCTGCAATTTTCTGGAAGAGTTTGAGCAGGATAGGTGTTAGCTCTTCTCTAAATTTTTGGTAGAATTCAGCTGTGAAGCCGTCTGGACCTGGGCTTTTGTTTGCTGGAAGATTTTTGATTACAGTTTCAATTTCCATGCTTGTGATGCATCTGTTAAGATTTTCTATTTCTTCCTGGTCCAGTTTTGGAAAGTTGCACTTTTCTAAGAATTTGTCCATTTCTTCGACGTTGTCCATTTTATTGGCATATAATTGTTGATAGTAGTCTCTTATGATCCTTTGTATTTCTGTGTTGTCTGTTGTGTGTAGCACACTAAATATTTTAACTCACATCTCCCTTGTGACAGAAGCACACACTCATATTCAGTTTATGATTAATTTTAGTATTTGCTTCTTGCTCAGAAATCACTTATATTTGAATTTGGCTTTAGTTCTCAGTTGCTCAGTCATGTCTGATTCTGTGATCCCATGGACTATAGCCTATCAGGCTCTTCTGTCCATGGAATTTTCCAGACAAGAATACTGGAGTGAGTTGCCATTTCCTACTCAGGAGATCTTTCCCACCCAGGGATCATTCCTGAGTCTCCTGCATTTCCTGCATTGGTAGGCAGATTCTCTACCACTGCTCCCTTTGGAAAGCCATGGATTTGGTTTTAACAACATACAACTGAGTAAGCAAGAGCAGGAAGCTACCTTATACTCTTGTGGATCTTTTTTTTTTTTTTTCCAGTTAGTATTCTGTCAGGAAAATGGGAACAAGTATAAAGAATATCAGTTGCATGTTGAAAGTTCAGAGAGAGAGAGAAGGGAGCAACAAATTGACCTAGATGCTAGTATCTTGATAAGTAGCAGCCAACTGGCCCCTGTAACCCAGCCAGTGACACCCAGTGGCTGTTGACATCCCATGCATGACAGGTGTGAGAGTTTTCATAGAAGGAGGCGACACATGGCCAATTTTGGAATTATGAGAGTGCAGCTACCATTTTGGTGGAACAAGAAAAGTTAAGTCTTGTGGTTGAAACTAGAAATTCTTAGCAGATGCACACATCTAGAAATGCTGCCAGACAAAATAGAGATGAAGAAAGTGGCTTCCCTCATGCTCCTGCCATCTGATCTCCCATCAATCCCTCTTATTGGTGGTAACTAAAAAGAAGCCGGGTGTCAAGGGAGCCTGGGAAATGAAATCTGCATATTCTTGCTGCTGCTAAGTCGCTTCAGTTGTGTCTGATTCTGTGCGATCCCATAGACGGCAGCCCACCAGGCTCCTCCGTCCCTGGGATTCTCCAGGCAAGAACACTGGAGTGGGTTGCCATTTCCTTCTCCAATGCATGAAAGGGAAAAGGGAAAGTGAAGTCGCTCAGTCGTGTCCGACTCTTAGCGGCAGCCTACCAGGCTCCTCCGTTCATGGATTTTCCAGGCAAGAGTTCTGGAGTGGGGTACCACTGCCTTAGTTACAGCATTAAAAGGCTAAGAAGTTGTATATGAGCCTGGGGGAAAAAAAAAGTATGTATCTGCTACCAAAGTGATAAAACTTACAAAAATCATATAACTTGTTTGCTTTCTTGTTGAACTTAAAGGTTCTTGAATCTATCCGGCTATTTGTTTTTTTTAGAATTCTTCCTCTTCATTTTTTCAAATATTCCCTTTATGATGTGGAACTCTAAGTTCATCCACATCACCACAAATGACCTAGTTTTGTTCCTTCTAATGGCTGGGTAATATTCCTTTGTATATATGTACCATATCTTCTTTATCCATTCATTTGTCAGTGGACATTTAAGTTGCTTTCTGTCCTGGCTATTGTAAATAGTGCTCCAATGAACACTGGGGTACGTATAAAACTGTCATGTGGCCCAGCAATCCCATGACTGTTCATTTACCCTGAGAAAATCATAATTTCATGTAGTTGTGTTATGTCTGCTAAAATTTCCCATCTGATCTTGTCTCAAGTACTTTTCTATTTGTGTTCTTAAATTCTTAATCTTTCATTTTAAATTTCTTGTCAGAGTCTTAATATTTGTTTAAGACATGAGAGTGTTTAGATGATTACTTTGTCTCTTGGCAGTTTGTTATTGGGTTTTTCAGTTTGTTTTGTTTCTTGCTTTGTCTTTTCATGTGCCTTATAATCTTTGTTCTTTAAATGGAGACCTCTAGAATGGGACAGTAGTGACTATGGTAAATAGATCTTATACCTAATAATTAGGCAGAATGCCTATCTCCTTTGTCTTTTTTACGGGGCTTTGCTTTAAGTTATTTGGGAATTAGGTTGGGTTTGAGATTTCATATTATTGTGGTTGCCTTCGCAGGTCCCCTCCTTTTACATTTATCTACATACCCCGTGTTTGGTGTGGGAGCTATATTGCCATGGGATTTTTCTCTCTGTCACATCATGATCTTTAGGCCTTCCCTTTGCACACGGTATCAGAAGGGTCTTACCAATCCTCTTGCAACTCTCCTGGCTTTTCTTTTAATTCATTCATTCATTCATTTAACAATACTTTAGTAAGTACATGTTCTATATAAGAGAGGGCAAATCCCTTTTTCCTTTATATTTCAACTTGAGATGTTAATATTTTTATTCCACAAACTTTTAGGACTATTTTGACTAGTTACAACAATGGGAAAACACTTTTAGAAATTTGATTTCAGTTGAATTTCCTTCACAGATTCTTTTATGTCCTGAGGTGACATTTTATAGTATAATTTATTGTAGAAAGCAAAAATAAGCACTAGCCTGTTGGAGCTGTCCTTATGTAAGAAATCATTTGATAAGGACACTTCCTAAATAAAGAGAAACAAAAAAAGAAATGAAAACGTCATATACTTTGCCATTTGTGTTCTTAAATTATTAATCTTTCATTAATAGGATGGGCTCAAAACATTTGAGGGAAGCTGAATCAATAAATCAAACGCTGTTGATTTAAAATATCAACTGCTACTGTCAGGAAAAATTAGTTTCTGTTTTTCTCCCTCATATAAACTTTTTAGTTTAGACTTAGGTATGAACAACATCAACAAAAAATCACTTCATAAAATAGGGAAAATGTGTTTAATTCTATAAGGTTATAAGATACTTGCATGTTTTTTTATTCTATTTTTATTTACATATATTAAAATATTGTTTATTAAATGTATTAATAATTAAATGATTATGTTATTTTAATTATAACCTTATGTTTTACTATAATTGTATTCCAAATAGTTTTTACTATTTAGAAATTTTATTCATTCCATCAGTTTTAATTATTACCTCCTACCATGTGGTTTGAAGTGTTTAAACATTTAAAATGTATCAGTTCAGTCGCTCAGTCAGTCCGACTCTTTGCAACCCCATGGACTGCAGTACGCCAGGCCTCCCTGTCCATCACCAACTCCCAAAGTTTACTCAAACTTATGTCCATTAAGTCAGTGATGCCATCCAACCATCTCATCCTCTGTCGTCCCCTTCTCCTCCTGCCCCCAATCCCTCCCAGCATCAGAGTCTTTTCCAATGAGTCAACTCTTCACGTGAGGTGGCCAAAGTACTGGAGTTTCAGCTTTAGCATCATTCCTTCCAAAGAACACCCAGGGCTGATCTCCTTCAGAATGGACTGGTTGGATCTCCTTGCAGTCCATGGGATTCTCAAGAGTCTTCTCCAACACCACAGTTCAAAAGCATCAATTCTTCAGCACTCAGCTTTCTTTACAGTCCAACTCTAACATCCACACATGACTACTGGAAAAATCATAGCTTTGACTAGATAGACGTTTGTTGGAAAAGTAAAGTCTCTCCTTTTTAATATGTGGTCTAGCTTGGTCATAACTTTCCTTCAAGGAGCAAGTATCTTTTAGTTTCATGACTGCAATCACCATCTGCAGTGATTTTGGAGCCCCCAAAAATAAAGTCTCTCACTGTTTCCACTGTTTCCCTGTCTATTTGCGATGAAGTGATAGGATATTTAGCTAAATAAATGGAAATCTATATTTAGACCTATACCAACCTCTAAATCTGAATTTATAGTTCCTGCATCTCTATCCCTATCTACTGACCTGGGGAGTTCATCTTTCAGTATACGTGAACCGTGAACTTCCAGATGTTCAAGCTCTTTTTAGAAAAGTCAGAGGAACCAGAGATCAAATTACCAACATACTCTGGATCATGGAAAAAGCAAAAGAGTTCCAGAAAACATCTATTTCTGCTTTATTGACTATGCCAAAGCCTTTGACTGTGTGGATCACAATAAACTGTGGAAAATTCTGAAAGAGTTGGGAATACCAGACCACCTGACCTGCCTCTTGAGAAACCTATATGCAGGTCAGGAAGCAACAGTTAGACCTGGACATGGAACAATAGACTGGTTCCAAATAGGAAAAGAAGTTCATCAAGGCTATATATTGTCACCCTGCTTATTTAACTTATATGAAGAGTACATCATGAGAAATGCTGGGCTGGAAGAAGCACAAGCTGGAATCAAGATTGCCAGGAGAAACATGAATAACATCAGATATGCAGATGACACCACCCTTGTGGCAGAAAGTGAAGAACTAAAGAGCCTCTTGATGAAAGTGCAAAAGGAGAGTGAAAAAATTGGCTTAAAGCTCAACATACAGAAAACTAAGATCATGGCATCCAGTCCCATCACTTCATGGCAAATAGATGGGGAAGCAGTGGAAACAATGGCTGACTTTATTTTTCTGGTTCCAAAATCACTGCAGATGGTGATTGAAGCCATGAAATTAAAAGACACTTACTCCTTGGAAGGAAAGTTATGACCAACCTAGACAGCATATTAAAAAGCAGAGACATTACTTTGTCAACAAAGGTCCATCTAGTCAAGGCTATGGTTTTTCCAGTGGTTATGTATGGATGTGAGACTTGGACTATAAAGAAAGCTGATCACCAAAGAACTGATGCTTTTGAACTGTGGTGTTGGAGAAGACTCTTGAGAGTCCCTTGGACTGCAAGGAGATCCAACCAGTCCATCCTAAAGGAGATCAGTCCTGGGTGTTCATTGGAAAGACTGAAGCTGAAGCTGAAACTCCAGTACTTTGGCCACCTGATGTGAAGAGTTGACTCATTGGAAAAGACCCTGATGCTGGGAAGGATTGAGGGCAGGAGGAGAAGAGGACGACAAAAGATGAGATGATTGGATGGCATCACCGACTCAATGGACATGGGTATGGTGGACTCTGGGAGTTGGTGCTGGACAGGGAGGCCTGGCGTGCTTCAGTTCATGGGGTTGCAAAGAGTCGGACACGACTGAGCTACTGAATTGAATTGAATTGAATCCCTATCTATCTATCTATCATGGTTGTATGCAATTTTAGTTCCAAAAATCTGTTGTTTAAAGGTTCGCTATCTCTTTAGGCATCCAGTAGTGCATTTTGAACTATTAATCTGTTTGTAATATGTGATGCTTTGCATTTCTAAATTCGATACATCCTGAACTTAAATTCTTATCCTATGGACTCAAGACAAACTTTTTTCCTGACTGTTTATACTAATGGTAGCACCAAATCCCAATCTCTGTGTTACATTTAATTTAACCTCCAGAAACCAAAGGCTCTAAACTTTCTTTTCCACAAACAACAGGCATTTCATCAAATTTTATGCTTCCAGAAAAATTTTATACTGAATCTCTCCCTTTCTTTTGACATAAAAATGCAGACTATTGCATTTCATTTATCCATTCAACAGATGCTATTAAATACCTACTCTTTGCCAACCATTAAGAAAGCAGGAGAGGATAGGAGTGATATTTGTCCTGTCCTCAGCTTGGAGATCTTAGAGTCTAGCTGAGAAGCCCAATATTAAGTAATTACATTGTGATTCACCAACATCCATGCATCCTTAAGCTATTTTATTCCACTTGCCCTGCGAGAGGAGCTAAAATATTACACCCATCCAAGGAATTTTCCTTAAAGCCATTCTGAAGTTCTCATAGCCTCATGGTTTAGACTGTACTTATAATGTAAATATTTTTGACAAATTTAAATTATTTAGCACTATTTAATTGATTGTAAGTTCATCAGGTATATTCAACTCTGTATCCAACTGTAACAGTTCTCAGAACTAATAAGAGAACAGCACACGAATTTAAATGTGTATATAATTGTGAAGGGCCCATGTTTTATCAGAAAGGAAATACTTTCAAATTCCTTTCTGCTCTGTTTTTCTGTTGCTTTCATTATTTTTATTCTTTATTACCAAGAAATTATACAGTTGCCGTGCTGCCTTATAATTATTCAATAACATAGTATGACACATTCTGGCTTGTTTATTACATGTTGCTAGAATAACAGTAAAATTTAGGAAGATTCATGGTAAACAAATGAATCCAGAAATTACTCTAGGGTAATTCTTCCCATTTTCTTTGTGAATGCGCATAATATGTGAGCATACAGAATAAGTTGAACTTGCCTAAAGCATTCTGACACTCTGTTTGTGTGTGTGTGTTTTTGTGTTTCAAACTTATGGGATTTAATAACTTAAATAAAAATAATAAATGCACAGCACATGCTATGTAAGTATATATATTTTAAAGATGAGAACAGAATTTTATTGCTTGATCGTTTTCATATTCATCACACTTTTACATAAATTCAAGCTATCCTTTCAATGCAAATCCTCCCCAATGAATGACAATATGCTACTGCTGAGGACAACATAAAAAATATCTTACATGTTAAGTAAGGTAGCAGAAGTACAGCCTTTTCTTCTGGGGAATTTAATTTTTATCAATTAGTTTTTGAAATTCCTGGGTATTCAAGTTATAAAAAGTTATGCTTTATTACTGCTGCTGCTGCTGCTAAGTCGCTTCAGTCGTGTCCAACTCTGTGTGACCCCATGGACTGCAGCCTACCAGGCTTCTCCGTCCATGGGATTCTCCAGGCAAGAACCCTGGAGTGGGTAGCTTTATTACTAAAATTGCTGTAGTTGTGACGTTCTTTGTAAAAAGGAAGGTGTACTATTGTCAGTAACACTTAGAAAGGTGCTCAGTCTTAATAGTAGCACTATTTATTTCTAGGAATTAAAATAATCCTTAGTGGGCAAAATGGTATATTTGGACAGGTAATATTTTGTGTAAAGTGAGGTAGACTGATAAAGCAGTTGTTCTGTAAGATGTAGCTGGTGATTCCGTTTTATTCTTCATTAACAGCTATTGTCTTGCTTTCTCACATTCAGAGTAAACGTCAGTCACACCAGTTGACCTTATTTTCAGAGGTCTTAAAAATAAACATGTATTTACCACTTAACATAATGACCTGTAGTAAAAAACACTTTTGTTACTGTCATTTCTGGTCCTCTCTTCCACACCTTGCCTTACATGGCTTATTAAACTACCTTGCTTCTAAAGTTTTAATATTCAAACATAGCTTTTGACCAATGTGCTAAATGGCAGTTAAGCAAGTTAGTAAGATTGACCGTATCTTTGATTGTGTGTCCATGTATCAATTAAAAATTAACAAAATCTTGTATTTCAAACAATACTTAGACTCATGTTGTTTTCCTCCCCTATTTTCAGAGTCTGGCCAGCAACTGTGAACTTGAGAGACACAATGACTATAACATGGGTATATGTGTCTTTTCCTAGAGAATTGTCCTAATTCCTGACCACATCAATATAAAATGCTCAAAGGCTGTCTTTCAGTTGAATTTGGCTTGTTTGAATCATTTAATAAGACCATCTTAGCAATAAAAACTTGTGCAATATAGCAGAGGATTTGAATACATGAGCACTTAGGATACACACATATGCTACAAAACAAATGAATACAATTTCAGAGTTTTAAATCATAGAAACTCTGCAGATACCACTTTTACGGTCTCAGACACACCCAGCTATTTGCATACAGACTAGCTTTTCAATTTAATAAAATCAGAAAGGTTTTTTTTTTTTTTTTAAATCTTATGATATTAGCAGTTTGATGAGTAAAAAAATAAGGAGATGTATAGTCCAAGAAAAAAAAATGCCTATCATTTTGGGGGTAGTAAGTTTTACTTTGAATGCATCATCAGTGACATAGAAACATGCTTTGAATGAAACATCAGTGACATGGATATTATTCACAGAAACCCCGTATCCTCTGCCGTTTGCTCTTATTTCTTACGCATATCTTCATGGGATTCGAATAATTTCCTTGAAAAAATATTTACAAACTCTTTCTGAATTTGGGACCATTCACATATTGAAGTGTTTCTTTATATTAATAAAGGGGCTATGGGATGATTTTCTTGTTTTCAGCTCTGCCCTTGATAACTCAATTTGTCAGCATGGCTGAGAATATTAAATATTTAAAAAATAGGCTACATTAATTTCCCAAGTGGAGAATGTGCACGTGTGTATATGTGCGTAAGTCATTTTGTTAGGGTAAAGATACTTCAATTGCCCCAATCCAAAGAGCTGGTTGCCTTTTAAGAAATTACTTTTTTTAACAAGAAAAAATAATGCCTCTTTTCATAGAAAGAGAAAATGTTTTAACCTTTAGAATGACTGCATGTGTGCTGTCTCTGTATATTAACATTGGAAACACAGTATCTGACTAGAATTTGAGGAAAAAGCAAGAATGTATCATTTTCTGACACAGACACTAAGAGAACTAAGATTAAAGGGACCAGAATGGGCTCATTCTGAGATGACTTCTCAGTGTATTGTCAAAGAAACAAGGATACTAACTACAAAGATTCAATGTAGGTGTAATGCTTTAAAAAAAAAAAAAGCATAGAAAATAGAAGTAATTTTTTGGTCTGTAGTTTTGTAAGGAATAATTTCCAGCTTTTAATTGGGGGCTTGATCTTATCAGTGGCATGGGTGGGTGATAAGGTGAGTTTGAGCAAACCCAGCAGACATTACAGGTCAGAGCCCTGACAGTGGCCTGTGTCCTCAGGTCTCCTGAGGTTGGTGAGGTGTGAGAATACCAGGAGCAATCAGGAGCACAGAGCAAGGGGAAATATGTGTTGATCTTAGCTGAGAGAGTCAAGAGTCAAGTTCTGCCACCAAGCTTTGAGCTTAACCAAGAAATACCAGAGACATCATAAGCATAAACTTGTTAATTGCAAGACTAAACAGCAGGGATGGAGGGGAATGGCTACATAACTTGTAGGGACTATGCAAAATAACAGTACAAGGACGTCATGTATATTAAGAATTTCAAGATGGTGACAGAAGAGTATTGAACCAAGAATGGACCCTTTGGGGTACAGGAACCTGTGCAGATAAATGGGGCCTTGGAGAGAAGGGATCAATGTCAAAAGATCTATGTCAAGGTATCCTTTCATCCGTTAAAAAACTGACAACACACTGTAGAAATATTATTTGTATTATTGTTATACTTGTGATTATTTCCTCCTTTAGCTTTATAAACGTTTTAGTGTCTTGTGATAAAGAGATGCATGCCTGTACATTATTCCATGTGACCAGATAGAATTAGTTTGGGCAAACTAATTCACAGGGACAGATTAGTTGAGTGCATGGCACAAAATAGTGATTTCATGATATATATATATTTTTTTAAGATGAAATAGTCATTTTATAATCTTAGACTAGCCTAATTTAATCTATAGGCCAAAAGGGTGTTTTATTATTCAAATTCAAGAAGACTACCTGGTACATTGACTGTTACATTTAGGTTATATTACTAACATATACCTGACTTTCAGTGACTCAATCCAATTAAGTTTAAACTGAATAATTCTTATTATGTGTGTGACTGTAAGTGAATAAAACTATTTGATTTGAAAAATAATGGATGTTTCCCCATTTGTAAGTTAAAGGTCTCTAAAGGCCCTTTGTTACTAACATGATATGACGTGTGTGTGTGTGTGCGTGTACATACGTGTGCATGTGTGCCTATGTTTTAAAGAATTTCACTAAGGATGAAAAGAAAGATCAAGCAGTAGACCTGAACCTCTTACAGTTACTATTTGTTAACCAAATGAAAGAGAAAAAGCCAATGATCATTGAGGAACAGAAAAAGTCTAATTTATTCTTTTTTAATTCTAAGGTGATTAAACCATGTTTGGTAGCTAGATATGTCTACATTTCCAAAATGAATAAAGGTCTTCTCTGGGGTTAATTACAAAGAAATGAAAGTGGTATCTGTTCCAGATCACATCACAGTTGTCATTTCTCCAACAATAATACATTCCAAATTAGAGGGGACAAAACACTGCAGAATCATTGTAGAGGCCAGAACCTTTCCAGATTCCACTTTCTGTGCCTAAGAAACCTTGAATTGTTGTTGTTCAATCACAAGTCATTTCTGACTCTTTGTGACCCCATGAACCTCAGCACACCAGGCTTCCCTGTCCTTCACCATCTTCCTGAGATTGCCCGAACTAAAGTCCATTGAGTCGGTGATGCCATCCAACCATCTCATCCTCTCTTGCCCCTTCTCCTCTTGCCCTCATTCTTTTCCAGCCTTAGGGTCTTTTCCAGTGAGTAGGCTCCTCACATCCAGTGGTCAAGGCTTGAATGTTTAAAGCTACACATCCCAACCCTAGCTATATATGACATTTCCATGGGATGTTTTCGCAGTGACAGATGTGCAGATCTCACCTCAAGAGATTTTTGAATAACTCGTATCGATTTGGACACACATGCTGAAGTTATTGTTTAGATTCCTCAAATACCAGGTCTAGATATGTTTAATCTGTACTGTCCTTTGAGATAGAGAGGCAAAGAAGAAATTGTGTTTTGAAAAGGACAGGTCAAGGAGATCCAAATTCCTAAACTGGCATCCCTTCCCTGCATCTGAGCTTCCCAGATGGTGCTAGTGGTAAAGAACCTGTCTGCCAATGCAGGAGACACTGGAGATGCAGGAAAATCCCCTGGATGATGGCATGGCATCCTCCACTTTGATATATCCTCCAGTGGGCATGGCAACCCACTTTGATATATTAAGTCAGGGAACTTTAAGAAAAGGCAATCAGAGCCTGTTGGATTGTCTTTCTCTGGCAGTGATGAAATTCTAGAAAGGCTGGCTAATGGGTGCTGGAGGAAAAGTCACCAAGTGTATACTTATGGGTGTCTTGGTGAAGGTACCTCCAGTGAACCTCTGAACATCACTGAGAGAGTTGTCTGAAAGTCTCTGGACCTGTTTTTAAGACAGATAATGATAAGTCCAACTTTATACAGTGACTCACTCTGAATTAATATATATTTGTAAAATTAATAAAAGGACAAAGCAGACAGCTTCTGCCCTCTGTGTATATTACTGATCCTTATGAGGAGAAAAGTTAGAAAAATTGGATCTTATAATCACAAGATCCACAGAATAACACAATTTTGTCAGCAAAGTCTAAAACCACTACAGTGAACAGCCACATATGACTAAGAACAACAAAGATTTTATTACCACATGATCATGGTTAATTTAAATTTCAACCCTCTTGCTAAGACCTGTGGAAATTTTGGCGAGTCATTTTGATTTTTCTGAGGCTCAATTCCCTTATCTGTAAAATGGGAATATAAAAATCCCCTAACATGAGGTGTTATTTAGAGGCTTCATTAAGTTTAATAATAGTGTTTAGTATGTAGTAAGTATTCATATATGTCAGTGATAATAATTTCTTTCATGTATTGTAACTCTGATAGCCTAAAAAAGATGGAGAACATTACCAGTAATTTAGCACTTACTATGCTAAATAGCTTATAATTCAGAGCCATTGGGACAAACGTGCTCTTAGGAGCGGTGAACACAATGACTTACCACCAGGCGCATTTCCATCTGTTGCTGTTGATTAAACATGCCTTTAGAATTAAAGTTGTCACAGGCTAATTAGAAAGCTGGCGATGGCTAATTCATGTGCCTTGGAAATATACTCCCAGAGTAGCAGGTAAACAGTGTTGGCAATTATAGCTTCTCATTAATTCTGTAGAAAAGGATAATATTACTTTGAATTACATGGTGAGTAGTCTCCTTTTCCAGAAAAAAATAAAAATAAAAATTGTGTAGGGATTGGAAAACTTCCAATGTGTTACCAGATGTGAAGTTTAAGTATCAAGGAGAATCTTAGAATTTGTAGCAGGGTGGTTTTCCTTGGCAAGCCTGACCCATGCTGAGGGTGGCTGAATAACCCAAATGCTGCTTGGAGAACAGAAAAGCCCAGTTAGTTCCAAGTTCTAAACAAATGATTCCCCAGAGGGTCAGATAAATGGAGAAGTCTTTTGCATCTCCACGTTCACTGTGCCATCCTGAATATCCCTGGGCTAGTGCTGAGAGCCAACACCAATTACAAAATTTCCAGGACTTCACAGGATATTCAGACCAGCTGTTCAGTGTGTGTCTCATTGTCTGAGTGATTAATACACTAGATGGAACTAGAAGAGACAAGATCATGGAAAATTCTTTCCTTACTTATTTCTTGTTAGGTGTGCTTCTCATGGTTATTTTACCTCGGGGAGCACTCTTATTTCTTTGACCAACAGGCCACTTATAATAAATATTACATGTTTCCTCCCATGTTTACAACAGCAAATGTTATAATCTTCAAAGCTTACAGATGCTTTTTAAGTTCCCCTTTTAGATATGATTCATTATTGAATAAAGAAAATACCCCTTGATTCTCTAGAGGACATTTATTTACCCTGAACATAAATACATGAATTAATAAACTCAACAGCAAGACCTAAATGTTAAAAATGAATTAAAATAAATCTACTCATTGCTTCTTTTATTTTTACAAATAATTTGTAGCGAAATTATGCCTGTATTTAATGTAGCCATTAGTGCACTTGTTTTTTAAATCAATGCATCATTGACTAAAAGAAGAATGAACAGTAGCATTTACTGAGTACTTCCTATCATCCAATCTCTTATGTTATTCAATTTAATATTCATCTTCAAGGTGGGTATTTAAATTTCTATTTTAAAGAAAAGGAAAGGTAAAGAAGCTGATTTGCCCACGGTTGAAAAACAAGGTTAACTCCAAAGTGAGAAAAAGTTTCCTGTACATCTTGTTACCTCTGATCTCTATCATTTAAATATGTCAACAAACAATAAAATAGAATGAGGTAGAACTGTGAGGTTTGGTGTGATATAAGCTAAGCAGTGGATTCCAACCTTGGTTGATTAACAAACTCAAAATTAAAAAAAAAAAGTTTTCTTTTAGTTGATTTTGTAAGTATCAAACTTTTTATTAGGGATTCTTATATTTTTCTTGGTCTAGACAGCATAGGATGTTTTAGGGTTAAAAACAGTAAGATCATTTAAAAAGAGTATGGTAAAGAATTAAAGAGTGTTAAAATTAAAGACTCATTCAAGTAAAAAATTGATCTGAACTTAATACTTTCTCCATAAAATTAGAACAGTAATACTTGGATTTCCAATGTAATCTAATAAGTGACCAGTTCATCGTTGTTGTTCAGTCACCCTGTCATGTTTGACTCTTTGCAACCTCACGGCCTGCAGCACGCCAGGCCTCCCTGTCCTTCAGGCCCAGTTCACTATGATTTATATAAACCTTCAAATTTGGCCTTAGAGGAAATAGCCCATAAAATTAAGTTTCTAATATACTGGTACTGGCTATATCCTCTCCTAAATTGCTTGTTAAAATCTTCTCACAATCTGCATCTTGTTGAAATTACATCTTCTATGGCTTTAAATTTTAATATTAATTTTTGTTTAAAATAATTTTGCCTTGCTTATTGTCACTGAAGTTTGATAAGGATACCCGGGCTCTCACCTTGATGGCAACTCAGTCTTTAGACTCAACCTCAAGCAACTCAGTGTAAACATGTGATCAGTCTGGCCTGGTTTATACTTTTTTATTTTCTTTTTCTTTTTCTCCTCTGTCAAAGCACTCTAGTGTATGCAGCCTATGGGCAGAGGCCAGGCAATGGTTCAGGGCCAGTTTGCTCTGGCATGGGACACTATGAGAGGCCCTGGGGGCAGGCCTGCCATAAATCTAAACCAATGCATTGACCTGGCTTCTTTAACCCTGTATTTCATTATCGTTCCCTAGAGGGGCCATTTTCATTACTGATTTTACTTATGATGCATGGACCAAGCAGATTAAATCAGATCCCGTAAAAGAACTTTGGAAAAATAGCAAGTGAAATATAATGCTAAATGGAGGCTACAATCCATGTGGTCACAAAGAATCAGACACAATTGAGCATGCATGCAACGCACATATAGCATTGTATTAAAAGCATTTTGGTTGACTACTTAGTAAAAATTAGTATCTCCAGACTACAGGAAACTATACAGGATAAATTACTTGTTTTCTTCTCCAAATATATTACTTGGGGAAATGCAGGATGAAACCAGAATTTAAGGATTAAAAGATATTTTTTAAATATGTTGAAAACATCAGGCAAATGAGAGGTGTTAGATATAAAATAGATATTGTTATTGTTGTTTTACCCTTAAATATTGAATGTATATAAAGCTTTATTTATATACTATAGATGCTTCTTTTAAAACTTAACATGATTAAAAACATGAGTAGGATTCTATCTTGATCAGGTTTGGCTAATGAAATCATATGAGAGGATATACGGAAAAAAGCTAATATTAATAGTATTCAAGAATAGTGTGATTTAGGTAGAATATTGGGCTGTATTATCCCATATACTCCACTTTCAAAAAGCTTTTAATGATTAACTCTCTTCATGGTCTGTCTGGAAAGAAAACACACACATAATTAACCTTATCAATTCTCCAGTGCAGGATTCACATCTGCTGTATCTTTTGATTTGAATAGATAGATATATTTGGTCAATTAAATTATCTAGTCAATTAAATCAGACATTTTCTTGGCAAGAGTTTTAGAATCATATAACCCAGGTATTGAAGGACCTTTGGAGATCATAACTAAATTCTCTTAATTCAATTTTTTTCTCATTTACCATCCACAGTCTCTCAGACTGGTATAGACTGCAAATGCATTCTAGAGTTGGGCTAATTCATTACCAAAGATCAGACTGTATGCCATCTCTTCACTGTGGCATCATCTGAGACATCTGTACTGTGTGGTGCAGATCTGGCAAGGTGATTAGCCTGCCAGGGTGAGGTTTGACCTCACTTAGAAAGCAATAATTTTATTTCAGCATGTTCACTGATAGATATACTAACTTGATGAAAGTGAACGTGAAAGTCACTCAGTCATGTCCAACTCTTTGCGACCCCATGGACTATTCAGTCCATGGAGTTCTCTAGGCCAGAATACTGGAGTCAGTAGCCTTTCCCTTCTCCAGGGAATTTCCCAACCCAGGGATCAAACCCAGGTCTCCCACATTGCAGGCAGATTCTTTACCAGCTGAGCCACAAGGGAAGCTGAAGAATACTGGCGTGGGTAGACTATCCCTTCTCCAGAAGATCTCCCAGACCCAGGAATCGAACTGGGGCCTCTTGCATTGTAGGCGGATTCTTTACCAACTGAGCTATTAGAGAAGGTAACTTGATGAAACCCTTTTAATTTCATAATATGGCTTCTACTTTGGGAAATCATAGAATGCTTCAGATTCATGTGTGCAATTGGAAATACATGGTATAATGAAATCAGGTAAGACTGATGATATCAGATAGGATAAATATTGGTCGAATCTCCCTTTGCTCTGTTTTGAATAGAAAAAAAAAAAACAAATTACAAGCTTTCCTTCAAAAAATTTTTTACTATTTTTCACTGTCTTTATACATGTTCTAAGGATACAAAAGTTCTAAATTATCTGTATAAAATAGTTTCTGTATTTCATGTTTTCCTGTCACTCCCATTAACATTAACAGACAAGGAGATCCAGGTGTCCAAAATCAAAATAAAGTAAAAAACAAAATAACTATAGCAACAGAAATTTTTTTTCAATATTTAAAGCCATAGATAAGGTCCATTCACCAGTAGCAGTGCTTAGGTCAGTCAGTCAATTCAATTGCTCAGTCGTGTCTGACTCTGAGACCCCATGGTTGCTAGGCTTCCCTGTCTGTCACCAACTCCCGGAGCTTGCTCAAGCTCATGTCCATTGAGTCAGTGATGCCATCCAACCATCTCATCCTCTATCATCCCCTTCTCCTCCTGCCTTCGATCTTTCCCAGCATCAGGTTATTTTCCAATGAGTCACTTTTTTGCATCAGGTGGCCAAAGTATTGGAATGCTTCGGTAGCAAGCCAGTAAATCAGTTTACCCACCGAAAAAGATAATAAAAAGATATTTTAAAAGAAACATCAGAAAAAACCGGCATTTTTTTTACATAAGAATATAGCAAAGAGGCTAAAATGTTATGATATGCAAATGCTGGTTTTACCCTTTCTTCTCAGGCCATCATTTTTCTAAAACTATTTCAATGTTTCACTGCAGTGTATTGCACCTTATGTTAATCAATTGTTTCAAGTACAAAGCTAAGAGTGGAATAAAATTGAAAATCAACATGAGGGTTGTTCTTGGGTTGATCTGTAGTGGGTGTGTGTGTATATGTGTGTAGGTGTATATCTGCATAAATATATTTTTAATGATAATATTAAATACAATTCATTTTATAAAAAGATTAATGTAAAAATAGATTATAAAAATGGAATTTTATAATTTGCAAGACTATACATACTCAAATTCCTTTTTGAAACAAATGAATGAACCTTTGGTTTTAGCTAAAGAAGTTTGAAAAACAGAGTGAACTGATATCTAATTATTTTAAAATAAGGAATTTCAATTTAGATGGTGAGGTACACAGAAGGCTCCCTGTACTGGCCAAATTAAAGTTTGGATTTTTCACTAGTTGCTTACTATTTTTCAATTATTTTCAATAATTGATAATTTCAATTAATTTCAATATTTTCAATATTTTTCAATTATTTTCACTTTCTATTCAATAAGTGGTATACAAAAACTCAGCAAGATGTAGTGCAGGCTTTGGGAATGAGTGTTTGAAGGCAATACATATTTGGAGAATCATGGTAACCCAAGTGGTTGTAGGAGCCCTTGAGATTTCAACTGCTCATGTGACTCTCCTGACCTGGGAGGAAACAAATGAAAGGTATCAGGTGTGTGTGTGTGTTGTCACTCACTTGTGTCTGACTCTGTGACCCTATGGATTGTGACCTGCCAGGTTCCTTTGTCCATGGAATTTTCCAGGCAAAAATAGTCTTCTCTCAACAACACACTCTGTGTTCAAGGAGTGGATTGTGATATCTTAGAAAACTAACTTTCACTAGCAGTCTTGTGTCTGTTGCCTTGTAATGTTTGCTTCAGAGTTGAGTAAGCAGAAGTATTACTCTAAAAGACAAAATATTCACTCACAGACTCCTTATTAGAACTCATAATAACCACTTAAAGACTTCGGTTAATCATGTTGACAGGAGGACCAAATAGAAGCTAGACTTATGTGAGACTTTCACAGCTCTCTTTAGAGATAAAAGGAAATTACTCACATTTTAGGGCTCATCAAACTCCACAAATGGAGTTATTTGCCCTTCAGCTCCTCAGCTGAATGTGAAAATATTTTCACCTCATATCATTTGATGCTAACTCCCTTCACATTTCTTTATACTAGAATAATGCCTTCTGTAGGTTGTTTTACTTTTTCTACAACTGGAGAAGATACTACTACTATATATTGATACCATAATTTCATTGGCTTTCTAAAGGGGGGTGTGTGTGTGTGTGTGTGTGTAAAAGAGAGAGAGAGAGAGACATATTTAGGCTTAAAATATCTATAGATAATAGCACTTTAAAAAGAACATCAATTATATTTGTAATCTGAGAAACTATATCTTGGATCAAATATCTCTCAATAAATTGTGTAATTATAATCCATGGACACATAATTTAAATATTGTTTGCATTAGATTGGAGAGACTGTGATAATTATTTAAGACTTAAAATGATTAAAAATCTTAATGTTCTTCAAAGCCAAAGAAGTAGAAAAAATAAGTTGTATGCACCAGGTTCTCTACCACTGAGTTACTTGGGAAAGCCTCATGTATGTGTATATACAAACATATATGAAAGAGGGAGATTAGGAGAAATTGACTCACACATTTATGAAGATTGAGAAGTCTTGCAACTTATTATCTATAAGCTACAGACCCCCAGGAAAACAGATAGTATAATTTAGTACAAACCCTAGGGCAAGAGAAAATAAGATGAGATGTTTCAGCTCAAGGGAAAAAAAAAATCAAATTCTTCCTACACCTTTTGTTCTAGTAAGGTGCTAGTGGACTGAATGATGGTCATCTATGTTGAGGAAGGCAATCTACTGAGTTCATTGATTCAAATGTAATCTTATGTGGAAACATCTTCATAGACACACCTAGAAATAACATTTAATCTGGGTACCTCGTGGCCAGTCAAGCTGACATATACAATTAATAATTATAAGTCCACCCCTTGTCAACTTGCCACCCATATGCATCTCCTTGCATGCATGTGTGCTAATTTGCTTCAGTACTATCTGCCTTTTTGTCACCCCATGGACTGTAGTCCTCCAGTCTCCTCTGTCTGTGGGATTCTCCAAGCAAGAATACCGGAGTGTGTTGCCATGCCTTCCTAAAGGGGATCTTCCCGCCCCAGGGATCAAATCCACGTCTTTTATGTCTCTTGCATTGGCAGGTGGATTCTTTACCACTAACACCACCTGCTGCTACTGCTAAGTCACTTCAGCCGTGTCCGACTCTGTGTGACCCCATAGACGGCAGCCCACCAGGCTCCCCCGTCCGTGGGATTCTCCAGGCAAGAACACTGGAGTGGGTTGCCATTTCCTTCTCCAATGCATTAAAGTGAAAAGTGAAAGTGAAGTCGCTCAGTCATGTCTGTCTCTTAGCAACCCCATGGACTGCAGCCTACCAAGCTCCTCCGTCCATGGGATTTTCCAGGCAAGAGTACTGGAGTGGTGTGCCATACCTGGGGAGTCCTTTTAATGTATCTCCTTAAACCATACTTAATTTACAAATAAAGAAATAGCAATAATGTTGCCTAACACATTTATCCTGCATCCAACCAAAAGTGTACTAACTCATTCTCTAGAAGGGGGTTAAAGTCAAGTCTTTGAGTGATGTCTGCTATTCCTGATATCCCATAAGTTAGATACTCTGATATAAAATTGACATGTACATATGTGCTTAGTCACTCAGTCATGTCCAACTCTTTGCGACCCCATGGTCTGCAGCAGCCAGGCTCCTCTGTCCATGGGGATTCTCCAGGCAAGAATACTGGAGTGCGTGTCCTCCTCCAGGGGATCTTCCCAACCCAAGGATTGAACACAGGTCTCCTGCATTGCAGGCATATTTTTTACCAGCTGAGCTACCAGGGAAGCCCAAAGTAAAAGCAAAAATGTTTCACTTTTTCATATGAAAAGTGAAAGTGAAGTTACTCAGTCATGTCCAACTCTTTGCAACCCCATGGATTTTAGCCCACGGAATTTTCCAGACAAGAGTACTGGAGTGGATTGCCATTTCCTTCTCCAGGGGATCTTCCTGACCCAGGGATCAAACCTGAGTCTCCCACATTGCAGGCAGAGGCTTTACCTCTGAGCCACCAGGGAATATGTATATAGTGCAAGTGTTAGTCACTCAGTCTTGTCTGACTCTTTGTGACCTCATGGATTGTAGCCCACCAGACTCCTTTGTCCATGGAATTCTCCAAGCAAAAATACTGGAGTGGGTTGCCATTCCTTTCTCTGGGAGATCTTCAGGACCTAGGGTTCGAACCTTGGTCTCTTGCATTGCAGGCAGGTTCTTTACCTGCTGAGCTGCCAGGGTGTGTGACAATAAGATAAGGAGGAAAAAAAAATAAATAAAAAAAAATAAGATAAGGAGGAAATACTCATGACAATTATAATCCTCACTTTCGTGAAAGTCACTCAGTTATGTCTGACTCTTTGTGACCCCATGGACTAGACAGTTCATGGAATTCTCCAAGGGAGAATATTGGAGTGGATAGTTGTTCCCTTCTCCACAGGATCTTCACAACCCAGGGATCGAATCCAGGTCTCCTACATTGCAGGCAGATTCTTTACCAGCTGAGCTACAAGGGAAGCCCAAGAATACTGGAGTGAGTAGCCTATCCCTTCTCCAAGGGATCTTCCCAACCCATGAATTGAACTGGGGTTTCCTACATTACAGGTGGATTCTTTACCAGCTGAGCTATCAGGGAAGCCCTCTCACTTTTGTAACTGAATTCTATTGTAATTGTGGTGATTCAAAGCATATACAACTTTCTGGAGAACTTTGCACCGTCCCTGCAAGGTATTACTACATATCTGGCATTGTAACTAAGTCTTCAAAATGGTATTTCATTATTCTAACAAGCCCACTACTTCAGGATGGTGGGGTACATGTTAAAATCAGTGAATTCTGTGAGCATGGGCTCATTGCTGCACTTCTGTTATTGTAAAGTGAAGTCCTTGATTCAAAACAATGCTGCATGGAATGCCCTAGTGGTACATAAGCCATACTGTTAAGTCAATGGATGGTAGTTTTGGTGAAAGCATTGAGCACAAGGAAGATAAGTCCATATCCAGAGTAAGTGTCTATTCCAGTAACAACAAAATGCTGTCCTTTTCACAATGAAAGTGGTTCAGTGTAATCAATCTTCCAGCAGTAACTGACTGATCACCCCAGGGATGGTGTCATATCAAGTGCTCAGCATTGGTTTCTGTTGGTATCAGATTGAGTGCTCAACAGAGGCCATAGCCAAGTGTGGCCTCAGTGAGTAGAAGTCCGTATTTTTGAGTCAATGAATAATCTCTATTCCTACTGTATTTACATACAATGTTAAATAGTGATATCAATAGCAGTGATGAAAGCAGCCATTTTTGACTGCTTTCTGATTTTAAAGAGAAAGCACTGTCTTTCACCACTGTGTATGATTTCAGATGTGATTTAGATAGTGTATACTAATCATACACCACTGTGTATGATTTTCAATTCATAAATGTTTTTTATGATGTTGAGAAAGTTTTCTCTTTGTTCTAGTTTACAGTATGTGTGTGTTTAGGCACAAAATGGTGTTATAATTTGTCAAATGCTTTTAATGCATCAACTGAATTAATCCTGTGCCTTTCCCCTCCCCCCATCATTTCATGGATTGATTTTTTTACACTGAAATACTGTTTCTTGCTATGAGTTTCATTTAGTCATGGAGTATGTAGTGCTTTAATATGTTGCTGGATTTAGTTTGCTAATGTTTTAATTGAGGATTTAATTAATGTTTTAATTGAAGATTTTGGCATCTAAATTTATTAGTAATATTAATCTGTAGTTTTCTTGTACTTTCATTCATTTTCTGCTTTTGTATCAGGGTAATATTGACCTCACAGAATGGGTTAGGAAGGATTCTCTTTTATATATATATATATATATATATATATATATATATTTATTTATATATATATATATTTGGATGAATTTGGAAAGGATTAGTGTTACTCCTTCTTCAAATGTTTGGTAGAATTTACCAGTGAAGCCAACTTATCCTGTGCTTTCTCTTTAAGAAGTTGCTGATCACCATTTCAATCACTTTACCTGTAATAGGTCATTTCAAATTTTCTATTTCTTCTTGAATCAGTTTTGGTAAGTATACATTTATAAAAATTTATTTATTTGATCTGGCTTATTTGATTTGTTGGCATATAATTGTCCACAGTCTTCTCTTAAAATCAATATTACTGATTGGTAATAATGCCCCTATTTTCATTTCTAATAAGTTATTTGGTACCTTTCATTTTTATAGGGCTTCCCTGATAGCTCAGTTGGTAAAGAATCTACCTGCAAGCAGGAGACTCTGGTTTGATTCCTGGGTCGGGAAGATCCACTGGAGAAGGGATAGTCTACCCACTCCAGTGTTCTGGCCTGGAGAATTCCATGGACTGTATAATTCATGGGAGCACAAAGAGTCAGACAGGACTGAGCGACTTACACTTGATTTACACTTTTTTTATTTTATTTTTTTTTCATTTTTATAGTCAATGTAGCTAAAGGTCAATTCTTGTGATTTTTTTCAAAGAACAAGATATTTACTTTTAAATCCCTTCTATTACTTTGATAATGCCTATTTCTTTTACTTCTACCCTAATTTTTATTTTTTTTCTTTTAATCATTTTGGGTTTAGTTTTCTCTTCTTTTTTATTCCTTTAAGTGTACAGTTAATATTAATTTGAGATGTTCTTTATTAACTTATGTTTTATAGCTATAAATTCCCTTAGCAGTGATATCACTGCATCCCATAAATTATGGTTTATTATATTTTAATTTATTCTTCTCTATTTTGTAATTTTTTATGATTTCTTATTTGACCCACTGGAGTTTAAAACTGTATTGGCTAATTTCCATATATCTGTGTTTAATTTTAATTGTTATTAATTTCTACATTCATCTAATTGCCATTTGAAAGGTCACTTCATTTCAGTTGTTTTAAATTTATTGAGACTTGTGTTGTGCCCTAATATAAAGCTTATCCAGGAGGATGTTCAATGTACATTGAATAGAATATGTATTCTGCTGTTTGTCAGTGTTCACTATATACAGTCAATTATAGCTAGTTGGTTTGTAGTGTTTTTCAGGTTCTCTATTTTCTTACCAATCTTCTTTCTAATTATCATAAGCATTTCCTAGACCCATTTTTTGTTGTACAGTGGAAGGAGATGAAATGAATTCCATGTGTGCTTATGCTTTCTAGAAATTTTTAATTTCATTGTAGAGAAAAGACAGATGGAGCAGTTAACATAAATCCAAAATCAGCATAGGAATAAGAGATAGAATTCACATGAGTTACTGCTGGTACGGTGTTAATGGCTTTGGAAGAAAGGAGTTAGAAATGCAGAAAGAAAAGACCACATAGATTTCATGGTGAACTGTTAACTGTAACTGCATTTTGAAGGATGAACACACTTTTATTGCAGTCCTGAAGAGTCGATGCTAGATATTATTGAAAGGAAATACATATAGAGAGCATCTTTATTCTGTGAATTAAGAACTAAACTTATATAAAAGTGTCTTACTTAGAAAATTCTTCTCTTATTCTATTACATCCTAATGCCTGCAAATATCTTAGAATTTTATTGTATTAAAATATTTATGTGTCTTTCAGTTTCACTGCATGTTTTGATGTTTTGAAAACAAGGAGCATGCTTGACTTAAGTTTGTGTATCTAATGCTTTATATGGGATATAGTCATTTATATGAAAAATTAAACAAATCTCAAGTGGTTAAATAAATAACCAACATAGGGCTATTAGAAAAAGGCAGAAGTGGAACTTAAACTCTAATCATTTTGGAAACTAAAGCCCATAATATTTTCACTAAAATATGCTGCTTCCAAAAACCATATACTAAAAATATACAGATAATTAAAGCTCTCTTGCCTAAGCCTCTCGCCTGTAGACTATGTAGATCTAATATACTTATCTGGGAATACATCAAAGAGACAAATGACCTAAATTACTACCTCAGTAGAAAGCCAAGACTGAATCAAGTAGTACATGAGCAGACAGAGAAGAGGTATTCAGAAGTATTTTGGTCTCCTTGAAAAAGAGAATGACCATGAAGAATGTTTGAAATAGAAGAGGAAATTGCATAACTCACTCACTGTTAGGAGAGGACCAACAGAAATCATAGACTTGTGAAACATGTCTGCTTTGCTACATCAGTTCTTTGTCAGAGAGATTTCTGGTCCTGAGTAAGTACTCTTTTAGAAAGAAGAAAATCTTCAAATTGTAATCATTGGCTGGTGTTTTTTTTTTTTTTTTTCCCCTTCCCAAATCAGTGAGAGAATAACAATTAGATTGTGGCTACTACTATGTGGGTGCCATCTTGAACTGCCCCATCCTCTGATACAGTCTCATTTGGGGGCTGTTGCATGCTGTTTCTGGGAGCCAAATAATTAGCAACATGGAACCAAGCCAGAGGAGGTCAATCGGGCTGTGTTGTGTGCTTGGAAATACCGATTTCCAAGGTCCTGTGGTTGAACAGTTGTACATTAAGACATATGGCACACATAGAACATAAGTATATCAGAACCTCCCACTTACCCAATCACTTAAAAATACATATTTTTTTAAAGAAAGTAAACAAACCATCTTTTGGAACTGCTTCTGGACTTATCAGAGAATTTAGAGAGCTATATACGGTATTCAGTTTCTATGCCATTCACCAAATTTTCCAAATACAGAAGTTGTTCATTGGTTGAATTCCATAGTGCTCAGTTGCTTAGTTGCGGCCCCATGGACTGTAGCCCACCAGGCTCCTATGTCCATGGGATTTTCCAGGCAAGAATACTGGAGTGGATTGCCATTCCCTTCTCTGGGAGATCTTCCCAACTAAGGGATGGAACCTGGGGTCTCCTGCATTGAAGGAAGATTCTTCATTGTCTAACCCCCAGGGAAGGATAGTTTGTCCAGATACCTTTGTGGGAGGTGCCTTAGGATGAAAGATCTTTTATTTGTGATTTTGGAAGAAACCTAATTTGGTGGCATATGTTCTTGGTATGAAAATAAAATAAGTTAGGCACTGAGAGTTAAAAAAAAAAATGAGAAACACATGCCTCCCTATGAAAACCTGCATTCCTGTCTACATAGTTGAGCCTAAGGACACATAGATCCACATGCTGTTTCCCCATTAATCATGACTACTTGGCTTGAATGCTTAATAGCTATGACCATAGAGCTGCAGTTTGCTGCTCTTTAATCAATTTAGCCAAGCTTTGAGTCTAATTGCCACTGAATTAAAATGGCACATTTTAATGTAAAACAACACCCTGATGTGACTGCTCTTCAGAATGGAGTTTTTATATTTGCATTTTTGACTGTTGCTATGAAAATTAATATTTACACCTTTTACAAAGGACCATAGAATTATAGGCTATTAGTCATAGGAAAATCTGAAACAATTTTTATTTTTTCATTCAACAGGCATTTATTGAGCACCAATACTTGCCAGGCAGTGATCTGGACACTGGTGACTGAACTGTGAACCAGAGGCTTCAGCCCTGACCAAGCTTGCTTCCTAGCAGGGTGAGGGAATAGTAATAAGTATATTAATAAACATGTATGAGATAATTTCATTTAGTTATCAATTCTAGGAAGAAAATGGAAAAAACTAGTGGGCTAGAGAGCCTGCTTTCAGCTTTGATTCAATAACTCCTGAAGGGAGTTTGCCTTTAATTAATCATTTTGCCTCTAATTGCAAATATTTTACCCCCTGAAATTTTTTCTTAGTGGGAAAATCACTCCCACCTCATATCCCCAACCCACATATCATGAGCTTTGCCCAATTCTTATTATTAAATGTACAGTGCAGGCATGTTAAGTCGGTTCAGTTGTGTCCGACTCTTTGCAATGCTGGGGACTGTGGCCCACCAGGCTCCTCTATCCATGGGATTCTCCAGGCAAAAATGCTGGAGTGGGTTGCCATGTCCTCTTCCAGGGATCCTCCAGGGGATCTTCCTGACCCAGGGGTCAAACCTGCATCTCTTAAGTTCCCTGCATTGGCAAGTGGGCTCTTTACTACTAATGCCACCTGGGAATCCCTGAATGCACAGTACTCACTTGCTATCATTTATCTGTATGCTTCACTCCTAGAGACTATGAGGACCTTAACAGTATAAATCAGCCAAACTTGATTCATTTCTGTGTCCAATCTTTCTAACAAAGGCTTAGTACAAAGTATGCAATCAATATAAACGTTTAAAGAATGAATGAATGAGAAAATTAAATTTGAGCCAGCCATTCTATTTTAAGCTTTACCTTAGGATAGTTTTCCCCTTCTAAACTTCAAGCTTTCTCTCTACATCTTTCCCTTGAGCCTAGTTTTACTCTTTGAAAACACATGAAGGAACTCTTTAAAGATGTCAATCTATCTTTCTTTCATGTCCTCCCTTGCCCAATAACATGCAATATCTTCAGGCTAATGAGCCGCTATTGCTTTCCTCTGATTATTATGTTTGGTGTTTCACCATTCTTGCCTATATCCTCATTTTAACTCTAGCTTTTTAGTGCTCCTTTCAAAGAATAGGCCTCAAATAATTTAAAAGATCAGCTAAATTTTGAGCATTCCAAAGTCCAGTGGTACAATTACCTCTTACTGATATTGTAAGAGGGTATTTTAAATGCAAGGTTAAGGGACCTGGAGATCAAATGAAAAATACCCAAGTTAAATGAGTCAATATGTGGACAGAATATAACTTTGTATTAAAAATAAACTTATTTATTCATTTAAAGCCTTTCAACATTCCTCCTGTATTCTAGGTAACATGGAAATAAAAATGTAATTTGAGACTCAGTAATTTAGAATCTTCATAGCAATATATTAATATATACAACTTGTTTGTGTGTATAAAATCTTTTAGTTCTGTTTCTTTTGAAACCTGACTGATGTAAGTTGTAGTAAGAGTGACTGAGTACAATTATAGTAGAAAAGGCTAAGTAAAAGTTCCCCTATGAAACTGACTACCCTTCAGTCTGGATAGCAAATTTTCAAAAATATATGACATTCCAGGTAGAATGGATGAAATTGATGTTAGCCTTGACATCATAATATGTGCATGCTCAGTCAGCTTTTTGTGACTCCATGGACTGTAGCCCACCAGGTTCCTCTGCCCATGGAATTTTCCAAGCAAGAATACTGGAGTGGGTTGCCATCCTACTCCAGGGGATCTTCCTGACTCAGGGATTAAACTTTTGTCTCCTGACTCTCCTGCACTGGCAGGTAGATTCTTTACAACTGAACCACCTGGAAATAAAATATGCACAAACAGTGATAACAATGTTTCCATTCACATCAGCAATCTGTCTCCCCAAAATTAAATGATCCTGGAGGTTGACAGTGATTGCTGAAAATGCAACCTACTAGTAGTTCCCATTGTAGCTGTTGTGACAGATATGCTATATCTTTGTTAGGATAGATTAACATGACCTAAGATGAAAATATTACATCTAAGATCAAACAAGAGCAGGGTAGCAGGTAATAAGTAAACCACAGTAGGCAGCACAGTGTAGCAATAGACTCTAGACAATGGAGTCCACTGGTCTGATAAGATATTGCATTGTTATATCATTCAGAAGCAGCTAGCTATACAGATATATGGTACAACCTGACTTATGGCTGAGAACCCAACTGGAGATGCTATCTTATGTAGATGTGTTGCCATTCTCCAGGTCTCAGAATCTATCCTAAATCAATGATTGTGTGTTCTCAATAGGAAAAATATATGGGTCAGCAGATCAAAGAGTAAAAATAGAAGTGCCTTTGTTTACCATAAATTTCAGTGACACTCTTGGGGAATCTGTGCATTTTCCCCACAACTCTGGGCTTTGTGAATTTAGAGATCCTAATTTCCAGAAGGAAATGTTTTACAATGGGAGAACTTTCTTACACTTTAAGCCAAAGCTTCTACTCAGTCCCTTTGAGCTCCTTGTACCAAGAGACTATCTGGCAGGGAAAGAAATCATCACCCTGGCAGGTATAATTAACCCTGATCACCAAGAGGAGGTTGTTACATGGTAGGTGCAGGGAAGAAAATCATTGGCATCCAGATGATGTACACTGGGGGGTCTTCTTATTCCCTAGCCTAATTATGATGGTAGATAGATAAATTTAGCAGCTATGGCCTGAAAAAGCTATGCTGACCTAATGGATGAAGGTCTGGGTCTCCTTGTTAGAGTTTCTAGCTGATGGAGAGGATAATGAAAAATTGGTAGAAAAGAAAGTATGTTGAGCATCAGCTAAGAAATAAAAACCTCTGAAAGTGAAATCTTCCCCATAAAACAAATAAGCAAATAATATATAATGCAGTGAAAAGGGGTTATAGTTGATCCACTAAACTTTTTCTTCTAAGTTTTCCTATGAAAGAGGTCATCAGACTCCTGAAAAATAGCTGTTCTTAAAATAGCTTAAGCTGTCTAGTGAATTCAAGTAGAGTAAAGGTGGATTACTGAGGATTCTTTTGGTAGACCGCCCATGTCTAGACCACCCAGATCTCCACCCCACTCCCCCTTACAGAACTGAAGCTTGTATTCTATCTGCAGATGGCACTGTTGGTGATCTGATAATTCTCAGCTTATGCCTTCTTTGGAAATTACCCTTAATTGAGTTGAGCAACTTTTGCTCTCTTCCTAGGCAGGGTAGTGAACCAGCCTGAAAGTGGTTCTTACTGAGGGGACTTAATGTGTAGCCCCTTTTCCTCAACACAGAGGACTCTGATCCATTATTCCAGGTCCTGAGCTCTGTGGGTTCAGTTGGAGTTTATTGTGACTGCACTGCCTATCATGACTCTTTCTACTTAGTCCTGTTCCCCCTTGAGGACACATGTGTTGATCTTGAGCATACTTTCTAGTACATCTCCTACGTACCAATTTATTTCTCAGGGTTTATTTCTGAATTACTTATGGTCAGCGCAATGGAGAATAAGAGAAAGGTGAAAGAGCAAGAGGGACATGAAGTTTGAAACAGTGGGTTCAGAAGTCAGGCTTGCCTGGTGTTTACCAATTGTTAGCTCCAGAACAGATGCTGGGACAGAATTTGACATGCATGCTACTTATTAGGGATCAACACCTTGGCCAATCCCACTGGAGTATCTGGAGCATTGTCTAACTTTTGCAGGAATGATCAGTCTTTATGCTTTCATCAAAGGTCGGATATGTGCAGCTCTAGGAGAAGTGTGCCCTTGGGTCACAGCTGAAACAAGCCCTGAAGCTGTCAACTGGATACTGTCTGCTGTCAGCACTCCCATCACCTGTGGTAACAAATCTTCTTTTGAAGGAGGGTGAAGGGAGGGTATCTCTGTCTGCTACATCAGACAATGAATTAAGGTTCTAAAATTTATTCATTTTGACCTGGACGTCTACTCAACCACTTAAATTTTATTTTCTCATCTGTAAACTAAAAAGTTGATATCCAGTTTTTTGGTTGTGAGAATGAAACTAACACAGATAAAATACTTTTCATAGGCTTACACTGTTGTTCTGGCTATGATTGTTAAATAATTAAAGGGACTCTGTGAGTCACTAGTTAGAAGAGTTAAAAAAGAGAGGAAGACATTCCTTTCTGTTCTAACAGAAATTTTAACTTAGCCAATCAGAGTATAACGAGCATTACTGAACTAGGTATTTTGCTTTAACTGGTGGTGGTTGGTTGGTGGTTTAGTCACTAAACCATGTCTGACTCTTGAGATCCCGTGGACAGAGGAGCCTGGCAGGCTACAGTCCATGGGATTCACCAGACAAGAATACTGGAGTGGGTTGCCATTTCCTTCTCCAGGGGATCCTCCCAACGAAGGAACTGAACCCAGGTCTCCTGCATTGTAGGAGGATTCTCTACCAACTGAACTACAGGCGAAGCCCTTAACTGGAAGGCTGTCTAAAACACAGGTTTTAAAATCCTTTCTATAGCAATCCAAAGACTGTGTATCTGGGGATATATCTGGGAGATTTTACTTAAAAAATCTTACCAGGTGGTTTACCATGTTTGGATACTACTGCCTTAATGAAACAAATGTCCTATCACCAAGTGTTAAGAGTTCTGCCATTTTCCATGTGAATTGTGTATTTAATAAGTGGATTCAATCTAGTACTCACGTTTGTTTATCATTCTGCTATTTCCATGGGCAAATCTACCCACACTGTTACCTTACTTGTGAATGATTATGATGTTAAACATCATTATATATCTGGATGTGAGAAATGTATATTTGAGTTGCCACCTCCATTTCTTGTAACAGAGCTAAATAATCGTGTGTTTTAACACTTAGTCTTTAACTCCAGTTCTTAACACATAGCTTCTAAAACATTTTAATTTCTGAATGATAAAAGCAACTTACATTGAGCTCTCAAATCTCTTTAAATTTTCTGTGTGATCAAAGCATCTTTTGTTCTAATAAAGTGACTTCTGATGGGCTCCTGGATGGGCCCTCCTCACCAGAAAGATCAAGTCATGATTAGAAGTGCAAAAGTTTGGGCCACTCCACCTCCATCTTCCAGGAAGGGGAGAGGGGCTGGGAATGGAGCTAGTAACCAATCATGCATAAATGATGAGACCTTGTTCATAAGAGTTTTAGAGAGGAGAAGTGAACAGTAATATAAACTGGGACATTCACAGCAGATAAATTTGAATAAACATTTCTCTGAAAATGATATACAATGACAAGTGAACATGCAAGAAGATTCTCAACATCAGTAGTCATTAGGGAAGCAATTTAAAACTACAAGGAGGTGGAACTTCACAACCAGTGAGTTGGTTATAATTTTTAAAAAGGCAAGTAACAAGATTTGATAACGTGATGGAGAAATTGATTAGAATCTTGGTATGTTAATAATGGGAATGTAAAATAATCATTGTAGAAAACAGTTTTTCAGTTTCTCAAAAGTTAAGCATAGAATTTGCATCCCTATGGACTGTAGCCCACCAGGCTCCTCTGTCCATGGGATTCTCCAGGCAAGAATACTGGAGTGGGTTGCCATTCCCTTCTCCAGGGGATCTTCTTGACCTAGGGATCAAACCTGGTTTTCCTGCACTGCAGGCAAATTCTTTACCATCTGAGCCCTCAGAGAAGACCCTAAAATGACTACACAACCCAGTAGCTATACTCCTATGTATATACCCCAAATAATTAAAAACTGATACTCGAAAGAATACATGGGCACATTTGTTCACAGCAGCAAAATTCATGAGAGCTACAGGGTCGAAGCAGGACAATGTCCATCAATGGATGAATGGATAAATAAATCACAGTATATACAAATGATGAATATTATTTAGCCATAAAAAAGAATGAAGTATTGACCCATGCTACAATATGGGTGAACTTCAAAAACATCAAGTGAATGAAATCAGAGATGGATGACATATTGTATGATTTCATTTATATAAAACGTTCTGAATAGGTAAATCCATAGAGACAGAATGCAAATTGGGCATTGCCAGGGGCTGGGCATAGGGGATAATTCAAAGCAACTGCTTAATGGAGTTTCCTTTTGTGCTGAAGAAAATGCATGGAACAAGATAGAAATGGTGGATGCACAACATCGTGAATGCATTAAATGCTTCTGCCTTTGAGAGCATGCCTTCAACAATACCACAATAGATAATTATGTGGCATAGGAATTTCACCTCAATAAAAATACATCACTTTGAATTTAAGATCTCCCTTAAGAGTGAAATGTAGGCAATTACAGAGATTAGTCCATTGACTCCACTGCTCTTCTTTTTTTACCAGACAGAATGGGTTTCACTGTGTTATAGGAGAGACCCTCTGGAGTCGGGGATGGGGGAGGGTGGAACTTGACAATTTTAGTGTGAAGCACGTTTATGAAGGGCTTCCCAGGTGGCTCTAGTGGTAAATAATCTGCCTACCAATGCGGGAGACATAAGAGATGCAAGTTTGTTTCCTGGTTTGGGAAGATCTCCTGGAGGAGGGCAGGGCAACCTACTCCAGTATTCTTGCCTGGAGTGTTTCATAGACTGAGGAGCATGGACGGCTATAGTCTATAGGGTTGCAAAGAGTCAGACTCATTTGAAGCAACTTAGCACATAGGTACAGATGTTTATGAAGGAATCATTGAAGAAGTCATTGATCATCAGCACATCACATCAGCAAGAGCCGACTTGGAGTAGCACAAATTAAGTGAAGAATATATGAGGTTATTGACCAAAACAGTGACTAGGACTGAATTCAAATTTTTCCATAATTTTAGTGAGCTCCTCCTCCATGTGGGTAAATGTGAGTCTTCATATATATAGAAGTTTTCCTTGATAATAAGTTTTCTTGCCAATCTATCTGCTGGCTTTATTTTCAGTCTCTTGTCTCTGGTGTGTGTGTGTGTTTAAATAATTTTTTAAATAGTTTTGAAAGCTTTTTTAGTGACTGCTTCACATGAAATTTGGAGGAAAATTTTAACCAAGATGAGAATGAAAGTCAGTGATTGGAAGACCCTTGTTTGTGAGGATTTGATTATTCCACCATGAAAACTAAAGCATGTTTTATATGGTCTCCATTTCCTAACATTAATTCTCTAGTGCCAGTCCTTATTTTTCATTTTAAATATTGAACATGACTTTTTATTTTTTTTTATTTTTATTTTTTTGAACATGACTTTTTAATTGAAACTTTCTGGCAGGTAACTCAATTCAACTGGGGAAGAGTCTTTTCCCATTTGTTTTAAAAAATAGATTTTTATTGTCACACTTCTGGGAAGTGTTTTATATTTTGCAGTACATGAATATAATTTAACTTCTAACCAGATATTTTGCACTGACTTTCATGGTGAAATGGGGAGGTGGGGATTGGTCATATCAGGACTGTTCTGTCTAATAGAGAACAAAGATAAGGTCACTGTTTTTCATCTCTGTGACAAAATAGACCTCGAGGCAACAATTTTTCTGCCATTTTTTACTAGTCTTATTTGAAGCCAAAGCGATTTCTTCCAAGGTCTGCTGGGGAAGAAAGAGTCAGATGTCAAAAATTAATCTCCTACAGAATTCACATAAAAAATGAAAGACATCAAGATAGACTCTTGATGAAAATAGGCTTTGATGAGCAATCTTATTTAGCATTTAATCACTTTAGACTAAATGATATATTTCATTGTAATCAATTCTGATGACTAGTAAAGTATAGTAGTCTCATTCCTAAATCTCAAAGAAAAGTTCTGTGGTGTGTTAATTTTGTATTCCTGGAATTTAGAGGAGTATCTAGCTCATTCCCTCAACTCAGTGAATTAATAAATGAAAAAATGAACCAAACATTTTCCTCTCATAATATCCTTCTCTCTCAAATATTCTCTATAATTTTATCTGTTATGGTCACTCTTCCTCACTTTATCACCTGATATTTGAAGTGCACATTAAGAGCATCTGTTCCAATTCGATGAACTTTATCCATCCAACTTTATTTTTCCCAACTTTCTAATTCAAACCCTCTCAATTCTACTCAGTGTTCCATAGCTAGTCTTAGTTTTGTTCCTTTTCCCATTCTGCCTCTCCATGGAGAACATTTATAAAACTTGACACTCTGGTCAAACAAAACTTAACATAGAAGTTCTATAATGTAAACAGTCTGCCTGATTGAATGTTCTCTGGGCAAGGACTTTGATTTTAAGAGTTAAGTCTTCTCCAGGACAGCTGTCACTATATAATCATAATTAAAAGGATTGTTGTTCAGTCATGCAGCCATGTCCAACTTTCTGCAACCCCATGAACTGCAGAAGGCCAGGTCTCCCTGTCCCTCACAACCTCCTAAAGTTTGCTAAAGTTCGTGTGTATTACATCAGTGATGCCATCCAGCCATCTCATCCTCTGATGCCCTCTTCTCCTTCTGTCCTTAGTCTTTCTTAGCATCAGGGACTTTTCCAATGAGCTGTTCACATCAGGTGACCAAAATGCTGCAGCTTCAGCTTCAGTATCAGTCCTTCTAATGAGTATTCAGGGTTGAGTTCCCTTAAGATGGCTGGTTTGATCTGCTTGCTGTCCAAGTAACTCTCAGAAGTCTTTTCTAGTACCACAGTTCAAAGGCATCAATTTTTGGTGCTCTGCCTTCTTTATGGTCCAGCCGTCACAACTGTACATAGTCACTGGGAGGAACATAGCCTTGACTATACAGACATTTGTCTGCAAAGTGATGTCTTTGCTTTTCAACACACTGCCTAGGTTTGTCATAGCTTTCCTGCCAATAAGCAATTGTCTTCTGATTTCATGGCTGCAGTTACTGTCCTCAGTGATTTTGGAGCCCACGAAGAGGAAATCTGTCACTACTTCTACTTTCTCCCCCACTATTCACCATGAAGTAATGGGGCTGGATGACATGACCTTAGTTTTGTTTTTTTTCAATATATAGTTTTAAGCCAGCTCTTTCACTGTCCTCCTTTACCCTCTCAAGAGGTTCTTTAGTTCCTTTTCATTTTCTGTCATTAGAGTGGTATCACCCACATATCTGAGGTTGTTGATGTTTCTCCCATCTATCCTGATTCCAGCTTGTAACTCATCCAGCCTGGCATTTTCCATGCTGTGCTCAGTGTATAGGTTAAATAAACAGAGTAACAGCAGACAGCCCTGTCATACTCTTTTCTCAATCTTGAACCAATCAGTTGTTCCACACAGGGTTCTAACTGTTGCTTCTCGGCCTGAATATAGGTTTCTCAGGAGACAGGTAAGATGGTCTGATATTCTCATCTCTCTAAGAGATTTCCACAGTTTGTTATGAACCACACAGTCAAAGGCTTTAGCATAGTCAATGAAACAGAGAGAGATGTTTTTCTGAAATTCCCTTGTTTTCTCTATAATCCAGCAAATGTTGGCAATCTGATCTGCAGTTCTTCCTTTTCTAAACCCATCTTGGACATCTGGAAGTTCATGGTACACATAATGCTGAAGCCTAGCATGCAAGATTTTAGGCATGACCTTACTAGTATGGGAGATGAGTACAACTGTCTGATGGTTAGCACATTCTTTAATACTACCCTTCTTGGGAACTGGGATGAGGATTGACCTTTTCCATCCCTGTGGCCACTGCTGGGTCTTCCAGATTTGCTGACATATTGAGTGCAGCACTTTGATATCATCATCCTTTAGGATTTTGAAAAGCTCTACTGATATTCCATTGGATCCACTAGCTTTGTTGACAGCAGTGCTTCCTAAAACCCACTTGACTTCACACTCCAGAAGGTCTGGCACCTGGTGAGAGACCACACCATCATAGTTATACAGTTCATTAAGATCTTTTTTGTATGGTTCTTCTGTGTATTCTTTCTGTCTCTTCTTGATCTCTTCTAATTTTACTAGGGTCTCTACCGTTTCTGTTCTTTATTGTGCCCATCTTTGGATGAAATGTTCCCTTGATATTTACAATTTTCCTGCAGAGATCTCTAGTCTATCTCCTTCTGTTTTTTCTTGTCTATTTTTATGCAGTATTCATTAAAGAAGGCCTTCTTGTTTCTCCTTGCTATTCTTTGGAATGCTGCCTTTACTTGGATGTACCTTTCCCTTTCTCCCTTTCTTTTCACTTCTATTCTTTCTTATGCTATTTGTAAATCCTCCTCAGATAACCACTTTGCCTTCTTGCTCTTCTTTTTCTTTGGGATGGTTTGGTGCCTCCTGTACAATATTATGGACCTCCAGCCACAGTTCTTTAGACACACTGTTTACTGGATCTAATCCCTTGAATCTATTTGTGACCTCCAATGCATAGGACTTTTGGTTTAAGTTTTAGATGGCTTGCCTAGTGGTTTTCCCCACTTTCTTTAGTTTAAACCTGAATTTTGCTATGAAAAGCAGAAGATCTCAGCCACAGTCAGCTCCAGGTCTTGTTTTTGCTGACTGTATACAGCTTCTCCATCTTCAGCTACAAAGAATGTGATCAGTTTGATTTTGGTATTGACCATTAAGTGATGTCCATGTGTAAAGTCATCTCTTGTGTTGTTGCTAGAGGGTATTTGTTATGACCAGTGCATTCTCTTGGCAGAATTCAATTACCCTTTTTTCAGCTGCATTTTGTTCTCTAAGGCCAAATTTGCCTGTTACTCCAGGTATCTCTTGACTTCTACTTTTGTATTCCAATCCCCAATGATGAATGAAACATTTTTTTCTGGTGTTAGTTCTAGGAGGTCTTCTAGATCTTCATAGTACTGATCAACAGCAGCTTCTTCAGCATTGGTGGTAGTGTTGAATGAATTACTGTGATGTTAAATGACTTGCCTTGGAAATGAACTGAGATCATATTATCATTTTTGAGGTTGCACCTGATTACTGCATTTTGGACTCTTTTGTTGATTAGGAGGGCTACTCCATTTCTTCTATGGGATTCTTGCCCACAGTAGTAGATATAATGGTCTTCTGAATTAAATTTGCCTATTCTCATCTGTAAAATCAGAAGATGTCTAATTAAAAGGATTGTTGTAGCTATTTTTATGTCAGTGCTGATGCACTGATTTGGGTGTCTATGTATTCTCTGTTAGAGTAATGTTCATCAGTAAGTTGTCCAAAAATACATATGAGTGTATATGCATAAAAAAAGTGGCTTTACCTTCCCCTTGGGTAGGTAAAGGATAGATGGCAGACATATAATATAACATACCATTAATAGTTTCCCCTTCTCAATTCCAAGATTTACTGTAGATCTGGAATTATATTCTTCATTTTTGCTTTGTTATAGAAATTATATTAAAATTATAGAAATTTTAATTCAATATTGTCTGCATTTCCTTCCCAACCAAATAAGTTTCATCAGTCATGTCTGACTCTTTGTGATCCTTTGGACTGTAGCCCACCAGACTCCCCTGTCCATGGGATTCTCCAGGCAAGAATAATGGAGTGCCATTATTATGCCATAATAATGCCATGCCTCCTCCAGGGGATCTTCCTGACCCAGGAACTGAACCTGTGTTTCTTATGTCGCCTGCCTTGGAAGATGGGTTTCTTACCACTAGTGCCACTTAGGGAGCCTCCATATATAAAATAAATTGGAGAAGGCAATATCAACCCACTCCAGCATGCTTGCCTGGGAAATCCCATGGACAGAGGAACCTGGCAGGCTACAGTTCATGGGATTGCAAGTAGTCTCACACAACTCAGCAACTAGAAAACAAATAAAATTAATGAAATTAAAAGGCACTTGATAAATAAGCTGTTCTCAAAGTGGTTTTTTTTTTTTTGGTCTCAGAATCAGTTTACATTATTAAAAATCTTTGAGGATATATTAAAGTCTCACTTTCTTTGTCAGATCTGACAATCTCTGATTTTGCTTGGAAAGTTTAGATCATTTATAGATATCCACATTATTGATACACAGTTTAAATTTATCTTCATGATACCATTTTTTTCTACTTGTTTCATCTGTTCTATATTCTTTTCCCTTTATTTTCTGGCCATCTCCTGTATTGAGAATTTATTATTAGCTTCATGTTATGTTCACTTTGTCTTATGAATTTTTACCTGATTTGCACATTTTTAGTGGTTGATCTATGTCTTTATACACATAAGTGAAATCACCCAGTCATGTTCGACTCTTTGTGACCCCATGGACTGTAGTCTACCAGATTCCTTCATCCATGGAATTTTCCAGGCAAGAATACTGGAGTGGGTTTCCATTTCCTTCTCCAGGAGATCTTTTCAACCCAGGGATTGAACCCTGGTCTCCCACATAGTAGGCAGAAGCTTTACCATCTGAGCCACCAGGAAAGAGAAGAATTTTTTTTAATATAAATTTATTTATTTTAATTGGAGGCTAATTACTTTACAATACTGTACTGGTTTTGCCATACATCAACATGAATCCACCATGGGTGTACATGTGTTCCCCAACCTGAACCCCCCCCTCCCACCTCCCTCCCCATACCATCCCCCTGGTAAATATATAGTTTAATTTCTTCCTTCATCTTTGCTACTTTTTGTCATACATTTTATTTAAAATACACTAAAAATCCTCAACATATTATTACTTTATTAGCTTTGTGGAGTCTTTAAAGTCATTACACATAATAATAGAAAAATTAAAATTTGTATATTAACCCTGTTTTTCACCATACCCTGTGCTCTTCATTTCTTTGTGTATAACCAAATTTTGGTCTAGTATCATATTCATTCTGCATGAAGAATATGCTGATAAGACTGATATCTCTCAGCTTTTGTTTCTCTGGAAAATTCACTATTTCACTTTCATTTATGAAAGAATTTTTTTTATCAGTTTAGAATGTTAATAGATTTTTTTCCCCTTTCAGAATTAAAAAAAAAAAAAAGTCATTTCATTTCCTTCTGATGGGGAGTTTTGCAATTCTTAATTTTGCTATTCTACTTGCAGTGTTTCTTTTTTCCCCCACCTTTGACTGCAATGAAGATTTTTCTCTTTATCTTTGATTTTTGCCCCTTAGCAATGAAAGTTCTAGGGGTGTGTGTGTGTGTGTGTGTGTGTGTGTGTGTGTGTGTTTGAGTCTGTTTTTATATTCATCCTGATGTACTCTTTGAGTCTTTTGGGTATGTATTTTCTTGACTTCTATTAATTTTGGGAGGAAAGAAGTTTGGCCATTATATCTTCAATTATAATCTACTGCCTATATGTGAGGCTGAAAATTAATTTATGAATCCCAAAACTTTGTTAGTATTTAACATTACATGAAGCTATAGATGTTAATGAAAATATTAATGCAATGGACATAAAAGTAGGAGAAGAAAGAAAAAGCTCAATGAGGAAATGTAAAAATGTTCTTTTGATGCTGAAAACTATCAACAAAATTTTCTCTCCTTTATTCCAAATCCATAATTTTGTGAAGGTTTTCAGAACTAAAGCTGACTTTTTTCCTGCTTAAATTGACATTTTTTAGCTTTAGCCTGTGATGGGACTCAAGACGGAGTACCATGAAATATGGCATCGTGGCATGCTGAATTTAAACTGAAAGAGACTCAGAAAACAGCAGAAGCAGGAGGTCACTCTGAACTTCCTCCTTACCCTTCTCTCCTGAAACAGTTCATAAAAGCCTTATTTAAGAGATGCTCTCCCTACACAGAGGAAAAGTGCTTCCATGTCTCTGAAAACAAAGGGATGCTAAGAAGAATCCAAAGAGGTTTTGGTAAATTTCCCTAAGATTACTGCATTTACTTCATTGTCCTTTGCTGTTATATTCCTTCACAGCCATCAATCCTTCATTAAACATAGAAAAACTTCTCAGCTCTAATTGTATCTTTGTATCTTTATTTTATTCTGAAGCCTCTGGTATCATGTAAAGCATAAATAACTCTGTGTTTTTCTCCTGTTAATCTGTCTTTGTGACTTTGATTTTCAGATCCAACCAGGATAGTTCAAACAGTTGAGTCAAAGTAAAGGTTTCCTCTCCTGTATCTTTAATACCCTTATCTGATAATCCAGATACCTGGTGAAATTTTGTATTTTAGGTACAATTTCTTTCCTCTTACAGAAATTCAGATTAATGGAGGTCAATTTTGAGTTTTACAAGCCCTAGACAACTTAACCACATACTATATTTCTTCTGGACTCCTCCCTACAGCTTCCCCTCAAGGAAAAATTAATATTGCTAATAAACATTTGCCTTCCATATTGGTCACAGCTTAATTTACTTTTCACTTTTTATCTTATTGTTATAACCTTCAATTAAATTACTTATTTAATTTAATAAAAACTACCAAATCACCCACCTTTTTTTCCATTTACTTCTACCACTTCCTTCAGCTTGAGCAACAAACTCACTCTACCTGCAAAATGAGTCTAATATTTTGAGGGAAGAGAGAATGTGGCAGAAAATTCATGTGTCCAATTTATTTTTCTTTTTCACTCCCAACAATAAACACCATTTGTGTCTTTTTTTTTTTTTTTTAATGGGAGAAGGCAATGGCACCCCACTTCAGTACTTTTGCCTAGAAAATTCCAGGGAAGGAGGAGCCTGGAAGGCTACAGTCCACGAGGTCGATAGAGTCGGACACAACTGAGTGACTTCACTTTCACTTTTCACTTTCCTGCATTGGAGAAGGAAATGGCAACCCACTCCAGTGTTCTTGCCTGGAGAATCCCAGGGATGGGGAAGCCTGGTGGGCTGCCGTCTATGGGGTTGCACAGAGTCAGACACGACTGAAGTGACTTAGCAGCATCAGCAGCAGCAGTGTCTTTTTATTAGTAATGTAATTATTATAACTGGGAGATGATAATAAAAATTAAGAATATTTAATAAAAATACTCCAAAAATTTTAATAGCACTATATTTATTCCAAAGAATTTTCCTGTCCATTTCTCACTTCTTTCTCACAATGAACCTGTAAGGTAAATAGGGGAGATATTATTACGCTTGAGGAAAGTGGAATATATGGCCCAGAGAGTAACACAGAATTAGGCATGTCTCAGACGACGGAGAAGACAATGGCACCCCACTCCATTACTTTTGCCTGGAAAATCCCATGGATGGTGGAGCCTGGTGGGCTGCAGTCCATGGGGTTTCAAAGAGTCAGACATGATTGAACAACTTCACTTTCACTTTTCACTTTCATGCGTTGGAGAAGGAAATGGCAGCCCACTCCACTATTCTTGCCTGGAGAATCCCAGGGATGGCAGAGCCTGGTGGGCTGCTGTCTATGGGTTCACACAGAGTTGGACACAACTGAAGCGACTTAGCAGCAGCAGCAGCAGCAGACGAGGTAACATAATATTCTGCTAAACAACCTCAATGGGTGGCATGAAATCACCAATGGTCTACTTTTAGGTCTCTGTTGAAAAGAAAAACAAAAGGAGTGTGAGATGGAAAAGTTATATTTGTGGACTAAGAATCAGGAAACTTAAGATTCCATCTCTGTGCAGCTGCTCATGATATGACTCAAACAAGTCACATAAATTAACTTCTACATCAGTAATAAGATGATGGTCATCACATTGACTGCCTCACAGTGAGAAGATAACAGGCAGGAAGGCCAAGGGTCTCCAAATGGAGGAAATAGGCTGCAAGTGTCAGATATTTTTTTATCTCTCTCTTAAGCGGCAGGAGGAAACAAACTAGTGTTATATTTTTTCCCTGTCTCTGTACAAATTTCGGAGAAGGCAATGGCACCCCACTCCAGTACTCCTGCCTGGAAAATCCCATGAACAGAGGAGTCTGGTAGGCTGCAGTCCATGGAATCGCTGAGGGCCTGACACGACTGAGTGACTTCACTTTCACTTTTCACTTTCACTTTCCACTTTCATGCATTGGAGAAGGAAATGGCAACCCACTCCAGTGTTCTTGCCTGGAGAATCCCAGGGACGGGGGAGCCTGGTGGGCTGCCATCTTTGGCGTCACACAGAGTCAGATGCGACTGAAGTGACAGCAGCAGCAGCATACAAATTTAAAAAAGTTTTCTCTTAAAATTTTGTGTTGCCATAATGACACCTGGTTCCATGTGAACTTAACTTTTCTCAAACTTTGAGCAAACCAAAGCATTTTTCTTATGGAAATGTTTGTCTTAAGCTATGTTAATGTGCTATGCATTTACCCTAGCATATGCATTGTGCTATGCATTGTCTTCAAGTTGGCTCCACCTAAAGTCTCAGAACCCTCAGAACCGACTTGACAAACCAGTATGTTATACTCATACATTGTTCTCCTAATCTATGTTAAGGAAACTATATATTTGTATGGAAATCTGCTTTTCTTCAAGATTCATGTCTATCATTTTATGGCCCTGGATGACTCACCTGGTGCCATTCTCTGAGTTTTGACACATTTCCTTTCTTTAATTAGTAGACTGCTAGTAGCTATATAACATCCAGCTAAAGACTAGCAGGGAGGGACTCTTTCTGCCCCCTTCTGATGTCCATGTCAGAAGCTTTCTCTATCTTTTTTATACTTTAATAAAACTTTATTACACAAAAGCTCTGAGTGACCAACCTTCATTTCTGGCCCTGGATTGAATTCTTCTCCTCAGGAGGCCAAGAATCCCGGCCTCTTTTGTGGTTCAGCAATATCCTCTCAATAAGATGTGTGAAAAGTGCTCTGAAATCAATACATCTTTGTCCTCCCCAAACCCTAATTTCTAGCATTTCTTCCCAGGTGGCATTAGTGGTAAAGAACCCACCTGCCAATGCAGAAGATATAACAGACATGGATTCAATTTCTTGGTCAAGGAGATCCCCTGCAGGAGGGCATGGCAGCCCTCTCCAGGATTCTTGCCTGGAGAATCCTATGGAAAGAGGAGCCTGGAGGGCTACAGTCCATAGAGCCACAAAGAGTTGGACATAACAAGTGACATAGCACACAAGCACACACAGTGTAAATAACACCAGTATATAGATATTATTGAAATAAAATAATAAGGGACTGATTAGTTTGAGTATTTGTTACCTTTTTTTTTTTAATTTAATTTAATTTTATTTTTAAACTTTACATAATTGTATTAGTTTTGCCAAATATCAAAATGAATCTGCCACAGGTATACATGTGTTCCCCATCCTGAACCCTCCTCCCTCCTCCCTCCCCATACCATCCCTCTGGGTCGTCCCAGAGGGATGCGTCGAACCTGGACTGGCATCTCGTTTCTTACATGATATTTTACATGTTTCAATGTCATTCTCCCAAATCTTCCCACCCTCTCCCTCTCCCACAGAGTCCATAAGACTGTTCTATACATCAGTGTCTCTTTTGCTGTCTTGTACACTGGGTTATTGTTACCATCTTTCTAAATTCCATATATATGCGTTAGTATACTGTATTTATGTTTTTCCTTCTGGCTTACTTCACTCTGTATAATAGGCTCCAGTTTCATCCACCTCATTAGAACTGACCTTTGTTTAATTTTTTTTTAACTTTTTAAAGAGCAATTTTTGGTTTACAGCAACACTGAGCAGAAAATACAGAAATTTCCCATCTGATCCCTATCTTCATTCATTGGTATAGCCTTCCCTGTTGTCAATATCAATATCCCCCACTAATGTGGTACATTTGTTCCCAAGAATTAACCTACATTGCCACATCATAGCCAAAGTCCATAGTATCTTAGGGTTCACTCTAGGAGTTGTATATTCTTTGGGTCTGGACATATGTGTAATGACATGTATCCAGCATTATAGTGTTGTACACAGTATTTTCACTGCCCTAAAAATCCTCTGTGCCCTGCTTATTTATCTTTCTCTTCTCTCTAAGCCATGGAAATCACTGATATTTTTATTGTTTCCATAGCTCTGTCTTTTCTAGAACATCATAAGATTTGAATCATACAGTATGTAGACTTTCCAGATTGGCTTCATTCATTAGTGATATACATTGTAGATCCCTCCATGGCTTGTCATGGCATGATACCTCCTTTCTTTTGAACACTGGGTGCATCACAAGTTATTTTGTTTATTCACCTACTGAAGGACATCTAAATTGCTTCCAAAGTTTGGAAATTATGAATAAAGCTGCTGCAAACATCCATGTACAGGTTTATGTGGGGTCATATAATTTTACCCCAGGTGGCTCTAATGTAGACAACTCACCTGCCAATTCAGGAGACCTAAGAGATGTTGGTTCAATCTGTGGGTCAGGAATATCCCCTGGAGGAGGGCATGACAACCTGTTCCAGTATTCTTGCCTAGAGAATCCCATGGACAGAGGAGCCTGTTGGGTTATGGTCCATAGGGTCACAAAGAGTCAGATATGACTGAAGTGACTTAGCACGGGCACATAAGTTTTCAACTCCATTGGCTAAATAGCAAGGAGTGTGATTGTTAGATTTCATGGTTAGAGTATATTTGATTTTTTAAGAACAAACAAACTGTCTTCCAATTTGACTGCACCGTTTTGCATTCTTAACCAACAATGTTCCATATCCTCAACAGCATTTGGTGTTGTGTTCTAATGAATTTTTTATTGTAAGTTTATAAAATTTAATTTTAACAATGGTAGGTTTAACAACAAGGTAGCAAAATTTCTGAAAACTTCACAAGTGACCCTTATATAAAGTAATAGCAGCCAATCCCCTACACTTTTAAAAGTCTAGGACTACCTCTGTTTTCCTCTGGTACTGAAGAAAGAACCATTCTGTCTGGAACCTGAGATTTGGGTCATTCTAAAAGCTCCTTGCCCAAGGCCCTTTCCCCAACTGATGCTATCATCCTCACATCTTCATTTTACATTTATCTGTCCTGTGTATAGATATTCTCTACCATTGATTGTTTTTGTCTTGGGTTTTTGGTCAGCACCTCAGAGGATACACAGGGTGCCAGGCTGTCCAGTCAGTTTCTTCAGATGACTGACACTGCCTTCTCTTGGACTAAATCATGCATAATCTGAGCTTAAGCTACTTTTAACTTAAGATAACAAAAGTTACCTTTTGAAAATCATAGAATTTATTAGTGATAGAGCTGTTCAGTTGCAAAGTTGTGTCTGACTCTTTGCAGCCCCATTGACTGCAGCACATGAGGCTTCCCTGACCTTCACTGTCTCCTAGAGTTTGCTCAAACTCATGTCCATTGAGCCAGTGATGCCATCCAACCATCTCATCCTCTGCCATTCCCTTCTCCTGCTGCCTTCAATCTTTCCCAGAATCAGGATCCTTTCCAGTAAGTCAGCTCTTCACACCAGGTGGCCAAAGTATTGGAGCTTCAGCATCAGCATCAGTCCTTCCAATGAATATTCAGGGTTCATTTGCTATAGATTTACTGGTTTGATCTCTTTGCAGTCCAACAGACTCTCAAGACTTTTCTCCAGCACCACAGTTTCAAAGCATCAGTTATTTTGTGCTGAGCCTTCTTCGTGGTCCAATTTTCACATCCATACATGGCTATTGGAAAAACCACTGCTTTAACTGTATAGACCTTTCTCAGCCTTTTAAAGCACTGTCTAGGTTTGTCATAGCTTTTCTTCAAGGAGCAAGCATCTTTTAATATGACAGAGCAGGGGTCATGTTTAATTGGACTGATTCCTACATCCTTAGACCTGGGATTGCCACCTACTGCCAAGGTGATGAGAGACAAGGCCCTGGAGAGAATGAGACATCACCCCTTTCTAACTTGGCCTTGCTTTCCTCAAGGTGTCTATGTTAACACCATTTTGGAGTTATTTCCAGCCTCCTGATATCTTTCAGGGCCAAGAGTGTCCCGTTTTGAGGTGAATAATCCTTGGTAATGAATATTGATTTCCAGTAAGTTAGACCAAGATGAAGTGTGTTGCTCTAGATTAGCCATATGTGTCCCTTAATAGCTTGAGAAAAGGCTCCAGTGATCTAATAAATAAGCACCAGAGAGAAATAAAAAAGGTACTGCGTTGCTAGGATACCTAGCTGGGCACTTGTTTTATTATCAAGTCGGTAAGTGTAAAACAAACAATGACAATTGCTACCTCAAAGAAATACAAAATGCTTGCTGGAAAGTGACAGAAAGGAAAAATAGCTGCTCTCTGGAGAGGGGAGACCTTGCTTCTCACCACATATTAAGTTTGAAGTAATGTGTATTCTTTTTGCCTAGTCCCTCAGAGGCTTAGAAAACCAGCATCAGTCATGACAACATGTAATTACAGTAGCAGATGCAACATTGTATGCACTGTTCTATTGCTCTTTCCTTGTTTTTTATGTACACTCAAGAGACAACAAAGGATTTTCCATGCCAATGATCCACTAAGTACCCAGGTTCACTTAGGTTATATCCACACACAACCAGGGCCACTGATCAATTCAATCAACTCATCAGAAGAATGAGAATCTATTAAAACTACTTTTGAAGCCTAGTAAACAAAATTGTTTGTTTGCTTTCCCGGTTTGCTTCATTGAATTTCAAACACCTAATTAAATGAAAATATTTCAAGTTGTCATTATATGCTCAAAATTATCATGGTTGGCAGCATGAAGATTATGCATGTAATAAAAGTTTTCTTGCCACAAGTCAAGTTGTTTTGGACAGAAAGTCGACTCAATTAATCCAATCTTGACACTGACCTAAAGACCAGGGCTTGATAAGTTAGACAATAGCTGAGACAATCCAGAACAGAGAAAGACTACAAAGAAAAGCTTTGGGAAAGTGGTTAGGGTAAAAATAAAACTGAAAAACAAAAATAAAACTAAGTTTAAAAGTTGATTCCCAGGACTTAAAATATGTGATTAACCTAAAAGCTGGTTAATAAAGATATAGAGATGGAGGTGAAATGTGACAGAATTGATGAACACTAGAACACAATATTTTTTTTTTCCCCTCCATGCTAATGTAAAGATGGGAACAATAAAGGACAGAAATGGCAATGTCTGGGAGTTGGTGATGGACAGGGAAGCCTAGTGTGCTGCAGTCCATGCTGTTGCAGAGTCGGACATGACTGAGCGACGGAATTGAACTGAACAGAAGCAGAAGATATTAAGATGTGTCAAGAGTACATAGAAAAACTATACAAAAATGATCTTCATGACCCAGATAACCACAATGGTGTGATCACTCACCTATAGAGCTAGACATCCTGGAATGTGAAGTCAAGTGGGCCTTAGGAAGCATTACTACGAACAAAGCTAGTAGAGGTGATGGAATTCCAGTTGAGCTATTTAAAATCCTGAAAGATGATGCTGTGAAAGTGCTGCACTCAATTGGCTAGCAAATTTGTAAAACTCAGCAGTGGCCACAGGACTAGAAAAGGTCAGTTTTCATTCCAATCCCAAAGAAAGGCAATGCCAAAGAATGTACAAACTACCACAAAACTGCACTCATCTCACACACTAGCAAAGTAGTGCTCAAAATTCTCCAAGCTAGGTTTCAACAGTACATGAACCATGAACTTCCAGATGTTTAAGCTGGATTTAGAAAGGGCAAAGGAACCAAAAATCAAATAACCAACATCCTTTGGATCATTGAAAAAGCAACAGAGTTCCAGAAAAAAAAAAAAAACAAAAAAAAAACATCAACTTCTGCTTTATTGACTACGCCAAAGCCTTTGCTATTTGGATCAGAACAAACTGTGGAAAATTCTTAAGGAGATGCGAGTACCAGACCACTTGACCTGCCTCTTGAGAAATCTGTATGCAGGTCAAGGAGCAACAGTTAGAACTGCACATGGAACAACAGATTGGTTTTAAATCAGGAAATGAGTCAGTCAAGGCTGTATATTGCCACCCTGCTTATTTAACTGATATAAAGAGTACATCATGTGAAATGCTGGGCTGGATGAAGCACAAGCTGGAATCAAGATTGCTGGGAGAAATATCAATAACCACAGATATGCAGATGACACCACCCAAATGACAGAAAGTGAAGAAATAAAGATCCTCTTGATGAAAGTGAAGAAGAGAATAAAAAGATTGGCTTAAAACTCAACATTCAGAAAACTAAGATCATGGCATCTAGTCCCATCACGTCATGGCAAATAGATAGGGAAACAAAGGAAACAATGAGAGACTATTTTGGGGAGGCTCCAAAGTCACTGCAAATGGTGACTGCAGCCATGAAATTAAAAGACACTTGCTCCTTGAAAGAAAAGCTATGACCAACATAGACAGCATATTAAAAAGCAGAGATATTACTTTGCCAACAAAGGTCTGTCTAGTTAAAGCTATGGTTTTTCCAGTAGTCATGTATGGATGTGAGAGTTGGGCCATAAAGAAAGTGAAGTGAAGTGAAGTCGCTCAGTCGTGTCCGACTCTTTGCGACCCCATGGACTGTAGCCCACCAGGCTCCTCGGTCCACGGGATTTTATTTTTTTATTATTTATTTATTTATTTATTTTTTAGCTTTACAATATTGCATTGGTTTTGCCATATATCAACATGAATCCACCACAGGTATACACTTGTTCCCCATCCTGAACCCTCCTCCCTCTTCCCTCCCCATACCATCCCTCTGGGTCGTCTCAGTGCACCAGCCCCAAGCATCCAGTATCGTGCATCAAACCTGGACTGGCAACTCGTTTCATATATGATATTATACATGTTTCAATGCCATTCTCCCAAATCATCCCACCCTCTCCCTCTCCCATAGAGCCCAAAAGACTGTTCTATACATGAGTGTCTCTTTTGCTGTCTCGTATACAGGGTTATTGTTACCATCTTTCTAAATTCCATATATATGTGTTAGTATACTGTATTGGTGTTTTTCTTTCTGGCTTACTATACTCTGTATAATAGGCTCCAGTTTCATCCACCTCATTAGGGATTTTAAAAGCTGAGCACCAAAGAATTGATGCATCTGAACTGTAGTGTTGGAGAAGACTCTAGAGAGTCCCTTGGACTGCAAGGAAATCAAACCAGCCAATACTACAGGAAATCAGTCCTGAATATTCATTGGAAGGACTGATGCTGAAGCGGAAGCTCCAATACTTTGGCCACCTGATGTGAAGAATTGATTTATTGGAAAGGACGCTAATGCTGGGAAATATTGAAGGCAGGAGGAGAAGGGGATTACAGAGGATGAGATGGTTGGTTAACATCACTAAATGGATGGACATGAGTTTGAGCAAGCTCCAGAAGTTGGTGAAGGATAGGGAAGCCTGGCATGCTGCAGTCCATGGGGTCTCAAAGATTCGGGCACAACTGAGCAACTGAACTGAACTGAACTAAACTAAACATTGTAACGGGGATGCACACATTTTCCTCTCATAGGATTCTAGTTCCCTGATTTGCACATCAGTGATCTAGACTTATAAAACAAAGGGATATTCTATTACAATGGTAAAACAGAAACAGATTCATGGAGAAGACATCATTAGAAAAGAATACATAACAACTTAATATTTCATTGCAAATATTAAGATGTTGGGAGAAAGTGAAGTTCTGTTAGTGCTGGTAGTAATAGTCTCCATGAAAAACAGAATCTCGAGTTTTTTTTTTTTAATAGATGAAGCGTTTATGGGACTTCCCTCTTCCCTGGTGGTCCAGTGGTTAAGACTTCACCTTCCAATGCAGGAGTATGGATATGACACCTATTTGGGGAGCTAAGATCACACATGCCTTATAGCTGAAAAACCAAAATATAAAAGAGAAGCAATATTGTAACAAATTCAATAGAAGCTTTAAAAAATGATCCACATTTTTAAAAAATCTAAAAAATAAAGGAATTTACATGAGTGAAGAGAGAGATGGTGAAGTTTCTAGAAGCACCTGTTATTAAACCACAGTTTCATTGTGATAAAATTTTCTGTCTGTAGTAGTATCTAAGCAAATATACATATAAGCACAAGTGAACACCAACCAAAATCCTAAAAAAAAAAAAAAAAACAAAATCCTAAAAAAACTTCATATCTTTCTTGTCATTTTTATCCTGGGACCTCAATCTAGATTTGAAGGGACGGTAATGACTGCTGAGAAGAAAATTCTACTGCCAAACCTGTCAGGCTTGCTCTTGTCAACTGAATTATTAGCTTAGAGAAAGTCACAGTATTTTTTTCTTCATTAATTTATAGAAGGTGATATTCTACAGTCCAGTCAGCCATGACTGTTTTTCTCCTGGATTGACCTAATAATTTCAGCACTTAACTATACTTTTAACTAGATTTACAAAGCATCAGGCACTTAGAAGAAGCACATTTTTGCAAAATAATATGTGACAAGCTATGAGGTCATGGTGCAAAGGACTCATGAAAGTATCAAGGTAGCTTCCACTTCTAAATCCTAATCTCAGGTGTTTCCCTGGAAAATAATTCTTATATGAAAGTGCTCAGTCACTCGATCATGTCTGACCTTTGATGACCTCATGAGTTGTAGCCTGCCGGGCTCATCTGTTCATGTAATTTTCCAGGCAAGAATACTGGAGTGGGTTGCCACTTCATCATCCAGGGGATCTTCCTGACCCAGGGATCGAATCTGCATCTCCTGCATTGCAGGCATATTCTTTACTGCTGAGTATATGAAAGGGATCCTAGTTAAAATTACACCCAGGTAAGGCGGAAGTTTTCCCTAGTCTGGGTCTACAGGACCCATAACTGTTTATCATCCTTGGCTCCTGCCACAGGAGAAAGCCCTGGTATCTTCTATTAAAGTTCATTGTTCTCTGCAAACTTTGATTGAATGCAAATTGCCATAATACCTTCTGCATTCTCTCCTCTTTTCTTCTGTGCTTCCCAGCTCCACACCCTCACAATATGGTAAGTGGTAAGTAAGAGGGGAGATCCACGCACTCTCTCCATGTTATAGTTTTCACCTTCATTCTCAGTAGTAACATGACTTTCCAGGAGCAAATATTACCACTTTGACTGCATGCCACCTGCAATGCGTTTCCTATAGAATCCAGTCTTCAAACCAGCATGTGGTTGGTTGAACCCTGTGCCACCTCAGAAAGCCCCACTAGTGAGAAATTGCAAGTGTGAAACATCTCAGTTTACAATCAGAAGGATGAAAGGAAAATAGCAGCTTAGTTTCTTACTCCCTTGATTACAGTTTCATGGGGCCTAGGAAGACCCACTGATGACAGTTTTGCTGTAAGGCATTTATTATCAGAAATCTAATATATTTAATGTATTTAACATTGGATGCTACGAAATCATTTTAAAAACTCAAATATATGTATGTATGTGTGTGAGCTTCTCAGTCATATTCAACTCTTTGTAACCCCATGGACTTTAGCATGCCAGGCTCCTCTGTCCATGGACTTCTCTAAGCAAGAATACTGGAGTAGGTAGCCATTCTCTTCTCTAGGGGATCTTCCTAACCTAAGGATCAAACCTGGGTCTCCTGAGTTGCAGGCAGATTCTTTACTGTCTGAGCCACCAGGAAAGCATAATGTGTATGTGTACACATCATGCTTTCCTGATATATATATATATATATATATATATTCCTATGTGTATATATATTTGTGTGTGTATATTTAAAAGAGAGAGAAAGAGAAAATTAAATTACATATATATATGTATATATATATAAAGGCAAAATCCACCCATTTGAGGTGTCTAATCAATAATTTTTACTGTATTCACAGAGTTATGCAATTTATCACCAGAATCAATATTAGACCATTTTCATCACCCACCACAAATAAACCCCATATCTGACTCCTAGGAAGACACTAATAGACTTCCTATCGGTCTTGATTTGCCTAATCTGAATATTTTATATAGATAGACTCATGCAATATGCAGTCTTTGTGACTGACTTCTTTAATGTAGTGTATATATACCCTAAATAATTTAAAGGAAGACTTTCCAACAGATATTTGGACTAATGTTCACTGTAGCATTATTCACAATAACCTAAAAGGTAGAAGCAGCCTAAGTGTTGATTGACAGATAAATAGATAAACAAAATGTGATATATATATTCACTGGGAGATGACAGCAAGGAGGTAAATGTGAATAAGCAAATTAAAAAGAAAGGGAACTCTGACAACATGGATGGGCCTTGAGGACACCATGCTAAACTGAAATAAGCCAGTCATGAAAAGACAAATCCTTTATGACTGTATTCATAGAAGTTTCCCTAGAGGAGTCAAATTAAGGTAGATAAAAAATGGAATGGTGATTGCCGGGGGTTGGAGAAAAGGAAAAAATGAAGAGCTACTTTGTCATGGGCATAGAGTTTTAGATTTGCAAGAGGAAAAAGTTCTGGAAATTTGTTGCACAATTTAGTGAATGCAATTAAGGAGATGACACTTTGACATAAGGAATATTTTGAGATTAAGGAACCTGAAAATCAGCAGATACAAAGGAGTTCTGTTTTCTCTTTATTTGCCTGAAGTAGGGCTAGTTTCCCTTTGTGAATGAGGCATAAATTTCCTTAGTGAAGGTACCCACTTCTTTCCTATACCGAGTCAGGTATAGAGACAGAGTCAGCACCAACATGAGTCTGCATAAATAAACCTTTCTGAAAAATCTCATATCTTTCATTAATTTTCCCATAGACTTTCTAATAACTGGCCAATGATTTAACCTGCCTCAAAGTCCAAGCCTTCTTTCCTTTGTTAAAATGGTAAATAAGTCCCCAGATCTAACTACTCTGAGCTTCATCTCTTTTGCATAATGTCTGTGCCTGTAAAATATTAATGCAAATTGTATGTCTTTTCTCTTGTTAATCTTTCTTTTAGTTTAAACTGCTAGTCCCTAGACTCCAAATCTAAGGGGGTAGAAGAAAAGATTTTCCCTTCTAATAATACTTGGAAGTGGGATTGCTGAATCCTATGAGTGTGTGTGTTAGTCACTCAGTCATGTCTGACTCTTTATGACCCCATGGACTGTAGCCTGCCAGGCTCCTCTGTCCTTGGAGTTCTCCAGGCAAGACTACTAGAGTGGGTTGCCATTCCCTTCTCCAGGGGATCTTTCCAACCCAGGGATCAAACCCGGGACTCCCACAATGCAGGCAGATTCTTTACTGTCTAAGCCACCAGGGAATCAGCCACCAGGGAATCCTATAGTAATTTTTATTTTTTTCAGAATCGGTTCTACTGTTTTCTACAGTGGCTGCATTATTTTATTTTCCCACCAATAATGCCTAAGAGTTCCAATTTCTCTACATTCTCACAAACACTTGTTATTTTACTTATTTATTTATTTTTCTGATAGCCATCCTAATGAGTATGATATATCATCTTGCTGTGATTTGCCTTTTATCTTTATTTTAAACACATTTTATATGCTTATTGGCCAATTGTATATCTTTTATGAAGAAATATCTATTCAATTCCTTTGTCTATTTTTTTTTTCAATTTGACTTTTTGTTGAGTTTTGAGAGTTGTTTATATATTCTGGCTATTAATCCTTTATCTGATGTATGATTTGCAAACATTTTCTCCCATTCTGTCAATCGACTTTTTATTCTGTTTATTTTGTGTGTGTGTGTGCAAAAGACAAATTATCTTTTTGATTATCCTAATAATTTGGATGAACAGTTTCATATCATGATGATTATTGTACACCAATATCCACCAAGGAATTTGAGCATTTCCCCTTAACTTTAGTACTCATGCTAGTCTCAGACAGTAAAGAATCTGCCTGCAATGCGGGAGACCTGGGTTCGATTCTTGAGTTGGGAAGATCCCCTCGAGAAAGGAATGCCTACCCAATCCAGTATTCTTGTCAGGAGAATTCTGCAGGCAGAGGAGCCCTGTGGGCTACAGTCCATGAAGCTGTGAAGAGTCGGACACGGAAATGAGTCATTATCACCTCCCCCACATCCTAGCCAGCAGAGTTGATACTGTGGGAGGAAAATCCTGCTGATTGAATCTTACTTCAAGATTCTTCTTAGGTGTCACTTAAGGACGACATGTCAGAGGAAACTAGAGGCTGACACCCTTATTAGTTTATTAGCAGTTACTCTGTAGTGACTCTGCTTTCAGAGTCTCCTTTGTCAGTTTGGTTTAACTACAACTTTCCTGTGATTTCTGCTTTGGACTTTATACACTGCTTTTAAAATGTGTTTATTTAGCTCTGTCAGGTCTTAGTTGCCACTCATGGGCTTTCTGCTTGGCTCCCTAAGGTGTCGTGGAGGGTGAGCTGGTTCCTTATATGGGGCCAAAGTAGGGGTGTGTTCAGGGGTTAGGCCAGAGGGGTGACTAGGGTGTCAAGGAGGAGAACTTTGTCCAGGTGCATGGGATCTTAGTTCCCTTACCAGGGATTAAACCTGCATCCCCTGCATTAGAAGGCAGATTCTTCACCACTGAACCACCAGGGAAGTCCCAGATTATACATTGTTTATGTATCCTGACGCTGCAAAAGATTATACTTGACACTATATGTGCTACTTGTCTCACAACTCTCTGATACACTAATATCTACTCTTTTGCCCTTAATCTAAGATGTGTGGATGTACGGTGATATCTCTGGTTTGAATTATCTACCTAGAGGAAAGTGAACACATGAACTAGGTCAAAGCAACACTTAAACTCTGATACTACGGGATGGGTGACTTATCTTGTCACTAGGTTAAGAATTATAAGAGGAATAATAAGTCTGGGTATGCCTAGGTATGCTTAGCTCAGAAAAAAGCAACAGATAGAAGAGAGTCACCCATATTTGGAACTTGACTTTACTCTCTGGCCATTACATGGTGTTTTGTATGATACTTATACCTTGTTTGTCTGGTTTATTCTGTTTAGCATAATTCAGGTTGCTATGAGGTGGAAGGTGGGGAAAATGGGGAGATGTTGGTCAAAATGAAACCAAGCAGGACCCCATTGGGCCCTTCCAGGTACAAAAATGCTTCTGTGTCCCCTGTCTCCTGTTTGTAGAAGATCTGTAGTCTCTCCAGGCCTTCCCTGAGTCACAGAAGAGCAGGCTAAAGCAGTTCATAACTAGGATAATAGAGTCACACAGTCTTTAGTTTCTCTCTGAAGGACATAGATAACAGAATCCAGGGATATTTCTGAGTTGTTTTGCAGGTACTAAAGCAACCACCAGAGGGAAAAGCTACCTACATGATGACCAGAATGTAGCCATGACATAAGTTGCTCCATCTTGAGGCTATAGCTTGTGTAATTCCAAGAACTGGCCTCAAGGAAATGGCAATAAATTAAGTCTGGGGTTGAAGGCTAACTATGCTTAAAACAATCAAGATGACACTGATCAGACCACCACATGACCAATTTCAAGATGCTTGTTGGAACTAACTGTGCTGTTTTGCAAGTAGTCCCCAACTTCACATCCTTGAAACTTTCCTTTAACAGCTCTTGCCACCTGGTCAGCAGCTGCAAAATGGTTTATTGGATTCTAGTTTGAAGTATCCCTGGGTTGTTGGCTTCCTGAATAAAGCATCTTTCATTTTCCACCAGCTCTTATCTCTTGAACATTGACTTTTGAGCAAAGAGCAGCTGAACCTGAATTTGGTTCTAGCTGCCTTGGTTACAAATTTGTAGAGAATTTAAGTTATAAGAGATAATTTCTGAGGATATGATGGGTGGCATGGTGAAAATAGTATTATGTATTGCACACTGAAATTTTGTTAAGAGTATAGATCTCACCCTACACACACACACACACACACACACACACACACACACAAACACACACATGTGGTGATTATATGAAGTAATGGATGTGTAAGTTGACTGTGGTAAACATTTCACAAGGTATACATGTATCAAATCATTCTACTGTATACATTAAATACATATAATTTTTTTATCAGTTAAACTTCAATACAGTAGAGGGGAAAGTCAATAATCATCATCTTTGGGAAGCGTTCAACACATCCTTTTTTACCTTTATTTCCACCAGAAGGTCTAGGCAGTTTCATACCTCAGTATTCCTGTAGAACCTAGAATATGCCTCTACTCTAGTTCATACCACATTGTTTTGCATCTGTTTTCTCTATTTACTCACTCATGTGTTACTGCTGGAAGATGGAAGAAATTTTGTCTTCTGATCATGTGTTCCTTATGCTACCGCAGTGCTTGTCAGGTAAGTATATGTAGAATAGTAATTGATCAAAAGAATAAATTATTGAATCATCCTTAAATGAATATACATATACTTTTTTGCACTATTTTCACTTCAGAAAACATTTTAACAGACATCATTCCATATATTATTAGAAGATTGGTAAAATGAGACAGTACTGAATTTATACACATTAGGTTTGAATTTTCAGTCTCCCTGTCTATGAAGCCTTGAACATACTTTTATAGGTATGTTTATAGGTTTATACCTCTCTGTTTCAGGGATATATTTTAAGACATTCAGATTTATGTTAGAAGAAAATAGTACAATTTAAATGAACTCCTCACTTGAATCATATTTAGAATATATCCAATATTTTGGAATTCTGTTTCTAACTCTGACTATATTACATGCTTCCAAATCTTAATCCTCAAAATTAATTTAATGCTGGTATTACCAAGGCTAGAATATTTTTTGAAGTTTGTATAAACTATTTTGAAACACTTACTACTATAAATAAGACATGCAAAATTTTTATTGAATATAATTAAGATCAAATTCAGATAAAAGTGTTAGTTTGAATTTCCTATTTTCCATTTAACAAAGGTAAAAACTAAAGCCCAGAAAAGTTGTTTAACTTGCCAATTTTTTTTCACAGCTACTTATATGATTTCTAGTCTAAGGTCTTTCTTAATCAACTGCAAAATTATATTTATGAACTATAATGTCCTACATAGCAAAAGTGAAATTATAGCACTTTATTTTCCCTTTATGACCTCTCATTGTAACACCATTCTTCTGAGAATGCTTGAGTAGAATTTCCAATAGCTGTTACCCAAATTTCTCTTTTTCTTTTACTTTCTTTCTTTTAGATTTTATTTTGTATAAATGTATCACTCCAACCTAATGTTACGGAACTATAAGTCTGAAAAACTCCTTTAACTTTTCTCTATATAACTCCAGTATAAAATTAAATAAAAAATAGTTTAGAGAAAATACTCTGGGAGTTGCATATAAGTTCTTCATGTATTGATGCCAATTTTCATCTCTCCCCTCTTCTGGGATCCAGGGTAATTTATTTTGAAAGAATCGTCCTATTCTGATTGCCACGCTATGCCTTTTTTTTAAAAAAACTTGAAATACTCTGAAACCTTTTATTAACTGAGATAAAATGAGTCCCCTTAGAGGCCTGTTTTGTGGCTTTATAAAAGTTTGCACTTTCCCCTGAAGTATCACAAATGTTACCAGTGGAAACTGTGAAAAGCATATAGTGCTGTTATGTCCTGTAAAAATTATGTTCCCCAAACAGTTTCCTTGCTGCAAATATATCTCAGCTGGTGCTGTGGTTGCTGAACATTGAAATTAGAAAGCAGATTCCCAAATTGTAACATTCATTGCTGCTTTTCCCTTTGCAGGGGAAACTCACTGCAAAGAACTAAACATAACAAGAACTAGGGAAAAAATTTAAAACTATTGTGCATCTTTTAGTTTCCAGTCTCCAATGACTAATCCATCCAAGTCACATTGATTCCATCATGAATAATCATGATTTTTTCCTCATGAATTTACCATTGACTAGGTGTTCCTTCCTGATTTCCTAAAGTAAATCAACCTTGAACATTCATTGGAAGGACTGAAACTCCAATAATTTGGTCACCTGATGCGAAGAGCCAACTCATTGGAAAAGCCCATGATGCTGGGAAAGATTGAAGGCAAAAGGAGAAGAGGGCAGCAGAGGATGAGATGGTTAGATAGCATCACTGATTCAATGGATATGAACTTGAGCAAACTCTGGGAGGTGGTAGAGGACAGGGAAGCCTGGCATGTTGCAGTCCATGGGGTCACAAAGAGTTGGACATGACCTAGTGACTGAACAACAATAACAGGTGTTCTTTTGGGTCTAGGATTAATTATTGTTCATTTTATACTCAGTATCTAGTTTCTCTATGGCTGATAATGAGTGAAGTTAAATGATCATTTCACTGTCAGAAAATGATATGAGACAATCTTAGATATTATGCCTAAGTTAACTTAAAATCTTCTCACCTCTTAGGGTTTTGTTGGTGGTGGTGGTGGTGCTAGTGGTAACAAAAGCCTATTTCAACACGTAGGCAAAAAAAAGTATATATTATATGGGTACTTTTCTAGCAGTCCAGTGGTTAAGGCTTCACCTCCCCATGCAGGGGGTGAGGGTTTGATCCCTGGTCAGGGAGACCCTGACTACATATCTCACAGGCAAATAATCAGAACATAAACAATAGAAGCAAAATTGTAAAAAAAATCAATAAGGACTTTAAAAATGCCCCATATCAAAAAACAAGAAACCCTTATGGACATTGCACCACATTCAGGTTCAGAGACATCTAGCTATTATTAGAAATCAAAATCAAATAGTTACACTTTAGTGTCCTTTTCTGTGGGAGTGTGTAGTCCATCATTTCCACTTCTCCCTTAACGTTTCTTCAATGTTCTGTCCCTATTAATTTGTGGTCTTTTTTCTCCAGAGACAAGATAGAAGATGTCCACCAACAGTTAATCTATGTCTCAGCTTAAACTATGAAGACAAATCCAATAGGACCTCTGAATCCCAGTTCCTAATATTTGAGACAAACTAGCTGAAGCTGAAACTCTAGTACTTTGGCCACCTCATGCGAAGAGTTGACTCATTGGAAAAGACTCTGATGCTGGGAGGGATTGGGGGCAGGAGGAAAAGGGGACGACGGAGGATGAGATGGCTGGACGGCATCACTGACTCGATGGACATGAGTCTCAGTGAGCTCTGGGAGTTGGTGATGGACAGGGAGGCCTGGCGTGCTGCGATTCATGGGGTCACAAAGAGTCGGACATGACTGAGTGACTGATCTAATCTGATCTGACCTTTCAAAAATCAAATATTGCAATTAGCCTGTCCCTAGGAGATCAAGGGATTACAACATGGATATAACAAGGCTGCCAAGTCTTATTTCAAAATTATGTAATATAATCCAAAATATGTACTTATGAAAATAGCCCCATGAAATCATGGAAATGTTATGGGTTTAAAGTAAAAATTAATTGAGAAAACTTTCATTGACACATTTTTAAGAGATGTCACTAAGAGATGTGCTTCAGACTTTTGTTCAAGTGCTTCCTCTGAAATAGAACTGTTGACTTATTGTCTCCGTGAGATTCATGATATTTGAGCAGCATGGGTTGAAAGTGATACTCTCCCTAGGAAGCTAGACTCATCTATGTTTTCTAGACCATATCTGTGACAAATCCAGGAATGCACATACATCATCCTTGTTACTTTGCTCCATTAAACACTTTAAAGCCTGTTGGTCTTTGGCTTTTAATCTCAAGTAATTGTCACTTAGGAGTGCTGGGTACCTTAGGACATTGGCCTTAATTAGTCATTTAGAGGGCAATTCCCTGCAGCTAATGAAAAATGAGAAGGGAACCAACTGAGCAATGGTAATAATTAAGGTTGTGTCTTTATTTTTTACATCTCTGTCATGTAGTGAAATACCAAGTGATATATATTTGTTCTTCTTTGAAATATCCAGCTTTTAATCCACTCAAATTTAACAGTTAATCCAGTCAACAGTGCCCTGCTGCCTTGTCATTCACTCAGTCTTGTCTGACTCTTTGTGACTGAATGGAATGTTACATGGACTGTAGCTCGCCAGGCTTCTCTGTTCATGGAATTTTCCAGGCAGGAATACTAGACTAGGTTGTCATTTCTTACACCAGGGAATCTTCCTGACCCAGGGATCAAACTTGCATCTCTTGCATCTCCTTCATTGGTAGTTGGATTCTTTACTACTGCTCACTGATGTGTTAATATAGCAGTCTAAAAATGAATAAAGATTGAATAATTTCATTTATATCTGCACTAGTTGTTCTTAACAATATTCTCAAAAATAGTAAGTGGTCAATATGTTTGCTGACATGAAGAGATCATTGGAGATAATATGGCCAACAATTGTATTAGGTATTAGACTAAGCAGAGAAATAAATATCTCATTTACTTTACCTGCTAGTCTAGTCCAGGCTCTGCTGCAGTAATAATGATCCCTTACATCTTAACACCTTAACATAACAAATTTTTATTCCTTGCTCTTTTGACAGTCATTCAATAGAGAGCTATAGTCAATGATTCTTCTCTAAAGGGTGATCTGCTGATCCAGACAGTTTGTACTATGATGAAATCATCTGAAACTCAGGATTTCTAGGATAGTGATAGAAAGGGAAGAATATTTCAGCATAATTTTTGAGGCTTGGCATGGAAAGAACTTACAATTTACTTCTTCTTCCTGTTTAGGACTGAATTCAGTCATGTCTGTCCATCTAGGTGCTGGAAATGTAGTCTTGTTGCATACTTAATAAGAAGGAAAATTGGGATAAACTTGCCTCTGCCTCAGTGATCAACCTGGTATTGAACAACTGAATAAAAAACAAGTAATTTTACTGAGGAAGGGTATTACTTCTTAAAATTTAAACATGGGTCTCAGGTTGGTAGAGTTCAAAATTTAATTACCATCACATTTCAGAAAAGAGAAGCATATTAGAATTATACTTCTCAGGTTCATGAGATCAAGACACTTATCTGTCTTATTTATCACAGGCACCCTGGTACTTAAAATACTAATCTTATAATGCTTAAAAAATATTTCATAAATAGTTGAAGATATATAATAGAACCACATTTCTCTTATTTGACATCATACTCTAGTTCTTAGATATAGTTGACTTTTTGGGGGGAAGCAGGATGGGATTTTATGAAGTCATCTTAATTTTTCTTATTTTTTTATTGCAAAAATATAAGTGAATGATTACGGTAATTATTTTTGCTGCTTGAATACTTACCTTACTAAGACCACAATAAACTGGAAAATTCTGAAAGAGATGGGAATACCAGACAACCTGACCTGCCTCTTGAGAAACCTATATGCAGGTCAGGAAGCAACAGTTAGAACTGGACATGGAACAACAGACTGGTTCCAAATAGGAAAAGGAGTACGTCAAGGCTGTATATTGTCACCCTGATTATTTAACTTATATGCAGAGTACATCATGAGAAATGCTGGGCTGGATGAAGCACAAGCTGGAATCAAGATTGCCAGGAGAAATATCAATAACCTCAGATATGCAGATGACACCACCTTTATGGCAGAATGTGAAGAGGAACTAAAAAGCCTCTTGATGAAAGAGGAGTGTGAAAAAGTTGGCTTAAAGCTCAACATTCAGAAAACGAAGATCATGGCATCCGGTCCCATCACTTCATGGGAAATAGATGGGGAAACAGTGGAACCAGTGTCAGACTTTATTTCTGGGGGCTCCAAAATCACTGCAGATGGTGATTGTAGCCATGAAATTAAAAGACGCTTACTCCTTGGAAGGAAAGTTATGACCAACCTACATAGCATATTAAAAAGGAGAGACGTTACTCTGCCAACAAAGGTCCATCTAGTCAAGGCTATGGTTTTTCCAGTGGTCATGTATGGATGCGAGAGTTGGACTGTGAAGAACGCTGAGCACCAAAGAATTGATGCTTTTGAACTGTGGTGTTGGAGAAGACTCTTGAGAGTCCCTTGGACTGCAAGGAGATCTAATCAGGCCATTCTAAAGGAGATCAGTCCTGGGTGTTCTTTGGAAGGACTGATGCTAAAGCTGAAACTCCAATACTTTAGCCACCTCATGCAAAGAGTTGACTCATTGGAAAAGCCTCTGATGCTGGGAGGGATTGGGGGCAGGAGAAGAAGGGGATGCACTGTTCTAGTTGCAGTGGACAACACGGAGAATGTTTCATTTTTCCTCAAGGGGTTTATATTCTAATATTAGAGCAGAAAATAAATTAGTAAATACATTTTACATGATCACTCTGCAAAATCTGGAGGAAACTCCACTCAAGATTTGGTTGAGGTGTTGAGATTGATGATGTTACACACACATAAAGAGGCTGCGCATATGGCTAAGTCACTTCAGTCATGTCTGACTCTTTGAGACCCTTTGGACCATAGTCTGCCAGGCTCTTCTGTCCCTAGGATTCTTCAGGCAAGAATACCACAGTGGGTTACCATGCCCTCCTTCAGGGGCCTTCCCGATCCAGATCCAGGATTGAACCCACATGTCTTACTCGTGTCTCTTACCCATGTCTCTAACATCTTCTGCATTGGCAGGTGGGTTCTTTACCACTAGTATCACCTGGGATGCCCAATGAGGCTGTAAAAAGATCTATTATCTGAGTGGATTCTCTAAGGAGAGCAGAACAGGACTCTCAAACAGGTCTGTAATGTTTTGAGTGAGCATAGAAAGGAGGTGGCCTGGACTTTTGTTGTGGTTAAGGGCAAGGACTGGCAAAGAGTTTTCATGTGTGGGCAGGAGCTTGCATAATTTGAATCTCCTGCTTGTGTTAAGAGGGATCACTCAAGCTTTCTTATCATTGACCAGATGTGGGACACAAGAGAAAAAGAGAAGCGGTAAGGTTTCAAAGTTGTCAGCAGTCAAACATCAAAAAATAGTGTCAAACTCCTCACTACATATATATTATATTGTGAGTGTGCTGAGGAGGAAGATGTAGTAAGTCAGAGTAATCAAGGGTTTTGGCAAGGCTGCCATTTAGATAGAGTGACTGAGGAAGTTCTCACTAGTGCCCCATGCTTGCCATTTTCTAGTATCCTGGGTACAGCTCATCTCCCAAGTTCTCAACATGATGCTATCAAGTATGACTGAAGTGATATTTCGGGGACCAACTTAAACGCTACTGTGGACCAGAAAGCAGTTGGGAATGATGGTTCTTGTTGAACTAATTCCAACTTTAGAATTGGTTAACTTTTTCAGGGCACCAGATATATCAAGGAATCCAATTTTTGAGGATCCTCTAGAGTTTTCTAAAAGAAACAGTCTTGATGGCCTTCTTAAAGTTAGCTCACAGTTGTATATGGTTAGCCACTGAAGTTATCTCCATCCCCAGAGTAGTCACTTGTTCCAAGGTTAATTCCACTCTCCTTTGGCTTATTTTAAAGAATTACACTTTTAAGTGTAATTTTTAGTGTAATCACTACTTCTGTGAATATTCCAAAAGAAGCATATATAGCAAAGCTCAGATACCAATCCACAGGATGGGTTACATATGTAAACTGAAGACCAAGAGGTGTCCTAGATATCACGTGTTTTTTCTAAATTAATTAGTAATAATGTAGCTAGCAAAATAACAAAAATACTAAACTCATAGAGTATGCTAAATGTCAACTGTATTTCCTATTATTGCTATAATAAATCACCACATATTCAGAGACTTAAAAACATAAATTTCATAATAGACTTCTGATGATCATCTGTCCAGTGTGTTAGCAAGACTAATCTGTTTCTTCACTCATTCTAATTGTTGTCAGAATTTACCTTCTTGTGGTTGTAGGAATGGAGTCTCCTATTCCTTGTTGTCTGTCAATTAAGGGACAATTGAAGTCCCTTAAAGTCCTGGTTTCTAGAAACTGCACACACATTCCTTGGTTCATGAGCCTTCCTCCACTGTAAAGCCATCAACGGTGAATTGAGTCCCTTTCTCACTTGGATCTCTCCATCTTTCCCTCCACTATCATGTCTCTCTCACCAAAACTGGGAAATGGTCTCTGATTTTAAGGATTTGTGTGCTTGCATTGGGGCCATCTGGAAAATCCAATATAATCTCAGCATCTCAGGTCTATAACCTTAATTGTGTCTTCAAAATACACTCTGCTAGAGATCATACTCACAGATTTGTGGCATTAAAGTGTGACATTTTTATGGCATCATTGTTCTGCCCACCACCCCAACTATTACAAAATCCAATCCACATTGTGCAGATACTTTAAAGTCTTACTCTGTGGTAAGTCATCAGATGCTTTCTAATTTATTATTATTGCTATTGTTTGAAACATTGATAAGTAAATTTTTAAGGGAAAACTAGTAAGATTATTTTTAGTAGCTACAATAGGAGAGAACGGAGATGGACTCTGTGGGGGTATATTTAATAGCACACCAGATTTCTGGATGAAAACTGAATAAATAAACATGACTAACAGAACAGGCAATATTTAGGTAAAATCATGGGCTTCCCAGGTAATGCAGTGGTAAAGAATCCACCTGCCAATGTAGGAGATGTGGGTTCAATTCCTAAATTGGGAAGATCCCTAGAGAAGGAAATGGCAACCAACTCCAGTATTTTTACCTGAGAAATCCCATAGACAGAGGAGCCTGGCAGGCTATATATAGTCCATGGGGTTGCAAAAGAATCAGACCCAACTTCACGACTAAACAACAACAGATAAAATCATACAAAACAAGTGATTTTTTAATGCATAAATTTGGCTTAAAAGAAGAAATGAGTAAACTCTTTTAGATGTGATGTCTTTGAATTTAAATCAGTTACCTCATAGATAAGAGACAACAAAGTCAGTAATCTGACTTACATTTGCATTACTATTTATTCTTCCAAATTTTCTCATATGTATTGTCAGTTTCTTCTTCTGACATCCCCAGAGAATGGAGATGAAGGTCTGTAAGAATAATTGTCTTCTTACAACATGTGAAAGATAAGCTTATTTTAATTCAAAGTTGGTAGATTATTATTTACCAACTTTACCTATAAGAGAACTGAAACAAACAGGTATTAAATAACTGTTGTTAAGATGACATGATTAGAAGAGCATGGATAGAATTTGAAAGTTGTCAGCCCTGACTGTTAACAAGTAAGCTGTATATCATTTCCAGACTTTCATCCTAGGAAGCAAAAGTTTTCAGCATCACCCTTCCTTTATTTCACCCATTTGAAGACACATGAAAAGGGCTTTTCAGGTGCACTAGTGGTAAGGAACCTACGTGCTAATTCAGGACATGTAAGAGATGCGGGTTCAATCCCTGGATTGGGAAGATACCCTGGAGTAGGAGATGGAAACCCACTCCAGTATTCTTGCCTGGAAAATTCCATGGACAGGGGAGGCTGACAGGTCCATGGGGTCTCAAAGAGTTGGACACGACTGAGTGTGCGTGCACACAAACATACACAGACACAAAATAAGGAAAAATGTATACATCACTCATCCAATGACCATCTACATCTCTCCAGGTTGCTGTTGGAAAAGCGAGATTCTATCTTATCACACAGGTTACATATCTTCCCTTTCCTCTAGCTGTTAACATCTTTATTGTAGATTTCTTTCCCAGAATAGAGGTGTGGAGTACCTGTAAGAACGATATATATGTTATTTTGTAAGCACTATGGGTCGACTGACAACAAATCCTTAAGGACCATATGGTGGTAAAATCCTTCAAAGTATACACAAACTGTAAAAACAGATTTAGGAGTGTATTCCTCCATCAATATGCCAGCCTTGACATGAATAACTGCCATTAGCATTAAAAAGAATTTCCAGGTTACATCTCCCAGGAGAAAAGATCCAAACCCTGTCATCTATCTCAGAGACATACTAAATTACTTCTTATGGAGCATGAGGAATTGCCCAAATCAAACACCCAAATGGTGGCAGTAGAGTTTAGTGGTGACGGTCCTTAAGGAGGGGCGGAAGCGCTTCATAACCATTTACCAAATTAATGGTCCCATAGAGCCAGAATCTATTCCTTCCCTATAAACTAGAATAGTGTCAATTATTCCCTCAGTTACATGCAAAGCAGTCAGAGGACTTCTGAGTGTAAAGCTGAATCATTGCAGAGATATTTTAAAGCTTATCAGATGCCACAGTGGGAGACATCTTATTTTGTAGAATATACAGTTTTATTGTTTGTGTCTTTTTCAAGTAAAGAATGTTCAACCCGGCATTTGTCCAGGTCTCTGCTATTTCTCTTGCAGTCCACTTGACATGAATAAGACCCTGTTAAAGTCGGGAAGGCTGCTGACACCTTGAGTACAGGCCAGGTTCCCTTGAAAATAAGGTGACTTTCAAAATTCTTTCCATGAATGTGACATCTCCAATGAAAGGACAATTGCAAAAGGTATGAAAATTTTATTAAAAAATTAATTAATTTGTAAAATTGACAGAATACAATTCATGCATGTTTGATGAAACAGAGAAAAATAATTATTTCTCTCTAAGATGACTATTCTTAAAGACTATGCCCTTTACTCTCTGATTACATTTTTTTCTTGTTGTTTTTTTTTTTTTTTCTATTCACCATGATGTTGGTAATTATATTATTTTTCCCAATAGCATGAGTTGGGTCTGCCCCCTTATCCCTTGCTTAGCTCAGCTGTCTGTAACTGATAGAGGTCCTACATCAATATATATTAAGAAAAATATTCAATGATTCAATATCCAGGAATCAGGAATTGGTTGCCCTTCCCTGCGGGTTTCTCCAGTGGCTCAGATGGTGAAGAATCTGCCTGCAATGTGGGAGAACTGGGTTCAATCCCTGGGTTGAGAAGATCCCTTGGAGGAAGTCATGGCAACCCACTCCAGTATTCTCGCATGGAGAATCCCCATGGGCAGAGGAGCCGGGCAGGCTACAATCTATTGGGTTGCAAAGAGTCGGATAGGACTGAGAGACTAAGCACATAGCAAAGCCCTTCCCTGCATCCTGTTGAGATCTTCAGCATTCATTCATTTCTCTAAATATTTTTATAAAACTAAAATTACCATAAATCTTTCACTGGATTTATTAATTAGCAACACGTTAACATTAGACTCAAAAAAGATTTGATTTACAGTGGCTAAAAACATATATTTCTGCTTTATTGACTATGCCAAAGCCTTTGACTGTGTGGATCACAATAAACTGTGGAAAATTCTGAAAGAGATGGGAATACCAGACCACCTGACCTGCCTCTTGAGAAACCTATATGCAGGTCAGGAAGCAAAACTTAGAACTAGACATGGAAAAACAGACTGGTTCCAAATAGGAAAAGGAGTATTTCTAGGCTGTATATTGTCACCCTGCTTATTTAACTTATATGCAGAGTACATCATGAGAAACGCTGGGCTGGATGAAACATAAGCTGGAATCAAGATTGCCGGGAGAAATATCAATAACCTCAGATATGCAGATGACACCACCTTTATGGCAGAATGTGAAGAGGAACTAAGAACCTTCTTGATGAAAGTGAAAGTGGAGAGTGAAAAATCAGGCTTAAAGCTCAACATTCAGAAAACGAAGATCATGGCATCTGGTCCCATCACTTCATGGGAAATAGATGGGGAAACAGTGGAACCAGTGTCAGACTTTATTTTTTTAGGGCTCCAAAATCACTGCAGATGGTGACTGTAGCCATGAAATTAAAAGACGCTTACTCCTTGGAAGGAAAGTTATGACCAACCTAGATAGCATATTGAAAAGCAGAGACATTACTTTGCCAACAAAGGTCCATCTAGTCAGGGCTATGGTTTTTCCAGTGGTCATGTATGGATGTGAGAGTTGGACTGTGAAGAAGGCTGAGCGCCAAAGAATTGATGCTTTTGAACTGTGGTGTTGGAGAAGACTCTTGAGAGTCCCTTGGACTGCAAGGAGATCCAACCAGTCCATTCTGAAGGAGATCAGCCCTGGGATTTCTTTGGAGGGAATAATGCTGAGGCTGAAGCTCCAGTACTTTGGCCACCTCAAGTGAAGAGTTGACTTATTGGAAAAGACTCTGATGCTGGGAGGGATTGGGGGCAGGAGGAGAGGGGACGACAGAGGATGAGATGGCTGGATGGCATCACTGACTCGATGGATATGAGTCTGAGTGAACTCCGGGAGTTGGTGATGGACAGGGAGGCCTGGCGTGCTGCGATTCATGGGGTTGCAAAGAGTTGGACATGACTAAGTGACTGAACTGAACTGAACTGACTGAAATGATAGGCAGTTTCTGTGGGATTCATGCTGTCAGTGCCAGAACCTTTGCAATTCTCCTTGCATGACAATATGGTAACAGTATTACTTTCTCAGTTCTAAGCCTCCTTATCTCATCTAAGACAAGAAGAAGGGAAAAATAGTAGGGCCATAACTATAATAGTAAAAATAATAGTAACACATCAAGAAAATGATGTGTTATCCATTTGAATTTTACAGATGACCTAAACTTTATCTTACACACCTAAATTGTATATCCTGACTATGCCGAACTGTAGTAGGTAAGTTAGGAAATACAGAGTTTTTGATTTCAAACATCTGTAGTTTAAAGCAGGACAGAAATGAAAGACTGGAAATGGATTTTGGGACACCAACCACAGGAGCTGGTTGGAGTATGACTTTGTTTTGTTTATACTATTTTTTTTTTCTCCAAATACTTAAGAACTCATGCAAGTGCCCAGAGATTTTTGGTGAAATAACTTTGAGTTTCACTGTCTATATTTTGCTTACAATTAAAAAAAAAATCATTTTCTTCTGCCAATTTCCTAAATTATTCATCCCAATTTTGTTAGTGTTAGAAGATACACTATCTCTTTTGTAACTGATCTCAAGTGTAATACTCTCCTAGAGCATATCTACTCGTGGAGGAGAGACTGGATAGAAGATGAGTTTTAATTTTATTTTTTCTTTGGAAATAACTTCAAAGTTGGCCTTAAAGCTTTCTTCAATCCTTTACAAAATCTGAAATTATTACTTAGTTGGGAAATGCCACAGTATAGAATGTGTGCATACATGTTTATTATGAGTGAGCTAATCACTCCTTAAACTGAGATCTTTATTTATTTTTTAACCCACTAAGTAAAGAAATGCTGTATTCTCATTTTTACCTGATTCATCATAAACAGAATATTTTCTGTCCCTGTCTGATTAGGCTGTAATTGTATTGTGGTACAATGAGTTCCATAGTATGATTGTCAAAATAATGCCTCTCTACTTTCTCACATACCCCTACCCAAAAAAAATCTTATCTATGCACTAATCCCTGTAACCCATAAATATGTTACTTTGCCTAAAAGACGTCACAGATGTGATTAAGGACCATGGGATCAGGAAATTACTATGAATTATCCAGATGGGACCAATCTAATTAGATGAATTATTTTTTAATTAATTAATTTTAAATAAAACAAAGATGAATATTTTAATGTTAAAAGGTACAATTCACAAAGAAGATAGACATCATAAACCATTGGACACCTTAACAACAAAGAAACAAAGATTCATAGAGCAAAAATAAGAAATAGGGAAAAGAAAAAATATAGAATTGCAGTGAGACATATTAATATTTCTATGAAAATGCTTTATCAAGTGGAGAAAAAATGAGAATAGGAGCATCTTGAATGATGTCATTAATAGTTTAAATGTAATAGATTTATATTTAATTCATATTAATCATATCTTAAACAAATATATTTAAAAATTTTTATCTCATACATTATTAGATGTCCATAGGACTTTTAGTAAAACTGGCAAAGAAGTAATCCGTTCAGTTCAGTTCAGTTGCTCATTCGTGTCTGACTCTTTGTGACCCCATGAATCGCAGCACACCAGGCCTCCCTGTCCATCACCAACTCCCGGAGTTCACTCAAACTCACGTCCATTGAGTCGGTGATGCCATCCAGCCATCTCATCCTCTGTCGTCCCCTTCTCCTCCTGCCCCCAATCCCTCCCAGTATCAGAGTCTTTTCCAATGAGTTAACTCTTCGCATGAGGTGGCCAAAGTACTGGAGTTTCGGCTTTAGCATCATTCCTTCCAAAGAAATCCCAGGGCTGATCTCCTTCAGAATGACCTGGTTGGATCTCCTTGCAGTCCAAGGGACTCTCAAAAGTCTTCTCCAACACCACAGTTCAAAAGCATCAATTCTTTGGTGCTCAGCTTTCTTCACATTCCAACTCTCACATCCATACATGACCACTGGAAAAACCATAGCCCTGACTAGATGGACCTTTGTTGGCAAAGTAATGTCTCCGCTTTTCAATATGCATTATCAAATTTCAAAAAGTAGAATTCTTTTTGGTGTGTGTGATTCAGTTATACATATACACATATATTATTTCTGAAATTGTTTTTCATTATATGTTATTACAAGATATTGACTTAAGTTCTGTGCTATGCAGTAACTTTTGTTACTTGTTGCATATCTATTTTTTAAGATTATAAATCTAGTATTCTATTTACACTAAGTCAAACAAGTGGAATCAAAATGTCATAAAATTTTTTTAGTTAGGAAAAATTCATGTTTTCTAAAACTAATATATTATATATATTACATATATATGTATACAAAGCTTTTCTACTATGCTTGATAAAGGCTTGAGAAAGAACAGGAAAAAAAAAGGAGATGGAGAAATTGGAGAGCATAAACTAAATGAAATGGGAGCACTGAATATGAAATAGAAAAAATGAAGTAAACTAAATACAGGTATAAAATCCTCATAAAGTCCAGTTGTTTTTAAACAAAGCTGCTCATTAGAAACATATCCGGCACTCTGGCAAATGAAAAAAAACAAAACAAAAAAAACAATACCCAGGCATTTGTATTTTCCAAAAAATTCCAATATAATTCTGATATGTATATGGATTTTAAAAATTGATTACAAGTTTTTCTATTAAATGGTAGTGTTGGTGATATAGAATTCCAGAATTTTTCTGTTGACCAGTCCTGATACAATGATATTAAGTGAGTAATAGCTACATATTCACAATAGTAAAAGATGTTTGTCAGTTTTCACAATCAGTAGCCAGACAAAAAATAAAAGATAATTACAATTGTGAGCCATAATGGGAACATGATAATCTAACAATATATAATAACTACATACAATTTGGGAGTCAGGCAGAGTGGCATGGTAAGTGGAAGTGCATACATGCACATATTTTCTTCTGATGAGCCAGTCTAGGTCTTTTGGTTGGTGCATTTAATACATTTACATTTAATGTAACTATCCATGTGTATGTTCCTGTTATGGTTTTCTTAATTGTTTGGGGCTTATTTTCTGTAGATAGGGCATTTCCTTCTCTTGTTTTTTGCCTAGAGAAGTTCCTTCAGCATGTTTTGTAAAGCTGATTTGATGGTGCTGAATTCTCTTAACTTTTGTCTATCTGGAAAGCTTCTGATTTTTTCATCAAATCTGAAAAAGAGTCTTGCTAGGTAGAATATTCTTGGTTGTAGGTTTTTCCCTTTCATCACTTTAAATATGTCATGCTATCCCCTTCTGACTTGTGAAATCAGCTGATAGGCTGATGGAAGTTATCTTGTATGTTACTGTCATGTTCCCCTTATTGCATTAATATTTTATCTCTGTTTTTATTTTGTCAGTTTAATTACTATGTGTTTCAGTGTGTTCCTCCCTGGGTTTATCCTACCTGGAACTCTCTGCGCTTCCTGGACTTGGTTGATTATTTCCTTTTCCAAGATAGGGAAATAGTTTTCAGCTATTATCTCTTCACATATTTTCTAGCCTCCTTCTGGACCCTTAAAATGAGAATGTTGGTACATTTAGTGTTGTCCCAAAGGTCTCTTAGGCTGTCTTCATTTCTTTCCATTCTTTCTTCTATATTCTGTTCTGTGACAGTGATTTCCAACTTTCTGTTCTCCAGGTCATTTATCTGTGCTTCTGCCTCAGTTATACTGCTCTGGATTCCTTCTAGTGTATTAGTCATCTATGTTTGTTCTTTATTTATTATAGGTCTTTGGTAAACATTTCTTGCATCTTCTTAATCTTTGTTTCCATTCTTTTCCCAAGGTTCTGAGTCATATTCACTGTCATTATTCTAAATTATTTTTCTGGAAGGTTGCCTATGTACACTTCATTTAGTTGTTTTTCTGGAGTTTTATCTTATCCCTTGATCTGGGACATAACTTTCTGCTTTTTTCAAGCTGATTAACTTTCTGTAATGTGATTTTGTTTAGTTGCTATAGGATTGTAGTTCTTATTGCTTCTTCTGTATGCCCTCTGATGGAGGAGGCTAAGAGGCTTGTGTAAACCTCCTGATGGGAGAGACTGGTGGTAGGAAAAACCGGATCTTGCTCTGATGGCAGAAAGTGAAGAAGAACTAAAGAGCCTTTTGATGAAAGTGAAAGAGGAGAGTGAAAAAGTTGGCTTAAAGCTCAACATTCAGAAAACTAAGATCATGGCATGTGGTCCCATCACTTCATGGCAAATAGATGGACAAACAGTGGAAACAGTGACAGACTTTATTTTGGGGGGCTCCATAATCACTACAGAATGTGACTGCAGCCATGAAATTAAAAGACACTTGCTCCTTGAAAGAAAAGTTATGACCAACCTACACAGCATATTAAAAAGCAGAAATATTACTTTGCCAACAAAGATTCATCTAATCAAAGCTTTGGTTTTTCCAGTAGTCGTGTATGGATGTGAGAGTTGGACTATAAAGCTGAGTGCCGAAGAGCTGATGCTTTTGAACTGTGGTGTTGGAGAAGACTCTTGAGAGTCCCTTGGACTGCAAGGATATCCAACCTGTCTATCCTAACTGAAATCAGTCCTAAATATTCACTGAAAGGACTGATGCTGAAGGTGAAACTCTAATACTTTGGCCACCTGATGAGAAGAACTGACTCATTTGAAAGGACCCTGATGTTGGAAAAGACTGAAGGCAGGAGGAGAAGGGGATGACAGAGGATAAGATGGTTTGACAGCATCACCGACTCAATGGAGGTGAGTTTGAGTAAACTCCGGGAGTTGGCAATGGACAGGGAGGCCCGGCGTGTTGCAGTCCGTGGGGTCTCAAAGAATTGGACACAACTGAATGACTGAACTGAACTGAACTGATAGGGCCTTGCTCAGTAAAACTTTAATCTAATTATCTGCTGATGGGTAGGGTTGCACTCCCTCTCTGGTAGAGTTTAAGCTAAGAGTGTTTAAGCCAAAGGGGAACTACCCAGACAGCTGCTGCCAGGCCCCCTGTCCCTGTGGTGAGCCCCTGCTGACCCACTTCTACACAGGAGACCCTAAAACACAAGCAGGTAATTTTGGCTTAGTTTCCTGTGGAGTCACTGTTTCTTTACCCTGAGTCTTGGTGCATGCAAGATTTTGTTTGTGTTCTCCAAGACTGGAGTCTCTGTTTCCCCCAGTCCTGTGGAAGTCTTGTAATCAAATCCCACTGGCCTTCAAGGTCAGATTCCCTGGGGATTTCCAGTACTTTGTTTGGTCTCCAGGCTGGGAAGACTGACATGGGGTTCTAAAACTTCACAAGAGTGGGAGAACTTCCTTGATGTTATTGTTCTCAAGTCTGTGGGTCACCCACCTGCTGGGTATAGGATTTGATTTGATCATGATTGTGCCCCTCCTACCATCTCACTGAAGCTTCTTCTTTGTCTTTGAACATGGGGTGTCTTTTTTGGTAGATTCTAGCATCCTCTTGGAGAAGGCAATGGCACCCCACTCCAGTCTTCTTGCCTGGAGAATCCCAGGGACTCTGGTGGCACAGTCAGACACGACTGATGCAACTTAGCAGTAGCAGCAGCAGCAGCAGCATCCTCCTAGAGATCGTTGTTTAACAGCTAAATGTGATTTTGGTGCTCTCACAGGAGGAGATGAGTGTACATCCTTCTACTCTGCCATCTTGAACCAGAAGCCCTATGAATTCTTTAAAGTGCCTGGTAGCTTGAAGCCACATGCTGGGAAATTCATTAAATGTTAACAAGTTCTTTTCACAAAAAAAAAAAAAAAAAAAGTAAGAGTGCTGACTTAAAATGCATAATGTGAGAGGTGTGAGTTGTTTTATTTGGGGCAAAATGAAGACGATAGCCTATAAGACAGCTTTTCAGATAGCTCTGAGGAACTGCTCTAAAGAGGTGGGGGGAAGGTCAGTATATACGTGATTTTAGTTAAGGGGGAATATGTGCAATCAAGCACACATTTTTTTGTAGAAAGTTTCTGCTAGCCTCCTGAGGACAACTGCTAGTCTTGAGGAGCAGCTGTCACCATGAAGGATTTTAGTGCTTTTCTAGATATGAGTAAACATAAGATTTGAGCTCATAAAATCAGCTCCTGAAAATATCTATTTATCTGAAGACTTGTTCTGCCAGGTATTTCCTAAGCATAGAGTGCCTTATTTCTTCTCTCCACCCTGAACACCTTTCAGGAGATGTTGAAAATTAGCAACTACAGCAGCACATGACTTAATCCTTGTAGAGGTAGATGGCAAGTGCCAATGGTAAGTGCCAAATTGTAGTTGACAAGAAAAACTTTACCAGCTGTATTGAGTCAAAGATGTGAGGACTACAAAAGGATTAAAGAGATTACAATGTTGCTGGCTTGAAGATGGTAGAGAGAGGGGGCCATGAGGCAAGGAATGTCAGTAGTATCTAGAAACTGAAAAGGCAAAGAAATGTCTTCTCCTAGAACCTCCAGAAATAAACACATCCCTCTTGACACCTTGGTTTTTGTCCTGGTGAGACCTATGTTAGACATCTGACTGACCATTATAAAAATGTGTTACACCATCAATAGAAAATTCATAAATATTTTGGTGCCTGAAAGTGTAATGCTTCTACAACAAATACCTAAAGTGAAGATGTGGCTTGAGAATTGGGCAGAGACTGGTAGAAATTTGAGAAGTACCATAGTAAATGTCTAGATTACATAGAACAGACTGTCAGCAGAAATAAGGATGTTAAAGATTATGCTAGTGAGGGCTCAGAGGAAGTAAGAAGCATGATAGAAAAAAATGTGAGTCATCTCAAAGAATTCCCAAATTACTGTGTCTAGACTGTTAATAGAAATATGAGCCTTTAAATCCATGTTGTTGAAAGCTCGGAAAGAAATGATGAAAATATTATTGGAAAGTGAAAGAAAGGAAATTCTTGTTACATAGTGACAGTAAGTCTGGTGCAAATGTGACCTGAAGTTACAGGGATAGCAGAACATATAAATGATGAAATTAGACATTTACTTGAGGTGCTTTTCAAATAAAGTGTTAGAGATGTGGTCTGGTTTATTTTTTACTGCTTATAGTAAAATGAGAGAGAATAGAAGTAAATGAATTAAGGGAAGAATTACTAAACAATTTGGAGCTAGGATTTGATGGTTTTGGAAATTTTCAGCCTATCTAGATGACAGAAATTGCTAAAATTAGGAGCTATCCTGTCAGCAAAGCATACTAGAGAGAAAAGACTGAGGATGTGGCTGTGAAACTTTTTGCTAACATTCTAGAAAGACAAAAAGATCAGAAACTTCAGTCACACAAAAACTCTCTGAAGAGATAAAGGGTACAACTCACAGATCTGACCAACAACTCCAGTAAGTATCTCGGAAACATCAAAGTATGTTCTCTCAGCCATATCAGTAAAAACAAAATAGAGAAGGAATCATCTAGGACAGGTCTATGGATGAGCCTCTTGTTTAATTGGTTGAATCCCCACTAACATACATAGGAAACCCACCTGTTTCTTGAGAATGTTATATAGGAAAACCTCTGCTAGCTTGGACTGACAGGGGCAGAACAATTGGAAAAAAAAAAAAAGAAAGAAAGAAAATCAAAGGCCTCCAGGATTGTTCTGGTAGGAACAGATTGATAAAACTAAGCAGCTGTCAACACACATGTGCTACATTCCTTGAAATAGGAAAGATGACTCTGAGGGCAGAGTTGCAAATCTGGGGGACAAGCTCTTAGCCCTGAGTTTGGGGTCATGAGTCAGAGGATTATTTCCAGGACTGACAGCAAATGGTTAACCTCATTAGAATTCTACATAACTAAGGGTGACTCATTTTTCTCCTTTATTTTCTCAATTTTGGAGCCAGTATACTGTAATTTTCTATGCCAATTCTCAAACTTATATGTAGGAACCTAATAACTTGTTTCTTAAGCTTTTCATACTCACAGATGAAAGGGAATTGTGCCCCAGAATGAATTATTCTTAGATTTTCACAGATATTTAATTCATATAATATTTGGAACTTCTGATTGATAAGATATAAGTGAAATTTTGGATTTGCAGTTAATATGTTGAGACTTTGGGGGACCTTGGGATGAGATGACAATTTTCTATGTGTGAGACAGATATGAAACTTTGGGGGTCAGGAGGTAGTTAAAACCTCACAGATTTGAATAACTGGTACCGTAATTGTCAATTGATTTCTATATAGAATTAAATATATAAAGCATCTCATTCTTTAAACTTTCCAAAGTGATTACTTGAATTTCATCTCATCAAAAGCTTTATTAATGTAATGTCAATCTGCCAAATTTGACCTTAAATCAACTTGATACAGAACACCAAATACTACCACATGTATAACAAAATGTAGCCTAATTTGTAAAATATTTTGACATTATCTCCCACACATACACGTAAGTCTCCTCTTTTCCCATTTGCTATGCATTCATACACACAAAATATGCCCACATGGCATTCTGTTTATGGAACAGTCAGTACAAAATATTATAGCATTACTAAGTGGTCATGTGAGCGTTGGACTGTGAAGAAAACTGAGCACTGAAGAATTGATGCTTTTGAACTGTGGTGTTGGAGAAGACTCTTGAGAGTCCCTTGGACTGCAAGGAGATCCAACCAGTCCATTCTAAAGGAGATCAGTCCTGGGTGTTCCTTGGAAGGAATGATGCTAACGCTGAAACTCCAGTACTTTGGCTACCTCATGCGAAGAGTTGACTCATTGGAAAAGACTCTGATGCTGGGAGGGATTAGGGGCAGGAGGAGAAGGGGATAACAGAGGGTGAGATGGCTGGATGGCATCACCGACTCGGTAGACATGAGTCTGAGTGAACTCCGGGAGTTGGTGATAGACAGGGAGGCCTGGTGTGCTGCGATTCATGGGGTTGCAAAGAGTCAGACACGACTGAGCGACTGAACTGAACTGAACTGAAGCATGAAATATCATTAAAGAAAATCAGATGAAGACATCAAAAACATTATATTGTATCTCCATTATTTCAAAAGCTGCAGCTCCATCAGTGAGGCTGTTATAATAAACATATAATTTGCTTCCAACAATCTGTTTTAGCAATAACTTCCCCCACTGATGATGTCTTCAAAAGGAAACCCTGTCTTGATTTTGGGCAACTCGCTTGACCTATATCTTGTGCTATTTTGCTGTATCATATTATACCCAGGAAAAAATACTTCGGGAACTGTCAACCACTTATATTGTGAATGGGCTTTTACCAAATTGGTTTTAAATAGGAGACAGAATTTTCTGAATTAGAGGCACTGGTCTATTCCATGAGGTAAGTTTCTATGAAAAAGTGAGTCTGGATGACAGACTATCCATTGTGAAGGGGGAAAATCAGAAGTGATGATATATTCCAACAGTCTTTCTTTCTTTGCTTATCCTCCTTGAATTAAGATAGCCAAATTAGCTAACTGATAGGTATGTGTCCACTTGGTGCATCTTCGTTGGAAAAGAAATAAAAACCAAAAACACAGGTATCTCATGCAGACTTTAATTTCTCCAAAGAGCTGCAAAATCTTTGTGTGTGTATGTGTGTGTATGTGTGTGTGATTTTCTTACCAAGAACCAGCAATTCTCTGTGGGAACATGGCTCTCTCTGTTGAAAGATTAGCCTGCCTTGAATCAGGTCATTCAGAAGGACCCAGGGCATGTCTAAATTGACCCTATCTCTAGGCAGAGAGAACAGTGTTAGTAAGCCTGCTGTCCCAGGCTGCCAGAAGAATGACAGCACTGTGGAAAAGGGCACTGGAGAATAAAGGTGGCTGCTTGCTCAGAGGTTTAGAATGAGATGATAGCTCAAGTTGGAGGGCATGGAAATGACCATTATCAACAGGTTTGATAATTCCAAATGCATCAGGCTTATGAAGGAAAAGGTGGGTATCCAAGGTCTAGAGTGAGAAATGGCTTCAAGGAATGGGAGATGTTTCCAGAGGTGATTTCCCCCATTTAGGTCTACATTTCCCTCATTGAAAACATATAGGGCCCTGGCAGATAACAAGGGGGCCATGAAAGGGCTCCTGAGTATAATCACCAGGGCTTGTATGAGTCACTCGTACCCCTAGCTATTTGGATGCTGCTCAAGAACTTTAGTTGATTATCCTCTTTTTCTCCGACGAAAACACAGCTTTCTAAGTAGGACCAGAATTTACACAAAACTGCACATGACTTATTGGCCAGTGTATTCTACATTTGATTTACCTGTGAAAACTTGCCTCGTCGTCACTACTTAGCACACTTCATTTGTGATCTGCTGGCAGATTTGTTTCTTCTTCAAATTAGTCCTGGCATGTGGTTGAGAAAACAAAGCTTCTCTGTGGCTGTTCTTCCCCCTTGATCGGGTTGTGCTCTAACCCTACCTCACGGCACAGCCCTGCTCCTCCACATGCCCAGAGTCCTTCCAGAAGGACAATGGGTCAAGTATGGCTTTGGTTCTAAATGTCCCCAGTTTTGCCAATAGCTCAGTCTCCCCACATGGCTTTCTGCACACTTTTGTCTAATTAGTATGGAGGCCCATGCCCTCTGGGGCCCCATTCTCTTCCAAATTAGTATCCATATACTTGACACAAAGTAACCTACTTGTATGTTTCAAGTTAAAGAGAATTTTCTAAGGAGGTTCCTGAAGGGGCAACTTAAATAAGCCTTCCAAGTTCTTTGACATTTAATTGCAGCAAAATGACAAATGAAAATATGGAAAGTCTCCCAGCTTCACCAGTAGTTTAGGAAAATAAAGGGGAAAGGTATAGTGAAACACAATATTGTCTTATAAAATTAAGGGAAAATAGAGCAACATCTATTATCAGTGAAGATTTTATGAAATGGACACATTGCTAGAGAAAATAATAACTTTATTTAAGAAACTAATTTGGAAGAGCCATTTAAATTGAAAACTTGTATGCCCTCTGACCCACATTTTTGAAAAATTGATCTGTAGAAAATTAAACATGCCTTTAAATATATATGTGAAAAATATTCACTGTAGTATGGTTTATATGGGCAAAGAAGTGGAGCAAATTTGAATATCTATTCACAATAAAGAGCAAAAAAAATGTATTAAATCTAGATTCTAAAATATTAAAAAGAATGGGATAAAACTGATTGTTAATCTGGTAACTGGAATGATATCCATCGGTGCTATTGAGAAAAGCAATTTGCAGCAAAATATATGTAATATCTTCCCTTTAAAAACACAACAAAAAAAAACAACTTCTATGTGTGGATACACATTATATGTCATATGTGTGAATACATATTATATGTCAGACAGTATGTTTTTCTTTATCTTTAGAAGATAGAGAAGTGATGAGTGGGATTAATTGTATTTTTCTGTATGATTTCCCTAGTTTTACTGGTCATCTCACCGAGTCCATTGATCATGTGCAACAAACCATTTAAACATTAATTTAACATTAAAAAAGAACACAGTGGAATGAGTTTGGTGAGATAAACAAGATTCTCAATTCCTCACATATGTGATAAGGTAGTAGCTGTCTTTCCAAAGTTTGTACCCACAGATATTTGCTATTATACTTTGCCTGACTAGAAAAGGCAAACTTAAATGAATGTTATTTTACTAAGAAAAGTTATTCAAGTTACTGAGACTTACGAATTATAAACAAATTAAACACATGAGGAAAGAATGTCTTACAGTGAAAAGAACATGGATTTGGGGTGGAATCTGGTGGCCTGGCTCTTTACAAATGATGAAAGTTAAGAAGAGTATTTAAAGAGCACATAAAGAGATGAATATGGATTAACAATGTACTACTCCAGCATAGGAGATCTAACATCACTATAAGCCTATTTTTTAGATAACAATGTAATTGGTTTTCTTTTGTACTATTATCTTTTGCATTACTCTGCTACCAAAGAATAATATGCTTAAGACCATTAAATAGTTTAACAAAGCAGCTAATACTCATTGTGTGCCTACTGTGTGGCAGTCACTGCTCTAAGTGCCATTGATACATTAGTGAACAAATTTGACAAAGCTTTATTGCTGCAAAATCCACATTTGGCTTTTCCTCAATTCCTTATAGCAGATTGTAGTTTCTAGACCTTACACTTACTAAAAAGAGTCCATTTCTAGAATTAAAAGTAATTTAGCAAGTATCAGACTCATTAGTTTCAATGATAAATGAAAGACACAGAGCAATGGGTCTCAACTGTTAGAGTTCCTAAGAATATTCTAGGGAATATTATGACATGACAGTTCCTCCATTCCAACCTGAGGAATCTTTGGAAGTGCCCAGGAATCCACATTTTACAAAGCAGCATCTCTGCTAGTTCTATTGTGAGGTATTTGGGCAGCACATTCACAGAAATGGGAGACTAGAGAGTAATCATAGTGCATCACTACTTGACTAGAAATTTCCCCTATCTCTGCCTACAGAGTGACAGACAAAGGAGATACAGTAGAAATTCTTCCACTCCCATGCAGTTTACTTGCCCAAAGGTTGTGTGCATGTGTGTTAAGTTCCTTTAGTTGTGTCTGTCTCTTTGCAATCCTATGGACTGTAACCCATAAGGCTCCTCTGTCCGTGGGATTCTCCAGGCAAGAATACCAGAGTGGGCTGCTGTGCCCTCCTCCAGGGGATATTTCCAAGCCAGGGGTCAAACCCACATGTGCTTATGTCTCCTCCATTGGCAGGCAGATTCTTTACCACTAACGTCACCTGGCAAGCCCCTGTCCAATGGTTACTACTTTCCAGTGTTGGTCAGTCTAGTTGTCTGTCCCTCCAATTACATGTTTTTGTTCTAGATGGGGCTACCTGACACAAATTTGATGAAGAAATTCACTAGGGAGCAGTGTTTTGATGGAACTCCAAATCTTTTTTCAGCTCTTTTGCCAATCCAGCTTTCATTCTGCTTTAGGCTCCAAAAGATATCCGGTATTATTATAACAAATCCACTATTTCTCTAAATTATTTTAGGTGATTTTCTATTTCATCATTCAGGAGTCCTGACTAACCACCAAACAAAAGCCCCAGGCCATGCTAAGTGAATGAATGAAATCGCTCAGTCATGTCTGACTCTTTGAGACCCCATGGACTGTAGCCCACCAGGCTCCTCCATCCATGGGATTCTCCAGGCAAGAATACTAGAGTGGGTTGCCATTTCCTTTTCCAGGGTATCTTCCTGACCCAGGGATTGAACCCTGGTCTCTCGCATTGCAGGCAGACGCTTTAACCTCTGAGTCACCAGGGAAGCCATGCTAAAGTTACCAATAATAAGTAGCAGACATGGAAGTAACTCTAAATTCAGTGTTTTTTCCTGCTTATTGACTCTTTTCACATATTTTAGTTTGATGTCAAATAATCACATGTTTCATGGATCTTTTACCTCTTCTCCATCATTTTATTCCCTTTAGTGAATGTGGCTCACCAGTTACAAGAAATCAAAGTAAATTCTGTCCTAGTTTCTATGAGGTTACCTTTGCAATTCCCACTTAAAACTAGCCCAAATTTCTTTACCACAGTAGAAGATCGAGATTGGTCCCTAATTACACTGGGGTTGGTGGTCACCAGTCTGAATAGCTAGAAAAGTGTTAATGCCTCAGTTTGGCCTCTCAATTCAGCTGATGGCTAAGTCTTGGGGTAGAAGAGGTCTGCTATAGCTCCTCAGGGAGTATCTGTGTGTCAGGGCAGATGGTTAACCTGCTTGTTGCATGAGGTTTAAATTTCATTGTGTGGTGGCCTTTCTCTACAGAAGAAAAGAAGCAGGATAAATGTCTGTCTCACTAAAGAAAAGTAATCTGTGTGGTGCCACATGTCTGCTTTGAGTGTCTTCAAAGCTGACCTGCTAGCTTGTCTCATTTACCATGCCTAGAGGGAAAGTTTACAGGAAGAAACAAAAGTACCCTATTGTTAGGTTCTCCGCAAGCAGCTCCCTTGTGGCAGTTTGGCAGGCTGTGTGTTGTTGCATGATTTAAACTTTTATTTTTTTTTTTTTCAGGAATAGAATAGCAATGGAATAAAGATTCAAAACACAAAACTTCAATGGATAGTCCATTATCCCAGGAAAGTTTGTACTCTTTTCTGAGAATGAGAATAAAAAAAAAAAAAAAAAAAGCATCAAAAGTGTGATATCTTGGGATATTTTTTTGTTGCAAAGCCATTAAATAGGAAAAACACCATAAGGTGTTTTTAAAATATCAAACAACTTAAGTTCAGAGAAATGCATCTTAGCATCTTAATGTCTGCCAGAGAGAGCATCTGGTTAGAAAACCTAGAACTGATCCTGTTTTGTTCGTATTCAGTGTTTCATTCTTTGCTTATGAAGTGAAGAGGGGCATCATATCTACCACCAAAATATTCTGAAGATTGAATTGATGATGTATGAAAAGTGCAGTATAAATTACAAAAAGCTGAACAAATGCAAGGTTGTCTTTTTATTAGGGTATAATTTACATAGAATAAATACATTTTTTAGTGTGCAATTCTTTGAGTGTGACACTATCATATTTTAATGTAATTAGCCAAAATCAAGACCTAGAAAAATTCTGTCTTTCTTACAGATTCAACTTGAGCATTTCCTCTGTCCCTTAGTCTGACACAGTTGAAATCATCCGTGCCGTCACATCAGGGATCTACTCCCTTAGGGCTGGAGAGCATTCCTGGTAGGGATTTATGAGTTTGTTTATGCATTTGTCAGTTGAAGAACATCTGGATCTTTTCTCCTTTTGTTGATTATGAATAAATCTACTATAAACCTAGGGATAAAACGTATGAGAGTGAAAGTGTTAGGTGCTCAGTCATGTTCAACTCTGTGAGACTCCATAGACTGTAGCCCACAAGGCTCCACTATCCATAGAATTTCTCAGGCAAGAATATTGGAATGGGTTGCCATTGCCTTCTGCAGGGGATCTTCCCACCCCAGGGACTGAACCTGTTTCTTATGTTTGCTACATTGGCAGGCAATTATTTAGTGCCATCTGGGAAGGGTTTCAAGAGTGAAAATGTTAGTCACTCAGTGACTCGTTCCACCCCATGGACTGTAGCCCACCAGGCTCCTCTGGCCATGGAATTCTCCAGGAAAGACTACTGGAGTGGATTGCCATTCCCTTTTCCAGGGAATCTTCCTGACCCAGGGATCTAATCCAAGTCTCCTGCATTGCAGGCATAATGTTTACTATCTGAGCCACAGGGGAACCTTATACAGTGTGAATATAATTTTTAACTTCTATTGGGTAAATATTTGAGATTTAAATTACTGGGTCATAGGCAAGTGTATACTTTACTTAATGCAAACTCTTTTTCCAAAATGGCTGCATAATATTTCATTCCAGTCATCAATGCTTGGGAGTTTTATGTGCTCTGCATACTCTCCAGCCCTTGGTATTCTTAGATTTGTTGTTTTGTTTTTGGTCACTATAATAGGTGTGTAGTGACAGTTTATTATGATCTTAATTTGGCTTTTCTTAGTGATTAGTGTTGTTAAGTGTATGTTTATGTTTTATTTGCCATCTATCTGTTTTTTGATGATTTTTTTTGATGAAACTTTTTTTTAAAACATTTGTCCATATATCATGAAATGTTCTTTTTTATATGATTTCATTTTAATGTTCACACTATTCCAATAGTAGTATATGTTATTCTCCTATTACACATGACAGAACTGAATCTCAGTGTGACTTAAAAATGTGTTCAAAGATGCATAGATATTAGGTGTCAAAGCTGGAGGGAAAGGATAGGCTAGTCTGATTACAAAATTCAAGATAGCTACTGCTGCTGTAATAGTTCCACAGAAGCAATATGCTCCTTTAAGATTTAAAAGTCCATTAATTTCCAGTTGGCTTTAGTGCACTATGTGCATGAAGAATTATCAGTTGAAAGTTTGGAATATGAGGTCAATTTGCTTCCTTTTTCAATTACCCTTCAGAACTGACTCTATTTTTCAATTTTTTTTTCTTTTTTGCACTGTCATATTTACTGAGAAGGTGTAAAACAAGTTCACTGTTTTGAAATAGGAAACAAATCTCCTGGAGAAAGACATGTTATTCATGCTGAAACAGGAGGTAAATATAATCTTGGGTGACCTGCTTCTTTGGCTTATTCATGTATCTTCCCTCTTCAGTTAATCTTTGTTGTTCAGTCACTCAGTTGTGTCTGAATCTTTGCAACTCAATTAGTCTGGTGAATCAAAATTGCCATGTTTTCTGATTATTATTTCACAAGGTTAAACAAAGCTTTTTTTATGACAAGTACTTATAAGGTAGTACAGACTTTCAGCCTATAAGTAAGAGAACCTGAACTTCAATCTTCCTGTCTAAAAAGTGAGAATTATAGGAAGTACCACACTGAGTGCATGCATGCATACAGAGTAGCTTCAGTCACGTCCAACTCTTTGCAACCCCATGGACTGTAGCCCACCAGGCTTCTCTGTCCATGGGATTTTCCAGGCAAGAATACTGGAGTGGGTTGCCATGCCCTCCTCCAGGGGATCTTCCTGACGCAGAGATCCAACCCACGTCACTTGTTGTCTCCTGCATCGGCAATCAGGTTCTTTATCACTAGCGCCACCTGGGAAGCCCTGATGATAAAACATGATGTTAAGTGCATGCTTGCTGCTGCTTCTGCTGTTAAGTCGCTTCAGTCGTGTCCGACTCTGTGCGACCCCCTAGACGGCAACCCACCAGGCTCCGCCATCCTTGGGATTCCAGGCAAGAACACTGGGTGTGTTGCCATTTTCTTCTCCAGTGCATGAAAGTGAAAAGTGAAAGTGAAGTCGCTCAGTCGTGTCCAACTGTTAGCCACCCCATGGACTGCAGCCTACCAGGCGCCTCCGTCCATGGGATTCTCCAGGCAAGAACACTGGAGTGGGTTGCCATTTCTTTCTCCAATGCATGAAAGTGAAAAGTTAAAGGGAAGTGACTCAGTCGTGTCTAACTCTTAGCGACCCCATGGACTGCAGCCTACCAGGCTCCTCTGTCCATGTGATTCTCCAGGCAAGGACACTGGAGCGGGTTGCCAATGCTTTCTCTGAGTGCATGCTTCAGTTCAGTTCAGTGCAGCTCAGTCACTCAGTCATGTCCAATTCCTTGCCACCCCATGAATCACACCATACCAGGCCTCCCTGTCCATCACCATCTCCCGGAGTTCACTCAAACCCACGTCCATCAAGTCAGTGATGCCATCCAGCCATCCCATCCTCTGTTGTCCCCTTCTCCTCCTGTCCCCCATCCCTGCCAGCATCAGAGTCTTTTCCAATGAGTCAACTCTTCGCATGAGGTGGCCAAAATATTGGAGTTTCAGCTTTAGCATCATTCCTTCCAAAGAACACCCTTCAGAATGAACTTGTTGGATCTCCTTGCAGTTCAAGGGACTCTCAAGAGTCTTCTCCAACACCACAGTTCAAAAGCATCAATTCTTTGGCACTCAGCTTTCTTCACAGTCCAACTCTCACATCCATACATGACCACTGGAAAAACCATAGCCTTGACTAGACGGACGTTTATTGGCAAAGTAATGTCTCTGCTTTTGAATATGCTATCTAGGTTGGTCATAACTTTCCTTCTAAGGAGTAAGCGTCTTTTAATTTCATGGCTGCAGTCACCGTTTGCAGTAATTTTGGAGCCAAAAAAGATAAAGTCTGACACTGTTTCCACTGTTTCCCCATCTATTTCCCATGAAGTGATGGGACCAGATGCCATGATCTTCGTTTTCTGAATGTTGAGCTTTAAGCCATGCTTAGTACAGAGTTAATAAACGGTAGTCACCTTATAGGACTTGCCTATAGGGGAGTTCAGCTGGTAAAGAATCTGCCTTCAATACAGGAGACCCTGGTTTGATTCCTGGTTTGGGAAGATCTCCTGCACAAAGAATAGGCTACCCATTCCAGTATTTTGGGGGTTCCCTGGTGGCTCAGATGGTAAAAATTTGCCTATAATGTGGGAGACCTGGGTTTGATCCCTGGGTGGGAAGATCCCCTGGAAGATGGCATGGCAAGCCACTCCAGTATTCTTGCCTGAAGAATCCCCACGGACAGAGGAGGCTGGTGAGCTGCATTTCCTGGGGATGCAAAGAGTCCGACATGACTGAATAACTAAGCACAGCACAGTCACCTCATAATAATTTTCTTATTTTGTACCAAAGATTTTGCTAAACCAACTAAATAATTCCAGAAACTCCATGAAATAAATATCTTTATCTCAATTTTATGTATAAAGAAACTGACATTTTGAAACATTAAGTAACTATAAAATTACCCAAATAGTAAATGAATATGATGGGATTCAAACCAGGTTTATCTGGTTCCAAAATTATCCTCCTGATCCCTCTATTCAACTTATTGTTTTAATAGAAAATATGTGGGATACTCTTGGTAAAAATCTGATGTTGAATATTCCATTCATTAATACCAATAAAGTGTTCTTTTTTGTGTTCCTAAAATAATATACAAATCTATAATCCTTGTAATCCTGCAGAAAGCAAATAACTGCTATTTTCTATAATCATAAATAGGATATTTTTAAAATTAGAAAATTTCTGTCAGTCAGGATTAAATCAGGGAAGTTGAACCATTATGAGTATTGTAGAATAAGCAACCATGATAGGAACTAACCATAACACAATTAAGAGAGGCGTTTGGGAACTGTATTTTGGAGGAGTTTTGGAACTTGGAAACTAAGGCCACAAGGTGAGCTAGAGGATCAGTTAAAAGTCACTACCCAGTTCACCTAAACAGTGGTTCAACTGGAAAACTCAGGGCATGCAGAGAAGTCTGGTAGGCCAGGCGTGACCACCTGCCAGGGTGTGGGCATGGAAGGGAGCTAATGGAGGGGAATGTAGAAGGCTATTGCCTCTTCCTTTAGTGGTGCTCTTGGAATTATTGTTGGCCAACTGAACCAGAGGTCAGGAAGAAGAGCTGGCCACAATGTAGGGGGGACCAGAAAAAGCTGGTACTCCCTAGTACTTTTTAGGTCTCTCACTGAATAGAACCTTCAGAGAGTCATATCTACCACTTCACTTGTACTTTTCAAAACTTATGGAAGTTTATCTTTTGGCCATCTTCATCATGTTATCATTTTTTTAATGAATCAATTTTTATTCTGGCAAAAAAAAAATTGTTTAGATTTTTCTATAAGATGTTAAGAACAACTGAAACAAAATTTTGGCCAACCCCTCATTTATTTTGCTCTGAAATTAAGTAAAATTCATTTGTTCCTAAACCCTTAAGATCATCAAACCATCCTGAGGTAAACTTACAAAGAAAGTGAAGTTTGTTTTGAGATGCTTTTCCTGTCTTTAAGGGTGACTCCTATGGTCACTGTTGCTGATGTCTACAGGGGCCATTTACTGGCACTGCTACTGTTAGCACTAATTCCAGAATCACCATTGCTCATTGAATGTACAGCATTTTGGGTATCAAAGAGGAAATAATCAAGTAGGGAAAGGCAGCAAAAATTTCCTGAAAATAATAACATGGGGAATGAGGACTGGGTTAAAACAAAAGGGTGAGGCTCAGTCCAAAGACCAAATAAAGGAAGAATATGTCCTTCCAACTTCATGGTCAGCTAAGACACAAAACCTATACATAAAGACTACCATGTGAATAAGTTGGGTAGGGAGAAACAGGTAAGGAGACATATGTATGTTTTAGAATTTCAGAGAAGAAAATGTCAGACATCTATAGCTCTCTCTGGGAATTTCATATGATAACATACTGAGGAGGAGAAAAAAATGTGGTTGATGTGAAAAAACAAGTACTGGTTCATGGACAATTGACTGGGTAAGGGCAGAAAACTTTTTTATGCTTTAATGTGCTGAGCGGCAGACCTAGGCAGCAGGGAGTTCGAAAGGCATATTGTCAACTTGGGAGGCTATTCTGAATGTGTATCTTTCTTATGGTTTTGCAGATAACCCTAATAGATGTATGTATTAAATTTACACTGTATATATGATCTTTTTCTTACATTAATCCTAATCTTCTTCCAAAAACAAGGGGGCAGTGTTACCCATTATACAGAAGGGGAAATTGAAGCACAAGAATCTTGCAAAATGTCATATAGCTAGTAAGAAATAGAGCTTAGAAAACCAGGTTGTCTTTTCCTACAAAACTGATGTTCTTTCCACTACACTATTCTCCTCCTAAATAGAATGTGCTGGAAACATCCAACCTTGGGCACAGAGCATCATAAATGCTGTGGCCAGACATCTTCATTTTATGCACAGATGGTCACTGTGGTCCAGGAGAGTTCAGGGAAGGACAGGAGTTTGATGGAGGCTTTAGTTGAAAGTCAGAGAAGGAGAAGGGAAGAGGCAAGTTCAGAATGTTGTGTTCTTTAACTCATGCTACTACAAGCTCAAATTTGAAATGTGAGAAAGCTGCAATAGCCACAGGAGGCAAGATAAACTGGCAAAAGCAGGAAGCATTTTATTCTATTTAGAGGCAATAAGACCTTGCCTTTTGATAGCAAATGTCCTCTCCGAAGAACAGTGCCGACATACTGCTAAGTCAGATTACTTAAATCATTCAGAGTATTATGCTGTCTCCTGGAGCAAAAAGTTTTGTTTATGTCTGTATTTATTAAAGATAATTTCTCCCTTTCTTTTAAAGGGAGAAATCTTTTAAATCTTTTAAAGATATTTTAAAGAAACATGATTTATCCCTGTGAAATAGACAGCATCTGTAAAAGAAGTTACTGTTGGTATGACATGCACTGTCATGTCTGCATGTGATAATGCTGCTAGTATTCAAGCTAGACACAAGAAAAAAATATAGCATACACCTAAACTCGGGGATAATTAGCTTTAAAAAATACCATGGAGAGACTTCTGATCTATTATGACCTGTTACAAGGTGATATAGACTCATTTCCCTTGTTCTTTCTTTCTTTTTTTTTTTTTTAAATTTTAATTAATTTTATTTTATTTTCAAACTCCACATAATTGTATTAGCTTTGCCAAACATCAAAATGAATCCACCACAGGTATACATGTGTTCCCCATCCTGAACCCTCCTCCCTCCTCCCTCCCCATACCATCCCTCTGGGTCATCCCAGTGCACTAGCCCCAAGCATCCAGTATCGTGCATTGAACCTGGACTGGCATCTCGTTTCATACATGATATTTTACATGTTTCAATGCCATTCTCCCAATTCTTCCCACCCTCTCCCTCTCCCACAAAGTCCATAAGACTGTTTTATACGTCAGTGTCTCTTTTGCTGTCTCGTATACAGGGTTATCGTTACCATCTTTCTAAATTCCATATATATGCGTTAGTATACTGTATTGGTGTTTTTCCTTCTGGCTTACTTCACTCTGTATAATAGGCTCCAGTTTCATCCACCTCATTAGAACTGATTCAACTATAAACCCTAGAAGCAATTCAGGAAGCAACCAAGAACTCCTGAAGATGAAAAGTGGAAGGCAGACCAATTAGTGATCCACGACTGGGGTAATAATATAGGCAGCAGAATGGCTTAAGGTTGACACCAACAGAAAAAGTAACCAAAGCCCACAGTTTTTTATCAACCTAGCAATGGAAGGAGGCCCAGGGAAAATTATTACTCCTCCTGATCCAATGGAATCTTGCTGTCAGTCCACATGAAAAGTGAAGTGAAAGTGAAAGTCACTCAATAACATCTGACTCTTTGCAACTCCATGGACTATACAGTCTATGGAATTCTCCAGGCCAGAATATTGGAGTGGGTAGCCTTTCCCTTCTCCAGGGGATCTTCCCAACCCAGGGATCAAACTCAGGTCTCCCACATTGCAGGCAGATTCTTTACCAGCTGAGCCATAAAAAATTTGCAAACTCAGGGAATCTCTCTCTTTCCCTATAGGCTCTGAGACTGAGTGTCTGGAAGCACTGGGGAGAGGAATCACACTCTAACAAGTTCCTTTCCAGTAAGTGCTTTTTATCCCTGCCAACTCTACTGAAAGACCCCAAATACTCTGGCAGGACAGTAGATAGACCTTGTCACAAGGCCTGGCACTTTTTTCCTGCAGAATGGAGACTCCCTTTCCCCATCTGGAGGGGCCCACCCACCTAGCCTGGATAAGCTCCTGCTTCTACCTTTTCAAATGACTGGCTGGTTAAAGAAAAGGTTTAAATAGGAATTCTAGTTTTTCAACATATGCTGAGAATACTATAAAAAGGTCACCTTCCATACCCAAGAGAGCTTCCTAGGTGGCATCTGGTGGTAAAGAACCCTCCTGCCAATCAATGCAGAAGACTCAAGAGACATGAATCACAACTTGAGTAAGAAAAGACAGTAAGCTAATGACAACATTGAGATGAATCAGATTTTGGAATTATCTGGCAAGGATTATTTTGACAAGGATTGTTATTTCGATTATTTTAAACTTGGTTGGAAGGAGGGAAGTGAAGTCGCTCAGTCACGTCAAACTCTTTGCAACCCCATGGATTGTAGCCTACCAGGCTTCTCCATCCACAGGATTTTCCAGGCAAGGGTATTAGAGTGGGTTGCCATTTCCTTCTCCAAACTTGGTATTGTGATTCAAATTCTAGGCTGCTGTTCTACTCCTAGAAATGTATGATCTAGAAATGATCATAGATACATAAGAATTTTGTATAGGAATTTATTCAACACAATGTTACTTGAGAGTGTGAGACACTAAATATTCCTATATTTAATACAAGAAGAAAATATAAAATAAATTATGAAGTACAAGTAAAATACAAAATATTTAAGCTATGTTTTTAAAGTATGTTTCCTTTCATGAAATCTGGAGCCAAGGTAATGTTAAACAGAAGCAATATGAATTTAAAAAAAAAAGCACCACACTGAGTGTGGCCCTAATTTTCATTTTTAAGAGTGCAATTGGATATAAAACATAAAATTCTGAAAGAAAAGTAGCAACATTTTCATGACAAATTTCTGTGCAGTACGATTTTGGATCATATAATTACTTTATAAATGATCATATTTTTCAAAAATTGTTTAATTATTGTTGTTAAATTATTTGTTTGTTGTTAAACAACAAATTTTTGGACAACATTATTTGTTGTTAAACCCCTCAAGGTTTTATATTTTAAAAGTTTGCTTTAAATATAGAAACTAAACCTACTGACATTTTGGTCTTAGACTTCTAGCCTCCACAATTTAAAAAAAAGTTTATTTCTGTAGATTAAGCACAGGATCTGGGGTATTTTGTAATAGTAGACCTCCAAAACTAATATAGCAAACAATCTTTGTTGTTGTTCAGTCACTCAGTCATGTCTGATTCTGTGTGAATTCATGGACTGCAGCACACCAGGCCTTCCTGTCTATCACCAACTCCTGAAGTTTATCCAAACTCATGTCCATGGAGTCTATGATGCCATCCAACCATCTCATCCTCTGTCATCCCCTTCTTCTTCTGCCTTCAATCTTGCTCAGCCTCAGGGTCTTTTCAAATGAGTCAGTTCTTCACATCAGGTGACCAAATTATTGGAGTTTTAGTTTCAGATCAGCCCTTCCAATGAATATTCAGGACTGATTTCCTTTAGGCTGGACTGGTTGGATCTCCTTGCAGTCCAAGGGACTCTCAAGTGTCTTCTCCAACACCACCGTTCAAAAGCATCAATTCTTCAGCACTCAGCTTTCCTTAGAGTCCAACTCTCACATCCATACATGACCACTGGAAAAAATATAGCATTGACTAGATGGACCTTAGTTTGAGCATCCTTTGGCATTGCCTTTCTTTGGGATTGGAATGAAAACTGACCATTTCCAGTCCTGTGGCCATTGCTGAGTTTTCCAAATTTGCTGGCGTATTGAGTGCAGCACCTTCACAGCATCATCTTTTAGGATTTGAAACAGCTCAACTTGAATTCCATCACCTCCACTAGCTTTGTTTGTAGTGATGCTTCCTAAGGCCCACTTGACTTTGCATTCCAGGATGTCTGCCTCTATGTTGGTTATCACACCATCATGATTATCTGGGTCATGAAGATCATTTTTGTATAGTTCTTTGGTGTGTTCTTGTCACCTCTTCTTAATATCTTCTGCTTCTGTTAGGTCCATACCATTTCTGTCCTTTATTGAGCCCATCTTTGCATGAAATATTCCCTTAATATTTCTAATTTTCTTGAAGAGATATTTAGACTTTCCTCTTCTAATGTTTTCCTGTATTTCCTTGCATTGATCACTCAGGGAGCCTTTCTTGTCTCTCCTTTCTATTCTTTGGAACTCTGCATTCAAATGGGTATATCTTTCTGTTTCTTCTTTGTCTTTTGCTTCTCTTCTATTCACAGGTATTAGTAGGGCCTCCTCAGAAAATCATATTGCCTTTTTGCATTTCTTTTCCTTGAGGATGGTCTTGATCCCTGCTTCCTGTACAATGTCATGTACCTCTGTCAACAGTTCTTCAGGCACTCTGTCTATCAGATCTAAGCCCTTGAATCTGTTTCTCACTTCCACTGTATAATCATAAGGAATTTGATTTAGATCATACCTGAATGGTCTAGTGGTTTTCCCTACTTTCTTCAATTTAAGTCTGAATTTGGCAATATGGAGTTCATGGTCTGAGCCACAGTCAGCTCCTGGTCTTGTTTTTTTCTGACTGTATAAAACTTCTCCATCTTTGGCTGCAAAGAATATAATAAATGTTTTTTTGGTATTGACCATCTGGTGATGTCCATGTGTAAAGTCTTCTCTTGTGTTGTTGGAAGAGGGTGTTTGCTATGACCAGTGCATTCTCTTGGCAAAACTCTATTAGACTTTGCCCTACTTCATTCTGTACTCCAAGGCCAAATTTATCTGTTATTTCAGGTGTTTCTTGACTTCCTACTTTTGCATTCCAGTCCCCTATAAGGAAAAGGACATCTTTTTTGGTTATTAGTTCTAGAAAGTCTTGTAGATCTTCAAAGAACCATTCAATTTCAGCTTCTTCAGCATTCCTGGTTTAGGCACAGACTTGGATTACTGTGATATTGAATGGTTTGCCTTGGAAATGAACAGAGATCATTCTCTCAAATTGGTGGTAATTTGTTATAGCAGCCCTAGGAAATTAATAAAGATTTTGGTACTGGGAGGTAGTGTTCTCATGTAATAAGCACTCAAAAATATGGTAGTGGCTTTGTAATTGAGCTATTACAGTTAGAGGCTGGAAGAATTTTTATGTTCCTGAAAGATAAAAGCCTATACTTCTTTGAAAAGGAGACTTTAGAAATCTGGACATTAAAAGTTATTATGGTGAGGATTCAGAAAGAAGTGAAATACACTGCAGAGGAAGGCTTCTATCATATTTATAGAACATTGGTAGAAATAACAACTTCAAAGATGACTCTGGTGAAGCCTGAGAAGAAAATGAGGAACATGTCGCTGGACACTGGAGAAAAGGCAACTCTTACTATAGAAATGGCAGAAAACTTGGCTGGAAGTTTGGTGAAAAGTAGAACTTATCAGTGATGAACTTGGATATTTCACTGAGGATGTTGCTAAGCAAATTATCAAAAGTCATCTTGGTTTCTCTTATTGCTTATAGTAAAATACAAACAGAAAGAGATACATCAAGGAAGGACTTCTTTAGTTAAAAAGAACTAGCACTTAATGACTGAGATACTCTCAGCCTATCCAGGTTATGAAGAATGCTAAGCATCCTTAAAGTTTGTTCTAGAGGTAAAGACAAGGGTTTCACTGAACAATTCTATGCTAAGAAGATTGTGCTGTGATTCACGATTCCCATCAATCATCTCAGCAGAACCCTGGCATAAAGACAGGGTTATCCAGCAAAGAACTATGAAGAACTGTCTTGTTTAATGATGTGGATGTCCTTGTCATGCATAGAAGACAGGCATGGGTGTTGAGAATATTATACCAGCAGAAACACTTTCAGTAAAAATGAAAGGGACAAAAAGGCTGAAATGTAGGAAGGCTGTCAGATTTCTGGGATTCTACAGTCAGGAAACAGATTAATAGAGCTACTAGGTCATGAGTCTGTGCTAAATTCAAGAAAAAGGAAGAATAACTCTGAGAAAAATGTGACAGACACGCAGAGCAGAGGGGACAGTTCTAAGGATGCAGAGAACAAAACACAAACCAGAGATTATTCTCAGGTATTTCCCTATTGGGATTTTTTTCTGCCTCGTTTTGGATTTACTATGGACCTCTGGCCTCATTATTCCTTCTAATTCCTCCAAATAGAAATGTCTGTCCCATGCCTATCTCACCATTGTGTTTTGGAAGCTAGTAGTGTGTTTTCTAGCTTCATAGGTCCATAGATGGAGAAAAATTATGACCCAGGATCTCACATTCCAAAGTCTCACCCATACCTGATTTAGATGATGGTATTAGGAACTTTATGTGTTAATTAGATTTTTTTTTCTTTTTGCTTAGAATTGATAAAATAAATGAGCTGTGTAGGAAGGAACATATCTTTGACAAACACAAGATACCATTGAAAAGTGAGAATGAGGGAATGGAAGCTCAGTAAACAGAAAACATTCACATCTTTTGACCAGGGATACATATTTTAATATTGTCTTTGTCTTCCAGATATGTGGAGTTCTTATACAGCTTTTAACCCATCAGTTTTATCCTTTGTAATTTCTGATTTATTGTCTCTTCAGAAAGAAAACACGTTTCTTGAAATTGTTAATTTTATATACATTGTTTTAATTTATTTTTGATACAGTTGAGAATGAAGTAGATTGTTATGGTTTGTTTCAAACTTATGTATATATTACCCCTCACATAGCTATTTAATTAAACATAATGGCATTTATATTTTTATATGGTCACCTATATTTACAAAATGATACCCTATATGTTCCAGGAGATAACCTATATTTTCTTATGTGGCTGCAAAAAGTCATCTGCATTATCCTTAAAGAAGGAAAAAATAATAATAAGTATTTAAAGACCTTGATTACTAAATTTACCCTTGAAAATGAAAGTATTTCAAAAGTCAACTTAATATAATGTTATTCTGCATTTTTTTAATTCCAATTTTGATGACTAACAGTAGCTTCTGATTAGGAAGCATGCCACTTACTCTAAAGCAGTTAACATTCTCATATTAACAAATTGTACATTTTGCAAGTAATACTGCAAAAGAAACATTTGGTAAGCAAGTTTGGAAAATAAAGTCAAGACACAATCTACAGTGAAATGTAACAAGAAAAGATATTACTGTGATGTGATCAAAAATTGAAATGAAAAACACAACAGTATTTATCTAGACTGATTACATTTTAAAGAGCATCTGAATTTCAGTGCAGCTTGCAGATTCACAAACTATGCAATTAACCAATATCCAATTTACTAGAGTAGCAAGTCAGGTAATCAGATAAGACTGGGTCAGAAATATGCAATAGTTTCCTATTTATGGGTCTCAAATATATTGTAGAGATTAAACTAAAGATTTTCCATGACTTGAAATTAAAAACAAAACTTTTGTTCCTTTATTTATTATTTGTGTGTGTATGTGTTTTAACTGGATGTATCTTTCCCTCTTTCCCTTGCTTTTTACTTCTCTTTATTCTTCTGCTATTTGTAAACTCTTCTCAGATAACCACTTGCTTTTCTTTTCCTTTGGGATGGCTTTGTTCACCACCTTCCATACAATATTACCTACTATATAATGAACACATCATGATAAATATCAGGCTGGATGAATTCCAAGCTGGAATCAAGATAAGGGGGATAAACATCAACAACCTCAGATATGCAGATGATACACTCTAATGGCAGAAAGCAAAGAAGAGGTAAAGACCCTCTTGATGAGGGTGAAGGAGGAGAGTGAAAGAGCCCTCTTAAGACTAAATATTAAAAAAAGAAAAAAACTAATATTATGGCATCTGGCTACAATACTGCAAGGCAAGTAGAAGGGGAACAGGTGGAAGTAGTGACAGAGTTCCTCTTCTTGGGCTCCAAAATCACTGTGGATTGTGACAGCAGCCATGAAATCAGAAGACAATTGCTTCTTGGCAGGAAAGCTACAACAAACCTAGATAATGTGTTGAAAAGTAGAGACATTACTCTGCATATAGTCAAGGCTATGGTTGTGGATGTGACTGGTGATAGAAGCAAGGTCTGATGCTGTAAAGAGCAATATTGCATAGGAACCTGGAATGTTAGGTCCATGAATTAAGGCAAATTGGAAGTGGTCAAACAGGAGATGGCAAGAGTGAACATCAACATTCTAGGAATCAGTGAACTAAAATAGACTGGAATGGGTGAATTTAACTCAGATGACCATTATATCTACTACTGTGGGCAGGAAACCCTTAGAAGAAATGGAATAGCCATCATGGTCAACAAAAAAGTCTGAAATGCAGTACTTGGATGCAATCTCAAAAACGACAGAATGATCTCTGTTCATTTCCAAGGCAGACCATTCATTGTCACAGTAATCCAAATCTATGCCCCAACCAGTAACACTGAAGAAGCTGAAGTTGAATGGTTCCATGAAGACCTACAAGACGTTTTAGAACTAACACCCCAAAAAGATGTCCTTTTTATTATAGGGGACTGGAATGCAAAAGTAGGAAGTCAAGAAACACCTGGAGTAACAGGCAAATTTGGCCCTGGAATACGGAATGAAGCAGGGCAAAGAATAACCGAGTTTTGCCAAGAGAACACACTGACCATAGCAAACACACACTTCCAACAACACAAGAGAAGACTTTACACATGGACATCACCAGATGGTCAACACCAAAATCAGATTGATTATATTCTTTGCAGCCAAATATGGAAAAGCTCTATACAGTCAGAAAAAACAAGAATGGGAGCTAACTGTGGCTCAGACCATGAACTCCATATTGCCAAATTCAGACTTAAATTGAGGAAAGTAGGGAAAACCACTAGACCATTCAGGTATGACCTAAATAAAATTCCTTATGATTATACAGTGGAAGTTAGAAATATATTTAAGGGACTAGATCTGATAGATAGAGTGCCTGATGAACTATGGATGGAGGTTCCTGACATTGTACAGGAGACAGGTATCAAGACCATCCCCAGGGAAAAGAAATGCAAAAAAGCAAAATGGCTGTCTAGGGAGGCCTTACAAATAGCTGTGAAAAGAAGAGAAGTGAAAAGCAAAGGAGACAAGGAAAGATATAAACATCTGAATGCAGAGTTCCAAAGAATAGCAAGGAGAGAAAAGAAAGCCTTCCTCAGTGTTCAATGCAAAGAAATAGAGGAAAACAACAGAATGGGAAAGACTAGAAATCTCTTCAAGAAAATTAGAGATACCAAGGGAATATTTCATGCAAAGGTGGGCTCAATAAAGGACAGAAATGGTATGGATGTAACAGAAGCAGAAGCTATTAAGAAGAGGTTTTAATAATACACAGAAGAACTGTAAATAAAAGAGCTTCACGGCCAAGATAATCACGATGGTGTGATCACTGACCTAGAGCCAGACATCCTGGAATGTGAAGTCAAGTAGGCCTTAGGAAGCATCACTACGAACAAAGCTAGTGAAGGTGATGGAATTCCAGTTGAGCTATTTCAAATCCTGAAAGATGATGCTGTGAAAGTGCTGCACTCAATATCCCAGCAAATATGGAAAACTCAGCAGTGGCCACAGGACTGGAAAAGGTCAGTTTTCATTCCAATCCCAAAGAAAGGCAATGACAAAGAATGTTCAAACTACCACACAATTTCACTTATCTCACATGCTAGTAAAGTAATGCTCAAAATTCTCCAAGCCAGGCTTCAGCAATACGTAAACAGTGAACTTCCTGATGTTCAAGCTGGTTTTAGAAAAGGCAGAGGAACCAAAGACCAAATTGCCAACATCCACTGGATCATTGAAAAAGCAAGAGAGTTCCAGAAATACATCTATTTCTGCTTTATTGATGATGCCAAAGCCTTTGACTGTGTGGATCACAATAAACTGTGGAACATTCTGAAAGAGATGGGAATACCAGACCACCTGACCTGCCTCTTGAGAAATCTGTATGCAGGTCAGGAAGCAACAGTTAGAACTGGACATGGAACAACAGACTGGTTCCAAATAGGAAAAGGAGTTTGTCAAGGCTGTATATTGTCACCCTGTTTATTTAACTTCTATGCAGAGTACATCATGAGAAATGCTGGGCTGGAAGAAGCACAAGCTGGAATCAAGATTGCCAGGAGAAATACCAAGAACCTCAGATATGCTGATGACACCACCCTTATGGCAGAAAGTGAAAAGGAACAAAAAGCCTCTGGATGAAGGTGAAAGCAGAGAGTGAAAAAAGTTGGCTTAAAGGTCAACATTCAGAAAACCAAGATCATGGCATCTGGTCCCATCACTTCATGGGAAATAGATGGGGAAACAGTGGAACCAGTGTCAGACTTTATTTTTTGGGGGCTCCAAAATCACTGCAGATGGTGACTGCAGCCATGAAATTAAAAGAGGCTTACTCCTTGGAAGGAAGGTTATGACCAACCTAGATAGCATATTGAAAAGCAGAGACATTACTTTGCCAACAAAGGTCCATCTAGTCAAGGCTATGGTTTTTCCAGTGGTCATGTATGGATGTGAGAGTTGGACTGTGAAGAAAACTGAGCACCGAAGAATTGATGCTTTTGAACTGTGGCGTTGGAAAAGACTCCTGAGAGTCCCTGGAACTGCAAGGAGATCCAATCAGTCCATTCTAAAGGAGATCAGCCCTGTATGTTCTTTGGAAGGAATGATGCTAAAGCTGAAACTCCAGTACTTTGGCCACCTCATGCGAAGAGCTGACTCATTGGAAAAGACTCTGATGCTATGAGGGATTGGAAGCAGGAGGAGAAGGGTACGACAGAGGATGAGATGGCTGCATGGCATCATTGACTCGATGGACCTGAGTTTGAGTGAACTCCGGGATTTGGTGATGGACAGGGGGGCCTGGCTTGCTATAATTCATGGGGTCGCAAAGAGTTGGGCATGACTAAGCAACTGAACTGAACTGAATTGATGGTCTTCCCAGTGGTCATGTATGGTTGTGAGAATTGGACTGTAAAGAAGGCAGAATGCCAAAGAATCCATGAGTTCGAACTGTGGTGCTCAGGAAGACTCCTGAAAGTTCCTTGGACAGGAGCGAGATCAAATTAGTCGATCTTAAGGGAAATCAGCTCTGAATGTTCACTGTAATGCTGAAACTCAGGTAGTTTGGTCACCTGATGTGAACAGCTGACTCATTGGAAAAGTCTCTGATAATGGGAAAATTGAGGGAAGAAAAAGAAGAGGGTGTCAGAGGTGAGATGGTTGGAGAACATCACCAATGCAATGAACATGAACTTAGGCAAATTCCAGGAAATGGTGAGGGACAAGGAGACCTGTTGTGCTGGAGTCCATGGGGTTGCAAAGAGTCAGACAGGACTGGGCGACCAAACATGTGTTTTATATTTAGTCTGTATTTCTTTGACTCTCCCCATTCCCAGTTTTAAGCAGTAATATTTTTTTTTTCCTTTGGGATTTTGAATTTATTTCTTCCTGATATTCTGATTTGACTAACAGCAAGATACATCAAAAGACCCAGACCTGAAGTACATTCATGTAAATCTAAGTACCATAAATGTATATTATGAAAATATGATATATTTGTATCATCTGCAATTTCTTATACCAGTGCCTTACATTGTTTTTGAAGTACAGGTCTTCTGCTTTCTTAGGTAGATTTATTCCTAGGTATTTCATTCTTATTTATGTGATGGTAAATGCAATTATCTCCTTAATTTCTCTTTCTGATATTTTGTTCTTAGTGACTTGATTATTTCAAAGGTTTTTCTATGGTTTTGACTAAAATAGGAGGGGTCCTGTTTTTAGTGGATAACTGAGCACACACATTGAGAGACAGAAGTCAGGAGACAACATAAAGATGTAAAGTTTGTTTAAAATCCAAGCAGCAGTATTACCTACCTGTGCTGTATAAATGAAATAACAAAGCCTAGATGGCAGTTCATCTGTTTACAGTATGGCTTACTGAATAGCTTAAACCTGCTGTTGAGACCTACTATTCAGAAAAAAAAAAAAAGAAAAAACAATGTACCTGATCATCCAAGAGCCCTGTTGGGGATGTACAACCAGGGTAGTGTTGTTTTCATGTCTACTAAGACAACATCCATTTGGTAGCCCATAGATCAAGCAGTAATTTTGACTTTCAAATCTTAGTACTTAAGAAATACATTTCCTAAGCAGTAGTTTCCATAGATAGTGATTTCTGTGATGGAGCTGGGCAAAGTCAATGGAAAACCTTCTGGAAAGGATTCACCTTTCTAGATGCCACTAAAAGCATTTATGATTCAAAATATCAATATTAACAAGAGTTTGAAATAAGTGGATTGAACAATGTAGAAGTCTCAAAACCCTGGTGAATGGTGTTAAAGTATTCAAAACTTCAGTGGAGGTAATGATAGAAATTGCAGATGTGGTGGAAATAGAGAGAGACTAGAATTAATAATAGAAGCAGAGCCTGAAGATGTGGCTGAATTGCTGCAATTCCATAATAAAATTTTAGTGTCCGTGGACTTGCTTCTTATGGATGAATAAAGAAAGTCATTTTTTTGAGATATAATCTATTCCTGGTGAAAATACTGTGAAATTGTTCAAATGACAACAAAATTTAGAATATTATATAAACTTAGTTGACAAAGTAGTAATTGGGTTTGAGAGGAGTGACTTCAATTTTGAAAGTTCTACTGTGGGTAAAATGCCATCAATCAGCATTGCATGCTACAGAAAAATTATTTGTGGAAGGAAGACACAGTCATTGTAGCAGACTTCATTCTTATCTTAAAAAATTGACACAGCCTTCCTAAACTTCAGCAACCACCACACTTTTCAGTCAGCAGCTATCTACATTAGGGCAAGACCCTACTACAGCAAAAAGATTATGACTTGCTAAAGGCTCAGAAAATGGGTCTCATATTTTAGTAATAAAGACATTTTAATTAAAATATGCACCTTGTCTTTTAAACATAATGTTACTAATGCACACTCAATAGACTACAGTATAGTGCAAACGCAACTTTTATATGCAGTGAAGGAACAAAACATTTGTATGATTTGCTTTATTGTGATAGCAGAATGATTGTGGTGGTCTGGAACCAAAACATCAGTATCTCTAATGTATGCCTGTACGACTTTTTGACCCCATTTTAGAACCAAATTATACATGTTTTTATTTTTGGTATTATATATTCTAAAGTTCTGACAGTTCTTAGATATTAAGGGCTTCCCTGGTGGCTAAGTATCATGTGGTGGTAGGACATCATCATTCTTCTGCTGCTGCTGCTGCTAAGTCGTATCTGTCGTGTCCGACTCTGTGTGACCCCATAGTGGCACTGGATTAGTACTTAAAAGGGGCTTCCCTGGTGACTCCAATGGTAAAGAATCTGCCTGCAATGCAGGAGACCCCGGTTCAATCCCTGGGTCGGGAAGATCCCCTAGAGAAGGAAATGGCAACCCACTCCAATATTCTTGCCTGGAAATCCCTTGGACAGAGGAGCCATGCAGGCTACAGTTCATGGAGTCACACAGAGTTGGATGCAACTGTGCAACTAACACAAAAACACTTAAAAATAGTTATAATTGTAAAGTTTTTTGCTATGTGTATTTTACTACAATGAAAAGATTGGGAAAAACAAGACACACACAAGCCAACATAAAAATATTTTATCTGTATATGATTCCATTTAATAGGTCCCTCAAAAGATTTCTTTTATGTTAGATGAAGAATCAAATCTACAATGTTAAATTCTCCTCTATGGAATATTTAGCCAATACACCAAACTTAAACACATTGCAGGATCCTCTTTTTTATTTTAATTTTATATAGCATTGAGTGTTTTGTTTTCCTTATTTATAATATAGCCACTAACCTTTTTAGAATTATTTTCATATTTAGCACTCCTTGCCCCCACCTGAGAATTTGTTATTCTTTATTACTCTGAGAGCCCTGGGATTCCTTTGGAAGGAATGATGCTAAAGCTGAAACTCCAGTACTTTGGCCACCTCATGCGAAGAGTTGACTCATTGGAAAAGACTCTGATGCTGGGAGGGATTGGGGGCAGGAGAGAAGGGGACGACAGAGGATGAGATGGCTGGATGGCATCACTGACTCAATGGACATGAGTCCGAGTGAACTCCGGGAGTTGGTGAGGGACAGGGAGGCCTGGCGTGCTGTGATTCATGGGGTTGCAAAGAGTCGGACACAACTGAGCAACTGATCTGATCTGATTACTCTGAGAAAAATAAGGACATCCACATCTTTGCAGTTTATTAAAAAACATATACTTAATGGAAAAAAGTTGATGCATATATATCTTCCTACTTCTGTATCTCAATTAATACATTTTATGCTAATTTATCACGTGCATAAAGTGAAAGTGAAGTCGCTCAATCGGGTCTGAATCTTTGTGACCCTACCATAGCCTACCAGGTTCCTTCGCCCATGGGATTTTCCAGGCAAGAGTACTGGATTGGGCTGCCATTTCCTCCTCCAGGGGATCTTCCCAACCCAGGGATTAAATCAGGATTTCCTGCATTGCAGTCAGACGCTTTACTGTCTGAGCCACCAGGGAAGCCTCATTCACAAGCCTCTCACATTCATATGTTACTATGAAATCATGGCCTTTCAAGAACTGAATTTGCTTCCATGAATTGTGAAAGTTTTTTCCTGTCATTATTAATTTAAAATTGTCACAGTCAGTCATTATAAACCCCTTTAATATGGTGCCTTTTGTCCTTTTAACGTTAGTCATCCCCAATAGGCATCCCTGAAGGAATCCTTCTTTCTAGCAATAATAGTATATTCGAAGTTTAAATTAAATTTTTCCTGCCCCCAAACATATCAATCATGTTACAAAGGACATAACTTTTTTTTTCTTTTTGAAATCAGTGAACACATCAAAAAATAAAATAATTGGGAAATTTGTACTGCTGTTAAGAATGTTTGCTTAATTTTTACTGGAATTCTTTCACTGTGAACATGGAGAAGATATATTTCTTTTTATTTATTTTCATTGTATTTTCCAATTTAAAATGTTGCAAATCTAACTTGTCACCATGTGGAAATTTATTAATTATTATTTTTTTCCCATGATGACCTTCCCTGATTGCTCAGACAGTAAAGAATCTGCCTGCAATGCAGTAAACCCAGGTTCAATGACACTAATTTTGAGATAGATTCTTCTTTATCTGGCTTTGTATTGCTTACTGGGTAAATATATCCAAAGCCAGGGATCAAAGTCATAACCAAAAGAAAGATAATCATTTGCTTACTGAATCTTGCCTCTGTGAAGGAGACAGGGGCAACATTAGGCTAATATAACTGAGTTAGAGTGACATAAACCCCGTAGTAGTGACAGCATTGAATAAGGGATAGGGCTCCAGCACCAAAGATGATAGATAGATAGATATATTGATGATAGACCACACATTATTTTCTCTATTCTTAGCATATTTAGATGTGATTAGCATTCAAATTGGGCTTCCCTGGTAACTTAGACAGTAAAGAATCTGCCTGCAATGCAGGAGACCTGGGTTCAGTCCCTGGGTCAGGAAGATTTCCTGGAGAAAGGAATGGTTAGCCACTCCAGTGTTCTTGCCTGGAGAATCCTATGGACAGAGGAGCCTGGGGGACACATTCCATGGGGTCACAAAAAAGTCTAATGTGACTGAGCAACTAACCCTTTCAGCATTCAAATCAGTAGACTGAATAAAACAAATTGCCTTCCCCTACATAGGTAGGTCTCATCCAAACGGTTGAAAGCCTGATTAGAATAAAAAGACTGAGTAAAAAAGAATTTGATTTCTCTGTCTGACTGATCTGGAGAAAATATATTGGTCTTCTGCCTTCAAACTTGGACAAAAACCTACATCATCAGTTCTTCTGAGTCTTCAGATTGCCAACAGTAGATCTTTGGACTTCTCAAGTCTCCATAATCTCATGACCTAATTCCTTATAATATATATACACAAATAAATAATAAAGATGTAATAAATAAATTAACACAGATATATCCTATAATAGGAACATACATCACAAGATAATGTAAAGCATGCAGTAATATATAATATTAATATTTATATAATAATAATATATATCCCATTGGTACTGGTTCACTGAAGAATGCTGACTAACATAAATTACAATAATTATTATGTAAAATTGAAGAATTAGAAAAAAATTACTAATTATTTAGCAATATGAAATAAATACAAGAAGGAGAAGCTAAGATGGTTTAAAGACAGAGGAGTGAAAATAATAATAGGAAGCTAATGAATCAGGGAACTATGTTTTTCAATATAAATCTTGATAAATTATTTGGTATTTTATACTGCTTTAAAATATTTCTATGAAAATAAAAAATGCTACTGACCTAAGATAAAGGATATTGTAAAAATTAAGGTAAACCATACTTTAAGATTGTATGACTGTAGGAAAAAGGAGGAAAATATGAAATATTCCTTTAGAACATACAGTAAAAGATGTTTTCTTTCTTATAATAGAAAACTACAATAAAAAATAAGCTAAAATGAAAAGCACAGCAATAATAAAATAAACAAACAAAACACACTTTTGCCTGGTCTTCATGAGCAAGAGCCTGAATACATTGGCAATTAACATGTTTCTGAAGGTCAGTGATTCTAACTGAAGCAGTTTTTGGAAACACTGCAGTAAATTAGCACAAGCAGACAGACTTTTGTCTAAGTATTTTACCTATTACTCCATGTGCTTTCTGTGTAAAACTCACCAACTGGTTAGGCACTACTGTGCATAAAACACTTCTGATTAACATATAAAACAAAGGCAAGTTTCTTGGAAGGAATTGATATGGAGCAAGTAAATGAAAGCAGTGTGATTAGGAAATACAGAGGACAGGACCCAAGGTATCCTCTGGGACCATGGTAGCAAAATAGATAGATCTCTTCATCCCACTATCATTGGGATAAATGAGGTCCAAACATTTTGTTATTCTCATTACGCTACTCAAAACTCTAATTCCCAACAGAAAGAGTCTGATTGCCCTACTAAGTGACATTCTCTCAACCAGACGAAGGTGGAATTAAGAGAGAATGATGAACAAAGGATAGTTTTCCAAAGGAAACTCACCATTTCACTCACTCCTCCAGTGAAGGGTAGCTAGATAATGAACTAGCAAAAGAAATAAATATCAAATCAAAATTCCATTTCCTTACATTCATCCTTATTTCACTATAAGCAATATTGCTTTACAAATATACTATATATAAAAGTTCAAACTTAAACATCATCAGACAGCAACTGTATCCATTAACATTGCTTCATTGCACAATTTCTTTAATGAAAAATCCATTGAATTGGATTATAAATATAACCCCATTAATAAATATAACTTCACAAATATGCTCTAGTTGTCCATCAGTTCTGTAGAAAAGACTATACTACTGTGCTTGGAACCTCCATCATCTCCTTTATTTTCAATAGTATTATGCTACTTTTAAAAATAAAATTCACTGGAAATTTAAGTTGTCAATGAGACTCTGCTATTCTAGAAGAGTTGATAAAGCATGAAAGAAACTTATGCTTGCTAAAGAGAGGTCTAGAGCTTTCTTCTCACTAGTGCTTACTACTGGTAATACAAGTTCTTTTGGAAATGCATTATGTCAAAATTGTGTAGCTTGTTTCCTCTACATTTGTTCAAAATACTTTTCTAGCACTACCAAGTATACTTTTTTATTTTTTTTTAACTTATAAGACATCTGAAAATATTTTGAAATAATTGGATGCAAAATTGTATGGGGACCTGCCTGATAATCCAGTGGTTAAGACTTCATGTTTACACTGCAGGGAACATGGGTTTGATTCCTAATCAGGGAATTAAGATCCCACATGCCTCTTGATGTGGCAAAAAAAAAAGGGTTTACTGTATGAACATGTCTTTTCCCATAGTAACTTCTACAGTGTTCTTACTATAAATACCGTGGCTTCTCATTAGATAATTGTGGGATTCAAGCACATTTCCAAGCAATATTAGTATACAATATAATAGAAAGCTTAGAGTGATATTTATTAAGAGAAAAGTAGATAATAGTCATCTACCAGAAAGATAAAGAACTTGAATTAATCTTAAAAAAAAAAGATATCAGATCTACTGAGAAAGATTTTGTTTTTGTTTTTTTTTAATAAATAAGGCTAAAATTACTTTTCTAACAGTTCAGGATTCATGTGATAGATAAATGCATCATTGACTCAAAAAATACATTAGAAAAGGGTTTATCCCAAGAAATTTACTTCTTTGACTGACTAGATCAAATGAAGAAAAGACAGAGTTTGAATATGTAGACTGTAGCCAAGAAACTTCTCAAAGGGCTGTATCAAACATCTAATTTTGCCATCATAATAAACCTTCAAAGTAAGTGGAGATATTATATTTGATAAGTGAGAAATGAAGGCTAAAAGAGCCTCTACTTTTGTACTAGTTAATTTGGAGTTATCTACTTACTGAGGATGATCAGATGTGTTTTATAAAATGTAAAAAAAAATCCTGATTGCTTACAAGATTGTAAAATATTCTTCAAAGAAGATCCAAGAGAAAATGGAAATTCAGAGAAATAAAACTGAGAAGCATTTCCTCTAGGGGATTTTTTAATTGAGTAAAAGAAAGTAAATGCCTGAGAAGTATATCAGAGGTATCAACAGCCTTGAAAGGCTTGGATGAAAAAATGTACATTAGATTTTTAAAAGTTACATCCCCAAATTAAGGATTAATTTGAAGTAGTTCAACCTTAGTGGCTGTAAAGTAATTTCAAGTCATTTCAAATCCTTAAGTTGAATGAATTGATTTAGATTTGCCATTGTCTCCAGGCACCTTGCAAGAGGAAAAGTAAATTCTCTTTTCTACAAAGGAATTGCTAAAAATAGTTTTTCAATTAAATGCCTGATAAATACTGCAAAAATAACAAGGTAAAGAGAGAGGAAAGAAGCATGAAAGAAAACTAGCAGAAGAATAAAATAAAAAATGCACCACAAAATATTTCAGAAAAAAAAAAATTACCATGATGACAACATGGTTAACAAAGTTGACAAAATTTATACATATAAAATGATATACCCCCAAATTGGTAAATAATCTTTTTTCATACTGTCAGAAGAGTGTATAATTTCCTCAGTTCTGTCTCTCCACAGCAAAATTTGAGATGCCAGACCAGTGTCCTAGCTTGGTTACAGCTCAGTTTAAATGGTGGACAGTGTTACAGCTCAGTTACAGCTCAGTTTAAACGGCAGACCAGTGTTATAGCTCGTTTTTATTTGGCAGGCAAAGGAAATACATCTTCAAGGTGTGAAGGTGGGCTGACCCAAAAGAAGAACAGGGCTCAGTTTTGGCTCCTCATTTTATATGTTTTTTCTCTTCCCCCTGAGCCTGCCCTCTGTAAATTGGGCTAGCCAGGAGGGTTGTTTTTTTTCACCTGAGGTTCTCACTCTGGTCCTTCATTTGTTCTATTTTCATGGCATTTTCCTTTCTTTGTCTTTTAGCCACCACTATTTTGGACTCCTTTTTCCTATTCTAACTACCTAACAATACCAAGCACACATAGAACACTTACAAAAATGACTATATAGTGATTTTGTTGAAAGCCCCTAATGCCACATTCAGTTCTGATAATTCATGAGGAATTATCACAGAACTCAGCATATGGTTGTCCTTATGGCTATGGCTTATATGTCTTTATGTCCTTATAACAGCAATGGATACTGTTGTGGGCTTAATCACGGCCCCCCAATCCTTTCTCAAATTCATATGCTGCTGCTGCTAAGTCACTTCAGTCGTGTCCAACTCTGTGCGACCCCATAGATGGCAGCCCACCAGGCTCCTCTGTCCCTGGGATTCTCCAGGCAAGAACACTGGAGTGGGCTGCCATTTCCTTCTCCAATGCATGAAAGTGAAAAGTCAAAGTGAAGTCACTCAGTCGTGTCTGACCCTCAGCGACCCCACAGACTGCAGCCTTCCAGGGTCCTCTGTCCATGGGATCTTCCCCACAAGAGTACTGGAGTGGGGTGCCATTGCCTTTTCTGCTCAAATTCATATATTGAAGTCCTAATCCCCAGTATCTCAATATGTGACTATTTGGAGACAAAACCTTTAAAAGGAATTTAAGTTAAAATGAGGGCTTCCCTGGTGGTTCCAACAGTAAAGAATCCCCCTGCAATGCAGAAGACCCAGATTTGATCCCTGGGTCTGGAAGATCCCCTCAAGAAAGAAATAGCTACCCACTCTAGTATTCTTGCCCAGAGAATGCTATGGACAGAGGAGCCTGGTGGGCTAAAGTCCATGGGGTCACAAAGAGTCAGACACAGCTGAGCAACCAACACTTTCACTTTTCAAGTTAAAATGAGGCCATTGGGGTGGGTCTTAATTCAATATGACTGATGTCTTTATAAGAAGCAGAGGTTTAGGCACACAGAGAGAAGATAGGAGCACATGAAAAGAGAAATAACCATGTGAAGAAGCAGAAAGTGGGCACCACCTGCAACCCAGAGACAGAAGTCCCAGGAGGAACCAACCCTGTCAACATGTCTATACTGAACTTTTAGAATCCAGAAATTTGAGAAAATAAATTTCTGTTGTTTAAACCACCGTGTCTATGGTATTGTGTTAGCATTCTGGTAAACAAACAGATACCAAGATAAACAGCAAAGGGAAAACCATGTGCAGAAAAGTATCAAGGAAATAGAGCACAAGTTTCCAAAAATCCTCTCCTAGTACACACATGCTTTCTCTGGCAGTGAGCTATTACAGTGTAAAATAGTGTAACTAATCTCTTTAGAGACTCAGTGTCCCAGGGTTTATTCGGAATTAATCATGTAGGCACCCTCTGGCTATCATGTATTAAAATACTGGACTCTAAGAAGAAAAGCAGGTGTTCAGCATAAAACTTACTGTTTGTACAGACAATTCAGGCACAGTGAACCACTCTTATCCATTTTAGGGATGACTGGAACCCCCTTGAAATCTAAGTTAACAGATCTCAGGCCAAGGCCAGCCTTGCAAGCAGGCTTTACTAAGGACAGAAGTTTCAGCCCTGTTATTTCAACTTGTCTCTGCACGGTCCACCTCTTGCCCTCTGGTCAAGGCACATTTACAACAAAACTATTATTAGCAGAATCCACCAAATTGCAGTGTTATCCCAGTGATAACCTTAGGGCTCATAGACTCTGCAGCCAATGGCATTTATGGGTTGGACCTGTAGTGAGAGGATTAGAAAAGGGCCTACAGGAACCTGAATCTCAGAAACAAGGGTTGCACATTTGCAACAATTCCACAATTTCCTAGATTAAAATAATTCCTAACTGATTTTGAAATTGAATTTTTGTTTAGGATCAAAATTGAGACAAGAACGGGTATGCGTCTTTGGATACCTTTTTGTGTAACTTAAAACAATGTCATCAAGCTTTTGGACTCTCTGTATCACATGATTAAGGCTTCCTTGGTGGCTCAGATGGTAAAGAATCCTCCTCAATGCAGAAGACCCAGATTTGATCCCTTGTTTAGGAACATTCCCTGGAGGAGGACATGGCAAGAGTTGAACATGACTGAGGGCCTAAGCACAGCACAGTAGCACTTGATTATCCATAAAACAGATGCAGTGTCCTTCCTTAAATAAATACATTTAAAATCTTTTAAGTGTTGTAAATAGTACAGAAGTATTGGTCTTATGTATCTCAAGTACAAACAGATACCTGCACATTTTTTGCACATTGGATTAAAGTTACTTCTGTCAACAACAAATATCAGTCTGTTTTTAACCACTATTAAAGATGGTCAGACTGAAAAAAAAAATCCATTCATTTCCCATGAAAGTCTTGTCTTAAACAAGTGCTTTCCCTCTTACCCTTATTTACCGGCCCAACAGCATTAATTTAGAGACAATTGAGTTCTGTTCAGTAAATCTAAGTTGACCTGATTGCCTTCGGGTAAGGCAGTGTCTTGACAGAATAAACATACAAGAAGTATAATCCCAGAGGACAATGTAGTACATTATAATACAATAAAGAATTTGCCATTGCTAGGGCTTCCCAAACTGGATTTATATTAACTAAGCAGTACAAATTACTAGGACCCCTGTTGTGGCCTTCCACTCTGCGGCCTATTGCCCTAGGATTCTAAGTCCAGTCAGTCCACTTAACTCAGTTCAGTTCTTGGTTTTCAACAGCCTGAGGTAGTTCAAAATAGTTTTGCTTGTCCCTAAGGTCAGTTCATCCTCATTGCAAATATGAATGGCATCTGGAAGTGTTCTGTGTGGAAAGTTCTGAGGCCACCCCCTGCTGTCTTAGAGACAGGTGTGATCATAGGCCCAGCAGTAAGATTGATTCCAAATGCTCACAGCATTTTGGAAAGTCATCACTGGGTATTTTTCTCTTCTCATTGGTGGGAGGGAAAAACTTCCAGGAAGAGTTATAAAAAATAAGTATTATTAATCCCTTCTTCATTCCCCTGCCTGTCCATATGCCAAGGTTTTGTTTTTACTCTGGTATTAACAAGTAAGCAAGTCTCATTCAGCAATCATAACTTTACACTTTTTTCAATTATAGCCTACTCTCACTTAAATGATCTTATAGCTCTTGTATCTACAAGAGTTGTACGCAAGCGTTTTCTCAAGTTAGAAATAAATGAATAAAGCAAAAATGAACAAACAAAAAACATGTTTTGTATGCAACAGATGGGCTCCGCAGATGGCACTAGAGGTAAAGAACCTGCCTGTCAATGCAGGAGACTTAAAGAGACTCAGGTTCGATCCCTGGGTCATGATGATCCCCTGGAGGAGGGCATTGCAACCCACTCCAGTATTCTTGCGTGGAGAATCCTATGGACAGAGGAGCCTGACAGGCTACAATCCATAAGGCTTCAAAGAGTCAGACACGACTGAAGTGACTTAGCATGCGTGTACACATACAACAGATACTTCATGTTTAGAAATTTGAACATAGTCCTGAATTTTCAAAAAAATTTGAAATCATTTTATACATTCGTTGTTCATCTCTTTCAATCTAATCATTTACCTACTGATAAACCTACCACACACAATTACTTCTTTCTGTAAACAGCTGCATTTAATAACAAAATTGCCTCACTGAGTTAGGGCACCAGGAGAGAGGTGAGAGAAGTAGAGCTAAGTTATCAGTTTGTTACTGCAAACTATAACTAATAAGAAAACCAAAAACAAGTTGGCAGCAGGGAGGCATTCCCCAGTAGGTCAAGAGTCTTATCCGTCAAGAGTGGTTGGAGGGTTCACTGTCCCCATCATGTGTCCTCTTCCCAACTTTTGGTCTTTGGCAGAGATCACAACTTAGTAAAGCAATCAGTCTCAATAATATAAAATTGGTCAGGAACTCAGACAGTCACATCAGAGAATAAGCCCTTTTCCATGGGCATTTGTATGTGACACAGATGGTCCAGTCAGCATCAAGGATATTTTCATAGTTTATGATCCCACAGAGGGAGATCCTAAACGTGCAACACTCATGGAATATGAGTTCTGTCTATTAAGTCTATGTCTGCCTCATTTTAGCCTAGCAAATGCTGAGGCCAGAACAGCCCATAACAGGTAATATTAGGTTTTAGCTTGTCGTTAGATCCAGGCAATGAGTATCTAAACTCAGATTCTAAAAAAAAACCAGTGGCGTTTCTTCAGCAGCCGCAAAGCTGAGATTTCAGTAGGATCAGACAGCTGTATTCCAACTCCAAGTGACAAGCAAACATTTCCTGAGCTTTCTTGTCTGGTAAGTCTTATAGTCCAAATCGATTCACTCAAAAATATGCACATTTGGCTAGAAAAGTATCTGCCTTGAAGGGTCAGATATCTGATTTTACTAGAGCTCATTAGCAATTAAAAACTGTTTACAGCATCAAAAGTGCATCTCCATCTGGAGATTGACTCTCTATTCATGCATCTCCTTTATTCAGATGTTCTAATAATAAGAAAAAAAATCAGAATCAGAAACATCAGTTACAAAGGCACATTTTTTAAAACACTTCAAGAATTATAACAAATCCACCCATGATAAAAAGCAAGGGATCTTTATCCTGTAAGCATATTTCTTTGCAGCTTTCTCTGAGTGTGATGCTCCTTCCAGAATTTATGAAATTACAAGCATTTACAGAAATGTTATGTATGCAGATGCGATAATCACAAAGTACAAAACCAATTAAAAATCTCCCTTTAATGCTATTGCCAATTTATTATAACTTCTATCAGCAAATTCCACATGTACAGGTTTAAGTTTACAGTTGCCAGAAGAGATCGAGTTGGAACGCACAGTGGGGGCAGGAGGTCTGCTGCAGTAGAAACAGCAATTAGGAGGAAGAAGTGGCAAGAATATTTTTCCTTTTATCCTCATTATGGTTTATCTAAAGCTTCTATCCAATTCTGGTAACTGATTTATTTTTTTTTTCTCACTTAGAGGAGAGAAAATGCAAACTTTTAACATTGCTGGACTATCTACAGCTCACATATGGGAATGTTCAGTCTCTTTGTTTCTCCTTCCATTGGGAGGAGAGACAAAACAATCAAAGACATTACCCAGACTGCATGATATTCTCCTCACTTGAATAAGATTGCCAAAAATAGGGAGAGAATCCAACATGCTGATTCTACTGGAATAGATAAATCATTTTAAAATTCCATATGTAAATTTTACCTTTTACAGTAGACAGTTCAGCTGCTCTTTCATACCATAGTAACTTATGAACACACAGCAAGGTTTATCCTTCCCTGCCCTTTGATTTCCTTTTCCCAAAAAATATTTTTGCCGTATTTCAATAGGTCAAGGTCTTGAGAGCCCATCCCACTTATGACACCAACTATGTTAGGGGAAGATTCACAGGAATCTATATAGTTTTACTCATGATTATGACTTATTACAGTAAAGGGATACAAAGCAAAATTAGCAAAGAAAAAAATTAAAGAAGTGAAATCTGAACAAAACGAGGTTTATGCTTTTTTTCATTCCTCTTGGTTACTTCAGATAATATTACTATCAAATTATTTTTCTATAGATATGCCATTGACCCGTTTACTCCTATTACTATAGATATTGTATCTTAAATACATAAAGTGTTTATTTCTATTTTGGATTCTGTTTTCATGCCTGTTTATTTTTATTTGTTTCCAAAACCCTATTGCACATATTCGCTCATTTCTATACCCCTTGTGTCTAGAATAATATATACCTATTGGATTAATAAATATTTTACTAACAAACAACTTATAGCTTTTCTGTATGTTTCCCTTCTAGTGGGATCAGATATTTGACTATCTCCCCTTTCTGGAACCAAGATATCTTTATAAGAAAGTAAAGAAGAAATATCGTCCAGTCTTAGCATTACATCACCACCATTTAAAAGATGTTGCCTTTATGCTTATCTCACATGATTACTACTCATACTTGCACTACCAAGGGTCTGTTTGATCATAGGGTTAAGCTTTCCACACCTGGAGAAGACTTTCTGTGTTAGCAATTTCATGCCCATTTTGGGGAGCTCATTCATTTCCTTTGACTTCTTGGCATTTCTTGTTTTGCACTTAGATCACAGACTCCAGAAATCTAAAATCAATAAACAAAACATCTATTCTCAGAAATATTCAGAATATTGGTATTTTAAAACCATACATCTGAGCATAGGCTAGTGCAGCTATTCTTATATAAAAATCTGGCTGAAGAAGTAGGTCTGTGAAGAGAGACTTAGAAATAAAAAAGATATAAGGCTTGTTTAAGAAGTTATCACAGAGAAAAAGCAAGTGTTATATTTGCTTTCATATAAAATAAGGTAAAATTTAGTATAATATATATACATATATATATAAAATATAATTTCTCAACTGAAAACAAAAGTTATGAAGAGGTGAGGGGTTATGGGGTGATAGGTATTACAGGTAAAATGGGATTTTCCTCCCTTTCTCTCTTATGTAGAACATGTACTTTTTTTTTTTTTACCCTTTGTAGCAGTATATTGAAAGTTTCCCAGGTGGCTTCAGTGGTAAAGAATCCACCTGCCTATGCAGTAGATGCAGAAGATACAGATTCAATCCCTGGGTGGAAATGGTCCTCTAGAGGAACAAATGGCTACCAACTCTGGTATTCTTGCCTGGAAAATCCCATGGACAGAAGACTCCGGAGGGCCCCAGTCCATGGGGTCCTAAAGAATCAGACACAATTTAGCAACTGAGCACAACACAGCAGTGTGTTACTCAAGGTGATTATCACACATCCCTCTTTCCAACCTTGTTACAGTGCTCTGAATAAAAAGAAAGAAAACCATTGGATTCATTCATTTGAACAAATAACCAGTATCAAACAATTTCATTAATTAGTATTTATCACATGTTCACTCTACCATTACACTGGTATTGATGTATTGAATAAGACAAGCAATGACCCTGTTGTCATTGAGTTTAGGTTTTCAGGGTAAGGCTAAACAAAATGTAAAAGGGAAACTTTATGAATATAAATAGCAAAAAAACAAGGGGAAAAAATAATGTATCTGAAAAAGTAGCACATTAAACTATTCTTAGCATTCTCATTAAGTGTCATTTAGATTTTTTAAGTATTTTAATATTAAAAATCTGCTTTTGGGAAATGATAGAAGAGAGATGTAGGTGTCTTAAGAATCGATGTGGGACTCCACTGGTGGTCCAGTGAACAAGCCAATGCAGAGAACACTGATTCAATCCCCGGTCCAGTAAGATTGCTAAGGGGCAAGTAAAAGCTCAGTCACCACAACTACTGAAGCCTGCACACCCTAGAGCCCAGACTCTGCAGCAAGAGAAGCTGTCCCAATAAGAAGCCTGGGCACTACAACTAGCAAAAGCCTGAGTGCAGCAAGGAAGACCTAGTGCCGACTAAAATACATAAGTAAATAAAATAATATTTGTAAAAAGAACCTATGGAATACCATTAAGTCCAGATGAACAGAGAAGGTTTAAGGGAGAAGGGTTAAAACAATTTCTCCTATATCACAAAAATTGGTGAAAAGGCCTAGGTTTGGGATGATAAGAATTTGGATTTTAATCCATTAAATTTTATTCTAGCTGTATAACTCAGAAACTTTCTTGGTTCTTCAAGCCTCATTTAAACAAAAAAAATGTTGATCCTCCACCAATAACTTTTTTCTAGGCACTGAATTAATATATAGAGAGCTGCCTCCAGGCATATGGCCTAAGGTCATGGAGAAATTACTGTCATTTTTCCAATTAGATAAGTGCTGGCTGCTACTCTGAATATTATTGTCACAGAGTTGTTATGATTAGATATAAGAGAAGTCATATGAAATGGTACAATAGAAGTCTTTTACTATGTTTATATCTCTCTAACTGCCTAATTTATGCAACTGTGTAATGCCTCTTACTCCAAGCATATAAAGGAGCTGACTCTTCTGTCTTCTTTTCCTTCTTGTTTCCATACTAGAGAGAGGATTTTCTCATCATCCAGTCATGTAAAAAATAATGTCATACTGTTTCGGTTTCTAGGTGGTTTCCTATGCATCCATCAGCTGTAGAACAATGATGAAAAGGAAGAGAGATGGGGAGACAAAGTGAGAGAGCACAGCAGGATACTGGAAGGTAAATACGAAGCTTACTAGAGTGAAGGAAACTCGGTGTATCAAATTACAGGTTGCAAAGATAGTTTGGATATCTCTGGAACTAAGCAATTGAAACAAGGGCGATTTGGGAACACTGGGAATTTCTCTGGATTTTCTGTGGATAAGTACAGTTTTAAGTAAATAAATAGATTTCTCCATTGCTTATGCAGTCTTTGCAGAGTTTCTTAGGTAGCCAGCTTCCCTTCTATCTTCCAATATTGTTGAAAGTAGCTAGCTGAGTGAACTCACAGCATTTCTGATTGCAAACAGAGAGAAAAGAGAGAGAAAGGAATTCAAGTGGTTAGCTCTAAGAAGATAACTGGTATAATTATAACATAAACCAATAGAGGAGAACACAAAATATAGGAGTGACATTATCAGGAGTATATTGATAAAATAAGATGCATTCAAATGTGGAATACATTGGCAAATACTGTAGTACTATCCTATACTCTATAAAGAAAAATGAGAGACAAAGAGAAACAGTTTTTTGCTATCAAGGAACAAATTTTATTGGAAGTAGCAATAGGTGTTGCTGACTGAAAAATAATGCACAACTTAAGAATTGTGAGCTAAGTTTTACTTGCATCAAAATGAGGACTATAGCCCAAGAGGCTGCATTTCAGATAGCTCTGAGAAGCTATCTGCCCAAGAGGCAATGGGAAAGGTGAGTATATATGTGATTTTGGTGAAGAGCAAATACATGCAATCAAGCACATATTTTTTCAAAAGATCTCATGAATAGATCTCATGACTAGTCATAAGGAGATGTCAGCATGTAAATTGTTAGTTCTTTTCTAGACATCAGTTCATTCAGTAGCTCAGTCGTGTCCAACTTTTTGCAACCCCATAGACTGCAGCGTGACAGTCCTCCTTGTCCATTACCAACTCCCAGAGTTTACCCAAACTCATGTCCACTGAGTCAGTGATGCCATCCAACCATCTCATCCTCTGTCGTTCCCTTCTCCTCCTGCCTTCAATCTTTCCCAGTATCAGGGTCTTTTCAAGTGAGTCAGTTCTTTGCATCACGTGGGCAAAGTACTGGAGTTTCAGCTTCAAGATCAGTCCTTCCAATGAACACCGAGGACTGATTTCCTTTAGGAAGGACTGATTTGAACTGCTTGCAGTCCAAGGGACTCTCCAGAGTCTTCTCCAACACCACAGTTCAAAACCATCAATTCTTCGATGCTCAGTTATCTTTACAGTTAAGCTCTCACATCCATACATAACTACTGGAAAAACCATAGCCTTGACTAGATGGACCTTTGTTGGCAAAGTAATGTCTGCTTTTTAATATTCTGTCTAGGTTTGTCATAACTTTCCTTCCAAGGAGTAATCATCTTTTAAATTCATAGATGCAGTCACCATCTGCAGTGATTTTGAAGCCCCCAAAATAAAGTCTGTGACTGTTTCCACTGTTCCCCATCTATTTCCCATGAAGTGATGGGACCAGATGCCATGATCTTAGTTTTCTGAATGTTGAGCTTTAAGCCAACTTTTACTCTCTCCTCTTTCACTTTCATCAAGAGGCTCTTTAGTTCCTCTTCACTTTCTGCCATAAGAGTAGTGTCATCTGCATATCTCAGGTTATTGATATTTCTCCCAGCAATCTTGATTCCAGCTTGTGCTTCTTTCAGCCCAGTGTTTCTCATGATGTACTCTGCATATAAGTTAAATAAGCAGAGTGACAATGTACAGCCTTGACGTACTCCTTTCCCGATTTGGAACCAGTCTGTTGTTCCATGTCCAGTTCTAACTGTTGCTTCCTGACCTGCATATAGGTTTCTCAAGAGGCAGGTCAGGGGGTCTGGTATTCCCATCTCTTTCAGAATGTTCCACAGTTTATTGTGATCCACACAGTCAAAGGCTTTGGCATCATCAATAAAGCAGAAGTAGATGTTTTTCTGGAACTTTCTTGCTTTTTCAATGATCCAACAGATATTGTCAATTTGATCTCTGGTTCCTCTCCTTTTCTAAATCCAGCTTGAACATCTGGAAGTTCACGGTTCATGTATTGCTGAAGGCTGGCTTGGAGAATTTTGAGCATTACTTTACTAGCGTGTGAGATGAGTGCAATTGTGCAGTAGTTTGAGCATTCTTTGGCATTGCCTTTCTTTGGGATTGGAATGAAAACTGACCTTTTCCATTCCTGTGGCCACTGCTGAGTTTTCCAAATTTGCAGGCATATTGAGTGCAACACTTTCACAGCATCATCTTTTAGGATTTGAATTAGCTCAACTGGAATGCCGTCACCTCCACTAGCTTTGTTTGTAGTGATGCTTCCTAAGGCCCACTTGACCTCACATTCCAGGATGTCTGGCTCTAGGTAAGTGATCACACCATCGTGATTATCTGTATGTACAGCTCTTTTATGTACAGTTCTTCTGTGTATTCTTGCCACCTCTTCTTAATATCTTCTGCTTCTGTTAGGTCCATACTGTTTCTGTCCTTTATTGAGCCCATGTTTGCATGAAATGTTCCCTTGGTATCTCTAATTTTCCTGAAGAGATCTCTAGTCTTTCCCATTCCTTTCTTTTCCGCTGTTTCTTTGCATTGATCACTGAGGAAGGCTTTCTTAACTCTCCTTTCTATTCTTTGGAATTCTGCTTTCAAATGGCTATATCTTTCCTTTTCTCCTATACTTTTCACTTCTCTTATTTTCATAGGTCTTTTAAGGTTTCCTCAGACAGCCGTTTTGCTTTTTTGCATTTCTTTTCCATGGTGATGGTCTTGCTCCCTGTCTCCTATACAATGTCATGAACCTCCATCCATAGTTAATCAGGCACTCTGTCTATCAGATCTAGTCCCTTAAATCTATTTCTCACTTTCACTGTATAATCATAAGGGATTTGATTTAGGTCATACCTGAATGGTCTAGTGGTTTCCCCTACTTTCTTCAATTTAAGTCTGAATTTAGCAATAAGGAGTTCATGATCTGTGCCACAGTCAGCTCTTGGTCTTGTTTTTGCTGACTCTATAGAGCTTCTCCATCTTTGGCTGCAAAGAATGTAATCAATCTAATTTTGGTGTTGGCTATCTCTTGATGTCCATGTGTAGAGACTTCTATTGTGTTGTTGGAAGAGGGTGTTTGCTATGACCGTGTGTTCTCTTGGCAAAATTCTATTAGCCTTTGCCCTGTGTCATTCTATACTCCAAGGCCAAATTTGCCTGTTACTCCAGGTGTTTCTTTACTTCCTCCTTTTGCATGTCAGTCTCCTCTAATGAAAAGGACATCTTTTTTGGGTATTAGTTCTAAAAGGTCTTATTGGTCTTCATAGAACCGTTCAACTTCAGCTTCTTCAGTTTTACTGGTCGGGGCATAGACTTGGATTACCATGATATTGAATGGTTTTTCTTGGAAATGAACAGAGATCATTCTGTCGTTTTTAAGATTGCTTAAAGTCCAAGTACTGCATTTTGGACTCTTTTGTTGACTATGATGGCTACTCCATTTCTTCTAAGGGATTCCTGCCCACAGTAACAGATATAATGGTAATCTGAGTTAAATTCACCCATTCCAGTCCATTTTAGTTCACTGATTCCTAGAATGTCCACGTTCACTCTTGCCATCTCCTGTTTGACCCCTTCAAATTTGCTTTGATTTGTTGACCTATCATTCCAGATTCCTGTGCAATATTGCTCTTCACAGCATCGGACCTTGCTACTATCACCAGTCACATCCACAACTGGGTGTTGTTTTTGCTTTGGCTCCGTCACCTCATTCTTTCTGGAGTTATTTCCCCACTGATCTCCAGTAGCATATTGTACACCTACCATCCTGGGGAGTTCATCTTTTTTTTGTCCTATCTTTTTGCCTTTCACACTGTTTGAACATGACAAGATACAAAAATTGGGCTCATAAAACCTCATAAAAATATTCTGCCATTTTATCCCAGAATGCAGAGTGCCTTATTCCTGATCTCTACGTTGAACTCCTTTCAGGGGTTGTTGAAGGTCAGTGGTCATAGCAGATTTTGATGTAACCTTTGGAAACATAAATGGCAAGTGCCAACCTTTAGTGGGCTTCCCAGGTGGCTCAGCAGTAAAGAATCTGCCTGCCAGTGCAGGAGACAGGGGTTCTATCCCTGGGTTGGGAAAATTCCCTGGAGGAGGAAATGGTGACTTGCTTCAGTATTCTTGTCTGGGAAATCCCATGGACAGAGGAGCCTGGAGGCTACAGTCCAGGGGATTGCAAAAGTCTCAGACATGTCTTGGAGATTAAACAACAAAATTTAGTAGGCACTGTCAAAGTACATTTAAATGGCTTAAGTACAGCTGCAAGGAAACATGTTCCAGAACGTCTTAGAACATACTTCAGAACATACTTAGGTATACCTAAATTATGTGGGAATAAAAACAAGGGTGTTCATCTAAGTCAGGGTAAATACAGAGTCTTTTTTTTTTTTTTTTTTTGAAATCTACTAGGATGAGGCCTGAAGGAAGTGTAGGGTATAAGTGGACTGATTTAAGTCTAGCATAGAATATTCCCCTCGGAGTGTTGAACAATAATTTTTAAATCTGTGTAACATTGGGAATTACACTGAACAAGCTTCCCTGGTGGCTCAGATGGTAAAGAATCCACCTGCACTGCGGGAGACCTGGGTTCGATTCCTGGGCTGAGAAGATCCCCTGAAGGAGGGCATGGCAACCCACTCCAGTATTTTGCCAGGAGAATCCCCACAGACAATGGGGTCACAAAGAGTAGAACACGACTGAGCAACTAAGCACAGCACAGCACAGCACATACTGAACAAAAGATAAGAATAGGGTCTTATGTATCCAGGTAACAATTTATGTTTCGTATACAGAGAGACTTACAGACTTAGAACACTAACTTATGGCTGCTGGTGGGAAGGGGAAAAGGATAGTTAGGGACTTTTGGAAGGTCATGTACACACTGCTATATACACAGTATATGCTGCTGCTGCTGCTAAGTCGCTTCAGTTGTGTCCCACTCTGTGCGACCCCATAGACGGCAGCCCACCAGGCTCCCCTGTTCCTGGGATTCTCCAGGCAAGAATACTGGAGTGGGTTGCCATTTCCTATACATGCTAAGTCGCTTTAGCCATGTCTGACATTTTGTAACCCTATGGACTGCAGCTGGTCAGGCCTTTCTGTCCATGGGTTATTCCAGGCAAGAGTGAGTTGCATGCCTTCCTCCAGGAGATGTTCTTGACCCAGGGATTGAACCCAGGTCTCTTATGATGTTTCCTACATTGGCAAGCAGATTCTTTACCACTAGTGTCTCCTGGGAAGTACACACAGTGCATGTGTATACATATATATGTGTGTATGTATATATATAAATGGAGAGGGAAATGGAACCCATTCCAGTATTCTTGCCTGGAAAAATCCCATGGACAGAGGAGCCTGGTGGGCTGCAGTCCATGGGATCCAAAGAGTCAGGCACAACTGGGCAAGCAGCATATATATATACTGCTTGATTTATATATATATATATATATATATATATATATATATATCAGTGTACATATATATGTATGTATGTATACTGTGACTTATTGGTGAGTGGCAATATATATAGCTCTGGCTAGTTTCAAACCATGATGGATTTTGAATACAATGCTGATGATTTTCATGCTGATCCTTCTATAAGGGAACATGATTATGAAAATAATGATCTTTTAAAGTTAGTTCTACAGTCCCATGGAGGTTGAATTTTACACGGTACAGCTGGAAACAGAGATTAGTGAGGACTGTGACAACAGCTTCTGGTTATGGTTATAAAACATCACCCAAAGTGTTCTTTGGTTGGACCATCGTAAAGATTTTACTCATCACACCCAAAAACATGATATAAGCAGTCTGTTTTTAGCTTAAAATGTTCAGTGTCCTGATTATAGTTTCTTGTGAATTAATGGAAATTTATTACATTTTTATCTTTAAAATAAATGTTTCCCCTTCTTTCTTTTCATTTTGCATGAATGAAGCTATAGTTCTTACTACTTCTTCAGAGTCCAATAAAAGAGGTTAGTCAAGAGAGTATTCCCTAGATTTCTTTTTTATTTTAATATTCAAAATAGGGTTTTTTTTTAATTGATTTATTTTAATTGGAGGCTAATTACTTTACAATATTGTAGTTGTTTTTGCCATACATTGACATGAATCAGCCATGGGTGTACATGTGACCCCATCTGGAACCCCGTTCCCACCTCTCTCCCTATCCCATCCCTCAGGGTCATTCCAGTGCACCAGCCCTGAGCACCCTGTATCATGCATCAAACTTGGGCTGGCAATCTGTTTCACATATGATAATATACATGTTTCAATGCTATTTTCTCAAATCATCCCACCCTCGCCTTCTCCCACAGAGTCCAAAAGACTGTTCTGTATATCTGTGTCTCTTTTTCTGTATCACATGTAGAGTCATTGTTACCATCCTTCTAAGTTCCATATATATGCCTTAGTATATTGTATTGGTGTTTTGCTTTCTGACTTACTTCACTCTGTATAATAGGCTCCAATTTCATCCACCTCATTAGAACTGATTCAAATGTATTCTTTTTTAATGGCTGAGTAATATTCCATTCTGTATATATACCACAGCTTTCTTATCCATTCATCTGCCAATGGACATCTAGGTTGCTTCCATGTCCTGGCTATTATAAACAGTGTTGTGATGAACATTGGGGTACATGTGTCTCTTTCAATCTGGTTTCCTCAATGCGTATGCCCAGCAGTTTTATTTCCAGTTTTTTAAAGAATCTCCACAATGTTCTGTGGCTGTAGTAGTTTGCATTCCCACCAACTGTGTAAGAGGGTTCCCTTTTCTCCACACCCTCTCCAGCATTTATTGTTTGTAGACTTTTGTATAGCAGCCATTCTGACTGGTGTGAGATGGTACCTCATTGTGGTTTTAATTTGCATTTCTCTGATAATGAGTGATGTTGAGCATCTTTTCATGTGTTTGTTAGCCATCTGTATGTCTCTTTGGAGAAATGTCTGTTGAGTTCTTTGGCACATTTTTTGATTGGGTAGTTTATTTTTCTGGAATTGATCTGCAGGAGCTGCTTGTACATTTTTGAGATTAATTCTTTGTCAGTCCCTAGATTTCATTAGCTTTTCTGTGGTTTTTCAAGAGCTCTGTCTCCTCTTGAAACAATTAATGGCCTTTGTGCAAGGTTTTCTCACAGAATAACTTACTTAATAATTTAATCGTAGAATGAGGGAAATCAAGAATTTCAATAGTCTGAATAGTGAGAATATATAAAATATCTACTTAACTGAAATCATTGCTAACTCTTGTCTAGTTAAACTTCCTGACTTCTGGGTAGGTATTAAATATTCAAAACCTGTTGTTTATGATGCAAATTTTCAAGCCTGACTCTACATAGAGAATCAGAAGAGCCAAAACCATACTAAATAGATACATATATGAATCTGTCATGATTTAATTGTATACTAGAGGTCTTAATGGAGACTCTATTCTCTGACATCCTAAGTACTAAATTTCTTCCAACTCAAAATACTGCACATCTACTATTAGATGGTGAATATAAATGCTGATTTGCAAGATTATTAAATACATTTTTGTCATAAAATTAGTTAGGGACATCATAAGTATTCGAGTCAGTCCAGGACTTGTATACCCTCAGACCTGTTCTTTATTCTCCCCATGCTTTGCTAAGTGTGCCAGATGGGATGACCCTGGCAGCTGTCTCTCAGATTACTTCATCAGCTGCTGTCACCTGTTTTCACTGATGGCAGGTTTTCTCAGAGACAGACAGGAAAGGGCAAAGCTAGAGCATTTATCCTCTAATCACTATGCCTCAGACTACCTATGGCAGTATAATGTCTTCTGTACTATATGAAAACCTCCTGTGGTAATTCTAGCTTTTGCTGAGTGACTCCATCCCCTGAGATCCAGTGCATGTGTGCTAAGTCGCCTCAGTCATGACTGACTCTTTGAGACCTGATGGAACATAGCCTGCCAGGATCCTCTGTCCATGGGATTCTCCAGGCAAGAATACTGGAGTGGGTTGCTTTACCCTCCTCCAGGGGATCTGCTCTGGGGATTCTAATAACCAGTGGCCTTCTGTAGCTGCAAATCTCTGTCTGAGTTAATGTATCTTACTGGCTCCCCAGCTCTTCCATCAACTGTGTAACCAAATCTCTGTATTAAATTGTCTCTTTTGTACACTTGGAATGCTCATGCTTTCTTAGTTGAACAATGAACCCCAGTACAATGTTAAATGTATTTACAATTTTAAATGCAATTGCCTATTTACCCACAAAATATATAAAATCAATCTTTTTTGCAGAGAATGCCAACAGGAGAGTTATATAAAGCAAAATACAAAATCTCCTTTACTCATTCCTTCTGTACAATTCCTTTGTCCATTCATAGGTACTATTTACACATTAGCATATTTTTAATTCATTTTTTTTTCCTTTCTTCAATTTTTGGCCCACCTCAGTGCATGTGGAATCTTTCCTGACCAGGGATGGAACTCATGCTCTCTGCAGTGGTAGCAGAGTCTTAACCACTGGACCCCATGGAAGCCTCCATTTGTATATTCTTGTGGCAGGTTTTTATATATTTATAGTCATTTATAGTTTTCAATATACTTCATTTCTGCAAATTTGTGTATATATATTTACACACATTACTTTAAAAATTTTTACTTAAAAATGTCTTAAAGTTTCTTTTAAATATGTCTAAATTTCTTTTTTTTTTCTTTTTTTAAATTTTATTTTATTTAACTTTACAATATTGTATTGGTTTTGCCATATATCAAAATGAATCTGCCACAGGTATACATGTGTTCCCCATCCTGAACCCTCCTCACTCCTCCCTCCCCATACCATCCCTCTGGGTCGTCCCAGTGCACCAGCCCCAAGCATCCAGTATCGAGCATCGAAGCTGGACTGACAATGATTTATAATATGTGTATTGCAATTTATGTATCACCTTAAATTTATATGCTTAAGACACAAATGTCCATTAAAAATTGTATGCATTATACCACATCCTTATAAATGAGCGAGTCTGTTAAATTTTTCAATGTTTACCAAATGGAAACTCTTTGTTATTTTTTAATATAGTGTTATACTTGTGTCTCTATTGTGCTAAAATTTATATTCCTTGAAAAAATATTATGATAGACAAATGCTATAGATAAACACCATTTATTGTTCAATACTTACTTGGTATATCAAAGACATATCAAAATAGCAATTCAGTTAGTAGTGAACTTATTCTGGAAGTCCTATGTCAGTAATTACTTCAATGCCAAGTAAACTCAGAATTAATTTTTTTCCCAGTGGATAGTATTGGCATTTCTATGATTGTCCACTTATAATATTTTCTCTTTTTACCTTTGACAACCATAATCTGTTTTAATTAAATTCTCTAAATACTTGTTGTTGTTCAGTCACTCAGACATGTCTGAGTCTTTGTGACCCCATGGGCCACAGCATGCCAGGTTTCCCTGTCCTTCACTATCTCTTGGAGCTTGCTCAAACTCATGTCCATTGAGTCAGTGATGCCATCCAATCATCTTGTCTTCTGTAGTCCCCTTCTCCTACTGCCTTCAATCTTTCCCAGCATCAGGCTCTTTTCTAATGAGTCGTCTCTTCACATCAGGTGGCCAAATTACTGGAGCTTCAGCTTCAGCATCAGTCCTGCTAATAAATATCCAGGATTGATTTCCTTTAGTATTGACTGGTTTGATCTCCCTGCAGTCCAAGAGACTCTCAACAGTCTTCTCCAACACCACAGTTCAAAAGGATCAATTCTTTAGTGTTCAGCCTTCTTTATAGTCCAGGTCTCAAATCTATACATGACTACTGGAAAAATCATAGCATTGGCTATACAGACTTTGTCAGTAAAGTAATGTCTCTGCTTTTTAATATGCTGTCTAGGTTGGTCATAGCTTTTCTTTCAAGGAGCAAGCATCTTTTAATTTCATGGCTGCAGTCACCATCTGCAGTGATTTTGGAGCCCAAGAAAATAAAGTATCTTACTGTTGCCATTGTTTCCCTATCTATTTGCCATGAAGTATTTAGAATTCTCTAAATACTAGAAAATCAAAGAACTTTTTCATATGATCACTGGTTGTTTATTTTTATCACATCTGTTTCATATTTTGATTTGCTTTCCATTATATTATTTGAAATACACATACTTGTATATATTTATAAATAAGATGTTCAATCTACTGCACAATTGCACTCTTCTCACATGTTAGCAAAGTAATGCTCTAAGCCAGACTTCAAAAGTATGTGAAACTTGAAATTCCAGATGTTCAAGCTGGATTTAGAAAAGGCAGAGGAACCAGAGATCAAATTGCAAACATCTGTTGAATCATCAAAAAAGCAAGAGAGTTCCAGAAAAACATCTACTTCTGCTTTACTGACTATGCCAAAGCCTTTGACTGTATGCCGCTGCTGCTGCTAAGTCACTTCAGTCATGTCTGACTCTGTGCGACCCCATAGACAGCAGCCCACCAGGCTCCCCCATCCCTGGGATTCTCCAGGCAAGAACACTGGAGTGGGTTGCCATTTCTTTCTCCAATGCATGAAAGTGAAAAGTGAAAGGGAAGTCGCTCAGTCGTGTCCGCCTCTTTGCGACCACATGGACTGCAGCCCACCAGGCTCCTCTGTCCATGGGATTTTCCAGGCAAGTGGGTGGAGTGGGTGCTGGAGTGGGTGCTGGAGTGGGTGCTGGATCACAACAAACTGTGGAAAATTCTGAAAGAGATGGGAATACTAGACCACCTGACCTGCCTCCCGAGAAATATGTATGTATGTCAAGAAGCAACAGTTAGAACTAGACATGGAACAACTGACCAATTCCAAATAAGAAAAGGAGTACGTCAAGGCTGTATATTGTCACCCTGCTTATTTAACCTATATGCAGAATACACCATTAGAAAGGCTGGGCTGGATGAAGCACAAGCTGGAATCAAGATTGCTGGAAGAAATATCAATAACCTCAGATATGCAGATGACACCACCCTTATGGCAGGAAGGGAAGAAGATCTAAAGAGACTCTTGATGAAAGTGAAAGAGGAGAGTGAAAAAGTTGGCTTAAAGCTCAACATTCAGAAAACTAAGATCATGGCATCTGGTCCCATCTAGATGGGCAAACAATAGAAACAATAGAAATGTTTTTGGGCTCCAAAATCACTGCAGATGGTGACTGCAACCATGAAATTAAAAGACAAAAAGAAGAAAACCTATGACAAACCCCAGAGCATGTTAAAAAGCAGAGACATTACTTTGCCAACAGTCTGTCTAGTCAAAAGTGTGGTTTTTCTAGTAGTCATATATGGATGTGAGAGTTGGACTATAAAGAAAGCTGAGCACAGAAGAATTGATGACTTTGAACTGTGGTGTTGGAGAAGACTCTTGAGAGTCCCTTGGACTGCAAAAAGATCCAACCAGCCCATCCTAAAGGAAGTCAGCCCTGAATATTAATTTGAAGGACGGATGCTGAAGCTGAGACTCCAATACTTTGGCCACCTGATGTGAAGCACTGACTCATTTGAAAAAAACCTGATGCTGGGAAAGACTGAAGGAAGGAAGGGAAGGGGATGACAGAGGATGAGATGGCTGGATGGCATCACCCACTCATTGGACATGAATTTGAGTAAGCTCTGGCAGTTGGTGATGGACAGAGAAGCCTGGTGTGTTGCAGTCCAAGGGGTCGCAAAGAGTCGTACATGACTGAGTGACTGAACTGAACTGATAAATAGGTTAGTTAAATAACCATTTTCCACATTAACTTATTTTAGAATTTTCTTCATTGGTATTCTCTAGATAAATAGCCATATGATTTTCAAGTAGGAAAAGTTTCCATCTATCTCCCACATGTTTACACTTGTATCATTTCATTTACAGGGATTTTTAATAAAATAGTTCAGTCTTGCAATGACTTTCTCCAGTTCCAGACATCGGTGGAAATTTTCTTTTATATTATCAGTACAATAAATGGTCTTTTTTATCTTTACTCTATTAATATTTTCATATATTCTTTCCTGTAGATATTTTCTTGAGAGTCCAATTATTTTTTGTCCCATCACAGAAATATATGTTGTAGCGAGTTTTTTATACAGATTTGAAAATATTTTATTCCTTTAATTTTCTCATGCTATGCAATTTAATAAAGTTATTAAAGTCAAAACTTCTTTGCACTTTTGTTATGGACCATGGTTGATGTGTTAATTTTCAACTATGTTTATTAATGAGCTTGGCCAATATTTTGTCTTTATTCCTTTTCACTCTTACTTCTTTCCCTTCTCTTCCCTTTGTCTCTATCTCTCATTCTATCAATTTTGTTAGGCTTTTAAAAATACCGCAATCACTCTGTAAAGTGTCCTTTTAGAATAATAAAGGGTCCTAATCAGCGTTTGCTGGGCTTTGTCATTAGTTATGTAACATGATATTTAGCTGACTCCTGAGTATGATAGGGGGGCTTCCCTGGTGGCTCAGTGGCAAAGAATCTGTCTTCCAATGCAGGAGACACAGCTTCAGGCCCTGGTTCTGGAAGATCCCCTGGAGATGGGAACCACAATCCAGTTCAGTATCCTTGACTGGGAAATCCCATTGACAGAGGGCCTTGGTGGGCTACAGTCCATAGAGTTGCAAGAGTCAGACATGACTTAGCAACTGAACAATAATTAGTATGATAGGATTTACAACCTAACCTCAGGAACCTGGTGTGTTTCATATGGATTGCATTAATTTTCTATTGCTGCCATAACAAATTACTGAAAACTTGATAGCTTAAAAAATACTTCTTTTTTAGAATTAATTGTATTGCTGTATAGTTTTTTTTTACAATGTTGTATTCGTTCCTACTGTACAGCAAAGTGAATCAGTTGTACCCATATATACCCTCCCTTTTGGACTTCCTTCCCATTTAGGTCACCACAGAACATTAAGTAGAGTTCCTTGTGTCCTCACTAGTTACCTGTTTTATACATAGTACTGATAGTATATGAATTGTTTTATACATAGTATTCATAGCCTTACAAATAGCTGTGAAAAGAAGAGAAGTGAAAAGCAAAGGAGAAAAGGAAAGATATAAGCATCTGAATGCAGAGTTCCAAAGAATAGCAAGGAGAGATAAGAAAGCCTTCCTTAGCAATCAATGCAAAGAAATAAAGGAAAACAACAGAATGGGAAAGATTAGAGATCTCTTCAAGAAAATTAGAGATACCAAGGGAACATTTCATGCAACGATGGGCTCGATAAAGGACAGAAATGGTATGGACCTAACAGAAACAGAAGACATTAAGAAGAGGTGGCAAGAATACACAGAAGAACTGTACAAAAAAATCTTCACGACCCAGATAATCACGATGGTGTGATCACTGACCTAGAGCCAGACATCCTGGAATGTGAAGTCAAGTGGGCCTTAGAAAGCATCACTACGAGCAAAGCTAGTGGAGGTGATGGAATTCCAGTGGAGCTATTTCAAATCCTGAAAGAATATGCTGTGAAAGTGCTGCACTCAATATGCCAGCAAATTTGGAAAACTCAACAGTGGCCACAGGACTGGAAAAGGTCAGTTTTCACTCCAATCTCAAAGAAAGGCAATGCCAAAGAATGCTCAAACTCCACACAATTGTACTCATCTCTCATGCTAGTAAAGTAATGCTCAAAATTCTCCAAGCCAGGCTTCAGCAATATGTGAACAGTGAACTTCCAGATGTTCAAGCTGGTTTTAGAAAAGGCAGAGGAACCAAAGACCAAATTGCCAACATCCACTGGATCATTGAAAAAGCAAGAGAGTTCCAGAAAAACATCTATTTCTGCTTTATTGACTATGCCAAAGCCTTTGACTGTGTGGATCACAATAAACTGTGGAAAATTCTTCAAGAGATGGGAACACCAGACCACCTGACCTGCCTCTTGAGAAACCTGTATGCAGGTCAGGAAGCAACAGTTAGAACTGGACATGGAACAACAGAATGGTTCCAAATAGGAAAAGGAGTATGTCAAGGCTATATATTCTCACCCTGCTTATTTAACTTCTATGCAGAGTACATCATGAGAAGCTCTGGACTGGAAGAAACACAAGCTGGAATCAAGATTGCTTGGAGAAATATCAATAACCTCAGATATGCAGATGACACCACCCTTATGGCAGAAAGTGAAGAGGAACTAAAAAGCCTCTTGATGAAAGTGAAAGTGGAGAGTGAAAAAGTTGGCTTAAAGCTCAACATTCAGAAAATGAAGATCATGGCATCTGGTCCCATCACTTCATGGGAAATAAATGGGGAAACAATGGAAACAGTGTCAGACTTTATTTTTGTGGGCTCCAAAATCACTGCAGATGGTGACTGCAGCCATGAAATTAAAAGATGCTTACTCCTTGGAAGAAAAGTTATGACCAACCTAGATAGCATATTCAAAAACAGAGACATTACTTTGCCAACAAAGGTCCGTCTAGTCAAGGCTATGGTTTTTCCTGTGGTCATGTATGGATGTGAGAGTTGGACTGTGAAGAAGGCTGAGCGCTGAAGAATTGATGCTTTTGAACTGTGGTGTTGGAGAAGACTCTTGAGAGTCCCTTGGACTGCAAGGAGATCCAACCAGTCCATTCTGAAGGAGATCAGCCCTGGGATTTCTTTGGAAGGAATGATGCTAAAGCTGAAACTCCAGTACTTTGGCCACCTCATGCGAAGAGTTGACTCATTGGAAAAGACTCTGATGCTGGGAGGGATTGGGGGCAGGAGGAAAAGGGGATGACAGAGGATGAGATGGCTGGATGGCATCACTTACTCGATGGACATGAGTCTGGGTGAACTCCAGGAGTTGGTGATGGACAGGGAGGCCATGGCCTGCTGGGATTCATGGGGTCGCGAAGAGTCAGACACGACTGAGCGACTGAACTGAACTGAATTGATAGTATATGGACTTCCCAGGTGGTGCTAGTGGCAAAGAATCCACCTGCCAATGCAGGAGACCTAAGAGACACAGGTTTGATCCCTGGGTTGGGAAGATGCCCTGGAGAAAGAAATGGCAACCCACTCCAGTATTCTTGCCTGGAGAATCAGAGGAACCTGGTGGGCTACAGTCCATGGGGTCACAAAGAGTCAGACACAACTGAAGTGACTTGGCAGTATAGAGTATTGATTGTGTATATTTGTCGATCCCAGTCTTCGAATTCATCCTACTCTCCCCTTACCCACCTTGGTGTCTGTACATTTGTTCTCTACCTCTGTGTTTCTATTTCTGTTTTTTTATGTCAAGCGTGTGTTTTTTTCTGAAGGCTTTTTGGAAATGTCTGATCCTTTGTATGTCCCAACTTCTCCAGGCTGCCTACCTTCCCTGGCCCACACCCCTCTATTATTTTCAATGTCAACAGCGGTTGGTATTATTTTCTCATGTACTGTCACTCTAATATGAACTTTTCTGCCTCCCCCTTCCACATTTAGGATTTGTGATTACTTTGTACCCGTCTATATAACCCAGGATAATATTCCTATTTTAAAAGTCATTTAAGTAGAAACTACTTTCATCTGATATCTTCATTTATCTTTGCATCACAGAATACAACATATCCACAGGCTTCAGAGATTAGACAATAAATATCTTTAGGAGGCCATTATTTTGCCTAACACAAGGATATTTGACTATATTTAATTTAATTTTTTTTCTTTCTTTTCTATTTTCTTGAACCAAATAATTGACATTTCACCAGGGATACATACATTTAGTTTAAGTTTTCAAATACAGGATATTAATTTGTACACAGACTTATCTTTTAGTTACTGTATTTGATCTATTACATATCTAGAATTATGACTCTTTTCATTTTTAATTTATTTATTTCATTAATTATTCAGCAGAAATAATTTTTTTTCAAATTGTAATTACCTTTTTTATAGGTCTTTACAGCTTTTAGTCATATCAACAATTATTTTTTGGTAGGTTTTAAAATATTTTGTTGTAAAATATTTCATCATGTTTTTCTTTTACCTTGTGCTTATTTGGCTCTTCCTTTTTCACTTATTTGTGTCAAAATTTAATTTTAATATTCTTTATTTTATAATAAGTTAACACTAAATTTTTCTTTGTGCACTTCTTCTTCAGCTGTATCCCAAAGTTTTTGTTGTATGCTATTTTGTCACTCACTTTAAAATAATTATTTATTTTATTTTAATTTTAATCCCCAAATTATTGCTTTAAAAATATCCCCAGTGAATAAATAATTTTTAGCAATTGTTTATTTTACTTTTAAATTTTAAATATGATGATTAGATGTGGGGTGTTGTATTTTCTGATCTACTGCTCTAAACTCCCCATGAATTTCTATCTTCTTACTTCCAGTCTTTTTTTTTCCCTTTTGATAAACTACTCAGTAGCACTATTTAATGTAAGCCAGACACATGTCACTGTTCTTGACTCTCTCAAACACTAATATATTTTATGAAAAAAATATATATTTTTAAACTATATATATATATATATTTATTTATAAATCCTCACAGCTAATAAATTCTTTTATCCTCTTAGTCCTAACCCTATTTTTTCTTCTGAAGGTAGATAACTAAACAGACTACCATTTTCTCTTACCTCCCCAGTCTCCCATGTTGAACTCATCAAGGATTTTTTGTTACAAGTGAAAATTTTTTGTTTCTACTCTATCAATAAATATTTATTTATACATCAATTGTCATATATGTATATTGCATAAGTATAAATAGCATATATTATTTATACTTATACAGTATTAGTTGTATATGATATTGGTTATTTTGACCACTACTCTTTTTTCTCTTTTTAAATTTTATTTTATATTGAAATATAGTTGTTTTACAGTGTTGTGTTAGCTTCATGCATACAGCAAAGTGATTTAGCTATACACATGCTTATATCTCTTCTTTTGGTTTCTTTCCCATATAGGTTTATTTGATCCTTCTTCTTTCAGAGTCTTTCTTCTCTCCTCTAGTATTCTATTAAAAAGATATTTGCCTTCCGGTATTAATCTTCCATGTCTTCTAACTTTCTAACACGTTAAAAAACTTTATCTTTGAAATTTTCATCTCTTGATATACTAATTTTTCAACTGAGTTTTATTATTTCCACCTGACTTTTCAGTTTTATATGGATTTTATTTAAGTAACATTTCTCCATTTATTAATAATTCTTTCTTTCTGATTGTTTTATTTTATAATCCTCATCATTGTTTTATGGATGCAATAATCTCAACTTTCTCTTATTTAATATGTAGATTTTTTTTTGAATAAGGCTATTCTTTGGATCTTTTTCTCATCTTCTCAAAGTTTGGCTAGTTTATTTGTTTTTATTTTCTGCTATTTCTTTCCCTTACCTAGTTTCTGACTCTTAATGATTGTTTTAGATTGCTGAAATAAATTTCTTAAAGAGAAAAGTTGGAGCAAGGCTCTTTATAAAAAGTCAGGGGTAGGTTTTAATGTTACTCTTTTTAGGATCCATTGGTTTGAAGCTGGAAACAAAGATTGGAACACTCTCTAACTGCCAAAATATTCGGTAAATTTCTCTAGCATTAAGACTTAAATACATTTCTTTCACTAATAAACCTGCTCTCCCACACACACACACACTTCCCCACTCTTCTCATCCTGTTCATATCTTATTCAAACTCTGTCATTATTTTCATTGTTCTGTGTGTGAACTGAAACTAACCTTGAATAAGGAGTTCACTTCATTTAGAGTACACCTTTTAATTTTTAGATTGCCATTTGGAATTAATGTTTGAGATAGGAAGGTTAGAATTTAATTACCCTTATAACTGACTCCTCAATACTCACCCTCTTTTTTTGTATTTTTCCACTATACTCAGTGTACTTTCTTCTTCATTAGTTTTCTGTTGTGCATATTTTGGCCTATGGTTTTTCTTTTGCTAACCTGATATTAGCACTTTTGTATCTTCTCTATATTAACTTACATGTTTGGAGTGCCTTTTTACAATAGGATTGCAAAATAACCATATCGTTTGTTTCTATGAATGCATATAAATGTGTATGTGTTTGTAAAATACATATACACTCCCACACAGAGCCATTATAAGAGACTTCATAAGAGAGGTATAGGTTAAATGTACATGCTCAGACTACCCAATCATCAGTCCATTCTTTTCTACATTTCAGAATTTTTACCTAAGTGTGCCAGGATATGTATTGAACAATCAGAATGTTTGATTATGCAATAAAACAAGGATATTTCTATTTCACTTTTAAAAAGTATACTCACGTCACATATACTCTGTCTTTAATAGAATATTTCAGGAAAACAACTGAATCTTTGAAAAGCCTGGATGTTCTATTTCCACCTCTATAGCAAGAAGTTTGTGACTTTGACAACCTGTTCTTATTCAACTCCGAGAGAGATATGTAACATGTATCCTTTCATCTTTTTGCAATATCCTATTATTATCAGAGTGAAAAACAAAAATATAGGCCATGGAATCTGATTTTTATAAGTTATATGAAATACAATCATATATCCCATTGCCTATGTCTTAGAATCCTTTAAAGAGGTATACCATATTCCTTGATAGTTACAAGGTTGAAAACACCTCATCTATTTGTTTCTTTGATCAATACTTACTGCTGCTGCTGCTGCTAAGTTGCTTCAGTCGTGTCTGACCCTGTGTGACAGCAGCCCACCAAGCTCCTCTGTCCCTGGGATTCCCCAGGCAAGAATACTGGAGTGGGTTGCCATTTCCTTCTCCCCAGTACTTACTGAGCACCTACTATATAAAAATCATAGGTGTTGAGGTAATATTTGTGGTGAGAAGCAACAGATAAAAGTTTCTATGCTACAGAATTACATTCTAGTAAAATGTATCACAATATAAGCAATTGTTTTCTTTTAATTCACAAGAGATAATAGTAAAAGCCCAAAATTAAAAAACAAATCTCCAATTAAGATATAGGCAATGAATTCCACAATTACAATATTCCTTGGAAATAATGTAGAATAATACTATAAAAGTTTTATATTGATATTTGAAAATCTGTTCAAATTAAGAAATTAGAAATGGGTTAAACATTTTTCTTATATATTAAGCATTTAATATAGCTTTTATTTGTAAATTTATGGCAGTTCTTTTATTCTTTTCTTTCAAATTCACAGCTCAGTAAAATGGCAATTCAAAAATGTGTAATTTTAAGATATGCCAATCAATCTAAAATAAGATTCTAGTTCAGAAAAAGGGCTTTTTAAGATGAAGTCTGGGTCAACATTCTGCCAGAATTTCTAGCTGACAAATGAAAATGTCAATCAACCATCATATGCTTCCAAATACCTGGGTACTTGGCACTATACAGACGAAGCTTATGTGTGAGGAAAGAACTTTTATATTTATATCTTTTCACCAGTATATCTCAAAGCAATGCCATCAGAGAACTCTCAGCTCAGATTATTTCCATCAAGATTATTTAAAAAAAAGGTGGAGGGAGTAGTTTAAAATACCATACCAAGAGGTCCCAGGCTATGACAGCAAATCCTTAGGCAGTTATAGAACAATTACTTCTCAACACTTCATCATTGTCCCTTCAAAATCCAAGGAAAAACAGAAAAAAATAGAAAAAGTCATATTTATTTTGGAACCTTGATTGTCAAACTATTTTACTCTCCTCATAACATGGTACACAATGACCTGATTGCCTTCAAGTTACTCTTTCTATGCATATCAATTTAAACTAAATTCAGAAAAAAAAATTCAAGGAATTTACCTTCCAACCTAAAAGTGAATTATATATATTGTTTATATGTAATGTATACTTCATGAACACAAGCTGGAATCAAGATTGCTGGGAGAAATATCAAAAACCTCAGATATGCAGATGACACCACCCTTATGCCAGAAGGCAAAGAAGAACTAAAGAACCTCTTGATGAAAGTGAAAGAGGAGAGTGAAAAAGTTGGTTTAAAACTCATCACTCAGAAAATGAAGATCATTGCATCTGGTCCCATGACTTCACAACAAATAGATGGGGAAACAGCAGAAACAGTGAGAGACTTTATTTTGGGGGGCTCCAAAATCACTGCAGATGGTGACTGCAGCCATGAAATTAAAAGACACTTGCTCTTGGAAGAAAAGCTATGACCAATCTAGACAGCATATTAAAAAGCAGAGACATTACTTTGCCAACAAAGGTCCATCTAGTCAAAGCCATGGTTTTTCCAGTAGTCATATATGGATGTGAGAGTCAGACTATAAAGAAAGGTGAGTGTGGAAGAATTGATGCTTTTGAACTGTGGTGTTGGAGAAGACTCTTGAGAGTCCCTTGGACTGCAAGGAGATCCAATCAGTCAATCCTAAAGGAAAACAATCCTGAATATTTTTCATTGGAAGGACTGATGCTGAAGCTGAAACTCCAATACTTTGGTCACCTGATGTGAAGAAATGCATTGGAAAATAGCCTGATGTTGAGAAAGATTGAAGGCAGGAGGACAAAGGGATGACAGAGGGGTGAGATTACTGAATGGCATCACCGACTCGACAGACAAGAGTTTGAGCAAGCTCCAGTAGTTTGGTGATTGTCAGTGAAGCCTGGTGTGCTGTAGTCCATGGGGTTGCAGAGTTGGACATAACTGAGCAACTGAACTGAACAGAACTGAGTGTATTACGTATTATTTCAGTTCAGTTCAGTCGCTCCATCATGTCTGACTCTGTGACCCCATGGTCTGCAGCACGCCAGGTGTCCCTGACCTTCTCCAACTCCCGGAGCCTGCTCAAACTCATGTATATTTGTACACTCATCTCAGTTAAGTTCAGTTCAGTCACTCAGTTGTGTCCGACTCATATGTTCACAAATAATTTATGTAATATATTTAACCATATAGATGAAATTTCCGTAGAAGTGCAGCAAGTATGAACAGGTAACCATCAGGCATACTGCAAATGCCTATCTTTTTTCTTCTTGACCTAGTCTTAATTTGGAGGATCTTACTGAAAATAATTCATCTTTTAACAGCTTGTTATGGGTAGTATACATGATTTCATCTAAATCCTTACATAAAGCTCAAATGCCAGAAAGAATATTTCTGATGAATAAAACTTAGAGTTGCACTGCCATAAATAAACTATCTCTTAGAGCACTCATCTTCAAATTATCTCTTGGAAAGTCCAGCCACAAGGGAAGTCCATTTATATAATATTGTCATCCAATACAGTATCCATGTCTCTAAGAGGTATTTATACTCCCGCTACCTTTATTATTATTTGTTAATCTATTTATTTTTGGTTGTGCTGTGTCTTCCTTGCTATGTGTGGGCTTTCTCTAGTTGAGGGGAGCAGAGGTTCCTCTCTGTCACAGTGCCCAGGCTTATTGTGGTAGCTTCTCTTATTGCAGAGACTCTAGGTAAACAGGCTTCAGTAGTTATAGCACGCTGGCTCAATAGTTGCAGGCTGTGGGCTCTAGGGCCCGTGAGCCTTAGTAGTTGTGGTGCATGGGCTCATTAGTTGTGGCTCGCAGGCTCTAGAGCATGCTCGCTCAGTAGTTGTGGTGCACAGGTTTAGTTGCTCTGTGTCATATGGAATCTTCCTGGACTAGGAATTGAACCTGTGTACCCTGCATTGGATGGCAGATTCTTATCCACTGTACCACCAGAGTAGTCCATTCCCACTTCCTTTAAATGTACTCAATTGTGGCATGGCATGAGTTAGAAGATGCCCTTGAGAAGGAAATGGCAACTTACTCTAGTATTCTTGCCTGGGAAATCCCATGGACATAGGAGCCTGGTGGGCTACAGTCCATGAGGTCACAAAAGAGTCAGACATGACTTAGCAACTAAACAACATCAACAATAATGGTGGTGGTGGTGGTTTAGTCTCTAAGTCATGTCTGACCCTTGTGATCCTATGGAGTGTAGCTCGTCAGGATCCTCTGTCCATGGGATTTTCCAGGGAAGAATTCTAATAGCTATGCTTATCTCAATTCTGCAGTAAGTAAGATAGAAGATGCCCCAGTCTATTGAAATTCTGCTTGGCTCCAACACACATACAGAAGTAGAGGTCATCCCCTTGGTTATTAAAAATGTTGTCATTTGTTCCCTGGGAAAATTTAAACCTGACTAAAGGCATCTCACGATTGGTAAAATGCCAACCTGTGGTCTACATCCTTCTTTCCGGTTCCTCATATTTCCACTGTGACTGATATGGGACTGGAAACCTTCAACACACATCGATTAACACCTTGAGAAAAAAAAATTTCCTTTTTTCCGCCATTCTCTAGACATTATAGTAATAAACTGCTGTGTCAGAAGAGTTCTTGAGTTTGTTCTTTTATGAAAATTTTTAATTTTCTTTACCTTGCAATTTCTTCTGTTTATATGCCCTTGGGAGAGTTTAATAAATATTTCTTTGTTATTCCTTGAATTAAATTGATTCTGGAGTTCTTTTTAGGTGATTATATTTATCTTTTACAGTTTTTCACACTGAGTTCCCTAAAATAAAGTGTTTATAGGATTTCCACTCTAGCATATCCAATTTTATGAGCCTTTTTATCATTGCATCCACTATCTGTCACAGTGGCTAGGGTGTTTCTGGTTTCCACTTGTTAGTGCTATTTCCAAGGGTCTTTTCCAGAGTGCAAAATCTTATAAAGTGGAAGAGGGATCCCCCATAAACCTTTATCCAGGATATCCAATTTCATGTTTAAGCCCCTTGTTCTAGAAGTCTTGGAATGCATTTTCATAATACACTCCTAATTCTTGTTTGTACATAATGGCTAGTTCTATAGGTCATTTAGTATGCAGTCTTCTTCCTCCTTTCAAGGTCCAGCATTTGTTTGACACCATAATGTTGTTTTAATAATGTAATGGCCAAAAAGTTGTTGGGTGCAGATTAAGAGAGGTTTGTAATCATCTACCAGTATGGAAGTAGCACTGGCCTTCAGATGAGAGGAAAGGACACTATTAAAGGTCATGGGAACTCAAGATTTTTAAGTGCATCATCCCAGCTGCCCCTAAGTTTAAATTTTAGAGTTTGCTTCAATATGGATCAGTCTTTACTTGGGGTGACATACCTGCTGGGATTAAAAATTCAAGCATCTCTAGGATTGCACTGCAATTCTGATTATAACCTGGAACTGGTCTTGGGGTTTTTCTGCCTTCCCATCACAGGAGATGAAAATCTCCTTATACTCTGCCAGGATTCATTTCTGGTTGTCACATGTAACCTTTAATTGCCAATTTATTACCATCAATCCTTTATTATTAGTAATTTTTCCTATAGTATTCATTGTTCTCATTAACATCCTTAAGCAACATGGCCTTATAACTTGCTTTATCTTTTCATTATAAATATTTAAAACATTGCATCTCAGTGCATTTCCCTTTAAATTGTAGACAACCTAGGACAGGAGAAAATTTGATAAGAGACATAATTTTTTTTTTTTTGAGAATTTTGTAATTGGTATAGCTATGCTTGGGACTTGCCAGGTGGCTCAGTGGTAAGGAATTTGTCTGCTGATGCCGGAGGCACAGGAGACTTGGGTTCAATCCCTGGGTCAGGAAGATCCCCTGGAGGAGGAATTGGCAACCCACTTCAGTATTCTTGCCTGAAAATTCCCATGGGCAGAGGAGCGTGATGGGCTGCAATATATGGGGTCGCAAAGGGTCAGACAGGACTGAGCACACAACACAGCTTTGATTATGGGCTTCCCTGGTGACTCAGTGGTAAAGAATCTGCCTGCCAATGCAGGAGGCATGGGAGACATGAGTTTGATCCCTGGGTTGGGAAGATGCCCTTGAGAAGGAAATGGCAACTTACTCTAGTATTCTTGCCTGGGAAATCCCATGGACATAGGAGCCTGGTGGGCTACAGTCCATGAGGTCACAAAAGAGTCAGACATGACTTAGCAACTAAGCAACATCAACAATAATGGTGGTGGTGGTGGTTTAGTCTCTAAGTCATGTCTGACCCTTGTGATCCTATGGAGTGTAGCTCGTCAGGATCCTCTGTCCATGGGATTTTCCAGAGAAGAATACTAATAGCTATGCTTATCTCAATTCTGCAGAACCATGGTTTTTGTTTTTGTTTTTGTTTTGAGGAAGAAACCTGGAACTAAGATTTTTGTTCTTACCTAAAATGCATTGCTGCTGCTGCAAAGTTGCTTCAGTCGTGTCCGACTCTGTGCGACCCCATAGACGGCAGCCCACCAGGCTCCCCGGTCCCTGGGATTCTCCAGGCAAGAACACTGGAGTGGGTTGTCATTTCCTTCTCCAATGCATGAAAGTGAAAAGTCAAAGTGAAGTCGCTCAGTCCTGTCTGACTCTTAGCGACCCCATGGACTGCAGCTGACCAGGCTCCTCTGTCCATGGGATTTTCCAGGCAAGAGTACTGGAGTGGGGTGCCACTGAGCCCTCACATATCCTTAGTAGCCTGGTATCAGTGTGATTAGGTAAGTGTGTATCCCCTTATATCACTGTTAAGTTTTACTTCAAAGGAAACATTTAAAAAATTTTACTATATAAACATTTTCATACACAAAAATCTACTGAGGCCAGGTATTCATTTAGCTTAATGATTCCTACTATCATTGAATTAAATGGGATTTTTTAAATGGAGGTGATACAACAAACTGAAGACTAAATTAGTTAATTATTTGTATTATACTAAAAAATTATTTTCAAAATTTTCTAATTATTTAAACTCAAGTTAAATTGTAAATGTGGGAAGTATTTGTCACTAGCTGTTTTCTGTCTATAAGAATTGTCCCTACCCCTTGAATGATTCCACATCCTGAGATTCCTACATTTTGGTGCATGCAATGATACTATTAATTTATTCTTAGTGACAAAAAAGAAGTGGTAAACTTTTGTTTTGTTTTGATTATTTTTTCAAAACAAAAATTTAATAAGAAACAAATTCAGTTCAGTGTCTCACTCTTTGCAACCCCATGAATTGCAACATGCCAGGCCTTCCTGTCCATCACCATCTCCCGGAGTTCACTCAGACTCACGTCCATCAAGTCAGTGATGCCATCCAGCCATCTCATCCTCTCTTGTCCCCTTCTCCTCCTGCCCCCAATCCCTCCCAGCATCAGAGTCTTTTCCAATGAGCCAACTCTTCGCATGAGGTGGCCAAAGTACCGGAGCTTCAGCTTCAGCAACATTCCCTCCAAAGAACACCCAGGGCTGATTTCCTCCAGAATGGACTGGTTGGATCTCCCTGAAGTCCAAGGGACTTTCAAGAGTCTTCTCCAGCACCACAGTTCAAAAGCATCAATTCTTCGGCGCTCAGCTTTCTTCACAGTCCAACTCTCACATCCATACATGACCACTGGAAAAACCATAGCCTTGACTAGACGGACCTTTGTTGGCAAAGTAACGTCTCTGCTTTTGAATATGCTATCTAGGTTGGTCATAACTTTCCTTCCAAGGAGTAAGCATCTTTTAATTTCATGGCTGCAGTCACCATCTGCAGTGATTTTGGAGCCCAAAAAAATAAAGTCTGACACTGGTTCCACTGTTTCCTCATCTATTTCCCATGAAGTGGCTTTTGAGTTCCTCTTCACTTTCTGCCATAAGGGTGGTGTCATCTGCATATCTGAGGTTATTGATATTTCTCCTGGCAATCTTGATTCCAGCTTGTGCTTCTTCCAGCCCATCATTTCTCATGATATACTCTGCATGTAAGTTAAATAATCAGGGTGACAATATACAGCCTTGACGTACTCCTTTTCCTATTTGGAACCAGTCTGTTGTTCCATGTCCAGTTCTAACTGTTGCTTCCTGACCTGCATACAGGTTTCTCAAGAAGCCAGTCAGGTGGTCTGGTATTCCCATCTCTTGAAGCATTTTCTACAGTTTATTGTGATCCATACAGTCAAAGGCTTTGGCATAGTCAATAAAGCAGAAATAAATGTTTTTCTGGAAGTCTCTTGCTTTTTTGATGATCCAGCGGATGTTGGCAATTTGACTTCTGGTTCCTCTGCCTTTTTTAAAACCAGCTTGAACATCTGGAAGTTCACAGTTCACATATTGCTGAAGCCTGGCTTGGAGAATTTTGAGCATTACCCAACAATAACTAAAAACAAAGATACTCTATTTATTGGTTAGCTATTATACAAGGACTTCCCTTGTGGCTCAGCTGGTAAAGAATCCACCTGCAGTGAAGGAGACCTGGGTTCAATTCATAGGTTGGAAAGATCCCCTAGAGAAGGGGAAGGCTACCCACTCTAGTATTCTGGCCTGGAGAATTCCGTGGACTGTATAGTCCCTGGGGTCGCAAAGAGTCAGACACAACTGAGCGACTTTCACTTTCATCATTGTACAAAAATGATACCTGAACCTTAATGACATATAACAGTAAAGCATTACATATTTTTTATTCTAACAGCCCTCAGGTAAGTTGGGGCAGAAATGCCTCAAACTGTAGATCTATGAACCAAGGAGAATGTTTCTATCTCACGCATCTCCTCTTCTCTAAGACTGGTGAACTTCCAGGGAAGAAGGTAGAGAGCTAGAAATAATATATATAGCATATTACCTTATTAATGAGATATGAGCTGGACACACAAATTACATTTACTTTTTAAGACACTTGAGAAAGTCAAAAGAGTAAAAGCTATTTTTATTTATTTATTAATTTAACAATATTTATTCAATGCTTTCATGTCATGTGCCAGGCATTGTGTTCAATCCCAGAAATGAAAAGTTGAATAAAGGAGACACTTTCTCTTCCTTTGGGAAGCATACATTATGGTGAGTACAAGAATGCATATTCAAGCTAAAATCCTTGATTCTCATTTGGCAAACTTTTTTTTTAATCTGTGGGTAAATTTAAATTTGTGTAAATTTACATAAGTAAATTTTCATTCTGTCTATGAAAAAGATTAAAAATTTTTAACTCTTTTTTAAAATTCAAATTTATTGTTATAAAACCCAGAATTAATCTTATCCTATCTTTCATTTGCTTATTATTTTGAGCAGTTCACTTACCATACCCTATTCAGTTTTCTTATATGTAATGTAAGTGTGATTGATTGGTAATCTTGATTCACCAAGCTAAAAATATTCTCTCATTCCTCTTGTTTTCCATTCATAGATAACCTTTGAAATTTCTGCCCTTACCTTCTTCTCTACTTCTTTCATCAGCATCAGATTAAAAGAAAGGCAGAGCAGTAATAATATTTCCTATTTGTTTTGGTCAGTGATCTTTAAACCTCCTCTGTTTATCACCAGTTTATTTGTCTGTTCAAATTTACCTATACTGAAATTCCATAATGCTCTGTTAATCTCTTCAATAAAATTTTTTCTGCTCTGCAGAGGTAGATTGAAGATGACTGCAAATTCTTTCACGCTCCTCACATTAGGACATGGAGTTTACTTCCTTTTCTCTCACATCTAGACTGGCCTGATGACTGCCTAACCAATAGAATATAGTAGAAGGAATGATATGCCTTTTCTGGTAACTCTTTAAGAAGACTTGGAAAATCTGCTACTTCCTTTTAGGAAAGCTATGTTTTGTGATACTACCTCTCAGAACCTACCTTCCATGCCCTGAGAAACACAAGCCACATGCAGAAGGCATAATGAGAGCCCCAGATAAGATCAGGGCCAACAAACCTGGCTAAGTACTCAGTTGACTGCTCACAGGAAATGCCAGTCACATGAATGAGTTATCTCGGTTGTCCAGCTTGTCAAATGTTCAGCTGACAGTAGCTTCAGTTGCTATCTAATTTCAACTACATGAAGAATACTGTTATCTAATCCAAGCTCCTACTGCTCACCACATGACAGGCCAATAAATTGAGAGACAAATTGTTGGGGCAAGGGAGAGTGACTTTATTCAGAAAGCCTGAAGACTGAGAGGATAGTAGACTCGTGTCCCAAAGAACCATATTGCCTAAGTTACAATTCAGGCTTCTTTTATACTGAAATAAGAGGGAGTAAAGTCAAATATTTCCTGATTCTAATTGGTCTTTGGAGGAAATAGGTTAATTTTTTCCTTCCTGCAGTCATTCACAAGTGGGCCTTGTCAGGACCTTTCCTGTGAGCTAAACAAAGGTATTTTAGCTTAATGTTCCCTCCCTGGGAGGCAGAGTTCCCAGAGATGGGCCATTATGTATAATTTAAGCTTGTAGCAACATCCCTTTAATGACTAACTTGTAATAGAATACAAGCTTCTTCCCTTTTACACTCCCAAGTCAATCTTATCAACCCCTAGAAATGTGAGAGATAATAGTAATTTGTTGATGTAAGCTCTTACATTTTGGAGGTGTTTTATTATATAATAAGGCATAACAGAAACAAGCATATGTGCAACTACTTGTTTTCATGGGTGCCTTCTCTAGGCCTCACATTGAATTTTCTAGTCATAATTTTGTATTATTTTCTCTGAGGAATTTTCTTCCAATTACATAAGCTTCAATCAGATCCCTGGAATCTTTGGTTTCTGTAAACTTTCTTCTTGGTTCGAATGCAGTTACTCTACTTTAGCTAGTGACCTCTAATTTACTTATTTTTAGTTCAAGTTAGCTCTCTTTAGAGAAAATATGGCCCCATGTGATTGTGAGCAGGTTAAAAAATGTTTGCATGTTATCTAGCACATGGTCTTTTTTTTTTTTATTTTTAACCTTTACATAATTGTATTAGTTTTGCCAATTATCAAAATGAATCTGCCACAGGTATACATGTGTTCCCTCCCCATCCTGAACCCTCCTTCCTCCTCCCTCCCCATACCATCCCTCTGGGTCATCCCAGTGCACTAGTCCCAAGCATCCAGTATCGTGCATCGAACCTGGACTGGCATCTTGTTTCATACATGATATTTTACATGTTTCAATGCCATTCTCCCAAATCATCCCACCCTCTCCCTCTCCCACAGAGTCCAAAAGACTGTTCTATACATCAGTGTCTCTTTTGCTGTCTCGTACACAGGGTTATTGTTACCATCTTTCTAAATTCCATATATATGCGTTATTATACTGTATTGGTGTTTTTCCTTATTTGTAGGTTACAACGTATACTCAGTACACATTTACTTTTCTGCTTTCAGCTCTGTCTTCAGTGTTATTCCTATTGATGATGGCCTTGCAGAGTGGCGCTGATGATTGCAATTGACCCCTGCCCCATCTCCGCCCCACAGTGGGTACAGGTCGCTGAGAACATAAAATCTTCACTCGGTGATAGTTCTCAGAGCTCATTAAGCTGAAGTCTTCTAGGCACAAGAATCTGATTACTGTGTACAAAACTAAATCTCTGGTGGTTGTTTTTAAAAGGTATTGCTTACAACAATTGTGTGTTTAATTAACACAATTTATATCAAGTCACACAGACACTTTTACATACTCTCACACTGTAGCATATTTACCCAAAATAGACAACCTAATTACTTAAGAAAATTGGATGTTCCTACAGAACTGGAGTGTTATAAGAAAAATGAACTCCAATTATAAAACACAGAAAGATGGGGAAATGCCAATTTCTTGTTATTTTTGTTTTCTTTTAAAAATGTTAATTAAGATATAGAGTTCACAACTATTTTAGAGCTTAGCACAAGTGAATGAATAAATATCTTGAATATAGATCAAAGGGGAAATTCATCTTTTCTAGCTTATCTAGGATTCATAAATCCTGAGAAATTATTGTTGAGTATCCACTATATAGTAACAAAGAAGGGCAACACTGGCTCTGCATCACCCGCATGCAGATGCTGGGTGCTCAGTAAAGGAGGGGAGTTTGTCGGGAAGTCATTTAAAACAAATTTAGAAGGGATGTGATAAATTTAACTATTACTACTGCTGTTCAAAATCTTGGTCTTCTTTGCCCACCAAAGTCGAATGAAAAATACAGAGACAGAGTTTGGAGGAAATGGAAAGGTGGCTTTTATTTTCAGCTGGCATAGACAGGGGAACACCGTAGGCTCATGCCTCAAGAACTGTGCCGCATATCCATGAGGAGTCTAGGGGTTGTATTAAGGCAAGGGCTTGCAGTCAGGAATTGGCAATGAGGAACAAAAGTGAAAGGATCTTGATTTCTTCCTTTTGCATTGTTTCAAAGACAGTTATAAACTGGCATCGGTAACCCAGTAATTGTCTGGCACTTTCATGGCTTTACAGCCTTCTTTCTGATATGTAACTACAAGGGGAAGTGTTTTGTAAGGGTAAACACCACATAGGAGATGTATTTAGCATAGAGTCAGAGGATAAAATGTGAATTGTAGCTCTTGCAGAGTTAGGGGACAGAAAAGCAAACTTAGTTACAGGCATGCAAAGTTAGGAGCAGTTAAAGTAAGAAAAACAAAAACAAACTAGAAATGTTCAAGCCTGCTCACTGTTCTCTTTATCTTCTTTTTTCTCAGGAAAGGGAAAGAGAAAACCTCATTCTTCTTTTTTCCTTTTCATAGAAACATTACCACCAACAACACAAAATTAGAGTTAAATTATCAAACTGTGGAAAATTCTTAAAGTGATGGGAATACCAGACCACCTGATGTACCTCCCGAGAAATCTGTATGCAGGTCAGGAAGCAACAGTTAGAACTGTACATGAAACAACAGACTGGTTCCAAATGGGGAAAGGAGTATGTCAAGGCTGTATATTGTCACCTGATTTTTTAACTTATATGCAGATTACATCATGAGAAGCACTGGGCTGGATGAAGCATGACGAATTAAGATTTCTGGGAAAAATATCAATAACCCCAGATACGCAGATGACACCACTCTTATGGCAGAAAGGGAAGAAGAACTAAAGAGCCTCTTGATGAAAGTGAAAGAGGAGAGTGAAAAAGTTGGCTTACAGCTCAACAGTCAGAAAACTAAGTTCATGGCATCCGGTCCCATCACTTCATGGCAAATAGAAGGGGAAACAATGGAAACAGTGGCAGACTTTATTTGGAGTGGCTCCAAAATCACTGCAGATGGTGACTGCAGCCATGAAATTACATTTACTCCTTGGAAGGAAAGTTATGACCAACCTAGACAGCATATTAAAAAGCAGAGACATTACTTTGCCAACAAAGATCCATCTAGTCAAAGCTACGTTTTTTCCAGTAGTCATGTATAGATGTGAGAGTTGGACTATTAAGAAAGCTGAGTGCAGAAGAACTGATACTTTTGAGCTGTGGTGTTGGAGGAGACTCTTGAGAGTCCCTTGGACTGCAAGGAAATCCAACCAGTCATCTTAAAGGAAATCACTCCTGAATATTCACTGAGAGGACTGATGTTGAAGCTGAAATTCCAATACTTTGACCCACCTGATGCGAAGAACTGACTCATTAGAAAAGACCATGATGCTGGGTAAGATTGAAGGAAGGAGGAGAAAGGGATAACAGAAGATGAGATATTTGATGGCATTACTGACTCAATGGACATGAGTTTGAGTAAGCTCTGGGAATTGGTGATGGACAGGGAGGTCTGGCATGCTGCAGTCCATGGGGTCGCAAAGAGTCAGACATGACTGAGGGACTGAATAAGAAATTATTACATTTAACTTCACTTTGCTTTCTATATTTCTAGAGGTGATACTGTAATATTTAACGTATCACTACAGTTTTTTTGAATTGAGGTATAATTTATATATAACATTATATTATTTTTAGGGATGTAACATAATTATTAAATATTTGTATATATTGCAAAAGGACAACCACTCTAAGTCATGTTAACATCTGTCCCCGTACATAGTCATAAATATTTTTTGTATGGTTATGACATTTAAGATCTATTCTCTTAGCAACTTTCAAATATGCATTATAGTATATTTGACTATACTCTGGTGGCCTTCTGTGATTCTGTTTTTTAAGGCAAATTTCTTAGGATGGAAAAAAAAGGGAATGGAATGAAAGGAAGGAATAAATTTTTTAAATATTGAGGAAACCATGTTTTTTTACAAGGGTAATCTATTTAAATGATGATTCTGAAATATCTATTATTTTATTGACATACAATGTGTTTTATATATATATATATATACATATACATATATATATATGCATACATATACATGTATATGTATATAGTAAAAGCATTAGTAGTTCAGCTTTATCCGACTCTTTGTGACCCCATAGACTGTAGCCCACCAGGCTCTTCTATCCATGGAATTCTCCAAACAAGAATACTGGAGTGGGTTGCCATTCCCTTCTCCAGGGGATCTTCAAGACCCAGGAATTGAATCCAGGTAACCTGCTTCTCAGGCAGATTCTTTACCAGCTGAGCCACCGGGGTGTGTATTATTTTATTAGTTTTAACTAAAGTAACCACAAGGCTGTTCAGAGCCATATATAATGCAAAGAAAACTGTTCTTTATTCTTCCACAGATATTTATTGAATAGCTATGTGCAGTGCACTGTGCTTGGTATCAAACTGCAGAAGGCTGGCCTCTGGCCACTTTGCCTCATACTCTGCCTCCAGGACCCTATCCCCCTTTTTCATCTTGGTGAAAGGCACCTCTCTCCTAATGACAAAATTGTATTCTCTTGGCTTGGCAAAGGGGCCCCAGAGTCAAGTTCTGTTGGGCATAGATGCCTTTGGGCTACCTGGAACAGTGGCTCCTGGAGAGATTTAAGGTTGAATCTCCCAGGATATTAAATCCAGCTCAGGTCGCCAATAGGTGTGGACAGAAGGGAGTCCCAGCTTTTCTTCTGCCTGCTCTTTTTGCCTTTGTCCTTATGCTCCTGGATGCACCTTTTTTTGGCCCCACCAGCATATCCTACAAAGAAAATGAAAAGAAAGGAACAGCTAAGTCACAGGTTACACACAAGGTGTGGAGCAACCACTTTTCTCCCCAAGTCCTTTCTCATCACATTAGAATGTACCCTGGCCCAGATTCAACAACCAAGTGGAAAATCATCAAAGAAGGGCTATTTTTGTTATGTGCTGTGCTCAGTGGCTCAGTTGTGTCCAAATCTTTGCAACCTCATGTACTATATGCCAGGCTCCTCTGTCCATGGAATTTTCTAGACAAGAATACTGAAGTGGGTTGCTATTTCTTACTCCAGGGAATCTTCTTGACTCAGGAATCAAACCCAAGTCTTTTAAGTCTTCTGCTTTGGCAGATGGATTCTTTACCACTAGCATCACCTGGAAAGCTTATGTTGCTTAATTTATCATCCTTAATTTATACTCAAACACTTGCATAACTTATGTCTTATACTTGTGCTGTATAAAAGCCATGCATTTCAGTTTCATTTACTGAATTTAATGACCAGGATGTACCTGGTACATTGTGCTAAAAGTATTTCATAGACAAGGACTTGCATGCTAATAAAGTCCATCAGTATTTTTGTTTGGACACGTGTTTCTAGTAACTCACATCTTATTCTTCCTTACTCAAATTGATTAAGAATAAAATAGATTGCAGGTTCCAGCCCACATGCTCCTTTCCAAATAGGAAAATCAAAAAGACAGATTATTTAGATGGCTATATAGATTATTTAGATGGCTATATAGATTATTTAGAAATATTAATAGGATAGTTTATTAAGGTTTTTAGTACTTTGTTTCCTATGTTTTATTTTAAGAGTTGTCTTTGGAATCATCATCATTTGAATACAAATTCTTACTCTATCATCTTGGGTAAGTTATTTAAGCTTTATCAGTAACATTTTTCTCATTTACAACTTGTGAGAAACATTGACCTCACGGTATTGTTGTGAGGATTAAATAAAGTAGCAAACTGTGAGCACAATGCTAAAGCTATCCTAGGTGTTCAATAACTACTTTTTCTCCATTCTCCATTCCACCCAGATTCCCAGTGTTCTCATTCAGTTTCACCGGGTGAACTATCCATGACTTGTCCTTGCATGGCATGTATTTTTCTTCCTCACATCTCAAATACCTCAACATTTCACATACCCACCAGCATGTTACTCATTTTTTTTTTTTTGGTAGTTTTGATTCCCCACCCAGCTTATAAATTTCAAGAATATTCGAGACAAGTCTAAGGTAGTTTTTGTTTCTTCAAATTTCTCTCATAATACTATGTACACAAATTGGAAATTTATAAATCTGCTTTTTCTTTTATAATCACTTTCAAAGGCATCAGAGAGATATACCTGAAAAAAAAAAAGTTCATTTTTCAGTGTTTTTAAAGATATCTCAGGGAATAAGAAGATTATCAGGATTACTAGTAGTGCCATGATAATTTTTAAATGATCGTTTTCTCTTTAATTCAGAAGATGGTTGATACAGAATTCAATTATTTTCTTTAGATGCAAGTGGTTATCATAAAAATGCTATTCTATCTCTTTGGACATAATTAACACTTTATCTCAGTTATATTGCCTTTTCCTGAAATGATGTTGTCTAATTTATTGTAAATGTTTAAACTTTACAGCATGTCTAATTGCATTAATTTCCAATCTTCTAAAATATTGAGAATAATAGAGAGTATAGTCTTCAGAGTATGCTAATTATTTTCAATAGAAAAGGATTTTAATTTTATTTTTAATTAAATTAATTTAAATAATTGAAATTGATATTGGGCTCCAGGCTATCAGGAGGAACATTTGTAATCTAAGTCTTCATCAACAGTCTAGATTTGTCACCATAAAAATAGCAGTCAAATAGTCAATGTTCTCATAAAGTGTGAGTAAAAATTAAAATTAAAATGCAAACTCTAACAGTCAGAAAACAGGATATTAAAAGAAAAATGTATACTCAGTATACAAAAATAATATGAAATATATATAAAGGAGAATAAAACCAGCATATGGATAATATTAGAAAGAATTAGTATCTGCATAGAAATCACTTGATAGGAAAATTACAATATATCTTTAAATAATCCAACCAATGGCCAGAATGAAGGGTCCTGAGACAAACCTTCACATAAGCAGGAACTTGATATATGACAGAGGTGGTATTGCAATGACTCTAAAATGATAGTTTCTACAAAAAGTGATACTGGGGTCAGTGCATATTTACATTTGGAAGAAAAAGTTATATTAGTCTTTCCTTCCCACTGTCTCTCACTATCATATAAATCAATTTTGTGTTCATCAAAGCCTCTAATATGAAAAGCAATACTTTCAAACTCTTTGCTGCTGCTGCTGCTGCTGCTAAGTCACTTCAGTTGTGGCTGACTCTGTGCGACCCCATAGAAGGCAGCCCACCAGGCTCCCCCGTCCCTGGGATTCTCCAGGCAAGAGTCCTGGAGTGGGGTGCCATTGCCTTCTCCGTTCAAACTCTTTAGAAACAAATATTTGTGGGTATAACCATTACCTTTGAGTATAGAAAGTGTTTTTAAAACAGATACAGAAAAAAAGACAGGAATTGATTGATGTATTTAATTTTATTGAAATTGAAAGAAAAAAGTGTACTCAAATTAACAAACAAGAAAAACATTTATCTAAAACTACCATGAAGAAATGAAAAGTTACAGTTTTGCAGAAGGGCCTATTGTATCTACAATAATAATAATAATAATTTAGTGTTTAAATATAAAATCTTAAATGTTATAAAACAATTTTTATATTTCTATAAACATAGCTTAATATTTACATTAGAAAATGTCAAAAATATAATTTAACAATTGAGAGGAAGAGAAACATGTGGCTACAAACATAAAAATATTTAGGAGCCCACTATTAAATAATGAGAGTTTAAATTATAACTAGATTTTATTTTAAATCACTCATATCGACAAGGGTATCTGTTCAGTCCAGACGAGCTTGTAATGCATAGCATTCTTAGACACTGTGATGAGAAAATACATTTATTAGAACTTTCTGAACAATAATTTTAATAGAATTTATTAGTCACATACACAATATAAAGGTGTATATGTTGATACATGGGACTAATAATCCTCAAAGTCAGGACAGAAATTTTATCTGGAGAAAAAGAAAGCAAATATATATGATGGGAGAGGAATGCCCAGAACTGGTTTTAACAAATGGGTAATGTATTTTTAATTAGGTGTGGGTCATGGGTCAGCTAGTAAAGAATCTGCCTACAATGTGGGAGACCTGGGTTCAATCCTTAGGTTGGGAAGATCCCCTGGAGAAGAAAATGGCACCCACTCCAGTACTCTTGCCAGGAAAATCCCATGGACCGAGGAGCCTGACAGGCCACAGTCCATGGGGTTGCAAGAGTTGGACAGGACTTAGGAACTAAACCACCACCACCACCAAGTGTTTGGTTTATCTTTATCATTATTTATATTTCTCTGTATATTGCAAATATTATATGCTAATTTTTACAAAGAGATAATATATGTGGAAAATAAAATGTGTTTTGAGAGAAAGTACTTTTCATGTTAAAAAAATGAACATTTTCAGACAAGTAATGAAGAATGGGAGGGAAAACAATGATTTCCTTAGTAGTTCAAAACACATAATATTGTATTTGTGTGATACTAAATTAAAAACCTGATATGACTTACGTCACAGTTCCTCTTCCTTCAATGCATAGACATTCCAGAAGTGTGCAAAGGAAAACTGAGGAGAAAAAAAAATGCAGGACAGATCATATAAAGAATGTGATAAATACACATTTCCAGTTGCAAAATAAATAAATCACCAGTATAAAATGTACAGTGTGAGGAACATAGTTAATAACTGTATGTATTAGTCGTGTCTGACTCTTTCCAACCCCATGGATTACAGTCTACCAGGCTCCTCTGCCCATGGAATTCTCCAGGCACGAATACTGGAGTAGGTAGCCATTTCCTTGCAGATTCTTTAGCTAAGTAATATCTTTTGGGTGACATATCATATCTAGACTTATCACGGTGATCATTTTGAAGGGTATGGGAAAAAATTTACTATGTTGTGGAACATAATGAACCAACGTAGTGTTGTAGGTCAATTAAACTCCAAAAGCAAACAAATTCATGGAAAACAAGATCTGATTGTGATTACCAAAACAAGAGGTGGGGAAAAGGAATTGGATGTAAGTAGTCAAAAGGTACTACAAACACACACACACACACACACACACACACACAAATAAAAAACCACACACACACATACACATAAAACCACATAAAACACACACACACAAAATGGTACTACAAACTTCCAGTAACAGAGATGTAATGTAAATCATAACTATAATTAACACTTCTATATCTTATTTATAGAAGTTAGGGTAAATCCTAAAATTTCTTATCATACATGCATATTTTTCTCTTTCTTTAATATTGTATCTATACGAAATGATGAATGTTCACTTAACTTATTTTAATGACAGTTTCATGATGTATGTAATTTGAATCATCAGGCTGTATACCTTAAACTTATACAGTGCTGTGTGCCACTTATACCTCAGTAAAACTGGAAGAAAAAGAAGGAAGGAAGGCAGACAAGGAGGATGGAAGAAAGAGTAAAGACTGAAAGTGATAGTGTCAGCAATCGCATATGTATTCTAAAAATAAAATTAGTTTAAATTAAAAGCAGATACTAATCAGCTTTTGCCTAAGCATATTTTCTTTCACTTACTTTTAAAAAATGTATTTATTTTTTAACTGAAGGATAATTGCTTTACAGAATTTTGTTGTTTTTTGTCAAACATCAACATAAATCAGCCATAGATATACATATGTCCCCTCCCTCTTGAACCTCCTTCGTATCTCCTTCCCCATTCCACTCCTCTAGTTTGGTGCAGAGCTCTTGTTTGAGTTCCCTGAAAAATAGAGCTAATTCCCATGGACTATCTATTTTACATATGGTAATATGTTTTCAAGTTTCTCTCTCCATACATCTCACCCTCTCCTCCCCCCGCACCCTGTCCATAAGTCTGTTCTCTATGTCTGTTTCTCCACTGCTGCCCTGCAAATAAATTCATTGGTACCATCTTTCTAGATTCCATATATATGTGTTAGTATTCTCTTTTTGACTTAATTCACTCTAATTAATTCACCTAAATTCACTAATAAGTTCTAGTTTCACCCATCTAATGAGTCAGACTCATTAGAACTGATTCAAATGTGTTCATTTTTATGGCTGAGTAATATTCCATTGTATATATGTAACCATAGCTTTTTTATCCACTCACCTGTCAGTGGACATCTAGGTTGCTTCCATGTTCTAGCTATTGCAAATAGTGCTGCAATAAACATTGGGGTACATGTGTCTTTTTCAATTTTGATTTCCTCAGGGTGTAGGTTTTCTTTTTCATCAATCAACTTCTTAAAATCAACTGAAAAATAGTATACCAGTTACCAGTTATTTCTCACTCAAAGTCTTTGCTTTTCTCCTCTTTAAGATAGCTAAAATCAGCTTCTGTTTTCCAGATAGCAACAATAACAGACATACCACACTTATGGCTCCTGGATTCAAATCTGCTTTGATATATGACAGAAGTAGTATTGCAAATTATTCTCGCAATTACTCTTTTATGGCAGCCAAGTCATCTCAAGGCACTGAACTTGAGTTTCTCACTCACTAGAAGAGTAAGATTTAAATTCTAGGTTCCAGGTGACTTTGGAAAATCAGGAAGCTGAAGAAAGAGACCAGATTCAAATTGCTGCCTTCCTTTCCACCAGCTGTGTGATGCTAGAAAAAACATCTTCTCTGTATCCATTTTCTTACCTTAGAGAAGGGCATGGTAACCCACTCTAGTATTCTTGCCTGGAGATTCCCATGGACAGAAGAGTCTGCCAGGCTGTAATCCATGCAATCACGAAGAGTCAGACATGACTGAGTGACTAACACAACACTAATAATTATTGCAAAATCAAGTCTCTCTGGCTGTGAGAACCTAAATTCTCCTTGTTTATAAATACCTAATAAGCACAACATAAATGAATGAATACAGATACTTGATCATTTGTGGGTCTTTGACATCCTGGGACTGTCACTACTAAATGAAGTGTTGTATCTTCTTTTGAAATGATTGCTCGTCATCTGTTCTGTTTGTTACTTCACTTATGTGTTTTTGTAATATAAATTTGTACACTTAAAATTGTTTTTATAGCAATTTCTATTATTAAGTTATATACTATCTAGAGAAGGCAGGTTTTTAAATGAAAATAAAAGTAACTGCACAACCAAAGTATTTTTCTGAGACCATAAATTCTGTATTTTTTTTCTCAAGATAATGATTCTTTCTGACTTCTACTGTAACTCTAAGTAATTCCTGGAAAACATTGTTGCTGCCAATGTGTGACTGTGAGTGAAAATTAAATCTAATTTGAACAGGTGAGATTTTGATTTTACTGAACACTGTTTCTTGCACTGCAATATTGTTTGTAATCAATCATTCAATACTTCCTATTGCCAAGTTACTTGAATGATGCTGAAAAACTGAGACCAAAACAGATATGACAGAGCTTCAGAAATCCATGAGTTTAGAGGAAAAGAAAAAACTAAGATATCATGTACTTTTAAGACTGGGAACAAAGTTTCATGTTGAAGAGTACAAATGGAAGAGCCAGGGAAGAAAACAGAGTAGGCTCTTGCTTTTGAAGCAGTGAATCTTATCTGTATTTTGTACCCATCAAGACAAAAAGAGGTAAGAAAGAGAAAAAAAAAAAAAAACAATAGTAAATGAGGTGTTTTTGAATGACTTATCTGATTGAACAAATGGAAAATATATAAATCAAATAGAGAATAAAAGCAATTGTACAGATATCAACTTTCTGTTGTTCAGACCAACATTTAAAGTCAGTTCATTTCAGTCGCTCAGTCGTGTTCAACTCTTTGCAACCCCATGAACCGCAGCATGCCAGGCCTCCCTGTCCATTACTAACTGCCAGAGTCTACCCAAACCCAAGCACATTGAGTCAATGATGCCAGCCAACCATCTCATCCTCTGTTGTCCCCTTCTCCTCCTGCCCTCAATCTTTCCCAGCATTAGGGTCTTTTCAAATAAGCCATCACTTCGCATCAGGTAGCCAAAGTATTGGAGTTTCAGCATCAACATCAGTCCTTCCAATGAACACCCAGGACTGATCTCTTTCAGCAAACAGTGGTTGGATCTCCTTGCAGTCCAAGGGACTCTCAAGAGTCTTCTCCAACACTACAGTTCAAAAGCGTCAATTATTCTGCACTCAGTTTTTTTTATAGTCCAACTCTCACATCCATACATGATCACTGGAAAAACCATAGCCTTGACTAGAAGGACCTTTGTTGACAAAGTAATGTCTCTTTTTTTTTAAATACGCTGTTCAGATTGGTCATAAATTTCCTTCCAAGGAGTAAGTGTCTTTTAATTTCATGGCTGCAATCACCATCTACAGTGATTTTGGAGCCCAGAATAATAAAGTCAGCCACTGTTTCCCCATCTATTTGCCATGAGGTGATGGCACCAAATGCCATGATCTTCGTTTTCTAAATGTTGAGCTTTAAGCCAATTTTTTCACTCTCCTCTTTCACTTTCATCAAGAGGCTCTTCAGTTCTTCTTAACTTTCTGCCATAAGGGTGGTGTCATCTGCATATCTGAGGTTATTGATATTTCTCCTGGCAGTCTTGATTTCAGCTTGTGCTTCTTCCAGCCCAGCGTTTCTCATGATGTACTCTGCATATAAGTTAAATAAGTAGGGTGACAATATACAGCCTTGACGTACTCCTTTTCCTATTTGGAACCAGTCTGTTTTTCCATGTCCAGTTCTAACTGTTGCTTCCTGACCTGCATACAGGTTTCTCAAGAGGCCAGTCAGGTGGTCTGGTATTCCCATCTCTTGAAGAATTTTCAACAGTTTATTTTGATCCACACAATCATAAGGCTTTGGCATCATCAATAAAGCAGAAATAGATGTTTTTCTGGAACTCTTGCTTTTTGGATAATCCAGCAGATATTGGCAATTTGATTTCTGGTTCCTCTACCTTTTCTAAAACCAGCTTGAACATCTGGAAGTTCATGGTTCACATATTGCTGAAGCCTGGCTTGGAGAATTTTGAGCATTACTTTACTAGTGTGTGAGATGAGTGCAATAGTGTGGTAGTTTGAGCATTCTTTGGCATTGCCTTTCTTTGGGATTGGAATGAAAACTCATATTTTCCAGTCCTGTGGTCACTGCTGAGTTTTCCAAATTTGCTAACATATTGAGTGCAGCACTTCCACAGCCTCATCTTTTAGGATTTTAAATAGCTCAAATGAAATTCCATCATCTCCACTAGCTTTGTTCATACTGATGCTTCCTAAGGCCCACTTGACATCACATTCCAGGATTTCTGGCTCTAGGTGAGTGTGAGTGATCACACCATCATGATTATCTGGTTAGTGAAGATATTTTTTGTACAGTTCTTCTGTGTATTCTTGCCATCTCTTCTTAATATCTTCTGCTTCTGTTAGGTCCATACCATTTCTGCCCTTTATTGAGCCTGTCTTTGCATGAAATATTCCCTTGGTATCTCTAATTTTCTTGAAGAGATCTCTAGTCTTTCCTATTCTATTATTTTCCTCTATTTCTTTGCATTGATCACTGAGGAATGCTTTCTTATCTCTCCTTGCTATTCTTTGGAACTCTGCATTCAAATGGGTATATCTTTCCTGTTCTCCTTTGCTTTTCACGTCTCTTCTTTTCAGAGCTATTTGTAAAGCCTCCTCAGATAGCCATTTTGCTTTTTTGTATTCTTTTTCTTGTGGATGGTCTTGATTCCTGTCTCCTGTACAGTGTCATGAATCTCCATCCATAGTTCATCAGGCAATCTGTCTATTAGATCTAGTCCCTTAACTCTATTTCTCACTTCCACTGTATAATTATAAGGGATTTGATTTAGGTCAGTGGAGAAGAAAATGGCAGCCCACTCTAGTATTCTTGCCTGGAAAATCCCACGGATGGAGGAGCCTGGTAGGCTGCAGTCCATGGGGTCCCTAAGAGTCGGATACGACTGAGCGGCTTCACTTTCACTTTCACTTTCATGCATTGGAGAAGGAAATGGCAACCCACTCCAGTGTTCTTGCCTGGAGAATCCCAGGGACAGGGGAGCCTGGTGGGCTGCCATCTGTGGGGTCGCACAGAGTCGGACACGACTGAAGTGACTTAGCTAGCTGAATGGTCTAGTGGTTTTCCCCACTTTCTTCAATTAAGTCTGATTTTGGCAATTTCAAGTCAGACTATTGTAAAAGTGTCATGAAAATATTGATATAGATATTAGTATGAAAAGATCTTGTAGAAACATTATTGAGATGAAAAATATGAAGGTCATAAAATAAATAGCAAAATGTGTGTAGGGGCGAGGGGCTGATATAACAGCGAATGAGCTAAAAAGAACCCTGCAAAATTGTCAATAGCTGAGTTGTGAGATTTAACAGAGAATCCCAGAGAATTTATCAGACAAGTGTGTGTGTGTGTTTGCACACACACATGTGTGTATGTATGAAAACAGAGAGGAAACAGAGAGAATAAAATAAAATTTAACAGAGAATAAATAAAATTCCATAACACATCAATATTTGTTAGGTACAAATGAGACTTCAGAGTAGAGAGAGTAAATAAGAGGATATATTTTAAAAAATGTGTTTTTTAATTCTATAGACCTGAAGAGAAAACATAAATCCTTAGATGTTCATTGACAACCCAAGACAAGAAAAATAGATTTAAAATGACTCATAATTTGTCATATCACAATAAAATTCTGGAACTCAAAAATGTTTTCTCACTGGAAGTTCCAAGGGATAGCTTGATGCTAGAAACAGCTATTAAATGAATAATCAACAGGTAGACAAGTGAATTCTCACTAGTAATCTTAGGTTTAAGATTCTTAAGGAAGAGATTTATATTTCTGAAGTAACTAGAATTTTACACTCAATCAAACTAATATTCAATTATGAGCACTAAAAGAAAAACTTTTAAAGCATGCCCATTTCTTATCCAACACCCCTATCTGAAAGAATTGCTAAAAGGCACACTAAAAAAGAATAAAATAAAGGAGCAATAACCCTAAGGGAGAAAGTATATAAGCAATAATGAGCAGCAATGTAACTTATATAATTTATACTTGGGCTTAAATGAGTAGTTTATGAAGGAAAAATGGCAACAACTTTTTAATGAAAAGGTGATTTCTTTGGGATTTCAGTATAGAATAACTTTTCAGCTCATTGATGCAGAAGATAGCAGGAGGCAGGAGAAAAAGGAAAAGAAATGCCAAGATTCTTTATTTATATGATAAAAATATAAAGAAAATTATTAACATAAGGCATTGCACAGAAAGATCAAAGCTTAAATATACATGTTAAAATTTCAAGTGCAACAATTTGAAAATTATTGAAATGTCAAATTTTCAAGCTATTAGAGAAAAAAAATGGAACTAAGAAAACTACATGAATTTATCAAAAGATAAGAACAATTTTTTTAAGCAAAGAAAGTAAGAAGGAAAAAAAACTAAATTGTCAAGAAATAGCCTAGACATCTCAGTAAACACAAATGAAATGAATTTTTATAAAAATTAACAATTTATGTGCTTAGTCTCAAGAAAGGTTTGAAAACATGATCTTATTTTCTGTTTAAGAGATTTATACTTAGAAGAAAATAACTTCTAAAAGTTGGTAATGAAGAAACAGAAAACGTGTCTATCAGATATATTTTAAAAAACAATCAAGTGTTGTATTATTAATATTGAAGCAAAGAGAATATTAGATAAATATGCTTAAGAGGTGGAGAAGGCAGTAGCAACCCACTCCAGTACTCTTGTCTGGAAAATCCCATGGATGGAGGAGCCTGGTGGGCTGCAGTCCATGGGGTCGCTAAGAGTCGGACATGACTGAGCGACTTCACTTTCACTTTCACTTTCATGCATTGGAGAAAGAAATGGCAACCCACTCCAGTGTTCTTGCCTGGAGAATCCTTGATATGGGGCAGCCTGGTGGGCTGTTGTCTATGGGGTCACAGAGAGTCGGACATGACTTAGCAGCAGCAGCAACATGCTTAAGAAGACAACATTTATCTTTTATAATTGATACAATCCATAACTCTTCAAAAGGTGCATTCAGTCATTCATTCTATCACATTGAAAACCTACATTCTATCAGGCATATTTTAGTCTCCAGAAGGAAAGTGGTTAACAGATCCTAGCTGGAAGATATCCAGCAAATTTCACAGGACTAAAATAAAACAGGTTGCCTTACATTGAGATGGCAGAAACTACTGGAAGAACAGATGGTGGTGATGACGTGTTAGAGTCTGAGAGTCTGTTTGGGGTATACATCTTTTTAGTTGTCTGGTAGAAAAGAAATGTCATAAAAAGTTCTTTCTGTAAGTCTTAGGGTCAGGGTGAAATCCAGTTTGGAGCTATAAATATTAAAATCCATAGAATAGAAACTGGGCCTGCCAGGTGGTGTTAGTGGTAAAGAACCTACCTGCCAATGCAGGAGACCCAAGAGACATGGGTTCAACCCCTGGGTCAGGAAGATCCCTTAGAGAAGGGCATGGCAACCTACTCCAGTGTTCTCGCCTGGAGAATCCTAAGGACAGAGGAACCTGGTGAGCTATAGTCCACAGGGTCACAAAGAGTCAGACACAACTGAAGTGACTGAGCATGAGCAGTGTAGAAATTGCATTTAAAAACACATGACAATGGTATTTGGTAAGTGTATATTTGTAAATGAAAACAAACAAAATACAAGAAACCCAAGGACCAAGCCCGTGGTAACTCTAACATCATTAGAGCACGTGAGGGAAAACTGAAAAAGTTGAACACAAATTGTCATAGCATATAAGGGAAACTGGGATAATGCTGATAATCAGGAATACAAGTTACAAATGTGTTCTAGAGATGAGAGAGGCAAATGCGGTTGACAGATTCAGCAAGATGAAGACTAAGAATTGACTCTGTGTTGCTTGGTAGTTAAGAATTCATCGCTGACTTTGTATGGGCAATTTGGTAGAATAATAGGAGCAGTGTTCTAACTGGAAGGAGCTTAAGGAATAACATGAAAAAAAAATTAGAATAAATGAGTTTAGGTGTCATTTAGCCACTACGTCATGTCCAACTCTTTGCAACCCTATGGATTACAGAATGGAAGTCTTCCCTGTCCTCCACCATCTCCCAGAGTTCACTCAAGTTTGCTCATCTATAATGAGTTTAAATGAGTCTTGTAATAAAGCTTTTCGTAACAAGGGAAAAAAGTTTTATATATAAATAAGGGAAACAGGATATAGAGATTGTGGGTTGTTTTTGTTGTGTTAAGGTAGAAGAAAAAGCAACAGGTTTATATACTTAGATAACTCATATGCATAAATATAATAAATAAAAGAGCAAAAGCTGATTGGTCAATGTACTTCAGGAAATTTGTGAGAATAAGATCTATTTACACAACTGAAAGTGTAGCCTCTGACTAGAAATGTGGACTCTATTTGCAATGAACCAGTAGTATGCCTATCACCATAAATACAATGAAGTGGGTTTATATGATGATTACACCTTATGGACATTCTTTTTTAAGTGCTATAAAAGAAGATGGAAAATAAATGCCTCAATCATGCTTTTCCCCTTTTTGAATCACCTGCCAATAGATTTCACACCATTGGCTAGAGCTATCAGAAGACAACAGGCAAAGGAAGTATTGGAGATGGAGAATTCTCCATGGTAGTCATTTCAGTGGTTTCCTGTGGCACAGAGCATAATGGATAAGAATGAAGACTGGATCTAGAGAGACATATGGAAGATATCCAGCATAAAATTTAATAGATTATGAAACAGCAGATAAAAAAAAATAGAACTTATACCTACTGATAAAAATAGTTTCTAAAAAAAATGTGTTTTTTCAATTCAGAACCTACAACCTGTTTATCTTTATGCACAAAGGGACCATACAGTCCTAAATTTACATACATACCCATGATGGTCAATTTTATAAATCAATTTGACCAGGCTAAGTGTTGCCCAGAGGGCTGGGAAAACATTATTTCTGGCCGTGTCTCTGAGGATGTGGCTCTTGAGAAATTAGCATTTGAGTCATAGGCTGATACAGATTAGCTCTCACCAATGGGTCAGGCATCATCCAATCTGCTGAAAGCTCCAACTGAACTAAAGGCAGTTGAATGCTGAATTCTCTCTCTTCTTGAACTGGAACATCTATCTTCTGCTTTCAGATTTCAGAGCTCAAAGACCTCTGGCCCTCACTCTGGGACTTCCAGCAATGACCCCTAGGATTCTCAAACCTTCAGACTTGGACTTAACTATACCACTGTATTTTCTGGTTCTCTAGCTTGCATGGGGCATATTGTGGGACTTCTCAGCCTGCATAATCACATGATCCAGTTTCCATAGTATTAAGGTTGATGCAAATGTAATTGCAGTTTTTCATTGTTAAAATTTGCCATGTGGTATTGGAATACATTCTTAAATAAATGTGGTTATGTTATACATTATTTTAATGTGCATTTCCCACTTTATTTTTTTTTGTCAATGACTTATTACTTGTTGTTTATTTGATATTTATTGAAATGATGTTAGACAAAAAACAAATTCAAGCGATTTTCTTAATCGAGTTCAAAATGGGTTGTTAAGCAGTGGAGACAACTTACAACACCAACAACGTATTTGGTCCAGCGACTGCTAAGGAACATACAATGCTGTGGTGGTTCAAGAAGTTCTGCAAAGGAGACCAGAAACTTGAAGATAAGGAATGCAGTGGCCAGCCATAGAAAGTCGACAACAACCAGTTGAGAGCATTCATCCAAGCGGATCCTCTTACAACTACATAAGAAGTTGCAGAAGAATTCATTGGCATCCATTCTACAGTCCTTTCACATTTGAAGCAAACTGGAAAGGTGAAAGAGCTCTATAAGTGGGTGTCTCATGAGCTGATCAAAACTCAAAAAAGTCATCATTTTGAAATATCATCTTCTCTCATTCTGTGCAACAACAATGAATCATTTCTTGATCGGATTGTGATGTGCATTAAAAAGTGGATTTTATATGACAACAGGCAACCACCTGCTCAGTGGTTGGACTACAAGAAGCTCCAAAGCACTTTCCAAAGCCAAACTTGCACCAAAAAAAGTGATGGTCACTTCTGGTCTGCTGCCAATCTGATCTATGAACCCTTTCTAAATCCCAGCAAAATCATTATATCTGAGAAGTATGTTCAGCAAATCTATGAGGTGCACCAAAAACTGCAATGCCTACAGCCATCATTGGTCAACAGAAAGGGCCCAATTCTTCTCTGAGATAATGCCTGACTGCATGTTGCACAACCTACACTTCAAAGTTAAACAAACTGGGTTACAAAATTTTGCCTCATCTGTCATATTCAACTGATTTCTTGCCAAATGACTACCACTTTTTCAAGCATCTCGACAACTTTTTGCAGGGAAAACGCTTCCACAACCATCATGATGCAGAAAATGATTTCCAAGTGTTCATTGAAACCTGAAGTATGGATTTTTATGCTACAGAAATAAACAAGCTTATTTTCTCATTGGAAAATATGTGTTGATTGTAATGGTTCCTATTTTGATTAATAAAGAAGTACTTGAGCCTAGTTATAATGATTTTAAATTCATGGTCTGAAACCACAATTACATTTGCACTAACCTAATATTTTTTCTTATATATTGATATATATCCTATTCATTCTGTTTTCCTGAAGAACCCTAATATGATATTTATTTTAGTGCATTAAAAATAATCTAGAAGTAAGTATGGTAAATTGCTAGCAGGGGTTATTATTCATGTGAATACTTGTTAACAGATATGGGCAGAAACACAAGGAGAGAGTTTTTACTCATTTGCACTTTAAATTTTAAAGTGAACATATATTCTTGTGCCAGATTAATTATAATTTTAAATTTTTAAGTAAAAAAAAATCAATTCTACAATTTTATAGAGTAACTGGGCAAAGGTGAGTGTGGCAGCCAAGTTTATATTATGATATACAATAATTTCTCTTCTAATATATAAAATACATAGAATCAGAATGAGAAAAGCACAATTGAAGGTTATTTCCTTAGCTTAAGTGAGTCATTTATCAATTTTTAATTATGCAGTTATATCAGTTTGTAATTATTTTTCATAATATTACTGTAAATAGTATTTTTATATCAATGTACATTCACATGGATTCATCAGTATTTTTTCTGGTGGAAACCAAAAATAATTTTCTCTGTCTTGCCAATAGAAAATAAAAATTGAGGTGCAGAAACACCAGTGACTTTCTCCAAATAGTCACGGTGATTTACTGACAGAATATAAAATAGAACACATTTCTCTAAGTTTTGGCCTGGAGACCTCTACTCTATATCACTTGATAATCAAGGGTTTTGCCATAAGGGAAAATTATGCATAGATACCATATTTATGGCTTTATTACTTTAGAATCTACTTCTAACCTCTGCTGCTGCTAGGGAAGTTGAAAAATTTGCTTTGTTTCTACAGGAAATTCTGCAATAATCTAAGCTTATGGTCCCCAAGCTCTGTGACAAGTTTCCCCACGGAATTATGGTGAAGTCACAGGGAAGCTAAAGGATATTTTAAATTTTCATGGAAAGCGTAATGATGCTATACATATGATGACACTGACTGAAGAATTATCGCTAAGTACTGCAGTTTCTACATTAGATCAAGTATCATATACTTCAATGTCATAGTTTTCAAAGCCACCTTTTGTTGTTTATTATGAGAATAAACAAGTACTGCATGAAAATTAACCAGGAATAGGAAATGAGGGTGACTTTAACCCATCTGATTCTGAGGTTTGAGAAGTAGTACAGTGACAAACAAGCACATACATTCCTTTAGTAAGCAGTAGCATTTAATTACAGTTAATTTCTTCCATTTATTTGTACTATTTTTTTTCAAATGGCTGCGACTTTATAGTATAAATATTCACTAAGTTGTTTCGGGAGAAGGCAATGGCACCCCACTCCAGAACTCTTGCCTGGAAAATCCCATGGATGGAGGAGCCTGGTAGGCTGCAGTCCATGGGGTCGCTAAGACATGACTGAGCGACTTTGCTTTCACTTTTCACTTTCCTGCATTGGAGAAGGAAATGGCAACTCACTCAGTGTTCTTGCCTGGAGAATCCCAGGGATGGGGGAGTCTGGTGGGCTGTCATCTATGGGGTTGCACAGAGTCGGACACGACTGAAGCCACTTAGCAGCAGCAGCAGCAAGTTGTTTGGACCTTAGTAAAAGGGACTTTCAGTTATTTCCTTTGGCTTTTAATCACTATTTTAAAAAAATGAGATACTAAGAGCAACTTGAACAGAAAATGTTTGGAAATCTCTAATCTAAAAAGTCAAATTTATAATTATTACAAAAGTTCCAGGCACAAAATTTTTAAGTGCAAGTCTTATTCATTACCTTCTAACTCTAAATTCTTCTTCTTCAACTCTAGATTATCAAAATAATTTCACTCTTTTACTGTCTTTTATTGTTTTGGATGGGAAAAGATTTAATTTACATGTTCTCCTTTTTCATGAATGTGTATCTAAATGGACTATTTCAGAACTTTTTATGGATTGTAAATAAGGAGAAATAATCTTGCAAGATTATTTCCCTAATTTTTTCATTACTTTTGCCTCATTTAACAAAAAAAAAAAGCAAATTAATATTCATAGTCTAGCAGAAAGCAGGTGTAAGGCATTAGACTAGTTAATTACTACCATGAAGTTAGACTAGTTAATACAGTGAACACAAATATAAACAGATGTGGAAAGCAAAAGGAAATCACTTCATATTGCAATACAGATTTCTAGACTAGAAATCTGCCACCATCTGGTTATATCAACATAAGCAACTTCATCTTCCAGGCCTCCGTTCTGCTTCCAAAGAAAGAATGTTTATTCACTTATCAATCTAGCAATAATGTATAAGTATACAGACTATTTTGAAGAACTTAAGGAAAAATAATGCATACTCTCAGTTGCTACATAATTCACTAGATCATGTTAGCACATACAGTTACTTCTTATTTTAGAATCAATGAAGATTCCAGAAAAAATTCAATCTCATTATCTTAGCACATTTATCTTAGCCTTTTATCAATTGGCCATTACTTATTTTTGCAGATTTATCTTCTACTGCAAACCGCATTGAATTTTTAACAATTTATATTAATGTTTTATATGATTCCATTTCCCATGACTTGAATTAATTTAATAATTGATTTTTAATATGTATTTTAATAAAATTCAACAATGCCTGGAGAAATGTATTAGGAATGCGGGGAGTGGAAATGTTCTAGGAAATTCAAACGAATAAGAATAAATTCTATGAGAAAATCTTATAAGAAAAAAAATGGTATCTGAATTAAACAAAAGAGCATGAAGAAAAAGGAGAGCAGGAGAGATTACATAAGGGTTTTGTAAGTAGTGGGAGAACACAGGCACTTTCTGCTTTTAAGAGTTTGGTTTTGGTTTCTCCCTGCTTACTCTGCCTTTTTTGATCTAGTTTATAATCTCTTCACTTCTTCAAAGCTATGAAAATTTACTAGATATGGGCAAAGTGGTCTTGAGCACAAAGAGAATCTTCTGTTCTGAGAATTCACCATAGTAGCCAGTTTTCTTCTCCTTATTACCGTTCCCATGATTATCTCTTCACCAGGGATGATTGCTGGCATTATTACCAACTGGGGTGGATAACACTAGTAGAAGCAGTGCTGGATACTTTCCATTTGCCATACCACCCTTTGCCCTTCTCCTGCCTGCTGTCTGATCACAGAAGTATAGTCAAAAGAAATGAGTGATGGGAGAGTTGCCTTATTGTGTGCTATCAATTGGTTTTGCCATCTATGGAACATGGCTTCTGTTGAGAACCTTAACTATTAAACTTCCTCTATGGGGTTGTCTTCTTGTCATCTCTCCAAGTAGAGGTGGTAACAGCTCTACTCTTATTAGCTTTAAGTTTTTATACTTTGTTCTGTGGTATTACGTAATTGGGTTTCCCTCGAGGCTCAGTGGTAAAGAATCTGCCTGCCTATGAGAGAGACAGAGGAGATGTGGATTCCATCCCTGGGTCGGGAAGATTCCCTGGAGAAGGAAAATGGCAAACCACTCCATTACTCTTGTATAGGAAATCCCAGGGACAGAGGAGTCTGGTGGACTACAGTCCATAGGGTCTCAAAAGAATCGGACATAATTTAATGACTAAACAACAACTACTACTAAATTACTGATGTAAAAAGTAAAGGAAGAATCTTGCAGTTTCAGTTCTGATATATAAAGAGCTTGGCAGTAGTATGGGCCTAACAGAAGCAGAATATATTAAGAGGTGGCAAGAATACACAGAAGAACTGTACAAAAAAGATCTTCACGACCCAGATAATCACGATGGTGTGATCACTCACACTCACCTAGAGCCAGACATCCTGGAATGTGAAGTCAAGTGGGCTGTAGAAAGCATCAGTACAAACAAAGCTAGTGGAGATGATGGAATTCCAGTGAGCTCTTTCAAATCCTAAAAGATGAGGCCATGGAAGTGCTGCACTCAATATGTCAGCAAATTTGGAAAACTCAGCAGTGGCCAGAGGACTGGAAAAGGTCCGTTTTCATTCCAATCCCAAAGAAAGGCAGTGCCAAAGAATGCTCAAACTATCGCACTATTGCATTCATCTCACATGCTAGTAAAGTAATGCTCAAAATTCTCCAAGCCAGTCTTCAGCAGTACGTGAACCATGAACTTCCAGATGTTCAAGCTGGTTTTAGAAAAGGCAGAGGAACCAGAGATCAGATTGCCAACATCCACTGAACCATCAAAAAAGCAAGAGTTCCAGAAAAACATCTATTTCTGCTTCATTGACTATGCCAAAGCCCTTGATTGTGTGGATCACAATAAACTGTGGAAAATTCTGAAAGAGATGGGAATACCAGACCACCTGACCTGTCTCTTGAGAAATCTGTATGCTGGTCAACAAGCAACAGTTAGAACTGGACATGAAATAACAGACTGGTTCCAAATAGGAATAGGAGTACGTCAAGGCTGTATATTGTCACCCTGCTTATTTAACTTATATGCAGAGTACATCATGAGAAACACTCGGCTGGAGGAAGCACAAGCTGGAATCAAGATTGCAAGGAAAAATATCAATAATCTCATATATGCAGATGACACCATGCTTATGGCAGAAAGTGAAGAGGAACTGAAGTGCCTCTTGTTGAAAGTTAAAGAAAGAGGAGAGTGAAAAAGTTGGCTTAAAACTCAACATTCAGGAAACGAAGATCATGGCATCCGGTCCCATTACTTCATGGCAAATAGATGGGGAAACATTGGAAACAGTGGCAGACTTTATTTTTGGGCTCCAAAATCACTGCAGATTGTGTTTGCAGCCATGAAATTAAAAGACACTTACTCCTTGGAAGGAAAGTTATGACCAACCTGGACAGCATATTAAAAAGCAGAGACATTACTTTGTCAACAAAGGTCTGTCTAGTCAAGGCTATGGTTTTTCCAGTAGCCATGTATGGATGTGAGAGTCGGACTATAAAGAAAGCTGAGCACCGAAGAATTGATGCTTTTGAACTGTGGTTTTGGAGAAGATTCTTGAGAGTCCCTTCGACTGCAAGTAGATTCAACAAATCCATCCTAAAGGAGACCAGTCCTGAGTGTTCATTGGAAGGACTTATGTTGAAGCTGAAACTCCAAAACTTTGGCCACCTGACTCATTTGAAAAGACCCTGATGCTGGTGAAGATCTAAGGCAGGAGAAGATGGGGACAGCAGAGGACGAGATGGTTGGATAGCACCACCGACTCAGTGGACATGAGTTTGGGTAAACTCTAGGACTTGGTGATGGACAGGGAGGCCTAGTGTGCTGCAGTCCATGGGGTCACAAAGAGTTGGACACGACTGAGCAACTAAACTGAACTGAACTGGAAGTTGTCACCACCATTGTTATAACAGGAAAACAGAAAATTTTGAAATTGTTGTTGTTGTTGTTTAGTGGCCAAGTCATGTTTGACTCTTTGCAACACTATGAACTGCTGCTTAATAGTGCACTATGCCAGGCTTCCCTGTACTTCACTATCTCCCAGAGTTTACTCAAACTCATGCCCATTGAGTCGGTGATGCCATCCAACCATCTCATCCTCTGTCATCCCCTTCTCCTCTTGCCCGCAATTTTTCCCCAGTATCAATCAGAGCCAAGAGCTGCTTATCTGGAACAGAAGTCACTAAAGAAAAAAGCTAGTGGGAGAACTCATATATTAATTTTCAATAATTGCTGGATGCTGAATATGGGCTATTGAGAATGAGAAATGGCTGGGGTTTCAGTCTTAGACACTCCCATATTTTGTGGGTTTTACATCCATGAACCCCATCTGCTTTTTATGATGAAGAAATGAAAAAAAAAAAAAGTACCCTCTGGGCTCTGGCTGTGGGAAGAAGAATAATCATTATTTTTAAATGTTTAGAGCATTCCCCATAACAAATAACTACTGTCTAGGGAAAAAACATATCATCAGTGTTTTTTTTTTTTTTTTTTTCTGATGGAGAAAAGCAATTCTCCATGCCAATATCTTTACTTTATTGTCTAAGTGTCAAGTTCTACTGCTGTAGAAACACTGGTGAAAGTCTCAGTCCTGATATACACACCCACTGAAAGACTCAGATTTAATCATGAGATTGTAGAATGCTTCTGTCCTCCCCTCCCTCTGATCTCCACACACATATGATCTCCATACCAACAGGACTTGAGTATAATAATAGTACGCTATAGCTAAAAGAGCTGCAATACCCAGAATCTCTGGGGAGGAGTTCTTAGGAAGACCAAAGTCAGTGGCAGGGATACAAAAAAGATATCGGAAGAATCTGAAGCTTCTGGAATATAGAATTATGTAAAACATTAAGCACAGCCCAATTTTTTGGTCAGGTTAACATATATCCTCACTTTAAAGGCCTATTTACCACATTTTCTACTACCCAATACAAGATATTTGACCTGTAACAACAACAAAAATTGTATAAAGCATGCCTGGTAGTACATGTTTTAAAAAGGGGAAAACAATAGTATAAATAGATAAGGCCAGCATCCAAACTAGAGTCAGATTTTATTATATATTATGTATGTGTGTATATATATATACATTCAAATATTCAAATTGCCAGACAGGAAATATAAAATAATTATAATCAATATATTAAGGATTCTAATGAAAAAGTAGACACTATTCAAAAACATACAGGGAGAGGTAAGCAGGAGGTGAAATTCTAAAATGAATCAAAATATTATACAAAAAAAAGGGTAATGTAAACTAAGAATGTTTTCAAGGCAAGAATCAGATGTCTTGAGGATAGTTCAACAGTAACTTTCCAAAAATAATGAATTTCAAAAGCTGTTGCTGCTGCTGCTGCTAAATCACTTCAGTCGTGTCCGACTCTGTGCGACCCCATAGACGGCAGCCCACCAGGCTCCCCCGTCCCTGGGATTCTCCAGGCAAGAACACTGGAGTGGGTTGCCATTTCCTTCTCCAATGCATGAAAGTGAAAAGTGAAAGTGAAGTCGCTGAGTCGTGTCCGACTCTAGCGACCCCATGGACTGCAGCCTACTAGGCTCCTCCATCCATGGGACTTTCCAGGCAAGAGTACTGGAGTGGGGTGCCATTGCCTTCTCCATCAAAGGCTGTCATGTGCACGTAATTCAAACACCAGAGGGAAGAGAAATTTTGTGACTCTTTGGGACCCTATGGACTGTACCCAGGGACCAAATATAGGTCTCCTGCACTGCAGGCAGATTCTTTATCATCTGAGCTACCATACTGTCACAAATGAAAGTGAAAGTGTTAGTCACTCAGTTGTGTCAGACTCTTTGTGACCCCATGACTGTAACCCTGCCAGGTTCCTCCATCCATGGGATTTTCCAGACAAGAATACTAGAGTAGGCTGCCAGGGGATCTTCCTGACCCAGAGATGGAACCCAGGTTTCCTGCATTGTAGGCAGACTCTTTACCATCTGAGCCACCAGAGAAACACAAAGAGAGAATACAGGAAAGAAATACCTGAAGTTAATAAAGGCTAGGAACTTTCCAAAATTAATTACAGACACTAAATCACAGGTCCTATACGCTTAGAGAACAGCTAGAAGTATAAATACAAAACAAATGAACAAATCAGACTCAAGCCTACTATATTTAGCAAATTATCCTTCACAGATGAAGGAAACATAAAATCACTGTCACATACATGTGCACACATGTGTGCACACGCATCCACACACATCATCTCTAGAACTTTTTTGCAAAATGTATTAAATGAAATGCTTTGGACAGGAAAAAAATAATGTAGAGCCGGAACTTGGATCTACATAAAGAAAAGGAAAATGTCAGAAAAAGAATGAGTAAAATATTTTATTTTTCTTACACATAATAGATCTGAAACATACTTGTGTTAAATAATAATAGCATCAATGTATTATTAGTTGATTATAAAATAGGAATAAGTAAAATGAATGACAAAAATGTCATAAGGAAGGAGAAACTGGGTCTACTTATTATAAGTTAACTCTATTACATATTTGAAGATAAATTTAGATTATTTAAAAATACATCTTGGAAATTCTAGAGCAACCAATAAAACAAATTTAAAAAGAAACAGTTAATAAAGGAGATAAAAGACTTAAAAATGAGATAAAATGTAACCATGTTAAATTATCAATTATATCCAGACAGAAAAATATAGAAGTAGACGGAAAGTTTACTTCCAAACCAAAAGCAACAAATGAAAAATAGGTACAAACATACTAGATGTTAATCCAATTAACATGGATGTCAATTCAACTAGCACAGCAGATGTTAACCCAATTATACAAATAATTAACTACATAAATTTATTCAAGACGAAACATATAATCTGAATAGGTCTTTATATGTTATAGTAACATTTGAAAAAGAATTTACCAAGTCTAGATGGTTCCTTTGGCAAATGATATCAAACTTTAAGGAAAAGTAATACCAAACTTCTACAATATGTTCCAAAAAAAAAGAGGCAAGGAGATAGTTTTTAACTCATTGTAGAGGACCATTACTTTATTACACAAATCAGACAAAGATATTATAAGAAGACTACAGACCAATATTTGTTAAGAACATAGATGTAATATTTGTTTCTCCACCAAGTATTAGCAAATTGAATCCAATGATGTATAAAAAGAATTATACGCCATGACTAAGTGGAATTTATTCCAGATGTGCAAAATTGGTTCAAAATTCAAAGTCAATTAATGTAATTCATCATATCAACAAGCTAAAGAAAAAACAGCAACCATATTAATTGCATACTGTTAGGCTTCCCTGGTGGCCCAGATAGTATAAAAAAATCTACCTGCAATGTAGGAGACCCAGATTCAATCCCTGGGCTGGGAAGATCCCATGGAGAAGAAAATGGCTACCTACTCCAGTATTTTTGCCAGGAGAATTCCATGGACAGAGGAGTCCATGGGGTCACAAAGAGTTGGACATGACTGAGCAAATAGCACTTTTGCTTTCATATTAATTGATGGAGAAAAAGTACTTGAAAAAAAGTCCAACATTCATTCATGACCTCCCATCCCCCCCCCAAAAAAAACATCAGAAAGCTACTAGGAGAACACAACTTTCTCAACTTGGCAAAGAACACCAAAAGAAAATATACAACCAACAGTGTATTTAGAAGTTGAAACAACACTTTCTTGCAAGATCTAAACAAGCAAGGCTGTTGTCTCTTTCCACTCCTAGTCAACATTGTACTGGAAATTGTAAAAAATTCAGTAAATCAGAAAAGGAAATGCAAGTTATGCACATTAGAAAGGAAGAAATAAAACTGTCTTTATTTACAGTTGACATACTTATCTATGTAGAAGAGCCCAGTGAATCAAAAAACTTTTAAAACTAAATAGCGATTATAGCAAGCTCACATGACAAAAGGTTAATACCAGAGAAATAAATTGCTTTTATAACATCAAAAAAAACAACTGGAATTTGAAATAAAAAAAAAAACTTTTACAAAATAACCAAAATGAAATGTTTAGCTGTAAGTCTAAAAAAAAAGTATATAATATTTAAATTAAAAAGTCCAAAACTTTTATGAAAGAAATCATAAAATATTTTTAATGAGAAGAGAAAGCCACAAAATTTTATTTCTACATAAATTGATACACAGGTTTAGCACAATTTGTATTGAAATCTCAGATTTTTTAAAAATTACTGACAAAATTTTTTAAAATGTTTATGGAAAAGCAAAGGAACTTGAATAACTAATTAATTAAAAATAATTAAAATAATTTTTAACAAAGCAGGAGTCTGTTTATCCTATTTCAAGATATCATATAGCTAAAGTAATCAAGATTGCAATATCAGCGTCAGGATAGACACACAAATCATTGGAAGAGAGTTCTTCATGGGTTTTGCCTATCCTAAAAGATATATCCACAGATATCCTTTCCACATATCTATGTCACAAGCTTTCTAATTGTTTTTTTCCAAGCCCCTCACTGTCCATTCAAATCATTGTCCACAGCCCTTGAATCCATACACATGTATACTTCTGGGCATTTCTCCCTCTAAGCAATATGAACATCCAGATGTATTGCTTAAGCTGTCCACTTTCGAATGGTTCTTGTATATCATGCAGGACCATTTTATCCCCCTAGAGTCAGCTGACTGTAGACTTTAACCATACTTAAATATACCTTCACAGAGAGATCTAGCTTAGTGCTTGATTAAATAACTGGATACTATAGCCTAGCTAAGCTGACACACAAAACTAACCATCAGCAGGGACGGTGATAAGATTGATGGTATTTAGGGATATAAACTTATAAGTGGTAAATAAGCCAGAGAGCTATTTATTATTAAAATTATATTAATTCATGATATATTGAATACATGGTATATGAATATGAATATATTCAATATTGAATATATTGAATATTGACTATAATATAATTATATAGCCTGATAACTACAACAGCAATCAAACAAATATATCAAAGTCACAGACTGTATACCTTAAACTTACACAATGTTACATGTCAAATAGATTCAATAAAAAATAGAAACAAAAATGCCTAGCACACCACGTGAGAAAATCCTTAGAGGCATGTTAAGAATCCTATGGAAAAACCAACTGGCAAAAACAGAGATTTGGAAAAGAAAGAGAGGATAATGAAACTCAACAATTTACCCTATTTTCACTTTAGGAGTTTATTTTTGTCTAGGGCTAGAGGAAGACCTGGAAAAGGCAATGGCACCCCACTCCAGTACTCTTGCCTAGAAAATCCCATGGATGGAGGAGCCTGGTGGGCTGCAGTCCATGGGGTCGCTAAGAGTCGGGCACGACGGAGCGACTTCACTTTTACTTTTCACTTTCATGCATTGGAGAAGGACATGGCAACCCACTCCAGTATGCTTGCCTGGAGAATCCCAGGAACAGAGGAGCCTAGTGGGTTGCCGTCTCTGGGGTCGCACAGAGTCGGACACGACTGAAGCGACTTAGCAGCAGCAGCAGCAGAGGAAGACCATCAAATATGATGTTGTTGTTCAGTCACTTAGTCACATCCAAGTTTTTGAACGCCATGGACTGCAACACACCAGCCTTTGCTGTCCTTCACTCTCTCCTGGAGTTTGCCCAAATCTGATGTGAATAATTAAATATCATTGATAGTGATTTTTCCATTGTTGGAAGTTTATTCAATTTTCACAACAACATCATAAGGTAATTTTTATTATGTTTAACTCATTTTAGGCAAAGAGATGTAATTATTGCAAAGTCACACAGGTAGTTCTTGGCAGTGGTAGGATGCAAAGCCAGACAAGCCTTCAGAGTCCAGTTTCTTAACCACAAGAAAACTGCCTCTCAAGTGAAGACAAAATGATTGGGTTTTCAATACTTAGGTTGAGAGCCTCCAATTTTAATTTCTTTGTTTTATTCTATCTCTACTAGCTCAGTTTCAACTCTTAACAAATCTACTGTGCTGGTGATCATAACAGAGGCCGGTGTTGCAGCATCTGCTCTCTATGAAGAACATTTGTATGATCAGTGAACAATGTCTTTCATGAATAAGAAAGGCAAATTAGAGAATTACAGAATGCAAAAATGTTTAACGTTCCAGATCTTTCTATTTGACAAATGTTCCAACCTCAGTTTTATTTCCAAGGAATATCTTCATTCATTCACTCACTACTCCTGGTGTTTCCACACCACAGCTTCTGAGAAGGATTGATCCAAAACCTTCTTTGTCCAGTGCTGAGCCTCTGTTCTGAAAAACCTACCAACCAAACAACCAGTCAGAATAAATAAAGCCTTGAAGTTGTGCTCCACTACTACATTCCTGAATTTCTCTTGCCCAGTCTCTAGTGTTAGCTTGCCAAGGCTAGAAGAGCAAAACACTTGGAGAAGAAAATTTAATTTGAGAAAGGGAGGTCCCTAGCTAGCATTTGGGGAGAAGTGTGCACTTTCTCCTGTAGGGAATGTAGAATAATTATGTTTCTGTGCAAGGAAGTGCTATATTTCCCTTCTATTTCTTAATTATTATTCAATATATACCAATTAGAAAAAGTTCTGACCATTGGAATAGTTAACTAATTTTTAATTATATTTTTATTACATTTTAGTTTAAATCATCTGAGTACAAGGAGATCTCCTAGGTAACCCAATCCACTGTTGATGAAAGCCAAGCAGGAGTGCTTTCTGCACTGATTATCAGAGAGAAAAGGAATTATAGCAAAATGACATATGCATTACAAAGGAAGAGAAAGAGCTATTGAGAAAATAAAATTAACCAAATACATCTTTTCAAAGAAAATCTCTGAAGAATTCCTTTCTTCTCTTTGCCTTTGTGTTTGACCCCCTGAAAACTTTATATTTTCATAATAATATTGTTTTCTGGAAAGAAGGAAGATGTGTGTGTGTGTGTCTGTAATATATTATACATATATATGCATAACATATTATAATATATATAACATAAATATATATAGGTATTTCATATATTTATATTATTATATATAATATATAATATTATATATTTATATATATATGGCTGTCTGAGGAGGCCTTACAAATAGCTGTGAAAAGAAGACAAGTGAAAAGCAAAGGAGAAAAGGAAAGATATTCCCATTTGAATGCAGAGTTCCAAAGAATAGCAAGGAGAGATAAGAAAGCCTTCCTCAGCAATAAATGCAAAGAAATAGAGGAAAACAACAGAATGGGAAAGACTAGAGATCTCTTCAAGAAATAAGAGATACCAAGGGAACATTTCATGCAAAGATGGGCTTGATAAAGGACAGAAATAGTAGGGACCTAACAGAAGCAGAGATATTAAAAAGAGATGGCAAGAATAAACAAAAAACTGTACAAAAAAAATCTTCATGACTCAGATAATCACGATGGTGTGATCACTCACCTAGAGCCAGACATCCTGAAATGTGAGGTCAAGTGGACCTTAGAAAGCATCACTACAAACAAAGCTAGTAGAGGTGATGGAATTCCAGTTGAACTATTTCAAATCCTGAAAGATGATGCTGTGAAAGGGCTGCACTCAATATGTCAACAAATTTGGAAAATGCAGGAGTGGCCGCAGGACTGGAAAAGGTCAGTTTTCATTCCAATCCCAAAGAAAGGCAGTGCCAAAGAATGCTCAAACTCCGCACAATTGTACTCATCTCACACGTGAGTAAAGTAATGCTCAAAATTCTCCAAGCCAGGCTTCAGAAATATGTGAATCGTGAACTTCCAGATGTTCAAGCTGGTTTTAGGTAAGGCAGAGGAACCAGAGATCAAATTGCCAACATCCTCTGATCATAGAAAAAGCAAGAGAGTTCCAGAAAAACATCTATTTCTGCTTTACTGACTATGCCAAAGCCTTTGACTGTGTGGATCACAATAAACTGAGGAAAATTCTGAAAGATATGGGCATACCAGACCATCTGACCTGCCTCTTGAGAAACCTATAAGTAGCTCAGCAAGCAACAGTTAGAACTGGACAAGGAACAACAGTTGGTTCCAAATAGGAAAAGGAGTCCGTCAAGGCTGTATATTGTCACCCTGCTTATTTAAATTATATGCAGAGTACATCATGAGAAACGCTGGGCTGGAAGAAGCATAACCAGAATCAAGACTGCCAGGAGAAATGTCAATAACCTCAGATATGCAGATGACACCACCCTTATGGCAGAAAGTGAAGAGGAACTAAAAAGCCTCTTGATGAAAGTGAGAGAGGAGAGTGAAAAATTTGGCTTAAAGCTCAACATTCAGAAAACTAAGATCATTTCAACCAGTCCCATCACTTCATGGGAAATAGATGGGGAAACAGTAGAAACAGTGTCAGACTTTATTTTTTGGGCTCCAAAATCACTGCAGATGGTGATTGCAGCCATGAAATTAAAAGGCGCTTACTCCTTGAAAGGAAAGTTATGACCAACCTAGACAGCATATTAAAAAGCAGAGACATTATTTGCCAACAAAGGTCCATCTAGTCAAGGCTAAGGTTTTTCCAGTGACCATGTATGGATGTGAGAGTTGTACTATAAAGAAAGCTGAGCGCCAAAGAATTGATGCTTTTGAACTGTGGTACTGGAGAAGACTCTCGAGAGTCCCCTGGACTGCAAGGAGATCCAACCAGTCCATCCTAAAGGAGACCAGTCCTGGGTGTCCATTGGAAGGACTGATGCTGAGGCTGAAACTCCAATACTTTGGCTACCTCATGCAAAGAGTTGACTCATTGGAAAAGACCGTGGTGCTGGGAGGGATTGGGGGCAGGAGGAGAAGGGGATGACAGAGGATGAGATGGCTGGATAGCATCACTGACTCGATACACATGAGTTTGGGTGAAGTCCAGGAATTGGTGATGGACAGGGAGGCCTGGCATTCTGCGGTTCATGAGGTCGCAAAGAGTTGGACACGACTGAGCGACTGAACTGAATGGAACTGAACTGATAGCTTGTGAGCTTCTCAGGTGCGTCTAGTGATAAAGAATCCACCTGCCATTGAAGGAGATGCAAGATACGTGGGTTTGACCTGGTTTGGGAAGATCTCCTGGAGAAGAAAATGGCAACCCATTCCAGTATACTTGTCTGAAAAATTCCATGAGCAGAGGAGACTGATGGGCTACAGTCCATGGGTTGCAAAGAGTCAGATGCAACTGGGAGGCTGAGAATGCATGCATATATTCAATTCTATGTAGTATATATATAGTGAAATTGAACTTCCTAAATGATAATAAAATAAAAAATGATTCACCTGAAATTCAAATAGAGCTTTAAAGCTGTGTGTGTTTCTTAAGCTGAGAAGTAAGGCATTATTCTTTTCTTCTGAATTTTTTTAAGGCCACTGAGACTGAACACTTTAGTTTCTCATTTCAGCATTAAATGTACAATTGTGCATACATGTACTTCTAATTGAAATCAGTAACATTTGTTTTAAAGAACAACTTTCCAGAGAACAATTTTATAGGCTACTGTGATTAACCTTTGTTTCAAATGTAAAATTCAATTGTATAGTTTTTCTTTATTGTTTTTCTGCTAGAGGGAAACAGTGACATTCACTCTTTGTAGGCAGCACCTGTGAATTTTTCAACAACCACACTTACTAAAAGTGTCAAATTATATACACTTATCTACGTTATACTTAATTGTTTCAGGGGTATTAATGCACATCACTTTGTTCCATACTATTGTACACAACAGCAAGAAAACTGGGAGAGTAAGTCCCATGGAACATCCTTTGTGGAGGGCTCCATTTTTATTTAGTTCCACAAAATTGAGAAAGATGCTTTGCTTCTTCAAGCCTGAGTTACACCTTATGCAATGTTAGAGAATATAGTTTGCCTAGAAGTGTGTTAGAGTAAAATGACATTCATGTGATGCACTTAACATGGATTCCAGAACATAATAGTGATTCATATTTTCCTTTCTACCAACATAGCATAAAGATCTCTCAGCTTTGCTTAGCTTTCATCATTAATGGATTTAGGAATACTGTTTGGGCTAATACGGCTTTTAAAGAAGTGCATTAAAACTGTGTCTTAATTAACGAAAATACTAAAATTTTCCACTGAGGTTTCAGTTTTCCCTGAAGCTCAGGGCATCTGTTAAAAACCTACCCTTCATCTCATCTATCAATCAATAAATCAATTCAAACTCCTTTCCAGGAAAACGTAACAGGTTCAGGTTTCCTCTCATAAAAGAATTTCAGAATTAATTCATATACCTTCAAATCCCATTGTTTCAGCTTTATATGAGAAGAATTGAAATTGAGCAAGTATTATCCATGTGACAGAGCATACAGGTGTCACTTTTAGATAGAAAACATTTGTGATTCTGCTTAATTTTTACATCATGTTATACAGGGATAGTCATGTATGGATGTGAGAGTTGGACCATAAAGAATGCTGAACACCAAAGAAGTGATGCATTCAAACTATGATGCTGGAAAACCCTCTCTATTGTCCCTTGGACAGCAAGGAGATCAAACCAGTCAATCCTAAAGGAAATCAGTCCTGAATATTCATTGGAAGGACTAATGCTGAAGCTGAAGCTCCAATACTTCGGCCACCTGATGTGAAGAGCCAACTTATTAGAAAAGACCCTGATGCTAGAAAGATTGAAGGTAGGAGGAAAAGGGGATGACAGAGGATGAGATAGTTGGATGGCATCACTGACTCGATGGACATGAGTTTGAGCAAGCTCCAGGAGATGGTGAGGACAGGGAAGCTGTAGTATCCATGGGATCACAAAGAGTCATACACAACTGAGCGACTAAACAAAAACAGTATGTCTAGACTGTTAACTGAATATTACTCAGGTATAAGAAGGACTGACATTCTGAACAATGAACGTTCAAAACATTATAATTAAAGAACGTTATATATGAAGAGTTTTTAAACTGGGATGTGGAAAAATCCAATTTACTATTTAAAACATCCTGTTGGCTGCTCTATAAGGAATGAATTGGAGGAAGCAAGAGAAGTGGGGAGACTAGTTGTTGAGCTCTTGAGGCTGACCAAGTGAGAAAGGGTGTTTGTTTAGACTTGAAAGCTGACAATGAAGAAAGGCAGAAGCTGACACATTAGAAAGATGTTTAGAAATAGAATTATCAGGTACTGTGCTTCATTGTATTTAGGGAGTGAGATGGAGAGAGAAATCAATGCAGACACACAGGTGTGGGATGAAGCTATGTTACCAACTACAACATGCAAGACTATAGAAGAAACAGACTTCAGGGAGAAAAATTAGTAGCTAAAATGTGATTATGTTGAATATCATGTGTCAGTGAGTATGTAGCCCAACTAGAACTCTCTGATAATGGAAACAGAAGATAAAATGTATATATCCACTTTGGAAAACTGTTGAGCAGTATCTTAAAAAACATGCACATAAAATACACTCCAGTAATTAGAATATACTTAGAATCCTGAGTATATACTCAATAGCAATGAATACATACATTCACCAAAAATTATATATATGTATATGTATATATAAATGTATTGCAATGCTATTCATAGTCTTCCAGAACTGGAAGCTACCAAAATACCTGTTTCCAGATAAATGGATAAATTAATTGTGGGAGCAGATTATAGTTCCTGACAGACACAGAAACTGAAAAACTGTGAAAGGAAGAAACTTCTCTATTGCACAGCAAGTAAATGGTAAAGCTGACTTCAAACCTGTCACTATGTCAAAATATTTTATTTTACTCACTACATTTCAGAGAATGATCACTCCCCTTTTTATGTATGCTTCCTGCTGACTAACAGATAGAAAACTGAAGCCAGAAGAGGAGTCAGAGGCCTGTAGCTAAAACTTGATATGATCACGGCAAAGGTTTTTGGATTACTCAAAAATGATCATATTAGGAAGCTCCAAATGACACCAGTTCATCACTAAGAATTTCCCCATGGCACCTGTGCCATAAAACAGCAATGAAATTGTCATTATCAAATTAAAGAATATTTCACACAGCATAATATTCCTGTTATATCAGAGTAGCTGTCAACTGTTAAACCATGCTGAACGCTGTGGAAAGAACTCAAAACTCTCACTATTTACCCCTGTCAGCTGAATGGTTGAAATGAAAACACGTATATTTAGGAAAACTGAAAGCATTGTGCCTTCTTATGGGCTTTAGCATTCTTCTGAAAACAAGAAACTAATCAAAAATACTAGAACAGTTCTAAAGAATTCATTAAGAATTTTGAAAAGGTTCTATTAAGAAACAGAATGTCCATCAGCAGATGAATGGATAAGAAAGCTGTGGTACATATACACAATGGAGTATTACTCAGCCATTAAAAAGAATACATTTGAATCAGTTCTAATGAGGTGGATGAAACTGGAGCCTATTATACAGAGTGAAGTAAGCCAGAAAGAAAAACACCAATACAGTATACTAACGCATATATATGGAATTTAGAAAGATGGTAACAATAACCCTGTATACGAGACAGCAAAAGAGACACTGATGTATAGAATAGTCTTATGGACTCTGTGGGAGAGGGAGAGGGTGGGAAGATTTGGGAGAATGACATTGAAACATGTAAAATATCATGTATGAAACGAGTTGCCAGTCCAGGTTTGATGCACGATACTGGATGCTTGGGGCTGGTGCACTGGGACGACCCAGAGGGATGGTATGGGGAGGGAGGGGGAGGGAGGAGGGTTCAGGATGGGGAACACATGTATACCTGTGACGGATTCATTTCAATATTTGGCAAAACCAATACAATATTGTAAAGTTTAAAAAAAAAAAGAAAGAAACAGAATGTGTAGCACAGGGAACTCTACTCGATATTCTGTAATGATCTAAATGGGAAAAGAATCAGAAAACAAAAACATATATATGTATATGTATGGCTGAATCACATTGCTGTACACCTGAATCCAGCACAACATTTTGAGTCAACTATTCTCCAATATAAAGTAAACATTTAAGAATTACATATACTTTGGGGAAAAAAAGAAATAGAACATAATGGCATTTACACATCCCATCAGGTCACCTCAACCCACGAATATAGTTGGATGTTCCCACATCATCCTAGTGGAGAGTGGTGGGCTACTAACACTGCATTGGAACTATTTGCTAGCTAGTCTAGGGTTCAGCAGGACTTCCCAAGTGATGCTAGTGGTAAAGAACAGGCCTGCCAATGCAGAAGACATAGAGAATCCAGTTAGATCCCTGGATGGGGAAGATCCCCTGAAGGAGAATGTGGCAACCCACTCCAGTATTCTTGCCTGGAGGATCCCATGAACAAAGGAGCCTGGCTGGCTACAGTCCATGGGGTCCTAAAGAGTTGGACACTGCTTAAGTGACTTCACAAGCATGCTAGGGTTCAGCAGTATTGGCTACAAGCAGAACATTGAGATAGCCAAGCAGCAGCCTCCTTCCATTTTCTTTAGTCTTCCCCGGGAAACTGCCAGATTTTCTGCAAACAGACTTCTTATTTTTTTTTGTTTATTTTGGCTGTGCTGGGCCTCTGTTGCTGTGCGCTGGCTTCTCTAGCTGCCATGTAGGCTTAGTTCTCCCACAATGTGAGATCTAAGCTCCCCAACCAGGGATCAAACCCATGTCCCCTGCATTGCAAGGTGGATTCTTAACCACTGTACACTAGGGAAGGACTACAACAGACTTCTTTCACTTAAGTCTGTTCAGCCTCCCATTGCCCTGCCTGCCCTCTCACAAGATTGAGTTTCTTTGACTGTAATATTTTCTACCCACTCCTGTATTCTTGGGCTTCCCTTGTGGCTCATCTGGTAAAGAATCCACCTGCAATGCAAGAGACCTGGGTTCGATCCCTGGGTTGGGAAGATCCCCTGGAGAAGGGCAAGGCTACCCACTCCAGTATTCTGGCCTGGAGAACTTCATGGACTGTATAGTCCATGGGGTCACAAAGAGTCAGACCGACTGAGCGACCTTTACTTTCAGAGCAGAATTTGGCTCTCTCACTAGAGGTTGTGTGTAGTAGGTATATAGAAAAGATACAATCTCAATCTCTGTCTCTCACATTTGGAGCTTCCTCCTTCATCTTGCCTGAGTCAGGCTTCCCCCTGCCCTGTCTTGGCCATGCCTCTGAGATGTCAGTGTACTTTACACCTAACACTTCCCAGTAGTTTAGGATGGTTGAAGAAATGAGACTATCCATATTTCTTTATATATCCATATTCTTTCATATATATATTTATTTTTTCCCTTTTTCCCTTTGCGTATTTTTATTTAGCATTTCATTTTGGGCACGATAGAGTATGTTTGTTTCCTAGGGCTGTTGTAACAAATTACCAGAAACTGGGTGGCGTAAAGCACTATACATGTATTCTCTCATAGTTCTGGAGGCCAGAAGTTTGAAGAAGTCAATGTGTCAGCAGGATTGTGCTCCCTCCCAAGATTTTCACTCTGGAAAGAATTCCATGCCTGTCCTCTGGTGGCTGTGGGCAGTCCTCATCACTTCTGAGCCTTGCTTCATCACTTCAGTCTCTGTTTCTCTTCTCACAGTGTCACCTTTTCTTCTGTACATTCTCCTTTTCTCTAACTGTAAGGACATTTGCCATTATCTAGGGTCTGCCTAGCAATCGAAGATGATCACATCTCTAGATTTTTAATTTAATTCCATCTGCAACACCTCTTTCCACATAAGCTAATATTCATAACTGTCAAGGATTTTAACATAGGTATGCCTTTTTTATAGTTTTCTTTTCTTTCTAATAGGCTTCCCAGGTGACGCTAGTGGTAAAGAACCAGCCTGCCAATGCAGGAGACTTAAGAGATGCAGATTTGATTTGTGGGTCGGGAAAATGGGCATGGCAGCCCACTCCAGTATTCTTGCCTGATGAATCCCATGGACAGAGGAGCTCGGTGGGCTACAGTCCACAGGGTCACAAAGAGTCTTATATAACTGAAGAGACTTAGCATGCGTGCATATCTTTTGTAGAGGTTATCATCAAACCTACAGTATGGTAAGAACAAGAAGAGGCATGTGACAGAGTGTAATGCAAGCTCTTTCCACACCAACTCCTGTTTTTTTTAAGTCCTGGTTTGTATTTGTCTTTCCTGGGCTCAAGCAGTGTGCAATATTTTCCCACTGTTTTTATTTATTTTTAATTTATTTGACTGCACCGGGTCTTAGTTGTAGCATGCAACATCTTTGTTGCCATGTGCAGAATCTTTAGTTGTGTTACGCAGGGTCCAGTTTCCTGAACAGAGATCAAACCTGGGACCCCAGCATCAGGAGCACAGTCTTAGCCACTGGACCGCCAGAGAAATCTCAATATTTTCCACTCTTTTCAGCAAAGGTTCCACTTTATCTATGGCTAAACTAAGGCCTGAGACATGCAGGTTTCTTTCAAGATTCTACATTATATCAAAACATACATATTCAAGCAAGTTTATTTTTAGAAGGTACTTTTCAAAGTTCAAAGTTCTTTAGAAAACTACAGCATACTAAAAATGAGATACAATCTGTTTTCATTCTTCTGGATTTCCCTTCTAGATATTTTGCCTGATTATCAGCACTCATAATGTAGGATCAGATCCCAAGACTTATCCAGATCTATAGCTAATATTATTTTCTCTGACCTGGAAAAGAGCTTTGCTACTAATTGGATGACAAGGGTAAAAAGTGTATAAACACAAAGATCGAGGGAAGACCTGACCTCAAATATATTATGACCTTTGATCTTTGGCCACCTCATTGATTTGTAAATAATTACAGGCTTTATTTAACTATTCTTTTTTTTCATAGACTCTTGGAAATTTTTTTTCCTGACCTTTTCTGTGGAAAAAATTTCCGTGATAAGAACTATAGTTTTATCATTTCAGCCACATTGATAATGGTCTTAAACTTATCAGAAACAGTTACTTTAATTTTCTTCTGAAAGCAAGTGACTGCTGAGCATGCCTCATGCTGCTGCTGCTAAGTCTCTTCAGTCGTGTCTGACTGCGCGACCCCATAGACGGCAGCCCACCAGGCTTCCCCGTCCCTGGGATTCTCCAGGCAAGAACACTGGAGTGGGTTGCCATTTCTTTCTCCAATGCATGGAAGTGAAAAGTGAAAGTGAAGTCGCTGAGTCGTGTCCGACTCTAGCGACCCCATGGACTGCAGCCCACCAGGCTCCTCCGTCCACGAGATTTTCCAGGCAAGAGTACTGGAGTGGGGTGCCATTGCCTTCTCCAGAGCATGCCTCATACAGCTGATTAATAATGGTAATTGTAACAATTGGGGATTGAAAATGGGAGTTTACAAAATTACTGAGAGAACCCCTCCTGTGTGTATTTGGGCAGGTACATTGTTACTTTGTTTGTATTCTTCCCTATTCTACCAGCTGCATAATTTTCTCCTGGAGATAGAAAATGAGCTAGGATGTGACATCTTCTGAGTCCCATGACTGTCCAACCAAAAATTGTCATAAAAATAGATTAATGGTCCACCATTTTTCCCAGAATGAAATATTTGTCACAAGAATAAATGTGTACTTTTTCTTCCTCCACTTTGTGTTCTCATTATAGCCATTATCAAAGGAAATTATTATGTATTATTATTTTTTAGAAAAATGTTCTGTTCTCAGTATAAAATCTGCCATTAGAGTGATGAAAAAGTACAACAATAATATTTTTTAATAAAATTCTCTGAAAATTGTTCTCATGACCGAATTTAAAAGAACATACAAAAATAGTCCTATTACCTTGGTAAAAGGTAGAATATATTGTTTTTTTTTTTAAGAGTTCATTTTCACAATTAATTATATTCTGAGTTTTTCTTTAGATTTCTGCTGTATTTTTGTTTAGATTCTTTTGATCTAGACAGGCTGCTGGCCTGTCACACATCATACTTATTAATTGAGTGGTTTGAGGAGGGGGATTCATATTGAAGATGTTGTGCATTTTTGATGACTCCAGGAAGCAATTTAAGCAGTTGTGCTTCTTTCATGGCAACATGTAGAAGGAAGAGCTTTTGCCGTTTATTTTCTTTGTTCCTTATAGTAACTAACAGGGTATGCAGGTGTTCAGAAATTTGCTAACATTGAATCTGAGAACAGAACAGAATACATTCATTTAAGTAAAGATAGAATAGGGCCTCACTTGAGATTTCTGTTACAGTCATAAGATAAAATCTTAGCCATTTTGGCATTATGTAACTATACCAACTTAGACAGCATATTAAAAAGCAGAGACATTACTTTATCAACAAAGGTCCGTCTAGTCAAGGCTATGGTTTTTCCAGTGGTCATGTATGGATGTGAGAGTTGGACTGTGAATAAAGCTGAGCGCCAAAGAATTGGTGCTTTTGAACTGTGGTGTTGGAGAAGACTCTTGAGAGTCCCTTGGACTTCAAGGAGATCCAACCAGTCCATCCTAAGGGAGATCAGTCCTGGGTGTTCATTGGAAGAACTGATGCTAAAGCTGAAACTCCAATACTTTGGCCACCTGATGCAAAGAGCTGACTCATTGGAAAATACCCTGATGCTGGGAAAGATTGAGGGAAGGAGGAGAAGGGGACGACAGAGGATGAGATGGTTGGATGGCATCACTGACTCAATGGACATGGGTTTGGGTGGACTCTGGGAGTTGATGATGGACAGGGAGGCCTGGCGTGCTGTGGTTCATGGGGTCGCAAAGAGTCAGACATGACTGAGAGACTGAACTGACCTGAACAATCCTAGATGATGATATTATCTTAAGAAAACACAAAGTCTTTGTCCCCAAATCAAAATGGGATAAACATGATATCAGTCTCTTGTAAAATAAAAATAACATGTGAAAAATAAAAACAATATGGGGACTATATTTTGTAATGTTTTCTAAATAGATAAGTGTGCATCTTTGTTCTTACTATAATAATTTAAATTAAACAGTTATGTTATTTAGACTTGTGGTAGCTGAATTTTTTAATTTAAATTAAAAAATTAGGCTATTTAGGCTTGGGGGAGGAATGGACTGGGAGTTTGGGGTTAGCAGATGCAAACTATTACATATAGAATGGATAAACAACAAGGCCCTACTGTATAGCACAGGGAACTATCTTGAGATAAACCATAATGGAAAGGAATATTTTAAAATATATATATATATTATATAAAATGTATATAATATACATATATATATAAAAAACTAAATCACTGCTATGAAATTAACAGAATATTGTAAATAAACTATGCTTCAATAAAAAATTAACAGTCATGTTATTTAAATATCATTAAAAGGCCTTTAATTCTCTCTAAGAGAACTGAATGTTCCATCTCCTCACTCATACAATGCCATCCCAGTTTGGTTAAAATATTGAATATTTATTCTAAGCTTTATTTCAATTTTCAACTAGATTTGAAGTCCTCAGTGGCATCAGTTCTGCCTTTCCCCTCCGTGTTTCTCTTCAGCACATTTCTGGGAGGAATGCCCTGCCCACACGTTGGCTGCCCCATTAAGCAACATCTGTTGTAGTTGTTCATCTTTGCAGCAGAACTTGGCACTTCTCCAATGCTTTAATAAAACAAAAACTGTTTTTTCCTCCCCCAAATCATCAGAGTACCATCTAATATTTACTGAAAACTTACTGAACATGCTATCCAGAATGTATTTATATCCACACCACCATCAACTCCAGGAGTCCTTCATATGATTCTCTAAGTCCCTATTCAGTCCCATCAACCAGAGACTTCTCTCTCCACCCCCAGATTCCTTGACACTGCTCAGATTTCTAGCTTTCTCCTTCTTTTCTTTATTGAGTTAGATGAGTATCTCCTTCTGCTATAAAATACTTGCACTTTGTGTGTCAACAGTTCTCAAAGCCATTTTCCCTTTGATTAAAAAAAAAGGATGAATTGTTTGGGAGATAACATTTTCTCCCAGTGTTACAAATACACAGTGTGTATTTTGAAAAAGAAGGAGAACCATAATGTTCCAACAGATGTCCTAAGAATCAGAACATTTTAAAAATTCTGGCTTTATCACTTACTTTTAAAATATTTGGTAAATGATTTATCTTGGCTAAATCTTAGTATGAGACATATCTTACATTTCTTGTAGGATTTAACAATGATATTTGAAAAGCACTATGGATATATTTATATATTGATATATGGATATATCAATAACCTCAGATATGCAGATGATACCACCTTTATGGCAGAAAGTGAAGAGGAACTAAAAAGCTTCTTGATGAAAGTGAAAGAGGAGAGTGAAAAAGTTGGCTTAAAGCTCAACATTCAGGAAACTAAGATCATGGCATCTGGTCCCATCACTTCATGGGAAATAGATAGGGAAACAGTGGAAACAGGGTAAGACTTTATTTTTGGGGGCCCCAAAATCACTGCAGATGGTGATTTCAGCCATGAAATTAAAAGACGCTTACTCCTTGGAAGGAAAGTTATGACCAACCTGGATAGCATATTAAAAAGCAGAGATATTACTTTGCCAACAAAGGTCCATCTAGTCAAGGCTATGGATGTGAGAGTTGGACTGTGAAGAAAGCTGAGCACCAAAGAATTGATACCTTTGAACTCTGGTGTTGGAGAAGACTCTTGAGAGTCCCTTGGACTGCAAGGAGATCCAACCAGTCCATCCTAAAGGAGATCAGTCCTGGGTTTTCATTGGAAGGACTGATGCTAAAGCTGAAACTCCAGTACTTTGGCCACCTCATGTGAAGAGTTGACTCATTGGAAAAAACTCTGATGCTGGGAGGGATTGGGGGCAGGAGGAGAGGGGACGACAGAGGATGAGATGGCTGGATGGCATCACCAACTCGATGGACATGAGTTTGAGTGGACTCCAGGAGTTAGTGATGGACAGGGAGGCCTGGCATGCTGCAATTCATGGGGTCGCAAAGAGTCGACACGACTGAGTGACTGAACTGACTGACTGAACTGATGGATATATTTTATGTTGCATGACATAGAAACACAGACTTAGAGTTTTAAAGGGCTATTGTCCTTCATAAGGGGCTTCCCTGGTAGCTCAGATGGTAAAGTGTCTACCTGCAATGCAGACCTGGGTTCAATCCCTGGTTTGGGAAGATCCCCTGGAGAAGAAAATGGGAACCCACTCCAGTACTCTTGCCTGGAAAATTCCATGATGGAGGATCCTGATAGGGAGCCTGGTTGGTCCACGGGATTGCAAAGGGTCAGACACGACTGAGCAATTTCACTGGTTCATTGGTCCTTCATAAAAATAACAATTCAGGAAGAAAGATGGGGAATGCATACTGGCACAGCAATAGATGGCCAAGGCATCCACATTCCTTAACACAGCAAATTTATAATTCATACAAAGACAAAACCTAGGATTCTCTCAAAGAATTGTCTCCGAGTGAACAGGGGAGGTGGACTGGAACATGGGGAGTCGGGGCAGACCATATGGCACCGAACAACAGAAGGAAATGTGCATCTTGAAGATGAAAGGAGAAAATTATGACTGTGGAAAAGGGGTACTGATTCCACGCATCTGAAAGAAAACGTTACTATGAGGGGGTCTATGAGGGAGTCTCAGGTCCCAGAATTTATTTGTCCAGCAGAGTAAAACACTAAAGATACGTGGTGAAGCTGCAATATTTGTTCAGGGTAATAAAATGTTAAGTACCATTTTGTTAGTTGAGATATTAATGTTTCAAGAGGGCAAACTTCCATTTATTAGGGAAGTTGATTTTTTTCCTCCTTGGCACACAGTAAGCTCCCAATAAACAGAATAAATGTGCCTTCTGCATCGAATTTTAATTTGAGTAACAAATAGTTGCTTTGTCCAAGTATTTAATTGATATGATGCCTTGTTTTCATGTTGTATGAAAGCCTTTATACTCTGTTCCAATAAATATCTTTATTAGTAAAATAGGATAATAAAGGAGGCTAATTTCAATTCCAGGAATACATCGTCACACCTGTCAAATAAAAATAGGAAAACAAGAAGCCTCTTATTAAAATGAAAGTATTGACATCAGATAGACATCTTTGCACATGTTATTCTCATTCCCACACTGTGTGGAAGAAGAAAAGAGAAACTCAAGAGAGTGTCTCATGACTTCACGGAATGGAATTGAGATCCTGGTAATGAGATATTGTTTAAAGAAAACTATGTTAAACAAGCATTTAATTAGTCTCAGATGTTGTCAGATTTCTGGCTGTGTGGGACTGAATGTGTGAGACTTTTTCCTCTGAGTCTAATTTTCTTCAAAGGGGGAAAAAAAATGCCACTGGCATTGCCACCCACTTTTATCTCTATAAACTACCTATATCTGACTATGTGAGGATACAGGTAGGGGAGGTCAGTGGAATCATATGGGGCTCTCCAATCCTCAGTACTTCAAAAATACCATTTTAAATGTTGGCCAACATATAGCAAGTAAATCTGAAGATACGCCATTTAAACAGTAATGGAAAAAGTGAAAGTTTCAGGGGATGGCATTTGAAATCAAACCTAGCCAAAAAGATAACTTTATTTTTTTAACCTTGTGACTGAAATTAGCTTTAGATTCCAAATGGAAACCAATCCAATGTTACATATTTTATACAGAGATGACAGGATATATATGTGATTTTATTACTAATTTCGTTAAACCAAGAATATATATCATAGTATCATTTTAGGGATACTGATAATGACTCTCAAAGAGGTTAAGAAATGTGCCCAACATTATATATTAATGAAGGAACACAGAGTTGACTCATTTCAGCTATAGTTGTTATCTCATGTTGAAGAAGGATATGGTCCACAAAAAGGGACTAGGCCTCATACTTTGAGGGTTACTGTTTTTTGTTCAGTTCAGTCACTCAGTTGTGTCCGACTCTTTACGACCCCATGAATCACAGCACGCCAGGCCTCTCTGTCCATCACCATCTACCGGAGTTCACTCAAACTCACGTCCATTGAGTTGGTGATGCCATCCAGCCATCTCATCCTCTGTCATCCCCTCTTCCTCCTGCCCCCAATCCCTCCCAGCATCAGAGTCTTTTCCAATGAGTCAACTCTTCGCATGAGGTGGCCAAAGTACTGGAGTTTCAGCTTTAGCATCAGTCCTCCCAAAGAAATCCCAGGGCTAATTTCCTTCAGAATGGACTGGTTGGATGTCCTTGCAGTCCAAGGGACTCTCAACTCTTCTCCAACACCACAGTTTAAAAGCATCAATTCTTCGGCGCTCAGCTTTTTTCACAGTCTGACTCTCACATCCATACAAAACCACTGGAAAAACTATAGCCTTAAGCTTCATTATTTTTGCAAATTTTTCTTACCTTGATAACTTAGGCTCATTTGTTGACATGCTTATGTAAAGCCCTAGGTGATAGTATGCCATTTTGAATACCATGTCTTAATTTTACAGCCCCTTTAACAAGCAGGCTGTCAGTTATTAGTTTTTGCTATTTTTGGTGTTTGCCCTCTTCTTCCTAATTGTGTTACTCTAAACTTCTTTGGATTTGAGAATTAAATGGCTAAGGCATAAGAAAGAATCAAGCTATGGTATTCAGGGACCCAATAAAATCACCAGGAGAGACAGTGCCAGTCACACTTAAAGTGATTAATATGTGTCAGTTAACTCAGGCTCTTAATGACCATCTAAAGCTACTCATGTCCAATTTTGTATATACTTACTTGCCTTATCATAAATTTATAACCATAGGGTCCTTTGAGCCTTTCCTCATTTTTTCACAATACTGAAAAAAAAAAAATTAAAGAAAACTCAGGCTTCTCAATACTGATTGGTTTAAATTTAGTTTTTCTTTTCAATCCAATACTTTTAGAAAAGGATCTTTATTGAAATATAATTGACATAAATAAACTGTATACTTTTAATGTGGAAAATTTGATGAGTTTCAGTTCAGTTCATTTCAGTCTCAGTTGTGTCCAACTCTTTACGATGCCATGGACTGCAGCATGCCAGGCCTCCCTGTACATCACCAACTCCCGGAATTTACTCAAACTCATGTCCATTGTGGATCAGCTGGTAAAGAATCTGCCTGCATTGTGGGATATCTGGATTCAATCCCTGGGTTGAGAAGATCCCCTGGAGAAGGGAAAGGCTACCCATTCCAGTATTCTGGCCTGGAGAATTCCATGGACTGTATAGCCCTTGGGGTCACAAAGATTTGGACATAACTGAGGGACTTTCACTTTCATGTCCATTAAGTTGGTGATGCCATCCAACCATCTCATCCTCTGTTGTCCCCTTCTCTTCCCACCTTCAATCTTCCCCAGCATTAGGGTCTTTTCAAATGAGTCAGTTCTTCACAGCAGGTGGCCAAAGTATTGTAGTTTCAGCTTCAGCATCAGTCCTTCCAGTGAATATTCAGGACTGATTTCCTTTACGATGGATTGGTTGGATCTCCTTGCTGTCCAAGGGAGTCTTAAAAGTCTTTTCCAACACCACAGTTCAAAAGTTTGGACCTATGCAAACACTAGTGATAACATCACCACAATGAGGATAACAGACTTTTCTGTTACCTCTCAAGATGCCCTTATGGTCCCTTTATGTTTATCTTTTGTTTTGTTGTTGTTGTTGTTGTGTGTGTGTGTGTGTGTGTGTGTGTATGTTAAGAACTTAACATTTTATTTTGCCATGTTATTCATTTTTCCCTTGGATTCTAGTCTCATTTCACTCTTTGAACTCAACAAAGCTTCGTTCCTAAAAGCCTTGGCATATACTTTCATCACAATTCTTATTTACTGCTTTTCTCTAATCCTGTATATATAATCAATTATCTTACCAGTTCTCGTGGCCCAGAATCACCATATCTAGGGAGCCACTTATAGTTAAAACTCTGTAGGATTCATTGAATAAATTAGAATGATATTTTCAAGCACATTTTCCACAACAAAGATCTTTAAGATCAGGAAACAATGACTTCCAAGAGTTCTTCAAATATCCATAGTATGTATATATATATATATATTTTTTTTCATTTACTTGTTGACTTTTTTGCTTCCTAGGAAAAGATGAGAAAAAAAATTCAATGTTATTTTTTAATGTTTTAAAAAGTTTCCCTTTTTATCCTTTACTTTCAAACTTTCTGGAGAGTTATTCATATAATTCAAATTCCCAAGCAGTTTCAAACTTTCTTAATATCTAAAAGTATTTAAAAAACTGAATCTCTAATGTGAGAGCCTTATAGATCATGGGAATTGAGAATGGAAGAACTCCTAAGCAAAGTCATTGACTAGGAGCTTTATTTACTAACATTTATATCTATTAAGAATAACTTAGTTTGCTGTATCTCCACAAGAAAAGAATGCCCCATCCCTTTTCCCAGGCACCTCTGACCTTAGGAAAATGCCAACTTTGCCACAAAGACCAGTTTTAGCCACAAAAATCTTTATAATATCCCTTAATTGTATAAGGAAATAGTGATATTTTTTCTCTTTCCCAAGTCAGGTATTTCACATTTTCTATGAAATGCCTTTATCATTTATTCAGCCATATTCTGAATTTAAATGTCCTTATACATATATATATATATATATATATATATATATATATATATATATAAAATATACTCAGATCAGAAAGATCCCCTAAAGGAGGAAATGGCAACCCACTCCAGTATTCTTGCCTGGAGAATCCCATAGACAGAGGAGCTTGGTGGGCTATAGTCCATGAGGTCACAAAGAATTGGACACAACTGAGCATATGCACACACATGCATGTTCAGTTCAGTCGCTCAGTCATGTCTGACTCTTTGTGACCCCATGAATTGCAGCACACCAGGCCTCCCTGTCCATCACCAACTCCCAGAGTTCACTCAAACTCATGTCCATTGAGTTGGTGATGCCATCCAGAATCTCATCCTCTGTCGTCCCCTTTTCCTCCTGCCCTCAATCCCTCCCAGCATCAGTCTTTTCCAATAAGTCAAGTCTTCGCATGAGGTGGCCAAAGTGCTGGAGTTTCAGCTTTAGCATCATTCCTTCCAAAGAACACCCAGGGCTGATCTCCTTTAGAATGGACTGGTTGGATCTCCTTGCAGTCCAAGGGACTCTCAAGAGTCTTCTCCAACACCATAATTCAAAAGCATCAATTCTTCAGCGCTCAGCCTTCTTCACAGTCCAACTCTCACATCCATACATGACTACTGGAAAAACCATAGTCTTGACTAGACGGAGCTTTGTTGGCAAAGTAATGTCTCTGCTTTTGAATATGCCATTTAGGTTGGTCATAAGTATGTATATAATATATATGGTATATATACATTAAATATTTAATCCTCTACTTAATAGTTGGTCTTTCAGTTTGGGTAACTTACTTAAGTTCACTGAAATTCAATTTTCTTACCTATAAAATCTGGACAACAACATCTTTTTCTGTAGGTTAAAAAATGTATGTGGACAGATGGCTTACATTTCATCATGAGCACAGTAGAGCTACATTTTGTTTTAGAGTCAGGTATAAATTAAGCCCTGAATCAGCAAAACATAATCTCCTACAGATATTTTCATTTGTTGCTCTACACTTTTAAAATTATTATTTATTTCTTCACCCAGGATGCCAATAATAGATGACCACCCACTCATCTAGCCAAATTTCCAGTTATTTGTCAATAAAAGATAAGCTTTAGAATCTTCTACACATTTGTGTCTCAGGTTTTACCAGTATGAAAATCTATTTCATGTTCTATTACTTTATTTACCTGTTAACTTCATTTTCAGAAATGAAATAAATACAACCACATACACACACCCCTTGATTATAGCCACAATATATATACATATATGTGTTAAAAATTTAGACAAGAGTGTATATAGCAGTACTATTTATAATAAACCCAAACTGAAAACAGCTCAAATGTTCATAATAAGCAGTATCTAAATAAATACATTGTGGAATTGTCAGACAGTAGGATACTCTGAACAATGATAATGAATAAAGTACTGCTATATACAACATACAGCAACATGAATGAATTTCACATAAAAGGACAAAAGAATACAAAACATATAATTCCATGCCTATAATTTGCTAGTAAGGAAAGACAAAATGCTACATAAGTGTAATGTATATTATACTTTTCAGGAAAAATCAATCCGAGATGGCAGACATCAAGATAGTATTCTTTTGGGAGGAGGATTAAAGGAAGAGAAATCAAGACAGGTCACAAGGAGAGCTTCTGGGATGCCAGTAATTTTCTGTCCATTGACAAGTTTGCATTTTGTAGGATGTGTAGATATTTGCAATGCGTGGTTTGTACACTACTCTGTACATCATACTTCAGTATAAGTGAAATTTTCTTTCTTTTTTTTAATCATATAAAAGCTGAATTCCTGAAAGCTAAAAGCACTAATAAAGTAAAATTAGTAAGGATTTAATAAGGGATCATCTATCTCTTGTGACAAATGCAAAATACTCTCAATAGAACTTAGTTTTTCTTCATTGGCAATATGGCAGCCATTATACTGTATTGCGGCCATACTGTACCCACTGGGCTGGGGCACAGTATGTACAGATCATCATCCTGAAACTGACAGCATACACCCACACATAAGTGACCTCACGTTACTAAGGAAATTTCATGGCGTACTCCTAGAAGAGCTAATCTCTTCAAACTATACACATAAAACAAAAGTACAGTTCTAGCTACAAATACTTAGTAAAAAAGGAAACTGATATTTACCTGCCAGTGTGCTTAAAACCAAACTTAGCATTAAGCTTAGTTTTACCAGAAATATGCAACTTTTATTATCATTCTCTCATTTAGTCATTTATATACATTTTCTTTTAACATTCAAAGCTAATTATAAGTCTTATTCATTTATATATCTGTTTATTCACCAACACTTTTTTGAGTCTGTATGATTTGCCACACTGTCTATGAGTCACAAAGAAAAGAAACATATGCATAGCTATTGGCTTTAAAGACTTTTTACTGTAGAATGTTATAGAGAAGTTAAACAATTATATGGTATTAATCTATCTGCTAGGGTAAAGTTATTCATATTGTACTATGGAAGTAAGGAAGAGTGGATCCTGACCCAGAAAGAAGGGGCTGGATCAGAACAAGGCAGAAGCATTTGCTAAATAAGGGCTGACAAATTGTAGTTGGACAGTGAATGAAGAAGGGCAGGTTCAAAGGCACTTTCATCATTGAGTTTATTTTATTAATTATTGCTTACTAAGCATCCATCCTTCAGTACTCAATGGGATGGAGTTGGACTAATCTTTAATCACTGAGAGCTGTCATATTTTGAGAGATAAAATGTGACAGATCTTTAAAAATGGGAAGATCAAATTTAATGTAGCCTTTAAAATAGAGCTCTCCTACCAAACAAGGTCTTAGAAAGCCAGCAAATCATTACTAAAATGGCTTCAGGACAATAACACTATCTAGATATGAGACCAGTGTAACTCCAGGAGAAAACACTTGACCTTGTATTGATCCCATCTGCCTCTAAATCTTGATTATTAACAGAACCCATGTTCTACTTGGTAGGGTCTTTAAATAATTTACTAGAGATCAAGGAACTCAGAAGCCATAAACTACTGCATCAGGAGAAAGACATTTAAAAAATAGAGTACAGGGGCATGAAAAGAGAAAGTTATCACTGTTCTAGAGAACATATTTCTGTTTATGGCTTAGTTAGACTACTGCAAATTTTCATGTCCTGAATATTGTCCTAATTTGAAAATATAAGATTTTTATCTTTGTGATTTCTCTGCCACTAATAGAAAAGCTATGCCCTTACAGAGCCTGTGTAGTCACAAAAACTGTTCTACACACATTTTAGGCATAAGAAGTATCTATAAATTAATTTAAAGACAAAAATAATAAGATATATTATCTTGTTTGTGGCAACAATTTTTGAAAGCTCAGTTGAACTAGAATTTCTAAAAATAGTAATGTAATATTCTAAATAAAATAAACCATGTAAAACTGACCCAAATGGGAAGATGCCAGTGTTAGAAAGTGGCTATCAAAAGTACAGATGGAGGGACTTTGGTGGTGCAGGGACACAGGTTCATGCGCACTGAAGTCCATGTGCTCTAGTGCCCATGCTCTGTAACCAGAAAGCCATCGCAGTGCGAAGCCTGTGCACTACAACTAGAAATTAGCGCTGCTCAGCACAACTAGAGAAAGCCCACACAGCAACACAGACCCAGTGCAACCAAAAATAAATAAGTAAAATTTTTAAAAAGAAGGGCAATTGGACAATTAGTAACCAGCAGGAAACAAATTAAGAGGGCAAATACATCAAGTAAAAGAAAAGATATGACAGTGTCAAAGATACCATGAATAATATTTGTTTCATTTTTTTTTTCATTTAACAATGTATTGCCTACTAGGTGTAAGGCAATATTCTAGGTGCTTGAAATACAGTGATAACGAATGGATAAAGATTCCTGCTCGTATATTCCAGTAGGAACAGATAGTTCCCAACAGTACCAGATTTTCAGTCTTAGTGGAGAAGTGATAAAGAGTAATAAGAATAGCAATGTTGCTAATGCATTTTGTATTTCCATTTATTGTTCATTAGAAATTGTTATACACCTAATCTGCAAAGGCTCTCTGCCAAGTACCAAGAGGAATAAAAAAAATGTGGTTTGCACACAAATGGCTGATTATTCTTGAATGTCAGAGATATTTTAAGGTTTTTGAAGATTGGAACCTCTGCTCTCTTGGATACCTGGTTTTTGAAGATATACCCCTCAGAGTGAAATAAAACAAAGGTTGTTTCTATTCTATGGATTAAAAAAAAATGGATTTGTAATACAATATTTCCATATACTGTTCCCAGTTGGGCAAGCTTATGTATATAATTTCACATATGTAAAAGCACATTTGTGGGATAAAATCTAGCAATTTGAGTTTCTGGGTCAAAAGGCACTCTGAGTTTCATAAATTTAAGAAATATATTCAAATTTCCTTTGGGGGGAACTTTATACATTGATATTCCAAGTGGCTATAGTTCTTTCCTATGGCTTCAACTCACAGTGTTATCAGATTTATGTGTTTTAATCATGTGAATTAAAAAAATATATATTTATTAGGGTCTTTACTTTTCTTATTAAATTAAGATTGAACATGTAATGTTTGTTTTTAAAGTATTTATATTTCCATGTCTTTGAATTCTTTATTCATATTCCTTGCTTATTTTTCTATTGATTCATTAATCCTTTTGTTACTTATTTCCGGAAGCCCTTAACCCTTTATAAAATAAATTGAAAGTATGTTTTTCTTAGTGTGACATTTGTTTTTGGATTTAGATTATGGTATTTTGCCATATGTATGATATTTTAAGCTGTCAATATATCCTTTAAAAAGAACTTCACAGCTTCTATATTTTGAAAGAAGAAAGTGAAAGTGAAGTCATTTAGTCGTGTCCGACTCTGCGACCCCATGGGCTGTAGCCTACCAGGCTCCTCTGTCCATGGGATTTTCCAGGCAATAGTCCTGGAGTGGATTGCCATTTCCTTCTCCAGGGGATCTTCCCAACCCAGGGATCAAACCTGGGTCTCCTGCATTGTAGACAGATGCTTTACCATCTGAGCCACCAGGTAAGTCTATATTTTGAATCATAGTTTAAAGATCTGAGCACCTAAGTGAAAGTGAAGTCTCAGTTTTGTCGGACTCTGTGACCCCATGGACTGTAACTTATCAGGCTACTCTGACCATGGGATTTTCCAGGCAAGAATGCTGGAATGGATTGCCATTTCCTCCTCCAGGGGATCTTCCTGACACAGGGATCAAACCCAGGTCTCCTGCATTGCAGGCAGATGCTTAACCATCTGAGCCACCAGGGAAGCCCAAATGAAAGAGAAAACGTTTGTCACTCAGTCGTGTCTGACTCTGCAACACCATGGACTATACCCCACCAGGCTCCTCTATCCATGGGATCCTCCAGGCAAGAATACTGGAGTGGGTAGCCATTACCTTCTCCAAGGAATCTTCTCAACCCAGGGATTGAGCCCAGGTCTCCCTCATTGAAGGCAGATTCTTTACTATCTGAGTCTCCAGGGTTATAAAATAAATTTTTCCATTTTCTTTCCTCCTGTATTTTTATGAATGTATTTTTCCTTTGAATATGTGATGCACTTAGAAGTCATTATAATATTCAGTATGAAGTAGAATAGATCCACCTTCTGCTTATTTCAAATGGCTCCCAGTGTTCCCAATGCCTTTGACTGAGTGATGCACCAAATTATCCACTCATGTAAGACGACACATACATATAAAATACAATTAACCCTTGGACAATGCAGGGGTTAGAGGAGCTGACCCTCCCCATAATTGAAAATATATGTGTAATTTAGAATTGGCTTCCCTACATGTGGATTGCAACCACAATTCTGTATCTGGGGATTCAAGGAACCTCAGATTGTGTAGTAGTATAATATTTACTATTGAAAAAGTTCATGTATAAGTGGGTCCACACTATACAGACCCACATTGTTCAAAGGTCAACTGCGTATTAAATTCCCATATACATTGAGGTTTACTTTTTATCTTGCGGTTCTACTTATTGATCTGTGTAGCTAAATACAATTTTATTGTATAATATGCCAATAAAGCATTGCTAAATTATTGGACTTTAAGGTTTACTATCTATTGAGGATATTTATTGCTTTTCTTTTTCTGAAATGTATTAGGCATTCAAATCTGTTTGTGTATTTTTCCAAGTGAACTAAGAAAGCACTTTATCTAACCTGTCCCAAACTCAAAGGATGTGAGAAAAAATTTTGCCATTGCTATTTGGATCATACTAAATTTAAAACAAATTAAAGAGTTGATAACTTTACGTTATTGAGCTTTCCACTTCAAGAATGTTTGCACAGTCTTAGTGTTCTTTAAAAGTATTTTAAAGTTTTCTTTATATAGGCATTTTATATTTCTTGTTAAGTTTATTCCTAGCTATTTTATCTCTATAGTCATGTTATTTTTGCTAGGGTCCTTTCAAAAATCCCTCTTGGATTTGGTCTTTTTCTGATTATGAAGTAAATTTCAGGCATGTCTTCTAAATTCTCTGTCTTGCTCTCCTAAGTACATATTTACTACTTGGAAGAAAAGTTATGACCAACCTAGATAGCATATTGAAAAGTAGAGACATTACTTTGCCAACAAATGTCCGACTAGTCAAGGCTATGGTTTTTCCTGTGGTCATGTATGAATGTGAGAGTTGGACTGTGAAGAAGGCTGAGCACTGAAGAATTGATGCTTTTGAACTGTAGTGTTGTAGAAGACTCTTGAGAGTCCCTTGGACTGCAAGGAGATCCAACCAGTCCATTCTGAAGGAGATCAGCCCTGGGATTTCTTTGGAAGGGATGATGCTAAAGCTGAAACTCCAGTACTTTGGCCACCTCATATGAAGAATTGACTCACTGGAAAAGACTCTGATGCTGGGAGGGATTGGGGGCAGGAGGAGAAGGGGATGACAGAGGATGAGATGGCTGGATGGCATCATTGACTCGATGGACGTGAGTCTGAGTGAACTCCGGGAGTTGGTGATGGACAGGGAGGCCTGGAGTGCTGCAATTCATGGAGTCGCAAAGAGTTGGACACGACTGAGCGACTGAACTGAACTGAAGTACATATTTATTCCAGAGATTAACTTGTCTGCCAATTGTCATAATCTATTCCTCAAGCTTCAGTTAATTTAGCATTTGTTACTACCCCTAGGTTAGACCTGTTCCATTTTGGAATAACAAAGTTTGGGATGAGTGCAGTTTGGTTTTACCAGAGAGAACACTGTTATGTGTGGTGACATTATAATGTGACAGTTGTCCCCTCACACAAGGTGGAAGCACATAATTGCTCTTTCCTCCTGTAATTTTGTTGTGTTTTGTTTTTACTTGTGTGTTTTCAGAGATTATTCTGATGCTTCATCTTCTTTTCTCTGGTGAAGCATTTAAGACTGCCCTCCCTCAGCCAGCCTGTAGGCTTCTAGAAATTACCACCCTCTCATTCACCCATACTACCCTCCTACTCTCCATCCATCCCCCCAACCCCCACCCCAATCATCTTTTTTGGCAGAATGTTCTAGGAAGCCCAGGGTGACCCTCTTCCAGTGATAATGCTGACCTTTGGAGTATTCTACTCTTTCCTCACCTCCACCTAAGGGCAGCTTCCTTTCAGTACTAAGGCCTTCCTTGATAGTGTCATGCAGAGGTAACTCCAGACAGATTTTCATCTGTAGACAGTCATTGGTGAAAGTCAAACACTCACTATTAGAACTCTAGGAGGTGGTCATGTTTCTAAATGGTTTTCCTAAATGGGAGTGGAAGCCCCACCCCTCTTCCTGTGGAGAGTGCGAGGAGTTGGGGGAGTTTGGAACATGCATAGACTTCCAATAGCACTGTCCAAAATGACTTCTCCATGTGGATTCTGAACCTTCACGATTTCACAGGTGAGCTGAGTGATCCCTAACATTGGCAGAAGTAGTTTTCACGGCCTCAGCTTCTGCTACATATGCTGTCTGACATATGTTTAAGATCTGGGGGTTCTTAGTATTCTACTTCTTTTTTTCCTTGGAGTCTCAGCTACACTGACAGAGAATGAGTTCTGTTTTAACATCAGAAAAAAAAAAAAAAAAACCCTACATTGCCAAAATTTGAAGATGAAAGCACATTGAGGTCACAGTGATGAAGTACTTTGATTTTGGAATGTGGTCCCCTTGATTTCTTAAATACATGGACATTTCTGAGAGGAATAAATTCCCAGGAGATCTTCATTCACTTAGGTTCATTCTGCTGCTACTGCTGCTGCTAAGTTGCTTCAGTTGTGTCCGACTCTGTGCGACCCTAGAGATGACAGCCCGCCAGGCTCCCCGTCCCTGGGATTCTTCAGGCAAGAACATTGGAATGGGTTGCCATTTCCTTCTCCAAGGTTCATTCTAACTTGATCTAAAAACTTAAAAATATAGGTAAATCAAACTTAACAGGACAACTTTATATTCCTCCTATTATTTTTATTCTACACAATAAAGTATCTACATGATCCACCATCTCTGACCATATTTTTTCACATTTTTCATTTTTTTTTTCCTCTTCATTTCTAAAGAATATTTCTCTTATTTGAAAGAAGTGTTCTCCAGCTTTTAAAGGATATTTCAGAGTGGATTTTCCTACATACTGTTTTTGAAAGGAGTACAGATACGATTGTTCAGAATCAAAAGCTGAAAATAGCGTACTAACCATAGAATCACTCCCTACTTCATCATTTAATTAATACAAACTGACTCTAGGTTCCTCTTGCCTTTTCATATTTTACTCAAGCTTCTACTATGACACAGATAGCTTCCTTTTGCTCTCCCACTAACCATCACCCACTCATCCTTCAAGATTCATCTTAGACCCATATTGAAAAATATTCTTATAAACAGAGCTACGCTGAGAGTGTTACTGTCAGAAGATATAAAACAGAACAAATTTTAAATTTGATGGTTTCTTCCATCATAAAATATAGAGCAGCCTACATGAATATTATTTATTCAGATTAAGCATGACATTTATACCATGCCCCTGTTACCATTTAGACTGAAAATGTCACGCTATACAAATCCTATGCCCTCTTTTAATATTAACTGCTTTGGTAAGTTATTTATTTAATCTATGGAAATGATGAAAAAAATGAAACATGTGTCATAGGCACTCATACAAGATAATGCCCATGAGTATGTACATACAAAGCATGTCATTACCAGAACATGTCCTTATTGAGATGAGCATAGAGATGCAAATGACTTCAGTTATGTCCATTTTCAGAGGAGTAAAGAAGGTCACTAGATTTGAGAATATACTACTTCTTTCATAGGAGGTCCTGTGTCAGTCATCCCAGTATTTTGTTCTTTTGTCTTTTCGCTTAAAATTGAGTGCAATTGGAAAAGATAATGTATTTGATTTTACTAGGGAATTCACAAGTTAAAACAAACTGTATGCTGTATTCCCAGTACCTTACATACATACACACACACACACACACACACACACAGAGTCCATTAATCTGTATAGAAATCCTACACAATTAGATTTATCAATGTACAAACAGTCCACAATGTCCTTGCTCATGAAATAGATTAGATATAGATCAAGTTTATTCGAATGAGAAAGGAAAAATTGTGTCTGGAAAGAAATGAATGATAAAGGAAAGGTTATGAGGGATGTATATATCCTTGTCTAATCTGATTCAAGCAGTTTGAAATTTACCCTCCTGTCACTTTCTTTCACTCTCATGACAATGTTTTTAGGCCCATAAACATGCAGTTGAGACAGAGAATTAGGAAGGGACAAATGTTTATGAGACTGTTTCTTGCAAATTACGCATATGTAGTCATGGTTTAATGATCACACATGTGAGATAAATAAATAATTGAATAACATATTGAGATTATTTACAACTAAAGAAATAAGATGTTCCGGGGCTCTAGGCAGGGGAAGCGCAAGGAAAAAAAAAAAAAAACAGGTTGCAATAGAAAGAACACTAAATTAGAAATCAGGAGACCTAAATCCTCTAGAAGTACTGTTAAAATGTAGCCTTGGGACAATAATTTCACATACTACTTTCAGTTATCTGTTGGAATACATTATATATAAATTACTGCAATTTTGTAACCTTACCTATAACATGTGATTTTTATTGATTTATTTCAAAGCATATACAGTGCTGTAATAATAAATATAACTATATTTCAGCAAATACTATCAACTATATTTATGTAGACATGCTGCTAACAGTGAAACTATCATCAGACATTGCTGCTGCTGCTAAGTCACTTCAGTCGTGTCTGACTCTGTGCGACCCCACAGATGGCAGCCCACCAGGCTCCCCCATCTCTGGGATTCTCCACAGAAGCACTGGAGTGGGTTTCCATTTCCTTCTCCAATGCATGAAAGTGAAAGTGAAGCCACTCAGTCATGTCCGACTCTTAGCGACCCCGTGGACTGCAGCCTACGAAGCTCCTCCCATGGGATTTCCCAGGCAAGAGTACTGGAGTGGGTTGCCATTGCCTTCTCCCATCAGACATTGGATAACACTTTTTCTCAATGTTGTCACACTCATTTCATCTCTGTGTGGACTTAATTTTATCACCTTCCCTTCTCTTTTCTACAACCAGCATGAAAATTGAAGGTGAAAGTCATGTCCAACTCTTTGCAACCTCATGGACTATGCAGTCCATGGAATTCTCCAGGCCAGAATACTCGAGTGGGTAGCATTTCCCTTCTCCAGGGGTCTTCCCAGCCCAGGGACCGAATCCAGGTCTCCCACACTTCATGTGGATTCTTTACCAGCTGAGCCACAAGGAAAGCCTAAGAATACTGGAGTGGATAGCCTATCACTTCTTCAGGGGCTCTTCTCGCCCCAGGAATCCAACTGGGGTCTCCTGCATTGCAGGCGGATTCTTTACCAACTCAGCTATGAGGGAAGCCCGTATGCCTATACACCCAGTATATGGGAAAAAAAAATCAGTTTGGAGATGACATCCTTTTAGCCAACAGTGATAAATATATTCATATTCATGTATGACAATGAGTTATAATTTATAGCAGTCTTTATTTGTCTGAAAGCTTCAGTCCTAAGAACTCAACATTAAGAAATGAAGCTCTATAGTGTTATCCCATTACTCTTAATAACATCTCATCTAGTAGACAGACTAATGTGATTTTCATTGCTTTTAATTTGAAGTCCATCAGATTACATGCACCAATAAAAAGGCCTGGCATCAGACTCTGCACAAAACTGAGAAACAGAATCTCTCTAATGAAATCCTGTGCCAGGCTTATCGGTTACTAACACCAGGTAAAATAGTAACTAATTCCCAGTCAGGAAATCAATAGCTATTCATGTAGAATGTTTTTCTCCTGCAATAGAAAGATAACATTAACATTTTAACATATGAAAACATTGTGTTTGTACTGCTTCAGGTATGGAACTGCATAATAAAAGCATTTCAGTCTCTAAAGATTTACAGGATCTCTCTATTCACTGAAGCCACATGAAGTCAGAATACTTATCTGAGTGTACACAGCACATCCCTTCAGAGATTTCTTCCTTTCACTTGCTGTTTGTTCTGGCCCCTTATCTTTCTCCCTCTCTTTTGATTCCATGCTGTGATAGATATTTTTGGAAACATTAATAATTTGTATGGCTTCTGCCATTCTTTCTTTTTTAAATGAAGCGTAGTTGATTTTGCAATGTTGTGTCAATTTCTGCTGTAGAGCAAAGTGACTCAGTTATACACATACGTACATTCTTTTATATTATTTTCCATTATGGTTTATCACAGGATATCAGGGATAGCTCCCTGTGTTTCTGCCATTCTTATACTCAGAGATTTCTCTTACAAAAAGTTATTTTTTTTTTCTTAAACCTGAAATTCAGATATTTGGAATTATTTGATATATATTACCCTAGGCTGGTCCTTGTTTAAACAAAATATGTTTTCTGAGAAGAGATGATTTATTGAGTTATATCTATGAATATAATTCTGGATTTGGGTTCTTAGATTATTTAGTATCTTGTTAAGGCTTTAAGCCAATGGGTTAAGACACTCCTTGGTTATATTATAACATGGTACAGAGCAAATACTTGTGTTTTAGACATTGCAAGGGTCAGACTGACAAACTAGAAGGCTGGAATTTCTGTTTCTCTTACTAGTCTTTCCTGTGACCTGCAGTAGTAACAAAAAGCATCCCTATTAATTTATTTTCTCTAGGAAAAATGATTTCCAACCATCCAAATGATTAAACTCAATATTAATTTATTCATCCAGAAGTTGTTTATATGGCAGGCTTGTCATCCAGAAGTTGCCTGAAATGTGTGTGTGTGTGCACACATGTTCACATATTCACAGGAAGAATTCTCAAGAAAGATAATAGAAAACTAAAATTTTCTCATTGAATAATATTCACAGACACTTCTTTTTCCCCCTCATTTTTCCCATACCAAAGGGAGTAAAAACAAGTATATATTAACTGTGTTTACTATCACATTGCTCCAAAAACACTAGAGGACTATAAAAAAGGTATTCTTATTGACATATAGCTTCTGATAAGTTATTGACTTTATAACTCATAATAGATGTAGAGTAAGTACTCTCACTGGAGAAGTCTGCCATAGGAGAGTTTCAATGAATTGTTCTCATTAGAACTGGAAGCTGAAGAGGTATAGAGAACTCAAGTGATTGTTTGTACAAATCACTTAGGGAATATTTAAAGATGTTAAAAGTGCCGGTGCCTTAGACATATTTCCATAATAGTCTTAAGATATTACCACCGTTAATCTCTATCCTAAAGAACAATAGTACAAGTTATCTGATAATTTGAACAAATATAATATTTAACGATGTTCTCTTCTCTCAGAGTTTTCTCAATCTCTAAATTCATCATGGTTATCATTTATGTTTTCTGTGATTTTGCTCTAGCACAACACTTTGCTTTCCAGTCTTACCATACTATAACCAGTATTTTCAAGTAATTGATACTATCGTTCCTGGTGTACACAGGCTCTACTGGCCCATGGACAACCATTTTGTCACTCATACCCTAAGTGTCTCTTATCCAGAACTTAGTTTATGTCCCTCACAACAGAAGTACCCTTAATTGCGTTCTCACCATCAGAGTATAAATTTTACAACATTTTTGAGCCTAGGGTGCCAACACATCTTCTTCTATCTTTCACTTAGCCCCATTTCCTTTTCGATAATATGACTCCCAAGAACATAACTCTCAATGAAAAGAAATTTACATACAACTATGTATGTAAATTTAGTTCTTGATTTTTGTATAATTTATCAATTTCTGAAGATAATCTTCCTTTTATATTTAAACCACTAAAAAGACCATTAAAATATTTGTTTCCAGACCATTGAGACATGTGCTCCAAGCAACACATTCTGTTTGTCTTTTCAGAATAATAAAAATCAATATGTGCAGCAGCAAAACAATAAAATTGGTAGCAAGTACTGACAAATATCTACTCCAACTCATTATTAAAGTCTCCTCTCAGAGAACCCCATTGAAGGCAATCTATTGACTGGAGATTTTTGATATGTGATTTAAAATGAAGAAAAGCAAATTAGAGGGACTCAGAGTCTGCTATCCTCTAGCAGGATGATGTGGTGCAAAATTAAAGTGACATATCTTACATATTAGTCAGTGCAGGTATGGAAGTTTTTTCTGACACTACTGAAGTCATTGCAAATATCCCAATGAAATCACAGTTATGTGATGGGGTATACCTACTGATCCTGATGGTATTATTACATCCTAATAGGTATCTTTTTCTATCACAGAGTAAATACCAGGACCTCATTGTGGAAACTGAAGCTAATGAAAATTAAATGCCTTACTCAAGATCACACAGCTGCTTCTCAGAGAAGGAACTCATATTCAGGTTCATCTGAACCACAGTGATAATTATAATTTACCATAGATATAAAAATATAGCACATTTTATTTAACTAGTAGGTAAATAGCACACCTTTATGTGTGCTCAGCTGCTCAGTGATGTCCTACTCTTTGTGACCCCACTGACTGTAGTCTGTCAGGCTCCTCTGTCCATGGGATTTTTCCAGCAAGAATCCTAGAGTGTGTTGCCATTTCCTCTTCAAGGGGATCTTCCCGACCCAAGGACTGAGCCTGTGTCTCCTGCACTGAAGACAGATTCTTTATCACTGAGCCACTGGAGAATCCCTGCCTTTATAACTAAGGGTAATGTCAAAAAAATAATAATAATCATAATCATAATAATAATGAGGAGAAAGAGTGAAAGGAAGAGTTGAAAGTGTTGTTCATTGTAGGGTCCCAGGCACCATTATCGGAGAAGGCAATGGCACCCCACTCCAGTATTCTTGCCTGGAAAATCCCATGGATGAAGGAGCCTGGTGGGCAACAGTCCATGGGGTCGTGAAGAGTCAGACATGACTGAGCGACTTCACTTTCACTTTTCACTTTCATGCATTGGAGAAGGAAATGGCAACCCACTCCAGTGTTCTTTCCTGGAGAATCCCAGGGACAGTGGAGCCTGGTGGGCTGCCATGTATGGGGTCGCACGGAGTTGGACATGACCCACGCGACTTAGCAGCAGCAGCAGCAGCAGCAGGCACCATTATAACTGCTTTACATACTTTATAAGATTTAATTATCACAAACATTTTAAAGGTGAAGTATACACAACTATTCTTTACCAGCTGAGCTAATAGATAACTATTCTTATGAGTGAAGAAATTGTAGCTCAGAGGTTCAGTTCCTTATACAAGATCACAAAATTACTTGCTGACTCAGGATTTGAACTCAACAAAATTTATGAATAACTGTGAAAGACTCATATAGTACTTATAGTGAGATTCTTGCAATAAAACATATATGAATTAAGGGACTTTTACTCATTAATAATTTCTCAGGTATTATTGAGTTAAAAAGTATTTTTCCATATAAAATTGAGATTAATTAAATCCATTTAGCTTCAATTTCTCATTGCCTCCCATCCTCCTTAGTAGATTGTTTTTACCTTTATGTTTTATCAATCATACCACCAGTTGCAATATTTCAGAAGTATAATTCTCAGTGTTATGGAAAACTCCACCAAATGTTTACTAGGTATATCAAATTGCATATGTACTAAACAGAAACCACTCTCTTCACCCTCATCCTGCTTCTAGCAGCCCTACCTCAAACTGGTTTCTCTTCTTGAATTTCCTATCTTGGTTGAAGATGCCAAATTCTATCCTGCCTTCCAAGCCAAAAATATGGGGAAAACATGTGACCCACTCTGTCTACCTCAGCTCTCATATCTTATTCTGCTGTCATGTAAAACTTGGAATATTGCTAAGTCTGGGGCTTGGCTGGCCAGACCCCCACAAGCAGCTCAACAATCTCAAATTTCTTTTCCCATCTTATCTATGCTGCAAGCATGCAAGTCTTGCACTTGCACTCACAGCAGGCAGTCACTCCTGGTCACTCCCAGTCAGGGCAGTATCTAGTCAGGTTAGAAGCGAGGTCGGAAGCCTGCTCTGTCTGCCCTTTTGCTTCTGAAACCTGAACAAGACTACTTCTATTTTATTTCCCTAACATAATCCTCAGTAATAAAGAATCTTTGATAATAAAGAGGAAATATTCAAAATTAAGAACTTAAAAACAAACAAACAAAAAAAAGAACTAAAGAGACTCTTAATGAAAGTGAAAGAGGAGAATGAAAAAGTTGGCCTAAAACTTAACATTCAGAAAACTAAGATCATGGCATCCGGTCCCATCACTGCATGGCAAATAGATGGGGAAACAATAGAAACAGTAAGAGACTTTATTGGAGGGGGGGGGGGGGAGGGGGCTCCAAAGTCACTGCAGATGGTGACTGCAACCATGAAATTAAAGGATGTTTTGTTCTTGGAAGAAAAGCTATAACCAACCTAGACAGCATATTAAAAAGCAGAGACATTACTTTTGGTAACAAAGTCCATCTAGTCAAAGGTATGGTTTTTCCAGTAGTCATGTATGGATGTGAGAGTTGGACTATAAAGAAAGCTGAGAGCCAAAGAATTAATGCATCTGAACTGTGGTGTTGGAGAATACTCTTGAGAGCCCCTTGGACTGCAAGGAGATCCAACTAGTCAATCCTAAAGGAAATCAGTCCTGAATATTCATTGGAAGGACTGATGCTGAAGCTGAAACTACAATACTTTGGCCACCTGCTGCGAAGAACTTACTCATTTGAAAAGACCCTGATGTTGAGAAAGATTGAAGGTAGGAGAAGGGGATGACAGAGGATGAGATAGTTGGATGGCATCACCAACTCAATGGACATGAGTTTGAGCAAGCTCCAGGAGTTGATTATGGACAGAGAAGCCTGGTGTGCTGTGTTCCATGGGGTTGGAAAGAGTTGGACACGACTGAGTGACTGAACTGATACCAAATTATCCTGTAGAGACTCATTCTGTTTTGGCATGCCACTCTAAAGACAACGTCCAAATTTGGCGTTGAAGAGAAATGGAAAAATCATTTTCCACAGTCACATTTCATATAGAGACTTTTGATAATATCTGGCTAATCGAATGATTTGTAATTAGATAAGTGAATGAGTGGTACTCCCTCCTTTCCCAATTCCACAGTCTTTTATTCAGAGAGAAACACAGCTGTGTGTATCTGGCTTATTCATTGCTTCAATTTTTGGAAACAAGATACAGCACAAGTACAAATCTACCTTGTAAAGTCGACAAAGGCCTGTAGTAATTTTTCCTGGGTAAAACTAATGTGCTTTTAGTATGGTTTTCTGTTTAGTAAATACTGACAATCATATTTAGAACTCTTTTTGTGCATGTTAAGAAAGAAGGACATATTCCAAGTTGGTAGTGAATTGTTTGTCAATTTCATAATTGCTTTTATAACTCCATAATATATTTGAACTCAGACAGATATCATAATGTAGAGGAAAATGAAGGAGATTCAGCCTACTGAGCTTTACATCCCAGATATATAATTGGCTATGAGGTCTTGAGTTAGTTACTTAAAATCTTTGCACCTCAGTTCTCTATGTCTAAATGAAGATAATGGTATTAATTTTCAAATTTATTACTGATATTACAGATAGTGTATGAAAGTTCATGAAATATCTATGTAATTTATATTATAATCTACATAACACAACATTTTAAAAAATGGGGACCATCTGCCTTATAGATAAATAAAATAAGAAATTTATCAAAATCAATGGGGAGATGGGCTATATATACTATTATTTTCAACTAGAGAAGAGAAGAAATTATTAAGAAATCATTAAATGATTACTAAAATTCAATCAACAACTTGAGATATTTTCTACTAATAACCAGAATGTGTCCAATTCACAAAGTAGGTTAACATTTCCTCATTTCAGTCCACTGTTTCATCATGGTGGGGCTGCAGTCCTTATAATACTTTCAAATGAACAACATCAAAACTAGCCTACAAAGTGTTACAGTTCTACAGGAGATGGTCTGTTTATTAACAACAAGACAATCAAATGTTCAAATTCACTGATACAACCTGCCTTTTATTTATTGTCATCTTACTGCAGTTTCTGGAAACTAAAAAGGATGTAAAATTGCTCACAGAAACAATTTTTTCTTAAGGGTATCTCTCTCTACTTCTGCAGTGTTTCAGGAACAGTGTGATATTGATCAGAGTAGATATAGATTTGCCATTACCCTTCTGAATGTGAAATGGATGCAAAAGGCCTGAAAGTCAAAGGATAATGAGCACCTATTTCTACCTGGATAGAAGATAATCAGATGGCTTCTTCTTGGATGTCACTATTGTTTCATCAATTCAATTCAAGAAAATGCTTGAGCAATCAGCAAGAGCCCAATAATGTGCAATGTACAAGGGATACAAAAATAAGTTTTATCAGCCATGCTCTTATTAAGAGCATTTCAATTTTATAGGAAAAATGAGACTGTAAAAATATTTATCATGACAGATGCTTAGAGAGACAGATCAGGCAAAGTAGGGCACAAAGACAGGAAAAACAACTAACTTGGGGACAGTTTATGAGCTCATAACATAAGTGAAACATTGCTTCAAAATGAAATTGTTAGATCTATTAGTAATTAAACCTATTGAAAGTGAAAGTGTTAGTTGCTCAGTCGTGTCCGACACTTTGCGGCCCCATGGACTGTAGCTCATCAGATTCCTTTGCCCTTGGGATTCTCCAGGCAAGAATACTGGAGTGGGTAGACATTCCTTCTCTAGGGGATCTTCCCAATCCAGGGTTGAACCCAGGTCTCCCACAATGTGAGCAGATTCTTTACCATCTGAGTCCCCAGGGAAGCTCCTATTGGCAGAGCTAAAGCCTGACTCTCTGTCTGTTGAATTTTCCTTAATATAAATCATATTGCATTGGGACTCAATCTATTTTGAGTCAGAGACAATGAAAAGGTGATAAATATAAATTATGTAGCTTGAAATTTTAGTAAATAGTTCACAAAGTTGACAAATTCAAGAAATGAGCAAGACATTCTCTATTAATTTTGCCACTAAAATGAAATAAAATCATAGAGTTTAATTTAAGTGAAATGGATAGCACTGTACATGGACACAATTCAAATTTTACTGACCACATTTGTATTATTAATATTAAACTGTCAAAATGATGATAAAATTCTAAGCACATCAAGATTTAATTTGGGCTAAGGTTCAGGGTATGGCACACTAATTGCTTTCTGCTAACATGCTGAAGTTGATGGGTATATTTTAATCCTGTCCAGAATGGTGGATGAGTTCTTGAGTTGTCTATGTATATAATTTAGAGTCCTATAGATCTATCTCTGTAATTTTTTCTGATACTATATCTTCTTTCATTTGAAGTAAAGCCCTGTTGTGTCGGCATGAGATACAACTGAACACTTTCTACTTTTGAGTTTAGCTTGATAAGGTAATCTCCTGAACCCACAGAAGTGGATCTTATTTCTGGGAGCAGCCTTCCTTCACTTTCTAACTCTTACTGCTACTGCTAAGTCACTTCAGTCGTGTCCGACTCTGTGCGACCCCATGGACGGCAGCCCACCGTCCCTGGGATTCTCCAGGCAAGAACACTGGAGTGGGTTGCCATTTCCTTCTCCAATGCATGAAAGTGAAAAGTGAAAGTGAAGTCGCTCAGTCGTGTCCGACTCTTCGCGACCCCATGGCCTGCAGCCCACCAGGCTCCTTCATCCATGGGATTTTCCAGGCAAGAGTACTGGAGTGGGGTGCCATAAATCCTTCTCATAATAAAGGCAGTTTCTTGGGAGCAATACAATCCTGGACGTCATGGATGGTAGAATTGCACTCATTTGCAAGATTCTGAGATGTTATCCTAGGACCAAGTTTATTTTAACATAGTCTGTTTTTCCTGAAACCCTATTTGAATATGAACATTTCAACTTCACCCTCTCTTGTATCTTGCTTCTGGTTTGGAGGTATGGCTATGATCACATTTCTCTCTGTTATTGCCTGGATCTCTCTAAATTCTGAGTGTCAGGTCTTTTTAACATAGAATACATTTGACATATGCTATAGTTTTATAGTCTCCTAATCTTTTTTTGCTATCTGAGTACCTATCCAAGCAACTTATTCAGATTCCATACTCATTCATGTTTTGAAAATTTAACACACAGAATTTATTCCCCTAACATCCAGCAGGTTTTATTTTCTTGGGATCCAAAAATCACTGCAGACAGTGACTGCAGCCATGAAACGAAAAGATACTTGCTTCTTGGAAGAAAAACTATGACAAATCTAGCCAGCATATTAAAAAGCAGACACATGACTGCCAACAAAGGTCCATATAGTCAGAGCAATGGTTTTCCTAGTAGTTATGTACAGATGTGAGAGTTGGACTATAAACAAGGCTGAGTGCTGAAGAATTGATGTTTTCAAACTGTGGTGCTGGAGAAGATTCTTGAGAGTCCCTTGGACAGCAAGGAGACCAGTTAGACCTAACGGAAATCAACCCTGAATATTCACTGCAAGGACTAATGTGAAGCTGAAGCCCCAATTCTTTGGCCACCTGATGTGAAGAGCTGACATTGGAAAAGACCTTGTTGCTGGGAAAGATTGAGGGCAGGGGGAGAAGTGTAGACAGAGAATGAGATGATTGGATGGCATCACCGATTCAATGGACATGAGTTTGAGCAAACTGTGAGTTGGTGATGAACAGGGAAGCCTGGTGTGCTGGAGTCCATGGGGTTTGCAGAGTCAGACACGACTTAGTGACTGAACAAATTTTTTTTCATGGCTTGTATTCATTGTCAAATAAGTCATTCTTGGATTCTGAAAGAAATTGGGAAATTTATTTAAAGATATATAATTGTGAATTATATTTATTGATTCTTATACAAGTGCACACATATATTTCTCTGTGGTTAAATGTTTCTACTGATGTTTATACAAATGTTCAAAAAGTAATTAAAAGATGGAGAATTGTCATGTGGACTGTATTAGACATTACATAATTGCAAGCAAACCTTTATTGTGTTTAGTCACTCAGACATTGAGGTTTCACTCTTACAGCAAATATAATTCATTTTCTCAACTCATATTACACTTGTATAATATCTACATCATTTAATATGTGGACTTCGCTAAGCAAAGGTTCTGTATATGATCAGGAAAGAATACCTGAAGGGTCCTCACCTATTATATCAAAGCTGAGCAAGTTGACAAATAATGATTGATGGGGTTGGATTTCTTTTGACTCCTATTTCTTTACAGTCTTTTGATATGGAGCCAAGTTATAGATCACCTTATAAGAGGGACAAGCATCTGCCATCCAAGATGCTAGTGAAATTTAAAAAAAACTCTGTCAGTGAAGTATATAGTACAGAGAGATTGGTACATATTTGATATTGCATAAACAGAGCATTAGATATTGGGTTAATTTACACTTTACTTTCAATTAACCATATACTCAACGTTTTCAAAATGAGAAAAATAATCACCATTTTTTCTTTTACTTCTATTTGGCACGTTCATTTAGACTTTCATGAAGGCTTGAAATATAAGAAAAGCCCTTTGATAGTGTTAGGGATGATGAGAAAGATACTGAAGTCAATTCACACAGTATTTTCAGTGTCACATTGTTAGTGTCACATTGTTAGATCAAAGAAGATAGAAGTGAGAGACTAATTATCAGTCTGTTTCATGTAATTAGACCACAGTCAACTGGGTCACTGTATCTTGGAATGTGAGATACATTTTCACTATTGTTTCCACTTTTCATTGCCTTACCTTTAAAAAGATTAAACTCTGCTGCCTTATTGCACTCAATAGTCATGGTCTATTGGCCATATGACTTGCTCATAGACTTAAATATGTGTAGAAATGAAATACAATACTTTTGCATAGAAGTTTAAGAGCCAGGTGTGGTTCCCATACTTCCCTTCTCCTTCTGGATAAGAAGAGCTGTGCTCTAGTTAGGAATGTTACTCCAGCCTGAAACAGAGTCATACATAATCTACAATTTGACCATATCATGAGTGAGAAATAAAGCTTTGTTGTAGTAAGTCATTGAGAATTTTGGGGTTGTTATTGTGGCACAATCTAGTAAAAGTTGAATAAATCAATACCCAACTAGGACTTTTAGCTGTATGTCTTTTTTTTCTACTCTGTGAGGGAGAGTTAATAAACCAACTAACTCACCTCTTTCCTGATTCTTTTGCCTTGACTTAATAAGTGTACTCAAAGCTTTTCTTAGCACATCTGTCTATAGCCACAATGATACATTATTATTATTTTAATAGTCATTTTTATTTCAAAGTATTTTCAATAATTTTAAAAATTACATTCATATTTGTATTTGTAGTTACCATTTCCAGTGCTCTGCTTTCCATTGTATAAATCCGTGTTTGTATTCTTTTTCCTTTCCTGTCTCCCTTTAATATCTTTATTTTAGATGTGTTGCGAATGAGTTCTTTGTTTTGTATATCTCAAAGCATCTTTACTTTACTTTCATTTTTGGAGAATATTTTTGCTGGTTATAGAATTTTAGATTAGACTTGGTTATATTCTGCCTTGAATTATCTTTAAAGTGAAAGCAACTATCCTCTTTGTTTTTATTTGCCAGTATTTAATTTGCATTTTTTCCATCTGTTTTAAAGATTTGTCTCTTTAAGACTGGATTATGATATGTCAAGGTATAATTTCCTTCATCTTTCTTGAGCTTTGGGTTAATTTAGATTTTGCATTTGTGTTTTAGGACTTTCACCAAATTGGAAAAAAAAATAGATTTATTTTTTAAGTATTTTAAATAGTGCTATTTAAAAAAATAGCACTATTTTTTAAGTATTTTTCTCCCTTTTCCTCCACAGACTTTAATTACATATTTAAAATCTGCTAGAAGTTGTTCTTTGGTTCTCAGAAGTTGTGTTCACTTTTTTCAGTGTTTTAACTTGGATATTTTCTATTTTAGTAGCTTTTTATGGAATGTCAGATATTCAATTTATGTATTTTATTTTATTGAGTTCTGAATATTTTTGATTTCATATAAATATTCTTAAGACTTGTTTTACAATGTCCTTAATTATTGGGAAGCATTTTGCTCTTCTTTGCCTTGCTCTTAAATTATGTAAGGTAGAACAAGATCCATATGTTGCCTAAGGCTATTTTTCCCTATTAATGAAGCAAAATTCTTCTAATTATTCTACTCAATACTTCATCAGTTATGAGATTTCCTTTATGACTGATGAGAACAGGAACTAGTCACAGTCCTATATCAACTTGAGATAACCCTTTCAGGTGACTCTTTCCCTTCCTCTGGTTAGTTTCTTGACATGTTCACAGTAGCAAATATTTCACTTAACACTGGAAGAGGGGCCTTATGTAGATTTCTAGAGTATTATCCATGTGCAGTCTCTCCTCTCTGTTACTGTTCTCCACTTACTCTTGTCATTTTTACCTACCTGGGGTCTCAGCACCATTTCATCAACTCAAGTATTGCCAAGCTTAACTTATCTCCACAGTGATAGAGGTCACTGTGCCATGGTCTAAGTAATTCTCTCAGGGAGGTAAGGTGGAGAATCACAGGTTCATTTCATTTATTTCACATGTCACAGGGATCATTATAGTTCATAAGACGATGTTCAATATCTTTAAAAAATTGGCTTGTATGTTTTGTATACACTTTTACTTCTTTCATACAAGAAGGTTCATTCCCATTACAATGGATTTTATCAAAAAAATGACCATTCCTCTAAGGTATTTCTTATATACATTATTGTTTTCCTAACAAATGTGGATAAATTATTCTTTTTTTTTTCTCTAGAGTGATATTTTTGCTGTTTTGTTCATTATAATTTTGGAAGGCTGACATAATTTCTGCAACTCTATATAATCACTATATATTAAACATAATCTCATCATCTCAATTTCTTTTGCCTTTCTACCTGTCTCCTTACAAACATCACATATGACATGAGAATTCTTCCAAAGACACAAACAAATATTCAAGTCATTCTTTGCTACAATGCTTTTACTTTCAGTGAAGCAATCATTTCTACATCAGGGAAAATTCAATAAAGTCAACTCTTGCTATTGTCAATTGAAACTTGTTACCCAGTGACATTCAGACAATGGCTTTAGTTTTGCCCTTTAGAGTTACAAAAAATAGCTATTTTTCCTTTTCTAGGTAACAGCCACTCTATAATATGAAGACAGGTACGTGCATTCCTCACACTCTCTCATTTGCTTTAATGGGTCTTTCTGAAAATTTTTTTCTAAATGCCTCCTCATCTTGGTTACTTTTCATTGTTTTCAAGCTTTTCAGTAGTCCTCTATAGTATGGTTTTCAGAAGTGAACAAGGTAAAAGGTATGTAGTCTGAACAACAGTTTCCTTCTGTGATTGATACTCTAAAAGTCCATTATTAGTATATTAGGACTGTATTACATTTTGAAACTATTGCATTACTTTAGAGAGAGAAACTCATATTTGGCCTCTGCAGAACTGAAATTATCAGATTATTCCCAACTAATTCTTTTTTAAGACTTTTTAAATTTTTTAATTGGAGGATAATTTCTTTACAATTTTGTATTGGTTTCTACCATACATCAACAGGAATCAGGCATAGGCATACATATGACCTCTCCTCTTGAATCTCTCTTCTACCCCAACCCAATCCCACTCCTCTAGGTTGTAATAGAGCACCAGGCATTTGATGTAGATCATGTTTAAAGTCTTTATTGAATTTTTTATAATATTGTTTCTGTTTTCTGTTTTGGTTTTTTGGCCATGAAGCATGTGGGATCCTTGCTCCCTAACCAAGGATCAAACCCACATCCTCTGCTGCTGCTGCTAAGTCACTTCAGTCGTGTCCAACTCTGTGCGACCCCATAGATGGCAGCCCACCAGGCTCCCCCGTCCCTGGGATTCTCCAGGAAAGAACACTGGAGTGGGTTGCCATTTCCTTCTCCAATGCATGAAAGTGAAAAGTGAAAGTGAAGTCGCTCAGTCGTGTCCGACTCTTAGCGACCCCATGGACTGCAGCCCACCAGGCTCCTCTGTCCATGGGATTTTCCAGGCAAGAATACTGGAGTGGGGTGCCATTGCCTTCTCCATCACATCCTCTGCATTGGAAGGCAAAGTCTTAATCACTGGACCACTAGGAAAGCCCATAAGTAATTATTAAAGATAAATCTGATATTTTTATTTTGACATGTCATTAACAATCAATGAATTTTAGAAATTGTATTTTAAGATATCAAATTTACATTACAAATTTTTTTAAGTAGCATTGTCACACTAAAAAAATGTGTTTCAATGAAACTCCCTGAGTAGGAGATAATCTTTAACAATTATCACCTAATACATTTTGGCCTAATAAATTTTTATACTTACATTTACCTAATGTGAGTATTATTAACTTTAAGTAAATAATTATTTTCAAACATCTGAGAAGTTGTCACAAGACTGTAACCTTCTCTAAGATATGAACCTGATCTCATTTATTTTTGTTTATCCTTAAGCATCTGGTCCTACACTTGTAACAAAACATGCATGCAATTCCTAAGTGTTAAAAGAGCACATAAGCTTTAGCTTTCCCAAAGAAAATGTGGTCATATTACAGGGTAGCAGTCATTGATTCGTATAACAAAAGGTTTTTTAAATTCAAAACTACACCAAAGAACTCTGCTTTGAAAAAGCTACTCTCTTCACCTGAACTACCCAAGGAGACAGGTGGTGACAAGTTGTCAATGCATGTATTGTATAATAATGTACTGGAGTACATTCTTGGATTCAGCAGAAATTTCATCCAGATAAGCTTTAGAATTTCTTCAAATCCTATGACTCAATAGTACTAATTTTCTTAGCTAAATGTATACTACAGGGGCCTTAGTTCTTTTATAAATCAATAATTTTGGCTGTATTTCTCTGATGATTATGTACATTCATCATGACTTTAATATATAAATTTTCCCTGTAAAGTTGATATTACAACATCCTGTTGATTTTGGTATTGTTCTTATCTAGAAAATAGGGACATAAAATGTATTGCTGAATGTAGTTGACAAGAATAAAAATTTATCTCTTCACAATCTTTCCCATTAGTAAGTTAGCATTATTTATTTTCATCAATAAATCTGATTAATATTTCACCTCATTATCCTCTTTGAGAACTATTATTGAAAAATCAACATTAGTTCACAAATATTGTTCAAAAACTCTAAAATATAGATCATGGTACACTGAAAAGCAACTTGAGATTAATGTCTCATTAGTACTAAGTACATAGTAAAGAACATGGAAAAATAAGTATATAATTTTTGTCAACTACTGGATTCAAATGATAAATGAAGATATGGTATACTTTTATGTTTTATATAGGGGAGAAATTTCAATGAAAATCCTTTACAAAAAGAGAGACCACCCACAAATATTTTTCAGTACTTCACCCTCCAAGTGTACACACACACACTTCCATTCAAATTGCCATTGTTGTTGAAAAATGCTTGAATTATTACTATCACTGCCTCTTTTCAAAAAATTATAGTAGTATCAGCTTTTCTAGCCTGTGTCTTATATAATCATATCTGGGCATAGGAAAGACTCCAGTCACTGTGCTGAAGAGAAACACATTGAAGTCATTTGCTAAGGACAGCAAGAGGTATAAACTTGACTTACTTTTCAGAATAATGATAAGGTAAAAAAACCACTTGAGCTTTAATTTTCAGTTAATTGTGTAGGGTTATGGCTGCTAAGACAATGTATCAGGCACTTAATAGAAACCATAGCTGTTTGTGTTGGAAAAACATGGTGTTCATTTAAATGTTGCATAATGGGAAAGGTAGGACCTGTAAAGGGAAGAGATTTACATGAAGCCCTGGCTTCAGTCCCAATTTAATTTGGTGTCTGTGGAGAGGGCATTTAATGATGGTTAAATCTATAGTAATCTCAGGTCTGCCTCACTCAGAGAGATGTTTTATGAATCAAATCAGTTGCTCTTAACAGGTTGATGTAAAATATTGAATGAGATAAGGACCCTGAATCCTATATAGGTTGAAGATAAATATATAATTAGTGTGTGTATATATATATATATATTAATTAGACACATCTTTTGATTCTCAATCTAGAATGCTTTTTCATATTCAGCTTTTCATGACACAAGTGCAGAAAAGAAAATATTGACACAGCCAAATCATACAAGCGTATGGTCCCTGGACCGGCAACATCAGCATTCCTGGGATCTTGCTAGAAATATAAATTCTTAGGCCTCAGACCACACCTACTGAATCAGGAACTCTGTACTGAGCCCAGACATTTGTATTTCAGCAGGTTCTGCTGATGATTCTAATGCAACTTGAAGCTTGTTAACTACTGCCACTGTTTATATGATATGGTTTTTATATCTCATGATCTTTTCCTATGGAAAGAGGTGGTAAGTAGTTCACTTACATTACTTTGGCTTTGTCCATAACAAAAGCTATGTATCCCTGAAGGTTTTGATCATTTCTTACTTCCCAGGCTCATCTTACACTGAAATACCCCAGACTCTCAGATGTTCTGTCTCACTGTCTTTCCTTCAATTCTGTGAATGCCACATATACTCAGGGCCTTTATGTGTATGTTTCATTTGCATTAAGCTTTCCCCTCTCTTTCCTAAATATTCTTCTGCTCTCAATTCAAGGATTGTTTCCTCGTGAAAATCTTTTCTAATCCCCAGACTGGATCATATCTCATTGTTATGACTCTCATGCTGCTCTGTACTTGTCATGGATAATACATATCACAGTTTTTCAAGACATAGAGCTGTGATTATCTGATGAATGTCTTTCTCACTGAAAAGAATGCATGCTGCATATGTAAAAATTTATACCTGTTTCACCTACCATTATATCCCCAGTAACAATTTCAGTCCCTGCACATGGAAGCTGACCAATAAATATTGTTAAATAAATGAATAAAATGATACTCAGTTATGCTCTTTCAACTTACTGAATTGTGGAAAGTGTCCAGAAATTGAAAGACCATAATAAGGTAGAATGATTGCATCTGACCTCATGAGGATCAAACCTATAATCTACCTCAATTAGCACTAACCACTCAGTTAATATCATATTCAATTTCCAAAAACAACATGTCTATTGAAGCATGAATTGCTGAGGTTGGATATCTTATTACTTAATTTCGCTGAAGGGAACTAATTCATTTAGGGTAAATTTGGCTGCAAGTAAACAGACAACAAACTGCAGCAAATGGCTCATAGAAAAGGAAGCACATTCCCTTAATTAACAGAATCAGAGGCAGGATGGTGCTGTGTTTGGCTAATCAACCAACTTAAGGATATTACCATGGACAAGTTTTTGGTCTTTTTTTTATTTTTTTTAAAATATTTCCAATGATATTCCTTGTAGTTATGTCCTTTTTCTTTAAAAGTGCCTCCTCATTCCTTTATAAATTGTCATGGGTGTTTTTTATGGCAATTACAGTTGGACAGTTTCAACAGAGACCTCATAACTTGCAAAGACTAAAATATTTACTCTCTGACCCTTTACAGAGGAAGTTTGTCAACCTTGACTTAAATTATGAAAGAAAAAAAAATGAAAGGACCTAGTTACCGATTACCACATACCCTCCATCTGCCAGCATTGGCACATTTGCAAATGAGAACAGAGCTGATTCAGAGAAGGCAATGGCACCCCACTCCAGTACTCTTGCGGGGAAGATCCCATGGACAGAGGAGCCTGGTGGGCTGCAGTCCATGGGGTTGCGGAGTCGGACACGACTGAACAACTTCACTTTCACTTTTCACTTTCATGCATTGGAGAAGAAAATGGCAACCCACTCCAGTGTTCTTGCCTGGAGAATCCCAGGGATGGGGGAGCCTGGTGGGCTGCCGTCTATGGGGTCACACAGAGTCAGACACGACTGAAGCGACTTAGCAGCAGCAGCAGCAGCACAGAGCTGATTTGTGCACCTTTGCAATTAAATGGCAAGCCCTAAGGCAGTTTTAACTTATTTTAAGTGGGCTCCACAGTGAATGATATATCCTCATAAGAGGGAGAAAAGAAAAGGAGAATGAGAAGAAAATAAAACTTTTATCTCAATATACTGTACTGTACTTTACTGTGAAGTTGCTCAGTCGTGTCCGACTCTTTGCGACCCCATGGACCGCAGCCTACCAGGCTCCTCCATCCATGGGATTTTCCAGGCAAGAATACTGGAGTGGGTTGCCATTTCCTCCGTAGCAAAAGCCACTTCTTCCCCTTTAGTACAGTGATATAATTACATGTCCATAAGAACAACATTTTGTCCATGATTCATACCTAAGTTTGTCTCCTGAATGATTAAATGCAAAGAAGTAAGGAGGAAAGAATAGCATTCAGAGACTTCTTAAAAAGTTAGAGGGGATGGCTATATCTGACTGTATGTCTGTATTAAGTGTTTATACTTCTCCTAAAATTTATTACCAGTGGTTCAGACCTTGGAGAAAAGCTGAAGTGCCAAAAAATTAGGCAGTACTTTAAGACAGAGATTAGAAAAAGTCATATTTTAGTTTTCATGTATGATCACAATATTAAACTGCAGTTTTTCTCAGAAAATAATAAGCATTCTGTTACCAGAAGTATTGGAAAAAGTAAACATAGATAGAATATATGATTATTTAGTGTAGTTAGCTACTGTATATCCTCTTTACCTGAAATTTGCATGATAATTGCCACACAGAGCTAATTATCTGGATGTCTGGTCTACCACATTGCAGGACATATACATATTTAGATGACTGGATATCTAAATATTTCTTTTGGATTTTTAACTTTGATATATAAAATCACAACTATTTGTATAAAATATCTATGGAATTCTAACACTACATCAAAAATTAATTTTTCTAATTTCACTGTCTCAACATACAAAATGAAAAAACTGAAGCTAAAATCACAGAGATAGTGAAATTTGTCACTTAGAAATGAAGATCATGGCATCCGGTCCCATCACTTCATGGGAAATAGATGGGGAAACAGTGGAAACAGTGTCAGACTTTATTTTTTGGGGCTCCAAAATCATTGCAGATGGTGACTGTAGCCATGAAATTAAAAGACACTTACTCCTTGGAAGGAAAGTTATGACCAACCTAGATAGCATACTCAAAAGCAGAGACATTACTTTGCCAACAAAGGTCTGTCTAGTCAAGGCTATGGTTTTTCCTGTGGTCATGTATGGATGTGAGAGTTGGACTGTGAAGAAGGCTGAGCACCAAAGAATTGATGCTTTTGAACTGTGGTGTTGGAGAAGACTCTTGAGAGTCCCTTGGACTGCGAGGCAATCCAACCAGTCCATTCTGAAGGAGATCAGCCCTGGGATTTCTTTGGAAGGAATGATGCTAAAGCTGAAACTCCAGTACTTTGGCCACCTCGTGTGAAGAGTTGACTCATTGGAAAAGACTCTGATGCTGGGAGGGATTGGGGGCAAGAGGAAAAGGGGACCACAGAGGATGAGATGGCTGGATGGCATCACTGACTCAATGGACATGAGTCTGAGTGAACTCCGGGAGTTGGTGATGGACAGGGAGGCCTGGCATGCTGAGATTCATGGAGTTGCAAAGAGTCAGACACGACTGATCGACTGAACCGAAACTGAACTGAACTGAGTTCAGTTTAGTTGATCAGTCATGTCTGACTCTTTGTGACTCTGTGGACCACAGCACACCAGGCGTCCCTGCCCATCACCAAATCCGAGAGTCTACCCAAACTCATGTCCATTGAGTTGGTGAATACATCCAACCATCTTATCATTTGCCATACCCTTCTCCACCTGCCCAGCATCATTCTTTTATTTGGGGATTGTCTGACTCCCTTTCTCCTGTACAGTGTCATGAACCTCAGTGCTTCACATCAGGTGTCCAAAGTATTGGAGTCTTAGCTTCAACATCAATCTTTCCAGTGAACACCCAGGACTGATCTCCTTTAGGATGGTGGATCTCCTTGCAGTCCAAGGGACTCTCAAGAGTCTTCTCCAACACCAGGTTCAAAAGCATCAATTCTTTGGCACTCAACTTTCTTTATAGTCCAACTCTCACATCTGTACATGACCACTGGAAAAATCATACCTTGACTAGACAGACCTTTGTTGGCAATGACTCTGCTTTTCAATGTGCTGTCTAGGTTGGTCATAACTTTCCTGCCAAGGAGTAAGTGTCTTTTAATTTCATGGCTGCAGTCACCATCTGCAGTGATTTTGGAGTCCCCCAAAATAAAGTTAGACACTGTTTCCCCATCTTTTTGCCATGAAGTGATGGGACCAGATGCATGATCTTAGTTTTGTGAATGAGCTTTAAGCCAACTTTTTCACTCTTCTCTTTCACTTTCATCAATAGGCTTTTTAGTTCTTCTTCACTTTCTGCCATAAGGGTGGTGTGATCTGAATATCTGAAGCTATTGATATTTCTCCCAGCAATCTTGATTTCAGCTTGTGCTTCTTCCAGCCCAGCGTTTCTCCTGATGTATTCTGCATATAAGTTAAATAAGCAGGGTGACAATATATATCCTTGACGTACACCTTTTCCTATTTGGAACCAGTCTGTTGTTCCATGTCCAGTTCTAACTGTCGCTTTCTCACCTGCATATAGATTTCTCAAGAAGCAGATCAGGTGGTCTGATATCCCCATCTCTTTCAGAATTTTCCAAGTTTATTGTGATCCAGACAGTCAAAGACTTTGGTATAGTCAATAAAGCAGAAATAGATGTTTTTCAGAACTCTTTTGCTTTTTTGATGATCCAGTGGATGCTGGCAATTTGATCTCTGGTTCCTCTGCCTTTTCTAAAACCAGCTTGAACATCTGGAATTTCATGGTTTACATATTTCTGAAGCCTGGCTTGGAGATTTTTGAGCACTACTTTGCTAGCATGTGAGATGTGTGCAATTGTGCAGTAGTTTGACCATTCTTTGGCATTGCCTTTCTTAGGGATTGGAATGAAAGACCTTTTCCAATCCTGTGGCCACTGCTGAGTTTTCCAAATTTGCTGGCATATTGAGTGCAGCACTTTCACAATACCATCTTTTAGGACTTGAATGAGCTCAGCTGGAAATCCATCACCTCCACTAGCTTTGCTTGTAGTGATACTTCCTAAGGCCCACTTGACTTCACATTCCAAGATGTCCTGATCTAGTGTTCACACCATCGTGATTATCTGGTTCAAGTACATCATTTTTGTACAGATTTTCTGTGTATTCTTGCTATCTCTTCTTAATGTCTTCTGCTTCTGTTAGGTCCATACAATTTCTGTCCTTTATTGAGCCCATCTTTGCATGAAATGTTCCCTTGGTATCTCTGATTTTCTTGAATAGATCTCTAGTCTTTCCCATTCTATTGTTTTCCTCTATTTCTTTGCACTTATCACTGAGGAAGGATTTCTTATCTCTCCTTGCTATTCTTTGGAACTCTTCATTCAAATAGGTATATCTTTCCCTTTCTCCTTTGCTTTTCTCTTCTCTTCTTTTCACAGCTATTTGTAAGGCCTCCTCAGACAGCCATTTTACTCTTTTGCATTTCTTTTATTTGGGGATTGTCTGACTCCCTTTCTCCTGTACAGTGTCATGAACCTCCATCCATAGTTCATCAGGCACTCTGTCTATCAAATCTAGTCCCTTAAATCTCTTTCTCACCTCTACTGTATAATCATAAGGGATTTGATTTAGTTCCTACCTGAATGGTCTAGTGGTTTTCCCTACTTTCTTCCATTTACGTCTGAATTTGGCAATAAGGAATTCATGATCTGAGCCACAGTCAGTTCCCAGTCTTATTTTTGTGGATTGTATAGAGCTTTTCCATCTTTGGCTGCAAAGAATATAATCAATCTGATTTCGGTGTTGACCATCTGGTGATGTCCATGTGTAGAGTCTTGTCTTGTGTTGTTAGAAGATGGTGTTTGCTATGACCAGTGCGTTCTCTTGGCAAAACTCTATTAGCCTTTGCCCTGCTTCATTCTGTACTCCAAGGCCAAATTTGCCTGTTACTCCAGGTGTTTCTTGACTTCCTCCTTTTGCATGCCAGTCCCCTATAAGGAAAAGGACATATTTTTAAGTGTTAGTTCTAAAAGGTCTTGTAGGTCTTCATAGAACCTTTCAACTTCAGCTTCTTCAGCGTTACTGGTCGGGGCATAGACTTGGATTACCGTGATGTTGAATTTTTTGCCTTAGAAATGAATAGAGATCATTCTGTCGTTTTTGAGATTGCATCCAAGTACTGCATTTTGTGCTCTTTTGTTGACAATGATGGCTACTCCATTTCTTCTAATGGATTCTTGCCTATGGTAGTAGATATAATAGTCATCTTATTTATATTCACCCATTCCAGTCTATTTGAGTTTGCTGATTCCTAGAAAGTCAACATTCACTCTTGCCATCTCCTGTTTGACCACTTCCAATTTGTCTTGATTCATGGACCTAACTTTGATTCCAGGTTCATATGTGATATTGCTCTTTACAGCATCAGACTTTGCTTCTATCAACAGTCACATACACAACTGGGTATTGTTTTTGCTTTGGCTACAACCCTTCATTCTTTCTGAAATTATTTCTCCACTGATCTCCAGTAGCAATTTGGGCACCTACCGACCTGGGTAGTTCATCTTTCATTGTCCTATCTTTTTGCCTTTTCATACTGTTCATGGGGTTCTCAAGGCAAGAATACTGAAGTGGTTTGCCATTGGACCACATTTTGTCAGCACTCTCCACCATGACCTGTCTGTCTTGGGTGGCCCTACACAGCATGGCTTAGTTTCATTGAGTTAGACAAGGCTGTGGTCCATGTGATCAGATTGGCTAGTTTTCTGTGACTGTGGTTTCAGTCTGTCTGCCCTCTTATGCCCTCTCTCAGTGCCTACTGTCTTACTGGGGTTTCTTTTATTTGGACGTGGAGTATCTCTTCACAGCTGCTCCAGCAAAGCACAGCCACTGTTCCTTACCTTGAATGTGGGATAGCTCCTCACAACCGATGCTCTTGACCTTGGATGTGGGGTATCGAGAGTCCAATAAAAAATATAATTGTACCATATGTACTATTTTCACTATTTATGTTCAGTTGCTTATGAGTACATCACTTATAACTGGTTAAGCTTAAAATCTGACATATAAATAGATAGCTATTACTATCTGAAGCATAGTACTGAACTCTTTTTAACTACTTAATAAGAGATTTCTTATCCATAACTTGGTTTGTTTATTCAACAAACTTTAATTTATACCTATATCTTAACCATGTTTTAATAGTCATTCAGAAATATCTGTTTCTGCCATAAATGTCTTCCAAGAGTTCATCACTCATATTTATACCTATACATCAAATGATATTCTGTTAATATTTCACAGAATACCAACCCCAGTGTGCTTTTAACAAAACTGATCATTTCCTTCTGTATTCTTCTATCTCTCCTGTCTTCTCAATTGGGGTGGATAGAATACCAGTCACATAAGCCAGGCTCCCAGGAGACCTTTCAACTTATCAAATTCCATCATTTGGTCATCTTATTATCTTTCAATTCTATTTTGTATTTTAATCCAACTATCAATATTTGTTATTTTCCATCATTTCTCATATAAACTCTGAAATAGGTACCTTGTGCTCTCTGTTTCCAATTACACACTGAGTTTTTCTCTCTCCTACAGTTCAGTTCAGTCACTCAGTCATGTCCAACTGTTTGCGACCCCATGGACTGTAGCATGCCAGGCTTGCCTGCGCATCACCAACTCCTGGAACTTACTCAAACTCATGTCCATCAAGTCGGTGATGCCATCCAACCATCTCATCCTCTGTCGTCCCCTTCTCTTCCCACCTTCAGTCTTTCCTAGCATCAGGGTCTTTTCCAATGAGTCAGTTCTTCACAGCAGGTGGCCAAAGTATTGGAGTTTCAACTTCAACATCAGTCCTTCCAATGAATATTCAGGACTGATTTCCTTTAGGATGGACTGGCTGGATCTGCTTGCAGTCCAAGGGACTCTTAAGAGTCTTCTCCAATACCACAGTTAAAATGCATCAATTATTCAGTGCTCAACTTTCTTTATAGTCCAACTCTCATATGCACCCATGACTACTGGAAAAACCATAGCTTTGATTAGACGGATCTTTGTTGGCAAAGTAATGTCTCTGTTTTTAATATGCTGTCTAGGTTGGTCATATCTTTTCTCCCAAGGAGTAAGTATCTTTTAATTTCATGGTTGCAGTCACCATCTGCAGTGACTATGGAGCCCCCTGCCAAAAAAGTATCTTACTGTTTCTATTGTTTCCTCATCTATTTGCCATGATGCACTCACTCCTTTCCCGATTTGGAACCAGTCTGTTGTTCCATGTGCAGTTCTAACTGTTGCTTATTGACCTCCATACAGATTCTTCAGGAGACAGGTCAGGTGGTCTGGAATTCCCATCCCTTCAAGAATTTCCACAGTTGTTGTGATCCACACAGTCAAAGGCTTTGGCATAGTCAATAAAGCGGAAGTAGATGTTTTTCTGAAACTCTTTTGCTTTTTTGATGATCACTGGATGTTGGCAATTTGATCTCTGGTTCCTCTGTCTTTTTAAAATCCAGCTTGAACATCTGGATGTTCATGGTTCACGTACTGTTGAAGCCTGGCTTGGAGGGTTTTGAGCATTACTTTGCTTGCATGTAAGATAAGTGCAATGGTGTTGTAGTTTGAACATTCTTTGGTATTGCCTTTCTTTAGGATTGGAATGAAAACAGACCTTTCCCAATCCTATGGCCATTGCTGAATTTTCCAAATTTACTGGCATATTGAGTGCAGCACTTCCACAGCATCATTTTTTAGGATTTGAAATAGCTCAACTGGAATTCCATCACCTCCACTAGCTTTGTTTATAGTGATGCTTCCTAAAGCCCACTTGACTTCACATTCCAGAATGTCTGGCTCTAGGTGAGTGATCACACCATCGTGGTTATGTGGGTGATGAAGATATTGCCTGACTATTATTAGGTGCTCTCAAGGCACATTTAATCTTCTTATTCCCTCACAAGATAAACCACTGATATTAAGCCCCTTATGCCTGCCTTCTAGACCTTCCCTCTCCATTCCCTGTTGGCCTTACATTGCAGTTTTCCCAAACTATCATAGGTCTTGGTGTAGTCTATGTGCTCTCACCTACCTGCACCTTTGCTCAAATTCTATCTTCTTTATCCTCCTTTCTCAGTTTTCTCTTTTCATAGTTGCTTCCTGAACATTTGTATTTTTCTTTAGGAGCCAGTTGAAATACCATCTCCTCTGATAACCATTTCCTGATTCTCTTAGCAAGGATTCTCCTCTAGATGAAACCACTCACTGAATACTTTTATTTTCTGGATTATTTCTGGCCATTTCAGTATCCCCAGGATTTCTACTTTTAGGGGCTCCACTACATTACAAGGGAGAAGTCAGGAATAGAACTTCCCAGAATCTCCTTCTCTTCATGACGCTGGATTTGAGTTTTTTTTTTTTTTTTTTTTTTTTTAATTTAAATAAGAGAAACTCTTTGGAAATTGGGAAGGTAGGAAAGAAAAAAAGTGCTATTATTCACTTAGCACAAACTGGAGTCAGGTATGCAGTTCAGACAGTAGATACAGTGGGTTTCTGATGCCAACGAGCTTCTAAGAACCATACACTTTGCTGCTTCAGATAGTGTTAGTGAGAGTTTCTAGAGATTCTTGAGAATTGTAACTTTGCAGTAAACTTTGGACAATGCCCTGCTTTCCTGCTTTGGGGTTGATATTCAGTGAGTTTTATCCAGTCTCCATGCAATAGCTTGATTCTACATCAGCTAGTTGGGAAACCTATTTTGCAGGATTTTCTCCTCTGTTGAGTTCTGGGTTGAAGCTGACCTCAAGAGAAATTCAGTGAGATTTGTAAGGTGAAAATGAAAGAGCATTCATGGATATTCTTTGTAAGTCAGTGTTGGCTTGGGCTCTTTGTCAGCATGTGCTCTCATATGTTCACCATTTCTCTTTCATGGGCAGGAAGCAGCAGCCCAATCTACAGCTTACAGCTTCTTCAGTATTTCATTTTTCAGCATCTCTGACTCCACAAACAGATGCCCTTTTAGCTCTGGGATGAGTATCACTAGCTTCTAGTTCAGGTTGCTGTTATGACAGAAGTAAAGGTTAGAAGCCACGAGAGGCCCTCATGTGTTTCAGCTCACCATCATTGATTACAGTCTGCCTCTATGTGTTCTAATTTGTCCTTATTCCCTAACACCTCCACAGTCATCCTTTCTTCTTGACTGCTTGCCCTGTTGACCTCAGCCCTGAATCTGACAGAGAAGCAGTAGCTGAACATAAACCAGTCAGCCAGCTCCCACATAGTGTAAAAGTCCAATCTTATAGTAAAGTTCTTACTCTACATCTCTGCTAGTGATTCTGATTCTCTGATGAAACCCTGACTGATATATTCCCTGATCTTCAATGACAATTTCTGTCACCCCAATCCCTTCAAGTCTTCCAACAGTCATATATGTCTATGACTCCTATATTAAACACTTTCTGTCTGGAATTCACAGATGACTTCTGTTTCTTTTTTTCCCCCTTAACCTCAATTAGCATATTATATTAGTACTTATAGTGGATTCTTAAACACCAATGTGATTAAAATTTTGCTCATATGCAATAAAAAGGAACTGACTCATGAAAATATGTTATAGTCATCATTCCATGTTATAAAAATTGGAGATTATGCTTTATTTTGTGGCCTATAACGAATATAAAATAAATCAATCATCAATAGTGAGTAAAGAAAATGAGGGAAAGTAAACACTCTTATTGCTCATGAAAGATGTCAGAATCTATCTGAGAATATGAAGTCCACAGATTAAAGTGTACATAATGACAACAATGCAATTAAATAACAAAATTATACATGGGCACCTATCAGACTTGCTATAGAGGAAATTCCAGCATTGACTTAGGATTAAGAGTAATAAGATAAATATTATAAAATATGTAAAACTAAAGTTATCTCAGCCTATAAATAACTTTAGTTCTACCTATGCTGTGTCAGATTCAGAGAATTGACCTTCTTGCATTTCAAAGATAAATTAAAATCAAGGGACAGAATTTGGTAGATTACAGATAAAAGAAAATCACTCCACATTACACTAGTAAATAGCATAGAAATTCATTGAAGATTTGTTGGGTTGACACAGGAGATAAATCATTATTCCAAATTTGTCTTAAATCTAGATGCTTAATTTATTTGGACCAAAATCCTTCTATATCAGTCAGCCTCATTTCTTCCATCATCTTTCCCACTGCCTCTAATATTCCCATACTGACAATATTTATTCATAATCTCTCTCATATCATGCATGTCACTCCAAAAACAAATTATTAGAAAGCAACAAAGTGAGTAAAGAGGGAGTAATTTTACCCCTCAGGGTTTCTCTTCTCCCCAAAGAGAATATCAAATCAACCCCCGCAAAAGTAGATATTATGTCATATCATCTCATATATCTCTGTTTCTGTCAAACTGCACATATTAAGGAAAGAGTACACAGGGGAGAAAAATTTGCTACCCTCGAATATCTCTGAAATGCAGATTATTCCAAGATGAAAATGATCAAGAACCAAAAACCTCAGGAAGAAACTTTGACCTTCCCCTTGAGTGCCTAAAAATGTAGATAGAAGACCTTTCCAAGAACGATTCTATCACCACATAACTATGGTATGGACTAATTGAGTAGACAGGGAGAAACCTAACAAGGTCTGTTACAATTTCTCTCTGTATCCCATTGTCCCTGCCCAGACCAGCGAATACTTCTTTACCAAACATTTGCTTTTTTATCTGCCTGTCAATTGCCTTCCTCTCTTTTGAAATCCTGGTAGCTCAGAAGGTAAATAATCTGCAATGCAGGAGACCCAGGTTCAATCCCTGGATCCGGATGATCCCCTGTAGAAGAAAATGTCTACCTACTTCAGTATTCTTGCCTGGAGAATTCCATGGACAGAGGAGACTGGACGGCTACAGTCCATGGGGGTTGCAAAGAGTCAAACATGACTGAGCAACTAGTCCTTGCATTTCATCACTACTCCCAACATCCTTTTTTGTCTTTAGCTGAAGATGGGGGTTTTTTTAGCTGAAGATGGTTTTTAAGGTGAGGATTTAGCCATTTTGGCAAGTTACTCAATGCTCCTGAGACTCTCCTATGTTATTAAACTCGTGTTTGATTTTCCCCAATTAATCTGTCTCATGTAAATTTAATCCTTAGACCAGCCAGAAGAAACTAAAAGGGTTGAGGAAAATTTCTCCCTCCCTGATAGGTAGAACAAATATGATTAGGATATATTCTTCTTGAGTAAATGACATGTATCACTATTACTTGATTATCAATCTATAATCTTGATTGGATAGGTCAAATGGATGAGGAAGATTAATATTCTTCTGTGGTCTCTAGCTATTTTATTTGTATATGTATTCTCTTGGCTCCTGGATATTGTAGCACATACATAAATGTCACCCACATGCAATATTTCCTCTCATTATGTATTTTAAGTAGTATGAAAAGGGGAAATACATCTCACACAAAGTTTATTCGTTCACATATACTTATCTGAATGAGTCAATGAAAAGTTAGTAAAATAATTCATTTAGTTTATGAAATTAGTAATTTGTTTTGAAACATACAATACTTGATATTTATTTAATTTAATTAATTTATTTTTTAGCCTCCCTATGGCTCACATGGTCTTAGTTCCCTGATTAGGGATTGAACCCATGTTCACAGGAATGAAAGTACAGCATCCTAAGCACTGAATTGCCAGGGAATTCCCAATACTTGATATTTAAGATATAGTACAATATAGGATTAATAACTAGAATAAAGCTATTGATTTTTTTAAAAAGTATTTCCTTAGAAACATTTTTGTTTTAATTATTCCCCTCTTTATAACTATATATCTGTCACCAGAACAGTTTGAAAACAAAGTGGAAATTTTCAAATATGTTGTCCAGGTATCTTGCATCCTGAAGGCAACACACATAAATCTACATAAATCTAACTATATATATTTTTATTTCACTAAGATATTTGATTCATAAGGCATAAAATTTATGTATGGGTATCATCTTATGTGTCTGCATAAAGTCCCAGGAGGAAAGTGTCATCATTTTATTTGCAGAAAATATTGATTTCCTAGACTCTAATAGTCATGATTTAAAAATAAAACATACCTTAAAAGTTAAACTTTAAAGTAATCTGGACTGTATTAACTATAATGCATTCAGTAAACTTCGTATTTACTTACATGATTTTTCTTCCCAATGTACACATATTTTGAAACCAATTCTACTGAAAGAATGTGATTATTATAACTTTTGTAATCAACATACTTTGTCATTTTATCTTTCAAATGGTTTTGCTTATTGTTCTTAAGCCATGAGAAGCATATGATTACTTTGTGGTTTTGTCCTGATACTATAAAATCAGTATAAATGTAGCTGGATTCTATTATATACCGTTTCAACCAAGTACCTTAGATCTCTGTGACCTACATAAGAGACAATACCTCAATCATTTATAGCTTAACAATTTAAAGTTTTAAGCATGATTCATTTTAAAGGAAACTTTTATGGGACTCTTCAGTTCAGTTCAGTCGCTCATTTGTGTCCAACTCTTTGCAACCCCATGAACCACAGCACGCCAGGCCTCCCTGTCCATCACCAACTCCCGGAATTCACTCATACTCACATCCATTGAGTCAGTGATAACATCCAGCCATCTCATCCTCTGTCGTCCCCTTCTCCTCCTTCCTCCAATCCCTCCCAGCATCAGAGTCTTTTCCAATGAGTCAACTCTTCACATGAGGTGGCCAAAGTACTGGAGTTTCAGCTTTAGCATCATTCCTTCCAAAGAAATCCCAGGGCAGATCTCCTTTAGAATGGACTGGTTGGATCTCTTGCAGTCCAAGGGACTCTCAAGAGTCTTCTCCAACACCACAGTTCAAAAGCATCAATTCTTTGGTGCTCAGCCTTCTTCACAGTCCAACTCTCACATCCATACATGACCACTGGAAAAACCATAACCTTGACTAGACGGACCTTTGTTGGCAAAGTAATGCCTCTGCTTTTGAATATGCTATCTAGGTTGGTCATAACTTTCCTTCCAAGGAGGAAGTGTCTTTTAATTTCATGGCTGCAGTCACCATATGCAGTGATTTTGGAGCCCCCCAAAATAAAGCACAATCTTAATGACTTTGTCAAGTTTTAGCTAATGATCATCAATGTAATGTTCCATTTATAGATAGTAAGATGGCACCTAGTTCCATGAATCTATCCCACTGTCAATTAAAAATCTCTTTAAAACAGCCTTTTCTATTTCTCTTATTCTTTCTACTAAACCAAACCTCTTTCTAATAGTAATCTTGGTTGAGTGCCAATATAGTGGATCCCCTTTGTTCTGTTCAACATATTTAATTTCTCCCTACTAAATAGCATTGTATACTACTGCTTATGCCACTATCTCTGATGATATATTTCACTCTCCTTTTCTTAAGGTGTGCATCTCTTTCAATGCTTAGTTCAGAACACATTTGCTTTAAGACTTGCAACACTGACAGAAACTTGTAAATTATATTTACCTTAGGAAATAGAGAAAAGCAATTTCCCCATTAGTTAAATATATGTAGGTACACCTGCTTCCATATTTGGCTACAGTGAGGCATTTAAGACTGTAGTTAATAATGGCAAGCAGCCTGCAGTGGCTGTTATTTATATGGTTGCTGGCAACTGAGATTTGTCTTTTGACTCAATTATATTGATTTTTTTCTTGGATTGTCTTTTTATGTACAACATTGTAGGGGCGGTTCAAACTGGTTTATAAAATATTATTTTCACTGGCATTTTATTTAAACAGTAATATAATCAATTACCTTGTTCTCATCCAAGAAATTGAATGCAATATAATCAAGTCTAGCTGGAACTATAAATATGGAACACATGTGCCTAGCCTGCATATTTTTAAAGAATATCACATAAAGTTTTTTGGTATCTTCTACTTTTTTAAGCAAACAATAACAATAGAGATTCAGCAAATATACATATAAAAAAAGGATGACTGTCATGGATGAATATTAAATAGGGTTTAATTTTCCTTAAATTTAAAAATATAGAGTTAAAATTAACTAAAGAAGGTAATAAAAGACATTAAATACTGTAAATGTGGGTATTCTCTATAGTCACCTTTGTCAAACAGTTCTGTTTTCTTTTTCTACTGAAAATACCAAGATAACACTTACAACAAAGGAGCATCTCGTGCATAATTTTTGTACTTTATTCCATCTGTTTTAACTTATTCCATCCTTAAATTCCAAATGAGTTGTAGCTCTCAGAGAGAGGAAAATTTCTCCTTCCACCCTCCTTGAGTCTTATGGCTGGACTAGTAACATAATTGATGCAAGATAGAGCAAAATGTGCTTTTGAACTGTGGTGTTAGAGAAGACTCTTGAGAGTTCCTTGGACTTTAAGGAGATCCAAACATTCTATTCTAAAGGAGATCAGCCCTGGGTGTTCTTTGGAAGGGATGATGCTAAAGCTGAAACTCCAGTACTTTGGCCACCTCATGTGAAGAGTTGACTCATTGGAAAAGACTGATGCTGGGAGGGATTAGGGGCAGAAGGAAAAGGGGACGACAGAGGATGAGATGGCTGGATGGCATCACTGACTCGATGGACGTGAGTTTGAGTGAACTCCGGGAGTTGGTGATGGACTGGGAGGCATGGCTTGCTGTGATACATGGGGTCGCAAAGAGTCGGACACGACTGACCGACTGAACTGAACTGAACTGAACTAAAAGCAAAAGCAGAAAAAGAAATTTAATTTGGCCACACAGTGGTCTCATAGAAATGGTGATGCTAAAAATTTGGTGTTTGTGCACCCAATGACGAATCAAATCTCAGAGACAGAATTTTGGGTGAAGTAGCAAAGTACCAGTCATCGTGAATGGATGTGATAGTTGGACCATAAAGAAGCCTGAGCACCAAAGAACCAATGCTTTGCAAACTGTGTTCTGGAGAAGACTCTTGAGAGTCCCTTGGACAGCAAGGAAATCAAACTAGTCAATTCTAAAGGAAATCAGCCCTGAATACTCATGAAAGGACTGATGCTGAAGCTTAAGCTCCAATAGTTTGGCCACCTGACATGAACAGCTGACTTAATGGAAAAGACCTTGATGCTGGGAAAGAATGAAGGCAGGAGGAAAAGAGGGTGACAGAGGATGAGTCGCTTGAAGGTCATCACTGACTCAATGGACATGGGTTTGAGCAAACTCTGGGATATAGTGAAGGACAGGGAAGCATGGTGTTCTACAGTCCATGGGGTCACAAAGAGTTGGACATGACTTAAGGACTGAACAACAATGAAGGAAAGAATAGCTTTATTGACTTGCCAGGAAAAGAGGAACACAATGGACTCATGCCCTTACAACAGAGTGACTTGACCCAATGGGGATTTGGTGAGAAGTTTTATTACAATGGTTTAAGGATGGGGTTGCTGATGAGGATCAGGGTGTGTGCAGAGCCTGCATTTCTTTAATCTGGCCTGAGGTGGTCTCCCAATGAACTTTTGTGGTTCTTGATGTCATCAAACTTTCTCTCTAACTACTTCATCAAGTAGTTAACATGTTCTATACTTTGGGGGTTTCAGTTCTGCAAAAGAACTCAAAGATACTGTTATGTGCATCCTGTGAAGGGGAACCAGGACCTAGTCCCAAGGCTGCACTATTATTTCTTGACTGCTTCTTCCTTGTCTTTGCATCCCCTCCCTTCTCTGACTGAAAGCTGTTTGAACCTGCCCTTTAGAACTCAGGGAAGGTCATGAAGGCTGAAATATATTTCCTATAAAATGGGGAACAGAAAGGCTTCCATGCTCGTAAGTCAGAGTTCTGCTCAGTTTCAATAGGCTCTAAGAGGTGACTAAAGTAGATGAATTTTATACTTTTTAGACAAATGATAAATTTGATAAGCATTGATAGTACAAAAAAATTTAGATTTGGGTGCTCAATTAGTAAGGAATTTAAGCAAAGTTTGGGCTTAGGGTAGTATATTAGTGAAGAGGAAACAAAGTTTGTTGATACAGCCTTCTTGGCCCTGAATTCACTATCTCTGGTGATAAGGATTCTTTTCTATTGCCTGGAACAGTAAGGGTATCTTTCACATAGGAGATTTTTTTCCTGCTTTCAGGGAGACAGAGAAGAGGGCAAAAATGTCCTCTTGCATTGAGTCTTTCTTGTGTGTTGTGCTTAGTTGCTCAGTCGTGTCTGACTGTTTGTGACCCCATGGACTGTGGCCCACAGGCTCCTCTCTCCTTGGGGATTCTCCAGGAAAGAATACTGGAGTGGCTTGCCATGCCCTCCTCCAGGGGATCTTCCCAATCCGGGGATCAAAACCAGGTCTCTCGTATTGCAGGTGGATTCCTTACAGTCTGAGTCACCAGAATCTTTCTTAACTAACTTCATTTCAAAATAATCAATATGCCATTGAGGCATACTTAGGGCAGCTTATCCTGGGCCTTAAAAATTTTCTCCTGTGAAAATCCCCTGGAAGTTTCACACAATAAAATTGAGCTGGTAGATTTTTCCATCTCACTGAACCGGATGTCTTTTGTCTAGACAATCGGTCAGTTCAGTTAAATTCATTTTAGGAGATGGTGATGCAAGTGGGCCCCCAAAATCAGGCCTGTGGTGCAAGAAGTCAGGTGTTTAATAAGAGGTATTTCTATGAATTGTCAAAGACAAACAAAAACAATGGTTAACATAATAATTGGAGCAAATAACAAGCAAGCCTTAGATTTCTGAGTATAGACAATTGAGAAGATTTCTAGATGTCAGGGTTGATGCATCTTTTGTAGTTTGAATATGTCTGATGATGCCATTATATGTTCAGGTAAACATACTGAGTGGTGCATATAGCAACAAGCATGAAGAAGATTGTCTAAACGTGACATATTGTGATTTCTCTGAAGTTTATGTCAAGTCATCTAGCTTTAGTTTGTAGGACTTCAGGAAAAAGGGCAATTTTCACTTTGAAATATTTCAAATTCAAATGTCACCTGCCAGGCCCTGACTTTGAGTAGCTCATGTAAAGAATAAGATCTATAGAGTTCATTGTGTTCCTAAGGAACTTTAGAGCAGAAAGTGCACAGTGTTGATTTTTTGAATTGTTTCTTATCAGGGTATGGTTAGCTCCAAGAAAATATAATATTAAGTCCCATCAAACTAGTTTGAGCCAGACAATCCCAAAGAAAGGCAATGCCAAAGAATGCTCAAACTACCACACAATTGCACTCATCTCACATGCTGGTAAAGTAATGCTTAAAATACTCCAAGCCAGGCTTCAGCAATACGTGAACCATGAACTTCCAGATGTTCAAGCTGGTTTTATTTTTTTTTATTTTTTATTTTTAAACTTTACAATATTGTATTAGTTTTGCCAAATATCAAAATGCTGGTTTTAGAAAAGGCAGAGGAAGCAGAGATCAAATTGCCTACATCTGCTGGATCATGGAAACGGCAAGAGAGTTCCAGAAAAACATCTATTTCTGCTTTATTGACTATGCCAAAGTCTTTGACTGTGTGGCTTACAATAAACTGTGGAAAATTCTGAAAGAGATGGGAATACCAGACCACCTGACTTGCCTCTTAAGAAATCTGTATGCAGGTCAGGAAGCAACAGTTAGAACTGGACATGGAACAAAAGACTGGTTAAAAATAGGAAAAGGAGTGCATCAAGGCTGTATATTGTGACCCTGCTTATTTAACTTACATGCAGGGTACATCATGAGAAATGTTGAGTTGGAGGAAGTGCAAGCTGAAATCCAGATTGCTGGGAGAAATACCAATAACCTCAGATATGCAGATGACACCACTCTTATGGCAGAAAGTGAAGAGGACCTAAAAAGCCTCTCGATGAAAGTGAGAGAGGAGAGTGAAAGTGAAAAAGTTGGCTTAAAGCTCAACATTCAGAAAACTAAGATCATGGCATCTGGTTCCATCACTTCATGGGAAATAGATGGGCAAACAGTGAAAACAGTGGCTGACTTTATTTTTCTGGGCTCCAAAACCACTGCAGATGGTGATTGCAGCCATAAAGTTAAAAGATGTTTACGCCTTTGGAAGGAAAGTTATAACCAATCTAGATAGCATATTAAAAAGCAGAGACATCACTTTCCCAATAAATGTCTGTCTAGCCAAGGTTATAGTTTTTCCAATGGTCAGGTATGGATGTGAGAGTTGGACTGTGAAGAAAGCTGAACACTGAAGAATTGATGCTTTTAAACTGTGGTGTTGGAGAAGACTCTTGTGAGTCCCTTGGACTGCAAGGAGATCCATCCAGTCCATCCTAAAGGAGACCAGTCCTGATTGTTCATTGGAAGGACTGATGCTGAAGCTGAAACTCCAATACTTTGGCCACCTCATGCAAAGAGTTGACTCATTGGAAGAGACCCTGATGTTGGGAGGGACTTGGGGCAGGAGGAGAAGGGGACGACAGAGGATGAGATGGCTGGATGGCATCACCGACTCAATGGACATGAGTTTGGGTAAACCCTGGGAGTTGGTGATGGACAGGGAGGCCTAGTGTGCTGTGATTCATGGGGTCGCAAAGAGTCAGACACAACTGAGCAACTGAACTGAACTGAACTGCAAGATATAGAAAATCACAATATGAAATTTTATTATTCAAAATCTAAGCCTATTTTCATTCTTTCACTAACACCCCATCCATTCAGCCTCACTCTCTAAGGATAAATAATCTAAGGTCTAGTTTTTCAATCTTTCACTTTCTCTGTTTGCTTTTATATACATAATTGATTAATGGTATTTGCACATATATTTTATAGTTTAGAAACCAGCGCCAATAATACTTTATTTCTTTTTTATATTTAACAACTTTCTCTTTAAAAAAATCCTTACCATAAAAAGTATATAATCTTCCTGATATTAAACAAAAATATTTTGAAAACTTTTTAAGCTTCGCTTGACTTCTTGACCCCTATCCTTCAAAAGTTGTCTCTTATCCACTTCACTGCCAAACTACTTGTAAAACGTATTACACCAACTATCTCCACTTCTTCATTTCTAAGTTGTCTTCACTCTGCTCCACTTTGTCTTCTGCCACATTCTTTATTATAAATAGCTTTCATTCAGAACTTCATTGTCATTGAAGTCAATGATTACTTTTAGCCCATGAAGGCCTTCTAGCCTAATCTCTTCTTTGTGATTCAGAAACATAATCTCAATACCATACTTGACTTTTTTTTTTTTAATATCTCAAAGGCAACTCGTGTTCAGTACATTCGAAAAGAAACTCAATTATCTCCCTGCTCTAAATCTAGTCCTCTTCTGCTGTTCCTATCCTCAAATAAAGGGATGGTTCCCCAAAATGCCTAGAGTTATGCTTGATAAATCCCCTTCTCTCACCCACTATATCCTATCTGGGTCAAATTTATCTGTATGAACTTTGTTAATTTCCCTGGAATACTTGTACTTTCCATCATCATCATCATCTATACCTATGTTAGTTTTCTAGATTCTAGAGCCCACCTGCATCCTGGACTCATGACCCCATTTTTCGTCTTCAGAGCCAGCCATGTAGTATCTTCTCATCCCCTTTTTCTGATTCTAATCTTTCTATCTTAGTAAAAACTCATGTGATTACACTGGACCCACCCAAACAACCCTGGATAATTTTCCCATTTCAAGATCATTAATGTAATCACATTTATGAAATTCCTTTTGCATGTAAGGTAATATACTTAAAGGTTCTGGGAATTAAGATGTGGATATCTTTGGGGTATATGTGGCTTTATTCAGCCTACCACAGCCAGTTTATTATAATTCAGTGTTATCTCTTGCTTGTACAACTGAGGCCAAGCTCTTAACTTATATTCTTTATTTATTTCTAACAACCATTCTTATTTCCTATACATCCACTCATCACATTTTAACCACAGTGATGTTCTTATGAAAGGCTGTTTTAGTCATATTCTAATTAATTAATGGCTTCTCATTGATCTGAGAATATTGCCTACACTCCAGAATAAGGCCAACAGGTCTTGTGTAGCCATACCTTTTCCAGTATATTCTCACAGTAAATTCTTCACTCTTGACCTTTCAATCACACCAAATTTTTCTTATGCTTGAAATGATGTCATAAACTATTACATAGTTTTTGCACTAGAGCACTAGAGGATACATTTCAGTAACACTTCCTTACAGACTTTAAAAACAAATCTGCTTTTCACATGTAGAGAACAAAGAGGGAAGGGGGAGATGGGATGATTTGGGAGATTGGGATTGACATATATACACTATTGAGATTATGTATAAAATAGGTAACTAATGAGAACATATTGTATAGCACAGGGAACTCTACTCAATGCTCTGTAGTGACCTAAATGGAGAGGAAATCCAAAATAGAGGGGATATATGTATACATATAGCTGATTCACTTTGTTGTACAGTAAAAACTACCACAATCTTATAAAGCAAATATAAAATTTAGAGTAAGTAAATAAATAAAACTAAAACACAGAGTCATAGTTAAAACTATCCCTGACTAGGATGGCTCTGGAAGATACTGTTGTTCTAATGTTTTCCATCACTCTGAGTTACAACACCATCAGAAAATGTTGCCATTTCCTTCTCCCGGGAATCTTCCCAACTTATTGGAAAGATTCTACACTATTCCTGCCTAGTCTCTTTTTCACCTTTTACCAAATGTGTGATCTGTTTTAATAAATACTAGAAATTTATTTTGAAAAGTGAAAGTGAACGAGTCACTCAGTTGTGTCTCACTCTTTGAGATCCCACGGACTCTACAGTCCACAGAATTCTCCAGGCCAGAATACTGAGCAGTTAGCTTTTCCCTTCTCCAGGGGATCACCCCAACGCAGGGATCAAACCCAGGTCTCCCGCATTGCAGGCAGATTCTTTACCAGCTGAGGCACAAGGGAAGCCTAAGAATACTGGAGTGGGTAGCCTATTCCTTCTCTATTGGATCTTCCCAACCCAGGAATCGAACCGGGGTCTCCTGCATTGCAGGCGGATTTTTTACCAACTGAGCTATCAGGGAAGCCCAAAATTTATTTTATAAATACCAATTTTTTAGAAACAGAATTTTATTTCTAAGTATGGTGGTTGCAAGTTGATTAAAGTATAATAACTTTATCCATCAAGGTTTAAAGTCCATTTTTCCTAATTTTAGTTTAGGATTTCTAACATTTTCACTGCTTAAAAAAAAAAAGAAAATGGGTCAGTTTATACATTTAGAAATTTCCTCTGTTGATGTGTCTTTTCCTCTCTTGAAAAATAGAAGTGCAGATTTATCTTTGAGGTCTGTACTCTGTACAGGTGTTGGTAAAATAATACAGTGAATCAGAGATAACTTTGCATGGACTGATATGATCTGGTCTGTAACATGTTTTAATTCTTATTTTGATAAATCATATCCCCTCTAATTAAAATAACATAGTTAAGACAATTGGAATCAATTCTTTAAAACATTTCTTATGAGTAAAAAATCAGTGAAGGAAAATCTCCCCTCTTCTAACATGATACTTTTTGAGAACAAGCATTAGAAAATCCCAAACTTATCAACACCTTGAACTAGTGGAGCTGGGTCTAGTGGGGAAGGGCTAGGGCTGAGTCTCAGTAGGTCATGAGATCCCTGAATATTTACTGTTCAAGTGAATTTGGACTTCATGTTAGATCTTATCAAATTCCCCCATATGAATAAATACAGCAACCAAATATTGGAACTCCACTCTCAGTCTCAATGGATCAAGGAGGGAGGTAGAGAAGCAATTATTTGCATTACATTATATCTTAAAATAGCCATATCTATATGAGTTGAGATAACCAGACTGTGAAAATACTTTCTTTTGGAACAGGGGTGAATAATAGGAGAACACTGACTAGTCTATTTTCTTATTCAACTAAAATTCAACTTTACTTTTTAAAGTTTTATTTTTATTACTTAACATTAGAGACATCTTCTCTCCCTTCTTTTTTCTTTTCTTCTTCTTCTTTTATAATTTTTTTTTAATCTGGCAAGAACTGAAATACATTCTCTGTTATTTCAGTTGCTAAGAACACAATGACTCTGGCGCATGTGGGCAGTTTCATTGAAAGGAAAACAAGGATATAAAGAAATAAGCAAAAGCCACACAAATAGACATCTGCCCCTCAAAATTAAGATTAAAAGCCTTTAGTTTAACTGGTTGTAGCATGAATATATACCTGTGTTAGAAGAACTTGCCAACTGTTCCATATATATTTTAACATACCAATATGAAAAAAATATAACAATAATATTTATAGACTAAAGTAAATTGTATATAGATATGGGAAATAAGTGTCTCAAAATATTTTAAATACTCAGATTTCATTAATATTCAGTCTAAATACATGAGGCTGCAATGTGTTAGCTAGTGATTATCTTTTGACAGTTGATAGGATGCCTTGAAAAGGAGTTCCACTTGCCAGATATTGATGACAAAAAATAAATAAATAAGAATAAATGAGTTGGATCTTCAGGGTTCATACAGTTAATTTTTGGGGAAAAAATAAATGTCAAATTGCTAAGCAATTAGTGTTACCATAATGACTTGGTGGTGTTGTTCAGTTGCTAAATCATGTCCGACTCTGGCAACACCCATTGGATTTTTCCATCCATGGGATTTCCTAGGAAAGAACACTGGAGTGGGTTGCCATTTTCTTCTCCAGGGAAACTTCTCAACCCAAGGATGAAACCCATGTCTCTGCATTGCAAGTGGATTCTTTACCACTGAGCCACCAGGGAAGCCTATCATAAGGATTCAGTCAATTCAGTTCAGTCGCTCAATGGTGTCTGACTCTGCGACTCCATGAACCGCAGCACGCCAGGCCTCTCTGTCCATCACCAACTCCTAGAGTCTACCCAAACCCATTTCCATTGAGTAGGTGATGCCATCCAACCATTTCATCCTCTGTCGTCCCCCTCTCCTCCTGCCCTCAATCTTTTCCAGCATCAGGGTCTTTTCAACTGAGTCAGCTCTTCACATGAGGTGGCCAAAGTATTGGAGTTTCAGTTTCAACATCAGTCCTTCCAAAGAATACCCAGGACTGATCTCCTTTAGGATGGATTGGTTCGATCTCCTTGCAGTCCAAGAAACTCTCAAGAGTCTTCTCCAGGTCTGGCATGCTGCAGTCCATGGGGTCGCAAAGAGTTGGACACGACTGAGTGACTGAAATGAACTGAACTGAAAGTGGCAATGGAAATCCACTTGTCAATGCAGGAGAAACAAGAGATGCCAGTTTGATCCCTGGGTCAGGAAGATCCCCTGGAGGAGGGCATGGCAACCCACTCCAGTTTTCTTGCCTGGAGAATTCCATGGACAGAGGAGCATGGCAGGCTACAGTCCATAGGGTCGAAAAGAATGGACATGACTGAGTGACTGAGCACAAGAGTAACAATGATTCAGAAGCTTGACCATACCAATCACAGAGAAGAGTATTTAAAGCAGCAAACCTAGTAAGAGCTGTAGAAGTGGAGATTTTTAGAACCCACTGACAAAAGGAGGTAGGCTCTTATCTGAATTGTACTTGATACTCAGATATTACTGGCATGAGAAATAAGGACATTCCAGATGTGGGAGGTGGGGAGAAAGATTCTTAGGTAAGTTTTAAGGGCACAAAAGGACTAGAGGAAGGAATGAAAGGAATATTTAGGAGGACTAAAAATGGAAGAGGCTGAAGAAAGACCACAAAGAGATATGGAGATGATTTCATGTCAGTCTTGCCCAAGAAGTCAGAGGAAGTGTTTAATATGATTTTCCCATTACAATATCTATACTCCGAGTTGGAAAAATAACATGAATGACCTCACCACACTTCAGACTTTACTTTCTGTTTAATTCTCACATTAGGATTTTTTCCCTACTTGTTAATACACATAAAATCTTTTTTTTTTTCTTTTTTAAATTTTATCCTTAGATATCCAAAGTCAGGGAATGAGAAGAGCAAGGGTAAGAACTACTGAGTTCAAATAATTCTGAGGTTTATTATAATTTAACTATATTAATATTCTGGCAACTGAAAAGTATACAATTTAAGATTAATTCCCTCAGGGAAACATGGAGAATTTGTTCTTTGATTCAAATAAGAAAGAACAACTTATTCACTCTGCACATCATAATTTCTTATTCGCAAAACACTCTCTACTTCTTTTCTTTTCTTTATATTTTCCTTGGAAGAAAGCTACCTTCCAATGAGTTTTGGGTTATAGGTAAAGTTTAGAGTTAAATAAGCCATGCAAGAAACTCTTGCCATGTTGTATGAAGACTTGTGCTTGAAAGGACAGAACATGATGAAGTCAGTGGTATTTTTAGGTGATAATCCGATTTGCGAGGAATCATGGTATGGACATCTTAGTTCACTACCACTGCTAAAGTATAATTCCAAGGAAAATAAATTAGTGTGCCTTCACAAGTAAGGTGTGGGGCGGGGGGAGAAATTGCTTGGGTCGGTGAAAAGAATATGGACATAATTGCCTGACACTGAAATTCCTGAGCAGCAGGGATTAATGAGGTTTTCAAAAAGAAACTAAAAATATCAGAAGAGGAACATATATACAAATTACATATACATTTTTATGTGAAATATGCATATTTCTTAATGTTATGCCTTGATTTATTTGAGGGATATTTGTAAAGATTAAATGAGTTGATGACTCAATCTTAACAATGATGATCACAACTATGATAATATTTCTCATCAGAATTTGTCTATGTATAACATTTTAAGGTATTGGAAAATGCAGTCATCCTTTTCCATTTTATATTGTAGTAAGTTGGAAGGTGGAATATCCACAGGACTAAAGGAAATTTAAAGAGGTAGAAAAACTTTATTTTAATTTCTACCCCTCAGTTTCACTCTGTACTTTTTTCCTTTCAGGTACTCATCCATTCATCCATCTATTCATTCATCCACTCATTCATTCATTACCACTAATTAAGGATCAAGTCAAATGCCATGTTTATGAAGGTAACACTTAGAACCCCATGTACTTCATATGTTCTTTTTATGATAAAGAAAGGAACAATAGTAGATCAGTTAAAAATTCAGTCTTGATGGATGGGTACAGGCAGGATAATGGATGTATATATGATAAATGCAAAAGGATATATGATAAAGCAATATAGTAAAAACTGAATTGTATTGGTAATTATAGGCTGTACACTACACTATTTTTCAACTTTCTCTAGGTTACACAGTTTTACACTGAATTGCTAAAAATATTTAAAATAAAAAGTGTGTTAAAAGCAAAAATTTTAATGTTATTAATTAATATTGAAGCAAAAAAAAATTAAAACTAATTGATCTGTTTGGAAAAGGCTTGGGAATCAGTTCCTTACTTGAAAACTAGTAGATAAAAGGACAAGGAAATAGTTATCCTATTTTTTCCATGTAAATTGAACCCCTGGAAAATGAAATAGTACATGAATGGAAATTTTTCATGAAAGAAGTACTTCAATAAAAAATGAAAAATATATAATATAAATAATATATGAACATTTTGCAACCCTTTTTGAATTGATCTAGACAATGTCATTAATGAGAAATTCAACTGAACATCATGGTTTTTGATGGAAAAATTTAATCAACTTTAAATTTAAAAAAATTTAAATTTATAAAGAAGTTATAATAATAAAATATGTGGATATGAATACCAATATTTGGAAAATAAGAGGTGAGAATAACATGACAGGGAAAAAAGAGATGCCAGTTCAGTTCAGTCACTCAGCTGTATCCGACTCTTTGTGACCCCATGGACTGCAGCACACCAGGCTTCCCTGTCCATCACCAACACAAGGAGCTTACTCATATTCATGTCCAATGAGTCCTTGATGCCATCCAATCATCTCATCTTCTGTCGTCCCCTTTTCCTCCCACCTTCAATCTTTCCAGCAATCTTTCCAGTCTTTTCCAATCTTTTCAGGGTTTTTTCAAATGAGTTAGTTCTTTGCATTAGGTGGCCAAAGTATTGGAGTTTCAACTTCAACATCAGTCCTTCCAATGAATATTCACAACTGATTTCCATTAGGATCAACTGGTTGGATTTCCTTGCAGTCCAAGGGACTCTCAAGAGTCTTCTCCAATACCACAGTTCCAATGCATCAATTCTTCGGTGCTCAGCTTTCTTTATAGTCCAACTCTCACATGCACCCATGACTGTTGGAAAAACCATAGCTTTGACTAGATGGATCTTTGTTGGCAAAGTTATGTCTCTGCTTTTTAAGATGCTGTCTAGGTTGGTCATAGCTTTTCTCCCAAGGAGTAAGCATCTTTTAATTTCATGGCTGCAGTTACCATCTTCAGTGATTATGGAGCCCCCCACCCCCACCATAAAGTCTCTTATTGTTTCTATTGTTTCCCCATCTATTTGTCATGAAGTGATGGGAACAGATGCCATGATCTTAGTTTTCTCAATGTTGAGTTTTAAGCCAACTTTTTCACTTTCTTCTTCCACTTTCATCAAGAGGCTCTTTAGTTCTTCTTCGCTTTCTGCCATAAGGGTGCTGTCATCTGCATATCTGAGGTTATTGATATTTCTCCTGGTAATCTTGATTCCAGCTTGTTTCATCCAGCCTGGCATTTCACATGATGTACTCTTCAATAAGTTAAATAAGCAGGGTAACAATATACAGCCTTGATAAATTTCTTTCCTGTTTTGGAACCAGTCTGTTGTTCCATGTCCAGTTCTAACTATTGCTCCTTGAGCCACATACAGCCAGGAGACAGGTAAGGTAGTCTCATGTTCCCAACTCTTGAAGAATTTTCCATATTTTGCTGTGATCCACACAGTCAAAGGCTTCGGCATAGTTAATAAAGCAGAAATAGATGTTTTTCTGGAACTCTCTTGCTTTATCCATTATCCAACAGATGTTGGCAATTTGAACTCTGGTTCCTCTGCCTTTTCTAAAACCTGCTTGAACATCTGAATGTTCAAGGTTCACATACTGTTGAAACCTGGCTTGGAGGATTTTGAACATTATTTTGCTTGCATGTGGGATAAGTGCAATTTTGTGGTAGTTTGAACATTCTTTGGCATTTCCTTTCTTTGGGACTAGAATGAAAACTAACCTTTTCCAATCCTGTGGCCACTGCTGAGTTTTCCAAATTTGTTGGCATATTGAGTGCAGCACTTTCACAGCATCATCTTTCAGGATTTGAAATAGCTCAACTGGAATTCCATCACCTCCACTAGCTTTGTTCGTAGTGATGCTTCCTAAGGCCCACTTGACTTTGCATTCCAGAATGGCTGGCTCTAGGTGAGTGATCACAATATCATGGTTATCTGGGTCATGAAGATCTTTTTTGTACAGTTCTTCTGTGTATTCTTGCCACCTCTTCTTAATATATTTTGCTTCTATTAGGTTTGTACCATTTCTGTCCTTTATTGTACCCAGCTGTGCATGAAATGTTCCCTTGGTATCTCTAATTTTTTGAAGAGGTCTCTAGTCTTTCCCATTCTACTGTTTTCCTCTATTTCTTTACATTAATCACTAAGGAAGGCTATCTTATCTCTTCTTGCTATTCTTTGGAACTCTGCATTCAAATGGATATTTTCTCCCTTGCCTTTTGTTTCTCTTCTTTTTCAGCTATTTGTAAGGCCTCCTCAGACAATGATTTTGAACAATATTGCATATGTTAGGTAGTTAGAATAGGAAAATAGAGTACAAAATGGTGATTGCTAAAAGACAAAAAAGGGAAAAGCCTGTGAAAATAGAACAAAGGAAGGTTAGAAGACTGAAGTGAGGACCTCCAGTAAAACAAACAGCCCTCCTGGCCAGCCCAAATTACATAGGGCCAGCTCAAGGGAAAGAGAAAAGACATATAAAAAGAGGGGACAAAATTGAGCTGGTGGCTTCTCTTCGTGTCTTTTGGGTTGGCCTGCTCTCACGCCTTGAGGATGTATTTTCCTTTGCTTGCCAATAAAACTGAGCTATAGCACTGGTCCGTCCATTGCTTCAAATTTTTGCTGCGGCAAGACAGAACCAAGGAAATTACTCACTTCCCCAACATAGAAACCTGGAATGTTAGGTCCATGAATCAAAGCAAATTGGAAGTGGTCAAACAAGAGATGGCAAGAGTGAACATAGACATTTTAGGAATCAATGAACTAAAATGAACTGGAATGGGTGAATTTAACTCAGATGACTTTTATATCTACTACTGTGGGCAAGAATCACTTAGAAGAAGAGATGTCGGACCCTCTAAAGGAAAGATCTTAAAAAGTCATATATCAGTCATTTCAAATAGAGAAAATTAAATTTTTATAACATTAATAAGAAACTTAGAAAATTGAACATAGACTGGATAATTGATTTTATTAAACATTATTGTAAATTATTTAGTGTGTTACTTTAATTGTGATTTTGAAAAGAGTTTCATACTTAGGAATAAAGTGCAAGAATTTGCTTTAAAATATTATAGGACAAGGGGAAGTCATAAGAGCAAAAGTGAAAAATGTTCTTAAACTGAAATGTTGGCCTTAAAAACTGATAGCTATTGAAGTTGGATGATGGGTATATGGATGTTGATTACATTATAAAATTTTTTAATGTATATGTTTGAAGTTCATAATCCCTAATAAAAATGTTAAAAAGACTAGACTGACATAACTCAGGCTATGAAATCAGAGAACTATTGTTGGATGTTGACTTTTATCCCAGTTCTTTCAAAGTTTGGGTCTTTAATTTGTATTTTCCAAGTCTCTAAAGAATTCCTAACATTGAAGTTTCATTTCCAGAAGATAAGTCAAGAATCATCATGACTACTTAACTAGCTCCACTACCATCCTATGTTGACATCAATTGCTTTGGATAATATATCAGAGTCCTGTGTCTGGTCTTCAGACTTGAAGATTCAGGAACCTAGTACTGTTTTCTCTAAAAAAGCAATCTGTCTCTCAGGGAAAAGTTATAAATTGGAATTTCTAAATTGGAAGTTAAATCATTATTTTTAATCAAACATTTATAGCATGCCTACTATGTGTCAGAGACTATTCAAGCACTTTGGAAATAATAGCCACTTTTTCCTTTATAACAATTCATTTACAGATGAGAAATAGCAGACACAACAATGCTATATTACTTTCCTATAGACATACAGCTTATCAGTAGCCATAGTTTAGAGTTGAATCCAGCCAATCTGGTTCTAAATCTATGCCTGCAACCATGCTACATTTGATAATCATCAGGAAAAAACTAAAAGAGTCAACCTGATAATGAAAGAGTTCTTGAGCTCTTGTTCAAGATATGTAGAACCATCGTATTCAAAACTAAATGTTTGCAGATTCTGTGCTTCCTGAAAAAACAAGATGGAGGTTGGTAAAACAAGCCTATTGACTTGTATTTTTCCATTTCCCCAAATCTGCCCAATTCTTATTCTGATATGCTTATCATTTTAAAATCCATTTGTACCTTTAATTCAAACTTTCCTGATAGAAGGGATGTTTTACTTTTTGGGGGGTAAATTTGAATATCTATGAATATGTCTCAATCTTCATTTTATAGGCTATTTCAAGTTATTATCATTCCAACTTTCAAGTAAAAACTACTGGGGCTCAAAGAAGCTAAATAATTCACTTACATCAAGCCTGGTAGATTCCATGATTCCCAACAGAGAGCTCTATGTTTTATTACAATATTCCCCAACTAAACAGCATGTGAATGTCAAATAATGAGGTGGAAGAGAAATTCTTAAAGATACCTTACTTCACCAGCTTTTAAACTGTGATTGCCAAATATATTGTTCTCTCTTGTCACCAGTATTGAACAAAAGATCATTTCTGGTTCTGTTTTATATTTATAAGTCAATGGCTCTGATTGAATTTCATTTAAGAAAAAGCGGAATCTTTTCAAATGTCAAAATTTTTCTTTTTTTCTGATGACAAAGTCCTTATCTTTGAGCTTTTTAACCCATAACCAAGTATTATATTTCTACCCAGGTGGGGTGCCCTCTCTTCTATTTCAATTTCCCTCAAGTCTATATATTTGTTCAAAATTCAGGAGACTTTGAGCCCAATATAAATTATGTATGGGGACAAGATAAAAGAATTATTCTGAAGGACATGAAAAGCTCTTCTATATTACATAGAAATATTTTGCAAGCATATTTCTCTGGAGTTTGTTTTTGCCAGTATTTTGTCCTGTATTTATAAGAGCCTTGTTTTCTCCAATACTTTGGCTATCTGATGTGAAGAACTGACTCATTGGAAAAGACCCTCATGCTGGAAAAGATTTAATGTGGGAGGAGAAGGGGACGACATTGGATGAGATAGTTGGATGGTATCACCAATTCAATGGACATGAGTTTGAGCAAGCTCCCTGAGTTGGTGATGGATAGGGAAGCGTGGCGTGCTACAGTCCATGGGGCCACAAAGACTGGACATGACTGAGCAACTGAACTGAACTGAACTGAAAATGTTAAGAAAATTTAACTATTGATTATGTAATTCTTCACTAACATCATTATGATTAAGTATACATTGTTTGTGCACTCAATATTTTCTTATGTGAAAATGTTAACTTCAGTCAGAGAATCCTTTGTTAGCCATAAAATTATAGTCACTTCAGGAGTCATACTTGTAATCGCAGGTTCTAAGGAGCAATGCATAGCTAAAAAGATGAAAAAAGGAAAGGAGAGAGAACTCACTACCACTCTATTGTAAAGAGTTCTGTCATTATACGAAAAAGATTTAACTTTCCTGGCAATCAAATTTTGAGGAAAGACATTATGTTTTTTTTTTTTCATTATAAACTGAGATTCTTCATTTTTCTTTTCAAAATAATTATCCATTGTGTTAGATATAAATATACTAAAACTAAGAAATAGGAAAAATATCTCATTTTTAAAAATTATTTTGAAGTCAAGCTATTGTTATACTCAGAAGACATATTTGAGTTTCATTTCTCTTGGTAAAATCAATATAAAAATTGTTTTCTAAACCATTTTCAAGAGGCATATGCAAAAAATTTCCTTTTTGTTTATATGATGAAGCTTTTTTATTAATAAATTCATAATGTGATTTAAATTCTATAATATTGATAGCTTTCTGAATATAAATAAGTATAGAAGCAATTTGGATAACTATAAAAGATAATACACAATACAGTAACAATTGTTATACTACTATTTACTAATAAAAATGACATCTGAAATAATACTCTTACAAAACTATCAATGATTGATAGAAAGCAGAGATAATTTAAATTGACATAAATAGTATAAAATTTTTTGAATAAATGGAAAGTGTTTAATTGTATTTTCTGTTTTATTCTGAGGTGTATCTGATAAAACAATGCAGGAATGAATATCTTACTAGAATTTTGAGAGGATACTCGGTCACTTGAGTGACCTATTCTTTTATCTTTGCCTTCACCATCTGTTCTTTCTGGTTACAAACTTTAAGATGAACATATTTCATAGAAATAAGAGAGAATGGAAACATTCAAAATTTTCTTGTGAATAAAAATGTTCTTCTGCACCTGGTTTCATGGTATTTCATCCTTAAATATTGTTATCACTCTCAACATGTTTGTATTCTCCACACTTTCTGATTAGATTACCACACTGCTACCCTTTCAAGTGTCCACACTAAAACATTGTCTTATACATCTTACCAATAAAAATAGACTATTTAAAATATCTTAGTCATGTTCTTTGTCAGCAATAAAAAACTAAAAAAATATCCTTTATTTCAAATCTTAAAGGTAAATGTTATATTTCAAAGTGGATATATGTGAAGAGAAAACAAATTTTACTTGAGAGCAGTCCCTCCTTTCACTCACCTCTAAACTGTATTAATGGAGATGGATTGACAGATACTTCCAACTTTTATTGAAGAATATAAAGGTAGGTTTTTTTAGTTAATTTACAATGTTGTATTAATTTTTGCTATACATCAAAGAGATTCAGTTATACATACATATTCATTTTCATATTCTTTTCCTCTATGGTTTATGACAGAATATTGAATATAGGTCCATGTTCTATACAATAAAATTAATTGTTGTTAACCCATTCAATGTATAATAAATGTAGGTTTCTATAGGCAGGATGACTCCCTTGAATAAAGCAAGAAGTCAGTCATTCAGTGGATGAAGAAAAATGAAAATAATATTAAATGTAGTGAAGGATTCAGATAAAAATAGATGACAGTCAGAATCTGAGTTAAAAGGAGGAAGGAAAGTGAAACAATCAGAAAATGCATAATTTCTAAACTGAAAAATAGAAACACAAATATTTTGTATTTCATCTATACTCTTCCTGTCAGACCATCAGGATTTATTTCCCTATACCATTTCACAATGTTTGTGTGATACTTTCTTTTCAGGTTCTATTTGCATCTGTGATATTAATGCCAAAATGCTTCTTGACACACTAGTTCTTCAAAGTAAATGTCATTTCATAATGCCATTACTAAAGCAGTCTAGTATTGTTCTTATGTTTGTGTTTATGCCAAGATTAGCTATATAAATATATAAAATTTTATCTATTTATATAAAAATAAACACATGTATGTATTTAAAAATACATGTTAAAAATAAACACATGTATGTATTTATGTAATTATATAAACACACATAAAGTTTTGGTAAACTTGTGTCTTATCCTTTGATTTATAACCCAAATGCTAAGATAATCTTCCAAGCCTCTTTATGCCAAACATGTTCTCTGCAGCCCCTTATCTTCTCCTAACCATGGTCCTGTCAGGTATTTGTTGTTGTTCTTATTTTACAAATCAGAAAGGCTGCATAATTGAAAGAACACAGTGGATAAGTAAGAGAAATTGGGTGCAAAACTATGTTTTTCTGCTCTTAAAATGTTGGGCTTTACACACAGAAATATATCTAATTAGGATTTCAGACTCCATGCATTCATTAGTGTTTATAGTTTGAATCCCAGAAGATCTTAAACATGTCATTGTCATTTCATCATGTAGGTAATAATGGGTACTGCCAAGTGATCTCCCTCTGCATTAGACTGGAGACAAGATCACTGAAGAAATGTGCTAGAGACAACAATAAATAAATATGTGTGATGCCCAGCAAGTTCTCATTAATCACACTATTTTCCTTGTTGCCATACTGAAATAGAACACTATAATATCTAGCTAGACCATTGCAAAGTAGGATAGAAATTGCAGAGATTTTTATATTTGCACTCCTTTTCTAGTTATTCTATCAAGAATCAGAGAAAGCTAAGCTGAATTTTAAACTTGCTAGATCCAAGTAAAGTGTATGTTTCCAAAACTATGTTTCTGAAAAAGAAATTGAATGTAAATACAAATCTGTAAACTTCATATGACATGCATGACAGTAAAATCTTCACAAAAATAATGTCTGTGGTAAATTCTTCTATAAAAAGATTTACCAATTATTTTTATGCCTGGATTTATGTTTTAAGAAACTTTTGTAAAATAGCACACACCTGTGTTTTGTTGGCTGTAAACTAAACATTCTTTGGAAGGAGTGAAAATTATTTGGGGGCTACAGAGCTAAATGAGAATGGAGGCCTTTTCCCTACTCCCCAATATTATACTTCTGGCCTCTGAGCTATGTCCTTTTCTGCCCCTATTCATATAACTGAAGTGTAAGTTGCTTTGCAAATAAGATTTTGTGGTTAATTTTTAACAAAAATCAAATATCCTAGATCATATTTGTTGACTTCCTCTATGAGAATCCTCCTCCCATGGTCTCCCATTTCCATCGTGATAAAAATCAATACTTACTGAAGGATCTTATCTATCCAGGGAAAATGCTATTATCAGATATTTATTTTATTTGACATTTTATCTTCAGCATTTCTACAAATTATTAAAATCATCAGATTTCAATATTTAGATCTCAGGTTTTGTGTTATTGCCTCAGGAATAAAAATAATCCTTAATGCTATTCTGAATCATGAAGCCATGTCATGTGCTGTCATGATGCCACACATCTTTCCTTTATAACACATTGGGTTGCTTTTAGATTATACAGTTTTAGGGAGCAGTCCTAAGATGGCAGAGGAATAGGATGGGGAGACAACTTTCTCTCCCACAAATTCATCAAAAGATCATTTGAATGCTGAGCAAATTCCACAAAACAACTTCTGAACTCTGGTGGAGGACACCGGGCACCAAGAAGGGCAGCCCATTGTCTTCGAAAGGAGGTAGGACAAAATATAAAAGATAAAAAGAGAGACAAAAGAGTTAGAGATGGAGAACTGACCCAGGGAAGGAGTCATGAAGGAGAAGTTTTGAAACACCAGGAAACCCTCTCACTGGCAGGTCTGTGGGAAGTTTTGGAATCCCAGAGGCAACATAACCAGGAAGGGGGAAAAAAAGCCAAGCCCACAGATTATGTGCCTAACTGCAACTTCCTGTGGAAAAGTAGCCCAGATGCTCACGTCTGCCATCAGTGAGTGGGGGCTGAATAGGGAGGTGCAGGCTGCATTGCTTAAGGTAAGGACTGGGCCTGAATGCCTTGAGGATAATCTGACAGAGCTAACATGAGATAGAAACCCAAACTGTGGGATAGCCAGAGAGAGAGAGAGAGAGGGAAAAAAAAGAGAGAGAGAGGGAAAGAGAGAGAGAACTTTCCCTCAAAAAGCTCTAACTTAAGGCACTGCCAGCCTGCTCACAAACCTAAGGACTGAGTGAATACCAGAGGAGAGCTAGCTGGCTGTGGACGGGCCCATTCCCTGCTGGAGGCAGAGAGGCAGGTAGGCGATAACCAGAGCTGGAAGGCGAGGGGCAATCTCGGCTCCAAAGACAGCATCCTCTACCAAACTGCAAGCAGGCTTCCAGTTGCTAACCAAGTCTTCCTGGAATCCTGGACCATTGACATCTTCCAGGAGAGTCACAGTCAGAGATCAGCTCCCCAGAGGAGATATACAGCATACCTGAGATGGCGCTCGTGCTGCACACCCAGTAAACCGAGCGGCTGGGACCAGGGAGGTGATAACACACACTGCCCACCTGGGGAGAGTGCACTCTCCAAGCACCTGGTTGCCTGAGCTTCTCAGACCTGGGAAAGGCACAAAATGCAGGTCCAACAGAGTTTGTGCCTTTGTGGACTACCCAAGAACTGGAACCTGAACAGCTTGGACTGGGGAAGTGCACGCAACCCAGGGCCCACTTGAGACAGTTCCCCTGCAGAGCAACCTGGAGCTTGAGCAGTGTAGACCAGGAAAGCACACACACCATGTGTAGGGGCAAACCCAGTGTGGACCAGACACTGCGAGCACTCCCTACACATGCCAGTGATATTTGTTTGTAGTGTTCTTCCCTCCCCACAGCACAACTGAACAAGTGAGCCTAAATAACTGACCACCTTCTCCCCCTTGTGTCATGGCAGAAATTAGACACTAAAGAGACTTGAAAACAGAGGAAGCCAAAATAAACAATGAAGAGGGAACCACTTTGGAAGTGACAGAATCAACAAATTAAAACCCTGTAGTTAGCACCGACTACATTGGAAGGGGCCTATAGATCTTGAGAAGAAGTATAAGCTAGAACAAGAAACTATCTGAAACTGAACTGACCCCACACTGTCCTCAACAGCTCCAGAGAAATTCCTAGATATATTTTACTATTATCATTTTTTTAATTTTAATTTTTTTATTTTTAAGATATTCATTACTCCTTAATTTTCATTTATATAACCTACTATTATCTTGCAAAAAAAGACCCAATTTTAAAAGCAAATTTCATATATATTTTTTATAATTTTTCGTGGTTTTGTTGTTTTTTTTAATATTGTAATTTTGAGAGTCTAACCTCTAGATTTTTAATCTTTGCTTTTGGTATTTGTTATCAATTTCATAACTATAAGAATCCAATCTTCACTACCCATTTTTAGTTAGGAATGTGATTACTGGCCTGATTGCCCTCTCCCCCTTTTGACTCTCCTTTTTCTCTACCAGGTCACCTCTATCTCCTCCCTCCCCCTTCTCTTCTCTACCCAACTCTGTGAATCTCTTTGTGTATTCCGGGCTGTGGAGAATACTTAGGGAACTGATTACTGGCTAGATCTGTCTTTGTCCTTTTGACTCCCCCTCTTTTCCTCCTGGTCACCTCTTACTCCCTCTTCTCTTCTCTACATAACTCTATGAACCTCTCTGGGTGTTCCAGACTGTGGAGAGCACATAGGGAATAGATTATTGACTAGATTTTTCCCTGCCCTTTTGATTCCCCCTCTTCTCCTCCTGGTCACCTCTATCTCCCTCCTCCCTCTTCTCTTCTCCATGTAACTCTGTGAACCTCTCTGGGTGTCCCTCACTCTGGAGAATCATTTCTCCATTAACCTAGATGTTTTATCATCTGTGCAGTATGGATGGAGAAGTCTTGAGGCTACTGTAAGAATAAGACTGAAAACCAGAGGCAGGAGGCTTAAACCCAAAATTTGAGAACTCCAGAAATCTTCTGACCCCAGGGAACATTAATTGACAAGAGCTCATCCAAAAGCCTCCATACTCACACTGAAACCAAGCTCCACCCAAGAGCCAACAAGCTTCAGAGCAAGACATACCAAGCTAATTCTCCAACAACGCAGGAACATAACCCTAAGCATTACAATATAGGCGGCCAAAAGTCACACTGAACTCATTGATACCTCAAAACTCACTACTGGACACTTCATTGCACTTCAGAGAGAAGAGATCCAGCTCCACCCACCAGAACACCTACACAAGCTTTCCTAACCAGGAAACTTTGATAAGCCACTTTCCAGTCCCACCCACAGGGAGGAACCTCGACAATAAAAAGGAACCAAAAACTTCCAACATACAGAAAGGCCATCCAAACCCAGCAATCTAAACAAGATGAAAATGCAGAGAAATATTCAGCAGGTAAAGGAACATGATAAATGTCCATCAAACCAAACAAAAGAGGAGCAGATAGGGAGTCTACCTGAAAAAGAATTCAGAATAATGACAGAAAAAATGATCCAAAATCTTGAAAACAAAATGGAGTTACAGATAAATAGCTTGGAGACAAGGATTGAGAAGATGCAAGAAATGTTTAACAAGGACCTAGAAGAAATAAAAAAAAGAGTCAATCAATAAAGAATAATTCAATAACTGAGATCAAAAACACTCTGGAGGGAAGCATGAGTAGAATAACTGAGGCAGAAGATAGGATAAGTGAGGTAGAAGATAGAATGGTGGAAATAAATGAAACAGAGAGGGAAAAAGAATTAAAAGAAATGAGGAAAACTGCAGAGACCTCTGGGACAATGTCAAACACCCCAACATTCAAAACATAGGAGCCCCAGAAGAAGAAGACAAAAAGAAAAGCCATGAGAAAATACTTGAAGAGATAATAGTTGAAAACTTCCCTAAAATGGGGAAGGAAATTGCCACCCGAGTCCAAGAAACCCAGAGAATCCCAAACAGGATAAACCCAAGGTGAAATACCCCAAGACACATATTAATCAAATTAATGAAGATCAAACACAAAGAACACATATTAAAAGCAGCAAGGGAAAAACAACAAATAACACACAAGGGGCTTCCCATAAGGATAACAGCTGATCTTTCATTAGAAACCCTTCAAGCCAGAAGGGAATGACAGGACATACTTAAAGTGATGAAAGAGAAAAGCTTACAACCTAGATTACTGTACCCAGGAAGGATCTCATTCAAATATGAAGGAGAAATCAAAAGCTTTACAGACAAGCAAAAGCTAAGAGAATTCAGCACCACCAAACCAGCTGTTCAACAAAGGCTAAAGGATCTTCTCTAGACAGGAAACACAGAAAAGATGCATAAACTCAAACCCAAAACAACAAAGTAAATGGAAACGGGATCATACTTATCAATAATTACCTTAAATGTAGATGGGTTGAATGCCCCAACCAAAAGACTGGCTGAATGTATACAAAAACAAGACCCCTATATATGCTGTCTACAAGAGACCCACCTCAAAACAGGGACACATACAGACTGAAAGGGAACAGCTGGAAAAAAAGATATTTTGGTCAAATAGAGAACAAAAGAAAGCAGGAGTAGCAATATTCATATCAGATAAAATAGACTTTGAAATAAAACCCATGAAAAGAGCCAAAGAAGGACACTACATAATGATCAAAGGATCAATCCAAGAGGAATATATAACAATTATAAATATATATGCACCCAAAATAGGAGCACCACAATATGTAAGGCAAACGCTAACAAGTATGAAAGGGGAAATTAACAGTAACACAATAAGAGTGGGAGACTTGACTATCCCACTCACACCTATGAATAGATCAACTAAACAGAAAATTACCAAGGAAAAACAAATTTTAAATCATACAATGGACCAGTTAGACCTAATTGAAATCTATAGGACAATTCAACCCAAAACAATGAATTTCATCTTTTTCTCAAGTGCACACGGAGCCTTCTCCAGGATAGATCACATCCTGGGCCATAAATCTAGCCTTGGTAAATTCAAAAACATTGAAATCATCTCAAGCATCTTTTCTTATCACAATGCGGTAAGATTAGAAGTCAACTGTAGAAAAAAACTATTAAAAATACAAATATATGGAGGCTAATGGAGAAGGCAATGGCAACCCACTCCAGTACTCTTCCTGGAAAATCCCATGGACAGAGGAGCCTGGTGGGCTGCAGTCCATGGGGTCGTGAAGAATTGGACACGACTGAGAGACTTCACTTTCACTTTTGACTTCATGCATTGGAGAAGGAAATGCAACCCACTCCAGTGTTCTTGCCTGGAGAATCCTTGGTATGGGGGAGCCTGCTAGGCTGTCATCTATGGGGTCGCACAGAGTCAGACATGACTGAATCGACTTAGCAGCAGTAGAAGCATGGAGGGTAAAAAACATGCTTCTGAATAATCTACAAATAACAGAAGAAATAAAAAAAGAAATCGAAATATGCATAGAAATGAATAAAAACGAAAACACAAAAACCCCAAACCTATGGGCTTCAGTAAAAGCAGTGCTAAGGGGAAGGTTCTGGAGAAGGCGATGGCACCACACTCCAGTACTCTTGCCTGGAAAATCCCATGGATGGAGGAGCCTGGTGGGCTGCAGTCCATGGGGTCGTGAAGAGTCGGACATGACTGAGTGACTTCACTTTCACTTTTCACATTCATGCATTGGAGAAGAAAATGGCAACCCACTCCAGTGTTCTTGCCTGGAGAATCCCAGGGACAGGGGAGCCTGGTGGGCTGTGCGTCTATGGGGTCACACAGAGTCGGACACGACTGAAGCGACTTAGCAGCAGCAGCAGCAAGGGGAAGGTTCATAGCAATATCAGCAGACCTAAAGAAACAAGAGAAAAATCAAATAAATAACCTAACTCTACACCTAATGTAACTAGAAAAAGAAGAAACAAAGAACCCCAGGGTTAGTAGAAGGAAAGAAAGCATAAAAATTAGGGCAAAAAAAAAATGCAAAAGAAACAAAGGAGACCATAGCAAAAAATCAACAAAGCTAAAAACTAGTTCCTTGAGAAGATAAATGAAATAGACAAACCATTAGCCAGACTCATCAAAAAAAAAAAAAAAAAAAAGGGAGAAAAACCAAATCAACAAAATTAGAAATTAAAATGGAGAAATCACAACAGATAACACAGAAATACAAAGGATCATAAAAGACTATTATCAGCAACTATATGTCAATAAAATGAACAATTTTGAAGAAATGGACAAATTCTTAGAAAAGTATAACTTTCCAAAACTGAACCAGAAAGAAATAGAAAATCTTAACAGACCCATCACAAGCATGGAAATCGAAATTGTAATCAGAAATCTTCCAGGAAAGAAAAGCCCAGGACCAGATCACTTCACAGATGAATTCTACCAAAAATTCAGAAACGAGCTAAAACCTATCCTATTCAAACCCTTCCAGAAAATTGCAGAGGAAGGTAAACTTCCAAACTCATTCTATGAGGCCACCATCACCCTAATACCAAAACCAGACAAAGATGCCACAAAAAAAGAAAACTACAGGTCAATATTACTGATGAACATAGATGCAAAAATCCTTAACAAAATTCTAGCCAAATGAATCCAACAACATATTAAAAAGATCATATATCATGACTAAGTGGGCTTTATCCCAGGGATGCAAGAATTCTATAATACTCGCAAATGAATCAATGTGATACACCACATTAACAAACTGAAAAATAAAAACCATATGATTATCTCAGTAGATGCAAAGAAAGCCTTTTACAAAATTCAACATCCATTCACGATAAAAACCCTCCAGAAAGCAGGCATTAGCATACCTCAACATAATAAAAGCCATATATGATAAACCCACAGCAAACATTATCCTCCATGGTGAAAAATTAAAAGCATTTTCCCTAAAATCAGGAACAAGACAAGGGTGCCTACTCTCACCACTATGATTCAACATAATCTTGGAAGTTTTAGCCACAGGAATCAGAGAAGAAACATAAATAAAAGGAATCCATATTGGAAAAGAGAAATAAAACTCACTGTTTGCAGATGACATGATCCCCTACAAAGGAAATCCTAAAGACTCCACCAAAAAATTACCAGAGCTAATCAATGAATATAGTAAAGTTGCAGGATATAAAATTAACACACAGAAATCCCTTGCATTCCTATACACTAACAATGAGAAAACAGAAAGAGAAATTAAGGAAACAATTCCATTCACCATTGCAACGAAAAGAATAAAATACTTAAGAATATATCTACATAAAAAAAAAACCCAAAGACATATATATAGAAAATTATAAAACACTGATGAACGAAGTCAAAAATGATACAAATAGATGGGGAAATATACCATGTTCATGGATTGGAAGAAACAATATAGTGAAAATGAATATACTACCCAAAGCAATCTATAGATTCAATGCAATCTCTATCAAGCTACCAACGGTATTTTTCAGAGAACTAGAACAAATAATTTCACTATTTGTTGCTACTGCTGCTGCTGCTGCTGCTAAGTCGCTTCAGTCGTGTCCGACTATGTGAGACCCCATAGACGGCAGCCCACCAGGCTCCCCCGTCCTTGGGATTCTCCAGGCAAGAACACTGGAGTGGGTTGCCATTTCCCTTTCCAATGCATAAAAGTGAAAAGTGAAAGTAAAATCACTCAGTCATGTTCTACTTTTCTCGACTCCATGGACTGCAGCCCACCAGGCTTCTCTGTCCATGGGATTTTCCAGGCAAGAGTACTGGAGTGGGGTGCCATTGCCTTCTCCATCAATGTCTTTGGTTTTTTTAGTTAGATTTATTCCTAAGTATTTTATTGTTTTTATTGCAACGGTGAATGAAATTGTTTCCTTAATTTCTCTTTCTGTTTTTTTTGTATGGAAATACAAAAACACTAGAATAACCAAAGCAATCTCGAAAAAGAAGACTGGAACTGGAGGAATCAACCTGCCTGACTTCAGGCTCTACTACAAAGCCACAGTCATCAGGACAGTATGGTACTAGCACAAAGACAGAAATATAGATCAATGGAACAAAATAGAAAGCCCAGAGATAAATCCACACACATATGGACACCTTATGTTTGACAAAGGAGGTAAGAATATACAATGGAGAAAAGACAATCTCTTTAACAAGTGATACTGGGAAAACTGGTCAACCACTTGTAAAAGAATGAAACTAGAACACTTTCTAACACCATACACAAAAATAAACTCAAAATGGATTAAAGATCTAAATGTAAGACCAGAAACTATAAAACTCTTAGAGAAAAGCATAGGCAAAACATTCTTTGACATAGATCACAGCAGGATCCTCTATGATGCACCTCCCAGAGTAATGGAAATAAAAGCAAAAATAAACAAATGGGACCTAATTAAACTTAAAAGCTTTCGCACAACGAAGGAAACTATAAGCAAGGTGAAAAGACAGCCTTCAGAATAGGAGAAAATAATAGCAAATGAAGCAACTGACAAAGAATTAATCTCAAAAATATACAAGCAGCTCCTGCAGCTCAATTACAGAAAAATAAATGATACAATCAAAAAATGGGCCAACGAACTAAACAGACATTTATCCAAAGAAGACATAGAGATGACTAACAAACATATGAAAAGATGCTCAACATCACTCATTATCAGAGAAATGCAAAACAAACCACAATGAGGTACCATCCCATGCTGGTCAGAATGGCTGCTAACAACAAGTCTACAAAAAACAAATGTGGGAGAGGGTGCAGAGAAAAGGGAACCCTCTTACACTGCTGGTGGGAATGCAAACTAGTACAGCCACTATGGAGAACAGTGTGGAGATTCCTTAAAAAGCTGGAAATAGAACCGCTATATGACCCAGCAATCCCACTGTTGGGCATACACACCGAGGAAACCAGAAAGGAAAGAGACACATGTACCCCAATGTTCATCACAACTCTGTTTACAGTAGCCAGGACGTGGAAGCAACCTAGATGTCCATCGGCAGATGAATGGATAAGAAAGCTGTGGTACATATACACAATGTAATATTACTCAGCCATTAAAAAGAATACATTTGAATCAGTTCAAATGAGGTGGATGAAACTGGAGCCTATTATACAGAGTGAAGTAAGCCAGAAAGAAAAACACCAATACAGTATACTAACACATATATATGGAATTTAGAAAGATGGTAATGATGACCCTATATGTGAGACAGCAAAAGAGACACAGATGTAAAAACAGTCTTTTGGACTCTGTGGGAGAAGGCAAGTGTGGGATGATTTGAGAGAACAGCATTGAAACATGTATATTATCATATGTGAAACAGATCACCAGTCCAGGTTTAATGTATGAGACAGGGTGCTCAGGGCTGGTCCATTGGGATAACCCTGAGGGATGGGATGGGGAGGGAGATGGGAGGGGGGTTCAGGATGGTGAATACATGTACACCCATGGGTGATTCATGTCAACAGTATGGCAAAAACCACTACAGCATTTTAATGTAATTAGCCTCCAATTAAAATAAACAAATTAATTTTAAAAATAAAAAATATTAATTATACAGTTTTAAATTAATTTATTAATATCTTGATTAGTTTAATAAAGACAAAGATTCTAATGTGGCTCACCACTGAATCATTCAAGGCCTAGCATGGAAATACTAAGCTGTGTGTGCATGATGCTAAGTTGCTTCAGTCATGTCCAACTCTGTATCCCTAAGGACTGTGGTCCACCAGGCTCCTCTGTCAGTGGAATTCTCCAGGCAAGAATACTGGAGTGGATTGCCATGCCCTCCTCTGGGGGATCTTACAGACTTAGGGATTGCACCCACGTCTCTTAATCTCCTGCGTTGGCAGGCAGATTCTTTACCACTAGTGCCACTTGGGAAGATCCATACTAAGCCATAGTAAATGTTAATTTATTTTTTAAAATGACATTCTAACATGTCTGTGAATGTTAAATTTATATAAAAATTAACATTAGACATTCTATAAAGTATGATTGTAGATTATGAGATATACTGATAAAAATTATCTGTATTTTGCATGTTTTCTAAATATACACTATGTCACATTATAATGTGACACAATAACCACTGATAATAACAATTTTAAAAGCAAATGCATCAAATATCAATATCCATATCAATTATTTAGCACAACATAGACAAGATGCACATTAAAATTCATTGTTTTGTATATTGGCTTCAGTTCAGTTCAGTCGCTCAGTCGTGTCCGACTCTTTGCGACCCCATGAATCGCAGCATGCCAGGCCTCCCTGTCCATCACCAACTCCCGGAGTTTACCCAAACTCATGTCCATTGAGTTGGTGATGCCATCCAGCCATCTCATCCTTTGTCATCCCCTTCTCCTCCTGCCCCCAATCCCTCCCAGCATCAGAGTCTCTTTCAATGAGTCAACTCTTCGCATGAGGTGGCCAAAGTATTGGAGTTTCAGCCTTAGCATCAGTCCTTCCAATGAACACCCAGGACTGATCTCTTTTAGGATGGACTGGTTGGATCTCGTTGCAGTCCAAGGGACTCTCAAGAGTCTTCTCCAACACCACAGTTCAAAAGCATCAATTCTTCGGTGCTCAGCTTTCTTCACAGTCCAACTCTCACATCCATATGTGACCACTGGAAAAACCATAGCCTTGACTAGATGGACCCTTGTTGGCAAAGTAATGTCTCTGCTTTTTTTTTTTTTTTTTTTTTGTCTCTGCTTTTTAATATACTATCTAGGTTGGTCATAACTTTCCTTCCACAGAGTATATAGGCTTAAGCTTGCATTATTTTTAAGATGCTATTCCATTCCTTGGCAAGTGGTCCATGTATGAATTGTTATTTTAGAATCGAATTTTGTTTCTTCTCTTGAAAACAAATTGTAATCTGTCTCAGGTATTGATGACTTGATTATAGTTATTTTATACAAACCACATCAATCCAGTCATATTGACTCCTTTAGCACCTATTATGTAATGATCCATCTGGATGTTAGAGATATAAAGGTATTTATTGTTATTGTTTAGTTGCTAAGTCCTGTTCGACTCTTTTGTAACTCCATGGAGTATAGGCTGTCAGGCTCCTCTATTCATGGGATTTTCCAGGCAAGAATACTGGAATGAGTTGCCATTTCCTTCTTCAGGGGATGTTCTTGATCCAAGATTGAACCTCTGTCTCCTGCACTGACAGGCAGATTCTTTACCACTGAGCCACCAGGGAAGCCCAGACATAAAGGTGAGGAAGACATTTTGTGTGTGTGCCGTAGATAAGTGCTTAGAATAGAAATCATGGATTTAAAAGCTACATGGGAATAACTGCTCATAGATCATAACATGTGATGTGATTTGAACCCTGAGGCAAAACTGTAAGCAATTCTAGTGAATACACAAGTGGAATGTGTCTAATCACCTTTCAGAAGAGTTTAAAATTGAAGAGAGGCTTGAAAGGAGGAAAGATTAGTAAAGTGAGAAGAGTATAGCTTCCCGGCAAAGGGAAGAGCACACACAATAAAGTGGGAAAGTGAAACACCTGCTGTCTTTGGGGAACAATAACTAGAAGGGCATGGCCAGTCCATACGGCACCTCGGGGAAATGCTAGGAGACAATCCTGGCGAAGGGAGTTGGGATCCAGATAATGAAGCAAACCTTATGCCATGGTAAGAAACTGGCTGGCTTGGTACATAGGAAATTTTACTACAGGAGAAAGCAGGATACATTCTGAATATTGAAGTTGTGCATTTCTCTAGATTGTTGCCTCAAAAGCATAATGGAATCATAAAGCTGTAAGATGCATGGTCTTGCATTCTAGTCCCTTCACTCTGTGTAAGAGTCAGTGATTTCAATGTACAAGTAAAAAGGCTTTGGTAGTATTAATAGTATGAACTGACATTTCCCACATCATTCCTTGTGGAATTTTAAAATTCCTCTTTCTATAATAACGTTCCAACTTCATGTTAATGCATGCTAAACTATTTTGCTTCTCGAAAGGCAAATTCTTGTGTTTAGCAAATAAAAATCTCTAATAAGAAACTTCACTTATGATAGGATAATATTTTACTATTTATTTTCAGTTTTAAGTATGTATTATTAAAGATACTCTGGAATCAGACAAACAATGGTTTAAAATCACAGTGGTTACCATCTTTCTAAATTCCATATATATGCGTTAGTATACTGTATTTATGTATATTATGTATGTTATTTTTGTATTATTTATTATTGTTATATGTATTATTATAATAATACATGTATTATTATTATGTATTATTTATGTATATTATGTATATTATGTATAAATTCCATACTATATATGGAATTTAGAAAGATGGTAACAATAACCTGGTGTACGAGATAGCAAAAGAGACACTGATGTATAGAACAGTCTTATGGACTCTGTGGGAGAGGGAGAGGGTGGGAAGATTTGGGAGAGTGACATTGAAACATGTAGAATATCATGTAAGAAACGAGTTGCCAGTCCAGGTTCGATGCACGATACTGGATGCTTGGGGCTGGTGCACTGGGACGACCCAGAGGGATGGTGTGGGGAGGGAGGAGGGAGGAGGGTTCAGGATGGGGAACACATGTATGCCTGTGGCGGATTCATTTTGATATTTGGCAAAACTAATACAATTATGTAAAGTTTAAAAATAAAATAAAATTTAAAAGTAAAAAAATAAATAAATAAATAAAAAAAAAGAATTTTCCACAGTGTGTTGTGTTCCACACAGTCAAAGACTTTGGCACAGTCAATAAAGCAGAAGTAGATGTTTAAAAAAAAAAATAAAATAAAAATAAATAAATAAAATCACAATGGTTTAAATCATCCACCTGCTTATTGTCTGTGAAATGCCTATTATAGTGAATCTCTCTCAGCTTCTATTTTTGGTGAGTAAAGTGGTAAAAATACATGCCTTCCAATATTGTTAACTGCTTCAAGAGGCATACATATGATGAGTCATCAACTTCACCCTCTCAATCACCCCTTACTCATGTCTTACCTAGAAAGGGCTGAAGTATTGTCTATGTCTTAGGAGGTGAGAAGCCTGTGAGTTCATCAGGAATGTATCACCCCCTTGGTAGCGCCATACACTCCATCAGTGTTACTCAGATTTCTGTGTATTGGGGACATTTTTAAGGTAGAAGGAAAAAATCATTGCCTTAAATCATTTTTATCTTCCTACTACATATGTGCTTGTGCTCATCATGTCCGACTCTTTGTGACCCCATGGATTATAGCCTGCCAGTCTTCTCTGTCCATTTTCCAAGCATGGATACTGGAGTGGATTGCCATTTCCTACTCCAGGGGATCTTCCCAATCCAGGGATCAAACCTGTGTCTCCTGTTTCTCCTTCAATGGCAAGTAGATTCTTTTTCATTGTGCCACCTGGGAAGTTATCTTCATATTATTGACTACATAAATATAAACTTCACATTATCATTTCTAGAACTGTTATACAACTAGAAAAACCTGCAAATATAAATCCTTAAATTTAAATTGCAAAGAATAATTTACTATAGCACACGCTATTATTTTGCTGGGATGAAATTGCTGCCATTAGGGACTCTTCAATATTTTGTGAACATATGCATGGACACCATAGAGTCCTGACTGATGATATACAGGTTCTACTGCATCCAACACTTTAGTACAATTGTTAGCCACCACGTTATAGTTCTATGATCCCACCACTTTTTTTTTTCTTTTCTGTTTGATCTATAGTTTCTTCATTCATAATGTTTCCAGATATTATTTGTGCTGCAATTAACTAAGGTGAATTGTTTTATAGTAAGTCTGCTTCTAGTGCTTTCATTAGTTTATAATGAAGTAACAATTTTATGCATCAAAAAATCTGAAATATAAGTATAAATATCGATACTACAATTTCCAGACAGTAATTGTCAATGTATTTGATAATCATACCACTGATAACCTAATGATTACACTGCTTTTGTTGATATTCTATTTTAAATAGTATAACATGGCAGTATATAATTAAAATTATGAACATTTTATGGGTACTAGAGAACACTTCTGTCAGCCATAAAGATTCTGCTGAAATCTAACATAAAAATAGAATTCTTTAAATAACTAAAGTAATATGACTCTTAGTAATAAAAGTTTTTTTTTTAATACTTGATCACTTCAAATAGTATTATGCTCTATTTGAAGTAGCATCTTCATAAATTTAAAAAAAAAAAGGTTGTGAGAAAATTCTGAGATACCTTTTAAACAATATTCATAAAATGTTTGGAATTATTTTTCTAATAAGACTAAACTTGAGAATGGATGCATGTATATGTATGGCTGAGACCCTTTGCTGTTCCCCTGAAACTTTTATAGTATTGTTAATTGGCTATACCCCAATACAAAATAAAAAGTTTTTAAAAAGGACTCAATTTCATTTAATCTACTATATTGAATCCTTATCATTATTTTGTGCCTCATCCCATAACCTCTGAAAAACAGACCATGAAAGAAATAGCTTTGAACCAAAGTTCAAAAAAATATGTTTTTGTCATGTTTAAGATTTATTGACTTCAGAGTGAAGGCATTTTATCGATTTCAGTTCTCATAACAATCTGAAGTAAACATATCTGATTTTGAATCTCATAATAATATAAAGCAAACATCAATATTCTTATTTTGCACATGTAGAAATGGAGGTTAAAACAGTGAAGAATAAATATATCAAGAATTCAAAAACAAGCAATATGACTCGCAAGTCCCTGTTCCTCTCACTGTAGCAATGGGTGTCTAACTTTTCATGACTATTTTAGTATATATTTTAATTAAAATGGTAAAAAATATGAAACTAAAATTTCAGCTGAATAGACATGCTCACAAACCTAAAAAGACAATTTTAGCACTTACCCTGGATTCCCAGATCTCTTGGTATTATAAAAGCATGCTAGGGAATATCACAAAACTTTATCATCATTTCTTAAGGGCAAAACCAAAATTTGTATCTTTTGGTTATTTTTACATTCACATTTCTAAACACAGAAACAGATACACAGGAACCCTTAGGAAGAATAAACTCCACTGATAATTACTCTGCTTTGCTAAGCTAAAATATACCTTTGACATCCTGGCAGACCCAAGTTTACAGATTGGAAATGTTCAAAGTCAGGATTAAGAACCCTCTTTTCATATATATAAATATTTATTTTTCCTAAATTGAACACAAAAACATTAAATCATTTATCTGTCAGTATAAAGTTGCTAAGGAAGTATACACTAGTCAGAATAAGAAGTCTCAGGTGTCATTATCTCACAGAGACAACCTAGAAAAACACAGGAACCAAAATGTCTGTATGAGAATTATAGAAATCATGTAAGAAGTCGCAGTACCCATGAATGTACAAGGCTAAGAAGAGACACATTGAAACATGTCATTTCACTATATGCTCCATCACCACCACCCATAAGCTGACATAGCTCAGTTCCATTGGGAGAGAAGCCTGCTCCTGGCCTTTCCCTTGGGAGGGAAGAGTGGAACCTGTGGGCAATGCCCTAGCTCTTTGAAGAGCTGCCTGCCTGAGGGACCGATTTTTGTCTGCCTGACTTGGAGCACTTTCATCAGTGGATGAAATCAGCATAGTTTGGGTGCTTTAGGGCCATTGAAAACAAGGGAGAGTAGAGGAAGCTCAATATGGTACCAGAGGGCCTGCAGGGCCACAGAGGGTGGGTTGGCTTAGCATGGCTGGGAGAGGAATCCCAACTCATGACTTCTCCTTCTGGAGGAAGGGAAAAGAGTAAAGCATGCATCTGGCATTCTGGCTGTTCAGAGGGCTATCCAAGGGATTTACGTTTGTCTCACCTGACTCGGGGTGCTAATAGGGAGCTTAGGCCACTGAGAAAAAGAGGAGAGTAGATGGTACCCCACTCCAGTACTCTTGCCTGGAAAATCCCATGGATGGAGGGGGCTGGTAGGCTGCAGTCCATGGGGTCGCTAAGAGTCAGACATGACTGAGAGACTTCACTTTCACTTTTCACTTTCATGCATTGGAGAAGGAAATGGCAACCCACTCCAGTGTTCTTGCCTGGAGAATCCCAGGGACGGGGGAGCCTGGTGGGCTGCCCTCTATGGGGTCTCACAGAGTCAGACACGACTGAAGCAACTTAGCAGCAGCAGAGACTTGAGGCTGTAGTACCACAGAAACTGCTGTATCATAAACAAACACCAGAGGGAGCAAGAGATTATGAACGACTGAAAAAGAAACCAGGAAACCTCTCCAATTGGGAAATGACACTTAAAAACCCAGAAAATTGTCAATCCCCAAAAGATGTTTCAGAAATGCCCTGAATTTCTAGCTCGACTGAGCAGAATATTGCCCTATGCAAAAACAGCTTACAAAGACTGAGAATGGCGGATATTTTTTCAAATATATACTACTCAGAAAAAAAAAAAAAATCAAAAGACATATAAAGAAACAGGGACACATGGCCAAATCAAAGGGATAGACTAAATCTTTAGAACTAAGCTGCCAGAAAGAAACTATGAATCACCTAGAAAAAATTCAAAGTAAATGTCTTAAAGAAGCTCAATGTTCGACCAAAATTGCAGATAGACAAATAAACAAAATGAAAAATGATACACAAACAAAATTTTAATTTTAAGGAATGGAAACTAAAAAAAAGAGAGACAGAAATTATGAAGCTGAAGAAAACAATAACTGAATTGAAAGCTTCACTAAACAATTTCAAGACAATATATAATCAAACAGAAGAAAAAGATCAGAACTCAGGGACAGGTAATTTGAAATGATGGAAAAAAGTGAAAAAGCATAACACAGTACCTTGAAGACCAATACACATATTTTGAGAGTTCTACTAGGAGAAGACAAAGGATGTAGGAGACAAAGGAGATGCAGGTTTGATCCCTGAGTTGGGAAGATCCCCTGGAGAAGGAAATGGCAACCCATTCCAGTATTCTTGCCAGGGAAATCCCTTGGACAGAGGAGCCTGGGGACAGAGAAACCTGGCAGGCTACAATCCATGGGGTCGCAAAAGAGTTGGACATAACTTAGCAACTAAAACAGCAACAGCTGGTGCTTAGGTTTGAGGTGAATGGGAGGTGGGTAGAGCTGCTTGAGGTTCACCTCCCTAGAGAAAACCTAAGCAGCAGTCTGGCTATGTGCAAACACATTGCATTTCAAGCTGCTTTTCTCTGTCCAGATGATCTTCCTTTTGGTTGTTTTAGTTAGCCACTGATCAAAATTCTGCAATGCAACATGAATTCAAAAAGCATTTGTTCAGGTGATTTTTATGGTATGTGCATTGTATACACAGCCAGTATCAGAAGACTCTGTCCTAGGCCCCATTCAGGTGGCCAGGAATTGTGCAAGGCACTTGATTCAAGGAACGGGCATTTCCAGGTCTTATGTGGAGGACCATGAGGACCTCCGGGACATTGGTGAGGACTTGGACTCCAAGAAGGAAGTAGAGGTTGGAGTGGTGAGTCAGGGAATGACTCCAAAAGGCCGAAGTCCAGGTTGTCTCCTGGTGAGGTCGGTGAGGGTCTCTCTAGACAAGTGTTCGGAGCTCAAGGGGAGGGCTCTGAGACTAGGCTCTGCAGGTCAAGCCCAACACACTTCCAGCCAAAAGGAGGAACCCAGCCCCTAAGATGGAGGCAGCATCCATCTCAGCCCTCAGGAAGCTGGAGTCCAGGTCCAGCCCTCCTCTTGGCCTCTTCTAGGCAGGCAACCTCTGGGACAGCCGTGCAGAAGAATCCAGGCCCCAGGGCCATGCACTTCCAGGGAGCACTCAGGAAAGCACCCCATTCCAGGCCTTGTCCCCATGGGCCTTCCACAGTCAAGCCCAGGAGGACTTTGGGACCAGCATGAGGATGACTTGTCCAAGACACTTGCCTCACAGATGTGGGCTCCGGCCCCAGCAGCAGGTCAATGTCGTCTATGAGCACAGGCAGAGCACAGCTGGTGGGCAGGACCACCACGCGGTCAGGGGCCAGGTCAGGTTGTCCAGGTACAGGAACTGCCTCGGACTTGGATTCGGGGCTCGTGGTCTCCTCCGTTTGTCCACGCTTGGCAAGGCCAGATACTCTGATTTGTAGTACCCACCAGGCCGCAGCAGAGGTGTTGGGCCCGCGGGGCGGACTGCCCATCATCTCAGTGTCACTGCAGGCCTGGCAGAAGGCGAGGAAGAACTCAGTCCTGCAGGAGTGACAGATCGGCTTGACAGGTGAGGCTGCCAGGAGGCGGTGGGACGCAGTTCCTCTGGAAGAGAGCCGAGTCCTCGGAGCTCTGGGGGTGCTTCTCTGGAGTTCTTCAGTCCTGGCTTCTAGGAGAGCTGCTGGGCTCGGCCTTACGTGTTTCAGTCTTCACCTCCTCATATGGACGGTTTGCGCAGGAGTGGATCAAGGATGTTGTGAATTATGTCAGCAGAACCTGAGGCTCAAAGCATCCTCTCGCTAAGCTCTGCCCCTTCCCAGGCTCTGTCCCTGCACATGGAGGTGTGTGTGATACCCTGGCTGTGGTGAGCAGTTCTATGTAGAGAAATACTTTTATAGGGTTCAAGGGGGCAGAGACTAGGCTTCCTGGGTCAAGTTCTTGGTTTTCCTCACGTTGAGCTCATATGCAGAAAGCCTTAATGGAGAGCAGATTAAATTTCAACTCTACCAGGAGAACGCTGCATCAGGACAAAGAGAAGTAGCTCCCTCTTCCCAAGATATGTCACTCGGAAGTGACCTTTTATCTTCTTTTGGTCCAGTAGTGGGGTGAGTTTTTCGCTGACATCCTTAAGCGTCTGTTTTCCTGTATTGTCAATGACTGTCAGATCCTTGCCATGGATCTGCAAGGATTTCCATGAAAGGAAATGCGATGTTGGGACTGAGGTTCTTAACAGCCACTGCAAAATCAATTTACATATCAGTTTAGCACAATGACCATTGTTATACTTTCATCAACTAGACTAAGGGTTTACTTTCTCTAATATGACCTACACTACACTTGGGAGGTGTATCTGTTGTAGGCTGACTGACAGATGATGAGACCATCATGCAAAAGGACTAACCAATTTGCCCAGGAGCCCGGAACTTTTAGCAGAACTGGGTCTCACAGGTCTCTTCAGGCTCCTCTGCAGATGACGCAGCTGCAGTACTTTTGATGTCTCAGTCTAAAGGCGCATCCATGGGGTTGTCAAGAGGTGTGGCTCTTGTTCATTGTTAATAGGAGAAAACATCCAATAATTACTCTGGAATAGGTAATACTTTCATATGGTTCCCAACCAAGATGAAACACTTCTTTCCCTGACCTTTAAACACGTGATCGCTCACTTTGTTCTTTTTTACAAAATAGCTTATATGCCCTCGTTTTTAAAGCCACATAGATTCTTTTGTACAGAATTATGTTTTTTTTTTATTGAAGTATAGTTGCTTTACAATATTGTGTTAGTTTATACTGTAGAGAAAAGTGAATTATATGCATATATATATATATATGTATATATATATATATATATCCTCTCTTTATTAGATTTTCTTAGATTTAGGTCCCCACATAGCATTGGGTAGAGTTCCCTGTGTTATCCAGTAGCTTCTCCTTGGTTATTATTTTATACATATTATCAGTTGTGCATATGTGTTAATCCCAATCTCCCAATTCATCCCACTCACCCCTTTCTCCCTTGGTATCCATACATTTGTTCTTGATGGTGAAATTTTTTTTTTCAATTGGGCAAATTATATTTCCCTTTGCTTCTTGCATTTAGATTAAATGTCTTTTCTCAATCAAAGCTAAAAATGCTATGAGTATCAAGAATATTAAACTTTTAGAATTTTTAAATTCATGTTGATGTATGGCAGAACCAATACAACATTGTAAAGTAATTAGCCTCTAATTAAAATAAATAAATTAAAAATATATATATACACATAGAACAAGCATAGAAAAATTAAAACAGGTGACAAATTGTGGAAATGTGGGTGACATTTGTCCTTAATATTTTAATGTCAATGCAATAAAATGTTCTAAAAGCAAGTCCATGAAAAAAAAAAGTTTAGGCAGTATTACTTCTTTACCTTTTACTTTTCTTTGAAGATCAAGAAGATAATAAAGGCATGTGACCACTATTAATTCAAATTCTTAATCTTAATAAGAAAGAGAAGTCAGAAATCAAAAAGCTTTTATGGCCTTGGCCTTTTGACAATTATGAAGTATTCCTAGTCTGTGAATAGAGAAGGCAATGTCAACCCACTCCAGTACTCTTGTCTGGAAATCCCATGGACAGAAGAGCCTGGTAGGCTATAGTCCATGTTGTCTCGAAGAGTAGGACACAACTGAGCGACTTCACTTTCACTTTTCACTTTCATGCATTGGAGAAGGAAATGGCAGTCCACTCCAGTATTCTTGCCTAGAAAATTCCAGGGACAGAGGAGCCTGGTGGGCTGCCGTCTCTGGGGTTGCACAGAGTCGGACATGACTAAAGCAATTTAGCAGCAGCAGCAGCAGCAGCTAGTCTGTGAAACGTATTGAATACTTACAATTTCAGCCTCAGATTTTGGTTATAACTCCTACAGGAGGGAAACCATCTGCTCTCGAAAATCTTTACACCTGAGTTCAAACCAGCTTTGCATTTTTATCACAATGCTGCTAAGTCAGCTTCAGTCATGTCCGACTCTGTGCGACCCCAGAAATGGCAGCCCACCAGGCTCCCCCATCCCTGGGATTCTCCAGGCAAGAACACTGGAGTGAGTTGCCATTTCCTTCTCCAATGCATGAAAGTGAAAATTGAAAATGAAGTCACTCAGTCGTGTCAGACTCCTAGTGACTCCATGGACTGCAGCCTACCAAGCTCCTCCATCCATGGGATTTGCCAGGCAAGAGTACTGGAGTGGGTTGCCATTGCCTTCTCCTTTATTACAATAGAAAGTTGAAAAAAATGACAAAGAAAGCATGTGCAAATAGCCTCTTGGAAACCACCTGGGTTCATGGCTGTTTTTGGAGAGAGTATGAAATCAATGTCCACATTTTTTCAAAAAACTCTCTCCAAAAACAGCTTCTTCAATTTGACTTAGTAGTACATGTCATCCCAGAAGTATACAAGGGAATTTTATTTCATATGTATTAAATATTTGCACCTAACCTTGTCTTATATTATATATATATATATATTATGTTTTGACTTTGTGTCCTTTCAAATTTCAAATAACATCTTTTATATATTTGGTTTTTTATAGGTTTGTTTATCCATATTACACACATATGTATACTCTCCCATTTATTTTGATTAGATGTTTCTAGTGAACATGGTACCCTAAATTATGGTACCTTGGTATATAAACTGAAGGAGTTTGAGAAAAGATTAGAAACAAGCAGATCCCTCTGACCTCACCCCCTCACCCTTATTCCCTAAAACAGGTCATAAAACTCCCATGTGAAAGGCATCCTCCCTGTGCCAAGAGGGAGGACCTTCTCATCACCAGAGATGGGAAATTTGGGGATGTGAAATCTGTACAGGAAATCCTTGTTAAACTAACCCTCATCTTCCTAGTTATGACCACTGTTTATGACTCCTAGCCCCAATTGTTTTGTCAGTTTTTCACAAGTTTGTTGTTTCTTTGTCTGAAACATATAAAGGTATCCTATTTTGGTCTCTTCTTTGGGTCCTCATGCTCTTATAAAGTGTTCCATGTATATGTAAATATTCAATAACACTTTTATATCTTTCTCCTCTTCATCTGTCTTTGTCAGTTTAATTTTCAGACCCAGATAGGGACTCTAAGAGGGTTGAGGAAAACTTTTTCTTTCCTTGTTTCCTTAAAACTTTCGCACTTTAAAACAAATTTTATCTTTTATTTATTGTTACTTGCTAATTAGCTCTCCTGTTTTCCTTAAATTTTAAACAGTAAGTTGAATACCAAATTCTCTCCTATTGAATATGTTACAGCTTTGATTTTTAATCGAAGTACAGTTTTAGGCACCCCCCCTATGGTTTGCTATGTAACGCTGAAATTTCTTCATGTGTTCTGAGACAGATGAATCAGATCTTTGGTCCATTTCAGCTGGGATAGTGTTTGTAGTTATCTTACTTTGACATTGATATTTGTTACAATTTGTATAGTTTTATTTGTATTGTATAATTTCTGTCTTTCCAAGTTTGTTAAGAATTTTTTTTATCTTATTCATACCAACAAGCAGAGAAGATCACTTAAACATTTTCACTTGCACACATTTCAATAATTTCATCTACATTTCTTTCCCAGATTTTTTTTACAATGTTATACAAATTAGTCTCACTTTCTTTTTTTATATTTGTTTATTTATTTTTGGCTGTGTCAGGTCTTAGTTACAGTATGCAGGATCTTCTGTTGCAGTGAGCAGTCTTCTCTCTAGTTGTGGTATGAGGATTCCAGAACATGAGGACTCGGTAGCTGTGGCTCAAGCTTAGTTGTCTAGTGGCTTGTGGGATCTTAGTTCCCTGACTAGGGGTTGAACCTAGGTCCCTTGCATTGGAAGGCAGATTCTTAACCAATGGACCACCAGAGAAGGCTCCTCCCAGACTTCTTATCAAGAGTAATTGCCCTCTGACATTGATTTATTTGTTTGTTGTCGTTGTTGCCATTGTGTTGGTCTCTCAGTGTTGTCTGACTCTTTGTGACTCCATGGACTGTAGACCGCCAGGCTTCTCTGTCCATGGTATTGTCCAGGCAAGAATATTGGAGTGTATAGCCATTATCTTCCCAAGGGATCTTCCCAACCCAGGGATTGAACCTGGGTCTCCTGCATTGCAGGCAGATTCTTTACCTTATGAGCCATCAGGGAAGCTCATTTTTCTGTTAGTTTATCTTAATAAATGAATTTGAGATGCAGATGGTCCAGTAGTTGGGAAGAATTAGAGATATAAGAGCAAAGAATAATTAGGGAAACAAGATCACTAATGAGTTAGGAAGGAATGCAAATCAGAGCCCAGAAAGAAGACTTGGGCAGGGGCTTCTCATTGTGAAAAACAAAACAGCACACAATGACATTGGAAATATTTATTTGTTGTTTATTGGTGGCAGGAAGTTGTCAGTATTCCTGAATAATGGCTCCTGGTTTTACAGAGAATGGGAGTTGAACTTCACAATCAAAGTGTACATCAAAAATGATACAAATAAACTTATATACAAAACAGAAATAGACTCACAGATGTAGGAAATGAACTCATGGATACCAAAGGGGAGGGATAAATTAGGAGTTTGGGATTAACAGATGTACACTACCACTGTTACTGAGTCCAATCTTGCTCTCTTCACCAAAGGGTAGGCCAATGAATCCAAGAGACTAGGTGTTAAGGCAACAAATGTGACTTTATTCAGAAAGCCCACTGACCAAGAAGATGGCAGCATAACTCTCAACCATCTGTGGCTGGGGGCGGCAGGGGCGGGTGCTTGGATGCCAGGTTCTTTTCTGGATCAGATATGGGTGGAGGTGAAGAAACAAAGTAAAAAGACCATTTAATTCTTGCAATGCCTCTTAGAATGGCAAGCCTCAGGCAGTGGGATGTATTGGTCTCTTTTTCTTACAATCATTTCACAGGTGGTGTGAAATGGAATATCTCCTGCCATATCAATAAGCAAGGATGTCATAGCTATCCATGATTCTGGCCCTCCAGACATCAATTTCTGAGCCATGATGACAAGTGACTTCAATCCCCACTCAAGGAACTCAAGGATGTCACAGTCATTCACAGGTGGGCAGGGTCAGGTTATCTCCCTGTGAGCTAAACAAAGGCACTTTAGATTAACAGTCAGGCAGAAGAGGGCAGGGTTACCTGAGGCAGGCCATCATGTGTGCTTATAATAACAAAAGGGTCAAAGAAGGGGTTAAAGCCAGAGAAACAGATTTAGCATGGAGTTGAAATTAACCCTTCTTGGTTATACTATATATAAAATTGATAATCAACAAGGACCAAGTGTGTAGCACAGGGAACTATACTCTGCATTTTGTACAACTTATAAGGGAAAAGAATTGGAAATTTTATATATACACACACACACACATACATACATACATACATACATATAACTAAATCACTTTGCTGAACTTCTGAAGCTAGCAAATTTTAAATCAACTACACTTCAATTTTTGCTAAAAAAGTTATACCTGTGAGGAAGGTATATTTACAGACTCTGTTAAGTCAAGATTCCGTGTGTTAGTTTGACAAGTCTATAATTTTTCACTCATCTGTCCTATTCAGCCTCTAAGTTACAATATAGATTTTATATTGGGTGAACCATGTGGGCACATCTTGAACATGTTCTTCCTTGTGCCTGAAACACTTCTTGATACCTTCATATGGTAAACTCTTATTCACTCTTCAAAACTCAACTCAATTATTTCCTGTTAAAGAAAACTTTTTCTATTACTCCTGGGAAGGGTTTCATTTTGTTGTATCTCCATATTTTCATAACTCACTGGGTTTTCCTGTATTTTTGCATTTTTAGGTTTCATTTGATCATTTATTTTTCTGGTTATTCCATTAGGCACAAACTCTTCAAAAATGTGATTTATAAATTTGAATACCTAAGACCAAGCAGTATTCTTACCTGAAAAATCCCATGGACAGAGGATCCTGACAGTCTATAGTCCATGGAGTCACAAAGAGTAGGACATGACTGAGTGACTAAGCACAGGGTCAAGCACATAGTTAATATTTGAGTAATATTTGTTGAATAAATAAATGGGTTAATTAATTATTCTGCATTTGAGACTGAATTAGCATTACATGTATGGATGTGAGAGTTGGACTGTGAAGAAAGCTGAGCGCTGAAGAATTGATGCTTTTGAACTGTGGTGTTGGATAAGACTCTTTACAGTCCCTTGAACTGCAAGGAGATCCAACCAGTCCATTCTGAAGATCAGCCCTGGGATTTCTTTGGAAGGAATGATGCTAAAGCTGAAACTCCAGTACTTTGGCCACCTCATGTGAAGAGTTGACTCATTGGAAAAGACTCTGATGCTGGGAGGGATTGGGGGCAGGAGAAGAAGGGGATGACAGAGGATGAGACGGCTGGATGGCATCACTGACTTGATGGATGTGAGTCTGAGTGAACTCCGGGAGTTGGTGATGGACATGGAAGCCTGGCGTGCTGTGATTCATGGGGTTGCAAAGAGTCGGACACGACTGAGCAACTGAACTGAACTGAACTGAACACATCTGAAAGTAACATGCATGAGCAAAATAATACAGTAGAATTTATATGCATATAGACTAAATATGTTATCTTCCTTAGACTTCTATAAACATTACCATATGTAAAATAGATAGCCAATGGGAATTTGCTGTATGGCTCAGGAAACTCAAACAGGGGCTCTATACCAACTGAGAGGGGTGGGATGGGGAGGGAGATGGGAGGGAGGTTCAAAAGGGAGGGGATATATGTATACCTATGGCTGTTTATTTAACTTTTATGCAGAGTACATCATGAGAAACGCTGGATTGGACGAAAAACAAACTGGAATCAAGATTGCCGGGAGAAATATCAATAACCTCAGATATGCAGATGACACCACCCTTATGGCAGAAAGTGAAGAAGAACTCAAAAGCCTCTTGATGAAAGTGAAAGTGGAGAGTGAAAAAGTTGGCTTAAAGCTCAACATTCAGAAAACGAAGATCATGGCATCTTGTCCCACCACTTCATGGGAAATAGATGGGGAAGCAGTGGAAACAGTGTCAGACTTTATTTTTCTGGGCTCCAAAATCATTACGAATGGTGACTGCAGCCATGAAATTAAAAGACACTTACTCCTTGGAAGGAAAGTTATGATTAACCTAGATAGCATATTCAAAAGCAGAGACATTACTTTGCCAACAAAGGTTCGTCTAGTCAAGGCTATGGTTTTTCCAGTGGTCATGTATGGATGTGAGAGTTGGACTGTGAAGAAGGCTGAGTGCCAAAGAATTGATGCTTTTGAACTGTGGTGTTGGAGAAGACTCTTGAGAGTTCCTTGGACTGCAACGAGATCCAACCAGTCCACTCTGAAGGAGATCAGCCCTGGGATTTCTTTGGAAGGAATGATACTAAAGCTGAAACTCCAATACTTTGGCCACCTCATGCGAAGAGTTGACTCATTGGAAAAGACTCTGATGCTAGGAGGGGTTGGGGGCAGGAGGAGAAGGGGACGACAGAGGATGAGATGGCTGGATGGCATCACTGACTCTATGGACGTGAGTCTGGGTGAACTCCGGGAGTTGGTGATGGACAGGGAGGCCTGGTGTGCTGCGATTCATGGGGTCGCAAAGAGTCAGACACGACTGAGCGACTGATCTGATCTGATCTGATGGCTGATTCATGCTGAGATTTGACAGAAAACAACAAAATTCTGTAAAGCAATTATATTTTAATAAAATTAAAAAAAAAAAAAAACTTAAATAGGATCAGCATGACAGCTGTAGTTTCATGAAATAAAGTGAATGTGAACCTAATCTTGTTTCTCAAATATCAGGACACTGAAATAGCAATCTAATCTCTGCTTCCACCAGTCCCCAACACCTTATACACACTTCAGAAGCATGATTACTCAGTCACTTCAGCTGTGTCTGACTCTTTGTGACCCTATGAACTGTAGCCCACCAGGCTCCCCGTCCATAGGATTCTCCAGACAAATAATAAGAGAATATTGCCGTACCCCCTCCAAGAGATCTTCCAGACCCCCATGGATGAAACTTGCATTTCCTGTGTCTCCTGCATTGCAGGTGGATTCTTTACTTCTGAGCCATAAAGAATAGCTATGGGGAAGCCTTCAAAAGCACAAAGAAGACACTTTTAGGACAGATAAAATTGTCAGAGAGTTTACAGAACTAACTATCCAAAGAATTTCAGGGGGATGACATGTAAGTAGTTTTAATAAAAAGGTTGTAAAAAGTAATGACTCTTCTGTGGTGCCATAAACAATATTGTAAAAGTGATTGTTAACAGTAATTTGTAAGTGCAATCATAAAAGTAGTGATGATAAGACTAATTGTGATGTTAACTATTTTTACAATTAAGTACAATAGCAAAAGGAAGTTTGCAAAATGAAAGTTTATAGAGTAAGTGTTTAGAAACATGAATTGCTCAGGTATGAAGATATAACTGAGAGAACAGAAGGGTGAGGGTTGGAATTCCAAAGATTTCACCATTTTCTCCAGGTTCCAGTAATTATAAAATTGTTCAGTGCCTTCTTTCAAAATGAAATGCTGCTTGCTTTGAGGACTCTAAATAATATAAAAATTCCATAAATTACTTTCTCTAAGCAGATCACACTGAGTAAAGTTTTTATGTATCAGCTAAGATCTTTAGTGTAAGAAATTCTTAAAGGAATTCCTCCAAAATATCTGCAAAAATAAAATAAACCTACCTCTTCATTATCACCAAGCTTGCTGTTCTGAATGATATACACTAATTATAACCAAACCTATGGATAAGGGATTTTGAACAATTGTGTTCACTGCTGTGTCTCCACCCTGTTGATAACATCTGGATCAACTTGGCACTCAATATGTACAGAATTGTGGTGTGCATAAGGAAATGTTCAATGATTGAGTTTTATGTGACAGAAAATTATGCTGAAGATAAGAACTTTGATTAATTACGAGTTGAAAGTGAAAGTCGTTCAATTGTGTCTGAACTCTTTGCAACTCTATGGCCTATATAGTCCATGAAATTCTTCAGGCCATAATACTGGAGTGGGTAGCCTTTTCCTCCTCCAGGTGATCTTCCCAACCCAGGGATAACACAGATCTCCCAAATCAGATAAACCCAGATCTCCCACATTGCAGGCGGATTCTTTACCAGCTGAGCTACAAGGGAAGCCCAAGAATACAGGAGTGGGTAGCCTATCCCTTCTCCAGGGGATCTTCCTGACCCAGGAACCCAACCAGGGTCTTCTGCATTGCAGATGAATTCTTTACCAACTGAGCTACGAGGGAAGCCCAAGTAAGAGTTAGCCACATATAAAGAATATTCTGATCAGAAAAATTATGTGTATGAAGATTTTGAAGCAAGTGCTTAGAAAGTTCATATAACTAAAGGAAAATGTTTATAGCTGGACAAGAGAGACCAAGAACATCAGGCCAGATAGATGATCCAGGCTGTATCTTAGAGGTTCTTTTGAATCATAATAAGAATTTCCTGTTTTACTCTATCTGGAAATCTTTCAAAGCAGAAGCAAGAAATTCCATATATTACATTATAAGCAGGGAATGATCAAGTTATACTTTCGAAATTTCACAATTATATTCCAAAGTTAAAAATACTTTTTGGTGCCAAATGTTATGATGGTTAATGCATTAATTTCACTTGATGTATAATTTTATTTAACATAAAATAAATTGAAGACATCAGGCCATGCACACAGGCTTCTGGAATACGAATCTCTGATATTTGTGGGTCACAGTTGGAATTCAAATTTAGACTCTCTCCTCTACAATTTTAATAATTGTCAAGGTTGCCATAAAGTTAGTAGTGTCATCTGAATGAATATGAAACAGAAAATCATACATTAATTAAGTAGTAGCTACTTCAACTCTTTCTGGAGTGAGCACTAGGCATTGAAGAGTTTTGTTTTATCCCCTGTTTAGTGAGTCCAGTCTTATGATTATTGTCTTTTATTTGAGAGTTAGTTAAAGGGATGTTTTTGTTCACTTATGAGAGACAATAAAAGTACCTATTTTTAAACAGAATCACACCAAAATTAAACAAAGGAGGTTTAATGCTATAATCATAGCTTTTAGAAAATTACTATACATATTTAATCATTTCTTCTTGCTATAAAAAGACATCACATTTTCTAAGAAGAACGTATTGAGCAGGGGTCTAATTTTGATCTAATATTGAAGGGTCTCAGTGACTCCCAATGCCCCTTCATCCAGATCTCATCATTTCATCATAGATTTCTTGATGAAGCAAAGTTGACAAGGGCACAAGTTTTCAAAATCAAGCTGGCCTGGACTTACATGTTGGCACAACCATTTATGGGCTTCCCTGGTGGTTCAGACAGTAAAGAACCTGCCTACAATGCAGGAGACCTGAGTTCTAGCGCTGAGTGGGGAAGATCCCCTGGAGAAGGCAATGGTAACCCACTCCAGTATTCTTGCCTAGAGAATTCCAGGTACAGAGGAGCCTGGTGGGCTACAGGCCATGGGGTCTCAAAGTGTCAAACACACCCGAGTGACTAACACACATGAACACACAACAATTCATAATACCCATGTAACTTCAAGGATCTTACTTAATTTTACTGACTCCCAGGTTTCTCTGGAAAATAGATCCAGAAATATTTTAATCATGGGCTTATTGTGAGTCTTAATATGGAAATTTTTATATATTGCTTAATATGTCTTTCACCTATCATGTATCAGTTCAGTTCAGTCGCTCAGTCTTGTCCAACTCTCTGTGACTCCATGAATCACAGCACGCCAGGCCTCCCTGTCCATCACCAACTCCCGGAGTTCACTCAAACTCATGTCCATCGAGTCTGTGATGCCATTCAGCCATCTCATCCTGTTGTCCCTTCTCTTCCTGCCCCCAATCCCTCCCAGCATCAGAGTCTTTTCCAATGAGTCAACTCTTCGCATGAGGTGGCCAAAGTATTGGAGTTTCTGCCTCAACATCAGTCCTACCAATGAACACCCAGGACTGGTCTCCTTTAGGATGGTCTGGTTAGATCTCTTTGCAGTCCAAGGAACTCTCAAGAGTCTTCTCCAGTACCACAGTTCACAAGCATCAATTCTTTGGCACTCAGCTTTCTTGACAGTCCAACTCTCACATCTGTACATGACCACTGGAAAAACCATAGCCTTGACTAGACAGACCTTTGTTAGCAAAGTAATGTCTCTGCTTTTCAATATGCTATCTAGGTTGGTCATAACTTTGCAAACCTATCATGTATAGCACCTAATGAATGGTCACTATTATGAGAAATAATTGACTTTGTAATCTTCCCTTATTTCTGGAAAATTCAGCTTCTGTTCATAGATGCTAACTGTTTTTATCACATTTTCTTTCAGTTTATATTTCTACCTTCTGTGGGTATGATTTCCATTTGTAAATGCTTTGCTTTCCTACTGAGATTATAAACTGGAAAAAAAAAGATTTTTTATCCCTTAAAAAAGGAATGGACTAAACAAACAAACAAAAAGACTCTTAAGGATAGGAATCACAGTATACAGCATGCAGCATGACTATAAATATATGGTATATAAGGAAAAATTAAAAAAGGGAAACTATAAAAATAAGTTATAAAATACATCTTTTTTCTCATTTTGTCTTAAATATAAATCAAACCATAATTGGAATTAAAATTAGTTTTCAGAAATTATTTTAAACAGTTTAAACACATTTCTAAAAAATGCATGTTAAGTTGTTTCAGTTCAGTTGCTCAGTCATATCCGACTCTTTGCGACCCCGTGAATGATAGCATGCCAAGCCTCCCAGTCCATCACCAGCTCCTGGACTTCACCCAGACTCATGTGTATTGAGTTGGTGATGCCATCCAGCCATCTCATCCTCTGTTGTCCCCATCTCCTCCTGCCTCCAATCCCTCCCAGCATCAGGCTCATTTCCAATGAGTCAACTCTTCACATGAGGTGGCCAAAGTATTGGAGTTTCAGCCTCAACACCAGTCCTTCCAATGAACACCCAGGACTGGTGTCCTTTAAGATAGACTGGTTGGATCTCCTTGCAGTCCAAGGGACTCTCAAGAGTCTTCTCCAACACCACAGTTCTAAAGCATCAATTCTTCGGCTCTCAGTTTTCTTCACAGTCCAACTCTCACATCCATACATGACCACTGGAAAAACCATAGCTTTGACTAGACAGACCTTTGTTGGCAAAGTAATGTCTCTGCTTTTTAATATGCTACTAGGTTGGTCATAACTTTCCATCCAAGGAGTAAGTGTCTTTTAATTTCATGGCTGCAATCACCATCTGCAGTAATGTTGGAGCCCGAAAAAATAATATCTGACACTGTTTCCACTGTTTCCCCATCTATTTGCCATGAAGTAATGGGACCAGATGCCATGATCTTCGTTTTCTGAATGTTGAGTTTTAAGCCTAAATTTTCCTCTCCTCTTTCACTTTCATCAAGAAGCTCGTTAGTTCCTCTTCACTTTTTGCGATAAGAGTGGTGTCATCTGCATATCTGAGGTTATTGATATTTCTCCCAGCAGTCTTGGTTCCAGCTTGTGCTTCTTCTAGCCCAGCATTTCTCATGATGTACTCTGCATATAAGTTAAATAAACAGGGTGACAATATACAGCCTTGATGTACTCCTTTTCCTATTTGGAACCAGTCTGTTGTTCCATGTCCAGTTCTAACTGTTGCTTCCTGACCTGCATATAGATTTCTCAAGAGGCAGGTCAGGTGATCTGGTATTCCCATTTCTTTCAGAATTTTCCACAGTTTATTGTGATCCACACAGTCAAAGGCTTTGGCATAGTCAATAAAGCAGAAATAGATGTTTTTCTGGAGCTCTCTTGCTTTTTTCATGATCCAGTGAATGTTGGCAATTTGGTCTCTGGTTTCTTTGCCTTTCCAAAAACCAGCATGAACATCTGGAAGTTCATGGTTCGCGTACTGCTGAAGCCTGGCTTGGAGAATTTTGAGCATTATTTTACTAGCGTGTGCTGCTGCTGCTGCTGCTAAGTCGCTTCAGTCATGTCCGACTCTGTGCGACACCATAGATAGCAGCCCACCAGGCTCCCCCATCCCTGGGATTCTCCAGGCAAGAACACTGGAGTGGGTTGCCATTTCCTTCTCCAATGCATGAAAGTGAAAAGTGAAAGTGAAGTTGCTCAGTCATGTCCGACTTGAAATGACCCCATGGACTGCAGCCCGCCAGGCTCCTCCATCCATGGGATTTTTCAGGCAAGAGTACTGGAGTGGGGTGTCACTACCTTCTCCGTTACTAGCGTGTGAAATGAGTGCAATTGTGCAATAGTTTGAGGATTCTTTGGCATTGCCTTTCTTTGGATTGGAACGAAAACTGATCTTTTCCAGTCCTGTGGCCACTGCTGAGTTTTCCAAATTTGCTGGCATACTGAGTGCAGCTCTTTCACAGCATCATCTTTCAGGATTTGAAATAGCTCAACTGGAATTCCATCACGTCCCCTAGCTTTGTTCATAGTGATGCTTTCTAAGGCCCACTTGACTTCATATTCCAGGATGTCTGGCTCTAGGTCAGTGATCACACCATCATGATTATCTTGGTCATGAAGATCTTTTTTGAACAGTTTTTCTGTGTATTCCTGGCAGCTCTTCTGCTTCTGTTAGGTCCATACCATTTCTGTCCTTTATTAAGCCCATCTTTGCATGAAGTGTTCCCTAGGTATCTCTAATTTTCTTGAAGAGATCTCTTGTCTTTCCCATCTGTTGTTTTCCTCTATTTCTTTGTATTGATCACTGAGGAAGGCTTTCTTATCTCTCCTTGCTATTCTTTGAACACTGCATTCAAATGGGAATATCTTCCTTTTCTCCTTTGTTTTTTGCGTCTCTTCTTTTCACAGCTATTTGTAAGGCCTCCCCAGACAGCCATTTTGCTTTTTTGCATTTCTTTTCCATGGGGGTGGTCTTGATCCCTGTCTCCTGTACAATGTCACGAATTTCCGTCCGTAGTTCATCAGGTAATCTATCAGATCTAGTCCATTAAATCTATTTCTCACTTCCATTGTATAATCATAAGGGATTTTATTTAGTTCATACCTGAATGGTCTAGTGGTTTTCCCTACTTTCTTCAATTTAAGTCTGAATTTGGCAATAAGGAGTTCATGATCTGAGCCAAAGTCAGCTTCCTAGTCTTGTTTTTGTTGACTGTATAGAGCTTCTCCATCTTTGGCTGAAAAGAATGCAATCAATCTGATTTCAGTGTTGACCATCTGGTGATGTCCATGTGTAGAGTCTTCTCTTGTGTTGTTGGAAGAGGGTGTTTGCTATGACCAGTGAATTCTCTTGGCAAAACTCTATTAGCCTTTGTCCTGCTTCATCCCGTATTCCGAGGCCTAATTTGCCTGTTACTCCAGGTGTTTCTGACTTCATACTTTTGCATTCCAGACCCCTATAATGAAAAGGACGTCTTTTTTGCGGTGTTAGTTTTAAAACGTCTTGTAGGTCTTCATAGAACCATTCAACTTCAGCATCTTCAGCATTACTGGTTGGGGCATAGTCTTGGATCATCATGATACTGAATGTTGTGCCTTATAAATGAACAGGGATCATTCTGACATTTTTGAGATCACATCCAAGTACTGCATTTCAGACTCTTTTGTTGGCCATGATGGCTACTCCATTTCTTCTGAGGGATTTCTGCCCACAGTAGTGATATAATGGTCATCTGAGTTAAATTCACCCATTCCAGTCCATTTTAGTTAGCTGGTACCTAGAATGTCGACTTTCACTCTTGCCATTTTCTGTTTGACCACTTCCAATTGCCTTGATTCATAGACCTAACAATCCAGCTTCCTATGCAATAATGCTCTTTACAGCATTGGACCTTGCTTCTATCACCAGTCACATCCAGAACTGGGTATTGTTTTTGTTTTGGCTCCATCTCTTCATTCTTTCTGGAATATTTCTCCACTAGAATATTTCTCCAGTAGCATATTGGGCAGCTACTGACCTGGGAGCCGTGGCTGTGCAGGCACAGTAGGGCCTAAAGGAGCTACCCCACGTTGAATGTCAGGAATGGTGGCGGTGAGGAGATACCCCTTGTACAAGGTAAGGAGCTGTGGCTGTGCTTTGCTGGAGCAGCTGTGAAGAGATACCCCATGCCCAAGGTAGAGAAAGCCAAGTAAGACGGTAGGAGTTGCAAGATGGCATCAGAGGGCAGACACACTGAAACCATACTCAAAGAAAACTAGTCAATCTAATCCCACTAGGACCACAGCCTTGTCTAACTTAATGAAACTAAGCCATGCCCATTGGGCAAACCAAGATGGGTGGGTCATGGTGGAAAGATCTGACAGAATGTGGTCCACTGGAGAAGGGAATGGCAAACCACTTCAGTATTCTTGCCTTGAGAACCCCATGAACAGTAAGAAAAGGCAAAAGGATAGGATACTGAAAGAGGAATTCCCCAGGTCAATAGGTGCCCAATAAGCTACTGGAGATCAGTGGAGAAATAACTCCAGAAACAATGAAGGGATGGAGCCAAAGCAAAACCAATACCCAGCTGTGGATGTGACTGGTGATAGAACCAAGGTCCAATTCTGTAAAGAGCAATATTGCATAGGAACCTGGGATGTCAGGTCTATGAATCAAGGCAAATTGGAAGTGGTCAAACAAGAGATGGCAAGAGTGAATGTTGACATTCTAGGAATCAGCGAACTCAAATGGACTGGAATGGGTGAATTTAACTCAGATGACCATTATATCTACTACTGTGGGCAGAAATCCTTCAGAAGAAATGGAGTAGCCAACATAGTCAACAAAAGAGTCCAAAATGCAGTACTTGGATGCAATCTCAAAAATGACAGAATGATCTCTGTTCGATTCTAAGGCAAACCATTCAATATCACAGTAATCCAAGTCTATGCCCCACCAGTAATGCTGAAGAAGCTGAAGTAGAACGGTTCTATGAAGACCTACAAGACCTTTTAGACCTAACACCCAAAAAAGAGGCCCTTTTCATTATGGGGGACTGGAATGCAGAAGTAAGAAGTCAAGAAACACCTGGAGTAACAGGCAAATTTGGTCTTGGAATACAGAATGAAGCAGGGAAAAGACTAATAGAGTTTTGCCAAGAAAATGCACTGGTCATAACAAACACCCTCTTCCAACAACACAAGAGAAGACTCTACACGTGGACATCACCAATGGTCAACACTGAAATCAGATTGATTATATTCTTTGCAGCCAAAGATGGAGAAGCTCTATACAGTCAATAAAAACAAGACCAGGAAGCTGACTGTGGCTCAGATCATGAATTCCTTGTTGCAAAATTCAGACTGAAATTGAAGAAAGTAGGGAAAACTACTAGACAATCCAGGTATGACCTAAATCAAATCCCTTATGATTATAAAGTGGAGGTGAGAAATAGATTTAAGGGCCTAGATCTGATAGATAGAGTGCCTGATGAACTATAGAATGAGGTTCGTGACATTGTACAGGAGACAGGGATCAAGACCATCCCCATGGAAAAGAAATGCAAAAAAGCAAAATGGCTGTCTAGGGAGGCCTTACAAATAGCTGTGAAAAGAAGAGATGCGAAAGGCAAAGGAGAAAAAGAAAGATAGGAAAGAAAAGGAAAAATTCAAACATCTGAATGCAGAGCTCCAAAGAATAGCACGAAGAGGTAAGAAAGCCTTCCTCAGCAATCAATGCAAAGAAATAGAGGAAAATAACAGAATGGGAAAGACTAGAGATCTCTTCAAGAAAATTAGAAATACCAAGGGAACGTTTCATGCAAAGATGGGCTCGATAAAGGACAGAAATGACATGGACCTAACAGAAGCAGAAGATATTAAGAAGAGGTGGCAAGAATACACAGAAGAACTGTACAAAAAAAATCTTCATGACCCTGATAATCATGATGGTGTGATCACTGACCTAGAGCCAGACATCCTGGAATGTGAAGTCAAGTGGACCTTAGAAAGCATCACTGGGAACAAAGTTAGTGGAGGTGATGGAATTCCAGTTGAGCTATTTCAAATCCTGAAAGATGATACGGTGACAGTGCTGCACTCAATATGTCAGCAAATCTGGAAACCTCATCAGTGGCCACAGGACTGGAAAAGGTCAGTTTTCACTCCAATCCCAAAGAAAGGCAATGCCAAAGAATGCTCAAACTACCACACAATTGCACTCATCTAACATGCTAGTAAAGTAATGCTCAAAATTCTCCAAGCCAGGCTTCAGAAATATGTGAACTGTGAACTTCCTGATGTTCAAGCTGGTTTTAGAAAAGGCAGAGGAACCAGAAATCAAATTGCCAACATCTGCTAGATCATGGAAAAAGCAAGAGAGTTCCAGAAAAACATCTATTTCTGCTTTATTGACTATGCCAAAGCCTTTGACTGTGTGGATCACAATAAACTGTGGAAAATTCTGAAAGAGATGCGAATACCAGATCATCTGACCTGCCTCTTGAGAAATTTGTATGCAGGTCAGGAAGCAACAGTTAGAACTGGACATGGAACAACAGACTGGTTCCAAATAGGAAAAGGAGTACGTCAAGGCTGTATATGGTCACCCTGCTTATTTAACTTATATGCAGAGTACATCATGAGAAACACTGGGCTGGAAGAAACACAAGCTGGAATCAAGATTGCCGAGAGAAATATCAATAACCTCAGATATGCAGATGACACCACCCTTATGGCAGAAAGTGAAGAGAAACTAAAAAGCCTCTTAACTAAAGTGAAAGTGGAGAATGAAAAATTGGCTTAAAGCTCAACATTCAGAAAATGAAGATCATGGCATCCGGTCCCATCACTTTATGGCAAATAGATAGGGAAACAGTGGAAACAGTGTCAGACTTTATTTTCTTGAGCTCCAAAATCACTGCAGATGGTGACTGCAGCCATGAAATTAAAAGACGCTTACCCCTTGGAAGGAAAATATGACCAACCTAGATAGCATATTCAAAAGCAGAGACATTACTTTGCCAACAAAGGTTCGTCTAGTCAAGGCTGTGGTTTTTCCTGTGGTCATGTATGGATGTGAGAGTTGGACTGTGAAAAAGGCTGAGCACCGAAGAATTGATGCTTTTGAACTGTGGTGTTGGAGAAGACTCTTGAGAGTCCCTTGGACTGCAAGGAGATTCAAGCAGTCCATTCTAAAGGAGATCAGTCCTGGGTGTTCTTTGGAAGGAATGATGCTAAAGCTGAAACTCCAGTACTTTGGCCACCTCATGTGAAGAGTTGACTCATTGGAAAAGACTCTGATGCTGGGAGGGGTTGGGAGCAGGAGGAGAAGGGGACGACAGAGGATGAGATGGCTGGATGGTGTCACTGACTCGATGGACGTGAGTCTGGGTGAACTCTGGGAGTTGGTGATGGACAGGAGGCCTGGTGTGCTGCGATTCATGGGGTCGCAAAGAGTCTGACACGACTGAGCAACTGAACTGCACTGAACTCACCTGGGGAGTTCCTCTTTCAGTATCCTATCATTTTGCCTTTTCATACTGTTCGTGGCATTCTCAAGGTTGTTTCAGTCTTGTCTAGGTCTGTGAGCCCATGCACTGTAGCATGCCAGGCTCCTCTGTCCATGGGATTCTCTAGGCAAAAATACTTGGGTGGGTTGCCATTCTTCTCTCCAGGGCTTCTTCCTTTCCCAGGGATCGAATCCTCATCTTTTAGGTCCTGGATTGGCAGGCAGGTTTTTTGCCACTAGCGCCACCTCAAAAGCCTTGCAGTTTTATTTTATATTCTTATCTGCTCTTCACAATCAACTTTTAAAATTGTGTATCAGGTATTTTCAACTCTATTTTATAATAAGGAATTAGTCAGTTTAAATAGCACATGCTCAGACAGCTTGTTGCATCTTGATTATAATTTTTTAATGTACTAATCAATGGACTCACCAAATACCACGTCACCTTAACATGTTAGAATAATATACTAGTAGGGGAACTAAGTCTAAACTAGACACCAAAGCTAAAAAGATTTCATAGAAATATTCAGAGAAGCTTAAATCACTAAACATAGAAGTTGATGTATTTCAGCCCTGATCCAGGTTAAAAGTGAAGAAGTATCTATAATTGTTTATTTTTGGTCTCCAACACATCTTGACGGGTGAAAATCTATCATCTTACAGTTTACTGAAAGCTCAATTATGCTTCCTCTGGATGAACGAGGCAGGATTGAAGGCCACACACCTGGGAATATCTTTTTTTTAATAATTCTTAGAGGAAGAAAATAGAATACAAGAGGAAACTACTGATAAATGGAGGCAAATTTTAGAGATAGGAATGTGTTTAAGGTTGTTGGAATTGATGAAATGAGGATAGAAGTGAGAATTGAATGAGATTTGGCTAAAACATGGGGGGCGTGGATTTCAGTGAAATATGAGAAGAAAGTAAATTCAGATCTCAAAGTGTAGCTTTCATTCCTAATTTTCTGCATGAATGTGTGTTATGCTTGTAGTAAGCAGAATAAAAGTTCCCCGAAATACTCATGCCATAATCCTCACAACACATGAGTTAGCATGCTAGCTTTCCTGGTCAAAGGTCTTTGGAGATGAAACTAAGAATCTAGACCTTGCAAAGAGGGTATTATATTGGATTGTCCAGTTGAGCCATCCTTTATCATATGAGTCTTAAAAGCAGTGACCTTTTCAGACTAGTCTGAGTGGGTGATATTACTATGGAAGAGTAAGAGAAATGCATCTCTCCTGGCTTTAAAGATGAAGGAAGGGGCCATGAGTCAAGGAGTGTGGATGACAAAGACTGGAAAGGACAGGGAAAGAGCTTCTCACCTAGAGCCTCCAGAAACAAACATAGCCCTACCACCACCTGGATATTAGCCCAATGTGAGCCATGTTAGATTTCTAACATTCAGAATTGTAAGACAAGATTTTTGTTGTTTGTCACCCACAAGCTTGTAGTAATTTGTTATGGCAGCACTAGGAAATGAATACAAATTTGTCTATCTTCATCTATACTGCACTGTAGTCTTTTATCACCTATAGCAGTGGTCCTTAATGATCACTTTGGGAATATTCTCCTATGATGATATAAGGAGAGTGCACGACTAAGAATAGAGTGCATTATTTTAAACAGAATATGGATGATAGCATGAGAATCCTATCCTAGAAGCAAGGAAGAATGGGTAAACATTGCTGGAAGATATTCAAACAAACGTCAGAGAGATACAGATACCAGCTCCCCATGATACATATATCAATATATATGTGAATGGGTATGAAATGTTTAAAATTTTTGATAGGATAAAACCACAAAGGAGCCTAAATCAGCATTACATGGGCTATATTTCTCCCAAAGCCCAGAATACATGACGGCAATTGTTACTAAGTCGTATAATATTGAACAGCAATAACAAAAAATTGTATCCATCAATGGGAAAGTAAGCTTTACTGATGTTTCATATGTCATTATTACTTTATTTATCAAAATCTCTCTACATTTATAACAGCCCTTTGTGAATTTGAACATTTTTATATTTGTAGTGTTCTCATTTATCATATAGGGCTTCCATGGTGGCTCAGAGGTTAAAGTGTCTGCCTGTGATGTGAAAGACCTGGGTTCGATCCCTGGATTGGGAAGATCCCCTGGAGAAGGATATGGCAACCTACTCCAGTATTCTTGCCTGGAGAATCCCATGGACGGAGCATTTATTTAAATAAGAAACATAGAAATGTGAAAATATGTTTAAAGTTTTTAAATATAAATAGAAAATTTCCATAAACTATTAGATATCTCTCACTTCCATACATGACTACTGGGAAAACCATAACTTAAACTAGCTGGACCTAGTTTGCAAAGTAATGTCTCTGCTTTTTAATGTGCTTTCTAGGTTGATCATACCTTTTCTTCCAAGGAGCACAAGGTGTCTTTTAATTTCTTGGCTACAATCACCATCAACAGTGATTTTGAAGCCCAAGAAAATAAAGTCTGTTCAGTGTTTCCATTTTTTTCCCCATTTATTTGCCATGAAGTGATGGGACTGGATGCCATGATTTTAGTTTTCTGAATGTTGAGTTTGAAGTCAGCTTTTTCACTCTCCTTTTTCACTTTCATCAAGAGGCTCTCCTTAAAGAAAGCTGAGTGCCAAAGAATTGATGCTTTTGAACTTTGGTGTTGGAGAAGACTCTTGAGAGTCCCTTGGACTGCAAGGAGATCAAACCAGTCAATCCTAAAGGATTCAGCCTTGAATATTCATTGAAAGGACTGACGCTGAAGCTGAAGCTCCAACACTTTGGCCTCCTGACTCATTGGAAAAGACCCTGATGCTGGAAAAGATTGAAGGCAGGAGAAGGGGACGACAGAGGATGAAATGGTTGGATGGCATCACTGACTCGAGGACATGAGTTTGAGCAAGCTCTGGGAGTTGGTGATGGACAGGGAAGCCTAGTGTGCTGCAGTCCATGGGGTTGCAAAGAGTCAGACATGACTGAAAAACTGAACTGATCTGGTATCTACTAAAACATACATCTTCTACAAATTAGCACTTATAATATTGTATTTTGAAATCATTTCCCACGGCCTCACTTTCTGCAAATAAAAGGATAGTCCTTGCTGAATCATTCATTTTCATTTCCTAACTTCAATATTAATCTTTCTAAGATGATGAAATATGCTGAAGTAGCAAGTGTTTTCTCAGTAGATTTCTGAAATCAGGGAAGAGCTAATATATATTAAACATCTTGTTAATGAATCTTGTTGTAATTAATATGTTTGAATATTACTTCAGGAAATGATGCCTAATAATTTATTTTATTTTATAAAACACATCTCAAGCATACTTTCAGTTCAGTTCAGTTCAGTTCAGTTCAGTCACTCAGTCATGTCCGACTCTTTGTAACCCCATGAATCACAGCACGCCAGGCCTCCCTGTCCAACACCAACTCCTGGTGTTCACTCAAACTCACGTCCATTGAGTCGGTGATGCCATCCAGCCATCTCATCCTCTGTCGTCCCCTTCTCCTCCTGCCCCCAATCCCCTCCCTTCAATACTTTAGGAACACTATAAAGTAAAAATTTCTCATACAAGTAACATTTTGCTTGTTTAATATAAAAGTCACTAAACTTAGAATAGCAGGAAAACTGGCAATAAATATCTTTTATGTGATAATATAATATTGGGACAAAGCAATTTTCTGGTTAGATTTTCAAAGATTAGAAGGTGAAGGAAAATTTAAGTTGCCCATACTAATTTGTTTTAGAAAGCCTGAAGGAAACAATATCCTTTATGTTTAAATCCTAATTTTAAATTAACAAAATGCTTCTTGTGAAGATAAAAGTAACTGGAGACTTTTGGCCTGTGCACTTGAAACTCAGACAGCATTTCTACTCTTAATTTGACGATGGATTCTTTTTAAGGTTTCACTTGGTATAGGATTTGTGATTTTTGTTGTAATTATTCACTAGACGTGGTGTTGAAAGTAAAAGATGTAACCACTGATCTACAGTAGTAACAAAGAATATCTGCAATTATTCATACAATTTTTTAAAAGAAATGTATTACCTTAAATTTAGAGCAGTAATCTAATTTCTTTGACTAATTCTTTTCTTACTAATCTCACTCAAGATTATGGCAAATACTCAATGTATTTGCCATACATTTTGTGGGCCAACACTTTTCTATTTTTAAGTATTTTTACATCCCAAAATGTTGCATGTTGTCTTTAATATAGTAAGTCCTAAATATTAATACATAATGACTAATATTTATAAACAAAATAATATAATGTAGGTTATGTTTTTCCTTTGAAAATTCAATCAGCCAATTCAATCCAATTATAGCACAGAAATTTTTATTGTTAGCAAAGCTCAGGGATTTTCATTTTTATAATTTTATTTATTTATTCATTTATTTTTGGCTGTGCTGAGTTTTCCTTGCTATGCAGGTTTTTTTCTAGTTGCACGAAGTGGGGGTTAGTCTCTAGTTGTGATGGGTGGACTTCTCACTGCAGTGTTTTTTCTTGTTTCAAAACATAGGCTCTAGGGTACATAGGTTCAGTGGTTGTGGCTCCTGGACTCTAGAGCACAAGATCAGTAGTTGTGGCACATGCAATTATTTGCTCCACAGCATGTGGGATTCACTGTTCTGTGGCATGTGGAATCTTCCCCAATCAGAAATTGAACCCATGTTTCCAGAATTGGCAGACAAATTCTCTACCACTGAGCCACCAGGGAAGCCTTGGAAGCCTTTTGTTTAAATGAGAAAGCAACTTTGACATTTATATCACTAGTTTGTTTGTGAAATGACTACTACAGAAATAATCCGTGGTAAAAAGATTGTTCTACTTCAGTAACTATTTATTTTCAGGTACATTTATGTATCTATTTATTCAACAAATAACTGCACTAAAAACAATAGAAGAAATAATCAATAGGGAATGTATTCACTTGACTCATGGTCATTTATTCATTCAACAAACAATTCTAGCCAACTAACACTGGCAGCCCACAGAACTGTGAAAGGAGATCATCTATTGTTGAGCTAAATCGTTTAGTTTTCAGGCTCAAAAACTAGATTGTTATGGAGTAACAAATGGAGGTAGCATACATTTCAATGTTATTTTCATGATAGTTCTAGTATAAAATAGTTAAACATGTAGTGAAATAATTCTGCCTTGTCAATATTCTGGTTATTATGTAGCCCCTACTTAAATAAATAGATATTTAGTTTTCATATCTGGAACAACTGAACTATGAACTTTGAACTCTGAGCAAATGAACAATGATACCTTTGTATCTGCCTTCAGATGGGGTGGAAATAGTGGGATGAATTAGCTTCTGTGTTCAGACTTCTAGCTGCTTTCTGAGGCAAGATCTTCTGTTTTGTGAATAAGAATAAATAAGCAGTTATTATGTTTTAGGTCCATCGTGTTGGACCTTGTCTCTCCATCTTAACAATGAATAAAGAGCTGAACAGACTGAAAAATCAACACTTCATAAAGCCATAAGATCAGGCTAGTGGTGGTGCTTTAGTCACTAAGTTGTGTCTGACTCTTGCAACCCCATGGACAAGGCTCCTCTGTCCGTGGGATTTCCCTGGCTAGAATACTGGAGTGGGTTGCCATTTCCCTGTGTCTCCTGCATTGCAGAAGGATTCTTTGCCACTGAGCCACCTAGGAAGCCCCCACAAGAGAGGTGAGGACAAGACAAACCAATGCCCCCAATATTGGAGAGACAGGTGAATACAGGGTGTGCTAACTTACTAGAGCAGCAGCAAGCAGAAACCACACAGGAACCAGAGCTGGGGTAGGAAAACCAGAACTGTGATTAGTGAATTACTGGAGGCTCAGCGTGAACAACTCTAACAGTTAAAGACTCCAGGGGGACCCAGTAATAAGGAATCTCACAATATTGTGACATTTACCTCTAGGATATTAACCAGGATCTCACGGTAAATATTGGAGAAAAATCCCTTCATGCTTCCAGCAGTGGGAGGGGAAAGGAATCATTTTGACATATACCATAGTTCCCTATTCTTCTTAACAAGGCCTGCCGTCAGAGGAATCTAGTTAACTGTTTTGCCTAACCTACTGGGGTATTGTCAAAATCTAACTGATCTTGAGGAAGGGAAATACCACACTTGAGTTCACACTAGCTATCCTGTGTCTCCTAAGGGGGAAAATGCTCATTAAAATACAGATACCCATACTTCAATAAAAAATTTAAAAAAATACAGATACCTAATCATAGGCTATAGAATGCTTCCCACAACATTATGCTATCACACCTTACTATCACATTACTAAAGGCCTATTTACAGCAGTTCCTTTTACCCAGCACAGAACAGAGTACCCAAGATCTGTGGAACAATTACAGAAAGTGTAACATGCACATGTTGAGAATACCAGAAAAAGAGAGAAAGAAACAGAAAAAAATATTTAAATAATGACTGAGAATTCCCCCAAATTAATGTCAGGTAACAACAATGTCAGGAAACCCAGAGAACAACTCATATTTCTCTTTCTTAATCTAAATTTCCTTACTTTGAAGTCTGCTCTGTTTGAAATTAATATAGCTTTTTATGATTAATGTTAATGTGTATTTTTCTCTATCCATTTACTTATATGTGTGTGTGTGTGTGTGCACTCAGTCATGTATGACTCTACAGACTCATGAACTGTAGCCCACTAGGATCCTCTGTCTGTGGAATTTTCCAGGCAAAATTACTGAGGTGGGTTGTCATTTCATTCTCCGGGTATTACACACACACACACACACACACATATCTTTATATTTAAGATGTGTTTTTTTTTTTTTGCAGAATACAGTAATTGAATAGTACGATTTGATCAAATCTGAAATTTCTGTCCATTAGTAGAAGAATTTAGACTATTGACTTTCAAATGGATTATTGATGCAACTGGATTTATATGTACTATATCTGTTACTGTATTCTATTTGTTGAACTTGTTCTTTGTTCCAATTCTTGTTGTCTGCTATTTTTCTTTCTATTGTTGTTTAATTGAGCATTTTTAATGATTGTATTTTTTCCTTTCATATCATGCCAGTTATAGCTCTTTTTTTTTAGGATTTCTCTTGACTTTGCAATATACATTTATCACTAATCCAAGTCCACTTTTAAATAACACTGTAGCACCTCATAGATACTGTGAATACAATATAAGAACTAAATAGTTCTATTTTTTCCCTTTTTTCTGTATTTTTGATGTCATTCATTTCACTTATAGATAAGCATACATATAATCAGTATATGTGTATATATATACATACACATAAGATACATGTAATAAGCATATATAATCAAATGCATTGTTGCTATTATTATTTTGCACAAACTGTCATTTATTAAATCAATTAAGAATAAGAAACTTTTAATTTTCTCTGCTTATTCCTTCATTGATGCTCTTCTCTTCTTCCTATAGATTCAAGTTTCTGTACTATTCAATATATTATTTTTCTCTCTCTAAAAAATTTCTTTTAACATTTGCTACAATAGCATGTATGTTCCAATTTCTCTGAGTAATCACCAGAATTTGCCATCATTATGGTTTTATGTTAGCAATTCTGATAGGTGATGTGGCAGTGTGGTTTTAACTGGCATTGCCCTAATGGTTAATAATGTTGAACACATTTTCATGGACTTATTTTCTATCTGTATGTCTTCTCTGAAAAGTCTCTTCATGTGTTTTGGTCATGTTCTAATTGGATTGTTTCATTACATTAGTGACTTAGCATTTGTTATAAATTCTAAGCACCAGCTCTTGTCAGACAGCTGAATTACAACTGTTTAATCTGTAGCTTGTCTTTTCATCATCTTAACAGTGTCCCAGGAAGAGAAATATATTTAATTTAATGAAGTCAGTTTAACAAGTTTTCCTTTTAAGAATCTTGCTTTTGATTACCAATCTCTTTCCCTAATACTAGTCTTGAAGACTTTTCCCCACTTTGTCTTTTTCCTCAAAACATTTAGCTGTTCTTTATTTTCTTCATTTGTGGAAAAAGTAATTTTTCCACTCTTGAATTTTTTGCACTTTATCAAAAATACCTTAGGTATATTTCTGTGGATCTATTTCTGTCTCAATTTTATTGATCTTGTTTTTGCACAAATAACCCTATTTTACTCATTTTATATATTATTTTCCTGATTTCAATTGTTTCTTCCCTTTATTTCTTTCTGATTGTTTTAAGAGTTTGTTGTTATTGTTTGTCGGTTGGTTATTTATTGCACTTCTCTTTCTATGCTCTTGAATTGGCTACTTAGATTTGAGTCTTTTCTTCTAATCTTATGCATGATGGTGTGATCACTCACCTAGAGCCAGACATCCTGGAATGTGAAGTCAAGTGGGCCTTAGAAAGAAAGCATCACTACGAACAAAGCTAGTGGAGGTGATGGAATTCCAGTTGAGCTATTTCAAATCCTGAAAGCTGATGCTGTGAAACTGCTGCACTCAATATGTCAGCAAATTTGGAAAACTCAGCAGTGGCCACAGGACTAGAAAAGGTCAGTTTTCATTCTAATCCCAAAGAAAGGCAATATCAAAGAATCCTCAAACTACTGCACAATTGCACTCATCTCAACCTACTCCAGTGTTCTTGCCTGGAGAATCCCGGGGACGGGGGAGCCTGGTGGGCTGCCATCTATGGGGTCACACAGAGTCAGACACGACTGAAGTGACTTAGCAGCAACAGCAGCACACGCTAGTAAAGTAATGCTCAAAATTCTCCAAGCCAGGCTTCAGGAATATGTGAACCATGAACTTCCAGATGTTCAAGCTGGTTTTAGAAAAGGCAGAGGAACCAGAGATCAAATTGCCAACATCCTCTGATCATGGAAAAAGGAAGAGAGTTCCAGAAAAACATCTATTTCTGCTTTATTGACTATGCCAAAGCCTTTGACTGTGTGGATCACAATAAACTGTGGAAAATTCTGAAAGAGATGGGAATACCAGACCACCTGACCTGCCTCTTGAGAAACCTATATGCAGGACAGGAAGAAACAGTTAGAACTGGACATGGAACAATAGACTGGTTCCAAATAGGAAAAGGAGTATGTCAAGGTTGTATATTGTCACCTTGCTTATTTAACTTATATGCAGAGTACATCATGAGAAACGCTGGGCTGGAAGAAGCACCAGCTGGAATCAAGATTGCAGGGAAAAATACCAATAACCTCAGATATGCAGATGACACCACCCTTATGGCAGAAAAGTGAAGAGGAACTAAAAAGCCTCTTGATGAAAGTAAAAGTGGAGAGTGCAAAAGTTGGCTTAAAGCTCAGTGTTCAGAAAACGAAGATCATGGCATCTGGTCCCATCATTTCATGGTAAATAGATGCGGAAACAGTGGAAATTGTCAGACTTTATTTTTTTGGGCTCCAGAATCATTGCAGATGGTGACTGCAGCCATGAAATTAAAAGACGCTTACTCCTTGGAAGTAAAGTTATGACCAACCTAGATAGCATATTCAAAAGCAGAGACATTACTTTGCCAACAAAGGTCCGTCTAGTCAAGGCTATAGTTTTTCCAGTGGTCATGTATGGATGTGAGAGTTGGACTATGAAAAGAGCTGAGCGCCGAATAACTGATGCTTTTGAACTGTGGTGTTGGAGAAGAATCTTGAGAGTCCCTTGGACTGCATGGAGATCCAACCATTCCATCCTAAAGGAAATCAGTCCTGGATGTTCATTGGAAGGACTGATGTTGAAGCTGAAACTGCAATACTTTGGCTACCTGATGCGAAGAGCTGACTCATTTAAAAAGACGCTGATGCTGGGAGGGTTTGGGGGCAGGAGGAGAAGGGGACAACAGAGGATGAGATGGCTGGATATCATCACCGACTCGATAGACATGAGTGTGAGTGAACTCCAGGAGTTGGTGATGGACAGGGAAGCCTGGCATGCTGCAGTTTATGGGGTTGCAAAGAGTCGGACACGACTGAGTGACTTAACTGAACTGAACAGATGCATATATTTACATAAATGTCCCTCTCAGTAGCATTATTTTAACTGCTTTCCACACATTTTGATATATTTTAATATTCATTCAGTTTACTAAATGTTTTAATTTATTTTGTACTTCCCTCTTTGGCCCATGGACTGTTATGTAGTGTGTTGTTTAGTTTTCAAACTTTTGGAAGTATTCCTATCTTTCTGCTATCAACTTCTAGTTTGATTTATTTGTAGTCAGAGATTGCACTATGTAGAATTTAAATTCATTTAAATTTGTTGAAATGTGTTTTACAGCTCAGGATATGTTACTGTATGTTTGGGGAGATTGTAAAATAAAGTATATATAGCCACCAGAGATGGTGAACATTCTACAGGTATTTATTAGATCCCTCCATTTGGTGGTAATGTTAACTTTTTTATATATCTTGATTGGTTTTCTGCCAATTAGGTATATCAGTTGTTTAGAGAGGATGTGGAAGTCTCCAGTACCAAGGTGGATTTACCTAGTTTTCTTTCAGTTTCATCGTGTTCTGCTACACATATTTTGCAACTCTGGTTTTTGTTGCATACTTTTATGATTGTTATGTGCTCTTGGTGTGCTGTGTTGTGCTGTGCTTAGTCACTCAGTCCTTTCCAACTCTTTGCAACCTCATGGACTGTAGCCCACCAGGCTCCTCTGTCCATGGGGATTCTACAGGCAAAAAAACTGAAGTAAGTTGCCATGCTGTCCTCCAGGAGATATTTCCAACCCAGGAATTGAACCCAGGTCTCCCACATTGCAGGTGGATTCCTTACCATCTGAGTCAACAGGGAAGGCCATGAATACTGGAGTGGGTAGCCTATCCCTTCTTCAGGGGATCTCCCTTACCCAGGAATCAAACCAGTGTCTCCTGCATTGCAGGCTGATTCTTTACCAACTGAGCCGCCAGGGAAGCCCTGTGCTCTTGGTAGACTGATTATTTTATCATTATGAAATGGCCCACCTTCTCTCTGATAATTTTTTTTGTTCTCTGTTCTTTATCTGGTATAAATATAGTCACTCCTGTTTTCCTTTGATTGATACTAATGTGACAAATCTTTTCTATTCTTTCGTCTGTCTAGTTGTTATGTTTGAAGTGATATTCAGCCAGCATATGTTTGGGTCATATATTTTATGCTACTTTTCACATCTATAGCTTAAGTCTGATCTTTTATTTTGGAATTTCTCTCTCTTTTCCTCTCTATTTCTCCCTCTTTGACTTCTTGTTGCTACCTGGAATTTGTAAATAATTTTATTTTGATGTATGTACTAGCTATTCACAAAACTTTATATTTTACTCTCTTAATCTTAACCGTAAGTATTTGAAGGCAGGAAATGATAAAAAGAGTAAAACTAAAAACTACTGAGTTTGAGGAACTGAACTCCTTAATATAAGGCACCTCCATTAATATCCTAGTAAGTGAAAGCTACAAAATTTATGATTAATTTCTTCAGGGAAATATGATAAACTTCTTATTTGATTCAGGTAGAAAGAGAACAACTTGATTACAGTTGCTCAGTATGTTATAATTTCTTATTTCCAACAGGACCTTTTCTTTTTCACTTTCCTTTTTCTCAAAAGAAAGCTACTCTGCAAAGAGTTTTGGGCTATCAGTGATGGTTAGGGCTAAATAAGCCATATAAGGAACTATTGTCATGCTGTATGAAAAGCCATACTTGAAAATATACTGCGTGCAAAATCAGCAGTATTTTTTGGTTGGTGATACAATCTGTAAGGAATCATTATTTGGATATCTTAATTTACTAATGCTACTTAGCTTTAATATAATAATAATAATATAATAATAATAAAAGACACATGGCTACATTTGAGTTCGTGAAGAGGATTATGGATATAATCACTGGCATCTGTAATCTTGCAAAGATCCACTGTACAGCTTACAGCCATATAGCCACCAGCTAACTGTACAATAGGGTTTTCTAGATGACCTTAGTAAAGAATTTGCCTGCTAATGCAGGAGACATAGGAGAGATCCTTTGGAGTAGGAATTGGCACCCAACTCCAGTATTCTTGCCTAGAAAATTCAATGAACAGAGGAGCCTGAAGGGCTATAGTCTATGAGGTTGCAAAGAGATACGACTGAGAACTGAGCAAAATTATACAATAAAATTTTTATTATATTTGCTCTATCACATATTCTATTCATCTATCTGTGTCTCTGTCCAACCATCAATGTCTGAGTTTTAAAACACTCCATTATGTTGCCTTTTATTTATGTTTAAAAACATTCTATGTGCTCAGGGCTGGTGCACTGGGATGACCCAGAGGGATGGGATGGAGAGGGAGGTGGGAGGGGGGTTCAAATGGGGAACATATGTTACCCATGGCAGATTCATGTCAAAGTATGGCAAAACCAATACAATACTGTAAAGTAAAAATAAATAAATAAATAAAACTGAAAAAAATAAATAAAAAACATTCTATGAATTACACAGCATCCTTAAAATCCTTCTCATCATAAATGTGGCATTCAGAATTTGTCCCTAAATAGCTATGTAAGGATGAATGGTTGCATAAATGAGTTAAAGTGAAAGTTTTAGTTGCTCAGTTGTGTCCATATCTCTGTACCCCATAAACTGTAGACCACTAAGCTCCTCTGTCCATGGAATTCTCCAGGCAGGAATATTGGATAGAAAAGTGGCTAGCCTTACTTTTCTCCAGCTGGTCTTCAGAACCCAGGATGGAACCTGGGTCTCCTGCATTACAGGAGGATTCTTTACCACCTGAGCCACCAGGGAAGGGGTAAAAATGGGTAGGTACATAAAAGGATAAAAGGACATAATAAAACTAAGGATGGTAGAATTAAAAACAAAGCTCTTCTATCTCTTCTCATTCATTTCCCTTCATTCTGTGAATTTCCTACTTGCTAATTCGTTGCAATTTTAAAATGGAAAGAAGAAATAAAGACTGTATTGTCTAACACTATAAAATGTTCTGCCTTTGCTCTGCACAGGCAAATTATGATAATAAAACATCATCATTATCCTCATGGATAAGATGGAGTGATTTTTTTAATCCTCACAAATAATCCCCAAATTTTAGATATTTAGAAAAGAAAATCAAGGCACAAAGACATTAAGCTAGTTGCATATCTCACATAATAAATATTCATATATCCTCTGTCTTCCTCTTTTGATAGTCTACCTTTAGTCTCTTTGTGAAAAAACTGAGACATCCATGCTGTTCAAGAATTTTAGTCCTCAAATAATTATGCCCATCATCCTCTTCACTGAACTGACCCAGATGCAGCCATGTTTTCTTTCTCTTCTACATGAATACACACTGCTTTATTTTCCTTGGGAATTAAACTTTAGTAGTGTTAGCCAATTAAGATGTCCAAATAATGATGCCTGGAAATTTCATTATCTAAAATACTGCTGATTTCTGTATGCTCTTCACTTCCTTCTATATATTACCTGAACATTTCTTTTATACTTCTATTTTGATATATCTATAGAATTTTGAGTTTATTTTTAACTTACGGTGGATAAAATAAATTCTTTCTCAGATAATTCTAATATTTCTATCATCTCAATGTCAGCATGTTTTAATTACATTTTCAGGTTCATTTTGAGATCTTTCTGGTTCTTAACATGACTGATGATTTTTGTTTAAAACCTAAGCATTGTGCGTAGTATGTAACTCTGTATCTTCTGTTACAGAGAAGTAAATATTCTGTTTTAGATAGATCATTTTGACAGAGGAAGGTAATATGCCATCTCATTACTGCTGAAGGAGAATCAAAGTCCATGTTTCCCACTTGACACCTATTGTTACCAAGGTTGTGGTTCCTCTTTAATGGTGGATGATATAGGAATTTTGTCTCCCACCAGGTCTCTTCTGGTTTTTCTTCTGGTAATCTGGAGAAGGGAAGGGCAAACCACTTCAATATTCTTGCCTTGAGAATCCCATGAACAGTATGAAAAGGCAAAATGATAGGATACTGAAAGAGGAACTCCCCAGGTTGGTAGCTGCCCAATATGCTACAGGATATCAGTGTAGAAATAACTCCAGAAAGAATGAAGGGATAGAGCCAAAGCAAAAACAATACCCAGTTGTGGATATGACTGGTGATAGAAGCAAGGTCCGATGCTGTAAAGAGCAATATTGCATAGGAACCTGGAATGTTAGGTCCATGAAACAAAGCAAATTGGAAGTGGTCAAACAAGAGATGGCAAGAGTGAACGTCGACAGTCTAGGAAACAGAGAACTAAAATGGTCTGGAATGGGTGAATTTAACTCAGATGACCATTATATCTACTATTGTGGGCAGGAATTCCTTAGAAGACATGGAGTAGCCATCATGGCCAACAAAAGAGTCCGAAATGGAGTACGTGGATGCAATCTCAAAAACGATGTAATGATCTCTGTTCATTTCCAAGGCAAACCATTCAATACCACAATGATCCAAGCCTATGCCCCAACCAGTAATGCTGAAGAGTCTGAAGTTGAACAGTCCTATGAAGACCTACAAGACCTTTTAGAACTAACACCTAAAAAGGTATCCTTTTCATTGTAAGGGACTGGAATGCAAAAGTAGGAAGTCAAGAAACACCTGGAGTAACAGGCAAATTTGGCCTTGGAATATGGGATGAAGCAGAACACAGGCTAATAGAGTTTTGCCAAGAGAATGCACTGGTCATAGCAAACACCCTCTTCCAACAACACGAGAGAAGACTCTGCATATGGACATCACCAGATGGTCAACACCGAAATCAGATTGACTATATTCTTTGCAGCCAAAGATGGAGAAGCTCTATACAGTCAGCAAAAACAAAACCAGGAGCTGACTGTGGCTCAGATCATGAACTCCTTATTGCCAAATTCAGACTGAAATTGAAGAAAGTAGGGAAAACCACTAGACCATTCAGGTATGACCTAAGTCAAATCCCTTATGATTATACAGTGGAAGTGAGAAATATTTTTTAAGGGACTAATCTGATAGACAGAGTGTCTGATGAACTATGGACAGAGGTTCGTGACATTGTATAGGAGACAGGAAGCAAGACCATCCCCATGGAAAAGAATTTCAAAAAAGCAAAATGGCTGTCTGAGGAAGCCTTACAAATAGCTGTAAAAGAAGAGAAGCGAAAAGGAAAGATATACCCGTTTGAATGCAGAGTTCCAAAGAATAGCAAGGGGAGATAAGAAAGCCTTCCTCAGTGATCAATGCAAGGAAATAGAGGAAGACAACAGAATGGGGAAGATTAGAGATCTCTTCAAGAAAATTAAAGATACCAAGGGAACATTTCATGCAAATCTGGGCTCAATAAAGGACAGAAATGGTATGGACCTAACAGAAGCAGAAGATATTAAGAAGAGGTGGAAAGAATACACAGAAGAACTGTACAAAAAATATATATTCATGATCCAGATAATCACGATGGTGTGATCACTCACCTAGAGCCAGACATCCTGGAATGTGAAGTCAAGTGGGCCTTAGGAAGCACCACTATGAACAAAGCTAGTGGAGGTGGTGGAATTCATTTTGAGCTATTTCAGATCTGAAAAGATGATGCTGCACTCAATATCCCAGCAAATTTGGAAAACTCAGCAGTGGCCACAGGACTGGAAAAGGTCAGTTTTCATTCCAATCCCAAAGAAAGGCAATGCCAAAGAATGCTCAAACTACGGCACAATTGCACTCACCTCACACACTAGTAAAGGAATGCTCAAAATTCTCCAAGCCAGGCTTCAGCAATACATGAACCGTGAACTTCCAGATGTTCAAGGTGGTTTTAGGAAAGGCAGAGGAACCAGAGATCAAATTGCCAACATCTGCTGGATCATCAAAAAAGCAAGAGAGTTCCAGAAAAACATCTATTTCTGCTTTATTGACTATGCCAAAGCCTTTGATTGTGTGGATCACAATAAACTGTGGAAAATTCTGAAAGAGATGGGAATACCAGACCACCTGACCTGCCTCTTGAGAGACCTATATGCAAGTCAGGAAGCAACAATTAGAACTGGACATGGAACAATAGACTGGTTCCAAATAGGAAAAGGAGTACGTCAAGGCTGTATATTGTCACCCTGCTTATTTAATTTTTATGCAGAGTACAACATGAGAAATGCTAAGGTGGAAGAAGCACAAGCTGGAATCAAGATTGCCGGGAGAAATATCAATAACCTCAGATATGCAGATGACACCACCCTTATGGCATAAAGTGAAGAGGAACTAAAAAGCCTCTTGATGAAAGTGAATGAGGAGAGTGAAAAAGTTGGCTTAAAGCTCAACATTCAGAAAATGAAGATCATGACATCTGGTCCCATCACTTCATGGGAAATAAATGGAGCAACAGTGGAAATGGTGTCAGACTTTATTTTTTGGGGCTCCAAAATCACTGCAGATGGTGACTGCAGCCATGAAATTAAAAGACGTTTACACCTTGGAAGTAAAGTTATGACAAGCCTAGATAGCATATTAAAAAGCAGAGATATTACTTTGTCAACAAAGGTTCGTCTAGTCAAGGCTATGGTTTTTCCAGTGCTCATATATGGATGTGAGAGTTGGACTGTCAAGAAAGCTGAGCGCCAAAGAATTCATGCTTTTGAACTGTGGTGTTGGAGAAGACTCTTGAGAGTCCCTTGGACTGCAAGAAGTTCCTACCAGTCCATCCTAAAAGAGACCATTCCTTGGTGTTCTTTGGAAGGAATGGTGCTAAAGCTGAAAATCCAATACTTTGGCCACCTCATGTGAAGAGTTGACTCATTGGGAAAGACCCTGATGCTGGGAGGGACTGAGGGCAGGAGAAGGGGACCACAGAGGATGAGATAGCTGGATGGAATCACTGACTCAATGCACATGAGTTTGGGTGAACTCTGGGAGTTGGTGATAGACAGGGAGGCCTAGCATGCTCTGATTCATGGGGTTGCAAAGAGTCAGACATGACTGCAAGACTGAACGGAACTGAACTGAACTGAACTGAATCTTCCTTTAATCTATATGTGAAAACTAGAAATCCCTGCTTAGAAAGAATTCTAGTCCCCAGGTAATTAAACTCATAATCCTCTTCTGGACTTTGGGGGTAAAAGGGAGCTTTGTTACTGTTCCCATGTTGCTTTCACTAATACCATGGGAAAGTAGGAAATGATTTCATTACTACGTGGAAGGTACTGAATGTCCTGACTTTCTCATCATTCCATTGGAAAGAGAGAGTGGTACCTTTCTACTGTCTAGTGGGGTGGAAATCCAAGCTCCCCATGTGGTCTCCAATAACACAAGATGTTGCCCTGTTCCAGCCTTATGAGGGTGGAAATTTATGCTCTCTAATTGGCTTTTTCTGGTGAGCTAGTGGTGGAACCACTATTTTTTTGATGGTGTTCTTTGATTCAGAATTATATTGTACGTGTGTGTATGATGTTTGGATGGATCAGTGCAATTATTTTGTAAAAGCTTTCTGTCCTTGTAGGCTGCCCCTTTCCTGGTCCTTTGACTGGAGTGAGAAGGTTTTTAATACTTTTTTGGTCTGTGTCTATTGGTGTTTCCAGGTTATTATCTTCTTTAGCACCTAATCTGAATTATATAAGCACAAGAGCAAACAGAAAAAACTCACCACAGTTGTTTTTTCCATTCCAGGACCCCTAACTAGTTTGTTTTTTTTTTTTTTTTTTCCTTCTTCACATCTGGTAGGTTTCAAGTAGTGCTTTTCAATAGGTATGGAGAAAAATGTCAGTTTCATTCTTTGGGAAGCAGAAGTCCTTATCATTTATAATTAACTATTTTAACATAGACAGTGTAGTAGTCTGTACTTATTAGCAAGATTAAACAACATTCCTCTAACAATAGGTTGTTCTAATCAGTAACTTATACTCCAAAGGTGGTGTTTTAATAAAAAGACCTCTCTAGGGACAGCTCATACAAGGGCTTGAGCCATCATTAACTGGCAAAGAAAATTTCTCAGGCAATTTATTTATAATCATGTGTTAAATTTTTATTGAAATATTACATAGAAGGATCAAAGGCCCTTTGTAGGCTACCTAAAAGATTCATTCTTGTTAAGACATTTTTATAGAAGAAATAATCATTATTAGACAGAAAGGAAAAGAAAGCCTGGTTAAAGTCAGTATACTCTTGATTGACAGCACACTAAGTGGGAATATAGTTTCTCCATAATTTTCAGAACAAATCTATTCTCAATTAAGTTCTTCAAAACTTGCTTATTTTATTAGAAGCAATAATTTATTTTTAGAAGAAAGTTGTGATTCATGGCCCCAAGAAGTTTCCAAACCATATTTGGGAGACCATTTCTTTTATAATCATATCAATACCAAAAACTTTCTAATTAATACAAAGAATACTAGAAAAAAAGTTTTATTTGGAGAAAAATATGGCTCATTAAATAGCTTGAATTGTTAGAATTTGACTCTCATTTGGTGAAATCGGTAACAATCATGATGTGGTGAGTGCTTAAGAGTTTATAGACACTCTGAATGAATAGCCTCTGCAATATTGACTAGTTGTCTTGATCTACAAATGACCCTTCGCTGAGCCACTCATCTGGAGAATCTTTTCTATGCCTTAATCCAACTAATAGACACCCTAGTACTTCTGCTAGAGCACTATCATTTTGTCAAGTCAAACTGACACGCAGAGTGTCATGGACCTCCAAAAAGATTAAGACCGGAGGTCACTGAGGATACACTAGGGATTTTAAGATTGACTTTTTCCTGCTTTGTTAAAAAGTGTATGTGAAAAAAACAAAAAAGTGTATGTTCAGTAGAGTTTGAATGAAGCTTGCTTTCATTGTAACCTGTGAAAGAAGTTATGGAAGAGAAAGTGATATTCATACACAGGCAAATATTGCTTAGCCCCTATATTTATTAAAAATGTACAATAATCATGCATCCCAAATTTTCTTTTCCAGTTTGAAACTGTATGTGTATTAGAGCATATTTCTCATTAGCTAAACACAATGATATAATTTTGCTTAGGGAGCTTATCTGGAATATCATATTTTCCTAAGAGTTTTGAGACCAGGGAAACTATAGCACCTGACAGTATTCTGTGATTCTAATTACCTAGGAGGAATCTTATTAAAACTTTTCTTTCACACCACATCTGCCTCATGTTTCTAGTGTTTCATATTTTTAAAAACATTATGCTCTTTTTAAGAAATAAAATGTACTGTCATTGAAACATGTAAAATATCATGTAAGAAACGAGTTGCCAGTCCAGGTTCGATACACGATACTGGATGCTTGGGGCTAGTGCACTGGGACGACCCAGAGGGATGGTATGGGGAGGGAGGAGGGAGGAGGGTTCAGGATGGGGAACACATGTATACCTGTGGCGGATTCATTTTGATATTTGGCAAAACTAATACAATTATGTAAAGTTTAAAAATAAAATAAAATAAAAAACATATATATTATCATATATGAAACAGATCACCAGTCCAGGTTCGATGCATGAGACAGGGTGTTCAGGGCTGGTGCACTGGGGTGACCCTGAGGAATGGGATGGGGATGGATGTGGGAGGGGGATTCAGGATGGGGAACACATGTATACTCATGGCTGATTCATGTGAATGTATGGCAAAAACCGCCGCAATATTGTAAAGTAATTTAGCCTCCAATTAAATAAATTTTTAAAAAGTTGTAGAAAAGCTAAAAAAAAAAAAAATGCACTGTCAACTTTTTTACCTATTCTGACGGTTTATACTTTGTAGGTACCTGCAAACTTCCTAATCAGTGATCTGAAATATTTGTAACAACACTACTTACAACAAACTTACTTTCCAATACCACTCAAGGCTAGACACCTATCCTTTATATATGTATCTAAAGAAAGAGAACAATATGAAAACCACTCAATCATAAAGGAAATCACCCCTGAATATGCACTGGAAGAACTGATGCTGAAGCCGAAACTCTTAACACTTTGGCCACCTGATGCAAAGAACTGACTCATTGGAAAAGACCCTGATGCTGGGAAAGATTGAAGGCAGGAGAAGGGGATGACAGAGGATGAGATGGTTGGATGGCGTCACCGACTCAATAGGCATGAGTTTGAACAAGCTCTGGGAGTTGGTGATGGACAGGGAAGCCTGGAGTGCTGCAGTCCCTGGGGTGACAAAGAGTTGGACCTGACTGAGTGACAGAATTGAACTGAAAAAAAAATTTTAACTTATCTTTCCATAACATGTTTTTGGAGATTTAGAATTCTCAAATCATTCCTCAGTGCATGGGATGGATTATATCTTTTCTAATATGTTACATTTGATTAATGTTAATTGTACATTTGGCTTTCCTGGTGGCTCAGTTGGTAAAGAATCTGCCTGCAATGCAAGAGGCTTGTTATATTGCAATGCAATATAACACTATTTATATTATTTATTTTTGTTATATTTATTTATTTACTTCTTTTCCATTGAGATATAATTGACATATAAAGCTACATTAGTTTCATGCGAAAACATAATGATTCAATATTTATACACATCTTTATTTTAATTTATGTACTTAAACGGTGTTATAACTTTCATAATGCAGCTTAACCCTAGCATTACTAGGCATTTCTAAAGCACATTCAGCAGTAAGTTAGAATTTGTTTACTTATGGCTGTTTCCAACTGCATTCAGATCCTAAGAGAGTTGTATATAAATACAAACTATTACTATTTCACATAGCCAGCATTTATCAGATATAAGAGCTGAAACCTGTTCCTGGTTTCCTCTCTTTGGGTAACTAACTGCTTGATGAAACTGTAAAGGAAGACATTGCAGTCCATAAAGTCCACAAAGATTTGGACCAAACTGCAGACTAGTGGAAGAGGAACATATCCAAAATTATAGTTTGAAAATATAAATGCTTTTCATATGACCTACTTTATTATTAATTTAATCTGTAATTTAGGATTAAAGATAAAGAAGTATGGGTCTAATCTAATTTTGAAGGTGCTGGGAAACAGTATAAAAATGCAAGTTGCAAAAGAGCCAGGTCATATTTAGTTTAAATATTTATCTTTAGCAACTATATAGTAGAAAAGATTTTAGTTACAATCTAACTAAAAATGATGAAACTATACAAAAAATCATGTATGGATGTGAGTTGGACCATAAAGAAGAATGAGTGCTGAAGAATTGATGCTTTTTAACTGTGGTGTTGGAGAAGAGTCTTTAGAGTTCCTTGGACTGCGAGGAGATAAAAATCAGTCAATCCTAAAGATAATCAACCCTAAATAGTCATTGGAAGGATTGATGCTGAAGCTGAAGCTCCAATACTTTGGCCACCTGATGCAAAAAGCCAACTCATTAGAAAAGACCCTGATGCTGGGAAAGATTGAAGGCAGGAGGAGAAGGGGATGACAGAGGATGAAATTGTTGGATGGCATCACCGACTCAATGGACACGAGTTTGAGCAAGCTACAGGAAATGGTGAAGGGCAGGGAAGCCTGGTGTGCTGCAGTCTGTGGGGTTACAAAGAATCAGACATTAGGTCATGTGACCTTTCTTAAAATGAGTTTTTCAAAGAATTTCCATGATTGTTTTACACCTCTCTGAGTAGTAAATGTCTCAACACAATTAGGGTTTAGATAACAAGAGGTTGGAGAATTTGCCATGGGTATCTGCTATAGAATTTATTATTTGTTCTCTTACACAAATGTTCAGTCAGTTCTCCAGGCCCCAGGAATCCACAGTAAACTAGGATCTGTATAAGTGTTAATATGAGATTTTAAAAAGGAGAAGGAAAAAAGTACATATCCCAAGAAGATCACAGTTTAAGCCAGCTATTTCTGCATAGCTAATTTTTACAGCTATCATGGACAAGGTTAATGCCCCATAGTGCTCCTGTACTCTACATTCTCTACTTTCCCCTGGAGTGTCTTTGTTGCACAAGTGTCTTACTGAGAGAATCAGTTTCTATTAAAGAAAAATGTGATTCTAAAAACTTGATGTAAAAGCTAGCAGGTGTGATTATACATGGTCCGTACAGTCCTGACAAATCAATTATATGAAATAATCGTTGGATATTTTCAGCTTTTGAATGATTTCACATGCCTAACCCAGAGAATATTCAACACTTCATGTATTTATTGTCCTAAGTAGAGGGGCACTGGTATTGGGTATGATTTCTAGGGCCAGGGAATTGCTGCTGTTTTCTACTGTGATTTTCTGTATTATCTTACCATTTTTTCATTTTAAATATAATTTTTAAGTTCTGTATTATGCGAGGAGTTAAAGATTTTTTGGGGTTACAGTTGAACTTCTGTGCAAATCACCTGTGGCTTGAACAGCATATATTGGTCTGTGAAAAATTGCAAACTTAAAAATTATGATAAAAACAAAAATCCATTTTCCTTTGGAAAGAGCTTGAGAAGTCTTAATGTAGAAAACAACCAAAGAATATAAAGGCATCCTTTAGTATGACCCAGACCTACTCCTAAAGCTTTTGTTTCAATAGTTTATGAACCAGGCCCTATGGTGTGATTAAAAATGAACAACAAATAACAACAGTGTTGATACTGCTGGAAGTCAAAGGCTGAGATTCAGTGCAATAAAAAGTAGAGTGAAGTGACTGTCATGTCTTTGAAACCGTATGGACTGTAGTCTGCCAGGCTCCTCCATCTATGGGCTTTTCCAGGCAAGAATATTGGAATGGATTGCCATTTCCTTCTACAGGGGATCTTCCTGTCCCAGGGATAGACCCAAATCTCCTGCACTGCAGGCAGTCTCTTTACTATCTGAGCCACTTTCAATGTGAGCTACAAATACTAGGACCTTCACTATCAGGGATGAAAATTACAGTGGCTACAATAAGACATATATATCAGTTCAGTTCAGTTCAGTTGCTCAGTTGTGTCCAACTCTTTGTGACCCCACGAACCGCAGCATGGCAGGCTTCCCTGTCCATCACCAACTCCCAGAGTTTACACAAACTCAAATCCATTGAGTCGGTGATGCCATCCAACCATCTCATCCTCTGTCATCCCCTTCTCCTCCTGCCCTTAATATTTCCCAGAATCAGGGTCTTTTCAAATGAGTCAGTTCTTCCCATCAAGTGGCCAAAGTATTGGAGTTTCAGCTTCAACATCAGTCCTTCCAATGAACACCCAGGACTGACCTCCTTTAGGATGGAGTGGTAGGATCTCCTTGCAGTCCAAGGGACTAACAAGAGTCTTCTCCAACACCACAGTTCAAAAGCATCAATTCTTCAGGGCTCAGCTTTCTTTAAAGTCCAACTCTCACATCTATACATGACTACTGGAAAAACCATAGCCTTGACTAGACAGACCTATGCTGATAAAGTAATGTCTCTGCTTTTTAATATGCTACTTAAGTTGGTCATAACTTTCCTTCCAAGAAGTAAGAGTCTTTTAATTTCATGGCTTCAATCAACACCTGCAGTGATTTTGGAGCCCCTCAAAATAATACCAGCCACTGATTCCACTGTTTCCCCATCTATTTGCCATGAAGTGATGGGACTGGATGGCATGATCTTAGTTTTTTGAATGTTGAGCTTTAAGCCAACTTTTTCACTCTCCTCTTTCACTTTCATCAAGAGGCTCTTTTTAGTTCTTCTTCACTTTCTGCCATAAGGGTGGTGTCATCTGCATAACTAAGGTTACTGATATTTCTCCTGCCAATCTGGATTCCAGCTTGTGCTTCCCCCAATCCAGCGTTTCTCATGATGTACTCTGTTGCTGCTGCTGCTAAGTCACTTAGTCATGTCTGACTCTGTGCGACCCCATAGATGGGAGCCCACCAGGCTTCCCTATCCCTGTGACTCTCCAGACAAGAACACTGGAGTGGGTTGCCATTTCCTTCTCCAATGCATGAAAGTGAAAGTGAAGTCAGTCATGTCCAACTCCTAGCGACCCCATGGACTGCAGCCTACCAAGCGCCGCAGTCCATGGGATTTTCCAGGCAAGAGTACTGGAGTAGGTTGCCGTACTCTGCATATAAGTTAAATAAGCAGAGTGACAATACACAGCCTTGACATACTCCTTTACCTATTTGGAACCAGTCTATTGTTTGATGTCCAGTTCTAATTGTTGGTTCCTGACTTGCATACAGGTTTCTCAAGAGATAGGTCAGGTGCTATGGTATTCCCATCTCATTAAGAATTCCACTGTTTATTGTGATCCACACAGTCAAAGGCTTTGGCATAGTCAATAAAGCAGAAATAGATGTTTTTCTGCAACTCTCTTGCTTTTTCGATGTTCCAGAGAATGTTGGCAATTTGATCTCTGGTTTCTCTGCCTTTTCTAAAACCAACTTGAACATCTGGAAGTTGACGGTTCACATATTGCTGAAGCCTGGCTCAGAGAACTTTGAGCACTACTTTACTAGCATGTGAGATGAGTGCAATTGTGCGGCTGTTTGAGCATTCTTTGACATTGCCTTTCTTTGGGATTGGATTGAAAATGGACCTTTTCCAGTCCTGTGGTCACTGCTGAGTTTTCCAAATTTGCTGACATATTGAGTGCGACAGTCTCACAGCATCATCTTTTTGGATTAGAAATAGCTCAACTGGAATTCCATCACCTTCACTAGCTTTGTTCGTAGTGATGCCCCTAAGGCCCACGTGACTTCACATTCCAGGATGTCTGGCTCTAGGTGAGTGATCACACCTTTCTGATTATCTGTCATGAAGATCTTTCTTGTACAGTTATTTTTATTCTTGCCACCTCTTCTGAATATCTCATGCTTCTGTTAGGTCCATAACATTTATGTCCTTTACTGAGCCCATCTTTCCATGAAATGTTGCCTTGGTATCTCTAATTTTCTTGAAGAAATCTCTAGTCTTTCCCATTCTATTGTTTTCCTCTATTTCTTTGCACTGATCCCTGAGGAAGACTTTCTTATCTCTTCTTGCTATTCTTTGGAACTCTGCATTCAGATGCTTATATCTTTCCTTTTCTCCTTTGCTTTTCACTTCTCTTCTTTTCACAGCTATTTGTAAGGCCTCCTCAGACAGCCATTTGGCTTTTTTGCTTTTCTTGGGGATGGTCTTTATCTCTGTCTCCTGCAGAATGTCACAAACCTCCATCCATAGATCATCAGGCATTGTGTCCATTAGATCTCGTGCCTTAAATTTTTCTCACTTCCATTGTATAATCATAAGGGACATTAGGTCATATCTGAATGGTCTAGTGGTTTTCCCCACTTTCTTTAAGTCTGAATTTGGCAATAAGGTGTTCATGATCAGAGCCACTGTCAGCTCCTGGTCTTGTTTTTATTGACTGTATAGAGCTTCTCATTCTTTGGCTGCAAAGAATATAATCAATCTGATTTCAGTGTTGACCATCTGGTGACATTCATGTGCAGAGTCTTCTCTTGTGTTGTGGGAAGAGGGTGTTTGCTATGACCAGTGCATTCTCTTGGCAAAACTCTATTAGCCTTTGCCCTGCTTCATTCTGTACTCCATGGCCAAATTTGCCTGTTACTCCAGGTGTTTCTTGACTTCCTACTTTTGCGTTCTAGTCCCCTCTAATGAAATGGACATCTTTTTTGGGTGTTAGTTCTAAAAAGTCATGTTGGTCTTCATAGAACAGTTCAACTTCAACTTCTTGTTGGGACATAGACTTGAATTGCCATGATATTGAATGGTTTACCTTGGAAATAAACAGAGATCATTCTGTCATCTTGCGATTACATCCAAGGATTGCATTTTGGACTCTTTTGTTGACTATGATGCCTACTCCATTTCTTCTAAGGGATTCTTGCCCACAGTAGTAGATATAATGGTCATCTCTGTTAAATTCACCCATTCCAGTCCATTTTAGTTCACTGATTCCTAGAATGTCAACGTTCACTCTTGCTACCTCCTGTCTGACCACTTCCACTTTGCCTTGATTCAAGGACCTAACATTCCAGGTTCTATGTACTATTGCTATTTACAGCAGTGGATCTTGCTTCTATAACAAGTGACATCAACAACTTGGTGTTTTTTTGCTTTGGTTCCATACCTTCATTCTTTCTGGAGTTATTTCTCCACTGATCTCCAGTAGCATATTGGGCACCTGTGGACTTGGGTAGCTCATCTTTCATTGTCCTATCTTTTTGCCTTTCCATACTGTTCATGGGGTTCTCAAGGCAAGAATACTGAAGTGGTTTGCCATTCCCTTCTCCAGTGGACCACAGTCTGTCAGACCTCTCCACCATGACCCATCTATCTGTCTTGGTTGGCCTCACAAGACATGGTTTATTATCACTGAGTTAGATAAGGCTGTGGTCCATGTGATCATTTTGGCTAGTTTTTTGTGACTGTGGTTTCAGTATGTCTGCCCTCTGATGCCTTCTCTTTGCACCTACCATCTTACTTGGGTTTCTTGTACCTTGGATAGGGGGTATCTTTTCACAGCTGCTTCAGCAATGAGCAGCCACTGCCCTTTACCTTGGACATTGGGTATCTCCTCACAGCTACCACTCCTGGCCTTGGACCTGGGCTATTTCCTCTCAGCTGCCCTTGTGCTGTGCAGCTGCCACTCCTGAGCCACGCAGCCACTGCAGGACATATATATACACAAAGATATCTAATTTTAGAAAAGAATAACAATGTAAGTGTCAAAAAAAAAAAAACAGAGAAATGATTGAACAAAGAGTGGAAAATTTCATACTACAGGATATTGAGCAACTAATGAAACATATACATATAGGTATTTATATATGTATTAAATCTAGACAAATATTTTTGATGTACAAGAATTGATGCAAATTGCAGAATTCAAAGAAAAATCACTTGTGAAAACAAACAAAAATCTTATGCATGTGTATTCATGCAAACATCACAGTATAGATTTGGGCATGTAGTCAAGGGTGGAATGTTGCAACTTTATCTGCTTACATTTATTGCTACTGCTACTGCTAAGTCACTTCAGTCATGTCCGGCTTATTTACTAGTTCAGTAGAAAAAGAATAGAGGGAAACAGTAAAAGACAATTTAATAATTTTATTTGCATATTTTGGAAGATGTCATTTCTTTAAAAAGATGTATTACTATTTCAATTTGAGTGGTTTTGTTAATTTTTGTTTATCTTGAAGTAACATAAACTTTTGGTAAATATGCAAGAACAGCACAGATCACTCCTACTTACCATGACTCTTCAGTTGTTAATATTGTGACATTGCTTGCTGTTTCTGTCAACACACAGGCACACACACACACACACATTTTTCATTGGGAGATATTTTGATGTTGTGTAAACATCCAGATCCTCATTAAATATTCATCTACATCTTTAACATCCATTCATGATCCTTTGTTACCATAATTGTTACAAAATGTTGACTTTCCAACTCCATCATTTCTTCTACATTTATTTTGTCCTATCACACAGGGATGGGGGAGTCTGGTGGGCTGCCATTTATGGGGTCACACAGAGTCGGACACGACTGAAGCAACGTAGCAGTAGCAGCAGCAGCAGCCATGTTTCATAAAGAAAAATAACTGCAACAAGTGATATAACATATGTTGGAGGCTGTTGAGGGTTAACCATCCTTAAAACCAGGTGAGTTTAAGTGGTCAAAAAACCCAACCTTTTGATCAAATCTTGAGTATAATAGGGTGACCCGTAATACACATTTTCCTCTTTGTGTACCTTCCATTCCTGCCAAAGGCAAGGTAAATTACTGATAAGATGCTATTCAGTAAAATGATTCTATGAGATATACTCAATTCATTTCCAGGAATTATTTCACTGAAAAATGTAGATCAAATTTAAGAACTTTGGATGAACAAAGACAGTGGCACTTGCCTCCTTACTATGCTTTAGTGACCCTAACTTCTCACATGATCTTAGGCTCAAAGGATAGTGGTTCTGGATAACTAGCGTATACTATAATTTTTCTGACAACTAATCAAACTATATGTTTTGTACCAGAGCCAAAACAGTAATTTGGAGAGACAGGGACTCTCTGAATATTTAAACATTTGTCTTAAAATATTACTGTGATTTTTTTCCCTCTATTTCCTTCATGTTTTTAAAAGATTGAATTGAGTGTGTTAAGAAGTATTATCTATAAAAAGTAAACCTCCTTTCCATGTAAAGAATAATGATGAAATAATATCTTACCTGAAAGGAACATATCTTGTTATCAATAAAGTTTAAATTATCCTACAAAAGAAAAACCTGATGTTCTATATAATTATATAGCTAGAATGAATCTTAAATATAGTGTGGCCCAACTTTTACTTCACAGATGATGACCTGAGGTCAGTTGAGATGAATAATTGTTGAAGTCCATGGAGGCAAGAATGCAGAATCTGCATTCTAATATTCTGTACATGCTGATTCTAATGTTCTGTACTTCCTTTCACAATGAAAGCTTAAAAATTATAAGGTTTCAGAGACAATATTTAGGATAAAAATAATAAACCCCTTCCTAAGTAGCATGATATAAAAGGTTCAGTTCGGTTCAGTTCAGTTCAGTCGCTCAGTCGTGTCAGACTGTTTGCAACCCTGTGAATCGCAGCATGCCAGGCCTCCCTGTCCATCACCAACTCACGGAGTTCACTCAGACTCACCTCCATCAAGTCAGTGATGCCATCCAGCCATCTCATCCTCTGTCGTCCCCTTCTCCTCCTGCCCTCAATCCCTCCCAGCATCAGAGTCTTTTCCAATGAGTCAACTCTTTGCATGAGGTGGCCAAAGTACTGGAGTTTCAGCTTTAGCATCAGTCCTTCCAAAGAAACCCCAGGGCTGATCTCCTTCAGAATGGACTGGTTGGATCTCCTTGCAGTCCAAGGGACTCTCAAGAGTCTTCTCCAACACCACAGTTCAAAAGCATCAATTCTTCAGCGCTCAGCCTTCTTCACAGTCCAACTCTCACATCCATACACGACCACAGGAAAAACCATAGCCTTGACTAGACGAACCTCTGTTGGCAAAGTAATGTCTCTGCTTTTGAATATGCTATCTAGGTTGGTCATAACTTTTCTTCCAAGGAGTAAGTGTCTTTAATTTCATGGTTGCAGTCACCATCTGCAGTGGGTCATGGTGGAGAGATCTGACAGAGTGTGGTCCACTGGAGAAGGGAATGGCAAACCACTTCAGTATTCTTGCCTTGAGAACCCCATGAACAGTATGAAAAGGCAAAATGATAGGATACTGAAAGAGGAACTCCCTAGGTCAGTAGGTGCCCAATATGTTACTGGAGATCAGTGGAGAAATAACTCCAGAAAGAATAAAGGGATGGAGCCAAAGCAAAAACAATACCAAGTTGTGGATGTGACTGGTGATAGAAGCAAGGTCCAATGCTGTAAAGAGCAATATTGCATAGGAACCTGGAATGTCAGGTCCATGAATCAAGGCAAATTGGAAGTGGTCAAACAAGAGATGGCAAGAGTGAACATCAGCATTCTAGGAATCAGCGAACTCAAATGGACTGGAATGGGTGAATTTAACTGAGATATAAAAGGTAGTAATGTCTAAATATCCGCTATATTGTCTGACACGCAGATGACACATTTTTCCTCCAATATCAGCATTAGAACTTCATTTTTTTAATTCATTCTTTTTATTTCTACTGCTCTCTTTTACATTTCTTACATTTTCCAATTAAATTTTCACTTCATTGAGAATCGCCATTTACAGAATGTTGTGTATTTCCTGAAGAATTTTGAAAGTCTTCTTTATATCTCCTCTATCATTTTAATATTATTTATTAGTTTGTTGAATTTTTTCCTGGTAAGCCTACACATGCTGATTCATTGTTTTGGTCTTTTCAAAGCAATAACTTTTCAGGATGTTTATTAAATCTATGGTTCTTCTGTGGTTTAACTATTTTAAAAAATTTTGTATGCAGATATTTCCTAACTTTCCTCAGGCTTAGAGCTCTTTTTCTAAATGGCATTGAATATCTACTCCATTATTTTTCATACATTTTTGAATGAAAATATTCTGCCCATTAAATTATGATGAAAGTACAAATATAGCTTTAGCCAAATCACATACATTTAGAGAGATACTAATCAAATTGTCATATATTTTCCAATATTCATCAAGATTATAAATTTTGGTGTCAGACAAATCCAGACTGAATCCCAGCTCATCCCTTTCTTTCAGTTTGTTCTTTGGAGTGTTACTTTAGTTTTGAGTCTTGATTATGTCATTTGCAATGTTGTAATATTGATGATAGAAATGGAGAAACGGGCATGAGTTCTCTATTGCTTCTTGGCATCTTGGCCAAGATCATGTGTAAAGGTGTGAGCTCTAGAACCACAGTTAGGGTTTGAATTTGAGACCTCTCAAATATCAGTTCTGTGCTTTTCAATATGCTACCTAGGTTGGTCATAACTTTCCTTCTAAGGAGTAAGCATCTTTTAATTTCATAGCTGTGATCACCATCTGCAGTGATTTTGGAGCCCCCCAAAATAAAGTCTGACACTGTTTCCACTGTTTCCCCATCTATTTGCCATGAAGTGATGGGACAATTGGAGAAGGCAATGGCACCCCATTCCAGTACTCTTGCCTGGAAAATCCCATGGACGGAGGAGCCTGGTAGGCTGCAGTCCATGGGGTCGCTGAGAGTCGGACACGACTGAGTGACTTCCCTTTCACTTTTCACTTTCATGCATTGGAAAAGGAAATGGCAACCCACTTCAGTATTCTTGCCCGGAGAATCCCAGGAATGGGGGAGCCTGGTGGGCTGCCGTCTATGGGGTCATACAGAGTCGGACACGACTGAAGCGACTTAGCAGATGGGACAATATGCCATGATCATGGAAGGTTAGTGATGGCGAACTTGAAGTCAGCATAGGTTAATATGACAGACTGCCAGAAAGAAATTATGGAAATAAAGAAAGGCAGTAAAGACAAAACAAATTGGAATATCAGTACTAACCAGAACTGGTATCCATTTCTCATCAACTACAACCTCAGAAAGAGCTAGCAGGTTTCCCAGGGGATGTTTTGCATGCCAGAGTGGCTGTCCTCTGCTCCATTGGGTACTGGCAATAGAATATCTCTGTTATTGTCTGGATGGTGACCCAAACCAGTGCAATATTCCAATTCTGATATTTGGTTAGAGAAGGCTTCCTTGCTAACAGACCCTTTTGCTGACTTTGATGAAGCTGTCACTTTGCAGAAGATTATATGTCAAGATACTAAGGATAGCCTCTGGCCAACAGCTAATAAGGACCTAAATGATGCCCTCAATTTAGTAGTCCACGAAATACTGACTTCTACGAACACCCACTGAATGAACCTGAAATGGATACTTCTTTAGTTGAACCTTGAGATGTCAGAGACCCTAGTTAACATCTTGAGTACAGCTTTATGAGAAACTCTCAAGCAGAGGACCCAGCTAAGCCATAACAGGACTTCTGACCAAGAGAAAAATTGAGATAATAAATGCATGTTGTTTTAAACTGGAGAGTTTGGGAGTAATTTATTACACAGCAGTATAGAACCAATGTATTCCCCTTAGCACTAAACAAGCCATCAAGAATGCAGTGAGGGGAGTTTAAAGGGAAAGTAAATTTTTATCACATGAGACTGTTTTCAGTTTATAAGAAGCATCTTGAAATATACGTGGAAATGTAAGACACAAGTGTCAAAGGAATACTGACGAAAACTACAGATAATGAAATGGCAGTTAAGACCATTGAAGAATGCACATTCTGCTACATTCAACTTTCCACTGCTTTCAAACAGAAAAGGTGGATAATATAATGCACCTCTCTCTTTTCTTCTCTATATCCACTCCTCCAATTCAGTCATATGTCTTTACAAAGGATGTAAAGGATTATGTGCATATGGGGGAGGTGATTACTTAGGAGGAGTTTTTAAAATAATTCATAATCTTCACTGGGGAGTGGATCTGTAGACCTTTTTCTGCTGTCCTGCAGGACATGGAACTCCTTATTATGCTTCTAACTTGCATCTGGTGATTCACAGTAGTAAGCATCTACTTATATGCTTATTAAACATTTTATTTATGAAATATTTAGTAAGTTATGTTATTTAAAACATGGTTATTAATAATTTTCATTTACTTGTTAAGACTTTTTCCATTTTGGTGGAGAAAGTATTTTGCAGATATTTGCATTGTCTTCTCATTTATGACTCACTTTTTAATTATTTTAATAAAATAATTTTAATGGAACATTTTGGTGAATAGAGGTTTTTAGTATTAATAAAATAAGCATTTTTCTGTAGGACTATTGGTTTATATCTTATCTAAGAAGTAGCTATGTACCACAAGGTCATGAATATATTTTTCTAATTTTTGTGTTTTGCTTTACTTTCTTAGGTGTAATGAAGTGATTTTGCAGTATGATGCTCTAGCACCATGTATTAAAGGATAGTTCATTCCCCACAGAATTTCAAAGAACATGTAATATCAATCTAGTTGATTCGTGTGTGTAGATATTTTTCTGACCTCTCTAGTCTGTGCCATCGATCTATTAGCCTTTCTTTACACCAATAGTCTTTTTTATTACTATAAATTTATAATAAGTTCTGAAATATGGTGCTATTACTCATAAATTTTTATTCCTCTTTAGGATTGTTTTGGCTCTTCCAGCTTCTTTGCATTTTCATAAAAAATTTTGAATTCAGCTTGTCAATTTTCTGCCTCAAAATAGAAAAGTTTGCCGAAAATCTCCATCCTAACAGTATTGTCTTCCAAATGTTATATTTATTCATTTATTTGTCTTCTTTGATATCCTTCAGCAACCTTCTTATTAAGTTTATGGCAAGGTATCTGACTTTTAAAAAATGTCATTATAAATGGTATAGTCTAAATTTCATTTCCAATGGTTCCTTGTGAATTTATTGTAATATAACTTTTGAACTATTGATTCAGCTTGCCACAAACTTGCTAAATTTTATTTGTGTGAATATTCCTTTGTATATTATTTTGGATTTTATACTTACCCAATCATATTATCTTGGTTAACACATTTCTATCTCTTTATTTCATGACAGTCCTCCTTATTGCAATTACCTTTAGTAAAATGTTACATGGAAGTAACAGACAGAAATGTCCTTATTCCTAACTTATTTTTTCTTTTCACAATATGTGAAATATGCCTTTTTTACAATCATTTTTATAAGAATAACATCTTTTTCTATTTCTAGTTTGCTGAGATTTTTGTCATAAATAGGTCATGAATTTTGTCAAATGTTTCTCTCTGCGTCTAATAAGATAATCATATTTTCCCTCTTTATCCTGTTAATGTGATTCTATTGATTTATCTAATGTGAGTGACCACCTTGTCACGCTGTATAATACTCTAAAAAGATTTTAATATATTTGATTTGATAATACCTTTGTTTATTTGCATCTTAATTATTTGAGAAAGAATAATTTTAAATGTGTTTCTTATAACATTTCTTTTCTTATAGCATGTTTTAGGGTTGGTTATGCTGGCCTCATAAAACAATTAAAAATGAGTAACATCTTTTGCTATTATTTGACAACATGGCATTCTATTCCCTCTAATACAGTGATCCCCAACCTTTTTGGCGCCAGGGACCAGCTTTGTGGGAGACAGTTTTTCCCTGCACTGAGGAGTGGAGGATGGTTTCAAGGTGATTCAAGTGCAGTACACTTATTGTGTACTTTATTGCTATTATTATTATATCAGCCCCACCTCAGATCATCTGGCATTAGATCCCAGAGGTTGGGAACCCCTGCTATAATACGATCCATTTTCCACCTCTTCCTCTTTCCTAGTCTTCCCCCCACCCCATATCTCTGGAATACATGGTCCCACTACAGAAAAAGTCTTATTTTTACCACAATGGAAATTTCCTTAACTTCTTGGAAATTTCTCTCTTCTTTCTTGCTCTGTCTGAAATGTGTTTCAACCATGAGGTACTCTTTCACAGCAGTCCTCTCAAGTGATGATTATTTTTATATTCACATCCTTCATATCAATGGTGCTGAAGTATTGTAATTGTTTCTAATTGACTGCTTCAGAGTGTTGTCCTTCCATACCCTACCCCCAACCAAAACCTCAAAATAACAACATAATAATGTTAAAAAATATTATAGCTCAGGTTTTCGTACTGTAACATCTTCTGTCTCTCTTTGTTGCAATATTATCAAAAGCATAAATATAACAACACTTTTTTGTGTCACGTCTTTGCTCATATACTACTTACATGGCTCCCAATTGCTTCCTGAACCTCCCAATTATACAAAACCTCTAATCTGACATTTTATATTCTCCAAAACTTGACTCCAGTGTAACTCTATAGTGATTGACTCTCAGTAATATTCCTGGATCAAGTTTCTATTATTTCTCTAAACACATATAATTATAATATACTCTCTTCATATCATTTGTCTGGAATATATTCTTTGCTCTGCATATCCAGATCCTCATTCTATGCATAGTTTTAACTTGATCTCACCCATGAAGCTTTCTTTAAAACAACAAATGCCCTAGCTGTACATTTGATCTCCTGTGGCAGTGATATCACTCAGGTATTGATTGTTATTAACTTTTCTTACACATCAAAATTTTCCACCACATCATATATTTAGAATAGGAAGAAGTTCTGTTTGGGGCTTCCTGGGTGGCTCAGTGGCAAAGAATCTGCCTGCCAGTGCAGAAGATGCAAAAAATGCAGGTTTTATCCCTGGGTCAGGAAGATCCCCTGAAGAAGGAAATGACAACCCATTCCAGTACTCTTGCCTGGACAATTCCACGGATAGAGGAGCCTGACAGACTATAGTCCATATAATCACAAAGAGTAGTACACGACTGAGTGACTGCGCATACTCTCTTTTATTATCTGGCCCAAAAGAATGTTCAGAATATATCAAATATTTAAAAGATATTTGCTATAGAAATGGAAGTGAAAAAGTGATTATGTTTGCTTTCAAGTTTTATATCTTAATAAAATAAAACTTGGTGTTCAGGTCTTTTGAGCATGAACTGCCATATTCCTTGTTTGGTGCCTATAATAAATGCTCTACCTTTCTTCACCACAAAAATATATAAATAAGTAAATAAACAAGTGAGAACACTCATAGAACATTCCAAATCAAGATTTGTCCTTGGCTGTGCTATCAATTATCTGCCTGATGTTGAATACATATTTCCATATAAATACCTCCTCTGTGAAATGAATCTGCATACTCCACAACCTAACCTAATATGTCCTTAGAAAATTTAAAAATTCAGTTTGAAAGAAGCAGTCTGTTTTGTAAGAAAGTTATTATTATTTAGCTTAAAATTTGATCACTGGGTAATCAATGAGAGCATCCATATATAAATATAACCTTTAAAAATGGTGAGGAGTCCTAAAGTAATTACAAGAGGGAACACAATGTACTTTGCTACCAAGTGTCCAAAAAAAAAAAAGTCATTTTTTCCCAATTGTGGAAAGTCTTAGTAATTTTATTCCATTCCTATAGTTTTCCCTTTGTCTACAAGTATTCTTTACTAAACAATCTCAGAGGCAAATTAATAACATTGGGGAAAATATATATTTCTATGCCTCAATACCTAGGAAAGACAGTACATTTGGAATAAGTAAAAAGTAAATGAATATTTCCTGTAAAAATTTCTTAATAATGTTTCACTCCAAAAACAAAGATGAATTACAAAATATATCAAAGACAATTTTCTAAGTAATAAAAAGATATTCTTAAGGAAAATTTTATCCAAGTGCAAATTTTAAAAGTAAATACTTTCCAGTTCTTGGTGGTTTAAAGGAAAATGGCCAGTGACATTTGAGTTCTAGATGCTATAGAGGCCCTTTTGGTTGGTTTTATATATGTGTACATATATACATATATAAAACATATATACACACACACACATGTGGGAGTTAGGTGGGTAAATGTGATTTACACAGCTATACTCGATTGAGGTTTGGGTGAAAAGGAGACGCACACAAATGCTTATTATCAGGCAGTCAAAAAATCAAAGAGAAATTAAGCTTTCTTTCTTAGTATTTTTATTATGGAGTGTTGGTTCCAAAGACTGAAAATAGCATAGAATCTGCTCATATAATTAAGTAAATGAAGGCAAAGGAAGCTCAGAATCAATTTCCTACAACAACTAACCATTGTTTTGTGTGGAATTAATAAAAGGAAGTATGGATGTATCATGTTTGAACTTGACAAATGTTTGGGATTATTTTATTTTGGCCCCAACAAAGAGTGTTTGACTTAGATACATGGGTATATGACTAGTATCCAAAAAGTTTACAGAAGGAACTTAAAATTGAAATGCTAAGTTGGTCAAACATATATTACATTTCAGCAATCTTCAAGAAAATATGTTGACCTCTTTTTGAAAGTAAAATTGAGAAAGTACAATTTAGAAAAGGTTTCAAAATTTAAACATTTAAATACTTGTAGTTGCTTATGTATGATTTATTATAATTTCTATAAAAACCCCAAAAAGATTCTTTTCTAGAGGCTGATAGAAAGTATTCAAAACCTCATGTGAAAAAGTAAACAACCTAAAGAAGTAAACAAAGCTTATACATGAAAAATAAAAGTAGATGGCTGACTCTACTACATAATAAAGTATATTTTAAAGTAAAAATGACTAAATTCACATATATTCAGACATATCATTGAACTGAAACTGTTATCTATGGATTTACTTCATGATAGCTGGTCATAGATTTGAATAATGTTTACTTTCTTGGCTTGATGCCATGAGATGGCATTGATCAATAATACATTGAGGTTGGAGGTTTCAAACAAAGGACTAATAGCTTATGGAGATCTACATTATTCATAGGAAACAGCTTCCCTGTTTTTGTTATTGTTGTTATTTAGCACTAAGTCATACCTGACTCTTTGCTATCCCTTGAACTATAGCCCAGCAGGCTCCTTTGTCTATGGTATTTTCGAGGCAATAATACTAGAGTGAGTTTCCATTTCCTTCTCCAGGGTATCTTCCTGACCCAGGAATTGAACTCATGTGTCCTGTAATAGCAGGAAAATTCTTTACCACTGAGCCAGCAGGGGAGCACACCCTGGTTATATAAAGCATTAAAAACATATTTGCCAGTGAAGATATCATGACTTACCAAACAAATTTGTTAATTGGCAGAGCTAAACCAGATGTCTCAATACAATGAATATGCAAAGGCATGTAGATACAGACTAATCATAACTGAAAACTTTGTTAATTTATGAAGTGAAGACTTGGTGGTACTGGCAATTCTAATGAAAAATGAATAATCAGAATTGGTCCTCAATGAAGTCAGTTACAGGTAAGTCAATGTGAGAAAGGAAGTATTTGGAAATCTTTGCTACTCAAACCTTCTTAAAAGGCTGCTTTTAAGCATTCATGGTTTTGGATATTAAACAGAAACTGATTCAATTCTGAAAAAGGCAACCTATAAGTAGAACTCAACTACTCATTCAATAGATTCCAAAAGGGCTTGAATTGTTGTATGCAGTGCAACCTGTCTATGTTTATTTGTTTATGCTTTTTCTAAATGAGAGTATTTCCAAATGAGTCAGTTCTTCAGTTCTTTTCATTGTCTTACAATTGGTTTGATTGTGTATTTTTTTTCTTTGTAATTCAGCAGACACCAAAATATTTAATTTTCTCTTTTTGTACTTCCCATCATTGCTAGAATATTTTATCTTCTTGGCAGAGTTAGAAGAATCTGCTAGTGACCCATTTGTCTGCCTGCAATTGTTTAACAATTGGCTTCCAGTTTTCTGACATCCTCCTGGTTATACTGAATACCTATGTGTCAGAAAGAGCAAATGACAAGAAAATTGTATAAAATAGAACTCAGAGTAAAATGTTCTCTTTCCAAGATTTTGGGCCAACCTCACTATTTTCTGCTCATTAGTGTCACTAACCTCCTTTGCTCCAGTTTCTACCTGTCTAGACTTTTAATACTTTTAATACTTTAAATACTTGCCTATTCCTTGCTCAAAGCTAACTTTGTTTAACCCAGTCTTTTCCCCTTTAAACCAGGTGAAATAGAGGTTGAAGTAATCCTCAGCCCTGACCCCCAAAACCGGTGGCTTAACTTTTGAATCTGCCTTGATCTAATTCCATGGCAAACTGTTATTTGAGATAACTACAACCACTACTTTTATTAAAATCTCAGAAGCATCATTTTGTACCTAGCGCCATGCTTTATAAACTATAGCTCATTTAGTCTATATGTTGGGCTTTCCTGATGTTTCATACTGTAAAGAATCTGCCTGCAATGCAGGAGACCTGGGTTCAATCCCTGGGTGAATCAGATCCCTTGGAGAAGATCATGGCAACCTACTCCAGTATCCCTGCCTGGAGAATCCCCATGTGCAGAGAAGCCTGGCTGGCTACAATCCATGAGGTCACAAGGAGTCAGACACAACTGAGCGACTAAACACACACACACAGTCTATATGTTAACCTTGAAATACAGGTTTTATATCTACACAAAGAAGAGGAGAAAACTGTGTCACACAGACTGAATAACAAACTTTAAGACATACGTAAATAATGAAACTAGTGTCCTATCCATGTATCCCAATTTTAATGCTATTCTCAGTTTACTACATGGGTGAACTAGAGCAGCAGGAAATCTCATTGGTTAATTCCATGGGCCCAAAAGGGATTACGCATCTTCTCATTTTGGGGAGACCTCAATTTACCAGGGTTCCAGGCAAAGAAAGCCAACAAATTATAGGTGTGAACAAATTTGAAAGAGAAATTAAGGCTTTATTTTAAGCACTAAGTGTTTTAACTAAGTGAACAAGAAGTTTAGAATTAAATATGTATCCATGTACCTACGCATATTTGTATGCATGTGTGCGTACATACTAAGTCACTTCAGTCATGTCTGACTCTTTGCGACTCCATGGACTGTAGCCCTCCAGGCCCCTCTGTCTTTGGGATTCTCTAGGCAAGAATACTGGAGTTAGTTTCCAAGACCTCCCCTAGGCGATCTTCCAAGATCCAGGGATCAAACCTGCATCTCCTGCATTGCAAGTGGGTTCTTTACCACTTAGCCACTGGGAAAGTCCTGCATTTATTTATATATATGTATAAATATGTGTATATATGTGTGTATAAAATTTTTCAGCGTAGACCCAATATGACACCTGGTCATTTATAAGTTTATAATTTATTGACTTACCTCAATTGTTAAGTGATACCCACACTATCTTAAGAAGCAAAGGCAGATAATTAACCAATGGCAAAAAAGGCCTGAAAGAAACCTCTTTAGTTTTCTAGTCATGGAATTACCATTAATCATTCCAACATGAAATTGATCTTTATAAAAACTTAGAAATAAGTATGCATCTAATTAAAGAGGTTCTTTGGAAACTGCAAATAATATCATAAATATAAATGAAATTACTTTTACTTTATAAGTGTGTGTGTATATATAAAATTTTGGCAAAGTGTGCTATTTTTATTGAATAAACTAAAAGTGTAGTATGTTCCAAAGAAGCAGTTATTTATTTTAATTGAGGATATCAGAATTTGATCTTATTTTAAATGATAAGCTTTTTATTTAACTCTGTTAACAACTTACCTGCAAACACATTTTTAAGCATTAATAAGCCAGCTAATTTACCACACTAGCTAAACTTCTCTCCTTTAAAAGTTGTTCATATTTATACTTAATAAAAAAACTAAGCATTATTGGTACCAAATCTCAAAGTTCTTAAATTATCTAGAAAAATGACAATTATATATTAAAATTTACCTATGCCAGTGACATATTTTTCATTTTTAAAAATTATTCTGTGATGCTTTTCTATATTTTGAAATTATTACTTTGCAATTAATATTTTGAGTATAGTATATACAACTTTTAAGAGGTTAGAAATTGAGTCTAAATTTGAAGTTGTGAAAGTGAAAATCGCTCAGTCATGTCCAACTCTTTGCGACCCCATGGACTATTTGATGTTAGCTACCACAATTATGTTCATCTTAACAATTAAGTATAGATAGTACATATAGAGTAATGGGGAAAAAATATTCAGTTTAATTTCCATATTAGGCTTTCCCAAGCTATTCAGTTTGGAACATGATTTTTATACTCACTAGGCCTCTGTCTTTTCATCTGCAAAATGAACATAGCATACACAACAGACATGGCTACTATAAAAATTAAATGAGATAATATACATGCACATTAAAATGTTGCTTAGTACAAGGAAGGCTGTAAATAATAGCCATTATTATCTTTATCATAATTAATTTTATATTTTAATGCTTAATTTATCATTACAATTGAATTATTCTATTTCATTTTTGCCAATCATTAAGCATTTTCTTGTTGCATAAAATCAAATGTGGAACAAGGTAAGACATAAAATAAATTAATTAACTGTTCTAAATGTATGACACACCTTTGAAATATATTTTTCTCTATCAGTACAATACCCCATAAAACCATAAAATTTCAAATAACATGCTAGTTTTTAACACAGTATCAATATGTTTTTGGTTAACTTATTCAAACACAGACTAAATAAATAGCATTGACTAGCATTTCAAATTATGCTGACCATTTTCCCTTTTATATACCTTCACAATGAATCATAGGTAGCCAAATATGAAATAAACACTTTCAAAGCTGTTAAAAATTTGTTTATTTTAGTTACTTATTCCACTATTCCCTCCACTGACAGGAAATAGAAGTTGATCATTTTAATGACATTTATCTGAATCTATTGTCACCTAGTAATTTTTGGCAGCAGTAAAATCTGATAGGGTATACTTTTCTATTGATCTTGTATATCTTTTAATTTTTCATATTTTCTATCTTGGCAAAGCTGAATTGTGTAATTGTTATTGACTTCCAATAAGCTGAAAATTATTATTAATGATCTTGACATTCACAATATTTTTACCTACTACATCATACCAGACAGAGATGGATATGTTAATATTGTTATCAATTCCTTAAGGAGGTTCCATCAGACTGTGGGAATTCAGATAATATTAGAAAACAGTTTGTACTTTTTGAAATTTCATAGAATTCAAACTCTTTTTTTCCCAGTGCAAAGCTGCATGTGTGGCATTTGAGAAGTTTTCACTTGCCACTATATTAAAATATATCTTGCTTCTTCAAACAATATTTGCTTGCTAAAAATCCATCCTCCTTGCTAAAATTAGTTTTCTTCCACGTGAATTTTCCCCTATTTCATGTTCAGCTCTGTATTTGAAACTTTGACCCCATGTATTCTTGAGTGTCAAGGATGCATGATCACAAAATACGTGCTAAAATTATAAACTCTGACAGTACTACATATTTATTTTCTATTTCAGAATGATTTACTGCTTCTGTTAGTTCCATACAATTTCGGTCCTTTATCGAGCTCATCTTTGCACTGCTACTGCTAAGTCACTTCAGTCGAGTCCAACTCTGTGCGACCCCATAGACGGCAGCCTACTAGGCTCCTCTGTCCCTGGGATTCTTCAGGCAAGAATACTGGAGTGGGTTGCCATTTCCTTCTCCAATGCATGAAAGTGAAAAGTGAAAATGAAGTCTCTCAGTCGTCCCTGAATCTTAGCGACACCAAGGAATGCAGCCTACCAGGCTCCTCTGTCCATGAGATTTTCCAGGCAAGAGTACTGGAGTGGGGTGCCATCTTTGCACGAAATGTTCTAACTTTCTTGAAGAGACCTCTAGTTTTTCCATTCTGTTGTTTTCCTCTATTTCTTTGCATTGATCGTTGAGGAAGGCTTTCTTATCTCTTCTTGCTATTCTTTGCAACTCTGCATTCAGATGCTTATATCTTTCCTTTTCTCCTTTGCTTTTCACTTCTCTTCTTTTCATAGCTATTTGTAAGGCCTCCTCAGACAGCCATTTTGCTTTTTTGCATTTCTTTTCCATGAGATGGTCTTGATCCCTGTCTCCTGTACAATGTCATGAACCTCTGTCCATATTTCATCAATCACTCTATCTATTAGATGTAGTCCCTTAAATCTATTTCTCACTTCCACTGTATAATCATAAGGGATTTGATTTAGGTCATACCTGAATGGTCTAGTGGTTTTCCCTACTTTCTTCAATTTCAGTCTGAATTTGGCAATAAGGAGTTCATGATCAGAGCCACATTCAGCTCCTGGTCTTGTTTTTGTTGACTGTATAGAGCTTCTCCATCTTTGGCTGCAAAGAATATAATAATCTGATTTCGGTGTTGACCATCTGGTGATGTCCATGTGTAGAGTCTTCTTTTGTGTTGTTGGAAGTGGGTGTTTGCTATGACCAGTGCATTTTCTTGGCAAAACTCTATTAGTCTTTACCCTGCTTCATTCCATATTCCAAGGCCAAATTTGCCTGTTATTCCAGGTGTTTCTTGACTTCCTACTTTTGCATCCAGTCCCCTATAATGAAAAAGACAAATAACTTGGCTAAAGTCAATTAGAAAGTAAAACATAGAGTTACAATTTGGGTAAAAGCAGTTTAGTTTTGAGTCTAAATGCATAGCCTTTATGCTAGATTATTGCTGGCCAAGAAATAAACAAGACTCAGGTAAACAGAGGAACAATTTTTTTTTATAGTTTTAAAGTGTAGAATAACAAACTAATAATTTCAGAGGGATGGTACGGGGAGGGAGGAGGGAGGAGGGTTCAGGATGGGGAACACGTGTATACCTGTGGCGGATTCATGCTGATATATAGCAAAATGAATACAATATTGTAAAGTTAAAAAATAAAAATAAATAAATAAAGCTACCCTTAAAAAAGTTTTCAAGGGTCAGATGAGAGTGAAGTAAGTCAGAAAAAAAAAAATGCCAATACAGTATATTAATGCATACATATGGAATTTAGAAAGATAGTAATGATGACCCTATATGTGAGACAGCAAAAGAGACACAGATGTAAAGAACAGACTTTTGGACTCTGTGGGAGAAGGCAAGGGTAGGATGATTTGAGAGAATAGAATTGAAACATGTATATTACCATATGTGAAATAGATCGCCAGTCCTGGTTCGATGCATGAAACGGGGTGCTCAGGGCTGGTGCACTGGGATGACCCTGAGGAATGGGATGGGGAGGGAGGTAGGAGGGGCGTTCAGGATGGGGAACACACGTACACCCATGGCAGAATCATGTGAATGTATGGCGAAAAAACACTACAATATTGTAAAGTAACTAGCCTCCAATTAAAATAAATAAATTAATTTTAAAAAATAAATGAGATAAAAATGAAAAGAAACTAGACATAAAACAACAAATTGAGAAACACCAGTAAGAATAATCACAATAAGAACGACAACAAAAACCAAACAGAATTAAAGATTATGGCATATATGAAAAGAAATGATGTGTCTAAAAAAATCAGAACAATTGGTGTGTCAATTACTGATACAAAGAAAAGCTATAGATAAATCTCATGAATATAGATGATAATGGCAACGAGGATGGAGATCAGAAATTATTTTTAAAAGCGAGTTTTCTAATGTAGTATCAATGTGGCAAATACTTAGTGTGTGTGCTCAGTCAAGTCTGACACTTTGGACTGAAGCCCATCAGGCTCCTCTGTTCATGGGATTTTTCAGGCAAGAATACTGCAGTGAGTTGCCATTTCCTCCTTCAGAAGATCTTCCTCACCCAGAAATCAAACCTAAGAGTCTTGTTAAAATACAGATACTCAAACTCATGTTCAAGAAATTTATATTCAGAAAGTCTGCATGTGCTCTCTAGAACATTCACATTTTCAAATAATACCTAAGTTATTAATTTAAGAATTCAACTCTTTATTCATTCAACACATCCCTACTGAATATCTACTAGTTAGTGACAGTGCTGTAAAGAGGGTTTATAAAATGGATAAGACCTAAGGAGGCAGTGCACAAAACTGGAGTTTTCCAGTAGTCATGTATGCATGTGAGAGTTGGACCATAAAGAAGGCTGAGCACCAAAAAATTGATGCTTTTGAACTGTGGTGTTGGAGAAGACTCTTGAGAGTCCCTTGGACTGCAAGGAGATCCAACCAGTCCATCCTAAAGGAGATCAGCCCTGGGATTTCTTTGGAAGGAATGATGCTAAAGCTGAAACTCCAATACTTTGGCCACCTCATGTGAAGAGTTGACACATTGGAAAAGACTCTGATGCTGGGAGGAATTGGGGGCAAGAGGAGAAGGGGACGACAGAGGATGAGATGGCTGGATGGCATCACTGACTCGATGGACGTGAGTCTGAATAAACTCCGGGAATTAGTGATGGACAGGGAAGCCTGGCATGCTGTGATTCATGGGGTGGCAAAGAGTCTGACACGACTGAGTGACCGAACTGAACTGAACTGAAGTTATTTGATTTCTCAATTATCCATGAAAGTGAAAGTCACTAAGTCATGTCCAACTCTTTGGGACCCAATGGACTACACAGTCCATGGAATTCTCCAGGCCAGAATATGGGAATGGTTAGTCATTTCCTTCTCCAGTGGATCTTCTCAATACAGGCATCAAACCCAGGTTTCCCACATTGCAGGCAGATTATTTACCAGCTGAGCCACCAGGAAAGCCCAAGAATACTGGAATGGCTAACTATCCCTTCTCCAGTGAATCTTCCAGACCCAGGAATCGAACTAAGGTCTCTTGCATTTCAGGCAGATTCTTTACCAGCTGAGCTACGAGTAATTATCCATTTGCTCCTCTGTAAATTGGGAATGATAGCAATTGTTCATACTTCACAACAGTGATGGTGAAGATGAAATGGGTACATTAAAAAATATGTAGCCTAGTACCTGGAGAAAAGTAAAATTGTCTTTCAGAATCTCATTCCTTCAATAACCATTGAAGCATATAAATAATTTACCCCTTTAAAAAGTTCCTGCTTGATGATAAGTGGGGAAAATACAGAATTTAATACTGTAAAATATCATAAATCTAAAAAACCATGATTAAAGAACAAAATAGAAGTTTCTAGTTAGAAAGTTACAACATGGCAAGATGTATCAAACAACAGATATATCTTGTTATATCTCAATTTCTTCCCTTCAGGAGGCTAATTATATTCTAAAATTCCAAATCCTGAGAACTTTCATTAATTGACCTAAATCTTTCCAGCAGGAAATTTTCATTCTTTCCTATCAAAGTAAAGAAGTGAAATGGGTCAAAATGAAAAACAGGTGAAACCTATCTCTGTTAATAGCTTCTTAACATTTCCTAGCATCCCCTGCAGTTAGGCAATGACATGTGACTAAGTTCCACTTGAAGGAATACGAGTGATATTGATCTGGACCACTTTAGTCTGGGCTTTTAGAAATCTCCACTATTCCTCCTTCAAGCTAGATGGAGAAGGAGACAATCTCAAAGAGAATCTTGAGAGACAAAAAGTTGAAGCCAGCAGATTCTCTGCCAACACACATGCCAAAATATTACATAGAATAGGATCCTTTTCTATGACACTTTTTTTTTAGGAGTAGTAGTTTTAATCAGTTATTGTAATTGAATCTATAGTACTGTGCTCCATATTTACTTTTTAAAAAAAGTATTTATTTTAATTGGAGGCTAATTACTTTAAAATATTGTAGTGATTTTGCCATACATTGACATGAATCAGCCATGGTTGTATGTGTATTCCCATCCTGAACGCCCCACTCACTTCCCTCCCCAATCTCATCCCTCTGGGTCATCCCAGTGCACCAGCTCTGAGCACCCTGTCTCAGGCATCGAACCTGAACTGGCGATCCATTTCACATATGATAATATACATGTTTCAATGCTATTCTCTCAATCATCCCACCCTTACCATCTCCCACAGAGTCCAAAAGACTGTTCTATACATCTGTGTCTCTTTTGCTGTCTCTCATATAGGGTTATCATTATTACTATCTTTCTAAATTCCATATATATGCATTAGTATATTGTATAGTTGTTGTTTTTTTTTTTCCTGGCTTACTTCACTCTGTATAATAGGCTCCATTTTCATTGACCTCATTAGAACTGATTCAAATGTATTCTTTTTAATGGCTGAGTAATATTCCATTGTGTATATGTACCACAGCTTTCTTATCCATCCATCTGCTGATGGACATCTGGGTTGCTTCCATGTCCTGGTTATTATAAACAGTGCTGTGATGAACATTGGGGTACACATGTCTGTTTCAATTCTGGTTTCCTAGGTGTGTATGCCCAGCAGTGGGGTTTCTGGGTCATATGGCAGTTCTATTTCCAGCTTTTTAGGGAATCTCCACACTGTTCTCCATAGTGGCTGTACTAGTTTGCATTCCCACCAACAATGTAAGAGGGTTCCCATAGCAAAAATCAACAAAGCTAAAAGCTGGTTCTTTGAGAAGATAAATAAAATTGACAAACCATTAGCCAGACTCATTGATAAATAAAGGGAGAAGAATCAAATCACCAAATGTAGAAATGAAAATGGAGAAATCACAACAGACAACACAGAAATACAAAGGATCATAAGAGACTACTATCAGCAACTATATATCAATAAAATGGACAACTTGGAAGAAATGGACAAATTCTTAGAAAAGTACAACTTTCCAAAACTGAACCAGAAAGAAATAGAAAAACTTAACAGATCCATCACAAGTATGGAAATCGAAATGGTAATCAGAAATCTTCCAGGACACAAAAGCCCAGGACCAGATGACTTCACAGCTGAATTCTACCAAAAATTTAGAGAAGAGCTAACACCTATCCTACTCAAACTCTTCCAGAAATTTGCAGAGGAAGGTAAACTTCCAAACTCATTCTATGAGGCCACCATCACCCAAATACCAAAACCTAACAAAGATGCCACACAAAAAGAAAACTGCAGGCCAATATCACTGATGAACATAGATGCAAAAATCCTTAACAAAATTCTAGCAAACAGAATCTGACAACATATTATTAAAAAGATCATACATCATAACCAAGTGGACTTCATCCCAGGGATGCAAGGATTCTTCAATATCTGCAAATCAATCAATGTAATACATTACATTAACAAATTGAAAGATAAAAACTATATGATTATCTCAATAGATGCAGAGAAAGCCTTTACACAATTCAACATCTGTTTATGATAAAAACCCTCCAGAAAGCAGGAATAGAAGGAACATACCTCAACAGAATAAAAGCTATATATGACAAACTCACAGCAAACATTATCCTCAATGGTGAAAAATGGAAAGCATTTCCCCTAAAATTAGGAGCAGGACAAGGGTGCCCAGTCTCACCACTACTATTCAGCATAGTTTTAGAAGTTTTGGCCACAGCAATAAGAGCAGAAAAAGGAATAAAATGAATCCATATTGAGGAAGAAGTAATACTCTCACTGTTTGCAAATGACATGATCTTCTACATAGAAAACCCTAAAGACTCCACCAGAAAATTACTAGAGCTAATCAATGAATATAGTAAAGTTGCAGGATATAAAATTAACACAAAAAAATCCCTTGCATTCCTATACACTAACAATGAGAAAACAGAAAGAGAAATTAAGGAAACAATTCCATTCACCATTGCAACGAAAAGAATAAAATACTTAAGAATATATCTACCTAAAGAAACTAAAGACCTATAGAAAACTATAAAACACTGATGAAAGAAATCAGAGTACACAAATAGATGGAGAAATATACCATGTTCATGGATTGAAAGAATCAATATAGTGAAAACGAGCATACTACCCAAAGCAATCTATTAATTCAGTGCAATTCCTATCAAGCTACCAACGGTGTTTTTCAGAGAACTAGAACAAATAGTTTCACAATTTGCATGGAAATACAAAAAACCTCAAATAGCCAAAGCCATCTTGAGAAAGAAGATTAGAACTGGAGGAATCAACTTGCCTGACTTCATGCTATACTACAAAGCTACAGTCATCAAGACAGTATGGTTCTGGCACAAAGACAGAAATATAGATCAATGGAACAAAATAGAAAGCCCAGAAATAAACTCATGCACCTATGGACACCTTATCTTTGACAAAGGAGACAAGGTATACAATGGAGAAAAGACAATCTCTTTAACAAGTGGTACTGGGAAAACTGGTCAACCACTTGTAAAAGAATGAACCTAGAACACTTTCTAACACCATACACAAAAATAAACTCAAAATGGATTAAAGATCTAAACATAAGACCAGAAACTGTCAAACTTAGGGGAAAACATAGGCAAAACACTCTCTGACATAAATCACAGCAGGATCCTCTATGACCCACCTCCCAGAGTAATGGAAATAAAAGCAAATATAAACAAATGGGACCTAATTAAAGTTAAAGCTTTTGCAAAATGAAGGAAACTATGAGCAAGGTGAAAAGACAGCCTTCAGAATGGGAGAAAATAATAGCAAATGAAGCAACTGACAAAGAATTAATGTTAAAAATATACAAGCAACTCCTGAAGTTCAATTCCAGAAAAATAAACCACCCAATCAAAAAATGGGCCAAAGAACTAAACAGACATTTCTCCAAAGAAGACACACAGATGGCTAACAAACACATGAAAAGATGCTCAACATCACTCATTATCAGAGAAATGCAAATCAAAACCACAATGAGGTACCATTTCATGCCGGTCAGAATAGTTGCTATCCAAAAGTATACAAACAATAAATACTGGAGAGGGTATGGAGAAAAGGGAACTCTATTATGACACTTTTATTCAGTTCCAAAAATATGAATTTTGGGGGAATTCTTTTGGAAAAAAATATTTTAAAAAAACACATTTCATTGCATTTGAGTGATTTACTATTTGAACAATTCTCAGACTGTCATGTAGACTACATTAACTTCAGTTCATATGAAATGAAAAAAAAAAAATGATGTCAGTCTTAATTCAGTGACGTTTCCAGGGTCCCCTGCTGAGGCCTGGGAAGAATGTCATGCTGCAGAAAATCACAAGAAAGCAGGAAAGTTGTGTCAAAGGCAGCAATGACATTGGAAATATTGGGGTGTGTTAATCATACACAATCTTGTATGTTTTATTTTAGATATTATTGTTGGCTTTATGCTGCTGCTGTTCATAGATTTGCCCATATGGACTTTTGTCGACAAAGTAATGTCTCTGCTTTTTAATATGCTGTCTAAGTTTGTCATAGCTTTTCTTCCAAGGAGCAAGTGTCTATTAATTTCATGGCTGCAGTCACCATCTGAAGTGATTTTAGAGCCCAAGAAAATAAATTCTGTCACTGTTTCCATTGTTTCCCCATCTATTGGCCATGAAGTGATGGGACTGGAGGCCATGATTTTCGTTTTTTGAATGTTGTTTTAAGACAACTTTTTCACGCTCTTCTTTCACCTTCATTGAGAGCCTCTTTAGTTCCTCTTTCAGTTCAGTTACTCAGTCATGTCCGACTTTGCAACTCCACGGACTGCAGCATGCCAGGCTTCCCTGTACATTGCCAGCTCTAAAGCTGACTGAAACTCATGTCAGTGTTGCCATCCAACCATCTCATCCTCTGTCATCTCCTTCTCCTTCTGCCTTCAATCTTTCGCAGCATCAGGTTCTTTTCTAATAGTCAGTTCTTTGCATCAGGTAGCCAAAGTATTGGAGTTTCAGCTTCAGCATCAGTCCTTCCAATGAATATTCAGGACTGATTTCCTTTAGGATGAACTGGTTGCATCTTTTTTCTGTCCAAGGGACTCTCAAGAGTCTTCTCCAACACCACAGTTCAAAAGCATCAATTCTTTGGTTCTCAGCTTTATTTATAGTCCAAATCTCACACCCATAGGTGACTACTGGAAAAACCGTAGCTTTGACTAGACAGACCTTTCTTGGCAAAATAAAGTCTCTGCTTTTTAATATGCTGTCTAGGTTGGTCATAAATTTCCTTCCAAGGAGCAAGCATCTTTTTCTTTCATGGCTACAGTCACCATCTGCAGTAATTTTGGAGCTCCAAAAATAGTCTGTCATGGTTTCCACTGTTTCCCCATCTATTTGCCATGAAGTGATGGGACCCGATGTCATGATCTTTGTTTTCTGAATGTTGAGCTTTAAGGCAACTTTTTCACTCTCCACTTTCACTTTCATCACGAGGCTTTTTAGTTCCTCTTCACTTTCTGCCATAAGGGTGGTGTCATCTGCATATCTAAGGTTATTGATATTTCTCCCAGCAATCTTGATTCCAGCTTGTGCTTCTTCCAGCCCATTGTTTCTCATGATGTACTCTGCATATAAGTTAAATAAGCAGGGTGACAATACAGCCTTGACATACTCCTTTTCCTATTTGGAACCAGTCTGTTGTTCCATGTCCAGTTATAACCTTTGCTTCTTGACCTGCATACAGATTTCTCAGGAGGCAAGTCAGGTGGTCTGGTATTTCCATCTCTTTCAGAATTTTCCACAGTTTATTGTGATCCACACAGTCAAAGGCTTTGGTGTAATCAAAAAGCCAGAAGTAGGTTTTTTTCCTGGAACTCTTTTGCTTTTTCCATGATCCAGCAGATGTTGGCAATTTGATCTCTGGTTCCTCTGCCTTTTCTACATCCAAGTTGAACATCTGAAAGTTCATGGTTCACATATGGTTGAAGCCTGGCTTGAAAAATTTTGAGCATTACTTTGCTAGTGTTTGAGATGAGTACAATTGTGCAGTTGCTGTTACTTACTGCCATTAAAGTGTATGTCATGTGCATATCTCAGGTTGTTGATATTTCTCCTTGTAATATTGATTCCAGCTTGTGAGTCATCCATCCACTGTTGGCTTTATTTTAGGTTTCATGCAAAGAACTATGGGAAATACCCAAGGATATCAAGAAGGAAACAACAAGATGAAGTTTATGATAAAAAAAATTACATTTCTGAGTCAGGCAAACATAAGGAGGAAAGTCAATTAGGAAATAATTACACATGATATTATAATAAAAACATCACCCACCCTTAGAAAATGACCATCCATTTAATAACTACTATAATTAATAATGGTTGGAATTAGTTTTTTGAAATATTTATGTATTTATTTATTTGGGTCTGCCGAGTCTTAGTTGCTACACACAGGATCTTCAATCTTTGTTACAGTGAGTGAGTGAGTAAAGTCGTTCAGTCCTGTCTGACTCTTTGTGACCCCATGAACTGTAGCCCACCAGGCTCCTTCTGTCTATGGGATTCTCCAGGCAAGAATGCTGGAGTAGGTTGCCATTTCCTTCTCTAGGGGATCTTCCCAACCCAGGGATTGAACCCAGGTCTCCTGCATTGCAGGGAGACGCTTTAACCTCTGGGCCCGCCACCCAGAAGCAGGGGACAGGAGACCGAAGGTCAGGGCCAGAGGCCGCACCCAACCCCTGCCTTCCTCACCATCCCCGACGGGCAGGGGGAAAGACAGGCGAGGGGCCCCGTGGACAGACCGAGAAGAGCAGACACGTTCACGGGGACCGCCGGTCCCTCGTCTGGCACGACTTAGGCTCGGTCCAGGAGAGCACGACCACACCACATCGATCGATCAGTTGAGCCAAGATGGAGCACAGGGGAAGGCACGGTGAGGACAGTCACAAGAGGGGCCCGCTTTAAGCCTCACCGGCAACCTCCCCTGGCCCCCCCACCTCGCCTCAGGTGAGAGCAGCCAACGACCCCAGGAGGAGAACACCTGACACGTGGCACGGAGCCCACAGGGCGGGGGTCGTCCCAGCCACCCCTGGGTGCCTGCAGCGGGGAGCGCATAGGGTAGAAGACCCACGCTGCTCGCCCCGCCACCCTTGGGTCGCCCAGAGACTGGAGGTGGCACCACGAGTTGGGTCAGCCAGACACACCACACGGGAGCCAGCGCACAGGCCCAGGCGGGCAGCTCCAGCGGCAAGGGCTGAATCCAGTGCAGCTGGCGGCCCAAAGGCCCGGAGCCCTACGTACATCCAGAGACCCAAAGTCCTCGGCGGCAGACATCGAAAGAGACCGCGTCAGCTCTTTGTTGCAGAATGCAGGATTTTATGTTGTGGCATGAGGGCTGGAATCTGTTTCAAACTTATTTAACTCATCGATAACATTTCATTTCACTTAACATACCTCTAAAATCCGTGGTTCCCACACAGACTCATTCCAATAAACACACTTCTAAGACTGACATCATCCTCCTGCCACATCTATAAGCAACACAATTCCATGATTAAACTCCATGAATATTGTACAGTGATAAAACGAAAGGTGTTTGGAAAGGCCTGAATCATGTAGCTATGATTTTTTTTTTAAACAACTGTTTATTGTAGAACTTTCTTACTGTACCATGAATTGTTTTAGCTTTTTTTGCATTTATCAAATGCCTGTGCAAATGATATGGGTTTGCAATTGTTACTTTTACATTAAACACATTTGTAATGACTAATGTGAACCAAGTGATCTGGGAAGGTAAGTGTTAGATAGAGACCAACATGAGCAGGACTGGGAACCCATCCCTTGGAAGTGTTGAGGTAGCTGCTACATAGAAGTGAGGAATATTTATTATTAAATAATAAAATTAAAATAGAATAAGCAGATCTAAAAAAGATAAACTTTCATAATTAGTAAGACATATTTAATGATAGGCAACAGAAGAAGGTACATTCTTAGGGCAAATTCCGTATCTCATCTTTACTTACAAACTAAAGACATGATTTGTCTACAAGACCTCTTCAGTTTTGTCACTCCTTCCTTGGGTCTTATCCATTTAATAAACTCTGTTTACAGCACAATGACTAACTGTAGTAGATATTCAGTAGGGATGTGTTGAGTGATTAAAGACTTGAATTTTTAAATTAGTAACAGGGTTTTATTTGAAATTGTCAGTGTTCTAGAAACCACATTCAGACTTTCTGAATAGAAATTTCTTGAATATGTCTCTGAGTATCTGTAGTTTTACAGGTTTCCTAGGTAACACTTAGGGCTTCCCAGGTTGCTCAGTGGTAAAGAATCCACCTGCCAATGCAGGAGATGTGGGTTTGATCCCTGGTCCAGGAAGAGATCCTGAAGAAGGAAATTACAACTCACTCCAGTGTTCCTGCCTGGGAAATCCCATGGTCAGAGGAGCCTCATGGGCTACAGTCCATGGAGTCTCAAAGAGTTGGACACAACTTAGCAATTGAATAAAAGATAATACTTAAGTTCAGGTAAGCAATGCAAAGCAATAAAGGAAAACAACAGAATGGGAAAGACTAGAGATCTCTTCCAGAAAATCAGAGATACCAAAGGAGCATTTCATGCAAAGATGGGCTCGATAAAGGACAGAAATGGTATGGACCTAACAGAAGCAGAAGCTATTAAGAAGAGATGGCAAGAATACACAGAAGAACTGTACAAAAAAGATCTTCATGACCCAGATAATCATGATGGTGTGATCACTGACCTAGAGCCAGACATCCTGGAATGTGAAGTCAAGTGGGCCTTAGAAAGCATCACTATGAACAAAGCTAGTGGAGGTGACGGAATTCCAGTTGAGCTATTCCAAATCCTGAAAGATGATGCTGTGAAAGTGCTGCACTCAATATGCCAGCAGATTTGGAAAACTCAGCAGTGGCCACAGGACTGGAAAAGTCAGTTTTCCTTCCAATCCCAAAGAAAGGCAATGCCAAAGAATGCTCAAACTACCACACAACTGCACTCATCCCACACGCTAGTAAAGTAATGCTCAAAATTCTCCAAGCCAGGTTTCAGCAACATGTGAACCATGAACTTCCTGATGTTCAAGCTGGTTTTAGAAAAGGAAGAGGAACCAGAGATCAAATTGCCAACATCCTCTGGATCATGGAAAAAGCAAGAGAGTTCCAGAAAAACATCTATTTCTGCTTTATTGACTATGCCAAAGCCTTTGACTGTGTGGATCACAATAAACTGTGGAAAATTCTGAAAGAGATGGGAATACCAGACCACCTGATCTGCCTCTTGAGAAATTTGTATGCAGGTCAAGAAGCAACAGTTAGAACTGGACATGGAACAAAAGACTGGTTCCAAACAGGAAAAGGAGTACATCAAGGCTGTATATTGTCACCCTGTTTATTTAACTTATATGCAGAGTATATCATGAGAAACGCTGGACTGGAAGAAACACAAGCTGGAATCAAGATTGCCGGGAGAAATATCAATAACCTCAGATATCCTCAGATGACACCACCCTTATGGCAGAAAGTGAAGAGGAACTCAAAAGCCTCTTGATGAAAGTGAAAGTGGAGAGTGAAAAAGTTGGCTTAAAGCTCAACATTCAGAAAACGAAGATCATGGCATCTGGTCCCATCACTTCATGGGAAATAGATGGGGAAACAGTGGAAAGAGTGTCAGACTTAATTTTTCTGGGCTCCAAAATCACTGCAGATGGTGACTGCAGCCATGAAATTAAAAGACGCTTACTCCTTGGAAGGAAAGTTATGACCAACCTAGATAGCATCTTCAAAAGCAGAGACATTACTTTGCCAACAAAGGTCCGTCTAGTCAAGGCTATGGTTTTTCCTGTGGTCATGTATGGATGTGAGAGTTGGACTGTGAAGAAGGCTGAGCGCTGAAGAATTGATACATTTGAACTGTGGTATTGGAGAAGACTCTTGAGAGTCCCTTGGACTGCCAGGAGATCCAACCAGTCCATTCTAAAGGAGATCAGCCCTGGGATTTCTTTGGAAGGAATGATGCTAAAGCTGAAACTCCAGTACTTTGGCCACCTCATGCGAAGAGTTGACTCATTGGAAAAGACTCTGAAGCTGGGAGGGATTGGGGACAGGAGGAGAAGGGGACGACGGAGGATGCTGGATGGCATCACTGACTCGATGGACGTGAGTCTGAGTGAACTCCGGGAGTTGGAGATGGACAGGGAGGCCTGGCGTGCTGCGATTCATGGGGTCGCAAAGAGTCGGACACGACTGAGCGACTGAACTGAACTGAACTGAATATAACAGAATTAACCAGACAGGTCAAAACAAACAATGACAAAACTTTTAAGGATAAGATCTTATCAGCACTCAGCACAAGTGAACTGCAAAGGAATGGAGGCTACAATCTCCATGACTGCCATCCCTGCTTGTTGGTTGAGGGGACATGTGGGATGATAACTACCATGTGCTCAGTTGATTTTGACTCTTATTGACTCCATGGACTGTAGCCTGCCGGGCTCCTTCTCTGTCCATGAATTTCACAGGCAAAAATACTGGAGTGGGTTGCCATATCCTCCTTAGGAGGTGGGTGGTGGTGGTGGTGATAATTAGATGAATGAAAATGATCCAAGGGTCTCATTATTTTTCAGCTGCCCTTTTCTTAAAGAAGTCCCTTGGTTGCTATAAATTTTGGATTAGATTAGGTTCCAGAGGTCCACAAAAGTTGATTCTGTCAGTTCTTACCAGTTTATGGCTGTTTCAGTGGAGGGACCTAATATTTAAACACTTTACTCTTCCATCACCTAAGGCATCACTCCCTGTCTGATTATTCTTTGTCTGAGGACTGAACCTTATCTCTCTTTCTCTGATGAACAAGGTTTAGCTTCCGGAAACAAGAGACTTGTACTTAGCTTAGTTCAATTCATCATTACAACTAGATGAAGCCATTTGAGATAATGGCCAATTCATAGATCACCCGTAGCATTTCCATATACCAAGATAAATTAAGGTATCACCTAGGAATATTATTCACATCTGCCCAGGGCTATTTTTTTGTTTTATACTATTCAGTCTCATTTGTCAACTGTAGAGTGGCCTGGAAATGTGTTTTGATAACTGATACAGTAATATCTTTATTATTATGCTTTATTTCCATTTAATAGAAATCTTTAACTCATTCAGTTCAGTTCAGTTCAGTTGCTTAGTCATGTCCGACTCTGCGACCCCATGAACTGCAGCATGCCAGGCCTCCCTGTCCATCTCCAACTCCCGGAGTCCACCCAAATCCATTTCTATCAAGTCGGTGATGCTATCCAACCATCTCATCCTCTGTTGTGGAATGATGCTAAAGCTGAAACTCCAGTACTTTGGCCACCTCATGTGAAGAGTTGACCCATTGGAAGAGACTCTGATGCTGGAAGGGATCTGGGGCAGGAGGAGAAGGGGACAACAGAGGATGAGATGGCTGGATGGCATCACTGACTCGATGGACGTGAGTCTGAGTGAACTCGGAGGGTTGGTGATGGACAGGGAGGCCTGGCGTGCTGCGATTCATGGGGTCACAAAGAGTCGGACACGACTGAGCGACTGAACTGAACTGAACTAACTAAATGGACCTTGGTTGGCAAAGTAATATCTCTACTTTTTAATATGTTGTCTACGTTGGTCATAACTTTCCTTCCAAGGAGGAAGTATCTTTTAATTTCATGGCTGCAATCACCATCTGCAGTGATTTTGGAGCCCAAACAAATTAAGTCAGCCACTGTTTCCACTGTTTCCCTATCTATTTCCCATGAAGTGATGGGACCAGATGCCATGATCTTCGTTTTCTGAATGTTGAGCTTTAAGCCAACTTTTTACTCTCCTCTTTCACTTTCATCAAGAGGCTCTTTAGTTCTTCTTCACTTTCTGCCATATGGGTGGTGTCATCTGCATATCTGAGGTTATTGATATTTCTCCCAGCAATCTGGATTCCAGCTTGTGCTTCCTCTAGCCCAGCATTTCTCATGATGTACTCTGCATATAAGTTAAATAAACAGGGTGACAATATACAGCCTTGACATACTCCTTTTCCTATTTGGAACCGGTCTGTTTTTCCATGTCCAGTTCTAACTGTTTCTTCCTGACCTGCATACAGATTTCTCAAGAGGCAGGTCAGGTGGTCAGGTATTCTGATCTCTTTCAGAATTTTCCACAGTTTATTGTGATCTACACAGTCAAAGGCTTTGGCATAGTCAATAAAGCAGAAATAGATGTTTTTCTGGAACTCTCTTGCTTTTTCCATGATCCAGCAGATGTTGGCAATTTGATCTCTGGTTCCTCTTCCTTTTCTAAAACCAACTTGAACATCTGGAAGCTCACGGTTCATGTATTGCTGAAGCTTGGCTTGGAGAATTTTAAGCATTGCTTTACTAGCATGTGAGATGAGTGCAAATGTGTGGTAGTTTAAGCATTCTTTGTCATTGCCTTTCTTTGGGATTGGAATGAAACCTGACTTTTTCCAGTCCTGTGGCCACTGCTGAGTTTTCCAAATTTGCTGGCATATTGAGTGCAGCACTTTCACAGCATCATCTTTCATGATTTGGAATGGCTCAACTGGAATTCCATCACCTCCATTAGCTTTGTTTGTAGTGATGCTTGCTAAGGCCCACTTGACTTCACATTCCAGGATGTCTGGCTGTAGATGAGTGATCACACCATCGTGATTATCTTGGTCATGAAGATCTTTTTTGTACAATTCTTCTGTGTTCTTGCCACCTCTTCTTAATATCTTCTGCTTCTGTTAGGTCCATACCATTTCTGTCCTTTACTGAGCCCATCTTTCAATGAAGTGTTCGCCTGGTATCTCTAATTTTCTTGAAGAGATCTCTAGTCTTTCCCATTCTATTGTTTTCCTCTATTTCTTTGCATTGATCGCTGAGGAAGGCTTTCTTATCTCTCCTTGCTATTCTTTGAAACTCTGGATTTAAATGCGTATATCTTTCCTTTTCTCCTTTGCTTTTCACTTTTAACTCATTATGCTTTGCATATTGAGAGCCACAAAATGGATTAAAAAGGAGCTTTATGTTTCCAAATACTGTACATTTACTAAGATATAGCATATCTAGATATATTTTGTTTTTCAAAAATCATTTCTCTTTCTTTCCACATTTTAATTATTCTAGTGTCACATATTGTTTTCCAAAGCAGAGTTAAGCAATCTCTATTAAACTCAAAAAACCTAAATGGAAAAAGGTATAAATAGAGGAGTGAAGGGTCTCTTAAAAGACAAATTAAATGAAAAAATGCAGACAGTTTCATCTTTTCTCTATACTTCTACGTATGACTTACATTACCCATATTAAGTCATGTATCTACTTCAACATGATTTTAGAAAAAACAGACTCCAGGAAAGGATGTTGCTACCCTAATTCATCCTGAAAATTATGAGTCAATTTATATCCAAGGTAAGGGAGTTTAGAAATTATGCCTCCATTGGAAATGGCTGACATTTATCCAACTGAGAAAAGCTAGTCAATCAATCCTGGATAATAAAATAACCCAAAATATAATTGCTTTGTTTTATTGGTATATATGGCATATTAAAAAATTCCTCATATAACAGGTAGGTACATTTTAATAAATAATAAAAATTTATGACACATATTTTGAAAAATACAGTGAAATATTTAAAGATATAAAGTACAGTTTAAAGATATAAGCAACTTTAAAGCAGCTATATTTAATGAAAGATGCCTATGAATAGATTTCTAAAGTCATCACACTAGGATAGTGGGGAAATTACATCTTTATTTTTCACTACTTAATAATCAAATTTTGGCAGTTCTTTCTATTATGTGTGTGGGCTCAGTTACTTAGCCATGTCCGACTCTTTGTAACCCCATGGACTGTAGACCACCAGGCTCCTCTGTCCATGGAATTTTCCAGACAAGAATACTGGAGTGGGTTGCCATTTCCTACTCCAAGGGATCTTCGTGACCCAGGGATCGAACCCACTTCTCTTGCATCTCCTGCATTGGCAGGCAGGTTATTTACCAACTGTGCCACCTGGGAAGCCCCGCTTCAATTATGAATCCAGACAAAAGTAAAAATAAAGAAAATTACTATTAGCAGTACCTATAATGTAGTCACCAATAGAAACTAAGGACATTTTCATCATCAGTTGCAGTTGTTTCAAATGTCAGTTATATTCATGATTTCAAAATCATAGTAGTTACTAGACTCTGTCTAGAAGTTATGTGATCACAGTCATCCTGTTTGCAGATACTTTCCTATTATAATCAGCCCCATATTGGCAAATTGACATCTGTGAGTCATTTAGTCACTATAAGGTAGAGTTGAATCTTCTCAACTCAGTGACCCAGACATCTAAGTTTAGTTCAGTTTTCCTGTTTATAAACAAACAAGCAAAAAAAAAAAAAAAAAAGAATTCACAGTACTATAGACCTTTTAAAAAAGGCACATGTCTCACAAAAGCTTTTCAAATATTAGGGGATCAAAAAAGAAGAAAAGACTGAAAAGTTATTCCTTCTCCAAATAATTTTCTATGTTCTGATATACTTCAAGATACATTCTTCCCAACTCTCTATCTATCTAGGCTCTATCTATCATCTTTCTATCCAAAGTTTTATATCTACTCTATATCCGTATCTGTGTTGTGCTTAGTTGCTCACTTTTGTCCAAATCTTTGCAACCACATGGACTATAGCCATCAGGCTCCTCTGTCCATTGGATTCTCCAGGCAAGAATACTGGAGTGGGTTGCCATTTCCTTCTCCAGGGTATCTTCCTGACCCAGAAATCAAAACAGGGTCTCTTGTATTGCAGGTGGATTCTTCACCAGCTGAGCTACGAGAGAAGCCCGATATTTATATCAACATATTTCTAAATATATTATTTATGTAGTAGTATACCTTTCAAATTCCTGAAATAGTTCATGAAGATATTGGCAGCTTTTCATTATGCAACTGGGTAAAACTTTCATAGTGGTCATTTGATCTTAAAAATATGTTATTCTTTAGGTGCATTCTGATGCTATAAAAGAAAAAGTCACTTCTAATGTGTCCATTTTGGAAAGTACTAAGACTGACTTTAACTTTTGAAATAGTTAAAAACTTTTTTCTCCCCTAGAACATAACTTTTAGTGGAAATAAAATCTTCAGCATCTTGCCACAGATGGAATTCCTGACATATTTGAAAGTTTCTGGGTTTTTTTCTACTTTAGCAGAAAAGAGGTTCTTCATACTGTTGCTATATGTAGCATTTTTTCCAGGGACTTATATTTATATCAAAGATTCTTCTAAAACCTAAGAGTTTTGTGCGTATGCCTGCTCAGTTCCTCAGTGGTGTCCAACTCTTTTGCAACCCTATGGACTGTAGCCGGCCAGGCTCCTCTGTCCATGAAATTTTACAAGCAAGAATACTGGAGTGGATTGCCATTTCCTCCTCCAAGTAATCTTCCCTACCCAGGGATCGAACCCACGTCTCCTGCAACTCCTGCATTTGCATCTCTGGCATTGCAGGCAGATACTTTACCACTGAGCCACCTGGGAAGTCTGAAAGTTTTGTCAATAACCATAAAAGTCATAGACTTTTTCATTTAAAGGAGATTTTGTCAATAAATATGAGCAGAATACAAAAGTGATTCTCTATTGCACAGAAGCTTGCTGGCTTTCAAGAAAAGCTTTATTTGAACCAAAGTTCAAGTTCAAATCTTACCTGAACTGCAGCCAAGTGACTCTTCTTTTTTTAAGAAAAAGACCACTCCTGAAACTTTTCAATGAAGAATTATATATATAGGTTGGCTTATCCATCAGATGTTTCTTTAAAACCAAATTAGGAGTGCAATTCAATACAAAGTTCTAAAATCACCATTGTTGATGAACTAAAGTGTGTGTAGAAATTCTTATATATCTGATCAATATGAAGGAAGATCTTTGCTCCTGAAGTTCTTGTAAACATTTAAATGTTGAAATAATAGCTTTACCGTGATGGAATTGAGATACAAAATCATCTATCATTTTTTAAAGAAGAAATCTAGAAACACTTGTGTACCCTTTAGAACTATTTCTTAAAGTTATTTCTATCTTTATGGCATTGCAGTTGGAGAATGGTTTCACAATAATATTTACACTGATAACAAACTATATCAAAGATGTTGACTTAGCCAAAGGACTAATGGATCTTATGGCAAAAGGTTATTATTAACTGAAGCTTAACACAAAACTTAGTACTAAAGCTAGCATTTATTATTAAACTGAAAGTTCATGAAGAATGTTACTGTTCCTTGACTACTCTTGCCTTATATAACACACCATGGAAGATTTGAATCACTTGCAATATCTTTGTGAATCTGGACTTCGTTTTGTTTTATAAAGAAACTCTCATGAGTTTCTTCATTTGAAGAAGAGGTTGAAGACTTTTCTTGCATGTGGTATGAATATTTGTGGATTAATTATTAAATGATATTCTGATTACTACTATTTATGTATAGAAACACATTTGACTTTTATATCTTATGTCCAGAAAACTTGACAAATTTTAACAATTATGAAATTTTCTCTGTAGACTCATTTTTTTAATCTATCAAGAAAGTAATATTATGGGAGAATCATATTGGGTTGGCCAAAAATTTCATTTGGGTTTTTCCATAACATTGTACAGAATAGCCTAACAAACTTTTTGGACAACCCAATATCCCTCCTTACATCCTTTGCAATCTTTATTACACTGTCTATACACTCTATGCAATGGGCAATATCAACCATCCTGATTTTTAATTTTATTTTTTGTTTCAACCTTTGATTTGGTATTAATTTTAGACATATGCCCTTTATGAGGATAAGAGCATATAAATTTTTATGTCTACATGAAATTTATATTTGTACATGAATTTTATCATAGATCAATATGTGTCATGTGTTGTGTGGTTAGCCACTTAGTCTTGTCTGACTCTTTAGTGACCCCTTGGACTGTAGCCTGACAAGCTCCTCGATCCATGAGATTTCCCAGGCAAGAATACTGCAGTGGGTTGCCATTTCCTCCTCTAGGGGATCTTCTTGACCTAGGGATGGCACCCATGTCTCCTGCATTACAGACAAATTGTTTACTCACTGAGCTATCAGGGAAGACCTATAAATCAATGTGTATTTTACTAATTGTCATTTCTGCAGCTACATGGGAGCTGGGATGGGAGGTTTCCTCTTGAATCTCATAATATGGTATATGAGTATCTCATAATATGGTTTATGAGTAGAGTTTTCTAATATTGAAACAAACCTTTCTCTCTGGAATAAACTCAGTTTGTTCAAAATAGATTACTATTTCTACCACCTGCTCAATTTTGTTTGTTAATTTTTTTTTTAATTTTTGTATTTGTACCACTAATGAGATTGCACATAATTTCTCAATCTCATACTAGTAGAAGTTTTGAGTTAATATTATAAATGGCTAAAATAAATCCATGCAGCAGATAAGCTAAAGTCTGGTTCTTTCAAAGAATAAAATTGACCAACCATTGGTAACACCATTAAAAAAGAAAGAAAGAAAACAAAGACACCCAAAATTAGGAATTAAAAGAGGAACATCATTATAGATGCTTTTGATAAGAAAACAGTACATTAAAAAAATATATCAATATACTTAAAAATTAGACAATGTATTTACTTCTTAGAAAAATTTCTTATGGATATTGGAAGTAGAAAATATGAATTGTGTAATATCCTTAAAGAAAATCAATCAGTAGTCAAAAATCTTCTCACAAAGTAAACATCAGGTGCAGATGGCTTCATTAATGAGTTCAACTGAAGATTTAAGAGATACAATATTTTCTAGAACAAAAACTTTCCTAGACATTAGAACAAAAGAAACCACTTCCCAACTCATTCGATGAGGCTAACAGAACCTCAAGATCAAAATATGATAAGGACAGTGAAAAAAAGATCAATTATAGGCTAATGTTACTATTGAAAAGAGATGTAAATGCTAGCAAAAGTTTTCAGCAATACATGAAAATATAGTACATTATGAACAAGGTAGATTTTCTCAGGGATCTAAAGCTGTTTTAACAGTTACAGATTAATCAATGTTATTCACCATATAAGCACATTTAAAAGGTAATTCATATAGCGATCTTGGAGATGCAAAATCATCATCATGATAGAAACTCTTAGAAAACTAGGCATGAAGGAATATTTTCTTAATCTGATTAATGTGTCTATGTGTGTGCATACATGTGTATAATGCATGGATACATTTTATATGAATTATATCTTATATATGCATATTTGTCAGTATTTTAACCATGTATATATAATATAAAACGTGAAAATATTTATCTATATATATATGTATGTTTAATAAATATAAGCTTATATATAGAAGTTTTTCCTTTTAATTGTAAAGAAATCAGTAGTATCCACCTTTGCCCTTTCCATTCAGCTTACTGGCAGTGCTATCTCATGGATTAAGGAAAGAACAAGAAAACTGTTTAAGGAGTCTATAGAGAAGGAAAATTGATATTATATGCATGAATTGTATTATGGTGCATGTAAAAGTCCTAAAAGAAATTACAAATACATAATCAACATTAATACGAGGATTTAATAAGGTTGCTGGATAAAAAAAAATCAATAAATCTAAACATAGGTATCTATAAGTTTAGGCAACTGTATCTATCTCTATAACCTCTAAATGTTTCTTTGTGCTCCTTTGAACTCAAAGGATTTCTTTCTCCATGCTCAGGCAATCATAAATGAGTTTTCTTTCACTTTATATTAAATTTGTCTTTTCGGGAATTTCACCTAACCAAAGTCACAGGGCATGGACTCTTATTTCAGTCTCCTTTGATTCAGTATAGTATCTCTGAGATTCATCCATGTTATTTAATTTGTCATTAGCTCATTAATTTTTATTATGGATTAGTAGTGTTTTGGATTAATATGTCAAGACTTGCTTATCCAGTCAAGATAGACTGGGTAGACATTTGGACTTCATATAGTTTGATGCTATTATAAATAAAGCTGCTATAAATAGTTTTATATTATGGCATATGCTTTTTATTTCCCTTAGGTAAGTATCTTGCAGTCATATAGCTTGGTTTCACAATAAATATTCATTAAATTTTATAAGAAATTGCCAAACAGTTTTTCAAGGTGATATGTGATTTTACATTTCTACCAGTACTATTTGGATATTCCAGTTTTTACACATACTTGCCAATGGTATTAGGGTTCTCCAGAGAAAAAGGACCATAGGTATTTAAAAGAGATTTATTATGAAGGATTGACTCACATGATTATGGAGGATGAGAAGTCCTCTGAAATGCTATCTGCAGTCTGGAGGTCCAGGAAAGACAGTGGGAAAGTTCCAGTCCAAACTCAAAGACCTGAGAATCATGAGACTAGCGTAAGTTCTGGTCTGAATCTGAGGGTCCAAAAATCTGGGGCATTGATGGCATGAGTTCCTGTCCAAGACCAAAGGCCTGAGAACCAGAATCTAAGGGCAGGAGAAGACAGATGTTCCAGCAAAAGCTGGGAGGAAATGTATTCTTCCTCTACGTTTTTGTTCTATTAGGCCTTCAATGGATTCAGTTCAGTTCAGTCGCTCAATCGTGTCCGACTCTTTGTGACCCCATGAATTGCAGCATGCCAGGCCTCCCTGTCCATCACTATCTCCTGGAATTCACTCAAACCCATGTCCATCAAGTCGGTGATGCCATCCAGCCATCTCATCCTCTGTCATCCCCTTCTCCTCCTGCCCCCAATCCCTCCCAGCATCAGAGACTTTTCCAATGAGTCAACTCTTCACATGAGGTGGCCAAAGTACTGGAGTTTCAGCTTTTGCATCATTCCTTCCAAAAAACACCCAGGGCTGATCTTCTTTAGAAAGGACTGGTTGGATCTCCTTGCAGTCCAAGGGACTCTCAAGAGTCTTCTCCAATATCACAGTTCAAAAGCATCAATTCTTCAGCGCTCAGCTTTCTTCACAGTCCAACTCTCGAATCCATACGTGACCACTGGAAAAACCATAGCCTTGACTAGACGGACCTTTGTTGGCAAAGTAATGTCTCTGCTTTTCAATATGCTATCTAGGTTGGTCATAACTTTTCTTCCAAGGAGTAAGCGTCTTAATTTCAGGCTGCAGTCACCATCTGCAGTGATTTTGGAGCCCAAAAAAATTAAGTCTGACACTGTTTCCCCATCTATTTCCCATGAAGTGATGGGACCAGATGCCATGATCTTAGTTTTCTGAACGTTGAGCTTTAAGCCAACTTTTTCTCTCTCCTCTTTCAATTTCATCAAGAGGCTTTTTAGTTCCTCTTCACTCTCTGCCATAAGGGTGGTGTCATCTGCATATCTGAGGTTATTGATATTTCTCCTGGCAATCTTGATTCCAGCTTGTGCTTCTTCCAGCCCAGTGTTTCTCATGATGTACTCTGCATATACGTTAAATAAGCAGGGTGACAATATACAGCCTTGACATACTCCTTTTCCTATTTGGAACCAGTCTGTTGTTCCATGTCCAGTTCTAACTGTTGCTTCCTGACCTGATGCAAATCCATGCTGTTGAGGGTGACCCTCTTTACAGTCTAATCATTTAAATGTTAATCCCTCCCAGAAATGACCTTTAAGACACATCCAGGAGGAAATGTTTTACCTGCTATTTAGGTATTTTTTAGCCCAGTCAAGTTGACACATAAAATTAGCCATCACACCAACACTTGGCTCAGTATTTTTGATGTTATCCATTCTAATGGATTTGTAGTAACTCACCATGGTTATTTTTAATAACTCACCGTGGTTTTAATCTAAACATAGATTAATGACTAATGATGTTTATTACTTGTTATTTAAGTGGTTGGGGTAGAAACAAAAAAAGTGGCAGGAAATTTTAGAAATAAATTCTAGAGTCTCAGCGGTGGTGGTCAAGGGTGGGACTCTGGTGGGCTGAGTGAAGCTCCTAAATTAATAAACTTAAGAGGGCTTCACAATAGGCCCTGTGCAGCAAATTTTAGTTGCATCACAGTCACCTGGAGGATTTGTTAAAACACATATTTCCAGGCCCCTCTTCAGTGGTTCTGGGATGGTAGACGTGGAGTGGGGCCAGAGAATTTTATTTCCTCCAAGTTGCTAGATGAAAATGTTGCTTGTGAGAACCTCATTTTGAGAAACATTTCTCTAGTGTTTTATTCCACTTTGTGCTCTGACATTTCTTTCTACAATGATTCAAACCAGCCTCTTTACAACCTACTTTCTTTTATTCCACTCTGCTACTGCTACAGCTAAGTCACTTCAGTTGTGTCCGACTCTGTGCGACCCCATAGATGGCAGCCCACCAGGTTCACCCATCCCTGGGATTCTCCAGGCAAGAACACTGGAGTGGGTTGCCATTTCTTTCTCCAATGTATGAAAGTGAAAAGTGAAAGCGAAGTCGCTCAGTCGCATCTGACTCTTAGCGACCCCATGGACTTCAGCCTACCAGGCTCCTCCATCCACGGGATTTTCCAGACAAGAGTACTGGAGTGGGGTGCCATTGCCTTCTCCATAATCCACTCTGGTGGTCTTAAATAACAACATCATTAAAGCAACAAATAAACAAATCTTCCTCTCACTCCTGTTTCACTACTAGACAAAGTTTCATTTTAGTCTTTCATCTACCAACATCAGTCTCAGTCTTCAGGCTTTCTTCATGTAGCTATTTCATTAACTCTTTATTTATACAAGATTTTACTTTGGCATGATGAAATTTCCCTCATTTTTAAAAATATAAATATCATGCATTCCACAATCTTATAATTTTTTGAATCACAGCACATAAGATTGCTTTCCTAAAGCATGTTTTCAAATCGTTACCCACTCAGTTGAGTTCATTTTATAATGAATTGGTCAGCATTTTGAACATTGATGTTAAGTGGACCAAAATACAACCAGAAAGTGGTAGAGTTTTATTCACATTTTAAATTTTTAAATATTTCTTTGTATATCACATTAAAATGAAATGAACTATTTGTAATTATTTTATTTCCCTGGATATTTATATATATGTTAAAATTGTCACTTAATATATTAATATGATTGTATAGAATATATGCAAACAAATATTTAGAACCAATAAGATATAAGAGTTTGGGCTTCCCTGATGGCTCAGTGGTAAAGAATCTGTCTTCAAAGCAGGATACACATGAAACGTGGGTTCAGTCCCTGGGTTAGGCAGATACTCTGGAGAAGGGAATGGCAGCCCACTCCAGTATCCTTGCCTGGAAAATCCCAAGGACAGCGGAGTCTGGAAGGCTACAGCCCAAGGGTTGCAAAAAGTTGGACATGACTGAGCAATTAAGCATGCAATAAGATATTAAATTGCTTAAATTAAAATGACCATGAATAAATCAAAATTTCTATCCATCAGTAATAATCACGCTTTAAAAAGAAAACAAAGAAAATTATTCTATTCACAGTACCCCATAATTCACCACACATGTAAACCAATTCCAAATTAGATAACAAATACAAAACTGAAAAGCATACCTTGAAATCTTTAAAATAAATATTTAGGGCAAGGAATAATTTTTTGAACACTCAAAAAGGGTAAAATATAAAATTAAATATTGAGGATCAGATCAGATCAGTAAATATCAGTTGCTCAGTCGTGGCCGACTCTTTGCGACCCCATGAATCGCAGCACGCCAGGCCTCCCTGTCCATCACCAACTCCCGGAGTTCACTCAGACTCACATCCATCAAGTCAGTGATGCCATCCAGCCATCTCATCCTCTGTCTTCCACTTCTCCTCCTTCCCCCAATCCCTCCCAGCATCAGAGTCTTTTCCAATGAGTCAACTCTTCACATGAGGTGGCCAAAGTACTGGAGTTTCAGCTTTAGCATCATTCCTTCCAAAGAAATTCCAGGGCTGATCTCCTTCAGAATGGACTGGTTGGATCTCCTTGCAGTCCAAGGGACTCTCAAGAGTCTTCTCCAACACCACAGTTCAAAAGCATCAATTCTTCAGTGTTCAGCTTTCTTCATAGTCCAACTCTCACATCCATACATGACCACTGGAAAAACCATAGCCTTGACTAGACGGACCTTTGTTGGCAAAGTAATGTCTCTGCTTTTGAAGATGCTATCCAGGTTGGTCATAACTTTCCTTCCAAGGAGTAAGCGTCTTTTAATTTCATGGCTGCAGTCACCATCTGCAGTGATTTTGGAGCCCAGAAAAATAAAGTCTGACACTGTTTCCACTGTTTCGCCATTTATTTCCCATGAAGTGATGGGACCGGATGCCATGATCTTCGTTTTCTGAATGTTGAGCTTTAAGCCAACTTTTCATTCTCCACTTTCACTTTCATCAAGAGGCTTTTTAGTTCCTCTTCACTTTCTGCCATAAGGGTGGTGTCATCTGCATATCTGAGGTTATTGATATTTCTCCCGGCAATCTTGATTCCAGCTTGTGTTTCTTCCAGTCCAGCGTTTCTCATGATGTACTCTGCATATAAGTTAAATACACAGGGTGACAATATACAGCCTTGATGTACCCCTTTTCCTATTTGGAACCAGTCTGTTGTTCCATGTCCAGTTCTAACTGTTGCTTCCTGACCTGCATACAAATTTCTCAAGAGGCAGATCAGATGGTCTGGTATTCCCATCTCTTTCAGAATGTTCCACAGTTTATTGTGATCCACACAATCAAAGGCTTTGGCATAGTCAATAAAGCAGAAATAGATGTTTTTCTGGAACTCTCTTGCTTTTTCTATGATCCAGCAGATGTTGGCAATTTGATCTCTGGTTCCTCTGCCTTTTCTAAAACCAGCTTGAACATCATGAAGTTCACGGTTCATATATTGCTGAAGCCTGGCTTGGAAAATTTTGAGCATTATTTTACTAGTGTGTGAGATGAGTGCAATTGTGCGGTAGTTTGAGCATTCTTTGGCATTGCCTTTCTTTGGGATTGGAATGAAAACTGACCTTTTCCAGTCCTGTGGCCACTGCTGAGTTTTCCAAATTTGCTGGCATATTGAGTGCAGCACTTTCACAGCATCATCTTTCATGATTTGGAATAGCTCAACTGGAATTCCATCACCTTCACTAGCTTTGTTCGTAGTGATGTTTCTAAAGCCCATTTGACTTCACATTCCAGGATGTCTGGCTCTAGGTCAGTGATCACACCATCGTGATTATCTGGGTCATGAAGATCTTTTTTGTACTGTTTTTCTGTGTATTCCTGCCATCTCTTCTTAATAGCTTCTGCTTCTGTTAGGTCCATACCATTTCTGTCCTTTATCGAGCCCATCTTTGCATGAAATATTCCTTTGGTATCTCTGATTTTCTTGAAGAGATCCCTAGTCTTTCTCATTCTGTTGTTTTCCTCTATTTCTTTGCATTGATCACTGAAGAAGGCTTTCTTATCTCTTCTTGCTTTTCTTTGCAACTCTACATTCAGATGCTTATATCTTTCCTTTTCTCCTTTGCTTTTCACTTCTCTTCTTTTCACAGCTATTTGGAAGGCCTCCCCAGGCAGCCATTTTGCTTTTTTCCATTTCTTTTCCATGGGGATGGTCTTGATCCCTGTCTCCTGTACAATACCATGAACCTCATTTCATAGTTTATCAGGCACTCTATCTGTCAGATCTAGGCCCTTATTTCTATTTCTCACTTCCACTGTATAATCATAAGGGATTTGATTTAGGTCATACGTGAATGGTCTAGTGGTTTTCCCTACTATTTTCAATTTAAGTCTGAATTTGGCAATAAGGAGTTCATGGTCTGAGCCACAGTCAGCTCCTGGTCTTTTTTTGCTTGCTGTATAGAGCTTCTCCATCTTTGGCTGCAAAGAATATAATCAATCTGATTTAGATGTTTACCATCTGGTGTCTGGTGATGTCCATGTATAGAGTCTTCTCTTGTTTTGTTGGAAGTGGGTATTTGTTATGACCAGTGCATTTTCTTGGCAAAACTCTATTAGTCTTTGCCCTGCTTTATTTTGTATTCCAAGGCCAAGTTTGCCTGTTACTCCAGGTGTTTCTTGACTTCCTCCTTTTGCATGCCAGTCCCCTATAATGAAAAGGAACTCTTTTGAGGGTGTTAATTCTAAAAGGTCTCGTAGGTCTTCATAGAACCGTTCAACTTCAGCTTCTTCAGTGTTACTGGTTGGGGCATAAACTTAGATTACTGTGATATTGAATGCTTTGCCTTGGAATTGAACAGAGATCATTCTGTCGTTTTTGAGATTGCATCCAAGTACTGCATTTCGGGCTTTTTTGTTGACCATGATGGCCACTCCATTTTTTCTGAGGGATTCCTGCCCGCAGTAGATATAATGGTCATCTGAGTTAAATTCACCCATTCCAGTCCATTTCAGTTCGCTGATTCCTAGAATGTTGACATTCACTCTTAACATCTCTTGTTTGACCACTTCCAATTTGCCTTGATTCATGGACCTGACATTCCAGGTTCCTATGCAATATTGCTCTTTACAGCATCGGACCTTGCTTCTATCACCAGTCACATCCACAGTGGGTATTCTTTTTGCTTTGGCTCCATCCCTTCATTCTTTCTGGAGTTATTTCTCCACTGATCTCCAGTAGCATATTGGGCACCTACTGACCTGGGAGTTCCTCTTTCAGTATCCTATCATTTTGACTTTTCATACTGTTCATGGGGTTCTCAAGGCAAGAATACTTAAGTGGTTTGCCATTCCCTTCTGCAGTGGACCACATTCTGTCAGATCTCTCCACCATGACCCGCCCTTCTTGGGTTGCCCCACGGGCATGGCTTAGTCTCATTGAATTAGACAAGGCTGTGGTCCTAGTGTGATTAGATTGACTAGTTTTCTGTGAGTATGGTTTCAGTGTGTTTGCCCTCTGATGCCTTCTTGCAAAACCTACCATCTTACTTGGGTTTCTCTTACCTTGGGCGTGGGGTATCTCTTCACAGCTGCTCCAGCAAAGCGCGGCCATTGCTTCTTACCTTGGACGAGGGGTATCTCCTCACCACCGCCCTTCCTGACTCAATGTGGGATAGCTCCTCTAGGCCCTCCTGCGCCCGAGAAGCCACGGCTCCCTGGACGTGGGTTTGGTCCTCCCGGCCACTGCCCCTGGCCTCGGGCTTGGGGCAACTCCTCTGGTCGCCACCCCTGACCTCGGATGCGGGGTAACTCCTCTCGTCGCCGCCCCTGACCTCGGATGCTGGGTATCTGCTCTTGGCCGCCCCCACTGACCTCAGACGCGGGGTAGCTCCTCTCGGCCGTTATTTACCTACATTGAAATTAATATTTTCACATGAAGTAAGAAGATAAAACAACTATTCAAAATATTTTTAATATACATAACTGAGAAAGAATCAGTGTTCAGGTGACCTGAACAAAGCAATAAATCAAAAGGAAAATGCTAAAAAAATTTTAAAAATGAGATAAGCAAATATTGAATGTCTCTTAATTTGCTTTCACCAGGGTTAACAACAAAAACTACTAGAAAGGATATGAAAAATATTTTTCACTGAAATTGAGATCACTAATTTACCCTTTTCAGCACACCCAGATACTTGGAGTCACCTAAAAATTGGATTATTTGGAGTATTTGTACTAAAATTTAAAAGTCTGTGAATTCAAAATGTTGCCAAGAATGTAAAGCAAACTATTACAAACTGTTTGTGAATACATAATTTGGTAAATCTAATTCGGAGAAAAATTTGGCAACATATCAGAAATTCCACTCAGATATATTTTAAAAACTAGCCTATATTCACAAGTACATAATTACAGGAATGTTTATTGTTGCACACTACAAAAAATTGGAAACCACATAAATGAGTTTCAAAAATAAAATGGATATTTAATTTATGGAACACTAATTCAGTGACTGAATCATTCTTTTCCCCATCTCCTCTAAATATGTATATTATATATGCATATGTATATGTGCGTATATATACACATATATAAATGTTTCAAATATAATGCAAAAAAACAAATCAGCATAAATATATAGTTATGAAATGTGTATGCATATACACAAATAATGGAAAATAGAAAATATACATGTGATGTAAAGCATAAATTACTTGTAGAGATCTTCTCTGAAAAAGACAGAGGCATCAAAACTACATATGATCTGAAAAAATTACAGTCATGTTAGAATTTACTCCAATGTGTTGATGTTGTTAAAACTCATTATTTCATTATAATATTTTTTCTCCTTTCTGATGTATTTCTTTAAATAGTTTTAAAATAAAAAGATAAGAGGAAATATAAATATATTATCATTATGCTTATAGATTCATAAATTTCAATGCAGGAAGATACCATTTATCAAATATTAAGATATTCCTTTTACAGGTTACTTATAAAGTGAAGTCGCTCAGTCTTGTCTGACTCTTTGTGACCCCATGGACTGAAGCCTACCAGGCTCCTCAGCCCATGGAATTTTCCAGGCAAAAGTAGTGGAGTGGGTTCCATTTCCTTCTCCAGGGGATCTTCCCAACCCAGGGATTGAACCCAGGTCTCCCACATTGCAGGGAGACTCTTTACTAACTGAGCCACTGAGGAAGCACTATTTATAAAAACACAGTCTAAATAAATGTAGAAAATAATATATATGGTATATGTATGTATGCTTGTATTAGTATATACAGATTATATACAAAATTGATTTCCTATATATATATGTGTGTATTTATATTAGTTCTTATTAGTTTTAATTTTTATCTCATAGATCTATGACCTAAAAAATGTCTTACACCATGCTATAACTCAGATGACCATTATATCTACTACTGTGGGCAGGAATCCCTTAGAAGAAATGGAGTAGCCATCATGGTCAACAAAAGAATCTGAAATGCAATACTTCGATGCAATTTCAAAAATGACAGAATGATCTCAGTTCGTTTCCAAGGCAAACCATTCACTACCAAGGTAATCGAACTCTATGCCCCAAATAGTAATGCTGAAGAAGCTGAAGTCGAATGGTTCTATGAAGACCTACAAGACCTTCTAGAACTAACACCCAAAAAAGATGTCTTTTTCATTATAAGGGACAGGAACACATAAGTAGGAAGTCAAGAAACACCTGGAGTAACAGGCAAATTTGTCCTTGGAGTACAGAATGAAACAGAACAAAGGCTAATAGAGTTTTGCCAAGAGAACGCACTGGTCATAGCAATCACCCTCTTCCAACAACACAAGAGAAGACTCTACACATGGACATCACCAGATGGTCAACACCAAAACCAGATTGATTATATTTTTTTGCAGCTAAAGGTGGGGAAGCTCTATACAGTTAGCAAAAACAAGACCAGGAATTGATGTGGTTCAGACCATCAGCTCCTTATCGCCAAATCAGACTGAAATTGAATAAAATAGGGGAAACCACTAGCCCATTCAGGTATGACCTAAATCAAATCCCTTATGATTATACAGTGGAAGTGAGAAATAGATTCAAGGGGTTAGATCTGATAGACAGAGTGCCTGAAGAACTATGGAGAGGTATGTGACACTGTACAGGAAGCAGGGATCAAGATTATCCCTAAGAAAAAGAAATGCCAAAAAGGCTTTCTTGTTTGAAGAGGCCTTACAAATAGCTGAGAAAAGAAGAGAAGTGAAAGGCAAAGAAGAAAAGGAAAGATATACCCATTTGAATGCAGAGTTCCAAAGAAGAGCAAGGAGAGATAGGAAGCCTTCCTCAGTGACCAGTGCAAAGAAATAGAGGGAAATAATAGAATGGGAAAGACTAGAGATTTCTTCAAGAAAATTAGAAATACCAAAGGAATATTTCATGTAAAGATGGGCACAATAAAGGACAGAAATGATATAAACCTACCAGAAGTATGAGATATTAAGAAGAGGTGGCAAGAATACACAGAAGAATTGTACAAAAAAAAAAGCTCATGACCCAGATAACCACAACAGTGTGATCATTAACCCAGAGCCAGACATTCTGTAGTGCGAAGTTGAGTGGGCCTTAGGAAGCACCACTAGGAGCAAAGCTAGTGGAGGTGATGGAATTCCAGTTGAGCCATTTCAAATCCTGAAAGATGATGTTGTGAAAGTGCTGCACTCAATATGCCAGCAAATTTGGAAAAATCAGCAGTGGCCACAGGACTGGAAAAGGTCAGTTTTCATTCGAATCACAAAGAAAGGCAATGCCAAAGAATGCTCAAACTACCACACAATTGCACTCATCTCATATGCTAGTAAAGTAAAGCTCAAAATTCTCCAATCCAAACTTCCAACCGTGCATGAACCGTGAACTTCCAGATGTTCAATCTAGATTTACAAAAGAGAGAGGGATAAGAGATCAAATTGCCAACATCCACTGGATCATGGAAAAAGCAAGAGAGTTCCAGAAAAACATCTATTTCTGCTTTATTGACTACACCAAAGCCTTTGACTGTGTGAATCACAACAAACTGCAGAAAATTCTTAAAGAAATGGGAGTATCAGACCACCTGACCTGCCTTTTGAGAAATCTGTATGCAGGTCAGGAGGCAACAGTTAGAACTGTACATGGAACAACAGACTGGTTCCAAATTGGGAAAGGGGTAAGTCAAGGCTGTATATTGTCACCCTGCTTATTTAATTTATATGCAGTGTACATCATGATAAATGTTTGATGAAAGTGAAAGAGAAGAGTGAAAAAGTTGGCTTAAAACTCAACATTTAGAAAACTAAGATCATAGCTCCTGGTCTCACAACTTTAGGGCAAATAGATGGGGAAACAGTGGAAACAGTGACAGACTTTATTTTGGGGGGCTCCAAAATCACTGAAGATGGTGACTGCAGCCATGAAATAAAAAGACATTTGCTTCTTGGAAGAAAAGTTATGACCAATCTAGACAGCATATTAAAAAGCAGAGACATTACTTTGCCAGGAAAGTTCCCTCTAGTCAAAGCTATTGTTCTTCCAGACTCATGTATGGATGTGAAAGTTGGACCATAAAGAAAGCTGAGCACCACCAAGTATTGATGCTTTTGAATTGTGGTGTTGGAGAAGACTCTTGAGAGTCCCTTGGACAGCACAGAGATCCAACAATTCCATCCTAAAGGAAATCAGTCCTGAATATTCATTGGAAGGACTGATGCTGAAGCTGAAACTCCAATACTGTGGCCACCTGATGCAAAGAACTGACTCATTGGAAAAGACCCTGGTGCTGGGAAAGGTTGAGGGCAGGAGGAGAAGGGGATGACAGGAGATGGTTGGATGGCATCACAGACTCAACAGACATGAGACTGAGTAAACTCTGGGAGTTGGTGATGAACAAGGAGGCCTGGCGTGCTGCAGTCCATGGGTTTGCAAAGAGATGGACATGACTCAGTGACTGAACTGAACTGATATGAATTCTACCTGAGGGTTGTGTGTATCCTTCTGTTGTAGCTGGCTGACTCTGGTCTAGTAGGCTTGATTGGCACCTAGTCTGATTGGTTACTATGCCCTGTGTGCTGCTTGCTGCTGTTTAATGGAGCCTGGTCACAAGGCAGCTGGTTGTTAAAATCTTCAGAGCCCCACTGGGTTAGCATTGGCTCACTTGTTGGCAGTCAGAGTCCCAAAGACTCTGGGACTTTTGCCTACTGACTGGCAGATGAAGCCAGATATCTTGCAGTTAGTTCCAGACTACTGGAAGGCAGAACTGGCTTCAGAGCCAGGGATCTCAGATTTCATTTCAAATCATTGGTGGGGACCAGGGGGAGGAGGTGGAGGAGGTAGAGATATGGGGTTGGTTCCTGCCATAATTGGGTATGAGTGCAGGGTGTCCTACAGACTGAACTGACCTGTTAGTGGGCAGGACCAGGGTCCAGATAATCCCATAATAGGGTCTGGCCATCCATTGCTGGACTCAGTCTGCAGGCTGTGGGATCATAGTTTTCTTGTTTGTGGTGTCTGCCCATGGTGGCTGAGGCTGCTTTAGAGACTTGTGTAGGCTTTCTAGAGAAGGGACTGGCAATCCACTCCAGTAGTCTTGCCTGGAGAATTCCATGGACAGAGGAGCCTGATGGGTCTATAGGGTCACAAAAAGTCAGACACAACTGAGTGACACACACACATACTCTCTCTCTGGTAGGCTTCCTGAATGGACTGGGTTCTCTGGTAGGCAGGGCCGGGGTTAGCAATGTGTCTAGAGAACGTGTTCAGAGGTGGATATGGGCTCTTTGGTCTTTAGGCAGTTTGTCTACTGACTGGTGCGGCTGTGTCCCTGCCCAGTTAGTTGTTTGATGTGAGGTGTCCCAACCCTGGCACCTGCAGCCTGCTGGGTGGGGCCAGGTCTTGGCACAATGGAGTCAAGTTGTCAGCCACCACCAGCAACTGTGCTCACCTGGGTGAACACTCCCTAATACGTCTGTCACCACCAGGGCCCATGTCCCCAGGATGAGGTGAAGTTGCTCCCCATTTCCTCATCTGGAGACTCTCAAAGGCCAACAGGTAGGTCTGGCCCAGGAGTCTATCAAGTTACTGCTTTTATTGTGGACACCAAGCATATGAGATTTTGTGTGTGTGCTTTAAGAGTGAAGTCTCTATTTCCCCTACTCCTGTGAGGCTCCTGAAATTAAGACCTGCTACCTTTGGGGGACTGGAATGCAAAAGTAGGAAGTCAAGAAACACCTGGAGTAACAGGCAAATTTGGCCTTGGGGTACGGAATGAAGCAGGGCAAAGCCTAATAGAGTTTTGCCAAGAGAACGCACTGGTCATAGCAAACAACCTCTTCCCACAACACAAGAGAAGACTCTACACATGGACATCACCAGATGGTCAACACTGAAATCAGATTGATTATATTCTTTGTAGCCAAAGATGGAAAGGCTCTATACAGTCAACAAAAACAAGACCGGGAGCTGACTGTGCATCAGATCATGAACTCCTTATTGCCAAATTCAGACTTAAATTGAAGAAAGTGGGGAAAACCACTAGACCATTCTGTATGACCTAAATCAAATCCCTATACAGTAGAAGTGAGAAATAGATTTAAGGGACTAGATCTTGTAGACAGAGTGCCTGATAACTATGGACAGAGGTTCGTGTCATTGTACAGGAGACAGGGATCAAGAACATCCCCATGGAAAAGAAATGCAAAAAAACAAAATGACTGTCTGGGAAGGCCTTACAAATAGCTGTGAAAAGAAAAGAAGCAAAAAGCAAAGGAGAAAAGGAAAGATATAAGCATCTGAATGCAGAGTTCCAAAGAATAGCAAGGAGACATAAGAAAGCCTTCCTCAGTGATCAATGCAAAGAAATAGAGGAAAACAACAGAATGGGAAAGACTAGAGATCTCTTCAAGAAAATAAGAGACACCAAGGGAACATTTCATGCAAAGATGGGCTCAATAAAGGACAGAAATGGTATGGACCTAACAGAAGCAGAAGATATTAGGAAGAGGTGGCAGGAATACACAGAAGAACTGTACAAAAAAGTTCTTCACAACCAAGATAGTCACAGTGGTCTGATCACTCACCTAGAGCCAGACATCCTGGAATGTGAAGTCAAATGGGCCTTAGAAAACATCACTATGAATGAAGCTAGTGGAGGTGATGGAATTCCAGTTGAGCTATTTCAAATCCTGAAAGATGATGCTGTGAAAGTGCTGTACTCAATATGCCAGCAAATTTGGAAAACTTAGCAGTGGCCACAGGACTGGAAAAGGTCAGTTTTCATTCCAATCCCAAAGAAAGACAATGTCAAAGAATGCTCAAACTACTGTACAATTGCACTCATCTCACATGCTAGTAAAATAATGATCAAAATTCTCCAAGTCAGGCTTCTGCAATACGTGAACTGTGAACTTCCAGATGTTCAAGCTGATTTTAGAAAAGGCATAGGAACCAGATTTCAAATTGCCAACATCTGCTGGATCATCGAAAAAACAAGAAAGTTCCAGAAAAACATCTACTTCTGCTTTATTGACTATGCCAAAGCCTTTGAATGTGTGGATCACAATAAACTGTGGAACATTCTGAAAGAGATGGGAATAACAGACCACCAGACCTGCCTCTTGAGAAACCTATATGCAGGTCAGGAAGAAACAGTTAGAACTGGACATGGAACAACAGACTGGTTCCATATAGGAAAAGGAGTACGTTAAGGCTGTATATTGTCACCCTGCTTATTTAATTTATATGCAGAGTACATCATGAGAAATGCTGGGCTGGAAGAAGCACAAGCTGGAACCCAGATTGCAGAGAGAAATATCAATAACCTCAGATATGCAGATGACACCACCCTTATGGCAGAAAGTAAAGGGGAACTCAAAAGCCTCTTGATGAAAGTGAAAGAGGAGAGTGAAAAAGTTGGCTTAAAGCTCAACATTCAGAAAATGAAGATCATGGCATCTGGTCCCTTCACTTCATAGGAAATAGATGGGGAAACAGTGGAAACAGTGTCAGACTTAATTTTTTTGGGCTCCAAAATCACTGCAGATGGTGATTGCAGCCATGAAATTAAAAGATGTTTACTCCTTGAAGGAAAGTTATGACCAACCTAGATAGCATATTGAAAAGCAGAGATATTACCTTGCCAACAAAGATCTGTCTAGTCAAGGCTATGGTTTTTCCAGTAGTCATGTATGGATGTGAGAGTTGGACTATGAAGAAAGCTGAGAGTCAAAGAATTGATGCTTTTGAACTGTGGTGTTGAAGACTCTTGAGAGTCCCTTGGACTGCAAGGAGATCCAACCAGTCCATCCTAAAGGAAATCAGTCCTGGGTTCCATTGGAAGGACAGATGCTGAAGCTGTAACTCCAATACTTCAGCCACCTCATGTGAAGAGTTGACTCATTGGAAAAGACCCTGATGCTTGGAGGGATTGGGGGCAGGAGGAGAGGTGGATGACAGAGTTTGAGATGACTGGATGGCATCACTGACTTGATGGACCTGAGTTTGAGTGAACTCCGGGAGTTGGTGCTGGACAGGGAGGCCTGGCTGTGATTCATGGGCTCGCATGGAGTCGGCCACGACTATGCAACTGAACTGAGCCTTCAAACCAAATGTTTTGGGGTTTTGCCTTTCTGGTCCTGGACCCCCAGACTGGGGAGTCTGACATGGGGCTAGTAACTCTCGATTATGTGGGAGGATATCCTTAATAGTCTTATTTTCCAATTTGTGTGTCACCCACCCAGGGCTGTATGGGATTCTATTTTATCATGAGTCTGTTCCTCCTACCCATCTCAATTTGGTTTCTTTTTTAGGTCCTTAGTTGTAGAAAATCTTTTCTGGTTCTGCTGCTGCTGCTGCTAAGTCACTTCAGTCGTGTCCAACTCTATGCGACCCCATAGACGGCAGCTCACCAGGCTCCCCCATCCCTGGGATTCTTCAGGCAAGAGTACTGGAGTGGGTTGCCATTTCCTTCTCCAATGCATGAAAGTGAAAAGTGAAAGTGGAGTCTCTCAGTCATGTCTGACTCTTCGCGACCCCATGGACTGAAGCCTACCAGGCTCCTCCATCCATGGGATTTTCCAGGCAAGAGTACTGGAGTGGGTTACCATTGCCTTCTCCACTTTTCTGGTAGTTTACACTTATTTCTGTCAATGGTTGTTCTGCAGATGGTTGTGATTTTGCTATGCTCATGAGAGGAAGAGAACTCAGGGTCTTACTACTCCTTCATCTTGGCTGCTGTCCCCTCACCCCCCAAGTGATAGAATCTATCATAATTCTTAAGTGAAAATGCCCTATCAGAATCTTCCAATGACTTTCAGAAAGTGCTTATTTTTGTTAATTTAACATTACAAGGTTGTGCAAAGTACATCTGATCTAATTAGATGTTGAATGTGAAATAATACCTATTCCCATTTCTGGCAACAAGTCATTCATTTGATTTTCTTTTCAACACCACTTCTTTTTCATTACCTTCTGTTGGGCAATGTGATTTTATTCCATTGAGTTTCCTTCTCAAAATGGAGTCTCTAAACTCATCTGTCTATGGGTTTAATTTGCATTGGAGTGAAATGGAACATGGGATAGGTGATATTTGCTGGAAGGTGAGAAAAATGAAGGCATCCATCCAGGTGGTATCAGAAAAGTGAAAGGCAAGCCTTACTCCTATTCACAGTGAGACACTCCCTTCAATTATGGGGTTCCAATAATGAATAACCTCTGATTTGTGGGAGGAAGATTGAGATCTCCAATATGGTCCATAAGCCTTTACATATGGGGATGAAAATTTTAACTTACCAACGGAAATTCAAAGGAAACATAAGTTTTGGAGAATTTTCAGAAGTTACTGAAAGAAAAACTACTATCCTTTGCAACATTTGGCAAGACATGCATTTTCTGAATGTGTCTGTGTGTGTGTGAGTTTCAAAAATATTTTGGTATTGAGCATTTGTGTTATTATGGAATGTCTTATGTTTTGCTTCTGGTTTTGGTTTCCTTGGCATCACAGCAGGTTTTATCATAACATCATTTCACACCAATCACTTTGAAACTGAGGACTCTTAATTCCAACTTGTCAAGAATGAAGAGATGAAATGTAAGGAAACTACATGACAAGAGGCAGATATTTGTGCACCAAGAAATAATATTCATTACTCCCACTATGAAGCAGATTATAAAATTACTGCTGTCTTGTCAGTGATTGGTGGTTGAGGCATTTTTCCCCTACAAAGAGATCACAGATAAACATCTTTAATAACACTTATGTATCCTTGTTGGCCTGTAATTATTATACTATGACTCTAGGGTTCAATTTTATATAAATATAAACATATCATATCTACATTTTAGTTTTTATAACTGTTTCCTCTTCTATTTCTATGCACTATGATGCTACATGTATATTTCCTTGCAAATATAATTTAAATACCAAGGCAGTATGTCTACAGTAGACTATTTCATTTAACTGCCCAGAGTTAGAGACTTGAAGGGCCCCAAAGTAGAACCTGACCAACTTGATTTGCTATATATACTTTCTCAATAAGAAGTGTTTTCATTTGTAAGGGGCATTCAAATAGTGTCCTTTAAATGTAAGACATCCTTAAGTAAAAAAAAAAAAAAAATTATTCTTTGATCAGTCACTTCCCTGGATTGTTTATGATAGTTAATTCTATATGTCAACTTTACTGGCCCACAGGGTGCCCAGATAATTGGTCAAACATTATTCTAATGTTTCTATTAGGGTGTCTTTAGATGGATTAACATATAAATCAATAGATGGAGGGCTCCCCTTGTTGGTCAGTGTAAAGAATCCACCTACCAATGCAGGAGGCATGGGTTTGATCCCTGGTTGGGGAAGATACTGCATCACGTGGAGCAACTAAGCCTGTACACCAAGACTAAGCAACTAAACACCATGCACTAAGACTACTGAGCCTGTTCTTTAGAGCCCAGGAACTGCCACTACTGAGCCCACATGCCACAACTACTGAAGTCCAAATACCCTAAAGTCTGTGCTCCACAACAAGAGAAGCTACTGCAATAAGAAGCCTGCACACTGCTATTGGAGGGTAGCCCACACTCACTACCACTAGAGAAAAGCCCGTGCAGCAATGATAACACAGCACAGCTTCTCTCTACTCCCAAAAAATGGATGCAGTAAGGAGGACTGTCTTCCATAATGTGGGTGGGGCTTGTCCAATCAGTTTCAGTTTTAAATAAGATAAAAAGAACTGACCTTCTTCTGAATATTGGGGAATTTTTCAATTCTGGTGGTCTTCAATGTGGGACATGGAATTCCTGCCTTCAGACAAGCTGAAATACCAGCTCAGTTCTTCCTGGGTCTCAAGCCTTCTATTGAACTGGAACTCTGGAAAGCTAAAACTCTTTTCTCATTAGGTCTGCAGCTTGTTGACTTATCCCATAGATTTCAAGATTTCTCAGCTTCCACAGGCATGTGAAAAAACTCTTCATTATAAATTTCTTTGTTTCTCTTTATATGTACATGCAATTAGTTCTGTTTTTCTGAAGGGTTTTCACTAACACTATTATAGTATAGTAAACATGGTCTTTCCTAGTAGCTCAGACAGTAAAGCATCTGCCTGCAATGCAGGAGACGCGGGTTTGGTCCCTGTGCTGGGAAGATACCCTGGAGGAAGAAATGGCAGCACACTCCAGTATCCATGCCTGGAAAATCCCGTGGACAGAGGAGACTGGAGGGCTGCAGTCCATGGGGTAGCAAAGAGTCAGACACAACTGAGCAACTAACACACACAGAGATAGTATAAATGAGTTTACCAATTTGTTTTTCACGGAAAGACAATCTCAAGTTTTTGAGTAATAAGTTAAGACTACCATATCATACTGAATGTCAAGATAGAGAAACTCAGAAGAAACATCTAAAACAGATCAGATGATCTATATCAAATTATTTTCAAATTATTTTCTTTTCCTAACTATATTGGGTAATGATAAATAAAAAATTTGAGGTGAAATTAATTGTTTTGTCATATCTCTCTATTTTAAAATTTTAAACCATCAATTACTTGCTTTCCAAGGAAATTTTTAATAAATAAAATAAGCAAGTAATAAAATAAAATAAATAAAATAAAGTCTATATCTTTTAAGCCCCAAACCATGTGTTACCTCTCCCTCCTTACCTTTCCCCAGTGATAACTACTAGGTTTTTTTTTTCCTACATCTGTGAGTCTATTTCTGTTTTGTTGTACACATTTGTTTTATTTTTTAGATTGCGCATGTAAGTGAAAGCATAGAGTATTTGTCTTTCTCTGTCTGACTTATTTCATGAAATTCTTTACCTGAAACTATTATAAATTAATTGAACTTAAATAGGAGTCAGATCTGCCAATTTTTAAGAACACTTATCTGTCAAAATTGTTAATTATAATCACTAAAATCTTGTAATCTTAATTCTTATTACTCTGTCACTGTAGGAATAGACTTTCTATTCATCCTTAAAAGTTTATTTACAAAAAAAATCTGGCTATAACTTCAAAAGTATTTCCTCTCACTTAACAATTTTTCCTCAAATATAGTTGCTTTATTCAAAGAAATCTCAATTCCAGGGGAAAAGTATGACTTTTCAACAGTGTAGACAACACTAAACACAAATGCAGGAGTACAATAAGCATTTCATTTCATGTGAACCCCAGGTTACATGCAAATCTAAGACCTGAATATAAAGCACAATCAGATCTTAAACTATTTGATGAGAAGTGCATCTGTGAAAATTCAGAATTAAAAATAATTCAAAAATCTTCAATAAACTAAAAAAATACTTTTAATATTTTCAAGACACCCAAACAAGAGAAGAAACACTCCTCAAGTACAAACTGAATGTGTAATAAGATAGACTATGCTCTGGGCCATTGAACAAGTCTCAACATTTTCAGTGGATTTAAATAATATAATAAATATTGTCTTATATATGGGCATTAAAGAAATAATAATCAGCTATCTAAAAAAATCTCCTAATATAGTCAAATGATATACTCTAAATAACTTATGCATCAATGAAAAAAATCAACAGGTCAACTTCTATGCTTTATCTAAAGAGGGTTCAGAGGAAAAAGAATAGAATTGGACATATGCATTTAAAATAGAAAGAAATGGGAAAGAAAAGAAAGATATCTAAAGGTAACTACCTAAATATCTACCTTAAGCAATTAGAAAAAAACTATTAAGTTACAACTAAACAGAAGAAAGTGAAAAGTAAATAAAGTCAGAAAACAGTGAACTAGAAAATAGAAAAATATCAGAGAATACCAAGGCAACAAGATTTTTCTTTGAGAAGATCAAAAAACTGATAAACCTCCAATCAGCTTGATTATAAAAAATAAGAAATAAAAACTGTGAATTATCAATTTCAGGAAAAAGAAAGATGAAATCACTGCAGCCCTGACAAGTTAATAAAGCAATGGTACAAAGATTTATATTTCAGATATAGTCAAGCTTAGACAAAATGGACAAACACCTTGAATGATACAAACTACTGACTTCATTCAAGAAGTAATATTAATATCAGTTCAGTTCAGTTCAGTCACTCAGTCATGTCCGACTCTTTGTGACCCTATGGACTGCAGCACGCCAGGCTTTCCTGTCCATCACCAACTCGTGGAGTTTACCCAAACTCATGTCCATTGAGTCAGTGCTGCCATCCAACCATCTCATCCTCTGTCGTCCCCTTCTCCTCCTGCATTCAATCGTTCCCAGCATCAGGGTCATTTCCAATAATCAGCTCTTCACATAAGGTGGCCAAAGTATTGGAGTTTCAGCTTCAACATCAGTCCTTCCAAAGAACACCCAGGACTAATCTCCTTTAGGATGACTGATTGGATCTCCTTGCTGTTCAAGGGACTTTCAAGAGTCTTCTCCAACATCATAGTTCAAAAGCACCAGTTCTTCGGTGCTCAGCTTTCTGTATAATCCAACTCTCACATCCATACATGACTACTGGAAAAACCATAGCTTTGAATAGACAGACCTTTCTTGGTAAAGTGATGTCTCTGCTTTAGTATGCTGCCTCGGTTGGTCATAACTTTCCTTCCAAGGAGTAAGCATCTTTTAATTTCATGGCTGCAATCACCATCTGCAGTGATTTTGGAGCCCAAAAAAATAAAGTCAACCACTGTTTCCCCACCTATTTGCCATGAAGTGATGGGACCAGATGCCATGATCTTAGTTTTCTAAATGTTGAGTTTTAAGCCAACTTTTTCACTCTCCTCTTTCACTTTCATCAAGAGGCGCTTCAGTTCTTCTTTACTTTCTGCCATAAGGGTGGTGTCATATGCACACTTGAGGTTATTGATATCTCTCCTGGCAATCTTGATTCCAGCTTGTGCTTAATCCAGCACAGTGTTTCTCATGATGCACTCTGCATATAAGTTAAATAAGCAAAGTACAATATACAGCCTTGATGTACTCCTTTCCCAATTTGTAACCAGTATGTCCAGTTCTAACTGTTGCTAACTGACCTGCATACAGATTTCTCAAGAGGCAGGTCAGGTGGTCTGGTGTTCCCATCTCTTTCAGAATTTTCTACAGTTTGTTGTGATCCACACAGTCAAAGGCTTTGGCATAGTCAATAAAGCAGAAGTAGATGTTTTTCTGGAACTCTCTTGCTTTTTCAATGATCCAGCTGATGTTGGCAATCTGATCTCTGGTTCCTCTGCCTTTTCTAAAACCAGGTTGAACATCTGGATGTTCATGGTTCATGTACTGTTGAATCCTGGCTTGGAGAATTTTGAGCATTACTTTACTAGCCTGTGAGATGAGTGCAATTGTGTGGTAGTTTGAGCATTCTTTGTCATTGCCTTTCTTTGGGATTGGAAGGAAAACTGACCTTTGCCTGTCCCGTGGCCACTGCTGAGATTTCCAAATTTGCTGGCATATTGAGTACAGCACTTTCACAGAATCATCTTTCAGGATTTGAAATAGCTCAACTGGAATTCCATCACCTCCACTAGCTTTGTTTGTAGTGATGCTTCCTAAGGCCCACTTGACTTCACATTCCAGGATGTCTGGCTCTAGGTGAGTGATCACACCATCATGCTTATCTGGGTCATGAAGATCTTTTTGTACAGTTCTTCTGTGTATTCTTGCCACCTCTTCTTAATATCTTCTGCTTCTGTTAGGTCCATACCATTTCTGTCCTTTATTGAGCCCATCTTTGCATGAAATGTTCCCTTGGTATCTGTAATTTTCTTGAAGAGATCTGTAGTCTTTCCCATTCTATTGTTTTCCTCTATTTCTTTGCACTGATCACTGAAGAAGGGTTTCTTATCTCTCCTTGCTATTCTTTGGAACTCTGCATTCAAATGGGTATATTTTTCCTTTTCTTCTTTACTTTTCACTTATCTTCTTTTCACAGCTATTTGTAAGGCCTCCTCAGACAGCCATTTTGCTTTTTTGCATTTCTTTTTATTTCAGATGGTCTCGATCCCTGTCTCCTGTACAATGTCATGAACCTCCATCCATAGTTCATCAAACACTCTGTCTATCAAATCTAGTCCCTTAAATTTATTTCTCATGTTCACTGTAGTTGTTTATCATAAAATAAATTTATATTGTAGATAAAACCTTCACACAAAACTCTTTTTTCAGATTACCTCACTAGAATATTTCACCTACTATTTAAGGAAGAAAAATTCCAATTCTATAACTTTTTCCATAAAAAAAAAAAAATACCAGGAACAGTGTAAGAGAGTCCCCTTTTCTCCACACCCTCTCCAGCATTTACTGCTTGTAAACTTTTGGATCGCAGCCATTCTGACTGGCGTGAAATGGTACTTCATAGTGGTTTTGATTTGCATTTCTCTGATAATGAGTGATGTTGAGCATCTTTTCATGTGTTTGTTAGCCATCTGTATGTCTTCTTTGGAGAAATGTCTATTTAGTTCTTTGGCCTATTTTTTGATTGGGTCATTTATTTTTCTGGAGTTGAGGTAGTACAGCCCATTTTTGATTGGGTCATTTATTTTTCTGGAGTTGAGCTAGTACAGCCACTATGGAGAACAGTGTGGAGATTCCTTAAAAAACTGGAAATAGAACTGCCTTATGATCCAGCAATCCCACTGCTGGGCATACACACTGAGGAAACCAGAAGGGAAAGAGACACGTGCACCCCAATGTTCATCGCAGCACTGTTTATAATAGCCAGGACATGGAAGCAACCTAGATGCCCATCAGCAGATGAATGGATAAGAAAGCAGTGGTACATATACACAATGGAATATTACTCAGCCATTAAAAAGAATACATTTGAATCAGTTCTAATGAGATGGATGAAACTGGAACCTATTATACAGAGTGAAGTAAGCCAGAAATAAAAACACCAATACAGTATACTAACTCATATATATGGAATTTAGAAAGATGGTAACAATAACCCTGTGTACGAGACCGCAAAAGAGACACTGATGTATAGATCAGGCTTATGGACTCTGTGGGAGAGGGAGAGGGTGGGGAGATTTGGGAGAATGGCATTGAAACATGTATAATATCATGTATGAAACGAGTCACCAGTCCAGGTTTGATGCACGATACTGGATGCTTGGGGCTGGTGCACTGGGACGACCCAGAGGGATGGTATGGGGAGGGAGGAGGGAGGAGGGTTCAGGATGGGGAACACAGGTATACATGTGGCAGATTCATTTTGATATTTGGCAAAACTAATACAATATTGTAAAGTTTAAAAGTAAAATTAAATTTAAAAAAATAAATGAATGCAAAACAAACAACAACAACAAAAAAATACCAGGAAACATTTCCCAATATGAGGTCAACATTACCCAGATATACAAACCATGCAAAGATATTTCAATAAGAAGAAATTATAGAGCAACATCCATCATCCACATAATTATAAAAGTCTGTAACAAAGTTTTTAGCAAATCAAATTCAGTGATATATAAAAAGATAATTCATTATGGTCAAGAGAGTTTTTTCTCAGGAATATAAAGCTGATTTAATATTTTTTAGAAAAGCTTTCTTTGCTTTGCAAAAGCTTTTAAGTTTAATTAGGTCCCATTTTCTTATTTTGTTTTTATTTTAATTATTTTAGGAGGTAGGTTGAAAAAGATCTTGCTGTGATTTATGTCAAAGTTTGTTCTTCCTAGAGAGTTTGTTTGGAGGTTCTAGTAAGGGAGCACAGCTTCTCCTATATTTAAGAGAAAATCAGTCCTCCTCTATCTAGTATGGTCGTCCTCTTCGAAGGCATGTGCAGCTTGCACATGGAGGTTGAAGGAGGAAGGGGACACCCACCAAGCCAGCCAAATCAGCTGAATTAACACTGGTGATCAGTGGGGTGAGATATTGCAACCAGATCTCCCTCTCACATGAACTTACTTTCAAAACAGAAACAGAGTCACAGACTTCAAGAAGGAATTTATGGTTGTCAGGGGAAGCATGAGGGCAAGGGATAGTTAGGGAGTTTGGGATAGGCATGTGCATGTGTGCGTGCTCAATCATTTCAGTCGTGTCAGACTCTTGGCAACCCTGTGGACTGTATAGCCCACCAGGTCCTCTGTCTATGGGAATGAGACTGTACACACTCCTATATTTAAAATGGGTAACCAACACTGACCTACTTATAGCACAGGGAACTCTCCTCAGTGTTGTATGGCAGCCTGAATGAAAGGAGGCTTTGGAAGAGAATGGATGCAAGTATATGTATGGCTGAGCCCCTGCACTATTCACCTGAAACTATCACAACATTGTTTGTTAATAAGCTATACCCCAATACAACATAAACAATTTTAAAAAAAAGTGTTCTTCCTATGTTTTCCTCTAGGAGTTTTATTATGTCAAGTCTTACATTTAGGTCTTTAATCCATTTTTGAGTATGGTATTCTAATTTCATTCTTTTACATGTAGCCATCTAGTTTTCCCAGCACCATTTACTGAAGAGATGGTCTTCTCCATTTTATATTCTTGAGTTCTTTGTCATAGATTTGGTGACCTTTTGCAAAGCAAAGAAAACCATAAAGACAAAAAAAACAACCCTCAGAATAGGAGAAAAGATCTGCAAATGAAGCAACTGACAAGGGATTAACCTCCAAAATATGCAAACAGTACATGCAGCTCAATATCAATATACAAACAACCCAGTAAAAAAATAGGCAAAGACTGAAATAGATACTTTTCCAAAGAAGAAATATAGATGGCCAAGGGGCACATGGAAAGATGCTCTACATCACAAATTGTTAGACAAATGCAGATCTAAACTACAATGAAGTATCACTTCACACTAATCAAAATGGCCATTATCAAAAAATCTACAAACAATAAATGGGGTTTTCCAGATGGTGCTAGTGGTAAAGAATTTGTCTGCCAATGGAGGAGACATAAGAGACACAGGTTCGATCCCTGGATCAGGAATATCCCCTGGAGGAGGAAATGGCTACCCACTCCAGATCCTTGCCTGGAGAATCCCATGGACAGAGGAACCTGGCGGGCTGTAGTTCATTGGGTCACAAAGAGTTGGACACCCCTGAAGTGACTTAGCAGGCAAGCACAAAAAATAAATCCTGGAAAGGGCATGGAGAAAGGGGAACTCTCTTGCACTGTTGATGTTAATGTAAACTGATACAGGCACTTTGGGGAACAGTATGAAGATTCCTTAAAAAAAAAAATAGAACCACTATATGACCCAGCAATCCCACTACTGGGCATATACCCTGAGAAAACCATAATTCAAAAAAAAAAATACATATACCCTAATGCTCATTGAAGCAGTATTTGCAATAGTTGGGATGTGGAAGAATCCTAGATGCTCATCAACAGATGAATGGATAAAGAAGATGTGGAGAATGTATACAAAAGAATATTATTCAGCCATAAAGAGGAACAAAGTTGGGTCATTTCTAGAGATGTGTTTGGACCCAGATTCTGTCATACAGAGTGAAGCAAGTCAGAAAGACAAAATCAAATATCATATATTAACACATACACGTGACAACTAGAAAAATGGTACAGATGAACCTATTTGCACGGCAGGAATAGAGACACAGATGGAGAGAACAAACATATTGACATGGAGAGGGGGGGCTTGGAGTGGGATGAATTGGGAGATTGTTTCTGATGTATATACACTTCCATGTGTAAAATATATGGATATGGGAACCTGCTATAAAGCACAAAGAGCTCAGCTGGGTATTCAGTGATGACCTAGGGGATGGGATGGGAAGCTGTGGGAGGAAGATTCTAGAAGGAGAGGATATATGTGTACATATAGCTGATTCACTTCATTGTACAGCATAAACTAACATTGTAAAGTAACTATTCCCCAAATAAATACAAACTACATAGTTTTTAAAAACAAAATTATCCTTTCACCAGATTAACAACAAAAAAGTATGATCATCTCAAGGTTTTGAAAATACTAAAATAAAAGCAAAATTTCTAAACTGATGAAGGGCATATATAAGGAAAACCCAGCTAATAACACACATAATATTTTTAGTTAAAAATTAATTTTTTTCTATGAGATCAAAAAATGAGGAAAAATATAACTATTCTTAACTCTTCTATTAAAACATGTATTGGAGGTTTATCTGATGGAGTAAAGTTGTAAAAACAAATAAAATCATAGATTTGAAAGGAAGAATTAAATTTGTTTTTATTCATAGGTGATAAGATTGACTATATAGGAGATTCTAAGAATTATGGAAAATCGACTATAATTAATAATGTGTCTAGTAAGGTGGGAAGATATGAAGTTGAAGTACAAATACAAACTGCATTTCTATTTACTAGTAACAAATAACTGGAAATTCAAATATCAAATAAAGGAACATTTAGGAATAAATTGAACAAAGTATTGTATTAGGCCTCTAAATTAATAAAGATGAAATTTAGTGATATCTAAATGAATATACAGATGTACCAAGCTAATGTGTTTGCCATTTGCAAACTGGAGAACCAATAAAGCTCATTTTGTAATTTAGTTTGATCCTAAGGACTGAGAGCCAGGGAACAACTGGTGTCCCAGTCCAAGTTCAAAGGCTAAAGAGTCAGGAGCAGAGATGTCCAAGGCAGAAAAAAGATAAATGACCCAATTCAAGGAAAAAGAGCAAATTCATCCTTCCTCCACCTTTTTTTTTTCTATTCAGACCTCAACAGATTGGATGATGCACACCTGAATTGGTGAGGATGGTCTTCTTTATTCAGACTGCCAATTCAAATGCTAATCTTTTCCAGAAACACCTTTACAGACATTACCAGAAATAATGTTTTACCAGCTATCCAGGCATCCTTTAGCCTAATAATGTTGACAGATAAATTTAATAATAATTATTATTAAGATATCAATTGTCCCCAAATGTATCTATAGATTCAATGCATTTTCAATTGAAATTCTAACAGGTTCTCATATAGAAATTGTCAAGCTGATTCTAAATTGTATTTGGAATTTCAAAAGCCTAAGAAAGAAAAACTACTTTGGAAAAAATTATGCTTTTAATATATGCTTAATTTATTTCATTATTCTATTGATACATACAGCAACCTGGATGAATCTCAAACTCTACTACATAAAGGAAGCCAGACCATATATTTAGATACCAGTTTTATAGCATCCTAGAAAATGCAAATTAAACTATCTAAGATAAAGCAGATCAGGGCTACCTAAGGAAGGGTTAAAAAAGAGAGAGAGAGAGATGGACTAACTACAAAATGTCATAAACACACTTTGAAGGATGGTGAGATGTTCTTTATCTTGATTGTAGAGATGTTTTCATGAATATAGGCAGCCCTCACATCCTCAGGGTAAGGAGTCAATGCCATGCCTTGGACTCTGGATCCATGGTAACTTGTGTCACAAAACTGTGCTAAGCAAGTATGTCATTCTAAGTAAGTTCACATGTACACAACTGATTTTCTCCATTAATAGCAAATTGCTAACACTATCATAAAAGTAATACAAAACACAGAATGTTGATTGCAATTGCAATATGTTATAAGAAGAAAAACTGGCATCACATAGGAAATGGTTATACAAGACCAAGATAATCCAGAAATCATATGAATCCACAAGAATTTCCACTTGAACCTTTTCAGTGAATGGTTTAACATTTCTCAATCATTGTATTTCAAAATTTATTATTTTATTGTTGTAATTAATAGCTTCCCTGGTGGCTGAGATGGTAAAAAATCCACTGCAATGTGGGAAACCTGAGTTCCATCCCTGGGTTGGGAAGATCTCCTGGAAAAGGGAATGGCTACCCACTCCAGTATTCTGGCCTGGAGTATTCCATGGACAGAGGAGCCTGGCAGGCTACAGTCCATGGGGCTGCAGAGAGTCTGACATTGTATTTAACAACATTCTTAATTGGATTGAATGATTTTTTAATCCATGGATTATAAGGCAATATATGTTTATATTTAGTCAATGCCTTCTGAGAAACTCAATTTTTACATCAAGTGTGTGTGTGTATGTGTGTGTGTGTGTGTGTGTGTGTGTATGTGTGTGTGCATGTGTGCATGCATGTGTGTGAGTGTGTTAGTCACTCAGTTGTGTCTAGTTCGCAACCCCATGCATTGTAGCCCCACCAGGCTCATCTGTCCATAGAATTCTCCAGGCAAGAATATTGGAGTGGGTTGCCATTCCCTTCTTCACGGATCTTCCCAACTCAGGGATCAAACCCAGGTCTCCAACATTGCAGGCAGGATTTTTTACCATCTCAGCCACTTGAGAAGTCCTTTTACAGCATGCTTGCCCATAATTTATATGACAATACTGACAATATGGATAGAAAGACTGAATTTGAAACAGGATGGATAAAAAAGCTCAAAGTTTAAAACAGTCACAATAATATATCCTTTACTTTTCATTTGTGATGCAAAGATATTGAATATCAGTTTGATTCCCTGAAGAAAAGTAAAGGTTTTTCTGGTACTGGTCAAGATAATGTTAATTGGGATATTATTTTGATTTAACATATTATCACTTTTTTATAACAATAGATAGCAGAATATATTAAATTGGTAAGGGAATGTTCTGTATATGAAATGAAAAAGTATCCTTAGCTTATAAAAGAGGATGTTGTTTAGTTACTAAGTCCTGTCCAACTCTTTGCAACTGCAGGGACTATAGCTTGCCAGTCTCCTCTGTCCTTGGGATTTCCCAGGCAAGAATACTGGAATGGGTTGCCATTTTCTTCTTCAGGGAATCTTCTTGACCTAGGAATCAAACCTGGGTCTCCTGCACTGGGGTGGATTCTTCACCCCTGAGCCACCAGAGAAGCCCATAAAGAGGATAATATACATTATAAAGCTTAAGATACGATTTGTTAGAAGTAAATTTAACTGATGATAAAATATTTGATTTTTAATGTTACTAAAATTTGAGATGTTTGGATGCATCACTGACTCAATGGACATGAGTTTCAGTAAGCTCCGGGAGTCGGTGATGGACAGGGAAGCCTGGTCTGCTGCAATCCATGGGGTCTCAAAGAGTCCAACACGACTGAGCTACTGAACTTACTGAACTGATTGAAAAATTAAATAATAAGAGGTAGAATCAGTTAATCCATCCAGATATCACACACATACTACACAAATGTGTCTTTTCAAAAGCTTTCACTCTCATCATCACAGACTCTTGTAGGGATTAGAATTCTTGAGAGTTAGGAAGGACTGATGCTGAAGCTGAAGCTCCAATACTTTGACCACCTGATGCGAAGAACTGACCCATTAGAAAAGACCCTGATTCTGGGAAAGATTGAAGGCAGAAGAAAAGGGGAAGACAGAAGATGAGATGGTTGGATGGCATCACTGACTCCATGGACATGAATTTGAGCAAGCTCCAGGGGTTGGTGATTGACAGGGAAGCCTGGTGGCCTGCAGTCCATGGGATCACAGTCAGATACGACTGAATGACTGAACTGAACTGAGAGTTAGAAAAACTGGAATTTTTGCTAGACAACTGTAAACTGGTATAAAAAGATAAAAACTTTTATAAGAAGGGACCTTCATAATTTTTCTATATGGCATTTGAGCATCACCCATTACCTTCCAACATGGACTTTTTGAACTGTGGTTGAACTCTGCTAGATTCAAAAATTCAAGCACAAAATGTTTGGTTTGTGTGTGCAGACTTTCCAGGCTACAAAGGGCTAAGTAAGAAAGAGAAGAATATATCTTGGAGTTATTGGATCATGAAAATTTATTTCCTGGTGGAGTTGGAATTTGAGGATGATTTTGATGGATGGGTAGGTTTTGACTGAGTTGAAAGGACTAGAGGACAGTTCAGAACGTAAGAATAGGATGAGTAAAAACTCAACTTGTACAAACATAGTAAATCTGTGAGATGTGGAAGAGATCAGCTAAGAGGTTATATGGCATATGGAAATAAAGTTCACAAAAATTAGAATAAATAGAGGCTAGTAATTCAGAACTTGCTATAGCAAGGGAGTCAGCCTTAATCACTTGTGTTTGGCAGAAATTCAAATGCTATAAGGGAAATGGGAAATAAATTTTATAGTCCAAAAATGTGAGGAGACTTCAGGTATGTTCCAATTGGAGAATGTTGTCTTTCCTTTTTCTTGAGATATAGTTGATTTACAGTATTATGTAAGTTTCAGGTGTACAACATAGTGCTTCACAAATGTTAGAGGTTATAGTCCATCAGAGTTATTGTAAGATATTGGCTATATTCTTTGTGCTGTACAATATATATCTTCATGATTGGTGATTGTTGATATATAGAAGTTGGAACTAGGCTAATGATAAATGGAATATCTTACCTAATTAATGGTGAGAGACCATATTCTGCTTCCTCATGTTGGTCTTGACTTGGAAACAGGGGTAAAAATTGGAAAATCTGCAGTCACTTACCAAAGCCTAATGATTTTGATTGCTATAGATGCTGCGATTTGGCTTTCTAGATTCTTATGTAGTTCTGAATTCACATGGCCCATAGGATCTGGCCACTATGCACATGAGTAACCAGTCATTTTATTGTGAATTATTGAAAAATAAGTTTGGATAGAAATAAAGACCTATGAAGATCAAAGGAAGTTTAGTTAAAATTAATTTCTTACCCTCATTTTTACTACCCAACTAATCACAATATTATTACATAAGCAAAGAAACTTTGGTTTCTAAACGGGAAAAAATTGGATAACTTGGACTGTGAGAAAAAGATGAATAAAGACTAATATGACTCATTTTTTTTTACTATTAAATGATTTAATTCTTTATTTGATACATTGCCCCAAGGGATAATACAGAAAATAAAGTTTGGGAAGAGGATTAAACTAACAGATATTTAAGCTAAAAAGGGATTTTTATTTTAATTTTTGTTTTATATTGGAGTACAGTTGATTAACCATGTTGTATATCTTTCAGATGTACAGAAAAGTGAATTAATTATACATATACATATATCCATCCACTCATTTCTTCTAGATTCTTTTCTTCCATATAGGTTTTTACGGAGTATTGAGTAGAGTTCCTTGCTATATATGGTAGGTCCTTGTTGATTATCTAATTTATATATGCATGAGTACTCAATCACTCAGTCATGTCTGACTCTTTGTGACCCCATGTACTGTAGCCCATCAGACTCCTCTATCCATAGGATTTCTCACGCAAGAGTACTGGAATGGGTTGACATTTCCTTCTCCAGGGAATCTTCCTAACCCAGGGATTAGAGCTTCATCTCCTGCATTGGCAGGTGGATCTTTATCAGTGACCCCCCTGGGAAGTCTATTTTATATATAGTAGTGTGTATATATTAATGCCAATAACTTAAGTAATTCAAAAAAATTATCTCATGACATTTGTTTAATCTAAAATATAGAGATTTTAAAATCTGTTTCTCTCTGTTCTAACTATACTGCCAAATATAGAATTTAAAATGAATATTTACTGTCTATTTAAGTTTCTCCTCTCTATTGATCAGTAATTTTATTGTCATCTACACACTACCAGACCATCTATTCTTCCAATTTTCTCTTCTAAAATGCTTGAATCTTACTGAACGAAGTACAGATGATCAGAACTACACCAGAATGATGATTCAAAGCTGTACTTTTGCTCCTTCTCTTTGCCTGTGGTTGTCCAGCTTTTAAAAATTTATATTTCTATGTCTCCACAGAGATAAGCAAAATCCGAAAGCTTAAATGAAATATTTGATAGAGGCTAAAATTTAAAGTACTGGAGAAAATCCAATTTGGGGATGATCTGAAAATTTCATTTTTCTAAGAAAGCTGTGTTCCTCACCAATACACACAGTCATTTCCTTCCTATACTCAAAAATAAGATTTCAAGACAGCAAATGTGAAGTAAGTAATACATAATATCAATATATATTCTTTCTGGCACATTAGAAATGATCACAATAAAAATCCTTAAAATTTTTCATTATCTTGATTTGTTTCTTCAAAAAGAAAAAGAAAAATGCCTTTAGATAATTTACAATGTATAGTTTCCAAATACAGATTGGAAATTAGTTATTTCTTAGTTATTTTTCTTTATAATGTTATATTTGACAAGAAAATAATGTTTATATTTCTTTTTTGATTATAAATTAATTATTTTATCCAATATTGAGAAGAGTTAGATGTGAGGTTGACTAGAAGAAGATTCTGGAGAAACTGATTTAACTACAGAAAGTTGAAACTCAAGGGGAAAACCAGGTGTGCAGGTCTCATGCTGAAAACTGTCGCATTTTGTGTGGTTCAGTTCAGCAGAAAGTCCTGGTAGTGGAAGAAAGACCACTAGTCTTGTAGACATAGCACTGCTGTTCATGAGGCTCAAGAGCTGAGCATATGCGTGCACATGCTCAGTTACTTCCGTCCTCTCTGACTCTTTGTGACCCCATGGACTGTATCCCGCCAAGCTTCTCTGTCCTTGGATTTCTCCAGGCAAGAATACTGGAGTGGCTTACCATGCTCTCCTCGAGGTTATCTTCACAACCCACTGATCGATCCCATGTCTCCTGCATTGCAGGTAGTTTCTTTACCCACTGAACTGCCTGGGGAAAGCTGAGCATATTCTAATTCAAATCAGAAAATCATTAAGGTGCCAAGAAATCTAGTCAACCAAAGCAAAATTCTAGGTATTGTTTTGAATGTGGATAAATGCAGAGGTCAAAAGCAGAAAGGTTGATATAACCTACAGATTAGGGTGTTTCAGTTTTGGTTTTGTTTTGCTTTTAAAAACCTTTTGTCAAATACCTACTGGAAATCAAACTGGAATGAAAAATGGCATAAAATATTCAGGTACTTCAGCCCCAGGCCAGAAAACCAGGGTTAAGGGTGAATTTCAAGTGTAATAGCAAACTTGAGTACTGAGTAGAAAGCCTGAATCTGAATCCAACCATCAAATGAAGGTTTAATTCTTAGAAATGAAAAACATTTGGTTTAGAAGGTCTCCAGTAGCATTTAAAGAATAGAATAAGGGAAATGTCTATTTTGAGTACAGGCAGAAAAAAAAAAAAGGCTTATTTTCTGTAGAGAAGCAAATGATTAACAAAACTGAAAGTCAGTCTGATTTCATTATCACCATGCAGTGGCAATATCATTGATACAGTACTCCTTCTTGTTGGGGCTGACAACTCCTATTGCCAATTATCCCCACCCACCCCTTTGTACATGTCTTGGTCTAGGAATGCCTAAAATTAATTCTCAGTTCAGTTCAGTCACTCAGTCATATCTGACTCTTTGTGACCGCATGGACTGCAGCTCACCAAGCATCCCTGTCCATCACCAATGCTCAGAGCTTGCTCAAACTCAAGTCCATTGAGTCCGTGATGCCATCCAACCATCTCATCCTCTATCACCCCTTCCTTTCCCACCTTCAATCTTTCCCAGCATTAGGGTCTTTTCCAATGAGTCAGTTCTTTGCATCAGGTGGCCAAAGTATTGGAGTTTCATCTTCAGCATCAGTCCTTCCAATGAATATTCAGGGCTTATTTCCTTTAGGATGGACTGGTTGGATCTCCTCACAGCCCAAGAGACTCTCAAGAGTCTTCTTCAACACCACAGTTCAAAAGCATCAATTCTATGGCACTCAGCTTTCTTTATAGTCCAACCGTCACATCCATACATGACTACTGGAAAAACCATAGATTTGACTAGCAAAGTTAACCTTTGTAGGCAAAGTAATGTCTGCATTTTAATATGCTGTCTAGGTTGGTCATAGCTTTTCTTCCAAGCAGCAACTGTCTTTTAGTTTCATGGCTGCTGTCACCATCTGCAGTGATTTTGGAGCCCCCCAAAATAAATTCTCTCACTGTTTCAATTATTCACCCATCTCTTTGCCATGAAATGATGGGACCAGATGCCATGATCTTAGTTTTCTGAATGTTGAGTTTAAAGCCAACTCTTTCACTCTCCTCTTTCACTTTCTTTGAGAGGCTCTTCTGTTCTTCACTTTCTGCCATAAGGGTGGTGTCATCTGCATATCTGAGGTTATTAATATTTGTCCCGGCAATCTTGATTCCAGCTTGTAGTTCATCCAGTTCAGCATTTCACGTGATGTATTCTGCTTATAAGTTAAATAAGAAGGGTGACAATATATAGCCTTGATGTACTTCTTTCCCAATTTGGAACCAGTCTGTTGTTCCATGTCCAGTTCTAACTTGCTCCTTGACGTGCATTCATATTTCTCAAGAGGCAGGTCAGGTGGTTTGGTATTCCCATCTCTTTCAGAATTTTCCACAGTTTATTGTGATCCACACAGTTAAAGGCTTTGGCATAGTCAGTAAAGCAGAAGTAGATGTTTTCCTGGACCTCTCTTGCTTTCTCGATGATCCAACGGATGTTGGCAATTTGAGTTCTGGTTCCTCTGCCATCTAATGTTGATCAGAATTAACCTCTGATCAACATTAAATCTTAGATCTGTATCTAAAAATTTTTATTCTAAACTTCTCTGGGAGAACTAAAGTGCCTCATATACTTGACATGCTTATCTTTGTATGTAGAAGGAATACAGCTATCAATGCTTTGAGCAATGGAAGGTTAAAGGTAAAATAACATCATATTCTTTTAAAGGCTGAAAGAAAATCAAGAAAAAATATCCAATTTGTTTGAAGTAAGGAAGCAATGAACATATATTTTGCCAAGCAGCTGAGGTTTGGGGATTGTTTGTTATAGCAGCTAAAGATTCATTCTAGACTAAAATATTCTTGAGTACTGTGAATAGAAGTCCTTTTGCCAAAAATGAGTAACCTTTTCTTTAAAATTTTATCTAAGTATAGTTGATTTACAGTGTTATGTTAATTGCTATACACACACACACATATATATATATGCATTCTTTTTCATATTCTTTTTCATTATGATTATTAAAAATAGTTCGCTGTGGTATACAATAGGACTTTATTGTTTATCCATCCTATATATAATAATTTGCATTTGCTAATCCCAAACTCCCAATCCATTCCTCCCTCAAACCACCTTCCTTAGCACCCACAAGTCTGTTCTCTGTGTCTGTGAATCTGTTTCTGCTTTATAGATAAGTTCATTTGTGTCCTATTTTAGATTTCATGTATAAGTGATATCATATGGTATTTTTCCTTCTCTGTGTGATACAGTTCACTTAGTATGATTATCTCTAGGTCCCCTTTACTGCTTCATGCGTAACCTTTTTTGTTTACTTTGTCTGTGTGTTTGCATGCATGTGTGTGTATAAATAAGTAATAAATGTTATTGTGTACCCTCTGACATTTTTAACTAAATAGAGAAAACTAGACATATTACCAGGTCTTCCATGGTGGCTTAGACAGTTAAGTGTCTGCCTACAATGCGCGAGACCAGGGTTGGTAATTCAAAATGCATACAGAACCTCCTCCCCTACTTAAACTCAATACCCATCCTCTTTCCGTCTCCTTTCAAATATGAAATTCTAGTAAGTAGAATTGCAGGAGTCCTTAAATGCTAAGTAAATACATGTTTTTCAGCAGAGGGACAATGAGATAAATGAATTGTGAATATCAGTGTCTTCTGAAAGAAATAAACATTGCTATATAGCTCAGGTTCAGTGAGTATTACAAATGAAATCAGTTAAAATTTGATGATACATAGCTGTAGGACTTCTATAGACACTTTAGACTTCACAATTTACTGTTAAAATTCATCTAAGTTTCATCTCAAAGCTTTTGCAAATGCTTGCTGACTGAATCAGTCAGATGTTAAGTTTCACTGTGGAATTCAATAATACATTTGCAATTATATCAATGTAAATTTCCTGAAAATGATTTTTTTTTCCCTAAGGAAAGTACAGTCTATTCTTGTGGCTTCTTAATATTTACATAAACATGCTCTTGTATATATATAGGCCTGATATCTCCACTGGAAACATCAATCAAGCTCTTCTTTACATTTTTAAAATATATCATTTTATGGGGTTAACATATGCACACTGCTGCTGCTGCTGCTGCTACGTCGCTTCAGTCATGTCCGACTCTGCGACCCCATAGACGGCAGCCCACCAGGCTCCCCCATCCCTGGGATTCTCCAGGCAAGAATACTGGAGTGGGTTGCCATTTCCTTCTCCAATGCATAAAGTGAAAAGTGAAAGTGAAGTCACTCAGTCATGTCCGACTCTTAGCGACCTCATGGCCTGCAGCCTACCAGGCTCCTCTGTCCATGGGATTTTCCAGGCAAGAGTACTGGAGTGGGCTGCCATTGCTTTCTCTCATATGCACACTACTATATCTAAAATAGATAACTAATAAAGACCTACTGTATAGCACAGGGAACTTTACTCAATACTCAGTAATAACCCATATGACATGAACAAAAGTATTTGAATAAAAGTGAATATATATACATATATTTGTATAACTGGTTCACTTGGCTATACAACAGAAACTAACGTAACATTATAAATCAACTACCTCCCAATAAAAATTAGTTAAAATTTTAAAAATTGACATTTTTATTTTATATTAATCAAAAAATGATGAGTTGACAATCATTTTATTATTCATTTGTAAACTACCTGACAGGAAGCATCTGAAGTAGAGGGAGATCAATACATTTTATATTTTTCTGATGCATTTTATATTTTTCTGTGTTATCCAAAGTTTGCCAATGCAGCAAATAAATTAGGAAAGAACTAACAGGCCATTAAGTTTCATAGTCTGTGCCAATGCATCTAAAAGAGCTTAGCTTCTTTAATTCCTTCCATCAGAATTTCAACAATACATTGTGATTATTCTTATCATCATCATAATGCCAAATTGATTAGTAGACTTCTTTGCTTTTATTACAGATTTTGATTATAGAGAATAAATCAGAGAATTTTTAAATAAAATATAACTCTTTCACCCCTTAACAAAGGAAGTTTTTGTTGGTTTTTCAACCAAAATCTTAACTGAGAGGTATGTTTTACTGTGTCACTTGCCTATCACTTAAATTCTGAACACAGAATTAGTGTTAGTTTCTTTTTGCCCTCACTAACCTAACAATTTTTATAGATTATGACTTAAAAGGAGTAAGTTGCCAATAAACCAAGATGAATTGTCTCTGCTTGTTATTCAAAAGTTTATGTTCAATCAACAATCTGAGCAGGAGGGTGAGGAATGGAGAAAAAATTCAAAACAAGAATTGTTAGTTTGACTCACTGGCTTATCCATTAGGGACTGAAGGCACAGAGTCTACGACATTTTTAGGGACCCACAAAAATGACTCAATTTTAATTTCTTTTAAACCAGAAGAAAAGGTAAATAGTATACTAGTTATAATGGAGATATAATAGCAATTTGAGCCTAGGTTATATTTATTGTTATACCAATGCAATTGCAAAATATAATTGTTAATATTTTTTATACAGAAAGGGGCCCATGAAGGCAAAAATGCCTAGCTTTGTGATAGTCATAACTTAGCCCTTCTACTAGTTATAAATGTTAAGCAAATTTTTGAATGACAGAATAATTAATTGAAGTTAAACAAATTTGAGCTGTCTTTATAAAGCGTTGAGTTGCCAAAACTGGGCTGTAAAAATTTAACAATCTCAGTATTCAGTTTATACTAGTCAGCTTTATGTAAATTAGTCTTTATAATTATACTCAAGAAACCTGAGTTCACTTAAATCGGTAATAAAATGTCAGAACTTTTTTTTGATAGTCCTGAAATCAAATTCTTAGAAGCATATTATATTACTGGAAAAGGCAAATGCAAATAAACTAAAATAGTGCAAAACAAAACAACGTTTTCTAATTTATGCCTCATAAACACTGATGTTTGTGTGAAGGCATTTATTAGAACATAATGTTGAAATGTTGCAGTCTATCTTAAGGAAACTTTTTAGTGCATTATCAACAAATAAATATTAAATTGTAGGCATGAATTAATGACAAGGAATGATCATAAATAAAAGTGTGGTGGTAGTAGGCAGGAAACAACTCAGGCAGATTTAAACAGCCATCTTGAAAACAACTTCTTGTATGCAGCCTACAGAAAACATATTGAACATAAACATTCATACAACTCTCATTTATTAAATAGTATATATTGGTTAGCTAGAATTTCAACTAGAGTAAAAATGCTGCTCTAACCAGAGATGCATGATTCATTATATATTGGCTAGCCCACCTTTTTAAGTTAACTTGTAAATAGTATAATCAAATTGCCAGTTTTGGTGTATTGACTCTAAAATCACAATAATAGTTTTAATTAATAAATATTAAAAATAATAAGAAATTAGCTATGCTAAATATAATCTCCCTTGGCATGTTATAAACTCATCAGTTTTACATTTTCAAAATGACATCATATCTGTTAGTACAAATTTGTGTTTAATAAATGAAATTATTTAGTTTTTTATTCTGGGATTACCTGCCATTGTAAGTTAAGTTCAAAAAGGTCATAATTTTGAGGAGAGATGGTGGTTTCCTGACAATTCAATTACCTTGCATGTGTGGCTATTTCGTTTTCACCAACAAACTGAAGATTTAAAAGGGAAACAGGAAAGGTTAGTATAAGTAAATGTAATTCAAGGAAATTGCTCACTACTTACTAGGACCTCAAGCAGAGACCTGACACAAATGTCTGCTGCTGTCATGATTGTCTTTCAGAGCAATCATTGCGGAGTTAGTGTGGAGAATGGTTTGGACCAAAGAAAACCTGGCTCTCAAAATGTATATTGGTAGCAGTAACAGAGAATAAAGTAAACTTAATAGAGATTTTGAAAGTATAATTTTAAAAATCATTAAGTGGATTTATTCAATTTGGAGAATAAATTGAATTTCTCCAATCTGAAAAGGCAGATTTAATATGGACTGGCAAATTTTTTATTTCTTTAATTAATAGTTGTATGGTACTAACTACCATAGTGATTACAGAAAGTAGATACCTTTTGGGTAGGCCAGTAAGACATGATGATTTCTAGATTCATATTCTGGGTTTGCTACATATGCAGTAAGTAGTTGGCTCTATCAGTCTAAAACTAATTTAGGGAAATAAACAGTGATTAAAAATGAAACACAGTTCTCACAGCTCCAGATGTGAATGAAATCACACCTCTGGAGATGAGAATTGGGAAGAACACCAACATTTCGAGCAAAGAAATAAGAGGAAGCAAAAAGTGATATCATGAATGTACTACTGGAGAGTTGGACTTAATACCAGCTACCCCAAAAAACAGTTTTCAGAAGAATGAATTGCACAATTTTAAAAATGAAAGGTATTCATAGGAATTTGTAAGAAACTGAGTAAGAATACCCTTTGTGTGGCAGTTTTGTGAAGTGTTAGAGCAAAAACTAGATTGTTGTGGGTTGAGAAACATATGGTGAAAGAGAAGGTAGAAATGCACAAGGTCAAAAAAGCTTTAATAAAGCTCCTTTTCTATAACATTTTTTTTCTTCCTTTTTGTAGCCCTTGAAAGGAAAGAAAAGATATCATAGGATCAAAGGCTTATGTTTGGACATGGAATTCTCCAGGCCAGAATACCAGAGTGGGTAGCCTTTCCCTCCTCCAGGGGATCTTCCCAGCCCAGTGATCTTCCCAATCCAGTGAACCCAGGTCTCCAAAATTGCAGGCGGATTCCTTACTGGCTGAGCCACAAGGGAAGCCCAAGAATACTGGAACGGGTAGCCTATCCCTTCTCCAGCAGATCTTCCTGACCAAGAAATCAAACCAGGGTATCCTGCATTGCAGGTGGATTCTTTACCAACTGAGCTATCAGGGAAGCTGTAGAGGGGGTCCAAATATGTTGAAATGATGGAAAAGGCCATTAAAGAAGGAAAATTGAGGATAGAGTGAAAAATTGGTCACCGAAAATCTACATGGGTCCATAATACAAGAAAAGATCACCTTGGACAGGAATTTGTTGTCTATTTTCCTTTTTGACAGTGGGGAGAGACAAAGAAGATTGTGCAGGTGGAAGCAGAAGGACTTTCACCTGCTGGTGAGTACAGTGATGATAAAAACACTAATACTTATATGGCATTGACTGTGTACTTTCCATGGATCTGAGCATTATATAATACATACATATGCACAAATACACATACATGTGTATATGGAAATATTTTCTGCAGGAGTAAATAAGATTCTGTCTTCAGAATTATGTTGTTTATATATAGAAATGTAATGGGTTAGAAGAAGAACATGGGATAAGGACTAGAAAAGAGCTGATATGAAATCATCACTATAGAAAATTACTGTGCAGTACTGAGTGCCCAGTGGGACTCAGCAGCAGAATTATATAAGGTCACAAAACTGAGTGGTCAGAAGATTGTCCTCAGTCTTGCTTAGGAGCTCCTGTAAGAATAAAGGAGAAAAGGTAGAATGTGAGAACCATCTTTATTTTGGAGTGTCCCAGGTGAATGTGACCGAAGCGTCATGAGACAAAAGAAGAAGAGTCAGAAGTGGCAGAATGGAAGATAGAACAGGTCTCAGGGAAGTCAAAGAAGTGAGTTGGTAAAGGCAGAGGAAGATTGGGAGAATGGGATTACAGTCAGAAACAAAGATATTTTCATTCAAGATTTCAGTTTTAGAGGAGTCCATGATGACAAAGCAAAGATGTTGGAATGGATGATCAAATAAAGTTGAGATGTGGGTCATTGGAGTTAAGGAGGTCAGGAACATAAGCTAAGTTGTACTCCAATACGAAGTCACCCTGGATTACAAAATACCTTGGAGTCGAGAGAAGGACAACCATCCAGATGCTCTGAATTGATTTATAGAGTATGGGAGCAGGTAGGGTATAAGTCAGAGTGTGAAAGAGAATTAAAAAAAAAAAATTAAGTCTCCAATACGAAGTCACCCTGGATTACAAAATACCCTGGAGTCGAGAGAAGGACAACCATCCAGATGCTCTGAATTGATTTATAGAGTATGGGAGCAGGTAGGGTATAAGTCAGAGTGTGAAAGAGAATTAAAAAAAAAAAAAATTAAGTAGCGACTCAGTTTGGTAATGTATCCACCAATTTTTGAGTTCAGGAAAATTTTACAAAGCTTCTTTTACACAGAGAAAAATAATTCACTTATTACTTCTTATCTATTTTCATTGTGAAGTGAAGTGAAATGAAGTCGCTCAGTCGTGTCCGACTCTTTGTGACCCCGTCGACTGTAGCCAACCAGGCTTCTCCGTCCATGGGATTTTCCAGGCAAGAGTACTGGAGTGGGTTGCCATTTCCTTTGTCCAAGTTGTTAAATGAAAAGTCCTTGCCTTACTATCTTTTTCTTCTAGCAAAAATCAGTTCCACATAGAATAATAATGCAATATAAATAGCAACTACAACTGATTTACTATCTTCCAGACATCACTTTAAAGGTTTTACATATAAAATCCAATTTACTTTTACAATCAACTTATGATATAAATACTCCTATTATTCCCAGTTTGTATTAAAAAAAAGAAGAAATGGAGGTACAGAGAAGTTAAACTTGTCCATAATTACACAACTAAAATAATAATCTCTCATTTGAATAAACACACAAAGATCATCCATGGATCCCAGTTGGTGAGCCTAATAAGAAAAAGTTTCTTCAACTTCTGCCTCACTAATTAGTAGATTTATCCATGCTATCTGGGGTACCACCCCAAACTCTTTACCACTGTGAGATTCCAGTTTCCCACATATTGTGTCTACTTTTTTGGCAAGATAAAGTCTGTGCCCTAAATGGCAGTGAATGTTGTTTCCCTAGTCCACACCAATTTTCCAATTTTCCATCCCCAGAGTATGTGTATTATTCCAAATCCAGCTGAAATTCTGAGTGTGGTTATGCCTTGGTCACATTCATTTATTTCTAGGAACCCTAACAACTTTCATTGCATGAAATCTTAACAGCCTTAATCTGATCAAAGGATTGGAAACCCTTGATAATAACACACTGCCTAACAAGCTACTTGTCATACCCTTCGTAGCGTATTGCAGACAAAGTAAAATTCTCAAATAATATTATGTTTGTTTCAAATATATTAATCAAGTGGTACATTGTCAGCAAGTATTCTCTTTTTTTTCAATATCGAAAAATAAACTCTTGGCATCTGTACATTGAAGTCAACATTCAAACTAATTAAATACCTCGAATTTACCATTTGTTCACCACAAATTGCAAAGCAAGCCAGAAGCCAAGTTGTATGAAGAGTGGCAGTCCTATTGTTTAGATAAGTAATAGAATATATTTTACATAAGAAAGAACAATATCAAAGGGGGTGGTAAATAGCAGAATTTAAAATGGATTAAAGTCAGAAGTCTTTTCTTCCCTTCTATGAGGCACTAGTCTTCTCATATTAAATGCCAAAGGTTATATAAACAATGAAATGGAAAGCGAGAGCAAGATATTATTAGTTAGGTGCTTCTGAATAGAAGTCAATGAACTGAGTTCATTTAACAGTATTTTTTTTTCCAATAAAAACACATCTCATCTGTGGGAAATTAGAGGAGTCATCACAGACTTTTTGTGCCTTGTGATATTTGTAGTGATACAAAAAGGTAAGCCAACAATTTAGAATGAAAAAGATAATATGGAAAACCAGATCATAAAGATAAACTGTCTATGTCAAATAAGGCATCACTTAACAGATCTCTCTATTTAGTGATTTTCTCAAAGATAAGCAAGAAAGTGTTCATCAGACTATAATTTTTACCAGATTAGTATATTCAGCTCTGAGTCAACAGCCTCCAGAAATGAAGACTTGATATTTCCCTTGTCACCTTATCTCCCTGAGTTTATAGAGTACTGTAAACTCTCTGAGACACTCAGACAATTCACAAAATGATGAAGGGCCACAAATCAAATACAGCTTGCCACAGGAAACCAACTAGGTCACAAAAGGCATCTGTCTTTTGCTGAAAAAGATTCCACATTTGTGACCATAAATTTGTACTAACATTTATCAAAACAAATATTCTAAGATACACTATTATTTGGAGGATAAGTATAGCCTTGTACTCTCTATATTGGAGAAAAGTTGTAGCATTTATGAGGAAGAAATTCATATCACCTGGCTATTGATAGAGCAATAAAAGATTTTTTTCTGCAGTACAAGTTTTAGGGGAAATGCTTAGGATGAGTTAATATCCTAAACATCAATAATAATATGTTTTTCAAGTATCTAGTCATTAGGACTGAGCTTGCAATTTGACATCTTTTGATTCTTATACAAATAAGGAGACAAAAAAAATGAAAAGATTTAATAATGAATTCCTTTACTGTGCTCACCCAACAGTCAAAGTGCTATGTTCAAGAAATAAAAATTCAAATATGTGGTATTTTTAAGGAATTAATGACAAATAGGGAGAAGTTGATGGTCTAAGGCAGAGTTGAGGACAGTTTACTTTAGATGGTCATTAATTCCCAGGAAATGTTTTGTGCCTATTGTTGCCTCTAAATATCAAAATGGTAAATAATGCCATGATATGAGTTATTTTTATTACAAAATTGATAGTTATAAAGCAATTGCAAAATTCCTGTGGAGATTTGTCCAGGTTAACTCACTTAAGAGGGTTAATTACCTAACCCTTTATATAAAACATCAACAATCACTAAAGTTCCACCTGACTGTTTATGGGATACAAATAATAAAAGGAATAAAGTAAGTGGAAGTACTGAACATTTCATGAATTGTGATTATGTTCAAATATTGACAACTATATCCAATATTGTACAACTCTTAGTTGTACAATCTTGGACAAATTACTCCTTGAATTGAGTTTCTCTAACCATGTAATGGCAAAAAATACTAAAGACCATGTAGGAAAGCCGCACAGATTTACTAGGTCTATATGTATAACTTTTTAAACTGAGAACATTGTACATATATGTAATCTCATTTCCCTCAGGGAACTCCCTGAGTGAAAATGTTAGTTGCTCAGTAATGTCTGACTGTGACACCACAGACTGTAGCCCACCAGGCTCCTCTGTCCATGGAGTTCTCCCAGCAAGAATACTGAAATGGGTTGCCATTCCCTTTTCCAGTGGATATTCCTGACCCACAGATCAAACCCAGGTCTCCTGCATTATAGGCAGATTCTTTACCATCTGAGCCACCAGGGAAGCCTTAGTTCCCTAATTACTTGAAACTTAATTGGGAACCTAGGTGTAATGAGTGAAATGATAGCACATGTGCTCACTGTTGGCAAAGAGACTCCAACATATATCAAAATGTGCCCCAGAGAGAAAGAAAAAAAAAGGTCACTCCAAATTTTCCAGAAAAAAAAGAAATTTTGTAGCCATGAAATTTATGAATTGGACTATTAGATATTATTTATCGATCTATTGACTATTTCCCATCTGGTATAGTTATATGCTTAGTAGCATATTAAATACTGAGATAACCTGTAATATTTTAAAAAGTCTATTTATTTTTTAATGTTACTCCCTATGAAACACTTATGAACATCCTATGAGGAAAATTTCAAGGAATGGACCTTGAGAAGTACAGAATTACAGTTTGCTGAAGAATTAGCTGATTGTATATATTATATTAATAAAAATCATCTTGAATTGTATAGTACCTGAAGCCTGTTTGTGTATACTCTCACACTGAATCAAAAATTAACACATGAAAGGATCATTTCGGATTGAATTGTAACAGCAACTGAAAGTCTGAACAGCTAAAGACCTCATGAAGGAGACCACAGGGGATCTCAGAGTCCACACAGAATTTGAAGAAGTTGTCAAGCATCATTGCTTGAGATGATAGAAAGGTGAAGGTGCAAGTCATGGGAATGTGGCCAAATCTCTAAAAGAGTTACATCAGAACTAGAATCTTGTAAACCTCACTTAACTCTGGTTTCCATGGTAGAGTTGCAACTTACTAAGTTGATATGTACTGTCTGGCACATATCAGAATGATTTGATCCCCAGCCCTTTTGGGCAGAATAAAATTTGTTTTAACGTATAGATATATACTGTACCTTCTCCTGCCCAAACTTTATTCAAGAGAAATGAACAGTTTGGAGGGAATTACTACACCCTTTTGACTGAGAACATTATCTTTTATTGAGAATGCTGCTAACTTATTAAAATTCATCCTTGAAACCACACGCTGACATTTCACAGGAGAAATTTACAGCTTTGAACATGAAAAACTTGCACAGTTGCTCTTTCCTTCTTACATTTCTCATCATTTCCCGATCCCTCTGCCGCCGCCCGCCCCCCCCCCCCCCACACACACACACATTAATCCTTGGGTGACTGCCCTAAGTTAAGAGTAAGTTGATAGGTTAGTGTAGAGTTCAATTTCAGATGTATTTCAAGAAAGACAAAAGAAATTTGTCGAAATTCACAAGGTGATCTTTTTTACTATTTATCCTATGAGAAATAGATGGTGGGATCATCGCCTTGGCAAAAGAAAGGAATCAGTGGAAGGTCTTCATAAAGAGTCCCTGCAGGAATTTCCATGAGCTATTTGAAAGTCTATGAAAGAAGAGTTGTCCAAGCAACAGAGACATCTGCCTCACATGGGCTATGATTCAGTTTATAATTATGAGATCATCTTTTTCCCTTTGGCATCTAGGATCTAGGTTCATGCATAACAACCCTCAGAGGTAGTCCAGCCAGAATAGATAACCCAGTATTAGATATGGAGAAATGGTAGACAATCCATTTCTTTTACTCAACCAGCCTAATCACTTAAAAAGATGTTTTAATACCAGTCCTGTGTTGTTCCAGCACAACTTTATTCACTATACTTTAGATAATTTAATGCTTTTCTAGAAACTTTTAAATCAAATTCCTAAATTTCAGGACCAGAAATAATAAAAAAGGAAAATAATAAATTGGTTTCACTGCAATGGAAATACAGACTATCTTGACCAAGATGTCATTTTTATTTTATTTATTTTTTTTCAAGATGTCATTTTTAAAAATTCCATTATAATATCAAAAATGAATCTATGAGTAACAATTGAAAAAATAGTTGTCCAGGCTTTTTAATGAATTTTGGTATTCTGATATCTTCATAAACTATAAATATCATCCCTGACCCAAAGATAAGAAGCAAATTTACTCTAATGCAAGTTCAGTGACTCTAGGTACAATACATGGATAGTCTTTCACAGTGCATCCATCTCCTTTGTCCTCTGTACTTCTATAATCATTACTCTCATCTCATGGGCCATCCTCAATAGCACCAGATATATATTTCCAAGAGTCTATAAATTAGTAGTAGTAAACTAAATTTCTCTCTTTCCAAAGGCTGAATTTCATAAAAAATCCAGCCAGATAAGAACAATGATTTCTACTATGTACGAGAAATTTAACTTTGCATTTGGAGAAAATGAAACTTCAGATCTAATATCTTACATGTGTGGTCTTCTGTTCCCACACCCAGAAGCATTTTTAATTCAGATATTCAGTATAAACTACTCACATAAACATATTTGTTTTTAATGCCCAGGTTTGAAATAAAGCTCTATGAGACAGATCCTAGGGTCCCTCCAAAACACTTTTCCTTGGCCCTGGAAGGAAAATTGCAAGAATTCTTGGCACTTAAAGACTGTATCCAAATCCCTGTATTAAGAGTAAGAAACCTGACCAAACTATAGCATGACTTTCAGTATCATAAGCCATATCCCTGAGATGACCAACACCAACTTTGAGTTTCTGTCTGGAAAATCCTACGACAATCAAAAGTATTTACTGTTCGTTTCAATAAACATGTGACAGTAGTCCTCCTATATTATTTTGTTAGACTATTCACTAAAATGTGCTCACAATCATGGATCCTTCCTCTGTCCTTTTGAGATATACATGCTATGCTAAGTCACTTCAGTCGTGTCCGACTCTGTGCGACCCCATAGACGACAGCCCACCAGGCTCCCCCATCCCTGGGATTCTCCAGGCAAGAACACTGGAGTGGGTGGCCATTTCCTTCTCCAATGCATGAAAGTGAAAAGTGAAAGTGAAGTCGCTCAGTCGTGTCTGACTCCTAGCGACCCCATGGACTGCAGCCTACCAGGCTCCTCCGTCCATGGGATTTTCCAGGCAAGAGTACTGGAGTGGAGTGCCATTGCCTTCTCCGAGATATACATGAATCACCTACAAATCAGGAATCTCTCTCTCAAGGACCTGAAAGTTATCACTTTAAAATGTAATCATCATCACTTTAAAATGTAATCATCATACATTTTACAGTATAGGGTTTCTGTCTCAATCTCCGTGAAGCGTAGGTTTTCTGTCTTATCTCAGTCTCTGTGAACTGGTAGAACCCTAAATTCAATATCGCTACCTAAGTTTGCCCGGGGCCTCAGACGGTAAAGAAACTGCCTGCAATATGGGAGACATGGGTTTGATCCCTGGGTTGGGAAGATCCCCTGGAGAAGGGAACAGCTACTCACTCCAATATTCTGGCTTGGAGAACTCCATGGACAGAGGAGACTGGAAGACTGCAGTCCATGGGCTTGCAAAGGGTCGAACACAACTGAGCAACTTTCACTTCGATTTTTAAGTTTCCATGGTGGCTCAGATGGTAAAGAATATGCCTGCAATGCAGGAGATCCAGGTTCAATCTCTGGGTTGGGAAGACCCCCTAGAGAAGGAACTGGCAATCCACTCCAGTATTCTTGCCCGAAGAATTCTGTGGACAGAGGAACCTGGTGGGCTACAGTCCATAGGGTCACAAGGACACGACTGAGCAACTAATACTTCACTTCACTTCAAGCAGACCCAAATGGCTTTATTTTACACTGAACAACACTTTTACTTTTTCACTTTTCTGACTTGACCTGAGCCCCTACTGGTTCCTCTCCCCTATTCCCTTGTTATTCCTTTAAAGTGTCCAGTCATGTCTGTGAAATAAGAGTAGAGGTCAGTTCTCTTCCTCTTTCAGTAGTTATTGAGTAAAATCTGTTCACTGTTTTAATTAATATCTAATATATGGGGAAACAGTAGAAACAGTGTCAGATTTTATTTTTTGGGATTCCAAAATCACGGCAGATGGTGATTGCAGCCATGAAATTAAAAGACGCTTACTCCTTGAAAGGAAAGTTATGACCAACCTAGATAAGTCTATGATAGTATATTCAGTCTAGATAGCATATTCAGTCTAGATAGCATATTCAAAAGCAGAGACATTACTTTGCCAACAAAGGTTTGTCTAGTCAAGGTTATGGTTTTTCCTGTGGTCATGTATGGATGTGAGAGTTGGACTGTGAAGAAAGCTGAGCACCGAAGAATTGATGCTTTTAAACTGTGGTGTTGGAGAAGACTCTTGCGAGTCCCTTGGACTGCAAGGAGATCTAACCAGTCCATCCTAAAGGAAATCAGTCCTGGGTGTTCTTTGGAAGGAATTATGTTAAAGCTGAAGCTCCAGTACTTTGGCCACGTCATGCGAAGAGTTGACTCATTGGGAAAGATTCTGATGCTGGGAGGCATTGGCAGCAGGAGGAGAAGGGGACAACAGAGGATGAGATGGCTGGATGGCATCACCGACTCAATGGACGTGAGTTTGAGTGAACTCCGGGAGTTGGTGATGGACAAGGAGGCCTGGCGTGCTGCAATTCATGGGGTCGCAAAGAGTCAGACACGACTGAGCAACTAAACTGAACTGAACTGAACCGATCTTAAAAAAAAATCTTGGAAAGCCCTACCACAGTATGGTGTATGTGTATGTGTGTTAGTCTCTCAGTAGTGTCCGACTCCTTGTGACCCCATGGACTATAGCCCACCAGACTTCCCTGTCCATGGGATTCTCTGGGCAATATTATTGCAGTGAATTGCCGTTCCCTTCTCCAGAGGATCTTCCCAAACCAGGGATCAAACCCTGGTCTCCTGCATTGCAGGTAAATTCTTTACCATTTGAGCTACAGGGGAATCCTTACCACAGTATGGAAGAGTTTATTAACTAGACATAGGAAGTCTACTTTGGTGCCAAGAACATCTGTGGGAATCAGAAGCTCTACAGAAAACACTGACAGCCCTAGTATTTGCTTGAGTACTCAGTCGTATGGACTGTAGCCTGCCAAGCACATCTGTCCATGGGATTCTCCAGGCAAGAATACTGGAGTGGATTGCCATTTCTTCCTCCAGGGGAACTTCCTGACCAGGGATCAAACCAGCACCTCGTGTACCTCCTGCATTGGCAGGCAGATTCTTTATCACTGAATCAAATGAGAAGCCCACCCAAGTATTTACTTCTGAGATATTTCCTTAATTTTCAGAGAAGACTTCTCTAGGTGTAAGATGATATATTATCTTGATAGCACCAAATACCCTCATCAAAGTTAGGCTTTTTCTTTTTTAAAGCAAAATAGACTTCCCCATGGTACTAAAACAAAACATAACTATTGCCTAACTATTCAGACCTCCCAAAATTCCCTAGGCTTTCTACTAGGTTTTAAAGTGACACTGGTGTATATTTTCACAAGCAATCCACTTTTTTTCTGGGTACATAATCTAGTCAATGAGAGAGAATGAACCACCAATTTCTAGAGGATAATTTGTAATTCAATGGAAAAATGGGAAAACCCTTTCAGCTGACATTTTATTGAACTTAACTCCTGATTGCCAAATTCAGACTTAAATTGAAGAAAGTAGGGAAAACCAATAGATCATTCATATGACCTAAATCAAATCCCTTATGATTATAAAGTGGAAGTGAGAAATAGATTTAAGGGACTGGATCTGATAGATAGAGTGCCTGATGAACTATAACGGAGGTTCATGACATTGTACAGGATACAGGGATCAAGACCATCCCATGGAAAAGAAATGCAAAAAGGCAAAATGGCTGTCTGGGGAGGCCTTACAAATAGCTATGAAAAGAAGAGAAGTGAAAAGCAAAGGAGAAAAGGAAAGATATAAGCATCTGAATGCAGAGTTCCAAAGAACAGCAACAAGAGATAAGAAAGCCTTCCTCAGCTATCAATGCAAAGAAATAGAGGAAAACAATAGAATGGGAAAGACTAGAGATCTCTTCAAGAAAATTAGAGATACCAAGGGAACATTTCATGCAAAGATGGGCTCAATAAAGGACAGAAATGGTATAGACCTAACAGGAGCAGAAGATATTAAGAAGAGGTGGCAAGAATACACAGAAGAACTGTACAAAAAAGTTCTTCATGACCAAGATAATCACAATGGTGTGATCACTCACCTAGAGCCAGACATCCTGGAATGTGAAGTCAAGTGGGCCTTAGAAAGCATCACTATGAACAAAGCTAGTGGATGTTATGGAATTTCAGTTGAGCTATTTCAAATCCTGAAAGATGATGCTGTGAAAGTGCTGCACTCAATATGCCAGCAAATATGGAAAACTCAGCAGTGGCCACAGGACTGGAAAAGGTCAGTTTTCATTCCAATCCCAAAGAAAGGCAATGCCAAAGAATGCTCAAACTACCACACAATTACACTCATCTCACACGCTAGTAAAGTAATGCTCAAAATTCTCCAAGTCAGGCCTCAGCAATACGGGAACCGTGAGCTTCCAGATGTTCAAGTTGGTTTTAGAAAAGGCAGAGGAACCAGATATCAAATTGCCAACATCCACTGGATCATGGAAAAAGCAAGAAAGTTCCAGAAAAACATCTATTTCTGCTTTATTGACTATGCCAAAGCCTTTGACTGTGTGGATCACAATAAACTGTGGAAAATTCTGAAAGAGATGGGAATACCAGACCACCAGACCTGCCTCTTGAGAAACCTATATGCAGATCAGAAGCAACAGTTAGAACTAGACATGGAACAACAGACTGGTTCCCAATAGGAAAAGGAGTACATCAAGGCTGTATATTGTCACCCTGCTTATTTAACTTATATGCAGAGCCCATCAGAGAAACACTGGGCTGGAAAAGCACAAGCTGGAATCAAGATTGCTGGGAGAAATTTCAATAACCTCAGGTATGCAGATGACACTACCCTTATGGCAGAAAGTGAAGAGGAACTCAAAAACCTCTTGATGAAAGTGAAAGTGGAGAGTGAAAAAGTTGGCTTAAAGCTCAACATTCAGAAAATGAAGATCATGGCATCTGGTCCCTTCACTTCATGGCAGATAGATGGGGAAACAAAGGAAACAGTGTCACACTTTATTTTTCTGGGCTCAAAATCACTGCAGATGGTGACTGCAGCCATGAATTAAAAGACACTTACTCCTTGGAAGGAAATTTATGACCAACCTAGATAGCATATTCAAAAGCAGAGACATTACTTTGCCAACAAAGGTCCGTCTAGTCAAGGCTATGGTTTTTCCAGTGGTCATGTATAGATGTAAGAGTTGGACTGTGAAGAAAGATGAAAGCCGAAGAATTGATGCTTTTGAACAGTGGTGTTGGAGAAGACTCTTGAGAGTCCCTTGGACGGCAAGGAGATCCAACCAGTCCATTCTGAAGGAGATCAGCCCTGAGATTTCTTTGGAAGGAATGATTCTAAAGCTGAAACTCCAGTAGTTTGGCCACCTCATGTGAAGAGTTGACTTATTGGAAAAGACTCTGATGCTGTTAGGGATTGAGGGCAGGAGGAGAAGGGGATGGCAGAGGATGAGATGGCTGGATGGCTTCACTGATGCGATAGACATGAGTTTGAGTGAACTCTGGGAGTTGGTGATGGACAGGGAGGCCTGGCGTGCTGCGATTCATGGCGTCGCAAAAGTCGGACACAACTGAGTGACGGAACTGAACTGAACTGATCTCCACCTGCATGTTTACCCAAAGCATACCTTTTTCACCTATGGTTTTTACCTCCCATGTCAATACCAACCTTTTTTCTTTTCATTTATAATTAACTTTCCAAATTATATACAACCAGGCTGGACTTAGAGCACTCACCAACTGGACAAGCTCAAGGATCAATAATTGGTAATATTCCAGAGGAGTGCTCCAGACTTTCTTTAACTTTATCTGCCATTTCAATCAGTCATTTAAAGAAATTTTATAGCATTTACATTGGATCTATTCACAGTTATCTATAAAGGTGACCTTGTAAGTGTGAGGAACACTCATTTATGAAATGGACCTAGAAATAGAAATATTGGCTGCCTTAAAACTCTGTCCTTGATAATCTTTCATTTTGTATATAACTTGAAATTATTATCTAATATAATAGAGCAGGAAAAATTAAGAGAAGAATTAATCAAAAGAACATTGCTTCACAAACCAACTATCTATCCAGTTCACTCACCTGATGCTAAAAGGAATTAATCAAAGGAAGGATTTAATGAGTAAATTGTCATCTGCAAAAATTAGATCCTAGACCCAGTTCCAGAAAATTTCTACAATACCATTTCCATTTTACTCCTTGATTACTATGTTTATTTAACTATTTTTTTTTTACACTCCTGTTCACAAATGCTGTAACCCAAGTATATTCTAATCACCAGATTTTATATTTCGCCCTAAGCTTTGTCTCTTTATTTTGTCTACTTTCAGCATAATGTTTGTCAACTTTCCAAGTCCTTTATAGATGGCAGATTCCACAACTTTATTTTTGTTCTTATTTTGTTTTTGTTGTTTGTTCCAAATACTTAGTTCTACCTCTGTTTTCTCATTTTGACAAAAGCATTCCTAATGGAAGACAACATGACTTAGAAAGCAATGATTTGAGGGCATCTACACTATGAGAAAAAGATGACATCAGCTAAATTATTTCTGTTTAGTTATATTTAGTAGATATATGTGATTGAAACAGTTGCTTCAAAATTAAAGATTGTTTCACTTATTTTCATTGTATAGCTTATAGAAGTAGCCTCATATCTTGTGGAAGGAAAGAGAAATTTTTAAAATATCCAGAGAGGACCTTTTGAAACAACTGTATCCATTCTTAAGCTGTAAGATCTCTTAGCTTTGATTCCAGCATTTTACAGGCTTCTTTGTGTTGCTAGGGCTGAGACTCTGAAAATTATGTTTATCTTTTGCTATCTGATCCCCTTTTAGAGTCTTCAAAGGAGCTATACCAGAGGTTGACTGGAAATATCTTTTTCATTTTCTTCCTCTTTCATGTTGCTGCCTTTTGTTCAAGTGTCACCCAAACACCAAGCACTTTGCTCAAGTAGCCACAACCGATTCCAGTGAGCAGTCTTTCCAGCACTTGCAGATCCAGTGTCATGGTGCCCTCTTGAGACACCAGTACCATCTGCTGGTGTTCCTTCTCTGAGTCTGGGGGTAACCCCATGGGATGTCTCCTTCCAGCTCAGCAATAGGAGATCCAGCTGAGCAATATGTTATTGTTTTTGCCTTTTAACTTCCTAAATGTCCAGTAAACAATTTAAAATTCTGCCTTATAAAGTAACTGGTATGTTTTCTGTTTCTTGACTGGGTACAGATAGATAAAATGATCCATAAGAAGAAATATACTATATATTGCTGTTCAATATATGCACACACATACACACACTACACACACACTTAAATGTTTTAAAACAATATTCTGGATCTATTCACCCTTATTATGTGTGAAACACTTTGTATTCTATTACTTTTGTCCTATATTGTTTTTGAAACTTCTATTCTAAATCTATTAAATTTATTTAACAAACTATTATTAATTCTTAGAGTTTCTCAGGTGACACTAGTGGTAAAAAGCTTACCTGCCAATGCAGGAGACATAATTTTAGGTGATGTAGGTCCACCAGGACTTCCCTGGTGGCTCAGATGGTAAAGCATCTGTCTACAATGTGAGAGATCTCGGTTCAATCCCTGGGTCAGAAAGATCATCTGGAGAAGGAAAGGGAAACACCTCCAGTACTCTTGCCTGGAAAATCCATGGACGGAGGAGCCTGGTAAGCTACAGTCCATGGGGTCACAAAGAGTTATACATGACTGAGCAACTTCACTTCACTTCAGGTCCAATATGGGGCTTTTCTGGTGGCTCAGTGGTGAAGAATCTGCCTGTCAATGCAGGAGACACAGGAGACATAGGTTTCATCCCTGGAGTGGGAAGATCTGGAGGAGAGCATAGCAACTCATTTCAATATCCTTGCCTGGATAATACTATGGGCAGAGGAGCCTGGCGGGCTACAGTCCATAGCTTCTCAAAGAGTCAGACACAACTGAAGCAACTTAGCACATATACATTAATTCATAATGTGAAAATACTGATATAAATGAAACAAAAATGTACAGCCTAACACTAATATCTTTGCTTATGTGATGGCTTAAGCCAGATATTTGATTTGCACACATAAAATTTTATGGAATTTTCTAATATTAAATACATTCAGAAATTGGAAATAAAGCTCAACAAAAAGTACAGGGAAAAAAAGAAGAAAAGCTTTAAAATAAAATTAAAAGTAAAAATTCAGATTATATAAATAAATTCTATAGAGGTAATCTGGATTAACTGCCTAAACTTTGCAATGGCCATACTAAAAGGTAACAAGAACCAAAATATGATTCATACGTATATTCACACACAAGAATGCAAGAGGGGCAAATTTGATTTCTCTGCTCCAACTGATACACCCACTTTCTCCTTTCCTCTAATATCAGCACTCCTGGTTCTGGGGATTTCAGATTCAGGTCTCTCAGATTCATAGGCCATTACCAGTTTTCTCGATTCCCTAGCTTGCAGATAGCAGATGATATGATTTCTAGGCCTCCACAATGGTGTTCTTATAATAAATTAAATTAAAATAATAAATTAATTTTAATAATAAATATACTCATATGTCTTTATTGTTTTTGTTCAGTCTCTCACTCATGTCTTATTCTTTCCAATCCCATGGACTGTAGCATGCCAGGCTTCCCTCTCCTTCACTCTTCCCTAGAGCTTGCTCAACTTCATGTCCATTGAGTCAATGATGCCATCCAACCATCTCATCCTCTGTAGCCCTCCTTCTCCTTCTGCCTTCAATCTTTCCCAGCCTCAGGCTCTTTTCCAATGAGTAGGCTCTTTCCATCAGGTGGGCAAGGTATTGCAGCATCAGGTTTAGCATCAGTCCTTCCAATGAATAATCAGGGTTGATTCTTATATGTCTATATACAACCTATTGATTGTTTTTTTTTTCCAGAAAACTCTGACTAAAACATTTCTAATCATGTTTGCGCTTCATATTCAGTTCAGGTATCATCTCGTCTAGAAAACATCCTCCAAAATTTCTGGTCACAATGCTCCCACAAGACATACGATTCTATGAGTGTTGTCATTTAGTAGCTCAGTCATGTCCAGCTCTTTGCAACCCACCACGCTCCTCTGTCCATGGGAATCCCCAGGCAAGAATACTGGAATGGGTTGCCATTTCCTTCTCCAGGGAATCTTCTCGACCTAGGGATCGAACCCATGTCTCCTGCATTGCAAGCAGATTCTTTACCACTAAGCCCCCAGAGAGGTGCATGTTCTTCATAAATTCCCTTGGAATTGCCTGCTTGGGTTACCTGGCTCCCTCATGATGCTATGAGTACCTCAAGGATACAGAGCATATCATACTCATCTGAGAATCACCATTACCTAATCCACTGCCTTGCTAATTATTTATATTCAGTATTTTTGCTGTTGAACTGAGGTCCCTAAGGACAAGTAATCAACAATTTGTACCTCTCTATGTTGTTAGTATTGTGAGTTCAGAAGAGAGTTCAAAAAGTAAGATAAACATAAACTAATTTATCCATCACTCAATTTCTTTCCCCTCTGTTTATTTATTTATTTATTTTCCCTAAAATATCCCTAAAATTTGTCCTTAAGAAAGTTTGCTCAACTTCTAGTCCTGGCCTTTGCCTTCTGGCCTAGTTTCCCTGTCTCACAGGGTCAGTGTTCTCTCTTACTCCGGTGAGCTGTGAACAGCTGGCATCATGATGACACATCGACTGCCTCCACCTGCCTCCTGACAGCAATCTTCAAAACAAAATTTAAATTGAAGCTATTCCAGAAAAGTACCCATGACCTCACGAAGATCATCAGTTCTCCTGGTGTATGTAGTAAATGAAAAATTATTATTCTCTTCCCACACAAATTCTGTCTGACAGATGGTATTTTGCTATTTTAGGAAAGCAGTAGTCCACTGAGTCTTTAAGGATTTTTTTTAATAGTCTCACTGTGACTTTTCCTTGAATCTTTTGCTTCTCTCTAAGAGAACACATACAATACATTTGTCCATAGTGTAACTACAGAGAAACTGGCATCTCTTAGGGTTATAAAGATGAGATTAAAAAATTGATGTGAAAGACCTCTATAAGCCATCAATTCTTTACAAATATGTGTGCAAACAAGGAAATGAAATCAATTTCCTGCGGGATATTTCTTCATAATATCTCCATGGAGCTAGCAATTTAAAATTGTTTGTATAATTCATGCATCTCTGTTTTCTCAAAGTGATGTGCTGCTTGTAATTTTCAAATGCTAGGTGATACAATTGAGTTTTGTAGTTATCACAACCCTTAATTTCACATGAAAACCGATTGAGATCATCAGAGATATTCTCACTTAGGAAACCAAAAGTCTGTCTGAAAATTTGCCCCAAGGAGAGGATATTGCTTTATAAATAAATCCCAGAAAGAGCAACCATGTATTGTTATTGATACATTAAGCAAGGGGCAGGCAATATGATCTGAAGTTAGAAATTATTTCCAATAGGGAATACAATTCAGATCATTAAAGAATGATAGTGCTCAAAGGAAAAGACTTGAGTTTAGCAAACTAAAGAATATGCAGGCAGTAGAAATTTATACTTCCAAAAAAGGAGATTTTGAGCACAGCTTTTATTTGTTGAACATAAGATACCCAATTTTTAATTTAAGTAGATTAAAATAAAAGCATATAATGCTGAATTAAAACATAAATTCAAGTCAGTAGCTATGTGTTCAATATACATTCATGTTTTAAATAATAAGTAAAATGAATGTCAATAAGCTAGACTGGCTTGGTCTATTTCATACACATTTAGATCTAAGTTAATATCAGTGGTCTTAAAACTAGGAGTAGGAAAAAAAAAAGAAAAAGAAGAAAAAAAGAACTAGGGGTAGAAGTCAGTGCAACACTTTTGGTGGGAAGTTTTTTAATATCTAACAGTAAAGTTTTTTAAGTGCCTCCACATTTTTTTTATCCTGTATTTCCACTGCTAAAAGTTGACTTCAATATGGAGCTAAAAAATAATACTATAACATGATTATTGAAGTATGGCTTAAGTATGGCAGAAATAATTCAATAATAACAGACTAAAGACGCAGTTGCTCTGCATTCACGGTAGTCATCAAAATGCTTAGTCACTTAATGCTCTTTTTTTTTCCCTCCAAAGGAATTCTAAATGTACTAATCTCCCTGACAATTTCTACTGAAATGATTACATCTTTGAGCTCTATTGATGCCACATAAATGTCAATTCCCATAGTTAGATGCATTATACTTTTACAATGTATTTTGGAAAATATTTTTCATGACATTCATGTATAGTTCTGAGGTACTTTTCTTCCTTCCTTGCTTTCTTTTTTCCTCTTTTTTTTTTCTTTCTTTTAGCTAGTTAGTTTGCAGCATAGGCTGTTACTAAATCAGGTGTAAACCATATTTATTTTTTAAAATAAACTTTTGTTTTGGAATAATTTTAGGTTTATAGAACAATTACAAAAATAGAATAGCAAGCTCCCATATATTCCACAAAAAATTCTAGTTTCTTCTGTTATCATCTTACATTGCTATTGTCCATGTGTCAAAACTAAGAAATTGATTCATTACTATTTATCAAAATGTAGGTTTAATTTAGATTTCACTAGTTTTTCCAGTATTTTTTTTTTTTTTCCTGTTCCAGGGTCCAATCCAGGGATCCATGTTCCATTAGTCATCATATAGCCTTTATTCTCCTCCAATCTGTGTCAGTTTTTCTATAGTCTTCAAGACCTTGACAGCTTTGAGAAGTGCTGTTAAGATTTTGTAGTCTCTTACTTAGCTGAAATTTGTCTAATTTTTTTTTTTTTTTAATAATCAGGCTAGGGTTGTAGGATTTGGGAAAGAAGATCATAGAGGATTTGTGCCCTTCTTATCACATCCTATCATTGATCTCACTCCTCCCTCATGATCAGAAAGAATAAGGAAACTTCCTAGAATAAAATACTTCGTAAATTGTGAGACTGATGGTGGGTGTTTTGAAAATATACAGGATCAATTTTAATTGTCACCAAACTAGGGGCATCCAATGGACAAAGGTCAGACAGTCTAGATTCTCTAAAATGTACAGGATTTCTTTGTATAAAGACTCCATGCTGTAGTCCATACATACATGTGACTGTCCTCCCAGACGTTCCTGTAGAAGAAAATCTATTTATAAATATCAGAGCCCAAATCCTGACTCTATTGTAAAATAAACAGAAAATATTTTTCATGGATTTAGTATATGTGAAAATTTTCATGGCTACAACATCATGAACATTAAGGTAAGTTTTCTCCTTATGTTTAGAAATATTAACAAAGTTTTGCTCATTAATCTGGAAAATCATGTCAGTAATTATAGCAGTACTAATGATATTGCTTCCCTGGTGGCTCAGATGGTAAAGCGTCTGTCTGCAATGCAGGAGACCCTGGTTCAATCCCTGGGTTGGGAAGATCCCCTGGAGAAGGAAATGACTGCCCATTCCAGTACTTTTGCCTGGAAAATCCCATGGAAGGAGGAGCCTGGTAGGCTACAGTCCATGGAGTCACAAAGAGTCGGACATGATGGAGCAACTTCACTTTCACTAATGATATTTGATTTGCCAAGCAATGAATCCCATTATATGATTCTATGTGTAGGAAAAGAATGCATTTATATGGCCATAATTTTTAAATGTCAGTCAAAAATGTAATGGTATCCAGTTGAATATTTTCTTACATTTCTTAAATTTAAATTTTTTTCTTCAAATATCTTACTCCTTCACTTTACTTTGTAGTGAAGATATTCCAAACATTTACTTATGGCATACTTCTTATTTTATTATGAATTACTTTCTTTTATTCTTCTCTCATAATTCAGTCAGAACATTACATTTATTTTCAAAACAACTTGCATAGACTGGTTATAGTTTTCAATATATATTAAGATTATAAAGTAGTATTAAAATATTTATTGTAAAGTATATTTTATATCTGATGAGGTCAAAAATTATGAAATTGTAGTAGCATGCTCTCATATTTCATCCATCCCAGTTAAATTCATTATGACTGACAAGGAAGTAAACCTGAGGCCTTCAAGCTCAAGTCTCATAATCATCCACTGCAGTGGTGCCCAGGAAAGCAGGGTAGGTTTACAGAATATGCCCCAAACAGTCCAGGTTTGGGAGCATTATCATGGTGTAATTACTAACAGCACTCCCTCTGTTCTCACAAGTTTCCCAGGTTGGATGATAAAAGGTTTAACTAGTAAGCACAAGTGAAGCATAACTGGCTGGCCTTCAGGTCACTGGAAAGAACAAGGATTTACTTTACAACTTGTCTTTTGTAAAACACAAATACCTGAACTCACAACTTCACACAAAATAAAAAGTGTGTCTTTTCTTTCATCACCTTTTAACACTGCTCAGGTTCCTCTCCAGTGCCTCCCTGGAAGCTGACATCCTGCCTGCATCCATGTCAAATTAAGCTCATGTTACATTGAATTATATGGAATTTGTAGATCAATTGTGTAGGTCACAAATTTAAACAATTGCATATTTATAGTCTTGTCTGGGGAGTTTGTAATTTCCTCGGTTCTGTCTCATTGCAACAAAAATTTGAAGCGATAGACAAGTGTTACAACCCTCAGACAGACCAGTGTTATAGCCCTTGGATGGACCAGTGTTACAGATCCATGTTACACTTAGTTTTATTTAGAAAGTAAAGGAAAATACATCCTCGAGACATGAGGGCATGCCGACCCAAAAGATGCGAAGAGAAACCCCTCACCCAATTTTGGCTCCTCTATTTTAATGTTTTTTCTCCTCCCCCTGAGCCTGCCCTATATAAACTGGGCTAGCCAGGGGTGCTGTTTGTTTTACCTGAGGTCCTCACTCTGGTCCTTAGACCTTCCTTTGTTCTATTTTCACGGGCTTTTCCCTTCCTTGTCTTTTAGTCACCACCATTCTGGACTCCTTTTTCCTATTCTAACTACCTAACATTCTTAAGTACATATTTCCACTTCTCAATATTTCTCTGCCACCACCTATATCAGGAGTGGCTTTCTTTTTTTTTCCCTTGTTGTATATACAAAGCACATCATGCTCCTGAATTATAAATTATCAAAAATGAAAGCAAAGCAAATAAAAATAAAAGACAGAGCTAAGTTAATAACTAAACAGGCAACATACTTATACTTTAAGATATTTTTCCTCTTCTTTTAAGCTTTTTTAAAATATAAATTAGATCTTCTTTTCAGAAACAGTAATTGAGCTTAACTGTCTCCCTTATTTTCTAATTGTACATCTCAATTCTATGTTCAATTCAGTGGACATGAGTTTGAGCAAGCTCCAGGAGATGGTGAAGGACAGGGAAGCCTGGCCTGCTTCAGTCCATGGGGTCACAAAGAGTCAGTCACGACTGAGCAGTGAACAACAAAAGCATAACTCTAATCCTATTAAGATGGGCTAATTCACAAAGGGCCTTTATAGTCCTCATAAGATATTGGTAATAGGAAGCCACTGAAAACATCATATATGCTTGAAATAAATACTTTTCTCAGCTAGTGTTAACAAACCAAACTTGGATCCACTTGCTCCCTTGCTATGAAGCCAATCTACTGATACCAAATTGTGGTGAAGGAAAGTATAGCAATTATTATAAGGCATCAGACAAGGAGGCCAGGGTCACTCATATTCTAAAAATCTAAACCTCTTGATAAGTTTCAGGGAAGACATTTTCTGCAGGCAAAATCTGAGGTGGAGGTGGGTGGGTTGGAAGGATGCAGGGCATGTAATACTCCTCTGATTGGTTGGTGGTAAGATAATGAGGTGTTGTTCCAGGAATCCCAATCATCAACTTTCTAGTTCTAATCAGTCTGGGGTTCTGGCACTGTGCTCAGCTTGAAGTCACCATCCTCCACTTGGGTAGGGGCCTTTATTCCTGTAGAAGAGCTCAGAAAGTGAAAGTGAAGTCGCTCAGTCATGTCCGACTCTTTGCGACCCCGTGGACTGTAGCCCACCAGGATCCTCCGTCCATGGGATTCTCCAGGCAAGAGTACTGGAGTGGGTTGCCATTTCCTTCTCCAAGAAGAGCTCAGATATATGCATCAAATTGTTATGTGCATCCTCCTAGAAGAATCTGGCCTACGCCCCAGGCTACACTATTGTGTGTGTGTGTGTGTGTGTGTATGTGTGTGTGTGTGTTTTCATTCCCTCACTCCTCTATTATTAACTGTTTGAATCTACCCTTTGGAACTCAGGGAAGGTCTAAAAGGCTGAAACCCTTTTCTTACAAACAAATGGGGGACACAGAAAGGCCTTCATACGTGGGAGACATAGGAGGTTCTCACAGAGTCCTGCTTGACTTCAAGTCCCCCTTTCATTTGATTTTCCTCGATCTTGAAGGGGACATGTATTAGATAGAGAGGTCAATTATAAATGTGGCCAAAAACTTGGTTTTAGGGGAATTCAGTTTCACTAGGAATTACAAGAATTCCTCTCTAAAAGACATAGACACTCTCTTCCCTAAATAATAGAAAATCAAGTACTTGCTCTACTTATATTTTCAGGGTTTTTCAATATTGTTAGGTAGTTAGAATAGGAAAAAGGAGTCCAAAATGGCGGTGGCTCAAAGATAAAGAAGGGAAAAGCCTGAGAAAATAGAACAAAGGAAGGTCTGAGGACTGGAGTGAGGACCTCAGGTAAAACAAACAGCCCTCCTGGCTAGCCCAATTTACATAGGGCAGGCTCAAGGGGAGGAGAAAAAAGGCTATAAAAAGAGGAGCCAAAATTGAGCCCAGGGCTTCTCTTCGCATCTTTTGGGTTGGCCTGCCCTCATGCTTCAAAGATGTATTTTCCTTTACTTTCTAAATAAAACTGAGCTATGACACAGAGCTGTAACACTGGTCCATCTGAGGAAATTACATAGGGCTATAGCACCGGTCTGTCTGTGGTTTCAATTTTTTTTTTCTTTTTTTTTTTTTGTGACAAGACAGAATCAAGGAAATTGCAAATTCCCTCAATTAATATTGTGAAGAAGGAGTAGCACCTGAGTGAGGAAGCTATTAAGAGAGGGAATCTTTGCCTGACCAGCCATAAAGGCAAAAACTGAGGTTATTAAAGCAACACTTAAAAGATTCCATGCCCTGAAAACTCACAGAGCCCAAAGGACTCTCTTGGATACTGACCACCTAAAAACAAAATAAAATAGTCTTCAAGGTTTTGTAACTTAGAAAGCACTGTGATAATGGAAAACAGCCTTTGCAGTTCTGGATTCTCAATCCTCGGTTGAGGGAGTCAACACTCACAATGGCAGAGGGTGTATCTTCCACAGAAGGATCCCAGTAGAAAGAAGGGTAACAAAGGCAGCAAGAGAGTCAAGGTGATTGTGTACATTCCACATGTGTTTTGTGGCTATGTAAATCTAGAAATTTGAGATGGAAAAGATACCACCTCTGAATACACAAAGCATATGGTTGTCATTCATTCATTTCTTCCTTCATTCTGAGAAAATGGAGTATTTCCTAATATATCAGTAAACAATGATGCCACAATCATCAGTGATTCCAGCCTTCCAAATGTGAATTCCTGAACCCTAAGTGTACTCAGGAAAGACAAAAATACCTGCATGATCTGACAGCCATCAGGCTATAGCCACGCCCTACAGTGACCATTGAGGAACTCAGGATGTGAAAAATGCAGGATACTGGCCCAAGATAGCTGAGATGCATATAAAAGGAATGATTTCAGAGAGCCCAGATTTTGTATCTTCCCATACATAGAAAAGTGCTAAATTCCCTAACTTGAGATATCTGATTTTCTTTAATTCACAGAAAGACTTTTGATGTTGAGACTACCTGCCCTTTGTTGCAAAAATTCTATATAACCTGACTTTTCCCCTGCTACCTCCTCAGAGTGTTCTCTCGGGGCTACTTGAGGTGCTGCCTCCCAGAATTAAGACTTAAAAATTTCCACTGAATACATTATAATTCTCAACTCTTAGTTTGTGGCTATTTTTAAGTCAATAATTCATTCTTTTCAAGCCCATAACCAAAGATCTATAGGAACACACAAGTAACTGAACTATGGGGAATTGTGGGCATATCATAAAAGAATGTTAGGGAAGACTTAGAACAGGAATTAGGCTTGTATTATGTGATTTTGATAAAGAGATGAAGAGGCAGGGCTTTGCTGTCTGTGGAATGCTGTCAAGAAATGGGCTATTTCTATGTTGTTATATAATATTTTAATAATTTTTATCTAGAAAGCAAGAAGAACAAAGAAAGACTAAAACTGTGATTGAAAAACAAAGACCAGTGACTCGTATTAGCAGGGACAAAGGGATAATGGGACATTTTTGTAGTTTGGGAAATGTCCTGTTTTTGTCTTGATTCATCAGAATTGCTGCATGGCCTTGACTGATGCTGGTGTTACATGGAATTATATCCTGTAGAGGAATAGCAACCCTTAGCTGTGAGTGTGAGAACTACCCTGAGGCCTCAGGAATTGATTTTCTCTTTTCCACTTCATTTTTCAATAACTATCTATTAGTTCTGTTCAGTCCAGTTCAGTTCAGTTCAGTTGCTCAGTCGTGTCCGACTCTTTGTGACACCATGAACCGCAGCATACTAGGCCTCCCTGTCCATCACCAACTCCTGGAGTCCACCCAAACCCATATCCATTGAGTCGGTGATGCCATCAAACCATCTCATCCTCTGTCATCCTTTTCTCCTCCTGCCTTCAGTCTTTCCCAGCATCAGGGTCATTTCAAATGAGTCAGCTCTTCGCATCAGGTGGCCAAAGTATTGGAATTTCAGCTTCAGCATCAGTCCTTTCAATGAATATTCAGGACTGATTTCCTTTAAGACTGACTGGTTGGATCTCCCTGCAGTCCAAAGGACTCTCAAGAGTCTTCTCCAACACCATAATTCAAAAGCATCAATTCTTCGGCGCTCAGCTTTCTTCACAGTCCAACTCTCACATCCATACCTGACCACTGGAAAAACCATAGCCTTGACTAGATGGACCCTTGTTGGCAAAGTAATGTCTCTGCTTTTTAATATGCTGTCTAGGTTGGTCATAACTTTCCTTCCAAGAAGTAAGTGTCTTTTAATTTCATGGCTGCAATCATCATCTGCAGTGATTTTGGAGCCCAGAAAAATAGTCAGCCACTGTTTCCACTGTTTTCCCATCTATTTGCCATGTTAAGCATTATATATATATGATTAAAATTGTAAGTATACATTTGATAGCCCCAGCCCTCAAAAGAGAATTGAGGTTTAACATTTCAGTCTGTAAATTAGAATTGTATGTAGAGGAGATGGCCCAAATGAAGACATTTTTAGGGTAGTGGGGAATTTTCCACGAAGGCTCCACAAAAGAGGTGGTATTTCACCAAGTGTTGAAAGATGCATAACTTTTGAGAGTTTCAGACAAGGAATACGACTGTGGGCAGAAGTAGCAACTGGGAAAGTTTTAGTACATGAGAAGTACTCTGAGCACTTACAAATCTGCAGAAGGACCTTCTGCGTCAGGCTGATGCATTAACACATTTTTATTTTCTTTTGACCATAGGAAGTATGGAAGCATTTCATATTGATTTCTGAAAATCAGCAGTGAGCAGTGGCTTGAAGTGATCATTTATACAGGGCAGTTCTTCCAGCTCTTTGTTTACCTTTGGCCAATTATCTGGTTTCTTTTTCTACACCTCACCTGCCCTAGGATCCTCCTCAATATGTGTGCCCAACTTTTTCCAAAATGGATTCCAGGCCAGAGGCTTATGGGATTCCTTGGCATCACCTCTTTTGGGGCAATGCCCTCTCCTTTTGACCCCTAGGAGACATGCCCATGTGCAGTGTTTTCCTTGCCCCAAGGACAGAAAATATGTGACCTCTTGATCTTTTACCTACACAGGGTCTACCCCTCTCTGTCCTTGCCATAGCTTTTGTCTTCAAGAGACAAAGCCTGACTATTTGCCCTGTTTCTGTTGTTATTTCTATTTTGAAGTGCGAACAGGAGTCTGGTGCTAAATACCTAGCCTTGAGTGCACCTGCCTCCTTCCTTAGGAAATGTAAACAGGAGGCTGGCTGTGAATGCCTAGCCTGGAGTGCATCTATCAAGACAAAGAAATGAATGATCATACTGATATTTTTCTGAGTCATTTATAGAGTGGGATTACAAACATTTACCTCAAGGTGCTGCAGAAACCACTAATTGAGAAACCAATCACTACACATGGAGAGTTGGAAAACTCAGATTTATTAGGCTGGCGGGCCCGGAGGAGTTAACACTCCAAGCTCTGAGCCCCGAACAAAGGGGTTACAGAGTTTTTATAGACCTACTATAATGGGCAGCACAACTGCTAATAGACTGGTTTAAACTACAGGGCTTCACACGCACAGGAACAGCAGTCAAGATGTGGAGGGGGATGCCTCACCTTTGCCCAGACAGCAGGATTAAGCAGGTTTGCAGGGGCTGGGCAGTTGCAAATAGCAGGACAAGGGTGAGTGAGATTAGCTCCAGTTCCTAATATTCTAAGTCTCCACTTTCTAAGACTACATGATCTATGTGATCCAGACTTTGCAAGGAGCAAGCTGAGTTACAGAGGCAGAGGAAGGAGATTATGCAGAATTTTAACTTTTCCTCTTTGAAGGAACTAGTTTGAGAACTAAATAAGATCAAACCAAATGACCCTAATACTGAGCCTGGCATGCATTTGGCACAATGTAGGTGCTCTGACCACATGGGTCCCCACTGTCTCCTGAAGGAGGATGTTAATTCCATGGAAACAAGGGCCTCTCCATGAGAGGGAAACTCAGTCATGGAAGAAAGATTTCAAGTTTTCAAGGAGTTCAAAATAATTTAGTGTTTTTAGTAATTTCAATTGGTTTTATAAAAGGATAAAAATAAATGTGAAATGGGTATCAGTGCTAAGAGCCTTCTCTAATTTTACAAAACAGTCATCCTTTCATAACTTTTCATTTTCCACCATTAAATACAGAATTTAAACTATTCGGTCAGCAAAATATTACTAAGTACTCAAAAGCACTAGCAGAAGACATGGCAACTTCTCAAAAGGTTTAAAATAAGATGGATTCTAATTGTTCTTGGATAATTTAAGAGGAATCTTGTGTGATGATAAGAAATGAAGTAGATGACCTCTCAATGCCCTTTCTAGACTGGAAATTATACGATAATATATTTTAATCAGTCCTTGTAGTTAACAAAATCAGAAAAAGCCTCTTTCTTAAGTCCATGTGATTTAAATTATTTTTTTTCCTGTAGAGTTAAGAATAGTTTTACTTGAAAGTTAAATTGGGTGTGAAATTAGTTCTAAGGTTTTTTAAACAAAAAAAGGTAGCCATGATTTTTAGTTTTTTCTGATTTCACAAATAAATGCATACATATTTTAGAAAAATTTGAAAATATAAAGACTCCTAAGGAACAAAAACTTCTCCCATAATTTTATCACCTACATTTGTTTCTGTGTAGTAATTTGGCATCTATTCTATTATATTTAATACATAAAATCACAACAGGCATCATTCAATTCATGCCCTCCCCAGATTATGCTCATCCTCCAAAAGTACTACCTGGATTTTTACTCCTTCAAATATTTCCTTCTCATCATATCTGCTATCACCTATCAGCACAAATCGTAATGTCTTTTACGTCATTTTACAATTCTCTGCATTACATCTGCATTGAAGGAGAGTGAACGGCTGGGTTGAAAGAAAGAGAACATTCTTTTCATTTATCAAACTATTTTCTCCTCCTCCTTTCTCCTCCCCCAGAGCTTTATATACCATTAATATCATCCATTGAAAACTGCCCACAAAACGGCTTAAGAATAAGAACAACTCAGGGAAACCACTTAGCTGTTTGGTATATAGACCTCAAGTTTGTAGACAGCACTCTAGAGATAACGTACATCAAAGTAAAGAGAGTTAAGTCTTTCACATACAATTCAGTGCTAATGACACATTCTATTGTACTACATTAGTGGCAGCAAAATCTCACTCAAGGATTTAATTCTGAAGCAAACATTTAAAAATCTCTATTACTTGTAATTCTTTCAATAAGGAAATTAGAGACAGTGTTGACAGCAGTACAGATCTTAATTGTAGCAGTGTGTGCTTGCTAAGTCGCTTCAGTTATGTCCTACTCTGCGACCCTATGACTGTAGCCCTCCAGAATCCCTGTCCATGGGATTCTCCAAGCAAGAATACTAGTGTGGTTTGTCATGCCCTCCTCAAGGGGATCTTCCTAACCAGGAAAGGAACCTCGGGCTTCCCAGGTGGCTCAGTGGTAAAGAATCTGCTTGCCAATGAAGGAGACACAGGAGATGCGAGTTCTATCCCTGGGTTGGGAAAATCCTTTGGAGGAGGAAATGACAACCTACTAGAGTATGGAGAGAGGAGGCTGGTGGGCTATAGTTCATGGGGCCTCAAAGAATTGGACAAAGCTTAGCAACTGAGCACAAAACACACACAAGGTTCAATATGCACCAGCAGTGATCACAGTAAAATATAAAAGTATAGTAATGCCATCACTAATATCCTATCTGTTGGTCAAAAAAAAGAAACTCAGTTAAAAATGAACCAGTTTACCAGAACACCTGAATAGAATCAGATAGGATTTTAGGGAGAAGCTATTTGTTTCAGAGTGATCTTTATTCTCTGTCAAATGATCCACTTTATTTTTTTAATTTTTTTTCTATCTTTCAGAATATTGGGGGGTAATCACTAAGTGCCTTGCATGGTATTAAGTGCTTTCCATGATGGTTAGGACTTTACATGAAATACCTTATTTAATCCTCATTATAAACTCTAGGTAAGTACTATTATTATATCAATTTTACATTTGAGGAAACAAATTTCCAGAGATTAAGCCATTTGCTTATGTCACATTGCTAGTGAGGGTCACTAGGCAGTCTGTCATCAGAGCTGCTTTAGTTAAAGACTGAAAAGAGGGCCTAACCTGATCCTCCTAAATAATATTTTATTATGGAAATAGTATCCATCACTAGGATATTCCATATATATTGGGTTGGCCAAGATATTCATTCAGGTTTTTCCACATGATATTACAATACATATATTTTCTTTAATTGTCAGGGGAAATAGATATGTTCATTTTCTTGGTTATGCTCATGGTTTCACATAAATACACAAAAACTTATAAAACTGTGAACTTTAAATAGGTGCAGTTTGTTGTGTTTCAGTTATACCTTAAACATGCTGTTGAAAAGTAAAGTATATTTTCTTATGGAAGACATGAGACACTGCACTCTGAAGGTGAAATACAAAGAGTCTCAACCACCTTGCTGTGAATAAGATAAAGGAAATGTTTTCTTGGAGCCAGAAGGTGCCAGTGCACCACAAGGGTCAATTCCAATAAGTAGAAAGACTTAACTAACAGGCTAGTAGTGGTATTTATAATGCTAGTAGTGTTACCAGTAGTAGTCATAATAGTACTGGTAGTAGTAAAAGCATTAGAAGCTGTACTATGGGAAATGGAGAAGAAAAGAGGAAGACAAAAAGTGTTTATCTTTTATTGGGTACTTGATTATTTTGAACATTGTTTCATCCTCTTTTTTTAATGAAGGATCTTCTTTTTAAAATTTTTCATTTTATTTATTTGTTTTCTTGACTACTCTGGGTCTTCAGTGCTTTATGTGGGCTTTCTTTGGATGCAGTGAGCAGCTCTATGCTTCATCATGGTGCGTGGACTTCTCATAGTGGTGGCTTCTCTCATTGCAGAGCACAGGCTCCAGGCACATGGCCTGCAGTAGTGCAGCATGCCGGCTTGGTCACTGCAGCTTTCAGGCTCCAGAGTGTGGGCTTAGTAGTTGTGGTGCACAGACTTAGTTGCTTCACAAAATGTGGAGTATTGCTTAAACAGGGATTGAACCTGTGTCTTCTGCATTGGCAAGTGGATTTTTATCCACTGTACCATCAAGGAAGAACCTGTTTCATACTCTTTGAGAAAGATGGAGACGGATAGGAAGTAGCTAGAAATCTTAACTTTCATGCATGCAACAAACATATTAATAATCCAATAATAGGCCAGGCTTTGTACTATATTGGGAATCCAAGATATACGGGTACAATTCATGCTCTAATGGAGCTCTTTATAGATGTAGTGCAGTATACTAAAAAAACACAAAGGAAAGATGTCTGTCCAGCTAATGGTAGAGTTGACTTGGAAAGAGGAGAATTTCCTAAAGGAAATGTGTGGAAAATTAGCAAGGAATGGTCTGATTATGAAAGTTCATCCTTTCATATACATCCATTCACATACAGTGAACTGTATTTGAGTGGGGCAAGTCTGGAGAATTTCATTTTAAGTGTGGCTTCATCATGGACAGAATAAGATGATCAGATAGGAAATCAATAGATATCAATGGTTGTAAGCAATCAGAAAGGATTCTGTACCTAATGTTAAGACATTTGAAATTTATTATGAGGCAGAGTACAAAAAGACTAGATAACTTGTATGATCCACTTTAGAGACTTCTGCATATTTTCTTCTACTTCTACACAGTCTTTGGAACTTATACAGAATGTGCAGAAGACATCTATTTTAAAAGAGCTATAACAGGAAAAAAAAAAAAAAGCTAGCTTGAAGACAGAGCATGTTAACACTCTCCTTCTGTGAGAGCACTAGGATTTTGTGTTAACATTAAAAATCAGTTGAAAGTGTAAGAAAGTCTGGGTGTATTGGAATCTCTTCTTATGAGAATTTACTAGTATCTTAGAACCATGAAACCATAAAACATCAGAATTGATACAAAGTCTTAAATCTAGTCCAATTTCATTTATAGATAAGAAAGCTTAGCATCAGAAAGAAGTGAATTTCCCAAAGGTCAAATAGTAATTGAGAGAGCAAAGACTATAACACATATGGCTATGACTTCTAAGCCCTCATCTCCTTAAGTTCACCAGGCTGCCTAGCATTCTACATTTTCAACACTCATTGATAGTTGTTGGAAAAATATTATTAAGGATCATTTCTAAATTACCATCTGAAATATTCAGCATACACACACCATACGAAGCTATTTTAGAAACTTAAAACAAGACTGCTTGATAGAAATATGTCATTGGTTTCTCAAAGTTCCTTGTCAAGTGGTTGCAAAAAAAATTTCATGTGAAAATTTTCTAAACTAGTGTCAATTGAGACATTCATAAAATAAACACAGGCTGCTAGTTCAAGATGGCAAAACATCTTCATTTTTACACAAAAAAGTTTTGTATATTACAGTTCAGGTAGTGCAATGGTAATCTGCCTGCCAATGCAGGACACATGGGTTCAATCCCTGGTCTGAAATAACTCCCAGAGTAGGAAATGGCAACTCACTCCAGTATTAATGCCTGGAAATTTCATGGACAGAGGAGCCTGGTAGGCTACAGTTTATGGGGTCGCAAAGAGTCAGACATGATTGAGCAACTGAGCACAGCAGCACAGCATATAGAAACTACAACAATAATAATAGCAAGTGTTTAGAACAGGAGCTTGGGGACATCAGAAAGCAGGAGCAGACTAATATTAACAAACTACTAAAAATAGAAATCATATGCAATCATATTGAGATTCTCAGAAGAGAAAATGACAGCTAAAAATATACACTGAAAGTGCTACAGATGCAGAAAACAGGTCCATTCTTACTACCCAACTGAGCCTCAGCATTTCTGTTCTCCAAGTTGAAATCTGGAGGTTAGACTTTCATGCCTAATTGCTCATCATTCACCAAAACAAGAATGAAGTGACATGTAACCAAAACAAATGACATGTCCTGTCCACTTAGAACTTACATTTTATACTCCAGTTCTGAAAAAAGATAGCCACAGATGGAGACAAAAATTGGATTTATGCTGCCAAAAGCCAAGGAATATCAGCATCTACTTGAGACTAGAAGAAATGCACAGGACAAAATCTCCCTCTGAGGCCCCAAGAGGAAACAAGCCTTGCCAAACCCTTAATTCTAAACTGATCACCTAATTTTGAATCATAGCCTGAAGTGTGAGAATTAATTTCTGTTATTTTTATTTTTAATTGGCATATAATTGCTTTATAATGTGTTAATTTCTGCTGTACAACAACGTGAATCAGCTATATGTATACATATATCTCCTTGCACCTCCCTCCCATCCCCCATCCACCCCTCAAGGTCATCACAGAGCACCAAGCTGAGCTCCCTGTGCTGTACAGATACTTCACATTGGCTATCTTTTTCACACATGGTAGTGTATGTGTGTCAATGATACTTTCTCAGTTCATCCCACCTTGTCCTTCCCTTACCTCCATGTCCACAAGTCCTTTCCCTACATCTGTGTCTCTACTCCTGCCCTGCAAATAGGTTCATCAGTATCATTTTTCTAGATTCCACACATACGCATTAATGTATGATATTTGTTTTTCTCTTTGTTACAGCAGCCCTTGGAAACATATAACATCTTTCTAGATTCAGCTCAAATGCTCTCTCACACTCAAATTTTCCTTGATTCCAACTAAAACTAAACACACGTGGAGGAAAAGTTGTGCCTTGCTTCTATTGCACCCTTACTGCCTAGCGTATCATAGATTTCAACTTTCTATTGAAAAGACAGTTGCTTCCCTGATGGCTCAAAAGGTAAAGAATCTACCTGCAATGCAGGATACCTGGGTTCGATCCCTGGAGAAGGGAATGGCAACCCACTTCATTATTCTTGCCTGGAGAATTCCATGGATGGAAGAGCCTGATGGGGTCACAAAGAGTCATACGTGACTGAGTGACTAAACACACTCACATTGAAAAGACAATTCTTTTTCTTCTGGAAGCAAACTTTTCCTCTTCATGAATGCTTACAAAACTTAATAAAGGAAAACGGAGAGAGAAGCTGGTTCAAGTTAGTGTCAGAGCAAAATAGTGACTCCAGCAAAAAGAAGTGGAACAAAAATTGCAGTTCTAACAGATAAGCAATAGCAATCAACTGAATTGATATAAATGCCCTAAGGCAACAATTTGTCAACACAGTGTTTGTCATGATTCCTAGAAGGAGGAGAGATGCCTCAGTATTTTTCCAGGAAGCACTTTTGCTTCTCTCCAGGAAATCTTGATACCCACAGGGAAATGGAGAAAACAACTTGCTTGTCGAGGATCCTCTTTCCCCCCTACTCAACGTTATGGGTGTTGACAGAAAACTGAGTTGCACCGTTGTCTTGTATATGGTTTACAACAGTTTGGGTTCTTTATGATATCTAATATCCTACATTTGAAAGACAAGGATTTGTCAGAGGAAGGGCAGTAGCTTTAGAAACCGCACTTTTTAAAATTTTTAATGTATTTAAATGCATCTGTGAGAGGAACTGGGAGATGCAGGTTTGATCCCTGGGTCAGAAAGATCCCCTGGAGGAGGAAATGGCAACCTACTCCAGTATTCTTACCTGGGAAATCCTATGGACAGAGGTGCCTAGTAGGTTACAGTCCATGGGGCCGCAAAGCGTTGGACACGACTGAAGCTAATGAAGCATGAGCATGAATATCCTACATACATCAGAAAACAATGGGAATGAGCTTTGTGCCTGGTGGCAAGGATCCATTTCTTCCAGTGGTGGAGAACTGGTGTATAAAATACAAGGCATGAGCAGATAATTTGACGTTTTATTTGCATTTTCAGAAAACATCCTAGGGAGTAAAATAAATAAATAAATAGCCTCTCATTTTCAGTGTTCAATTTATAACAAAATACAATTGTAGGAAATCTTATTTCTTTCCCTGGATTTTCTGTTTCAGTTTGCAGTTCCCTGACAAGCTTATTATGACAATATAGATCTGGAGATTTGCTGACATTCTCATGAAAAAATACAAGCTTTAATGATACATTTTATGGTGTGTGATTTGAGATGCTCATCCTTGAGAGTGGATAATGCTCTGAATCATCATTGTTTTGGCATCAAGATATGATTTATATTAGATGTCATACCTACTATTTTGTCTCCTCTAAGACGCAACTTTTAAAATGGGATTTTTTCAAACATTTACCAACTGTACGTTATTATCTCTGGAGGAATGAATATTTAGATAATTGGGAACTCTGAAACGTTGATGTAGGGATTTATGATTCAGATAAAATTGCCTTCTGCAACATGAATTTTTGAGAGACTGGAAAATTTCTTACATCCCAAAAAGATTCAGAACTTATGAAGTGCATCAAGATATATTCATGTTTATACTGAGGCTTTATTGCATTTTTCATTTAACAGATTTGTGCCTCCTTTGATCTCCAATCCCCAAAGACTCAACCCAGCACACTACCATTTCAAACTGAAACATGTGTATTTTCATGCTCAACGAAATGCAACTTTTAAACACTGAACACTATTTTACAAAATGTCTCAAGTGAACTTAAAAGAAGATTTTCATACCAGAGACCTTAAAAATCATTTCTGTATTTCAAACAACTTCATTGCTTCATATTTCTTTTTACCATGCTAATAATTCCACCATTTGTCTTAAACTATAATCATAGTTCAGGATAAACTACTAGAAAAATATATGAGTTTAACTTTTAATTGCTATAATTTATTCATCACTGTACTTTCTCTCATTCATTCACCTGATATTTTTCATGACCCAAATCATATTGCTGAATTCAAAATAAATCTAAGTATAAACCAGAAATTCCATACAGAAGCAATTCTGTCAATCATGATAACCTCTCATCTTTTCTTCCAACAAAGACAGATATTGACTGAGCTCATTTCATGTGTGAGGTATTACTTTAAATACAGCATAGAATTCAGAAGGAAAGAAATATAATATTTGATATCAAAAAAGTTTCAAAAAGAACATTGACTTAAAAGAAAGTTGTATTTAAATTTCCCCTGAGTGCATGCATGCTAAATTGCTTCACTCATGTCCAACTCTTTGTGACCCTATGGACTGTAGCCTGCCAGGCTCCTCTGTCCATGGGATTCTCTGACCCATGGGGTCAAACCCGTGTCTCTTAGTTCTCCTGCATTGGCAGATGGGTTCTTTATCACTAGTGCCACTGGGAAGCCCTGAGTGACTCAGTTAAAACTGCCAAAGGAAATCAGAGGTGAGAGGATTTCTGTGTAATGGAAGTCTATTGCTAAATAAGTCTGGTGTAGAATTTCATCTTGTCTGTGATTTCAGAACCAAAAACATAGACTTCTTGAGGGACCAAGAACTCTATTTTTGAGCTTCTGCTCTTTTACCTGCAATGGCTTGTAAAACTATAAACATTGTTAGTCATGTCATTATGAAAAGTGAAAGTGAAGTGAAAGTCACTCAGTCATGTCTGATTCTTTGTGACCCCATGGACTATACAGTTCATGGAATTCTCCAGGCCAGAATACTGGCATGGGTAACTATTCCCTTCTCCAGGGGATCTTCCCAACCAAGGAATCATACCAGGATATCCTGCATTGCACGTGGCTTCTTTATCAGCTGAGCCACCAGGCAAGTGCAAGAATACTGGAGTGGTTAGCCTATCCCTTCTTCATCAGATCTTCCCAACTCAGGAATCTGAACCAGGATCTCCTGCATTGCAGGCAGATTCTTGACCAGTTGAGCCACCAGGGAAGCCCTGTCATTATGAGAAAATACATAAATTCCTTGGTCCTAGAACATCTTATACAAAAGGCTATATATGGTAATGAGAAATACATGTAGATTTAGTTATAGAAGGCTCCAAAAATGGTGAAAATGAAGCATGAGCAATCACTTTCATACTTCTCTATTTTCACTGATGGTAAGTCCTCTCTTTGCCACCAAACACATCACTCTGTAAATGTTTTCTAAATGTTGAGACTGAAGCATCCTTAGATGCTATGTATGTGTACAATTTTCCAGAGTTAAGAATTGTTCAGGAGAGGTGCCTTGAAGCTGTCGTTTGAAGTGAAGTGAAGGCTGAAGAACTGAACTCCAGTCTTCTATAGGTTCCACCTCTCAGGGCTTCTACCACAGATGCTCTGTTTTTATCTGATTTTTCAAATATATTGGGTTTTTTGTATAATAACGGGGGCTTTAAGGTTTATGATTTATTTATTATATTGGAGTATATTTGATTCACAATGATGTTAGTTTCAGGTGTACAGCAAAGTGATTTAGTTTTATATATACACATGTATGGGCTTCCCAGGTGGCACTAGTGGTAAAAAACCCAACTGCCAAGGCAGGAGACATGAGACATGGGTTCGATCCCTAGATCAAGTAGATCCCCTGGAAAAGGGCATGGCAAGCCACTCCAGGATTCTTGCCTGGGGAATCCCATGGACAGAGAAGTCTGTAGTGTAACACAGAGTTGGACACGACTGAAGCTACTTGGCATGCACACACGCAAACATGCCTATTCTTTTTCAGATTCTTTTCCCAAATAAGTTATTACAGAGTATTGAGTAGAGCTCCATGTGCTAAATAGTATGTCTTGGTTGATTATCTATATCTATTTTGTATTATAATACTGTTTTTAACAAAAAGTTTTTGAAAAAAATTTTGTAACTATTAATCTATTTCAATTCTCTCTTAAAAATTAGAAGTGTGAAATTGCGAGAGATTAAAGCATTCACAGATCATAGCTAAGGCTTTGAAAAAAATATTAGAAAGAACATTTAAGTTTCACAGTAAAAAATTAATATAACAATTAGAAAATTAAATTAACAATTACAATTATTTTGCTTAGTCCCTCAAGCTTTTCTTTTATTTTTCTTTCTCCTGAATCTAGACCATCAAAAGAAGGATAGAGAGTGTCTTGTTACTTTGAAGCTCCACATTTATTCTTAAAAATAACTACATATTTATTATAAGACTCCAAGAAGGGCCAGTGTTACAAGACCCAAAGAAAGCTAGTAAATTGCAAGAATCAGATATTTAGATCTTATATAAGCCAATGTTTTTAGAAAACACATCCATAAAATACTCTCAAACCAGATATTGCTTAATTATGTATTATTGAATGTTTTGATAAGATTTACAGCCTGAGGGGAAAAAAAACATAAAGTTGCTTTAAAACTTTGTATCTGACATCTTACAGAGTTTTGTTTATTAGTAATTGGAATGTTCAGAATAGTTAAATATAGTTCCACCTTGCATTTTATCACGCATTTCATATGTGAAAGATTCCCACAGAGAATATATTTCCAGTTTGTTGGTATTTGATATAAATATAGCCCCAGTAAAACATGAAAAGACAATGTCATTATCAAGAAAACTATAACAACATCTGGAAAAACTACATCAACAGATGTCCTTCACTTTTTGTAAATGATGTCAGTTAGTATGCCACAAATTGCAAACAAACAAAGAAGCAAATCTATAAACACTACCTGCTGGAAGGCAGACAGTAGATATCGTCTAACATAAAAGAGTAGCTATGACCTTTGTGGTCAGATAGACAGAACGTCAAATTCAAGCTCTGAAAGATATTTTTCTAAACCTCCAAATACTTGAATGTGTAATGGAGACAGCAATATGTGTAAAGGTAAGGTGATAATTAAGTGAAATAATGAGATATACAAAATTCATAATACTTTTATGAGTTTATGCCTATTACAAGGTACTGTGAACAAATATTTGATCCAATTACATGTTAATAGTAGTACCAAAACTAGAATCAATAGTAGGAATAACAGAAATGGGAGTCTCTGTACATTTCTAGAAGTTAAAGATGGCAGAGAAAAACACATCATGTAACCTCTCTCCTTCTCTCTGTCTCTGTCTCTCTCTCATATTCCAGGAAACAATAATAAATAAATTGATAAAATGGCATAAAACTACAGCAAAGAGAATGGGAAAAGAGTGATCCATGGACAGAAATTCCAACAATTATTGGAGGATAGAAAGAGCATGGTATTGAGAGCTTCAGCCTCAAAATTGACCAGGAGAACAGGGGCTATAGTCAAAGAGGGAACTTGCCTATAGGCAGAGCTTTAAATTTAAAAATCAGGCTATAGTGTGGACCAGAATGAGCATTCAGGCTTAAATTATGCATCTAATAGAACACATGTCCCATCTGAGCTAAGATTCCATGTAAGCACAGGGAACAAATCCTCAAGTCTGATATCTACATCTAGATAAAATGTTCTCCTGCACAATCTGCTTAGACATGCATTTAATGTCTGAGGAGAACAAAGATCCCATGAGGATTACTCCCCTTAACCTGACACTAAGAGCTCTCTCAGCTCAAAGACCAGCTGCACCCGAGTCTGACTGCTAACATCCTATTTATAAACAGTGAGTAACCTGGCCTCTCTATTGCTCCAAATGTAAATCTAAATCTAAATGAGGGATATAAATCTAAAATGAGGGATCTGCAGAATATTTGAGAAATCCTACAAGGTGAAAGAAGCTTATAAATAAACAAAGTGAAAGAAAAAGAGCCAAAGAAAAATCGCCTCAGGGAAATGTACACATTTTATCTATAGACAAGAACAGGATTTTAGAACAGCAGTCTCCAAACTTTTTGGTACCAGAAAACAGTTTTATGAAAGACAGTTTTCCCACGGACCAGTTTTGGGAGATTCAAGTGCATTACAGCATCGGACTTTACTTCTGTCACCAGTCACACCCACAAATGGAGCAGCAGCTGCACGGCACTGGAGCAACTTTCAAGAGATACTCCACGTGCAAGGGCAAAGGAGAATCCCAGAAAGATAGTAGGAGGGGTGAAAAGCATTTAGAATCAAACCCCATACCAGAATATCTGGAGTAACAGGTAAATTTGGACTTGGAGTAAAGAATGAAGCAGGGCAAAGGCTAATACAGTTTTGCCAAGAGAATGCACTGGTCATAGCAAATACCCACTTCCAACAACACAAGAGAAGACTCTACACATGGACATCACCAGATGGTCAATACCAAAATAAGATTGATTACATTCTTTGCAGCCAAAGATGGAGAAGCTCTACACAGTCAGTGAAAATAAGACCAGGAGCTGACTGTGGCTCAGATCATGAACTCCTTATTGCCAAATTCAGACTTAAATTGAAGAAAGTAGGGGAAACCACTAGACCATTCAGGTATAACCTAAATCAAATCCCTTATGATTATACAGTGGAAGTGAGAAATAGATTTAAGGGATTAAATCTGATAGAGAGAGTGCCTGATGAAATACGGACAGAGGTTTGTGACACTGTATAGGAGACAGGAATCAAGATCATTTCCAAGAAAAAGAAATGAAAAAAGGCAAAATGGTTGCCTGAAGAGGCCTTACAAATAGCTGAGAAAAGAAGAGAAGGGAAAGGCAAAGAAGGAAAAGAAAGATATACCCATTTGAAGGTAGAGTTCCAAAGAATAGCAAGGAGAGACAAGAAAGCCTTTTTCAGTGATCAATGCAAAGAAATAGAGGAAAATAATAGAATGGGAAGGACTAGAGATCTGTTCAAGAAAATTAGAGATACCAAGGGAACATGTCATCCAAAGATGGGCTCAATAAAAGGACAGAAATGGTATAGACTTAACAGAAGCAGAAGATTTTAAGAAGAGATAGAATACACAGAAGAGCTATACAAAAAATTACTTACTGACACAGACAACCACAATGGTATGATCCCTCACCTAGAACCAGACCTCCTAGAATGCAAAGTCAAGTGGGTCTTAGGAAGCATCACTACAAACAAAGCTAGTGGAGGTGATAGAATTCTAGTTGAACTATTTCAAATCCTAAAAGATATTTCTGTGAAAATGTTGCACTCAATATGCCAGCAAATTTGGAAAACTTAGCAGTGGCCACAGGACTGGAAAAGGTCAGTTTTCATTCCAATCCCAAAGAAAGGCAATGCCAAACAATGTTCCAACTACCACACAATTGCACTCATCTCACATGTTAGCAAAGTAATGCTCAAAGTTCTCCAAGCCAGGCTTCAACAGTATATGAACTGTGAAATTCCAGATGTTCAAGCTGGATTTAGAAAAGGCAGAGGTTTGTTGTCCTGTGCCATCCAGCCATCTCGTCCTCTGTCTTCCCCTTTTCCTCATGCCCCATCAGGGTCTTTTCCAATGGGTCAACTCTTTGCATGGGGTGGCTGGGGTACTGGAGTTTCGGCTTTGGCATCATTCCTTCCGGGGAGCACCCTGGACTGGTCTCCTTTGGAGTGGACTGGTTGGGTCTCCTTGCGGTCCAGGGGACTCTCGGGGGTCTTCTCCAACACCACAGTTCGGGGGCATCGGTTCTTCGGCGCTCAGCTTTCTTCGCAGTCCGGCTCTCGCATCCATGCATGACTACTGGAGGAACCAGGGCCTTGACTGGATGGACCTTTGTTGGCGAAGTGATGTCTCTGCTTTTCTTACTTCCTATTAAAACCCTAGTTGTGTTTTGGACAACACTGTATCCAGTGTAAACTCCACCTTTCCAAGCTTCCTTTGCAAGTAGGAGTTGCTCATTAACGGTGATGCTCATGACCCACACCTAGCCAAGTGAGATTTAAATTAGATGTGATTAGGTGGGACTTCTGTCAAAGTTCTTTAAAAAGTGAAGGGTCGGGGTGGGGAACAGAAGGAACTAAAACTGATCTTTCTCTCTTTGTTCTTTCCCTTCTTCCTGCCTGGAATTTAGATGCAATGCTGGAGGTAGAGCAGCCATCTTGTGACCATAAGGTGAGCATTAGGATAAAAGGCTTGGAAAGGGGCTGGAGTTTTAATGGCAAGGTGGAGGTGTCTCTTAACAAGGAGAAAGAAGTTCCTTATTTGAGTAAGCTTCTCTGATTTGGATTTTCAGTTACATGTAGCCAAATGCAATTCCTAATTAAAATAAACACATAACTAGGACAATAAAAAAAAAAAAAAAGAAAAGGCAGAGGAACCAGAGAGCAAATTGCCAACATCTCTGGATCATTGAAAAAGCAGGAGAGTTCCAGAGAGACATCTACTTCTGCTTTACTGATTATGCCAAAGCCTTTGACTGTGTCAATCACAAAAAAAACTGTGGAAAATTCTTCAAGAGATGGGAATACCAGACCACCTGACCTGCTTCCTGAGAAATCTGCATGCAGGTCAAGAAGCAAGAGTTAGAACTGGACATGGAAAAACTGACTGTTTCCAAATTGGGAAAGGAGTATGTCTAGGCTGAATATTGTCACCCTGCTTATTTAACTTATATGCAGAGTACATGAGGAGAAATGCTGGAGTGCATGAAGCACAGGCTGGAATCAAGATTGCCAGGAGAAATATCAATAATCTCAACTTTGTAGATGACACCACCCTTCAGTTCAGTTCAGTTCAGTCGCTTAGTCATGTCACTCTTTGTGACCTTATGAATCGCAGCACACCAGGCCTCCCTGTCCATCACCAACTCCCGGAGTTCACTCAAACTCACGTCCATAGAGTCGGTGATGCCATCCAGCCATCATCATCCTCTGCCGTCCCCTTCTCCTCCTGCCCCAATCCCTCCCAGCATGAGAGTCTTTTCCAATCAGTCAACTCTTTGCATGAGGTGGCCAAAGTACTTGATTTTCAGCTTTAGCATCATTCTGTCCAAAGAACACTCAGGGCTGATCTCCTTTGAAATGGACTGGTTGGACACCACCCTTAAGAAGATATTAAGAAGAAAGTGGCAGATATTAAGGCAGATATTGAAGATATTAAGGCAGAAAGCAAAGAAGAACTAAAGAACCTCTTGATGAAAGTGAAAGATGAGGGTGAAAAAGTTGGCTTGAAACTCAACATTCAAAAACAAAGATCATGGCATCTTATCCCATCACTTCATGGCAAATAGATGGGGAAACAATGGAAACAGTGATAGACTTTATTTTCTTGGGCTCCAAAATCACTGCAGAAGGTGACTGCAGCCATGAAATTAAAAGATGCTTGCTCCTTGTAAGAAAAGTTATGACCAACCTAGACAGCATATTAAAAAGCAGAGACATTGCTTTGCCAACAAAGGTCCATCTAGTCAAAGCTATGATTTTTCCAGTAGTCATGTATGGATGTGAGAGTTGGACCATAAATAAAGCTGAGCACCAAAGAATTGATGCTTTTGAACTGTGGTGTTGGAGAAGACTCCTTAGAGTCCTTGGACAGCAAGGAGATCCAACCAGTCCATCCTAAAGGAAATCAATCCTGAATATTCATTGGAAGGACTGATGCTGAAACTGCAATACTTTGGCCATCTGATGTGAAGATCTGACTCATTTGTAAAGACTCTGATGCTGGGAAAGATTGAAGGTAGGAGGAGAAGGGGATGACAGAGGATGAGATAGCTGGATGGCATCACCGACTCAATGGTCACGAGTATGGGTAAACTCCAGGAGTTGGTGATGGACGTGGAAGCCTAGTGTGCTGCATTCCATGGGGTTGCAAAGAGTCCAATATGACTGAGTGACTGAACTGAATTGAACTTACATGCATTACATTTATAGTGCACTTTATTTCTATTATTATTACATCAGCTCCACCTCAGATCACCAGGCATTAAATCCCAGTGGTTGTAGGCCCCTCCCTTTGGAAACAGAGAAATTACCGAACTAGGTATTAAAATCATCATTGTCAAAATAAAGCAAACAGTAGAGCAGACAGAAGACTAACATGCAGAAATGTCCCAGAAAATAGAAAAAAAAAAAAAATTGTGTATAACATGAAGGAAGAGATGAAAAACAAAGAGGACCTTAACAGATGGATTTTCCAGAAAGAGAGAATAGAAAAAAGTAATGTGAGAGAAAACTACTGAAGATACTGTTTAAGAAAATCTTTCATATCTGAAAGAATATGTGGTCATTCAAATGAAAAGTATATAATAAGTGCTGAGCAAGATATATATAAAAAATAAAAACAGAAATCTAAATGTATTGATTTTAAATTGCAGGATAAGGTAAAGGCTTTAAAAGTAACAAAACAGAAAAAAAGAAATAAAGATGTTACAAAGCTCTGAAATATACGTGGACTAGACCCTTTCCTTAGTAACAAGAATGTAGGAAGACAGTGAAAAAAATATTTTGAGAATTATGAAAGAAAAAGATTTTCAACCTAGACTAGAACACTTTGGCAAGCTACAATAAAGTAGCCTTATTGGAGACTAGATAAAGGCATTTTCATCATGAAAAGACACAAAGAATTAACTTTATTCACACTTAGGAACATACTCAAGGATATATTCTGGCAAGGTAAGAGACTGATCTAATTAAAAGGAAGAGATAGACTCAAGAGGCAAGAAAAGTAAAGCCTTTGATGACAGCTGTGTAGCAGACCTGAAAGTCTAAATTGGAACATAAGAAAGACTCTGGGAAGGCTTTCTTTTGAAGAAAAGGGGATTCTATAAATGAAGATCTTGAAAATGTTTAAGAGATAGAGAGATGACAGCTTAAATTCCTTGCTTGAAGTTGTAAACATGACCAAAATATAAGCATGAATTAAAAACAAAATGAACAGGGTTGTGCCTTGTGATCCATTGGTTAAGACTTTGCCTTCTAGTGTAGAGATTCCAGTTCAATCCCTGATCAGTGAGTTAAGATCCCATATGCCTTGCAGCCGAAAAAAAAAAAAAAAAACACCATAAAACAGAAGCAATGTTGTAACACATTCAATAAGGACTTTAAAGAGGGTCCACATCAAAAACAAAATTAAAAAACAAAACAAACAATCGAAAGACACTCTTGGGAGGATGGCGATGGGGAAGTTACATATGAGCATGTGAGTTATTTCCTAATCTTTTCAACTTCCAGGAAGTGAATCATAGCTAAAATCTGATGTGTAAAATAAGAGCAGTAGTTATTTAGAGATATGAAAGAAAATACAGAGCAATAGCCGTTGTGTCCAGGAAAAGGGAATTAGGGAGGAAGGGGGCCGCCAAGCCAATTTTCAGTATGAGCCAATTCTGTTGTGTTGAATCTTTATGTGAAAATTGTTTTGATAAAATAAACAATTAATTGAAATTTACGTTTAATGTCTTCAAGATGGATTTCCCATAAGCAGACCTTTGAAATATATTTCACATGCAAATGCTTTATAACTGAAGTTTTCCTCAAAGAAACCAATAACAGAATCATCTGAGCTAGACAAGGAAGGAAAAGAACCAAACAGTGACTTAAGAGGAAAGTCTTAGCCTCAGGCTTGTCCTCTAAGGTCTTGTCCTGAGTAAAGGCAAGGGAATTGGGCTTTCCCATTCCAGTGGTTCCAATCTGTCTCTGCTAAGGGCTATGATGGAGGAAGATGAGAGATTCACAACCTCCCTGTGTGTTGGTGTTTTTCGTAATACAGACATAGGAGTCTTGAACAGTCATCTGAAGAGGGGCAGGTGCAGGACTTTAGAAACACAAAATAGTAAACTAAGAGATGAACACACAGAAATGGAAAACAGATCTGCGGTGATCTGAGTGGAACACTGACAATGTCCACTACAGAACATAGCTCAAGATCATTGCATTTGATAGTCCAGCCAGTCTTAGCTAATTTCAGTGGTAATGGGTCATTCTCCCATCCTCCCCAATACATTTTACTATTTTTTTTTTAATTTTTATTTTTTTCTTTTCTAGCCACTCTGTGTGGCATATGGGATCTTAGTTCCTCGAGCAGGGATCAGACCAGCGCCCCCTGCATTGGAACTGAGGAGTCTTAACTGCGGGACCACCAGGGACATCCCCTCAATACATTTTTTAAGCATCTACTTACTCTGATTTCCCCTGTCTTCCAACAGCACAGTTCATCAAATTGGATGTAATGTATTAAACCCCATTGTGAAAACATGCTGCAAGAAAGGCATTAGCCCCAATTAGTGTGTTTGAGTGGGCTCCTCTGATGGCTCAGGTAGTAAAGACTCTGCCTGCAATGCAGGCCACCCGAGTTCAGTCCCACCCTACCCAGAAGAGAAGAACTAACTGTTCCAGTATTCTTGCCTGGAAAATTCCATGGACAGAGAAGCCTGGTGGGCCACAGTCCATGGAGTCACAAAGAGCCAGACGACCGAGCAACCAACACTTTCACTTCACTTGGGAAGCAGAGGCAAGGTATTATTCCAGGGAATGTTTCTAAGAGGTGTGGATGTGGTGTTGAAGTAGGAATGAATCTTATCTGAACAAATAAGTGAGAAAAGGTCTTTCCAAGGAGAACTCACAGATGTGAGCCATGTGCAGAGGGAAAGGTCTGACTGAGCTTGGCACTTTCCAGGAACTGTGATTACATTGCTATGGAAGGAAGCATCATCTCATCAGCCACTATTAGCGGGCTATTTGCTAAAAACAAAAAGTTACATCTGATCATGAAAGTAGACCCAGTAAGATTTCCAACGTATTCATCTTTTCAAGTTATTTTTATATTTTGTGTATATTTAAAAGCAATAAAATTTTGTAATAAATCACTCACTCACCCACTCACCTTCAAATCCAAGCAAGTTACTTCTTAAAAAACTCAGTCTATTTTTCATAGAAAACACACTGTGAAAGCGTTGGTTCATCATGACAGCAGGGTAGAGAAGAGACAAGGCAGCATACTTCAGCCTAGCACTAGTGTTATCATTTACTTTGGGCAGTTGATTCTTATATTGGCTCTATCGGTAATCCTATAACATCCCCATCCTTGCTACTTATGAACCATATCATATCGGGCTAGTTGTTTTACCTTTCAGAAACCGATGCTTTTGCAACTACAAAATAAGGTGGTTGTTTAATCACTAAGTCATGTCTGACTCTTTGTGACCACATAGACTGCAGCCTGCCATGCTCTTCTATCCATAGGATTCTCCAAGCAAGAATACTGGAGTGGATAGCCATTCCCTTATCCAGGGGATCTTCTTGACACAGGAACTGAACTCAGGTCTCCTGCATTGCAGACAGATTCTTTACCATCTGAGCCACCAGGGAGCACCATAAAATAAGAATATATATGGTTAACTTACAAAGTTAGTATGTGGACTAAAGAAATGAAATTATAAACATAATACAAATAACCAAGGGCATTATCCATATTAGGTGTTAAACAAATTACAGTTTCTTTCCTTTTCCAGATTCTGCACCTTACTTACCTACTATAATTTCTGGAAAAGACAATTTCTTGATTGAGATCCAGATACCCTGATTACATTATATACATTATGAATCTTTTAAGGAAAAATTTAAGGTAGTTATTATAATTGTTCCATTTTACAAAGGAGAAAGTTAAGAAAAAAAGAGCTTAACTTTCCCGGTTATAAAATAAGAATGGTGGTGGTTTAGTCACTAAGTCATGTTCGACTCTTTGTGATCCCATGGATTGTAGCCCTCTGTCCATGGAATTCTCCAGGCAAGAATACTGGAATGGGCAGCCTGCATAGGAGACAAATCCAGGTTTCAACTGAGGTGAATTGACTAAAATCTTGAGTTCTTTCTACTACAACAGAGGCTATTGTAGGATGTGAGATAACTCAGAATCAGCCATAAATAATGCTTGGATGTAAATTTTATTTCACATGTTCTCAAAAAGTACTTTCAAAAGATCAGAGAAAAGGAAAACATGGGTGCATATTTGAGCTTTGGCAATACTGCAGTATCAGCTGATAAACATGATCCTTTTATATTGTTATTGGGCGGCTACAGTTTGTAAACATTACGCCGGACACTTAAAATGAATATAATGCTTCTATGCTGATGCAGGGTGAGTCACCCTAAGTTCTAAAAGTTGTATGGAGTATTTTGAAAAATATGAAATTGTTTGCCAGCTAAACTAAGGTGCAAGATCAGAATGTGTGGCACTCTAACAGGAACTGTAGTTTCTTGGGAGACAAAATTATCTTATTCTGACTTGTACTTTGCCTGTGGAAATATTCTTTAAAAAAAAAACAGGAAACAATTTTAGTGGTATGTCAGCTGGGTCCTAAAGAGGCTGATCTTTAGATGCATTTAGAACAGAAATAGGTTTATGGAGAAGTAACATCTACAAATCATAGAGGAAGAGGATGGAGCAGGGGCTTCAAGAGGCTGTGTGTGTGTGTGTGTGTGTGTGTGTATGCACTCTCAGTTGTGTCCAACTCTTTGTGATCCCATGGACTGTAGCCTGTCAGGCATGTCCATTTTGTGTCCATCCAGATCCTCATTCTTCAGGGATCTGAGTTCCTGGCAAGCACGTTCATTTCAGGTTAATGTCTTGCACTTATTCATTCACAGCTGCAGTTGGGAAAGAAAGTACCCAGAGTCACCCAACTGGATAACTCGTATTACATTAATATTCTTTACTGCCCATTGCATAACAGCTGTCCTACCTTCTCCTGCTGATCAGATTCAGTGGTATGCTAACATAGTGACTCCTCTTCTGGTGGCTTGCCCCTAGACATCAGAGTTCACAGTGCAAGGTGGTATTCATAGATTTAGCTTGCTGTGACTGTGGCAAGAGTGTATCTATCTCTTTGTGAACCAGGGTCTCCAATACTGTAGAGCCAAGAGTTAAAAGAATGAGAAGCACAAAATCTTCTCTTAAGAATTGACGAAGATACTCACTGGGGACTCTTCCGCTTCCATCCCTTGATTCCTACCCCTGTCTGTTCTTCCTACTGGAGACTCAATGCCAAACAGAGGCTTGTGATTCCTAGAAGACAGAATGCCACACTTCCAGAATATGCCTTCTAGTTGGGACTTCAGTTGTTTCTTCATGTATAATGTTGCTTCTGATTGGTGTATTTGAAACAATCAATGGATCCCAAGCTCAGGAACCACTCCAGCTCCTCCTTTGCTGTGAGGTAAGACCAATCGGGTGTGACCAGGAATGTGCTGAGTTGTTGCAGTCATGTCCAATTCTTTGCGATCCTATGGACTGAGGCCTCTGTTGCCCTCCAGGCTCAGTCCATGGGATTCTCCAGGCAAGAATACTGAAGTGGGTTGTCATGCCCTCCTCCACGAGATCTTCCCAACCCAGGGACCAAACTCGCATCTCTTATATCTCCTGCATTGGCAAGTGGGTTCTTTATCCCTAGGATCACCTGGGAAGCCTGACCATGAATGGCCCATGATAATAATAAATTATGTTGTGTACTTAGTTGATAGTGTCTCTCCGGATAATGCTCCATCTTGGGTATTGAGAGGTAAAATAAAAGTCTTCACAATTTTGCTCCCATAGGTCCATCCATATGTCTCTTATCCAGACTTTTTTGTTCTGATCTTCCAATCATTTTATTCTAGGTCCTTGGCCAGAAAAACTCTCCATTCATAACTTTCCATGAATATATATATTCTAGTCTTCTGCCATTTCTTCCACAGAAAGTGGATGCCCAGTTGTAGCAAAAAAAGTTCTTCCTTTTGGAAAGATTTGTGCTTGCCACTGTACATCATGGTCACTTCTGAGGGCCTCATAAGCTGAGGTGGACCAGGAGATGACAATATCAGAATGCTGGTTGCAAACCATACTATTCAGTTAGGCAATGAACCAACTCACTTGAAGGAGAAATAATCTGTATATATTCATTCTGTGACAGTTCAGTTCAGTTCAGTTTATCAGTTGTCTCTGACTCTTTGTGACCCCATGGACTGAAGCCCACCAGGCTTCCCTGTCCATCACCAGATCCCAGAGTTTGACCAAATTCAAGTCCATCAAGTCGGTGATGCCATCCAACCATCTAATCCTCTATTGACCCCTTCTCCTCCCGCCTTCAATCTTTCCCAGAAACAGTGTCATTTCCAATGAGTCAGCTCTTTCTATCAGATGGCCAAAGTATTGGAGTTTCAGCTTCAGCTTCAGTCCTTACAATGAATATTCAGGACTGATTTCCTTGAGGACTGACTGGTTTGATCTCCTTGTTGTCCAAGGGACTCTTAAGAGTCCTCTCCAACACCACAGTTCAAAAGCCTCAATTCTTTGGTGCTCAGCTTTCTTTATGGTCCAACTCTCACATCCATACATGACTACTGGAAAAACTATAGCTTTGCCTAGAAGGACCTTTGTCACGGAAGCAATGTCTCTGTTTTTTAATATTGCTGTCTACGTTGGTCATAGCTTTTCTTCCAAGGAGCAAGCATATTTTGATTTCAAGACTGCAGTCACCATCTGCAGTGATTCTGGAGCCCAAGAAAATAAAGTTATTGTTTCCATTGTTTCCCCATCTATTTGCCATGAAGTGATTGGCCCAGATGCCATGCTCTTAGTTTTATGAAGGTTGAGTTTTAAGCCAGCTTTTTCACTCTCCTGTTTCACTTTCATCAAGAGGCTCTTCAGTTCTTTGCTTTCTGCCATAAAGGTGGTGTCATCTGTAAGTCTGAAGTTATTGATATTTCTCTCAGCAATTTTGATTCCAGCTTGTGCTTCATCCAGCCTGGCATTTCGCATGATGCAGTCTGTATATAAGTTAGATAAGCAAGGTGACAATATACAGCCTTGATGCACTCCTTTCTCAATTTGGAACCAATTCATTATTCCATGTCCAGCTCTAACTGTTGCTTCTTGACTTGCATACAAATTTCTCAGGATGCAGGTCATGTGGTCTGGCATTCCCATCTCTTGAAGAATTTTCCACAGTTTGTTGTGATCCACATAGTCAAAGGCTTTGTCATAGTCAATAAAATAGAAATAAATTTTTTTCTGGAACACTCTTGCTTTCCTATGATCCAACGGATGTTGGCAATTTGATCTCTGGTTCCTCTGCCTTTTCTAAATCCAGCTTGAACATCTGGAAGTTCTCGGTTCATGTACTGTTGTGGCCTGCTTTGGAGACTTTTTGAACATAACTTTGCTAGTGTGTGAGATGAGTGCAGTTGTGCAGTAGTTGGAACATTGTTTGGCATTGACTTTCTTTGGGATTGGAATGAAAACTGACCTTTTCCAGTCCCGTGGCCACTGTTGAGTTTTCCAAATTTGCTGGCATATTGAGTGCAGCACTTTCACAGCATCATCTTTTAGGATTTGAAATAGCTCAGTTTGAATTCCATCACCTCCACTAGCTTTGTTCATAGAGATGCTTCCTAAGGCTCATTAGACTTTGCAGTTCAGCATGTCTTGCTTTAGGTGAGTGATCATATCATCAGTTATATGGGTCATGAAGATCTTTTTTTATATATTTCTTCTGTGTATTCTTGCCACCTCTTTTAATATTTTATGCTTCTGTTAGGCCTATACCATTTCTGTCCTTTATTGAGCCAATCTTTGCATGAAATATTCCCTTGGTATCTCTAATTTTCTTGAAGAGATCTCTAGTCTTTCCCATTCTACTGTTTTCCTCTATTTCTTTGCATTGATCACCGAGGAAGACTTTCTTATCTCTCTTTGCTATTCTTTGGAACTCTGCATTCAAATAGGTACATCTTTCTTTTTCTCCTTTGCCTTTAGCTTCTCTTCTTTTTTCAGCTATTCGTAAGGCCTTCTCAGGCAGCCATTTTGCCTTTTTGTATTTCTTTCTCTTGGGAATGGTCTTGATCACTACCTTTTGTACAATGTCATGAACTTCCATCCATAGTTCTTCAGGCCCTCTGTCTATCAGATCTAATCCCTTGAATCTATTTGTCACTTCCACTGTATAATTGTAAGGGATTTGATTTATGTCATACTTGAATGATCTAGTGTTTTCCCTACTTTTTTCAATTTAAGTCTGACTTTTGTAATAAGGAGTTCATGATCTGAGACTTATTATTCTAATTTACTCACAATGTCTTCCTAATTCTTTTGGTAACAAGGTCAACCATAATCTCCCAGAGAATTTGAAACTAGAGCTATGAAGAAAGAATTAGCTGTTAGCTAACTGTGCTGTCCTCTTTTTTTTTTTTTTTTTCCTGCTGCTGACACTGCAGTGGTGCACAGGTGTCTGTCTTTCTGAAAGCCTTAGTATTCCATAATCCTATTGCAGTATCTTTTCAAACAAATTCCATTACTATTTCATAAATTAGCCAAAGTAAATTTCTATTTGCTTGCTGTAAAGATCCCTACCTACATGTAACTCCAGTAAATTTCACAACTAGACCTAAAACTCTAGGAAAAGGGATATTTCTGCAAACTGAAAAAGGCGTTTCATTCTGGACAGATACAAATCTACTGATGCACAACTTGGTGAGCAGATGGTCCCTTTGTGCTAATGAGGAAGACAATCCCCTTCAAGTGGGCTTCTTGGTAGCTTCCTTGTGCAGGGTTCAACCTTGAATACCTTTGCTTGAATCAAGATTTCAGATCATTCTTATTAGGCAGCAGAGATAGAGGGAAAATAACATAAGACAGAAGTATTTTTGAAATGGAGAAATAGCATGCTTTTTATGTTATATACCAAAGAGGGGCCCAGCTGATTGTGACTTTGAAGTAAGGTGTGTGTGTGTGTGTGTGTGTGTGTGTGTGTGTGTTATTTGCTCTTGTCCAACTCTTTGCAACTCCGTGAACTGTAGCTCACCAGGCTCCTTTGTCCATGGAATTCTCCAGGCAAGAATACTGGCATGGGTTGCCATTCCCTTCTCCAAGGGATCTTCCTGACTCAGGGACCAAACTTGAGAGTCTCCTTCATTGCAGGCAGATTCTTTACCATGTGAGCCAATAGGGAAGATTAAGTAGCAAAAATGAAGACACTAATTTTCTTTGATATGGTAGAAAAGAAATTGCTTCAACATGAAAAAAGCAACATAAGAACAAACTTTGCTTTAGAAAAAAAATATTTTTTTATCCAGTTGACTTAAACATAGAAGTGTGAGAGTTAACCAGAGCAATTATTCTAATTTCAACACTGAGAGAACCATTAAAAAGAAGAAAGACTGTTTCAGAAGGACACAACTTTTAGCATGTACTTTCAAAGGGGTCTACTCCTATTTTATTTGAAAAGCTTTTTAAAATACAGTCTTATAAAATTGAAACCTTTGCACAATTCCTTAGAAGAATCTGTTTGATAAAAGGAAAACAATTTGAATTAAATGACTCCACATGAAAAGTTCTCATGGGAAGGACAGAAGACAATTTTTTTTATATATGGATGGTAATACTTGTGTCCCTAAATAGACAGTAAAGTTTTTTAGGTCATCCACTCAATTTCCTAGTACAGTTCTGTGTATCTTCAGGCAGACAGAATGTTTTTACCAACAAGCATAAAGGAAAATCCTAGGGGGTCCTAGAAGCCACTTCAGGACACACCACGGTGGTGGTCAGACTTAACACAGGTTGATCCCTGTGTTAATTAAACACTAGGGGAAAAGTGAGAGATGAGTAATGTCCCATGACATTTAACATGCTAATCAATTAAATGTTTAAATTCTGAAAATGTATTCTTTTTTATTGAACAAATATTTTTATCAAGTACCTGCTACAGTAGATAGGAATTAGTCACCTCCATATTTTCTTCCACCCCATGAGTGTAAGAAATTGATGGTGATTTCTGTAGACTCATGAAAATGCTATTAAGTTGTAGTCTGTCTAGTTTTTAGACATATATCCTTTGCTTAGCAAGGCTGCAGCATTAGAGGCATGGCTAAAATATCACAATAGTGTTACTTGATTGCTATTTATTGTAGATTCAGTAAGTTCATTCATCATAGGAACAAGCTACTTTGAACCTGTCTTGTCCTCTGAAAAAGGAGGAAGATTTACAGTTTTGCTGAAAGATCTTTTCTGCTCAAGGAGTTCAATCCATGTTGATAAGACTTTAATAGTAACTAAAGAGCCCCTTGATGAAAGTGAAAGAGGAAAGTGAAAAAGCTGGCTTAAAACTCAACATTCAAAAAATAAGATCATGGCATCCGGTCCCATCACTTCATGGCAAATAGATGGGGAAACAATGGAAACAGGGACAGACTTTATTTTCTTGGGCTCCAAAATCACTCCAGATGGTGACTGCAGCCATGAAATTAAAAAACACTTGCTCCTTGAAAGAAAAGCTATGACCAACTTAGACAGCATATTAAAAAGCAGAGACATTACTTTACTGACAAAGGTCCATCTATTCAAAGCTATGGTTTTTCCTGTAGTCATGTATGCATGTGAGAGTTGGACCATAAAGAAAGCTGAGCGCTGAAGTATTGATGCTTTTGAACTGTGGTGTTGGAGAAGACTCTTGAGAGTATCTTGGACTGCAAGGAGATCAAACCAGTCAATCCTCAAGGAAATCAGTAGTGAATATCCACTGGAAGAACTTATGCTGACGCTGAAACTCCAATACTTTGGCCACCTGATATGAAGAAGTGACTCATTGGAAAGGACCTTGCTGCTGGGAAAGATTGAAGGCAGGAGGTAAAGGGGACAACAAAGGATGAGTTGTTTGGATGGCACCACCAAGTCGATGGACATGAGTTTGAGCAAACTTCAGGAGTTAGTGATGGACAGGCAAGCCTGGTGTACTGCAGTCCCTGGGGTTGCACAGAGTCAAACACAATTGAGTGACTGAACTGACTGACTGGACTGTAGGAACTCTCTAGGCTCCTCTGTCCATGCAATTCTCCAGACAAGAATACTGGAGTAGGTTGCCACACCCTCCTCCAGGGAAACCTTTCTGACCCAGGGATTGAACTTGATGCTCTTATGTCTCCTGCATTAGCTTCAGGTTCTTTATCACTAGTTCCATCTGGGAAGCCCAAACTTATGGTTACCATGGGGGAAAGTAGAGAACAGATGAGTTGGGAGATTGGGATTGACATATATACCCTATTATATGTAAAATAGATAGTTAATAAAAACTTATTGTATAGCACAGGGAACTCTGTTCCATACTCTGAGGTCTACTTTATGTAGTTAATATATATACTCCTCATGATAATTTTCAGTGAAAGATACTTTACAATTTTTCCTTACTAACAAAGACAGAGCTGTTCAGTTCAATATGAAGTTTATGATGGAACTGGGCCTCCAGAATATCTTGACAACTATGTTTAGCATCTTACAACTATTACAAAAATTAATCCTATTTTTAGCTCTTGATTAATATACCACAGAATCTTCAAGGATGAATGACATAGGTACAGCTATATGCTATGTCCTGTAGAAACGAATGTGGCATAACAACAATCTTCTAAGCTAAACATTGTACATTTTATTGTGTCCCTTATTTGTATGCTAACACATGTATACACAATGCACTAGAAGTATACAGTAGAAAGCCCCTAATTTTTTTGTCATTTATTGTCTTAGTATTTGTTCAGAGCCATACCATAGGTCTGGGATTATACTTTAGGGTGCTCAATTAACAAGTTCTTTCAATGTCTTTTTCAATCAGCTGAGTAATAGTTTGACAGGCAGTGCAACTTGGCCCTACACACATTAAGAGTTCTATAAACAATTATTGAGTTTGATTGCTATTGAGATTTAATGATGTTATATGTTGAAAATTATTTTTATCTATATGAACACACAAGTTAAAACATTATGGACATGTTTAGCTTAAGGTACAGTGGAAATAAAGTCTAATAAATTGATAATCAGTTTAAACTGAGCATTAATACACACAGCAATCAGAGCTGCAAATGCTTTAATGTCTTAAGGAGGTGAGCGAAGGGGAAAAATTCAAATTATCAATGTTTAAACCATTGGAGAGGTACTCAATGAACCTTGAAAATGCTAACTTGGCTCTACTAGTTAAAAATAAAATTTGTCATGAATAATCACTGGTTTCTTAAAAGATATTTCATTATATCAATTTGTTAAATAAAAGAAACAGCAATAGTGAGAATGACAGAGAATGAGAGAAAGAAATTAGAAAGGTAGGAGAGTACAGTGAATTGAGTTGTAGCCTCCAAAAGAGATGTAAACCTTGTAGCCTATGTATGTGATCTTATTTGAAAAAGTGTCTTTGGGCATGTAATTACACTAAAGATCTTGAGATTTTCCTGGATTTAGTATGGGATGGACATTCCTACAGAACAAGAAAAACACAAAGATATCAAGGAGGAGCCCTTGTGAAAATTGAAGTAGAGATGAAAGATGTACAACTACAAGCCCAAGAATCTGAAGAGGGGTTGTGGGAATCTCTAAGTTTGTAACCAACTCAGACGTAAGTGCAAGTAGCTTGGGGATCCCTTCTGTGGCTGACATCTGAAGGAAGGGCAGTCTTGTTGAGAACCTTGCCCTTTAACTTGTGAGATTCAACCTTAATTCAGAGGCATTAGAATTGAAAGAATTTGCCCTTAACTTGTGGGGTCTACCAAAATTCTGGATTATAAGTGTCCACATCGAATTGAATCATACGACGCTTAGCTGATGTCAGAGAATTAGCTTCAGAACATACTGGGAGAATGTCGGTTCAGAAAGAATGCTCTGAAAAGAAAGCCAGAGGTGTGGCTAGACAACATTTTGCTGAAGGAATCAGGAAGGTGATTCATGGATCCAGTTAAGTATTTCAGTAGAAGCCAAGAGTAGAGACGAGATCATGCAGGAAAGATCTGTGGAAGACTGTTGTCTAATGGCATCAACCTGAAATACACACAGGATACCAACATGGTTTTTTATAATATTATATCAGCAGGAACACTACCATCTTAGGCTGAAAGGTGAAGAAACAGGACACAGTGATGATAGACTGCTCAGTTCAGTTCAGTCAGTCACTCAGTCGTGTCCGACTCTTTGCAACCCCATGGACTTCAGTATGCCAGGCTTCCCTGTCTATCATGAACTCCCGAAGCTTACTCAAACTCATGTCCATTGAGTTGGTGATAGATCTCTATAATTCTACAGGCAAGAATGGAATCATAGAGCTCAGTTCAGTTCAGTCGCTCAGTTGTGTCCGACTCTTTGTGACCCCATGGACTGCTACTTGGCTGCAGATACATATTTCCAAAAAGAAAGAATAACTGAAGGCAGCACAAACCCTGGAGGGAAGAGGCATACCCACAACTCAGAGGACAAAACGTCAAGCCATGACGATTATTCTCAGGCTTTGAACCTTAATGAAATTTTCTCTGATGGATTTTGAACTTGTTAGGATTTGAATGACCTTTTTGTTCATTTATTTTTCTCTCTCTGGAGTAGGAATGTCTATTCTATGCCTGTTCCACCATTTTATTTTGGAAGAAGTACATATCTTCTAGATTCATAGATGGAGAAAAATTTTGTCCCAGGTTGGATCATACTGTTGAAGCAGTGCCCAAACCAACAGTTACACTTCCAACATTTTGCCGTTGCCCACAGAAATACTTGTTGTTCATCTCATGTCTCAAAAAAGTTGAAATTTTATATTTATCTCTTTATTTTACATTGCACAATCAACTTAGATGCCTTAACAGAGCACCAAGACAAAAGCTATGTTATTACTGACATTGTAAGAAATAAACACTGACAAAAAGGATAGAAAAGGCAGATAACAAGAACAAAAGAAGATTTGAAAAATACATAAGTAAGGTTTGAAAATCAAAAAGGATGGAATGGGAAAGTTAAGAAATAAATAGTAATAAATTTAGGGTAAATAAATTATTATTCTTCCAAAATTTATAATGTACATAAATCCAGAAGAGTGATGTATAAGATTCCTATTCAGACAAAATCATATTCTAAAATCAAATGTGGTAACTTAATTCCCAATTATGTATACATTTTTCTCTATCAATTCAGTTCAGTCACTCAGTCGTGTCCAACTCTTTGCGACCCCGTGAATCACAGCACACCAGGCCTCCCTGTCCATCACCATCTCCCAGAGTTCACTCAAACTCATGTCCATCAAGTCAGTGATGCCATCTCATCCTCTGTTGTCCCCTTCTCCTCCTGCCCCTAATCCCTCCCAGCATCAGAGTCTTTTCCAATGAGTCAACTCTTCTCATGAGGTGGCACATTAAGCACAGAGAAGAAAAAATATATAAGGTGCATGAAATGTAAGTAATTTTTGAAGATCATAAGGCATACCTCAAAACCAGATGTCATTTTTTGGGAATATAACTAGCACATACATATCCAGCATGGGTAATAAATGTTGCAGATTAAATTGAATAATGACTTCACTGTCTAGTTGGTTTCTACATGGGAGTACATATGAAGTTTGAATCAGATCAGTATTTATAATGCAATATGGAGTATAAGTTGTACTCCAAGATGGGATTTCTGAAAAGTTACTAACACACTAATTTACTATTGCCAGAAGAAAAATAAAAGCATTGAACACAACCAATACAGACTGAAGGTTAACAGAAAATCTCAATCACAAATCATATTTTTTCCTTTAAGCTTTATTTTGCTCTGAGGACAGCTTCAGAAGTTTCAGAGGAAGAAAGGGGGATAAGAGACAAATAATATTTACTATTTACTTAGAAGAATGCCATTCGACATATTTATAACTGGACCAGAAATTGATGACTTCAAATATGTTTCAATCTTAAAGTTATTGTTTCATCAGAAATCCTGTAAAGGAAGGCTGTTTTGTCAAACCTCCAACTATATATTCTTTGCTATAAAGAGGATTGCAGAAGATAGATGCCAGTCACTTTTATAAGAATGAAACTATAAATCCAAGACTCAAAAGAGTTTCTAAGCTATTGAGAATTAAATCAACTAAAGAATTAGGTCAAGAGAAACTCAGTTTCAGAAATGTGTGCCTATCTAAAAGGATCCCATAACAAAGTGATTGGTTCCCCACTGGTTTCCTATATTAAAATATAATGTGTTTGTTTCCTTAGCGCAACTGGATAATGATGTTTGGAACAAAGGACAGAGTTAAAGAGATGTAAAGGGAAGCAATGTTTGACAATGCCAGATAGCAGTTCCTAAGTAGGATTAATCTTTCCTTAAGCAATGGAATGTTGCAACTTATTTGAGTGGGTGGCATAAATAAAATTTTTTAAAAATTTTGTGCTATGTTAAAGAGGATTAAAAATAGATTGTAATAATTGTAAGTTGCTAATTAAATTTAAATAAGTAAAAAATTTATGAATACACCTTCTACCATCTATGGCAGAATATAGTGCACGTGTGTATACTAAGTCACTTAAGTTGTGTCTGACTCGTTGTGTCCCTATGAACTGGAGCCTGCCAGGCTCCTCTGTCCGTGGGATTCTCCAGGCAAGAATACTGAAGTGAGTTGCCATGCCCTCCTCCAGGAGATCTTTCCAACCCAGGAAGATCGTCTCTAATGTCTCCTGCATTGGCAGGAAGATTCTTTACCACAAGCACTACCTGGGAAGCCTAGCATCTAGTATCATACTGAATTAATAAAATCCTAAAACAAACAAGTTGAAACACTATTTGTCATCTCTCCACACATAGTTTTAAAAAGCTGAATGCAACAAGGCAGAATACACTCTGCACTATAGAAAAGAGATGGTACAACATATCACTATATGGAACTGTTATTTTGCAAGTGGATTATTTGTGTATGTGTGTCAACAGAGAAGAGAAAATACAGTGAAACTATAAAAACTAATTACTGTAATTGACTATCATGGAGGTTTTTTAAAAAAGAGTGGTATTAAATGGCTTTCACTTTTAATGGTAAGTATATTTTATTTTTTCTTACTGTATCATTAGGTAGATTGGAGAAGAGGTGTGTAGGTATGGTGATGGAACAAGAGGAAATAGTTTTTGTAAAAAGAAATTAGACTTTCATGACTCTTGATATGCAAATTGGCTTGAAAAACTCAGCCTATACTGTCTTGGTTTTACATGTCAACTTGATTGAACCATGGTGTGCCCAGATATTAAATATTATTCTGAATGTTTCCATTAGGATATTTTTGATGAGTTTATTATTTAAATTGATAGACTGAGTAAAGCAAAGTGAAAGTGTTAGTCACTCAGATGTGTCCAACTTTTTACCACCCTGTGGACTGTAGCCTACCAGGCCCCTGTCCATGAGATTCTCCAGGCAAGACTACTGGAGTGGATAGCCATTCCTTTCTCCAAAGGATCTCCCTGACCCAGAGATCAAACCCAGTTTCCTGCATTGCTGTCAGATTCTTTAGTGTCTGAACCAAATTGCCTTCTCAAATATGGGTCGGCCATGTCCAAGCAGTTGAAGGCCTAAACAGAACAACAACAACAACAAAAAAACTGACAACTGACTCTCCCTAAAATAAGAAAAAATTTCTCCTGCCTGATTTTCTTTGAACTGGGAAATTGGTTTTTGGTTTTCTTGGTCTTCAAATTCAAAGTAAAAGTTTTTTGGGGGGATCAAGCTTGCTGACCTTTGGTTTAAATCACATCATTGTTTCTCTTTGTTTTCTGGTCTTAGAACTGAGACTAGGACTAGACTATTGGCTTACCTGGGTCTCCAGCCTGCAATTTTGCAGGGCTACATCCAGCTTGACACCTATTTTTGTAAAAGAAATTTTATGAAGCACAGCTCTGCATATTCACACATCTGTGGCTGGTTTCATGCTTCAAAGATAGAGTTGAGCAGTTGAATCAAAGCCTGCATGACCCACAAAGTGCCAAATATTTACTATATAGTCCTTTATGGAAAAGTTTATTGATCCTGAATTAAATCAATCTCTAGTCTTTTCACTTAAGACTTTTTGTAATACATTGTATACTTTTTGTGAGGAACCACCCCCATCTTCTCTGTATTCTGTGTGTCCATTAGCCCCTAGCTGGGTTCATGCCATGGTAGATGCTTAAAAAATGATGGTGATCTGATTTGTTAAGTTGGAAATGAATAAAAAGCAAGTAGACGACAAAGAAGAGTCAAGATATTGAAGAAGTATAATTTTCTTGGATGTTAAGAACCTACTCTGTTGTATTATAGTGGAGGGTTTTTTTGGTGGTTTTTTTTTTTGGTTGTTGTTCTTTGAAAGGATTTTCCATTCCTAATGATGAGTTCTTTTTGGAGTAGAAGCAATAATTTCCTTTTTAATTTCCGAACACCAAGCACAGTGTCTTTCTGAAGTAGGTGTTCAATAAATGTCTTTAATGAATGAATGAAAATGAATAACCTAAGCAAATAACCAAAGACCAGAAACACCATGGCTAAGAGCTAAGTACTATTGGAGCATAAAAGGCAAGGGAGTGGATGGTGAGAAATCAAGTCAGAAAACGAATAACCATCATATTGAGAGAGTCAGTTCCTAGGCAGATTGATAAGGAGTTTAGGGGTCCCCAAGGAGAGAGGGGTCTGGAATTCTCAAGGAGGAAGAAAGGACAAACTTTTTTTCTTTCTCCACATTCTTTAGAATTATATAACAATAATGTATCCTGCCTAAGGATAGTCTCTGGATTAAACCTTCTGTTATCTTAAAATGTAAATTATGGGAGTAGACCTGGTCTTTACAAGGATGTATCCTGCCTGAGGACAGTGTTATCTTAAAATGTAAATTACGGGGGTAGGTCTGATGAGGTCTTTACAACCTCCAGACATTCTTTGGACTATATAACTTCATTGTTAACACTAGCAAGTGGGTACTCTTTCTGCCCCCTTCTGATGCCTATGTCAGAAGCTTTCTCTATCTCCTTTATAGTTTAATAAAAACTTTATTACACAAAAGATCTGAGCGATCAAGCCTCGTCTCTGGCCCCGGATTGAATTCTTCTCCTCCGAGGGCCAAGAATCCCTGTGTCTTCGCGCGATTCAACAACAACCTTTCAATATTGTGAAAGACCTAGTGAGATAAGTTAAGGACTTTGATTTTATCATTTAGGTGATGGAGCTACCACAAAAGAATAATAATTACAGAAACTATAAATACTACAGGTCGAGTTGTGTTAGATAGATCACCTTCAAAGGTTAATATTAGAATATTAGAACAAATATTATTGAATATGAGTGGAGACTTAGAGGAATATTATGTGGCTCCTGAGCAAATAAAAGTGTATTACATATTCCACAAAACAAATATATTTAACATTTTAAGTACATTTAAAGCCATTTATAAATTTATTTATACAACTAAATAAATAACTCACACATATTAATAAAACATATATGGGAAACTGAATCATTTTCTTGGAAGTTTTGGAAATGGTTATGTGATTCACAACATATTTCTATAGCCTCTACTCAGAGATCATATTTTATTCAGATAAGTTATAACTTTCTGAAAGGGTGTCACCATAGGAAGCTTCATTAATGGCCATTTTGTATAGCAGATAGAACTATCTATCACCAAATTAGTAGAGCATACTGATCCAGTTTTATGTTTGAAATATCCTAAAGTTCAGCTTGATTCCATAACCATGGCAATGCAACAGATAAGCAAGACGCCAAATGATTGAAGGCTGACATTAACTTTCCTTAACTTACCAAAGTTTTACATAATGCAGTTTTTCCATTTTATGCCCATTTTGCTAACATGAAAGTCTACTTCTTACACAAAAGTTACATTCATGTGTGAAATAAGAATAACACAACATAAATACAAAGGACTTTGGAATCAGAGAGTTGGAGGCAATTTTCAACCCTGTCAGAGTCAATCTGTGTGATTTTTAGTAAATCATTTGCTTTACTGTGTCTCAGTTTTCTTTTTGGTAAATTGATAGTATTATACTTATTCAACCATATTCTTGTATAAATTACAGATACTGTATGCAAAACCAGTGTAAATAAAGTTTCATACAGATTATTTGCAAGCATATTTTGACATCTGTTCAGCTAAGTTTAATGGCACATCAATATTTAATAGTTATATTAGTTATATTAGCAATATAGTTAACAGTTATATTAGCTAATAGTTATATTACTTATATTAGTTATAATCTACTAGTTATATTATAACTTTGTTAGTTATATTATAATACATTATATTTATTATACAATTATAATATTTATTTTATATATTATTATATATCATATATATTAATTATATATTATATGATGTAATATATTATTGTATACTTATAACATTTATATATATTTATTATATAATATAATATTTTATAATATAACTAATAGTATTTATTAGTTATATTATAATAGTTATATTAATTATATTAGGCTAATAGTTATATTAGCAATAAAAATATACATGCATGTGATACATAGATAAATCAATTTTCATATGCCTTATCTCATGTTTAAATAGGAGTAAATTCCTAGTTCAGTCAGATAGCATTTGCTTCTTTAGTGTGAAAGACTCCGAGTTCTTTATTAATTTTATCCGAGGTTAGATTTTGTAAAAAGAAGAGTATGTTGAAAATAGTGTTTCATATACTAGCTATGCTTTGTTTTCTTTGTGTTCTCAAAGGAATAAAAAATGTGGATTCTCTGGAAGTCACCGTCATTTTTTTTTTCCATTTTGCTACACACATACAGAACTACTGTTTCTCATGACACATGCTCTGTAGAACTTTTGTAATACATTTATTAAAATTCATTAGAATTAGTTTATTTAATTTCTAGCCTTTTGGGCCTTTCCTTATGTTTCAAATCTTATGTCACTGTTTTCATGTGTACTGAAACTGTGACATATTTTAAAAATAAAAATAAATGGCGGAAATTTTTTATCATTCATGAAGTTCAAACATCCACATAGAAATGAAACTCCCCAGGGTGTTTTCTCACTCTGATTACCTTAAAAATCACCTGCTAATTATTTCCATTTTGTTTGAGGGCAGTTAGCTGAGGAACTTGAATCACTGGACTGATAATGAAATCTGATTCCCATTCAATCTTTTCATAGACCTTCTAAATCTAGTTCAATACTGTATTAAGCAGCATCATTACCCCTCACTAAATGCTTTCCAAACAAATGTCAGATTACATTTTTTATCACTGAGGAAAACATTCTTTGGAAAATTAAAGGAAGATGGCATTATGATGATTTGCTGTAAATAAGAGAAAAATTGTTAAACCCAAATCACCTTCCATGACATATTCTACTAAATGTAAACATGAGTTTAAAAAAATGAGTGAAATGATATACTTCATTTCTCTTCAAATTTCTTCAGGAGAAAAAGGTAGCTGCAAGGTACTATTGTCCCTCTACTATTAAAAATGTTAATGTGATATGATATTATTACATTTAAGTTTTTGATTTGAGAAGTAGATTACCTTATTTTGTAGAGAAGAGAAATAGGGAACCATACTAATATGCCTAGAAATAGCTAGTCTTTAAAATATTGGTTTTGATTGATTTTATTTTTAATTGCAACTGAAATTCTTATTTTTAACATTGGAGAGTTTTTTGGGCACTCATGTAAGTATGTGTTGAAAAGACATGTTGGTGCTTTCACCAAGGGTTGTTTCATTTTCTTAGCTCCTGTTATGCAATGTTGATTTCAGAGCATCAGCTTGCTGTACAATGGACACATTGGTAATTATCTATATTTAACTCTTTTTAAGGATTACTGTATCATTAACATAACTGTCTCTAAACTCAAGTCTTATTATTCTACTCTGGTTACAAATTCTCCATCAAGCTGCTCTGTACACCATCTGCAAGTAGCTAGAACTGTGTTTTAGACAGGCCACTTTGGCAGCACAATGTTAAATTAAATTTAAGTCAGAAGCTACAGAGACCAGTCAGAGCAGTACAAAAAACTGGAAATATAATGAGATCTACCTAGATCATAGCAATTTTACCTAGTAGCCACATTAGGAAAGTAAAACAAAAGAAGTAAAATTAATTTCAGAATATGTTTTATCTAACACAACATATTCAAAATATTGTCATTTAATATAAAATCAGTATAAAATTATTTTTCAAATAGTCTTTATTCTTTTAAAAAATACTACCTTCAACTCCAGTGTGTAGTTTATGCTATCAGCTAGTCACTCTAAGCAGCTGCCAGATTTCAAGTACTCACTAATCACATCAGGCTAGAAGCTACTTATACTGGACAATCAGGACCAAAAGTTTGCTCTAATATTTCAAGCTCAAGATTTCAGCCCCAGTATATAACCAGTATAAGCAGTAGCTGGTTGAAATTGCTGACTCTTGATGAGTTATTGGACATCATAGGAAGGAAGAATCACCACATTTGCTTATTTGTTGACTTGTAATAAACATTATGGGGCAAGAAAAGGGAAAAATCAGCTACAAAATTTTGCTTGGTTCTTGAGACAGGCAAAATGTATTAGATATTCCACAATCAGCTACCTCACCTTGGGTTGGAAAATTACATAACTAGAAGATACATGGAAAATAGAATCACTTCACAAGTAGTTTGAGAAATGATTTCTTAATCATTTAATTACAGAATAGTCACATAGCTAAATAACATTTATCCAGAGATCATTTTTCTTTCATATAAACTAATAGTTTGGAAAACACATCCCCTTGTAGAGTTTTTTAACTGCTATTTTATTTCATGATTGCCAACTGAAATATAAATTGTCCTAGTAATAGAGCAAATTGATTTGGTTTTATGTTGCAAATTTCATTAAGAAAAAATCTAACAGCTTCAATGAAGTTAAGTTCAGTCTTTCAGTTGTGCCCAGCTCTTTGCGACTCCATGGACTGCAGCACGCCAGGCTTCTAGTCCATCACCAACTCCTGGATGGTGAGCCTACTCACCATCCAGGTGAGCCTACTCAAACTCATGTCCATAATGTCGGTGATGCCATCCAACCATCTCACCTTCTGTCGTACCCTTCTCCTCCTGCCTTCAATCTTTCCCAGTATCAGGGTCTCTTCCAATGAGTCAGTTCTTCTCATCAGGTATCAAAGTATTGGAGTTTCAGCTTCAGCATCAGTCCTTCCAATGAATATTCAGGACTGATTTCCTTTGGGATGGACTGATTTTATCTCTTTGCTGTCCAAGGGACTCTTAAGAGTCTTCTCAAACACCATAGTTCAAAAGCATCAATTCTTTGGCACTCAGCTTTCTTTATGGTCCAACTGTCACACACATACATGACTACTGGAAAAAACATAGCTTTAAGACTGACATTGTTGGCAAAGTAATGTCTCTGCTTTTTAATATGCTGTCTAGGTTGGTCATAACTTTTCTTACAAGGAGCAAGTGTCTTTTAATTTCATGGTTGCAGTCACCAACTGCAGTGACTTTTGATATAAAAAAAATCTGCCATAAGGATGGTGTCATCTCCATACCTGATATTATTGATATTTCTCCCGACAATCTTGATTCTAGCTTGTGCTTCAACCAGCCCGGAATTTTGTATGATGTACTCTGCATATAAGTTAAATAAGCAGGGTGACAATATACAGCCTTGATCTACCCCTTTCCCGATTTGGAAATGTTGTTTGTTGTTCAAATGTTTGTTGTTTGTTATAGTCTGTTGTCCCATGTCCAGTTTTAACTGTTGCTTCTTGACCTGCATACAGTTTCTCAAGAGGCATGTCAGGTGTTCTGGTATTCCCACCTCTTGAAGAATTTTCCACCGTTTGTTGTGATCCACTCAAAGGCTTTGGTGTAGTCAATAAAGCAAAAGTAGATGTTTTTCTGGACCTCTCTTGCTTTTTCCACGATCCAGCGGATGTTGGCAATTTGATCTCTGGTTCCTCTGCCTTTCCTAAATCCAGCTTGAACATCTGGAAGTTCTGAGTTCACGTACTGTTGAAGCCTAGCTTGGAGAATTTTGAATATTACTTTGTTAGTGTTTGAGATGAGTGCAACCGTGCGTTGGTTTGAACATTCTTTGGCATTGCCTTTCTTTGGGATTGGAATAAAAACACATTTTCCAGTCCTGTGGCCACTGCTGAGTTTTCCAAACTTGCTGGCATATTGAGTGCACACTTTCACTGCATCACCTTATAGGATTTGAAATAGCTCAGCTTGAATTCCATCACCTCCACTAGTTTTGTTTGTACTGAATTCCAAGTAATCAAATGGTAATTTTTCTCCATTTTGTTTCTTTCACCTAGTATTTTTTTTCAATTTATGGATATTTTTAGTTTTAATGCAAAGTCGTTTGTGAAATTATGTTAGTGAATGAATATTGTATTGAAATAATAGAGTAGAAAAGAAACCAGAAAGACAGGTTTAAATTACATCGCTAACATCATTCACTTTGGTGCATTTGGGCATACTACTTAACTTTCCTGTGCCTCAGTTTTTCTATCTGCAGAATGATGGTACACTACTTATTCTGCAGAATTCTTGTGTGAACTAAATCAAATGCATACAAAACATCTAACATGTGCAATAGTTTAACAAATGTAAAAATATATAACATACATAAAAGGTCTCAAAATATTGTAATATTCACATGAATGATGATTTCTGATTCAGTGTAATTTTTGTACATGAAATATATAAAATTAGCACCAAAAGAAAAATTTGATGAGCATTCTCATAAATAATTTGAGCAGTTTTCATCTTTTCATCTAAATTCAAAGTACACCAGCGTTATTGTTTTCATTAGTACTACAGAAATACCAGTCTCTAAATTACATAGAAGAATCAATTTTTATACATCACCACTGAATAATTTCAGTGGAAAGGAAAAACATTTCAAGGCAATCAGATAAAATCTATATAATTTTTCTCTTTTACCAACATTATTGGCAAAGCCATTATGCAAAAGTGAGAAAAAATTGAAGGTGCTCTTTTAAATTCCATTCATTTTCTCTGTCTTCTTTAAGTTGCCAAAGAAAAAGAATCGAGGTTCTTCAGACTTTAAAACTCCATAGACTGAATGCTGTGTGGTTTGTTTTTTCATTTTTGTTTCTTTTACCATTCCTCCCTGAGAAACACCCTATACAACTTTTCTTGTTTTAGTTTTTAAATTTTTGTTGCAGTATGATTGATTTACAGTCTTGTGTTAGGTTTGGCTGTGAGTGAATCAGTTATACATATACTTATATACACTCTTTTGTAGATTCTTTTCCCATATAAGTCATTACAGCATATTGAGTAGAGTTCCCAGGTGCTATACAGTAGGTCCTTATTAGGTATCTATTTTATATATAGTAGTGTGTATTTGTTAATCCCAACCTCCTAATTTATCTCTCCCCTCCCCACTCTCTCTATTCAGATAACCTCCACTTTTCAAAAGTTCACTTCACACTCCTTCCCTTTTATGAAATACCTACATTATTACTTGTTTTGCCCTCAGAAAGACATCCAAAGAGGATTTTCACTTTTATGGAAAAAAGCAAAAGGCAAAAATGATTGGGTTCAGTGTTTACTTTATAGCAGTGAGCTGCTAGGAGGCAGCAAGCACCTGTGCAGGGGAGTGGCGTCGCCGACCTTCTTCCCCGGGAACTTCATTTAGCATCTCAGCATCGACAAGCACCATAGCTCTGAACTGCATCTGTGAGCACCTGCACTTTATCTCTATGTATTTTGTGCATCTGTTAGCAAGATGTGTCCTAAAGGTAATTGCCTCTTCACTTTACACCACTTTGGCTGACTAAAGGTTTCATAGAAATACTCTACTTTCAGATAGTGGGGAAACCTGTTTTGAGTTCTGAATCCATTATAGTTTTTCTGTGGGGCCCAAACCAAAGTAGTTATAATAAACTTGTGATTAACTTACTGGGCTTTCCAGATTACTGATCAGTAAAGAATTCTCCTGCCAATGCAGGAGCCACATGAGATGTCAGTTCAGCCCCTGAGTGGGGAATATCCCCTGGAGGAGGAAATGGCTACCAACTCCTGTATTCTTACCTGCTAGGATAATCCCATAGGCAGAGGAGCCTGGAGGACCACTGTCCTGGGCGTCACAAAGAGTCCGAGACAACTGAGCAACTGAGAACGAATGCAATTAACTTACTAAAAATCCTCTAAATCAGCATTTTCTAAATATCTTTGACAAAACAATTTTTTAAAGATCTCAATACAACACAGTCTAACACTTAAAAGAATTAAAATGAATTGCTAAATAAATAAATAAAGGTGTATAATATACAAGCCCAAGGTTTTTCATTCATTAAAGCTAATAGGCATATGAAATTTTAATACAATCAGAACAAGCATAACATTAGGAAATAATTAAATATATGAATTATTCATTGCAAATGTGAGTAATCAATTAATATAAAAAGACTACATCACTTTTTTGTCATTCTACACTTATACCTAAATGGAAATGTATGAGGGATATAATGATTCTCCATATTAAAGATCTGCAAGCACATTTTAAATAAATATCTCTTATATTAACAGTGAAATGTTAATGTGATAAATGAGCTTGCCCTTACTGACTTATCTAATGTAGGCTGCATTAACAATAGTGTTACTAACAGAAAATAATATGTATTGGGTTGGACAAAAGATTTGTTCAGTGTTTTTCCATAACATGGACCTAGTAGTGCTTAGTTGCCTTTAACTTCATCCAGAACAGTTTAGTTAGATTGTACTGTGACAGCTGTCCTATCAGTGTGCACTATTTTAAAAACTTACCAAAACTGGTAAATTTTGTGTAGTCATTTTAATATTGAAGATGGAAGGGAAATGACATTTTCAGTATACTATATTATATCATTTCGAGAAATGTAAAAACACACTGAAATGCAAAAAAAAATGATCTGTGCAGTGTATGGAGAAAGTGCTGTGACAATTGAACGTGTGAAGAGTGGTTTGCAAAGTTTCATGCTTGAGATTTCTCACTGTATGATGCTCCACATTTGAGTAGACCAGTTAAAGTTGATAGTGATCAAGACATTAATTGACAACAATTAAGGTTATACCACAATTCAAAATATCCAAATCAAAAGTTGAAGATCATTTGTGCCAACTTGGTTATGTTAATCACTCTGATTTTGGGGTTCCACGTAAGTTAAGTGAAAAAAAGCCATATTTCCACATTCAATTTTCTAATTAAATATAGCTAAAATGTTTCATTTTTAAAACAAATTGTGATGGAAGATGAAAAGCAGATACTGTACAATAATGTGGAATGAAAGAGATTATGGGGCTAGCTAAATGAATCATCACTGACCACACCAAACCTGGAGGAGGGTATGGAAACCCACTCCAGTATTCTTGCTTGGAGACTTCCCATGGACAGAGGAGCCTGGCGACCCATGACTCACTGGGTTGCAAAGAGTCTGACACCACTGAGTGACTAAGCACAACCACACCAAAGGCTGGTCTTCATCCAAAGAAGGTGACATGGTGTATACAGTACTATTGGAAGGGAATTCTCTCTTGTGAGCTTCTTCTGGAGGACCAGATGATTAATTTCAACAGGTACTGCTCCCAATTAGACCAATTGAAAGCAGTACTCAATGAAAAGCATCTGACATTGATCAACAGAAAACACATAATCTTTCATCAGGGTAATGCTTGACCACTTATTTCTTTGACGACCTGTCAAAAACTGTTACAGCTTGGCTAGGAAGTTCTGATTCATCCATCGTATTCATCAGATATGGTGAACATGCCTTTGGATGGACATTTATTTTGGTCCTTAAAAAAATTCTCTTAATGGAAAAAATTTCAATTCCCTCTAAGACTGTAAAAGGCACCTAGAACAGCTCTTTACTCAAAAATATACAATTTGGGGGAAGATGGAATTAAGAAGTTGCCTTCAATGGCTTGTTTTGATAACATTCATAGTAGCAAATCAGTGTCACAATGGTGTGTTAATGGAAATAGAAGTGATTTTAAAGCAACTTCAGTGAGAAATAAATGACCCAATCAAAAAATGGGCCAAAGAACTAGACATTTCTCCAAAGAAGACATACAGATGGCTAACAAACACATTAAAAGATGCTCAACATCACTCATTATCAGAGAAATGCAAATCAAAACCACTATGAGGTACCATTTCACACCAGTCAGAATGGCTGCGATCCAAAAGTCTACAAGTAATAAATGCTGGAGAGGGTGTGGAGAAAAGGGAACCCTCTTACCCTGTTGGTGGGAATGCAAACTAGTACAGCCACTATGGAGAACAGTGTGGAGATTCCTTAAAAAACTGGAAATAGAACTGCCTTATGATCCAGCAATCCCACTGCTGGGCATACACACTGAGGAAACCAGAAGGGAAAGAGACACGTGTACCCCAATGTTCATTGCAGCACTGTTTATAATAGCCAGGACATGGAAGCAACCTAGATGTCCATCAGCAGATGAATGGATAAGAAAGCAGTGGTACATATACACAATGGAGTATTACTCAGCCATTAAAAAGAATACATTTGAATCAGTTCTAATGAGGTGGATGAAACTGCAGCCTATTATACAGAGTGAAGTAAGCCAGAAGGAAAAACATCAATACAGTATACTAACGCATATATATGGAATTTAGAAAGATGGTAACAATAACCCGGTGTATGAGACAGCAAAAGAGACACTGATGTATAGAACAGTCTTATGGACTCTGTGGGAGAGGGAGAGGGTGGGAAGATTTGGGAGAATGACATTGAAACACGTAAAGTATCATGTAAGAAACGAGATGCCAGTCCAGGTTCGATGCACGATACTGGATGCTTGGGGCTAGTGCACTGGGATGACCCAGAGGGATGGTATGGGGAGGGAGGAGGGAGGAGGGTGTAGGATGGGGAACACATGTATACCTGTGGCGGATTCATTTTGATATTTGGCAAAACTAATACAATTATATAAAGTTTAAAAATAAAATTTAAAAAAAAGGAAAAAAAAAAAAAAGCCAGTGGGATGGAATAAAGTAGTTTTTAAAGAAGGGGAATGATTAAGTGTTAGGATGGTAGTTACTTTGGGATTGGTAGTTACTTTAAGAATAGTGGAAAGACATCATGACTGACAAGCAACACGCAGCAGCTTCTGGGTTATTGGCAGTGGTCCATTTCTTAACCTGAGTAATAATTAGCTGGGTGTTCATTTAAAATCATTAAGTGGTAGATTTATGCCTTATTTGTCTTTGTGTTATATCTCATGACAAAAAAATTAAATACGGTATGATATGGGCATAAGAATAAAAAATGGACAATGGAGCAAAGAAATGAGAAACAATTTATACCCACAGATGAGAATTAGATATACAGTAAATATTGCATCACAATTTAATGACAAAGGAAGGACATGTTGTTTAAAAGAAGATGCTGGAAAGACTGATTCACTACAGGGAGAAAAATAAAACTGAATTCCCTACTTTCTAATGTGTACAGAGAGCTCCAAAAAATTAAAGATCTCAAGGCAAAAGGTTATAAGCTAATGGTAAATATTGTGGATTAATGTCTTTCTGACATACGAGGCAAGGAAGGACTTCTAAAGAAAAAAGAAAAAAAAAAAAAGAAGTTGCCTTCAATGGCTTGTTTTGATAACATTCATAGTAGCAAATCAGTGTCACAATGGTGTGTTAATGGAAATAGAAGTGATTTTAAAGCAACTTCAGTGAGCTCAGATCATTCTTTTAAACTTTTATCCAAAGTGTAACAAGCCCCAGTAAGTTATAAACTTAGATTTGTCTTTTGACAAAAGAAATAGATTTTGATCATATACCTCCTATGCATGGATTCTTTCTTGGCAGAAAAGTAACTCATAATGTTCATATAAACATTTCATATGAATGTTATATAATTTATAATGTAAACTATAATTTTTAAGGTGTTTGGTGATAGGTTTTCACAGATGTACAGTATCAAAATCCAAGTTAATTGATAATTATCCTTAAATTGTAGAATATCATAACAATTTTTAAGCCTCTGTTCTTGCAGTTTCCCAAACTATGTTTGGGCCTTTTTATCTAACAAGCTATTGAAAACACATCCATTTCTTCTTTGCATGCAACTATTAAAATAATTAAAAATAATAATGATAAACAAGTAATCAGTGGCTGTCCAAATTATATGTTTATATCAGGACTAAACTGATCCCCTACTTCACAGTAACACAAAAATTGTCCATAATTCAAGTAAAACTGGGATAATTTTCTTTTATCAGCATGCAATACATTTATAAAGCTTTAATATTATCATGTAGAAAACAAAATAATCTTAAATAAAATATACATTCTTTAAGTAATTCACGTTTCTTTTTTTTTTTCATAATTGAGATTTTATTGGTTGTTTTGAGGATCAAAACAGACATATCAATTTGTATACAACTCTTGCATGTGTGTGTGCTCAGTTACTTCAGTCATGTCCTACTCTTTGGGATCCTATCGACTATAGCCCACCAGGCTCCTCTATCCATGGGATGCTCCTGGCAAGAATACTGGAGTGGGTTGCCACACCCTCCTCAAGGGATCTTCCTTAACAAGCTATCAAGTACCCATATCTTCAAATGTTGATATGCTGTCACAGCAGAAGTCCCACTAATTCACAATTTAATATCATATACACTACATCCTCAAACTGTCACTTGTTCACAGCACATTAACAAAGTTGGTAGGAAAACTGGACTACCATGACCAAAGATGTTATAGAGTGCACAAAATTCTGAGCAGGAGTGCCAAGCTCAAGGAGTGAGCAGTTTGCATTAGGAAACAATTCTACCAAACACAACATGAGAAGTAATTTAAGTGTTCAAGACATTAAAAGCACAATTGACTCCAAACTGCCATTTAGTATGCTTTGTATTATAAGATATAAAAGCTTCCCCATCTGTGAAATGTTAAGCTGACACCAAGACAATCAAAGCATCTCATATTCAATATCGCACTGTTGTACAAAAAAAAAGAAAAAAAAAAAAACAACAGTAAATTAAACGATTTCATCTCAAAAAGAAAAGAGGGGGTATTGGGATTCCCTCCTTTTTCAAAATGTTTCTAGAGCTACTAAAAATCTTGCATTTACAAAATAGTTGATAAAAATATTCCTCTGGATTGTACAGAGAGGGAGACAGAGGCCACTGATAAGATTGGGTGTGTGATATTAATCAGACTTGGCTTCTTTCTCCCTTGTTTCATCAGAGGCTGGGCTCTCCTCGTTTCTAATCTCTCTTGTTTTCTGCAGGTAAGTCTTTAGACTCTTGGCTGGCTTCTTCTACCTGTTTTTACTTTGTTCCTCCTTTTCTCTTTTGTTTGCACTTTTTTGTCTGAAGATTTATCCTTTTCTGCCACCTTTCTTAGATTTGTTTCCACTTTTTCAGGAGCGTGTTTAGCTGACAGCCTCGGGATCTGCTCTTGGGCTCCTCCTTCACTAGGCCCTCAGAGCATCTGACCTTGCTCTTGGGCATTGTCCCTGCGGGTGGTGGTGGCTGCTGCGACTCCTCCCCCACATTTCTTACTAAAACACTAACAATACTATTTAGTGAAGCTGAAGGTTCTGTGTTTTTTTTATTGCTTTGTTTTGCATTTTGAGACAATACTTACTCAACTGAAGGAAGCAGTATATGATTTACATTTATGTAAATTTTTAATCTGGGTGTGATAGCCAACCTCCAGGATGGCCCAAAGTGAACCACACCTCCTGGTATTGTCTTCTTGAGCAGCTCCATTTGTGCCAGAGTTGATCTGTGTCCAACAGCATGTGGTGATATGATGGTATGCAATTACATTAAAGTAGAACTATTTAAGACTGCAACTTCTGTCTGGAGGGTGCTCACCTTCTCTCATTCTTTTTTGGATCACTCACCCTGTGAACTTCTATGAAGACACCACCAAGGCAATCAAATGGCCAAAGCTAGTGACAACCGAGGCCTTCCAACAGCCATGTGAGTTACTGGAAGCTGATCTTTCAGCTTCATCTGAGTCTTCACATGGTTGCAGCTCTGGTCAACAGCTTGACTAGAACCTCAGGAACCAACCTCAACCAGACAACCCACTCAGATGTCCCACATTCCTGACCAATGGAAATGGTGTGAAAAGAAATGTTTGACTTTTTAAGCCATCAAATTCTGGGTGATTTGTTAAGAGCATCAGTTAACTGATACACTGAGCAACTAACCTATAATATTTTACTGTCTTTGTAGCTGGGTCATTGGAATAAGGTCTCACACAATGTACTACTACAGTGTTATGCCCTTCAGATGCATATGTTATGTTAGGGCTGTATTTTATAGAATGAAGCTAAACAAAGGAATCATTCTTTTTATCTTCATCACATTAAAAAAAAACTGCTGTTTTAAAAATATCTAGGCATTTTGTGTTAAATGCAAAATACTTTGAAAGCTTTATGTTGTTCTAAGATTTGGTGTTCCATATCATTAACTATTTCCTTAAAATGTCAGGATTATAACACTTAACTGATTCTTGACCTGCCTTCATTGCCGTCAATTTACCCAACATTCATAGTTGCACATCTTTGACACAATTTTCACTAACACCTCAGCAACTGAATAGAGTCTTTTAGTCTTCAACGTGATGTGTTAATTCATGTTAAGAAGCCCTCTTATATGAATCAATATTTGTATTTGAATTATTGAGCATCAATATATATATATATGATTGAATGTGTTCCTCTTTATTTTATATATAATTGCTGCTTAAGTTGTAATAGAATCTTTGCTTCATTACCCAGTACATCCCTCACAAATAGTGCACTGTTATTCTAGCACCCCATTACGAATCATGCCTATAAAAGTAATCTCAATATTTGTATGATTATTGCTGTTGTTCAGTCACTGTCATGTTAGTATTAGCAGTTTGGTTTTGTTTAGGATCATTTGTGTCATTGTCATTAGGCTTACAACTACTGCTTCAAGCAAGAGAATTCATAATAATTCTTCTCTAACAGTAACAAATTTGTTTCACTATATTAAAATAAGAGTGAAAAATAAATAGCATAAATTATACTTTCCTAATTCAGCTAATACTATAAAACTATATGGGCTTCCCTGGCGGCTCAGCAGTAAAGAATACACCTGCCAATGCAGGAGCCATAGGGTTTGATCCCTGGGTCAGGAAGATAAACGCTGGAGAAGAAAATGGCAACTCACTCCAGTATTCTTATTCTTGCCTGGGAAATCCCATGGACAGAGGAGCCTGGTGAGCTATGATCCATGGGGTCACAAATGAGTCAGACATGAATCAACAACTAAACAACAGCAATAAAATTATGTTTTGAAAAGCTTGATAAAAAAGATGTTTATAAAAGAATAAGTAATGTAGATAACTAAATGCTTAAGCTTCTTCACATTTTCCATACCTTTGAATTTCATTTAACAGATTAATCTTAAAATATCACATGAGTACTGCCTAATTCATACACAATATAATTCATTGCAAAACGTCATGAACTCCTAAATGAATCTGTTTCCTATTCAGGGACTGAGGTCCCTGATGATGTTTTGAATGGTGCAGCAATGTTAAATTGTTATAAACATTTTCAGAGCATCTCTTTTGTATCATATAGTCATGATTCTAACAAGCAGTTCATTGACTAGCAGCAATGCACAGACCATACTGGAAGTGCTACATGAGCTTTCAGAGCTCTTCTAAATTTGACTTCACTTTCATGAGTGAGAGACAACTGCATATGAGATTGGTGTAAAATAATAAAGGGAACTCACATTCATAAAGTATGATATTTTTAGATTTATATAAACTCGGATGTCATAATAGAATGGAGGGGTATGGAAAACTGTCACTTGCTTGTTTACTCTTTTCAAAATTTATTTTGGCAAGTGACTGCTTATCTCAGTTGGTGGGGTCTATCTACATTTCAAATACTTTTTATTATATATATATATATTTCCTTGTGAAATATGTGATATTATATTGAAAGATTTACTTAACTCCAGTTCAGTTCAGTTCAGTCACTCAGTCATGTCCGACTCTTTGAGACCCCATGGACTGCAGCATGCCATGCTTCCGTCTCCATGACCAACTCCCAGAGCCTACTCAAACTCATGTCCATCACATCGGTGATGCCATCCAACCGTCTCACCCTCTGCCATCCCCTTCTCATCCTGCCTTCAATCTTTCCCAGTATTAGGGTCTTTTCCAATGAGGCAGTTCTTCACATCAGGTGGTCAAAGTATTGGAGTTTCAGCTTCAGCATCAGTCTTTCCAATGAATATTGAGGATTAATTTCCTTTAGGATTTACTAGTTTGATCTCCTTGCTGTCCAATGGACTCTCAAGAATCTTCTCCAATACCATAATTCAAAAGCATAAATTAATTCTTCAGCGCTCACCTTTCTTTATGGTCCAACTCTCATACCCATAAATGACTACTGGAAAACCATAGCTTTGACAAGGCAGACATTTGTTGGTAAAGTAATCTCTGCTTTTTGCTATGCTGTTTAGGTTGGTCATAGCTTTTCTTCCAAGGAGCAAGTGTCTTTTAATTTCATGGCTGCAGTCACCACCTGCAGTGATTTTGGAGCCCCCCAAAACAAAGTCTTTCACTGTTTCCATTGTTTCCCCATCTATTTGCATGAAGTGATGGGACTGGATGTCATGATCTTAGTTTTCTGAATGTTGAATTTTAAGCCAACATTTTCACTCTCCTCTTTCAATTTCATCAAGAGGCTCTTTAGTTCTTCGCTTTCTGCCATAAGGGTGGTGTCACCTGCATATCTGAGGTTAATGATATTTCTCCCAGCAATTAGTTCCAGCTTCTGCTTCATCCAGCCCAGCGTTTTGTATGATGTACTCTGAATATAAGTTAAATAAGCAGGGTGACAATATACAGTCTTGATATATTCCTTTTCCAATTTCAAACCAGTCTGTTGTTCCATGTACCATTCTAACTGTTGCTTCCTGACCTGCATACAGATTTCTCAAGAGGCAGGTCAGGTGTCTGGTATTCCCATCTCTTGAAGAATTTTCCACAGTTTGTTGTGATCCACTCAGTCAAAGGCTTTGGTGTAGTCACTAAAGCAAATATAGGTGTTTTCTTGGAACTCTCTTGCTCTCTCCATGATCCAGCTGATGTTGGCAATTTGATCTCTGGTTCCTCTGCCTTTTCTAAATCCTTGAACCTCTAGAAGTTCACAGTTCATGTACTATTGAAGCCTGGCTTGGAGAATTTTGAGTATTACTTTGCTAGTGTGTGAGATGAGTGCAACTGTGCGGTAGGTTCAGCATTCTTTGGCATTGCCTTTCTTTGGGATTGGAGTGAAAACTGACCTTTTCCAGTCCTGTGGCCACTGCTGAGTTTTCCAAATTTGCTGGCCTATTGAGTTTAGCACTTTCACAGCTTCATCTTTTAGGATTTGAAACAGCTCAACTGGAATTCCATCACCTCTACTAGCTTTGTTTGCAGTGATGCTTGCTAAGGCCCACTTGACTTAACTTTAATTCCTAGCTAATTATATAATTCCAGATTTAAATTATTTCTTGCAGTCCTACAAACATATTCTACTGTGTCTGGCTTCTATTATTGTGACTGAATAGTTTGCTACCAACATTGGTATGTAGTCTGATTACAGATTGAGCTATTTCAAATCCTAAAAGATGATTCTGTGAAAGTGCTGCAAGTATCTGCAGTTCTAATATTGCATTTTGTTCTCTCTGCTGTTCGTTCTTTCTGTGCACTCTCCCACATGCTGTATTGTTTCAATCAATTTAGAATTTCTGTTTTGGGGCTCTTATTCAGCTAATTCTATTCAGTGAAAATCCCACAGTAGCTAGGTTGAGCTTAAGTTTCTTTAGAGCGTATTTGCATTTGCTTCTTTTAGGCTTTCTAAGCCAATACCTCCCAGTTTGTACCTTGTGTGGTAGACAAAATAAAAGTCCTTCAAAAATCCTCATGTCTTAATTCCCAGAACTTGAGTATATGTTACCTTTTTTGCCAAAGGGGCTCTGCAAATGGAGTTTAGTTAATAACATTGGGTTATGCATGTAGGTCCAATGTAACTACAAAGATTCTTATAAGAGGGAGGCAGGAGGGTCACAGTAAGTGAAGGAGATGTTGTGCTAGAAATAGAGTGGAAAAACAGAGAGGGAAAAGGAGAGAGATTTTAAATGTCACACTGTGACTCTGAAGAGGGAGGAGAGGAAACAAGAAAAGAAATGTAGGCAGCCTCTAGGAGACTAGAAAGGCAAGAGGAAGGATTCTCATCTACAGTTTCCAGAAGGAATGTGGACTTCCAGTTCCTTGATATTAGAACTTCTGGTCTCCAATAAGATAATACATTTGGGTTTATTTCCAGTAAGTTGTAGTTACTTCATTTTTTTTTTTTTGCTCTGCTAAGTTTGTTACAGCAGTAAAGATAAAGATGTGAATGCAAATCATCTTGCTGCTGCTGCTGCTAAGTCGCTTCGGTGCTGTCCAACTCTGTGCAACCCCATAGATGGCAGCCCACCAGGCTCCACTGTCCCTGGGATTCTCCAGGCAAGAATACTGGAGTAGGTTGCCATTTCCTTCTCCAATGCATGAAAGAGAAAAGTGAAAGTGAAGTTGCTCAGTCATGTTTGACTCTTAGCGACCCCATGAACTGCAGCCTACCAGGCTCCTCTGTCCATGGATTTTTCGGGCAAGAGTACTGGAGTGGGGTGCCATTGCCTTCTCCAGCAAATCATCTTAGGATCTTGTTAATAACACAAAAGAATCTGATGGTAGGCCTGGGAAAGAGTGAGAGTTTCTATATTTCTAGGTAATTTCCAGGTGATATGGATGTTTCTGGGTGTTTGTAGATCATAATTTGAGTATTAGGGAATCTAAGGTAATATTAGCATAAATACACATTAAAAATAATACTCTATTTGAGCTTTCCCAGACTTTGAAAGTCATTGAAAATCAAACTTCAAACACTGTGAAGGCTTTTTTTTTTTAATCACAGTCTTTTTTTCATGGAGATGAAGTCCCTAACTTTTTGAAGAAGTTTTATTTGAGGTTTCTCCTGGTGTAAAACCAATGTTCTGTTTTTATTTTTTTTTTTTTCTCCTGAAGACTTAAAACCAAGACACTGAATTTTTGGTATAAGCACATAAGTGTAGAAAGATTTTATCTCACATTTTGTTTACTTTGCTGATTTCAGCCTCTGTTATTTTTTATCTTTATATCTTTCTTCTATCTCAACTATGCACTCTTGAGGATACTTGTTGCATTTTATCTGTGATTCCAAGTTATTTTGGTACCAAAAGGAATATTTACTTTTCTATAGTCCTAGAAATAGCAGTCTTCCTCTATATTTGCAAATTATCTACTCATTTCTCTGTGAATATTTCAATGATTTGTTTTTATGTGATTCTTGCCATTTTGACCAATTAATTGCTAATTAAAAGCGTATATTCTAAAAAATATTTGATAGTGGCTTTGAAAAGTAAGTCAATATCAGAGGGATTAAGTGCTTAATACAATAAATGTGTATGTGAATTTTCTTAGACATTTGGATTAAAGAAAGGAAAACAGTGTGGATGAATAGGAAAATTTACATTTTCTGTTACTTTTCAATCACAAACTTAAATCTCTGTGGATGCCCTGAGCCATGGACTTTATATACATTATTTAGTTCATTTGACCTTTGCAACAACTTAATAAAAATTACCCTGATTTTAATTAAACATGAGAAACTCAGACTCAGAGAGAAAATAAACTGCTAGAGAGCCTTCCTAGAAATGTAAGAACTTACACACTTAAGTATTGCACTAATATTTATTACAGATTTAATTGTAATAATCAAATAATCAAACCAAGATCAGAAGGAAATAATATCCTACAGCTTAAAGTGGGGAGTTTGCACTGAAATACTGGACTTTCTCAGACCAAGTCTATACTCTTTCCATTGTTCCATATTAGGTCTAAAATTGTCCAAAATAGGAATTTGCAATTGATCTTGAGTACTGTATAGAATTCTACCTAACGTTTACTCACACTGTGAAGTAGTCTCTTTTATATCCTGCTAGTTGAAAAACCAACTGGTGTAAATATTTATGAAAATTTGACAAAAGCAAAAAACTAAATTTTCTTTTGCCTTCTATGCTCTGAGCCCTGCAAGACAATGTTTAATCATTTTCCCATTTCACTTAAACTTCACAAAGAGAAAACTAAACTCTGTCATCTCACCAAAAATTTATTTCTCAGGTCATGATAATTTAGTTCCTATTCTCACAAAAGAACTGAAACTTTTCTTAATAGAATTGAACTGTCAAATTTAATGAAAACTTCCCTGACCTTATATTAATAACATTTCCTGTTATATTTAGCATCACTAATCACTCCTTACTTGAGAAATGTCTCCTTTGCTCTCATGGCTACTTCTAAGCTATTCTTGAGAATTATTACATATTAATTTTCCATAGACTTCTGTCCCTAGGTCTCTGCTTTTTATCGTTCATTGGACTTTGTAGTTTAGGTAATCACTTCCACTCTCATAATTTCAACTTCCTCTTGAATGCTGATAATTCATGAATACATTTCTTCTAACTGTCCTCTCTCTTCACCAAACTTTGGCTGTTCTATCTCACTGCCTAAGGGTCAATTACCTCTGAATGCCCTACAAGTATTTCACACTGTACAGATTCAGAAAGGAATTGATTTTGTTCCCCACTTGTGCCTACTTCATATATTAGTCAAAAGTGCCACCATCAATCTGTTCATGTCTTGGAATCACCCTTCCTGCTCTCTTCTTCATGCTTACAATTAATTCAACTGAGTTCTTTGTCAATTAAAATCCATTCTGGAGACAAAACCCACACAGTAATTTGAAATGAGAAAACTTAATATAAAGACTATATCAGGGGAATAAAAAATAAGGACAACTCTAAAAAACACTCTACTGCTGAAGAAGAGTGTCCAAGGTAAGAAACAAATTTGGAAGCAGAGGAGTTTCTTTTTATTATTTGGATTAATTTTTTTAATTGAAATATAGCTGATTTACAGCATTCTGTTAGTTTCAGGTATACAGCAAAGTGATTCAGTTATATATACATATATCTATTTTTTTCAGATTATTTTCCATTATAGGTTATTACAGAATGTTGAGTATAGTTCCCTGTGCTATACAGTAGGTCCTTGTTAGTTATCTATTTTATATATAGTAGTATATATATGTTAATGACAAACTCCTAAGTCATCCTCATCCTCCTTTCCCTTTTGGTAACCATAAGTTTGTGGAAGTTTCTATTTCTGTTATGTATATATGTTCTCTTGTATCATTTTTTTCCTGATTTTCAAGCAAGGAAAACACTCTCTGGGCTGCAGGAGACCATGCCTGGTGGGAAGGTGCTCAAAAATTGGTCAGAACTTTAGGATCTGCTTTGCGGCTAGTGGTGTGAGACTTGAGATATGTGGTGTCTGTTTTAGGTGCTTCTTGACATACCTATGAGATTCACCTTGACCAGACTTCAGAGATGTGTGTACAATAGACATCAAAGCCCCAGGATTCTGCTTCCTGAGTGGATACAATGAGGCCTAGGGAACACAATGACCCTACTGAGAAAATTATAGTGAGTTGGTAACCAGGAGGGCTGCAAATATACCAAGGGACTGTGTGGTCTGGGTGTGCAGCTCTAAGGCAGGAAGAAAGGGCCAAAAGAAACACACCTGTATCAAGAAGAGAAATATTTCCTTCTTCAGTCTCCTTTATGTGACGTCTACTGAAAATGCTTAATGTTGTGCCAGCAATAAAGGAGAATTGTTTGCCGAGTCTTCTATAATCACAGAGCAGGTAATAAAGGGTGGATTTGAAGCTGTGAAACAATACATTTATTAGTGCAAATAACTGTCAAATATCTGGTAGCTCAGACAGTAAAGAATCTGCCTGCAATGCAGGAGACCCTGGATTGATTCTTGGGTCAGGAAGATCCCCTGGAGAGGGGAATGACAACCCATTCCAGTATTCCATGGACTGAGGAGCCTGGCAGGCTATAGTCTATGGGGTCACAAACAGTTGGACACAACTGAGCAAATAAGCATGCATGCATATATTAAATATATTTGACATTTGTATATTAACAGCCTTTCCTTTTCATTGTTTTTTTTTTAATTTATTTTATTTTTAAACTTTACATAATTGTATTAGTTTTGCCAAATATCAAAATGAATCCACCACAGGCATACATGTGCTCCCCCTCCTGAACCCTCCTCCCTCCTCCCTCCCCATACCATCCCTCCAGGTCGTCCGAGTGCACCAGCCCCAAGCATCCAGTATCGTGCATTGAACCCGGACTGGCATCTCGTTTCATACATGATATTTTACATGTTTCAATGCCATTCTCCCAAATCTTCCCACCCTCTCCCTCTCCCACAGAGTCCATAAGACTGTTCCATACATCAGCGTCACTTTTGCTGTCTCGTACACAGGGTTATTGTTATCATCTTTCTAAATTCGATATATATGCATTAGTATACTGTATTGGTGTTTTTCCTTCTGGCTTACTTCACTCTGTATAATAGGCTCCAGTTTCATCCACCTCATTAGAACTGATTCAAATGTATTCTTTTTAATGGCTGAGTAATACTCCATTGTGTATATGTAACACTGCTTTCTTATCCATTCATCTGCTGATGGGCATCTAGGTTGCTTCCATGTCCTGGCTATTATAAACAGTGCTGCAATGACCATTGGGGTACACGTGTCTCTTTCCCTTCTGGTTTCCTCAGTGTGTATGCCCAGCAGTGGGATTGCTGGATCATAAGGCAGTTCTATTTCCAGTTTTTTAAGGAATCTCCACACTGTTCTCCATAGTGGCTGTACTAGTTTGCATTCCCACCAACAGTGTAAGAGGGTTCCCTTTCCTCCACACCCTCTCCAGCATTTATTGCTTGTAGAGTTTTAGATCCCAGCCATTCTGACTGGTGTGAAATGGTACCTCATAGTGGTCTTGATTTGCATTTCTCTGATAATGAGTGATGTTGAGCATCTTTTCATGTGTTTGTTAGCCATCTGTATGTCTTCTTTGGAGAAATGTCTATTTAGTTCTTTGGCCCATTTTTTGATTGGGTCATTTATTTTTCTGGAGTTGAGCTGGAGGAGTTGCTTGTATATTTTTGAGATTAGTTGTTTGTCAGTTGCTTCATTTGCTATTATTTTCTCCCATTCTGAAGGCTGTCTTTTCACATTGCTGATAGTTTCCTTTGATGTGCAGAAGCTTTTAAGGTTAATTAGGTCCCATTTGTTTATTTTTGCTTTTATTTCTGATATTCTGGGAGGTGGGTCATAGAGGATCCTGCTGTGATGTATGTCAGAGAGTGTTTTGCCTATGTTCTCCTCTAGGAGTTTTATAGTTTCTGGTCTTATGTTTAGATCTTTAATCCATTTTGAGTTTATTTTTGTGTATGGTGTTAGAAAGTGTTCTAGTTTCATTCTTTTACAAGTGGTTGACCAGTTTTCCCAGCACCACTTGTTAAAGAGATTGTCTTTAATCCATTGTATATTCTTGCCTCCTTTGTCAAAGATAAGGTGTCCATATATGCGTGGATTTATCTCTGGGCTTTCTATTTTGTTCCATTGATCTATATTTCTGTCTTTGTGCCAGTACCATACTGTCTTGATAACTGTGGCTTTGTAGTAGAGCCTGAAGTCAGGTAGGTTGATTCCTCCAGTTCCATTCTTCTTTCTCAAGATCGCTTTGGCTATTCGAGGTTTTTTGTATTTCCATACAAACTGTGAAATTATTTGTTCTAGCTCTGTGAAGAATACTGTTGGTAGCTTGATAGGGATTGCATTGAATCTATAGATTGCTTTGGGTAGTATACTCATTTTCACTATATTGATTCTTCCAATCCATGAATATGGTATATTTCTCCATCTATTAGTGTCCTCTTTGATTTCTTTCACCAGTGTTTTATAGTTTTCTATATATAGGTCTTTAGTTTCTTTAGGTAGATATATTCCTAAGTATTTTATTCTTTCCGTTGCAATGGTGAATGGAATTGTTTCCTTAATTTCTCTTTCTGTTTTCTCATTATTAGTGTATAGGAATGCAAGGGATTTCTGTGTGTTGATTTTATATCCTGCAACTTTACTATAGTCATTGATTAGTTCTAGTAATTTTCTGGTGGAGTCTTTAGGGTTTTCTATGTAGAGGATCATGTCATCTGCAAATAGTGAGAGTTTTACTTCTTCTTTTCCAATTTGGATTCCTTTTATTTCTTTTTCTGCTCTGATTGCTGTGGCCAAAACTTCCAAAACTATGTTGAATAGTAATGGTGAAAGTGGGCACCCTTGTCTTGTTCCTGACTTTAGAGGAAATGCTTTCAATTTTTCACCATTGAGGATAATGTTTGCTGTGGGTTTGTCATATATAGCTTTTATTATGTTGAGGTATGTTCCTTCTATTCCTGCTTTCTGGAGAGTTTTTATCATAAATGGGTGCTGAATTTTGTCAAAGGCTTTCTCTGCATCTATTGAGATAATCATATGGTTTTTATTTTTCAATTTGTTAATGTGGTGTATTACATTGATTGATTTGTGGATATTGAAGAATCCTTGCATCGTTAGGATAAAGCCCACTTGGTCATGGTGTATGATCTTTTTAATGTGTTGTTGGATTCTGGTTGCTAGAATTTTGTTAAGGATTTTTGCATCTATGTTCATCAGTGATATTGGCCTGTAGTTTTCTTTTTTTGTGGGATCTGTGTCAGGTTTTGGTATTAGGGTGATGGTGGCCTCATAGAATGAGTTTGGAAGTTTACCTTCCTCTGCAATTTTCTGGAAGAGTTTGAGCAGGATAGGTGTTAGCTCTTCTCTAAATTTTTGGTAGAATTCAGCTGTGAAGCCATCTGGACCTGGGCTTTTGTTTGCTGGAAGATTTTTTATTACAGTTTCAATTTCTGTGCTTGTGATGGGTCTGTTAAGATTTTCTATTTCTTCCTGGTCGAGTTTTGGAAAGTTGTATTTTTCTAAGAATTTGTCCATTTCTTCCACGTTGTCCATTTTATTGGCATATAATTGTTGATAGTAGTGTCTTATGATCCTTTGTATTTCTGTGTTGTCTGTTGTGATCTCTCCATTTTCATTTCTAATTTTATTGATTTGATTTTTCTCCCTTTGTTTCTTGATGAGTCTGGCTAATGGTTTGTCAATTTTATTTATCCTTTCAAAGAACCAGCTTTTGGTTTTGTTGATTTTTGCTATGGTCTCTTTTGTTTCTTTTGCATTTATTTCTGCTCTAATTTTTAAGATTTCTTTCCTTCTACTAACCCTGGTGTTCTTCATTTCTTCCTTTTCTAGTTGCTTTAGGTGTAGAGTTAGGTTATTTATTTGACGTTTTTCTTGTTTCTTGAGGTGTGCCTGTATTGCTATGAACTTTCCCCTTAGGACTGCTTTTACCGTGTCCCACAGGTTTTGGGTTGTTGTGTTTTCATTTTCATTCGTTTCTATGCAAATTTTGATTTCTTTTTTGATTTCTTCTGTGATGTGTTGGTTATTCAGCAGCGTGTTGTTCAGCCTCCATATGTTGGAATTTTTAATAGTTTTTCTCCTGTAATTGAGATCTAATCTTACTGCATTGTGGTCAGAAAAGATGCTTGGAATGATTTCTATTTTTTTGAATTTACCAAGGCTAGCTTTATGGCCCAGGATGTGATCTATCCTGGAGAAGGTTCCATGTGCGCTTGAGAAAAAGTTGAAATTCATTGTTTTGGGATGAAATGTCCTATAGATGTCAGTTAGGTCTAACTGGTCTATTGTATCATTTAAAGTTTGTGTTTCCTTGTTAATTTTCTGTTTAGTTGATCTATCTATAGGTGTGAGTGGGGTATTAAAGTCTCCCACTATTATTGTATTATTGTTAATTTCTCCTTTCATACTTGTTAGCATTTGTCTTACATACTGCGGTGCTCCCGTGTTGGGTGCATATATATTTATAATTGTTATATCTTCTTCTTGGATTGATCCTTTGATCATTATGTAGTGACCTTCTTTGTCTCTCTTCACAGCCTTTGTTTTAAAGTCTATTTTATCTGATATTAGTGTTGCTACTCCTGCTTTCTTTTGGTCCCTATTTGCATGGAAAATCTTTTTCCAGCCCTTCACTTTCAGTCTGTATGTGTCCCCTGTTTTGAGGTGGGTCTCTTGTAGACAACATATGTAGGGGTCTTGTTTTTGTATCCATTCAGCCAGTCTTTGTCTTTTGGTTGGGGCATTCAACCCATTTACATTTAAGGTAATTACTGATAAGTATGATCCCGTTGCCATTTACTTTATTGTTTTGGGTTCGAGTTTATACACCATTTTTGTGTTTCCTGTCTAGTGAATATCCTTTAGTATTTGTTGGAGAGCTGGTTTGGTGGTGCAAAATTCTCTCAGCTTTTGCTTGTCTGAAAAGCTTTTGATTTCTCCTTCATACTTGAATGAAATCCTTGCTGGGTACAATAATCTGGGCTGTAGGTTATTTTCTTTCATCATTTTAAGTATGTCTTGCCATTCCCTCCTGGCTTGAAGAGTTTCTATTGAAAGATCAGCTGTTATCCTTATGGGAATTCCCTTGTGTGTTATTTGTTGTTTTTCCCTTGCTGCTTTTAATATTTGTTCTTTGTGTTTGATCTTTGTTAATTTGATTAATATGTGTCTTGGGGTGTTTTGCCTTGGGTTTATCCTGATTGGGACTCTCTGGGTTTCTTGGACTTGGGTGATTATTTCCTTCCCCATTTTAGGGAAGTTTTCAACTATTATCTCCTCAAGTATTTTCTCATGGTCTTTTTATTTTGTCTTCTTCTTCTGGGACCCCTATGATTCGAATGTTGTAGCGTTTAATATTGTCCTGGAGGTCTCTGAGGTTGTCCTCATTTCTTTTCATTCGTTTTTCTTTTATCCTCTCTGATTCATTTATTTCTACCATTCTATCTTCTAATTCACTAATCCTATCTTCTGCCTCTGTTATTCTACTATTTGTTGCCTCCAGAGTGTTTTTAATTTCATTTATTGCATTATTCATTTTATATTGACTCTCTTTTATTTCTTCTAGGTCCTTGTTAAACCTTTCTTGCATCTTCTCAATCTTAGTCTCCAAGCTATATATCTGTGATTCCATTTTGATTTCAAGATTTTGGATCAATTTCACTATCATTATTTGGAATTCTTTATCAGGTAGATTCCCTATCTTTTCCTCTTTTGTTTGGTTTGGTGGGCTTTTATCCTGTTCCTTTATCTGCTGGGTATTCCTCTGTTTCTTCATCTTGTTTAAATTGCTGTTTGGGGTGTCCTTTCTATATTCTGGCAGTTTGTGGAGTTCTCTTTATTGTGGCTTTTCCTCGCTGTGTGTGGGTTTGTACAGGTGGCTTGTCAAGGTTTCCTGGTTAGGGAAGCTTGTGTTGGTGTTCTGGTGGGTGTCCAGTACTGAGTTATGAGATGTCTATGGTTTTGGGGTGACTTTGGGCAGCTTGTATCTTGAAGCTCAGGGCTGTGCTCCTTTGTTGCTGGAGAATTTGCTTGGTATGTCTTGCCCTGGAACTTGTTAGCCCTTGTGTGGTGCTTGGTTTCAGTGTTGGTTTGGAGGCGTTTGATGAGCTCCTGTCAATTAATGTTCCTTGGAGTCAGGAGTTCCCTGGAGTCAGAGTTTGGACTTAAGCCTCCTGCTTCCAGTTATCGGTCTTATTTATACAGTAGTTTCAAAACTTCTCCTTCTATACAGCACCATTGATAAAACCTCTACGTTAAAGATGAAAAGTTTCTCTACTGTGAGGGTCACTCAGAGAGGTTCACAGCGTTACATGGAGAAGAGAAGAGGGAGGAGGAAGTTAGAGGTGACCCAATTGAGATGAGGTGGAATCAATAGTGGAGAGAGTGGGGTAGCCAGTAGTCACTTCCTTATGTGCACTCCACAACTGGACCACTCAGAGATGTTCACGGAGTTATACAGAGAAGAGAAGAAGGAGGAAGGAGACAGAGGTGGCCAGAGGGATAAAAGGGGGGAATGAAAAGGAAGGAGACAGATCCAGCCAGTAATCAGTTCTCTAAGTGTTCTCCACCATCTGGAACACACATAAACTCACAGAGTTGGGTAGAGTACAGAGGGGTTAGGGAGGAGACACAGGCGACCTGGTGGAGAAAAAGGAGAGTCCAAAGGGAGAGAGAGCAGTCAAGCCAGTAATCTCGGTCCGTAGTGAAAAATGAGTCCTGAACATTGGGTTCTTAAAGGTACAAAATTGGTAACAAATACATAAAAGCAAAAATTAAAAATCTAGAGTAGTGTTTGGAATTTCAAAAGTATGATGTTAAAGAAAAGAAGAAGGAAAAGAAAGAGAGAAAAAACGAACAAAGAAAAACAAACAAGGTCGCGAAAATTATAAAGAAAATACAGGTACAAAATTGATAACTAATACCAAAAAGCAAAAATTAAAAATCTAGAGTTTGAAATTTCAAAAATACAATGTTAAAAAAAAGGAAGAAGAAACATAAAGAGAGAAAACAAACAAACAAAAACAATGTCGCAAAAATTATAAAGAAGATACAGGTACAAATTTGATATCAAATACCAAAAAGCATAAATTCAAAATCTAGAGTAGAGTTTGGAATTTCAGATATATAATGTTATATAAAAGAAGAAGAGCATGAAACAGGAAAAAAAAAAAGTCACAGAAATTATATAAAAAAAAACTGTAGGTACAAAATTGATAACATATACCAAAAAGCTAAAATTAAAAAAACTAGAGTAGAGTTTGGAATTTCAAAAATACAATGTTAAAGAAAAGAAGAAGAAGAAAAAAAAAACAAGGTCAAAAAATTATAAAATATATATATATGAAGTTTGCTGAAGAAGAAAAAAATAGGGTCTTTTTTTTTTTTGCAAAGTAATAGGTTATAAAAGTGAAAATTAAAGGAACAACAGAGGACTTAAAAAAAATTTTTTTAATTAAAAAAAAAAAGAAAGAAAGAATGATCGTAAAAATAGTAAAAATATATCTAGGACTTTCTCTGGTTTTGTTGTATGGTGGGTTCAGTTCATTTTTGGCTAGTTCCTTGGTCCGACTTATATTTCTGAAGATCTATAGGCCCCTTCCTATGTAGTCCGTAGTAACCACGGGGCTTTAATCTATTGCCTGTAGCTTCCAAGGCGTTTCCCTCTTTTATAACTTCTTCTGTTTGCTGGTCTCTTCAGTGTCTGGCTTCCGCCCTGACACAAAGGGGACAGTGGGGGAAACTTTTTTTTTTTTTTTTTAGGCTCACTTTTTCAGTCGCGCTGTGGGGAGGGAGGGAGGGATGCTGCAAACAAATAACACTGGTGTGCGCTCGCAGTGCCTCAGCCACACTGGGTCTGCCCCCACTCACGGCGCGTGTAGCCTCCCTGCCCTCACTGCTCGGGCTCTAGGTTGTTCCGCCAAGAACAATCTGAGGCTGGCCCTGGGCTGCATGCACCTCCCAGGTCCAAGCCGCTCAGGTTCAGGCACTCGGGTAGTCCTCAGAGGCGCAGACTCTGTTGGGCCTGCATTTTGTGCTCTTCCCAGGTCTGAGCAGCTCAGGTGATGAGGTGCTTGGCGAACGCCAATGCTGCGACTTATCGCCTCCCCGCCACTCAGTTATCTGGGTGTAAAACCGGCTCACCTTCTCAGACAGATGTTGACCGTCCAGACCCCCAAGAAGTTTTAGTTAGCAAAGAAGCCTGCTTACAGTTTTATAGATAATGTCTCTCTGGGGCTGTGATTGTCCCCTTCCGGCTCTGGCTGCCTGTTACCGGAGGCGGAAGGTCTGCAGCCAGCTATCTCTGTTCAGTCCTTTGTTCTGTGCGCGGGCCTGGCGGTGTCTTAGGTTGGGGCTGGCTTTTCGTGTGGTAGATATCCCACAGTCTGGTTTGCTAGCCCAAACTATGTCGCTCAGATAGTGCTCAGGGTATTCAGGCCAGATTCTTACTCTGAGCGATGCAGCCCACGCCGCGCCTCCCTGCCCAGCCCCCGCTTGCTAATGGCGTGTGCAGGCGTCTGCGCTGCTTCTCCGCTGGGGGAGTTACCGTAGGGCTCGCAATCTGCGAGTTTATTGTTTATTTTTTCTCCCTGTTATGTTGCCCTCTGTGCTTCCAAAGCTCGGCACAGATTCGGCAGTGAGAAGGTTTCCTGGTGTTTGGAAACTTCTCTCTTTTTAAGACTCCCTTCCCGGGACGGAACTCCGTCCCTCCCTCTTTTGTCTCTTTTTTTTTTTTTTGTCTTTTATATTTTTTCCTACCTCCTTTTGAAGAGTTGGGTTGCTTTTCTGGGTGCCTGATGTCCTCTGCCGGCCTTCAGAAGTTGTTTTGTGGAATTTACTCGACGTTTAAATGCTCTTTTGATGAATTTGTGGGGGAGAAAGTGTTCTCCCTGTCCTACTCCTCCGCCATCTTGGCTCCTCCCTCCTTCATTGTTATTTTTTAAACTTTAGCAGCCAGTTTTAAAATCTGTTCTCCACTGATCCAACTAAATAAACTACCCAAGTGGGAATTCTAAGCCACTCTTTTTGAGTCTTCAAAAAATTCTCATTTTTCATAAATAAACTCTGAAGTGATTTATGCAATAAATAAGCTCCTCTCCCAATTTTTATGGCAAGATCTCTTAGTATTCATTGGATTTAACTGTCATTTATTAAATAAGAAAAAAGACAAAATCTCAGTGGCATACAGCAGTAAGACTTGTTTTTCCTTCAAGTGTTTGTGAGTTGACTGGTGCTGCATGATCTAAGGTGGGCATGGTTAGATGGCGTTCAGCAGCTACTTAGGGCCAGTTCTACTCCAAATATTTCTTTTTCTAGCAGCATGCTAGTGAGAGTACCATAGCACCATAAATTCATGATGAGGGCAAAGGTACAAGAGAAAATATCAAAATATTCAAAGTATTTTTTAAGCTTCTATTGTCCATCTTCTGATGTCCTCATCCCAAGCAGATCATAAGATAAATATAAAATAAAAAATAGGAAGTTTAAGTTTCCTGTGAATGTAGCAGGGGGAGGAAGAAAATAATTTTTAAATATCTATATAACATTCAAAAAACTAAGATCATGGCACCCACTCCCATTACTTCATGGCAAATAGATGGGGGGTAAATGGAAACACTAACAGATTTTATTTTCTTGGGCTCCAAAATCATTGTGGATAGTGACTGCAACCACAGAAGTAAAAGAGGCTTGCTCCTTGGAAGAAAAGTTGTGGCAAACCTAGTGAAGTGAAGTGAAATGAAGTCTCTCAGTCATGTCCAACTCTTTGCTACCCCATGGACTGTAGCCCACCAGGCTCCTCGGCCCATGGGATTTTCTAGGCATGAATACTAGAGTGGGTTGCCATTTCCTTCCCCAGGGGATCTTCCCAACCCAGGGATCGAACCTGGGTCTCCCACATTGTAGGCAGATGCTTTACTGTCTGAGCTACCAGGGAAGCATCCTAGACACCATATTAAAAATCAGAGACATTACTTTGTTGGCAATGGTCCATTTAGTCAAAGCTATGTTTTTTTCCAGTAGTCATGTATGGATGTGAGAATTGGACCATAAAGAAGGGTGAGGACCAAAGAATTGATGCTTTCAAATTGTGCTGGAGAAGGCTCTTGAGATTCCCTTGGACAGGCAAGAGATCAAACCAGTCAATCCTAAAGGAAATCAGTCCTGAATACTCATTGGAAGGACTGATGCTGAAGTTGAAGTTCCAATATTTTGGCCACCTGATGTGAAGAGCCAACTCATTGGAAAATACCCTGATGCTGGGAAAGATTGAGGGCAAGAGTAGAAGAGGGTGACAGAGGATGAGATGGTTGGATGGCATCATTGACTCAATGGACATAAATTCCAGCAAACTGAAGAAGATGGTGAAGGACAGGGAAGTCTGGCATGCTGCAGTCCATGGGGTTGCAGAGTCAGACACAAACTTAGCAACTGAAAAACACTGATCTATATAATACCTCTTGCATTATTTCCCACCATCACTGTCTGCTAAAATGGTGTTATTAGTTACATGTAGGAGGAATTACTATGCCACACTGATGTAATTTCAAAGAAAACAAAAACACTTGGGATTTTAGTTAACATGCACAAACTTGTCATCAGGTTTGATTTGTCAGGTTGTTTGAAGTGTTGCAGATAGCTTACAGAGCTTTCAAAGATTTCATGTTGCCTATTGATCTTGGTTTAAGAACTTCTGTTATAGAAAGTACCAATCAAATCTATTCTTTCATGCTATCTTTTCCATTGGAGAAAATATTTATCTTTTAAGAGTCTAGTGATTTTTTGCACGTTTACCACATTCATCACACCAACCACAGTAGCCATCCACCTTTTTCAAGTTACTCCATATGTCTCCATTTGCAGCTTCTGAGTAAAGCCCAGAATCAGGTGTTTACTTTGCAATATTCGATTTCTTTCTTCTCTATTTGTCATCTGGTAGTGGTGAGTCCATGTGCTTTATATACCTACTCATACATTCCTGAATGCTTACATGTTCATGTTTTAAGGGGATCAGGGATTTAATTACCTGCACTGAATACAAAATATTTATACTAAGAGTATTAATTTCTTGCTCACTACTGCTTACTAATAGCTATAAAGAGAATCATTCTTACATAAGAAACCTAGAAGAAAAGACTCAAAAAATTAAACAGAACTTGAAATGTTGGATTAAACATTCATTGCCCATTTTGTACAAAATATAATTTAGCCAGAAAAAGATAAAGAAATGCAAATGTAAATAAAGATGGAAAGCCTTAATACTGACATTAAGTGCAATATCCTGACAAAAGGGTTTGGAAAGTTGCTTTCTGAATGAGGAGTGGAAAGATAAAAGATGAACACTTTTTTTTTTTTTTTTAATCTGCCTGATTCACACTTTATTCAAAAAAGCAGTAAGTCAAACCCAGGTTTGTAGCATTTGTCAATTTCCATAATATTTTTACTCCCACCTTGGCTGATTTCAAGCTGCTAGTCTATTCTTACAGAATGTAGAAAAGAGACAGGCAGCAGCTACCATTATTAGAATTTCCATCCCTCAGTTGCAATAGCAAAAACAGCCTTAGAAAGTGAAAGTGAAGTCGCTCAGTCGTGTCCGACTCTTTGCGACCCCATGGACTGTAGCCCACCAGGCTCCTACGTCCATGGGATTCTCCAGGCAAGAATGCTTAAGAGCATAGATAATGGCAAAATACAGTATAAAATTAAAAATTATGATTTTTAAGTACCCAGCACATTTGTTTTGTGATCATAAATTTATGTAATTTAGTTTTTGATAATAGCTTTATCAGCTCACAAATTTCCTGAATATTTAACAGTTATTGCTTGTGAGCCAGTTTAAGATGAGCACTTTTTATTCGACAAATGTCTACCTGTTGCTGCTGTTGCTGCTGCTAAGTTGCTTCAGTCATGTCTGACTCTGTGCAACCCCATAGACAGCAGCCCACCAGGCTCCCCCATCCCTGGGATTCTCCAGGCAAGAACACTGGCATGGGTTGCCATTTCCTTCTCCAATGAATGAAAGTGAAAAGTCAAAGTGCAGATGCTCAGTCGTGTCCGACTCTTAGCCTTCCAGCCTCCTTCCAGCCTTCCAGGCTCCTCCGTCCATGGGATTTTCCAGGCAAGAGTACTGGAGTGGGTTGCCATTGCCTTCTCCGTCTACCTGTTAAGACTCTTCTTTGATGATGGAAAACTGTTAGTCGCTCAGTCGTGCCCAACTCTTTCAAACCCATGAACTGTATCTCACCATGCTCCTCTGTCTATAGAATTTTCCAGTCTAAAATACTGGAGGGGGTTGCCATTCCCTTCTCCAGGGGATCATTCCTGACCTACTCTGGATCATTTTGTCTTTCAGCAGGCTACAGTCTGTCCTGAGGAGCTCTCACTCTGTGTATTCATCCACCCCTTCTCTGAAAGAATTATTTTTACTATTTCGGTCTTGCTCCAAGAAAGCTACAATAGTGTTAAATGGAGGCTCCTGAAAAAATCGTCATGAGATTGATTCAGATTGCAGTTCCTGGGGCCAGAACAGATATTAGATAAATAGAAACAACGAGGAAGACTTATAATCATTGTCAGTCAGCTGTATGTGTTTGCACCTACTGTGTAAAGAGCAATTAATTAAAGTCACTCAGTTGTGTCCAACTCTTTTGGACCCCATAGGCTGTAGTCTGTCAGGCTCCACAGTCCATGGGATTTCCCAGGCCAGAACACTGGAGTGGGCTGCCATTTCCTTCTCCAGTAAAGAGCAGTAAGAAGATATAAGGTTGACATCCTCCCTTAATATGTTAAGATTATTTTTAAAATATATAACAGAGGAGTTTTCACTGGGTCTAAAAAATTTCATGAAACTTGCTCTTTTTCTGCTACACTCAGGGACAGAAATGCTCCAAAGGTTTTGAATTAACTGGCTTCCCTTCTGCGGACATAGAAGCACCACTTATTTACCAATGCTGGGTCTTGGAAGGCAAAGATCTTTATATTCTTATTCCAGTTCACTGTATTCTCATGTTGGTTGTTGTTCTTTCACTAAGTCATGTCCGACTCTTTGTGACTTCATGAACTACAGCACTCCAGGCTTCCCTATCCTTCACTATCTCCCACAGTTTGCTTCCCTGGGATCTCAGTTGGTAAGAATCTGCCTGAAGTACAAAAGACCTGGATTCAATCCCTGGGTTGGGAAGATTCTCTGGAAAAGGGAATGGCTAGTCACTTCAGTATTCTTGCCTGGAGAATTACATGGAAAAAGGAGCCTGGCAGGCTACACAGTCCATGGGGTTGCAAAAGAGTCGAACATGACTGAATGACTAACACTATGCATGCTCATGCAGGTTCTGCTAAAAATAATGTTTCTTGAGTCTGCTATTACCATAAATGTAAGCAAATAGAAAAGTTTGTCAAAATATGTAATTTCATGTGCAACCAACCTCTTTGTATCATTCATCATCAAATTATATATTACATGGGAATTGAAAATATAAATCTCATGTTTATTTGATATATGAAGGATTTCAGGAGAGATATATATATGTCTTTTTAGACATAAATTTTATGTAAAAGGATATGGTCATTACAGTCATACTCATTTATAAAGTTTCTTTGTGGTAACTATTTTCAATTACTACATTAAACATTACAGGAAGAAGATATTGAATTTTTTTATGATAAGTTTTATCATAAAGTTTTATGATAAGATTCAAATAATGTTTTATTTAATCAAAACCTTTAGCATTTATAATAAAAGATTGTCATAATGAGTGCTGAGTACTGTCAAAGAAAATAATAAGACTATTGACATATTGAGTCCATTGGGTAAAATAAATACATCCTTCTTCAGACAAAAGGAATGGATATATTACAAGCCAAAAGATACCGGGGAACTTTAATCTTTGATCTATGTAGCTAAGGATATCCTTTAATAAATTTTTTTCAATATACTTTATATACCTTTATTGAATATTTATTAAGAATTGTATTGAATACATAAAATTGTGTATAACATAAATCCAAGTCCCACTTAAGTAAGACAGAAATTTGGTAGTTTTATTTGCAATTTTTGTCTCTGTTTTTACCAATTTGTCTCTCTAATATAAACCCTCTTTAAATTGAGTTTCTGTGTATGAAAACCACAATATGACACACAAAAGGCTCTAGGCAAATTTCCTATGACTTGTCCATGCCCTTAAGAAATAAGCAGAAATATTTGTCTTTCTATGATAAATACATATTGTTGCTAACTAATTCTGATGAAACACAGAATATTTCTAACATATTATCTCTCATCTCATCTGCCAGACATCATCATAATTTCAACTTTTATCTTCTTTATTTAAGACATTTGAAGTCACCAAGTTTATTTGCTGAAAGTATAGAAGAATTTGAGATAAGAAGAAAAATATCTAATAAGTTCAAAACTTGTCATAGTAACTTGAAAAGGTTAAATTAAAATGCATACATCTTGCATAACTGAAATTAGATATCCACTAAATGGCATTTCTTCATTTCCCTCTTGCTTGAGCGCTGGCTACACACACACACACACACACACACACACATACACACAATGGTTAGCCAAATAGCCAATTCTAATTGTACTTCTTTTTCTCCAACACTAAGATATGAAAAGATACCAAATAAACTTAAGCTTAAAATCTGGCAGGTGAAGCCTCCAATAATAAACACAAGGACACCTGTAACAAGAAGAACTATAGCTTTTTAAAAATATATAAATGAGGTTCTGCTTTCGGTTAGAGGAGAAAATAACAATGTAAATACCACAATGTGAAAAAATTAATATATCATGAGTGGGCTTTATATCAGATTTCAAAGATGCTTCAACATTCCAAAATTAAGTGTAATTCACCATTTGAACAGAATATCAGGTAAAATGTGGTCACATCAATAGACGCAGATAGAGGAATAGAAGAGGATTTTTTTAATCTGATAGAGGAGATTTAACAAATCCTACAATTAATACCATACTTCAGAGTATTGTATTAAAGACTTCCCCTAGTGGCTGCTCCTTTAATAAATCAATTTCACAAGAATTAGCTTCTCAGTTTCAGCATTTAGGTAATTGAAACTTTCACAAACATAAATCAGTTTATTTTTTAAGATATTAAGAAATGAACAATATAACCACATGGACACGGATATTAGAGCTAAGAATATAATAAATACTGAAATCAATGAAATAAAAATAAATATTTGAAGATAAATCCAAACTTGTCTTCAGAAAAGATTAATAGAATATCCTTTATGAACATGATTAACTTAAAAAGAATGAAAAAACAAGACTAGAAATAGAAAAAGAAGCACTTTATATTTCTCAGACTTGGGGTTATACATAAGCATAAGTAAAATAAAAATAAGATACCATGAATAAATCTGTGATAAAAACATCAACACCTAGAGTAAATTAATTATTTCTAAGCAAAATAAAATAATTTCTACTAACCTGAGAATAATTTGACTATTTTGACATAAAAGGGGCAGCAAAAGTGATTCAAAGATTATCAGAATCAGCTTGCTTTACAACTGATATCTGTTAAAGAATCACTGAGTTCATTATAAGTATTCTAGAATATTTATATTTTATAAATAATATCCTAGTATTAGAAATATGTTCTAGAAAAAAATACTCTAAAAATTTCTCTGATTTATTGTATAAGGCTTACATACATTTATTACAAAATTCTACTGAAGGAACTGCAAAAAATAAATCTTATTTGTTGTGTTGGAAAATGTAAAATTTCAAGTGCTTGACATCTTTAAGTCTCCACAGGGCCCCATAAAAGCCTAATTGTGAGTTCCTTTGTTTTGGCCAGATATGTACTTCCCCAGCCCTCTGCAGGAGGAAATGCTCCCCTCCTCAGCCCCGTTTCCTGATCAGCCATTTCCTGTCCTCAATTTATTACATTTCATTGCTTTGCCAACTCATGAAACTTTTCCAAGAAGCCAGTCACAGGTTTCTGATGGAACCAGGTGTTTTCTCATCCTCTGGATACTGTAAGCCTGCTTCCCGTGGGCCCCACTGGGTCACTTTGCTTCCAAGTGCAATCACTGGTATGGCCCTGCACATGTAGCAAATAAACTACTACCATCTCATCTTCCCAGTGTTGGGTGTCCTATAATTATGTATCATTTATTGCATACTCTTCACCTGCAGGGTAAAGAGCAAGTGTTCAGAATGCTTAAGAATGTGGATACAAAATAATTTAAGTAAATATTAAAAAATACAACCAAATGAAGTATCAAAATAACAGTACACTACAAAACTAATGTAGATTTATTCCAGGAAATCAAAGGAGATTGCAAGTGAAGACATTCATTCATTCATTCAGAAATTCATTCTGTTATCTAAATATAGAGTGAGAAATCTCTCATTGAATACTGATATTTTATTTATAAAGAATAGTAAAATTTAAAATGTTATAAGAATTAAAAGTAACTAAATAAATATAGTAAAAATAATACTCCAAAGTTAAACATATATTTTAAAAAATAATACTCCAAAGTTAAACATATATTTTAAATAGAAGAGCAACAATGTAATTAAAATTAAAATCTGTAACTTTGCAAAAGTGGTCTCTGTTACCATTTTTATAGTTCATTGTATTTCAAGAGTTCCAGTATATGCATTTGCTTAGTGATATGTTGCATATTTATAAAACCCATAAAGCTCTAGTAAAATATGAAAAGTAGCTGTAAACTTGCCATTATGATAAAGGTATACTTATTCCATATATTCAAATAATTTTTCAGAGTACTAAAATCAATCTCAAAATCCAGGAAGAAAAGCTTTTAAACTTCTCACATGGTCTCAGAATATATTAACACATCATATTGCAAACAATTTGCTTATGTGTCATGTTTTTTGTGATTATTAAAGTGAAGATTGATTTATGTTGCTAAATTAAAACCAATTTAATCATTATTATAATCAATTAGTAAGACTTACAACCTATTATGTGCAAGCTAAAGAAAACTCACATTGAAATTTGGTTTCCTAACACAAATTACTGGAGACTCCTATGCTTCATCTTGTTACCCTTCATTTCTGATAAAGAAAAATATCTGGGTCCAATCTACATATGAAACTACATGGACATGATTATTAATACAGCACGTATTTATTGAGGGTTTGTGTGCCAGTCACTTGGTCCAGATCCTGGGACCTCATCAGAAAACAATAACATTAACAGAGTATGTATACTATATGTGCATATATATATATATATGATCTTATATGTATATGATCTCTAGAGGAGCCATATTTGAGTAGGAGGAGACAGAAAGAAAAAAATGAATTAAATGGCACATTAAAAAATAGAGTAGATAAGTGGGTAATGTGAAATGTCTGTGTGTGTGCTACAGTTTAAATAGGGTTATTAAGCAGTTTCTCTTTGTGTAAATGTCATATAAGCAAAAACTTAAAGGATGAGAGGAAATTAACCCATGTAGATAGACAGGGCAAAATGTTCCAGACATAAAGAAGAGTGAGTGCAAACAGCCCAGAAAAGGCCTTTAGGGAGCAAAAAGTTGGGCAAAATTGATACCAGAAAGGCTTTAACAAAAAGTTGTTTGGTTTCTCCAGAAGAATTTGGTTGAGGAACACAAAATACAAATGTAAAATAAAAAAGCAAGCAAAAACAAACAAACAAACCCTGAGGCAGAGGAATAAAGAGAAAGAAGCAGTTTATTCAGGGCAGAAATGAAAGCTATACACTCTGAGATAAGAACTGGTGTCCTCAAGAGTGAGGAGCGGGCCACAGAGTTTTTGATCTCCCTTTTTATCTTAATTTTAGCCCTTTGAATGGGAGGTGTTTTTTTTTTATTATTATTATGGATAGAATATTCAGGGAGAGGAGGATTGATGTGTGTGCTCATGAAATATAAGCTGTTTCACTTGACTCCTTCACCTTATGCCAGGTTTCTCTTGGTGCCCAAAATATGCCACTCTGATAGCCTCTTTCCTGTACCTATTGCCTCCACTAAACCACTAATTCTTGATACTGGATGCTTAGTATAATCATTGGTGAGATTCATCGCCATTTCAGATATAAAGACTCTGCCTAGATTTAATGAATAACCATCTCAGGGAAAGGCCAGCATACTAGGTTGCTTCAGTCCTGTCTGATTCTTTGCGATGCTATGGACTTGTTGCTCCTCTGTCCATGGGATTCTCCAGGCAAGGATACTGGAGTGGGTTTCCATGCCTTCCTCCAGGGAATCTTCCCACAGGGAAAGGTCTAGTTGTTTTTAATTCTGGCAAAATGAGTCTTATGTACAGTAAAGTTGGAGGTCTATAATATTAGATATAGTTCCTGAAAAGCAAGAAAAATTTCTTGATTTTACAGCTTGATGTTTGGCATGAAGTAAACATCATAAGTATTTTATAAATTAATGAAAAAATGAATTGTTCTCAAATCTGGTAGTAGTAAGATGCTCCAAGAAAGATTCAGACTTCTGAAATAAAATGAAAAAAATCATTACAAAAAATGAAAAAAAAAGAACAATTATAAATAATGAAAATAATTATATAAGATAAAAATTTATAAAGCTGGAGAAAATGTTAATAGTCACTTAATTCATACCCAGGGCTTCCCTGGTAGCTCAGTGGTAAAAGAATCCTCCTGCAATGCAGGAGATGTGGTTTCAATTCCTGGTTCTGGAAGATCCCCTGGAGAAGGAAATGGCAACCCACTCCAGTAGTCTTCCTTGGGAAATCCCATGGACCCAGGAGCCTGGTGGGCTACAGTCCATGGGGTTGCAAAAGAGTTGGACATGGCTTAGCCATTAAACAACAACAATTCATACCCATATTTTAGATATGGAGGGAATGAGATCTAGGGAGCTCAGCATCTTTCCCATGGCCACATAGGAGGTTAGGGAACTGTTACTAGGAATTTGGTATGCTGACTCAGCCCTTGAGAGAAGATTATAGCTGCAATGATCTAGGGTATCTTAGCAGTTACCAAGGTTGATACTAGGACCAGCAACATAACATCATCTGAAACCTTGTTAGAAACACAGAGTTTTAGGCCCCATCGCAGAATTAGAAACTCTGGGACTGGGGCCCAGAGAGCTGTTTTAACAAACCTTCAGGGGATTCTGAAGCACTATTGAATTTGAGGGCCACTGATCTGGGAAAACAAATTTATCCTTATCAATCAATTTGAGGAAGTCATTCTGATCTCAGGAGACAACAATGAGTAGTGGTGTGACACAAGATCTTAGTTCCCTGCCCAGGAATTGAACCTGGGTAGCCTGGGTGAAAATCAGGAATTGTAAACACCAGTCCACCAGGGGATAGAGGCTGGCTAGAAGCAAAGTTGCCTTGGCTCATGTCCTTGTTGAAGAATGAACTTCTCAAGGAGGCAAAAAATGTAAAAACAGGTACAAAGTTTACAGTTAGAGACACAACACAGTAAGTCAGAGAGTACACAGAGATAATAATTTGTTTATTAAAGACAGAACCAAGGCAGAGATACACACTTGGAGAGAAAGGGTGTGGGGAGGATCATCCCAGAGAGGTGATCATGTTACTTTATAGGATATTTCCTCCAAGTCTTTGTTTATTTTTGGCCAATTACTTCATTTTTTTTCCACACATGACCTGTTCTAGGGTCCTCCCTGACAGATATACATGTCTTTTATTGCCAAGATGGACTCCAGCACAGAGTTCTATGAGGAGATTGATACCACCTATTATGAGGTGGTCCCATCCATTTTATTATGGGTGGGTCCCACCCAATCTCCTGAGGAGATTTTCTGCACTTTTGTAGTTGGGGAAGTCTCCTTGACCTCAAGAATGAGAAATGTGGTCTCTTTATCTTCTATCTAAACAGGACTCAGTTCCTCCTTGCTCTTGCCATTATCTTTACCTTGGCATATCTGTCCATGGGGAACAGGTTCCAGCTGCTACATCTGGAACACATCTATCTATCTCCAGCCTAAATTATTTTATTATGTTTTCCATCCAGTTTCCCTTCTCCCTTTCTCCCCACCCCTGGTAACCACCAGTCTGATTTCTTTTCCTATGAGTTTGTGTATTTTTAAATTACAAGTTACCTACAATACCACGTTAGTTCCTGGAACACAACATAGTGATTAAATATTTCTATCTTTTACAAAATGATCACTATGAGAAAGTTGTTCTTTGTATAATGTTCATGTAAATCTACTATAACATTAAGCCGTTTCCTATTTTATTTGAGGAACAACCCAGGGTAATATACTACATCTTTGAGAGTGAGTAGAAATTAACTTGGGACAAAATATGCTAGTATAATGCCTCACTTGAAATTTTTCTTCCTTTTGGAAACTTTTGGAACCTTTCTTTTATGTGAGTTTCTATGACATTCCCATAAACCCCACAGTTTTGTTTTGTTTTGTTTTTTCTGTCTCTCATTGTTTCATACATTATGATCAACAAGCTCAAACCCTTATAAATAGTTAGGCACTGCTTAGTGTTTTCCAGTATGATCTCAACCAATCTGCCCTAACTTGTATCTTGGTGCTCAGACTAGCAGAGTCATTAGTATCATAGACTATAAAGGCAGAAAATATTGAGCTTGAATTCTAGCCATAAGACTTGCTAGCTGTGTGATCCAGAATATTTCTTAACTTTCAAATATCTTAATACAAATAGATAGAAAATTAAATATCGACTCAAATATTTGACATATAATAAAATTTAGTATATTTTAGCTATCTTCAGTATACTATATAGTATATTAAATTTAGTATACCTATATTTTGAACTAGCTAAAATATACTAATCTACTAAAATATTTTGTGCCTATTATATTTTCTATTGTCAAAAGATCCAACTTCACTTCTACACTAAATAAATACACCTTTTCTTGGGCTTTTTCAGTCATGTAGAGTCTAGTGTTCAATCATATGGATCAGCGATATCCTTTCATCTGCAAATTCTAATGTGTTGCAAAAAAAAAAAAAAAAAAAAAACGGCTTCTGTTCATCAATGCCAAATAGAAAAACAGAGACAGAGTTTTCAAAGAGTTCAGTTCAGTTCAGTTCAGTCGCTCAGTCATGTCCGACTCTTTGTGACCCCATGAATTGCAGCATGCCAAGCCTCCCTGATCATCACCAACTCCCAGAGTTCACTCAGACTCACGTCCATTGAGTCAGTGATACTATCCAGCCATCTCATCCTCTGTCGTCCCCTTCTCCTCCTGCCGCCAATCCCTCCCAGCATCAGAGTCTTTTCCAATGAGTCAACTCTTTGCATGAGGTGGCCAAAGTACTGGAGTTTCAGATTTAGCATCAGTCCTTCCAACAAAATCCCAGGGCTGATCTCCTTCAGAATGGACTAGTTGGATCTCGTTGCAGTCCAAGGGGAAAACCATAGCCTTGACTAGACGGACCTCTGTTGGCAAGTAATGTCTCTGCTTTTGCAATCATCATCTACAGTGATTTTGGAGCCCCCCAAAATAAAGTCTGACACTGTTTCCCCATCTATTTGCCATGAAGCGGTGGCATCAGATGCCGTGATCTTCATTTTCTGAATGTTGAGCTTTAAGCCAAGTTTTTCACTCTCCTCTTTCACTTTCATCAAGAGGCTTTTTAGTTCCTCTTCACTTTCTGCCATAAGGATGGTGTCATCTGCATATCTGACATTATTGATATTTCTCCCAGCAATCTTGATTCCAGCTTGAGCTTTTTCCAGCCCAGTGTTTGGAAGAGTAGAAAGGAGTAAGTTCATTACTTTGCCAGGCAAAGGGGGACAACAGCAAGCTACCACTTCCAAGGCTGTGCCCCCTTCCTGGCAAATTGGAAGAGGTCTTATAACTTTAGGATAGAAAATGGGGCTGAAGATAAGGATAAGGGCTGACGTGGTTTTGCATTCTTCTCCTCCTGGGGGCATTGAGATCATTTGGGCTGTCATCCCGTGATTTCTGGTGCTTCAAGGTCACCATGTAAGGTCTGTCTAGTCAAGGCTATGGTTTTTCCAGTGGTCATGTATGGATGTGACAGTTGGACTGTGAAGAAAGCTGAGCACCGAAGAATTGATGCTTTTGAACTGCAGTGTTGGAGCAGACTCTTGCGAGTCCCTTGGACTGCAAGGAGATCCAACCAGTCCATTCTGAAGGAGATCAGCCCTGGGATTTCTTTGGAAGGACTGATGCTAAATCTGAAACTCCAGTACTTTGGCCACCTCATGCAAAGAGTTGACTCATTGGAAAAGACTCTCATGCTGGGAGGGATTGGCGGCAGGAGAAGAAGGGGATGACAGAGGATGAGATGGCTGGATAGTATCACTGACTCAATGGACGTGAGTCTGAGTGAACTCCGGGAGTTGGCGATGATCAGGGAGGCCTGGCATGCTGCGATTCATGGGGTCGCAGAGAGTCGGACACGACTGAGTGACTGAACTGAACTGAAGGTCACCATCCCATGACATTTTTTCTGAAATGAAGAATGCTCCCAGAGGAAAGGAGTGTTGGGAGCAGGTAAACGTCAGGTGTAGCTAGAGAGAAATAGTTTTCAGAATGCAGTTAAGCAAGCAAGCAAGAGAGAAAAACATCTGTACATTAAATGGATGGAGAGAACAAGGGCTGGATAAGGGCTAACATAATATAGTGCCTCACCTAGTTTCTGCTACAGAAAATACAATTACATTGCTGCCATTGTTACCACTGCACTTAATCCATAAGTCTAACTTTTTGACTATTTATTGATCTGTATTATTTCATATTTCAAGTAATGGCTAAAATAAAGATCTTCTTAAGTCTTAGTTGAAAGCTAAAAGTAGCACTTGTCAATCAGTTAATGAATTTAACAGCAATTGAATAAGTGAAAATTATGCTACTTAAAATACTGTTTCTAAAGTAGAACTGGTTAGATATGGTTTTTATAGTTCAGCAGTTCTGTAAGTTTGTTTGTTTGTTTGTGTTAATCTTTTCAGGATAACAATAATAATACAGAATTTATCCCAGGAATATAAAATTGAGTCAACAGTAGAAAATTAGTCATTACATTTTGTGATCTAACAAGATAAAAAACTTTGTGATCATCTCAGAAAATTAAGGACATGGCTGTTTACAAAATTCAGCATTTATTAATGGTAAAAACTTTAAAAAATCAGTAGGAAAGAACTTCATCAACCTGGTAAAAGATATTTAAAAGTGAACAAGCTACAGCTAACATTGTATTTAAATATAAAATACTGAATGATTTTACCCATTGATGGGTAACAGGGAGAGAGTGTTTTCTTTCATTATTCCTATGTAATATTTTGCTAAAAGATCTAGTCACTTCTCTTAGGCAAGAAATAAAAGCTTTTCAATTTGGAAAATAAGAATAAAATTGTTTTTATTTGCAAACAACATGGGCATCAACCTAGAAAATTTCAAATAATCTATCAAAATAACAGGAATTAACAAGTGATTTTAGCAAGGTCACAGGATACAAGGTCAACATACACAAATCAATTGTATTTATATCCCAGACCACCTTATGTGCCTCCTGAGAAGCCTGTATGCAGGTCAAGAAGCAACAGTTAGACCTGGACATGGAACAACAGACTGGATCCAAACTGGGAAAGAAGTACATCAGGGTTGTATATTGCCATCCTGCTTATGTAACTTATATGCAGAGTACATCATGCGAAATGCTGAGCTGGATGAAGCTCAAGCTTGAATCAAGATTGCTGGGAGAAAAATAAATAACCTCAGATATGCAGATGACACCACCCTTATGGCAGAAAGTGAAGAGGAACTAAAGAGCCTCTTGATGAAGGTGAAAGAGGAGTGAAAAAGCTGGCTTAAAACTCAACATTCATGTTGAGTATACCTGTGGCGGATTCATTTTGATATTTGGCAAAACTAATACAATTATATAAAGTTTAAAAATAAAATAAAATTAAAAAAAAAAGAAAGAAAGAAAGAAAGAAAGCCTTCCTCAGTGATCAATGCAAAGAAATAGAGGAAAACAATAGAATTAAAAAAAAAAAACTCAACATTCAAAAAACTATGATCATGGCATCCAGTGCCATCACTTCATGGCAAATAGATGGGGAAACAATGGAAATAGTGGCAGACTTTATTTTATTGGGGTCCAAATGGTGACTGCAGACATGAAATTAAAAGACGCTTGCACCTTGGAAGAAAAACTATGTCCAATCTGGACAGCATATTAAACAGCAGAGATGTTATGTTGTCAACAAAGGTCTGTTTAGTCAGAGCTATGGTTTTTCCAGTAGTCATATATGAATGTGAGAGTTGGACCATAAAGAAGGATGAGTGCCAAAGAACTGATGCTTTCTCACTGTGGTGTTGGAGAAGACTCTTGAGAGTCCCTTCGGCTGCAAGGAGTTTCAACCAGTCAATCCTAATGGAAATCAACACTGAATAGTCAGTGGAAGGACTGATGCTGAATCTGAAACTCCAATACTGTGGCCACCTGATGCAAAGATATGACTCATTGGAAAAGACCTTAATGCTGGGAATGATTGAAAGAAGGAGAAGACGGTGACAGAGGATGAGATGGTTGTATGGCATCATGAACTCAATGGATATGAGCAAACTCAATTTGAGAAAACTCTGGGAGATGGTGTAGAACAGGGAAGCCTGGGTTGCTACAGTCCATATGGCTGTAAAGAGTTGGACACGACTGAGCAAGTGAACAAGCAATAAAAAACTAAAATTTCTAAAGTATCCATTTACTATTGCATTGAAACCATGAAATACTGTGGTATAAATCTTAGAAAACTTGTTCAAGATTTTTACAGTGAAGCTTCAAAATACAGATGAAAATATTTTTAAATACCTACATAAACAGTTTACCTTCAAATTCACTGTCTCTTCTACTTGGACAAATCTAGTGTCAATTCTATTGAGTGTCTTTTTCATCTCAGATATTGATGTTTTTCAATCCCAAAGTTTGAATTTATTCTTAAAAACAACTGTCATGTATCTGTCATCTTCTATTTTTGAGGTATAAAAAATGAACTTATAAAAATTTTAGTGCATTTACCCAGTAATTCCATAATTTCTCATTATATGATTTGATTTTCCTCTTTATTATGGGCTTAATTTTCTTGCTTATTTGAAAGTTAGACATCAAAATTTGCTTTGTTGGATTTTCAATATTTTTACTTGCTGAAAAATATAGCTGGAAACAGTTCAATTCTTTCAAAATTTCAAAATCTTTACATGATTTTGAACAAGTTCCAGGAGATAGTAAAGGACAGGGAAGCCTGGTGTGCTGCAGTCCATGGGATCGCAAAGAATCAGACATGACTGAGTGATTGAACAATAAAAGCATGAGCAACAAAAACAAAAAAACATTAATTGTACTTCATCAAAATTAAAAACTTCTGTATATCATAGGGTATTACCAAGGAAGTGAAAAGATAATTTACAAAATGGTAGAAAATTTTGGAAATCATAAATCTGATAAGAGTGTAAAAGCCAGAATGCATAGTGGTCCCTTGTTGTCTAGGATAGAATTGTTCTGGGATCCCCTGTGGATACCACATCCATGGATGCTTAATTCCCTTATATAAAATGGTGTAATATTTGTGTATAATCTATACACATCCTCCCATATACTTTAAATTCATCTCTATACTACATAAAATACATGATACAATATAAATGCTACATAAATAATTACCAGCATGGCACACTAAAGTTTTATTTTTGGGAACTTTTGGAATTTTTTTCTGAAATTATTCACAATCAGTTGAATCCAAGAATGTGGAACCCATAGATATGGAGGATCAACTGTATAAAGTCTTAAAGCTCAAAAACAAAAAGACAGTTAAAATGGGCAAAGGGCTTACATAAACATTTTTCAAGAGAAGATATCCAAGCCACTAACAATCATCTGAAAGTATATCATAGGGCAATGCAACTCAAAATCACAAATGGTACTGTTTCACACCAGGGGCTTCCCATTCGGCACTAGTGGTAAAGGACCCACCTGCCAAAGCAGGAGACATAAGAGACGCGGATTTGATCCCTAGATTGACAAGATCCCCTGGAGGAGAACGTGGCAACCCACTCCAGTATTCTTGCCTGTAGAATCCCATGGACAGAGGAGACTGGCTGCCTACAGTTCATAGGATCGCAGAGTCAGACATGACTGAAGCAACTTAGCACACACACACACATGCACTATTTCACAACAAAAATGATGGCTATTTTTGTTGATGGAAAATAACAAGTACTGGAAAGGGTATAGAGGAATTGAAACTTTGGTACATTATTATTAGGAATGTTAAGTAGTTAAGCAAATATAGGTAACAGTTTGGCAGACCTTCAAAAAGTTACACAGAATTACCATATGACCCATAAACACCACTTCTAAATAATAAACTTCAAATAATTGAACATAGATACTTAAACAATTAACATACTGTTGGTTGCTAGGGGAGAAGACAGAGGAACTGCTTGATGGGTACAGGGTTTCCTTTTGTAATATAAAAATATTTTGGAACTAGACAGAAGTATTGATTAAGAAACATTTTCAATATACTACATTGCCCTGAATTGTTCATACTAAAATTGTTTATTTAATGTGATATAAAATTCAATAGTAATAATAATAATAAAGAATCATTTCTTTAAAAAAAAGTTTGGTGTGGTTCTCCCCTCAACTTTTACCAATTTTCTTACATTCATGCACTGATTATTACTAGTTCAAGACTTAATGGTAATCCTCCTCTCTTCTCTTGTACTATAGTGAACACCCGATGCCTTGTCTGTCCTGGTCTCTCAACTCTGTCTCTTTAAATCTGGAATATTTCTGGCCTTCACTTAGTTTCCTAGTACCTGTGTTTTAGCTTGCAAACTCCCTAGATAGCAAATTGGAACAATCTTCGGCTCACCTCATTTATCTCCTTCCTATGCCTCAGGTATCATTGTCCTGCACGATCAGTGTTCAATATCTGAAAACCATCATTTTATGTATGTTGTCTAGTTTTTGGTTGGTTTGGGATGGCAAATCCAGTGTCTGTTATATATGGTGGCTAGGAATCAACATTTACCTTTCACTGAAGTGTTTCTCAAGCTAGTCTGACGTCTTTACTCCCAGGTGTTCATTTTATAAACATAAATACATGCACTTATATAGCACATACACACAGAGATATTTTCTCTTTACAAGATGTAAGTAAAATGTACTACCTAACTGCAAGCAACACAAATCTAAATATTCTTGAAGTTGAAGAAGCATACATGCATATGCTCACTAAAGACACTTCAAATTATATTTAATTTACTGTAGCAACAAGAATTTTTTAGCCCATAGGCTCTTATGTCAATGAGTACATCGTGGCTCTCTTCTTAGAGCTCAAAGGATGCTGTCTAATTAGATTCTCCTGCTAAGAGTAGAAGAAAATGGGAACCTACACCTGTGCATACAACCCATTCGTTATGTTTAACCTTCAAACCTAATTGGTTGATGATGTCCATGGGTTCTCCAGTTTTCTAAGGGGCTCAGATTGCCAGGGACAAACATTGACTGGGAACAGTGACTCACAGTAACTGAAAAATACATTAGGAGAAGTAATACCAATTAAAAAGGAGAAAGAATGATCACTAGGACAACATACATTTGATTAACTAATTCTGTCCAGTGGGTAGATTGGGCACTAAGCCATTTTTCCTCAAAGAGCCACATGAAAATATATTCTAACTCATTTTAAAGGATCCTTTTTAACATGAAGAAAGGCATGTCTCTCCTGGAAGTATGTTTTCTGGTTGTGTCATTCTTGTTTTCAAAATTATTTGCTTGATAATCTGATATATTTTTTATGTACTCAGTAAAATTTGTAGGAAAAGTTTTTTCAAACAACCAGTTTCAGAGCACAATTGCAGGAGTAACCTTTTATTAATGTGTCTTGTGTAGGAACCTCTTCCGGGTCATCCCTCCATCATTCCCCCACTGTGATAAGGGAGCAAGGGGATCACAACTGCAGATGCATCCATGGAGAGACTTTCTCTTCCTAAACACCCTGTGTTCTTTCATTTCTCTTTGGTTTTATAATTATTGTGTCCCTACCTAGAAGACATCCCATACTTTCTCCATTCTAAGTAAACATGTTCATATTTCAAGATCTGTTATGTGTGTCATATTTTAAGTAGAATCCTCTTCACTTTCCCTAATGAATCAACTGGTTTGTCTTCACTAAACCAGTACACGGAGAAGGCAATGGCAACCCACTCCAGTACTCTTGCCTGGAAAATCCCATGGATGGAGGAGCCTGGTGGGCTGCAGTCCACAGGGTCACTAAGAGTCAGACATGACTGAGTGACTTCACTTTCACTTTTCACTATCATGCATTGGAGAAGGAAATGGCAACCTCCTCCAGTGTTCTTGCCTGGAGAATCCCAGGGATGGGGGAGCCTGGTGGGCTGCCGTCTCTGGGGTCACACAGAGTCGGACACGACTGAAGTGACTTAGCTGCAGCAGCAGCAAACCAGTACACAAGAGAGAGAATTTCATTGCATTGCAGTTTTGATTTGGGGGTGATTTCACCCCCTCACCTCTCACCTTCTGAGTTCTGGACATCTGAGACTTCTTTATGTTAGGACACTCTTGGATGTTTTACCTTCCAGTGCATAATAAACCTTTGAGAAATGATTGCTGGAATGAAGAAAAGGAGGCAAAGAGCAAAATAAATACAAAAAGGATAGATGAATGAATACCTCAACATAGTTACTAGGCAATACAAAGATAAGAGAATATCCTAATTTTGACATTTACACAATTGAACAACCCAGATCACAAACATCTGGCCAAAATATCTGAATTAAGATGATCTTGATAAGCCCATGGATTACAGAAAGTTCAGAACTTCAAATAGGAATGGAAACTCTAATATGAGATAATCTGACTGTGATTTTAAATCAATGCTATAAAACCTGAATATATGCAATAAATATAGAGATTTTTTATTTTTTTATGAAAGATTTTTTATTATGAAAGAAATAGCTAAAGGATCAGAAAGACTAATAACATCTTATGATCTCTCCATTAATTATTCTTATGTTGGCAGATTGTAATATGAAATAAAAATACATAATTCTCCCACTGGGTACCAAGGAGAAATGTGAAGATCATAGAAGATACAATAACTAGTTTACAGTCTAGTTGAGGTGATAATACATACTGTCTTTTTAAAAGATTTTGAATAGATGTTCAACTTGGTATAAAAAACAAAAAAATAAGAAGACTTTATTTCCAGACTTGAACCACTCATGTCTACCTTGATGAACAGTGAGGGAATAATCCCCCTCCATGGGAATCATTGATGGTATAGAGGCCTAAGTAGCCTACAGCTAGAATATTCATACACAAAAATATATCATCATGATTGAAACCAAATGCAAAAAAATTGAGAGAAGGTTAAATAAGAAGAAATTGAGCCATTGGGGCTAAATTAATAAGGAAACCATGAAGGGTTAGATTGAATGTAGAAACATAAGCACATAAGCCATGGTTGTGGCTGTGCTGTAATAATCATGGATAGGCAGTGTGATTCTTCACAATAAAGCAAAAAAAAATTATTCCCTCAAGATAGCAGCCATCAGACTATATTCAAAATATGGAGAAAACTTGCCATGTACCCAAAAATAACCATTCATCAGATGATAGCTATCTATGTATTAAGCTGAGCTGTATCTGAAGTTGGGCTTCCCTGGTGGCTCAGATGGTAAAGAATCTGCCTGCAATGAGGAGACCAGGGTACTATCCCTGGGTTGGGAAGATCCTCTGGAGAAGGGAATGGCAACCCAGGCCAATATTCTTGCCTGGAGAATCCTATGGACAGAGGAGTCTGGTGGCCTATCCATTGGGTTGCAGAGTCATACACGACTGAATAACTAACACACACACACATATCTGAAGTTAGTACCAAATTAACTTTTGCTGCAGCTTTGCTCTCAAATATTTAAAGAAACACTTTCTACACTTTAAGAAATACATGCTTGCTTGAAACCATGTCAATATTTCTCAAATCCCAACAATAAACTAATTATTGCCTTGATTGATGTTATCAGTTTCTTGTCAAAAATGTGAACATTCAGGAGCAATGGATGACCTGTCAGAATACAGAATTAGATGGACTGGTTTTGTTTAAAAGGCAGTGATGGTAGTTGTTCATTTGCCCAGTTGTATCCAACTCTTTGCAACACCATGGGCTGCAGCATGCCAGGTTTCCCTGTCCTTTGTCATCTTCCAGAGTTTGCTCAGACTCCTGTCCATCGAGTCGGTGATGCTATCCAACCATCTCGTCCTCTGTTGCCCTCTTCTCCTCCTCCCTTCAAACTTTACCAACATCAGGGTCTCTTCCAATGAGTCAGTTCTTCACATCAGGGGCCAAAGAATTGGAGCTTCAGCTTCAGTATCAGTCCTTCCAGTGAATATTCAGGACTGCTTTCCTTTAGAACTGGCTGGTTTGATCTCCTTGCTGTCCAAGGGACTCTGAAGAGTCTTCTCCAACACAAAGCATAAGTTCTTCGGAGCTCAGCCTTCTTTATAGTCCAACTCTCACATCCATACATGACTAATGGAGAAACCACAGCTTTGGCAATATGGAAAGGCAGTGATTAGTAATGTTTATCTCACTAAATACTGAATTATTTCCTGTTATTTGTATGAATATGTTATACATATGAAAGAAATATGAATTCTTTCTTTCTGATCAACTTTCATCATTGAATATGGCAACCAAGATCATGTAATTTGACACATGTTCACAGGTTTTTCAAGTAGCAGCATTTATCTTGTCCTAAAAACAAAAGAAAATCTGGAGATTTAGGTCTCAAAAATTACGTAGCAATTTAAAGCAGTTGGCACTGAAACACAAGTTCACTTGAGCATCTGTTGCTCACAGGTAACTATATTTTCTCAATTCAAAGTGATCAATTGCTGGTAAAAATCTTACCTATATTACAATTGACTCTCTCCCCTTCCCCCACCCACTCTCTTTTCTCAAGTAGTTTCATTTCTGAACAAAATGCATTTAATTAAATTCTGATCTTTTCTGAATTCTTAAGCAAAATAAGAAGGCTCATTTTAGGAAATTACCAATGCCTTTTTTTTTTTTAACCTTTTATTCTGTGATGGAATAATAGCATACTACAAGTGATAACCCCTAAGGAAAGAAATCATAGCAATTATCTGAATCATTCTTTTTTTGAGGATTAACAAACCTATGAAATGGCAATCTTTGAACACTCATATGTTTAGAGGAAAGGGTTTAATAGTTTGTTTTTCTTTTTCCTTAGCCTACTGTGGTAAAAGTTCCTCCTAGTATAATTTAATCTATTTTCCATATTAAGATTCAGAAAGAAAGCTTTTATTAAAAGAGAGAGCACAATTTTTACCAAATTCTATGTAGCTTGTAATTAAGTTCAATAAGAGTTAGAAGTTACTATGATGATTCAAAAATTGATGGCTCAAATTTCTAAAATACAATGATATCTCTAAATAAATCAGTTATTAGACAATGAGGACCATTATAGTCTAATTAAACAGTGAAGAACTATGCTGTCCATAAATGCCTATTTCTATGATTAGTGATGGTCAACACTATGAATTTGACATAAACATTTTACTGTATTTATTTTGTACAATTATTTTTTAGCCAGTCTCTTCAAACTATAGATGAAATCTATTATGATTACTATAATGGAAAGTTCCAATTCTATATTGAGAAATGCAGAAATTTTAGAACTGTCTTAGAAATTGTGCGCTATTCTGATGATAATTTCTTGAAATGACAATGAAAAGTCAGCTGAGAGAAGACTTCTGAACAAAGAGTTTTGTACCTAATGATGGCTTATCCATCAGAGAGGGAGTAATTGTGTTTGTCAACAGTATGTATTTCCTAAGGTTGGTGTCACAAAATTCATATCCACTGGGTGGTCTTTTCATTAAACTTTGTCTCACATTTACTGCTTTGGGATTTCTGTAATGAAGTGTACCATAAAGGAAGAGATTCAAACTCTCATATTTTGAGTTTTTAAAAAATTAAAAGTTTTAATTGTTTGGGGAATCAAACAGCTCATCAATATTTTACATGAAAAAAGATTTGTGAATAGTTCTAGAACATTTTTAAGACTAGTCACATCTGGAAAAAACGGTGACAAGTATTAGAAAGGAAATTGCTAGAAATCTTATTGGTAGAACATACAAGGGAATCGTGGAAGAACCTCTGAGTCTAAACCTAATACCAATAAATCAGGGGTTATCATTCACTCTGAGATCAATGGAAATTGTGTCCCTGATGTTCAAATAAAATTCCCATAGAGAACTCTCTAAATTCCTGAGTCAAGAAAGATCTGCACAAAGGGTTGGAGTTCCTATGAGAGCATATGAAAATTAAAAGAGAGAAAGATTCCAGTTACACTTTAAACAGCAGGTGCTTCCAGTAATATTTTTATCCTAAGGTTCTTAAACCTTTCTTCCAGGAGTTCATTCACTTTCAATACCTGAGGATAGATCCAGAGATACAGAGTGAATTAAAGTTCTTGGGATTTATCCATAAAACATTGAGGTTTTCCTGAGTTTCATTTCTGATTTTGTCACAAATTCCTCATTGCCCTGGTAAATTCCTGTGACCATAACTGTGCATCCTTTATTTTTTCCTTCTCTATAAGAGGGAACTACTTTATAACATCACTGTAAAGTATTTATGAGATAGTAAATGCAAATCACTGTAAGCATTTTAAGATGTCATAAAATAAATGTCATTTTCCATTGAAAAGTCCACTTGTCAGCCACTGGCTTGGATATTATGAATACATTCTAATATATCAACATATTTGACATATGACTTCTGGTCAAGGTAATAGTGCTAGAATTCATGTTAAGAGATGTTAGGAGTCATTTTATTTCTACAGTATTCTATATGCTATATTCTAATTGTGGACTTCACGAGTAGCTGCTAATTCAAGAAAACGTCTTCCTATCCCTTTAATGTAATATTCAATTAAGTCAGCATTCATAGTACTGACTACCAGAATACCAAGATTGTGTTTCATTGCAAGCTGAGATCATTGGCTTGTTAATGTTCCTCTTCAATATAATCTGACAAAAATTGAACTATGGAATTTCAGAGTATATGAAATCTGAAGGGTGTGAAACAAAAAGCTTGGATCACAAGTTTCTGAGACTAATTAGAATTCTTGGTCCACAAAAGCCTTTCTGTGTGATCATAGGAAATGTTTACTTAGTCTTCACTTCCTATATATATTTCAACCATGATAAAGGGACATGTAACAAATTCATCCTACCACTGAGAGAAACTATAAAGGATAGATAAAGTTTCTAAACAACCATTTGATGTCACAGGAAAGTAACGAGGGCAGGCAGGAGCAAGAAAGCACACCAAAGTAAGTCCCCATTCACTTCTGGGTTTGCCTCAGAAAGTTAACCAATCACATTTTAGGGAAATGAAAGCCAAGGTAGCCTAAAAATATGGACATTCAAACTAGGGAACAGAGATATAATCTGGAGTTTGGGGTTCCTATAATGGAAAAAACTTGAGGCCAAAAACACCAGAACCAGGAAATCAAAAGTAAATAAGCCTAGAACTATAGGTAATTTCCTATGTATGAGCTGAGACTCTGAAAAAGCAAGTGAAGAGCAGTAACTGAAAAGCTATAAAACTTAGAAAATAATTTGGCTGCCTAGTCACAAAGAGGTTATTAATAAAATTCAGGACTGGCTATGGAAGTAAAAAGAGAGAAATAAAGGGAGGGAGGGAGGGAGGAAGGAAGGAAGATTTTCAGGTAATATATAAAAAGGCTATACTGTGTGAGTGGGAGCTATGCCCTAGGGCTAAGAGCAAACTAAAATCAGGCATCCTTATTAAAACTGGAAACAAAGACTCCACTGCAATAAGGTGATTTATCTATACTTTATCGACCTGTAGGAGTAAAATTAAACCCTCTCTGGAAAAAGATAGCATCATTCAAAGCATAGAGGATTCAGTAGTTAGTGAAAAATTAATTGGCATGTGAAGTTCTGTTCAGTTCAGTCACTCAGTCGTGTTTGACTCTTTGCAGCCCCATGAACCGCAGCACGCCAGGCCTCAACGTCCATCACCAACTCCTGGAGTCCACCCAAATCCATCTCCATTGGGTCAGTGATGCCATCCAGCCGTCTCATCCTCTGTGGTCCCCTTTTCCTCCTGCCCCCAATCCCTCCCAGCATCAGGGTCTTTTTAAATGAGTCAGCTCTTCACATCAGGTGGACAAAGTATTGGAGTTTCAGCTTCAACATCAATACTTCCAATGAACATCCAGGACTGATCTCCTTTAGGATGGACTGGTTGGATACCCTTGCAGTGCAAGGGACTCGCAAGAGTCTTCTCCAACACCACAGTTCAAAAGCATCAATTCTTCGGCACTCAGCTTTCTTCATAGTCCAACTCTTATATCCATACATGACCACTGGAAAAACCATAGCCTTGACTAGATGGACCTTTGTTGGCAAAGTAATGTCTCTGCTTTTGAATATGCTATCTAGGTTGGTCATAACTTTCCTTCCAATGAGTAAGTATCTTTTCATTTCATGGGTGCAATAACCATCTGCAGTGATTTTGGAGCCCCCAAAAATAAAGTCAGCCATTGTTTCCCCATCTACTTACCATGAACTGATGGGACCGGATGTCATGATCTTCATTTTCTGAATGCTGAGCTTTAAGCCAACTTTTTCACTCTCCACTTTCACTTTCATCAAGAGGCTCTTTAGTTCTTCTTCACTTTCTGCCATAAGGGTGGTGTTGTCTGCATTTCTGAGGTTGATATTTCTCCCGGCAATCTTGATTCCAGCTTGTGCTTCCTCCAGCCCAACATTTCTCATGATGTACTCTGCATATAAGTTAAATAAGCAGGGTGACAATATACAACCTTGACATACTCCTTTTCCTATTTGGAACCAGTCTGTTGTTCCACGTCCAGTTCTAACTGTTGCTTCCTGACCTGCATATAGGTTTCTTAAGAGGCAGGTCAGGTGGCCTGGTATTGCCATCTCTTTCAGAATTTTCCACAGTATATTGTGATCCACACACTCAAAGGCTTTGACATAGTCAAAAAAGCAGAAATAGACGTTTTTTCTGGAACTCTCTTGCTTTCTTGATGATCCAGCAGATGTTGGCAATTTGATCTCTGGTTCCTCTGCCTTTTCTAAAACCAGCTTGAATATCTGGAAGTTCATGGTTCACATATTGCTGAAGCCTGGCTTTAAGAATTTTAAGCATCACTTTACTAGCATGTGAGATGAGTGCAATTGTGTGATATTTTGAGCATTCTTTGGCATTGCTTTTCTTTGGTATTGGAATGAAAACTGAACTTTTCCAGTCCTGTGGCCACTGCTGAGTTTTCCAAATTTGCTGGCATATTGAGTGCATCACTTTCACAGCATCATCTTCCAGGATTTGAAATAGCTCAACTTGAATTCCATCACCTCCACTAACTTTGTTTGTAGTGATGCTTTCTAAGGCCCACTTGACTTCACATTCCAGGATGTCTGGCTCTAGGTGAATGATCACACTGTCATGATTATCTGGGTCGTGAAGCTCTTTTTTGTACAGTTCTGTGTATTCTTGCCACCTCTTCTTAATATCTTCTGCTTCTATTAGGTCCATATCATTTCTGTCCTTTATTGAGCGCATCTTTGCATGAAATATTCCCTTGGTACCTCTAATTTTCTTGAAGAGATCTCTATTGTTTTCCTCTATTTCTTTGCATTGATCGCTGAGGAAAGCTTTCTTATGTCTCCTTGCTATTCTTTGGAACTTTGCATCAAATGGGTATATCTTTCCTTTTCTCCTTTGCTTTTCACTTCCTTTGTTTTCACAGCCATTTGTAAGGCCTCCTCAGACAGTCATTTTGCTCTTTTGGATTTCTTTTTCTTGGGGATGGTCTTGATTCCTGTCTCTTGTTCAATGTCATGAACCTCTGTCCATAGTTCTTCAGGCACTCTATCAGATTTAGTCCCTTAAATCTATTTCTCACTTCCACTGTATAGTCATAAGGGATTTTATTTAGTTCATACCTGAATGGTCTAGTGGTTTCCTCCACTTTTTTCAATTTTAGTCTGAATTTGGCAGTATGGAGTTCATGATCTGAGCCACAGTCAGCTCCTGGTCTTGTTTTTGCTTGCTGTATAGAGCTTCTCCATCTTTGGCTGCAAATAATATAATCAATCTGATTTTGGTGTTGACCATCTGGTGGTGTCCATGTGTAGAGTCTTCTCTTGTGTTATTGGAAGAGGGTGTTTGCTATGACCAGTGTGTTCTCTTGGCAGATCTCTATTAGCCTTTGCCCCACTTCATTCTGTACTCCAAGGCTAAATTTGCCTGTTACTCCAGGTGTTCCTTGACTTCCTACTTTTGCATTCCAGTCACCTATAAGGAAAAGGACATCTTCTTTGGGTGTTAGTTCAAGAAGGTCTTGTAGGTCTTCATAGAAGTGTTCAACTTCAGCTTCTTCAGTGTTACTGATCAGGACATAGACTTGGATTACCGTGATATTGAATGATTTGCCTTGGAAACAAACAGATTATTCTGTCGTTTATGAGATTGCATACCAGTACTGCATTTTGGACTCTTTTGTTAACTATGATGGTTACTCCATTTCTTCTAAGGGATTCCTGCCTGCAGTAGTAGATATAATGGTCATCTGAGTTAAATTCACCCATTCCAGTTCATCTTAGTTCACTGACTCCTAGAATGTCAGTGTTTACTCTTGTCATCTCCTATTTGACCATTTCCAATTTGCCTTGATTCATGGACCTAACATTCCAGGTTCCTATGCAATATTGCTCTTTACAGCATTGAATCTTGCTTCTATCACCAGTTCCATTCACATCTGGGTGTTGTTTTGGCTTTGGCTCCATCTCTTCATTCTTTCTAGAGTTATTTCTCCACTGATCTCCAGTAGCATATTGGGCACCTGCTGACCTGGGGAGTTCATCTTTCAGTGTCCTATCTTTTTGCCTTTTCATACTCTTCATGGGGTTCTCAAGGCAAGAATACTGAAGTGGTTTGCCATTCCCTTCTCCAGTAGACCACATTCTGTCAGACCTCTCCACCATGACCCATCCATCTTGGGTGGCCCCATACGGCATGGCTTAGTTTCATTTTGTTAGACAAGGCTGTGGTCCATGTGATCAGATTGGCTAATTGTCTCTGATTGTGGTTTCAGTCTGTCTGTCCTCTGATCCCCTCTCTCAGTCAAGAAAGAGAATCAAATAGCCAAAAAGTAAAAATAAATAATAAAAAAGTACCTGAGTGATCCAGATATTGGTGCTACCAAAAGAAAAAAAAGAGAGAGAGAGAGAGAGAATTCCACTAGGAAACTGAAAACAATTCTGGAAATTTTAGAACTTAAAATAAATTAACAAAATTTTAGAATTCAACATATAAATTTGATAGAATGAGACTGTTAAACATATTCACATAACTAACATTAGAGAAATTAAAATTAAGAACAAAGTGTGCCATCAGTTTAAACCTATTCAAATTGAAACTATTAATTTAAAAAATATCAATAACATGATAATAAAATTAGCATTGGCACTAGTGATGAGCATGTAAGTTAGTACTGCAACCACTGCTCAGGAATACTTTTGGTAGTTACTAATAAAGTTAAATAAATAAAATATTACTCTAAAATTTTCCAAAATATATTTACATGAGTGTTGATAGCAATGTTAGTTCTAGTAACTCCAAACTAGCAATTATCCAATTGCTTATCAATCTTAGAATAAATAAAGTGTGGTATGTTTTTAATGAAATATAATACAGCAATAAAAATAAATAAACTTTGCTACATATAATAACATAGCTACATCTGATGGAAATTTTGTTAATAAACCCAGATGGAATAGTATTGGGTATTGTATAATTATTTATGTGAAATTCAAAAACAGACAATACCAATTTATGCAGTTAAAAATCACAGAAAAAATTATCTCTACAGGATGAGAATTAACTGAGAAAAGACACAAGGGAAGTTCCTGATATACTAATTGGGTTCTTCAGCTTGATGATCATTATAGATGTATATATACTTGAAAAAATTCACACACAGGATTTATGTGGTTAACTTTAAATTCTATCTCACTTTTACCAAAATTAAGGCAATTAAATTCAGTAACATGAAAGCACTTAAAACAAGTTAAAAAAATTAAGCATAATATTATTTTTGTCAACCTGTTATTTCTGATGCCCAATTTCACATTTAAAGTTTCCAAAAGAAATAAATGCATATTCCTCTGGCAGTCCATGTGGCGCTAGTGGTAAAGAACCCACCTGCCAATGCAGGAAACATAAGAGACTCGAGTTCCATCCCTGGACTGGGAAGATCCCCTGGAGGAGGGCATGGCAACCCACTCCAGTATTCTTGCCTAGAGAATACCATGGACAGAGGAGCCTGGGGCTACAGCCCATAGGGTTGCAAAGACTTGGACGTGACTGAAACAATTTAGCATGCAGACATGCTTGAGGGAAAGGAGCAGGATTTCTCTGAGAGACATCTCTCATCTTTCAAGTGTCAGGTGTTCCCAAGTAGTACACTGTCAATATTAGATTCACTAAAACTAATTCTAAGTTTTAAAATGTCATTTTTATTTACCTTCTCTCAACTCAAAATTATGTGCAGAAAAAGACATTTCGTTTGCTTAAGGAACAGGTCACTGGGACCTTACTAAGTCCCTTTGAAAGGTGAAAAATCTTTTTATATCTGGGGAATCCAATATTTATTTGAGCTGACAAAATAGTCTGGGGCATAACAATGAAATATTTGGTTCAAATGGTGTTAAATAAAGGAGAGAAATAGCATACACACATGGGGATTTGGTTGTATGATTTATTGAAGAATGTGGCTTTCATAGCTATTTCTTCATTTATTATAGATCTTTCTCCTCATCCATCAAGTCAGTAAGTAATCAATGCTCTAAATGAAGAACAGCCTTTTTGTACAATAGTCACATGAACCTATGCTCCTCAATGCACAAATATTTTTGTTGACATTTTCCCCTAAATCTTTGATGCCAAAACCCTTTTTTTGATGTATTGGGATTGAAATTACCAATATAATAGACTTGTTGTTATTGCTTAGTCACTCAGTCATGTCAGACTCTTTGTGACCCCATGGACTGTAACCCGCCAGGCTCCTCTGCCAATGGGATTTCTCAGTCAAGAATACTGGAATGGGTTGCCATTTCCCCCTCCAGAGGATCTTCCCAACCCAGGGATCAAACCCAAGTCTCCTGTGGCTCTTGCGTTGCAGGCTGATTCTTTACCTGATGAGCCATCAGGAAGCCCATGTAATGGGTTATTTCCCTCTAAGTAATTTTATGACTGAAAAGACCTTCAAAATATCTTTCTTCCATCCCCTTGTTTTTTATATTAAATGATGTGAGATAAGTGAGCTGAGTTGATGAAGCTCACACAGTTTTGTGATGCTAAAATTAGAACCTTATTTTCTGATCATTTTTCTTCTTTTTTTCTTTCCCCAATGGACTATTGCAGAACTAGCATAAAAACAGCATGAAAATAGGACTCAAACCTACTCCCTCTCAGCTCATTCCCCCAGAGCTCTTCTGCCACACTGAAGTTCCATGCTGAATTTTGCATTAAGAACTACAACACCAACTAATAGCTCTTTTGCAAAGGAAAAGTCTAAATGTCACTGATTGAAGTGATTTAGGATTTCAGAATGGAGAGTCTGTATATGGCTCGTAACAATGAGGAGTAGCTTGATGGAAGAGGATTCAGAGGAATGGTGAAATTTGAGATGAAAAATGTTGTGAAGACTTGATTTAAAGAGTCTTTAGTCAAAGTCAAATCATATGGATAGTCTTGTCTAGATGTAGGATCTTACCTCTGATAAGTGAAAGGGAGTGTCTCTTGGAATATCTCCAGCACTTTGACTAGACTCTGACTTAGTGGCTGGGAAAATCTGTTACCCATTCAGCAGGCCAAATAGTCCTGACAGTAACTGTCCGACTGCTGTTTTAGCAGATAGAAAAACCACTGCTTTTCTTAATGCTAGGCTCATACTGGTAATTACTCCACTCATCTTTTTTTTTTTTTTTTTCCATTTTTTTTTATCCCCACAAACATTACCTGAAAATCAGTGTAGATGGCTGGTAGTGAATATCGCCTATTTTGGAGAGCACAACTTGAGTTCCCAGTTTCAAAATAACAATCTCCTTTCTTGTATTCATGCTCTCTCTCCCTTACTCCCTCCTTTTGCTCTCTCCTTCCATCTAAGGATGGAAGGCTAAAAGCTTATTAGCTCACTGATTTGATTTGTGTTAGTGATTTGAAAATCTATGTTAATTATTTCATTATTGTCTTTTCACATCCCCAATACCTCACTTTGTTCCTCATGCACGGATTGACTTTTCCCTGTGGAATTTGTCTCCTACATGTGTGACCCTAATTATAGAGTTGAGCCGGCCTCTGAGTATGAATGAATCAATACTAAGCCATATTGTTTTCTTTTCTTTTTTTATTTCTTCCTTCTTGCTTTCTTTCTTATATTCTGAATTAAAGACACTCTTGAGAGCCAATACTGTTCTATGTGTGGCTACGAGAAATCCTGGAGATATACAGAAGGAAGATCTAGCCCTTGCTCTCATGGAACTCCAAGTCTCCTTGGGAATACTTTGGGAAGACAAAACTTTGAGCTCAGAAGCAGTAAACACAGGTGGGCCTTCCGCATGCAAGCAGACAGTGAAATACAAATGCAACACAGAATCTGAAGTAGTAGATGAAGAGGTCGGAACTGATTTGAATGGTTGTTCCCAAAAGGGACTTATGAGTACAAAGGGATGAAATAATTTGCCAAAAGTGACTCAAAATATACATGACTGAGTCATCTCTTAAACTCTAAATTCTACCCTCCTTAGAAATACCACATACCTCTGTACATTTACTTTTATCATCCCCTTGACTTTGCTTTCAATCTTATTTCTTTACACCCTCATGAAGAGCCTTTTAGTTTCACTGAGATTTCCATTATCCAAACTCCTAGGCTTACCTTTTACTATTATGACCTCATGATACTAAATTTTCTTAAGTTGAAGCCCCCAAACAAGAAATATTATTTTGCACGCCATATTTTACATTCATATATCCCTGGTTTCATTTTCTTAGTCATTATCTCTTCACATTAAAACTTACTGGTACATCTCAACCATAAAGTCAGAAAATCCAAAGACCCTTCACTTTAAGTTGAAAGGGGTACCTTTCATCCTCATGTTACTTACTTGCTTCCTGTAGAGCAGTGGTCCCCAACTTTTTTGGCACCAGAGACCAGTTGTGTGGAAGATAATTTTTCCTTGGACTGGGGCAGGGGAGGATTTCAGGATGATTCAATCACATTTCATTTATCGTGCATTTTATTTCTGTTATTATTACATCAGTTCTACCTCATATCATTAAGGCATTAGATCCCAGAGGCTGGAGACTCCTACTGAAAAGTACCTTGATTTGATGATGACTAATGGAAAACTACAGTGTGACATTTATATACTTGTAACTATTTTACGGATGAGGGCACTGAGTTTAACTTGCCCAAGTTTCCAAAAGTGTAAGTGCTAGGGAAGAAACTTGAATTTTGGAGTTCAGTTTTTGGATTCTTATCACGAGATCACAAAATTTAAGGTATAACTTTACATCTTTTCAGTCTTTGCTCCTACCCAGCTCTCATGTTACAAAACAGAATAAAAACATGTCTGGAGGGACAGTGGGAGTCTTAAGACTGTGGGTTTCCACTGGGAGATACAGAGAGGGAGAAAGATTTCTGCTTTCAAGCTTATAGAAATGGTCCAGGAAAGAGCAAGTTCATCACTTTTCTTGAATCCCTGAGTGTTAGGAGGTTGTAGAGCAACCAACAAATCCAACAGAGGAAGACAGGTAACTTTGGGGGCACTGGAGACAGAAACACTGAAGTACCTGGGCAAGATGCATCTGACATAGGTGAAAAGAGTCCATCTAGGGCACTGGTCCTGGGGGAGGATGGGGGAGTACTGGAAAGATGGTGAAGTCCCCAAGAACTGTGAACGGGGGCGGAGTCCAGACTCTCTGCAAGCCTCTTTTTTTTTTTACTTTTTTTTTTTTTCACAAACCTCATATAAGATATTTCCTGAAAAGAGTAAGAGAATCATCAGCAAGTCTCTTATATTTCAGAACTAGAGCTGGGAATAGCAATTGCTTCAGGAAAGCCAGGAAACTAAGATGAGACTTTGAACCTGAAAGTCTGTCTCCTGTATGAAATGAAAGCCTTCATCTATGGAAGAAAAGCAATATGAGCTGTAGAGCTGGAGGTACCAGGGAAAACCCACTGCTGCTGAAAAATCTTCCAACTTTGAGACAGGATCAAGAATAGCTTCTGGAATCAGAATTATGGGAAGCGAGTGAACACTGAAAAAATGACATTCTTGAGGCTCAGGGACATGACAGGGGGTATGTCAGAGGGTGGGATTTTGGTCAGAAAAATAGAAAGTGCCCCCACATTGAACACCCCACAGACACGCTAACAAACGTCTCATAGTATGTGACTCGCAAAAGTCAGAAACTTGCTGAGATGGAGTAGAAAGGAAAGCCCTAAATCTGAGAACAAAAACACGAAAAATACCTGGCAAACCAGCCCCAACACAAAGCACAAAGTATCCCATAGATAATTTAACATCTGTGATACACAGGGTAACCACAAAGACAGCAAAGGTCAAACTCAGTCCCATTTCTAATTAGATTAGCTCACACTGGTGCCCTAAAGACCCAGTAAAATGAAAAGTGTGCCCATCTTTAGGTTTAAAAATCTGTTTACCTCAGTCTCAACTGTGTTACACAATGTAACAGGCTTTCAGGGGAGAGAAAGACATACAAAAAGGCAAGAGAAAATGATACACCCCTGAGAGACAAAGAATCATCAGAACTAGATTCATAAATGACATAGACAACATAGAAACTCGCTAATAAGTGATTTAAAGTAAATATGATTGTTATGTTAATGATAATAAATAGTAATAAGACTTTGACACTCTGTATAATCTGATATGGAGAAGGCAATGGCACCCCACTCCAGTACCTTTTGCTTGGAAAATCCCATGGACGGAGGAGCATGTTAGGCTGCAATCCATGGGGTCGCTAAGAGTCGGACACGACTGAGCAACTTCACTTTCACTTTTCACTTTCATGCATTGGAGAAAGAAATGGCAGCCCACTCCGGTGTTCTTGCCTGGAGAATCCCAGGGACAGGGGAGCCTGGTGGGCTGCCGTCTGTGGGGTTGCACAGAGTTGGACACTACTGAAGTGACTTAGCATCATCTGATATGACATATAAGAGATGGCACATAACCAAAAATGTATAACCTTAATCCAATAAGAAGAAAGTACCAGGAACACACAAATCAAAGTATAGCCTGCAAAATACTTGAAAAATATTCTTCAAAATTTCAAGATTATTAAAGACAAAGGAATACTCAGAAATTGTCACCGTTCCTTAGTAGACTAAGAAGACACAACAATTAATACAATTTGGCTTCCTGGATTGGATCCTGAGGTGAATAAAGAACATTACTGGAAATCTGGCAAAATATGAATCAAGTCTGTAATTCAGTTAATAGTATATCTTAACATTAAGGGAATGTGGGTGAAGGTTATTTGGGAACTCCGTAAGATTTCTTCAAATCTTTAATCTAAAATCTTTCAAAAATTTTTAAAGTCCATAATTGCCTGCTAAGAGTCATTTATGTGGGCTTCCCTGTTGGCTCAATGTAAAGAACCTGCCTGCAATGCAGGAGGTGTGAGTTCAATCCCTGGATGGAGAAGATCCTGTGGAGAAGGAAATGGCAATTCACTCCAGATTCTTGTCTGGAGAATTCCCATGGACAGAGGAGCCTGGCAGGGTACAGTCCATGGGGCTGCAAAAAAGTAGAACACAACTTAGTGACTAAACAATTAACAATTTATCTATGTAGTCAACAAATATTTATCGAATGCCTGATATATCCTGTGCATTCTTGGAGGCACTGAAGAAATATTTCCTGGCTTCATGGTATTTAAAATATAAGAAATAAACAGCTATTTTGTTACAAACCTTGAATGAAAGCTAGACTTACAGCATGAGAAGCCATCACATGGAATACTACCTTGGGGCCACAGTCTACAAGTACATAACTATGCAAGCAGTAATAGCCAAAGAACAGGTATGCTCCCAAACCAAATAAAAGTGCTTGAATCATGTGGAATAATAAATGAATTTAGAACAAATAGGACTGAGCAGAGGAAATGAGATGGAATATATTAATATACAGGATACAGGTGAGTTGGAAGGGCCACACTCTCCAAATTACCCTTGTTCTGTCAGAGACACAGGGGCATATATATATATGGCTGGCCACATGAGCTATAGTTTGTCTACCAACTTGATAGACAGCCATGGGCTTTATTTTTGTGATTAGGCAGAGGACATAGGTGCCCAGCTGCTCAGTTGTGCCTAACTCTTTGGGACCTGATGGACTGTAACCTGCCAGGCTCCTCTATCCATGAAATTTGCCGTGCAAGAATACTCCACCCAAAAGTGGGTTACCATTTCCTCCTCTGCTGGATCTTCCTAGCTCAGGGGTCAAACTTGCATCTCTTGCATCTCCTGCATTTGAAAGTGGATTCTTTACCATTGTGCCACCTGGGCAGAGGATATATGGGACGAAAATGGAGTGACCAACAGGCGGTCATATTAAGACCTCATTTCAAGTATTCTGAATGAGGATCTCTTTGTAATATATGTAGTGTCTACTAAGTATCATGCATATTTAGAGTATAATAACATTTAACATCCAAGTGCCACATGAATATTTGATATATTTCAGTCCTTCCATCACTTCCTATCTATGAGCATTCTTCATAACTGTCTCTTTATTACATTTTGCTTCTCCAGAATTGAATAAGAGGTAGGAAGTGGTGGGAAAATCAGAAATAATTTCCTTGCTAGAGCTGCAATGTATCATCAGTCCATTTAGAATACCAAGTTCCTCAAATGTTTTTCTCAAGGAAATTTCTGTGCATTCTTCAAAGACCCCTCCCTCCCATATTACCGGCCATTATTAACTATAGTTGCATGTCATAAATGATAAATAAATTGGGTAACTGCTTCTCACAACCCATAAGCCTCAGGCTCAGTGAATTGCAATGGAGGACACCTCACATCTGCACATAATCCTCTCCAGCATGGACCCTTCCAAGGATCCTTTCCAAAGGATCAATGCCTAAGCCTGAGGAACAAGATGTTAGCTCATTTCTTGGTAGAAGAACCATGTTGTTCCACTTTGACCATTTCTTCTGTTCTGCAATCAGAGGCTATTTCAAGAGTGAATCAAGTATGTTTCTTCATTCATATATTTAAGCCTGAATTCAACAGGCTGGAAGTGGAACCAGTTTAATCTCATCCTCTCTGAAAACATAGTGCATATGGACTGTACTCTTCAGAGAATTTCTCATTGTTGAAATCTATCCAGGAGCAGAATAAAATAAGGGTTGGAAAACTTGCTTAATGATCTCTTGCCCTCCCCCTCATTAATGGTTAGACCACTATTAAGACTCCTAACTTAAGAAAAAATTTGAACTTAATATTCTGTTCTTTTTTTCAACATTAACACATTATTACTCATTTTAATCACTATTAATCTATGCACTGATTCATTCACCACTTACATTGTTCCTCAATAGAAATTTTTCTACATTGCCAGTTAAAAAGAAAAGTATACCTCATGAAGGCTTCCCTAGTGGTTCAGGGAAGCCAATGCAGGAGATGCAGGTTCAATGAGGGTTCAAACCCTGGGTCTGGAAGATCCCCTGGAGAAAGAAATGGCAACCTACTCTAATATTCTTGCCTGGGAAAATCCATGGACAAAGGAACCTGGAGGGCTATAGTCCATAGGATCGCAAAAAAGTCAGACATGACTTAGAGACTAAGCAACAATAACAATACCTTAATGAAAAGCATATTATAATTATGTTTATTTTCTATAAATATTTTAGCTATATTTATATAAATTATATTGCCATGGTTTCTAAATGCTTCCAGATCATTTTTAAAAAGAAAAAAAATCTCTAAATCAACTCACATTTCCCACTTTTGCAAAAATAAATGTGGAAGCTCAGTAGTAATGCTGAGAATGAACCCCTTATATTTTTAATGCAATTTTCATGTACAGTCATCTTGGAATATTATTCAGGATAAGTCCCCAGTGATGAGGAGGTCTGTGTCTCCACTGAGACAAAACCAGAAGGCAATATGACAACATAGCTTTATCCAGTTATGATCCAAGGGTTTAAATAACTCATTCATTGAAAAGGTGATAAAAACTCTACTCAGGCTTCTTAACCAACCATTTTTCAAGTATTTTATAATGGAGTACTGAACAAGTAAGTTTTACAAGCATGCCATAGGGCAGGGAAACATGTCCACAGGAAAAGTCTACAACTGACATATTTCTTGTCACTTTTTTCCACCTTCCTTATAATAGAGGATAGAACAATCCATCAAATTGCAAAAGGTTGATTTGATTAAGTCACAGCAAGCTGGGGAGAAATTCAACTGAAAAATGGCCAATTTAAAGGCACTGTTAAGACCAAACAAGCTCACTTCCCCAGGTGCCAACAGAGGCGAAAAAGCAATGAACTGGCAAACAGTAGAATAAGAAAGATTGGCTCTGCCTCCACATAGCTGAAGCTGGGCAGGCACCACTTCAGTCCCTGCAGAACAAATATGCAAAAATTACTGTAATCTCAGTGACAGATTTTATTTTCTTGGGCACCAAAATCACTGCAAAACTGTGACTGCAGCCAAGAAATTAAAAGATATTTGCTCCTTGGAAGAAGCGCTATGACAAACCTAGGCAGCATATTAAAAAGCAGATATCACTTTGCCAACAAAGGTCCACATAGACAAAGCTATGGTTTTTCCAGTAACCAATGTACAGATGTGAGAGTTGGACCATAAAGAAGGCTGAGCACCGAAGAACTGATGCTTCTGAATCGTGGTACTGGAGAAGACTCTTGAAAGTCCCTTGGACAGCAAGGAGATCAAGCCAGTGAATCCTTAGGGAAATCAACACTGAATATTCATTGGAAGGACTGATGCTGAAGCTGAAGCTCCAATACTTTGGCCACCTGATGTAAAGAGCCAACTAATTGGAAAAGACCTTTGTGCTGGGAAAGACTGAGGGCAGGATGAGAAGAGAGCAACAGAGGATGAGACAGTTGTATGGCATCACCGACTCAACAGAAATGCTGCTGCTGCTGCTAAGTCTCTTCAGTCGTGTCCGACTCCATGTGACCCCATAGACTGCAGCCCACCAGGCTCCCCCGTCCCTGGGATTCTCCAGGCAAGAACACTGGAGTGAGTTTGAGCCAACTCTGAGAGATAATGAAGGACAGGGAAGCCTGGCATACTGCAGTCCATGGGGTCAGAAAGAGTAGGGCGTGGCTTTGTGACACACCAGCAATCTCATTTGCCTCCTTGATTCTATCACATCCTTTTTTTGTGATGCCTTCTTCACTTTTTTTTATCCTAATGTCTCTAACATTCAGAATATCAAATTAACATCATATTTCTGGTTACGCTGACAATCAGTGTTAGACTCTAAGGCCCTTCCTCATTTTGAAAGATATAATAATAATAATAGAAAAAAGACAAATTTTAAAAGATGTAGCCATGCTGTAAAATTTAATATATAAATGCCTTTGGGAATTCCCTGCTGATCTAGTGGATAGGACTCTACACTCTCAGAGCTGAGGGCCCAATTTCAATCCCTGGTAGGTCAGGAAACTAAGATCCCAAAAGCCATATGATGTGACAAAAACAAACAAACAAACAAAATTCCTCTGAGAACCAGAAAACAATGCACAGATCAGAGCGGAAGCCAGGAGCACTCCAGGTTTCAGATTAAGAAGCAGCTGAGATTTTGACTCACATTGGATTACAAGAAATAAATATTTCCACGTTAAAAGCAGAGCATGATAAAGAACTTTTGCTCATAAAAGCAAAAATACTAAAAAAAAGTTTCTGCCAACCACTGCTGTCAGCATGGCTCACATACCTCTGCTTTCTTCAGAAGCAGCAGGATAGACACACCTGCTGTGTTGGCTACTGGATCAGCAATATTTGCAGTCACCATGGAGTAAGAATTGAGCCACATCCACGAGATCCAGTTCTCAGCTCGGAGCCCTGGAGAGCTGCATGGAAGCAATTGGAAAACCACAAGGGAGTAAGCATCTTAAGGAGAGAGAGAAAGAAAGAGAGAGAGGCCTTCCCCTAAAGACCAGAAAAAACAAAATTCTGAATATTTAAAATACAATTGAACCATAGAAGTTACCAGTAACATCACCATTAGTAATGAATTGCCTTCAGACAAAAGGAAATGAACTAGCAATCAGGCAAAAAAATATTTCAACATGATTATATTCAGAGATCTGGTAATGATTAGTGAAAAAATGCTATACATTAAAAAAACTTATGAAATTAAAATGTGTGGAAAAGAAGGTTAATGTGTCTACTTTACAATTCAGTATTGCTTCTGCATCAAAAAAATTGAAGTAAATTTAGCAAAATAATAAAACTGCTATCTTTATCCTAAGACTTTTTACACACTATATTTGCATAACAATCACTTATTTAATAAATTTAACTCTGCTGTAAAATCTTTAAACTTTTAATAACAATTTCATATGTTTTTTGAATTTATGGATACTAAGTACTTGGTAAGGCAGATATTATCTCCATTTTATAGAGACGTAATGAAGCAGAGAATTTTAATCAATTGTCACCTAGCTACTGATAGAGTATTACTCAAATTTAGGTCTTCTGATACGAAAGTCGTTAATTAGCCCCAAATGCAATTTATAAATTTATTTGCAATGCCAATTTCCTCACTTGTAATTTATTGAGAATTTGGAAAAATGAAATGTCATATTTATAGCACCAAATGGGTCTTCAGTAGATGTTATAATCCTTTTCTTTGTTCCTACCAGCAACTTCTTACTTTGCTTCTCTTATTGACTTCTGCTTCCAAATTGATTGAAAGTCTATACAATTGCAACCAAATTTAAATTTTATTCTTTACCTACTCTACCTACCATTACCAAGTATATATTTCTACTACCTACAATACTAACTTGGTTCTTCATAGCAAATATGTAAAGCAGATAAGGAAGGTGTTTGTATTAATTTTAGCACTTTATTCAGTTAAGAAATTTGAGACTAAAGGTTACATGATTCACAAGCTCACATAACTAAGAGAAAATCGAGCTACAATGTTTGATTTTCTGATTTCAAATCTAGAATTTTTCCAGAAATGTGACGTTTTCTTGTGTACCTATATACCAATTGTTATTCATTGTTGATTTCAGAACTCCTAAGCAAAATTATGAGTAGTGTATTCTCAGTGTGTAGAATAAATGACAGTGAATCTGCTGTTATTGTGAGGATGTTGTGGGGCATTGTAAAGGCAAAGGGTTGACCTCAAGGTTTCTGACTGTGTAGGTTTAGAGTGAGGCCAAGAATTTTCATGTTTACAAATTTACAGGTGAAGTTGATGTCCCTGGCCTGGGAATCAGTACATTGCTATTCTAATTTCTTGTCACTCATTGTGTGACCTGCTGAGCAGCAGGTATAACCTACTTTGGGGACTTCTTAGAAATGTAGCAATTCATGCTTGCTTGCTAAGTCGCTTCAGTCGTGTTGACTCTCTGCGACCCTACAGAATGTAGCCGGCCAGGCTTCTCTGTCCATGAGGATTCACCAGCAAAGAACACCGGAGTGGGTTGCAATGCCCTCCTTTAGGGGAACTTCCTGACCCAGGGATCGAATTTGTGTCTCCTGCAGCTCCTGCAATGCAGGCCGATTCTTTACTGCTGAGTCATTGACAAAGCCTGTAGCACTTCATAGTGAAAATGAAAGTGAAAGTCTCAGTCCTGTCCAACTCTGCGACTCCAGGCTGAAATCCATCTTGGCAAAACAATGCACATGCATCATGGAGAGGGCCCTAGGACAGGTTAGGTGTGGAAAAGAAATGAGATAATTGGCTGAAAGTAAACAAAACCCTTGAAAGACTGCTCCTATATAAATGATTGAATCAATCATTTAACCATTCCTTTACAGCAGCCCTCATCACTAGAGAGAACACCCACACCCAATCTCTCTGGATGCATATTACTGCCTTGCTTCTGTCTTAAATAGTTTCTCTGTCTGCTCTTCCATATGTTGTGCTGTGTCTCTGATAATAAAACTTTGTCCTCTTTTGCAGTTTTTGCCTCCCTGAGAAATTCATTTTGCAAACAGGGCAAGAGCCAAGGCAATTTTGCCTTTAGTTTCCAGCTCCTAGCTGACTAGCAGCAGCTAGGATTCCTGGTTTTCAATCAGGCTACCAAGGGGGAGTGAACTAAGATTTCACCTCAAGCTACCGCTCACTGCTATCTCTCTGAGATCAGGGCAACATAAAACACACATACTTGGGTATCTTACTAAACAATTTTAATTTAATTGATCTAGGGTATAGGCTTGTGTGCATGCTAAGTCGCTTCAGTTGTGTCTGACTCTGCAACCCTACGGACTGTAGCCCACCAGGCTTCTCTGTCCATGGGCAAAAATATTGGAGTGGGTTGCCATTTCCTTCTTCAGGGGATCATTCCAATCCAGAGATTGAACAGACATATCTTATGCTTCCTGTATTGGCAGGCAGCTTCTTTACCACTGTCAGGCATGAGTAGTTTAAAAGATGTTTCCTAGGTGACTCAGAATTGCAAACAAAATTGTGAGCCACTGGCCTAAAATACACCATTTTCCACACTTACCTTAGATCAAGAAGGTTATAAAAACCTGATAAGAAAGCAAATTCTCAGGTACCTCCCATAAAAATATTCAGTAAACCAAGGAGGAGCCAAGACTATATAATATTAAGAATTCTAAGCAATTTTTATGGCCAGATAAGTTTAAGAAACTCTACTCCAAAATTCTACACATATCCCTAAAATAAATGAACTGTGTGCTGGTAATATTCTTACCTATAGTACCATTTTAAAAGTGTTTCAGTCAATATTTCAAATTTCATAGAATATTTTAAATTTCACAGAATCATTTTAAAGGTTATGCTTTCATAAAATGTATAGATATAGATATCCTCAGAAATAAGCATTATTTTAATGAAATGGAATAATTAATTTTGAAAGTTGGGAAATTGTGTCTCTAGCCCTCACTGTATCTTAAATTCCACGTATCAATGTCAACTATTTATTTAGAATCGTTAGGTATCAGTTTCCTCATTTCTATATAGAAAAGAGGACACTGAATGACTGTGGCTCTAAAAAATATTATCATTTAGTTAATGGTGATAAGATATGTAGCAGCCATCAGGAGGGTAACTGCCAGCCTAGGAATACTGTGTCTTAACATCTGGTGCCTTCTAACCTTCCTCCCCAAATGTCTTTATTGATGTACTCAAATCTCAACTTCCCAAAAGACTGCCAGTAAAATCTGTTATTCAAGCAAACTGAGCAGTAAGTGAGAACATTATCTTGACCAATTCTTAACAGTGTCTCTAAATGGGAAAATTTGGATCTAGAATTCAGGTTTGTAGCTTGGTCTGGTCATTTTAAGATGTGTTTAAAGTAGGGACCTGGTTGAGATGAGTCAGGGAAAGTATATGACCTAATAATTTTGGATTAACGGGCACGGTAAAATGAAGTGACTGTCTTAAAAGTGAGTCTTGATGAAAAATTGTTTTAATAAATTGTTTAGTTGGTTCACAGAATCATATATTTCCTGGAGCAAGCAGCTAAATTATTTTTGCCTTATCCAGTGTCATTTAGCACAAAAGCACTACAGTACTTTTCTTCCTAGAATGGTTTAGCTTAATAATAAAAAATACACTGGTTTCAAATCTCACCGTATAGTTAAAATAGAGTTTACTTGTTCTATTGAAGTAACCATATATGCTTTGTTAAGTACCATGTGGTGAACATGGGCTCCTTTCCCCATTGTGTGTGTGTGTGTGTGTGTGTGTGTTCAGTTGCTCAGTCATATCTAACTCTTTACAACCCCATGGACTGGAGCCTGCCAGGCTCCTCTGTCCATGGGATTTTCCAGGCAAGAATACTGGAGTGGGTTGCCATTTCCTATTCCAGGGGATCTTCCTGACCCAGAGATCGAATCCACATCTCCTGAGTCTCCTGCATTGGCAGGTGGATTCTTTTCCACTGTGCCACCTGTGAAGCCCCTCCTTTCTCCATTATTGCACCCTTATTTAACCAGTTCCTCTCCACTCTGACTCTGGGAGTTCTCTAGCTTGATAATGAAGCTAAATCCAGCATCTATACCCTGACACTGAGTTAAATCTCAGAGATAGGGTTTTGGATGAGTAGGAAAGAATAATTTTATTGCATTGACAGGCAATAGGGGCAAATGCCTTCAAACCTGTGTGTCTTACCTGGAGGGGGTAAGGGGAAGTTTTATAGTAATGGGTCAAAAGAAGGGTATGATCAGCTCATGGACATGGTTGGTTGGTGACAAGGTAAGTGGGAGTCAGCATTATCAACCATCTGGTTCAAAGCAGTCTGGGGTCTCCATGCTTATGTGCAGCATACAGTTAACTTCTCCTACATGGTGGAATATCAGTATCTACAAAACAGCTCATATATTCCTGATGGGGAACCAGGACCCTGCCTCAAGTCTGTACTATCATTTCCTTTGACTAGTCCTCCCTGTTTGTGCATTCCCTCCCTTCCCTGATTAGCAACTATTTGAACCTGCTCATTGGAACTCAGGGAAGATCATGGAGGCTGAGTGGAGCCTATTTCCTGTAATCGAGAAATGGGGGACACAGAAAGGCTTTTGTGCCCAGGAGCCCCACAGGGTGGTTTTGGTGCTTGGTTTCAAGGGATCCCTGAAGTAGGGATCTTTTGCCTCCTCCCACTAGTAGGACTTTCACTAGGGTCATCCCATGACATTCAGGATCATGGTTATCATAGGTCATTCACAAAGTACAATATTAAATTCCGAAGACTGCTGATGCATTCAACATGGCTGACAGTCAGTTCTGAGCCAACACTCCTGCTATTAGCAGCAGGAGCTCCCTCCCTTAGGCTTGACCTCCAGGATTCTTTGCTAATGATCCTTTGTACAGAGTGCTGAGGCCACCCACGGTGAAGCTGCCTGGTGTGGCATGAACTTTCATTCTGGAAAATAGGAATTTAGAAATATTTCAAATAAGGACAACTGCTGGGTTAGAAAATGGAAACTGAGCTTGTCAGCAACCACTCAAGCTGAGAAAAAGGTCAGACTGGCAGGGGCAGTAAAGAGCACAGGATGAAGCATCTGCAAGGGGAGGGAGGAAGGGAATTAACATAGACATTAAACCTGTGATTCCAGAGAGATGATGAGTCCTTTGTTGTTAAACCTCATTCCCCTCTCAAAACGCCCTTGAGATACGCATCCTTATCTTTATTTTATACATATGGAAAGAACTCAAAAGAAAGATCAGACTTGTCCTGAGTTACAGAGTAATCCTGGACAGAGCCAGGCTGCGAATACAGCAGTAGTCTTTCCTCCCCGCTGTGTTGCTTCTCTGTGCATTAACAGTGGAATGTTTGTCCCAGAACTTATGCTTTGGTGAATTCAGGATACTAGTCTCCTTTGCAGTAAAACAAAAGGACTCAACAAATTTTAATTTATCTCAGAGAAGCCTAAAATATCATTGGAATAATAAACTTGGAATTGTTGATTTCTATCTTGTGGAAAGTTCATCTGAGAATAAGACAAAAAAAGAAAAGCAGAGTTAAGAAATGAAGGGCACTTTTATCCAAAGTGCAACATTTGTGCCTTGGGTTTAGTTAGTCTAGTTCTAGGACATTTTCAGAGCATGAGCTAAATAGATCTCTCTTTTTGCTTAATTGTATTTAAGTTAAATATCTAAAAAAAGTCCTGGCTGATTACAATCATGTAGAAATTATGTTATTTGGAATTATATAAAGATGAAAATTTTTTCTTCAATTTTTTTTTGCAAATTATCTAAATTGGTCTGAATATACAATAAAAACAAAACACATTATGCCAGTTCCAGATTGAATAATTCATTTTAGTGGCATAAGTTTGATGTTATGTCCATCTTCTCATCCAAGCTCAAAACTTCTATTTATCCCTTAAGCCAGAACTCAAGCGCTGTATTTTATTAAAAACATCTCTTGTTTCCCCATAATAATATTTTTCTATCTGATCCCTTTCATAATAAACTATGATCAGGATCAGTGTACTTCAGTAATTAAAAAATATTCTAATTTGTTAAACGAATATATTCTCAAAGTAAAATATTTCAAATGCAGAAGACCCTACAATTAGTTATAAACTACCACACAGCAAAAATCATACCTTTAACTCTTAAGAAATTGTACTCTTAGGAGCTATTTTGCATATATATATATATGTATATATTAGTATTTATTTTTTAGGTATGTATTTATTTGGCTGTGCAGGATCTTAGCTGTGGCATAAGGGATTTTTTAACTGCAGAATGTGACACATGGTACATTGGTAAAGAATCTGCCTGCCAGTGCAGAAGACACAGAAGATGTGGGTTCCATCCTTGGTCTGGGAAGATCTGCTGGAGAAGGAAATGGCAACTCACCCCAGTATTCTTTCCTGGGAAATCTTATGGACAGAAGAGACTGGCAGACTACAGTCCATAGAGTCACAAAGAGTTGGACATGACTGAGCAAACAAGCATATGCGACCACTTAGTTGAGGCATGTGGGATCTAGTTCCTTGACCAGAGATTGAACCTGGACCCCTTGCATTGGAAGCATGGAGTCTTAGTCATTGGACCATCAGGGAAGTCCAGCTCCCTGGTCCCCAGGGCGCCCCCACCAGATTTCTTTGTATATCAATTGGCTCTTCCCTGGTGGCTCAGGCGGTAAAAGCCTCTGCCTGCAATGCGGGATACCCTGGTTCAATCACTGGGTTGGGAAAATCCCCTGGAGAAGGAAATGGCAACTCACTCCAGTACTCTTGCCTGGAAAATCCCATGGACTGAGGAGCCTGATAGGTTACAGTCCATGGGGTCATAGAGTCGGACACGACTGAGCAACTTCACTTTCACTTTTCACTTTTCTAAAAAAATAATAGCAAATAGAAGCCAATTGTAGACACAGTACTAAAAACTTTTTTTTTTTTTTCAAATAAACACTTGGATGAAACTATCCATTTTGGCAGAGTGCATCAACCTAATTTCTTTTCTTTATCTTGTAAAAGTATTCTATGATATGCATTTACCATATCTTATTTATCTTAGCTTTTATTGATGGGGACACATACACTCATACACACACAGGTCTAGATTTTGTTATTGTAACACAATGCTACAATGAACATTTTCTTGTGGCAAATCTGTCTGAGGGATCAAAAAAGAAAAGCAGAGCTAATTGTATGGCTCAAGCTCTGAATCACACTACATAGTATATCTCCAGGACATTTTCAGAACCAGAGCTGATAGTCATTCTTTTTGCTAAGTTCTGTTTAAGCCAGAGGTCAAAAGCTTTGAACGAAACTGGATCAAAGACTACGGTTTACATTGTATGTTAGATATTGTGAAATTGTTCTCCAAAGTGCTATCACTAATATGTCCTCCTGCTGCTGCTCCTGCTGCTAAGTCTCTTAAGTCGTGTCCGACTCTGTGCGACCCCATAGACGGCAGCCCACCAGGCTCTCCCGTCCCTGGGATTCTCCAGGCAAGAACACTGGAGTGGGTTGCCATTTCCTTCTCCATATGTCCTCCTACTAAGAATTAATAAACACTTTTATTTTCCTTTCTAAGCTAAACTTTATTACATATCATTATCTTTGGATTATGTTTGCTAATATAATGTGATATGAGTTTTAACTTGGCTTCATTCTGTTATGAATCAGTTTATTCTAAACAGATCAGATCAATCAGTCGCTCAGTCGTGCCCGACTCTTTGCAACCCCATGAATCACAGCACGCCAGGCCTCCCTGTTCACCACCAACTCCCAGAGTTCACCCAAATTCACGTCCATCGAGTCAGTGATGCCATCCAGCCATCTCATCCTCTGTCGTCCCCTTCTCCTCTTGCCCCCAATCCCTCTCAGCATCAGAGTCTTTTCCAATGAGTCAACTCTTCGCATGAGGTGGCCAAAGTACTGGAGCTTCAGCTTAGCATCATTCCTTCCAAAGAAATCCCAGGGTTGATGCCCTTAAGAATGGACTGGTTGGATCTCCTTGCAGTCCTTGGGACTCTCAAGAGTCTTCTCCAACACCACAGTTCAAAAGCATCAATTCTTCAGCGCTCAGCCTTCTTCACAGTCCAACTCTCACATCCATACATGACCACAGGAAAAACCATAGCCTTGACTAGACAGACCTTTGTTGGCAAAGTAATGTCTCTGCTTTTGAATATGCTTTCTGGGTTGGTCATAACTTTCCTTCCAAGGAGTAAGCGTCTTTTAATTTCATGGCTGCAGTCACCATCTGCAGTGATTTTGGAGCCCAGAAAAAAAAAGTCTGACACTGTTTCCACTGTTTCCCCATCTATTTCCCATGAAGTGGTGGGACCAGATGCCATGATCTTTGTTTTCTGAATGTTGAGCTTTAAGCCAACTTTTTCACTCTCCACTTTCACTTTCATCAAGAGGCTTTTTAGTTCTTCTTCATTTTCTGCCATAAGGGTGGTGTCATCTGCATATCTGAGGTTTTTGATATTTCTCCTGGCAATGTTGATTTCAGCTTGTGTTTCTTCCAGTCCAGCGTTTCTCATGATGTACTCTGCATATATGTTAAATAAACAGGGTGACAATATACAGCCTTGACGTACTCCTTTTCCTATTTGGAACCAATCTGTTGTTCCATGTCCAGTTCTAACTGTTGCTTCCTGACCTGCATACAAATTTCTCAAGAGGCAGATCAGGTGGTCTGGTATTCCCATCTCTTTCAGAATTTCCCACAGTTTATTGTGATCCACACAATCAAAGGCTTTAGCATAGTCAATAAAGCAGAATAGATGTTTTTCTGAAATTCTCTTGCTTTTTCCATGACCAGTGAATGTTGGCAATTTGATCTCTGGTTCCTGTGCCTTTTCTAAAACCAACTTGAACATCAGGAAGTTCACGGTTCACATATTGCTGAAGCCTGGCTTGGAGAATTTTCAGCATTACTTTACTAGTGTGTGAGATGAGTGCAACTGTGTGGTAGTTATGGCACCCCACTCCAGTACTCTTGCCTGGAAAATCCCATGGATGGAGGAGCCTGGTGGGCTGCAGTCCATGGGGTTGCTGAGATTTGGGCACGACTGAGCGACTTCACTTTCACTTTTCACTTTCATGCATTGGAGAAGGAAATGGCAACCCACTCCAGTGTTCTTGCCTGGAGAATCCCAGGGACGGGGAAGCCTGGTGGACTGCCATCTACGGGATTGCACAGAGTCGGACACCACTGAAGCGACTTAGCAGCAGTAGCAGCAGCAGTACAGTAGTTTGAGCATTCTTTGGCATTGCCTTTCTTTGGGATTGGAATGAAAACTGACCTTTTCCAGTCCTGTGGCTACTGCTGAGTTTTCCAAAGTTGCTGGCATATTGAGTGCAGCACTTTCACAGCATCATCGTTCAGTATTTGAAATAGCTCCACTGGAATTCTATCACCTCCACTAGCTTTGTTCGTAGTGATGTTTTCTAAGGCCCACTTCACATTCCAGGATGTCTGGCTCTAGGTCAGTGATCACACCATCCTGATTATCTGGGTCGTGAAGATCATTTTTGTACAGTTCTTCTGTGTATTCTTGCCATCTCGTCTTAATATCTTCTGCTTCTTTTAGGTCCATACCATTTCTGTCCTTTATCAAGCCCATCTTTGCATGAAATGTTCCTTTGGTATTTCTGATTTTCTTAAAGAGATCTCTAGTCTTTCCCATTCTGTTATTTTCCTCTATTACTTGCATTGATTGCTGAAGAAGGCTTTCTTATCTCTTCTTGCTATTCTTTGGAACTCTGCATTCAGATGTTTATATCTTTCCTTTTCTCCTTTGCTTTTCGCTTCTCTTCTTTTCACAGCTATTTGGAAGGCCTCCCCAGACAGCCATTTTGCTTTTTTGCATTTCTTTTCCATAGGGATGGTCTTGATCCCTGTCTCCTGTACAATGTCACGAACTTCATTCCATAGTTCATCAGGCATTCTATCTTTCAGATCTAGGCCCTTAAATCTATTTCTCACTTCCACTGTGTAATCATAAGGGATTTGATTTAGGTCATACCTGAATGGTCTAGTGGTTTTCCCTAGTTTCTTCAATTTAAGTCTGAATTTGGCAATAAGGAGTTCATGATCTGAGCCACAGTCAGCTCCTGGTCTTGTTATTGCTGACTGTATAGAGCTTCTCCATCTTTGGCTGCAAAGAATATAATCAGTCTGATTTTGGTATTTACCATCTGGTGATGTCCATGTATAGAGTCTTCTCTTGTGTTGTTGGAAGAGGGTGTTTGTTATGACCAGTGCATTTTCTTGGCAAAACTCTATTAGTCTTTGCCCTGCTTCATTCCATATTCCAAGGCCAAATTTGCCTGTTACTCCAGGTGTTTCTTGACTTCCTACTTTTGCATTCCAGTCCCCTGTAATGAAAAGGACATCTTTTTTGGGTGTTAGTTCTAAAAGGTCTTGTAGGTCTTCATAGAACCCTTCAACTTCAGCTTCTTCAGTGTTACTGGTTGGGGTGTAGACTTGGATTACTGTGATATTGAATGGTTTGCCTTGGAAACGAACAGAGATCATTCTGTCGTTTTTGAGATTGCATCCAAGTACTGCATTTCGGACTCTTTTGTTGACCATGAGGGCTACTCCATTTCTTCTGAGGGATTCCTGCCCGCAGTAATACATATAATGGTTATCTGAGTTAAATTCACCCATTCCAGTCCATTTCAGTTCGCTGGTTCCTAGAATGTCGACATTCACTCTTGCCATCTCTTGTTTGACCACTTCCAATTTGCCTTGATTCATGCACCTGACATTCCAGATTCCTATGCAATATTGCTCTTTACAGCATCGGACCTTGCTTCTATCACCAGTCACATCCACAGCTGGGTATTCTTTTTGCTTTGGCTCCATCCCTTCATTGTTTCTGGAGTTATTTCTCCACTGATCTCCAGTAGCATATTGGGCACTTACTGACCTGGGGAGTTCCTCTTTCAGTATCCCATCATTTTGCCTTTTCATACTGTTCATGGGGTTCTCAAGGCCGGAATACTGAAGTGGTTTTCCATTCCCTTCTCCAGTGGACCACATTCAGTCAGATCTCTCCACCATGCCCCGCCCATCCTGGGTTGCCCCAGGGGCATGGCTTAGTTTCATTGAGTTAGACAAAGCTGTGGTCCTAGTGTGATTAGATTGACTAGTTTTCTGTGAGTATGGTTTCACTGAGTTTGCCCTCTGATGCCCTCTTGCAACACCTACCGTCTTACTTGGGTTTCTCTTACCTTGGGTGTGGGGTATCTCTTCACGGCTGCTCCAGCAAAGTGCAGCCATTGCTCCTTACCTTGGACGAGGGGTATCTCCTCATCACCGCCCTTCCAGACCTTCAACATGGGATAGCTCCTTTAGGCCCTCCTGCACCCGCGCAGCCACAGCTCCTTGGACGTGGGGTTGGTCATGAGTAGATAATTTTATATATTTATGCCATATTTGATCTTGAGTTTTAATACATCCCTTTATTATTTTTTCCAGAGAAACAGAGCCAGTACAGTATCTATCTATCTATCTATCTCTATCTATCTATCTATCTATAGAAAGAGAGAGAGAGCAAGGAGATATTTATTATTGGAATTGGCTCAAGTGATCATGGAAACTAAGTCCCACAGTCTACTGTCTCTACTGCAACAGAGAATCAGGAAAACCAGTGTTATGATTGAATCTTATTCCAAAGGACTGAGAACCAGAGGAATCTGTGGTGTGACTCCAAGTGTGAGGTCAAAGGTTTGAGAACCAGGGGTCCATAGGTAAGTCCCTGAGTCAAAAGACTGGAGAACCAGAAGCTCCGATGTTCATGGTCAGAAGAAGACAAATCCCCCAGCTCAAGAAAAAAGAAAATTCACCCTTCCTTTGTCTTTTTGCTCCATTTCACTCCCAGTGCATCGGATGACGCTCACACTGGTGAAGATACATCTCTCTATTCAACTTAATCAAGTGCTAATCTCTTCCAGAAATACCCACACAAACCCAGACATAACATTTTACCAGCTAAGCTGGATATTTCTTAAACTGATCCAGTTGATGGATTAAATTAATCATTATATTCCCTCTTCATATCCTTTGCCTATTCTATTTACTATCAGGTTTATGGTATCTTTCTTACTGATTCTTAATTGCTTATTATGCATTTCTCAGTTTGTCTTTAGTATTTTGATTTCTGATATTCCTTTCTCATGCATATTTTTTAATCTTAGATAGTCAAATTTATAAAATGTATTTTGTAAATTCTGGATTCTTTTTTATTTAGCAAAAATATTTCTTTTGCAAGATTATTATGAAAAATAAAAAACCTCTATATTATCCTCTAATTTTATTGGGGGGTAGTATGGTATAAAAAATGTTGTAACAATATATAGGCTTGATTATTTTTACTTGGATTATCCATTTTGCAATTATTCTTTATAGATTAATTCATGGATTTCTTATTGTTTTTAAATGATAGCTTTATTATACATTTAATATATTTTATGAAGTCTTCAACCCATTTCATTTATCTATCTGCTGATTTCTGTGCCAACATCAAAAGTTTCTAGCTCTGTGTTTTTGTAATATGTTTTAATATCTGTAGAAATTTTGTTATTACCGAAGGTTAATATTGATTTTATCATGTTTTATCATTATCAGTATTATTTTTATCATTACTATTCATGCCTACTGTTACATACTTTTATACATAAATGTCGGCATCAAGTTGTCAAAGAAATAAATAATCTGCCAGGAGGGTTTTTTTAGATTCCATTAAATTCCAGATTAATTTGGAAAGAATTGGAATGTTTATAACATTTATCCTTATTGACTAACAACAGATTATTTCCCTTTGTAAATATGGTAAGTTAACAGCAGTCACAAAATCTTTGTAGCTTCTCCCATCAAGAGAGAGAATCTATTTTCCAGAACGCTGACTCTAGACCAGCCTTACAACTTGATATTATGAGGGAGGAAAAAGCCTTTTCCGCTATTCTCTTATATTTGGCACCTTGAACCTACAAGTTAAACTGACAGACAAATTAACAGGAGAAATGTCTATTTGTATGTACACATGAGTCGACAAAGACGTAGCTAGCTTGTTAAACCATCTATCTATCTATCTGTATACAACAATGTATAACTATATATATCAGTTAAGCTATATATCTAAGAGATATATAAGTCAAAGGCTTATATATCTACTTTAGTAGGGGAAAAGAAGGGAGAAGAAATGGCTTGTATGGGAAAAGCAAATAGGTTTCTTTAGGAAGAAAAATTTTTAGTAGAATGGAAGGCAAGAAAGTTTATGATAATACTAGTCTACACAGATATAAGTGGCCATCTTCAGTACTATGCAACTCCTCCAAAGAAGACATTTTTCAGTAGATTTACTTCTCGCCTGTCTTTTGGGTGTAGAAATCACCCCAAAGAGGGAATTAATGGTCATTGTCATTTCTCAGAAATTTCTGCTGTTAGATAGGAAAAGCCCTGAGAAGATTTCTTCCTGCATCTGTTGAATCTCAAATGTCTTCAGCTTAATATAATTTTTATTCCAATTTTCTCAGGTTCCAAGTGATTTAGGACTAAAAAACCCTTGTGGTTTATGACTTTACAGTCCTGATACACACCTGCCATAACATGAATAAACCTGGGCTTATTTCTGAAAGGATGAAAAAACATGTAGAGATAAAATCAAGGAAAACACTGAGACATGGGACAAAGCATTGTTCCAGCAGAACATGGCCCAGACTGCCAACAAACAGAAACAAGGGTGACTATGTTATCATTGTTTTAAGCCACTAAGTTTTTAGGTGATTAATTACATGTAATGAGCTGATGAATACTTAAAGTGTCTTCTTATGGGTCCTGGACCTTTCTTTTTACATTTATTTCAATAATTTATTTGCATATGTTTACCATTGTAAATAAAATCTCTATTTCCAAGAAGTTGTTTATAAACATGAAAGTTGAAGATATTAATTTTGTATCTATACTGATGAATTTATTAAGAGTTTTAATAGATTTTCAATTTAAATACATGATATAACTATTTATATAATCTCTTCATCATTAAACAGGGTAATTTTGCTTCTTCCTTAACAAATACATTTTATACACATACATGTTTCTCTTGTGTATTTACTTTGACTAGTATTTCTGAATACTGGAATAGTATTCAGAATAGTGATGCTGGTAATACACATCCTTTATGTTTTCTGAATGTAAGAGTAAATTTTTCCATGTTCCACTACCAAACATTACTCTGAAAGTATACATCAATTACATTTTTATTTGGAGTTAGGTGATTTAAAACTATATTTTAAATTTTATCATGCATCTTCCAGCCATCAATTTAGCTTTCACATGTTTTTATACTAGTTATATGTGTATGTTTTTTACAGTAATGTACACTATGTGGTATTGCTTTATACTAATATATGTTTCATACTAAGCTATAAGCAAATATTTTTTAATACTAAATCAGTCTTTATTATGAAAACAAACTCCAGTTTTCTATGGTATTTCCTAATTTAGTTTTTGGCTTAACTCCTATTTTATTTGAGACTTTTAAATCAATATTTTTAAATGAGTTTTCTTTCTTCGTACTGACATTTCTGGTTTTGATATCAAGGATATGTTTGATTTTTAAAAATAGTTTTGAACTTTTCCTTTGCTCTCAGTGCTCTGGACAAGTTTAAATAGCACAGCCATGATCAATTTCTTGAAATATTGATAAAACTCACCACTAATAACCTCTGGTTTTTGGCCTTTTGTGCAGATTAGAGATGCAATGACGAGGAGGCTATTTTCTTCTTGAGCTTGTTTAGTTTCTCTCGTGCAATTGGTTTGCTTATGTTTCCTGTCAGTTCATGTGTTGATTTTAGCAATTTGCATTTTCAAAAACCTCATTTATTATATTCAGCTTTCAAACTGACTTGAAGAAAGTGATGAATTGTTTAATTCATTGAATTTCCTCTGTATCTTTGGTTCTTTACCATTTCCTCTCTAATCTTTTGTGTCTAAGGCTTTCCTCCTTATCTTTTCCTGATTAGGCCAGATTTTATTGTTTTTGAAATGAATCCTATTTGGATGTACATATTAGTACTACATTTTTTTCTGATGTGTTTTCTATTTTGTCATTTATTAACTCCATCCTTCCTCTCATCCTACACTTTTACTATTATTTACTTTTCAAAATCCTCAACTTCAGTGCTGAATTTGTTTACCTTTTTCCTCTGTCTCTCTGCTTATCTCTGTCTATGTCTCTCTCTTTTTCTCTCTCCCTGTCTCTGTCACTCCCTGCCCCTCATTTTTTTCCAAGCAAAATTGTTCTGAGATGTTTCTAGCTTTTATATTATAACAGTTTCATGTATCCCCCCAGCCAAAGAAAAATCACAAAGTTATGGAATATCATCCTTACATACTAAGCTGCCATAATTTACACACACGCATATGTATTATAGAGAGAGATATACAATAGTTTTTGCCCTCCAATATCAAAGCAGTCTCACACAGCCTCTCAGATAAATTGTTAGAAAGATGGTTTGTGCTATACAGTAGGTACTTATTGGTTATGCATTTTAAATATAGCAGTGTATACATGTTGATCCCAAACTTCCTAACTATCCCTTCTTCCCACATCTTTCCCTCCTGACAACCATACATGGAACTCTGCTCAGTGTTATGTGGCAGCTTGTGTGGGGGGAGAATGGATACATGTATATGTATGGCTGGGTCTCTTTCCTGTCCACCTGAGACGATTGCAACATTGTTAACTGGCTATACTCCAATATAAAATAAAAAGCTTAAAAAAAAAAAAAAAAGAAAAATGGCTTGTATTTAATGTATTAAAGTTAAAACTGAATATTCAAAACATAAGAAAACTATGACTCTGGCCATTTTTTTTCTATTTTATATGTGGAAAAAATCTGCCTTGGTGGCGAAATCTCAATTTTAACTCAAAAGATAACAATCTTAAATAACTGAATACTAGGAAGAGCAAAAGAGAAATAATCATCTTTTCCATTATACATGTTTTTCTGTTGTCAAACTAATTTGTTTTAATTTTATCTCACTTCTGGCTAAAGAGTTCTTCACAGTGAACCCAAGCAATGCATATGGATATTTCATCCTCAGAGATCTACAGAATTCAAATTACCATTCCTTTTAGAGTGATGACAACCGTAGCAAAACAAAATAACAATGGAGGTTTCCTGGCTCAGATTTGAGGAAGCAGCTCTTTCATTCTGAACTTGAGCTCAGAAAGAGAAGCTGTAGCTGACTGGCCTTCCATTACCCCTCGTATTTGTGTGGTAGCACCACATAAAAATACTTCTTTTGTTTGGTTTAACACTGTGGATCTTCATCATAGAAATAATTTTATGTGCATCTAGATGAAAGAACAATTTCTTTAGATCAGGATTTTGATCGCTGCACATGCCATTTGTAAATCTCTTCTTATTTATTCCATTTTCTGGGGGCATTTTCAGGCTTCATGTGATTCCCTGCATTAAATTTTCTTAGTTTGTAACAGGTTTAAACCTTTTTCTGATCACACATTTTATCACTTATACTGTAGGAAATGCACTTAGGTCTAAATTTCTCCCCAGGAAATCGCGGGTAAAATTTTTACTTCAGTTCGTGTTTCTCCCCACAGGGAAAAACAGGAGGAAATGTCAGCAGATTCTTGAGGATCACATTTGATTTAAAAAGTCAGTTACACACACACACAGTTAGATATGACTGATTTCACTGCTGTTACCTGCACTCCCTATACATGTATAAATCTTTCATCTTGTAAAATTTGCCCAGTTAATGAACAGTTCAATAGCATGATGTCTCATTACAAGGTTGATAATATAATTTAACTTTCAAACTAGGATACTTTTGAGAATTAAAAAAGTTATATCATACAGTTAATATACTGGGATTAGCATTGAAGTCACCAAAGTGATGACTTCCTAGACATGCATTTTCTTCCTTTCATAACCTTCTGGAATATTTTAAGTTCCTGTTATTCCCAAGTCTATTTTTTTCTGTCTCCTATGCATTCTGCAAAGTTCTTTATAAGATCACATAAAGTGCATAAGAAAATGTATTGAACAAATTGTTCAATAAATCAATGCCTTCTCTGAAAGGCAGAAAAGCATATGAAAGAAAGGAATAATTTCTGTAGCCTTACGATCTAGTTCAAATACTGATTTGAACTCCTGCCTTTAAAACCATTAGCAAGTAATCAATCTCTTTATGCTTCAGCTCCCCTGTCATTAAAGAGAAGATAGAATTATATAAAAAGTATATCATACAAAATTGATAAATTTTGTATATATCATTATATCCTATTTATATCATAATGTATATGATCATATACATGATATGATATGATTAATATACATGATATGCTATGGTTCATATATATAAATCATCATATATATAATATATATGATATCATATATGATAAAATGATAAATATATTTGATTATATATTTATATACCATCATATATGTTATTTGATATATATATTATCTTATAAATTAAAAAGTCATTGTTATTTATTTAAAAGTTAGCAACATTATCCAAGATAATCATATGTACATAAGTTCTTGGGTGTTTTAAATACTGTGTTGAAATGACTTTGGCTAGCAAGAAATGAGTTTATATAGTTGACGGACAGATGTGAGATAAATAAGATGTGAGATTAATCAGTTATATTCCAATGGGTCTCGAAGTTAACCAGATTAGGAAAGGATGTTCTAAGTGTGTATTTTTATAACTGCCTCTACATGCCAAATATATTGTTAGAAGAAATGCCATATGCAACTGAGATAGCCAGTATATCAGGGTTGAGTTACACATATACATTCAAGGGAGGTCCAGAAAATTCTGAAAGTTTTTTTTTTTTTTTTCCGAGGAATGGATAAGCAAGAAATGACAGGAGAACAAATTTTGTATTGTAACTCAAAGAAAATGTGCTGAGTCTCTGAACTAAGAATGGTTATTTTGAGACTTCCCTGGAGGTCCAGTGGTTAAGATTGCACTTTCATTGTAGGCAGGACAGGTTGGATCCTGGGTCAGGGAACTAAGATCCTGCATGCTTCATAAAGTGGCAAAAAAAAAAAAAAATGGTTATTGCATTCTGATAACTTAAATAGGATAGTGTCAACACCCTATGATTTTGTGCTATGCCTGATGACCACTGCAGCACAGGAAGGAATGCTAGGACTAGGAGAAGATGAAATGGAGCCACTCCTCTAGGGCAGTGTCTAATTACCTGGGGGTTTCTTCCTGCTCCTTGTTGTCACCAAGAAAGTTTATATCTTCCAAAAGAGTTAAGATGAGTCATCAATAGATTCAGTTTCACTAATAAGTTTCCAGAAAATCATTCCTCACTTAAAACAACAATAGGAAAATCTGCTTTTTCCAATCAAGATCATTAAGTGGTGTTTCTTACTTTATTCCTTTCTTTCTTTCTTTCTTTTTTTTTTTGACTGTTTGATATAATGAATTTTGTATTTCCCAAGATGAGATTGTAATAGGTGCTCCCTTTGAAAGACTCCTTTATAATGACATCCATTAATTGTTTTGGGAAACTGTGATACAAACTGCAGTTATGGATGAGTAGGAATGTGTACTCAAGAGCTACTGATTACACTGGATACCAAAAGACAGTTAGATATGTGTATTTATGAATAGGTCCTGAACTGGGAGGGCCAGAGAGAGGGCTTACTTTTTCTTGTCTGGTTTCTCTCAAGCCTATAAGACATTTATATATAAACAACTGAGAAGGCTAGACATTTAGGTCCTCTTTGGCATGAAAGCAATACAAAGTTTTTCCCAAACTCATGTATTCTGGATTTGATTCAACAAACATTTATCTAGTACTTAACTTCACAATGAACAATGAACAAAACAGTGCTCAGTGATATAAGTAACAATAAGTATCTTAAAAATTAGGGTTAGGATTAGGGTTAGGAGGAGATCTTATTGAATGATATGAGCCAAGCACAGAAAGTAGTGTGTAAGCAGGCAAAGAAAACACCACATATAAAGGCACTGAGAGGAAAATATATTCAGCATTTTGAGAATCAGCCAGAAGTCAGGAAGCTTAAACAGAGTGGACAGGAAGGTTAGAGACACAGCCCAGGGTCTATGTCTCCATATATACTGGACCACACTGAAGACTGACTCAAATAAGCCGTTCAAAAGAACAGCAGACTGAATTGTGTCCTTCCACCCTCCAAATTTGTTTTCTGAAGCTCTAACACCCAATAGAATTACATTTGGAGATAAGCCTTTTAAGATGTAATTAAGGTTAAAAACGGAGAAGGCAATGGCACCCCACTCCAGCACTCTTGCCTGGAAAATCTCATGGACTGAGGAGCCTGGTAGGCTGCAGTCCATGGGGTCGCTAAGAGTCGGACACGACTGAGCGACTTCACTTCCACTTTTCCCTTTCATGCATTGGAGAAGGAAATGGCAACCCACTCCAGTGTTCTTGCCTGGAGAATCCCAGAGACAGGGGAGCCTCGTGGGCTGCCGTCTCTGGGGTCACACAGAGTCGGACACGACTGAAGCAACTTAGCAGCAGCAGCAACAAGGTTAAAAAATAATAATAATAATAAGGACGGGATCTTAATCCAATAGGTGTGTGTGTGCTCAGTCCTGTCAGTCCTGTCCAGCTCTTTGTGATCCCATGGACAGTAGCCCCCCAGGCTCCCTTGTCCATGGGATTCTCCAAGCAAGAATACTGGAGTGACTTGCCATTTCCTTCTCTAGTATATCTTCCGGACCCAGGGATCAAACCTGTGTCTCCTGCATTCCAGGCAGATTCTTTACCTCTGAGCCACTGGGGAAGCGTTAGATCAATAGGATTGATGACCTTATAAGACATTTATCTCTCTTACATGTGAGGAGGCTATCTGCAAGCCAGAAAGAGAGCCCTCACCAGCAAACAAATTGGCCAGCACCTTGTTTTTGACTTTCAGCCTCCAGAACTGTGAGAATTAAATATCTGTTGTGTAAGCCACCTAGTCAGTGGTATTTTGTTATGGCAGCCTGAGCTGATACCCACAGCATCCTAAGAAATCTAAATATGACTTACTTTCTCCAAATGCTCTGAATTTTTAGGCAACAAATAGCCAGGTCTTTTAAATATATCAAAGTATTAAAGTGAGAAAACTTTACCATACCTCTGCTGCTGCTGCTGCTAAGTCGCTTCAGTCGTGTCCGACTCTGTGCGACCCCAGAGACGGCAGCCCACCAGGCTCCCCCGTCCCTGGGATTCTCCAGGGAAGAACACTGGAGTGGGTTGCCATTTCCTTCTCCAATGCATGAAAGTGAAAAGTGAAAGTGAAGTCTCTCAGTCGTGTCCAACTCCTAACAACCCCATGGACTGTAGCCCACCAGGCTCCTCCATCCATGGGATTTGCCAGGCAAGAGTACTGGAATGAGTTGCCATTGCCTTCTCTGTTACCACACCTCAAGTGACCCCAGACTTTCAATATAACTTTGTTTTTATTATACTGAGGATGACTTTTTACTCAGAGTTTTCTCTCCCCACAAAGTGTCCCATTTTTAGAGAACAGATACAGCACACTGAATTTAATCTTAATGTTCTGTTTTTAAATGCTAATAATTTTGGCTATTTTATTACAGTGGTTTCCTTGTTAGAATTTTCTCCCTTGAGTTGCTTTAAATTGTATGTGGTCTAGAATCACAGAGCTTACCTGATTATCTACCCGGTCCATTGCCAATGCTATATATCTTTTTCAGGACTTGTCTTTTGGAATACCTCCCAGACATAAGCACATGGTTTTCTAGCTAAAGCCACCTGTACATCATTTGCTTTTATTTTTAACAGTAACTATATCCTCACTGTGACTATAGAATCTAGTATCCCAGTTTTCAAGAATGCTTTTGTAAGATGGTGCTTGGAAATGGCCTCTGCATTAGCATGATGCTCTTATTGGGATCTTTGGAGTTACATTTGCCAAAGCTGTACAAGTAAACTTTCCAAAAGATTGATAAAATAAATACCTTGATTTTGATATCACTTGCTTGTAGTTAGTATTTAAAATCAGCTAAATTAAAGGGTGTATAAATAGATGTCTGAAACCACTTTTTAAGCAAAACTTTATGGAATTCTCTTAATTATCAATCATTGGAAATTTGTCATTCTTTTTAATTTTCTGAATATATGCACACATTTTACTACACTGAGCAAAGATTCACTCAGTTTCTTATAAGTAGCCCCACTAGTCTGTTATTCTCTCCTTGCCCTCATTTCTTACTTCTAGATAAACTGGTAATAATCTGATGCCTGTACTTCTTTGCAACCTGTTTGTGTGTGTAAGTGCATGCTCTGTAGTGTCTGACTCTTTGCAACCCTCATGGACTGTAATCCACCAGGCTCTTCCGTCCACGGGATTTTCCAAGCAAGAATACTGGAGTGGGTTGCCATTTCTTTATCCAGCAGATCTTTCTGACCCAGGGACTGAACCCATATCTCTTGTGTCTCCTGTATCGACAAACAGATTCTTTACTATTAGTGCCACCTGGTATATCCACCTGGACCTCTACCAATCTGGTTCCTATCAGAGCTACTCCAGTGAACTACACCCAAAGTCATATTTGATATGATAAACACATTAACTGTTCTCTTTCTTTTTCTTCCTATCTTTCTGTTTTGTTTTTGTTTGTTTGTTAATAGAATCACCCATCTCTTACCCATCTGGACAAATACTATCAAATTCTTAACATCACTCTCATTAGCACCCTTGGACTCTTCTATCATTTACCAGAGGCTCAGTCCCTGTTGCCATTCTCTGCTCCAAGATACTACGTAGTTTATCTGCTTGTGCTGTAAGAATGCAAAACATTTATGAGAGAAAATGAGGACACAAGAGCATTGTGCTAATCCCAGGAACATTTCCAAGAACAGTCCTACAATAGCAGTATTGAGAACAAGACATATTTTCAATGAGATTGACAATATAAAAGGAGAAGAGACAAAAATTGCCATTATCAGAAATGAAATAAAGGATATCACTAGAGATCTTGCAGCCATTAAAAAGATAGCTGGGGAACACTTGAGACAACTTCACACTCATAAATTTGACAACTTAGAAGAAATAGATCAATTCCTTAAAAACCACAAGCTACCAAAACTCAAACAAAAGTAGGTGGACAATCTGAAGGGCTCTATAGTCATAAAAAAAAGAAACTACTTTATTAATAGTTTAAAATCTCTCAAAACATAAATTTCCAAGTGCATATGATTTCACTTGAGAATTACACCAAACATTTAAAGAATATTTACCACATTTCAAGCAATCTTCCATAGAAAACAGAAGATAAAGGAACACTGTCCAATTCAATTTACAAAACTAGTGTTACCCTAATACCAAACGCAAACAAAGTCAGTCATCCAACAAATTGACTACAGAACAATAAATAACATGAATCTAGGTGTAAAATTTATCAACAATGTATTAGCAGGCAGAATCCAATATATTCAAAAAAAATTAAATAGTATCACCAAGTGAGATTATTTGTGTTTTTCAAGGCCAGTTGAACCTTTGAAAAACAAACAATATTATTCACCATATCAAATAGCTAAAGAAGAAAAATCTTATAATTATGTTAATTAACAGAGGAAAACATTAAAAACCCAACACCAATTTATAATAAAAATTCTCAGAAAAAGAAATCGAAAAGGAAAAATATCTCAAAATGAAAATAAATACCCCAAAGAAGCTTACAAGTTCATGCTAATCAGTATCATGTAATATATCAATATATGAAAGCACAATATTCACTGGTAAAGGTACATACACACCAAAATTCAGAACTATCTAGTGTACATAATGGTGCTGTGCTAATCACTTTTAACTCTAGTATAAAAACTGGAAGACAAAAAGATTTAAAATAACTATAAATACAATATTTTATTAATGGTCACACAATATAAAAATACTAGTTGTGATATCAAAAATATAAAAATGTTGGGTGAGGAAGAATAAAGTTGTTATAATTTGGTTATGTAATTGAAGCTAAGCTGTTATCAGTTTAAAATATACTGTTATGACTGTGAGCCTCATAACCGAAAAGCAAAAATCTATAGTAGATACACAAAGGAATCAAAGCACAACACTCCAAAAGTCATCAACCCACAAAGAAAACAGTAAGAGAGGAAGAAGGGAGCAAAGGAGTTACAAAACAGTCAAAAAACAGTTAATGAATGACAGTAGTAAGTTCACGCTGCTATAGCTAAGTCACTTCAGTCGTGTCCGACTGTGTGTGACCCCATAGACGGCAGCCCACCAGGCTCCCCCGTCCCTGGGATTCTCCAGGCAAGAACACTGGAGTGGGTTGCCATTTCCTCCTCCAATGCATGAAAGTGAAAAGTGAAAGTGAAGTCTCTCAGTCGTGTCCGACTCCTAGTGACCCCATGGATTGCAGCCCACCAGGCTTCACCATCCGTGGGATTTTCCAGGCAAGAGTACTGAAGTGGGGTGCCATTGCCTTCTCCAGTAAGTTCATACTTATCAATAATTACTTCAAATGTAATTGAATTCTGCCAGTTGCTAAGTACGTCTATGTCAAGTATAAATACTGTGACTTTGAAAATAGAAAATGAATTTAGGGACCCAGTGGACCCATCATAAGAAAGCCATGAGATTGATTTCGCTGTTGTTCAGTCGTTAAGTCATGTCCGACTCTGCAACCACATGGACTGCAGCACGCCAGGCTCTTCTGTCTTCCACTGTCCCAAAGTTTCCTCAAATTTATGTCCATTGAGTCGGTGATGCTATTTAACCATCTCATCCTCTGCCACTCTCTTCTCCTTTGTTTTTCACCTTCCCCAGCACCGGGGTCTTTTCAATGACTCTACTCTTCAGATCAGGTGGCCAGAGTATTAGAGTATTAGAACTTCAGCATCAGTTATTCTAATGGATATTCAGGGTTGATTTCCTTTAGGGTTGACTGATTTGATCTCCTTGCTGTCCAGGGGATTCTCAAGAGTCTTCTCCAGCACCACAATTTTAAAACAACAATTCTTTGGTGCTCAGCATTCCTTATGATCTAACTCTCACATTCATATATTACTACTGGAAAAATTATAGTTGGATCTGACTGGTAGATCAGACTTATGTATGTTTGGGGTCTCCTGGAATAAGCAATAGTTCAAAGCTAGAGTCTAGAAATCCCAAGTCTGATCATTTATTTTTCCCATGAGTAGTAATCTATTAAAAGGCTGTAGGTCCCTTTGAAAAGTGTCAAGGAAGATTATTAGTACAATCACTATAATCAATTATCAATATCAATTTTAATGAAATAAGATCCTTCTGTAAGCAGGTCTAGACTTTCCTTTACTCAAGGGGTCTAGGTTTGTAAACTGGATACAATCCAGGAATTTATTGAGAGTTCATGACTCTGTTATGGTGATTCAAGTTAAACTTCTATTCACTTGACCTAGAAGTCTTCTGCTTATAAAGATCGAGTAAGAATTTAGTAGACTACAAATTTAATTGTCTTCTAGAAACACCATGATCAACTGGCCAGTGTCTTAGGTCTCTGAGTCAGACTGTTTTAATTACTGTTTTGACCTTCTGTCTATTAGGACAATGATGTCTGCCTGTCTTTGGCAATTTAGTGTTGCCATTGCCTCTTGTCATCCTGGCATCTATCTATTCCCCACTGCATTCAACAACCAGAGTTCAGTGGTAACAGTTTTAACTTTAATTTCGGACCTGCAGAAAAGAACAATCACAAAGATGGTGAAGAAAGCTGGGACATACTTTGCAATTTTTTTTCAGAGTGCTAGTGAAAGGTGTATCTTTTGGACCCTACTAAAGTTAGTGACCAGGTCTTGCATAATAAATCCAATCTACCATTTTAATTTCCCTGAACTTTTGGATGCCTTCTTCTGTGGTATACCAAGACTGTTATGGCATTTTGACTTCTTTTGATGTAGGCCACTTATTGGTGCAAGTTTCACCCAACTAGGCAATCAAATTTTTAGAGCTATTTGTAGTCCTTTGAGTTCAATGTTGAATCCAGATTCTCTGCTCAATGGTTTAATATGAATAATTTAGCCTCATCCAACTTTTTTTTCCTCCACCATTATTAGTTGTCACCCTTAAAATTAATTACTATACATATTTCTCTGATTTCTATTTATACACACTGGAAAAATCAAATGGCTTTTTTGATATACAGCCCATCTCTGTGTAGTTCACACATTGTCCTTACCCTTCTGGGCTTGTTGGGACTTGAGTTCAGTCATAGGTCTTGAAGAAAATATGGGTAGCGGAGAAGTACCTTGCAAGGCAACTACTTCAGAGGATGTTTCTTCAGGCAAAGCTGGTTTAAACTCTTCAGACTAAGACTGAACTCCTTAGAAAGGTGTGTCAGACTACAGATAAAAAGGAAGAATTCGGGTTTTGATGACTCCAGCTTCAATGGGATCTTACAATATGTTTCTATTCTAATTTTCAAGATCCATTTTTTCCCTCAACCAATGCCTTCACTTGAACTGAAATCTCCTTGAGGCGTTAGGAGTTCGATTTGTGTTGTGATTCAGCCAATAAGACAATGAGAGTTTGGCTTTGATTTTCAGAAACATCATCCTTATGACTGCAGGAGATGATGGTTTCTTTCAGGGTAAATTTCAGAAAATTTCAGGTCATTTATGCAAAGCTTAAACTGTAAATGTGAAGTCCTGAGCACCTTTAGATCTCCTACTTTCTCCGAAAGTTATGAGCAAAAAGCCAATTTCATTATATTCATTAATTTTACAGAACTGCTCTAAGGTATAAAATACATGGTCACCCAGAAACTTATCTTTTACAAACATTTGATTACAAGTAGGAAATGATGTTATTTTGCACATCTCCACTGCCATGTGGACTTTTAGTGCTCTCTCTTCCAGTGTAAATAGTCATCAGAGCCTTGAAACATAATCAGATTAGAGAATCAATCTCCCCCCTCCCCCAGCAAAAAAAAAAAAACAAACAACAACAATCCCAGAACCAAAGCAGAAAACTGTTCTTAACATTCCATTCCTCAAAACAGACTCAGACAGAAAATAAACTTGTGGTTGCCAAAAGGGGTTGGGGAAGGGGAAGGATTAGGAGTTTGGGATTAGCAGGTGTAAACTATTATATGCAGGCTGGATAAATAACAAGATTCTATCATACTGCACAGGGAACTATATTCAATAAACTGTGATAAACTGTAATGGAAAAGAACATTAAAAATATATACACATATGTATATATGTATACTCACATTTTGCTAGTCACGTTTTGGTATAGCAGAAATTAGCAGAACATAATAAATGCAATATACTTCAATTAAAATAAAAAGATTCTCTTCTTCAAAAAACTTTCAGTACCAAAGTCTGAATAAGTTAGACTGAATAACTCCAGAAAAACACAACCATTTGGATATATGGGTTTATTTACTTTAAGAAGTTAGTTTCATGATTGTGGGGGTGGCCAAATCCAAAATTAATAGGCCAATCTGGCAGGTTATAAACTTTCATCAAGAGGCTGATATTTCTGTCTTGAAGCAGAATTTCTTCCTCTTATAGAAACCTCAGTGTTTCTTCTAGGGCTTGACTGAATGAGACCTACACATAATATAATGGATAAGCTCCTTTACCTTGAGCCATTTGTTTATAGATACTAATGAGATCTACCAAATACCTCCACAGTCATACCTGCATTAATATTTGGTTGAATAACTGGATATCATAGTCTAGTCAAGTAGACACATAAAATTAACCATCATAACAATTGACCCAGCAATTTCTCTCCCATGTATACACTCAACATAAGTGGAATGTGTATTCATACAAACTTGTACATAAATGTTCATAGTAGCCTCATTCATAACAGCAACAAAAAAAGGTAGAAGCATATTCAATGTACAACAACTGGTGAATGGATAAATAAATGTGGTATAACTCCATAATGACCATATAAAACAATAAAGCACTGACACATATAGCAACATGGATGAACCCTGAAAATATGATGGCATCACAGACTGTTTGAGCGAACTCTAGGAGTTAGTGAAGGACAGAGAAGCCTGGCATGCTGTAGTTCATGGGGTCCCAAAGAGCTGGACACGAATTAGTGACTGACCGATAATGTACATTGAGTTCATGATGTCATCTAACCATAGCCAAAACTTCTAGGATGCAGCAAAATCAGTTTTAAGAGGGAAGTTTATAGCAATTTAGTCTTACCTCAGAAAACAAGAAAATCTCAAACAACTTAACCTTACACCTGAAATAACTAGAGAAACAAGAACAAACAAAACTTAAAGTTATCAGGAGGAAAGAAATAAAAAAGATCAGAGCAGAAATAAATGAAGTAAAGACAAAGAAAACAATAACAAAATCAGTGAAACTAAAAACTGGTTCTTTACAAAAATTAAAATTGATAAACCTTTAGCCAGATGAAACAACAACAACAACAAAAAAAAGCAGGGGGGGGAGGACTCAAATCAATAAAATTAGAAATGAAAAAGGAAAAGTTACAACTAACACCACAGAAACACAAAGGATCACGAGATTACTATTAGCAACTCTATGACAGTAAAATGACAACCTAGAAGAAACAAAAAAAGTCTTAGTAAGGTACTATCTTCCAAGACTGAACCAGGAAGAAATAGAAAATATGAACAGACCAATTGCAAGCACTGAAATTGAAACTGTGATTAAAAAACTTCCAACAAACAAAAGTCCAGGACCTGATGCCTTCACAGGCAAATTCCATCAAATATTTGGAGAAGAACTAACATCTGTCTTGTCTCTAATTTTCAGTGCTAATATAGATATAGCCTGTGATTCTCATTCCCTGCACTTGATTCACTGTGGTGAATATATATTGGTACAGGGTAATTACAGAGGACAACTGCCAATTTATTTTGGTTGGAAATACTGTTCTTGGTGGTAAGCAGCTGCTCCACTTGAATCTACCCAAAGAAATGTTCAAAATATGTTTCCAAACTTGACTAGGATCAACCCTGCCAAATGTAGAATCTTTTATGACCAAGGCCATCCTATCATTACACAGATTGAGGTAGACAACTGACCCATTTGGGCTAATTGGTTTCTTTCTCCCAAACATTTGAAAGAGGATTGAAAGATGACATGTAGTTTCTTTTATTAGTCAAACTGATGAGATACATAAACTGACAAGTTGCGATGCAACAACATTTTACTACTGATATGGAAAAGCAGGAAGAAAGCATTTGGCTGAGAAAAAAAGTAATGAGATGCTCATATAGAGGCAGAAAGGCATGATGGTACAGTCTTAAAAGTTGAAGAGAAATAGCTTTGTTTCCTGTTTTCCAGGTACCAAGTCAAGTCTTTTGAGAGTCTGACTACATTTATTGCCCTTACTCTGTTTCTTATAAACAATTTCTCCTTTTTGGCTAGGGTTAATTTGAGTGACTTCTTATTCTCAACCAACAGATCACAGACCATGAAGGAAACAGGGCCATAAGTGCCAGTGGTCAGGCTTCCTCAATCAAACAAAATGGAGGAGAAATAATTGTGTGGGAAATTCCAGCTAAAAGCAGCTGAGTTAGTTTTGCCAGAAGTAAAGAGAAGAGAAAGAAACTGTTTTTTTTCTAAGTTTGATTAATCAGGCTATTGCCTACATATTACATTTAATTTCCCAAGAGTATGCCAGTTCATAAAAACATCTGGAATCAGAAGTCCTTAGATGTATTATGAAGTAGATTCTCTGTTTTAAAGAGATTTCATTTGGGGTTAAGCTAAAAACTCCCTGACAATAAAAGAGTATGCAATAAGTAAGAATTTATAAAGCCCAATGCTCAGAGTACCTGACTAAAAATTAATTGGTGGTGATAGACACACACACACCTCTCCCCTTAGAGCCCTCTCTATTCCTCAGAAACAAAGATTCATTTACTTTAACTGAAATTTTTAACCAGATATTTCTGCATGCAAAAATTTCAAAAACTACAAAAGCCTTATCAGGAGGGGAGGGTTATCTTGTCAAATTCCTTGAGTACTTTAAATGGCTTTTTAAATTCATAATCTGATTTTGCTTACTTTTACATTTTACGTTTTTCAAAGCACTGATTCATTCATTCTGCAAACACTTACTGAGTAACTTCTATGTTACCAGTTTGGTGCTAGGTTTCCAACTAAGAGGCAGGTGTGAAAGCCTGTCTTTTCTCTCAAAGAATTCAAGTCAAGGAAATAGAAAAGTAGAGAGACAACTGTAATAGAATGCCAAGATATATGTGCTCATAAATGCTTTGAAGTGAAGAAGAGAACTTACCTCATTTTGTGTAGAGATGAGAGAGTGAAAGTTTCTTGCAAGAAATAAATCATGAATAAGTCTTTCTTTTGGGAAAAGAGGACCTTCTGACCAGAAGAAACAGTATGTGAGCAAGGTCATGGAGAAATTGTAAGCAGCATTAGTGGGAAAGAGCTCTCTGCAGGGGATCCCCTTTGTCTTGTCTTTTAACTTTAAAGCAGGCACCACCATGCTCTGCACATCCTTGGCCTGATCACACCTTTAAAATCTTTTTGATCACAGGATACATTGCCTAACATGTCGGTTCTTTCCATAGATCAAAGAAGTGGAAAGGAAGAATAGGTAATTAACAGGTGACGAGATATCTTCCCTAGCTTCCCCTTCAGTAATGTCACAAACTATGAACAAGAGAGCATTGAAAGATCACAAAGAAGTTCTGAAGCTTGCAGACAGTGGAGGCGGTGAAAACTTTGACCCCATCTCAATGATTAACTGTGATTATTTCCCCTTTGTGGCAGCTGTGCAGTGCTGGAGCAGCCATGAAGAGATAACGTCCAAGGTCAGAGAAGTCCCAGCAAGATGGTAGGCCCTAGAGCGGTGGCTGCACCATGCTGGGGGAACTTTGTAGAGATATCCCATGTCCAAGGGCAAAGGCAAAGCCCAGCAAGATGGTAGAAGGGGCAAATTTGCATTTAGAATCAAACCCCATACCCACCAGAGCCTCTCAGAGGGCTCAAACAAACCTTGTGTGCACCAGGACCCAAAGACTCCACAGAGACTGGGACAGAATTGTGTTTGAATGTCTCCTGTTGGTCAGCAGTGGACTGACGCGGGGGCAGGGGCTCTGAGTGCAGCATACTTGGGTATGGCTGGGTGCAGCAGACTTGGGTATAGCATAAGCCCTCTTGGAGGAAGTTGCCATTGACCCCACCATAGAGCTGCCAGAACTTACACAGAACTGGGAAATAGGCTCTTGGAGGGCACAAACAGAACCTTGTGCACCAGGACCCAGGAGAAAGGAGCAGTGACCCCACAAGAGACTGTCCCAGACTTCCCCGTAAGTGTCCAGGAGTCTCCAGGGGAGGTGTGGGTCAGTGGTGGCCTGCTGCAAGGTTGGGAGCACAGAGTGTAGCAGTACATGCATGGGACCTTTTGAAGGAGGCCTCCTTGATCTTCATTACCTCCACCATACTTTGGCCCAAATAAATAACAGGGATGGAACACAAGACCCACTTTCCCCCTCAAACAATCTCTCCCATCAGGAAGCTTCCATAAATCTTTTATCCTACTCCATCAGAGGGCAGACAGACTGAAAACCACAATCCCAGAAAACTAACCAATCTGATCACATGGACCACAGCATTGTCTAACTTGATGAAACTGTGAGCCATACCATGCAGGGCCACCCAAGACGGACGGGTCATGGTGGAGAGGTCTGACAACATGTGGTCCACTGGAGAAGGGAATGGCAGACCACTTCAGTAGTCTTGCTTTGAGAACCCATGAACAGTATGAAAAGGCAAAAAGATAGGACACTGAAATACTTTTTGGCACCAAAAAGATAGTTGCCAAATATGATACTGGAGATCAGTGGAGATAACTCCAAAAAGAATGAAGAGATGGAGCCAAAGTAAAAACAACACCCAGTTGTGGATATGATTGGGGATAGAAGCAAAGTTTGATGTTGTAAAGAGCAATATTGCATTGGAACCTGGAATGTTAGGTCGATGAATCAAGTCAAATTCGAAGTGGTCAAACAGGAGATGGCAAGAGTGATTGTTGACATTCTAGGAATCAGCGAACTAAGGTGGGCTGGAATGGGTAAATTTAACTCAGATGATCATCATATCTACTACTGTGGGCAAGAATCCCTTCAAAGAAATGGAGTAGCCATCATAGTCAACAAAAGAGTCTGAAATGCAGTACTTGGATGCAATCTCAAAAATGGCAGATTGATCTCTGTTCATTTCCAAGGCAAATCATTCAATATCACAGTAATCAAAATCTATGAACCGAACAGTAACGCTGAAGAAGCTGAAGTTGAACAGTTATATGAAGACCTACCAGACCTTTTTTTCCCTGAGGAAGGCTTTCTTATCTCTCCTTGCTATTCTTTGGAACTCTGCACTCAAATGGGTATATCTTTCCTTTTCCATTTGCTTTTCACTTCTCTTCTTTTCAAAGCTAATTGCAAGGGCTCCTCAGACAGCCATTTTGCTTTTTTGCATTTCTTTTTCTTGGGGATGGCCTTTATCCCTGTCTCCTGTACAAACTTCCATCCATAGTTCATCAGGCACTCTGTCTATCAAATCTAGTCCCTTAAATCTATTTCTCACTTCCACTGTATAATCATAAGGGATATGATCTAGGTCATACATGAATGCCCTAGTGGTTTTCCCCACTTTCTACAATTTAAGTCTGAATTTGCCAATATGGAGTTCATGATCTGAGCCACAGTCAGCTCCTGGTCTTGTTTTTATTGACTGCGTAGAGCTTCTCCATTTTTGGCTGCAAAGAATATAATCAATCTGATTTTGGTGTTGACCATCTGGTGATATCGATGTGTAGAGTCTTCTCTTGTGTTGTTGGAAGAGGGTGTTTGCTATGACCAGTGCATTCTCTTGGCAAAACTCTATTAGTCTTTGCCCTGCTTCATTCCGTACTCCAAGGCCAAGTTTGCCTGTTACTCCAGGTGTTTCTTGACTTCCTACTTTTGCATTCCAGTCCCCTGTAATGAAAAGGACATCTTTTTTGGGTGTTAGTTCTAAAGGTCTTGTAGGTCTTCATAGAACACTTAACTTCAGCTTCTTCAGTGTTACTGCTCAGGGCATAGACTTGGATTACCATGATATTGAATGGTTTGCCTTGGAAACGAACAGAGATCAATCTGCCATTTTTGAGATTGCATCCAAGTACTACATTTCAGATTCTTGTTGACTATGATGGCTACTCCATTTCTTCGAAGGGATTCTTGCCCACAGTAGTAGATATAATGGTCATCTGAGTTAAATTCACCCGTTCCAGTCCATCTTAGTTCTCTGATTCCTAGAATGTCGACCATCACTCTCGCCATCTCCTGTTTGACCACTTCCAATTTGCCTTGATTCATGGACCTAACATTCTAGGTTCCTAGGCAATATTGCTCTTTATAGCATTGGACTTTGCTTCCATCATCAGTCACATCCACAACTGGGTGTTGTTTTTGCTTTGGCTCCATCCCATCCCTTCATTCTTTCTGGAGTTATTTCTCCACTGGTCTCCAGTAGCATATTTGGCACCTATTGACCTGGGGAATTCATCTTTCAGTGTCCTATCTTTTGCCTTTTCATATTGTTCATGGGGTTCTCAAGGAAAGACTACTGAAGTGGTTTGTCATTCCCTTCTCCCATGGACCACATTCTGTAGACCTCTCCACCGTGGCCCATCCATCTTACAAATCATTGTGAAACGAAGAAAAGAGAAAGGCAGAGGAGAAAATGAAAGATACACCCATTTGAATGCAGAGTTCCAAAGAATAGCAAGGAGAGATGAGAAAGCTTTCCTCAGTGATCAGTACAAAGAAATAGAGGAAAACAATAGAATAGGAAAGACTAGGGATCTCTTCAAGAATATTACAGATACCAAGGGAACATTTCATGCAAGGATGGGCACAATAAAGAACAGAAATGGTATAGACCTAACAGAAGCAGAAGATATTAAGAAGAGGTGGCAAGAATACACAGAAGAACTGTACAAAAAGAGTTTCATGACCCAGATAATCAAGATGGTATGATCACTTACCTAGAGCCAGACATCCTGGAATGTGAAGTCAAGTGGGCCTTAGGAAGCACTGCTATGAACAAAGCTAGTGGAAGTGATGTAATTCCAGGTAAGCTATTTAAAAACCTAATAGATGATGCTGTACTCTATATGCCAGCAAATTTGGAAAACTCAGCTGTGGCCATAGGACTGGAAAAGGTCAGTTTTCATTCCAATCCCAAAGAAAGGCAATGCCAAAGCATGCTCAAACTACTGCACAGTTGCACTCATCTCACACGCTAGTAAAGTAATGCTCAAAATTCTCCAAGCAAGGCTTCAACAGTATGTTAATGTGAACTTCCAGATGTTCAAGCTGGATTTAGAAAAGGCAGAGGAACCAGAGATCAAGTTGCCAACATCCATTGGATCATCAAGAAAGCAAAGGAGTTCCAGGAAAACATGTATTTCTGCTTTATTGACTATGTCAAAGCCTTTGACTCTGTGGACCACAACAAACTGTGGAAAATTCCTAATGAGATGGGAATATCAGACCACCTGACCTGCCTCTTGAGTAATCCGTATGCAAGTCAGGAAGCAACAGTTAGAAATGGACATGGCACAACAGACTGGTTCCAAATAGGGAATGGAGTGCATTCAAGGCTGTGTATTTCACTTTGCCTATTTAACTTATATGCAGAGTACATCATGAGAAACACTGGGCTGGATGTAGCAGAAGCTAGAATCAAGATTGCAGGAAGAAATATCAATAACCTCAGATATGCAGATGACACCACCCTTATGGCAGAAAGCAAAGATCTAAAGAGCTTCTTCATGAAAGTGAAAGAGGAGAATGTAAAAGTTGGTTTAAAACTCAACTCTCAGAAAATGAAGATCATAGCATCTGGTCTCATCACTTCATGGCAAATAGATGGGGAAACAGTGGCAACAGTGACAGACTTTATTTTTTTGGGTGTTCAAAAATCACTGCAAATGGTGACTGCAGCCTTGAAATTAAAAGACACTTGTTGTGAGAAAAGTTATGACCAACCAAGACAGTATATTAAAAAGCAGAGACATTACTTTGCCAACAAAGTTCCATCTAGTCAAGGCTATGGTTTTTCCAGTAGTCATATATGGATGTGAGAGTTGGACTATAAAGAAAGCTGAGCACCGAAGAATTGATGTTTTTGAACTGTGGCTTTGGAGAAGACTCTTGAGAGAGTCCCTTGTTCTCCAAGGAGAGCCAATCAGTCCATCCTAAATGAAATCAGTCCTGAACATTCATTGGAAGGACTGATGGTGAAGCTGAAACTTGAATACTTCGGCCATCTATTCGAAGAACCGACTCATTGGAAAAAACCCTGATGCTGGAAAAGATTGAGGGCAGGAGGAGAAGGGAATGACAGAGGACGAAATGTCTGGATGGCATCACCAACGCAATGGACATGAGTTAGAGTAAACTCTGGGAGTTGGTGATTGACAGGGAGGCCTGGTGGGCTATGGTCCATGGGGTTGCAAAGAGTTGGACACTACTGAGTGACTGAACTGGACTGAATTGATTTCCCCTCTCCCCTTTAAACATTTCACAGACACGACCAAGCAGAAATTTCAGAGATGGTTTTGGGGAACATTGAGTCCAGCATTCCCAGCATTCTGATGAAAAGCAACTTGCGTTTCTACTAACATGTGCTTGTTTAACTAGTATTCATCTTAGAGTTCAATAGTAAAATGGTAGAATATGATGCAGGTTCTCTGGGTGGGGAGGCAGTGGTAATAGTTGGCAGGAGATGAAGGAGAGGTGAGGTCTAGAAGGGGTTTATGGACTATCCTTAGGAACTGAGATTTTATCTTAAAGGACTTGAAGACATATTGAAGGCTATAAGCAAAGAAATGACATGTTTAAATTTCATATTTGTCATGTATTTTTTTATTAAATAATGATGAGTTACAGCAGCTACCATTTTCCAACATCTCTAATAAGTTAATGAATCCTGTGCAAAATTACTAATATTCAGCAAAAGCTGAGCAAGAAGTTACAGAAAATTTTCTGGGTTTACCACGCAGTAATTTTAGAACCAGAACTGAAAACTATATCTGAGTTTATGTCCTTTTTGCTTCCTAAACCAGAATCCAGTTTTCAGAAGTTAAACTCCACAGCCTCTTTAATGTGTTTTTCTTGATGTTTTCCCTGGCATAGGTCTTTGGGCTCATACAGAAGTCAAGGCCATTGCCTCTCATCATAGTGACTGACTTGAGAGGTAGAATGATTTCTTAGTATTCACACTAATTTGAACCAGCTAGTGTGTCACACATCACTGATTATGTACATCATACCCCTCAACATTTTTTGTGCCTCTATTATGGAACTTTTTTGCTTCACATTAAACTGTATTTTCTTTGAAGGCAAGAAATAACATTTATTTCCTTTCATAATAATAATGATACAAAAATTATTTACACTGTGCCAAGACACTGTTCTACAATTTTTTTAAACAAATTAATTCTCAATTCAACCCTGTAAAACTAGTATTGCTCTTGTCTTAAAGATAAGAAAACAAAGATACCAAATGGTTCAGAATTGTCTGAATCACTCATCAAGTAAGTGCTGGATTCAGGATTTGATTACAGGCTACATGAATCTTCACTAGACTGTCATGTGTTTTTTACCAGGCTTGGCACCACAGAATTCAGAAATAAATACTGATAAATGAAGGAACACACTGATTAATCATCATATTTTGAAAATGAACTTCTCTTAAGTAGTCATTCTCCAAAACAAGGTTGCTCACAAGATTTTTGTAATATCTAAACATGGAAAGATTTAAAACAAGTACTGATAATATATGCAAACAATAGTGCACTGCACACAGAGTCCGACTGTATATTTTGTCAAATAGTTAGACCAAATGAACATTCTAATTGCCAACTTTGACTTTTTTAAGCACATCCTGGTTATGAGGTATCCTGAACATCAATTGTGAAAACACCAACCTGGTCTCTACTCTTCCTGAGGATTCTTCTTACATCATCTGGTTGCAGACATATGTTCAGTTCAGTTCAGTACAGTCACTCAGTCGTGTCCACTCTTTGCGACCCCATGAATCGCAGCACACCAGGCCTCGCTATCCATCACAGACTCCCGGAGTTCCCTCAAACTCATGTCCATCGAGTCGGTGATGCCATCAGGCCATCTCATCCTCTGTCATCCTCTTCTACTCCTGTCCCCAATCCCTACCAGTATCAGGGTCTTTTCCAATGAGTCAACATTTCTCATGGGGTGGCCAAAGTACTGCAGTTTCAGCTTTAGCATCAGTCCTTCAAATGAACATCCAGGACTGATCTTTAGGATGGACTGCTTGAATCTCCTTGCAGTCCAAGGGACTCTCAAGAGTCTTCTCCAAGTTCAAAAGCATCAATTCTTCGACACTCAGCTTTCTTCACAGTCCAACTCTCACATATATACATGACCACAGGAAAAACCATAGCCTTGACTAGACGGACCTTTGTTGGCAAAGTAATGTCTGTGCTTTTCAATATGCTATGTAGGTTGGTCATAACTTTTCTTCCAAGGAGTAAGTGTCTTTTAATTTCATGGCTGCAGTCACCATCTGCAGTGATTTTGGAGCCCCCAAAAATAAAGTCTGACCATTTTTCCACTGTTTCCCCATCTATCTGCCATGAAGTGATGGGACCAGATGCCATGATCTTGGTTTTCTGAATGTTGAGCTTTAAGCCAACTTTTTCACTCTCCTCTTTTACCCTCATCAAGAGGCTTTTTAGTACCTCTTAACTTTCTGCCATAAGGGTGGTATCATCTGCATATCTGAGGTTATTGATATTTCTCCCAGCATTCTTGATTCCAGCTTGTGCTTCTTCAACCCAGCATTTCTCATGATGTACTCTGCATATAAGTTAAATAAGCAGGGTGACAATATACTGCCTTGTCATATTCCTCTTCCTATTTGGAACCAGTCTGTTGTTCCATGTCCAGTTCTAACTGTTGCTTCCTGACCTGCATATAGGTTTTCAAGAGTCAGGTCAGGTGGTCTGGTATTCCCATCTGTTTCAGAATTTTCCACAGTGTATTGTCATCCACACAGTCAAAGGCTTTGGCATAGTCAATAAAGCAGAAATAGATGTTTTTCTGGAACTCTCTTGCTTTTTCCATGATCCAGCAGATGTTGGTAATTTATCTCTGGTTCCCCTGCCTTTTTGAAGAAAGTGGAGAAAACCACTAGACCATTCATATATGACCTAAATCAAATCCCTTATGATTATACAGTGGAAGTGAGAAATAGATTTAAGGGACTAGATCTGATAGACAGAGTGCCTGATGAACTATGAATGGAGGTTTGTGACATTGTACAGGAGACAGGGATCAAGACCATCCCCATGGAAAAGAAATGCAAAAAAGCAAAATGGCTGTCTGGGGAGGCCTTACAAATAGCTGTGAAAAGAAGAGAAGCGAAAAGCAAAGGAGAAAAGGAAAGATATAAGCATCTGAATGCAGAATTCCAAAGAATAGTAAGGAGAGATAAGAAAGCCTCCCTCAGCGATCAATGCAAAGAAATAGAACAAAACAACAGAATGGGAAAGACTAGAGATCTCTTCAAGAAAATTAGAGATACCAAGGGAACATTTCATGCAAAGATGGGCTCGATAAAGGACAGAAATGATATGGACCTAACAGAAGCAGAAGATATTAAGAAGAGGTGGCAAGAATACACAGAAGAACAGTACAAAAAGGAACTTCACAACCGAGATAATCATGATGGTGTGATCACTGACCTAGAGTCAGACATCCTGGAATTTGAAGTCAAGTGGGCCTTAGAAAGCATCACTACTAACAAAGCTAGTGGAGGTGATGGAATTCCAATTGAGCTATTTCAAATCCTGGAAGATGATGCTGTGAAAGTGCTGCACTCAATATGCCAGCAAATATGGAAAACTCAGCAGTGGCCACAGGACTGGAAAACGTCAGTTTTCATTCCAATCCCAAAGAAAGGCAATGCCAAAGAATGCTCAAACTACCACACAATTGCACTCATCTCACATGCTAGTAAAGACATATGTTGCTGCTGTTGCTGCTGCTAAGTCGCTTCAGTCATGTCCGACTCTGTGCAACCCCATAGCCAGCAGCTCACCAGGCTCCCTCATCCCTGGTATTCTCCAGGCAAGAACACTGGAGTGGGTTGCCATTTCCTTCTCCAATACATCAAAGTGAAAAGTGAAAGTGAAGTCTCTCAGTCGTGTTCGACTCTTAGCGACCCCATGGGCTGCAGTCCACCAGGCTCCTTCGTCCATGGAATTTTCCAGACAAGAGTACTGAAGTGGGGTGCCATTGCCTTCTCTGAAAGACATATGTTAGGAGCATGTAAACACTTCTGTAAACTTAGAAGCACTAGTTCACGAGACTTCTCATCCATTATTCACTTACTGTGAAACTTGTTTTTCTTACTTTTTGCTTTACTTCTAACCTACCTTTATCCACTTCCCTAATTTTGCTTTTTCGTGGACTTCTAAGCTCACTGGTTCACATTCAGCACCTCCATTTTCAGTCAGTGTAGCCTCTCTATCACACCATCCAATGCTGACCTCCAGCTGCCTCCATATTCTCCACAAATACCAGGAATTCCACAAACTGACTCTAAAATCTCAGGGCCCCCTGGGTGAAGCATAGCTTTTTTCTTGCTTCCACATTCATAGCAGAGGGCCCATATTTATAAAGTTTCATTTTTAATTGTATCTTCCTATTTAGCTCACTCACTTTACCCATATACTGTGAGGAATTGTTTCAGAAAAGTTTAGTGCACAGATTCAAGGCATGTAGGTTAGGTAGGAAACTTTGCAATTGATTTGCCCATTGACCCAGATAAGCATGGAATTCTTTGTATGTCTCTCGTCCCTATCTGTCTACAGGTACTGTTTAGTACAAGTGACAGAACATATGGAAAGTCACACTCAAAGCATCTTTCAGCATAAGATTAAAAAAAAATAAGAATATTTAAGTATACTATTTATGGATCAGAATTTAAGCAAGCTCAATTTCTTTTATATATGGAAAATCTTTCTTTGTTAATAACATAATAAATGTTGAAGTCTAGGTGGGTCAAATATAGAATTAAGTAAAATAATAAAATAAGTATTTTTTTAACGAAAAGAGTGAGATGCTCCCATGTTGAATTTCAACTATAAAGGTCTCATTTTTTCTTGTACAGCCTTTGAAATCAAACATATTTTTGGTACCTTTCATTACTGATCAGGGATAGGCTTAATGTTGTCGTAACACTGAGAAGCAGAAGTGCGCCGGCTTCGACTGACTGCATTGCAGAAGCATGCCCGTAAGAAGCTACCCTTTGCCCAAGGTCAGAGGCGATGGCCAAGAGGAGCTACCCCACGTACGAGGTCAAGGGCGGTGGCCGAGAGGAGCAACCCCGTGTCCAAGGAACGGTGGCTACTGGGTGCAGGAGGGCTGAGAGGAGCTACTCCACGTTCAAGGTCAGGAGGGTCAGCTGTGAGGAGATACCCCTTGTCCAAGGTAAGGAGCAGCATCTGTGCTTTGCTGGAGCAGCTGTGAAGAGATACTCCACGTCCAAGGTAAGAGAAACCCAAGTAAGACAGTAGGTGTTGCGAGAGGCATCAGAGGGCAGACACATAAACCATAATCACAGAAAACTAGTCAGTCTAATCACGCAGACCACAGACTTGTCTAATTCAATGAAACTAAGCCATGCTGTGAGGGGCCACCCAAGACAGGTGGGCAGGGTGGAGAGGTCTGACAGAATGTGGTCCACTGGAGAAGGGAATGGCAAATCACTTCAGTATTCTTACCTTGAGAACCCCATGAACAGTATGAAAAGGAAAAATGATAGGTTTTGAGGTTACTGAAAGAGGAACTCACCAGGTCAGTAGGTGCCCAATATGCTACTGGAGATCAGTGGAAAAATAACTCCAGAAAGAATGAAGGGATGGAGCCAAAGCAAAAACAATACCCAGCTGTGGATGTGACTGGTGATAGAAGCAAGGTCCAATGCTGTAAAGAACAATATTGCATAGGAACCTGGAATGTCAGGTCCATGAATCAAGGCAAATTGGAAGTGGTCAAACAGGAGATGGCAAGAGTGAACGCTGACATTCTAGGAATCAGCGAACTGAAATGGACTGGAATGGGTGAATTTAACTCAGATGACCGTTACATCTACTACTGTGGGCAGGAATCCCTTAGAAGAAAGGGAGTAGCCATCATGGTCAACAAAAGAGTCTGAAATGCAGTACTTGGATGCAATCTCAAAAACGACAGAATGATCTCTGTTCGTTCCAAGGCAAAGCATTCAATATCACAGTAATCCAAGCCTATGCCCCAACCAGTAACGCTGAAGAAGCTGAGTTGAATGATTCTATGAAGACCTACAAGACCTTTTAGAACTAACACCCAAAAAAGATGTCCTTTTCATTATAGGTGACTGGAATGCAAAAGTAGGAAGTCAAGAAACACCTGGGGTAATAGGCAAATTTGGCCTTGGAATATGGAATGAAGCATGGCAAAGGCTAATAGAGTTTTGCCAAGAGAATGCACTGGGAATAGCAAACACACTCTTCCAACAACACAAGAGAAGACTTTACATATGAACATCACCAGATGGTAAACACTGAAATCAGATTGATTATATTTTTTGCAGCCAAAGATGGAGAAGCTCTATACAGTCAACAAAAACAAGACCTGGAGGTGACTGTGGCTCAGATCATGAACTCTTTATTGCCAAATTCAGACTTAAATTGAAGAAACTAGGGAAAACCACTAGACCATTCAGGTATGACCTAAATCAAATCCCTTATGATTATACAGTGGAAGTGAGAAATAGATTTAAGGGCCTAGATCTGATAGATAGAGTGCCTGATGAACTATGGAATGAGGTTCGTGACATTGTACAGGAGACAGGGATCAAGACCATCCCTATGGAAAAGAAATGCAAAAAAGCAAAATGGTTGTCTGGGGAAGCCTTACAGATAGCTGTGAAAGGAAGAGAAGCGAAATGCAAAAGAGAAAAGGAAAGATATAAGCATCTAAATGCAGAGTTCCAAAGAATAGCAAGGAGAGATAAGATAGCCTTCCTCAGTGATCAATGCAAAGAAATAGAGGAAAACAACAGAATGGGAAAGACTAGAGATCTCTTCAAGAAAATTAGAGATACCAAGGGAACATTCACACAAAGATGGGCTCAATAAAGGACAGAAATTGTATGGACCTAACAGAAGCAGAAGATATTAAGAGGTGGTAAGAATACACAGAAGAACTGTACAAAAAAGATTTTCACGACCAAGATAATCACTATGGTGTGATCACTCCCCTAGAGCCAGACATCCTGGAATGTGAAGTCAAGAGGCCTTAGAAAGTATCACTACAAACAAAGCTAGTGGAGGTGATGGAATTCTAGTTGAACTATTTCAAATCCTGGAAGACAATGCTGTGAAAGTGCTGCACTCAATATGCCCACACATTTGGAAAACTCAGCAGTGGCCACAGGACTGGAAAAGGTCAGTTTTCATTCCAATCCCAAAGAAAGGCAATGCCAAAGAATGGTCAAACTACCACACAATTGTACTAATCTCACATGCTAGGAAAGGAATTCTCAAAATTCTCCAAGCAAGGCTTCAGCAATATATGAACCATGAACTTCCTGATGTTCAAGCCGGTTTTAAGAAAGGCAGAGGAACCAGAGATCAAATTGCCAACATCTGCTGGATCATGGAAAAAGCAAGAGAGTTCCAGAAAAACATCTATTTCTGCTTTATTGACTATGCCAAAGCCTTTGACCATGTGGATCACAATAAACTGTAGAAAATTCTGAAAGAGATGGGAATACTAGACCACGTGACTTGCCTCTTGAGAAACTTGTATGCAGGTCAGAAAGCAACAGTTAGAATTGGAAATGGAACAACAGACTGGTTCCAAATAGGAAAAGGAGTACATCAGGTTGTATATTGTCACACTGCTTACTAAACTTATATGCAGAGTACATTATGAGAAATGCTGGACTGGAAGAAGCACAAGCTGGAATCAAGATTGCCAGGAGAAATATCAATAACCTCAGATATGCAGACGACACCACCCTTATGGCAGAAAGTGAAGAGGAACTAAAAAGCCTCTTGATGAAAGTGAAAGAGAAGAGTGAAAAAGTTGACTTAAAGCTCAACATTCAGAAAACTAAGATCATGGCATCTGGTCCCATCACTTCATGGCAGATAGATGGGGAAACAGTGGAAACAGTGTCAGACTTTATTTTTTGGGCTCCATAATCATTGCAGATGATGATTGCAGCCATGAAATTAAGACACTTACTCCTTGGAAGGAAAGTTATGACCAACCTAGATAGCATATTCCAAAGCAGAGACATTACTTTGCCAACAAAGGTCCATCTGGTCAAAGCTATGGTTTTTCCAGTGGTCATATATGAATGTGAAATTTAGACTTTGAAGAAAGCTGAGTGTCGAAGAATTGATGCCTTTGAACTGTGGTGTTGGAGAAGACTCTTGAGAGTCCCTTGGAGTGCAAGGAGATCCAACGAGTCCATTCTAAAGGAGATCAGTCCTGGGTGTTCTTTGGAAGGACTGATGCTAAAGCTGAAACTCCAATACTTTGTCCACCTCATGCAAAGAGTTGACTCATTGGAAAAGACTCTGATGCTGGGAGGAATTGGGGGCAGGAGTAGAAGGGGATGACAAAGGATGAGATGGCAGGATGGCATCACTGACTCAATGGACGTGAGTTTGAGTGAACTCTGGAGTTTGTGATGGACAGGGAGGCCTGGCATGCTGCAATTCATTGGGTCTCAAAGAGTTAGACATGACTGAGCGACTGAACTGAACTGAACTGAACACTGAGAACTGAAAACATATATTAATTTTTCTCTTTTAATTGAGAGAAATAATGAATGTAACTTTATATTACTATGTTCATACTTAACAACTTTCTATTTCATACAATACAATTTACCTTTTCTTTTTAGTGAAATGTAGGACATTATTTAGAAGGGGTTTTTATCAAGACTGAGAGTTCTAATAGCTGGAATTCAAGTTTTATGGTTTAAAGCTTAGTGGCTCACAGCTTGGTAAATAAGCACCTCTCTGAGCCTTTTAAACAGTATTTGAGCAGAGTAAACTTTATGAGTTAGCTATAAAATTATAATTTGGTTATGAAGAGAAAACTTCATTTAGTGGCACTCAACAAACTAATACAGTGACCCTAAATCCCAACCTGACTGTTTAGTTATTACAACATACCACTATGAAGCCTATTAACAGGCTTAATTAAGACATCAATCATCTATCAGAACTTCAATAATTCTATAATAACTCTTTTTATGGCATTTTTAGCAATTTGCGCTAATGCACAGGGGGCCATGTACAAATGAATTGGCTATTAGGAACCCTGATAAGAATAGGCCTTTTGGCAAGCTTTCCCAGCCCCAGCACTTTCACAAGCTCACTGGAAAACAGACAGAGTATCTTCTAAGAAGGACAGAGTGAAGTCTGAGCTCTCATCCACTTAACAATCCAATATGCTGCCAGGTTTTTAGATCTACTCAAGCATTCAGACAGAATAATATAGGCCATTGGACATTTCTAAGGTTGTAGATTCTGTTTTGTTCAGGCTGCTCTATCCAGCCATCTACATGCAACAAATCACTTACATGGTAGCCACTCTGTACAAAGCTGTGTAGGCAAACTTTTAGAAGTGTACATGAACACTTTTGACCTACTGTGATAATGGACTTGACTTTTTCAACTGAATATTTCTGTAATAAATCAAGTACCCTTTAGTAAGACAAGTTTAAGGGCAGAGCATTATTTGTAAATCTTCATGAAGTCATAGGTGCTTAGTCTCTAAGTAGTGTCTGACTTTTTGCAACCCTATGGACTGTAGCCCACCAGATTCCTCTGTCCACGGGGACTCTCCAGGCAACTATACTAGAATGGGTTGCCAAGCCCTCCTATAGGGGATCTTCCCAACCCAGGGATTGAACCCAGGTCTCCTGCATTGCAGGTGGATTCTTTACTGTCTGAGTCACCAGAGAAGCCCTTATGAAGTTACGTACTTTATTTTATTCTAATGTAGGCTTTACTATTTCCTAACTGATCTATAACTTGGGAAATTGACAGAACAATTCATATTCCTCAATGAAATCACCCTGGCTTCAGGCTTCATGGATCATCAGGGTGTCTGAGGGAAGAGGATGGGTCAGCAGGGCATCTGAGGGAGGAGAAAACAAGTTGCCAGTGAATGAATTCACTGGAAAGAATAGCAATTTCAAATTTTCCAGAAAATATAAACTTCATGGTTGGGCAGGGGGTCGGGTAAGTAGATGGGAGGATGGTAATGGTGAGGATATGGTTGATCTAGTGAGAATATAATCCTTAACACGGTGTTACCGTCTGATCGTCAGGCTGATGACTCACTTTGCACATCACTGAATAAGAAACACATTATGAGATGTGGTTTTGAAGGACCAAAAATCTTCCTAGGCTAGGGTGTCTTCTGAAAGTTGGTCACTTGATTTATGTTCCTAATATTAGTCATTAATTTAAATTAGTGGGTTGAAGTTTTAAACATATAAGTGTTAGCACTTGAAGGGCAATGCTTTCAATCATAGCTAGGTATTTACACATTTGAGTGAATTAGTTAATTACTTTTGGAAAAAAAAAACTGTCCATGAAGACACGAGGTAAAATTGGTCAGTTTTGAGAGAAGAAATAGGTTGGCATTGTTGGAAGAGGTGTGTAAATCTTGATTATAGGCAAAAAAGGGTGGGGGCATATTTCATATAAATACCTAAGAAAGGAAGAGACAGATTACCTACCTTGAGAGGCCTACAAAATGAGGAGGATATCACGGAGTTAGAGGAATACTAATGATTCTTTTACTGCTTACTTAGTTAAATAACTTAGCCACTGTCAATCAAATCCCAGGCTTCCCTGGTATGCTATGCTATGCTAAGTCACTTCAGTTGTGTCCGACTCTGTGTGACCCCATAGATGGCAGCCCACCAGGCTCCTCTATCCCTGGGATTCTCCAGGCAAGAACACTGGAGTGGGTTACCATTTCCTTCTCCAATGCATGAAAGCGAAAAGTGAAAGTGAAGTTGCTCAGTCGTGTCCGACTCTTAGCAACCCCATGGACTGCAGCCTACCAGGCTCCTCCGTCCATGGGATTTTCCAGGCAAGAGTACTGGAGTGGGGTGCCATTGCCTTCTCCGGCTTCCCTGGTAGCTCAGCTGATAAAGAATCAGCCTGTAATACAGGAGACCTCAGTTCGATTCCTGGGTCAGAAGATCCTCTGGAGAAGGGATTGGCTATCCACTCCAGTATTCTTGGGCTTCTCTGGTGGCTTGGATGGTGAAGAACCATCCTGCAATGCTGGAGACCTGAGTTTGATCCCTGGGTTGGGAAGATCCCCTGGAGGAGGGCATGGCAACCCATCCCAGTATTCTTGCCTGGAGAATCTCCAAAGACAAAGGCACCTGGCAGGCTGCAGTCCATGGGGTTTCAAAGAGTCTGAAACAACTGAGCAACTAAGCATAGCACAGCACAATCAAATCCCCCAAAATCAAATCCTCCAAAATATCAAGGCTCTTCTTCTATTTCAGATCTTTGGAAACCTTACCTCCAAGGTTCCCAAACCCACCTGCATCAAGTTAATGAAAAGGGAAAGATGTATATGACACATCAACTGCAAAGGAGTCTAAGATATAGGCTTAGTGAAGGCTGACTGATCTCTGACACACTGGCATTTTCTTGATCCCCAGGGCAAGCTCTGCATCTCACAGTCTCTGTCTACAGTTGGTCATAATAAGATAGAGATACATATAAAGTGAGTGGCAAATGGAGGGAAGATTCTTCATTGGATTCAGTTTTGGTAATTTTCTTTTTAAATGTGCCTATTGATGGAGGAGAAATTGATATTTGAGTAAATAGGACTCGAAGAACCAGACTGGAGTTTTCTGCTTGGTTGATACAACAGTTGTGATGTATGAAACTAAAGCCACTAATCCTATTAAATGAGTCAAATATGGAAAAATAGTCTTGGGACTCCTATTCCCTCCTGTCCCCAGCTATGCTGAGTTTATTAAGACTAAAACTCATCCAGTGGTTTTCCCAGTTAAAATACCAAAAATATTAAGTCTATGTCTATTCTAATCCAAAATATCATGGAGATGATTGTAAGTCTTTTATTTACTTCTCAGCTGGGGGCCTTAGTAAGGATATAGGTTCAGTTCAGTTCAGTTCAGTCACTCAGTTGTGTCTGACTCTTTGCGACCCCATGAATTGGAGCACTCCAGGCCTCCCTGTCCATCACCAACTCCCAGAGTTCACTCAAACTCATGTCTATCGAGTCGGTGATGCCACCCAGCCATCTCATCCTCTGTCGTCCCCTTATCCTCCTGTCTTCAATCCCTCCCAGCATCAGGGTCTTTTCCAGTGAGTCAACTCTTCATATGAGGTGGCCAAAGTACTGGAGTTTCAGCTTTAGCATCAGTCCTTCCAAAGAACACCCAGGACTGATCTCCTTTAGAACGGACTGGTTGTATCTCGTTGCAGTCCAAAGGACTCTCAAGAGTCTTCTCCAACACCACAGTTCAAAAGCATCAATTCTTTGGCGCTCAGCTTTCTTCACAGTCCAATTCTCACATCCATACATGACCACTGGAAAAACCATAGCCTTGACTAGACGGACCTTTGTGGGCAAAGTAATATCTCTGCTTTTTAATATGCTGTCTAGGTTGGTCATAACTTTCCTTCTAAGGAGTAAGCGTCTTTTAATTTCATGGCTGCAATCACCATCTTCAGTGATTTTGGAGCCCAGAAAAATAAAGTCTGACACTGTTTCCACTGTTTCCCCATCTACTTGCCATGAAGTGATGGGACCAGATGCCATGATCTTAGCTTTCTGAATGTTGAGCTTTAAGCCAAGTTTTTCACTCTCCTCTTTCATTTTCATCAAGAGGCTTTTGAGTTCCTCTTCACTTTCTGCCATAAGGGTGGTGTCATCTGCATATCTGAGGTTATTGATATTTCTCCCGGCAATCTTGATTCCAGCTTGTGCTTCTTCCAGCCCAGTGTTTCTCATGATCTACTCTGCATATAAGTTAAATAAGTGGGGTGACAATATACAGCCTTGTCGTACTCCTTTTCCTATTTGGAACCAGTCTGTTGTTCCAGTCTGTTGTTCCATGTCCAGTTCTATCAATTCTAAAGACTGAATAATAATCTGTAAAATGTGATCCCTTAAGTATGGAGAGATATGGTCAAACTGACTTCCCACTAAATTAAAAAAAATTCTGAAAGTTCCCTGGTGGTCCAGTGGCTAAGAATTGCTTGCCAGTGCAGGAGACACAGGTTTGATACTCAGTTTGAGAAAATTCCACATGCCACGGGGCAACTATTGAGCCCCAGAGCCACAATTACTGAGCTCGTGGGTCACAACTACTGAAGCCTGCATGCCCTAAAAGCCCATGCTCCACAAGAAAAGCCACCTCAGTAAGAAGCTTGTGCACCACAAATAGAGAGTAGCTCCCACTCACTGCAATGAGAAACCCCACGCATAGTAACAAAGACACTGCACAGCCAAAAAGTAAGTAAATAATATATATTTTTAAAATTCTCTTTTGGTTGCTGCCTGACATCTGACAAATGCAAAAGCATTTTGAAAGTTGTCAAGTCTGATTTTGTGATCTCACAGCGGGACTACAAACCCACTTGAAGCAGCCAGTATTTTGATTTAAGAACCCTAAACCCTTGTGTCCACAAGCTCCAGGTATTCCTGGAACTGACAGTTATAGCAGCCCACTGGAAGCATTATAATATGTAATTATTAAAAGAAACAATGAGAAAGACAACACTTCTTCTATGGTTCATTTCTTTTCCATGTTAATGCAAATGACTTTCTGTCGATATTTTCCTTGAGTGTTCAGTTTCTATAGTGGAATACGGCTATAGCTGAGTAACGTTAGATCAGTGCCTAATGTTGCATCCCTAAATCATTTTGCAAAACATTCTTGTACAGTTGATCATTAGAGCTTGAGGATCATCATTCATTTTAAACCAAAACCATACAAAGCATGAAATGTCCACAATGATGAACAGCTCCTTAAAAACTTGTGAGAATAATTGCAGGTTTCTCACAATTGCAGAGTCAGTTTTAAAAGAGAAATAGTGTTGGTATTCTTCTTATTCTTTCTCATAAGAATGTGTCTGTGCTCATAGCATAAGGTGACTCATCATGACTGTGTCACAGTAAGTGGACAGAAGGCAAAAGCCAGAACTCCAACATTATCCAGCAGCTGTCACTTCCTTTTAAAGGAACAACATACTTCCTGAGGCAACCTTTCCCAAGTTGTTCACCTAATAACTGAGAGAACCTGGAAGAAGTTTTCTCCAAAATAATTTTAGGAATTGACTTAACTGAAATGGTAAGCTACTCTTAATAGCATTGTTCAAGAATGATATTTTTTCTCTTATTTTGAGAATTAATTCAGATTTTTGAAGTTCTTGTGAGGTCATGTCTTTCTTTAGGTTATAAAGAGTACTTTTTTCCCAGGGATTTCCCAGACAGTTGAGGGGTTAAGACTGTGTGCTTCCACTTCAGTGGGCATGGGTTTTATCCCCAGTTGGGGATATCCTGCAGGGCAAGACAAAAAAAAACAGAGAGAGAGAGAAAGAGCTCTTTTTCCAGCTATTGTTTAGTCTGGAATTTTTTGTAGCATACACATTTATAAGGAATATATTTTACTTGCTATCATTAAGTAGAAAGAAAAGCATTTGTACCTTCATACCAAACTTTTCAATTTGTCTTATGGAGAAGGGGACTTACATTTGCCATTTCTTTTCCTATGGTAGAGAGTATCAGTTAAGAATTATAATTCTCCTAAAAGTAACAGGCTTGTGACCAATTCCTCCAAAAAAAGCAGCTTCAGCAAATTAGGGGATTTATGTGTCCCTCCAGTAAGGGTCTTTTAATTACCTGGCTGCAGTCACCATCTGCAGTGATTTTGGAGCCCAGAAAAATAAAGTCTGACACTGTTTCCACTGTTTCTCCATCTATCTGCCATGAAGTGATGGGACCAGATGCCATGATCTTAGCTTTCTGAATGTTGAGCTTTAAGCCAACTTTTTCACTCTCCTCTTTCACTTTCATCAAGAGTCTCTTTAGTTCTTCGCTATCTGCCATAAGGGTGGTGTCATCTGCATATCTGAGGTTATTGATATTTCTCCGGGCAATCTTGATTCCAGCTTGTGCTTTTTCCAGCCCAGCGTTTCTCATGTGTACTCTGCATATAAGTTAAATAAGAAGGGTGACAATATACAGCCAAGAAGTACTCCTTTTCCTATTTGGAACCAGTCTGTTGCTCCATGTCCAGTTCTAACTGGTGTTTCCTGACCCGCATACAGATTTCTCAAGAGGCAGGTCAGGTGGTCTGGTATTCCCATCTTTTTCAGAATTTTCCACAGTTTGTTGTGATCTGCACAGTCAAAGGCTTTGACGTAGTCAATAAAGCAGAAGTAGATGTTTTTTGGAAATCTCTTGCTTTTTTGAAGATCCAGTGGATGTTGGCAATTTGATCTCCGGTTCCTCTGCCTTTTCTAAATCCAGCTTGAACATCTGGATTTCACGGTTCATGTACCATTGAAGCATGGATTAGAGAATTTTGAGCATTACTTTGCTAGCGTGTGTGATGAATGCGATCATGAGGTAGTTTGAGCATTCTTTGGCACTGCCTTTCTTTGGGATTGGAAGGAAAACTGACCTTTTCCAGTCCTGTGGCCACTGCTGAGTTTTCCAAATTTGCTGGCATACTGAGTACAGCACTTTCACAGCATCATCTTTTAGGATTTGAAATAGCCCAACTGGAATTCCATCATCTCCACTAGCTTTGTTCATAGTGATGTTTCCTAAGGCCCACTTGAGTTCTCATTCTAGGATGTCTGGTTCTAGGTGAGATGGTTTATCTAGGATAAACCATCCTGTTTATCTGCATCATGAGGGTCTTTTCTATATAGTTCTTCTGTATATTCTTGCCACCTCTTCTTAATATCTTCTGCTTCTGTTAGGTCTATACCATTTCTGTCCTTTATTGAGCCCATCTTTGCATGAAATGTTCCCTTGATATCTCTAATTTTCTTGAACAGATCTCTAGTCTTTTCATTCTATTGTTTTCCTCTATTTCTTTGCATTGATCACTGAGGAAGGCTTTCTTATCTCTCCTTGCTATCCTTTGGAACTCTGCATTCAAATGGGTGTATCTTTCCTTTTCTCCTTTGCCTTTCACTTCTCTTCTTTTCACAGCTATTTGTAACGCCTCGTCAGACAACCATTTTGCCTTTTTGCATTTTTTTTTCTTTAGGATGATCATGATCACTGCCTCCTGTACAATACCAAGAACCTCCATCCATCATTCTTCAGGCACTCTGTCTATCAGATCTAATCCCTTAAATCTATTTGTCACTTAGTTTCTATTAAGCCATGAAATTAAATCATGCTTGTTCCTTTGACGAAAAGTTATGACCAACCTAGACAGCATATTAAAAAGCAGAGACATTACTTTGCCAACAAAGGTCTGTCTAGTCAAAGCCAGGACTTTTCCAGTAGTCATGTATGGATGTGAGAGTTGGACTATGAATAAAGCTGAGTGCCAAAGAATTGATGCTTTGAACTGACTCCGTGGAAAAGACCCTGATGCTGGGTAAGACTGAGGGTGGGAGAAGGGGATGGCATAGGATGAGATGGTTGGATGGCACCACCAACTCAATGTACATGAGTTTGAGTAAGCTATGGGAGTTAGTGATGGACAGGGAAACCTGGTGTGTTTCAGTCCATGGGGTCGCAAAGAGTTGGACATGACTGAGTGACTGAACTGAACTGACTAGTAAGGGTAACTCTCAAGATAGGCTTTTCAATACTACCATCACACTTTATGTAGTCATGTGTGACTCAGGCTGCTGCTGCTGCTGCTAAGTCGCTTCAGTCATGCCTGACTCTGTGACCCCATAGACGGCAGCCCACCAGGCTCCCCTGTCCCTGGGATTCTCCAGGCAAGAACACTGGAGTGGGTTGCCATTTCCTTCTCCAATGCATGGAAAGTGAAAAGTGAAAGTGAAGTCGTTCAATTGTGTCTGACTCTTAGCGACCCCATGGACTGCAGCTTACCAGGCTCCTCTGTCCATGGGATTTTCTAGGCAAGAGTACTGGAGTGGGGTGCCATTGCCTTCTCTGGTGACTCAGGCTACTAATCCTCATATTAGTTCTCATAAGATGGTTGCTGTGCCTGCAGCCATTGCATCTGAGTTCCAGTTTAGTGAGCAAAACAATGCCAAGTATGAAAGCTAGTACATTCTTAGAGTATGCCACACTCTGAAGCGCTACTCAACAACCTCCATTAACACCATACAGGACAGACACAGACATCAGTACTTCAAATAGGAATGGTAAATATTGCTTCTAACTGGACACATGTGAGTCTGAACAAAATATGAGTTATGTTATTGAGGAAGAAAAAGAGAATGAGTATAAATAAGTAGCTCATGGTTTTTGTCATAGGATGACCAGAAGAGAAAGCTCTGCTCTGCCTCCTCTCCTGGGTCTCATCACCCACTTTCAATCTATTTCCCAGAGGTAGATTAGCCATTATGATTGACCAGAGATTAAAATTAATTAATTACTCCTCTACTAGGAAGCAGAATGCAGGTCCTAAAAGGCACAGACATGCTTCTTGAATCTTTTTATGTGTCCTGTACCAAACTACAGACCTCTGTGCATATATTTCACTAGACAGAACTACAAAGAGGAGGAGGGAGCTGAGAGGTATCGTGAATCCCCCAGAGAAATCAGCCTATGTCTTGTTTAAATCTGGAAATTTGCATGATTTTAGAGTGTTTTGTATTTCCTGGCTTTTAGGCTCTTCCTATTTGTCTGTCATGCTCCTTTTCTATCTGTGGTCACCCAAAGTTTCCTCTGATGTGCCCCATCAAGGAAACTTTCCCACCTGGAATCCTTGGGCAGCATTGGTGATCTTCTCCCTGCCTGTGCCCATCCTCATGCTCCTCCCAGGGTTTTTAGGGCACTTACCCATCATGTCCCCTTGAGAAGGAAATGGCAACCCACTCCAGTATTCTAGCCAGGATAATTCCATGGACAGAGGAGCCTGGCAGGCTACAGTCCGTGAGGTCGCAAAGAGTTGGACACACCTGAGCAACTAACATACACACACAAACCATATCATAAATATTTACTTGTTTCTCCTCTACTAGGTGGTAGATCCTTAAAGGAACAGGGACGAAGGCTTGACTCTTTTAGTACCTTCAGGGACTAGCAATATCTTGTCACATAATTCTTAACTGATAGTAATTAGAGTTATTATTTAATATAGAACTGGAAACAGCCCTGAATCTTCAGAACTAAGTTGGTGAAAGTATTGTCTTTCAGAAGAAGTTTGGAAACTTAGTCAAGATCTTTATTTGTAGAAGTAGTTTAAAAAGTATGTTTTAAAACAGAAATAGGCTCACAGACATATAAAACAAATTTATGGTTACCAAAGGAAAAGGAGGGGGCGTAAATTAGGAGCTTGGGTTTTACACACTTTGTATGAAATAGATAAACTTTGCTACTGTGTAGTGTATGAAATAGATAAACAGCAAGGACCAACTGAATAGTACAGGGATATATTCAAGATATATTCAATATCTTGCAATAACATATAATGGAAAAGAATCTAAAAAAAGACAGGTGCTACTAGTGGTAAAGACTACCTGCCAGTGCAGGTAGACATAAGAGATGCGGGTTCCATCCCTGGGTTGGGAAGATCCCCTGGAGCAGGAAACAGCAACCCACTCCAGTATTCTTGCTTGGAGTATTCCATGGATTAGAGGAGCCTGGCAGGTTACAGTCCCTAAGGTCGTTAAGAGTCAGACAGCACTGAAGTGACTTAGCAGGCATGCTCATATACGCACACACACACATCACTGAATCACTTTCCATACACCTGAAACTAACACAACATTGTGAATCAAGTACACTTCAATTTTCCAAAAAAAAAAAAAAGAACCTCCCCCCAAAAAAAACCCTCAAAAAATGAGCTTGGGGCTTAGAGTTTTTACAGGAAAGAGCTTCTAGCATAATTAAATAACATTGTTTTATTTACATTACTTTTTTTAATATATAGCAAGTCATTTGAGTCCCACTTACGGACGTGCTGTAAAGTATACTGTTAAATAAATGTTTTAAATAGCTGTTTTCTATTGATTAAAAAGTATTTTAAAATGGGGGTATGGCAGCAGAGGATTTTAAACAGGATTTGTATATCAGAGTTATTCATGCTCTGTCTTACCTTCAACACTCAGATTCATAATCAATAGATTTGAAGCGGGACCAGGCTTCTGTATTGTTATGTATCCCCAAAGGCTCTGTTCACAAGCTAGACTGGATTTGGGAGGAGAGAATCAGTGGCCACAGGTTCTTCTACTCCCCTCTCCTGTGAGCAGCTGGGCTGTGGTCAACTTTACATATGCGCAGCTCTCTGTCAGGCTAGTGGAATCTCCTGGGGAACTACCAAATCTCCAGATGCCCAGACTACACCCAGGAGAGTTCATCTGGAATCTCAGGGGAGGGGCCTAGTCATCAGAGCATTTTAAAGTGCCTCAGAACATTCAAATAAGAGCCTGAGTTGAGAATCAGTGGCCCATGGAGATTCTGTAAGAATTTTCACCTGCTGCTACAAAACAATAAGAAAATAAAACATGAACAAATAAATTCAACCCTGCAGTGACATTTCAATATTACTGTATACATGCGGAATTCATACCAGCTAGACATTGCCTGGGTATTAAGTCATTGCTTTGTTTCAGATGCTCTTGCTGGTCAGCTCTGCCCTTTAGTGCATACCTATTTCCCTGGCCTTTGAACACCTCATCTTTCCTCTTCACTCCAGAATCTTTGAACCTCGGAATTTTGTTCTCAAATGAATTCTGGACCACTGCTTTCTCTGATCCTTGCGCATCATCCTCTTTCTGACCATGGCTTGCCTGCTTGAGTCTGTTCCATGACTTCCTTTCCCTCTGAAACTTATCTGATCCCCTAGTATTTCATCTTTACCATGTTCAATTTTCTCTGCATTCTCAATCTTGCTTACACATGCATGCTTAGTCCCTTAGTCGTGGTCAGCTCTTTGGGACCTCGTGGACTATAGCCCTTCAGGCCCCTCTGTCCATAGAATTGTCCAGGCAAGAATACTGGAGTGGGTGCATTTTCCTGCTCCATGGGATCTTCGCAACCCAGGGATCAAACCCACATTTCTTGAGTCTCCTGCACTGGCAGGGAGATTCCTTGCAACCTGGGAATTCAATGCACATCACTTAAAATGTATGACTCTGGTCAATTTCTCTTTTTCACTCATATATTCTTCTCATCACTGCTGGTTTCAAATGGATTTTTTTTTCTTTATATAATAAAAATATATTTATTTTTAATATTATATATATATATATTAATTTCTTTATATAATAAATACTTTCAGTGGCTATGTCTCCAGGATTGGGTCTTCATCCACATATGAAATTCAATGTTTATTTTTAGGAAAATATTTTCCTAATACTTATTGTGATTTAGAGCATTCCACAAAGCACATATTTTTAAAAAACTCTTTCTACTAACTGAAGTTTGATATTAGGTTTGGTTAAACTATTCTCTGGCTTTAAAATTTTAACTAAAGAAAAATATTTAAAAAATCTCCTCCTTACAACTTTCAATATTCCTTCTCATTTCTTTTTTACCATATCATGTTCTTAACAATTTTTTACCATATAATGTTCTTATCATGTGACTTTATTTATTCTGAAGTTGAAATTCTTACAATATTTTTACATATTCTGGAAATATGAAGAGGGAGATCCCATGGTTGGGAAATGATTTCTAAGTCTGGTTTATACCTAACTTAACATCTAACATTTACTGATAAAATTAGGCAAAATTCCAGAATTAACTTCATCGTATATGTTTCATGATCCAATTAAAAACAAAACTTGCTATTTTCCTAGAGTTCTTATAAAGATCTTTTTTCCTTTTTTAAATTTTTTAATTTTCATGAGTTATTACAAGTCATCTTGGTATTTGACTTCAGGCTTAGCAAGGAATATTAAATATACTTTGTGAAAAACTGAGATACCTTAATATAGAATATTTATCACCATAACCTGGTATTTTGTAGTTGAGATTTTATCGATTGACTCTTACAGGTGCTGCTGAGCTGAGAAGTAAATATTGACAAATTGAAAGCCCCAATTATAGTTTCTATTGAAACAAAGGTAGTGGGAACATTCCTGAACAGGATAATATACCTTATTCTGTTGAGCAAAACCCTGAAGGAGTATGAAGGAGAAAGTCAAGGGGTCAGACAGAAACACTAGATTACTGCAATGTGAAAAATGAAAAGAAACAGTAATTTATGTTAGCTTCACATCTTTGCTGCTAATAGTCAGAATTATATAAATGGTGTTAATATCCTGACAAAAGATTTTATATGACCAACCTAGATAGCATATTCAAAAGCAGAGACATTACTTTGCCAACAAAGGTCCGTCTAGTCAAGGCTATGGTTTTTCCTGTGGTCATGTATGGATGTGAGAGTTGGACTGTGAAGAAGGCTGAGCGCCGAAGAATTGATGGTTTTGAACTGTGGTGTTGGAGAAGACTCTTGAGAGTCCCTTGGACTGCAAGGAGATCCAACCAGTCCATTCTGAAGGAGATCAGCCCTGGGATTTCTTTAGAAGGAATGATGCTAAAGCTGAAACTCCAGTACTTTGGCCACCTCATGCAAAGAGTTGACTCATTGGAAAAGACTGATGCTGGGAGGGATTGGGGGCAGGAGGAGAAGGGGACGACAGAGGATGAGATGGCTGGATGGCATCACTGACTCGATAGACGTGAGTCTGAGTGAACTCCAGGAGTTGGTGATGGACAGGGAGGCCTGGCGTGCTGCGATTCATGGGGTCGCAAAGAGTCGGACATGACTGAGTGACTGAACTGAACTGAAGCATTAATGGAAATAGCATTCTAGTTTCACATTCGTTGATGCTTCATGGCTATAGAGGAGTAACCAGAAATGATCTCTTTCCAGGATACAAATCAGGACAGTTCCAGATCCAGGGCATCCAAATTGAAGCTAATCTACTTCATTCTTTGCAGCAGGTAGTGAGCAGACAAATAACAAAGAAGATGCCATTCAAATAGCCTTTATTTTCACTTTCTATTGAGAATAAAGGCAATTTAGTAGAGCAGAGGATGTCTTACTAAATAATTTTGTAGTATTCTTTGTAGTCACGGTGCTACCTTAATAAACTAACTCTAGTATGGAGGAAACAAAAAAAAACAATTTATTTTGTTAAGAACAATTAAGATTAATTTTAAGAACAATTAATCTGTTCTTATTCTAAAAACTCCCAAAGTGTACAATGAAAACACCCCTCAATATTTATACCTTCCATACTTTTTGTCATTGTTTGCTTTTGAAATACCAAACAAATCATGTCCTAGAAGCAATAAGTCACTGAATCCTTCTGCAGTTGCAGGGAATAAGTTGAGATGATTCCAAGATACATAGTGCCGACCAATAGACCTATTTCTTTTTGTTCAGTTGCTCAGTCATGTCTGACTTTTTGTGACCCCATGGATTACAGCACACCAGGCTTTGCTGTCCTTCACTGTCTCCCAGAGTTTGCTCCAACTCATGTCCATTGAGTCAATAATACCATTCAACCATTTCATCCTCTGTCACCCCTTCTCCTCCTGCCCTCAATCTTTCCTAGCATCAGAGTCTTCCCCAATCAGTCATCTCTTCACATCAGGTGGCCAAAGGATTGGAGCTTCAGCTTCAGCATCAATGAATGCTGAAGTCCTTCCAGTGAATATTCAGGGTTTATTTCCTTTAGGATTGACTAGTTTGATCTCTTTGCTGTACAAGAGACTCTCAAGAGTCTTCTCTAGCATCACAGTTCAAAAGCATCAATTCTTCAGCACTCAGCCTTCTTCATGGTCCAACTCTCATATCTGTGAGCAGTAGACCTAATGCTTAAATGTAAGTAACTCATTAATATTTTGGAAAAAGGCATTATGTGTTGTTGAGTTTTTATCACTGTATTATATGTTTCCTTCTTTCCTCCAAATGTCATTAGAGCAAAGGAGTGTGTTACAGAGGTTGCAAGTAGCAGCACTTTTCATTCTCAGATTTTTTTATCTAGATACCACATCAATCTGCTGTCTGCCTTGATAGCTACTAGCCACGTGTGGCTATTGAGCTCTTACAATGTGGCTAGTCCAAGCTGGGATGTGCTGTAATTGTAAATCACATACCAGGTTTCAAAGGTTTAATACAAAGATAATGTAAAATATCTCATTAATAAATTTATATTGATTAAATTGTAAGATATCAAATGATATTAAATTATAAAAATTTCATTAAAATTAATTTTACCTTTTAAGAAACTTTTTAATGTGGCAACTAGAGAATCTGAAATTACATATGTGTCTTGCATTAGATCTATACTGAATACTGCTGAGGCAAGTTGAGCTATGCTATGAGTTTCTCTTTCTCAAAATGATGCACACAGATATTTATAAGCAACTCCTGATTGAAGATGTCATCAAAGGAGCTATAGTAAAGTATTAAAAACACTTCTCACTTGGTCTTAAGCATATTGCTCTTCACTTTTCAATATGAAGGGAAGAAAACACCGTCATGTAATGGCTTCTTGAAGACTAACACGGGATCTTAGAGAAAAATTATGAAAGCCTCTCTCCTTCTTGTGTTTGATTTTCCAAAATGTGTAAATGGCAGTCACTTCTGTCCAAATGTGGCCTCATTGTACACCAGGCTCCTTAATCAATGATAATCAGAACACCTGGGAATCAACAAGAAATAGCTAGAGAAAATAGAAATAATTCATGTTTAATGCTTCTGTAAATCCCAATCCTGCCGAGCACATATCAGAATGATCAAACAAGAGTTGTGCTGTCTCTACTAGGGTGGGGGCAATGAGCTAAACTTTGCAAAGAAGCTGCAGCAGAAAAATTGAAATAGGGGGAAGGTCTCTCTAGCCCAGAGCTATTTAAAGGACGTGGTCTCTGTCCACCCTCCTAAATTTCAGATTGTTCTGGCTTATAAAAGACAGCAACTCTCAGTAACAGCTTCTGAGATACCATGAAACAATGAATCTATTAGAAATGCTTATATCAGGCAAGAATTACATATTTATTCAAGAACCATCTAACATTCTTGAGTGGGAATTTCTGATCCTTAGAGTTTATAAGCAGAAAATGCACATGAAAAACACATCTGGGATAATTTAAATCACAGAGTACTGTTGGCTGGATTATTTTAGATTTTCATAGGTAAACATACTGCTTAAATATACTTTGAATTTTAAGGAGACTGGCGATCAACTTATACAGCAATTACATTTTTCAGTAGGTCTCCCTAACATTTTCACTTAAAGGATCCCAATATTCAGCCATGCAACTGGCAGTGGACCACTGGAACCAAATGCAAATCTGTGGTCCTTTGAGGATTGAGCTTATTTTTCCTCCTGAAATTCTTTTAACGGTTGTGATGTCTCCGTAACACTAGTGGGTATGAGACTAGTATAAATTGGCAGATACAACCCTCTTTTCACCTAGAATAATGTCCTATCAATTTCCCTCTGCAGATCTTGGCATTTTTTTTCTCAGTCCTGGCACCCACTGCCTGCTGGATGCCCATCACTGAGCCCAGGGTTTATTGAGAAAGAGATGATCTCATTTAGCATAGAAGGTCCCAGAAGGAAGCAATGAGGAGCAGGTGTGTTTTATCTCAAGCCCAGCAGTCTGTCTCACTACAGAAGGGTCCTCCAGCAGCCTGGCCAGCTGTGCAGTGCATATGGAGAGGAGGTCAGAGTGATGGCTCAGTCCACATGCCCATATCACTAACTTCAACTATGAGCTGCTGCTCACAGCACCCCTCACTTCTTGAAAATGGCTCCACCAGAATGAGTCTTATTTCTCATATTCACTAAAATACCCAAACACATACACACATACACACACGCACACCACACACACACTCTCTTTCCCTTTCTCTTTATCTCTCTCTAGATCCAAACAGTGATTTCAGAGAGCCAATCAATTACCAGACAGGTTGTTTTTGTCCTAACATTCTTATAACCTGAGGATTTAATGGAGATATATTTACGTTATATAAAATAACTTGCTCTGCTGATTTTTGCCTTAGCTTGAGTTCCTCAGTGGTAGATCTTAGGGTCAGGATCTTTTGTAACTAGTTTATGTGACACATGAAGGAAATGGTTAGTAAGGGATGGGTAGTAAGAAAAGGACGGGAAGGCACATTACACAGCTAGCTACCACTGTGGATCCCTGAAGCTTAATTCTGCTGGGGAAACCCTAGAAGCCAATGAGAAGGTCATGCCTCCCAATTATCCCACCTGAAGGTCAAGGAGATGGGTGTATTTTTTCATCACCTCCCTTTAAACATTGGTTAAGCACTGCTCCCAAGTGGCCCTAATTCCTCAGCAGAGATGGTCACCTGCTTAGGGTGTGAATCTTGCTTGTTAGCCAGACAAGGAGCTCAGTAAAGAAATATGGATTCTAGCAGCTGGGAGTCAGGTGAGTTTACATCAAGTTGTTGAAGATAAGGGAATTTAGGTGGGGCACATAACAACATCTGTGACAGCTTTGTTATTCAAATAACAAATAACATTTGAACAAATTAATGTTTGGGGTAAAAATACAAAAAATATAACTGAAAACTAAAAACAAAACAAACAAAAAGTAAAAACAAAACCTGAAAAGCTTTGTAGAATATGCTAGTTCAGTCTAGCTGCTATGCATTTATTGTAGAGGCAAAATGAATAAATGGAAGATTTGGAACAGGTTAACCTGCAGTTCCAGTTATTTCACCTCTGCTTCCCCTTTCTTGTCTATACAGGAAACAAATGGCTTAAGTTTGTTTACTTTTTTTAAGCTGGACTTTGCTCCTAGGTGGCTCATATGGTAAAAAAAAATCTGCCTGTAATACAGCAGACCCAGGTTCGATCCTTGGATTGGGAAGATCCTCTGGAAAGAGAATGGCAATGCACTCCAGTGTTCTTACAGGGAGAATTCCTTGGACAGAGGAGCCTGACAGGCTATAGTCCATCGGGTTCAAAGAGTCAGCCACAGACAGGACTAAGTGACTAACACTTTGACACTTTGCTCCCAAAATTCTCAACTTTCTCATAATCTGATTAATTACACATGATTTCTTTTAGAATCTGATTCAAAACCAATAGCAAAATTATCTTAATACAATCAAAGCTATATATTTTGTGAAACTTACCTGGTATCTCTCATTTACCCATTCTGCTACTTTCCCCCCTCTTTGAGCTAATCCTAAATATGCCTGTATTGGGATATTTGGGTCTTGGCTATTCATTACAATGCTTTCCTTCCTCTATTTCTCATTATATGGATTCCTACTAATCTAAAACAAGCAAGCAAAAACTCTTCAAATTCAAATATTAATTATTCACAGTTGCTTATCCAGTTTTTCCCCACTGATACTTGAGGATTCAAATATATACATGGCATACTTTAACATTTAATCAGGTGTAGTTGCTTATCTTGGGGATACTGGGAGTTTCTTTTTTTTTTCTTTTTTTTTTTTAAAGTATTGAATGTATTTATTGATAATGTAAATGTTACCTTTCTTATTTATGAAATTTGAACTTCAGAATAACATAAATACATAAAATTCACAATCATGTATATAAAACAATGAATTATGGAATTGAGAACCCATACATTTAACTAACAAACAGATATAAAAATTGAACATTATCAAAACCACAGAAAATTAATGCAAGATGCATCTCAAAACTTTCCCATTGTAGAAGTACCACTACCCTCTCTGATTCATACATTTATATACTTGTTTTTTTTAATTTTAATTCAATAAAATCATATAATATATGTCTAGTTTCTTTAGCTCCACATTATATTTGTGAGATCCATCAACATCAAAATGTAGCATTAGCTGGTTGGTTTTCATTGCCATTTGGTATTACATTGCAGTGATGTTCCATCACTTAATTTACTATTCTAACACTGATGTGTCGTTTTTGCCTATTAGTAACAGTATGGTTATGAACTTTTTGGTATACATACTAGTAAACATATGTTTACATTTCTAATTAGTATATACCTGTTAGATCCATTCTACTCCATTTAAAAACTAGTAAGTTAGCCTATGACTCTTTACTGGATGCTGCTGCCGCTAAGTCACTTCAGTCGTGTCCAACTCTGTGTGACCCCGTAGACGGCAGCCCACCAGGCTCCTCTGTCCCTGGGATTCTCCAGGCAAGAACACTGGAGTGGGTTGCCATTTCCTTCTCCAATGCGTGAAAGTGAAGTCTCTCAGTCGTATCTGACTCTTAGTGACCTCATGGACTGCAGCCCACCAGGCTTCTCTGTCCATGGGATTTTTTTTTTTTAATTTTATTTTATTTTTAAACTTTACAATATTGTATTAGTTCTTTAGCATCTTTTGAATTAGATTCTGTAAGTGGTTTCTCTCACATTAGGACCACCACAATACACTACTTTGGTCCACTCATTTCATATTTGTGTTCACATGTTTAGTGACCCTGTGTTGTTCACTAAATTTTATGCCATGCATCTCACATTTCTAAATGAGATCCTTACAAAATTAAATTTTAGAATGCTGCTTCCTATATAAAAAGAAATTAGTTTCCTTTTCTTTATTATTTTTTTAAAATGATTGATGGCTCAAATTTGAAAGCCCCACATGCATTAAGACTGAAATGGGTTGATATGTGTATACAGCTCTGATAAAGGCTAATCAGTGAGACAGTGACAATGGGAATGCCACTTCTAATTCATTTCACTTTTAGGTGATCAAAGAGATGTCCACACCAACAAGGCAATCATTCTGTTTAAATAGCCCTTTCACATCTCCAGAGGCTCTTCTATTGAGTTGTTATGGTTACCTGGAGGGGAGTGATAATAAACAATCCTAAGAATGAAGTTTTTTTTCATTCTTTGAATGTATTCTTTGAATACATTCAAATGTATTTTTTTTCAGCTCTGAATCATAATACAATCTTGGTATATCCTAAAGCATAGTGAAGTGGAATGGTACTATGAAGAACCTATAAGACCTTTTAAAAACTAACACCCCCAAAAGATGTCCTTTGCATTACAGGGGACTGGAATGCAAAAGTAGGAAGTCAAGAAACGCCAGGACTAACAGGCAAATTTGGCCTTGGAGTACAGAATGAAGCAGGTCAAAGGCTAATAGAGTTTTGCCAAGAGAACTCACTGCTCATAGCAAATACCCTCTTCCAACAACACAAGAGGAGACTCTACACATGTACATCACCAGATGGTCAACACCAAAATCAGATTGATTATATTCTTTGCAGCCAAATATGGAAAAGCTCTATACAGTCAGCAAAAACAAGACCAGGAGATGACTGTGGCTCCGATGGTGCACTCCTTATTGCCAAATTCAGACTCAAATTGAAGAAAGTAGGGAAAACCACTAGACCATTCAGGTATGACCTAAATCAAATCCCTTATGATTATACAGTGGAAGTGAGAAATAGATTTAAGGGACTAGATCTGATAGAGTGCTTGATGAACTATGGATGGAGGTTAATGGCATTGAACAGGGGACAGGGATCAAGACCATCCCCAAGAAAAAGAAATGCAAAAAAACAAAATGGCTGTCTGAGGAAGCCTTACAAATAGCTTTGAAAGAAAGAAAAGTGAAAAGCAAAGGAGAAAAGGAAAGATATACCCATTTGAGTGCAGAGTTCCAAAAAATAGCAAGAAGAGATAAGAAAGCCTTCCTCAGTTATCAATGCACAGAAATAGAGGAAAACAATATAATAGGAAAGACTAGAGATCTCTGCAAGAAAATTAGAGATACCAAAGGAACATTTCATGCAAAGATGGGCTCAATAAAGGACAGAAATGGTATGGACCTAACAGAAGCCAAAGATATTAAGAAGAGGTGGCAAGAATGCACAGAAGAACTATACAAAAAAGATCTTCATGACCCAATAATCATGATGGTGTGATCACTCACCTAGAGTCAGACATCCTAGAATGTGAAGTCAAATGGGCCTTAGAAAGCATCACTATGAACAAGGATAGTGGAGGTGATGGAATTCCAGTTGAGCTACTTCAAATCCTAAAAGATAATGCTGTGAAATTGCTGTACTTAACATGTCAGCTAATTTGGAAAACTCAGCAGTGGCCACAGGACTGGAAAAGGTTCGTTTTCTTTCCAATTCCAAAGAAAGACAATGCCAAAGAATGCTCAAACTACTGAACAATTGTACTCATCTCACATGCTAGTAAAGTAATGCTCAAAATTCTCCAAGCCAGGCTTCAGCAATACGTGAACCGTGAACTGCCTGATGTTCAAGCTGGTTTTAGAAAAGGCAAAGGAACCAGAGATCAAATTGCCAACATTCGCTGCATCACCGAAAAAGCAAGAGAATTCCAGAAAAACATCTATTTATCCTTTATTGAGTACACCAAAGCCTTTGACTGTGTGGATGACAATACACTGTGGAAAATTCTGAAAGAGATGGGAATACCAGACCACCTGACCTGACTCTTGAGAAACCTGTATGCAGGTCAGGAAGCAACAGTTAGAACTGGACATGGATCAACAGATTCGTTCCAAATAGGAAAAGGACTATATCAAAGCTGTATATTGTCACCCTGCTTATTTAACTTATATGCAGAGTACATCATGAGAAACGTTGGGCTGAAGGAAGTGCAAGCTGGAATCAAGATTGCTGGGAGAAATATCAATAACCTTAGATATGTAGAAGACACCATCCTTATGGCAGAAAGTGAAGAAGAACTAAAGAGACTCTTGATGAAAGTGAAAGAGGAGAGTGAAAAGTTGGCTTAAAGCTCAACGTTCAGAAAACTATGATTATGGCATCTTGTCCCATCACTTCATGGCAGATAGATGAGGAAACAGTGGAAACAGTGGCTGACTTTATTTTGGGGGGCTCCAAAATCACTGCAGATGGTGATTGCAGCCATGATGCTTACTCCTTGGAAGGAAAGTTATGACCAACCTAGACAGTATATTAAAAAGCAGAGACATTACTTTGCCAACAAAGGTCCATCTAGTCAAGGCTATGTTTTTTCCAGTGGTCAAGTATGGATGTGAGAGTTGGACTGTGAAGAAAGCTGAGTGCTGAAGAATTGATGCTTTTGAAGTGTGGTGTTGGAGAAGACTCTTGAGAGTCCCTTGGACTGCAAGGATATCCAACCAGTGCATTCTAAAGGAAAACAGTCCTGGGTGTTCATTGTAAGGGCTGATGTTGAAGCTGAAGTTCCAGTATTTGGGCCACCTGATATGAAGAGCTAACTCATTTGAAAAGACCCTAATGTTGGAAAAGATTGAAGGCAGGAGGAGCAGGAGACGACAGAGGATGAGATAGTTGAATGGCGTCACTGACTCAACGGACATGAGTTTGGATAAAGTCCAGGAGTTGGTGATGGACAGGGAGGCCTGCCATGCTGTAGTCCATGGGGTCGCAAAGAGTCGCAGACGACTGAGCAACTGAACTGAGACTGAGTGTCTATTATTTCTGTTTCAAGCAGTGCTCCCTGAACTTTTATAAGACTCTCAGGGCAATCATCTAAACTCAGGGTTGAATAAAAAGATGTCAGTGTCCTTCACACTAAGATGAAGAAAATGAAATATTTTGTCTTTTGGGATGAAATAATATAAATGTATATATACAATAGACATGTTCAGATTAACTTCTGTGAGCCATCTGTGTCCATCAGTAACACATATCTCTCCATATACATATGAAGATGGCTGTATTAATAATGGTCAGGAACGAGAATGCTGGATTTTACCTGAGTCCAAGTATGCTGGAAAACAGCAAAGATTAAGAACCACGTCCACCACACACAGATATTCACACACACTTTTATGTTCCTGGAAATGGCTTACTTAGAAAAACCAGTCATACTTCTCCTAAATTGCTTTAATATATACCCAGATATGTCCTGTGTTTACCTATGAAAATCCCAAACATAAGCCTTCCAAATTCCCATTCTTAACTAATAAATGATTCACTGAGTTGTTTTGTCCTAACTGACTCATTAAAACAAAATGCTTTGACATGAGGAATATACAAATGAAACAGACCATATATAAAAGTTACCGGACCATATATGAGTCACCTGATCAGTAAATCTAACTTTTGTCTACAACAAACAACCCAGGAAGCCAGCCTAGTCTGATTGCTATCTCTAGTGACAGTCCACAAAACTAAACAATAACTTCTGTACAAATCAGCCCCAAATGGCTAGGACTTGGTTAATAACTGATACCGAACCTAATTTTTGTGCCTGTTTTCAACTTAGAACCAAACAGAAAAAGTCAAATATGCACACTTAACTAATCACATAGGAAACCTCGCTTCTAGTGAACCTGCCCCATGGCTTCCTCATGCCAACAGCTTCAAATCAGGGCACATCTGAAGCCTTCTACTTTTTCCACTATAAAGCCTTCCCATGTCTCTGCCTGCTTCAGCCAAATCCAAGTGACAGTGGCTGACTCCCTTGCTCTTGCAAGCTCTGAATAAATAACCTTTGCCTATCTCATTTAATTGGTCTGTGTTTACTTCCATAGCTTGTTAACGAAACTTCTTTTCCTTGGGCCTCTGAACTTGGGTCCACCCTCAGCCTGAGACAGCATCCAATTCGTCCTTAACAGCACTCCTGCAAAGAGAATGGCCTCAGAATAAAACAATACTGAATCTACTGTCCAATCACATCACAACTTTTTGTTTCATTTCCCCACACCCAATTCTCTGTAATCCTGTTCACTCTTCTCTATAAAAGAAAACTGTCATTGCAGAACCTTTGAGGCACTTGGTATCCAATAGTCAGAATGATTTCCTTGCTGCATTGATCACTTCCTCCTTTAGTGTAAAGTGTCTCCTAACCAAGTCTGGCTTTGTTTTTGTTTTTGTTTTTTTAACAGAGCATGTATGAGAAAGTTGGTGATCTATGTGTGTTTATTACTTATATTTAAACATTTATTCTTATGCAAAAATAAGAAAATTTCTGTATAGCACACAGCAGGATCCTGAAGACCCCAAAAAATATCTATTGTAGAAGCAGAGTATGGCTTGCAAATCTGCTGATGCCTATACTTTGGAAAATAAGGAAAATATAAGGATTACAAAGGCAATGTACATCTGAATGTGACTGAGCCTATGTTGCTTTGTTTTATGGGCTAGTAACCATGGTACTGCACTATCAACATATATGAAAAAGCAGATTACTTTTCCAAATTGATATTAAGATTGATGCGAGAAGGGCTTCCACATCCTAATTCTTACCATTAAATTTATCTACTTATCTAGCAAAAAGAAATTCTCAAGATTCAGGAAGAAAAACTTTCCTTGGATGTAGTTAGCTAAATTCTTAACACTTGTCTTCAGTTTCATTAAAAAAGGAATTGTGTATTTTTATTGAACCTCCATTAGAAACACAGGAAAATATTTTGACCTCTCAGACAGAGGTGATAGTTTCTATTTTCTTGATATTCTAATAAGAAAGGCTGGGTAGGAAAGAGCCACAAATGAAGTACAATAGAGCAATAGAGCAGGGTTTCCCAACTCCTGGGCCATGCATGAACTGGTACTGGTCCTGGTCTGTGATCTGTTAAGAGCCCTGCTGCATACCAGGAAGTGAGCAGCAGACAAGGGAGCAAACCTTCGTCTGTATTTATAGCCGCTCCTCATAAGAATGGGATTAGGGTTTTGAGCAGATTCATCCTATTGGTGAATTCAAAACAGAACAGGAATACGTGTGCAGGAAAGGAGAAGACAAGGTGTCAGAGAGGGGCCAGCCCATAAAGAGGGAGGGAACAAACCTAGGCCACGTTCAGAAAGATTGTTCACCCCCTAGTACTCAGCCAATAAGGAACTGGGGAGGGACTTGAGTGCTAGGATAACTTGCTCGGTGTAAAAACTCCGGGCATGCCTGACCACATTAAAGCCTCTCTTCCCACCGCACCATGTGTCTCCCAGTCCATTCTCTGGTTTTAGGCTGGTGAGTGTGTTTCTCACACTAGGCAGAGTAACTTTATTTTCTAATTTCATTTTTTATTTTTAAGTAATATTTACTCATTGTAAGTAAAAAGAAAAGACTCTGATGGTGGGAGGAATTGGGGGCAGGAGGAGAAGGGGATGACAGAGGATGAGATGGCTGGATGGCATCACCAACTCAATGGACGTGAGTTTGGGTGAACTCCGGGAGTTGGTGATGGACAGGGAGGCCTGGTGTGCTGTAATTCATGGGGTCGCAAAGAGTCAGACACGACAGAGAGACTGAACTGAACTAAACTGAACTCATTGTAAAAATTTTGAGGATTAGACATTTTCCCCCAAATCAAAGCTTGTTAACTTTTCCTTCTGTTTCCTTCCAATGGAATGAAAACATGTGTGTGTTTGTTGGTGTGGCATTGTTACCAAGTCCAAGCTCATTCTCTTCATGGCACAGTAGGCCAGTAAATGGAAAGATGAGCTGTTGGGGCCAGAAATAGTGACTTCTGAATAGAAAGTTAATAGCCCAAGAAGATGGTGGACTAGTGACCCTAAAAGCCATCTTGTCTGGGTTTGGATATTAGTTTCTTTTATAGAGAAAGATGCAGAGGGGAGGAAGTAAAGTTAAAAAAAAAAGGTGATAAGTTGTTGCAACTATTTCCTGCTTCCTGCCAGACTGGGAGTAAGGGAGTGAGGATGTGTTAATTTCTACTTTCCTGCAGCCATTCCCAGGTAGTCCTTGTCAGGATGAGCTACAAAGGGGCCATTAGTGAATACTTTAAGCTATAGGCAACTTCTAGACTCGGACTGATATACAAATAGGCCATTATGGATACTTTGAGCTATAGGCATCATCCCTTTATTGATTAACTTTTAGAAAAAGCAATAGAATACAAATGCTAAGGTAAAACAAACAGATCCAATGTAGAGTCATATTTTTTTCTTCCCTATTATAGCATGTGTATTTGTCAACACATCAGCGCTTGAACTTTCTTAATACATAAAGAATTACTCACTATACCTTATCCTTTATTCTTTCCCTTTAAGAATATATCTTTGACTTAATCTCATGTATGTAAACATCGATCCCCTTAATTTCTTTCAATAATTGTGGATGTTTCTGTTGTAGGTAACATTCTATATTTAAACAATGATATATTAATGGAAATTTAGATTACTTAAAGTTTTATCATTGCAAATATGCTGCAATAAACACTTCACATAAATAACTTGAAATTTTTTGTCAGTGTATCCAGCAGATAAATTCCCAGGAAATATTCAAATGGTCCATACTTTTTACTACAGATACTGGCAAGCTACTATCTTAAAGATTTAGCAATTTATACTCTCAACATCTTACAATTGTGTGAATGAGTGGCAGTTTCCCTGCAGATTCTACAGCAGACACAAACTGTTTTTGACAAATGGACAGGTGAGAGTGTTGTCACATTTCTTATGCTTTTGTTTGCATTTTCTTGGTGATTTATAAGAAAGTAAGTATTTTCACAGGCTTATTGCAGTGCATATACACACACAAACACACAATTTCTTTTATAGTAGTGTTATACACTGGCTGCTATCAAGGAAACTCTTTTGCAAGATTGGATGTAGAAGAGAGCAACATGAAGTAATTTATAAGTAATGTATAATTACTAACATTATACATTATACATAATGTGAGGTAACATATAATGTATGCACATATACGTATTATCAGTTCAGTTCAATTCAGTCGCTCAGTCGTGTCTGACTTTTTGGTACCCCGTGAATCACAGCACGCCAGGCCTCCCTGTCCGTCACCAACTCCCATAGTTCACTCAAACTCATGTCCATCAAGTTGGTGATGTCATCCAGCCATCTCATCCTCTGTCATCCCCTTCTCCTCCTGCCCCCAATCCTTCCCATCATCAGAATCTTTTCCAATGAGTCAGTTCTTCGCATGAGGTGGCCAAAGTATTGGAGTTTCAGCTTTAGAATCAGTCCTTCCAATGAACACCCAGGACTGGTCTCCTTTAGGATGGACTGGTTGGATCTCCTTGCAGTCCAAGGGACTCTCAAGAGTCTTCTCAAACACCACAGTTCAAAAGCATCAATTCTTTGGTGATCAGCTTTCTTCACAGTCCAACTCTCACATCCATACATGACCACTGGAAAAACCATAGCCTTGACTAGATGGACCTTTGTTGGCAAAGTAATATCTCTGCTTTTTAATATGCTATCTAGGTTAGTCATAACTTTCCTTCCAAGGAGTAAACGTCTTTTAATTTCATGGCTGCAGTCACCATCTGCAGTGATTTTGGAGCCCCCCAAAATAAAGTCTGACACTGTTTCCACTCTTTCCCCATCTATTTCCCATGAAGTGATGGGACCAGATGCCATGATCTTAGCTCTCTGAATGTTGAGCTTTAAGCCAACTTTTTCACTCTCCTCTTTAACTTTCATCAAGAGGCTTTTCAGTTCTTCACTTTCTGCCATAAGGGTAGTGACATCTGCATATCTAAGGTTATTGATATTTCTCCTGGAAATCTTGATTCCAGCTTGTGCTTCCTCCAGCCCAGCATTTCTCATGATGTACTCTGCAGATAAATAAGTTAAATAAGCAGGGTGACAATATACAGCCTTGATGTACTCCTTTTCCTATTTGGAACCAGTCTGTTGTTCCATGTCCAGTTCTAACTGTTGCTTCCTGACCTGCATACAGATTTCTCAAGAGGCAGGTCAGGTGGTCTGGTATTCCCATCTCTTTCAGAATTTTCCACAGTTTATTGTGATCCACACAGTCAAAGGCTTTGGCATAGTCAATAAAGCAGAAATAGATGTTTTTCTGGAAATCTCTTTCTTTTTTGTTGATCCAGTGGATGTTGGCAATTTGATCTCTGGTTCCTCTGCCTTTTCTGAAACCAGCTTGAACATCTGGCATATGTAAATACACACTATACATAACATTGTTCATAGCATGAGGTAATATATAAGTAGAAACCACAGTATGTAACAAGTATGCTCTCATGGGCCAGAGCAAAGAGTCATTGGGAACAATGGTGTGGGACCTATTCATAAGAAACAAAATAGAGGCTTACTCAAGAAATACTAGTGGAGGTAATATAAATAAAGCATTTAAATATGTTTATTTAAATTTTTGTTTAGTGTGGCCTCTTAGGTTTTGGCAGGGCTTCCCCAGTAGCTCATTAATAATCTGCCTGCAATACAGGAGACACAGGAGATGAGAGTTTGATCCCTTTGCTGGGAATATTACCAGGAGGAGGACATGGCAATCCATTCCAGTATTCTTGCTGGGAAAATCCCATAGACAGAGGTGCTTATTGGGCTATGGTCTTTGGGGCTGCAAAGAATCAGATATGACTGAAGTGACCCAGCACACACACACACGCACACACACACACACACACACACACACAGGCCTGCCCTGGGTTTTAGTATCTATCATAATAGGATTATGTCGGGGTAGTTGCAGGTCCCTGAATGAAAGACATGAAACTGACTTGAACCTGGACCATATCCTGAGTAGAACTATCCCAGAAAACCTCAGAGATTTGGCCAATAAGTAAATGCTTGTTGAAATTATGGAACTCTTTGTTACACAGCATTATCTTTCAGAACCCTGACTCATATAATTACAAAATTAAATATCACATAGACCATATTATTACTATTATCTAAAGAAAGGCTCAAAGCATTTAAGAAACATGATCAAGGTGATATGTTAAAGGAAAGGCAGTCATTATACAAATGTTAAAGGAAAGGCTGCTGCTCCTGCTGCTGCTAAATTGCTTCAGTCATGTCTGACTCAGTGCAACCCCATAGATGGCAGCCCACAAGGCTTCCCCGTCCCTGGGATTCTCCAGGCAAGAACACTGGAGTGGGTTGCCATTTCCTTCTCCAAAAGGAAAGGCAGTCATGATATAAACCTATATCAGAACACAAATACAGATGAGTGAGTTGTTTCTATTATTTGTATGGTCCTCCTAAAATTTTTAAAGTCATTGAAAAGAGGGGGGTGAGGGCAATAACAAGGACATTAATTAAAGAAGTAGATAATATGTAATTTAAAGTAGAGTGAAATGAGAGAAAGGGTTAGAATTGAAGAAAGTCAAAGTCAAAACAATGGAGTAATGTGTAACAGTGAATAAGGGGAAATTCAGGATATTTGAATTTTGAATTATTGCTATCATTTTACAGTTCTAAGAGAGATCAACCTGCTTTAGCAAGCAGGTACTCAATGCTCTTCATTGTGGTAAATAAAGCAGAATTGGAAAAATTCTCTTCCTTCAGGAAACTTAAACCCATACATTAAAATTCATCTAACAAATAATCAGTGATTTTACCTTAGAGAATACATAGGTAGAAGAAGCAGCAGCATAGCTATTGAGAATTCTACAATTTATTCTGTGCACCAGACAAGATATGCATTTCTTTCCCAAAACTGCTTAACTTCTATGTGTGAGGTACATTGCAATATTCATACTGGTAAAAGTAAGACAATTAAATGAACAATTAAACAAAGCATGTAGGTGCTGGATAATCTCCTTTTATACATTATACTAATAAGGGAAGATGCCCTGGAGAAGAAAATTGCAACCCACTCTAGTATTCTTGCCTGGGAAATCCCATGGACAGAGAAGCTGGTGGACTAAAGTCTGTGAGGTCAAAGAATCAGATACAACTTAGCGACTAAACAACAGCAGCAATAAGGGAAGTAGAATTATTATGCAGCAGAATATATTATTGTTTCAAGAAACTAGAAGATAGTGTAGATTAAATAAATAAATCTAACAACACATGTGGGTTTCCCAGGTGACGCTACTGGTAAAGAACCTGCCTGCCAGTGCAGAATACATAAGAGATACAGGTTTCACCCCTGGGTCTGGAAGATCCCCTAGAGGAGGGCATGACAACTCATTCCAGTTTTCTTGCCTGGAGAATCCCAGGGACAAAGGAGCAGTCCATAGTGTAGGCAGGCTACAGTCCATAGTGTAACACAGTCAGACACTACTGAAGTGACTCATGCACACACAACACATTTGCTAAGTTGCTAAGTCGCTTCAGTTGTGTCCAACTCTGTGCCACCCCATAGATGGCAGCCCACCAGGCTCCCCCGTCCCTGGGACTCTCCAGGCAAGAACACTGGAGTGGGTTGCCATTTCCTTCTCCAATGGATGAAAGTGAAAAGCGAAAGTGAAGTCACTCAGTTGTGTCCAACTCTTAGCGACCCCATGGACTACAGCCCACCAGGCTCCTCCATCCATAGGATTTTCCAGGCAATGGTACTGGAGTGGGGACAAAAAAGAAATTGAAATCTAAAAAAAAGTTAGTGGGTTTGTCTTCTGAGATCCTGTATTAAAAATACATACACACACACACACACATATCCTTCATTAGCAGTTGGAATATATCTCTTCAGTTCAGTTGCTCAGTCATGTCCAACTTTTTGTGACCCCATGGACTCCAGTACGCCAGGCTTCCCTGTCCATCAGGAACTCCTGGAGCTTACTCGAACTCATGTCCATTGAGTCAGTGATGCCATTCAACTATCTCATCCTATGTCATCTCCTTCTCCTCCCATCTTCAATCATTCCCAGCATCAGGATCTTTTCTAATGAGTCGGTTCTTCACATCACATGGCCAAAGTATTGGAGTTTCAGCATCAGTCCCTCCAATGAATATTCAGGACTGATTCCTTTAGGACAGACTGGTTTGATTTCCTTGCAGTCTCAATGGACTCTCAAGAGTCTTCTCCAACACCACAGTTCAAAACCATCAATTCTTCTGCGCTCAGCTTTCTTTACAGTCCATCTTTCACATCCATACATGACTACTGGAAAAACCATAGCCTTGACTAGATGAAACTTTGATGGCAAAGTAATGTCTCTGCTTTTTAATATGCTGTCTAGCTTGGTCATAACTTTCCTTCCAAGGTGCAAGGGTCTTTTAATTTCATGGTCGCAGTCACCATCTACAGTGATTTTGGAGCCCCCCAAAATAAAGTCTGTCACTGTTTCCATTGTTTCCCCATCTTAGTAGATACTAATTTTTCATTAGTTCTCATCCACGAAATGAGTGCTCCATTTAAATAGTTGCACTGTTACAAAGCAAGATTATGAGAGAATAAGCTTTTTTGCCCTAGCCACCACTCTTCAAATAATTTGTTTCATATCACTGTGTTTGGAATTCCTATTACTAAGCAGTGCTGATTGAAAAAAATGCACAACCTGAAAATTGAGAATTATGTTTTATTTGATGAACAAAACTGAGGACTTAAACCGTGGACACAGCCTCTCAGTTCTCTGAAACTATTTCAAAGAGGCAAGGTTATATCGGAGATTTTGCAACAAATACCAGGTAGTTGGAATATCAAAATATTACAAAATATAAAGAAAACAAGACATTTCAAGTCAATGAATTTAGCACTTTCCTATGCATGGGAAGATGTAAGAGTCTGGGCTCACTGAAATCATTCCTTTGATATGCATCTCAGCTCTCTAGGGCGAGTATCTTGTGCTTTCTCATCTTGAGTCTCCTCAGGGTGCAACTTTGGAGGGTGGCTACAGGGGCTGATAGCTTAATGGCAGGCATTCTGTTCCTACTCTAGGTTCCCTCCAGGCTAGCTGTGAGGGCGGCTGTAATGTGATGGCTTGCTCACTGTAACATCCTTTGTTCACATATATAGTAGGCAACATTTTTTTTCATTGACGGTAGTTATATTTAATATATGTGTATCAATCAGCGTCTAGTTAGAAGATATACCACTGCTAGGAATTTGAAAAAAAAAAATTGTTAACTAGGTGATTAAAGGTTAAAAGAAAATTATAAGATATATAGAAGTTGTAAATGTATAACTCAGCTACTACTCTCTTGCTGTTGCTGGTGCTAAGTCGCTTCAACCGTGTCCAACTCTCTGCGACCCCATAGACGGCCTCCTACCAGGCTCCCCCGTCCCTGGGATTCTCCAGGCAAGAACACTGGAGTGGGTTGCCATTTCCTTCTCCAATGCATGAAGATGAAAAATGAAAGGGAAGTCGCTCAGTCGTGCCCAACTCTTAGCGACCCCATGGACTACAGCCCACCAGGCTCCTCCGTCCATGGGATTTTCCAGGCAAGAGTACTGGAGTGGGGTGCCATTGCTACTCTCCTGAGAACCCAGGAAATGAGAATAAGAAGTGGACAGACTTAATGTATCTTTCTATCCCCCAACTTAAACTCAGATCTCTTGTAGAAGGTGTGGCTGCGCTAGAACACCAGCCTCCCAGGGCTGAAGAAACCTGCCAGAGACAACAACCCAGAGCTCATATGCAAGAGTGGCCTGTCCAGTGCTGAAAACTTGATGGATGGTGAGAACCATAGCTAGTCTACAAAGGTCCCTAAAATCAGTGCTATTAGACCAACAAGCTGACGTACTGGGTCTCCTGCTATCAAAAATAACACATCAGAAGAAGGAAAAAGCCCTACAGTGCCCCCTCTAGCTCTTTTATTAACAAAGTCTAATCTGGAGACAGCAGCAAAAGAAAAATGTTTATCAGCCACAGCTTCAGTACAGTTAACCTCTTTATCTATGGGTTCTGCATCCCCAGATTCAACCAACATCCTAACAAAATATTTGGAAAAAAAAATCCAGAAAGTTCCAAAAAGCAAAACTTGAGTTTGGGGTGATTCAGTGGTTAAGACTCGACACTATCACTGCAGGAGGAGCAGGTTTGATCCCTGGTCTAGGAACTAAGATCCTACATGCTGCATGACCCAGTTAGGAAAACAAAGAAAAATGAATGAAAGAAAAAAACAAAGTTAACACTTGTACTTGTTACTCATTGGCAACAGTTTTCAACATTTGCATTGTATTTACAACTATTTACATAGTAATTATATTATGTTAAGTATTTTAAGTAATCTAGAGATAAAAGGTGGAGAAGGCAATGGCAACCCACTCCAGTACTCTTGCCTGGAAAATGTCATGGATGGAGGAGCCTGGTAGGCTGCAGTTCATGGGGTCGCTAAGAGTCAGACACGACTAAGCGACTTCACTTTGACTTTTCACTTTCATGCATTGGAGAAGGAAACGGCAACCCATTCCAGTGTTCTTGCCTGGAGAATCCCAGGGACCGGGGAGCCTGGTGGGCTGCCGTCTATGGGGTCGCACAGAGTCGGACACGACTGAAGTGACTTAGCAGCAGCAGCAGAGATAAAAGGTGGTGCTAGTGGTAAAGAACTGGCCTGCCAGTTTTTTATGCAGGAGATATCTGTGACTCAGGTTGGATCCCTGGGTTGAGTAGATCCCCTGGAGGAGGGCATGGCAACTCACTCCAGTATTCTGGCCTGGAGAATCCCATGGACAGAGGAGCTTGGCAGGCTATAGTCCATAGGGTCATGTAGTCAGACACACCTGAAGTGAATTAGCACACACGCACAGAGATAAAATATATGAGATGATGGGCATAGATTATATACAAACACTGCTATTTTATATAAGAGACTTAAGCATCTGCAGATTATCTGCAAGGATCCTAGAATAAATCCCCTGCGAATACTGCGGGGTGACTATATTGTTAAACAGGACAAAGAAAGGGAGGTCTGGCAAGGAATTCTACCTGGCACAGCATGTATCAAGTAGCTCATACATGCACCATTGTCTATTTTCCTACTTCCAGATGTTTTCCTTTTTTGGAACAGAATCAACTGCAGCCTCTTCTGTTTCACTGTCACATTTTGAAAAGCCAAAACTCCATGGGGGAAAAAAAAAGAGAGAGAGAAGTTAAAAATCCTGTCAAAACTTGGCTCAGAGGCAACACTAGCAGCCTAATTTAGTCACTCTTGCCTTGTAGCAACTTACATAGAGATGTCTCCCATTATAACAGCGTGTTAGCCTATTTAATTGAATAACTTTCCAGGAAGTTATCAGAAAGACAAAGTGACATGAATGTCTTATTTAGCTACATATTTCTGGAAATACTGACAACTTGAATTTAATTATGCACATCTCCCTCTAAAGAAGCAAGATGAATGAAGAGAGATGAAGTATATGTCAGCATTCCTTGGCCTGCTTTTATGGAACAGGGAATGTTTCAAATAATTTAATGTAAGATTAACTTTCTGTTTGCCTCATTTCCCTGTGATTAATTGTGTGATTCTTCACTGGAGCAATTTATCCTATATATCTTGCCATAAGAATCAATAAAGAGATCCAACTAATCAAAGTAGCAAATACTTTTGTAACAATTTTTAATATTTTTTCAATTTCAGTTCTATTTTAAATTAATCAATATTCTTTTTTAGAGTAATTTTAGGTTCATAGCAAAACTGAACAGAAAGTATAGAGAACTCCTATGTAGCCTTGTTTCAACAAAACCTCACTTGCTATGAACTTCCCACCTCTTGACAGTACACATTGGTTGCAATCATAAACCTACATTGATACATCATTAACTTTTCAATGTCTTTGATTTGTATTATAGTTGTATATAGCTTGTTGTTTTACATTCAAGTGTTGCTGTTCTTTCGCTGTCATGTTTGATCTTTGAGACCCCATGGACTGTACCACCCCGAGCTTCCCTGTCCTCCACTATCTTCTGGAGTTTGTTCAAGTTCATGTCCATATTACATTCAATGGATTTAGACAAATGTATAATGACATTTATCTACCATTGCAGTATCATATGGACTATTTTTTACTCTCAAAATCCTCTGTGCTCTGTTTATCCATTCTTTTCTTCACTCCCACCTCCTCCAGCTTCTGGAAACCACTGATCCTTTTACTGTCTCTGTATTTTTTTCTATCCCAGAATTCCATATACATGGAATCATATAGTACGTAGCCTTTTTACAGTGGCTTCCATCACTTAATATTATGTATTTAAGGTTCCTCCATGTCTTTCCATGGCTGAATAGCTCATTTATTTTTACCCCTGAATAATATTGCATGTCTGGATGTACTGCACTTTGCTCATAATTTACCAATTCAAGGGCATCTTTTTTAAAAATTTTTATTTATTTTTGGTCATGCTGGGTCTTCATTGCTGTGCAAGGACTTTTCTCCAGTTGCAGAGAGTGAGAGCTGCTCTCTTATTGTGGTGCTCAGGCTTCTCACTATGGTGGCTTCTTTTGTTTTGGAGTAAGGGCTCTAGGGTGCTTGGGTTTCAATTGTCATGGCACATGGTCTCAACAGTTGTGGCTAACAGGCTCTAGAGTAGTCATGGCACACAAGCTTAGTTGCTTCGTGGCACATGGGATCCTCCTGAATCAAGGATTAAACCCATGTCTCCTGCATTGGCAAGCAGATTTTTTACCAATGAACCACCAGGGAAGCCCTGAAGGGAATCTTTTTGATCTCAAGTTTTGATAATTGTGAATAAAACTGCTATAAACATCTGTAAGAAAATTTTTGTGTGGACAGAAGCTTTCAACACATTTGGGTAAGTACCAAGAAGCGTGATGGCTGGGTGTATGGCCAAGAGTCATTTGGTTTTGTAAGAAGCTGCCGAACTGTCATCCCAAATGCCTCTACCATTTTGTACCCCCACGGCCAACGAATAACTGATGCACAACCTTGCCAGCGTTTGTCGCTGTCAGTGTTCTGGACTGTGGCTGTTCTGAAAAAGTGTGTGGTGGTATTTTCATTGTCTTTTTATTGTTGAGTTTTATCAAAGTACTTTTCTATAATTAAACACTTGTTTCTGCTGTGTTCTACAAAAGTGTAATATTTTTTTTCTCTGCTTTGCTGCTGCTAAGTCACTTTGGTCATGTCCGACTCTGTGCGACCCCATAGATGGCAGCCCACCAGGCTGCCCCGTCCATGGGATTTTCCCGGCAAGAGTACTGGAGTAGGTTGCCATTGCCTTCTCCATTCTCTGCTTTAATGACTGTATAAAAAATAGAAAAATAATATGGAATAGATAATAAAGTACATAGCATACAACATTAAATAGGAAACACAAAGTATTTACTGACTTCCTGACTTCTAAAGAGGACATATAAGTAAACATCAGGTACTATGACTATAAATAAAAAATGATACTATCAATGATCATAATACCAGCTGTTGACATTTATTGAATAGCAACCTTGTGCCATGCATTATCTCAGGTACTTCTTAAGTATTAACTCACAGTGCCCTAGTAATTGAATATTTGCATCACAGCTTTTTACAGATAAAATGTTTAGATATCATTAAATTACTTTTCTAAGTTCACATATAAATAGTAGAACTGATATTTCAGTACATATTTGCCTAATCTCAAAGTAATTCATATTTAGCTATGTTTTACTGTCTCACTGTGTCTAATTCTATTATATAGATTAAACATGTCACACAAGTAAAGAGAAGAGCTTGTAGCAGCCACATCTGTCCCCTGCCCATGGCTGGTTTGGGAATCATTCGTAAGAGGCACAGAATGCCTTTCTTCAACTCAGCTCCTAAGGTCCCTATTATCAGCAACTCCTGGCACCTCGGCTTATTACTCTCCATTTCCAAACTTCTGTATTATTATTCCTTTTCTGGTTGAGTATTCAGCTCAGGCCTCAGGAGCCCTGTCAGCATCTGTGGCAGAAGCAGCAACATTCCAGCAACAGGATTCAGCTGAACATTCAACCTTATAGGTGACAGAACATACCACCCCCCACCATCCCCTCTGCCCAATATGTGCATGTCTTCAGGCCCCATGTGTATTCTGAAAGGGATAGGTCACTGGATTTTCTGAATCTAACCTCCTCTCTCTCATCCTCCTTCATTATGAAGTGAATACCCATACCATTTAGCAGATGAAGACACAGAACTCCCGGCAACTTTTCAAGCCCCCCTACCATATACTGTTCCTACATCATGTGCTTTCTCCTCCCCATTCTTCATAAACATTTCAACTGCTATGAAAATTATTTTCTATTGTACATTTCTAATTTTCTACTTATATTAATATATTGTTATCATGTAATATATTAATCCCTGAAATGAAATGATTTTTGCAATGAAATGAGTCACACAAAATTTTTACTTTCCCAGAGCACATAAAAATTATGATTATGCTATTTACCATCTAAATGGGACTCAGGTGGCTCAGTGGTAAAGCATCCACCTGCCAATGCAGGAGATGCATGTTGGATCTCTGGGTCAGGAAGATCCCCTGGAGAAGGAAATTGTAACCCGCTGCAGTATTCTTGCCTGGAAAATCCCATGAACAGAGGAAACAAGCAGACTATAGTCCATGGGGTCGCAAAAGAGTTGGATACAATATAGCGACTAAACATCAACAATCATCTAAACATGGGCACCAATTATACTTGCTGACATTTTGAGGCTGAGTGAGGTATGCTGGTCAAGAATATGAATTGTAAGAAAATAACTGTGTCTCTCCTGGGTTTGAACATCTAATTGTCAGTGCAAGACTCTCTTCCCCGACTACTTTTTTCTTTCTCTGGCTCAGTGTCCCATAACATTCAAAAAAGAAGTTGATTTGTCTGTTTAGGTTGCTATGAGACTATTAGAAGCAACAAATTCCAACCTACACTCAAAAGACATATGTGATGTGTAGGAAAGTAATCTCTCTTTAAACAACTGAGACTTTGCAGATTGCTTGCTATAGAAAATTACAGAATGTGTTATAGAAACTGGTATTTAGAATTAGGGTACCAGTTTTCATAATCATCAAAATTTTAAAAAGCCTAAAATAAACACCTGGCTGTAAGAAATAAGCAAACTACTATTGAGAGTTGGAAACACGGCAGTCCATGGAAGGAAGAGGCATGATACTAGTTCATATTTTCCCCTGTGATTTGAAAGGCAGACAATGGCTCTAATACATGCTATGGTTTTAGGAATAGAAGTTGGGAAAAAGAATGTTAATAATGTTAATAATAAAATAAAGCCAATGTCTATTGGCTTCTATTTGGTTGCATTTGATATGGTTACTCTAAGGGGAAAAAAAAAAAAAATCTCCCCTTTGCAAGAAGGCGTATAAGGGAATAAAGTTCAGAAATTTAGGGACTGGAGACTTGAGTGTGGCAACATATTAATTCTAAAAATAAAAAAACAAAATTGAGACATGCTATGAGCCACCAAGGCCAATGAGAACTCAGCATAATGGCAACTAGGAAATCTAGGTTAAATCCAGACACCAATGTTTAAAATACCTGAATGGGTTGAAAGAACCAGGTAGTCTTAACAGTAATTTTTTTTTTTTTTTTTATGGTAAGGATGTTGGCTCTCTTATCAAACCATTGGGCTCAGCATATCCACAATAAAACCAAATAAAAAGAAATGTCTAATCTAAGCCCACGCATATGGTTAATGACACATGGAGTTGTATACAAGCAAATAGGTAACAAGCAAAATTTTTTTAAACTAAATTTGAAGATTTTTGTCTGCCAAAGACATAATAATACTGAACTAAAAAATGATTCTGACTGCCCAAACCTTTTACAATCAGGAAACAATCTAAAAAAGTCTTTCTAACCCCTGTCCTAGTTCGCCTGGAGGACTTACTCTGCAATGCCTACTTCAAAGCTGGCCCAGGACAAAGATAAAAAGGCAAGTGTTAAGAGACTATATAGTTCTGAGCTGTATTTGCAATGATGTTTACATAGTGAAAAGCTTTGGAAAATAGAAAGAATGTCTCTTTAGGCAAAAATCTGTAATGTTTACTGTCCGTAATAAGAAAGATAATGTCTCTTTCTGAGTCAGGTAGTCTTACTGCCCCTTATAAAAGACATGTGTTCCTTAAATTCATATTTTTTGGAATAATGCAACCCACTGTATTATTCAAGGATCATCTGGTCTTCTTAGTGTCACACTGTGGGAATTGGGGGAGGAGACAGGCACAAAAAATGTTGACTTTCTTGGTAGTGCTGTTGTTGTGAATAATAAAATTATTTGCCTCTATTCCAGGACTTATGTTTTCTATCAACATCTATGAAACTATAGCAGATATGTTTAACCACAAATATGGTAGACTCTCAGACCATTCACAGTGTCTTATAGACAAGACCACAGAAGACATGTCAAGGCAACCCACAGAAATACATATTATAAATTTAAGAAGAATAAATGGAGTGGGATTCATACCTTAATAGTTTTTTCCTACCCACTAATCTCAGAATATATGTCCTTTGGAATGTCTGCTCAATGAAATTTTAGAGTTGCTACAAACTAATGGATCATACATGGTCCTCATTTTTCTCTTTCCTAAATAGCACTGTTTGTTGTGACTAGATTTTTTCTAAATCCCAATTATCAATATATATTAGATGTATGGAGTGTACATAATTTGTGTTTTTAGCATAAATTGTGTTCAATAGCATCTGTAACTGCACTTTATGTTAGAACTCACTATACCTCTTCAGGGAAAATGGTGCTTGAGTTTGTTGATATGACTGAATGTTTGGGATGGGTATATTTTATCACTTGGAGAGACAATATTTCAAATATTCATTGACTAGAACAAAGATTGTGATAGACTTATCAGGTGCCATATTTATGTCAATCAACTTCTAGGTCCAGTTTTGTTACATTATCAATTTACATTCTTTACAATTCCATTTTCTCTTAATTACTACTGCTTTATTATATATTTTCCAACTCGTAAATTCTCCCACTATTTTCTCCTTCAAATATATTTTAGTAGTAGCTATCCTTTCTAAGCCTGTAAAAATGTTGGAATTTCGACTGTCAATTTAAATACATACATACATATGCACACATGTATGTACACACACACTAATTGTTGGAGATTTTATTGGAATTGCACTATATCTGGAGGTCAGTGTGATGAGAAATGCCATATTTATATTACTGTTTCTTCCATCCCAGAAGCATTTTATATTCCTTCATTCATTTAGATCTTCTTTAATGAAACTCAATATTTTTATATTTTTCCATAAAATTCTTTATATCTTTAGTTAGACTTAGTCCTAGGTATTTTTATTTTGATGCTCTTGGAAATCAGATATTTAAATTTCTATTTTTCCTTTTATATATCAACACATTGCTTTTTAAAATACATTGATTCAAAATTATTCACAAATTTTCTTACTAAAAATAATATTTAGCTGTGGAATCTTTAGATATTCTTTCATACTATATTATATGTGAATAATGACTCATTTTTTTCTTCCTTCTAATCTCTTTACCTTTATTTGTTTTTCTTGCCTTATTCTACCTGCTAGTGAAGCAAAAATATGAAATAGAAAATGTTCACAGTTACTACTGTAAGTCAATTTATATTGATCCTTTTCTCAAAGGGAGTACTTTGAACATTTTATTAAAGGTAGAAAGTTCTTACAGGTTTTTATACTGCTAAATTATTGCATCCTAGGCTATGGTTTTTCCAGTAGTCATGTATGGATGTGAGAGTTGGACTGTGAAGAAAGCTGAGTGCCGATCAATTGATGCTTTTGAACTGTGGTGTTGGAGAAGACTCTTGAGAGTCCCTTGGACTGCAAGGAGATTTAAGCAGTCCATTCTAAAGGAGATCAGTCCTGGGTGTTCTTTGGAAGGACTGATGCTAAAGCTGAAACTCCAATACTTTGTCCACTTCATGGGAAGAGTTGACTCGTTGGAAAAGACTCTGATGCTGGGAGGGATTGGGGGCAGGGGTAGAAGGGGACGACAGAGGATGAGATGGATGGATGGCATCACCAACTCGATGGACATGAGTTTGAGTGAACTCCGGGAGTTGGTGATGGACAGGGAGGCCTGGCATGCTGCAATTCATGGGGTCGCAAAGAGTCGGACACAACTGAGCAACTGAACTGAACTGAACTTAATCACAATAACTACATCCCTATTTATATAAACAGGGCATAATATTATTAACTTAATTTGGTTAAAATGAATTAAATATGTAGACATTTCTCAGCTGTAGCCAAATGTTCAAAACCACCGTTAGCACAGCTCTCTGATAAAACTTTCTACGATGATGGTAAAGTTCTATTCTATATTGTATACTGTGGCTATGGAGATCTTAAAACACGGCAAGTGCAACTCAGGAAACAAATTTTCAATTTTATGTCAGTTTAACTAATTTAAGTAGCTCCATCTGAATGCTGGTTTTTGTCCACTGGACATCAAAACTTTAGAGAAATTTTGTTTGTTAAATAGTGGCCATAAAGTGAGTGCTAGTCACTCAGTCATGTCCAACCCTTTGCAACCTCATGGATTATAGCCTGCTAGGCTCCTCTCTCCATGGAATTCTCCAGGCAAAAATACTGCAATGGATTGCCAATCCCTTCTCCAGAAGATCTTCCCAACCCAGGGATAAAACCTGAGTCTCCTGCATTGCAGGAAGATTCTTTACTGTCTGAGCCACCAGGGAAGCCCCAAATAGAGGCCTTATGTAGTACCAACTTATAGCTGGTACCAAGATTTAAGAGAATGAAAGTAAAAAGAAGTAAATTGTCCAGAAACTATAACACTCCTAGAGGAGAACATAGGCAAAACACTCTCTGACATAAATCACAACAGGATCCTCTATGACCCACCTCCCAGAATATTGGAAATAAAAGCAAAAATAAACAAATTGGACCTAATTAAAATTAAAAGCTTCTGCACAACAAAGGAAACTATAAGCAAGGTGAAAAGGCAGCCTTCAGAATGGGAGAAAATAATAGCAAATGAACCAACTGACAATTAATCTCAAAAATATACAAGCAACTCCTGTAGCTCAATTCCAGAAAAATAAACGACCCAATCAAAAAATGGGACAAGTAACTAAACAAACATTTTTCCAAAGAAGACATACAGATGGCTAACAAACACATGAAAAGATGCTCAACATCACTCATTATTAGAGAAATGCAAATCAAAACCACAATGAGGTACCATTTCATGCCAGTCAGAATGGCTGCGATTCAAAAGTCTACAAGCAATAAATGCTGGAGAGGGTGTGGAGAAAAGGGAACCCTCTTACACTGTTAGTGGGAATGCAAACTAGTAGAGCCACTATGGAGAACAGTGTGGAGATTTCTTAAAAAACTGGAAATAGAACTGCCTTATGATCCAGCAATCCCACTGCTCAGCATACACACCAAGGAAACCAGAATTGAAAGAGACACGTGTACCCCAATGTTCATTGCAGCACTGTTTATAATAGGCAGGACATGGAAGCAACCTAGATGTCCATGAGCAGACAAATGGATAAGAAAGCTGTGGTACATATACACAATGGAGTATTACTCAGCCATTAAAAAGGATACATTTGAATCAGTTCTAATGAGGTGGAGGGAACTGGAGCCTATTATACAGAGTGAAGTAAGCCTGTATAGTATACAATACAGTATACTAATGCATATATATGGAATTTAGAAAGATGGTAATGATAACCCTGTATGCAAGACAGCAAAAGAGACATTGATGTATAGAACAGTCTTTTGGACTCTGTGGGAGAGGGTGAGGGTGGGATGATTTGGGAGAATGCATTGAAACATGTATAATATCGTATGTGAAACAAATTGCCAGTCCAGGTTCATTGCATGATACAGGATGCTCGAGGCTGGTGCACTGGGATGACCCAGAGGAATAGTATGGGGAGGGAGGTGGGAGGGGGGTTCAGGATGGGAAACATGTGTACACCCATGGCAGATTCATGTTGATGTATGGCAAAACCAATACAATATTGTAAAATAATTAGCCTCCAATTAAAATAAATAAATTTATATTAAAAAAGAAGTAAATTGTCATAAAATTTCTTCACTCTTCTCACATAAATTTTTGATCACTGCAAAAGCAGGAGGGAAAGTCTATTATTATCATTAATAGTCTGAGACATTGTTCATTTCCTTATAGTGCTAAGGAGCCCAATGTGCTTTCCTTAAAGTATTAATGATTTTTTGTGGTATAAGAGGAAGCTATGCCATATTTATTTGCATTGCTTGGAACTCCCAGAAATATTATCTTTTCACAAATAACAAATAATAATGGATTTTAAAAGGCCTTCAGATAGGAAAAATTCATTTCTGAAAGACCAATCATTTAAAATGCTATAGGCCCCTTCAAGTGCAAGGGGCCCTTATGAACCCTGACCTTGAGGATCAAAAAGTCATATTAGGCATTGTCTTAGTTCATGCTGCTCTAATGAAATACCAGAGACAGGTATTTCTCATGGTTCTGGAGACTAGAAGTCCTAGGTCAGGGTGCCAGCATGATAGGTGAGGTTTCTCTTTCTGTGATTTTGTCCTCACAGGCCCAGTTCTTGATTCAGGCATGAAGACAGATCTTATATATCTTTCTTGTTTTGTAAGAGCACTAATCCCATCATGGGGATTCAGCCCTAATGACCTTATTTAAACATTTATCTCCCAAAGGCCCTACCTCCAAACATCATCACATTGGTTATAAGGGCTTCAATGTAGAAATGGGGGGAGGACTATCATTTAATCTATAGCAAGCATAAGTTATACATTAAGAAAGACCTCAGGGGTGGAAAAACAAAGAAAACTGGAGGCAAAATCATATGCACTTTCCAATATCCAAAATTTCATGCAGCTTGTTAAATACTGAATTCTATTCAAAAGGAGAATATGGTGAAATAATACCAAGATTAAATCCAGTGTGAGTATGAAAACTGAATCTTTACCACCTTTACTCTCAAGTGTGATTTCTAATGGGCTTCCCTGGTGGCTGAGTGGTAAAAAATCCACCTGCAGATGCAGGAGACTGGGGTAGATCCCTGGGTTGGGTAGATCCCTGGGTTGGGAAGATCCCCTGAAGAAGGAAATGGCAACCCACTCCAGCATTCTTGCCTCTGTCCATGAGAAATCCCATGGGCAGAGGAGCCTGGCAGTCTATAGTCCACACTATCACAAAGGAGTTAGACACGACTTAGTTACTAAATAACAACAACAACAATGGATTTTAATATGTCTTTAGATTCTCCATAATATTCAGTTCAGTTCAGTTGATCAGTCGTGTGCGACTCTTTGTGACCCCGTGAAGCAGAAACATGTGCAGCACGCCAGGCCTCCCTGTCCATCACCAACTCCTGGAGTCCACCCAAACCCATGTCCATTGAGTCTGTGATACCGTCCAGCAATCTCATCCTCTGTCATCCCCTTCTCCTCCTGCCCTCAATCTTTCCCAGGATCAGGGTCTTTTCAAATGAGTCAGCTCTTCGCATCAGGTGGCCAAAGTATTGGAGTTTCAGCTCAACATCAGTCCTTCCAATGAACACCCAGGAATGATCTCCTTTAGGATGGACTGGTTGGATCTCCTTGCAGTTCAAGGGACTCTCAAGAGTCTTCTCCAACACCAAAGTTCAAAAGCATCAATTCTTTACTGCTCAGCTTTCTTTATAGTCCAACTCTCCATCCATACATGACTGCTGGAAAAACCAATATTCATATCCCTTTAATTTCCCATTTCGGCCTTCTACTTTTAACAAATTACCCTGGTTAAAATTATTTTTATTAAAATTTGATTTACTCTTTTGCTCTCTTTACCACTTCTATGGTGGGTATGGAGCTTTATACTAAGTATGAAATAAATTCTTCAAAGAAATTGTGTGGTTTCTTGGCATTTGGGGCAGGAACATGTGCAAATCACTCAATGTAATCACATTTTATTTGAAAGGATGTGTGATATAAGTAATACAATAATTTGACTTGATTGCTCAATCTACTTTTGTTTTCCTCATCACAGACATTTGTTTATAAGACATTAACTGTTTATATGAGACAAGAAGAGATATATGGTAATGCCAAGAATAGCCTGACTTCAGAAAATAAAGTCTATTAAGGCAATTATTCATTTTATAAACTAAATAAAAGGTATCAATGAAAATTCATAATACTGTGCATAATTTAATCTATTTTCACCAATATTTTTATTTCTACACTTAAAGTGGTCCAGTGTTACTGCCCAAAAGACCGAAGTATGCATACAGTACACTGTAATGTCCTTGAAATATTCTGACTACATCTTGAATTTCAGATCCCTTTTATCACTTCAGGGGGTGATTCTTGAAAAGCAATACTTTTATTCCCTTCATAAGCTAGATAACGGAGAAGGCGATGGTACCCCACTCCAGTACTCTTGCCTGGCAGATCCCATGGACGGAGGAGCCTGGTGGGCTACAGTCCATGGGGTTGCTAAGAGTCGGACACGACTGAGTGACTTCACTTTCACTTTTAACTTTCATGCTTTGGAGAAGGCGATGACACCCCACTCCAGTACTCTTGCCTGGAAAATCCCATGGATGGAGGAGCCTGGTAGACTGCAGTCCATGGGGTTGCTAAGGGTCGGACACGACTGAGTGACTTCACAAGCTAGATAAAAACCATACTGAGTAGATTTTCGGTTATAACAGGGGTGGAGAGAGAGGTAGGAAGGGAGAAAGGAAGCTGTTTGACTTTTTAAAAGAAGTTTGGAAAGTACAAGCAAAATGGGCATTTGCTGACAACAAAGTAGCAGACAGGGCCTCATCTAATAGTTTTGATTATATTGCCTCTGCATGGATCAGACAAGTCCAGATGACCTAATGGAAGAGAGATAGTAATGCTGGTTTGTCCCCAGGAATGGGTTATCATAATGACACAGACAGCATCTCAAATCTCCATGTACTTTGGTGCTCCTTTATTTCAAAAATTTTTTTTCTTTTTTATTGAAGTAAAGTTGATTTATAATATTGTCTTAATTTCTGTTGTACAGCAAAGTGATTCTGTTACATATACATTCTTTAAAAAATATTCTTTTACATTATGGCTTATCATAGGGTACTGTGTGTAATTCTCTGGGCTGTACAGTAAGGCACTGTTGTAATACTCAGTTGAGTTCAATTGCTCAGTCACGTCCGACTCTTTGCGACCCCACGAATCCCAGCATGCCAGGCCTCCCGGTCCATCACCAACTCCCAGAGTTCACTCAGACTCACGTTCATTGAGTCGGTGATGCCATCCAGCCATCTCATCCTCTGTCATCCCCTTCTCCTCCTACCCCCAATCCCTCCCAGCATCAGAGTCTTTTCCAATGAGTCAACTCTTTGCATGAGGTGGCCAAAGTACTGGAGTTTCAGCTTTAGCATCATTCCTTCCAAAGAAATCCCAGGGCTGACCTCCTTCAGAATGGACTGGGTGGATCTCCTTGCAGTCCAAGGGACTCCCAAGAGTCTTCTCCAACACCACAGTTCAAAAGCATCAATTCTTCAGCGCTCAGCCTTCTTCACAGTCCAACTCTCACATCCATACATGACCACTGGAAAAACCATAGCCTTGACTAATGGACCTTTGTTGGCAAAGTAATGTCTCTGCTTTTGAATATGCTATCTAAGTTGGACATAACTTTCCTTCCAAGGAGTAAGCGTCTTTTAATTTCATGGCTGCAGTCACCATCTGCAGTGATTTTGGAGCCCCAAAATATAAAGCCTGACACTGTTTCCACTGTTTCCCCATCTATTTCCCATGAAGTGATCGGACTGGATGCCATGATCTTCGTTTTCTGAATGTTGAGCTTTAAGCCAACTTTTTCACTCTCCACTTTCACCTTCATCAAGAGGCTTTTTAGTTCCTCTTCACTTTCTGCCATAAGGGGGGTGTTGTCTGCAGAGCCGTGGCTGCACAGGTGCAGGAGGGCCTAGAGGAGCTATCCCACATTGAAGGTCAGGAAGGGCAGCGGTGAGGAGATACCCCTCATTCAAGGTAAGGAGCAATGGCTGCGCTTTGCTGGAGCAGCCGTGAAGAGATACCCCACGCCCAAGGTAAGAGAAACCCAAGTAAGATGGTAGGTGTTGCAAGAGGGCATCAGAAGGCAAACAAACCAAAACCATACTCACAGAAAACTAGTCAATCTAATCACACAAGGACCACAGCCTTGTTTAACTCAATGAAACTAAGCCATGCCTGTGAGGTAACCAAAGATGGGCGGGTCATGGTGGAGACATCTGACAGAATGTGGTCCACTGCAGAAGGGAATGGCAAAGCACTTCAGTATTCTTGCCTTGAGAACCCCATGAACAGTATGAAAAGGCAAAATAATAGGATACTGAAAGAGGAACTCCCCAGGTCAGTAGGTGCCCAATATGCTACTGGAGATCAGTGGAAAAATAACTCCAGAAAGAATGAAGGGATGGAGCCAAAGCAAAAAGAATACCCAGCTGTGGATGTGACTGGTGATAGAAGCAAGGTCCGATGCTGTAAAGAGCAATATTGCATAGGAACCTGGAATGTCAGGTGTATGAATCAAGGCAAATTGGAAGTGGTCAAACAAGAGATGGCAAGAGTGAATGTCGACATTCTAGGAACCAGCGAACTGAAATGGACTGGAATGGATGAATTTAACTCAGATGACCATTATATCAACTATTATATCAACTATTCTGAGGGCAGGAATTCCTCAGAAGAAATGGAGTAGCCATCACGGTCAACAAGAGTCCGAAAGGCAGTACTTGGATGCAATCTCAAAAATGACAGAATGATCTCTGTTCATTTCCAAGGCAAACCATTCAATATCACAGTAATCCAAGTTCTATGCCCCAACCAGTAACACTGAAGAAGCTGAAGTTGAATGGTTCTGTGAAGACCTACAAGACCTCTTATAACTAACACCCAAAAAAGATGTCCTTTTCATTATAGGGGACTGGAATGCAAAAGTAGGAAGTCAAGAAACACCTGGACAGGCAAATTTGGTCTTGGAATACGGAATGAAGCAGGGCAAAGACTAATAGAGTTTTGCCAAGAAAATGCACTTGTCATAACAAACACCCTCTTCCAACAACACAAGAGAAGACTCTATACATGGACATCACCAGACGGTGCACACCGAAATCAGATTGATTATATTCTTTGCAGCCAAAGATGGAGAAGCTCTATACAGTGCCGGGAGCCAGTGAGGCATTCCACTTGTGACAAAGGTCATGAGGAAGGAGGATCGGCATATGCAAAGGCGGGATCGAGCCTAGGAGTCCGCCTGGATATTCTCGAGCATCTACCCCTCAAAAAACCAGAGTCTGCCTACTTTGTTGCTTTGTGCTCTCACCTCTGACTTTACTGGGGGCTGTCCCCTACCACCATCTCGCTCTCTCTGTCAAAGAGTTAACTTACAGCTCCAATTAATAAAGTTCCGGGGCAATTAGGAGTGTTTAAATCCAAACCCCTCAGATGGCTCTCTAACTCGCCTGACAAGTTTACCCAGACTCCTACAGCTATGCATACGATTGTTTACAGTCTCCCAGCCTTGAGAGGCACGGGAAGCTTAAGATATTCAAATAGCTTAGAACCTCTCAGAGAGTTAGAAACTGTCAGAATAAACTAGTAAAGGATTTCATTGATGAGCTAATGCTTGTTGCCAAGTTTTCACATCCCCTGTATTGTATCCTTGAATGTGTATTAATTAATAGTTGGTATGTAGAAAAAATAAGTAGTGGCCTTGGTGTTAGTAACTTTAGACCCCTAAGGTAATAAATTCTTTCCTTTGTTGTAAACCCATTACACATCCACCCTATAGGAATGCAATTTTATCTTCGGAAGATGGCGCCAAACCTTAAAATAATTACTCTAAGAGAAAATAAGTCTTTGTTGTTAAGTCCTTGTCAAGAGTCATAAAATGTTAGTAGGCCTTCTGGCCAGAAGATGATGTAAATCACCTAAACCATTTGTATACGATAAATTTGCAGGAAAGAAACCCTGGTTTTTGATAAGAATCAAAGACTACTGACTTTGCATCCCCTATTATCCTCTATGTGTAACTTAGGGTATATAAGCCCCTGTTGAAAATAAAGCTACGGGACTTGCTCACCAGCACTTGGTCTCCCCATGTCATTCTTTTCTCATTCTGGCTGAAGTCTCCATCTGGAGCGCGGAACCCACCATGCTTACTAATTATGCCTGGGCTTCTAAGACCCACTCGAGAAGGTGTCTAGGGTGAGGCACCTTCCGCTATTCGAGAGGGCACCTGCGGCCTACGTAAGTGGTGCAAACTTCTTGTCTTGAAGTTTTATTGGTCTCCCTCGTAAACCAAGCTACTCAGCCTCTTTTCTCCACTGAATTTTCCTACTGAGCTATCCTCATTCTATTACTCTTATATCTCTAATTAGCATATAAATAGTCGCCTAGGCCGTCTCCCCTTCGAATACCCTGGATCAGCCAGGGCTGGACCCCGGCAATACAGTCAGCAAAAACAAGACCAGGAGCTGACTGTGGCACAGACCATGAACTCCTTACTGCCAAATTCAGACTTAAATTGAAGAAAGTAGGGAAAACCACTAGACCATTCAGGTATGACCTAAATCAAATCCCTTATGATTATACAGTGGAAGTGAGAAATATATTTAAGGGCCTAGATCTGATAGATAGAGTGCCTGATGAACTATGGAATGAGGTTCGTGACATTGTAGAGGAGACAGGGATCAAGACCATCCCCATGGAAAAGAAATGCAAAAAAGCAAAATGGCTGTCTGGGGAGGCCTTACAAATAGCTGTGAAAAGAAGAGACGCAAAAAGCAAAGGAGAAAAGGAAAGATATAAACATCTGAATGCAGATTTCCAAAGAATAGCAAGAAGAGATAAGAAAGCCTTCTTCAGAGATCAATGCAAAGAAATAAAGGAAAACAACAGAATGGGAAAGACTAGAGATCTCTTCAAGAAAATCAAGATACCAAGGGAACATTTCATGCAAAGATGGGCTCAATAAAGGACAGAAATGGTATGGACCTAACAGAAGCAGAAGCTATTAAGAAGAGATGGCAAGAATACACAGAAGAACTGTACAAAAAAGATCTTCATGTCCCAGATAATCACGATGGTGTGATCTCTAACCTAGAGCCAGACATCCTGGATCATGGGAAAAGCAAGAGAGTTCCAGAAAAACATCTAGTTCTGCTTTATTGATTATGCCAAAGGCTTTGACTGTGTGGATCACAATCAACTGTGGAAAATTCTGAAGGAGATGGGAACACCAGATCACGTGATCTGCCTCTTGAGAGATCTGTATGCAGGTTAGGAAGCAACAGTTAGAACTGGACATCGAACAACAGACTGGTTCCAAATAGGAAAAGGAGTACGTCAAGGCTGTATATTGTCACCCTGTTTATTTAACTTATATGCAGAGTACATTATGAGAAATGCTGGGCTGGAAGAAGCACAAGCTGGAATCAAGATTCCTAGGAGAAATATCAATAACCTCAGATATGCAGTTGATACCACCCTTATGGCAGAAAGTGAAGAGGAATTAAAAAGCCTCTTGATGAAAGTCAAAGTGGAGAGTGAAAAAGTTGGTTTAAAGCTCAACATTCAGAAAACGAGATCATGGCATCGGGTCCCATCACTTCATGGGAAATAGATGGTGAAACAGTGGAAACAGTGTCAGGCTTTATTTTTCTGGGCTCCAAAATCACTGCAGATGGTGACTGCAACCATGAAATGAAAAGACGCTTACTCCTTGGAAGGAAAGTTATGTCCAACTTAGATAGCATATTCAAAAGCAGAGACATTACTTTGCCAACAAAGGTCCGTCTAGTCAAGGCTATGGTTTTTCCAGTGGTCATGTATGGATATGAGAGTTGGACTGTGAAGAAGGCTGAGCGCTGAAGAATTGATGCTTTTGAACTGTGGTGTTGGAGAAGACTCTTGGGAGTCCCTTGGACTGCAAGGAGATCCAACCAGTCCATTCTGAAGGAGATCAGCCCTGGGATTTCTTTGGTAGGAATGATGCTAAAGCTGAAACTCCAGTACTTTGGCCACCTCATGCGAAGAGTTGACTCATTGGAAAAGACTCTGATGCTGGGAGGGATTGGGGGTAGGAGGAGAAGGGGATGACAGAGTATGAGATGGCTGGATGGCATCACTGACTCGATGAACGTGAGTCTGAGTGAACTCTGGGAGTTGGTGATGGACCGGGAGGCCTGGCATGCTGGGATTCATGGGGTCGCAAAGAGTCGGACATGACTGAGTAACTAATCTGATCTGATCTGATTGATATTTCTCCCGCAATCTTGATTCCAACTTGTGTTTCTTCCAGTCCAGTGTTTCTCATGATGTACTCTGCATAGAAGTTAAATAAGAAGGGTGACAATATACAGCTTTGACATACTGCTTTCCCTATTTGGAACCAGTCTGTTGTTCCATATTCAGTTCTAACTGTTGCTTCCTGACCTGCATACAGGTTTCTCAAGACGCAGGTCAGGTATTCTGGTACTCTCATATCTTTCAGAATTTCCCACAGTTTATTGTGATCCACACAGTCAAAAGCTTTGTCATAGTCAATAAAGCAGAAATAGATGTTTTTCTGGAACTCTCTTGCTTTTACCTTGATCCAGCGGATGTTGGCAATTTGATCTCTGATCCTCTGCCTTTTCTAAAACCAGCTTGAACATCTGGAAGTTCACGGTTCACATATTGCTTAAGCCTGGCTTGGAGAATTTTGAGCATTACTTTACTAGCATGTGAGATGAGTGCAATTGTGCGGTAGTTTGAGAATTCTTTGGCATTGCCTTTCTTTGGGATCAGAATGAAAACTGAACTTTTCCAGTCCTGTGGCCACTGCTGAGTTTTCCAAATTTGCTGGCATATTGAGTGCAGCACCTTCACAGTATCATCTTTCATGATTTGAAATAGCTCAACTGGAATTTCATCACCTCCACTAGCTTTGTTCATAGTGATGCTTTCTAGGCCCACTTGACTTCACATTCCAGGATGTCTGACTCTAGGTCAGTGATCACACCATCATGATTATCTGGGACATGAAGATCTTTTTTGTACAGTTCTTCTGTGTATTCTTGCCACCTCTTCTTGATATCTTCTGCTTCTGTTAGGTCCATACAATTTCTGTCCTTTATCAAGGCCATCTTTGCATGAAATGTTCCCTTGGTATCTCTAATTTTCTTGAAGAGATCTCTAGTCTTTCGAATTCTGTTGTTTTCCTCTATTTCTTTGCATTGATCACTGAGGAAAGCTTTCTTATCTCTTCTTGCTCTTCTTTGGAACTCTGCATTCAGATGCTTATATCTTTCCTTTTCTCCTTTGCTTTTCACGTCTATCCTTTTCACAGCTATTTGTAAGGCCTCCCCAGACAGCCATTTTGCTTTTTTGCATTTCTTTTCCATGGGGATGGTCTTGATCCCTGTCTCCTGTACAATGTCATGAACCTCCATCCATAGTTCATCAGGCACTCTGTCTATCAGATCTAGTCCCTTAAATCTATTTCTCACTTCTACTGTATAGGGATTTGATTTAGGTCATACAGAATGGTCTAGTGGTTTTCCCTACTTTCTTCAATTCAAGTCTGAATTTGGTAATAAGGAGTTCATGATCAGAGCCACAGTCAGCTCCTGGTCTTGTTTTTGTTGACTGTATGGAGCTTCTCCATCTTTGGTTGCAAGGAACATAATCAATCTTGTTTTGGTGTTGACCATCTAGTTTTGTCCATGTGTACAGTCTTCTCTTGTGTTGTTGGATGAGGGTGTTTGCTATGACCAGTGCATTTTCTTGGCAAAATTCTATTAGTCTTTGCCGTGCTTCATTCCGTATTCCAAGGCCAAATTTTCCTGTTACTCCAGTATTCCAGTCCCTAATAATGAACAGGACATCTTTTTGGGGTTTTAGTTCTAAAAGGTCTTGTAGGTCTTCATAGAACCGTTCAACTTCAGCTTCTTCAGTGTTACTGGTTGGGGCATAGAACTTGGATTACTGTGATTTGAATGGTTTGCCTTGGAAATGAACAGAGATCATTCTGTCATTTTTGAGATTGCATCCAAGTACTGCCTTTCGGACTCTTGTTGACCGTGATGGCTACTCCATTTCTTCTGAGGAATTCCTGCCCACAGTAGTTGGTATACTGGTCATCTGAGTTAAATTCATCCATTCCAGTCCATTTCAGTTCGCTGGTTCCTAGAATGTCTACATTCACTCTTGCCATCTCTTGTTTGACCACTTCCAATTTGCCTTGATTCATGCACCTGACATTCCAGGTTCCTATGCAATATTGCTCTTTACAGCATCGGACCTTGCTTCTATCACCAGTCACATCCACAGCTGGGTATTCTTTTTGCTTTGGCTCCATCCCTTCATTCTTTCTGGAGTTATTTCTCCACTGATCTCCAGTAGCATGTTGGGCACCTACTGACCTGGGGAGTTCCTCTTTCAGTATCCTATCATTTTGCCTTTTCATACTGTTCATGGGGTTCTCAAGGCAAGAATACTGGAGTGGTTTGCCATTCCCTTCTCCAGTGGTCACTTCTGTCAGATCTCTCCACCACGACCTGCCCTACTTGGCTATAATAAAGAATGAAATAATGCCATTTGCAGCAACATGGATGCAGCTAGAGATTATCATACTAAATGAACTAAGTCAGAAAGAGAAAGACATACCATATAATATTACTAATATCTGGAATCTAAAGTATGACACAATTGAATCTATCTGCAAAAAATACATTCAATAATAAAAATAAATTAAGTTGGATAATTAAAAGAAAAAATCAAATGAACATATATTCTTAAATGGGGCTTAAAACCTTGACAGCAATATCAGAAATTTCAGTATAAGAAAACAATGACTGAGAGATATCAAATCTCTTCTTAGCTCTACTTGGCAGTTTTTTTTTCCCTGTGGCAGAGAAGTGGTAGGAGAGTTTCTCAGTGCTTTATAATGAAGAAAGAATAAGGATAACTATCTTACATAAATTAATGAGACTAAATAGAAAATCACCTTGATCATTATTGAAATAAAAGCTATCTAAATCTAAGCTATAATTATAGTAGATGCCATGAAACTGATGCCTACAGTCAGACTCTCTGTATCCATGGGAGCTGCATCTGTGAATCCAACCAAACTAGGATTGAAATTTTATATTTAAAAAAAAAATTCCAGAAAGTCCATAAAAGCAAAATTTGAAGCTTCTGCATGCCAACAACTACTTATATAGCATTTTCATTGTATTAGGTATTATAAGTAATCCAGAGATGACTTAAAAAGTGTATGGATATGCAGAAGTTATATCCAAATATTACACCATTTATAAAAGGGATTTGAGTATCCATGGATTTTGACATTACTGGGATTCTGAAACCAATCCCCTGCTGATACCAAGGGATTGTATTTATCTGTCAAGGTGACCCTACTACATATGTGGTTGTAACAGCACACATCTGAGTGCAGGTATCACAACAACTGAAAAAAGAAATTTAACTAAGACAATAATAAAACAATAGCTGGCATTTTTTAACACTTTGTATATTATAATCATCATCTCTGTTTAGTTTTACTGCCCTCATGCTACCTTAAAAAGGTATCACTTTTATTATCCATATTTAACATGAGAAAACTGAGGCCAAGAAGTCTATAAGACCTTGAGCCAGAAAAATTTCCAAATCTATCCACAGGTAGATAGGAGTTGTTTAACTCAGTAATTAAATGATTTATTGGCAGTTGATCAGTTTCTTTGCAATTTTCTTGGATTTTCCTCATATGGAAACAATATGGCTCCTACAGCTCTAAGAATCAGGTTGTTTATCAATTACAAAAAGGTCATGAAGTTACCTGAGGGCATTTGAGGGAATGGGCTTATCAAAGGTCTATTTAATTGATTCAAGGAGAAAAGCTTTCCTGGAATTTAACAAGTAAATTTCCATTTTCATCTCATTTGGAAAACTGGATTATATAACAATCCTGATTCCTGACTATATCTTTATTATTTAGTTAGGAAGAAAGATGGGATATTGTTGGTTGCCAACAAATGTGTCTACCCAGTTTATCTACATAAACATTTTTAACTGAATAAATTAAATAAAGTGAACAATGTGATTAACTTGTTATTAATACAGGTATATCTTGTTTTATTGCTTTTTACTTTATTATACTATAAAAATATTGCATTTCTTTTAAATTTAAAAAATTAAAGACTGTGGTAACCCTGTGTCAAGCAAGTCTAATGGTACCATTTTTCTGACAACATTTACTCAATTTGTGTCTCTGTCACATTTTGGTAGTTCTCATAAAATTTCAAACCTTCCCCAGCAAGAAGACTAAGACTCTTTGAAGGTTCACAGGGTGGTTAGTGTATTTTAGAAATAAAGTATTTTTAATTAAGATATGTACATTGGTTTTTAGACCTAATGCTGTATAAAACTTAATGGGCTACATTATAATGTAAACAAACATTTTACATGCACTAGGAGACCAAGAAAATTACATGAATCACTTTGGTGATCTGGAACTGAACCTGCACCATGTGAGATATGCCTGTAATGTTGAAAATAGTGGCCATGCAGAGACATTTTACCTAAACACAATAAAAGAAAGCAGAATGAGAGCAAAATCAAATTCAATGGAAACCATCAGTCTGGATGAAACAGATTCCTGTTCCTCTGATGTTTACTTTACAAACCTTCACAAAAATTCTGAAAACTCATAAAAAGAAATTTTTTTTTAAGGACAAAGGTGGGGTTTGTTTTTATTATAAAAGAAAAAAAAATAGTAACTCTTCAGGAATCTTAACAAAGGAAGGGAATATTTCACACTCAGAGAACGGACACCAAGATACAAAATTACAACTGTTTGGACTCCAGACTTGTCCTATCTCCTCCAGAGCAGAAATGGGGAGGAGACAGCTGAAGCAAAGAAGCAATTCTGTAAAACAAAGACTTAGAAACCCTAACAAATATGATTAAAATCTAAAATTCTGTTTTGCTTTAAAAAAAAAACAAAAAAAAAAAACACCTTTTTTTTTAATATTATCAAAAGGCCTGCTTTAGTGACATGCTAGTCCCACCGGAAAATAACCCCAATACCCCCTTGTCAGTAACATGCTCAAGTTGACCAGCCAACTCATATTTCCAAACCCCTGTGTGTACAAGTACATGTGTGTCTTTTAAAACTGGGGCTTAGGTGATGGCTACTGCTATCATGGGCTTCCACCTGTTAACCAACCAACATCTGCCCCCCAGAAGGGCAAGCAGGGCAGAGAGAAGCCCTGAAGTGGTAGTGAGGGAATATCAGCCCCAAACAGCCAACTCTTCCAGCACAGCCTCTCCCATCCCCACGCCCACTCAAAAGGAGATCCTTATTTCTAACCAGACTACTTAGTCTCAAATTTGGGTTCCCCATAACCAGAATGGCTTTTTCTCCCTAAAGAGAAAACACACATTTATCTGCACACCCATATATATAATTTTTTTGTTTTTACATTTAAATATAAAAATACTACTCTGCTTTGTGTTATAAATGGAAGACCACACAATGAGAACTTTTTCTTTTAAGGTAGGACCATCCATCCATTTGTGCAGAGCCTGTTAGGGCATTGAGCCCCAGGCAAGGGAAGCACCACACCAGGAGATCTAGGGCATTTTCCTACCTGACTTCCCCCGCTTCCTTCCCCCCTAATTTTCACTTTTGATAGAAAGTTGGTTACAACCTTGTAAGTAATGGAACTTCCCACCAAGAAGGGAAATCCTAACCTAACCATAGAATCCAGCACCCCTGTCCCCGACTCAGTAACCACTCAGAAAAAGTCCTCCCCATTCCCTTCACAACGACTGGGCTCTCTGTCCGGAGAGCTATGCCTATTGGACAAACACACCTGATTAAATGGAAACAGTGGTTATGTTCCCCTGCCCCCCTCCCAACTAATGCACTAGAATGCTTCAGTGATAGGAAAAAGAAAAGGGCAGGGGTAGGTAGGTGGTTATGAAGTGATTAAGAACTTGACCCCTTCAATCCTGACCAAAGAAAGCAAGAGATATTAACTGGGTGTGAGGAATTAAAAAAAAAAAAAAAAAAAAAGACCTTGATATTCCACCCTTTGAGTTATAGCTATTATAACATTGAGAGGGGCGAGAGTGGGAGTAAGATGTAGAATTAAGAGGGGTTTCGAGGGCTGCAAGTCTAGTCCACTTAGTTCTTGTACTGGAAGGGCTCGTCACCGGTTTCGTTCAGAAGACATGTGCGGATGAGGGCTTCGGTCACGGTGAAGGGGTCACAGTTGGCAGATGGGCGACGGTCTTCAAAGTAGCCCTTCTTCTCCTGGTCAACAGTCCGGGGGATGCGGATGCTAGCACCATGGTTGGCCACGCGGGCAGAGAAGTCCTTGATGTTGGAGGTTTCGTGGAATCCAGTTAGGCGCCGGGCGTTGTCCAGGCCCCCCTTGGGATCGTAGGCTCAGATGTGGTACTGGTGCCACTTGCTTAGTTTCTCAATGGCCTCCTCAGTGTACTTCAGACCATTCTCCTCTCGCATGGCCTTGGTGCTAAAGTTGGTGTGGCAGCCAGCACCATTCCAGTTTCCAGGAATGGGCTTAGGATCAAAGGTGGCGATCACTCCGAAGTTTTCACACACACGATGCAAGATGAAACGGGCCACCCAGAGATGATCGCCCATGTCGATTCCTTCACAGGGTCCTATCTGGAATTCCCACTGTGCAGGCATGACCTCGGCATTCCTGCCTCCCGATCTTGATGCCGGCGTACAAGCAGGCCCGGTAGTGAGCCTCCACAATATCCCTGCCGTAGGCCTTGTCCACTCCCACACCACAGTAGTAGAGACCTTGGGGCCCAGGAAAGCCATTGGAAGGCCAACCAAAGGGGTGCCCATCAGTGCCCATGAGGGTATATTCCTGCTCCATTCCAAACCAGGGGCGCTGGTTGCTCACCATGTTCATTATCCGTTTACAGGTGTGCCTTAAATTGGTCTCTGCAGGCTTTCAGTTGTACTTGAAGACTTCACAGAACACCAGCTTGTTGGGGTCCTTGCGGAAAGGGTCCCGAAACATGGCAGCGGGGACAAGATACATGTCACTGTTGGAGCCGTCAGACTGGAAAGTACTAGAGCCATCAAAATTCCACTCGGGCAACTCTTCTATACACTGGGTTCAGAATCCAAGGTTTGGGTCTTGCAGCTCAGTCCTTCTCCAGTACCGTCGATCCAGATGTACATAGCTTGGACTTTATCGCCCTAAGGTAGGGCCATGTACACCTGCTTGATGCCTTTGTTCAAGTGGGAGCTCGCTGAGGTGGCCATGGTGGAAGGTGTTCCCGGCGCCAAGCAAAGTGGCAGGGCGAGCAGGCGGCGAGAGCGAGGTAAGAAGAGAGGCGAGGAGGACAGGGAGGTGCTGCTTAGACAGCCTGCTCTTCTCCCATTCTTGGCTCTGTCAAAAAGAAATTATTATAACACAATGTTTTAAAGATTTTCAGTTCAGTTCAGTTCAGTCACTCAGTCATATCTTACTCTTTGTGACCCCATGGACTGCAGCATGCCAGGCCTCCCTGTCCATCACCAACTCCTGGAGTTTACTCAAACTCATGTCCATTGAGTCGGTGACACCATCAAACCATCTTATGCTCTGTCTTCCCATTCTCCTCCCTCATTCAATCTTTCCCAGAATCAGGGTCTTTGCCAATGAGTCAGTCCTCACATCAGGTGGCCAAAGTATTGGAGTTTCAGCTTCAAAATCAGTCCTTCCAATGAATATTCAGGGATGATTTCCTTTAGGGTGGACTGGTTGGATCTCCTTGCAGTCCAAGGGACTCTCAAGAGTCTTCTCCAACACCACAGTTCAAAAGCATCAATTTTTCTGCGCTCAGCTGTCCTTATTGTCCAACCATCACATACACACATGACTACTGGAAAAACCGTAGTCTTGACTAGACGGAAGTTTGTTGACAAAGTAATGTCTCTGCTTTTTAATATCCTGTCCAGGTTGGTCATAACTTTTCTTCCAAGGAGCAAGCCTCTGTTAATTTCATGGCTGCAGTCACCATCTGCAGTGATTTTGGAGCCCCTCAAAAGATAAAGTCCATCATTGATTCCACTGTTTCCCCATCTATTTGTCATAAAGTGATGGGACCAGATGCCATGATTTTTGTTTTCTGAATGTTGAGCTTTAAGCCAACTTTTTCACTTTCCTCTTTCTCTTTCATCAAGAGCCCCTTTAGTTCTTCTTCACTTTCTGCCATAAGGGTGGTGTCATCTGCATCAGTTCAGTTCAGTCACTCAGTCATGTCCGACTCTTTGCGACCCCATGAATTGCAGCATGCCAGGCATCCATGTCCATCATCAAATCCTGGAGTTTACTCAAATTCATGTCCATTGAGTTGGTGATACCATCTAGCCATCTCATCCTCTGTTGTCCCCTTCTCCTTCTGCCCCCAATCCCTCCCAGCATCAGAATCTAAGGTTATTGATATTTCTCCGAGCAATCTTGATTCCAGCTTGTGCTTCATCCAGCCTAGTGTTTCTCATGATGTACTCTGCATATAAATTAAATGCTCAGGGTGACAATATATAGCCTTGACATACTCCTTTCCCTATTTGGAACCAGTCTGTTGTTCCATGTCCAGTTCTAACTGGTGCTTCCTGACCTGAATACAGGTTTCTCAAGAGGCAGTTCAGGTGGTCTGGTATTCACATCTCTTTAAGAATTTTCTGTAGTTTATTGTGATACACACAGTCAAAAGCTTTGGCATAGTCAATAGAGCAGAAATAAATGTTTTTCTGGAACTCTTAGTTTTTTGATAATCCAACATATATTGGCCATTTGATCTTTGGTTCCTCTGCCTTTTCTAACTCCAGATTGAGCATCTGGAAGTTCAAGGTTCAAGTACTGTTGAAGACTGGCTTGGAGAATTTTGAACACGACTTTACTAGTGTGTGAGATGAGGGCAATTGTATGGTAGTTTGAGCATTTTTTTGTCATTACCTTTCTTTGGGATTAGAATGAAAACTCACCTTTTCCTGTCCTGTGGCCACTGCTGAGTTTTCCAAATTTTCTGGCATATTGAGTGCACATTTAGCTCAACTGGAATTCCATCACCTCCACTAGCTTTGTTCATAGTAATGCTTCCTAAGGCCCACTTGGCTTCGCATTCCAGATTGTCTGGCTCTAGGTGAGTGATCATACCATAGTGATTATCTGGACCATGAAAACCTTTTTTTGTATAGTAATTCTGTGTATTATGCCACCTCTTCTTAATATCTTCTGCTTCTGTTAGGTCCATACCATTTCTGTCCTTTATTGAGCACATCTTTGCATGAAATGTTCCTTTGGTATCTCTGGTTTTCTTGAAGAGATCTCTAGTCTTTCCCATTCTATTGTTTTCCTCTATTTCTTTGCACTGATCACTGAGAAAGGCTTTCTTTTATCTCCTTGCTATTCTTTGTAACTCTGCATTCAAATGGGTATATCCTTCCTTTACTCCTTTGCTCTTTGCTTCTCTTCTTTTCACAGCTATTTGTAAGGCCTCCTCAGGCAGCCATTTTGCTTTTTTCCATTTCTTTTTCTTGGGGATGGTCTTGATCCCTGTCTCCTATACAATGTCACAAACCTTCGTCCATAGTTCATCAGTCACTCTATCAGATCTCATCCCTTGAATCTGTTTCTCACTTCCACTGTATAATCATAAGGGATTTGATTTACATCATACTTGAATCGCTAGTGATTTTCCCTACTTTCTTCAGTTAAAGTCTGAATTTGGCAAAAACGGTTCATGATTTGAGCCTGGTCAACAAGACCAGTCAGCTCCTGGTTTTGTTTTTGCTGACTCTATAGAACTTTTCCACCTTTGGCTGCAAAGAATATAATCAATCTGATTTCAGTATTGACCATCTGGTGATATTTATGTGTAAAGTCTTCTCTTGTGTTGTTGGAAGAGGGTATTGGCTATGACCAGTGCGTTCTCTTGGCAAAACTCTAATTAGCCTTTGCCCTGCTTCATTCTGTACTCCAAGGCCAAATTTGCCTGTTACTCCAGGTGTTTCTTGACTGCCTACCCTTGCATTCCAGTCCCCTATAATGAAAAGGACATCTTTTTTGGGTATTAGTTCTAGAAGATCTTGGAGGTCTTCAAAGAACTATTCAACTTCAGCTTCTTCAGCATTACTGGTCGGGGCATAGACTTGGATTACTGTGATATTGAGTGGCTTGCCTTGGAAACAAACTGAGATTATTCTGTCATTTTTGAGATTGCATCCAAATACTACATTTCAGACTCTTTTGTTGACTATGATGGCTACTCCATTTCTTCTGAGGGATTCTTGCCCACAGTAGTAATGGTCATCTGAGTTAAATTCACCCATTCCAGTCCATTTTAGTTCACTGATTCCTAAAACGTTAATGTTCATTCTTGCCATGACCACCTCCAATTTGCCTTGATTCATGGACCTAACATTCCAGGTTCCTATGCAATATTGCTCTTTACAGCATCAGACTCTGCTTCCATCACCAGTCACATCCACAGCTGGGTGTTGTTTTTGCTTTGGCTCTGTCTCTTCAATCTTTTTGGAGTTATTTCTCCACTGATATCCAGTAATATATTGGGCACCTACTGACCTGGGGATTTCATCTTTCAGTGTGCTGTATTTTTGCCTTTTCATACTGTTCATGGGTTCTCAAGGCAAGAATATTGAAGTGGTTTGCCATTTCCTCTCCAGTGAGCCACATTTTGTCAGAACTCTTGGGTGGCCCTACATGGCATGGCTAGTTTCATCGAGTTAGACAAGGCTGTGGTCCATGTGATCAGATTGGTTAGTTTAAAGATTTTACCATAATTCTTTAGGACAGATTGGTGTGATTTAGTCCCTAAGTGGTCTCTACTCTTTTGCAACCCCATAGACTCTAGCCCACCAGGGTCCTTTGTCCATGGGATTTTTCCAGGCAAGAATATTGAAGTGGGTTGCCAATTTCCTTCTGCAGGGGATCTTCCCGACTGAGAGAGCGAACTTCTCACTGAGACACATCTCCATGTCTCCACTGCAGGCAGATTCTTTTACCACTGAGCCACCAGGGAAGCCCCATGAATGGATGATAAGCAAATATAAATTGATCTTTTTGAAAGATAGTACAAATTTACTTACAAATTTACTTTGAAACATCCATCAAATATTTATAGAATAGATTATACTATAATACATATAAACAGCAGTGCAAAAAACAGATACTGTAAACCATGTCATGCAAACACAATTTATAAACAGATTATGCATCAAACTAAAACATTTGAAAGTAACAATAAAACCATAAAATGCAGAATGGACTAATAATGTTAAAATCATATATAAAGGCATTGGTTGGGGGCGGGGGAGTAGTAAAACTGTTGACTAAACTGAAAACTCCTTTTAAACTAAAATTTCTCTTTTCAAATTAAAGCACCTGTGGTATAAGCAAAATGTGTTTTATCAATTTATGTAGCAATAGAGGATGCTGCATGGACAAATCTGAAAAGGTTTCTTTTCAGAGGAAAGTGAAAGTGAAAGTAAAAATCCCTCAGTTGTGTATGACTTTTTGTGATCCCAAAGACTATACAGTCCACGGAATTCTCCAGGCCAGAATACTGGAGTGGGTACTCTTTCCCTTGTCCAGGGGATCTTTCCAACCCAGGAATCGAACCCAGGTCTCCTGCATTGCAGGCAAATTCTTTACCATCTGAGCCACAGGGGAGGCCCAACAATATTGGGGTGGGTAGCCTATTTCTTCTCCAGTGGGTCTTACCAGACTAGGAATCAAACCGGGGTCTCCTGCATTACAGGCAGATTCTTTACCAAATGAGCGAATTCACGGAAGCCCTTTGAGAGGAAAGGTGTGTATTTTTATAGGCTTGTTTTCACTTACAGTTTGTGCTCAGAAGTTCCTAAGACAGAATGAAAGAACTAGGATGTGATTTTGCATGACTTAATTTCTTTAGCATCATTATAAGAGAAGTTCTGGGTGAAAAAGACTTTTATAAGACTCACAAAGCATTCTGTAGTTGAAATTCCATAATTGATAGGATTGAGGTAGCCATTTTAGTCTCTCTTGTCTGAAGAGAAGAGTTACTTAGGGCCCTGTGCAACTCCCACGGGGATCTGAGCTGCTAGCACAGGCACACTGGCTTTGGTGGTGATGCCTTGCAGGTGAGGCATTGCAGGATGCCTCAGAGCCCACGGAGGAGCCAAGGTTGGGGATTCTGGGTCTCACTGGGATCATTCGAGCAGGGAAGACTAATGGATTGCAGTGGTGTCTGGGCCCCCTTATGAGGCACAGAAGGAGTGCAGCCCTGGGCATGGCAGGTCTAAGCCTGGACTGGTTGGGATAGGGAGTAGGGGCAGCAGCTTTTGTTCCAGGGATGATAAGATGCCTGCTGCTTGACCCCACAGAACAGAGTACAGCAGTGACTTGCGTCCATGAGGCAGAGCTCAGCACAGCATCCACATCATCCCTGAGGAGGGGATACAGGGGTTGGGGCTCTAGGCTCTGACAGCTGTGTTCAGTTTCAGCAAAGACTGCAGGGGTCATCAGTACAAAGGCTCAGAGAGGTCCACAGCATTAACGAGGAAATATTTGTATTCTGTAGACTTCTTTTTCCCTGTGTGGCAAAATTCCTCTGAGAGGATACCCCTGGCACTGAGATGCTCTGTTGAGGGACTGGTTGAGCAGGCTCATTTCCTCAGTCATGTGGTACACTCTGAGACTCCATGGACTGTAGCCCACCAGGCTCTTCTGTTCATGGGATTTTTCCGGGCAAGAGTAGAGGGAAGGGTTGCCATTTCCTCCTCCAAGGGACCTTCTGGAGAATGCTATGAAGCAGGTAAAAAAATTTTCTGTGTGGCCATCTTTTCTTTGTGTGCATCAGGGTTTATGCTCCTTCTTCATTGTATTTGAAGTTTTTCCAGAAGTATTTTCATTGGTTTGTATTTGTTTTTGTTTTTTACCTGGCAGTGCTTGGTCTTAGTTGCGACATGCAAACTCTTAGTTTTAGCATATGAGATCTAGTTTCCTGACCAGGGATTGAACCTGGGCCCCTGTATTTGGAGCATAGAGTCTTAGCCATTGAACTACCAGGGGATCCCCATTTGTCTGTGGGTGTTAGTGGTAGTTTTTGTTGTTTAGGATCGGGGGTAGGGGTGACAGAAATTTTGGAAACTCCTAGTACACCATTTTGCTTTTCTTGCCTCCAATTCTATCATATGATGTCTTAATGATCAAGATTAATCCTCTTTGCTAGATGCTCTTCCTTCCAGGTCTAATGGGCAACATCACCCCCATGGCCCCAGCAGTGGCCCCCATACTCAACTATTTAGGCTGGCCGCACCTACATCATTGTGCAGGGTGACCCCACCTGCTGAATCTGAGGAGGAAACAGCCTTGCCTCCTGAGCCTGTGTTCAAAGTGGCAGTCCTTTTGATCTCTGAATCGTCTTTGGAGTCATTCTTCTTTTTTCTTGAAATATAACACATGTTCTCAGCCAAATAGCTCTGTTGTCTTATCCTGTAGAGTCTCAATAACCAGAAATCCTTCCACCATTCTGTTCTATTTTAATCATACATTTTAGTCCCAGCTGGCAGTGTTCCTGTTGGTATAATCGTATTTTTAACAAAAGAGTATGTGGGATCCGGCTGCTTGTGCTCAAAAGCCAATAAACAGGCCAGGTTGGTGGGAAGAAAAGTTTCCTTTATTTCAGGTGCTGGCAACTGGGATGCAGTGGGGGCAAAGGGTGGACATATGTCCAAAGGTCAACTTCCCTCTGCCACTGGCAACAAATGGGGCAAGAGCTTTCATAGACAGAAGTGGTGGCGGGGGGTAGGGGGAGAGGCAGCTACATGCAGAAACAGCACATTAGCTCTGCTCATCATCTTCAGATTGGTCATCGGTGGTGTGACCAGCATCATTTTGATTGTTTTAGGTGTGGTTAATTTCCAGTTCCAGAGTCCTTTTGCTTCAATTTTTTTGAGGACAGTTCTCAGAATTGTGACAGCTCACATCCCTTGCTCCTTGGAAGAAAAGCAATGACAAACCTAGACAGCATATTAAAAAGTAGAGACTACTTTGCTGATATAGTCAAAGCTATGGTTTTTCCAGTAGTCATGTATGGATGTGAAAGTTGGACCATAAAGAATGCTGAGGGCTGAAAAACTGATGCTGTTGAACTGTGGTTTGGAGAAGACCTTTTGAGAGTCCTTTTGACTGCAAGGAGACCAAACCAGTCAACCCTAAAGGAAATCAATTTTGATTTCCTTTGGAAGGAAGGAAGGATGCTGAAGGCCCTCCATTGGAAGGCCTGATGCTGAAGCTGAAGCTCCAATACTTTGGCCTCCTGATGCGAACAGCTGACACATTAGAAAAGCCCCTGCTGCTGGTAAAGATTGAAGGCAAGAGGAGAAGGGGACGACAGAGGACGAGATGGTTAGATGGCATCCTTGACTCAATGGATGTGAGTTTGAGCAAGTTCTGGGAGATGGTGAAGGACAGGGAAGCCTGGCAATGCTGCAGTCCATGGGGTTGCAAAGAGTCAGACACAACTGAGGTACTGAAGAACATGTCATGGGTACAGTGTGGTCATCATGTAGTTAACTTCTTCACTTGGGGTTTTAGTATCTACTAGACAGTTCACAGAATATGGCTAAGAATTCTATCTATAGACCTTGAGAAATAACTAAAGGCCCTTGACCATGCTTGCTGCTGCTGCTGCTGCTAAGTCACTTCAGTCGTGTCCGACTCTGTGTGACCCCAGAGACAGCAGCCCACCAGGCTCCCCCATCCCTGGGATTCTCCAGTCAAGAACACTGGAGTGGGTTGCCATTTCCTTCTCCAATGCATGAAAATGAAAAGTGAAAGTGAAGTCGCTCAGTTGTGTCCGACTCTTCGTGACCCCATGGACTGCAGTCCACCAGGCTCCTCTGTCCATGGGATTTTCCAGGCAAGAGTAATGGAGTGGGGTGCCATCGCCTTCTCTGTGACCATGCTTAATGACAACATTTTTATTATTTGGTCTTCTTTGACTGTTTATCTCTGGTTTCTTCCCTTCTCATTTTTCTGATTAAACTTATTCTTTGACTAAAGTTTTTCACAGGCAAAATCAGGAAGAGGACATGTGGGGAAAGCAAGGACTGTAGGGTCCTAATTCATTTCACATCTCTGTTCTGGCTCTAGGTAAGATGGGTGGTTAAATCTGTGAGTAATCTTTTTATGGAGTGATTGTCTAGCCACACTTTTGGTGTCTTCTCCAGAACATATTTTATTACTTTCTGCAATCCTGATAGGCAGAGGTTTTGCCAAATCTGAACATTCTGGGGGTTTTGGCTTAACAATTCCTTCAATTTATGTTCCTCCATTTGCATTTTATTATCATCAATAAGGAGAAATCACCTTCAACACTTTTATTAGAAATCTCAGCTAAATATCCAGCTTCAACACAAGCAAATTTTACTTTCCCAAGATCACTAGAATACACTTTGGCTGAGTTCTTTGCTACTATATATATTGAGGGTCTTCTTTTCTTCCAGTTTAGAATCATGTGTTTCTCATTTCCATCTGAGACTTCACTAGAAGGACCTTTAAAATTCACATTTCTACCAACCTCTGTTCATGATGATATAGGCATTCTTTAAGATGATAGAACCCTTCTTATTGGCTTTCCACTTTTCTTTCTGAGATTTTACCAAAATCACCTTTTACTGGAATCGTATTTTATACTCTTATTTTGACCAGCAGTTCCTTCAAGACAATCTAGGCTTTTTCTAGCTGGTGATTCAAAACTTTTCCAGCCTCTAATGTTTACCCAGATCCAATGCCACTTTCACATTTTTAGATATTTAGTATAGCAACCTGCCACTTCTGAGTAAAAAATTTGTATTAGCCTGTCCGGGTGTCTTCAAGTTAGGAAGAGAGCCCCCACTATAAACCACGCCTGCTGTCACCTTAATCTTGGATTTCCAGACTTCAGAACTTGAAAAAAGAACTGTATTTTGCATGAGCCACCAGTCTATGATATTTTGTTATGGCAGTCCAAGCAGAGTAATATAACAAGTACAATGTAAAGTTTTAGCAACAGTACAGACACTGCCTTGCTAACTAACAGAAACCTTAAAGTTATTGCATTGTCTGTCATCACTTGATCCAAGAGCTTAAATGTTGACTAATCCTTCAATCCTTCAGTGTGATAGAATTATCATTTATAATTTTGACCAAGGTTGATAATACATTTCTTAGTCTAAATTTTATAATTTAATTGTAGGAATTACTATTTGTCAACAGTGTACATAAAATCAAGTTAATGACATTTGTGAGTAAATCTTCTAATTAGCTTCTGCTGATTTCATTGGTAAGTTTCTGAGTACACACTCAGTGGTCCATGGTTCATGAGAAATGGTCCATGGTTTCAGGTTCTTATATACCTGAAACTTTCTAACAATCACCCTATAGTTATCAATAAGGTTTCTGAGTAGAAAATGAATGAAGACATGTATCTCCCTTATAAAATAAAATTTTAATTATTATATGGTGGTAGTGGTTTAGTCAATAAATTGTGTCCAACTCTTGCGACCCCATAGACTATAGCCCACCAGGCTCCTCTGTCCATGGGATTTCCCAGGCAGGAATACTGGAGTAGGTTGCTATTTCTTTCTCCAATATATTATTTAGCATCACACCATTACACTGGTTCTCTCTTTGTTGGGGAAGGCAAATTACTTGAGTGGAATTAAATAACTCATATGCTGAAGGTCAAGGGCTCTCTGGACACAGCACATGGACTACTGATGCCCCAAGATCTGTATACTTAACCCAGCTGTATCCTGAGCTGCCATGGAGACTGCCATATTTCATTTCACATAACATTTTTCTATTCTGCAGTTAGAGTTCAGGTTTTACATGACTAGACATTAATAGTGTAGAGTTATTTCAACTACCAGAAGAGTCCATGGCAAAGTAGTGCCAATTTGATTTTCATCCAAATGGTATAAAATTCATTGTCTGTGTTCACCATCTGTGAGGTTCTAGTGATAAGAGTTGGAAATAGCTTATAACCCTTTGAAAATAATTAAAGAAAAAAAAGTGTAGCCATTTTAATAAAAGTGTCTTCAATGAGGTCATATTATAATTGCTATGCTATCAGAAATTTCTAAAGGCAAACTGGACAAAGTAGAAAGAAGTATGCAAGGATAAAATTAGAGGGAAAGAGAAGGGTTTAGTAATCTGGGATGTTTGGCTAGTCTTTTGGATATCTTGTTTTGAATATCTTCAATATAACTTGTCAGCTTTGTATCACTGTATACTTGAACAAGAAGAGAAGTATCTAGAAGATTTCAGGCTACACACAGATTCAGAAGGTTATCACAAATTCTGTTTGGAATCTCTGTTTCAGACTACCATAGCTATTGCCAAGGGATGATTTGTTTCCTTATTTGGAAGACGTGGATCCAAAGATAGATTCTTTAGTGTTAGACTCGTGTGTCAATTGTTAAAAGCACCTTTTAAAGTTCTTTCTATCAGGGATCAAGGACTGTACTCCCTTGATGTCTCTTCCAGAAAACCAAGACTCTGGGTTATAGGTTTTACAAAGTTTACTTGTAAGCAGGGTTTCCGAAAGCTCAATACGGTGGGAGAACGAGAAACAAGACACAAAAATTCAGGGAAAAGTGAGGATCAGGAGACCAACACTGCTCCAAGGTGAAGGCAGCGAAATAATAAAACAAGCCAGTTTTATTATACTTTCAGCTGTGAAGGAAAGAATATGCAGGGAGTTAAGCTATAACTCATGTGGCCTTCAGGGCCAAAGAACAAAGTGATCATTAACCATTAAGTAACTAAGGAACAGTACTCAATAATACATCAGTAACTAAGACTAATATTCTCATCTATAGATTTTCCACCAGATATGTAAAACATGTGACTCTGAGGTACCAGTTGAGAAACAGTCTGGGGTCAGTTTTCCAACCCCAGGATCATATCTTGTTTTCAAGACTATGAACTATTCCCTCTGGACTTGTTCCAAGAGTCTCATGCCTTATAGCATCCAATTTATCAATAATTATAAATTTCTTTTGCGGCCCTTGCCAAGACCTGCTTTTTTTTTTATTCTTCCTGTCTCCTACATTACTTAGGAGGGTGTTGAAGTAAAGATGGTCATATCTGTTGATGATAAGAATAGGGATACTCTTGAGATTCCCTTGGACTGCAAGAGATCCATCCTAAAGGAAATCAGTCTTGAATATTATTTGGAAGGACTCATGCTGAGGCTGAAACTCCAATACTTTGGCCACCTGATGTGAAGAACTACTCATTAGAAAAGACCCTTTTGTTCGGAAAGATTGAAGGCTGGAGGAGAAGGAGATGACAGAGGATGAGATGGTTGGATGGCATCACCAACTCAATGGACCTGAGTTTGAGCAAGCTCTGGGAGTTGGTGATGGACAGGGAAGCCTGACATGCTGCAGTCCATGGGGTCGCAAAGAGTTGGATATGACTGAGCAACTGAACTGATAGTTTTCCTAGAATTAAATTGTTCATGGATGAATCACTGGCTGAAGACTATCTTAGCAATTTTGTCAAAATTACCCCATTAGTGTGGGTTAAGAATGGTGACCAATTTATCTTTGTTGAGCGGGTCATTTCATATAAGAACTTAGCAAAGTCCCACTTGAAATACTCTAGCATTATCAGGTAGCACATCAATGGACTGCTAGAGATTATTTTCTTCTAACTTATATCTTAGGACTTCCTTGGTGGCTCAGACCATAAAGCTCTGTCTACAATGCGGGAGACCGGGGTTCGGTCCTTGGGTCAGGAAGATCTGCTGGAGAAGGAAATGGCAATCCACTCCAGTACTATTTCATTAGTAAAATTATTCTCATATCACTTTAGGGCTTTTCCTGGTGGCTCAGATGGTAAAGTGTCTGCCTACAATGCGGGGGACCCACGTTCAATCCCTGGGTCAGGAAGATCCTCTGGAGAAGGAAATGGCAACCCACTCCAGTACTCGTGCCTGGAAAATCCCATGGATGGAGGAGCCTGGTAGGCTACAGGCTATGGGGTCGCAAAGAATCAGACACGACTGAACGACTTCACTTCACTTCACTTCAACTTATATCTAGATCTTTTTCAGAATTTTATTTGCTTCTATATTGAGGCAAAATTTAGATTTTATAAAGAACTCTGGGAACACCCCAAAAGTCAGTGTTTGGAGAGTATCATGGGCAAAATTCCTTGACCATTGGCTGATCACAATAAATGAATGGGGAGATTCTCTTAGTCTCTGTCAAGCTTTCTTTGAATAAACTTTAATCTTTAAAAAAGATATTCCCCTTGCCAGCATTAGGGTATCTAGATATTTCTTAATCAGATGTCCATTTTGAATGTTATTTTTAATTAAATATTCATTTCTTCAATCATTTAGGCATTGCACACTCATTTTTATTTTGTATAATACATTGCTACACATTTTATTTGATCACCATTAGTATATACACTAATGTACATAGTAAATTTTTTCTTTCCCTTTATTCTCAAATTTCATTCCTGTTTAGTTTCATGTCTTTGTACTACTGTGCAGCTAAATCTTCATCTCATCTTTTAAGTATTTTGATTACTGATAGATTTAAACTTCTTGCTATTTTTTTCTGTACTTTCTTATTACTTTCCTCCTCTCACTTTTCTCTCTTTAGTTACATTGATATATATATAGGTTTTTTTTTTCTCTTTGTACAGAAATCTTGTTCCTATATAAGTTTTATGTTACCATTAAATTCTGAATATATCCATTAAAATTTTACCATATTTGTATGACACTATTGATAAACTTTCGTTTCATTCCAAAATTGAATGCTGCTTTGGCAGAGAACAGGATTCTCACTTCATAACTTTTTTTTTCTTATATAATTTCTTTATATCACCCCATTTTTTCTAATATCTAGTGGGTCCAATGAAAAGTCTATTACCAATATGATGTTTATTCCATGGTAGATTACTTCTTTCTTTATCTTTATGGAAGATTCTACTGTTTTCTCTTTTATATTTCAAAATATTTGTTGCTAAAATATCCAATGAATACATTCTTTTTTTTTTTTTTTTAACTTACAAGTCAAATCATTCTTTACTGGAATTTAACATGTGTAATTGTTGGCAAACATTTTTCTATAGCATGTTTGATTTTGCTTATTTAGTTCTTTAGTCTCCTGTTCTGTTCACTGTACCTCAGGAAAAGCTACATTAGTTTCTAGGTCTTTTATTTATTTATTTATTTATTTTTCTTTTTTAACCTAGTTCACCCTTTTGAATCAGAAGGATCTACCTATTTTTTTAGTCGCTAGTTAGTGTCTGACTCTTGCAACCCCACGGACTGTAGCCTGCCAGACTCTTCTGTGCATGGGATTCTCCAGGCAAGAATATTGGAGTGGCTTGCCATTTCTTTCTCCAGGGGATTTTCCTGACCCAGGGTTTGAACTCAGGTCTCCTGCATTGCAGGCAGATTCTTTACCAACTGAGCTACAAGGGAAGCCTACTAAGTAGATAAGGATCTATTTTTACAGTATTAACTGATATCGGTCAGCTACAATAGAATTTTAGATCCTCAATTGGTCCAGATCTTTCAGTAAATGTATGCCTCTCCTATAGGGGTTCAAAGAAATTTTAATAATGGTCTGTAACACAGACTAAGTCCATGACTTAAAATCTGATTTTCAGGGCAGATATCTTTCTTTCTTCTTTTTTTTTTTTTTTGGCAGTCCAATGTTAAAGTAAATTTTTATTTGGGGATATAATCAAAGGAGGATAATTGAGGACTAGAAAATAAATTTGGCAGGAAAAAAAAAGGATGTAGAAATTGGTGATTGGATATTTTGATATAAAGATAATATTAAGAGAAGCTAGACTTTGGCAAATTAATAAATGAGACAGTCTTTAAATTTTCATATATTTTTTGAATAACTATGGCCAAAGCATCCTTTAATACAGCTATTTTGGAGTCAGAATTCTATTTAGAATATTCTTATACTCATTTTAAAAATATGCATCATTGAATTAGAAGGTGGTTTTTCTCTGTTACTTCTAAGATAAGCATTTGTGATTGTATTCATATTGAAAATTTTCAAAGTGACCACTATAATTTTGAAGTATTCTGGATGTAATTGCTACAATTTTCTGTTACATTAAGTATATATATATAGATATATGAAGCAGATGTCTAGCCTGGCAAAGGTAAGACTTGGAACAGAAAGACGCCCTTAAAGTTTATACTCTCTGTTAAAATGGCTGCTTCTGCCCTGCATTATCTCTTAGTCCCATCTAGAGGCTTTGCCATCTGTGATTTGACTCCAACTATCCACCCAGAAGACAGATGTAGGGTACAGGGTAGTTGTGGGATTTTGATTCCAAAATCAACTCACACAGAAAGCCAGGATAAAATCAATAAATTTCATATTAGGATTTTGATGGTGCCTTAAGAGCAAAGCTTATCCACCAAAGTATGTTGGCCTGCCAAACCTGAAACATGTTTACTCAGGGATGGTCTTAACCACAGATGTCTCATGACCCTCTCGTTCTTTCTCTGTTGATGAGTCTATAGTATTCTTCTTTCTTAGACAAACAATTGTTGTTGTTGTTCAGTTGCTCAGTCATGTCTGGCTCTTTGCGGCTCCATGGACCATAGCATGCCAAGCTTCCTTGTCCTTCACTACCTCCCTGAGTTTGCTCAGACTATGTCCATTGAGTCAATGATGCCATCCAATCATCTCATCCTCTGTTGTTCCCTTTTTCCTCCTGCCCTCAATCTTTTGCAGCATCAGGGTCTTTTCCAATGAGTCAAGTTTTTGCATCAGGGGACAAAATTTTTGACAAAACAGACTGAGATATATGAGGTTAGATGAAGCACATAATGTCATCAAGAATGTTTTCAGCAGACAATTCTGATAAAAATAAAAAATACTCTGACAAGTGAATTTCAGTTTTCTGGGAACAGAATAAAAAATCATAGTTTGAGAAGTTTAATCAAACTGGGACTCAAATTCAGCTTAGGTCAAGACTGTCAAGCAGAAGAGACAAAACATCCTCAGGATACTTTCCTAGAAGTCATCTGGTTAAAAGACCCTAGCCCATGTCATTAAGATATATATATGGAGTATTACTGAGCCATAAAAAGAATGATATTGCCATTTACAGCAACATGGGTGGACCTAGAGATTGTGATACTGAGTGAAGTAAGTCAGATAGAACAAGACAAATATCATGTAATCACTTATATGTGGACTCTGATATAAATGATACAATAATATTATGAAACAAATGAATTTATAAAACAGAAAGAGACTTATAGAAAATAAAGGTATGGTTATCAAAGGGTAAAGGGTGGGGGAAGGATAAATTGGGATTTTGGAATTAACAGAAACACACAGTATTGTATATAAAACAGATAGCAAGCAGGATCTGCTATATTGCACAGGGAACAATACTCAATATCTTGTAATTACCTATAATAGAAAAGAATCTGCAAAAGAATATAAATGTGTATGTGTGTGTGAACACACACAGAAACAAAACAAAACAAAACTGAATCACTTTGCTGTATACGAGAAACTAACATAGCTATAAATCAACTATACTTCAAAAGGGAAAAACTATATTGCTGACTTTCACTATCAAACTGACTTTCCTTCAAACTGTGAAAGTATTCAATCATGTTACAATAGCATAGAGGTTTATTGATTTCTGATAGCATAAATAATACCACAGCAGTAATTCTAAATTAACATCATTTTAGAAGTGAGTGTACAGTTTTTTTGTACATATGGGTTAGATTTAGAATTTACTCAAGTACCATATGGAGAAGGAAATGGCAACCAATTCTAGTATTCTTGCCTGGAAAATCCCAGGGACGGAGGAGCCTGGTGGGCTGCCATCTATGGGGTCCCATAGAGTCGGATACGACTGAAGCGACTTAGCAGTAGCAGCAGCAAGTACCATAACATAAGGAGAGTCTAGGGATTGGTTGGTTTCTTAAGATGAGGGTGATTGTAAGTGAGGAGAGTTTCTGGGAGAAGACACCTCAGACAGGGCTGTAGTTAGTTGTAATTGCATTGCATTACACCTCTTCAGTCCTGCATTACTAGTTGGGTGTTTGCTTTGATATTCAAAATAAACATACAAAACAAGTCACATCAAGGGGTAGCCAAATTAAAAGCAGTAACAAAAAACAGGGGACAAAAGAAGAGAGAAAGAAGAAAAGGAAACAAGAAAAGAGAAAGGACAGATAAATTAGACTATACAGAGAAGTTGTGGTCCATATATACAATGAAATATTACTTGACCATAAAAAGGAACAAATCTGCATCAGTTCTAATGAAGTAGATGAACCTAGAGCCTATTATACAGAGTGAAGTAAGTCAGAAAGAGAAAGACAAATACCGTATATTAAGGCATATATGGAATCTAGAAAGGTGATACTGATGAACCTCCTTCCAAGGCAGCTGTGGAGATGCAGACAGAGAGAACAGACTTGTGGACACAGTGGAGGAAGGAGACGGTGGTACAAATTGAGAGAGCTGCATGAAATATATACATTACCATACGTAAAATAGATAACCGGTGGGAATTTGCTGTATGACATGGGGAGCTCAAACTTGGTGCTCTGTAACAGAAGTGTGGGATATGGTACAGGGTGGGAGGGAGGTTCAAGAGAGAGAGGACATGTGTATACCTATGGCTGATTCATATTAATATATGGCAGAAACCAACACAATAAATACTGTAAAGCAATTATTCTCCAATTAAAAATAAACAAATTTTTTTTTAAAGTAAAATAAAAAATATACAAGATAATTTGTCCTAGATGACCTCTAGTAAGCTACACTGATATTTATTCCAAAAGAAGTGAGTGAGAAAAATAAATAAACCTATATTTGTCAAGTAAAGGTAGAAACTTATGGAATGGTAAAAATCAAATGTTGTCTTAAGAAAACACTTTGATGTTGTGAGAGTAGATAATACTTGCATTGATGAATGATTTCAGTGATTAAAAACCTCTATATTTCAAGTTAATAAAACTTTGATCCCAGCAGATAAAAAATAAAGCATTAACATACTATAGAAAAACTTTTTCTGAATATATATTAAAAATGTTAGAAAATAGTGCTTCCAGTTTGATATGTTGCATAATCACAGATTTATTTCTTCCTTTCTAAATCCATTGACACAACAGAAGTGTAATGACAGAAACAAATGCAGGTCATCACTACAACAGCTAGAAAAATATTAAACTAGATGTTCAGAAATATTGAGAAATTGAAAATAGAAAGTGGCAGAAAAATTCAAAAGGGACATTAATAACTTCTAAATATGCCTACTCTCTCCAAACTTCATTGCTTTGAAGTATTCTGCATGTGTTCTCATTCCTACTTTTGCCTTTCTTTCTTTTTTTTTTTAAATAACTGCCCAAGGATGTATAGGAAAGATAATTAAAGGAAGGTGGCAGAGCTAAATAAATGTTACTGAGAAAACAAATAGAACTGTTCACGGAAAAGAAATATCTTGTAGGAAAGGGAGAGGTGGGTCAAAATATTTTGGTGAGAAGTAAAATCTCAGTTTTTTTTTTTACTTATCATTGAACAATTATCATTTTTGTTTTTCTGCAATTGTTTCATTTACTTTATACTCAGCTCTTTTGAGTCAAAAAGAAGGAGTTTAAATCTCTAGGACTGCTGAGCTGGGGGGGGGGTGGAAATAGATAAGAGATATTGCAAATATGTACCAGGTATTTTGCTTAATACTTTATAAATACACTTATTAAGTTGGTTTTCTTTTACCAGAGCATTGCTAAATAGCTGTGTATTTTTAACGTTTTTGTAGAACTTTAACATACATGCTGGATATGGCAATGGCACCCCACTCCAGTACTCTTGCCTGGAAAATCCCATGGGCGGAGGAGCCTGGTAGGTTGCAGTCCATGGGGTTGCGAAGAGTCGGACACGACTGAGCGACTTCACTTTGACTTTTCACTTTCATGCATTGGAGAAGGAAATGGTAACCCACTCCAGTGTTCTTGCCTGTAGAATCCCAGGGACGGGGGAGCCTGGTGAACTGCCGTCTATGGGGTCACACAGAGTCGGACACGACTGAAGCGACTTAGCAGCAGCAACAACATAACTTATAAGTATACACAAAGTGCAGCCATCGTCAAAATCAAAGGATAAAATATAATCAGCACCCAGACCTCGCCTCATTCTTATCCTTGACTTACAACAATGAATACATAAATTTAGTTAATTTCACTGGTAATAAACATGGGACTCAAAGAGGTAATCTAAAAGTGAAAGTTGCTCAGTCGTGTCCGACTCTTTGCCACCCCATGGACTATATAGTCCATGGAATTCTCCAGGCCAGGGAATTCCCATGGAGTGGGTAACCTTTCCCTTCTCCAGGGGATCTTCCCAACCCAGGGATCAAATCCAGGTCTCCCACATTGCAGGTGGATTCTTTACCAGCTGAGCCACAACGGAAGCCCATCAGTTGTTGAACAAGTTATCTAAATACTGGAGAGCATCCAGTCACAGTTCATGACCTTCTGTAATATAGACAATCTGTACCTCATCACCAACATTATTTGCCCCAAAATACTTTTTGTTTAAAAAAGAATCAGAGAAGAACTTAATAGAGTCTTCTGAGTTTCTTTCTGCCTGGAATATATTAAGGTATTTGTATAGCTCACTCTCTTCTCATGCAAGTTGCTGATCAATTGTTTTCTCCTCAGAGACTCTGTATATAAACTACATGCCTTCTTGCTATGAGCTGATCTTCTAAAACTGATTTTTCTTTCTTAATAGTAATTTCTGACATTGTATTGTATATTTTCATGTTTGTTTATTGTCTGCTACCTCACTAGAATGTAAAACATTAAAAACTGTTAATTTATCCATCTTGCTGGTGATTTAGCATTTTTTAGAATAATGTCTGGGCTTGAGTGGGTGGCTCAATAAATACTGGTTAATTGAATTTCTGAGGGAATAAAAATGGGAGCTACAGATCAAATCAAAATCAAGGCAAGTGAGAATAAATCATGTAAAACTGTTTATAAAATTGTGGTTCTAAGCAATGACTTAAATTCAAGAGTTTGAGACCTGAGTGCCATCTTTAGAGTCTCAAAACAATATGATCCTAAAGCTAAAATGGCAAACAAAATATTAGGCTTAAGTAATATCAGAAAGAAATAAAAAACAATAGCATCTTTTGCTTATAAAAATCTTTTAGTACCCCAATGTTGTTTTTGCTTAACTTGCATTAATATAAATGTAACAAAAGTCTAGAGCAGCGTAACGGAAATCTTCATAGAATAAGAGAAAATACATACCTAAGCCAGCCTAGAAAGCTGTAATTTAGGTTAATATAGTGCTTCAGAGTGCATTGTCTTTCCTTTTAGAAAATAATCAGCATATTTAAAGAAAATTACAAGGGGACGCACAATATCACAGAACTTATTGAGGATCTTATTTGAATTCAAGGACCAGCAAAAATCTTTATCTGCTTTCTTGAGACACTGAACTCTCTTAACTATCCAGATCAAATATTCCCCTTATGGAAAGTTATGACCCACAGAAGGAATATCACACCCAGCTGGGGATGGTGAAGGAGATAGTGTGTTCAAAATCACTACATTGACAATAGAGGGGGGGCAGGGAGGAGTAAATGTAAGAAAATGGGGTTACTTAACTCTTGTATTTCTCTCCTTTTGGCTCTTTCTTTTGTTTCTGTTTTTTAGTTCTGTATTGGGAAAGAACTGATTTAAGAAGTATCATCCAATTTTCCAAGAATGATCAATGACTAAGGAGAAGTATCTCCACTACTAGAGTTAGATTAACTCTCATTTTTACCTGAAGCAACTGCTCTTTGGGGCTTCCCTGATAGCTCAGCTGGTAAAGAATCTGACTGCAATGCCAGAGACCCCGGTTTGATTCCTGGGTTGGGAAGATGCCCTGGAGAAGGGATAGGCTACCCACTCCAGTTTTCTTGGGCTTCCCTGATGGCTCAGATGGTAAAGAATCTGCCTGTAATGCGGGAGACCTGGGTTCAGTCCCTGGGTTGGGAAGATCCCCTAGAGGAGGGCATGGAAACCTACTCCCAGTATTCCTGCCTGGAAAATCTCCATGGACAGAGGAGTCTGGTGGACTACAGTCCATGGAGTCAAAAGAATTAGGCACGACTGACCAACTAAGCACAGTGCAGCACAGCTGCTCTTTGACCTTGAACTCTGAAAAAGAATGGCTCAATTCTTGTGTGTGTGTTTTATTTATAGACTTCTTTTAAGCTTTAGATTTATAGAAAGATTGATCAGATAGTGCAGAGTCCCAATATATCCCTCACATATAGTTTCCCCTATAATTAATATTGTATATTAGTAGGGCACATTTGTAATTATTAAACGACTGATACAGATACATTACGTTGCTTCAGTGTTAAAGAATCCCACTGCCAATGTAGGAGACATGGATTTGATCCCTGGAACTGGAAGACACCTTGCAGGAGGAAATGGCAACACACTCCAGTCTGGAAAATCCATGAACCTAATGGACTACATACAGTCCATAGTATCCCAGAGTTGGACAGGACTAAGTACCCAGACGTCACGAACCTCATTCCATAGTTCATCAGGCACTCTATCTTTCAGATCTAGGCCCTTAAATCTATTTCTCACTTCTACTGTATAATCATAAGAGATTTGATTTAGGTCATACCTGAATGGTCTAGTGGTTTTCCCTACTTTCTTCAGTTTAAGTCTGAATCTGGTAATAAGGAGTTCATGATCTGAGCCACAGTCAGCTCCTGGTCTTGTTTCTATTGACTGTATAGAGCTTCTCCATCTTTGGCTGCAAAGAATATAATCAATCTGATTTTGGTGTTGACCATCTGGTGATGTCCATGTGTAGAGTCTTCTCCTGTGTTATTGGAAGAGTGTGTTTGCTATGGCCAGTGCATTTTCTTGGCAAAACTCTATTAGTCTTTGCCCTGCTTCATTCTGTATTCCAAGGCCAAATTTGCCTGTTACTCCAGGTGTTTCTTGACTTCCTACTTTTGCATTCCAGTCCCCTATAATGAAAAGGACATCTTTTTGGGTGTTAGTTCTAAAAGGTCTTGTAGGTCTTCATAAAACTGTTCAACTTCAGCTTCTTCAGCATTACTGGTTGGGGCATCGACTTGGATTACTGTGATATTGAATGGTTTGCCATGGAAACGAACAGAGATCATTCTGTCGTTTTTGAGATTGCATCCAAGTACTGCATTTCAGACTCTTTTGTTGACCATGATGCCTACTCCATTTCTTCTGAGGGATTCCTGCCCACAATAGTAGATATAATGGTCTCTGAGTTAAATTCACCTATTCCAGCCCATTTTAGTTCGCTGATTCCTAGAATGTCGACACTCACTCTTGCCATATCCTGTTTGGCCACTTCCAATTTGCCTTGATTCATGGACCTGACATTCCAGGTTCCTATGCAATATTGCTCTTTATAGCATTGGACCTTGCTTCTATCACCAGTCACATCCACAGCTGGGTATTGTTTTTCTTTGGCTCCATCCCTTCATTCTTTCTGGAGTTATTTCTCCACTGATCTTTGGTAGCATATTGGGCACCTACTGACCTGGGGAGTTCTTCTTTCAGTATTCTAATATTTTGCCTTTTCATACTGTTCATGGGGTTCTCAAGGCAAGAATACTGAAGTGGTTTGCCATTCCCTTCTCCAGTGGACCACATTCTTTAGGGAAAAGAAATGCAAAAAAGCAAAATGGCTGTCTGGGGAGGCCTTACAAATAGCTGTGAAAAGAAGAGAAATGAAAAGCAAAGGAGAAAAGGAAAGATATAAGCATCTGAATGCAGAGTTCCAAAGAATAGCAAGAAGAGACAAGGAAGCCTTCCTCAGCTAACAATGCAAAGAAATGGAGAAAAACAACAGAATGGGAAAGACTAGAGATCTCTTCAAGAAAATCAGAGATACCAACGGAACATTTCATGCAAAGATGACCTTGATAAAGGACAGAAATGGTATGGACCTAACAGAAGCAGAAGATATTAAGAAGAGGTGGCAAGAATACACAGAAGAACTGTACAAAAACGATCTTCATGACCCAGATAATCACGATGGTGTGATCATTCATCTAGAGCCAGACATCCTGGAATGTGAAGTCAGGAATGCCTAGAAAGCATCACTACGAACAAAGCTAGTGGAGGTGATGGAATTCCAGTTGAGCTATTCCAAATCCTGAAAGAAATGCTGTGAAAGTGCTGTATTCAATATGCCAGCAAATTTGGAAAACTCAGCAGTGGCCACAGGACTGGAAAAGGTCAGTTTTCATTCCAAACCCAAAGAAAGCAATGCCAAAGAATGTTCAAACTACAGCACAATTGCACTCATCTCACATGTTAGTAAAGTAATGCTCAAAATTCTCCAAGCCAGGCTTCAGCAATATGTGAACCGTGAACTTTCTGATATTCAAGCTGGTTTTATGAAAAGGCAGAGGAACCAGAGATCAAATTGCCAACATCTGCTGGATCATGGAAAAAGCAAGAGAGTTCCAGAAAAACATCTATTTATGTTTTATTGACTGTGCCAAAGCCTTTGACTGTGTGGATCACAATAAACTGTGGAAAATTCTGAAGGAGATGGGAATACCAGACCACCTGACCGGCCTCTTGAGAAATTTGTATGCAGATCAGAAAGCAACAGTTAGAACTGGACATGGAACAACAGACTGGTTCCAAATAGGAAAAGGACTACGTTGAGGCTGTATATTATAACCCTGCTTATTTAACTTATATTCAGAGTACATCATGAGAAACTGGACTGGAAGAAGCACAAGCTGGAATCAAGATTGCCAGGAGAAATATCAATAACCTCAGATATACAGATGACACCACCCTTATGGCAGAAAGTGAAGAGGAACTAAAAAGCCTCTTGATGAAAGTGAAAGTAGAGAGTGAAAAAGTTGGCTTAAAGCTCAACATTCAGAAAACGAAGATCATGGCATCCAGTCCCATCACTTCATGGGAAATAGATGGGGAAACAGTGGACACAGTGTCAGACTTTATTTTTTGGGGCTCCAAAATCACTACAGATGGTGACTGCAGCCATGAAATTAAAAGATGCTTACTCTTGGAAGGAAAGTTATGACCAACATAGATAGCATATTCAAAAGCAGAGACATTCCTTTGTCAACAAAGGTCCATCTAGTCAAGGCTATGTTTTTTCCAATGGTCATGTATGGATTTGAGAGTTGGACTGTGAAGAAGGCTGAGCACTGAAGAACTGATGCTTTTTACCTGTGGTGCTGGAGAAGACTCTTGAGAGTCCCTTGGACTGCAAGGAGATCCAACCAGTCCATTCTGAAGGAGATCAGCCCTGGGATTTCTTTGGAAGGAATGATGCTGAAGCTGAAACTCCAGTACTTTGGCCACCTCATGTGAAGAGTTGACTCATTGGAAAAGACTCTGATGCTGGGAGGGATTGGGGGTAGGAGGAGAAGGGGACGACAGAGGATGAGATGGCTGGAGGGTGTCACTGACTCGATGGACCTGAGTCTGAGTGAACTCCAGGAGTTTGTGATGGACAGGGAGACCTGGCGTGCTGTGATTCATGGGGTCGCAAAGAGTCAGACACGACTGAACAACTGAACTGAACTGAACTAAAGTACCCAGATACATTATCATTAAGGTCTATTGTTTATTCATGTTTTTAGTTTTTATCTAATGTCTTTTTCTACTCCAGCGTGCAATTAAATTCATATTTTATGCCAAGACAAGAAAAATTTAAGCATAAAAATTTTCTCTGATTTTTGGGTCCCTCTTTCCCAACTACTTGCATTGTTTATCTACATTATACATCCACCAAACCTCTCCCATTCACAGAAATACCTACTCAACCATGAAGAGCAAACATTCTCCTACCATCAACAAGATACTTCTTTGAAAGATAACGTTTCTTCAGGATCATGCAAGGGATCATGATAACCCATTGCTTTCTACTTACATGTATGAATAATATGTCATTTAATTAATTTCATTATTTAATTTATTTAATGACCTGACTCTTGAGAAACCTGTATACAACTCAGGAAGCAACAGTTAGAATTGGACATGGAAAAACAGACTGGTTCCAAATAAGAAAAGGAGTACATCAAGGCTGTATATTGTCATCCTGCTTATTTAACTTTATGCAGATTACATCATGAGAACCGCTGGGCTGGAAGAAGCACAAGCTGGAATCAGGATTGCCGGGAGAAATATCAATAACCTCAGATATGCTGATGACACCACCCTTATGGCAGAAAGTGAAGAAGAACTAAAGAGCCTCTTGATGAAAGTGAAAGAGGAGAGTGAAGAAGTTGGCTTAAAGCTCAACATTCAGAAAACTAAGATCATGGCATCCAGTCCCATCACTTCATGGGAAATAGATGGGGAAACAGTGGAAACAGTGTCAGACTTTATTTTTCTGGGCTCCAAAATCACTGCAGATGGTGATTGCAGCCATGAAATTAAAAGACACTTACTCCTTGGAAGGAAAATTATGACCAACCTAGACAGCGTATTAAAAAGCAGAGACATTACTTTGCCAACAAAGATTCATCTAGTCAAGGCCTTAGTTTTTCCAATAGTCATGTATGGATGTGAGAGTTGGACTATAAAGAAAGCTGAGTGCAGAAAAACCAATACTTTTGAACTGTGGTGTTGGAGAAAACTCTTGAGAGTCCCTTGGACTGCAAGGAGATCCAACGAGTCCATCCGAAAGGAAATCAGTCTTGGGTGCTCATTGGAAGGACTGATGTTGAAGCTGAAAGTCCAGTACTTTGGCCACCTGATGTGAAGAGCTGACTCATTGGAAAAGACCCTGATGCTAGGAAAGATTGAGGGCAGGAGGAGAACGGGACGACAGAGGATAAGATGGTTGGATGGCATCACCGACTCAATAGACATGGGTTTGGATGAACTGCGGGAATTGTTGATGGACAGGGAGGCCTGGCATGCTGTGGTTCATGGAATCTCAAAGAGTCGGACACAACTGAGTGACTGAACTGAACTGAATGATGTTTAATTAATAGAATTATTATTGTCAATTAATAATATGTCTGTCTCAAAAAACTCATATAATCGTGTTTTGACCTCTAGCAGGTGGAACAGTTCTCAAAGCTTCTGAAAGGTTGTTCTGGGTTCAATTAGGCTTGAATAAAATTTACGCTCCTTTCTTAGATAGACTGATTAATTTTTCATCAACATCATGATGACAATATATTTAGTCATTGTCTTTCCTTGGGCCCCTCTGAGTGTGACAGTTTCTCAAAAAAAATTTTTTTTAACATTTCCTTTACAGGATTTGAATAGTACAGTAGACTAGTCAAGGATATTAAAAGATATCCTTTTATTAGAATTTGTCTGATGTTTTTCCTTAGACAAATTGTGTTTGTTTTGGGTTTGGTGAGGAAGAAAACAGAGACAAAATGTCATTCACATGGCAGCATATCAAAGGTGTTATAATGAACATGATTTATGACTATTTACATTGACCTTGATCATCTGACTTAAATAGTGTCTGTAAAATTATTTTTTCCTTCCTTTCTATACTGTACTCTTTGGGAGACAGTCATTAAGCACAGCTCACAGAGAAGATGTGGAGATTTATGCTTCTCCCTTGTTAGTGAGGAAAGTTTACTTAATTAATTTGGAACGCTTCTTCATGGGAGATTTGTCCCTTCTCCCCTGTTTATTAATTTATTCAATGGTTGGTACTATACTCAACAAAAATCACCATGTCTTTTAAAGTTTAACTGAAAAGCAATAAATAATTAAATACATAGCTTAACTCAAGAGGAAGAGAAAGTTCCAATTTTGAATAAAAAGACAAAAGAAACATGTTGAGGAAGTTTCCCTCTATTCCCAGTTTTCTGAAGATTTTAATTATAGAAGGATGTTGGATTTTGACAAATGCCTATTCTACTTCAAATGAGATGATCATGGTATTTTTGGTATTTATCATGGTATTTGTGATGTTAATGTAGTGTATTATGTTTCTTTTCTTTTGTTAAATGACCCTTGCATTCCTGGGATAAATCCCATTAGGTCTTGGATTCAGTGTCCTGGTATTTTTTTTTTTTCTTTTGAGGATTTTTGCATCTATGTTAATAAAGAATGGGAAAGTCACTCAGTCCTCTCCAACTCTTTGTGACCCCATGGACTAAACAGTCCATGGAATTCTCTAGGCCAGAATACTGGAGTGGGTAGCCTTTCTCTTCTCCATGGGATCTTTCCAATCCAGGAATCGCACTGCAGATGGATTCTTTACCATCTGAGCCACAAGGGAAGCCCAAGAATACTGGAGTGGGTAGCCTATCCCTTCTTCAGGGGATCTTCCCAACCCAGCAGTCAAACAAGTCTCCTGAATTGCAGGTGGATTCTTTACCAACTGAGCTATCAGGGAAGCCCTTTATTCCTTTGTAATTTTCTTTTTATGTAATAACTTTATTTGACTTTGTTATTAAGGTCATGCTAAACTAATAGGATGAGTTAAGAGTGTTCCCTCCTCGTGCCTTTTTTTTTTTTTTTTTTAAGACTGAGAAGGTTTGAAGACTTTGAGAAGGATTGGTATTTCTTTCTTTTTACGTACGTGGAATATTTGCCAAAACCCATCAGTGAAATTACCTATATTGATTTTTTTTTTGTCAAGATGGTTTTGGTTACCTATTCAATATATTTACTTCTTACAGATCTGTAGAGATTTTTAAATTTTAAGTAATTTGTCTAGAAATATTTTCATTTCACCTAGGTTACATAATTTGCTGGGGTGTAATTTCTTATAGTATTACCTTATAATTACTTTTATTAGTGTAAATTCAGTAAAAAAATTCTCATTTTAATTTCTGATTTTAGTTGTGTCTTCTTTTTTTCTTTATCATTCTAGCTGAATGTTTGTTAGTTTATTATCTTTTCAAAGACTTAACTTTTGTGTTTTTTTTGATTCTTGTTATTATTTTTCTGTTCTCTATTTTATTTACGTTCTGCTGTAATACTTATTATTTCCTCTCTTTTTCTAGCTTGAGTTCAGTTTGCTCTTCTTTTTTCTAGTTCCTCAAAATGTAACATTAGGTTATTGATTTGGGATCTTTCTTCTTTTTTAATATAAATTACATTTAAAGTAATTAATAATTAGAAGAAATTGCTTTTGCCATTTTGTTATTTGTTTTCTGTATGCCTTATAATCTTTCTTTCTTAAGTTTTAATTTTCTTCATTGCTTTTTTTATGTTTAGAGGATTTGTGTCGAGAGCTATTTTGACCTCTTTCTCATTTATTTTGTGTATATTTTTAGATTTATCACTATGGAGATTGCATTTAGCATCCTGAAATTATACCAATTAAGTTTGAATTGATACCAACTTAATTTCAATAATTCTGCTCTTACACAGCGACTCCCACACCTTATTTATGTTGCTGTTGCCAAAAATTACATCTTTGTACAGCCAAATGGAACAAAAAGGCTGAATATGAAATAACTGCTGCCTGACTGATTTGACCTGGGACATCAGACTTTTCCTGCCTTTGGACCCAGACTGAGTTTCTGCCAGCTTTTGACCTAGAACTTACATCACTGGATCTCCTTGCTATTAGGCCTTCAATTTTGTATTTTCTATTGTTTTCCTGGAAAAGGCTTGATCAAATTTATTGATGTCTTCAAAAAGCAAGATTTTGGTGACTTTAGTAATAGTTTCCCTGTTTTCTTCTTATTGATATTTTGTTCTGATTTTTATTGATTTTATTATGGTTCCATTAAGGTAAATGGCAATTTTACTCTAATTTTCTAGGGTGGAAGCTTAGGTAATTCATCTTAGACTTTTGTTCTTTTCTCTTATGTTTATTCAATGCTGTAATTTTCTTCACATGTTGTTATTCAGTGAGCATTGCCCAAGAAGCCAAAGAAATGAGCTAATAAGCCACTTTTCAGCCTCAGGTTTCACCTAACTGTGCTTATTTGCTATTATCTTCCCGATAACATCATTGTGTTGCCTTCTTATGCCTACTTTGATATTTAGGATGTCCGTGTATTGTTTGAATGTGCTGGTGACTGCTTTGCTTTTGAGCAGAGTCAACACCACCAAGGCCCAGGCTAGTGATTGTTCTTTGAGTTGCAACCATGGCCAAATGTGACCCCAGAAGCTGTGCTAAATTCCGTATCCAGCATAACACACTTGGAAGGTGTAGGAGGTATCTGCGAAGAAGACTTTGGTTCTTACATAGATTGTGCAATCCTGCTGTTTTGTTTTTTCCTACCAGTTGCTGTATGTATGGTGATTGATATTTCAACATTATTAACACTTATATTTCAACTTTCCAATTTATTCAAGAAATGTGTTCTATGTTAAAACCTTGATTAGGAAGTTTTTACAATCAAATAAGTAAAAAATTAAAAACGACTAATTTCTTCACATCTCACAAATTGTGTAAAGGGGTATTTTCATTATAATTTAGCTAAAAACATTTTTCATATTTTTTCTTTGACTCGTGTTATTGAGAACTGCATTTTTTAATCTCCAAATGTTTTTCTAATTTTCAACTATTTTCCTTTCATTTTCTAGTTTAATTCCATTGAGGTCTGTGAGAATACATTGCTTGAATTCTACTCTTTCACATGTGTTATATTCTATGACCCACAGTGTTGTTTATCTGGATAAATGTTTTAAGGGAATTTGAGAAGAATGTATTCTGCTGTTGTTTGGTTAAGTGTCCTATAAATGCCTATTTGATCTTGCTAATCACTGGTGATATTAAGTTGAACTATGCCTTTCCTGGGCTTCCCTGGGGACTCAGAATCCGCCTGCAATGTGGGAGACCCATTCTTGATTGCTAGGTCAGGAAGATTCACTGAAGAAGGGAATGGCAACTCACTCTAGTATTCTTGCCTGTAGAATCCCAAAGACAGAGGAACCTGGTGGGCTGTTGTCTGTCCGTGGAGTACAAACAAATTGGATGTGACTGAGCAGCTACACTTGCAATTTTCATGCCTTTACTAGCTTTTATGTGCTGGATATGCCCATTTCCTTTTGCTTTTTTATTAGTTTTTGTTCTACATTCTTTAATGCTCTGGTATTAGGCACATACACATGAAGATTTGTTCTTCAACAACTGACCCTTTTATCATTATATACTTCTTCTGTTTATCTCTGATAATTTTCCTGCTCTAGAGCTTGCTTTGTCTGAAATAAATTTAATTATTGCATCTTTCTTTTGATTTGTTTACAGAGTATCTTTCTCCATATCTTTGCTTTTAAGCTGAATTCTTATATTTAAAATGCTTTCCTTTTTCTCTCTCTTGTTTTTGCAATCATCTATGTGTGTGTTTGTTACTTACTCAGTCCATGCCGACTCTTTGCAACCCCATGGACTGTAGCCCACCAGGCTCCTCTGTCCATGGAATTCTCCAGGACATTCCCTTCTCCAGAGGATCTTCCAGACCCAGGGATCGAATCTGGGTCTCCTGCATTGCAGGCAGATTCTTTACCATCTGAGTCACTAGGAAAGCATGTAATCATCTATAGGTGGGTCTTATTTTTCATCCTCTCTTGACAAGCTCTGTCATTTAAGTTGTGTATGTTATTCATTGTAATGTTTCTTGTTTTCCCCTCTTTGCCTGCTTTCTTCAGTTTTAATTGAATGTTAAAATATTAATATATCCCATTTTCTATTCTCTTACCATTTTACTTATACTGTTCTTTTTTTTTTTTTTTTTTTTACTTGTGATTCTGGAATTAGCACACTCGGCTGCTGGTGATGACAACACACGACTTTTGCCTCTGCATTTTTGGCCTAAAGACAGTAGGTGTCAACGGGATTAGCAGACAGAAAAGAGAGTTGGATAAGAAGTGGAGGAGGGGGGAAAAATAGAATCTGTAAAGATAAACTGAAACTCATGAGGACATACTGCAACCTGCATCAGTCTCTACCTGATGACCTCTCAATAACAAGCTGTACCTGTGCCTGCTCAGATCTAGGAAAAGTCAGACAATATAAAGAAAGGCAATTCTCAGAAATGTAGTTTCTTCTCAGCAAGGTCAGATATGTACAAAACTATAATACCTGAGTCTTCCACTATATATAAGAAGAAATATGAAGGATGTAAACTAACAAATAAAATATGAAATGAACAACACAACTTAACAATTCTTCTAGGTGTTTAAGAATGAAAAGTTTCTTTGGGTTGAGTCCATATAAGAAAGGCAAAAATAAAAATAATTTAAATTAAATATTAGTGTTTGACACAGTTTTGATAAGGAGATGGGAGTAGGGTGGGGTAGAAGTGTTAGTTATATAATGGATAAGAAGCTAAAATAAATAAGGACGCATACATGATAAATAGGACAGTAGGTAGAAGGACATAAGCAGACTTGTTTAACTAGAGTTGAAGGTCCATTTATGGGAGTAATGGAAACTAAACCTGGAAAGGAGATGATGGCAGTTTGATGGCAGTGACTGGAGTGCCACATAGAAATCTGGATAATTTTCAGTAGACAATAGTGAGTTTTGAGCTATAATAAAAGCAGTATCTTAGGAAAATTACTCTAAGTAGTAATCCTCAGTAAGTTTTGAAAGGAAGCAAGTGTAGAAATAAAAACATTTTCAATATTCCAGAAGTGAAAGTAGACTGCTCCAATGATCTAAGAGTGAATAAAAGCAGATTGAGAAAGGGCAAAGAGAATTTATTCAAAGGAGAAAAATAGTACTTAGGTACTAAGGGCTATCAGGATGGGAGGGAAGGGGAAGTTAGAAATAAACTCTGGGGTATGGCTGAAGGATAGTATCTTGGAAGAAAGAATAGAATTTCTGCTTGCTGTGTCAAGTGTAAGGTGAAGTTATAAGGTCAGTTCTCCTGTTCTGCATTTCTCAGCTACTTCCTCTAGGCTGCAAAGTAGAATAAATCTGAATATTTACAACTGTAGACCCACTGTTGGGCTGTTGTCTCAGCTGTTGAAAGAGTGACCAAGTTGATCTGGGTTCAGTCTCTTAAACTGTGTTTTACAAAAAAAAAATCATGAAACCATTTTGCTTAAAATCTCAATATTCTAAAAATGCCCCAATTAGAAATAATTTCCTGATAAATTATCCTTTATTTTCTTCTGAGTGATCAGTGTATCATAAAATGTACTACTTGATTTTCAAACATGCCAGTCTTTCTGGATAAGTAACATAAATCATTTCTATGTTCTCTACTCCAAAATATTTTAGTTAGAGTGTTTCCTTAGAGATTTTCATGTCCACTGCCTTTAATCCTGTGACTACGGTCAAAGAAAATAATATAAAATGTTTTGCTTAAGTAATTTTCTTTTCTATAATTATTGTAAATGTTAGTACCATTAAATGAAAGTACACAAATGAAATAATTGTGCTCTTATGAAAGAAAGAAACAAAGAAGATAAAGGAAGAGGGAAAGAAAGATACATAAGGAATAAAAAAGAAATATAGAAAGAGGACAAAGAATTTGTAAACATCTTATGACGTAAGATTATTTCATTCCACTTTTAGTTTGGTTCTTATAAGAAAAATGACAGAAATGTTCTAAGGATAGAATTTATGAAGGTGTTGAACTCAGGTACAGGCCAAGATCAATTTTAATTGAAATTCAAGTGACCTTGTCCATCTTGAAATTGATTAGAGTTCAAATTTAAGTCAACAATTTATTTGAGCAACAAGAAAAAAGCATATTCAACTAAGGTAGAAAGACTGTAAAGAATAAATAAATAATTACTCAAGAAAACATGCAGATAATAATTCAGAATGACTGGGGAAAATGTCAGATGTATCTGGAACATATGATATCAAACTTATTTTATAATTTTTAAATTTCTTATGTAGTCTGAGCTAATATTTCTCTCTAGTCTATTATGAGAAAAAAAAAAGCAGTGTATGTATAAGGTACAAATTTTTAAAAGTGGAACATAATGTTATTTAACTTCCAGTTTTTTTTTTTTTCTTTTGAAGACTTAGCAAGAGTAGAAACAGTAATTGCCAATTGTCATGTTCTTTAGAGCAAAAGAATCCCATGCTGCATTTCATTTATTGGGAACAGTTTCTCAGTCTTTTTCTTGATTTCCATGAATTCTTCATGTTTTCAAAAATTGCAGATCAGTAATTTCATAGATTATGCCTCAAAGTAAGTTTGTCCCACATCTTCATTCCAATTGTTCATCAGTCTTCATTGTTTCCTGCCTCCATCTTTGGTCCTTATTTGAACAGAGCAGAAACATGGCTCCTGATACCCATGTGTGTCTAATGGTCTGATCAGTCCCTTTCAATATCTTCAGTCTCTAGAACGCCCTCTTGTTCTGCCCCAAAGTCCTCCTGGTGCTGATCCTAGCTGCCACAGCTGTCTTTTTCTGACATCCTTCTTGCTAGGGCTGCAGCCACTATTCCACACCCTGTTCGAGCTACCTAGTGGCTTTTAACAAACTTTTAAAATGAACTTGTTTTCATTTTAGAATAAATTTAGACTTACATAAAATAAAGTTTTGAAGATGGTACAAAGGTCCCATACACCTCACACTCAGTTTCTTTATTAACTAATAGCTTACATTATTATGGTACCTTTGTAACAATTAATGAACTAATATTGAGATATTATTAATAAATGAAGTCCAAACTTTCTTTAGCACCTATTAGTGTCATTTTGTTCCCATTGTCGTTATTGCTGTTCTATAATCTCATTCAGGATATTATCAGATAATAAAGTAAGGAAAGAAGAAAGGAAGGTAGTAAATTTTCTTAAGACTATTAACATAACAAACATGGTAACTGGAAATGATGTATTTCAGTGACCTATTAAAATAATGTATATCAATTCTTATATCATGATAAGCATGCCAGATAACTTAAAATGCAGAATCGGCTTTAATTAATTTCTCAGTTACTAAAGGAAATAAGGTAGTTGTTCAGATACCTAAAATACAAGGTAACACGTTAACAACTGTGAAAGCAAATTCAGATAAAATGTTCTGGAAGTTAAAGGTTTGAAGTTTATTTCACCAGTAAATTTGTAACATTGTAGGCTTTTAAGCAGCATTAATAAGCTAAATTTCCATGACATTTGAAGTTAATAATGCCCCTGACCTGAAATACTTAGGTGAGTGGACCAAAGCAGAGAAAGGGGGTCATCATAATTTAATCCTGATTACCAAGACAGGTAATTTGTTCTGATACACAATGGTGTCAAGAAAAACCTATATTTGAGCCCAAGAGACTCACAGAGGGCCCCCTTATATATCTCTCATCAGTATTTCTGGTGAAGAATACAGTGATTTACCAGTAAAAACAAAGCTTACCAAGGACTTAGGTCATTTGTATGAAGTATGCTGCTCACGTGTTGGAATTTTGATAATATAATGGGAAAAAAAACATTAAACTTTTAGAATCTGTTCTAGAGGAATGATGGAACGACAAGGGAACCAGAGATCAAATGGCCAAAATCCACTGGATGATAGAAAAAGTAAGAGATTTCCAGAAAAAACATCTGTTTCTGCTTTATTGTCTATGCCAAAGCCTTTGACTGTGTGGGTCACAAAAAACTGGAAAATTCTTCAAGAGATGGGAATACCAGACCACCTGACCTGCCTCCTGCAAAACCTGTATGCATGACAAGAAGCAACAGTTAGAACAGACAGACTTCCAGATGTTCAAGCTGGTTTTAGAAAAGGCAGAGGAAACAGAGATCAAATTGCCAACATCTGCTGGATCATGGAAAAAGCAAGAGAGTTCCAGAAAAACATCTATTTCTGCTTTATTGATTATGCCAAAGCCTTTGACTGTGTGGATCACAATAAACTGTGGAAAATTCTGAAAGAGATGGGAATACCAGACCACCTGACCTGCCTCTTGAGAAACCTATTTGCAGGTCAGGAAGTAACAGTTAGAACTGGACATGGAACAACAGACTGGTTCCAAATAGGAAAAGGAGTATATTAAGGCTGTATATTGTCAGCCTGCTTATTTAACTTACATGCAGAGTACATCATGAGAAACGCTGGGCTCAAGGAAGCACAAGCTGGAATCAAGATTGCCGGGAGAAATATCAATAACCTCAGATATGCAGATGACACCACCCTTATGGCAGAAAGTAAAGAGGAACTAAAAAGCCTCTTGATGAAAGTGAAAGTGGAGAGTGAAAAAGTTGGCTTAAAGCTCAACATTCAGAAAACGAAGATCATGGCATCTGGTCCCATCACTTCATGGGAAATAGAAGGGGAAACCATGGAAACAGCCAGAAACTTTATTTTGGGGGGCTCCAAAATCACTGCAGATGGTAACTGCAACCATGAAATTAAGACCTCCTTGGAAGAAAAGATATGGCAAACCTAGACAACTTATTAAAAAGCCGAGATATAATTTTGCCAACAAAGCTGGCATGTAGTCAAAGTCATGGTTTTTGCAGTAGTCATGTATGGATGTGAGAGTTGGAGCATAAAGAAGGCTGAGCACTGAAGAATTGATGTTTTTGAACTGTGATGCTGGTGAAGACTCTTGAGAGTCCCTTGGATAGCAAGATCTAACCATTCAATCCTAAAGGATATCAGTCCTAAATATTCATTGGAAGGACTGATGCTGAAACTGAAGCTCCAATACTTTGGTTAACTGATGCAAAACGTCGACTCATTAGAAAAATCTTGATGCTGGGAAAGATTGAAGCGGGAGGAGAAGGGGACAACAGAGGGTGAGATGGTTGGATGGCATCATCTTCCCAATGGACATGAATTTGAACAAGCTCAGGGAGATGGTGAAGGACAGGGAAGCATAATGTGCTGCCGTGTACAGGGTCACAAAGAGTTGGATGTGAGTGACAACAACAAATGATGGAATAGACATGAGATTTCAAGAGACTGTAGAGAAATTAGATTATGAAAAATGTGTAAAATGAGAATGAAGAGTACTTTCTAAATATGTGATAGGGAAAAACAAAACAAAACAGTTGCAGGTTTGAAACCTTGGCCCATCCATGAAGGTGTTTTCATCAGGCTGCTGCTGCCAAGTCACTTCAGCCGTGTCCGACTCTGTGCAACCCCATAGACGGCAGCCCACCAGGCTCTGCCATCCCTGGGATTCTCCAGGTAATAACACTGGAGTGGGTTGCCATTTCCTTCTCCAATGCATGAAAAGTTAAAAATGAAAGTGAAGTTGCTCAGTCGTGTCCGACTCTATGCGACCCCATAGACTGAAGCCTACTAGGCTCCTCTGTCCATGAGATTCTCCAGGCAAGAGTACTGGAGTGGGGTGCCATTGCCTTCTCCGTTTCATCAGGCAGGGAACTTCATTGCTTCTGGCCTTCCTCCGCCTCTTAGTTCAGTTCTTTGTGTGTGTGCGTGCTCAGTTGTGTCCAACTCTTTGCAACCACATGGATTGTAGCCTGCCAGACTCCTTTGTCCCTGGAATTTTTCAGGCAAGAATATTTGTGTGGGTTGCCATTTCCTACTCCAGGGAATCTTCCCAACCCAAGGATCGAAACCATGTCTGTTGAATGTCTTGCATTGGCATGCAGATTCTTTACTGCTAGTGCCACCAGAAAGCCCCAGATTCAGTTCTTTACTTCTCCTGAACCAATGAGATGATGGGAAGTATTGCCATCAATGTATTAAAAAAAAAAAATTGGGGGTCTTTTGGGGTCCCCAAAGAAAATCCTGGCAGGGCTTTCTTCTTCATAAGTTTAACAAATGATTAAAAAACAGCCCCTAAACCCCAAAATGCAAAGTAACCTCCCAAAATAGGCTTCCTCTGACAAAGAAGAGGAAAATTAGAAAAGAAAAAAAGGCAGGAAGTTTTCCCTTGCTTTTGAAGTGGGTCAAGATAATAAAACACAATTAACAGTTTGAGCAGCAAAATAATTAAAATAAGTATCCAATAGTCCATATTAACATAAATTAACAATTGAAAAATATAGACGTAGACAGATAGATAGAGACAAATCTGTGCAGAGAAATTCCCAATAATTTAAGTATACACTTTACCTTTAAGAAAGTGGATCACAATCCCCACTCTTTTAGTGTAGGCTGTTGTGCTTAGTAACTTAATACACAAAGCACTGTATATAAAGGAGAGGGGAAGAGTAACTTTACAGTAGAGAAACTGGACAAATACTGTTCTAGCCAGTGATCAAAGTCAACATCAGCAGCAGTAAGTCACCTTGTAGTATGTATCTTTGATGTATTGTGATAGGAATTTTACCTCTGTGATCTTCCTCTCAAAATCCCTACACAATTTAATCATGAGAAAAATATCAGATAAGCTCAAACTGAGGAGCATTTTACAGAAAATCTAACCAGTACATCTCAGATTTGTCAAGGTCATTAAAACAAGGAAAGTTTGAGAAACTGTCACACCCAACAAGTGCCTGAGGAGACAGGACAACTAAAGCAATGTGATATACAGGATGGGATTGGGAAAGACTATGTATTAGGTAAAAACTAAGAGAACGTAATTAAAGTATGGACTTTAGTTAACAACAATGTATAAATAAAGGTTCATTAATTATTATCATTGTTCCCCTATAATTAACATATTGTACAATGCTAAAGCTGAAACTCCAATACTTTGGCCACCTCATGCGAAGAGTTGACTCATTGGAAAAGACCCTGATGCTGGGAGGGATTGGGGGCAGGAGGAGAAGGGGACAACAGAGGATGAGATGGCTGGATGGCATCACCGACTCGATGGACATGAGTTTGAGTGAACTCGGAGTTGGTGATGGACAGGGAGGCCTGGCGTGCTGTGATTCATGGGGTCGCAAAGAGTTGGACACGACTGAGCAACTGAACTGAACTGAACAATGCAATATGCTAATTATATGAGGGAAATTGTTGTGGGTTATATAAGTACTCTCTTTATTACCTTCACAACTTTTTGTCAATCTAAAACTACTCTAAAATTAAAAGGTTGTTTAAAAATAGGTCATAACATAAAAACAGATGATGACATTGAGGAAAAGACAAGTTAATGAGGTACATTCTACAGGAAACTGAAAGTATACAAGAAAGAGTATTGAAATTGCAGGAACTGCATACAATTCAAAATGTGCAGGAGGTGGAAAAGGTATGAAAAGAGTGCAAAAGGCAGAGGTGTCCCATCAGTGAGGTGACTGGGCACAGAAAAAGTTTCACAAAGATTATATAAGTCTCTGCATAATAAGGACAAGCAGCAGAAAGATACAGAAAAAAACAGGAGTGGAACAGAGGCAACTACCTACCTCTTCCTAATGAGCAGGAGACTTGTTCTTAATGAAGAAAAACTGCTGCACCCAACTCAACTCGCAGCTCCCGGTACTGCTGTTAATATTAAAGCTTGATAAGAATGCTCATTAGACCAAGACACAATAAGAGCTTCAAGAATTTACTGTATTATTTGAATTACAGCATCTAGCAGTTATTATGTAAATGCTTCCTAAATGAATGAGGGAACACTTACATATTTATTGCAAAACTTCCCTTTTTTTGTAATAATCTCCATGGTGTGTGTGTGTGTGTGTGTGTGTGTGTGTGTGTGTGTGTGTGTGTATACTAGGTCTTTTTCATCATTAGCTGTTATTCAAATATCTTCTTAGAGGACTTTTCAGATCTCTGTCACCCACAGCTGTCACTATTTATCCCTTTATGTATGTGCTGTGTTCAGTCATGTCTGAAACTTTGCTACCCCGGGGACTGTAACCTGCCAGGCTCCTCTGTCCATGGAATTCTCCAGGCAAGCATACTGAAGTAGGGTGCCATTTCCTCCTCCAGGATCTTCCTGACCCAGGGATGGAACCCTTGTCTCTTGCATCTCCCATAATAGCAGGTGGATTCTTAGCCATGACACCACCTTTCTCCCTTTATTCTTTTGTATTTTCTTTTTAAAACACAACATATCTTAAACTATGTATTCATATATTTCTTTCTTTGTTGCTAAAATGCAAGTTTCTTTTATTTCAATGCAATTTACCATTTATTTTTTTTAACTTTTTAATTTTATATTGCTGCTAAGTTGCTTCAGTCATGTCCGACTCTGTGCGACCCCATAGATGGCAGCCCACCAGGCTCCCCCGTCCCTGGGATTCTCCAGGCAAGAATTCTGGAGTGGGTTGCCGTTTCCTTCTCCAATGCATGAAAGTGAAAAGTGAAAGTGAAGTCACTCAGCCGTGTCCAACTTGTAGCGACCCCATGGACTGCAGCCCACCAGGCTCCTCCGTCCATGGGATTTTCCAGGCAAGAGTACTGGAGTGGGGTGCCATTGCCTTCTCCGAATTTTATATTGGGGTATAGCCAATTAACAATCTAGTGATAGCTTCGGGTGGACAGCAAAGGAACTCTGCCGTACATATACATGCACTCACTCTCTACAAATTCCCTTCCCAAGATGCAAATTTCTTGAGGACAGGGATTTTGTATGTCTTATTCACTGCTAAGTTCTTAGCATCCAAAATGTTGTTGAGCACACAGAAGGCACTCAATAAAAAATGTGATGAATAAATTGGTTAATGAATCCAAGGCATTTTAGTAATATTTCAAATTATTTGTCAGGATAATGTGTATAGTGTTAAGTGTGATGCTGACTAGACTTTGTCACCAAATAAGAACTGGACTAAAGCCTGAACAGAAGAAGACTGTTTCAGATTTTCTCCTTACCTTCACCTCTACAGACATAAGAAAATATAGGACCACATATGTTATTCTCCTGATTAGAAGCACTTATAATGTTACCATAATGCAAGCTTTTTTCATACAATTATACTAATAGAAAGGGTTTTTCTTTAAATATCAACTAAAATTAAGTCTTAACTAAGACTCTTCTTTTCCAATTAATTCTAAAATTAGGAAAAATCTCTTAGCAGTTCTATTTATTTATTCAAGGAGTCTCTCTTCCTTTATGTCTTTTTCTACTCTTTCAATACAGACATTTCTGTTCCTATTATGGACAAACATTCTTAATGCTGGTTTTATGATCATATAAAGATAGATGCTCTTGCTTCAAAAAATTAGAATATGGACTCCCTTCACTTATATTTTGTTTTAAAAACTGTAGTCATCAATTGCTTATCACAAAATGATACTCAAAAATAATGAAAAAAGACAACAATCTGGAATAATAAAGGCTGAAAAAGCACAAAACTATCACACTTCAGAAACTTCATGAAATCAATAAACTTAAGGATATATAAAGTCGACAGAGGATGAGATGGTTGGATGGCATCAACGACTCTATGGATGTGAGTCTGAGTAAGCTCCAGGAATTTGTGATGGACAGGGAAGCCTGGAATGCTGCAGTCCATGGGGTCGCAAAGAGTTCGGACATGACTGAGCGACTGAACTGAACTGAAATGAGTGATATAAAAATTTACCAAGACTGAAACAGGAGATGTATTAGAATCAAATTAGCCTTAAAGCACACAATTTTGGGGACTTCCCTGGTTGTCTAGTGGCTAAGACTCTGCGCTCCCAATGGAGGGGGCCTGGGTTTGATCCTTGGTCAGGGAACTAGAACCCATATGCTGCAACTAAGACCTAGCACAGCAAAAAAAAAATATATATATATATATTTAAAAAGCACACAATTTTTGATGCATAAATAGGAATTTATTTCTTATGTCAGGAACTAAATGTTCAGTCATTGTGTAAGTTGGTGTGTGTGTAATATATTAATAGAATCAGGAAGTACTGGAATAAATAATTGGTAAGAGAATGATAATAACAGTTTCATAGAAGTTATTGCATCTAATCAGAATCTCCAATTTTTCCTTTGACATTTTACTTTCTTTTCATTTTACATTATTCACCCTCCCTTTGTGATATAATCTTGTGTGGCAGATGTAACTATCATCTATTTACTGACAACTCTCAAAATGTTTATGTCCCAGCCTCTCAATCCTGGAATTAGATATCTACCTACCTACTTAACATCTAAACATACATAGCATACTAATTATCCTAATTGCCTCTAACATATGTGTTGTCTCACACCTACTTCATCTCAGTAAATGGCAAGTCCTCTTTACATTTGTTGTCAAACACATAAGCAAACAAAACCCCTGGAGTTACTCTTAACTCTTCTCTTCCTGCCATCCGTTACATCCAGTATGTTAACATCCTCATAACTCTATATTCAGAATATATTCAGAACCAGACAACTTCTCAGTATGGACTCCATCTCCATGTTTCTGATCCAAGTCACCATAATTTCTCCCCTTGTTTTCCAAGGTAGCACCCTCACTGGTCTAATGTCTATTTCCTTGCGGTCTTCCTGTCTTTCTATTTTCAATACAGCATCCAGAGTAAATTTGTTAAATCATGAGTCAGGCCATGTTGCTGCTTTGCTCAACTCTTTAGTTGCTTGCATCTCTCTGAAGGCAAAAGGCAAGTCCTTCAATAGACAAGGACCCACATAACTGCCTTTCTAATGTCTTCTACCCATTTCTCCTCATGATACTCCTCCAGCCACTATAACGTCCTTGCTCCTTGACAAACATGGTCTCAGTTCAGGTCTTCGCATGTGTTTTTCCATTGCCTGAAATGAACTTCCCCTCAGATAACTGTCATATATCTTGTTTAGGTTTTCTACTCAACTGTCACACTTGATTAAACTGGAATTCCTCCCACTTAGATCTCCTTTCCAACATGATTGTATGCATCACCATACTAGATATTTAACATATCTATAATATTTATTGCCTGCCTTTTCTTACCAAACTCCATGAGGGCGAGGATTTGTGTATATTTTGTTGAATGTGGACTCCTCAGTGCCTAGGACTGTGTGTGACCCTTGGTAATTATTCAAAATTTGTTGTACAAGTTTAGTAACTATTATCAAAATAGGAAAATGGTTTATTATTTTTTAAAAAACAAAGTTAAGTTCAGATAAAAGCTTTCCAAAAAAAAAGGAGTATGCAAAAAATTATATATATTGTAAATATCAGGGGCCACTGGTTTATGTAATTATCTCAATTTTCCACATCAACATTCATAAAGATTATTAAAATGCTAATAATTTTCACATTTGCTTAGTGTTTTACTTTGTAAAGGAGATGAAATTTCTTTTAAACATTATACTCCCTTAAGCTATGAAGTCAAATGAAAAAGAAATAAAGTGGTGATTCTTTTGTGAAACAAAGCAAACAAACAAAAAAATTGGAGGGAAGAGGTTCTTAAGGAAAAAAGAAAAAAAAAAAAAACAATAGTAGGCATAGTGGGACTGAAACCAGGACACACTCATTATTAAGATGGATGCCTTTATAAGAGGAGAAAGATTATCAGATTTCTTTTCTTGCATGCATGTGTGCACATGCATACACACACACACACCCCTCACCCCCACCCCCACCACGACACACACACACTCACAAGGAAGGCCACATGAAATGCAGTAAGAAGTCAAGTCACTTATCTGTAGGCCAGGAAGAGAGGCCTCAGACAAAATCAGCCCTGCCTGCAAGTCCAGAATTGTGAGAAAGTAAGTTTCTTTTGTTTAACACATCTAGTCTGTGATATCCTTTTATGACAGTCCACGAAGACTGTTTGTGTGTATGCTAAATCGCTTGAGTCCTGTCTGACTCTATGTGACCCCATGGACTATAGTCCACCAAGCTCCTCTGTCCATGGAATTCCCCATCAAGAATACTAGAGAGGGTAGCCATTCCCTTCTCCAGGGGATCTTCCTGGCCCAGGGATGGAACTTGGGTCTCCTGCATTGCAGGTAGATTCTTTACTGTCTGAGCCAGCAGAGAAGCCCTATAAAATAAATACCTTAAACCAATAGTTATCCTCTTTCTTAATGACAAAAACACTTATTCTTCACCATTAAAATTAAGAGCAAATCAGGGAAAAATCCTATCTTCAGTCAACATAGACTAGCAAAAACAATTGGTATAAGAATTAGAGAGGAAAAATTAGAAGTACCTGTATTCGTATATGATATATATATATCAGAGAAGGCAATGGAAACCCACTCCAGTACTCTTGCTTGGAAAATCCCATGGACGGAGGAGCCTGGTAGCCTGCAGTCCATGGGGTTGCTAAGAGTCGGGCACGACTGAGCCATTTCACTTTCACTTTCATTTTCATGCACTGGAGAAGGAAACGGCAACCCACTCCAGAATTCTTGCCTGGAGAATCCCAGGGACAGAGGAGCCTAGTGGGTTGCCATCTACGGGGTGGCACAGAGTCGGACACAACTAAAGCGACTTAGCAGCAGCAGTGTATATATACATATATATATACATACAAACATACACACACATATGATAATTTGTTGAAGGAATCAAGGAAAGTCTATCTTGAAACTAATTGAATTTTAATTATTAGCCTTCATGTATACAAAGAAAAAATTGTTATAAGAGAATAACCTAATTATTATAATAACAAAAAGGACAAAAATGGAAATATCTAGGTTAAAATGAGAAGTGTAAATCCATATGATATTAACTTTGAAACACTTCTGAATAAAACATGAATCAAAATACATACCGTGTTCTTATTTAGGAAGGATCAGCATGATAAATATATTGCTAATTTAATAAACTCAATACAGTGCCCCAAATAGCAGGCATTATTGCTATTACATCATTGTAATATGCAGTAATAATAAGGCACAAGGATTATATCCTGATACTCCTAAAGAGTTAAGAATTTAAGTGAAAACTGTAGGTGGATAAACGTGTCTCAATACGGCACTGTTTATTTGTGAAGCTAGAGGTAAATACCAACATATGCATGTTTTGTCAAATCATAGTTTCAAATGAATATATAAACCATATTTTAAGTACTATATGTATTGGGAGAGAATGAGTGGAGAGAAGAGGAACTGAATCTAGTTTAAATTTCCTTTTGGAATCATGCAAATATTTTAGATTATTATACATCAAAATAGAATGTAATAAACAGATCTAAAACATGTAAGGGAAAACAAAACCAATAACTTTAACTTTATATTGAGTATACAGTATAATCATACTGAAAAAAATTTTTTTCTCATAGTAGTTTCTAAATACAATTTATCTCCATAGTTCTCCAGGGGATCTTCCCGACCCAGGAATCAAACCCAGGTCTCCCGCACTGCAGGCAGACGCTTTACCATCTGAGCCACCAGGGAAGCCCCAAATAATATATAGTAATAATTTAATTGTCAGTAAGGTTGGCATATTTTCCCTGCCACTGTAAAATTGAATTATGGTTTAAAATGGATAAATAAATGTTTAGTTTCACTAAGAGATAAAATGAGGGCCTTCCCTCGTGCTCCAGTGCTTGAGTCTCTGTGCTCCCAATGCTGGGGGCATGGGTTCAGTCCCTGGTAGGGCTGCAGGACACACTGTATGGCCAAAAAATTAAAAACATATAAAAAAAGTACTTGATAAAAGAGACAAAAAGTGTTGAACTCAAGATGTATATTACTTTTAAAATGTATTTTCTAGCTCTGTCCACTAAAACATCCCTAGAGCCTTCCAGAAACTACACAGATAATGCCAAAAGGACTCAAGAACCAATTTAAATATGCTGAGATTGTATAATGCAGGCATGCATTAACTATCAGTTAGGATACTAACAGGTTTAAGGACTTCCCTGGTGGCTCAGATAGTAAAAAAACTACCTGCGATGCCGGAGACCTGGGTTCAATCCCTGGGTCGGGAAGATCCCTCCACTCCGATATTCTTGCCTGGAGAATCACCATGGAGAGAGGCACCTGGCGGGCTACAGTCCATGGGGTCACAAAGAGTCTGACACAACTGAGCGACTAAGCACGATATGTATAAAATATGTTTAAATTCATGAAATAGTCATGTCTGACTTTTTGCTAAATGGACTGTAGCCCACCAGGGCTCCTCTGTTCATGAGATTCTCCAGGCAGAAATACTGGAGTGGGCTGTCATTCCCTCCTCCAGGGACATGACCCAGGGATCCTACATTGCAGGTAGATTCTTTACCCATAAGTTTATACAAATCTTGAAAAAATAAAAATCTTCCTCAGTAAATTTGGAAAATAATGAAGAATCATTTCATTTTTTGAAAATTTTTAAGTAAAGGGAAAAACCATGGCATTTGTCTTGCTTTTCTTACATATACCAAATGTTTGATGGTAATAGGAAAGTTGCATTGCACCCTAATGCAGATTTATTTTTTTCCCATTTCAAAGGGGACCGTTTATTTTGGTTATCCCATCCCTGTGTCACTTTTGTGTATTAGGAACCTGGGGGAAAGAAAACTGATCATTTTATTTTTTTATTTTTTGATCATTTTAAAGTTTAAATATCTTCAGACTGAAAGGAGTCTTACATGGACTAATGTACAATACTCAGCAATTCTGGACCTTGAGCTGGAAAGGGCTGAGGTTGTGTCCTTTGTGGTGGGATTGATTGTACTCTGTATAGAGGAATCAAAGGAGCAAGTGAAATGTTTGATGTCCAGAATGGTAGACTATGTCAGTGACTGTCAGTCAGTCACTCAGTTCAGTCGCTCAGTCGTGTCCAACTCTTTGTGACCCCATGAATTGCAGCACACCAGGCCTCCCTGTCCATCACCAACTCCCGGAGTTCACTCAGACTCATGTCCATCGAGTTGATGATGCCATCCAGTCATCTCATCCTTTGGGGTCCCCTTCTCCTCCTGCCCCCAATCCCTCCCAAAATCAGGGTCTTTTCCAATGAGTCAGCTCTTCGCATGAGGTGGACAAGGTATTGGAGTTTCAGCTTTAGCATCAGTCTTTCCAATGAACACCCAGGACTGATCTCTTTTAGGATGGACTGGTTGGACCTCCTTGCAGTCCAAGGGACGCTCAGGAGTCTCCAACACCACAGTTCAAAAGCATCAATTCTTTAATGCTTAGCTTTCTTCACAGTCCAACTCTCATATCCATACATGACTACTGGAAAAACCATAGCCTTGACTAGACGGACCTTTGTTGACAAAGTAATGTCTCTGCTTTTTAATATGCTGTCTAGGTTGGTCATAACTTTCCTTCCAAGGAGTAAGTGTCTTTTAATTTCATGGCTGCAGTCACCATCTGCAGTGATTTTGGAGCCCCCCAAAATAAAGTGCAACACTAGTGGTCTCTAAATTCTCCATTCATTCTCCTGCAATTTCCAGTCTCTTTGTTGTTAGGGTGAGATGCTGAGACCTGTCCTGAAAAATGAACTCCAAGCAGACGTAATGGTGTCACTTCATAAAGGTGGTAATTGTAAGCAGGTATCATGTGTCTTCTTCAATCTTCTCTTCCTTTGACGTAACAGCATGGAGGTCCATGTTTCAGATGCCAGGGGGATGTAAAATTACTCTCCTGCCCATGTGTGACATCATGTGAGAAGTAAAGATTTATTTACTTAACATACTCAGACTTTCTTGGTGATCCCAGTGGCTAAAATTCTGTGCTCCAATGCAGGGTGTCTGAGTTTGACTGCTAGTCAGGGAGCTAGATCCCACACACCACAATGAAGATCAAAGATACTGTGTGCCGCAACTAAGACCTAACACAGCAAATGAATAAATTCATAAAAATAAATATTAAAAAGTTCTTAACATACCGAAATTAACTTTTTAAAATTTCATGGCACTAATTCATATATCTTATTGTGACTAATCCAATGACTTTCAGTAACTCAATTAATTGTTAAAATTACTGTTTCCTCATGTAAAAATTAGGATAGTGATTGTACTTAATTTATGCAACTATCTTAAAGATTACATAAATATGTGTATTAAGGAGCTTATCCTAGGACCTGGAACAAATTAAGGAACAAGTTAATGTTACTTATTTTTATGAATACTATTACTATGATGATGATGATGATTATCATTTTATTTCCCTAGCAAATTACAGGTAAGAGTATAATCTAAATTACACATATTAAAGAGTGTATGTGAGCGAGCATTATATTCAGTGAAATAAGATAATGAGTGAGAATTTGGTGTTTGGGGTGAATTGAAAATAATTGAGAGAGATAAATTAGAATTTGATAGAAAGGTGAATAAGGATCAGCTATAGAAAGTCTCCAGTATCATACAGAGTCCAGACGAATTTTGAAAATTAATTTTGTATGCCAAACCTTTGAACTCTTTTCACTAGTACCGATCTACATGGAGACAAAGAAAAGCATGCAAATAATATGCTCTCCTGGACTGTGAAAATGAATGACGCCTACTGGAAAGTTAGTGACGTTCAGAGAAAAAGACTGGTTTTGGGTCCAAGGTGAACAGAGACTCAGCTGAGATCCAAAGCAAGCAGTGTGCCAGGGGCAGCAGGTTGCTTTGTTTACTATTTTTATACTCCAGAAATATTTATCTTTCCATAGGATGTGAATGATTTCCTTCAGGTAAGAAAAGCTAATGCAATACAAATGAAAAAAAACTAAATATTATTTTTCTTTTTAAAATCCATGTCCTTCTGCCATGAGTGTTTTGGATTGAGAAATAACTGCCAGAAAATGGAAGGGCTTTACTATAAATTTCCTTAAAATTGTGAGTGAGACAGAAATCTGAATGCAGAGCAACTACTCTTCAGTATGGTAGCGGACATATGAAGGTTTTTTAACTTGAATAAAACAAGTTGATTCATTATGGAATATTTATTCAAAGGGAATGGGTCCAAGGGAGTACCATTTGTAATATAAGGATCACTATAAAAGAATGAAAATCAAAACATGAACTGAATATGCTGATATTTTTAGTAAATGATGACTCAGCTATAAAACGTTTGAACTAAGATATCCATGTATATTGAAAAGCAGAGACATTACTTTGCCAACAAAGGTCCTTCTAGTCAAGGCTATGGTTTTTCCAGTGGTCATGTATGGATGTGAGAGTTGGACTGTGAGGAAATCTGAGCGCCAAAGAATTGATGCTTTTGAACTGTGGTGTTGGAGAAGACTCTTGAGAGTCCCTTGGACTGCAAGGAGATCCAACCAGTCCATTCTGAAGGAGATCAGCCCTGGGATTTCTTTGGAAGGAATGATGCTAAAGCTGAAACTCCAGTACTTTGGCCACCTCATGTGAAGAGTTGACTCATTGGAAAAGACTCTGATGCTAGGAGGGATTGGGGGCAGGAGGAGAAGGGGACGACAGAGGATGAGATGGCTGGATGGCATCACTGACTCAGTGGACGTGAGTCTGAGTGAACTCCTGGAGTTGGTGATGGACAGGGAGGCCTGGTGTGCTGCGATTCATGGGGTCACAAAGAGTCGGATAAACGACTGAACTGAACTGAACTGATCCATGTATACATTAGATATGTTCATTAGATTGAATGGTAAAAAAGGATGCTAATGCTGTATCAAACAGCACAGTATCTGACTTTGGCACAAAATCTTTGAGCTTTATTTTGATTTGAAGTCAATGTTGAAGTTGGAATTTCCCACGTATCTGGGCAAAGCAATTTTGTTCTCCCTAAAGGCTACTCAAAATTCATTTACAACATACAGATTTTTAAAATCCACACTTGCTATCCTAAAGGGATGAAGATGTGTCAGGTAATAAGAATGACAACCACTAAAAGTGAATAAGTCAGACAGAGAAAGGAAATACTATGTGATATCCCTTATATAGAGAATCTAAAACATATAACAAAAAAAGAAGTAGATTCACAGATATAGAGAGCAAACTAGTGGTTACCAGTGGCGGTGGGGCAACATAGGGGTTGGGGAATAGGAGGCACAAGCTAATGGGTGTAAGATAGGCTCAAGTACATATTGTATAATGTAGCCAATATTTTGTGATAACTATAAATAGAAAGTAACTTTTAAAATTGTACAAAAAATAAAAATTTAATCTAAAAAATGTATATGAACGGGGGTCTCCTGTGTTACCTGTGTTTCTTTGATAGGACGTTTTATTTTCCCATTGGAATATGCCTTATATAATCAATCAATCAGGAGAATCAACGGTGTGACTAGCAACTCAGGCTATACAGAGATAATCAAGCCTTCATAAATTGTGTTAAAGCAAATAAAGCCTGAAAAATGGGACTGTTAGCACAGCAATCATATTTCAAAACTGCCTTTCTGAAGGCAACAATGTGTCACTGACGAGGAACAGAAGAGAAAGGAGAAGATATTGGTTAGGGAAGGTGTACTAACCCTTGGAAACAAAGCCTGGAGTTCAGGGTCTTGTGAGACACTTTCAAATGAAGGGTCTGTGTTTACCCAGTCTCACTGTCAATACCTTATCCTGTGGCTGAAATGCCAGGACTAAGGATCATCGTTAGTAGGGTGTTCTTACTTCTTCTGGGCAATACATACATTGGGCACCTATTTTACATCAGTTCTCCTACCAGTCTTACTGCTTCTCAGGTGGCATTATTGGTAAAAACCTGCCTGCAAATGCAGGAGACATGAGAGACAAGGGTTCGATCCCTGGTGGGGAAGATCTCCCAGAGGAGGGCATGGCAACGCACTCCAGTGTTCTTGCCTGGAGAATTTCATGGACACAGGAGCCTGGAAGGCTATGGTCCATAGTGACACAAAGAACTGGACATGACTGAAGTGACTTAGCATGCATGAACCATTCTTACTAGTTGCACCCTCGTGAAGGATATTGCAATTTCATATACAAAACTTACCAGGTTCTTGTATATCTAGGATGGAGGCTTGCAACCAAACTGTGGACAATGAGACTTGAAGGAATTATCTTTCCTCATTAAAAACAATAGTCACTCTTTGCCTAACTATCCTTGGACGTGCCATGAAAGAATGTACTGCTCGCATCAGCTGCAGCCAATGAAGCAGATGAGCAGCGCACTGGAGCTGGAGAAGGGAAAGGGTGGGGGAGGCTGGAATTTGATTTCCAACTTGGTCTGTTAAACTGCTCCTAGAAGCACCAACAAGTATCTCTTGTGATGTGAGTCAACATATACAATGGCATATTAATCATAAAAAGGAACAAAACTAGGTCATCTGTAGAGATATGGATGAACCTAGACTCTGTCATACAGAATTAAGTAGAAAAACAAAAACAAATATTGTCTATTAATGCGTATATATGGAATCGAGAAAAATGGTACTGATGAACCTATTTGCAGGGCAGGAAGAGCCACAGACATAGAGAGCAGACTTGTGGACACAGCAAGGGAAGGAGAGGGTGGGACAAACTGAGAGAGTAGCACTGACAAATGTACACTACCATGTGTAAAATAGATAGCTAGTCGAAAGTTGTTGCATACCACAGAGAACTCAGGTACTCTGTGATAACCTGGAGGAGTGTGATGGGGTGGGTGGGAGGCTCAAGAGAGCAGAGTGTATATGTATACATATCGCTAGTTCACACTGTTGTACAATAGAAATGAATACAACATTGTAAAAAATTATGTTCCAATTAAATATACATTTAAAAATAATTGATAAACAAAACATAATTCTTATCACTTAAGCCAGGGCTTCTCAAGCACTTGGGGACCTTGTGACATTTAGATTCAGCTTTAGAAAGCTGAAGCAGTGCCTGAGAGTCTGCATTTCTAACCAACAAGGGTGATGCCCAAACTTCTTACATATTGAGTCACAAGTATTTAGGCAACTTTTAAGTTTCTATTCAGTTACTAGAAGCCACAAGTATACTAAATGGCAACACTGAATAGAGAGAGACTTGAAAGTTGAATCCAATCTAAAGATATGCATGACAAACCTTAGCAATTCACTAGTTAAAAAATGCAGAGATATGATTATGGCAGTTGAGGACTTTGAGGTCCTCATGATCTGTGTTCACATCCTGGTTCTGTCACTTACACACAGTGTGACCCTTGCATACTAAGTTGCTTCAGTTGTGTCCGACTGTTTGCAACCTGATGGACTGTAGCCTGCCAGGGTCCTCTGTCCATGGGATTCTCCAGGCATGAATAGTAGATTGGGCTGTCATTTTCTTCTCCAGGAGAACTTTCCGACCCAGAAATCGAACCAGCATCTCTTGCATCTCCAGCATTGGCAGGTGCATTCTTTACCACTAGCGCCATCCTATTGAAACATTATTTAACCTCTCTGAATATTGATTTCTTCAGAGAACAATGTCATCTATCTCATACAGTTGGCTTGAAGATTAGTTGAAATTATGCAATTAAGAAGTCTAGGTCTTAAACAAATGTGAGTTCTTTTTCTATGATGCTATTGGTGGCATGGAATCTGTATTGTCAAGGTTCTTTCATGCCTAAGATTGCTTAGTTAAATGGTGCTAAGTCTGATAGAAAAATTGTAGATTGTGGCAATCAATCCAGAGACTTTCTTTAACCAAATTGCTCTATCAAAATCTTGTGATTCCTGTACCTGGCTATGTTAAACTTAATTGGAATTTTTTTTAAAATGTAAACAAAGTTGCACTTTTATATGGCTGGTTTCTTCTTTAAAACCTGTCTGCATTGGTGAAATTTTTATTTATTTATTTACTACTGTTCTGGGTCCTTGTTGCCATATGGCTTTCTCTAGTTATGGCAAGAGGGCCTAGTCTCTAGCTGTAGGCTTCTAGTCACAGTGGGTTCTATCATTGCAGAGCACAGGCTCTTGGCACACAGGCTTCAGTAGTTACTGGATGAGGGCTCAGTATTTTTGGTGCATGGGGTTAGTTGCCCTGCAGCATGTGGAATATTCCCAGATTAGGGATAGATCCTTTGTCCCCTCATTGCAAGGCAGATTATTAACTACTGAACCACCAGGGTAGTCCAAGAGTAAATTTTTAAATCACAGGCTCTCTCCTCCAGAATTGGTGGAATATTGTTAAATGAAATGAAAATAATGTTAGCAGAGCTGATCAGTATAAGCAAAATCTACTCCCCCTAATGACAGAAAGGTGGAAGATAACATGTTTTTAAGTCAGGTTGCAGATTGGATGGTGGACGCCAGCTATTACATCTAAATTTGCAGTGTTTGATGATGAGACAAGGTCTTCTTTTCTTCATGTTTATAAGCCTGGGTGCTTTGATTAACATAATGCTTTGAATACCTCTTGGAGTATTTGGAATGTCCTAGGTTAATGCCAGAGCAAGGGAATTTACTTACAACTTTCTAGGCATAAAGTTATGATTTTTCTGAGCAAGGGTTTGAATGGATAGAGATAGCTGTTACATATTTCCAACAGAAAAATAAAAATGTTACATATCTTCAACAGAAAAATAAAACATTTTAATATTATATACGTACTCTTGACATTAGGGAAACCAGGTAACTTCAAACATGTCAATATTCTACACTGGACTATCATTTACCTTTCAGTATTATTGCTATCAAATTTTCCTAACAATATCTCTAACTAAATGTTTAAATATTTAAAATCTATTCTCAGTTGAGGTGAACGTGAGTTAAAACTTTCCTCATTTCAGGAATAGTTTAGAACAGAATGGGTTTCTAAGTTGGCTTGAGCTGGGTTTTATGGTATTTACTCATTAATTATGATGTTATTAAAGTGCTGCACTCAGCAAATCTGGAAAATTCAGCTGTCAGTTTTCATTCCAATCTCAAAGAAGGGCAATGCCAAAGAATGTCCAAACTGCAGCACAATTACACTCATTTCATATGTTAGCTAGATCATGCTCAAAATTCTTCATGCTAGACTTCAACAGTACATGAACAGAGAACTTCCAGATGTACAAGCTGTATTTAGAAAAGGCTGGATTTAGAGGAACCAGAGACCAAATTGTCTTTGACTGTGTGGATCACAAAAAACTGGAAAATTCTGAAAGAGATAGGAATATCAGACCACCTTACCTGTCTCCTGAGAAACTTGTATGCAGATCAAGAAGCAACAGTTAGAATAGGACATGGAACAGACAGGTTCAAAATTGGAAAATGAGTACATCAAGGCTGTGTATTGTCACTCTACTTATTTAACTCTTATGCAGAGTACATCATGTGAATTGCCTGACTGGATGAAGCTCAAGCTGAAGTCAGAAAACAAAGAGGAGCTAAAGAGTCTCTTGATGAGAGTGAAAAAGGAAAGTTAGAAAGCTTGCTTAGAACTCAACATTAAAAAAACTAAGATCATGGCATCTAGTTTCATCACTTCATGGAAAACAGAAGTGGAAAAAGTGGAAAACAGTGACAGATTTTATTTTCTTGGACTCCAAATTAACTGTGGATAGTGATTGCAGCCATAAAATTAAAAGACACTTGCTTCTTGGGAGGAAAGCTATGACAAACCTAGAAAACATATTAAAAAGCAGAGACATCATTTTGCTGACAAAGGTACATATAGTGAGATTTGGACCCTAAAGAAGGCTGAGCACTGAAAAATTGTTGCTTTGAACTGTGATGCTGGAGAAGACTATTGAGAGTCCTTTGGACTGTAAGAGCAAACCAGTCAATCCCAAGGGAAATCAATCCTGAATATTCATTGGAAGGACTGACACTGAAGCTGAAGCTCCAATAGTTTGGCTACCTGGTATGAAGAGCTGACTCATTGGAAAAGACCCTGATGCTGGGAAAGATTGAGGGCAGGAGGAGAAGGGGGTGACAGAAGATTAGATGGTTGAATTGTATCACCAACTCAATGGATATGAGTTAGAGCAAAGTCCAGGAGATGGTGAAGGACAGGGAAGCCTGACATGCTGCAGCCCTTGGGGCAGCAAATGAGATAGGACTTTAGCACCTGAATGAAAACAGTTCATTAACTATGCAAATTTGACAAGTTACATACTTATCTGAGACTCAATTTCTTTATCCATAAAATAGGAATCATAATACCTATTTCAGAGCATATTGAATAGATTCAATTTGATAAACAGTATAAAGTTCTTGCTGCATGCTTGGTATTCAGTAAAAGTACAATAACTTTTGGGTAGTAACAGCTTCCAACCTGAAAAGAAACCACTTCTTTATTCTCATACTATTTCTTCGTCCTGTAATATTCACCATGATACGCTCTGGTGGGAAGAAAGTGTTTCCACAGAAAGTAAAATCTAATTCAACATTGGTGCACAGGTAGTTTATTTTGGGAAGTGATTCTAGAAAATAGGACTGAGAGGCTAGAAATAAGGAAGAGGGACATCGAAGTATGTATAGAGGTGGACAGCTGAGTTTCATGGGGCTTTTGAGAACCATGTACAATATCTAAGGGAAGGAAAAGAGGAACATATAGTTAGCTGCTTCTGTCTTCCATTAATTGGGTTTCTGTGGAGCCATTAAATTGTCATATAGGTTTGTAGTATGTAAGTGATGAGACTGTTGGTTCTAGCAGATAGACAACATTAGCAGCAGAGAAGAGAAAGTGAAAAAGAGCCCAGCTGAGGTGTCAGGGTTTATTTACTACAATGTTGGTTGCTGCAGGATGTGTAGGTGATTAAACCTACATGTGAGGAAGGACAGAAGTGTGTGAAATGAAAATATCTCCTGTCATACCAATAAACAAGAAATGTCACAGCCATCAGAAATTTCTGGCCTCCAAATGTGAATGAGGGCTTCCAAAACTGCAATCCAGCAGATTATGCCATTCCCCATGATGACTGCTGAGGAGCTGGGGGAATGCAAGAAGCAGCCATCTGCCACTCCTTAAGGTGAACAACGAAAGAGGATTGCCCCCAGATAGCTGAGGTGCATTATGAAAGGAGTTCATTCGGTGAGCCCAGAGGCTTGCATCTTCCCATACATAGAATGCAACATTCCTTAACGTGGGATCTGATTTTTCTTACCTCACAATAATCTTTTCTGTTCAGACTGCCTGCTCCTTTTGTTAGGAACTTGTAGATAGCCTGACTCCCCCTCCTGCTTCCTTGGAGCAGTTTTCTCAGAGCTACTGAGATGCTATCTTCCAGGCTCAGAGTCCTTATCCTTCTCACCAAATAAAATAACTCTCTACTTTAAGAGACTATATTTTTAGTTGACAAGTGGCATTTCATACATGAGTCTTCCTAGCAGTCATGTGTCCTCAATGACTCTTGAGATTTGAAAGCAATTCAGTCCCAGATACTTCTGTTTCAAAGCCTACCATTTGAGCTCCATGGCTTAAGTAATTTTCTTTATGGCAAAAACAAAAGTTTGTCGTCTTTTTCTAGTAGATCTACAACTGTGAGACCCTCAATGGTGAATTCAGTGCTAAACATCCAATCAAGAAGACACAGTCTCCAGGTGAACTGAGATTCATGTTTTTTTTTTGTTTGTTTGTTTTATAGATTTATTTATTTATTTTTGACCATGCTGGGTCTTCACTGCTGCAGGGGCTTTTCTCTAGTTGTGATGTGTGGGCTTCTCATTCTGGTGGCTTCTCACATTGTGAAGCACAGGCTCTAGGGTGTGTGGACCTCAGTAGTTTCAGTTCCCTAGCTTTAGAGCACAGGCTCAGTAGCTGCTGTGCATGGACTTAGCTGTTCTGTGGTATGAGGGATTCTCTGGGACCAGGGATCGAACCAGTCTCCTGCATTGGCAGACAGATTCTTTATCCCTGAGCCACCAGGGAGGCCTGAGATTCATGTTTTGAAGTGAGTCCTCTGCCCTAAATTCTGTCAAGAAACAAAAACAATCCACAAAATCTATTTAGTCCCAAGTGTTGACTTAGAAACCTCAATGGAGACAATTAAGATGAGAAATTGCTTTCTTTTTTTAAAATAGCTTCAAAATATTATATGCCCACCTCTGTGAATGACTGAATACCACTTACTTTCTTATTATGGAACTTATAGTTTATTTTGAGTCTTTTTTTTTTTTAACTTTAGGGGGAAAACAGCACTTAGAAAGCTTGCTCTTGGAAATAATACTTGGAAAGTTCTAGGAAACTATTAGAATTTATGAACACGTATGAAATAATGAGTCTATGACCAAGGGCAAATGTATAAAAGACAAAATCCAGTTAGATGATTCCTTTAATGTTTGGTGGCTCTGTGTTTTAGTGAGCATCTCCCTTTTCCAAAATAGCCCAATTATGAAAAGCCAGATAATCACAGGAACAAATATTTTCCACCTTCCTACAAATCAGTAGTTTTCACTGGATATCTATTTAGCCTTAAAGGTGAAAGCGGGTTCCAGACTAATGTCTTTCATGTTAGAAGCTGTATGAAATTAATTGAAAAATAAACACTGATAATAATAATAAAACAAGAGAAATGAGGAACAGTAAAAGGTACTTTTTAAATGTTGCTCAAATAGACAATAACACCACATCTTTCAAACAACATAATTATTTGCATCATAAAAACTCTAGTTGTTGAAATTTAAAATATTGATTCAAAAGCTTCAATTGGACTTCAAATCAGCCTAAAAAAGAAATTTCCATCTTAATAAAATAGGCAAAGCTTTCCTTTTACACTTATTTTTTAAAACAGTATACTTATTTTTTTTTTTAAAATGTGTTTTACTAGTCTTGAAAAAGACCTGAAATGGATCTTTCAAAAATTTTTCCCATTTTAAATGGAATCCAACACAGCAGTGAAGATGCAGCTCCAAAGAATATGGGAGAAAAGCAGAATACCCAAAAAATGACTTATGTATTTCCAAACACCCAGATTTTAGGGTTGATGCCTTCATAAAACAAGAGGGTTACTGAGCAATTCCACGAAATTTTTAAGTTTCCTCCTGATATTCTGATGTCATTATAATCTAGCCTGTCCTAAGAAATTTTTAAAACCACAAAAACCCAGTCTTCTGCCTAGATTTACCTGAACTTCTGTGCTTGACTTTTGGACATATCTTCTGGAAGATCCCTCCAGTGAAATGAGAAGATATTCTTTGATTTTTGTCAGAAAAGTTAATATTCTCATGACTTAAATTGACTTCATTACAGTCAAGTTTATTTTATACTCTCAATTACTCACTACTGCAAATCAACACAGCACAGAAATTAATGCATTTTGTGCCTTAAATAGTAAACACTGCTGTTTGTGAACTTTTTTGGCCAATGAATAAAAAGTATTTCATTTCTAAATCTCACCAGAAGGATTTAAATTAAACAGTAACAGATGCACTGGGCAGGCATGGGATACTAAATAAGAACTGGCAAATGAAATAACCCAGCTCTTTGCTTTTACAATGAAAATGAGAATTGGTTTTTCATTGAGAGAAGAAAAAGGATTAAGTGTTTTAAAAAAGCGTTTTCCACCAAAAGAGCAAAATAGCACTCAGTGGTATAGTATTGTTAACAAAATTTCTTTATCAGAAACTATAATTTAATATTTAAGTACCTAATTTACATGTGACAAGGTATCATATTCAAAAAATTAAACTGCAACTAGAAAACTATTAACCACTAAAAACAATACCAAACACAACCCAAACATTTATAGGAAAGCAATAGCTAGAATTTGAATTGAAAAAAAATTTCATCATATTTGGCTCATTAAACAAAGCATCCATTACAGCCTGTAAGCATCTCTTCTAAGTCATCAAGTTTATCCTTTGTAGCATGAATAACACGTAAAGATAGATTTATTGACTGCATATGCACACGTGTGTATACATATTGTGAGACGTACACTCATGTGTTGACTTAAAGATATTGTATCTACTGATAACTGGCTGAACTTTGGAAGGTGCTGAAACCCATATTTCTACATGACCTGTGACCCATTTAAAAATGTCTTTTTATAAACAGAAGTTACATAAAATACTCTGGTTTTATTAACTGACTCTTTTCTTAAGCATCATAATAGACAATGAAGGAATTGCACTTATTTTAAAGGTACAGTAAAGTGTTAGATTGCAGCTTGGCCATCAAAGATCAGGGACTGTAGTACTGAGAAGTTGTGCATTATATGCAAAGATGACGGTGGCCACTGAAATTAAAATGAGAGCAATTAATTACAGAACAAATAGGGGGATAACAGAAGAAAACATGCACTACTCCTACTTTAATGCAAAACTAATTTCTCCCCGGAAACCAACCCTTTGACTTTTCTTACACAAAGAAACAGGTTCTGCACCCTTGGCAACACAGTAGACATGGACTTCTGTATTCAAATTCTAGTTCATTGTCTCTGAGTGTGCTGTTCCAGTGTCATCTCCTTAAGCTGCCCTTGAAATTCTGGAGCATCTACAATATTACAGTCTCTTCGTTAGGTTCCATTGAGCCTCAATATCCCCTTCAGCTCTATATAAATAGGGTCTTTTATTCATCTTCTTCTGGTTCCTGTGGCAACACTATTATTTCTTCCTTTAAACAATCACTGAAGAATCTGAGAATTGTGCTGTAGAGATGATACTTGCTCTTCTCAGATACGTTATGGCCTTCATCTGGGTAGACCTAAGATATTGAATGGAAAGGAGATTTAAAGTTGTCAAAGAAAGCCTTCTCTCTCAGAATTCATTACTTCAGCTCCATGGCAAGGGAACTTCGGAAAACAATATTTAACCAAAATCTCATGGTATTCAATTCTGAGTCTTTCATGCTAAATATTTCATTTTTATTTTAATTAGATCAAAATAAGACACTTGAGACAAAATGCAATTTTGTGCCTGTGAATTAGGATTTGTTAGAAATTCCCTGGTGTTCCAGTGGTTAGGATTCTGCCCTTTTGCTGCCTGGGGGCTGGAGTTTAATCCCTGGTTGGGGAACTAAGATCCTGCAAGCCAAAAAATAAACAAATAAAGTAAATAAATTAGGATTGGTTATCCAAAAAGTTAGAGCCTTCTATGTTCACACTGAACAAGATGACATTAATATCAACTTAGCTACATTTTGGGCTGTTTCATCCTGACTATAGGCCCCTGACCTCCCTTTAGAGTATTTAATGTAGAAAACTGGCAACTGTAAGTTCATTCTCTGCCCCTTTGAAATTTATATAAATCTTCTTTCAGACTTTTGTCAGTTTTACAATCCAGGAAATATCTTTCTCAAGGACTTGGGAACCATCTCTCTCTCTCTTTTTTCTTTTTTTTTACTTTTAGTTATTTTTGGGGGCAGGGGGACTGCACCATACAACATGTGGTTACTTAGTTCCCAGACCAAGAATGAAACCTGCACCCCCTGCATTGGAAGCACTGAGTCTTAACCACTGCACCACCAGGGAAGTCCTGGAAATCATCACTTTAAAATGTAAACACTGAAGGAGAGAGCATCCCCATTTCCCAGTCTCCAAGTTATCTCTTACCATAAGGGTACAAGAAAGTTTACTTTTCCTTTCCTTTCCTCACTTTTACTTACTTTACTTTTCCTTGGCCTGTTACCAAACACCAGGACCAATGAATCCCTCATGGGGACTCTCAAAAACTCCCCAGCCCATTGTTTCAAAAGAGTTGAGTTTAGTCTTCCTCCCTTATTGCAGTAGTCCCAAGTAAAATTTTCCTTGTTTGTTTACTTTGGCACGATGAAAATTTTACTTTGACAGTGTCCTTTTCAATATAAACAACATGAGTGATTTTTTTAAAAACATAAGTGAACATATTGTCACAGCAATTCCTGGGTATAAAGTTTTTAGCTAGTGCCACATTTCCCTCTGAGTAAAGCCTCACAGTCTATGGTCAGTGCCATGACCCTCCATTTGTTTATTGCTACACCTTCATTTTTCATCATTCTAACTGTGGTACCTATACTTTTGATAAGCTGAACCACTTTTAGTTCTTCCAAATGCTTAGGAATGAAAGTAACTTTATTTCCCTTTCATAACTACTCCACCAGACTGAAAGTTCCTTGATGTGTAAAGTATGTCTTCTTGATCCATTTAGTATAGAGACTCATGTAAATTAAGTCCTTGATAAATATTTACTAAATATGGTTGAATGCAGAAACGTAAATGGTGTTTTCTCTTTTCCCTTTTGTCTTGTGATATTTACTCAAAACACTTCGCCCCCTATCTTTCATGAAAAGAGTGATGGAGACCATAAGAAAGACAAAAGGACCAGAAGGGAAATAAAATTTATCATTTTAAAAGAATTTCTTATCAATGATAATGAATAAATGTCTGAGAAACAAGCATTTTTGAAAGAGTTTATGCAATTCACATGTAAAACAAGATGATCTACATTCTCACTGTAATAAGGAAGTAAAGACAATTTGGTAAAAAAAGAAAAAAGAAGAACAAAAATCAAAAACAAATAAAAGGGTGGGAGATGGAATCATGCAAAAACTGTGTTCTGTATCTCACGACAAGAAACTAAGGTAGAACAACACATTCTTCTGAAAAAGTGGCTTACCTGCATAGTATAGTTCACTCCAGCTTTTATTAGGTGTTTGATTAATTCTGCTGAATGCTGGAAATGAACTTTGGCTGCAAGAAATTAAATTATGATATTGAAGGAAATACATTTTTCAGGATTAAAACGTTTTTATAACATTTTTTCAAAGAAATTAAGTATTTTACTTTACATCCAGTGCACATTTAAAAGACTGATACCTAGCTTTACCTGGAAAGCCAATCTGTACAATGGTAATAAAACTTTGAGCTTCACATTATAAAAAAATACATTAAAGCAGGAGTTACTACTAAGTCTCTACTTACTCTACAGAATTGTGGTTAGATTTACTTTACTGAATGCCATTTATTATTTCTAATTATTCACATATTTTATACCATGATAATAATTTTAACAGAGTGAATGCCTGCCTAGATAGTAATACAGCAAACCAGCCTTCTTTGTTTCTGAGGTTTACTAAGGTCAATCTCAAACACTGACATTCTGCTTTATATCAAATTAAGAAGAAAAGCACATCTTGAGAAAATAGCATGCATATCTCATTCAGTTCAGTTCAGTTCAGTCACTCAGTGGTGTCCAACTCTTTGCGACCCCATGAATCACAGCACGCCAGGCCTCCCTGTCCATCACCAACTTCTGGAGTTAACTCAGACTCACGTCCATCGAGTCAGTGATGCCATCCAGCCATCTCATCCTTTGTTGCCCCCTTCTCCTCCTGCCCCCAATCCCTCCCAGCATCAGAGTCTTCCAATGAGTCAACTCTTCGCATGAGGTGGCCAAAGTACTGGAGTTTCAGCTTTAGCATCATTCCTTCCAAAGAAATCCCAGGGCTGATCTCCTTCAGAATGGACTGGTTGGATTTCCTTGCAGTCCAAGGGACTCCCAAGAGTCTTCTCCAACACCACAGTTCAGAAGCATCAATTCTTTAGCGCTCAGCCTTCTTCACAGTCCAACTCTCACATCCATACATGACCACAGGAAAAACCAAAGCCTTGACTAGACGGACCTTTGTTGGCAAAGTAATGTCTCTGCTTTTGAATATGCTATCTAGGTTGGTCATAACTTTCCTTCCAAGGAGTAAGTGTCTTTCAATTTCATGGCTGCAGTCACCATCTGCAGTGATTTTGGAGCCCCCCATAATAAAGTCTGACACCGTTTCCACTGTTTCCCCATCTATTTCCCATGAAGTGATGGGACTGGATGCCATGATTTTCATCTTCTGAATGTTGAGCTTTAAGCCAACTTTTTCACTCTCCACTTTCAATTTCATCAAGAGGTTTTTTAGTGCCTCTTCACTTTCTGCCATAAGGGTGGTGTCATCTGCATATCTGAGGTTATTGATATTACTCAGGGCTAAATATTTAATGTGGACCATATTGGTTTCTCCTCTTTCTTTCTAACTTGCTACTCCCTGAACCTCAGTTACAAAACCGAAATAAGTAGCATAGCAGCCTAAGTGTGGGCAGCAACATTGACCTGAACTAGCTATGAAGACTTGGACAAATCACTTCAATAATTTTGTGTAGCATTTTGCTCATAGGCTGCCTTGGCTGTACATTCTTAAACTGTGCATCTTCAAATTTCTGTAAATAACTTTTAAGCTAATGTGTTTCAACTGTCTTTGTAAAAGTAGGGCAGTCTTACCAATAGTTTAGACTTCATTGCTCTAATGCTATGGTACTGATTGATCCTGCTACAGAGCAGACAATAAAAGACTCTAAATAATCATTTTCATCTTTTAAAATTCTGGTAATCTTTTCCAACATTCTCTTATTGTACTTAATGGGAAAATTGCCATGTCATTTCTAAATAACTGTGCAAATTGCTCCATAAAGGTAAGCTACCAGAAATGCTAATAAATAGGGTAATGACTGAGGTAAAATGATACTCTATATACCTCATTTGTTTATTGTAGAAAACAAATTGAAAAAGACTCCATCATTCAGCTTTATGGATAAAGCTGAAAATAAATGTGCAAATGGATTTTCTAGTTTTTTTTTTTCTGTTTAGTTTCTAGTGCAAAGCATGTTGATAATTGCCATGTATCCCTTCTTAAAACTAAATAGAGGCATTAAGTCTAATTGGTTGAGTTTCCTGATTTGATGATAATTTTGAAAGATAATACTAACAATGGTAGTATTATATTACTACTGATTGACTGCCTATAATCTATGAGTCCCATATGGAATATGTGTGTGTGTGTGTGTGTGTGTGTGTGTGTGAGTACATTTGTTGTGTGTGTGTGTGCAAACACATAGGCGCATTTCCTTTGAAGTGATCGGTGTTGAAGGTCTACTCACATTTTATCAGGTAGGTGAAGCAGCACAGAGCACTGACAGTTCCCTGTGCTATTCCTCAGGCTCTCATCAGTTAGTAGGCTTTTGAAGCAAATCACTAAGTAGGGTGAAGGGAGGAGGATTGAGCTTTGCCTCTTTGAGGTGGGGCACCTACGAAAATGGTTTGGAAATCTACCTAAGGGAGATTTGTCTCTTCTCCCTCATTTACCTATTTATTCACATATATACTATAAACATAATATATACATACTGTATATCGGTATTGATATGAGCTCTAATTTAACTATTTTAACTATGACCTGACATGCTTAAAAGTCAAGTTTGAGGGCTAGTGTTATCTTCACTGTAAGCCCTTGTTAGTAATATTCTCTGTAAAATGGGATAAAAATACTGAGGCAAGGCAGGGTAGACTGACAAAAACAAGTTTAAGATTTAGGAAATATTGCTGCAAGGCTTTGCTTCTCCTTGTTCACTTGCCAGGTAGCCTTGGATAAATCAGTTTCCTCCTTGAAATTGATTTTTCTCATCTGTGAGTGGAGCTATAAATACTCAGCCCTCTGTTGTAAAATTTCACATAAAATAATGTGAAAAAAGATATAATTTCTTTGAGCCACTAACACTTCAGGTGAATATAAAATGATATTATTTATTACTAGTAATATCAATCACATCCATCTCCAATGTATAAAATAATAAAAAAGGAGATGATATAAAAGTGCTTTTTTTGTTTTTTGTTTTAACTTAAGTGAGAAATCTCATCAGAATTTCATCTCAGTGCTGGCACCTTTTGCTATGCTGTTGTTTTTCAGGTTAGAGTCCATGTGCGGTATGCTGAACAACATGATCCTAGTAGTGAGTAACCACACATGGTTATTTATATTTAAGTTAATTACAATTAAATAAAATTTAAAAATTCAGTTTCTCAGTCATACTAAATATGTCAAGCACACATGGCCAGTGGCTACTGTGCTCAGCTGCACAAACATTTCCATCATCACAGAGTTTTACTGCACAGTGGCTGCCATCAAGCCCCATTGCCTCCTCCACTCTTAGTCCTGATGTCCTTCTGTCCTTCTGCCCACTTCCTCCCAGGTACTCGATTGCTTGTGCCATTCTCTTCTGCTCTCCTCCCCAGAAGGTTACAGCACCTCCTGTAAGCAAATCCTTGGAGGTGTCCCTTTGTTCAAGGTCAGACTCCATCAATTAAGAAGCAGCAAATGACACTAAGCAGCTACTTACTGTCAGCAGTCCCATGGATTATTAATATATTTTCTTCTTTCAAGCCATGAATATTATGTAGCACACTAGATGCCTATAAATAAAAACACAAGAATCTGTATATAGAGATTAACCTATATTTGCATTCAGCAGTTTTAGAATAAAAATACTATTCTTTACTCATTGCTTTTAAGTTAGTTACCTGGTATGTGCTTTCGTCTTTTGATGGCATACCAAGATATCTTTCAGAGAAAGCTGAGGCTATGATCCAAGAACACAGAAATTTAAGGATACACTAAAAACCATTTGACTAGCACATTTCATTATTTAGTTTCTACCTTTCACATTTAATTGTCATGCACCAGTAAAACTGATTGAATCAGAGAGGTGATAAACTGCTGAAAACATCTCTGATAGTACATGGTAAATGACCTCGACTGAGCATCTCTACATGAGGACTTTTGTTTCTATAAATCAATACATTATTTTAGGTCAGTCTGTAGGAATTACTCACCATACAACTTCAAGTCTATAATGGGTGCAATCACTGATCCACATTTAAAAAGTTTTTCATCTGATTTTAAGATCATGGATGCAATATAGCCACCATAGCCCTGGACAAAAAAAAAAAAAAGGTTTATATATGTAAGATTATTGATTATTCCTGGAGACATTTTAATGTTTTACCTTTTGGTCACTGTTAGTTAATATACTAACTGGAGAAGGAAATGGCAACCCACTCCAGTGTTCTTGCCTGGAGAATCCCAGGGACGGGGGAGCCTGGTGGGCTGCCGTCTCTGGGGTCTCATGGAGTCGGACACGACAGAAGCGACTTAGCAGTAGCAGCAGCAGTTAATATGCATATCAGAATGTCTCATAATGCTCCATCTTTAAGCAAAGAATACACAAAACATGGTTATGTACAGATGAAAATTTTGAAAAGTTATTTAAATTTTTATATAATGTTATTTCAATAACTTTAGGTAAAATATAAAATTTATTTATCATCAAGTGTCAAATATTTGCTCTTTGATCTGATATCTGGGAATAGATCCAAATAATTTGAAATCAGGGTAATATGTGCATGCATGCTAAGTTGCTTCAGTCATGTCCGACTCTTTGTGACTATGGACTATAGCCCACCAGGCTCCTCTGTCCATGGGATTCTCCAGGCAAGAATACTGGAGCGTATTTCCATGCCCTCCTCCAGAGGATCTTTATGACCCAGGGATTGAACCCCCATCTGCATTAGCAGGCAGGTTCTTTACCATTAGTGCCACCTGGGAAGCCCAGTGACTAAATCATATATCATTTTAGACATATATATTTAACAAAACAGCATATTCATTTAATAAAACATTTAAAATTATGATTATTAAGAATTAAGAAAGTATTAAATGTTTAATATATATCATCACAAGTATAGATTCTGTTTTCAATCCACACAACTAAACATTTGAAAGAACTCATATATGATAAATACTTTCGCTAGTTAGATGTATTGGATTATTTTTAAATTCAATTTTTAAATATCCACCTTGAAATGCTTTTGAACAAATCTAATTATACATTTAAAAAATACATAAATCAAGGTGTCTAGTTTTCTTTTGAAGACTATTTTTCTGACTAGAAAAATTTAAGAGGAGATTTTAATAACTATAGTAATGCTGGGTTAAGGGGATGACCTAAGTTGTCAGTGCATTTTAAGCATTAATTTTTGCTGTGCTCTTGGTGTTGTGTTTTATTTTGCCAGACATTGGAATATCCTGAGAGGTATTATTAATAAAGATATTAATATTCAAGCCTTAATAAATGGGGAAACAGTGGAAACAGTGTCAGACTTTATTTTTTTTGGGCTCCAAAATCACTGCAGATGGTGACTGCAGCCATGAAATTAAAAGATGCTTACTCCTTGGAAGAAAAGTTATGACCAACCTAGATAGCATATTCAAAAGCAGAGACATTACTTTGCCAACAAAGGTCCATCTAGTCAAGGCTATGGTTTTTCCAGTGGTCAGGTATAGATGTGAGAGTTGGACTGTGAAGAAAGCTGAGTGCTGAAGAATTGATGCCTTTGAACTGTGGTGTTGGAGAAGCCTCTTGAGAGTCCCTTGGACTGCAAAGAAATCCAACCAGTCCATTCTGAAGGAGATCAGCCCTGGGATTTCTTTGGAAGGAAGGATGCTAAAGTTGAAACTCCAGTACTTTGGCCACCTCATGCGAAGAGTTGACTCATTGGAAGACTCTGATGCTGGGAGGGATTGGGGGCAGGAGGAAAAGGGGACGACAGAGGATGAGAGGGCTAAATGGCATCACTGACTCGATGGACGTGAGTCTGAGTCAACTCCGGGAGTTGGTGATGGACAGGGAGGCCTGGCGTGCTGCGATTCATGGGGTTGCAAAGAGTCAGACACGACTGAGCAACTGAACTGAACTGAAGTGAATGCAAATGGTTCATGATAAGCTCTACTTGTGAAAGATTTGAAGATGATTCTAGTGTGTTTTGGTGCTATAGGAAACTGTTATTTTCTCTATAACTCGAGAAATAAATAATGTCATTTATGCTTTTCTAAAGCATCATTTAAAAATGGGTATTGGAAAGTCCAAAATGTAATCAGACATTACTATAGTGGTTGAGAGAATATATGTGAAGAGTAGCAGAATATACCACTCAAAAGTACACTACTTGGCATATTAATTATTTTGAGCTGTAAGCACTTGCAAAAACAGCAAATCCAGAGGGAAGCTTTTCTTTCTCTGAATGCCTGTATCTGCCTAAAGGCAGATCCTCCAAAAGTTCAAGGGCCCCTACCTGGAAGTTTCATCACTGAGGGAAGATTGATTCTTGTCACAGGAAAGGAGACTAGAAATTGACACCACACCCAGACTCACTGTGTCACAAGCCTTGCCTCCCATCTATTCTTCTAAGGCCCCATGTGTTTCCTAACACTAACTTGAAAAGAAAGTGAAAACATTAGTCACCCAGTTGTGTCCAACTCTTTGAAACCCCAGAGACTGTAGCCTGCCAGGCTCCTCTGTCCAGAGGATTTCCTAGGCAAGGATCCTAGAGTGGGTTGCCATTTCCTTCTCCAGGGGATTCGCCCCACCCAAAGATTAAACCTGGGTCTCCTACAATGCAGGCAGAGTCTTTACCATCTGAGCCATCAAGGAAGCCCAAAAATAATTTACTCTCTCTTAACATACCTATATCCCCTTTTCTCTTTCCCTGTTGAAACTGAGCAGGTCTGAGGGGCTCCTGGGCACAGAAGACTATCTGTCCCCCTTTTCTTGTTTGTAGGGAGTAGATAAGATTCCAACATCCATGGCCTTCCCTGAGTTCCAAAGGGCAGGTTCAAACTGGCTAATCAGGGAAGGGAGGGGATGCAGAGAAAAGGGAGGAGTAGTCAAAAACAATAGTACAGCATATTAAAAAGCGGAGATATTACTTAGCTGATAAAGGTCCGTATGGTCAAAGATATGGTTTTTCCAGTAGTCATGAATGGATGTGAGAGCTGGACAGTAAAAAAGGCTGAGCACCAAAGAACTGTTGCTTTCAAACTGTGGTGCTGGAGAAGCCTCTTGAGAGTCTCTTGGACAGCAAGGAGATCAAACTTGTCAATCCTAAAGGAAATCAACCCTGAATATTCACTGGAAGGACTGATGCTGAAACTGCAGTACTTTGGCCATCTGATATGAAGAGCCAACTCATTGGAAAAGACCCTGATACTGGGAAAGATTGAAGGTAGAAGGAAAAGGGGACAACAGAGAATGAGATGGTTGGATGGCATCACTGATTCAGTGAATATGAGCTTGAGCAAACTGGGAAATAGTGAAGGACAGGGAAGTCTGGCGTGCTGCAGTCTACGGAGTGGCATAATGTTGGACATGTCCTAGGGCCTGAAAAACAACAAGATTCACTTTCTTGTAAAGAGAGGGAAACATAAACACAGATTTTCTTTACAAATGTAAATGTCCCTTGCAAAAGGGTAACTTCTACTCTGTTTTTAAAGCTTCTCCTCTTTATGCTGTTTCTTGAAATAATCAGCTCAAAAAAATGTTTTGCCAAAGAAACATATTCTGGGACGGCATATTCTGCTCCTCTTCAGAAGTATGAAGAAATGAATGAGTCATACAAAGCATGTAAATAAATAGCAATTATAGAGCAAAAGTGTTGAGAGACTGAAAGTTCTCTTCCTATAAGGAACTTTTCAAGTTTCTAGTTCACTATCGTGAAGATTGAGACCATGGTGTTGCAGACAAGAGGTTTCAAATATTTCCCAAGCTGCAACAGTATTCTCATAGTGAAAAATGCATCTTAGCTGATAACTTTTCTGGTTCTAATTCCATAACTACCATGATTTCTGATTATGATTATGATTCTGTTATTATATAACTTGACTACTTTGAGAGAATAACTGAATATAACTATTCTGAGAATAAATGTATATCATATTTAAATAATATAAATTAATAGATTGTATTGTTTTTTATCTCAGTTTCACATGATTCCCGGAGTGAGTCTGTTTAACTCCAGGAAGTAAGAAAGATATCTTTCACAGGAGGGGCAGATCTCAGAAAAATACCTGAAAGTTCTTTTTGAGTTCAATTTGAGAGTCTTTTTAAGTTCATATTCTAAACCAGTAGATTTGGGATAGGGCCCAAGCTTTTGCATTTTTAACAAACTCCCAGGAGGTCTTTATGTTGCTGGTCCATATTTTGAATAGAAAGTTCTTATTGTGTAATAATGTAATAGGGATTCCCACCAGACTATCTTTCTAACTTCAGCCAGAATTCCCTAGACTAATGGAACTTTATATATATATGTGTGTGTGTGTGTGTGTGTGTGTGTGTACCAATGCCCTTAAAATCAATTGAATCAATATGTGTAGAATGGGCTGTGGAGTTCTCCATGTGCTTCTAAGTGAAAGTGCTGTTGTAAATCACTGCTGCTGCATAAGACATTGTATCTGATTTCTTAAAAAACAAATATCTGGCTTTTGGGATCAATGAAAGTAAATTGAAAACTTAACAATATTGAAAGGTTTAGAGTAAAATTCTCTCTATAGCAGTTAAAAATCTAATTCAAAATACTGCTTTAATCTGATTTATTTCAGTTAATAAATTCTATTTTTAAAAGAAAATCAATACTGGCAGGATTAAAATTAATTTTAATTGCTTACCTTCTTCTCTATCATTTCATATTTATTTACTGAATATAAGAACAGACCATAGTAGCTTTATCATAGTTTATTTATGGAATCTCCATACTGTTCTCTGTATCAGTTTTCATTCCTACCACGTTACTGTATGTAAAATGGATAGCCAGTGGAAGTCCATGTATGATGCAGGGAACCCAAGGCCAGTGCTCTGTGACAGCCTAGAAGGGTGGGATGGGGAGGAGGTGGAAAGAAGTTCAAGAGGGAGGGCACATATGTGCACCTAATACTGACTCGATGTGTGGAAAAAAAGTCACCATATTGTAAAGTAATTATCCTCTAATTAAAATAATAAAATACATAATAATAAAAAGAATAGATCATGAAAAAGTTCTTGGAAAAATAATATCCCACAAGATGTTAGGAATCTTAAGTTCTAGTTAGATATGGAATGGTGCTTTAATTTTCAAAGCAACTCATATCTATCAGGAAGATGCCAAAACCCGGGGTTCATCATATTGACTGCAGTTAATGAGAGGATGTTTTTATTAATGTGATATAGACCAATAATGGTCAATAATTGGTATAGGCTGCTATGTTTCAGTTGTGCTGTCATCTTATTGGTATTCTCAGTGATCAGATTTTTCCATTCATTACAATTGTTACATCATGTGCATTTGCAAAATATCTTTAGCATTACTTGTAAAATTTTAACAAATTTATCTAGATTTTTAAAAGTTTATTCTGTGGATTTAAAGTATAGAAAACTGTTATTTCTTTAAAAAATATATTTTACCCTTGGTGTAAGAAATTGAATCCAATAGACAAAAGGACTAGAAGAGCAGGGGAGAGGGGAAATCTGTAATACCATTTTACTGAGGACTTACATTTTCATGGGACTCATGTTTTGAAATAATAAAGTGACTTTTTTGACACAGTGTGCAAAAAGGTTTCATGAGTGAGTGAAGTCGCTCAGTCGTGTCCGACTCTGCGACCCCATGGACTGTAGACTACCAGGCTTCTCTGTCCATGGGATTCTCCAGGCAAAAAACCTGGAGTGAGTTGCCATTTCCTTCTCCAGGGAATCTTCCCAACCCAGGGATCAAACCCAGGTTTCCCGCATTGCAGGCAGATGCTTTACCCTCTGAGCCACCAGGGAAGCCCTAAAGGTTTCATGGTTGTAATCAAAAATACATAGTAACAGAGCTGGAAAAAAAAAAAGTTTTCCTGCAGCTTTAGACTTGTATGATTCCCTCTGAATCACATCACTTCTAATATATAGTGAATTGATTTGAAGTAAAATACTGTAAATACTTTATGAATAATAAAATTTATTATATTAATTTGCATGAAAACTGTTAAATTTGTTTAATGTAATCACATATACTATATTAAAATTTTTATATTCCTGCCTTCCTAGAAGTGACTCAGTGTCCCTAACAAACTCTTACCCATATTGAGACTATTATTAATAAGACTATAAATAATAAATAATTACCTCCATAGGTTGCTTGAAAAACTTCCATACTTATTGCATTTAAAATTTCTTTTACCTTCCCCAGGAAGGTCTCTTGTCTCTTGTCTCCTCAAATTTCCCTATTTTAGACCAATCAATATCTCCTAGTGAAATAGTTCTTGTCTCATGATTGAAAATTGCCCACTCATCTTTAATCTTGATCTCCTGTCTCTCTGCTTCACTTTTCTGAATTGCAATACCATGTCTGACATTTTATATACTTTTCTAATTATTTGTTTTCATTTATCTCTCCTCATTGCATTAACAATTTTTTAAAAAGATAGACTTTATTTTTGCTTTTGGTTTGTGTTGGTGACTTCTATATGTCCAGCAACTGAAAAGTGCTAGGCACATAGTATACACTCAGTAAATGTTTGTTGAATGAATACATTTTAATTCCATTAATGCTGGCCTGGTAACCACAGCAATACAAGTTCTCAGTATGATGCATATAGGGTATTAAATTTTGCCATTTATTTTTAATTTGTGTCATCAATCAAAAAAATGTCAGAAAAGTTTTTTTCAGCAGGTTTTTTTTTTTTACTTTTAACATTTAAATATAAGTACTTGGTACAAAGAACGTAATATTATTATATTGTATTTTATGAACTTGATTAGGTCATAAGGATAATTATTCAAACTAAAATGGTTTAACATCTTTAATCATGTTATTTGAATAATTATTGAGTAACAGATGGTCACTTAATGGCTAAATATGCTAATAGTATAAGCTTTCCATTTATCTAACAAACAAGTTAGAAAATAACACTGACAAAAACATACTACTCACAATAAACATTAAAATGCACTAAAAATAAACAATACATAGAAATAAACAAAGCAGGAAAGATATTGACATCCATAAAGAAAACTAAAATTTCTATTGAAAAATGCAAAAAGGATTAAATAAAAGAGATGTACTATGTCATTCAATCAAAGCAGCATCTTTTGAAAATTTTAATTATTCTCAAATTAAATATTGTTTAAATTAAATTTTAGTTAAAAGAATATAGCCAAATGTTTTGCAAGAATTTGAGAAAGTGGAGAAAATAAGAGCAGTAGGTCAAAGGTATCTTGAAAGAAAAGAACAAAAAGTGGGAAATATTTTAAAATATTAAAATGAATTATTATTAAGCATACTATACCCACCAAGGCTTCCCTGGTGGCTCAGATGGTAAAGAATCTGCCTACCATGCAGGAGACTTGGGTTCCATCCCTGGTTGGGAAGATCTCTTGGAGAAAGAAATGGCAACCCATTCTAGCATTCTTGCCTGCAAAATTCCAAGGACAAAGGAGCCTGGGGGTTTGCAGTCCATGGCATCACAAAGAATTGGAGGCAACTGAGCAACTTCCCTGGTGGCTCAGCTGGTAAAGAATCTGCCTGCAATGCAGGCGACCTGGGTTTGATCCCTGGATTTAGAAGATCCACTGGAGAAAGGAATGGCTACCCTCTCCAGTATTCTGGCCTGGAGAATTCCATGGATTGCTACAGCTTCCTGCCTGTAAGAGTATAGTTGATGGGCAACAGCATAATATATCAAAAAATGAAGCACACAGAGACAAATATTTTTTAAAAATATTAAAATATCAAATATTAATATTTTGGTGAGCTTAGGGAAAAATTCAACTGGCATAATTACATACCTATTTGAAAACTTTGGAAAATTGGAACAGCAAAAAAATAAAATAAAAATTGAAGTAATGATAACTGTACATTCTCCAAATTTGATGAAAACACTAAAGCCAAAAAGCACAGTGTATTCCCCTAAGGGTTAAGGGTTGGCTATCTAGCAGGAAAGAGAAAATCCCAGAGGAGAGAAAGAACATGAAAGGGGTTCAATTCAAATGTTTTTGCAACTGAAAATCAAATAAAACATAAATACCTTGACAAGGCTTACAGTCTGACATAAGAAATGAAATAAGAACACAAATATAATGTGCTATATTATGATATAATGAATATAAGAAACGACTGACAAAGTGTTCTTTCAATACACAGGAGGGAATGATGATTTCCAGTGGGAGAAATTTAGTGAATAATTAATGGAGGCAAGGACCTCTGAATGAGACTGAATAAGAAGTAGAATTATAAAACCCATGTACAGACTTGAGGCTGTTATTAGAAATAAATTAAAAGTTATGAACAAAAGCAGTGAAGTAAAAAGGTGGAAGAAATACTTATAAACCAGTAAAAATTTTGGCTTAACTATATTGAAGAAAATTCATTTGGAACAATAAATAACTCTCAGAATAAGCTTAAAACCTATGTTAGGTAATAGTTAAAACTTTTTAGTTAATTTTGTTTACCTATAGAATATGTGTGCAATATTAAAATGAAATTGGATATAAAAAGTCAAGCATTATCTTTTATGTTGGCTGAAGTTTTTCTCTAGTATCCATGTGATAATTTTGAAGAGAATGCATTTATTTAATCAGTGCTTTCCTGGCATTTACAGGCTTATTATTTCAATTAATAGAATATAGGTAGGGATGTTGTCCAAAATTATATATTATTTAACACAAAATACATTTTTAGAAATACTAAAAACTCTATATTCCTTAATCAGGTTACAAGGGTAGAAAGAATAATATTGCTTTTCAAATTCTGAGAGACTAAACTGAACAAATTACACATAAAATAAAAAATATTGACCAATTTCCTAGAGTGCTCTATTTCAGCTTTATGGAGACCAACAGTGAAATGTACCTGAAAACTTCCAAGCAAATTTCATTCCTGCTGACAAAGTCAATTATAATGAATGAAATCAATTATTTAGTGAGGGTGATATAGATGTAGATATAGTTATATACATATAATAGACCATAAAAAAACAGAATGAAATTTAGACCAAAGGGAAGAAAAACCTGGAAACTCAATCAAATAGTTATACAGCTAAAGGAAATAAGTCGGTTAAAGATTGTTGATTGAAATTAAAATTCCTGGCCCTCTAGAACACCTCACTTGAATCATAACATTTTTCACAATAAATTATAACTCAGCCTAGAATCTTAGAAGGGAACAGTGCTTTAGCCTCATTGATGGTAAAAACATGAAGTGTGGCAATACCATTTCTAGCATTTGGTGAAACTGACATCTTAATAGATTCAACTGAAAACAAAACCAAAACTAAACAAAAAATAAATACATAAAAAATGGTAATTAAAAAAATAAAGAACTAAAACAACTAAAAGTAATTTGGAATACAACATTGAGCTGGCACAAAGGTTATGAATTCACAAAGGCCAGATATTACTGAAAACTGTGAACTTGAGAGGTAAACAAGCATAAAGCCAGTTTTGCTTGCTTGTTTCTTTATTTGTTTTGCAAATGCAAGTGATTTAGGCCTTCTGCTATGATGACTCAATGCATGATGTAGACAAAATGCATAGATTCCAAACTAAAGAGAGACTGTACAAAGCTCTACCCCTAAAGATGACAAGAGAAAACTATGCTGCATTAAAGGATTGGTGAAATAATTTTGTTTTTATTCTTGTCATGAACTTGTACTGAATCAATGAAAAAAACTAATCTTGACTAAAAATTTGAGCCATAGGTCAACGTTAGTGTTTGCTGACCCAATGTATCATGTAAGTATAATTAAAACAAAACAAAGCAAACACAAATATACAAATGCAATATAAGCCTTAAAGAATCCCAAGTATAAAATCCCAGTTTTGATGGAATTAATGGAAGACAATTAAACATATTCAAAGAACCCATCAAATCCCAAACATGATGAATAAAAAGATATTCATAACTATACACATACTGTAAAAATTATAAAACGCCAAAGAAAATATATCTTAAAAAAAAAAGTGAAACTGGCAATATTTCTTAGATGCCAGTTCTTCCTAAGTGATCCACAGATTCAGTAGAATTCCCAAGAAAATCCCCGTGGTCTATTTTTGATGGTCCATTGTTTAAGACTCAGTGCTTCCAATGCAGGGAGCATGAGGTCAATCCCTGGTCCTTGAATTAAGATCCCACATGCTGTGTGATGTAGCCAAAAAAAAAAAAAGATTACAAAAGGTGATTCTAAAATTTATAAAGAAATACAATGTCTAGATGAGATAAAAGAACCGTGAAAAAGAACAAGACAGAAGAACTTCTACTATCTCATTTCTAGATACAATATTATTATAAACAGTGATTTTTTAGTATGTCATTTATATCTCAATTTAAAAGATGAAAAAAAGGGAAGAACAGGTTTGTAATTATAATATGCTCCCTCTGATTTAGTAGGATTTCTCCGGTGGCTCAGAGGTAAAGAATCTGCCTGCCAAGCAACAGATGCGGGTTTGATCCCTGAGTCAGGAAGATCCCCTAGAGAAGGAAATGGCAACCCACTCCAGTATTTCTTGTCTGGGAAATCCCTTTAACAAAGGAACCTAGCAGGCTACAGTCCATGGGGTCACAAAGAGTCGGACATGACTTAGCCCAGCTCAGCAACACCAAGAAATATCAAATCACTATGTTGTGAAAACAGACACTAAACAGGAACTAACGCAGTATTGTAGAGGTAGATAGGGGAATTGGATGAAGGCAGTCAAAAGGTACAAACTTCTAGTTATAGGATAAATAAGTACCAGGTATATATAATATATCACATGATAAATGTAGTTGATACTGCTGTATGTTACAAATGCTCCTTTGTGGATCACTGTCTTGTCATGATGAAGGGGTTTGTGTATCTCAGTGAAGCCATGAGCCATGCCCTGTAGGGCTACCCAAGACAGACAGGTCATAATGGAGAGTTCTGACAAAACGTGATCCACTGGAGGAGGGAATGGAACACTACCCCAGCACACTAGCTGTGAGAACCCCATGAACTGTATAAAAAGACAAAAAGATACGACACCAAAGGAAGAGCCCCACCTGAGGTTGGAAGGTGTCCAATATGCTACAGGGGAAGAGGGAGGAGGTCTTCTAATAGCTCCAGAAAAAATGAAGTGACTGGGCCAAAGCAGAAATACTTGTGGATTTTTCTGGTGATGAAGGTAAAATCTGATGCTGTCAAGACCAGTACTGCATTAGAACCTAGAAAGTTAGGTTCATGAATCAAGGTATATTGGATGTGGTCAAGCTGAAGATGGCAAGAAAAAACATCAACATCTTAGGAATCAGTGAACTAAAATAGACAAAAATGGGTTAATTTAATTCAGATGACCATTGTATCTACTACTGTGGGCAAGAATCCTGTAGAAGAAATGCTGTAGTCCTCATAATCAACAAAAGAGTCTGAAATGCAGTACTTGGTTGCAACCTAAAAATGGCAGAATGATCTCAGTTCTTTTCCAAGACAAACCATTCAACTACACTGTAATCCATGTCTATACTCCAACTACTGATGCCAAAGAAGCTGAAGTTGATCAGTTCTATGAAGACCTAGGAGACCTCCTAGAACTAACACCAAAAAGACATCCTTTTCATCATAGAGGATTGAAATGCCAAAGTAGGAAGTCAAGAGATAATTACAGTAAAACATAATTTGGGCCTTGGAGTACAAAATGAAGCAGGACAAAGGCTAATATAATTCTGCAAGAGAATGCACCAGTCAATAGCAAACATCGTTTTCAACAACACAAGAGATTATTTTAGACATGGACATCACCAGATGGTCAATACTGAAATCAGATTGATAACATTCTTTGTAGCCAAAGATGGAGAAGCTGAATACAGTCAGCAAAACAAGACCTGGAGCTGACTCAGATCATCAGCTCCTCATAGCAAAACTCAGGCTAAAACTAAAGAAAATGGGCAAAATCACTAGGCCAGCTAGGTACAACTTAAATCAAATCCCCTATGTATATACTATGGAGGTGACTGATAGATTCAAGGGATGAAATCAAGGAAACAGTATTCCTGAAGAACTATGGACTTAGGTCTACAATATTGTACAGGAAGCAGCAAACAAAACATCCTGAAGAGAAAGAAATGCAAGAAGTCAAAGTGCTTGTCTAAGGAGACTTTACAAATAGCTGAGGAAAGAGAAGAAGAAAAGCAAGGGAGAAAGGGAAAGGTACTCCCAACTAAATGCAGAGTTCCACAGAAAAGCATGGAGAGACAAGAAGGCCTTCCTCAATGAACAATGCAATGAAAAGAGGAAAACAACAAACAGAAAGCATAAGACTAGAGATTGCTTCAAGAAAATTGGAAATATCAAAGGAACATTTCATCCAAAGATGGGCATAATAAAGGACAGAAATGGCAAAGATCTAATAAAATCAGATCAGATCAAGAAGAGATGGAAAGGATACACAGAATATCTGTACAAAAAAGATTTTAATGACCCGGATAACCACTATGGTGTAGTCTCTCACTCACAGCCAGACTGTTGCCCCATCTATTTCCAATGAAGTGATGGGACCAGATGCCATGATCTTCATTTTCTGAATGTTGAGCTTTAAGCCAACTTTTTCACTCTCTTGTCTCACTTTCATCAAGAGGTTCTTTAGTTCTTCCTCATCTTCTTCCATAAGGGTGGTGTCATCTGCATATTTGAAGTTATTGATATTTCTTCCAGCAATCTTGATTCCAGGTTTTGCTTCCTCCAGCCCAGCATTTCTCATGATATACTCTGCATATAAATTGAATAAGCAGGGTGACAATACACAGCCTTGACTGTATATTGACTCCTTTTCCTCTTTGGAACCAGTCTGTTGTTCCATGTCCAGTTATAACTGTTGCTACCTGACCTGCATACAGATTTCTCAAGAGGCAGGTCAGGTGGCCTGGTATTCCCAGCTCTATCAGAATTTTTTCCACAGTTTATTGTGATCCACACAGTCAATGGAGAAGGAAATGGCACCCCACTCCAGTACTCTTACCTGGGAAATCCCATGGACGGAGGAGCCTGGTAGGCTGCAGTCCATGGGGTCACGAAGAGTCGGACACGACTGAGCAACTTCCCTTTCCCTTTCCCTTTCCCTTACACAGTCAATGGCTTTGGCATAGTCAATAAAGCAGAAATAGATGTTTTTCTGGAACTCTCTTGCTTTTTTGAAAACCCAGCAGATGTTGGCAGTTTGATCTCTGGTTCCTCTGACTTTTCTAAAACCAGCTTGGACATCTGGAAGTTCATGTTTCACGTATGGCTGAAGCCTAGCTTGGAGAATTTTGAGCATTATTTTACTAGCGTGTGAGATAAGTACAATTGTGTAATAGTTTGAGCATTCTTTGGCATTGCCTTTCTTTGGGATTGGAATGAAAACTGACCTTTTTCCAGTCCCGTGGCCACTGCCGAGTTTTCCGTATTATAAAGCAGAGATACTACTTTGCTGACAAAGGTCCATATAGTCAAAGTTACAGTTTTTCCAGTAGTCATGTATGGATGTGAGAGTTGAACCATAAAGAAGGCTGAACACTGAAGAATTGATGCTTTTTAACTGTGGTGTTGGAGAAGAAAGACTCTTGAGAGTCCTTTGGACTGCAAACCAATTCAGTCCAAAATCAAACCAGTCAGTCCTAAAGGAAATCAGTTCTGAATATTCATTGGAAGAACTGATGCTGAAACTGAAGCTCCAATAATTTTCCCACCTCATGCGAAGATCTGACTAATTGGAAAAGACCCTGATGTTGGGAAAGATTGAAGGCTAGAGGAGAAGGGGATGACAGAGGATGAGATGTTTGGATGGTATCACTGACTCCATAGACATTAGTTTGAGCAAGTTCCGTAAGATGGTGAAGGACAGGGAAGCTTAGCATGCTGCAGTCTGTGGGGTTGCAAAGAGTTAGACATGACAGAAACTGAACAACAGAACAACAAGATAGTAAATCCTAAGAGTGCCCATTTCAACGAAAAATTTTTTTTTTCCTATTTAGTTTTGTATCTATATGGGATAATTGTGCTTGTATAATCACTCATGCCTGCCTCTTTGCAACCCTATGGCCTGTAGTCCACCAGGCTCCTCTGTCCATGGGATTCTCCAGGCAAGAATACTGGAGTGGGTTGTCATGCCCTCTTCCAGGGGATCTTCTGGACCCAGGGATCAAATCCACGTCTCTTTTTTTCTCCTGCATTGGCAGGTGGGTTCTTTATAACTAGTCCCATCTATACTTTAATAGAAAGTTATTTTAAAAGGAAGTAAATATCATCCAAGAGCACAGCAACATAATTATAAATACTGGTCATCTTTTAGTCTCTAAGCCCTGTAGTCTTTGCCAAGTCTGTGGTGCTTGTTCCTTATTTGGATAACAGGCTCCTTCAACAGATTTACATGACTGATTATTTCTTGTTATTTAAGTATCCACTTACATATCACTTAAATTGGAGGGGCCTTACTTGACCACTCAATCTAATAACATTGGTCCCTTCATCCATCAGTTTTTCTTGTTTTGTTTTCCTTAAAAGACACAATACCAGATGAAACTATGCTTTTAATTTACTTGTTTACTTTCTCTTTCTCCTCTCTAGAAGATAATCTTCATGAAAACAGATTCCTTTTTTTTTTTGCCCTACTGTTGCTCTATTTCTAATACCAGGTTCCAATTAGAGATACACAGTGCATAGTTGCTGAATTAATAAATAACTGAATTTATATAAAATTAATTACGTTTCATTTTAAAGGATAACAGAAATTATAGTAATATGAAGAGAATAATTATACAAGTACACATAGAAACAGGTAATGTACGCACACGTATTTACTGTTTACCTTTCCAAAAATGCTTAATCTTTTGGAGTCAATGTATGGCTGTTTCAGTAAAAATCTGAAATGAAAAAAAATTATAGTTATATCTTCTTGAGTTAAATGAACCACGGAAATTCATTCTTAGCCATAAGGGAAAAAAAAACAAAACCAAAACCAAAACAGAAGTCAAACAAGAACTGCTTTAGTGGTTAGAACTCTGTTCATATGGAAGGGTACTGTATACCAAAGTCTTGCTTCTCAGAGTAGTGGAGCAGTTTGGGTGTCACTCCTGTTAGCTTGTTACAAATACAGAATCTCGGGTCCACTACAGGCCTACTGAATTAGCATCTACATTTTAACAATATCCTAGGTGATATCTATACGCTGTGTTAAAGAACCTATTAACTTTCTCAGTTCACCTTTTCTCACTCATGTGGGAAACGTATTTATGAAAGCTCAAGAACTGTAATTAACTGGGAAAGTAATAGACATTGTGATTATTATAAATAATAATATTGTAGTTTAATGAAGCTCTCTCCCATTTCACAAATCCAAAGTGAATTCTAATTCTAGAGGGGGACGTATGATAATTCTTTCATTATGTCAATGAGTGTGAAAGATACTTGAAAAAATAGTTTATATCAGGGGTCCCTTTCCCCAGGCCACAGACTGGTACTGGTCCATAACCTCTTAGGAAGTGGGTCACACAGCAGGAGGTGAGAGACAGGTGAGTCAGTGGAGTTTTGTCTATATTTACAGACATTCTCTCATCACTCTCATTACCGCCTGAGCTCCACCTTCTGTCAGACCAGTGGTGGCATTAGATTTTCTCTGATCCATGGAAAAATTGTCTTTCATGAAACCAGTCCCTGGGATCAAAAAGGCTGGGGACTACTGGTCTATATAATTAACCTAGAAAGTTGTCTAATCATTAAAACACAAACCTCTTAGCATTAATAGTATTATATATCACATACCTAGCATTCACATAGGACAAACAATAAGAAGATGTACACCTACTTACTTCACAGCTGCTATTTGGTCCTTTACTTCCACTGAGCCTAATCTTCGATGAATCTCTTGCAAAATTTTCAGGCCCTGAAATCCACTTCCTCTGCCATCAAACCGTGCAATGATGATGTTATCCGTGTCGACAAGCACTGAATCCCAGTCTATATGAAACTTATCTGTTACCAGCTGGCCTCCTGGTTCTTCATCCCTGAAAATACCGATACATTGACTCAATACAAGAGCAATTAATAATGCAGTAGAAATCTAAGTTTTCTTACTTATTAGTTAAAAATTATGGAAAAGACCCATTTTGATTATTAAAATTTCAGTTAATTCTTGATATTAGCCTGAAAAATATGTCATTTCCCTTTGTAAACTTTTGAATGGAAAACTCTTGAATGAAATGAAAATATAAAACAGAACTTAAAACTATCCATGAGAAACTATTTTAATTCATTTTGAAAAGAGAACAAAGAAAAATACACACACCTTTCATAGACATTTCTAAAGGATGATCATGAAGTTGACATACAGGCCCTACTTTACTGGATTTCTTACAGTGTTTTCAAAATGTCTTACAGAGGGTATACAAGGGGTTAGAGATCTGATAGAAAGAAGGATCAGTCGTGGAGGCTTAAAAATAATTTAACAAGAGATGTGCAATCCTAAAGCATATCAGATTTAAAAAGAAACACTGCATTAATATTTCCTGAATTGTTTCTTGTGACAGAATTCTCACTGAGAAGAATTTAAGCAAAGAGTGAGAAAAAGATATTTCTCATCCCTAAGGCTGACAGCAAGAAAAGGAAGCAGAGACACATACGTTTGAAAAATTCGAAAGCTAGAAGTAAAGAAGGACACACCGATTATAAAGCATGAACATTCTCTCCAGAGGGAAAAGGTGATACAATTTTAAAATGTCACATTACAGTGGTATTTATAACTTATTCTCTTTGGAATACAGAAAGGTTAAAAAAAAAAAAAAAAAAAGCAGACTCTCATAAAAATCACACAGATTATCTAGGTCCAATGGCTTCTCCAGTGGTCCAATGGCTCAGAAGTAAAGAAACTGCCTGCAGTGCAGGAGGTGCAGATTCATAGGCTACGTACCAGAAAATTTCACCCTACACACTCCCTTGTAAAGACACCAAACTTGCCTTCAAGTCTATGCAAATATATTGCTTAGAAGCACTAAAATATACCAATGCACAAACTAATCCTCATTAACAAGCTCTGAGGTTATCAGGTTTGCTAAAGAAAAAACTTCTGAGCAGCAAGTGGAACTGAGTAGATGCAGAGGTTGAGTGGGACCTAAAGAGGAAACAGGGAATAGGGCAAAATGTCAGACAACTAAAATGCATTGAATGCTATTATGGGATGAACTGTGTCTCAAAAACTGTATGTTGAATCTGTAATGTGTACCACCTCAGAATCTGAATGTATTTGGAGATAGTGCTTTTCCAGCAGTGATTAAATTGAAATGAGGCTATTAGGCTGAACCCTAATCTAATCTGACCTGTGTCCTTGCAGCAGGAAATTAGGACACACAGAGACCCTAGGGGTGGGCACGCACAAGGAAAAGAACATGAGAAGAGGATCCGAGAAGGCAGCCATCTGCAAGCCAAGGAGCGGTCTCAGAAGAAACAGAGCCTGCTGAACCCTAGCTTTTGGAGGTCTAGCCTCTAGAATTATGACGAAATAAATTTCTGTTGTTTCAGATACCCCAGGCTGGTATTTTATATGTCAGCCCTAGTAAATTAATGCAAAGACCTTTGAGACCTAACCACTTAGGATCCTTTAACTAACTTACTATAAACTATCAAGAGTTACTTAATCTTTTCGGGGAGGTAGCTGTCTGTTGAATGACGACTTACTGCATGTGTTCTAATTCCTACATTTTAAATAACAAGCACTATGGATGGGTTTTAATTATGACCTACTCCATTCCTTTGTAAATCACACATTTCAGAGTGATTACATGATCCAAACCTAGATCTGTTTTGTCCTTCTGCAATGTTTACAATCTTGATCTCTTTTATAAAATTTAATTAAAAATTTTTAAATTCATTTTATTTTTTGCACAGTTAGGTCTTGGTCAGATTATTAGGAATTATGGCTAAACATCTCCACATTCTTTTCCCTAGAAATTCAATTGCCTAATTCAGAATGAAGTCTAAAATTGGTATTTTTTTCCACATTTCCAGATGGTACTGATATAACTTGCCTACCAGTTGAGAAATGGCATGAATCATCATGCGTAGCACACTTTCTGGTGCATGGAGAACATAGAAAATGCTTGCTGAACTAGATGCTTTCAGGGAAAGTAGACTCGTGTAAAGTTTAAAATGAAAGGACCTTGAAAAGCTTCATAAATCCTGCATTTTGAAGCTTGGAGATTTATTGAGAACTTTAGAAAGCAAAATATGATTCACAGAGAACAAGATACAAGGATTAACTTTAACATTTAAGCTTAGTAAGTACATGACAGTTTAAGTCCCAACTTCACTCTGAACATAGATAGGAAAGATACTAAAACACTAAGACTTAGTTTCCTTATCTTTAATAATGGTAAAATCTGCTGTGCTTTCCTCAAGGAATTTTTAAGCATTAAGTGGCATAATGTACTTGAAAAATACTTTTTGAAATATAGCAAGCAATACAAAATTACTATGTGATTTATTGAACATTTTTCAAACTTATGATTAACAAATGATTGAAGATTTTTCAAGGCAAAAACTCAATTCCTTACTCATGCTTGCAATATCAAGAAAATACAGTTTCCTCCTCTGCTCTGTTTTCTCAGTTGCCATTTTTAACTTCAACCTTGCTGCACCTGCTTTTAATGTTTGAACACAAAATGTTATCAATCCATTATCAGTCAATAATTTTAACACATTGCTCTAACTGGGTGTGTTGTTCTTTCTTTTTTGGTGCAGAATACAGGTATATCTATTTCAAGATTAATTATAAAAGGACATGGATTATGATGGTAAGCATCGTCAGTATAAGGAACAAGTCAGAGGCTTGCAGGAGCAAAGGGAAAATTTTTCACAAAATGTGGACCAGAAAATAGTAGATTTTTTTTAATACAAATTAAGGCAAGAAAATATTACTTATTTGAGGAGGCAGCAATAGCAAGATATGTGGTGGTAGGGATGACCATAGGAATGTACCATAGACCAAATCACCTATCATATAATAAATGGGTATTACAACTTGCAACTGTGTTGGCCACACAGAATTGGTAAGTTGCATTTGCTTCCTCTTTGCTTTTTTTCTGTATGCCACATCTTTTTTCCTGACATTTTTGTTTTACTTTCTGTCTCAGAAATCCCCGGGGACTCATATAAAGAACAGCGCTTCAAGGTTGAGAATACGGGCACATATTTTTGTTGAAAGTTTAATGAAAAGAAAAATTCAATCTGTTTTAACTAGTGAAAAGTCCATAGCAATACTAAATGTGTCCACTTCCTAACACAGGAAGCAAAATCAAATTAAGATTAAAGTTTTCTTACAAGTTAAGGTCTTCAAAGGCAGACTTTGGCATCTGTTTTAATATTAATACATTGAACAATCAATCAGTGGTGTCTGTTTAGATGAAAAATACACAATATGAGTAAATAATAAAAAAGCTAAGCAAAACACATAAAATTCAATAGACCTTTAAAATGGCAAAACAAACCACTTCTTCATAACATAACAAAACATCATCTATAACAAAACCTGAATTAAAGTGAAGAGATTTGTTCAGAGCACACGTCTGTCAGGTTCACATGGTGCTATTTGAATTCATGAAAAGAGGTGAATTTATATTCAGGAGAGATAGATTTTGGTCCTGACTTTTTTACCAGTTAACCCTGGCAATTATATTATAGAATAGAAGGAAGGAAACTGAGGTCACTCAGTCATATCCAACTCTTTGCGACCCCATGGACTGTAGCCTGCCAGGCTCCTACATCCGTGGGATTTTCCAGGAAAGAATACTGGAGTGGGTTGCCGTTTCCTTCTCCAGGAGATCTTCCCAACCCAGGGATCGAACCCGAGTCTCCCACACTGGAAGCAGACTCTTTACCATCTGAGCCACCAGGTTTGTAAATAGTTAATATCATGTAGAGTACATTTTAAAAAGCCTTTTCCTTACCACTAAACCTTTGGCTAGAATAAATAAAAGGCAAATATTTACCAGTGAGAGTACTTTCCACAAGAGATCTATTGAATGGCAGAATTTTTTTTTTTTTTCCTACACCACGGAATTTCAAAACTGCTACACGGACATCAGGGTATCTGTATCTACTGGGTCGTGGAAGAAAGGAACACAGGAAAAATTGCTTGTAGTCTTCTTAGTTCTTTTCTCTTTCTAGGCATAGAATATATCCACTTGAGCTGCATAAGTGCTAGATTAGAGTGGGTTCACTGTGAGCTGGGTTGCATTTTTATTTTAGATATAGTAAAATAAAAAAGAGTGTGAAAAGAAGGATAAAGAACAGAATGGAACACATGATAAGAGAAAGGAAAATGATGCTGTGATATGTCACAGTAAATTCTTAGGGAAGATGAATTGTCAAGACTTTTGATTTTGTTCTTTGGGAGAGAACTCATTGTACAATAGAACATGAGTTTAATATAGGAGTAAACTAGAGTGAAACAATTTTGTCTTGTCTTAATCTGAAATTTATGTTATAGAAATTTATAGTCTGTGATGATACAGTTGCAATGTAAGTATATCTAAAAGCTAATGAAATTTGTACTTTTTCAAGCAATATATACATGAAAATACACCCATTGGTCAAGGGCTTCTTGGTCAGTTACTTCTGTTTCTGACTTTGTCATCCATAGATTTCCTCGGATGGAAGGACTATCCAATACGCAGTTTGGCAGAACGAGTTTTCTCCAATAGTCATTACATCATATAAGAAAAAAGAATATTTTTATGTCAGAGAACTGTTTCTTGTCCACATTCCTATCTTCTTCCATTAGGAAAATAATAATATAACCTTCATATTTCTGATCACTTGTTCGTTTACAAATAATTTTTCATTGAATTACGTGTCCTGGAGTTACAACTAGGGGAGCGTTTGATATTCAGTTTTCAGTTCAGTTCAGTCACTCACAACTCTTTGCGACCCCATGGACTGCAGCAGGCCAGGCCTCCCTGTCCATCACCAACTGCCAGAGTTTAACCAAACTCATGTCCAATGAGTCAGTGATGCCATCCAAATATCTCATCCTCTGTCATCCCATTCTCCTCCCTCCTTCAATCTTATCCAACATCAGGCTCTTTTCAAATGAGTCAGCTCTTCACATCAGGTGGCCAAAGTACTGGAGTTTCAGTTCCAACATCAGTCCTTCCAATGAATATTCAGGACTGATTTCCTTTAGGATGGACTGGCTGGATCTCCTTATAGTCCAAGGGACTCTCAAGAGTCTTCTCCAACGCCACAGTTCAAAAGCACCAATTCTTCAGCGCTCAGCTTTCGTTATAGTCCAACACTCACATCCATACATGACTACTGGAAAAACCATATCCTTGACTAGACAGACCTTTGTTGGCAAAGTAATGTCTCTGCTTTTTAATATGCTGTCTAAGTTGGTCATAGCTTTTCTTCCAAGGAGTAAGCATCTTTTAATATCATGGCTGCAATCACAATCAGCAGTGATTTTGGAGCCCAAGAAAATAAAGTATGCCATTGTTTCCACTGTTCTCTATCTATTTGCCTTGAAGTGATGGGACCGGATGCCATGATCTTCGTTTTCAGAATGTTGAGCTTTAAGCCAACTTTTTGACTCTCCTCTCTCACTTTCATCAAGAGGCTCTTTAGTTCTTCATTTTCTGCCATAAGGGTGGTGTCATCTGCATATCTGAGGTTATTGATATTTCTCCTGGCAATCTTGATTCCAGCTTGTGCTTCTTCCAGCCCAGTGTTTCTCGTGATGTACTCTGCATATAAGTTAAATAAGCAGGGTGACAATACACCTTTCCTATTTGGAAAGGTGACATACTCCTTTCCTATTTGGAAACAGTCTGCTGTTCCATGGCCAGTCCTAAATGTTCCTTCTTGACCTGCATACAGATTTCTCAAGAGGCAGGTCAGGTGGTCTGGTATTCCCATCTCCTTCAAATTTCCCAGAGTTTATTGTAATCCACACAGTCAAAGGCTTTGGCATAGTCATAAAACAGAAATAGATGTTTTTCTGGAACTCTCTTGTTTTTCCATGATCCAGCAGATGTTGGCAATTTGATTTCTGGTTCCCTGGCCTTTTCTAAAGCCAGCTTGAACATCTGGAATTTCACAGTTCATGTATTGTTGAAGCCTGGCTTGGAGAATTTTGAGCATCTCTCTACTAGCGTGTGAGATGAGTGCAATTGTGCCATAGTTTGAGCATTCTTTGGCATTGCCTTTCTTTGGGATTGGAATGAAAACTGACCTTTTTCCAGTCGTGTGGCCACTGCTGAGTTTTCCAAATGTGAGGGCATATTGAGTGCAGCACTTTCACAGCATCATCTTTTAAGGATTTGAAATAGCTCAACTGGAATTCCATCACCTCCACTAAGTTTGTTCATAGTGATTATTCCTAAGGCCCACTTTACTTCACTTTCCAGGATGTCTGGCTCTAGGTGAGTGATCACACCATCATTATGATCTGGGCCATGAAGATCTTTTTTGTACAGTTCCTCTGTATATTCTTGCGACTTCTTAGTATCTTCTACTGCTGTTAGGTTCATACCATTTCTCTCCTTTATTGAGCCCATCTTTGCATGAAATATTCCCTTGGTATCTCATTTTCTTGCAGAGATCGCTAGTCTTTCCCATTCTATTGTGTTCCTCTATTTCTTTGCACTGATCACTGGGGAAGTCTTTCTTATCTTTCCTTGCTATTCTTTGGAACTCTGCATTCAAATGGGTATATCGTTCCTTTTCTCCTTTGCTTTTCACTTCTCTTCTTTTCACAGATATTTGTAAGGCCTCCTCAGAGAGCCATTTTGCTTTTTTGCATTTCTTTTCCTTGGGGATGGTCTTGATCCCTGTCTCCTGTACAATTTCATGAATCTCCGTCCATATTTCATGAGGCACTCTGTCTATCAGATCTAATCCCTTAAATCTCTCTCTCACTTCCTCTGTATAATCGTTAAGAATTTGATTTAGGTCATACCTGAATGGTCTAGTGGTTTTCCCTACTTTCTTCAATTTAAGTCTGAATTTGGCATTAAGGACTTCATGATCTGAGCCACAGTCAGCTCCCAGTTTTGTTTTTGCTGACCGTATAGAGCCTTTCCATTTTTGGCTGCAAAGAATATAATCAATCTGATTTCGGTATTGACCATCTGGTGATCTCCATGTGTCGAGTCTTCTCTTGTGTTGTTGGAAGATGGTGTTTGTGTGACCAGTGTGTTCTCTTGCCAAAACTCTATTAGCCTTTGCCCTGCTTCATTCTCTGCTCCGAGGCCAAATTTGCCTGTTACTCTAGCTGTTTGATATGGACAAGTTTATTTATGCATCTAACCAGACTCCTTCTTACAGTTTCAAAGCCTGTGTTTCTGCTGGTGAGTATATTACTGGAAGAAATATCATTAAATTCATATATGTAGATGACACCACCCTTATGGCAGAAGGTAAAGAAAAACTTAAGAGCCTTTTGATGAAAGTGAAAGAGGAGAGTGAAAAAGTTGGCTTAAAGCTCAACATTCAGAAAACTAAGATCATGGCATCTGGTCCCATTACTTCCTAGCAAATAGATGGGGAACCAGTGGAGACAGTGGTAGACTTTATTTTTTTGGGCCCCCAAATCACTGCAGATTGTGACTGCAGCCATGATATTAAAAGACACTTACTCCTTGGAAGAAAAGTTATGACTAACCTAGACAACATATTCAAAAGCAGAGACATTACTTTGCCAACAAAGGTCCATCTAGTTAAAGCTTTGGTTTTTCCAGTAGTCATGTATGGATGTGAGAGTTGGAGTATAAAGAAAGCTGAGCACTGAAGAATTGATGCTTTTGAACTGTGGTGTTGGAGAAGACTCTTTTAAGTCCCCTGACTGCAAGAAGATCCACCCAGTCCATCCTAAAATAAATCAGTGCTGAATATTCATTAGAAGGACTGATATTGAAGCTGAAACTCCAATGCTTTGGCCACCTGATGCGAAGAGCTGACTCATTTGAAAAGACCCTGATGGTGGGAAAGATTGAAGGCAGGAGAAGGGGACAACAGAGGATGAGGTGGCTGAATGGCAGCACCAACTCAATCGACATGAGTTTGAGTAAACTCTGGGAGTTTGTGATGGTTAGGGAGGCCTGGCGTGTGGCAGAAATGGGGTTGCAACAATTCAGACATGACTGAGCAACTGAACTGACTGACTCTAGAATTTAATATTGACATTAAGACATATTACTTATAGATTGTGAAGAACAAGGTCTAATCTGTTCAAGAATAATATAAAAAGCAATGATCACCTTCTCCATTTCCATTATCAAGATTAAATGCCACTGACTTCTAATTATTTCATGGGTATTACAATGTGAGTACATTTTACATCCACCTAAATGAGGAACAAGAACAAGAATGAAGAAAAGCAGTAACTTAAATTTGACTCTCCTTACACAGCAAAGCAGTAATAACGATTTTTTGAGAGAAGTATTAGCTACCTCTCTTGTCCAAATACTTTCAGTAAATGTGCTATCTTTAAGTGAAATAGGTATGTACTTGGCATGAACAAGTGCATATTTAAATAATGTTATAGAAATTTTGAAAATATATGTCTTTTTCTTGGAAAGTGAAACAAGCTTACTTCTAACAATCTCATCTGCTCAAAAGTCTATGAAGCCACATAATAAATAAAAAGAATAAAAGGATAAATAATAAATAGAAAGAAGTCCCATAAAGTGAATTCTTTGATCAGAATTTGGAATTATATGAAATAATGCGGACTGAGTATTTGATCTTTCTTGTGGACCTTCTAGGAACTTACTCAAGATGTTTGGAATTTTTACTTTACACCAAACCATTAACATGAGGCAGCTGGAAAATATTACATTCCAGAGGTTATTATAAACTGTTAAGTGGAAGGCACAAAAGGTCATATGATTTGGGTTTTAGAGAAGTCTTTATTGATTCTGGACAGCATTCTCGATAATCTTCCAATGATAATTATCATATAATAGAATATCTAGGTAGACTATTATGTAATTAAAAAAAAAAAGCAGAGCTTTCTGGTCTGAAAAGAAAATTAAAAACACCTTGAGTTCAAACCCTAATTTTGTCCTGTTCATGATCTTGGATTTATATATTATATAAATTCATGGTTTCCTTGTGTTAAACTGAGGACAACTATATTTATCTCACTTGGTTTCTATAAGGATTAAAGATGGTATTTATACATCCTTAGCATGATGTCCCTTGTACAGTAAGCAATAAATAGTAGCTATTATTAAATCCTATTACTTTAAGAAGATAAGCTCAATAATCAAAAGAGAAACAGTGAAAAGATAGTACAGAAACCAATTATTTAGCTTTATGCAAAAAGATTGTAAGGGAAATGAGAAGCTCACCTCATGTTTTTCTGAGAGGGAAACTACAACTGCAGAGAAATTTACTCAACCAAAAGTCTAATTGTAACACATTATAAACTCTCAGATCATTTATTTCTCTCTTTTTCTCTACTATGACATCAGTCATTCCTGATGACTAACTTAGGGTTGATTAATTTCTTTGTTTATTCTAATTCATGTGTTCCTTCATTCATATACCCATTCAGTCAATCAATATTTTATGAACATAAATGCTCCAAACACTGTGTTAAGGCAAGACAATACAAAAAGAGCTGTTATCATGAATGAGTTTATAGTTTAAAAGAAGAGACAGCAAAGCAAATATTGTAACCTAGTGTGGTTTCATGTTACGACAGAGGTGTACATAGAGTTATATAAAAGTATTGCTTGGAATATTAATAGAACTTTTCCAGTTGGAAAAGGAAACTAAAGGTACTGGAAAACTGTGGGAAAATATAGAGAGAAATGATTGAGAAGCTAGTATTTCCCATAATAAAACAGTTTTCAAAAATATCTAGAGCAGTGAATCTCTCTTTAGAGGTGGATGGAGTCAGAATGAGATGGAGAGTTAAGTGGAAATCAGATGAAGATTGTTTTGTATGCTGTGTTAGGAAATATGAACTTTAAATCAACTGAAGAATAATAGTGAGAGTATTTTACCCAGGAGAGCCACATTTTCAGATATGGATCTCAGAAAATTCATACCAGCATCAGTGGAATAAAAACTAGTTGCTGCTGCTAAGTCACTTCAGTCATGTCCGACTCTGTGTGACCCCAGAGACGGCAGCCCACCAGGCTCCCCCGTCCCTGGGATTCTCTAGGCAAGAACACTGGAGTGGGTTGCCATTTCCTTCTCCAATGCATGAAAGTGAAAAGTGAAAGTGAAGTCGCGCAGTCGTGTCCCACTCTTTGCGACCCAATGGACTGCAGCCCACCAGGCTTCTCCGTCCATGGGATTTGCCAGGCAAGAGTACTGGAGTAGGGTGCCATTGCGGTCTCCCAAAAACTAGCTAGGAGATGATATAGCACTTAATCACAGAAAAGGAAGTATAGGTAGAGAGCAGGGTGGCAGATTAGAATTGACTAGTCCAGATATACCATCTTCCTGGTGTGGGACTTGAAGAAGATTGTGGGCCCTTGGATGATCCCATAGGTTCAAAACTCAAAACAAGGTACCTCTGGTATTCAACATTTTAAACAATATCTGTATTGTTTATTGAAAGGAAAATGTGTGTATGAAAAAAGTAGTGATATTATCTTGACTACTGGAGATGAGTAGCTGGATTATCCAATGTGTCAATTAATTATATCCTGCTTTTTTAACAGATTAACTATACAAAAGAGCTGACAAACAACTCAGTTCCATTAAGATGACAAAGTTGTAGGACTCTGATATGAATACCATTGATTAAATGATACAAATACTAGATAAAAAAGAGTAGTACTCTCAAATTAAAATGACACAGTGGGGCACTGTGGTAATAACCATATTTATCTGGTTTCTGGACATTATTTATCTACTCATTCAATGCATGCTTGAGTAGTGACTGCAAAACTAGCTGCTAGGAGAAATATACAAATAAGTAAGGTTATTTAATATTAAATATTAAATTCCATTTAATTAAATATTAAATTAAATAAAATAAAATTAAATATTAAATTCCATTTAATATATGGAGTATGTAAAATAAAAATTTTAACATCTCTCTCAAGATGCTAAAATATTTCATGATATAATAATTTCATTTTACAAATTATTTATCTGAATATTTACTTCTAGATTGTAGATTTTCATTCAGAAACATTGGTGCAAAATCTAATGGGAGTCAGAAATTCTCTAAATACTATGTTAAAAATATCCTCATAAAATCAGGGTGAGCTGGAAAAGTAACTGCTGGATCAACATTGTTTAAGATATATGTGAAAACTTTGAACAGAAAGCTGTCACTGTAGGAGGAGGTATAGATTTGAGATTGTTAGATGGGCTGATGAGCATGGTGAAAGAAAGCTTCAGGAAGATAAGATGATAGGTGAACAAGATTTCATTATAATTTCAAGGAAGATGAATTCAGTGAGATGGAACTAAGTCATAAGAGCATGAGAGAGTATGTTGCATTCTGGAAATTAATGTAATTTGTTGAATAGTCACTGTCTCCCTGCATTAGACCTTTATCAAGGGTGGCATGGACAAGCTGAACATGAAAAAGTAGAAAATGGGAAGACATAAATAAAAATAATCACAATAAACCCACTGCAAGTTAACATAAATAAAATAATTATATATATTAAAAAAAAAAAGAAAATAGGAAGACATGATGATTTCTTGGTACTGTATGAAACTCCTTAGCTTGCTATACTTGTCTTCAGGAACACAGCAAACAAAGAAAAAAAAAAATGTTCTCTAATAAATAGTACATCTGTTTACACTGCTTCTTCCCAGGCTATAAGCCTTTACATTCATGCTGCTTCTAAGTCGCTTCAGTCGTGTATGACTCTGTGCAACCCAATAGATGGCAGCCACCAGGCTCATCTGTCCACAGGATTCTCTAGGCAAGAATACTGGAGTGGGTTGCCGTTTCCTTCTCCAACACTTTATCTAATAACACTTAAAAAACACTTAAAACCATTCTGACCTATATGGATTTCCAAACTTAAATATTTTAGGAATTATCATGCAGCTCAAAGCAATAGATCATTTTTTAAATATAAAATAAAAAACTCCTCAGTTGGGCTTTGTAAGTTATATTATGTGAAATTTCTGAGAATTTACCTCTGAAAATCAAGGAGTTTGGATAATGTAAATTAATATTTAGTGTAGTCAGCATATGAAAACAAATGAAAAATAATGAATTAATACTCATTTTTATTTTTTCATTAACAAAAACAGGAGCAAAGTAAACTCTACAGGCCTAACTATATTATCTTATCTGCTTTAATAATGTCTATTAACTAATTTTATGGATGCTAAAATATAGTATTAAATATCTATAGTGATACTTCTAAATATTAAAAAGACTATTACTACTAATAATAATTATATTTATGGTTAAAATTTATTAAACACTAAGTACAAATGTTTATGCTCTTCCAGACACTATGGTGACATGTTTATGTAAACTATTCCATGTTATTGTCTTCAATTTATTTATAAGGAAACTGAAGCTTAAAAAATTAAACAATATACTGGTAAATCTTTGAACTCAGATTAGAACCTAAAGGCTACCTTATTCCTAAACCACTATCTTTACTCTCCTGCCTCTAAAAAAAGACTTAACTCTTTCTAATAAGAGAGTTGAGTCTTGGGTTATTCTTCATATTCCTCTCATGAACTAAAAATCACTCAGACCAAAGCACAAATCTGATGGTAGGACAAGCTAGCTGGATTCTTTGACTCAAAGCTGCAAAGAGAATTAGAACTCTTGTCTACATTTTCCCCCAAAGTGTTGTTACACTTTGGAACCAGAGGATATACCAATGGGAAGAACTGCCAATATGTCCCCCTGCATATGTTTAGTCATGCTTCAAGGAAAGATGCCTACTAGGGTTCTTTCCCCTGAGAAGCCTTATTTCTCAGTGACTACAAAGAACAATTTCTTTTCCCAAAAGGAGGTATAATGAGACAGAAGATGAGGGTGAGAATTTTTTTTTTTCATTTTGTTCTCATTTTAGTGCCTGAGATATTTTCCCCAATAAATCACACATATAATTCAAATAAGAATTGAATATTCAGCCACAGAAAGGAATGAAATAATGCCATTTGTAGCATCATGAATGCAAATAGAGATTATCATACTAAATGAAGTAAGCCAGAGAAAGACAAAAATGTCATATGATATCACTTATATGTGGAATCTTAAAAAAATGATACAAATCAATTTATTTACAAAAGAGAAATAGACTCACAGAAAACAAATTTATAGTTACCAAAGAGGAAAGTGGGGTGAAGAAGCATAGATTAAGAGTTTAGGATTAACATATACATACTACTATATATAAAATAGATAAGCAACAAGGAACACAGGGAACTACAGTAAATATCTTCTAATAATCCCTAATGGAAAAGAACCTGAAAAAGAACATATATAAAGCTTTGCTGTATACATGACATGTAAATCAACTATACTTCAATAAAAAAATAGAAAATTAAAAAGAACTAAATGAAAGAGAAGTTACAGAAGAAGGAGTTAACATAAGAGCAAATAACAACTTCTTCAGGAAGACGTCAAGAACTTTCAGGGCCTCTGGCCATAAATGACAAAGGAGAAAGTTAGGTCATGGTATCACAGTTAGGAATAAACAATAGAGGAAGTAAAACCATTGACTATTGCATTTTCTGTATTATCTGACTTATTAAAATGAAATGATAAATTGTTTCTATGTATCAAAATATCTAAATTAATGCAATCTGCATAAAAATAATGAATTATAATCACAATAGTTATAAAAGTCATTTGTACTAGACACTTTATATGCTAATTCATTTAATCTAAAAAGCAGCCTTAAAACATAAGATAAACTATAATTCTCATTTTATATTTGGATAAACTAAGCCTTAAAAAAGGTTAAGCAACGTTTTCAAGGATACACTGTTAATGAATGACAAAACTGGGATTTGAACTCCGACAGTTTGATTACACAGACTTATTGTTCACATTCAGTAGTCATAACAAGTAATGCTATTTTCATTTCTACTCTTTTTTTAAGTGCTGTCAAAGCAATGTTAGCTGGGTTCTCAATAACGAAAATAACTATTAATAATTACGCTCAGGAAAACAATTCTACATCAACATCAAGTTGGTTAACCAATAGGTGTTAGAGGCCTCTGTGCCCAATACTATGTAGTCACAGCATAGTCTCACAGAAAGTATGGATGCCTTCAATTCCATAGTCAATTCCAAAGTTGGAAAAACCTAAGAGTCAGGTTTTTCTAAGGATGGGAAGGGCTTCCTGCTGGTCTTAAATCCAAGAAGGAAAACTGATAAGAATGATTCAAATTTAACTGACTGTTTTGGCAGGGGAAATAAACGCTTCCTCAATGTTGCAAAAGAACTGATAAAAAGTAAAAGGCTTAGATGTGAAAACACGGATGTACCTTTATGCTAACTAAAATAACTGATCACAGAAGGCGACAAATATTGCATGATTCCACCTAAGTGAGGTATCTAAAATAGATTCCTAGAAGCAGAGAGCAGGATGGGGACTGGTAGGGGGAGGAAGGCAGAGTAGCTGTTTAATGAGCGCAGAGTTTCAATCATGCAAGAGGAATAGTTCTAGAGATCTGCTGTACAACCTTGTGCCTATAATTAACAACATTGTATTACATACCTAACATTTTGTTCAGGGGGTAGATCTCACTTTAAGTGCTCTCACCACAATTTTTTTAAATGACTTTTAAAAATTTAGCATAACTTTGATATGATATCACAAAGAAAAAAAAGTATAGACCAGTATCATTTATTAAGGAAAAAAAAAACATTTGAATCAGTTCTAATGAGGTGAAAACTGAAGCCTATTATACAGAGTGAAGTAAGCCAGAAAGAAAAACACCAATACAGTATCTAACGCATATATATGGAATTTAGAAAGATGATAACGATAACCCTGTATACGAGACAGCAAAAGAGACGCAGATATATAGAACAGTCTTGTGGACTCTGTGGGAGAGGGCAAGAGTGGGATGATATGGGAGAATGGCATTGAAACATGTATATTACCATATGTGAAACACATTGCCAGTCCAGGTTCAATGCATGATACAGGGTGCTTGGGGCTGGTGCACTGGGACGACCCAGAGGGATGGGATGGGGAGGGAGGTGGGTGGGAGGTTCAGGATGGGGAACACATGTACACCCGTGGCGGATTCATGTCAGTGTATGGCAAAACCAATACAATATTGTAAAGTTAAAAAAAAAAGAAAAAAACAAAGGGAAGGTAGAGCTTGAGTAATTGCTAATCAGACATCCATAAACTAAATGTATGAGTCATTATTCCCAGGAGTAACACTGAGTTCAGTTTGGGATGCAAGAAGCAAAAACAATTATACACACTTCCATATTATTTAGTGGTGGTGTCCTTGAGGAACTCACACAACTGACAGCTGTCCTGCTTAACTACACACATGGGATTTCTTCTGTTGTTTTTTAATCAGAATATTGGCATGTGAGACATAAAAAAAAACTAAACTTTTTAGATTCCTTTATTTCAAAAACAAATAAAATACTTACATTATTAACAGAAGAGCATACTGGTTTCGGTCCGTAAAATCTTTGGGAAAGGACAACTGTAAAGGAAGTTCTTTTAAAGAAAGAGCAAAATATTAAAGATGGAGAGTCATTTATATGTAAAACTCTAAGGTGCAGAGAAAGTTGTTCTTGAATGATGAAGCATGCACAAAACTTTACCATAGTCGTCAATATGAAGCATTTTAATTTCTGACTTTACTATCTTCTTTTTCAGGATAGCTTCCTTCAGCATAGAATTGCTTTCCAAAATAAAATATTCTATAAATCAGAAAGGATAGTGCAAATAATTAGATTAAGAATCAGCACAACACAAATAATTATCCAGCATTACCATTTGATAGGCACTAATTGTGAAAGTATTAGTCACTCATTTGTGTTTGACTTTTTGGAAACTCATGGACTACAGCCCACCAAACTCTTCTGTCCATGGAATTCTGTGGGCAAGAATACTGGAGTGGGTTGCCATTCCCTTCTTAAGGGGATCATCCCAAATCAGGGATTGAACCCAAGTCTCCTGCATTGGAGGCAGATTTTTACCATCTGAGCCACCAGGGAAGCCCTAGGCACCCATTAACCTCTCATAATTTCTCTCTTGGATTACTGTAATAGTTTCTAACTGGGCCTCCTTATTTTAGTGAAATTGTCTCCAGTTGCCCTATACTTGGAACATGTTTACATTTTCAAAATGTAAATCTGATCATTCTATGGTTCTGCTTAAAAATATATTGAAAATAATGCAAAACTATCTAGCATCCAATGACTTAAAGTCACTGTGGCTGAATTTGAATACAAAGTTACTAAGCATGCAAAAATTAGGAAAACATCACCCTTGATGAGTACAGATTTTATTCAATAGAAAGAACCCAGAAATGCCACAGATGCGTATAATGGATAGACAATGGCATTAAAGCATATTTTAATTAAATTCCGTGTGTTCAGTAAGTTAAAAAAAAAAAAAAACTGAGGATAATAGGGAGAAATATGAAAAAAAAACAGTTTAAAAAGAAAGAAGTTAAAATTCTAAAACTAAAAAACTGAAAAATTTGAGGCACATAAAAATTATAAAATCTAAGATTTAAAAATACTGGATGGGATTAATGGCATACTAGATACTGCTGAAGAAAAGATTAATTAACTATATTTGACAATATAGTGATAGACAACATAAAAAATAAAACACCCAAAAAAGAAAAAGAGACAAAGAATTGACAAAACATGAAGTGAAAGAAGCATCAGTAAATTGCTGGAATTTTGATTGATATGTTAAATACATTGACTTATTGGGGATATTTTATATATAAAAATGGTGAACTCTTTAATCCATAAATAGCTATATGTGTATATACGTATATATTTGAGTCTTTAATTTCTTTTGGAAATGTTTACTTTCATTTTAGGAGACTGACACATTTATTACATGTATTATAGGATAGTTCTTAACTATCCTATATAGTTCTTAACAATATTTTAAATGGTTATTTTGATCTATTTTTACATTTTGCATTGCCTTATAGTATATAAAATAGGTGATATTTGTATATTAAACTATAATCATGATAAATCCCTTCATTATATCTAAAATTATTATGAGTATATGTGGATTCCATATTTTTTATTTGATTTCTGTTTTGTTTACAAGTATATCTTCTGAAAATAAAGGTAAGTTTTTCACCTATATTTCTTTTTCTTGCCTTATTTCATTAAATCTTCTAATACAATTTACAATGAGGTAGTGATAGCAAACACTCTTTACTTTTACCCAGTCTTGGGAGAAATGCATTGTCTTCAACATCAAGTATTAATATGATATCAGTTTTAGTATTTTTGTAGATAACAATCATTAAGTTAAATCATTTATTTCTTCTTTTTCAGTTATTATTATTACCTTATTGTTTTCATTATAATTTTTTTCTAAATCCTTTGAGTTGTTGACAGAATAATATAGTAAGTTGCATTGATTAATTATTAAATGTCATTACCTTTTTATAAATTATTAGATTTGTGTTGCTTGTATTTAGTTAAGAAATTTTGCATCAATATTCTGAGAAAAATTTATTTTTTTGTCCTTGTTATATCTATGCTGACTTTGGAACCTGGTCAATGCTGGTTTTACATTTTCTGAGAGTTTGTGTGAGCTTGGTATTAGTACATTAAATATTGCTCAGAATGTACCAGTGAAGATACTGGTACTGGAATTTTCTTTTTAGGAAGAGTGGTAGTGGTGGTTTAGTTGCTCAATCATGTCCAACTCTTGCGACCCCATGGCCTGTAGCCTGCCAGTCTTCTTCTCTGTCCATGGGATTCTCCAGGTAAGAATATTGGAGTGGGTTGCCATTTCCTTCTCTATGGGAAGAGTACTAACTGTGAATTAAAAATTTTAATAGATAATGGGATATTTATATATTATACATATTCTTTGAGTGGTTAGCAATTTTTCTTTTAAGAAATTTACCCATTTTCTAAGATGTCAAATTTACTACCATTAAAACTACTTATAACATTCCATTACTATCATCTACATCAAACATTTGTAGAAGCTGTTATTAACATCGTCTATTTCATTAGTGAAAATGATGGTGCACTTTCCCTTTTATGGCTTTATCTAAAATATTATCAATTTTACTTATTCTTCTAAGAAATCTTTTAGTTTTTATATGTTTTGTTTACTGTCAATCCATTTGCTATATCATTTATTTCCACTCTGACTGTATAATTTCCTTCCTTCCACTTACTTTCTATTCTTTAGCTCTTCTTTTTCTAGTTTTTTAAGGCAGACTCTTAGATGATTGATTTTAAAGATTTCCCTTTTTTATAAAATAAGAATTTAGAGACATAAACCTGTTTCTAATCACGATGTTTTTGTTCTTGTTTAGTTGTGTCCAACTCTGTGACTTGCATGGACTCTTGCCTGTTAGGCTCCTCTGTCCATGGTATTTCCCAGGCAAGAAAACTGGAGTGGGTGGCCATTTCCTTATCCAGGGGATTTTAAGTATCCCTAAATTCAGATTAGTTGTGTTTTCATTTTCATTTGGCTCAAATATTTTCCAATTATTTTTCTAATAAGTAAATTCCTCTTTGATCTTTGTGTTATTTAAAGATGCAAGTCTGATGACAAAAGATTCTTGGTTTCTATTCTTCTTGATTCTTTATTTTGGCTTTACTTTTGAAGGATATTTTCAAAGTTTGTTTTTCTAGGTTGGTTTTGTTTTATTTTTGCTTTCCATTGGTATTCAAAAGATTTTTCTCCATTCTTTTTTTCTGATAAGAAGTCTGCAGTCATTCTTGGCTTTCTTACTATGTATATCATGTGTGGATGTCTTTTTAATTTTGTATCCTGCTTGAGGGTTGCTGAGCAATTTCATATTTTTCATCAGATTTGGATTTGGATGTTATTTCATCAAATATATTTTTCCATTCTGAGTTTAAAATATTATAGATATGGATATTAGCCTAAGTTAACTAGGCTCTGTTCATTTCTTTCATCATTTTTCTCTGTCTTGAAGTTTCTATAGATAATGTTTCAAACTCACTAATATTTTCTTCTGCAGTGTTTAATTTGCTTGCAATATTTTTCTGTAAAGTTTTAATTTCATATATTTAAACTTAAAATATATTCTATTTATTTTATCACTACATTCATTTTTTATTAATATCATTCAATATTTTTATAATTGCCCATTTATTGTACTCATCAGGGGATTCCATAATTTTCATCATATCTGAATCTGTCTCAATTCACTGGCTTTCTTTTTTCTAGCTAGTTACATTTATTAGCTTCTTTACATAACCAGTAATGTTTTATTGGATTCTAATCATTGTGATATTTATATTGTTGAGTTCTAAACATTGTTCTGTTCTTTTATAAATTGTTGGTCTTTGTTATAGCAGATGTTTAAGCTATTTGGAGGTCAGCTTAATTATTTAAAAGCTTTTAAAAATATTTTATTTAGTGTGAGTTTGAATGACCCTTGTTCTATGACTTGTTAAGCTATACTACAAAAGGCATGACTCTTCTGGGATCTCTTCTAAACATTCCAGTGTTCTGATTAGTTGGAACTTTAATATACCCCAGCATTGTGTGAGTTCTAGCTTTCCCAAGCACAAAGTATCTTCCTATGCATACTCAGCGAGGTATTTTCAGCAACAGATGATCCCCCACAGCTCTATGCAGATTCCTGGTGTTCTTTCTCTGCCTCCAGGGAATCTGTTCCAGTGTTATCTACCCTCCCAACATTCCAAAAGCTTCAACCCTTCAGAGTTTAATTTCTGTCTCCATTGTTTCTGAGGTACTCTTATACACTTATTTCATTCTTCCTCATTACACTGGATTTCAGAAAATAACTCTGGCCGGAAAGCCAGGGCAATTGCCACATTAATCTCATTGGTTTCCTTTCATTCAGGAATCAGGACCCTATCATGACTACTGTCCCACGTTTGAAAGGTGTTATTTCATGTATTTTACACAGCTTTTAAAAAAAAATTATTTTATTTTATTTTATTTTCTGTCTTTTGGCTAAGAGGCCACGTTTACTTCCATGTACTCTGTGGCCAGGTAAGAATATTTATTTTTGATTGTCAATGGCTTATCATTGATACTTTATTGTTAAATACAATTTCCTTAGAATGAAACATAAGGCTTTCATGATCTGGCTCCAGCCTGCCCTGTAGCCTATATCTTTTGTTTTTATCTTAAATGTTTTGTTCCAGCCACATTGAACAATTTTTATCTTGCAAATGTAAATATTTCATGTGTCATGATTGTGCATTCACATTCTTTCTTCCAGAAATGCTTTCCACTGATTTCCACCCCCCTTTTTTTTGAAAGGTGCACGCTTCTACCAGAGAAATTATTTTATTCTATTACAAGCATTACATTTTCTGATTCTTGCTTTGGACTGAGAATTCTGCGTGAATTCCAGACACATCAAACCACCTCTCCTGTAAATAAGTATCACTTTCTATAATACGAATTTGGGAAATTAGCTGATTCCAGAGATTTCTTCTATCGACTTAATATAAGAAATTTCTGATTTTTAAATAATAGTATATTTTCAAGGAATCTATCCCAAACACTCAATTATAAAATTTAAAGTGTGAACATTTCAACTTTATATACTTTCATTAAGGATTCAGAATTTATAATGTTTAAGACCTGTCATAAAAATGCACTTAATAAACCTAATCATAGATAAAAGCATTCATTTTGGATTCAAAAGAAATCATCTGATATTTGTTAACTACATAAGCAGCAGTTTTTACAGACTGTTAAATTTTTCCTTTACACCTTTAACTAGAAGTCATCTTATTGGATAAGGATTTTTAAAGTGGAAAATATGTTTATTGTATTAAAATGATTAGTTGACTAAATGAGTTAGAGGTATTGATATGAGTGTAATATATGAATAATTTATCATGGTTCTTTTTTATTACCAAAAATGAACAGGAAAAATTAAATTATATGAGATAAGAGGTAGCTGAAAATTTTACTTCTAAATCAAAGGATATTTATCTGCTCATGGGAAAAAATCAATCCATGGTCACAGAGAAATAAAATTCTATTTAAGGAAAAAATACAGAAGATAATAAAGTCATTTTCAAAAGCAAACAATTTTTTCATGATATTTTCAGAAAACATATTTCATACAAAGTTTTGTGAAACTTTATAAAGAGAAGACACTATTAAGACATGATATAATTGTGGGATTGAGGAAGAAAAGAGGATAAAGTGAGAACAGAAAATTGGGAAGAAGGAAAAGAGGGAGAGATAAGAAAGTAGAAAGGAAGTATAAGGAGGGATGAGAAGAAAGATATACAATATAGAGAAAAGAAGAAAGGAAAGAGACTAAAAGTAAATTAAAGTCAAAGAAATAAAGCATAAATGAATAATTAAGGGGAAAAATGAAAATATAAAAGAGGAAAAGAATCATAGAAATATAAGACAAAGGACTTTTGAAATACTAAGTAAAATGTTGCATATTTATACATTTTCCAAGTCACTGAACATGTTAATGAAGGGTTTCTTTTTCATTTTAAAGGTAATATATGTTCATTGTAGAAAATTAGGAAAGTACTCAAGAAAAGAGAACAAAAAAATCACCTGAAAGGCTGCCACATAAATGCAAGACTTTTTACTGTTTGCAAATGTTGTCTTCCAGAATTTTTATATGCATTTTTAAGTACTTTTTTTAAAGTGGCATAAGTATTTGAATTGCACAATCATTTAGAAATATAACTTAAACAGTTTTGAATAATTGACTTTTAAAAACATATTTTTATTTTTAATCCTAGTGGGGAACTAATGGCAACTTTATTAGAACAATTTGATGAAATTTTAATAAAGGACCATTTATAAATATAGGAAAATGGCACAGGGATCATAAGGGATAGTACCACAACCCAGGCTCATGACAGTGGTTTGGTGTGTAGGTCAGAGAGAGCAGTTACTTGGAGATGGTTGCATGAAAGACCCACCGTGACTTTCACCCAACAGTCACAGCAGCCTGGGTAACTCCACAGGGATAATGCTGGAGAAATACAGACTCCAAAGTCACTTTTCTGCCTCTCTTCAGTCACCTGTAGGATTTGCGTTAGCTGAATCCAATTGGCAGTAAATAGCTGCAGAACTTAAGTCATCAAAACAACATCTTTCTTGGGTAGAGACCATGGGAGAGAAAAAACAGTTAAGAGTGGCTCTGAAAAGACTAATGAAAGATATTCAGAACACAAATTAATACGCCATTAAAGTTTATTTACAAATCCCACCTTTCATTATTTGTGTTTTTTTTTTTCACTATTATCAGTAGTACATCTGTAATTTTCTCTATTTAGAATTATCTTTTCAGTGTAAACCAATAAAAAAGAAAAATATAGGGTAAATAGATACAAAAGATTTAATGCTTATGGCTATTTTTTTCCAAAAGATTTACTGTAATTTATATTTCTACCAGCAAGTTATAAGAGCCTCATTAGCAATGTAAATTTTTTGATATTATTAATTTGTTAGGAAAAAAATATTTGGTAGTGTTTTACTTTGCATCTTTGGATAACCGGTGAGTTTAAAGGGTTTTCACATTTGTTTTTTATTTTCATTTTTTCAATATACTTTTGATGCTTTATTGTACTTCTCGTGGTCCCCAAATGAGTTATGACTAATTCATTCATTTAGCAGGGGCTTCCCTGGTGACTCAGATGGTAAAGAATTTGCCTGCAATACAGGAGACCTAGGTTCCATCCCTGGGTTGGGAAGATCCCTTGGAGAAGGGAATGGCTACCCCCTCCAGTATTCTTGCCTGGAGAATGGACAGAGGAGCCTGGTGAGTTACAGTCCATGGGGTTGAAAAGAGTCAGACTTAACTGAGCCTCTAACTTTTCACTTAGTTTAATAAAGATTAACCTGAAGATCCATTAACCCAAAAACTTAATTACAATCAAATTTAAATTTTATATAAATAAATAGTTGTCTTTAGAAAATAAAATTAAGAACCTGATCACTGTTTACAGTCCATTTATTTTCTTGATCTTGAGACTAACAGAATTATAAATGAGAAAATATGAAAGATTTGCCTGAGACAAAAGTGTGTCACAATTTGTAACAAAAGTTATTAGACAACAACATCCACTTTTAACAATAGGATATAATTAATTAAATTCAGGTTGGAAATTTTAAAAAAGTTATCATTTTGGCAGAATATGCAATGTAACACAAATAGTTGTTTATCAAGTAATTCCTATGTTGTAAATATAGCTCATCCTCACAGAAAATTCATTTGCTAGTTTTTTTACAAGGAAATAGATTCTATGAGATTATACCCACAAAAGATATGTGACAGACTCACTTTATACACTAATTTTTATATCTGTGAAATTCAATCTTCTTTCCATTTTATCAAATATATTGCCCTTATTATCATTATTGTTGCTCTCAGTGTTAATATTCAACAGATTTAATATGCTTACCATAATCTTTTTAGGATTTACACTGATAAGTAGAAACCAGAAGATGTGCTAAATGATTTCCAAAATCACACAAAACTCCATTCGCTATTTAGAAGTTTTGTCTTTTTCATTGAGGCTGGATGTCTCCATATGGTGATATTTGAAAAGTGTAAATACTCTTCCTCTGTCCTCTAAAAATTGTATTTGTCCTTCAGCATTACATTTTTATATTATCTCTCCTTTAAGTCAAAGCATTTAAGTAAGATTCATACCTAAGAACTGATGCTAAAGCTGAAACTCCAATACTTTGGCCACCTCATGTGAACGAAGAGTTGACTCATTGGAAAAGACTCTGATGCTGGGAAGGATTGGGGGCAGGAGGAGAAGGGGACGACAGAGGATGAGATGGGTGGATGGCATCACTGACTCGATGGACATGAGTTTGAGTGAACTCCAGGAGTTGGTGATGGACAGGGAAGCCTGGTGTGCTGCAGTTCATGGAGTCGCAGAGTTGGACACAACTGAGCGACTGAACTGAACTGAACTGATGTCATGAGAGAGACAAAAACAATATAATAAGCTTTACAGTGATGATCATAAACCCTATTCTGGAGTCAGCATGTCTTATTTGATTCCCACCTGTGCTATCTATTATATTAGAGTGACTCTCTCCAAGTTTTTTAACCTTTTTGGGACTCAATTTCCTCATCTATAAAAGCGGGTGATGCAATTAACAATATCAGGGGTGTTCTGAGGAGTAAATGTGTTAATAAATATAAGCCTCAATTACAATAGATTATGGGATTCCCTATAATCAAGAGCTCAGTTGGTAAAGAATCCACCTGCAACACAGGAGACCCAGGTTCGATTCCTGGGTTAGGAAGATCCGCTGGAGAAGGGGTAGGCTACCCATTCCAGTATTCTTGGGCTTCCCTTGTGGCTCAGCTGGTAAAGAATTCACCTGCAACGTGGGAGACGTGAGTTCGATCCCTGGGTTGGGAAGATCCCCTGGAGAAGGGAAAGGCTACCCACTCCAGTATTCTGGCCTGGAGAATTCCAGGCTATATACCGTATAGTCCATGGGGTTGCAAAGAATCAGACATGACTGAGAGACTAAGTTTCACAATAGATTATAATAGTCTATGATAAATCATTACAGCATGAGGGTATTGATTAAATAAAAATTTTAAATGAAAGAAGGAAAAGAAGGATAGATGAAAATAAGGAAAAAAAGAGTCAGGAAGTAATTTGGCTATTCAGTTTTCAGATCAGCTCAATCGTGTTTGTGCTTATACTCTTTTCTGTTAAAGTTCTTAAATACATTGACCACATCTCACTAGCAATGAACACCCAGTCTCTGCCATATATCCTAATAAAGTCTTCACTCAATAGATAATGGACAATTTAATAAATATATAAAAACATAAATGAATATGTAAAACTAGTCATGGATAACTAAAATAAATAGGATATAAAATATATGAAACAATATATTTTTCATATTTTTTTTCTAAAATAAGTGTGTTGATCTGGAGAAATAGTCTGCATGAGGTTCAAGAAAGAATAAACCAGAGCCCTAATGGGTCAATAGACTGAAACGTACCTAAATGAACTTCATCAATCACTCCTCAGTCAATTTAGATACAGGAGATACCCCATTTCGGGCATACATTGATAAGATCCAACTCCAATTATAAGGCAGCCCGACCTATTTGCTTTATTATTTCTCTTACACACACAATGTCATATTGATGGTACCTATGCCTCTTTCCCCAATCTGAGGGCTCCTTTGAAGAAGGTTCTATAGAGTACAAAACTCAGAATGAATAAGATCATATCAAAGACTGATGCCAACCATGATTCTGCATTGTTGTGTTCATGTACTTACTTGCTGGGTTGTCTGTGCTATGTAGGCTGACCACTGGAACCCCTGGACCTGGATTTTAGAAATATATGTAGAAACATTTTAAAGACATCTAAATAATAACTGTTGGAAGGCTAGATGACAGAATTCTTTTTTTCCACATGTAAGCATTTCATAGTTAAAACATAATGAAATAGAAATCAGATTATTAGATTTCACTCCTTTCTATGCATATTTTATTCAGAAAAGTAAAAACATATGGGGAAATAAACTATTTACAAGATTATTGCTAAGATCCTCCCTTCTCTAAAATGCCATATACATCAGTATTTCTATGGTTTTAGCCAATCTAATGCACCCTACTGTGTTTTTCTCTAGTCTTTAATAGAATAGTCACTGATCTGTCAGTTGATTCCCAAACCTGTGACCTTTTACCCTCTCATCCAAGATTAAATTCTATTTACCACTCAGCCAAGAAAGAAAGAATGCATGCATATTAGAAATATTCCATCCACAAGACAAATTAAATTTCAGAGCTAATCTTATATTAATTTAAAAATATATTAACTGGAATATTATTTCAAATACACTGGACAATTCAGGTGTAACTATAAGATGTTATCTTGAAACTTCACTGCTCTAATGAACTCTATTTGGAGGCTAATGGTTTTTCTCTGGTGTCATCAAACAAGTACTTCTCTTTTTTGATTAATTAAGGTGTCAAGAGAAAAAAAATAATGAAAAAGAGCAAGTATTGGTCTATTCCTCATGGTATCTTAAAACAGGACTGCACAAGATACCAGCTAAAGCTGTAACACTCAATCCATTGCATTATAAGAGGATATCTCCCATTTCATCAAAGTATCCTATTAAAGGTACAATGATTCCTACTAGTATAACCTAGACATACTATACCACTAGGTAAGACTTAGCATACTATTATCATATAGAAGAAATAACTGGGGTGAACACACTTTCTCAAAATTTAAGGAGGCTAGACCCAAAGAATTAACAACAAAGCCATTTCTTAACAACAAAGCCATTATTTCAACAAGTATTGCTTTTCCTAAAGTCTAGGTAAATTAGTTTATTATTCTAGGATGATTTTGCTAATGTAAATGTTTATCACTTTTTAAAAATATTCATATAAAATAGCACGTATTGATCATGTACCTGTATATATACTGACTTACTCCCAATTTTTGTCTTTTAAATAAAGTAATGGATAAAATTTATATCACAAAAACCCTTATTTATTACTTTTTAACAAAAACTTGTGTAAACAAGGAATATAAAATCATAGATCGAGGGTAATCATTACTACTGATAGTAATAGATACTGATCAAACAAAATTGATAAAATAAATTTTAACAGAAATCAACTATTACCTTTACAGAGTAATAAGAAATGTTGATTCATGGGACTAAAACTGGCATCAAAATATGTGCATTGTTCTTTCATAAAATTACATGAAATGCATTGACGATTCAATAAGCCTTCAGTAGAAGCACTGGGGAAAGAAGAAGAAAGTGAGAAATACTACTGTTCCATGTACTTAAATGTGTGGTATCATTATTTTAATATTAACATAAAGAAGTTACAGTATTACTTACATTGAAGTTCCTCATAAATTATCACTTATCATAAAAATGCAAAGTCAATTTCCATTACTAATGTTATGACATACACATTTTTATTCTCAGTAAAAAATTAAAATTACAAACACATATACATATGTAGCATGTATATAGTTATATATGCCTTAAAGAAACTGACTTTCCCAGGACTCAATATAACTTATTCTTAGTTATATTTTTATAGATATTTTTTTGTAAAGTCTAAAAAGAAATTACCCACACAGACAAGCATAGTTACTAGCAATAATATTAGTTGAGAGAACTAATAAATTATGAATAATCATAAATTATCTGTGCTGCTAGACAAAAACACTGCTAATGATACATTTTTTAAAACTTGGCTGGACAAAATATTCTCAGTTTCATTTTGGAATAAAACACATAGTATACTATACTTCACGAAGTCATAACTTCACACTTGAAACATTTTGGGTTCATTATAAACCCAAATTTTCCTTTACACCCAAAGTGATCAATATAATAGGCACTTAAACGCATTAGCTAGTTTCATCCTTATGATAAATCATAGCCTTTTTTTTTTCTTTTAAACTGTGGTAAAACAACATTTACCATTTTAGCCAGTTTTCAAGTATATGGTTTATTTCAGTCACAATATTGCACAACTATTGCCACCAAGAGACTATGAATGTGTGGCAGTCACACACAGAATTTAACTTTTCTCTCTCTACTCTGTCATATAATTTTTCAGATCCAAGTTCCCTAAAAATTTATATTTGTATTTTCTCATTATTTAGATTATGAAATTACTAAAAATAAAGAAAAGCAAACTTTGAGACAAAATTATGACACTGAATATGGTAGCAATTCTGATTCTGTTAATCCCATAGATTAAATCAACCAATTAATATTTTTATGGACCTGGACAAGACAATGATTGAGTTTTTTGGGTTAAACACTAACATTATCTATAGTCAAGTCAACTGGCACTTGATGAGCCATTTAAAGAAAGATTTATTGGTTGTAAATTTTCATTATAACCCAGTCTTCTACAGTAGTGTAGGCCATAGATATATTGACTGTTGTACTGCTTTGCCTCAGTCACTAGAGATGTGTGTGTCCTCATTTGCTTCAGTCATGTACAGCTTTTTGTGACCCCGTGGCCTATAGCCCTTCAGGCTGTCTGTCCATGGGGATTCTCCAGGCAAGAATACTGGAGTCGGTTGCCATGCCCTTCTCCGGGGGATCTTCCCGATGCAGGGATCAAATCCGTGTCTCTTACATGTCCTACATTGGCAGGCAGGTTCCGTACCACTAGTCCCACCTCGGAAACCCATAAGCGTGTTACTTGTTCAGTCATGTTTGACTCTTTGTGACCCCATGGATTGTAGCCTGCTAGGCTTCTCTGTCCATGAAATTCTCCAGGTAGGAATACTGGAGGAGGTTGCCATTTCCTTCAAAGGGGATCTTCTTGACCCAGGAATCCATCCCAAATCTCCTGCATTGAAGGCAGATTCTTTACTGTCTGAGAAGCCCATAGGACAAGCACACAAATCTAAGAACTCATTATTACTCAAATCACATTTTTAGGCTAATAAAAGGAGAAGAGGATGAGGCAGCTCCATTAGCTGAACTTAGCCAAATCTAATTTTCTGACACTCATTTTTCTTTAAGAGTTTTACAAAATGGGGGAAATAAAATATCAGTCAAGTATTTCTATCTCTCTAAAGGATTATTCTTGACTGCCAATATTAACCACAACATAAGTTTTAAGAAAGATAAGTTTTAGGTAACCAAAACTAGAAAGTGACCAATACTTTAATCAAGATGTCTAAGCTAAAATTAGAATCAGTCTCTTTAAATAAATAGCTGTTCTTCCTTTGGAAGTCATTAGAATTGAAAACATGTGTTCCAGACTCTAAGAGAGAAAAACAAAGAATGTGAAAATGACATATTGCGATATGTGATTAAAACGAGGAGCAGCTCACTTCAGATGACAGTGATTTATGCATAAATAAGAGTGTGTGAGTGAATTAGAGTGAGTAAGGGTACTTGAAACATGCATTTTTGCTCTCAAAGGAAAGTCTAGGCTACTTGGTAAGAATCACTGGTGACACTGCTTCAAACATGATGAATTTCCACTGAGAATATGCCATGGCAGTTTTGACACTTTAAAAATGGATCTGTGAAACAGAAATTAGAAAGGATATATGAAGTCTAGAATTAATAAGTTGCTTGCCAGACAAAAATGAAAGTCATTCTTGGGAAGCCCTGGTGAAAGCTTTCTGAGTGAGGAGGCATTTTTAATACTAAATAGGTATGACCTTAAACCCTTTTATGAATATAGCTTTTCCTCTGGGAAAATTGGAGAGATGAAAATAGTCCCCATCCACAGCTCTATTTTAGTAAGCAAGGGCCATGGCTGGCTTAAATAGCAATCTATGGATTTTACACATTCTGAGAGTGGGGAGAGAAAAACTGCCACTTGATCTACTCTACTAAATGTCCACAATGCTTTAATTTGTTCAGGGATAAATCACATGTGTACAGTATTGCATATGTGCTTAGTCCTTCAGTCATTTCTGACTCTTTGCAACCCCGTGGACTATAGCCCACCAGGCTCCTCTGTCCATGGGATACTCCAGGCAAGCATACGGAATGGGTAGCTATTCCCTTCTCTAGGGGATCTTCCTAACCCAGGGATCGAACCTGGGTATCCTTCATTGCAGGTAGATTCTTTACCATCTGAGACACCAATTCAGTTCAGTTCTGCTGCTCAGTCCTGTCCAACTCTTTTTGATCCCATGGACTGCAGCATGCCAAGCTTCCTTGTCCACCATCCTGCCCAGAGCTTGTTCAAACTTATGTCCATCGAGTTGGTGATGCCATCCAACCATCTGATCCTCTGTTATCCCCTTCTCCTCCTGACTTGAAACTTTCCCAGCATCAGGGTCTTTTCTAGTGAATCAGTTTTTCACATCAGGTGGCCAAAGTATTGGAGCTTCGGCTTCAGAATCAATGAATATTTAGGATTGATTTCCTTTAGGATCGACTGGTTTGATCAGGGAAGGCCTCATATACTGAAAACTTTAAATGAGGCATAGCAGAATGAAAAGCTATTTGGGAAATAAGGAAATGCTAGTGGTATGTGTCATTCAGAGACGCAAGCCTCAAAAAAAAAAAAAAAAAAGATATTTTGAAAAGATAAAAACAAGTGAGGGAAAAATAAAGGAGGAATAAGATGGTCTCCACTCCAGTTGCAAACCTTTAGGCTCACAATGGTCTAGAGATGAGGTTTTGTCATACTGAGTTGGCTCTCTCCTAGTCATACCAAAAACGCAACTTCAGATCTTTCCATCCTATGATTATGCTGTGTGGATGGCCCCTGAGTAACCAACCTGTGCAGGAAGGTCCTCTCACACTGCTTACCTGTACAGCTGCCTCCCTCTGGGAGATGACTCGGTGCTCAGAAAGTAACTGCCCATGAAAAAAAAACAACACAAACCTCAGGCACCAATCAATTTTTGCAACACTGAGTTTTCACTTGAATTTTCCAACTACCAAAGAATAGGCAAGAGCTTTTCTATTATTCAACAGCAGGGCTTTGATCCATTTGGGAAACTTCTTTTCTTAAAATGTTGTCATACATTTTTTTCTATGGTCTCTCACAATCTCTCTGAGTGTGACTCTGTGTGTGTGTGCATGCATGTGTCTGTGCAAATGTGTCTGTGTAAGCATCTTTCTGGGTGAAGCTGCAGGAGAGTCTTAAAGGTTGTTTTTTACATGGCCAGGCTACTTGGATTAGGACCATGGTAAGCAAAAATAAATCTGGCAGATAGGATTGCATTTAACAACACTGACTTCCAACTTGACTAGAGAATCAAAAACGCTCACATTTTTTGTGTAGTTTCATCATACGCCAGGATCTTTACCACTTCCCAGTTTCCTGATGTCAGATGCCGCACGGTAATTTGCTCACTTTTACTCTGCAAAGAAATAGAAAATATTGATTTCCCTTTTATTTAAATAGCATCTGTCTGGTCAATACCAAAGTGCTAACTGCCCCTGTCACTTTTAATTCTTTAGTTCTCAGTTAACATTGAGTTTCTTGTTTTTAATCTCAAGAATGAATACACATTCACATAACCATAGTTACAGGCAAGACAGTACCTTTATTCCTATGTTGTAGGAAAATAATTCACAAAACATCTCCACATAGGACTACATGGGTAGCATCACCTTGACATAGGAAGTCATCTTGGCATTTAGTATAGACACAGGACTTTGATAACGTTAATCTAAATGATCGACAGCTAAACGGTTTGAATAGCTTTGAATAAAACTTTTAGAACAAACTTCATTTCAAATAGATTTTAAGTGTTATATACTTTTAACCTTTGCAGCATGTGTACTGAGAATAATACTGATAGATTTGCTATTTTCACTCAATAATTTACTTCTGAGATTAATTCATGTTGATACTTGTAGACATAGTTTATTTTCACTGCTATATGGTAATTTATTGTATGCATGAATACAGAAAAATTTATTTTTTGATATTTGAGTTTTTCCAAATTTTTGCTCTTTAAAACAAGTTGTCTGTGAACTACTTTATTAATGTCTCCTTGTGCACGTGGCAGGGTTTTCCTGAGACAAACGCTGGTAAGTGGGAAAACTCCTGGAGGGACCACAGAGAAGATGGTGGAGGAGTAAGACGGGGAGATCACCAGTCTCCCGCCAAATACATAAAAACTCATCAAGATATGGAGCAACTCCTACAAAGCAATCTCTAGGTGACAGCAGAAGACCCCAGGCCTCCAGAGGGACAGGCTAAGCTCTCTGAAATGAGGTAGGAGAGAGAAAGGAGCCAAAAGGGAAAAGACAGAGAACTTCTGGGCAGGAACTTGTACCCCAGAGGAGGGTGGGAGCCATGAAACAGAAATTCCCATGCAACAGGGAAACTCCCTCACAGATAGGCCCAAAGGGGAGCTACGAAGTCTTGGAAAATCAGGGACTTCTGCTGCTGCTACTGCTGCTGCTGCTAAGTTGCTTCAGTCATGTCCGACTCTGTGCGACCCCATAGACGGCAGCCCACCAGGCTCCCCTGTCCCTGGGATTCTCCAGGCAAGAACACTGGAGTGCGTTGCCATTTCCTTCTCCAATACATGAAAGTCAAAAGTGAAAGTGAAGTCTCTGAGTCATGTCTGACTCTTCGAGACCACATGGACTACAGCCTACCAGGCTCCTCTGTTGATGGGATTTTCCAGGCAAGAGTACTAGAGTGGGGTGCCATTGCCATCTCCAAATCAGAGATTTGGAGGGCAGTAAACAGAGAAAGCTGTACTTCTCAATTCGTTAACAGCTCATGGACTGTGACCCCAAACAGACAGCAGGCTTGGGAACCGAGAGTGGTGTGGCATACAAACCCAGCCAGCACACACAACCCTTGCAGCACAGAGGGCAGTCCCAGGTAGCAAGTGTGATGGGGCAGATGAACCTAGCTAGAAAGTAGTACACAGGGCAGGCCCAGGTACCAAGCAGACAAACACAGCCTGCGCAAAGGGCAGGACTAGGGTTCCCATAGTGGGAAGGCATACAAACTTGGGCAGCGCACACAACCCTCCCAGCACAGCTGGAAGAACAACCCCCACGACAAAGAGTGCAGGCAGTGAGATGAAACAGGTGTACACAAACCTCGTGACGCAGAGGGTGGACCTTGGGAATTGAGAGTCAAGTGCACACAGCCCTGCGACACAGAGGATGAGCTTAGGGGGCTGAGGGAATCCCACACAAGTCGCGGCGACGCAGAAGGATCCACACAAGCACCTACCTAGGAAGTTTCTGCCAGCAGTGCAGGGTGGGACAGGGGAACTGAATGACCAGCAATGATCCCAGGGACATGTAGGCTGCACTGCATGTATGCTGAGAGAGACACTTTGAAGCAGCTGTGAAAATAGACTCGCACGACTGAAGCAACTTAGCAGGAGCAGCAGCAGCAACACTGCGAAAGCTAGGACTGCCCAAAGGCATACTTAACCCACAGACACTCCAAAATCTACTCCTGGAAACGGCACTGCCCTTGAGAAAGACAAGATCCAGCTCCATCAACCGGAACACAGGCACAAGCTCCACCAACCAGGAAAACATCACAGGACACTAAGCCAACCCCATCCACAGAGGCAAACTCCACAACCAACAACTACTACCTTGAAAACCCTTTTTAATTTTTTTTTCCTTTTTCACTTTTTTCTCTTATAAATCACACCATTTATTCCCCCAATATATCTCCACCTTCACACTAGCATTTAGCGGTGCTGTGTTTTCCTCTTTTTTATCTTGTTATTAAAAAAAAAAAATCTTTTTAAGATTTTTTTCTTCTTATAAATCACACTGCTTATTCCCCAACATATTTCCACTATCACATTAGCTTTTTGCGATGCTGTGTTTTCCTTGTTAAAAAAATAATAATAATTTTAAGATTTTGTTTCCTTTTTTTCTTATAAATCATATGGTTTATTCCCCCTACATATTTCCACCTCCCTATTAGCCTTCTGCAGTTCTGTAGAGTTTTCCTCTTTGTGTTTTCTGTCAAGAAAAAAAAAGCAAGAACAAATTCATTTTAGGTTTTTCTTTTCTTTTTTCCTCCTCACTTTTTTTTTTTTTAATTTTATTTTCTTTTTTCTTGATGAGTTTTTTGGATTTTGTTTTGGATACATTCATCTGCTTTTCCTACTGTTCTTTACTGGCTGTAGGGAATATATATATATATATATTCCTGAATATATATATATATATATATTCCTGAATATATATATATATATTATATAAAATATATTTTTCCCACACATGTCTATTCATCTTTGCTTTTCTATTTTTTCTTTTCTCTCTTTCTCTTTTTATTTTTTAGTCCTCCCTCTTCTCCATCCCTTCTTTTTCTTTTTTCCCACCCTTCTCCTATTTCTTTTTCCTCTCTTTTTTTATTCTCCCTTTTTTCCCTCACTCTGCTTTCACCAAGTTAAATTGTTGAGCTCTCTATGCTATATTCCCCAATTGGCCTTCTGCTTGTGCTCAGATTATCAGACTGAGAATCAGTTAACTCTTCTTTCAATTGGTTGATATCACCTCTGGTTTCCCTGGCTCACCAAGTCAATCTCTTGTACTTTTTTTCTTTAGAACGCTTTGGTTGTAACTGTATATGTGGAAGTGTGTATGTATATGTCCCAGTATTTCTGTAATTACCTACTTTATCTCCTCCCACTAGAACACAGGCACAAGTCACCCAACAAGAAATCAACACAAACCACCCAACTAACATTTCCCTCCAAGGGCAAAAATCAAAAAAAAGAAGTAATACAACCCTAAAGTTTGGGAAAAGGAGACCTCAAATGGACCAATTTAGAAAAAAAAAATGATGATGATGAAAAGACAGAGAAATAAAACACAAATGAAAGAGCAAGGTAGAAACTCAAAAGACTAAATAAATAAAGAGGAAACAAGTAAGCTCCCTGAAAGAAAATTCAAAATAATAATAGTAAAGATCCTCCCAAGACTTAAAAATAGATTGGAGAAAATGAAAGAAGCATTTAACACAGTTAATACAATGACCAAGGACATACAAGAAATACAGAATAAGCAGAGATGAATAACACAATTACTGAAATTAAAAATATACTAGAAGGATCCAATAGCAGAATAACAGGCAGAGGAATGGATAAGTAAGCTGGAGGATAGAGTGGTGGAAATAACTGCTGAAGATCAGAATAAAGAGAAAGGAATGAAAAGAATTGAGGAAAGCCTCAGAGACCTTTGGGACAATATTAAACATACCAATATTTGAGTTATAGGGGTCCCAGAGGAAGAAGAAAAAAAGAAAGGCACTGAGAAAATTTTTGAAGAAATTATAGTTGAAAACTTCCCCAACATGGGAAATAATCAAGTCCAAGAAGCGTAGAGAGTCTCCTACAGGATGAACCCAAGGAGAAACACATCAAGACAAAGATTAAGCACAAAAAAAGAATATTAAAAGCAGCAAGGGAAAAGCAACAAGTAATACACACGAGAAAACCCATATGATTAACAGCAGATCTTTCAGCAGAAACTCTACAGGCCAGAAGGGAAAGGCAAGATATATTTAAATTACTGAAAGAGAAAGTCCTACAACCACAATTACTCTACCCACCAAAGGTCTCATTCAATATTGATGGAGAAATCAAAAGCTTTACAGACAAGGAGAAATTAAGAGAATTCACCAACAAACCAGCCTTGCAACAAATACTAAAGGGACTTACATAGCCAATAAACACAAGAGAAAGGAAAAACTTACAAAAACAAACCCAAAATAAAAAAAAAAAAAGCCAATAGGAACATATGTATCAATAATTACCTTAAATGTAAATTGATTAAATGCACCAACCAAAAGATACAGACGGACTGAATGGATACAAAAACAAGACCCATATATATGCTGCCTACAGGAGACCCACTTCAGACCTAGGGACACATACAGACTGAAAGTAAAAGGCTGGAATAAGATGTTCCATGTGAATGGAAACCAAAAGAAAGCTGGAGTGGCAATCCTTATTTCAGACAAAATAGACTTTAAAATAAAGAACATCATAAGAGAAAAAGAAAGACACTACATAATGATCTAGGGATTAATCCAAGAAGAAGACATAGCAATTGTAAATATCTGTGCACCCAACATAGGAGCACCTCAATACATAAGGCAAACTAACAGACATAGGAGGAGAAATCAACAGCAACACAATAATAGTAGGGGACTTTAACACCCCACTGTCATCAATGGACGGATCATCAAAACCAAGAATCATTAAGGAAACACAAACCTTAAATGAAACATTAGACCAAATGGGCCTAATTGATATCTTCGGGACTTTCCATCCAAATACAGAAGAATACACTTTCTTCTTAAGTGCACATGGAACATTCTCAAGGATAGACCACATCTTGGACCACAAATCAAGTCTCAGTAAATTTAAGAAAATTGTAATTGCATCAAGTATCTTCTGACTATAATGCTATGAGACTAGATATCAACTACAGGAAAAAACAGCAAAAATCACAAACTCATGGAGATTAAACAATACATTGCTAAATAACAAAGAGGTTACTGAAGAAATAAAAAAAGAAACCAAAAGATTCCTAGAAACAGATGACAATGAAAACACGATGACCCCAAACCTATGGGACTTAGTAAAAAGCAGTTCTAAGAGGGAGGTTTATAGCAATATGACCATAAGTCAAGAAGAAAGAAAAGCATCAAATAGACAGCCTAACTCTACATCTCAAGCAGCTGGAAAAAGAAGAACAAAAACCACCCAAAGTCAGCAGAAGGAAGGAGATCATAAAAATCAGAGCAGAAACAAATGAAAAAGAAATGAAGGAAACAATAGCAAAGATAATAAAACTAAAAGCTGGTTCTTTGAGAAAATTAACAAAATTTGTAAACCACTAGCTAGACTCATCAAGAAAAAAGGGAGAAAAATCAAACCAATAAAATTAGAAATTAATAAGGAGAGGTTACAACAGACAACAGAAATACAAAGGATCATAAGAGAATATTATGAGCAACTATATGCTAAGGTTGGTTCCTTTCCAACCTAGAGGAAATGGACAGATACTTAGAAAAGATCAGCCTCCCAAGACTGAACCAGGAAGAAATAGAAATTATGAACAACCCAATTACAAACACTGAAATTGAAATGGTGATCAAAAATCTCTCCCAAAACAAGCCCAGGGCCAGATGGCTCCACAGGGGAATTCTATCAAACATTCAGGGAAGAGCTAATGCCTATTTTTCTGAAACTCTTTGAAAAAATTGCAGAGGAAGGAAAACTTCCAAATTCATTCTACAAGGCTACAATCACCCTGATACCAAAGCCAAGAAAATACAACACAAAAAAAGAAAATTACAGGCCAATATCGCTGATTAACATAGATGCAAAAATCCTCAACAAAATTCTAGCAAACCATAGAATGGTGTTCACACACCATATCAACAAGTTGAAAAATAAAAACCACATGATCATCTCAATAGATGCAGAAAAAGCCTTTGATAAAATCCAGCATCCATTTATGATAAAAATGCTTCAAAAAATGGGCATAGAAGAAACCTACTTCAACATAGTAAAGGCCATATATGAAAAGCCCACAGCAAACATTATTCTCAATGGTGAAACATTAAATCTTTCCCTCTAAGATCAGGAACAGACAAGGGTGTCCACTCTCACCACTATTCTTCAACATAGTTTTGGAAGTCCTAACTACAACAATTAGAGAAGAAAAAGAAATAAAAGGAATCCAGATTGGAAAAGAAGAAGTAAAATTCTCACTGTTTGCAGATAACGTGATACTATACATAGAAAACCCAAAAGATACTATCAGAAAATTACAAGAGCTAATCAGCGAATTCAGCAAAGTCACAGGATACAATGTCAATACTCAGAAATCACTTCCACTCCTATATACTAACAATGAAAAATCAGAAAGAGAAATTAAGGAATCAATACCACTCACCATTGCAGCAAAAAGATTAAAATATCTAGGAATAAAACTACCTAAAGAAATGAAAGATCTGTATACGGTAAACTATAAGACACTGATGAAAGAAATCAAAGATGACATAAACAGATGGACAGATATTCCATGTTTCTGGGTGAGAAGAATCAATATTGTGAAAATGACTATACTACCAAATGCAATCTACAGATTCAATGTGATCCCTATCAAATTACCAATGGCTTTTTCCACCAAACTGGAATGAAAAATTTCACAATTCATATGGAAACACAAAAGACCCCAAATAGCAAAAAACAGTCTTGAGAAAGAAGAATGGAACTGGAGGAATCAACCGTCCTGACTTCAGACTATACACCAGAGCTATACTCATCAAGACAGTATGGTACTGGCACAAAAACACAAATATAGATGAATGGAACAAAATAGAGAACCCAGAGATTAACCCACGCACCCATGGGTACCTGGTACCTTATTTTTTGACAAAGGAGGCAAGAATATATAATGGGCAAAGACAGCTTCTTCAATAAGTGGTGCAGTGTTGGGAAAATTGGACAGTTGCATGCAGAAGAATAAAATTAGATCACTTACCTAATGCCACACACAAAGATAAACTCAGAATGGATTAAAGACCTAAATGCAAGACCACAAACTATTAAACTCTTAGAAGAGAACATAGGCAGAACACTTGATGACATAAATCAAAGCAAGATCTTCTATGACCCACCTCCTAGAGTATGGAAATAAAAACAAAAATAAACAAGTGGGACCTAATTAAACTTAAAAGCTTTTCCACAACAAAGAAAACTACAAACAATGTGAAAAGACAACCCTCAGAATGAGCAAAATAATAGCAAGGGAAACAACTGATAAAGAATTAATTTCCAAAATATACAAGCAGCTTATATGACTCAATACCAAAAAAGCAAACAACACAATCAAAAAGTGGGAAAGGGACCTGAAGAGACATGTCTCCAAAGAAGACATACAGATGGCTAACAAGCACATGAAAAGATTCTCAACATCACTCATTATCAGAGAAATGCAAATCAAAACTACAATGAGATACCACCTCACACTAATCAGAATGGCCATCATCAAAAAGTCTACAAACAATAAATGCTGGAGAGGGTGTGGAGAAAAGGGAACACTCTTGCATTGCTTGTGGGAATGTAAACTGATACAGCCACTATGGAAGATGGTATGGAGACTCCTTAAAAAGGTAGGAATAAAAATACCATAAGACTCAGCAATCCCATTTCTATGCATATATCCTGAGGAAATCAAAACTGAAAAAGACACATTTACCCCAGTGTTCACTGCAGCTCTATTTACAATAGCTAGAACATGGAAACTACCTAGATGTCCATCAATAGATGAATGGATAAAGAAGCTGTGGTACAGATATACAATGGATTACCACTCAGCCATAAAAAGGAACACATTTGAATATGTTCTAATGAGGTGGACAAAACTAGAGTCCATTATACAGAGTGAAGTAACTCAGAAAGAGAAATATAAATACCATACACTGACACATATATATGGAATCTGAAGAAATGGCACTGATGAATTTATTTTCAGGGGAGCAATGCAGAAACAGACATAGAGAACAGATCTACAGACAAGGTGGGAGGAGAGGAGGGAGAAGCGGGGATGTATGGAGAGAGTAACATAGAAATTTACAATGTCATGTGTAAAACAGAGAGCCAATGGGAATTTGCTGTAAGACTCAGGAAACTCAAACAGGGGCTTTGCAACAGAACCCCTCTGAAGGGTGGGGTGGGAAGGGAGATGGGAGGGAGGTCTGAGAGGGAGGTGACATGGGTATACCTATGGCTGATTCTTGATGTTTGACAGAAAACCACAAAATTCTGTAAAGCAATTATCCTTCAACTAAAAAATTTTAAAAAAAGCAACACTGATGTGTAAGATTGTTTTGTCGAAAGATATATATCTTCTACCTAACTCGTTGTTTAGTTGCTAAGTTGTGTCAGACTCTTTTGAGACCCTACGGACTTGAGTCCACCAGGCTCTTCTGTTTGTGGGATTTCTCAGGCAGGAGTACTGGAGTGGGTTGCCATTTTCTTCTCCAGAAGATCTTCCCCACCCAGGGAACAAACCTGAGTCTCCTGCTTGGCAGACGGAGTCTTTACCACCGAGTCACTTGTGACAGATGATTTTCAAAAGCTGTGGCAATTTAGAATCTACTAGCAATATCAGTTTCTGTTACTCCACATTTTCTCCACTTCCTCAGTTCAGTTCAGTTCAGTCGCTCAGTCATGTCCGACTCTTTGTGACCCCATGAATCACAGCACTCCAGCCCTCCCTGTCCATCACCAACTCCCGGAGTTCACTCAGACTCACGTCCATTGACTCAGTGATGCCATCCAGCCATCTCATCCTCTGTCGTCCCCTTCTCCTCCTGCCCCCAATCCCTCCCAGCATCAGAGTCTTTTCCAGTGAATCAACACTTCTCATGAGGTGGCCAAAGTACTGGAGTTTCAGCCGTAGCATCATTCCTTCCAAAGAAATCCTAGGGCTGATCTCCTTCAGAATGGACTGGTGGACATCACCAAATGGTCAACACCAAAATCAGATTGATTATATTCTTTGCAGCCAAAAATGGAAAAGCTCTATACAGTCAGCAAAAACAAGACCAGGAGCTGACTGTGGCTCAGATCATGAACTCCTTATTGCCAAATTCAGACTTAAATTGAAGAAAGTAGGGAAAAACCACTAGACCATTCCGGTATGACCTAACTCAAATCCCTTATGATTATACAGTGGAAGTGAGAAATAGTTTTAAGGGACTAGATCTGATAGATAGAGTGCCTGATGAACTATCGACGGAGGTTCGTGACATTGTACAGGAGATAGGGATCAAGACCATCCCCATGGAATGGTCTATTTCAAATCCTGAAAGATGATGCTGTGAAAGTGCTGCACTCAATATGCCAGCAAATTTGGAAAACTCAGCAGTGGCCACAGGGCTGGAAAAGGTCAGTTTTCATTCCAATCCCAAAGAAAGGCAATGCCAAAGAACGCTCAAACTACCTCACATTTGCACTCATCTCACATGCTAGTAAAGTAATGCTTAAAATTCTCCACTTCCTCACCAACTGTTAATTTCATGACTTTTTTTTTTGTCAAATTAATAAGTACGAAATTATATCCCATTATGTCCCACATAATGGCAGAAGGCAATGGCAACCCACTCCATTACTCTTGCCTGGAAAATCCCAAGTATGGAGGAGCCTGGTAGGCTGCAGTCCATGAGGTCTCGAAGAGTCAGACACGACTGAGCGACTTCACTTTCACTTTTCACTTTCATGCATTGGAGAAGGAAATGGCAACCCACTCCAGTGTTCTTGCCTGGAGAATTCCAGAGACGGCGGAGCCTGGTGGGCTGCCATCTATGGGGTCGCACAGAGTAGAACATGACTGAAATGACTTGGCTGCTTAGGAGCATGTCCCACTTATGTCCCACTACCTTTTTATTAAGAAAACTTTCAAAGTTGCAGAAACGTTAATGAACAGAACATGAATATCCATTTGAGTGTTACTGAGATTCACCAAACATCAATATTTCAAATATTCACCCTCCCCCTTTATTCGTATGCTGAATATTTGAAACTAAGTTGAAAACATCAGACTATTTTGGCTCTAAATATTTCAGTGTGAATTTCTCAAAAGTAAGAATATTTTCTCATATAAGCAAATGGCATATCACACCTATGAAAATAACATTGTGTGTGCTGGTGCTCAGTTGATCAGTCATATCCAGCTCTTTGTGGCCCAATAGACTGTAGCCTGTCAGGCTCTTCTGCCCATGGAATTTTCCAGGCAAAAATATTGGAGTAGGCTACCATTTTCTACTCCAGGGATTGAACCCACATCTCTTGCATCTCCCACATTGGCAGGCAGATTCTTTACCACTAGCACCACCTGGGAAGCCCCAAATAATAACATTCAGTTCAGTGCTCAGTCATGTCTAACTGTTAGTGACCCCATGGACTGCCCATGCCAGGCTTCCTTGTCTATCACCAACTCCAGGAGCTTGCTCAAAGTCATGTCCATTGAGTCAATGATGCCATCCAACCATCTCATCCTCTGCTGTGCCCTTCTCCTCCTCCCCTCAATCTTTCCCAGCATCGGGGTCTTTTCCAATGAGTCAGTTCTTCACATCAGGTAGCCAAAGTATTGAAGCTTCAGCTTCTGCCTCAGTCCTTCCATTGAATATTCGGGACTGATTTCCTTTAGGATTGACTGGTTGGATCTGCTTGCAGTCCAAAAGACTCTCATGAATCTTCTCCAACACCACAGTTCAAATAATAATAACATTAATATCATCTAGATGTATAGTCTATATTCTAATATCCACAGTGCCCTAAGTAACCCAAATATCTCCATATCTATATATATCTAGCTATCTTTCTATCATCTATCTGATAATTGCACTGGGTTGTTGCCTCTTTAGTCTCTTTTAAAGTAAATGTTATCCTATCATATTTTGATTTCTAAAATATTGAACATTTTTAAGACTCTTGGTCCAGCAGTCTTATAGAATGCCCAGCATTCTGGATTATCTATTTTTTTATGATACAATTTAGACTAACATTTTTGGCAAGGATATTATAGAGGTGATAATGGATACCTCTTTTACTTCACCGAGTGTGGAAGAATTGATGCTTTTGAACTGTGGTGTTGGAGAAGACTCTTGAGAGTCCCTTGGACAGCAAGGAGATCCAACCAGCCCATCGTAAAGAAAATCAGCCCTGAATATTCATTGGAAGGACTGACATTGAAGCTGAAACTCCAATACCTTGGCCACAGGTGCAAAGACTGACTCATTTGAAAAGACCCTGATGCTGGGAAAGATCGAAGGCAGGAGAAAGGGATGACACAGGATGAGATGGTTGGATGGCATCACTGACTCAATGGACATGAATTTGAGTAAACTCCGGGAGTTGGTGATGGGCAGGAAGGCCTGGCATGCTGCAGTCCATGGGGTTGCAAAGAGTCAGACACAACCGAGCGACTGAACTAAACTGAACTTATACTTCACATCAGGAAACACACTGGTACTCATCTTCTCACTTTTCATGATCCTGCTTACAGGGTAGCTGGGAGATACATTTTTTGTAAAAATACATTTCACCTTGAAATTAAAAGTGTGATGATAATGCACTTTACGTGACTAGGTTTTCTTCAATGAACTATCTGCTCAGTAGTTTTGTCAATGATTCATGACCTTTCCTTGATTAAATTATCATTTCAAAGTGATTTTCTCACTGTAACATCCCTTCTACATTTATTACATAGTATTCTTCTGAAGCAAAGAGGAACTAAAGAGCCTCTTGATGAAGGTGAAAGAGGAGAGTGAAAAAGCTGGCTTAAAACTCAACATTCAGAAAACTAAGATCATGGCATCCTGTCCCATCACTTCATGGCAAATAGATGGGGAAACAATGGAAACAATGACAGACTTTCTTTTATTTCACTTCAAAATCACTGCAGATGGTTACTGCAGCCATGGAATTTAAAGACGCTTGCTCCTTGGAATAAAAGCTATGACAAACCTAGACAGCATATTAAAAAACAGAGACATTACTTTGCCAACAAAGTTTCTTTTAATCAAAGCTATGGTTTTTCCAGTAGTCATGTACGTATGTGAGTGTTGAACCATAAAGAAAGCTGAGTGTCAAGAATCGATGTTTTTGAACTGTGGTGTTGGAGATGACTCTTGAGAGTCTCTTGGACAGCAAAGAGATCAAATCAGTCAAATCTAAAGGAAATCAACCCTGACTATACATTGGAAGGACTGATGTTGAAACTGAAGCTCCAATACTTTGGCCACCTGATGCGAAGAACCGATTCATTGGAAAAGACCTTGATGCTGGGAAAGATTGAAGGCAGGAGAAGAAGACGACGGCAGAGGATGAGATGGTTGGATGGCATCACCGACTCAATGGATATGAGTTTGAGCAAGCTCCTGGAGATGACGAAGGACAGGGAAGCCTGCATGCTGCAGTCCATGGGGTTGCCAAGAAACAGACAGGACTGAGCAACTGAACAATATTCTTCTGTTAAAGATCTTTCCTTACTTTTCCACGCTTACATGTGTTCATTGTCTTTCTCTCTTTCTGATACTACTATAAACATCTATAAACATTTTACATCTGATATATTATGTTCCATTATTGTTGTCATTCTTTTTATTGTTACTCTTTATGATACTGAAATTAACAAAATTGGGTTAGTGGTAACCCCTTCAAGCTAAACCCTCATAATCAATAATTGCTCAAGAAATATTTTCCACTGGATTATGTTTATATATCAAAGTCTGAATTTAGGTACACTCTTTGCTACTCTAATGTTGTTAGTTCTGGATGATTTTAGAAGAAATAGGTAAACCGAGAGAGATGTCCACATGTCTTGTGTGTGTGCAGATGTGTGTGTTTTCTTAGTCATATCTCAAAATTCATACCCTCATTTTTTAATTTTAAAATATGTTAAAAATGTATATGTATACATATACATGTACACTGGCAGAAGTCTTGATCTCAACCTGTTTCAACACAGAGGAAAAAAATAACTTCTTGTCACTAGGCGTTTATTTATCCTTCTTTTCTGGTGGAGATTTTTATAATTAAAATTAAGATTTTATTGCTATAAATATAAATGCAAAGCTAATTTCATATATATATATATATATAAATTAGAGAGTGTGTGGGATGTGCTTTATATTATTTATTATGTATCTTCTTCTTAATTCTTACATAGCTCTCCCTTGTGTGGGTTTATCATAATTTATTCAACTATCCTCCAATGATGAACATCTCAAAAAATGCTGTAGTGATTAACCCTGTGTATATGTTTGTGGTTTAACATGTAGGGAAATATCTTAGGGATACATTCCTCCACATGGAAAGTACCATTCTTCCCATCTACCAGTAATGTATTATAAGGTGCCTGTTTTCCCATGGACATACAGTGATCTGCAGAAATGATCCATGAAAGTACAGTCTTTCCATGAATATGTTACAGAACACATTGTTCAGTGTTTGAATTTTTGCTAATCTGAGAAATGTTGCTATGTTGCTATGGTAGACATGACAGATGCCAACCAGAACTTCCTTCTAGAAGGACCCATCTCTCCAGTGGCTAGAGGTGCTGCTGGGAAAAGGCCCTCAGTTGTCAGTCTTCTCTGGGGATGGCCTGGACCGAAGAAATGGCCTCTGCCAAGATCATATCTCTTTTCAACAGTCCTTCAAAGGACAACCTGATCAAGACTTGAATATAGAAGTTCATTCTTCTTGCCTTAACTTGGGACTTCTCTAAAAGCCTGTTCTTGTCCAGAAGTCTCTGTGGGGTTGGCTGAGGCCTTCATTCAGATGGCACCACTGCTTAAATTCTTCTGCCCAATCTTGCTTTCTTCTACTTTTCAAAGATATTTATCTCTGTAAAAACTGGCCTGCAAGCTAATCTTTATTTCATAAGGAGCTTCTTGTGAAACTCAATTTATGACAGGGATATTGGTGTAATTTCACCTTTCATTTCTCTTAGAAGAAAAGTTGAACATATTTGTGTACCTTTATGTTTATATATGCTAATGCCTAGGGGCTTCTCAGGTGGCACTAGTGGTAAAGGACCTATCTGTCAATGCAGGAGACAGAAGAGAGGCAGGTTGCATCTCTGGGTTGGGAAGATCTTCTGGAGAAGGAAATGGCAACCCACTCCAGTATTATGGACTGAGAATACCATGGACAGAGGAGCCTGGTGGACTATGGTCCATAGGGTCACAAAGAGTTGGCCATGAGTGAAGTGACTTAGAACACATGTATGTTCGTGTGTGTGTGTGTGTGTGTGTGTGTATGTATGCAAATCGGAGAAGGCAATGGCAACCCACTCCATTACTCTTGCCTGGCAAATCCCATGGCGGAGGAGCCTGGTAGGCTGCAGTCCATGGGGTCGCTAGGAGTCAGACACGACTGAACGACTTCACTTTCACTTTTCACTTCCATGCACTGGAGAAGGAAATGGCAACCCACTCCAGTGTTCTTGCCTGGAGAATCCCAGGGACAGGGAAGCCTGGTGGGCTACCGTCTATGGGGTCACACAGAGTCGGACACGACTGAAGTGACTTAGCAGCAGCAGCAGCATACGCAAATATATATAATGCTACGACTTCCCTGGTGGCTCAGATGGTAAAGCATTTGTCTACAATGAGGGAGACTTGGGTTCGATCCCTGGGTTGAGAAGACTCCCTGGAGAAAGAAATGGCAACCCACTCTGTACTCTTGCCTAGAAAATCCCATGGAAGGAGGAGCCTTTGCAACCATGGGGTCGCAAAGAGTTCGACACCTGTGAGCGACTTCACTTTCACTTTCATATATAATGCTATTTGCATTATTCTTTTATCTGATTCTAATATTTATGTTATCTATTGAGACTTCTTTGAATTCTGATCTTCTGTGTATTTTAGAATTCTTTATATACATTTTTGTGAAATATATACTGCAAATATATTTTCCTGGTTTCTCATTTTGTGTTGACACTGATTATGTTGGTATTTTCCACCCATTTTTTCTGTTCCTTATAAAATCAAGTTTACCAACATATTCCTATACTACTTCTAGTAGATGATGTGTAGTTTAAAGGATTACAAAGAATTTACTGGTGTTTTCTCCTAGTACAGGTAAGGTTTAATTTTTAAAATTAGAGCTTTGTCATTTTAGAGTTATGGTGGTAGTCTGGAACTACTTCTATACCAGTTTTCCTAAAGTAATTTTACAAAAAGTTCATTTTTTCAGTGATTTAAAATGCCGCCTTCATTATATATTAAATTTCTATATGTACCTGAGTCTACATCTGTATTATATCTATACTGTTATATAGCTGTATCTAATCTCTGTTACGGAGAAGGCAATGGCACCCCACTCCAGTACTCTTGCCTGGAAAATTCCATGGACGGGGGAGCCTGGTAGGCTGTAGTCCATGGGGTCGCTAAGAGTCAGACACGACTGAGCGACCTCACTTTCACTTTTCATTTTCATGCATTGGAGAAGGAAATGGCAACCCACTCCCGTGTTCTTGCCTGGAGAATCCCAGGGAAGGGAGAGCCTGGTGGGCCGCTGTCTATGGGGTCGCACAGAGCTGGACACGACTGACGTGACTTAGCAGCAGCAATCTCTGTTAAGTCATGTCCAAACACCAAACACTTTTAGTTATAGATTTTTTAATATCCATATTATCTAGGATTCATTCTTACTCATTGTTTTTTTTTTTTATAGGATTCCTCTAGATATAATTACATGTCTGTTTTCCCATAGGAATGTAAAAATAAGCATATACAGTTCAAGCAAATAAAAACTTATTGAAATATCTTATTGGGATACTATTAGTTTTATAATCAATGATAATCTTATTATCTTCAGTTATTCTACAGGAAAATATAGGTATTTTCCCATTTGTTCAAGTCTACTTTATATATTTCCAGAATGTTTTAATGTTGTCCTCATAAGTGTTTTGTACATATCATATATTTTCACTTTCATTTTTATTACTAAGTAGTTCATATAGGCCTCTCTCTTTTATCAGACCCTTTTAATTGATTATATTTTGCATCTATGAAAGTTATTGATTTCTATATGCTAAATATCTATGTTACTGTCTCACTAAATGCTTTTCCAAATTTTATATCTGGTTGTTTATTCTTGTCTCATTAACTTTCAAAATCATTTTACATAATAGTGGATAGTATGCATTCTCCCTTGCTCCTGATGTTGATGATGGGAATGGCACTAGAATGATTATTTAGGGGCTGAGATATACATGTTTCATCACTTTGAGAAATTATCATAAATATATACATATATATATATATGTATATATTTGGGGGCTTTCCCAGTGGCTAAATGGTAAAGGATCTGCCAAGAATGCAGGAGCCTCAGGAGATACAGGTTCAGTCCTTGAGTCAGGAAGATCCCCTGGAGGAGGGCATGTCAACCCATTCCAGTATTCTTCCCTGGAGAATCCCATGAACAGAGGAGCCTGGTGGGCTATATAGTCCATGGGATCACAAAGAGTCAGCCACAAATGAAGTGATCTAGCACACAACACATATATATTTTAACCAGAAATTTGTATTAAATTTTTAAAAAGACTTTTTATAGCAACTACAAAGAAAATCTATGCTATAGACAGTTTAAATTGTATTGGCATTGCCTTTGAAAGCCTAACAAAATTCTTTTAATGGAATCGTGTGAACATGGTGCTCATTTGTAGTGTAGTTCTTTGGTAACATTCTGCTTCTTCTATGTCATTAATCAGTTTAAGTTCTGCAGCTCTCCTGGGGACAGTTTTATTTCTTTAGGAAATTTTTATCTCATCTGAGTTTTCAAATGAATTGACATAGAGGTCTGCAACATTCTCTCTTATGATTTATTAAATAGTCCTTTATTTCCCACTAGCCATTTCTAATTTTGCATTACTTTGCTTTCTCTCTCATTTTCTTTGACTGAATGAGTATGTGCTTTGTCTTCTGTGTGTGTTTATCTTCAAAGGGTAAAAATTATTTTTTTCACTTATTAGTTCTACCTTTTTCTATTTATAAAGTACTTCATTTCCATTTCAAATTTTAGTTATTTCCACTTTTTTAATGTATATTGCATTTTTTCTGATAATTTTGTTTGACTTGAGGATGCAATTCATTTCATTCTTACATTTTCATTTTTATAAGCCTGCTAACTTATGATTTTTATTCTGACAACTTATTTAGATATAAAGTGTGCCATTCTTTTTCTTATTATTATTTCATTTATTTGGGAACTGTGACTTGAATTCTCCAATAAATTGTTTAATTAGATTTACTTAAAATATTAGCTACTGGAAACTTGTTAAAATATATTATTGATTACTAGGCTTATTGTGCTTCCCTGGTGGCTCAGACGATAAAGCATCTGCCTGCAATGTGGGAGACCCGAGTTTGATCTCTGGGTCAGGAAGATCCCCTGGAGAAGGAAATGCGTGTGTGTGTGTGTGTGTGTGTATGTGTTTGGTCATTACCAACTCTTTGTGACCTCATAGACTGTAGCCTGCCAGGCTCTTCTGTCCATGGAATTTTTCAGACAAGAGTACTGGAAAAGGTTGCCATTTCCCACTCCAGGGGCTCTTCCTGACCCAGGGATCAAATACATGTCTCTTGCGTCTCCTGTACTGCAGGCAGATTCTTTACTACTGCAGCTCTGGGAAGCCCGCATGTAACTAGAATCCTTTCTATTTTATTTCTTTTTACTGGCTGTTTTTATTTCTCTTCTTGCCATCCGTTAGTATATTTTAAGGAAGATCTATTTACCCATGGGCATCTTTCAATTAATTTAATTCCGTTATTATTTTGTATTGCTCTTTCCATTTCATTCCTGAAATCTGCCACTTTTTGGTTTGTATATTTTTTTCTACTGTATGAGGTTTTTTCCAGGCTTTGAATTTCTTACTTGATAATTTTTTATCTACAAATGCTTATTTAATGATACATCATTCTTTCTGGAGTATTGTTTTATAGAATTTGTATGACTCATCATTGCTTTATCCAGGAAAAGTATCTTTATGCATTGGAAAATTTTATTGAATTTCTGTTTTCATATATAGTAATTTTGTAAACCTATTGCCAATGATATTTTGTTCTTTATGAGTATCTCAGATCTTCCAGAATAGGGATGCTTAAGGACGGTGAGATATTAGATATTTCTCTTAAATGGTAAAAGGAGAAGTGTTTCAGAGGAGCACTATTACTAGTTGGAAACTAGTACACCAAGAAGTACCCTGATGCAACACCATTAGGAGTAGAAAATATTTTTTTCAAACCAGTCAATCTTAAAGGAAGTCTACCCTAAACATACATTAGAAGGACTGATGCTGAATAGCTGAAGCTCCAACACTTTGGCCACCTGATGTGAAGAGTCAACTCACTGGAAAAGACCTTGATGATGGGAAAGGTTAATAGCAAAATGAGAAGAGGGTGGCAGAGCATGAGATGGTTGGATGGCATCACCAACTCAATGGATTTGAATTTGAGCAAATTCTGGGAAATAGTGCAGGTCAGGAAAGCCTGGTGTGCTGCCATCCATGGCGTTGCAGAGTTGGACACAACTTAGTGACTGAACAACAACAATGATAAATTTTTCTGTAGAGTTCTTAATTTCTATCACTAGTTTTCACTTTTCCTGTTGCCAACAATATTCTAAGAGATGCCTGTCTCTATCAAGTGTTTTTCTATTTCTTTTCCTGTTTCTTAGGTGGTAAATTTTAAAACCTGTCATCTTCAGTTTTGTGCATATTCAAGTAGCTTCATTCTGATTCGTTTTCTTCATCTTGATTTTTAAAAGAAATATTATTAACTTTTCCACTATAGAATATTTTAAGCTTTTGATGAATGCCTTTGTCAACTTAAAGAAGTTCCCTTTATTTTTAAATTTCTAAGGCTTTTGAATATTTGGTAGAATTCACCTTTAAAAATTACCTGTGTGTGATTTACTTGCATTTTAGGGGCTTGCCCATTTTTAAATTAATTTTGTTATACATTCCAGTGGAGAAGGCAATGGCACCCCACTCCAGTACTCTTGCCTTGAAAGTCCCACGGAAGGAGGAGCCTGGTAGGCTATAGTCCATGGGGTCGATACAAGTCGGACACGACTGAGCGACTTCACTTTCACTTTTCACTTTCATGCATTGGAGAAGGAAATGGCAACCCACTCAAGTGTTCTTGCCTGGAGAACCCCAGGGACCGTGGAGCCTGGTGGGCTGCTGTCTATGGGGTCACACAGAGTCAGACACGACTGAAGCGAATTAGCAGCATACATTCCAGAGAGAATTATGATTTTTTCAAAGAACCAACTGTTTATTTGGCAAAATCTTTTAATTTTGCCTTTACTTTCTATTTCATCAAATCCTACTGTTGCATTTCTCATGTCCTTCTACATATGCATATATATTATATAATTATAAATAACATTCAGTTCAGTTCAGTCGCTCAGTTGTCTCCGACTCTTTGCGACCCCATGAATCACAGCACGCCAGGCCTCCCTGTCCATCACTATCTCCCGGAGTACACTCAAACTCATGTCCATCGAGTCGGTGATGCCATCCAGCCATCTCATCCTCTGTCGTCCCCTTCTCCTCCTGCCCCCAATCCCTCCCAGCATCAGTCTTTTCCCATGAGTCAACTCTTCACATGAGGTGGCCAAAGTACTGGAGTTTCAGCTTTAGCATCGTTCCTTCCAAAGAACACCCAGGGCTGATCTCCTTTAGAATGGACTGGTTGGATCTCGTTGCAGTCCAAGGGACTCTCAAGAGTCTTCTCCAACACCACAGTTCAAAAGCATCAATTCTTCGGCGCTCAGCCTTCTTCACAGTCCAACTCTCACATCCGTACATGACCACTGGAAAAACCATAGCCTTGACTAGACAGACCTTTGTTGGCAAAGTAATGTCTCTGCTTTTGAATATGCTATCTAGGTTGGTCATAACTTTCCTTCCAAGGAGTAAGTGTCTTTTAATTTCATGGTTGAAATCACCATCTGCAGTGATTTTGGAGCCAAAAAAATAAAGTCTGACCCTGTTTCCACTGTTTCCCCATCCATTTGCCATGAAGTGATGGGTCCAGATGCCATGATTTTAGTTTTCTGAATGTCGAGCTTTAAGCCAACTTTTTCACTTTCCACTTTCACTTTCATCAAGAGGCTTTTTAGTTCCTCTTTACTTTCTGCCATAAGGGTGGTGTCATCTGCATATCTAAGGTTATTGATATATCTTCTGGCAATCTGATTCCAGCTTGTGCTTCTTCCAGCCCAGCATTTCTCATGATGTACTCTGCATATAAGTTAAATAAGCAGGGTGACAATATACAGCCTTAACATACTCCTTTTCTTATTTGGAACCACATATATACTTTAACCCACCATAAATTTAGAAAGTATACTTCATTTTCAAATATTTTAAATATAAAGTTACAATTGTTGCTACTTCTAATTCAATCTTGTTACTTTCAGGGAATGTAATCTATTAGCTGAATAACATATTAAACATGAATAACATGTTTGGTATAAATATATAAAGAATCTAAGATTTTGAGGTGGGAAAGTTTTATTAAATATACACTTTTCTAGACTACTTGAGGCAGAAACTAAATGGTCACTTAACTATGTATAGGTGGTATTAGAATCTTCTTTCAAAAAAAAAGTACTTGTGACTTTTTGGTACACATTGGTATTTCAAACATCTACCTAAATCAACTATTCCATATTCTTAAAGGGAGTTCTAGCTGGTCAAAGTCAACAACAAGCATGTAATTTATTTTAACTTCTTCATATGCTGTCTGATTTACAGCACTTTACAAGCATTTGTTGGAAAAAAGTATAAATGTAAAGATAAAACCAAATTTCTGAGATTTGACACAGCCTAAAATTTGTTGTAGAGTTCTGAAGTCTCATATTTAATTGTCAAATTTCCACAGAACAACCACCCAGTGAATGGCCTTACTTAATCATTTTGATCCTGTTTTGAGTTGGCCAAGGACAGAAAGAATACTAACAGCTCAAGGTTTTAATGCATCTTCGGTGCTCAATTTCTCGATGAACAAAATCTCAAAACATTAAAAAGTAAAGAGATTTTGATCAATATTTGTTTGGAGATAGGCTTTTTTCACAAAGTTCTAGATTGATTATACTTTGTTTTTCAGAGAATTTTGGTGTGTGTTTATGTGTCTTTTAAGGAAATAAGAGTGACCACATTAAAAGTGATCATGAGTAAAAATCCAATGATATGAAAATTGTTTGAAAACAATGTACAGAAAATAAAAATTACACATAAGAGACACAGATGTATAGAACAGTCTTTTGGACTCTTTGGGGGGGTGGATGATTTGGGAGAATGGCATTAAAACATGTATAATATCATATAAGAAATGAATCGCCAGTCCAGGTTCGATGCAGGATACAGGAAGCTTGGGGCTGGTGCACTGGGATGACCCAGAGGGATGGTATGGGGAGGGAGGTGGGAGGGGGGTTCAGGATGGGGAACACGTGTACACCCATGGCAGATGCATGTTGATGTATGGCAAAACCAACACAATATTGTAAAGTAAAAAAAAAAAATAATAATAATAATAAATAAATAAATAATATTAAAAAATGATGCATCTAGGATCAAAATATACTTCTAAGTGTAGAAGCAAAATATCTCTTGTTGGTAGACATAATAACAACCTCACAAACCTTTGCACTTTATTCAACATCTATAATTTCTTTGCTTATTTTATGTCTACCACAGCCACAGTGGGCTTGGGGAATAAGTGGCACTTCATTCACATGTACTATCATAGACTGTCTTGTATAGTTATAGTTATAAGACTCAAGCTACTTTTCCAATAATAGTACTAGCTATATCATAACAGTGAGCATATTAAGTTTGATCTGTACTCTGGGTAAATAATCCCAGTACCAATCACAATATGATAGATGCCCATACAGTAAATTTAAAATAAATAACAAGAGACTTGGCTAGTCTTTATGAGGGGGTGTCTTTACCTTAATTTTCCAGCCACCTTCAGTAGAAATATAATCACAGGAAAAGTAATTTTAAAAAGCAGGAAAGAATAATTATTTTACTTCACAGAAATAATTCTTTCTTTCTGTGAAACCACAATCTATATTATATTAACTTAGTAGAATAAAAACACTGATTATGAATTTGAAACCGTGGTGGAATTTTGACGAGGGCAACATGGCAATGTACTTCAAATTGAACTCATTTTTCACTTTTAATTTTCAAAGAGCAGCAATAAAACTAGTAACTTCATTTATTTTTGAAAGAACTGAAAATATAGGAAATAAAATGTTTTTATTTGGGACATCAGAAACCAGGCACCTTTCCTTGAATTGGCAGAGAGTTTATCTTACTCAGACAGTTCAATACTGATATTTATATTCACAAGCAGAAAACATATTAGTATCAGTAAAAGTTTAATGACACACATGCTTTTCACCTGATTATACACTGTTCATTCATTTCTTATAATAAATTCTGTTTAATTTTTACAGCTTTTAAATATGGGAAATACTGCAATGCTTAAAAATAGGATTCTTTAATTTATTGTCTATTCAACATGTGCAGTGAGAGAATTGTTTTCAGACAATGTCCTTATCAGATACAACAGTGAAATGTAATGAAAAAATTGTATTGGGTTGATTAGGTGATAGAACTGAGGATTGGGGGCATGCTATTTTCTATAGTATTTCTAATGAATAATTTAAAATTATTCCAAGTGAAATCATCAGCTCTCATGAGCAAAACTCTGTACTGCTGAATAGAGACAGTGAATGAATTCACCAACATATAAATTTTTTTCATTTAATACAGATTTGGAAGATAACTGGGCAATTGCTTATGCTTATAAATCTGAACCACTTAACATGACTGCAACTCTGCTTATCCCATATTAGAGAGGAAAAGGCAGCCATATCCTTGACAAAAACCATTTCTTAACTGCAACTTACATTGTAAGATAGAGGATCAAATATGGGACCTCAGAAATTAGACTCTACATAAGGAATGCCATAGGGAGAAGGGGAAAGGAAACTATCTAAAGTGGTCTATTGTTAAAAAAAAAAAAAAATTGCGTCATTGCTTGAATCAAACTGTTTCTAATACTGCATATTGCACATTCTACTCAGAAGGAAATTTATTTTAGCTTATATAGATTTTTAAATTGCCAACATCCGCTGGATTATCAAAAAAGCAAAAGAGTTCCAGAAAAACATCTATTTCTGCTTTATTGACTATGCCAAAGCCTTTGACTGTGTGGATCACAATAAACTGTGGAAAATTCTGAAAGTGATGGGAATACCAGGCCACCTGACCTGCCTCTTGAGAAACCTATATGCAGGTTAGGAAGCAACAGTTAGAACTGGACATGGAACGACAGACTGGTTCCAAATAGGAAAAGCAGTCCGTCAGGCTGTATATTGTTACCCTGCTTATTTAACTTCTATGCAGAATACATCATGAGAAACACTGGCCTGGAAGAAGGACAAGCTGGAATCAAGATTGCCAGGAGAAATATCAATAACCTCAGATATGCAGATGACACCACCCTTATGGCAGAGAGTGAAGAGGAACTAAAAAGCCTCTTGATGAAAGTAAAAGTGGAGAGTGAAAAAGTTGGCTTAAAGCTCAATATTCAGAAAACTAAGATTATGGCATCTGGTCCCATCACTGCACGCAAATAGATGGGGAAACAGTGGAAACAGGGTCAGACTTTATTTTTTTGGCTCCAAAATCACTGCAGATGGTGATTTCAACCATGAAATTAAAAGACACTTACTCCTTGGAAGGAAAGTTATGACCAACCTAGATAGCATATTCAAAAGCAGAGACATTACTTTGCCAACAAAGGTCCGTCTAGTCAAGGCTATGGTTTTTCCAGTGGTCATGTACGGATGTGAGAGTTGGACTGTGAAGAAGGCTGAGCGCCGAAGAATTGATGCTTTTGAACTGTGGTGTTGGAGAAGACTCTTGAGAGTCCCTTGGATTGCAAGGAGAATCCAACCAGTCCATTCTAAAGGAGATCAGCCCTGGGTGTTCTTTGGAGGGAATGATGCTAAAGCTGAAACTCCAGTACTTTGGCCACCTCATGCGAAGAGTTGACTCATGGGAAAAGACTCTGATGCTGGGAGGGATTGGGGGCAGGAGGAGAAGGGGATGACAGAGGATGAGATGGCTGGATGGCATCACTTCACTGACCTGATGGACGTGAGTTTGAGTGAACTCCAGGAGTTGGTGATGGACAGGAGGCCTGGCGTGCTGCGATTCATGGGGTCGCAAAGAGTCGGACATGACTGAGCGACTGAACTGAACTGAACTATATAGATTTTTGGAAAACTCAGTTTTTAAATTTATTATTATCTTTAACAGAATATATAAAAGCAGAGAAACCTTATTCATAAATTGTGTTTTGTCATATTTATATAAAAAGTATCTGGAAATACATAGGGCTTAACAATATTTTACTTTTGATATAGGAATTCCAGTTCTGAAACTAAAATTAAAGAAATAATTTATAATAAAGTAAGTTTTATACATAGTGAAATCTATAACTACAGCAAATTGTCACTAATTTAAACACTGAATAATCATGGTTAAGTAGGTGCGTGAGTGCTGTCACTTCAATCATGTCTGACTCTTTACAACTCTATGGACTGTATGCCGCCAGACTCTTCTGTCCATGGCATTCTCCAGGCAGGAATACTGGAGTGGGTTGCCATGCCCATCTCCACAGGAACTCCCCTACCCAGGGACTGAACACAGGTCTCCTGAATTGCAGGCAGATCTGTTACCACTAGTGCCACCTGGGAAGGTACACCCAGTCAACTAAATATGAATATTCAAAAGAATTGTACTCAAAATTGTTTACCACTATGGGATGATTTTGCTTCTAAATTAAAATAGCAGGATAAAATGCTATAGTTTACATAAAATTATAATCATATTTAAAAGAATACTGGAGGAAAATGTCATAATTTTTTTCTACTTTTATATTTTGGAATTATTTTAACAAGCATTAGTTTTGTAAATGAGGGGGGAAAAAACACCAAAATATTTGTAAGGAAAATTGTCCATTTCTGCAATGAATATATATTGAAACACTAATTTGTAGCCTGGTCTCGTATTTTTGTTTACCTACTAATTGTGTAAGAGAGAAAAATGTTTGCAAAAATTTACTACTTTCATTTGGTAAGACAGTTCAAACAGATAAATATATTTTCAGTCAATGGGGAAGCTCTCAAATGTAGCTTAGCATCTAGTACTACAAAAGTAGTCTTCCTGACTATTGGCTGCTAAGCTCTCTGTCCCTGTCATTTCTCTCTCTCTGGGCACATCAGTTTCGGTGGTATCCTTAGGCATGTAAAAGGAAGGAAGAAGGGGTAAAAAGTCATCTCTGGTGACATGCATTACTGTTTAGGCAGTAAATTATTAAACTATTTTTGGAGGTCCAATTTTACATTCTATATCAAAGCCTAAGCAAAGACATATATGTACACATACACTTTGCCTAGGTACCTTTTGATATCTATAAATATATATTTATAGGAATAATGTTTACCTTTGAATACTTTTTAGTATCAAAAATAGAAATAAATTTGATGATTAAAAGTAATTCACTTAAATATGGTATGATATGTTTACTGGACATAATATAGAGTAGCTATTAAAATCACATTTTAAAATAATATTAAATATTAGAAATGCAATTAAATGATGTGAGAAAATGCTCATAAATTACTCTATAAATGTTACAAGTTAATATATAGCTTTGTATGTTTTTAGGGAAAAATGACATATTTTTCATGTAAAAAGGAATTCAAAATATATACAAAAACTGATTTGCAATGTGCCAGTATGGGGTGATGAGACCATATTCGATGTTATATATACCTTTATTTAGTTTATTCAGTTATTACTTTACAAATTTTTATAGTGTTATATATGTAGATGTCAATATGGTAATTATAAACAATTCATTAAAGAGCTTTTTTGTTCGCTATTTTAAAATTGAGCCAAAGAGATTCAAAATATTTACTAAAATTCTCTGTTTGTATATATGTGTTAACTTAAGAATAAATTGTATTTACCGAGGCACTGACCTCTGATTCATTAACAAAGTAAGTTAACTTTAGCCACATTGCCAAAATATCCTCAAATAATCATGCAGCCATGTTTATTTCTCAGTGAGGCAAACCTCAGGTTCTCTGAACTGCAACCAGGATATATCAAAATGTTTTCTAGTTCAATGAAATTTTGTTATAATCTCCATATGGAAGAGGAACAAAGTAAACACATCTGCTCTTGAAGTTGTTCTTCTGAACATTTCAGAAATAATGAATTAGACTGCATTTCAGACTGGTTTGATTGGGAGACAGAAGGTATTTCTTCCCAAGGCTTGTAAAGAAAATTTTGTTAAGTATATAAATACCTCAGTTCTTACATGTCAACATGTTCATCCCTGACCCCCGCTCTGCCAAGTCCACACTTTCAAAATGACATTTCACTTCCTACTTTGTTGGATAGACTATCTTCTAAGATATATATATATATATAAAGTCTCTTAGTCCTGTCTGACTCTCTGCGACCCCATGGACTGTAGCCCACAAGGCTCCTCTGTCCATGGGATTCTACAGGCAAGAATACTCAAGTGGATTGCCATTCCCTTCTCCATATGTATATGCTTAGTTGACTTCCCTGGAGGCTCAGAAGGTAAAGAATCTGCCTGCCAATACAGGAGTCACTAGTTCGACCCCTGGAAGATCTCCTGGAGAAGGTAATGGCAACCCAGTCTAGTATTCTTGCCTGGAGAATCCCGCTGACAGTGGAGCCTGGTGGATTACAATCCATGGGGTCTCAAAGAATTAACACAATTGTATGACTAACACTTAAGATATGCTTAGTTGCTCACTCGTGTCCAACTCCTTGCGACCCTTTGGACTTCAGCCTGCCAGGCTCCTTTGTCCTTTGGATTTTTCAGGCAAGAATAGTGGAGTGGGTTGCCATTTTCTCCTCCATGGGATCTTCCTCCTCCCAAGGATCAAACCTGCATCTCTTGTGTCTCCTGCACCGCAGGTAGATTCTTTACCTGCTGAGCCAATGGAAGTCCATTTATGTTACATTTACTCATCTATAGATGTATTATACATCTTTCTCTACCTTTCTCTGTATCTTATGAATATATTCACAATTTGTATATAATTTTGACTACTTTGGTTTGTATTCAGATTACTGAATAAAAATGCAGATAATTAAAATTTTAATAAGATGTCACCACAGGCAATTGTAAGATTTGGAAGATTTATTATTTTGGCACAAGTATATCCCTAGTATTTATAATAACAAAATTTATGATTAACAAGCAAAAGTGAATCAGGTCAGCAATTTGCTGGTAAAGCTTCCTCCAGTTCACATAAACATCAAAAATATTCCATTAATATCACCTGTCTATTATAATCATTTAATAGTTCAGTATAGAATCACCCCCAATTTTCTTCATATATAAATGCATTCATTTATTTAAAAACATAAATGATATCACATCATATATTACTCTATAACTTATTTTTCTAATAATAAAAAATGATCTACTTCTCCACTGTGGAAATTATGTATGGTCAAAGCTTTGTTTAAAATTAAAGTTAAAATCATGACAATTACTTTAATAGTACAGATTTTGGAAAAGTGCTGCCTTTTAAGTTATTGACATTGATTTTAAGAATTCAAATTTCTGAGCTGCCCAATGTAAATATGTATATGGATAATGGTAAAATTTTGTGAATATGCACAAGACTTGAAGATATTAAGAACATAAAAGCACTCAGGTTGCTTAGGGATCTTTTGTCAAATTTATTTTTATTCTATTCTTAGCAAGCATGAAATTTGCTCAATCATGTCCAACTCTTTTGACCCCATGGACTGTCACTTGCCAGGCTTCTCTTTCCATGGAAATTTCCATGCTAGAATACTGGAAATGGGTAGCCATTCCCTTCTCCAGGGAATCTTCTGGATTCAGGGATTGAACCTGGGTCTCTTTCTTGCATTTCAGGCAGATTCCTTACCATCTGAGCCACAAGATAATCACCCATTTGAATTGTGATGCTGAAGAATTGATGCTTTTGAACTGTGGTGTTGGAGAAGACTCTTGAGAGTCCCTTGGACTACAAGGAGATCAAACCAGTTAATCCTAAAGGAAATCAAACCTGAATAGTCATTGGAAGGATTTATACTGAGGCTGAAGGTCCAATACTGTGGCCACCTGATGCAAAGAGCACCGGGGTTGGAAAAGACCCTGGTGCTGGGAAAGATCAAAAGCAGAAGGAAGCAACAGGGTTGGATGACATCACTGACTCGATGGACATGAGTTTGAGCAAACTCCAGGAGATAGTGAAAGACAAGGAAGCCTGGTGTGCCACAGTTTATGGGGTCACAAAGAGTCAGACATGATTGAGCAACTGAACAACAACAAAGTAAGTATGAAATTGATTCTTGGCTAGTATATTTATAACATTCTTAAGAAAGATTCCAATTTATCCACAATGCTTTATCTTGATAAATCGTCATTTACCTGTTACTAGACCGTTTATTTGATTTTGAAGGAAACTTTCTTTCTCATGAATATTTTATTGGTAATTAGTTTCAAATTGACTCATAACCTTACCATATTTTAATCATTTATTGTGAATTCCCTGATCCTTTTTATAATTAGTAAAACTGCATAAACTGGTTAACATTCACTTGAAATGTAGAGGAAAAATAACATTTTATTCTCTTTTTATCCAAAAGTCCATAAAAATGTAGCACAGACTTTGTGACTTTGACAACACCTAAGAAATCTATTTTATCCTGGTTTTTAGAATCTGCATTGCATTTCCTTCTGTGAGTGTTCCATAACTTATTAACTATTCAGTTTTTGATGGACATTCAGGTTGCTTTAGGTATTTGAAATTTTGTAACACTTTGAAAACATTACTTGTATCAAATAGGTGATATATATTTGTTGAATGAGAAATTGTCTCTCGAGTTTCCTCAGGTCTTTGAAAGTAGGACTTTGGTTCTTTCTATTTATTAAATTCTATATCCCAAGGCCCTCAACTCATAGCACACATGTGTATCTCACTAAATTTTATTGACTGCTGAAAATGTTTTGTGGGTGGCTTGAACTAGGGCTATGGATGGGGACCCTCTTCCTAAAACATCCGAGTTGGATATGTGACTGGATGCCACAGATACTAACCATCGATGCAGAATGCCATGTAGATGGCAACGAAGAGGAACACAGCACTTACCTGGACCAGGAACATAGCTATGTGGTGAAACTCTCCACGGCCCCCTTGCTTCACAGGAACTGTCATGAAGAATTTGCTACCATCTCTAGAAAACACGGGCTCCTCATTCTAAAAAACAGAAGCACGTATAACAATCTCAAAAGGGCATCTGAAAATTGTGCTGCCAACTACTACCAATACATTCATGGATTAGACAAATAATTGGTTTATTTTAGCAAAAGGTTGAATTATTATTTAAAATATAAAAGTATCATAATATTTTTAAAGTGAACTCAGTGATGCTTTAGGCCCATGGGCATATGTGTGTTTTTGAAAGGTGAGATGGATGTAAAAGTATCTTGCATATTGAATAGAAATAATTCACAATTAGACTAAAGACAGTTTTAAAACTGGTTCAGAAAATAATTTTCATATCTTCACATATGATTGTGCTTAGAGATGTACCCTTCAAAAATTAAGAAAATATGAACAGCTGTAACAGTTTATCAAAATCTCTTTTTACTTTGGAAAATTGTATAACATACAGTATTTAATACATCTTCCTGAAATCTTTTACTCAGCAAGTGAAGTTATTGAAGATACATTTCTGATGATGTTATATAAATTTACTGTAAATACAAAAAGACTGCAAAATTGGAACCAATCAATTGAAAATGATTTAATTCAAATTTCCCATCCTCACTGCTCACTTTTTCACAAACACACAAACATAGATGCCCATTTGATGATTTTTAAATTAAACTTCAGTGGCATGTTAAATCAATACAATTGTTTTTGAAAATTAAATGATGGAGGCTATACTTATAGACTGCTTTCTCTTGTGTAAGAGGAAACATTAAGAAATTGGATTTATATAACAAAAAATTGAGTTCTTTCTTTTGGATTAGTGAGAGTGACTATGTTGTTTTTGTTCATTCCCTAAGTCCTGTCCGATTCTTTGCGACCCCATGGACTGCATGTGCCAGGCAGGCAAGTCTTCCACAGTTCCCTGGAGTTTGCTCAAAGTTGGTGATGCTATCCAACCATCTCATCCTCTGTTGCCTCCTTCTTTTGCCTTCATTCTTTTCCAGCATCAGGGTCTTTTCCAATGAGTTGGCTCTTCACATCACGTGACCAAAGTATTGGAGCTTCAGCATCAGCATCAGTCCATCCCCTGAATGAAGCAGGGTTGATTTCCTTTAGGCTTGACTGGTTGAATTTCCATGCTGTCAAAGGGACTTTTAAGAGTCTTCTCCAGCACCATAATTCAAAAGCAATAATTTCTCGGTACTCCACCTTTATCTCACATCTCTACATGACTACTGGAAAAAAAACATAGCTTTGTCTATAAAACCTTTGTGAGCAAAGGAATGTTTCTGCTTTTTAAAACACTGTCTAGGTTTGTTATAGCTTTCCTTCCAAGGAGATAGAGTCTTCTAATTTTATGGCTGCAGTCACTGTCTGCATTGATTTTGGAGCCAAAAAAAAAAAAAATCTGACATTGCTTCCACTTTTCCCCCTTCTATTTGCCATGAAATGATGGCACCAGATGCCATGATCTTCGTTTTTTGAATGTTGAGTTTCAATCCGGCTTTTTTACTGTCCTCTTTCACCCTCATCTAAAGAGACTCTTTAGTTCCTCTTCACTTTCCATCATTAGAATGGTATCATCTACATATCTGAGGTTATTGATATCTCTCCTGGCAATCTTGATTCCAGTGTGTGAGTCATCTAGCCTGTCATTTTATATGATGTATTCTGCATATAAGATAAATAAGCAAGGTGACAGTTATTTGGCCTTGTTCTTTTCCTTTCCCAATTTGGAACCAGTCAGTTGTTCCACGTCCATTTCTAACTGTTGCTTCTTGATCCACATGCAGGTTTCTCAGGAGACAGGAAAGGTAAGGTGGTCTAGCATTTTCATCCCTTTAAGAATTTTCCATAGTTCATTGTGATCCACCTAGTCAAAGGCTTTAGCATAGTTCAAGAAGCAGAGGTAGATATTTTTCTGGAGTTCCATTGCTTTTTCCATGATCTAATAGATGCTGGCGATTTGATCTCTTGTCCCTCTGTCTCTTCAAAACCCAGTTGGTACATCTGGAATTTCACAGGTCACATACTGTTGAAATGGAAGGATTTTGTGCATAAACTTGCTAGCATGTGAAATGAGTGAAATTGTACTGTAGTTTGAACATTCTTTGGCATTACTCTTCTTTGGGATTGGAATAAAAACTGACCTTTTCCACTCCTGCAGTCACTGCTGAGTTTTCCAAATTGCTGACAAAATGAGTGCAGCAGTTTAACAGCACCATCTTTTTAGGATTTGAAATAGCTTAGCTGGAATTCATCTACCTCCCCTAGCTTCATCAGTAGTAGTGCTTTCTAAGGCCCACTTGACTTCAAACTCCAGGATGTCTGGCTCCAGGTGAGTGATCACACCATAGTGATTATCAGTGGTAACATTAAGACCTTTTGTATAGTTCTCTCTTGCCACCTCTTCTTAATCTCTACTGCGTCTTTTAGGTCATTACTGTCTGTCCCTTATCATGTCCATCTTTGCAAGCAATATTCTCTTGATATCTCAAATTTTCTTGAAGAGATCTCTATTCTTTCCCATTCTATTATTTCCCTCTATTTCTTTTCATTGTTCATTTAAGAAGACATTTTTATATCTCCTTGCTCTTCTCTGGAACTCTGCATTCAGTATACCTTACAATTTCTCCTTTGACTTTTGCTTCTCTTCTTTCATCAATAGTTTTTAAGCCTCCTCAGACAACCCCTTTACCTTCTTGAATCTCTTCTTGTTTGGGATGGTTTTGGTCACTGCCTCCTATACATTGTTTTGAACCTCAGTCTATAGTTTTTCAGGCACTCTGTCTACCAGATCTAATCCCTTAATCTGTTTATCACTGCCACTCTTTAATCATAAGGAATTTGATTTAGATCATACCTTAATGGCCTAGTGGTTTTCCCTACTCTCTTAAATTTAAACCTGAATTTTGTAGTAAGGTGCTCATGATCCGAGCCACAGACAGCTCCAGGTTTTGTTTTTGCTGACTCTATAGAGCTTCCCCATCTTTGGCTGCAAAGAACATAATCAATCTGATTTTTATATTGACCATCCTCTTTGGCTTTTGGAAAAGGGCGTTTACTGTGACCAGCCTGTTCTCTTGATAAACTCTGTTAGACTTTGCTCTGCCTATTTTGTACTCCGAAGCCAAACTTGCCTGTTATTCTGGATATTTCTTGACTTTCTACTTTTGCATTCCAATCCCCCATGATGAAAAAGGACTTCTTTTTAGTGTTAGTTCTAGAAGATGTTGTAGGTCTTCATAGGACTGGTCAACTTCAGCTTGTTTTCCATCAGTGTTTGGGGAATAGACTTGGATTACTGTGATGTTAAATGGTTTGCCTTGGAAAGGAACCAAGATCATCTGTCATTTTTGAGATTGCACCCAAGTACCACATTTCAGTCTCTTTGGTTGACTATGAGGGTTACTCCAATTCTTCTAAGGGATTCTTGCCCACAGTAGTAGGTATAATGGTCATCTGAATTAAATTCACCCATTCCTGTCCAGTTTAGTTCACTGTTTTCTAAGATGTTGATGTTCAATCTTGCCCTCTCCTGCTTAATCATGTCCAATTTACCTTGATTCATGAACCTAAAATTGCAGGTTCCTATGCAATATTGTTCTTAACAGCATCCAACTTGACTTTCACCACCAGACACATCCACAACTGAGTGTCATTTCTGCTTTGGCCCAGCCACTTCACTCTTTTTGGAACTAATGATGATTGTCCTCTGCTCTTCCCTAGGAGCATACTGGACACCTTCCAACCTGGGAGGCTCATGTTCTGGTGTCATATCTTTTTGCCTTTCATACCATTCATGGAGTTCTTGTGGCAAGAATACTGATTTGTCATTTCTCCCTCCAGTGGACCACGTTTTGTGAGAACTCTTCATTATGACCCATCTGTCTTAAATGACCTTGCATGGCATGGCTTATAACTTCAATGAGTTACACAAGCCCCTTCTCCAAGACAAGGCTGTGATCCATAAAGGGGAAGAGTGACTATACATATGGTATAAAGTAAGGCTTTGATATGGTTTCCTTAACAGGTCTTCAGAATGGCTCAAGCACTGTTAAATGACCTGATCCTCCACTCTCTCTCATCTCTTCTTCCTTCCTTCTGCATCCTGCATTTTTCTGCTCCAGAGTCCGCACATTTTAACTTTTTTCCCTCACTTTGTCTGGCTCTTTCTCAGCCCTCACTCTTTCTTTCACTCTCTTTTTTGGTGGAACTCATTTATTTTGATGATTAATGTTGATATACAATGTTGTGTTAGGTATACAGCAAACTGAATCGGTAATACATATATCCACTTTTTTAGATTTTTCCCATATAGGCCATTACAGAGCACTGAGTAGATTTCCCTGTGCTATACAATAGGTTCTTCTTATTTATCTATTTTGTTTATACTCATGTGTGCTCAGTCACTCAGTTGTGCCCAACTCTTTGCAACCCCTTGGCTATAGCCCACCAGGCTCTTCTGTCCATGGGATTCTCCAGGCAAGAATACTGGAGTGGGTTGCCAGTTCCTTCTCCAAAGGATCTTCCTAACCCTGGTATCAAACCCATGTCTCCTGGGTCTTCTGCATTGAAGGTGGATTCTTTACCACTGACACCTGGGATAGTAGTGTGCATACGTCAGTGCCAGTCTCCCGATTTATCCCTCCCTTCCCTTTCCCCTCAGTAACCAAAGTTGATTTCTACATCCGTGACTTTTTCTGTTTTATAAGTAAATTCATTTGTACCATTTTTTTAAAAGTTCCACATTTAAGCAATAACTTACGTTATTTGTCTTTCTCTGACTTACTTCACTTAGTATGACAATGTCTAGGTCCATCCATGCTGCTGCAAAAAGATCTTCATTGATCTCATCCTTTCTCTGCTCTAAATCTACCTTATCAGGCAGGTGTTTTCTGGTAATCCCATGTAAATTGTGATTGGGGAAACTAGATCATCCAACTGTATTTGAATCCCCCATCACTCTTTTAGCGACTTTCTATTTTGTCCATACCACCTAATACCATCCAACATATATTTTATATATGTATTCGTTTGTTTGTATATGAATGGATGTGTGTATGTGTGCATATAGGTAGGTAAGTAGATGAGAAGTAGAAGGGGTTCTTCTAGAATGTAAGCTCCATGAGGCAAAAACCTTGTATTCTTCACTGCTCTGCATTTGGCACCCAGGACAGTGACTATTGCATAAGCTGTATTTAATAATCATTTATTGAATGAATAAGCAAATTAATAACTATTTAATAATCTCGAGTCTGATTCTAGTTTCATTAGTAAAATAGAAATATCTTACTAATATTTCTATCTTACTAATAGAAAATATAATAAATATTTTAATTCTTTTTTAATTATTCTATTTATTCTATTGTTACTAATAGAAAATATAATAAATATAAACAATAAAAATATTATTTTTACTGTATACTGTATGGACACTCATGAAAATGTAAATGGTATGTGTAATAAATTTGAAAGTCTGAACTAACACAACACAAGGGTGGGAAAAATGCTTTGCAAGGCAGATAATAAATACTGACAAGATATTTGATTGAGTGAATCACATTCTGCAGTGTGATTTGTTGTTCAGTCTCTCAGTCATGTCTGACTATTTGTGACCCCATGGAATGCAGCAGACCAGGCTTCCCCTGTCCTTCACCATCTCCTGAAGCTTGCTCAAACTCATGTCTATTGAGTTACTGATGCCATTCAACCATCTCATCCTCTGTCATCCCCTTCTCCTACCTTCAATCTTTCCCAGCATCAGGGTCTTTTCTAGTGAGTTGGCTCTTTGCATCAGTTGGCCAAAGTATTGGAGCTTCAGCTTCAACATCAGTCCTTCCAATGAATATTCAGGACTGATTTCCTTTAGGATTGACTCGTTTGATCTCCTTGCAGTCCAAGGGACTCTCAAGAGTCTTCTCCAACACCACAGTTCAAAAGTATCAATTCTTCACCTCTCAGGCTTCTTTATAGTCCAACTCTCACATCCATACATGACTACTGGAAAACCATAGCTTTGACTAGACAGACCTTTGCTGGCAAAGTAATGTCTCTCACCTCTCAGGCTTCTTTATAGTCCAACTCTCACATCCATACATGACTACTGGAAAACCATAGCTTTGACTAGACAGACCTTTGCTGGCAAAGTAATGTCTCTCACCTCTCAGGCTTCTTTATAGTCCAACTCTCACATCCATACATGACTACTGGAAAACCATAGCTTTGACTAGACAGACCTTTGCTGGCAAAGTAATATCTCTGTTTTTTAATAGGTTTGTCATAGCTTTTATTCCAAAGAGCAAGCGTCTTTTAATTTCATGGCTGCAATCACCACCTGCAGTGATTTTGAAGCCCCAAAAAAGAAAGTCTGTCACTCTTTCCATTGTTTCCCCATCTATTTGCCATGAAGTGATGGGACCAGATGCCATGATCTTCGTTTTTTGAATGTTGAGTATTATCACAGCTTTTGTACTCTCCTCTTTCACCTTCATCAAGAGGCTCTTTAGTTCCTCTTCACTTTCTGCCATAAGGGTGGTGTTACCTGCATATCCAAGGTTCTTGATATTTCTCCCAGCAATCCTGATCCCAGGATTCATCCAGCCCAGCATTTCCCATGATGTACTGTGCATATAACTTAAATAGGCAGGGTGACAATATGAGGCCTTGATGTACTCCTCCCCAATTTGGAACCAGTCTATTGTTCTATGACTGGTTCTAACTGTTGCTTCTTGCCCTGCATATAGGTTTCTCAGGAGGCAGGTAAGGTGATCTTTATTCCCATCTCTTGAAGAATCTTCCATAGTTTGATTTGATCCACACAGTCAAAGGCTTTAGCAGAGTCAAAGCAGAAGTAGATGATTTTCTTATATTCTCTCGATTTTTCTATGAACCACTGGATGTTGGCAACTCTGATAGAGTCAAGAATTCTGTATTTTCTATCCCTTGCCTATATGTAATATCTCTCTCTGCCTTTTCAATGGGATTTCTTCTGTCTGAAGTAAGCTTTCACTCATCTTTTTTGTGCTATATCTTCCTCATTTTTTACTTAAACTCAAAACAGAAACCATCTTTAAATCTCTGTAGCTAGAAAGCCCCTCTTATTTAGGAAATCTATCCCTGGAGACTCTAAGTAGTACTCTGTATTCATCTCTCATGACTTTCAGTGCACTCTGTTATATGGTTGACTTCCTTCACTAGGCAAGTAATAATTAAAGTAAGTTTGTAATTTTATTTTTTTTCCCTAGGACACAGTAGGTGACCTACTTATAACTGCACAGATGAATGCATGTGTACAATGGGCAAAAATATTTGTTACATATATCACTTTATCCACTACATTTACTCCAAACTATTGGCTCCTCCCTATTCAAGATTCTGCTCCTGTGCTTTACTCCAAAATTAAATCTGAGCATTGTCCTTTTTATGTTAGTCCCTCTTCCTCCAATTCTCATACCTTGGAAATAGTTCATTTTAAGGAATAGATGGGGGTTATAATTACTAATACATTTCTGGGTTTAAAAACTTTCACCACCGGACAGAAACTAGTTATACAGCTCTATATAGAGCCTTTCCTACAATCAAATAAAGAATGAAGCCAATCTCACTGTCCATGTTTATGACCTTAAGCAAGGCAGTGTTTATGACACACAGGCCAATGAACTGAGGATAGCACACTTTACCTCTTGACCAAACATTTTTTATACTGGTTATTCCAATTATAAGTCTCTTGAAAGCTAGGAGAAACATGCTCACTTCTCTCTGCTCTTCTCACCAAACAGAAAACAAGCATGAGTATTACATTAAATTTCTCATTTTCTTGGAAATTTGCTTCACCTTATAACACATTCTCGTCCTTTTAATTTCACCAAATTCTAAGTATTTCATGAAATTCCCTTAGAACTTTTGGAGAAAAAATCAACTGTAACAAACTACTTCCTACATTTTCTTATTGAATACTTGATAACTGTGTTTTTTGTAAATTTCTATTAAATATTCATAAATTTGGGACTTAAAATATAGGTAACATAATCCTAAAAGTTCATGCATTGTGTTGTTGTATGTTTATTATGAATGTCACTGACAATTAAAGTAGGTTTAATAATGCAGGTAATTTAGAATAAATCCATATCTGTTTTTATTATTTTCAATTATTTAACTTAATTTTGATTTTTTTGTGCTAAATAAAGTCAGTTTTTCCCTCAATTTAATTTTGCACACTGATTACAATTAAATAGTTCATATTGTTATCTATGGAGAAAGAGATGACAGATGGATGATAGACAGGCAGATAGGGAGAGAGATATATCTACAGCACATTCACAATCTTTCTTTCTCTCTCTTTTTTTTTATTCAACAGGTACATATGGAACTCTTCTTATAACCAGACTGTATTTTAAGCATTTGGTATATAATTAATAAAAAAAAGGAACAAAATTCTTGTCCTTGTGAAGTTTGTAAAAAAAAATCACAGAACTAACTGTGTAAGTTTACATAAATATTGCACTGGACTTTAAGTTTTATTGGGGGATGTTATTTGATTAGGGTGTTTTGAAGAGGTGACTTCTTAAGCAGGTAATATAGGCTGAAGTTTGACAAATAAGCAACTTTCAGGTAAGAAAGCAATTGAGAAAATTCTGTTCAGAAGGAAGAGTTCACATAAAGGTCTGGTGAATATGAGGCTAATGGAGAAAATGGGAGAAAAGATGATATGACAGAGCTGGAAAAGCTTTCAAATTAATCTCTTATAGACCCTTTAAGGATGTTGGTCTTTATCTGTAGAACAAAGGGGAGATACAAATTTTCAGTTGTGAGAGAATATCAGAGTGTTTGGGGCAGTAGAATTAGCTATGTGTTTTGAAAATATCACTCAGCCAGGCTGAAATGTGGAGAACAGATTGGCAGCTTCCTAAGGGACTGAGAGTTCACCAGTCAAGGAGGATGTGCAGTGCTAATAGTTTGATCCTGTATAGTGTTTGTGAATTGGAGAAAAGTAAATGACGTGAAGTCTTTGAGAGTAAATCAAAATAACTTGGTGATGAGTAACATATGCAGATAAGGATAAGAAAAGTTCAATAATCCTCAGTAGGTTTATGATTTTGATAGCTGGGTGGATAAATACGTCTGTGACTTCTATGATAAGAATACAGACTTACTGGAAGAGAATGGAGTTTAGTTTGAACCTGAGGAGTATGCTGTTACTTTTATAGATTTAGGAGAAGATGCCAAGTATATATCAGAACTCAGAGAATTGAGCTGCCAGGGGCTATACAGTCAGAGGTAGCAATTGAAACCACAGACGTATATGACACCCAGGGAGAGAATATGAAATAAAAGAGCACTGTAAAGAACAAAACAAATCAAAACCAATAAGCCAAGCAAAACATTTCCTTTGCAAAAAGCAGTGATGAAGTTAGTAGTAAAATGGGTTTATCTATATTTGAATAATCTTGTGTTTCCTTCTGAAATATCCAGTTAGCACGTTGTGGAGACATTTGTGATCATCTGGATTCTAGCTCCATTTATATCACAAGCTAGCACTGTGTAAACTAGAAATTATCTAAGGAAATGTTCATCTGAATAGCAATTTATGTGGAGATTTGGTCAGCTTTCTAGGCAACTTGAGCAATGCTGATGGTTCTTAGTTTATATGGGCTGCACCTTTTTATTCAACACAAATATTTACTTTTATGAATGGTCCCGAAAATGGATCCTGGTAATAATTCAACAACTTGTGTTCTATTTAAAAAAAAAGTAATCTTTTCACAAATGATGTCATAAAACCCAGGTCATATATATTTTAACAAAAAAGACTTATTCAAGCATAACAGAGCCTAAAATTCATAGAACTGAAATAACTTTTAAGAAAAAGTTATATATAAAACAAAAGAGTGAATATGGTAGAGATGATGACAAAATGTGACATAAAGAGACCGTCTATACCATACCTGTTTAGACAGCCAGGTATCTGATGTCATTTCATATTTCTGAAACAGAACAATTAAATCCATGAAGTATCTAAAGACCAGAATGAACATGTGTTGATTTCACTTTTTTCCAACAATGTTATCCTTCAGGCACTTTACCCTCCTTGCAGCTAGTGAAATACCATGAGAAATCCCATTGTCATTATTGATTTAAGCTGAATGAATAAGTACAGAACTGAAATTAAATGCTATTTTAATTACAACATCTTTTCTTTGGTGAACCCCTTCAGGATTCTCAGTTGTGCTTCACCAGAGATAGAAGATAACTGTCCAATTCTGTTTGATTACATCATTCAAACTGTTTTGAGTCACTAGACACTGTCTCTTTTCACCTCTGGCCATCATCAGAATACAAAATGATTAAGATCTTCCAAAAAAACTGGGCAAACAGCCAGGAATAAAATTTAAGTGTGGACATACTGTCATTCGATCCAGTCTTACCATAGTCACTCTTTCCTCCTAGGTAAAATAATTAAACATTCGAAATGGCAAAGCTTTTTGTATCTTTAGAATAATTTCACACATGATCAGAATAAAGTTACATATCAAAAAGCAAAATTAGACTAATCTCAATTTGAATATGTGTATATAAGGCAAATTTTAGTAATGCTATTCACATGTAGCAACTTATATCTTATGGTTCTCCGGAAAAATGATTCTATAATAAAAGTATTCAAATGGAGAAAACTAAATCAGAATATATTGGTGATTTTACCTGTATGCCAAATTATATCATTTCAAATTATAAATAATAATAATTATTTATTTATAGTTTGTTTTTACCAATTTGCCCTTTTAAATACGTGTTATTATTACATAACTACTAACCATTTCCCCTTTTCAGGGCATTTCTCTTCAAATAGATTTTTTCTTAATTTATCTACCTATATCAGAAAAACATCTAACTGAATCATTCCTTGATTTCCTATTCATATTTTGACAGTAATCATCCTTGATGTCTGTAAAACACAGATATGACACGGAGAGAGGGGAGGAGAGGGTGAGATGTATAGAAAGAGTAACATGGAAACTTACATTACCATATGTAAAATAGATAGCAACAGGAATTTGCTATATGGCTCAGGAAACTCAAACAGGGGCTCTGTATCAACCTAGAGGGGTGCAATGGGGAGGAAGATGGGAGGGAGGTTCAAAAGGGAGGGGATATATGTACACCTATGGCTGATTCATGTTGAGGTTTGACAGAAAACAGCAAAATTCTGTAAAGCAATTATCCTTCAATAAAAAAAACGTATCAGTGCCCCTGCTTATTAGTGTCACTAAGTTTTGTTACAATGCACAAAGGTCCAAAATTTCACATGCAATTATTTGTCTTACTATTTCAATCATAGTAGAAAGCAAAATCTTTCTAACTCCATAAAGAAATTGAAATAGAATATCAATAAGGTATCAATTCTGGAACATGATTGGGTTCCCATAGCTTTTCTATTGAAGCATTTTGCCTATATAGATTATCCCTACCTATATAGACAATTGACAGGTTTTCTCTAACTAGAACATATGCATGAACAATTTGTAAATGACTGTGTAATCAATTGACTAGGAAACCATCCAGAACACTTAAATAAATAATGAAATTCTGATCAGCCTATAAGCCAGTCAGATGGAAGAAGATGATTAAAACATATTTTCTAACAAGCACAAGCTAAATGTAAAGAACATCAGTGAAACCCAGTAAGGAAATGGTGATGCCCATCTGTTGTACTTTGTTGTCATATCTATGCTCATCTTTCCAATCACAGATAACTTTTTTCCTCTTTAGTTCTACCCTTTACAGACCATTTAAAAATAATGTTTAAAAATACTTGTATAATTTGCATATAGTGAAATGTATAGGTCTTAAGTGTATGTGATGAGTTTTGATAAATGTATTTACCTCCCATTAAGACATGAGAATTTTACATTTTTAAACACATTCCCTCAAGTCCCTTCACAGAGGTTTCAAAAGACAGCTACTCCTACAAACTCTTTTTCCATAGATAGTTTTGCCTGTTTTAGATATTCAGATAACTGGAGTCACATATTATATATTCTTTTTTGTGGGGTTTCTTTCACATCACATGTTTTTGAGATTCATTCATACTGTTGAGTATATCAGCATTCTGTTTCAAGTGGCAGATTGGAATGTCATTGTATTGATATGCTTTGTTTTGTTCATCAGAAGTTTCTAATTTTGATGATGTATACTTTATTTTTTTCTTTTACAATAAATGATTACTTTGTCTATTCAATATAGTGAAGTTATATTCCATCTTTTCATCTAGAAGATTGATGGTACTAGCTCTTAGATTTAAGACTTCAATGTGTCTCAAATTAGTTTTAGAATATAATGTAAGAAATGTCAACCATCCTTGTATTTTCCATCTGATTACTGATAGTTCCAGCATCATTTCCCCCAATTGAATTGTTTTGGCAACTATGTTGATTATTGATCATATAAATATGGATCTATTTCTAGAAAGACTATTCAGTACAAGTGATCTATTCGTGTGTGTGTTCTCTTCCTCCACTACAATCTCAGTTTCTGTCTTTCTGGTTATTCCTGAAACTATGTAGTAAATCTCCAATTTTTTTTTCTTTTTTAACTGGATTGATTTAGCTGGCCAGGTATTTTGCATTTCCAAATGCATTTTAAAACCATCCTTTCTATTTCTACCATAAAAGTCTGCTGAGATTTTAATTGGTATTGTATTGAAACTACAGTTTAATTTGAGTAGAACTGACATCTCCAACATTAAGTCTTTCGATACAGGTATGTAGCTTAGCTTCTATTTATGTAGGTCTTTTCCAATGCCTTGCAGGAATGATTTAGTTTTCAATATTAGGACTTTGCCACTCTTTGTTAAACATATTCATATGCATTTCATTTTTTAAAGATCTTAATATTTTTATTTTCCATCATAATATTCAGTCAGTTCAGTTCAGTTTTTTGGTCACGTTTGACTCTTTGTGACCCCATGAACTGTAGCACCCAGGCTTTCCTGTCCAACACCAACTCCCAGAGCTTGCTCAAATTCATGTCTATCGAGTCAGTGATGCCATCCAACCATTTCATTCTCTGTCATCCCCTTCTCTTTCTGACTTCAATCTTTCCCAGCATCAGGGTCTTTTCCAATGAGTCAGTTCTTTGCATCAGGTGGCCAAAGTATTGGAGTTTCAGATTCAGCCTCAGTCGTTCAAATGAATATTCAGGACTGATTTCCTTTAGGATTGACTGGTTTAATTTCCTTGCTGTACACGGGACTCTCAAGATTTTTATCCAATACCACAATTCAAAAGCATCAATTCTTTGGTGTTCAGCCTTCTTTATGGTCCATTGCTCATATCCATACATGTCTACTAGAAAAACTTTAGCTTTGACTATAAAGACCTTTGTCAGCAAAGTAATGTCTCTGCTTTTTAACATGCTGTCTAGGTGTGTCATAGATTTTCTTCCAAGGAGTAAGTGTCTTTTAATTTCATGGCTGCCATCACCATCTGCAATGATTTTGGAGCCCAAGAAAATAAAGTCTGTCACTGTTTCTATTGTTTCTCCATCTATTTGTTATCTATTTCCATTGTTTCCCCATCTATCATAATAATACCAGTCTTAAAGATACATTTTGTTGCTTCTTAAATCTTTCTTTGAAATAAGTGTAAACTTACAGACAAGTTAAAAGACCTGTTCAAGAAGCATCTTCATATCCCTTAGACATATTCCTCATGTATTTATAATTTGATACATTTGTTTTATTTTTATATCTCTCTATTGTTTCTAAACTATTTGTGAGTCTAGTAGAAATCTATTTTTTTCAAAATCAATTAGAAATTTAATTTTTTTCTAAACAATTTGATAGCAATTTTGAAGTATTGTTTCCATTTACCCCAGAATAATTCAGTGAGGATTTCTTAAGAAAACTGTGGTATCCTATACTATTAATAAAATGTTTTTACAGTAAAAGAATAATAATCAGGAAACAGAACAAACAATTGAAGTTGATTGCTGGAGTCCAGCTCCAGCAGCCAGGGAATCAGCCTGAAGGGATGAGCGGTGTCAGCAGAGAATGATGTTTATTCTGACTCAAGGTGCAGGACTGCATGTTTATTTCAAGCTTCAGGTTCTCTTTTATACTTTGACAAAAGCATTAGGTCAGAGGTTTGACATTTTCAGTTCCCCCTCACCCAGATTTATTGTCTCCAGAAATTACTGTTGCCCTTCAAACAGAGTTCCTGCTTCAGCAAATCGGTTTTACTATCCGTTATCTACTTCCTTTTATGTGTCCTATACTTAACTTGTGATTACATTGTAACTCATGCCACATCCCTCAGTTTATTTCTTATCTTTCTAAATCCTATTTGCCCCTAGTATCTTAAGCTCACTATCTCCTAAAAAAGGCTTCTAGCTATTAATATCTCTAAAATTCCTAATCTCCATAAGCTATAGTAAAATATGCCAACACTACAACATTTCTTAAATTTTTAGCTTCTAACTATTCTTAATTACTCCTAAACCTTAAACTCAGCAAACTTCTTTTGCCATAAACATTTCCCTCACAAACAGGTCTCAGATAACAATTCTTCCCATGGCCTCAAGCTGTGGCCTACGTGCTCATCCTGGAACATTCTTTGTAAAGATCCTTGAACAAATGTCAATGGTTAACTTTATGAATTATTTTCTGGGCACAACTGCAGAAGGCTTTGTGCTTTCTCATGCTTCTCTCAAGAACAATAAGCACCTTAACATTCTTTCCAGCCAACTCAACCGAAGAAAGGAAAGAACAAATCAGAATCACAAGACCTAACTCCTTCATCCTGGGACCGTGCCTGCGGGATGAGGAGAGGGGGTTGGGGCCGTGCTTCCATTTTGTCAGTAATGCCTAACGCGGCTCCTGACAGTTGATGCCTTGACGTATAAAAATAAGCTGAGAAATTCTCTTATGAATTGTGACCTATTCTGGTATTTTTGGTAAATTTATTACATTTTGTTTATACAATAATATTATCTACAAATAAAGATAATTTTACTTCTTCCTTGCCAATCATCATGATAGATATTCCATGAAAGTTACTCTGACTCGAGTCCCTAATATTTATTTAATGTGTAGAGTTAGACTGTCTATCCTTACTTTATTGTTGATCTTAAGGTAAACATGGATAATGTTTCACCATTGAATATAATATTTGTTGGTTATTTTGTGGGTATCCTGCATCAGAATGGAGATATTACTTTCTATTCATTTATGTTGAAAGTTATCATGAATGGATGTTGAGTTTTGTTAGTTGCTTTTTCTTCATCTAAGATAATTGCCTACTTGTTTTTCTATTTTTTTTCTGTTAAAATAGTGAATTACATTGATTTTAAATATAAACTAATCTTAAATTCCAGGCTAAAATCCTATTTAGTCATGATGCATTATTCTTTATATTCGCCAGAAGGATATATTAATATGCTAAAAATGTTTTATATACATATTCACAACAGATATCAGTCTAAAATGTTCTTTTTAATGTCTTTGTCTAGTTTTGATAACAGGACAATGTTCTCTTACAAAAATATCCTGCCTGAGGACAGTGTTATCTTAAAATGTAAATTATGGGAGTAGATCTGATGAGGTCTTTACAACCTCCAGACATTCTTTGGATTATATAACTTCATTGTTAACACTAGCAAGCCCCCTTCTGATGCCTATGTCAGAAGCTTTCTCTGTCTCCTTTATACTTTAATAAAACTTTATTACACACACAAAAAAATAAATTAAAAAAAATAAAAATAAAGTTGAGAAATTCTCTTTCTTTCCCACTTTCTAGAAAACGTAGGAAAGGTAAAAAAAAAAAAATCCATTTTCCTCTAGTTTTAATGAGATATAATTAACATACAACATTGTGTAAGTTTAAGTTGTACAACATAATGATGTGATATATGTATATATTATGAAATGACCAATAAAAGAGAAGTTTTGTTAATATTTATCAACTTACATAGATAACAGATTTTCTCCTTGATATGAGAATTTTCAAGATTCAGCAACTTGCAAATATATTATTACTATTCTAACAGGTAAGAGGTGATATCTCATTATGGTTTGCATTTTCCTAATGATTAGAGATACTGGGCACTTGGCTATTTGACTATATCCTTTGGAAAATACCTATTTTAGGTCATTTGCTCATTTTAATTGAATTATTACTTTTTTGCTATTGAGGTATGAGTTCTTTATATATTTCTGAATAGTAACCCAGCATCAGACATACGATTTGCTGATATTTTCTCCCATTGTTTAGGTTGGCTTTTCATTTTGTTGACTTCTTCTTTGTTGTACATAGGCTTTCTAATTTGACATTTGTACATTTATTTTTTTGTTGTGCTTTAGATGTCATATCCAACAATCCAATCCCAAGATCAAAGTCAAGAAAGTTTCCCCCTTTGTTTTCTCCAAGGATTTCTATGGATTCAGGTCTGTTACTTAAGTCTTTAGGCTTCCCAGGTGGCACGGTGGTAAAGAATCTGCCTGTCTACTCAGGAGACCCAAGAGACCCAGGTTTGATCCCTGGATTGGGAAGATCTCCTAGAGTAGGAAATGGCAACCCACTCCAGTATTCTTGCCTGAAAAATTCTATGGACAGAGAAGTCTGGCGGGCTACAGTCCATGGGGTCACAAAGAGTCTGACATGGCTGAGCACACACACACACACACACATTTAAGTCTTTAATTCATTTGATTTCATTTTCTGTAAGTGGTGTAAATAGGGTCCAATTTCATCCTTCTGCAGTGGTTATACAGTTTTCTCAGCACCATTTCTTGAAGAGACTGTCCTCTTCTTATTGCATGTTCATGGCTCCTTTATCAAACAGCAGTTGAATACATATGTACCAGTTCATTTCTGGGCTCTCTATTCTGATCCATGGGTATATGTGTCTTTTTATGCCACTGTCATATTGTTTTCATTAACATAACTTTTAAGCATAGTTTGAAAGCTGAGAGCATGATGACTCCAGTTTTGATTTTCTTTCACATGATTGTTCTGCTATTCAGGGTCTTCTATGATTCCATAGAGATTTTATAATCTTTTTTTCTATTTCTGTTAAAAATGCCATTGGAATCTGATTGAGAGAGCATTTAATCTACAAGTGAACATTTTAACACTATTAATTTTTCCATTCTATGAACACAAGATATCTTTCCATTTTTTTCTTTCTCCATTTTTTTATCAATGTCCTATAGTTTTTGATATAAGTATCTTTCACCTCCTAAGATAAATTCATTCCTAAATATTTTATTTTATGCATTCTATTGTAAATGGAATCTTTTTTTATTATTTTGATAGTTTGTTATTGTGTAGAAACAGTACTGATTTATGTATGTTGATTTTGTGTCCTGCAAATTTACTGAATTTATTGATTACATCTAATGGTTTTTAATTAAGTCTTCAGTATTTTCTATGTATGAAATCAACTGCATATAGAAGCAAATTTACTTTTCTCTGTCCAGGTCTGATGTCTTTTATTTCTTTTCTTATCTGAAAAACTTCTTGTACTGTGTTAAACAGGAGTGGTGAGAGTGGACACCCTCATCTTCCTGAGCTTAGAGGAAAAGCTTTTATTTTAGCTTTTCACCACTGAGTCTAAAGTTATCTATACATTTGTTATATGGACTTCATTATGTTGAGGTATATTGCCTTTATATCCACTTTGTTGAGAATTTTTTTTCATGAATGGCTGTTGAATTTTGTTAAACATATTTCATCTATTGAGATGATTTTTATCTTTCATTCTATTAATGTTGTGTATCACAGTTATGAACTTGTATATGTTGAATCATCTTTGCATCTGAGGGATGAATTTCACTTGATCATGGTGTATGATCCTTTTAATATGCTTCTGAAATGAATTTGCTTGTATTTTGTTGAGAACTTTTACATTTATTTGTTATTTCTTGCAGCATCTTTGTCTAGCTTCAGTAGCAGAGGAATGCGAGCCACATAAAATGAGTTTGAATGTATCCCCTCCTCTCTGACATTTGGGAAGTGTTTGAAAGGATTAGTGTTTATTCTTCTTTAAGTACTTGGTAATTTTCACCAGTGAAGTCATCTGGTTCTGGGCTTTTCTTTGTTGGGAGGATTTTTATTTCTGATCAATCTCTTTAGTAGTAACTGGTCTATTCAGGTTTTCTATTTTTTCATGATTCAGTCTTCATAGGTTTAATGTTCTTAGAAATTTATCCATTTCCTCTTGGTTTTCCAATAAATTGGCATGTAATTTTTCATAGCCATCTTCTATGAACTTCTGTATTTCTGAAATATCTATGTCAATTATTATGTTCTCTCTTTCATTCATATATATATATATGTGTGTGTGTGTATATATATATGTATGTATGTATTAGTCTTGTCTCTTTTTTGGCCAGTCTGGCTAAAGGTTTGCCAAAATTGTTTATATTTTCAAAGAACCAGGTCTTAATTTTATTATTTTATTAAATTGTTTTCCAACTCTCCATTTCATTTATTTGTGCTATAATCTTTATTTTTCCTTCCTGCTGCTAATTTGGGGCTAAATTTATTCTTTTTCTAGTTATTTGAAATAAAAAGTTACGCTGTTTTTTGGACAGCTTTCTATTTCCTTGATGTGTGTGTTAATAGCTATATACTTTCTTCTTAGACCTCCTTTAAATAATTCCCATAAGTTTTGGTATATTGTGTTTCCATTACTGTTTGGGTCAAGATACTTTTCTATTTCCCCCCTTATTTTTCATTTGATTCACTGGTTGTTCAAGAGTGTGTTGTTTACTTTTCATATATTTATGTTTTCTCCAATTTTCTTCCTGTATTGATTTCTAGTTTCATATCACTGTGGTAAGAAAAGAAAAAAAAGCATGATTTTAATCTTTAATTTGCTGAGACTTGTTTTGTGGCATAACATATAATCTATCCTATAAAAAGTTCCATGTGTGCCTGAGAAGAATGTGTATTCTGATGCTGTTGCATGGGAGTGTTCTATATGTGTCTATTAACTCCACTTGGTCTATAGCATTGTTAAAATCAACTATTATCTTTATTCCCTCAATGATACATCCATTGTTGAGATAGGATGGCATTCTAGACAGGTCAGCTGTTATCATCTTGTCCAGGAAGATGGAGTTTGCTACTGGGGTCTATTTTGGGACAAAACCACTTCTGAAACTCTGAGGTGTATGTGTTGTTAGATAGGACTTGCTTGATTGTCTGTACAAGCTTCACTGTAGGATGAGCTCTACTATTGCTCCCATCAAACTTCCTAGTGAGCTGGATTGGGAAGTATAGTAGACAGGGCTATAAATTAGCTTCCTTATCCAGGGAGGGTTGGAGAGTGGGCTCCAATGCCAGCAGAGCACATTGTAAGGGACTCCAAATCAGGCAAATCTGAACAATGAGTTTCCTGAGAAGACAGGGACAGTGGTTTTGTTCTGTAGGTGGGTATAGAAGGCTGGATGTACTGTTCAAATACCACTGTAAGTGAGGATATAGGACAGGTTATGCAGCATCCTGGGCGCTCTGGTTAGGTTTACCAGTTGGGTGGGGCTAGCGGTTGTATTGAGCATTGAATTAGCTTCAATGCTCAATTCAATGTATTGAGGATATGAAGTAGCTTCTTTACCTGGGTGAGTCCACAGACTAGGACCCAAGATTGGCAAGGCTACTGTTTAAAGACTGAATCATGCTAAACTGTGCACCAAGCTCCCTGGCAAGACAAGCATTAGTTTTGGATCTGCAGAAGGGCAAACCACTGGCTGTGTTTACTGATCACTCTGGTGCCACTGGGCAATATAGGTTTCCTGATCAGACAGTCCTGAGCTGCACTCAGTAGTAGACAGAGCTATGAACTAGCTTCTTTCTGCAGGGCTACAAACAGGCTCCAATGTTGACTGTGCTTGCCATTTGGGATCCTGAATTGGATAAAACTGCAAACCTAGTTCCCTGTCTGGATAGGATCACTGTCTTGGCTGTACAGGTGGCAAAGATGCTACTTTGAATTTCTACTTGAGCGCGACCGGGAGAATGAAATGTCTGCCAAGATCTGAGAGCTGATGGCTACAAGTTCCACCCTACCCTTTTCCATCACAATCTGCAGCGGTCTAATCCTCCAAATTCCCCTTCCTGATCCTCCTGAGGCAAGACCCAAGTGAGCCTTCCATGAAGAAATCACAATTCTGGAGGAGCTAGATGTCCACCGTGGACTCTCTTTTTTCCACTGGAGAAACTGTAGGCCTAGAGACACCTCTCAGTGTGGCACACAATACCGGCCTGAGAGGAGGGGGCGGTTATATGGTCAGAGTGTAGCCACTCTTATCTTTTTAATGGGTTCTTTTCAGTCTCTGTGGCCCAGGGGGTGCTTCAGTCTCATCTCCATGTCCTAGGATTTTCACAACAGTGTCCTATATATGGATATTGCTTTTGGTCTTCTCAGAGAGACTAAAGTCTGGAATGATCTATGTTGCCACCTTGATGACACATGTGACTTCTTTTATTTCTTAAATCATTAAAGAAATCCATCACTGAAGCCACTGGTTTCTGGAGTTTTTGTTGTGGGAAGATTTCTGATCATGGAATTTAATTTCTCTAATTGATATGGAACTATTTCAATGTTTTTCTTCTTCATATATGTCATTTTTGGTCATTTTTACCTTTTGAATGGTATTTTTCATATCATATCCTCAAGAATTTATGGCATACAACTTGTTTATTACATCAAAATATTTATTTGCACTATATGATATCCACTTTCTTTTTTTATTGAGGTTATAGTTGATTTACAAAATTAGTTTTTAAGTACACAACAGTGTTATAAAATCTTTATACTCCATTTAAACTTATTATAAAATATTGACTATACTCCTTTGCTGTAAAATATATCCTTGTGGCTTATTTATAATAGTAGTTTGCACCTCTCAGTTCTATGTCTCCACTGGTAACCACTAGTTTGTTCTCTGTATCTGTGAGTCTATAACTGTTTTGTTATATTCATTCATTTGTTTTATGTTTTAGGATTCCCGTATAAGACATAATACACAGCAATTTTCTTTCTCTGTCAGATTTATTTTCCCAAGTATAATACCCTCCTGGTTGATCCACATTACTGTAAATGGCATCATTTCTTTTTTATGACCGAGCAGAATTCTATTATGTGTATATACTCTGATTAAACAACTTAGGTTTCTTTCCTATTTTGTCTATTGTAGATAATGCTATTATGAAGAATGGAATGCATGTATATATTCAAATTAGCATTTGGGGGTTTTTATTTTACATATAGATATATATACACCCAAGAGTATATTGCTGGGTCATATCATAGTTTTGTTTTTAGTTTTCTGAGGAACCTCATACTGTTTTCCAAGTGACTACACCAATTTATACTCTTACCAACAGCGTACAAGTGTTTGCTTTTCACCACATCCTCCTGAACATTTTTTTTAATAGCTATTCTGATAGGTGTGAGGTGGTATCTCATTGTGGTTTTGATTGGCTTATTGATGATTAGCAATGTTGAACATACTTTCATGTGTCTGTTGGCCATCTGGAGGTTTTCTTTTGGAAATTGTCTATTGGGGCCTTCTGACCAATTTTTAATCAGGCTTTTTTTTTTTAATATATTAACTTTTATGAGCTGTTTGTATATCTTCTGTATTAATCCCTTATGAGTCATAGCATTTGCAGATACTTTCTCTCATGCACCAGATAATCTTTTAATTTTGTGAATGGTTTCTTTTGCTGTGCAAAAGATTTTAAGTTGAATTAGATCTCATTTAAATTTTTTTTTTTAATTTCTTTCACTTCAGGAGACATTTTAAAAAAATATTGGTACAATTTATGTCAAAGAGTGTTCTGCTTATGTTTTCTTCTAGGAGTTTTAGGGTTTCAGGCCTTATATTTAGGTCATTAATCCATTTTGAGTTTATTTGTGTATACTAAGTGAGGAAATGTTCTAATCTCACTCTTTTATATGTTGCTTTCTCCAGCACCACTTGTTGAAGAGATTTTCTTTTCTCCACTATATATTCTTGCCTCTTTTGCTGTGGATTAATTGACCTTAAGTGTGTGGGTTTCTTTCCAGCCTATCTATTCTATTCCACTGATCATGTCTAGTGTGTGCCAATACCATTCTGGTTTGATTGCTGTAGCTTTGCAGTATCATCTGAAGTCAAGAAAGTGTGATGCTTCCAGCTCTGTTCCTCTTTCTCAAGATTATTTTGGCTGCCTGGAGGCCTTCTGTCTTTTCATACAAATTTCAAAGTTATTAGTTCTAATTCTGTGAAAAATGCCCTCAATATATCCATTGGAACTCTTTCACCTTGAAACTGGCACTTTGTGAGGTGTTTCTTTTTTCAGTACAGTTAAGTATTCATCAGGTTTTCATCTTTTAAAAATAATTTTTGCTTCCACTGATTTTCTCTATAGACTATTTTGTGTTTATTTGTGATTTTATTTTTATATTTCATTCTTTCTAATTGCTTTGAACTAAATTTATACTTCTTTCTCTAGCTTCATAACTTAGAGCTTAATCATTGATTGAATACCTTCTTCCTTTTCTAATATAAGCATTTAAAGATATAAACTCCATTTTAATGTAGATCATTTTCTTCATCCACATAATAATAGTTTGACAAGTTATTTTTTCATTGTGCTTGAATTCTAATTTTTTTTGTGATTTTCCTTTAACTTATGAGTTATTAGGAACATTTTTAAAATTTTCAAATATTTTCCAAATATTCTTTAGTTGCAGGCATGCTGGGTTGCTTCAGTCATGTCTGACTCTGTTTGATCATGTGCATTATAACCCTCCAGGCTCCTTTATCCATGGGATTCTTTAGGCAAGAATAGTGGAGTGGGTTGCCATACTCTTCTCCAGTTAACACTCGTTAACAATTTCTAATTTAATTCTCTTATAGTCAAACAATATACTCTGCTTGATTTCAGCTTCTGCATTTTGAGACTTGCGAATATTTCCTTTGTACTCAAAAGGACTGTTGATTATATAGTCGTTGAATGAAATTTTCCTAAATATCAATATAAGTTGTTAGTATTGTCTGAATCCTTTACTATATTTATGGACTTTTTGATTACTTATTTCTTCCAATACACTGAAAATCATATTTAAGTCCCTAAGTATATTTCTATTTCTTATTTAGCTTTGTCAGCTTTTGATTATAAATTTTGCTTATGTATTTAGAATCCTTATTATTAGATACATAGGTATTTAGAATTGTTATAGCTTCCTAATCAATTGACACTGTATCATTATTAAATTATTCTGTTAATATTAAAACTTTTATTTCTCTATTTCTCGAAAAGCTCAAAACTAGAGTGGATTTTATTTTACTCCCACATTTATCATATTTGGCACCTGTACTTCCCTAATTTTGATCTGAGTTTTCATCTGATATCATGTGTTTTAGCTTAAATAACTCTCTTTCCTGCAGATCTACTTTTGATGAATTATTTCAGTTCCTGTTTATCTGAATCTATCATCATTTGTCTTCATTTTTGCAGGGTATTTTCATAGGATGTAGACTTTTAGTTTGATACATTTTTTCCTTCAGTCCTTTAACAATGTCTTTCCATTGCTTTCTGGTTTGCATTGTTTCTGGTGAAACAGAAGCAGTATTACTCATCATTATATTTCACAATATGTAACGTGCTTTTTCCTCCCAGGATACTTAAATTTTTTTTTAATCTTTTGTTTGAAATAATTTATGTAGTATGTGATGACATATTTTATCTTTATTTTGAGATTTGCTGACTTCTTGGATATATGGATTAATGGTTTTTCATCAAATTTGAGATATTTAAGTCAGTGTTTCTTATATATTTCCCACCCCAATAACTCAAAATTTGCCTTCTGTATACATAATTGAACTTATATACCAGTTTATATTGTTTTATAGGTAATTAAGGCTTTGTTCATTTTTTTCCCCAGCCTTTTTCCCTTAGGAATTTTGTTTGAATTATTTCTGTGTCTCCTACTATCACAGATTCTAACTTGTTGATAAGTTCATCCAAGCAATTTTTAATTTCAGACACAGTATTTTTCAGTCCCTGAAATTCCATTGTTCTATTTTCATAGTTTTTATTTAGCTACTGAGATTTTTCATCTGTTTACTAATTATAGCCACTCTTTAACTTGTTAAAAAAAAAAAACAGGTGAAAGCTTTTATTTTTTTTTTTTAAGTTTGTTTGTTAATTCCAATATCTACATCCTTTATAAGTCTGCTACTTATTTTGGGGGAGGTGGGTGAGTTATGTTTTCTATGTTTCTAGGTATATAACATATTTTAATTGTATGATTGATATCGTGAATGCTGTTTTGAGAATTCATTTTTATATTTTTTGAAGAGTAGACTTTGTTCTGTCAGGCAGCTAGTTCATAAGCAAATGAATTCAATTCCGTCAAGGTTTAATTTGAAGGTTTATTATAAGGAGTTTACAGTAGTTTTATTCCTAATACTTTTTCTTTCTGGGCTCTGAGTTGAACTCAGGGCTTTTACTGAAAGATCTATTTTTGCTGTTCATTGCTCCAAAGTCTCCAAGCATTGTGCAACTTGCATATTCTCTATTTGCTTCTCTTTCTGAGATAGGCCCTTTACCTACACAGCTAAGTACTGAGATAAAGACTTAAGAGATCCTTTACATAGTTTGCTGAAGTTCTTTTCTATATAGCTCCCATCCTGTGGTACTTATCCTGCAAATTTCAGCCACCACAATAGCCTCAAACTAATTCTCCCTGTCTTAATGAATCAGTTGTGCTTTTCTTGGATGCCATTCCTTTACAATGTGCCGCAAATGTGTCACCAGTAGGAAACTACAGGTTTATTTCACCTTTCATGCCTCAATTGTCTTATTGTCCAATATCTGACTATAGTTGTTTAATGAATTTTGTAAAGTTTTAGAATTGATTTCTGTAGAGATACTAGGCTGGCAACATTTACTCCATCATATCCAGAAGCATAAGTCTGAAAATTTTGTTGTTAAATAATTGAGAATTCTTTATCAAGTAACCAATATGTATTATAATAATTTAAACTTATTCAAGTACCTCCTTTATTAAGGATCTTAAAAACTATATGTATAGAATCAATTGAATATTTTATAAATATGATTATAGAATTTAAATACAATATACTTTCAAAAGTATTTAAGAATATGTTTGTTTGTTTGTTTACTATTTTCGATTAATTTAAAGACAGAGACACTTTTTTAGAAGACTAATCTGAACTACAGAAAATCACTGAATCTTTTGGAGTGTGTTTAAAAAAGACAGAAAAGAAACATCCCATGTTCTCAAGTTAATCACTGTCAAAATGTAGAGAGAAAGCTCATATTTGAGAATGAAACTAACATGGCTTGGACTATCTTTTATATATAGGAATTCATTGTTTTAAAGCCTAGTTTATTCTCTTTGGATTATCATCTGTATTTCTTACTTCAAAGTATGTAAGACGTATGAATTAAAGTATACACTGCTAACAGAATGACTATTCTACTACCTTCGGAGTTAAATACTGAAGTCTTTGCACAAATGACTGTTTAATTTTCCTTTGAGAGGTAGCATAAAAGATTTTATTTTAAGCATAAAGAAAATCAAATCATACTCACTCTGCTACAAGCACCAGTAGTGGTCTCACAGACTGTGAGGATGGAGATGTTCTGAGGTCGATTCAACCATCTGACCACCGTCTTGGTGTTGCTTACCCATTTAACCATAGTGATATAGTATTCTCTAGTTTGGAAACAAAATTAGAATTTACATTTAGAGCCAGAGAACCTGCATAGTTCCAAAAATTATACTTGTTATTTTATATACAGAATAAAGGAAACACTTTAAGGATGTCATGTTACATTAATATATATATATATATACATGTGCTTCTTCAAGTATTGACATATATAAATACAAATTATGTGTATGCATATATATGTAAACATGTGCACATTTACAAATATACAGAAAATCTGAGATTAATTTTAAAACTGGATGATTTCACAGAAGGAACATTTTAGAAAAATAAAAATAATCAAAATGCTACACCTTTATAAATAATTTGTTAATTTTTGTTGATTAGTACAGTACTAACATATGTGCAAAATAAGTAAAAACTTTCTAAGCTATATTCTATTTTACTTTTTCAAAAATATTCAATAATAAATTAAAATGCAAATCTTATTATTGATTTAATAATTATTTTTTAGGTATGACTTCCATGTCATCTCACTTTATCCATGGGGACTTGAGATACAGAGTCATGAATAGTTTGTTTTGGTCTTTTTGCTTGTGGGACAAGGGCCACTCTCAATCTTATTTATAATACTTCCTACAATTTTGCTTTTCTAGCTTATTCATTTGAAAAAGTTTAAAGCATACAAAGAATCAAATGGAGAGTAATGAAGGGCTACTGAATTTTAGGTATATTGAGGATGCTAATTATGATGACTATGATGTCCTCAGACTGGTTGTGGACTGGGGAAAGTTATATTTTTCCCTTACAGTTTATATTTTTTCATTAGAGAGTCTATGTTTGGAAATTTACATAGTATGTCACAAAATCCCCCTATCCACACATAACAAATGCACTCATCCATAATTCAATTTATGATAAGAAAAATTTAACAAAATTGCCCAGTTTAAGAATATATGGGATGCTTTAGAAATGGTTTGAAAAATGCCATCCATGTATATTATGTTAAAATTAATCCATCAGATTTTTATATGACTTAGAAGAAAAACACTTATGAAAGAAAAACCTTCTGTCCTTAGACACATCTGGGTTAGACATTCAACTACCTGAATCTCACATTATTAACATTATTGAGTAGTTAGTGCTATCTCTAGAAAATGTGTTAGCCCATCAAAGAGAAAAAAATATCAGTGGAAAGACAAGCATAACTTGTTACACAGTGAATCCTGCCATATCTTCTTCAACAAGCTCTTCAAGGCACCCAGTAGCTTTCACAACCAGGTGAGTCCCACATGAAAATTGCCTAGAAACTTAGTGAAGTCATAGAATAAAGTTCCCTCAATAAAGTTAACAAAGCAACTTTGAATAAAATATGCAACTGATTTAGGATTAATCTTTGGCCAAATCAATGGAACTTGTAATTCTTAAAAAATCTCTCTCTCTATATATATCTATATCTTGTTCATTTTCACTATGCTTTATTTTAAACTGATTTATTTTACATGTATTATGTTTGGCAGTATGAATACTAAAAAGGAAAAAAATATAAGCATCAGCTTTTAAGAAATACTTAGACATTTTAGCATGGAGAAGAATGATAATGCATACTATAATCAATCAGGAAAAAATGCTGAATTGAGATAATATATATTTATCATTAATTGGCATAAAAGTTCAAAACTGAAGGAAAACAAATTTGATTGTTACAAACAACTGATCCTAGATTGCAAAATCAAAGTGCCCATATTTATTGAAAAATGATGCCAGATGGAAGAATTTTATAAATGATCAGAAATTTGTCTCAATTAACTAAAGTGAGTGGTAGTATACTTTGTGCCAAATGAGAACTAACATGAATTATTTTTAAAATAGATAACAACAGGAACAACAAATAAAATTTAAATATTCATTTTGAGTGTTTTTCCTTTCAATATACTCCTCAAGTGAAATGTTTTAAGAACATATTTGCAATGTCTTCCCAGATATTGATACATTATATTTTTACCTATGATAGGAAATCTTGACTTAAAAGAAAATTTTTATTTATAAAAACAATTAAAATTCAAATAAAAACAAAATTCAACTGGTGCAAATTTGGTGAATAAATGATTTTTAAAAGGAAATTAACTTAGGTGTAAAATTAAGTTAAAAATTATTATTTATAGTCATACCACGTATATTTCTCTTTGATCAAATAATATTATTTTGTGCATTTGTGCATAATGTGTCTTATGTTCATAAGCAAAATTTAGTCTTATGTGAGACATTTTAGTACATATATTCATAAGGATTAGAGTTCTCCACAAAATAAAACTTGTAAAGTTCATTGGGATAATTTCAAACCATTGAAATCTCCATGATAAAGTGTTGGAAATACCCAAAATGAAAGATAAAGTGGAACTTGACACCTAAAAAGGGGAGGGCAGATCACATGCCATATTCTTTCTTTCTTTGTTTCAAGATCCTAGGTGCACATCTCCTTATGATTCATAAAGACTTTTTCAGTTTGCATGTAAATATTTAGGGTTGCTCTGAATGAGGAAGTAAGGACATGCCCTTACCTGAAAATGCCACACTATTTGGCCTGCCTGTTGCAAATGTGGCTGTCCTCCTGGAACTTCATCTCATGAACACATTAGATCTGGTGTCCCACAACCTGTGGCCAGCAAAACTGTCCCTTCCTTCTAACTGGCTTTCCTGCTTGTTCCTAGTCTCCGTGGCTCTGGATTACCCAGGAAGTCCTCAAGGATCTCTCTGGTCCTCTTGAGCCACAGAGACAGAGACAAGCAGATTAGAGGGATTGCACTCAAGTAAAGAAAGACTTTCTACTAGCTGGGTGGTCTGGTACAGGAGATCTAATTGTTCACAAGGGTGTGTGAAATGGAGGTGCCAGCATCACCAGCAGACAGGTGCCAGTCACACCTGTGTTTTCACTGGCTTCCTGTCCAATCACTCCCCTTTGTTCACAACAATCTTTGTGCAAATATGCTCACATGCTTCCAGATAATCCAAGATCTCTGCCCATTAATGTATTGTGATGACATTCATGACTAACTCACAGCTAGGTCCTCTGTTGCTGCTGCTAAGTCACTTCAGTCGTATCCGACTCTGTGTGACCCCATAGATGGCAGCCCACCAGGCTCCCCAGTCCCTGGGATTCTCCAGGCAAGAACACTGGAGTGGGTTGACATTTCCTTCTCCAATGCACGAAAGTGAAAAGTGAAAGTGAAGTCGCTCAGTCGTATCCGACTCCTAGCGACCCCATGGACTGCAGCCTACCAGGCCCCTCCATCCATGGGATTTTCCAGGCAAGAGTACTGGAGTGGGTTGCCATTGCCTTCTCCGAGGTCCTCTGTAGACCTCTGTTATTAATAGTAAATATGCATGACTTATAAGAAGGGTCATTTCCCTAAAAAAGATACATTTATTAATTATATTTTTGGAAGGCATAGACATTCATTGGAAAAATAAGAGATGCAGACTAGATATGCTTCAATTAAATAGGAATAAAAAGCATGGCAGTTTTAAGCCCAGAGTGACAGTGGCAGAGCATCACACGAATGAAACAGTCTGAAAACAATAGGTCACAAAGGCTGAATGAAAAAAGAAAGATTTCAGGTGAACAAAATAATGTCAAAGATGGAGAGTAAGGAGAACCTAAAGATAAACCATTATTTTTATTCTTCAGCCTAGAGATGAATGAACACAGGAGAAGATCACTTCTCCAAAACAGTGTGACAATTCGCTACCATGTAGAAAAATCTACATGACTTATTATTATAAAAAGATTTCCTCTAAAAGTTAATTATATATTTTTAAGTTCATACCTAAATTCTCTAACATCTATGGGAATACTGCACCTAATAAATATGGAAGTATTGCTACTAATGTTGGCACCAATAAACTAATTTGTATATTTATATATCTAATGGGGCTTCTCTGGTGGCTCAGATGGTAAAGAATCCACCTGCAGTGCGGGAGATGTGGGTTCAATGCCTGAGTTGGGAAGATCCCCTGGAGTTGGGCACGGTAACCCACTCCAGTATTCTTGCCTGGAAAAAAATCCATAGACAAAGGAGCCTGGCAAGCTACAGTCCATGGGGTCACAAAGAGTTGGACAAAACTGAGCGACTAAGTACACACCCATATATCTAACAGTTACAAAAATAAAGAGTTTTTGTTAGTTTTGAATGATTTAAGAATACCATGGTAAATAAGATTGGGAAGACAGATAAAGGAAAATAAGTTATAAAGGATACCTAAAGTACCACAAAGGGCTTCCCTGGTGACTCAGATGGTAAAGCATGCACCTGCAATGCGGGAGACCTGGGTACGATCCCTGGGTTGGGAAGATCCCCTGGAGGCAACCCACTCTAGTATTCTTGCCTGGAGAATCCCCCAAAACAGAGGAGCCTGGCAGGCTACAGTCCATGGGGTTGCAAAGAGTTGGACATGACCTAAGCGACTCAGCACACAGCACAAAGTATCACCTAGGGTAAACTCTATGTCCAAAAGACACTGATGCAGTTGAAACAGTTATATAATCTACAATGCATTTGAGAAAAATATGGCAAGTTTTCAGGAAAAGCACAAATAATACTAAGATAAATCATCTTGTATGTATAGGCTTGTGTGTGTGTCTGCATGTGTTTGTGTGTGTGGAGAGAGAGAAAGAGAGAGAAAGACTGAAACACACACACACACACACACACACACACACACACACACACTATACATACACAAAGAGAAAAAGAGACAGGGACAGAAACAGAACCAGAAACAGAGACAGAAACAGAGACTTTTCACATGGCTTCAGATAAATTATTGTGTATCCTGGTGGACATCTCCAACTCACCCCTAAAGTAATAACCATGATAAATTTCTTAAGGTCAACATTATCCTTAAATCATTTGCATTGAATAGTCTCCATTTGCCAGATCTAGTCTGGAATTTGCCCCTTGCTTCCACCGTTTCCAGAGCCTGAACTCGACCAACAGGTTCCCTAGCCCAAGAGAGACCTCTGGAGGAACTCAAAGCTTTAGAGGAGAGGATTCAGTTTAATTCTCTGGACACTCTCCCCCCATTAGGGTCTGGTTTGGCAATTACTGAATTGTTCTACCTGCTGGTCCATCCTGTTCTTTTACTACAGGCCTTTTCAGGCTTCTTAAGTGAGTCTGCCCCTTGTTTCTTCAGTCCTGAGGCAGTAAAAGCTTTATGCTATTGCAGACTCTTTTGTTGCATTCCCATCTCTGTGAGTTTCCTTTTAATCCTTCCCATATCTTTGCTGCTGCTGCTGCTGTTGCTGCTAAGTCACTTCAGTCGTGTCCAACTCTGTGTGACCCCATAGACGGCAGCCCACCAGGCTCCCCCGTCCCTGGGATTCTCCAGGCAAGAACACTGGAGTGGGTTGCCATTTCCTTCTCCAGTGCATGAAAGTGAAAAGTGAAAGTGAAGTCGCTCAGTCATGTCCGACCCTCAGCGACCCCATGGACTGCAGCCTACCAGGCTCCTCTGTCCATGGGATTTTCCAGGCAAGAGTACTGGAGTGGGGTGCCATTGCCTTCTCCGCATATCTTTGCTAAAGGTCCCTTAATTAATGCATTTCAATTGCACCTCTTGAGTGTGTCATCTTTTTAATTTTCAGAACCCTGACCAATAAATTATGAAAAATGATAACTCTTAGATCTCAAATGTGTATCTAACCAGGGAGGGCACAATAGTTTTCTAGCAAATTTCGATATGGCTAAAGTACTGAGTATTAACTATTATAGATACTGAAAATCCTAAAGCAAAATCAAGAGAAAGTGTGAGATTAATTTCCCTTTGATGTGCAGATAAATGTAGCATTCTTTGATTTGCATCATAGAATATTTCTATGTTGTTCATGCTTGTGTGTTTTTAGACCCATTAAACTAACACCTGTGCTTAGAGAGGCTAAATATAGGTGATAGGAAATTGGACTAAAGTGTTCATCAAGAATAAATGAATAAGGAAATGCATAAGGAAACATGAAAACTGAAGCATGGGGAATATTTGAAACACCATTTTGAAGTAAACTTTGATTTTGAGTTTTCCAACAAAAAGAGTAAATTATACACGTGGGCGCATTTCACATGTAACAAATTGCAGCTATATAATTGTTGTGTTGTTGTTTAGTCATTAAGTTGTGTCCAACTCTTTGCAACCCCATGGGCTATAGGCTGCAGGGTCCTATGTCTGTAGGATTTGCCAGGCAAGAATACGGGAGTAGGTTGCCATTTCCTTCTCGAAGTTACATAATTATGGAAGAAAAACAAAACATACTAACACGCTACATATATTGTGTAGATAAGGTATTACCTGACTCTTCCAAATGTAGATCAAATTCATTGCCAGAACAACATACCTGAATTACACTTAAGAACTTTTCCTTCACAGGATGCTTCTTCATTCTTAGAGGGATCTAGTATATCATTCTATATTTCTATATATTGGATTCCCAACATTTAAAGATATGCAATATCTTTTTGCAATGGGTACCTAACTTGATCACATTTTACCTCAAATATTAAAGAGAAATGTGCTTAACTAATACTCTAATAGTGACAACTGATTCCACCTTTAGAAATTTTTGTATTTGATGACACTACTATGTCCTATCTGGTGAATTCATTAGAGAGGCTCTTAAGTAATAGTATCAAGAAAGAAATCTGGACATTATAAAATTGACTTCCATTTTAAAGATTTTAAAAATTAATGAAAATTAGAAATTATTATTTTAAGATGAGGGCATTCAGTCCCAGAGAGAGATAAAGTGACTTATCCAAGGTCATATAGTAAAGTGGTAGTAGAGATATAACTCAGACACTCCAATCCAGTGCCCTTTCTGTTAGTTCAGAGTGCTAAACAAATCAGAGAAAGTATAGATCACAAAACATATCAATAATTTTCATAATCGCTTCATTTGTGTGTAAAACTTTCACTGCTGGTAAACCGAGTTCAGAAGTTGAAGTTTCATCTGATTTGGTCAACCTATACTGTATTCTATATGTCAATTTTGTGATAAAAGTATTTTATCACAATCTAGATGAAATGCTCTATAACTTGAAAGATGTTTTATTTCACTTTCTATCTCTCCTGCCAACTAATCTTAAGGTTCTACGTCAAGCATACTTTTACTTTGGACTTCATCTTTTCCATCAATAATAGGAAAAGTCGATACTAGATGGTTAATGGAGGCCTTTCCAGTGGAAGCATTACGTATATTTTTAACAACTCTTCAAGCAGGAAAAATGTCCACAGACTGAAGGCTGCACTATCTGTGAAAACCCCAAATATGATGAAAATTTCCCAAATATGTCAATGGAACACTAAGTGGTATTTCAACTTCAATTAGTCACCCTGTAATTATTTTTGATATTAAAAAAACAAACTATAAGCTTAGTTATATCATTCAATATAGTGTAAATTATATGGTTGGGAAGATCCCCTGGAGAAGAAAATGGCATCCCACTCCAGTACTCTTGCCTGGAAAATCCCATGGATGGAGGAGCCTGGTAGGCTACAGTCCATGGGGTCACAAACAGTCAGACATGACTGAGCGACTTCACTCACTTGTAGTGTAAAATCTCCAGGGATGTTGTAAATTTTCACCAGGTTAAAAATTTGAAAAGTCAATTTACAAGTTTGAGATCACTGTGGATTTCACAATCCACATGATTATTTTATTAGCTGTTCAGTTATTGGAGATTTTACTAATACTAAAATATTGGAGATTTTACTAATATTAAAATGATGCTTTTGATCCATATGATGTATTTCTTTTGTCCCTTCTGCAGGTGCTGCTGCTGCTGCTAAGTCGCTTCAGTCATGTCCGATTCTGTGCGACCCCATAGACGGCAGCCCACCAGGCTCCCCCTTCCCTGGGATTCTCCAGGCAAGAACACTGGAGTGGGTTGCCATTCCCTTCTCCAATGCATGAAAGTGAAGTCGCTCAGTCGTGTCCGACTCTTAGCGATCCCATGGGCTACAGCCCACCAGGCTCCTCCATCCATGGGATTTTCCAGGTAAGCGTACTGGAGTGGGGTGCCACTGGCTTCTCTGTACTAGGGCTTAAATAAATGGGATTTTTACATAGGCTATTTAAAGCAAAATCGCATTAAATTTTTCTGCCTGGAGAATAAAGCTAGGGAATCATTGGCAAGTTAAGAGGGAAAAAGTTGGAATAGCACACACATTTTAGGAAGATGGTACTCTTTTAAGGAGAGACATTTAAAAATATGGAGCAGTTATTTTCAGGAAGAAAATTCAGTAGAAAATTATCCTTTGCCCCCATCTCTCTCACACATGTCTCCTGCTGAAGATCTAATTCTTGCTATCAGTATATTTAGTCATTTTGTGGTGCTGGTAATCACCTTAAAACTCTAAATTCTTCCTGGGAACAAGAAGAGATTCAGAATGAGTTCATTCTTACACTAATGGAGGCAACCTCAGTTTTATTTTCAAGTGAATTTGTTGAGCTGATCACATCTCTCTCCAAATGGCAACAAAATGATCATTGGAGTTAATAGATCTATTTTCTGGTAAAAGTGAAATTGAAATTACATACCTTGATTTAAAGCTATCTGGTGGCATGAGTTCCAAAGTATGAGTTGGTCCATATAGGTTTACAACATATAATTTGATTGTTGGGTTCACTTGACCTGCCTTTGAGAAAATGAAAGTTGCAATGCAAATATATTAAGCATTGGAATATATTGAGAAAGAAAGAAAATGCATTTTGATTCTTTTGCAATTTTGTGTTAGAATGGGAAAAATGTTTAATTTCTCTGGAGTAGAAATGATTTTAAATTCAACAACTTGATTGCTTTCAATTGTTTTTGTAGATTGCTGCTTCTCGAGCATTTTAGTCAGACAATTAAAGGTGATAGAAAATCATGATGACTTTATTCATTAGGCAGAACTACTGTGTTCTTCCCCTAGAATGACACTAGAATGGCTGGCTTTACAAAACAACTCACACTATAGGATATGAAATGCAAAGGGAAGAGAGCTTGGTTAATTTAAAAGTAAGAAGAGGGAGAAGAAAGAAAAAGAAAACATACCAAATCCTGGTGCTTAAAATTCCACAATACCTAATCTACTCCATGCATTAGTCATCACAGGCTTTCTTTTAAATTATAACGAATACTAAAATGAGGTATAAATTCCCTTAGGATGTAGTATGGAGCAGATTGCCCTCACTATGCACCTAGCTTGAAGACTAGAAAGACAGTGGTAAGAAACTGTAATTTGAGTCTATCAAACCAAAATTTGTGAAATAGTAACTAGGCTGTATAGCAGTTAGTATGTTTCTGGCTCCTCGTGTGTGTTAAAGCATCACATGCATTATCTTATTGTATGTTCCTACTACAGTCCTAAGATCTATTTAAAACCATTTCCCAGATGGAGAAGCTAAGGAAATTGTTCAAGGGGAAGCATCCAATAACTAAGGGAGCCAGTATTTAACCCCAGGATGCTCTTAACTGCTCTAGTTATGCTTCAGTTCATTCCTAGGCAATCATCATCTAAGTTTTTAAAATATACTGTGAACTTTTAGGGAGCAGACCTGGGAACTTAAATCAACGTATCGCAAGTACGTTGGATGAATGAATGAAAGAATGTTTGTGTGAATAAATAATAGAATCAACTGACTACTTGTAGCTCAATGTGTTTCTAAAAAACACATCACCATCATTGTGGTCTAGCTGCTTTGTGAAGAGAAGACCACGTGAGATATACAAAGGACAAGGAAATTAAAAGTGAGCTGAATTAAAAGACCTGGTAAAAACCAAAGGAGAATAATAGCGCTGATTTAAAGATAATGAAGATTCACATTCAAGGAATTGGTACTAACAAAATCCAGAATTAAATTAGGACCAGAAGCAACATGATGTGTTCCACCAACAATCAGTAATAGCTCCTCAAGAATATCTTGTTAACTTATTAAAAATAAGGAGCATGGAGGGGAGGGAGGAGGGATGAATAGATGAAGAAACAGGATTTGTAGAGCAGAGAAAAATACTCTGTATCTTTCATTACACATCTGTCCAAATTCATAGAATACATGAACCAAGGTTGAACCATAATGCAAACTCTGGACTTCGGGTGATTACAATGTGTCAATGGGGTTTCATCAGTTGTATCAAACCCACTAGTGGGGGATGTTGAGTGGCAAAAGGGGTTATATAGGGCACAAATATCTTCCTTCCCCTCAAGTTTGTTGTGAATCTTAAACTGCTCTGAAAAAAGACAGTCTTCATTAAAAAAAACTGACTAGTACATCTGTGGAAGTGTATCACACACAAGTCAGGAGTTTGATCCAAAGAAAGGAGTCTGGAAAAGCTTTCATTTTAGAAATGTGGTGACCATAAACAGAGATTATGAAAATGGTTCATATGATAAAGGCCTTCCTGGAAAATAAGCAATGAACTTGCCTCACAGAGAAGCCTCTGGTGCCAAATTTTGTAAAGCTTTTTATTCTGAAACGCTCCAGTGCCTAGGTTCCTCTGTCTTGAGCAATATACCCTTCTTCCTCCCTTAGTAACTTTTTCACATCACTTTTGTTTTAATTAAACTGCCATGTTCTGCCCTGAAAGTATTGGTCTTTCTCTGTATTTTTTGAGTCTAATCATTTCTTTAGCTTGATCAAATATGCTAAAATTTAGGGTGGGGACACAGTATTTTGCAATGTCATTCAAAATGCTGTTCATTAGCCAGCAGAATAAATGAGAATTTTATAAACACAAATTCATGGCCCCAACTGGACCTATATTCATACTCAGAATAAGAATCTTGGGGTGTGGATCTAAGAACCTGGCCTTTAACAAGATTTCTGGATAATTATAATTAGTATGCAAATGTTAACAAAATACTTATATATTAATATGTGCATATCTACATATAGATACATATTCCTGCTCAGCGGTTATTAAAGGTGAACTTTCATGAAAATCATCCAGAGGTCCTGGAAAGCTTATTAAACCTATGATTGCTGAGCTCCACCTGCAGCATTTCTAATGTCTGGATGGGATGTGAGAATTTGCACTTCAAATAATTTCCCAGATGTGGCTGATACTGCTAGTAAAAGGGCTACATTTTGAGAACTGGTTCAGTTTACAAATCAGAGAAGTCTGGGTTCAAATTTTGACTGTTATTTACTGGATATGGACATTGGATAGGACATGAAAGATTCTGAAGTATTATTTTATTTGATTATCAAAAATGAGACAATGTTTTTCTGAGAATATGTCACAGAAGTTTTGAGTCAAAATAGATTTTGTTTCTGTGGAAAACAACCATCTCATACTTTTGTTATATGGACTAACAAAAATGATGATTTACAAAGGTGCCCAAAATAGTATACATTTACTTAAATAACTAACTCATGAATTAAATATAATGGTTAGACACTGATTTTTCTAGTTTTTTTTACTCTGTTTATATTTTTTAATCTTTCAGTAAACTGATTAAAGACAATGACAAATTACATTAAATCTGATCAGTTTTTGTGAACTCATCAATGATGCATAATTCTATGACATACTTTGTTGAAAATATACATGGTAATTACCATATATTAAGGCAGTTTTTTTTTTTTTTTTCTGATCTATAAGACTGTAAGGATAACTGGTATTCCAGTTAGCTTCCATGTGGCCAAAACCAAACATTAAGCTGTTTCTAAAATTCAGCTGTTTAGAATTCTATAATCTCAATTTGATTTCTTTCCATGGAGTTTTGAAATTAAGTGCACATTGCAAATTCACTTGTACCTTTTAATATTTGAATTGCTTCAATAGTTTGCAAATTAGAGGATTCATCTATTGGGCTTTTATAGTTAATTTGCTACAAAGACTGAAAATCCACAGAATCCTCCCTCTATGATTCTGAAACACAAGCCTCAATAATAATTAACCTTATTTTACTGGCAACCAAATTGTCATTAAACGAGATAATGTTTTAATTAAGAAGATTAACCTGAGGTTATTAAGATATAATTGTGTATCTTTTTTGTGCTGAATTGCTAATGATAGGGTATTTTATGAGTTCTGAATCATGCTGAATTAAGTAAAATACAAATATATTTGTTTAGTGTAAGTATTTCATTAGAAATCTGACCACATTGGGTATTTGCTGCACTCATTTTAATCTAGTTTAATTTGAAGCACAATTTAGTGTGAATTCTATGCGTTACTGAAAAGTCTAAAGGACAACTTTTTGAAAGTTTATTGCATAAGTAAAAGCAAATCAAAATAACATATTTGTTAGTGGAAAAATTAACAAACATTTCTTTTTTAAACCAGAGTAGAAAATAATGAGATTTTGAAAATTCCAGTAATAGACTCAAAATGATACTGAAGTTTATTCTGAGAACAGGATGAAAACCCAAAACTAGTTTCTTCGAGCTCTGTTGCCTTAAGTATCTGCAGATATTTCTAGTGACAACCACCTGAGGACTTGGAACTCTTTCTCTTTGGCCACTATATGTCTTGTCTTTATTTTTAATACTCCTTAACGGTAGTTATGGAGAAGGCAATGGCACCCCACTCCAGTACTCTTGCCTGGAAAATCCCATGGACGGAGGAGCCTGGTAGGCTGCAGTCCATGGGTCGCTAAGAGTCGGACACGACTGAACGACTTCACTTTGACTTTTCACTTTCATGCATTGGAGAAGGAAATGTCAACCCACTCCAGTATTCTTGCCTAGAGAATCCCAGGGATGGGGGAGCCTTGTGGGCTGCCGTCTATGGGGTCTCACAGAGTTGGACATGACTGAAGCGACTTAGCAGCAGCAGCAGCAACGGTAGTTATGAATACACTCAGGACCTTTATTATGTAACACACATCATGCATTAGATATGAGGCTTCCCAGGTGGTGCTAGTGGTCAAGAATCTGCCTGCCAATGCAGGAGATGCAAGAAGCACAGGTTGATCCCCTGGAGATATATCGTTTATTACATATATAGCATATGTGGGGCTTCTCTGGTGGCTCAGTGGTAAATAATCCACTGTAAGACAGGAGATGTGGATTTGATCCCTGGGTCGGGAAGATCCCCTGGAGGAGGGTATGGCAACTCATTCCAGTATTCTTGTCTGTAGAATCCCAAGGGCAGAGGAGCCTGTTGGGCTACAGTCTGCTGGGTCACATACAGTTGGACAGAACCAGAGCGACTGAGCACGCACACGTAACATGTTTGATGCTGTCTATGAAAGTTACTCATACAGAGCTGAGTCATTTGTACTTAATGGAGCCACCAGAGCTCCACATCTATTAGTTAACTTGACAAGGAGATATTTTGATTCTAGCTACATCTTCTGAGATACAAGTTAACCTCTGGTAGTTTTACAGAGAGAGAGACAGAATCAATAAATTTGAGTTATTTCTCTGTTCTCAAAATAACTATGACTTTTATAAAAGGACATAGCCTTTTAGAGCCTTATTTTGCCCATTTGTAAACCAGAGGCAATTGTGAAGAGGGCCAAATAAAGAAAAAAAGTGAAATGTCTCTATGAAAATATATAGCATATTATTAGCATACATGATTTACCCAATTAATACATAAACATTATTTTTATTTTATGCCTACTTACTATTAAAAAATATTAATTAAATGATAGCATAAATAACAATACATGGTCTAGGTTTGTCAACACAGAATCTTCTGCTTTACTGCTAACTTATTTAGATTTTCTCAAATGTTTTTATATTTCCATTTGTTTGCCACAGACAATAAAATTTTAAGGCCTAGGAGTGTCCAAGTTCAAGCACCAAGTCTGTAACAGAGAAGGCAACTTGACGATGCAGCTATGACATATGGCTTTTCTGTGAATCCTAAAATCCCCACTTCTCTTGGGAAATTAATTATAGAAAGTGGCCCCTTCCCCAGATTTGACTTTATGCCCTTCATGTAGTGCACACTGAACATCCTGAGTGACTGTCCTGCCTATTGACATGTTGTTTCCACAACAAAGACCTATTATTCATTTTGTATTTACATGGTCAGGTGAACTTTCATTATAAGTAAATCCAATGGGATGAGAATCTATTTCAGAAGTCTTTTCACTTTTTTTCTGGTAAAAATAAAGGTGCAGGTATGTTATACTGGCATAAGCTGTCATCCATAAAATATGGGTAAATCCACAACTGGAGAAGACATAAAGATTTTACATGAAGTACCATAAAAACGTCTTGGGAGATATAATTATTTTGTTGCTAGGTCAAACTGCCATATTTTCCTGAGGAGCGTTGAGTATATGTGTTTTCAGATCTATGCCCAGAAAATGGCCTAAAAATGATATTTCAGAATGGTGGAATCAGCTTCTTCTCAATCCTGCTGCCTTCCATAGCTGCCAGTCAGTCACACTGATATTACAGCCTACCGGAAGGAAGATGGGATGGGGAGAGAGAAAGCACAGACTCTCCATGAGCAAATAGTCTTCTCATCCCTCTTAATATTCACTCCTTTCCTTCCTCCTGTCCCCAGGAGTCTTGTGGATGACAGGAATATCAGCAGTCACCTCCCCTTCCTACCGTCCACACCTTCATTGCAGAAGTAAAGAATGCATGTGATGCATAATTTTTCCAGTACTCTGCATAGCAGTTAAGGTAATGCGTACATTTAAAGGTACAATCTATTGTACTTTGTAAACACAAAGTACAACTCACTAAAGAAATGGCTTAAAAACAGCTTCTAAATAAAATCAACAGCCACCTCTTACCTCCTTAAGAGTTAAAATGTGTAAACTGGAATTTAAAAGTTTTCTATAAGACTTCTTTACATGACTAATGTCTAGGGCTACCTCACTTTTTCTTTTTTTTTTTGTAAACATGGGGAAAATTAGCTTTAAAGCAAGAATGAGATTAATTAAAAATGACATATAAGAGAAAAGCCAATACACTCCAGATGTTTCTGCAGCCTGCTTTCAGAGGCCTTACCCAACACTTAAAAGTAGCTTTGCTGAATAAAAATATACCAAGAGACTCAAAAGGCAAATTGATTTATGACCTTGTTACTGAGCATATACTCTGTGGTTGACCAAGGCTGACTTCAGGGTATCAGAAGAAGAGCGGGATTTTTCTAAACCTCCATGCTGAATATGACTTCTTTCTAGTTTCATGAAAGATGCAAAGGTTGGAGATGGAAATGGCAACCCACTCCATATTCTTGCCTGGAAAATCCCATGGACGGAGGAGCCTGGTAGGCTACAGTCCATGAAGTAGCAAGGAGTCGGACACGACTGAGCAACTTTTCATCACATTAAAATATTTAAACACTTTTGAAGAAAAATACTTATAATAAATTTTCATCATGAGAACTCACTATCACTCCTTAAAAAGATATCCATTATTTGTTCTTCAGTATCAGTTTGTTTTCACAGAGGATATGGCAAGAATGGATTGGTGGAGTCAGGGCCTGTGGACTTAGCATTAGGAATAAGAGAAATTGTGCTACTCATAGAAAAAATAGTTTTGCTATCTGGGCAAGAGTTCCATATTCACTTCACACAATACAACAATTCCAGCTATTCCAGCTATGCCTGACTATGGCTCTGCCCAGCATTTTATAAAGTATGTTCCAGAGTATGCTCTGCCAAAAGAATACTGATGTTAATATTAACACTAATAAATTCTCTAGGCTTAGTCTATTCTTTATTGGTGATTCTTTATGTTTAGTCTATTCCTTACTGGAGATCCTTTATGCTTAGTCTACTTTTTATGAGATTTATAATACACATTAGCATACAGTATATTAACTGCTCTGAGAAATCATCTGAAAAAAACTAGATGTTTTTATTAACTGAGAATTCCCAGCTTATTTGACTGTGATAAACAACTCACAGAATATACCTTGGAGAAACCTTTGCCCTGGCATCAGTGCTGACTTATGTTTTCTCACTCTCTTTTTAACTGTGAAAGTGAGAGATAAAGACTGAGAGCATCAAAGGGAAAGAAATGAAGCAGAAGCTCCTGCAATCTTGAATCATCTTCACCTGTGCCTATGCAAACACAGTGGATAGACTATCGCGTGCTCTTAAAATTGTAAGTCTGTCGACAAGTAAGGGGGTTTCTTTAATTCTCCCAAGACAACTTGTTTCTGAACCAAGAATACTATTGATCAACTCACTGGTGCAGAGAGAAGGGGAACAAACTAGCATTCCCACAGGACTTACCTTAGGATATGGATACTGCTTTCCTTTGGGATACAAAGCTCCAGTAAACCGAGGGATAACCATGTTAGGCACCAAGGAATCATTTATCATTAGGAAGGCGAGCCTTTCTCCATCTGGTGACCACCAGTGGGCGATGTGAGAATGCAGAAGTTCCTCTAGAATAAATGAGTGTTAGTTTGAAACCAACTGTAGATGTGGGCTCATTGACCCACAAATGTCTGTCCTTGAAATCTCCATTGTACATAAATATTTTCTACACAGTGTGGTGGACTTGATTCAATTTCATGGAGAATTCTCTATTTTCAGGTTACCCTTTCAGTCTCAGGAAAACCAGAGGCAAAGGAAGGAAAGAAGAAAGCAGTGAAGTTAGGATTTTGTGGATTGCCAGCAATTTGAACAGAGGTGAAAGTACAATGGAAGTAAAAGGAATAAGAAGAGGAGAAGAGTAGTTGAAGACTGAAATATGACACTAATCATATCTGTGTCATCATTCATATTTGCATTCAGTCACATTTCCATCCTCTTATCATCAAACTAGTTGAATACCCTGCAGATTAAACTATTTTAAACTCTAAGGAAATAAAAATATACTACATACCTTTTGTGTGACCCAAGATCCACTATCCACATTAATATATCTGATTTCTGGCCCAGGAAATTAACTTGTATGAACTCTATCCAAAGAGCTCCCATGCACTCTAGAGTATGGCCATTCTGGTCCTTTGGCAAGACATTATAAGAAGACGAGTGAAATGGCTATATGCATTCCCTTGACTATGACCTGTAATATCACCCAAGACTTGCTGTGTATGTTAAATGATGCTACTCTCCCATCAATGCAGCCTCATCTACACAATTTTCTCCTTTTGTATCTGATAATGGCTCACTTCTGTTACCATAGAGGTCATCATTGCCTGGCTGCTATTAGTCTAGATTATAGTTCTGCTATTTATCTTTTTGTAAATAAACCCCTTTCAAATTATTGAATATGCTAACTCTTTTCCTTTTAAGACCCAGAAAAGAGAGCTTCAAATTTAGATTCTGAGACTAGGTTGGAGATGTATCTGTATCTATCTACATCTATATGTTGATGTTAATCTATATCTGTCTATCTATATGTATATCTTTTATGTGATAATAAAATTTCTTGGGGGAACTGGAGCATAGATAGTCCATAGTGAGGTTTGGAATCACAAATAATCAATTGTCACTGGTGATGACATAGGATGAAATGCAGCTAGAGAGGAAAAGTGTTGGAAGGACAAGTGGTTGTGACACTCAGCTGTTGCAGCAAGGGCAACTGTAAAGACTGTGAGTTTTTACGAGACCTCAGAGGGATTACATAGAGATAAACAGAAATTGAAATCATGACCACTAAATCAGGAAAACACAAAAGGTAGCCATAACAACTTTGGTATTCCTCTCTTCTGTGGTGAGAGGTCCCACATCTGATGGAAGGGCAGATGTGGCTGAGGTCTAAGTTATACTGCAGAGCTGAATCACAAACTATGGGTTTTAGAGCTGAGAGCAGTACTGGGGAAGTATTTGGAGTTGACACAGTATAAGAATGCTTAGGTAGATGTGTGCAGCACACTCAATGCTTTTTGGACCAGTCTCATGAATAACCAGTTTTACAATGGAATGTTGGCTAAAGATTTTGAACCTCAAAATTTCCACAAATCTTCTTGCTGACTGAGGCAACCTCTATCCAAGGGAGCTAGACCTGCTCTGCATAAAGGCAGAGTATAAAATGAATTCCTGTAAAGCCTATGAGTTGGCATCCCTAGGGAAGAGTAGGATATCTCTTATCAAGTGAGAGAAGATTTATTTGGATTGTATTTCTTTAAAAGTTTAGAGGGCCTACACTTAATTTCTAACATAATTCCACAGTGATAAGAGAACAGACTCTGTACGATTTCAATATCTTTAGACCATGAAATTTTTGCATCTTGTTTTATGTTCCTGGATATGTTCCACTGTCCCTTGGTTTAGTCTATGGGAACTTGAATAGATTTTGTATGCTGCTATTGTGTGAAAATTATATAAACCTTAAGTATGTTGAATTAGTTCATAGTGCTTTTTCACATCTATTATATCCTTCTACTTTTCTGTCTTTCATTCTATTAATTTTTGAGAGCTTGATATTGAAACTCCAACTAAAAATCTTAGTTTATTGACTTAAAATTAATTGCTATATATAGTGGAACTATATAACCTTGTTCTGTATTTTCTTCTGTAAATGTGTCATCATATTTGCATAATTTTAAAAATTTTAAAAAAATGTGTAGAGGTCCTGGACTCAGGATTTTGAAGAACATAAACCATATTCACACATGTTGGCCGGTTTTGCTCCCAGGTTCCCTGGTGACTCAGATGGTAAAGAATCTGCCTGCAATGCAGGAGACCCAGGTTCAATCCCTGGTTCAGGAAGGTCCCCAGAGAAGGAAATGGCGATTCCAGTATTTTTCCCTGGAGAATTTCATGGACAGAGGAGCCTGGCAGCTACAATCCATGGGGTCACAAAGAGGCAGACATGACTGACCAACTTTCACTTCACTTAAACCTGTAAAGCTGCCAGTTCTGAGTAGAACCTGAGCAGGAGAAGGTTGTGTACCATATCAGGGCCATGGTACAACCTTCCCTACCATCTTCACCTTGTGACCCAGAGATATGATGGTGATATAAGCATCCATGGCAAACTGATTTTGTGTGCAACTCCTGACAATTACCATATGACCATTGAACCACAGGCATTACACGGTTTACAGAAAGGCCATTTTCTCCTGTGCTGATAAATATTCCCCAATTCAAAGGCAGCTCTCTATTGAGCTATGGTAACCCTGACCATGGGATGCCAAGTGACGATGCAACCAAACTACCAGTTATGAACTGATTTCTATCTGATTCAGTGACCACAAAACTAAACATATACAGCTATATTCCACTATAAGATAGAAGGGGTTTATATAGAACTAGATCAGAACATATAGGTGAACTCTATATACAGGCATCCTCTACTTTATCCTCTTTCTTCTATTTCACATCTGTGCCTCAGGGTGTGTTTTCTAACATAAACTGGCAGAGGAGGAATAAATGCAAGCCTGGTTTATGGGCAGGTTTGCATGATGTACTTCAGCACATTGGAATTAGACAGGCTCTGCTTCCCTTGTAGCACAGCTGGTATAGAATTTGCCTGCAATGCAGGAGGCCTGGGTTCGATCCCTGGGTTGGGAAGATCCCCTGGAGAAGAGAAAGGCTACCCACTCCAGTACTCTGGCTTAGAGAAGTCCATGGGGTTGCAAAGAGTCAGACACGACTGAGAAACTTTCACTTCACTGTACTATAATCTGATTCAGGAGTGATATTAAAAGACTATAACAAACATAAACTCCCCCAGCTGGAAGGCTTTTGAACAAGATATATATTTTCCACTTCTTGTGGAAGGAGACTTGGATTAAAGCATGGGGCCATCCAGACTTCTGCACAGGAACTAATAAAAGAGTCCACCTGGTCAGGGATAGAGAAAAGTAAAATTACAGAATTAGTGACAGGAAGTCTAGGGAAAGGTAAGTGTATGGACTTGTCAGAAGGTGTAAAAATATAAACATTTGAAGATACTAGTGTCCAGCTTAATGTCGATCAGAGCATATCCATAGCAGAAGAGGTTCTTAATGATCCAATCACAGTATGGCGACCAAGTGCATGTCAGTGCGCCACCATGACCTGTCAATAATAGTGATCATTAATAAACTCTTCACATGCCATTATTTACCAGAAGACCCAGTTGACTACCTGATGACAGGTGGACTACATGGAAACTCTCCCATGAAGAAGGGGTAGCACTGCTATTACAGAGATAGACACATGGTCTAGGTATGGTTGTGCATTTGCTGCCTTTAGTCCTATCAGTTCCGCTCTTCATGGGTTTACAGAATAACTTATCCATTGCCACAATAACTCACACTATGCCACCTCCAAACAGTAACTATTTATAGCAAAAAGAGGGGCAATGGGCTCAAATGGGATTCACTGATTTCATCATGTCCCTCATTAGCTGTACATACCTGGCTTGACAGAAGAGTAAAACAGCCGGCCCTATCTCAATTTTGGCACTATTTGTTTGAAAATATTCCTGAAGTTGGGATGTTATCCTACAGATATTAGTGTCCTAGTTAATGTCCACTTGAGTACACCCACAGCAGAGGAGGCTCTGTGTTCCTCCTGAATTACTAGGAAGCATAGGTCTAGGTTAAGCGGTAAAAGTGTAATGTTCTCTTTCACTATCACACCAGTAATCCATTGGGCACATTCTGTTTCTTATTTTCATGATAATATGCTTGGTGGGTTTAGAAATCCTCATGCCCAAAGGAGGATTGCATCAACAAGGAACAAAGCCATAATTCTGTTCCTCTGAATTGAAAACTGAAATTTCTCTCTGACCATTCTGGGCTCAGTATGACTGGGGGCAAAAAAACTGACAGAAAAAATAGTCACTGTGCTGGGTCCAAGGATTTAATCTCATTGCCAGGAAGATAATGTGCCTTTACTATAAAAAAAAAAAAAAGTACAAGGAAGAATCTATTTGGAATTTAGCAGATTCACAAGTATTCTCTGGTATAATTCCATCTAATTTTCCAATTCTACATTTCCATACTGCAATTTCCATTTTAATGGAAAACTAAAATGGTTGCAACCTAATTAAGAAGAGGAAGCAAAGGAATAAGATTCATCAGGAATAAAGTCTTGGTTTGATGCACCAGGTAAATAGCCTGTCTATTCTAAATGCTGGCAGAAGATAAAGGGGAAAAAGAATGAATAGTTGAAGGTGTTTTGATTACCAATTAAAGTCTTATGATAAGTTTTTTTTTCTTAATAGGGGCATTTACCCCCAAATCTTCTATGAAGAACACAAGTATTTGTCTGTAGCTATCAATTTCATACAGGAATATTACTGGACTAATATTACTCTACAATGAAACAGTACCAGATGGGACTTTGCATGCTCTTATTTTGACACCACAACCTTTTCACTGGAAAAGAATATTCCCATGGTGTCTAGTCTAAGTATGGCCAATATGAAACCAGGCAAATCAAATAAAGAGAAAAGAAGTTAGTACATGGCATTTATTCCTTTGGTTCCCACCCATGAAGTCATGTAGGTCTGGCTCTGTTCCTCAACCAAAGCTTACTGCTTCTAGAACTGTGAAAATCACGCATTTCCCTCCTTCTAGGTCCTAGTAACAGCTGCCACACCTCTTCAGATTTTAATGGCTGAATTATTACTAGTCCCAGGTTAGATATTCCTTGTCATTTTTAAATGGCTCCTTCATAGATAAAGCTGAATACTATTTTGATAGTGACTTTTTATTTTTTCCAGTAGTGATCCTGACACTGATTTACTTAAGTAACTTAAAATTCAGATGAAGAGACCTGAGTCATCCACATAACACACTGAAGAAAAAACATGCTAAATGACAATTGAGTGTTTAACCTTAAGTCTTATGAGACTTGTAGGTACAGAGAGATAGTGTGTTGCCCAAAATCAACACTCAGGGTTTCTAAGAAACAGGTACTGTCCTGGGTGCTGAAGTATGTATGCTGCTGCTGCTGCTGCTGCTGCTGCTGCTGCTAAGTCGCTTCAGTTGTGTCGGACTCTGTGTGACCCCATGGACTGCAGCCCACCAGGCTCCTGGTCCCTGGGATTCTCCAGGCAAGAATGAAGTATGTATACACAAGTACTTTCCAAGAAAAGAAGGTCTCCAATTTGAGGGCATTATTCAATAGAAACTAGACACTATCCGCTCTTATTTATTTTAGAGTGACTTAGGCCTAAAGTTTCTCCTCACAAAAATGCCAAAATAGCAAAGTAGTACAAAGAGTAATGTGACTTCCTTCAGGTATAAAAATAAACCTAACCAAATAGAAAGGAGATAAATGAAAAAATCTTTAATATGAATTTGTTTAAAAGTCCTCTTGGACAAGGCAGTTCTTTAATTGCAACTCAGAGCGACTTTTACTCATGGATTTAAACTTCCTGTAATTATATCATACTATTTACAAACAATGAATTTTACAAATCGCATCCCATTCCGTTTCATTGTCTCTATTATACTGATTTAGAAAATCTTACTGCAGAGCAGATGGAGTTTTCAACACATGTTGTTTTATATCACAAACACTTAAAAATATAGCCTAAACACAAAGCATTCACTGAAAACTAACTCATATATGATCATAGGGTTCAGATTAACATTTCTGAAAAGTAAGCTGATTTTATCCATTTGAGTTTATACATTTACATAGGATTTCCTGAGGATGTTACTGACCTGTAATTTGTGGTTGAGTTTTCCCCTTACTGTTTGTATCTTATTGTCAACTTTTTGAAAGTATTGTCTATGTTCAAAACCTCTTGCTTCCCATTTACACTTCCATCCACTGAGATCTTGCTTATGGCACCACCAATTGGCTGATTTTGCTCTTATCAAATTCTGATAGCAAATCCAACAGCAACTTTGGAATCCTTAGCTGTTTTGACCTTGGATTTAGCATCATTGTTTACCATATCTTCCTCTGGCTTCCATGGCTGCATCTCTAATTAATTTTCCTTTTATCTGTCACAGTTCAGTTTTACTGGGATTTAGTAAAAACTCAGTAACTATTTTTTGAATCAATTAATGGGTAAATGTGATTCCCTGTGTCTATGAAAAGGTACAAGTGAAATGAATATAGGCATTTCACATTGTTCTTACCAAATAACAAAAAATTAACAATCCTAGTTTGTTGACAAGGATATTGTTTATCTTGAAATTTTTTTAAGTCTCATTTCTTTATTTTTGTCATTCTTAGAGTTCAGTGCAAAAACTCTTTCTTCTATAAAACCCCTCTATATTCCCCCAACCCATCAGAATTAACTCTACTTATGCATATATTTAATATGATGACATATAGTTCTATTAGAAGACACTTGCTTCTTGGAAGGAAAGCTATGATATACCTAGACAACATATTAAAAAGCAAAGACATCACTTTGCCAACAAAGGTCTGTATAGTCAAAGATATAATCTTTCCAGCAGTCATGTATGTATGTGAGAGTTGGACCATAAAGAAGGCTGAGAGCCAATGAATTGATGTTTTCAAATTGTGGTGCTGGAGAAGACTCTTGAGAGTGCCTTGCACAGCAAGGAGATCAAACCAGTCAGTCCTTAAGGAAATCAACCTTGAATATCCATTGAAAGGACTGATGCTGAAGCTGAAGCTCCAATACTTTGGCCACCTAATACAAAGACCTGACTCATTGGAAAAGACCCTGATGCTGGGAAAGACTGAAGGCAAAAGAAGAGGGAGGGAGAGGATGAGGTGGTTGGATAGCATCACTGATTTAATAGACACAAATTTGGGCAAACTCTGGGATATAGTGAGGGACAGGGAGACCTGCTGTGCTGCAGTCCATGGGGTCACAAAGAGTTGGATGCGACTTAGTGACTGAACAACAATAGTTCTATTTCTATTTACCATGCTCCAGATGGTTCATTATATAATAGCTGTTTACAGTCTTTCACTTCACTAAGTTGGAAATATCCAAAACATAGAGGCTCATATTCCTCATGATATTGCTCTCAGATAATGCCTGACAGATATCTGTGCTCAATAACTGTTGAATTGAATTTCAAAGAAGGATTACTTTAAAATATGAGATTCTAAAATATATTTGTAAATCATGTAGGCATATTAGTTCCATTATTCTATACATTCAAATAATAGAACTTAAGTCATTTTTTGTTTCTATTTAACAGATTCAATATTTCATAGAAACTTTCAAATTTGTAAACTTGGCAACTGTGAACTCTACCTTTTTAAACAAAACATTGATCTGATATTTTATTTTGTTAAATATGTCAATTTATATGAATAAGATTTGAGGTGCGTTGTGTAAATTATATTTAAAATGTTTCATTTTTAGCACAAAGTTCTATTTTTCTTCTGAACTTCACCAACTTTTTAAAACACATTATATTTTATTTGCTTTTACTTTCCTTAGGAATTGAATAATACTAGACATGGAAACAATTGCACTTTTAAAAGACTTTTAAAGACTACTTTAGTGACAGTGGTTGGAAGCAATAGCTACACTCACACATTGGCCTGGCCCTAAAAAATTAAGTCCTAAAAAATTAATGCACTTAAAATTTGCCTTAAAATATTTTATTATCTTTAATGTGATTCTTCCAAACTTTTTTTTCCTGTAATTATAGAAGGTACATTTCAATTAAAAAAAAAAAGTAAGTCGAAATGGTACATGTTACTTCCTGGGTTTCCTCCACACACTAATTCATATTGTAGTTGATTTCTGGAAAGTAATAAAAAAAATTTCCACACTAGAGTAAGACACACATACTATTAAAATCATGCATGCTCAGTTGCCAGTTGTGTCTGACTGTTTGCAACCCCATGGACTGTAGCCCACCAGGCTCCTCTGTCCATGGGATTCTCCAGGCAAGAATACTAGAGTGGGTTGCCATTTCCTCCTCCAGGAGATCTTCTCAACCCAGGGATCAAACCAGTGTCTTCTGCACTGCAGGCAGATTCTTTACCACTGAGTCACCTGGGAAGCTCCCATTAAAGGTCACATGCATTCCTAACAGAAAGTACTATATTTTCACGAGCATATTGAAGGGAAAAGAGAGGGTCTGGATTCTGGGAGCTGATGGCACATTGGACAAGTAAAATAATAGTTTAATTCAATTGCTCAGTCGTGTCTGACTGAGTAATAGTAAGTTATATTATATTATTATTATTATATTATTAAGGTCCATGTGGGACTCTTGAAGCATAGATTGAGGATGGCAGGCAAAATGTTGAGGGAAAACTCAATGGCATCTGAATTGCCTAGATCCCTCTGCCAGACCTTAATACAGATTCCCTTGGGAGGGTCCCTTCTCTTGGAAATGAAGCAAGAGTTGAGGTAAGTCCATGGACAGTAGAGTTCAGAGTCTGGTTGATGAAACAGACCAGAGAAATCTAACACCTTGTGTCCATAATGCATATCATCCTTTGGAGAACACTGAAAGGCCTTCCACTGTAACAGAAAGAGTAGCCCAGGATGAAGAACTGGCTTTGAAGACACACATTCAAGCCCCAGCTCTGCCCTCATGAAGCTGAGGTCATGCGCAAGAAACCTATCCTCCTTGAGTCTTGGTTTCTTCAGTAAATAATACACTAGGATTGTAAGAATTAACTCACACAGCATATCTGAAATTTCCTAGTATATGTAGAATATATGACCAAAGGTGTAACTTTAATTTGAATAGCAAAAACCATAATTTTCCCATTTTCCTGTTTTTGGAAAGTGTCCGACCTACTGTGTAGTCTTGAAAGTTTTTGTTACCCATTGGTCCTGCCTTTACCCAACACATTTTTCAGTTTCAGCCCCAATATATAGGTTTCTATTCTCTAATTAAGAAAGTAGCTCTATTTCTCAAATAATGGTCTTTGATTTATCTCCTTACAATTTCCTCAAATATGTAATTCCATAAACTTCATGAAGCTTTCCCTAAAAGACAGAGGCCTGAATCATCTTGATCAATGGTCAATTCAGTACACTGTACATTAAGTTTACTCCCAGTTAATTCAAAATTTCTTCTGTGTAAAGGATCCTACTTTGTCACCCAGTGAGCATACCAGCACATTGAGAAGCACCAGTGTTCCCGCTAAATTATTCCTCTTCTGCTGAGTCAGTGTTCCTTCTGAATGTCTGCTCACTGTGTCTGCTACCACCATATTTACTAGTGATCCAACCAGAAGTCGAAGAATCATTCCTGACTTCTTCAACTCATTTCATCCTTTTAAACATTAAGATCTACCTATTTGACTGCCTCATCAATTTTAGAATCTTCTTTCCTTTTTACTGCTTTAACCCTAGTCCTATTGCTCATTCTCTTTTGATAGAACATAGGAAAAGACTTCTGGTTGTTCAATGGTTCTTTTTGCTATTCAATTCCACCTTACACGGTAGCTAAAATGATCTATTTATGAGGAAGATCTAATCTTGGCACTTCATTGCTTGAAAAGCTGTATAAGTTTCCCCATTTAATAGTGGAAAAATAATTGAAATCCCAGATTATTTTTAAGGTTACTGCTTCTTGGTTCTTGGTGACTTCCTTTTTCTCAAATTTTATGCCTCAATAATACCATGCATAAGATCTATTTAACCTGAACAATATGTATGTGTATTAATATATATAAATATATATATATATGTCTCAAACAGGGAATCATGTAAATCATAACCAGTCAAAATATGAGCAATACAAAGATATGAAAGCATGAAGGCAATTTTGAAAGGAAATGAGGAGAAGAAATAGTGTTCTAAGTATTGCTCCAGAATGAACAGATTTTTCTTATAGATTATATAAAAATATGTCATTTGTATGATTTTGAAGCTAAATCTATTCAACTCACCTTCATATAACCAGTCAGCAATTCCATTAAAAATAATTCCTTCTTTTCCAGAAGATGTCAGTCGCAATGAACTACTCTTTATATCAGGTTGATAGTAGATATTATTTTCAAAAATGTAAATCTGTATCAGGAAACATGCAAATAAACCAAAAATATTAGGAAACATTTTTTTACACTTTCATATTGCAGAATATTAGCTGAATAACTAAGTATTTCATTACTTATTTCCTTTTAATTTGTTTTTATTTAATGCATATTTTTCATTGCTTTCAGTTACTAATGGCTGTTTCTTTCCCTATCATATCAATACCCAGTTATGATTTAGAAATTACATGGTACTAGGTATTGAAGCTTCTAAATCCACATTTTCAACAACAATGTTTCATCTACTTAATAATCTTTTTCTTATAGTACAAAGTTGATTTAGGTTTGAGGTAATATTTTGCATACACTAATATGTATATATACTAATCACACAGTAGTGTCCGATTCATTGTGATCTCAAGGACTGTAACCCGCGAGGCTCCTCTGTCCAAGAGTACTGGAGTGGGTTTTCATTTCCTTCTCCAAGGATCTTCCCTACCCAGGGATAGAAGCTGGGTCTCCTGCATTGCAGGCAGATTCTTTACCAACTGAGCTACTAGGGAAGCTACTATTTTGCATACTTAAGAGATTAATCCTGGAGAAGGAAATGGCCACCCACTCCAGTACTCTTGCCTGGAGAATTCCAGGGACAGAGGAGCCTGGTAGGCTACATGGGTTCGCAAAGAGTCGGATATGACTGAGTGACTTTCACTTTTTCAAGAGATGGATAACCATACTAGATACAATTTTGGTAACAGCAAACTTCAAGAAAAACTACAAGTTGGGGTCTTTTATCAAAAAAAAAAATAAATTGGTGATTTATTTAATCATGATAAATGAAACAATATTTAGAAAATCTCTCTCATTCTATCCAGTTCAACTCACAGATCTATTGATGAAAAGAAACAATGACAAGATTCCTTCAAATTGTAAAGTGGAACACATCTCCTTATGCTCCAAACTTTCCTGGTAATTCCTTCTTAAATAGGGCAGCAGTAATAATAACCTTGTGCTTGAGGATTCAGGAAGGAATTTTAATATGAAAACATTACAGATTCTTCCAAAACATTGAAAGTCTTTCAATAATATCAACATCATCATTAGCAACAACAGCAATCCCAACAAAGGAACATCAGTGGAAATTTAACAATATCTATCCACACTTAAATGTATGTCTTTACTAGAGATAATTCAGGATAAAATTACCTATAATTCAGTTTAAAATATTTTTAGTGCAAAACATTTCAAACTGTTGGCCTATGTGATGATATAACTATCACAGAACTATGTTTCATCCACATGTTTGGGGGAGTAGAATATTGTTCAGGGAAAGGTCAACTGCTATTTAGATTGACATTCTTCTAAGAAGGTGAAAGACGGCCTAGTCCCTGTGTGTTCCAGCATGCTGTAGGATCATTACGATTGTAGATAGGGCAAACAAAAGAACATCTGAAATAATTGTCTAGAGATCCTAGATTTTAATACTTGATGTGCACAATGATGAAGGCAATCTTAATAACCAGAATATTTTATTGATATTCTACTTTGATTCCAGTGAGCAAGCATTTAACAGTAAGTGTATTTAGTTAGGGTTTCCCTGGTGGCTCAGACTAAATCCACCACTACCTGTTGTTTATACTACAGGTGAGTATGCCAAGATAAGAATAAGAATTGTTGCCAGTGGGGGGGGGGAGGATGGAAGGAATAGATGTTTAAACATGTGTTTTATAATCAGGCAGCCTAAATTTAAAATCCAGATAAGTTTAATAATTTGCTTAAGCTTTCAAAATTTCAATCCTCTGTTTTATAAGATGTGGGTGTCTCACACCTACTTTAGAGAGTTGATGTGAAGAAGAAACGAGATGAATGTAGAACATATAACACATGTAGCCATTACTAGAAGCAAGGCTGACTTTATCCAAGATAATTTGGTTCAACATCTTACACTTTTGCAGGCATTGCAGATTCTAAATCAAATTAAAACCTTTAGGGCTATGCTTCAGCTGATGAATAAATTAACACAAATTTTGACTGTTAGGATAATTATATTATGTTGACTATGTATTACAAATAGTTATAGCATTAGTGTTAGTACTATTAGGAGGAGAGCAAAAGAGTGATATCCACTGCTTTCACTTCATTTAGAAAGTTTTAAGTGATAAGAATATAAGAAATAAGCTTATTATTAAGGCATATGGGTCACACTTTGGCAAAAGTTTGAGAACTATATCTCAGGTAACTTAAAACTGGATGGAAGTTGTTTTTTATGACTTTAGCAACATCTCATTACTGAGAAATAACATTAACTTTATTATAGTCATCTAAAGGTTAACCTTTACATAAACACATACTACCTCCTTTGCCTTTCACAAACAGTATATGACATAGACACACAAAATCATTTTTAGGTGGAGGGAATCCTTTTTGTACCAGAATCTTCTATCAGTACTTGTAAGTAAATAGAAATTCACATTATCCACACCCAGACTATATAAGCACATGTGACTATTGTCAAAAGTAAGGGTGATTTAACCCAACATAATATTGCTCCAAATTCTCAGCTTTTTGAAGGCAACAAACTCTAAGTCAAAATAATTAATAAAAACTCCATGATTTCAGCAGATGTATAAATTATCCAAAACCATTGACCAGTAATTACATTTATATTTGAAAAACAGATTGGATGATATTCAAAATCCATATAAAATTGACATCTGCTTCAATGTAAAAGAACAAGCAATATGGAATTAGAATTTTAATACCATTTGCTAGAAGCTGCAATACCAAGGGATGTCCCTAATATCTTTTATCTGTGGAGAAAAATTAGTGGCTGGCTTTATAAAAATGTACTTTAATAATATTCTAAACCTTTTAAAATTACCAAAGTGTTTTCCTTGAATTATATTAGTTTCAAATAACAATCACAAACTCTCATCACTATCTTAGCAATATAAGAGCTGCAAATACTCCCAGGTACTACTTGGGCCCACTGATGAAACTAAACTGGATCCAAATTACAATAATCAAGGGCTGTGACTAGATTTAAACCACATTGAAAATATGACAAATACTAATGTCATTTATCCTAATACTATTGATTAAATTATCATATTTTTTATGCCTTTGATCAATTCTTTCAATAAGCCCCCTAAATAGCTGTTGTTCAGTCGCTCAGTTGTGTCTGACTCTGTGACCCCATGGACTGCAGCATGCCAGGATTCCCTGCCCTTCACCATCTCCAAGAGTTTGCTCAGACTTACGTCCGTTGAGTCAGTGATGTCTATTTGACCAGTTAACTTTTCAGTTAATAGAGCAAGCCAATTGTCCAGTTCTTCAAAATCTATGGTCTTAATACATTTACAAAATAATTCAAAATTGGTAAAGTCACCACAAAAGCAACAGGAATACAGTTGAAATGTTAGGTGTGGAATCATGACAAAATGAGAAGTATGCAATAAATGACCCAAGAAATTATTCTAATCAAAACATTAATTGATATTACTCATCACCAAGTGATTAAACACAATATGTGTCATTGTAGTGCAGGAGTCTTTAAGAGCTGATTTTCAATTTTCTACCTTCTCTTCCCCACTGCCACAACCCCAGTAATGCTTCAGTGATGGCTGCCCCAGATGCTAGGATTTCTGGATAAAGAAGTATGGAATAAATTCCTTCCCCTTCCCAGCCACATTGTGATGGACATATGGCAAGAAATGAACACCTAAAGTTCATTTAAAGTTAAAAGTCATTAAGATTTTGAGTTTGAGAACAACTGCGATGTAAATTACCCTACTGTGGCTGATTTAATCCAAGACAATGCCTACTACAAACTTGTAAGAGCCGACTGTTACAAACTTTCAGTCAATTTAATTGAAAAAGAACATCAGAATAAAACAGAAATATAACTGAATGTTACACCTATTTTAGCTGAAATATTACTGAAAAGCTATCCCACCTTCACTGATTTTAATTATTTTTATGATAATTTTAAATGAGAAAACTAGATCATTCAAAAAATTCCCATGTGTTGTACTGGTTTAAGAGAATTTATAGTTATAACCAAGTTGGGATATGATGGGGGTAGCCTTCTACTGTTGCTTGCTTTCTGGGAAAAATGTTGGAATTAATAAAATATCCTAGAGAACACATATATATGTTCCATATAAGTAAAATAAATTACTCAAGCTCTTAAAACCCAATTTGTAATTTGTTGTTAGAAAGAACTCTAGGTAAGTATGCCTGAGTTATATATAAAAAAAAAATAATGTGTAGTCCTTGTCTCCAAGGAGATTACAAATTTATGTGAGAGACAGGTAGGCAAACTTCTAAAACCCAAAGGAGGAAAAACACATATTATAGGGCTTAGCCATGAGCATCAGGAGTCAGTGTGGGGGAATTGGTTCATACAGACTTTTAAAGATTACTGAGTTTAAATTGTGTCATTAAGGGCAAACAGTGATTCCATAGGATTGGGAAAGTGGAGAGGAAGAAACTCCAGGCTGAGGGAACAGAATGAGCTAAAGCCAAAACTGGACAACTATGGAAATGTTAAGGAGAACAGTTCTGTAAGATTCAAATATATTTCTATACACCTGTGGTTGCTCTAAAAGTTAAGGCGGTGCCAAATCATAGAATAACTTGAATACTAGACCAAAGTTTAAGCTCTCCTTTTTTGGTAATTGACAGCATTAAGTTGTTTATAAGCAGTTGAGTGATTAGGAGGTTACTCAGGAAAATGCTGTGCTGTGTTTAGTTGCTCAATAGTCTTGACTCTTTGCAACCCCATGGACTGTACCCTTCCAGGCTTCTCTGTCCATGAGGATTCTCTAGGCAAGAATGCTGGAGTGGGTTGCCATGCCCTCCTCCAGGGGATCTTCCCAACATAGGAATCGAAACAGGGTCTCCTGCATGGCAGGCAAATTCTTTACCAGCTGAATTACCCTGGAAGCCCTACTTAGGAAAATAATTTTTGGCAATGAAAGAATGTAAAGGGGAAATGAGAGACTGTAAAGGGGAAATGGTAGATGATAATTCAAATATTCTGCTTAATAGGGATGATAACTGTCAAATGGATGACAAATTGACATCATATGACAAATTGTCAACAGATAACTTCCTGCTTATGTCTAAGATGTTGGCAAATTCTAGTGCCAATATTTAGTATGTCTCACTTGCATCCTGTTATGTTTCATTTTCCAGAGTCAACTCTTGAATCTTTTAACACTAGTTTCATACGCTTCAAATTATAGGCAATTCTTATCTTTTGCCCTGACCTAAGAGAATGTGGAGAAGGAAATGGCAACCCATTCCAGTACTCTTGCCTGGAAAATCCCATGGACGGAGGAGCCTGGTGGGTTGCAGTCCATGGGGTCTCGAAGAGTCGGACATGACTGAGCAACTTCACTTTCACTTTTCACTTTCATGCATTGGAGAAGGAAATGGCAACCCGCTCCAGTGTTCTTGCCTGGAGAATCCCAGGGACGGAGGAGCCTGGTGGGCTGCCGTCTATGGGGTCCCACAGAGTTGGACACGACTGAACCGACTTAGCAGCAGCAGCAGCAAGAGAATGTGAACATTCACCAAACCATATCCTTGGCTCCTTTTGGCTCCTGGCCTATTAACCATTCTCAAAATTGATTATACTTCCTGGTCCAATAGTAGCTCCAAAACTTGTGTGGAATCTTTGCTTTTTGCTTGGTCAAGAATAGATTTAATTTTTAAACATGCAAGTTTATCAGTTTCTTAAATAATTTATATTGGAGTAAATTAAATATGTGATATTAAAGTGAATTTAATGTAATACTATTTTGGAATTAAATGACACAAAAATATTTTGAGTGATATGAAGTCACTATTAGAGACAGATGTTATCATTTTTCAAAAAATAAAAAACTTTTGTCATAGAGACACTACTAAATCACATAATTATGTACATATCACTTTTTATCAGTTAGACAGCTTGAACCATACATATCTTTGAGCTATACCAAAGAAGTTAGATTTACAAAAGGCAGAGGTACCATAAATCAAATTGCCAACATCCGTTGAATCATCAAAAAAGCAAGAGAGTTCCAGAAAAAAATCTACTTCTGCTTTATTGACTACATCAAAGTCTTTGACTGTGTGGATAACAACAAACTGGAAAATTCTTCAAGAGATGGGAATACCAGGCCACCTGACCTGTCTCCTGAGAAATCTGTATGCAGGTCAAGAAGCAACCTGGACATAGAACAACAGACTGGTTCCAAAACGGGAAAGGAGTATGTCAAGGCTATATATTGTCACCATCCTTATTTAACTTATATGTAGCATATATCATGCGAAAGGCTGGGCTGGAGGACGCACTAGCTAGAATCAAGATTACTGGGAGAAATATCAATAACCTCATATACGCAGGTTACACTACCCTTATGGCAGAAAGTAAGGAAGAACTAAAGAGCCTTTTGATGAAAGTGAAAGAGGAGAGTGAAAAAGTTGGCTTAAAACTCAACATTCAGAAAACTAAGATCATGGCATCTGGTCCCATCACTTCATGGCAAATAGATGGGGAAACAGTAGAAACAGTATCCGACTTTATTTTTGGGGGCTCCAAAATCACTGCAGATAGTGACTGCAGCCATGAAATTAAAAGACACGTGGTCCTTGGAAGAAAAACTATGACCAATGTAGACAGCATATTTAAAAACAGAGACATTACTTTGCCAACAAAGGTCCATCTAGTCAAAGCTATGATTTTTCCAGTAATCATGTATTGGTGTGAGAGTTGGACTATAAAGAAATCTAAGTGCAAAGAATTGATGCTTTTGAACTGTGGTGTTGGGGAAGACTCTTAGGAATCCCTTGGACTGCAGGAGATCAAACCTGTCCATCCTAAAGGAAATCAGTCCTGAATATTCATTGGAAGGACTGATGCTGAAGCTGAAATTCCAATACTTTGGCCACCTGATGCAAAAAACTGACTCACTGGAAGAGAACCTGATGCTGGGAAAGACTGAAGGCAGGAGGAAAAGGGGACAACAGAGGATGAGATGGATGATTAGATGGTATCACCGACTCGAAGGGCATGAATTTGAGCAAGTTCTGAGAGTTGGTGATGGATAGGGAAGCCTGGTTTGCTGCAGTCCATGGGGTCTCAAAGAGTTGGACATGACTGAGTAACTGAACTGCGCTGAACAGAAGTTAAGAACCCTACCCAGGTGGAAGGTGGTGACCATATGCTGACCACAAGCACATAAAACCCAGAATGTTTGGAACCAGAAAGTTGATGATTCTGATTCTTGAAAGATCACCCTGTTACCTTTACACAACCAATCAGAAGAAAGTCCACAAGCTGCAACAACACCCTCACCCCAAATATTGCCTTCAAAAACTGTTCCCTGAAAACTATCAGGGAGTTCTGGTCTTTTGAGGATTAGCAGCCAATTCTATTTGCTTGGCATCCTATAAATAAATGCTATACTTTCCTTCCCAACAATTCAGTGTCAGTAGATTGGCTTTGCTGTGTGGTGGGTCAGCAAACACATTTGGTTTGGTAACACTAGCAAAGAGCAAAATTTGATTTCTGATATATGAATGATGTCTGTTTTTACTCTGGGCGCTGTGAAAATGGGATTGTTCACACGAATCAAGTCTGCATATTTGCTGCATATTTTCTTAAACAAAGAAAAAGAAAAAAAATGCAGAATTTTTATTAGTAATCATTATTCATTGAAAATGCTACCATAAAAATGATCAATATTTTACTGAAAGCCACAGTGTATCATTCAACTTTATAAAAATTGTTTCTTTTATTTGCCAGTATTTAGTAAATTCTGAGTGCCCATTTATGTAATGCAAAGTAAAGCTATGAGCACAAGTTAAAGTTTGATTACCTCTGACATTTTGGCTTTGAATAAATCTGTCTGTCGTTTATAGAATACTGCTTTCGTTTCTCTGCAGAAGCATCTCTGGGATAGAATAACTCACTCAAATCATTCATGTCACTTTTGCACCAGTACCTGACATTCTAGAGATAGAATCACTATCAGAGAACTCTCATCCCTTGACATTTGCAATTATTCACATGAGGAAGCCCTTTCAAAGAGTTCTTATTTCTTAAAACTTTTATAGAACATTACACATTCTCAAAGAAGTGAAATATATCCCTTTGTCTTAGATTCATAATTAGGCAAGTCACTCCTCAGTTCCAAAGCACTTTTATTCATGTTTTTTTTTTTTTTTTTTAGGAGAAAAATGGATACCAGATAAAGTTAGCAAACTGTCACTGAAAACCAACTCCATCAATGATATGTAACAAAAGACTATCTCTTGGCTGCATCAGTCCCTAAAACTCATTTAAAGTAAGAGAAGACTGTATGATAAATTGATTTTTTTGGAAATTGCTGAAAAATCAATTAAAAATACTTAATAAACTGGGATCCATTGAAGACAGTCAACATTATTACAATATTTTAAAAAATTCTTAATGTGCTGATTTATATGCATCAGAATGATAAAGAATTGCATTATCTAGTCATTGTGGATTCATTTCTTCCTCTACTCTAGTTTATTTTTTATTGTTCTTTCACCATTCCATCTTCTTGTCATATTACCCTTTTTCTAGTCCTTCATTATATATCAAATATGTATCTGGAATTGTTTATATGCTAGACACTGTGCTAAGTTTTGAGGACAAAAAGCAAGATCTTATGATATAATGTTCCACTCCTATACAAGCATACACAAATTATTGTAGATGTGGCCAGTAAAGAAAAGTAAAACCAAATGTATGAAGATATGAATTTAGTGAGAAACGCTACTGCCGAATATGTGTCATGGTAGTAGAACTTGAAAGTGAAAGTGAAGTCGCTCATTCGTGTCTGACTCTTTGCAACCCCATGGACTGTAGCCTATCAGGCTCCTCTGTCAATGGAAAATAAAAATAAAAGGAAAAGTGTAGAAAGTGGGATTTCTATTAGAGAGACATGAGATTAAATCCTGGTAGGTTCTTTGTACAACTGATGTAGCTGCCAGTTGCAGGATCATAATCATATTTTCCTGTGGCATTGCAAACAAATTTTCCTAAAAAAATCCTATATTCAACAATGACTGACCACTCATGGCTTCTGTTCATTTCTCCTTCCTGGAATTCCAGCTTTTTCATTGATTCTGAGAGCTTTCAGAAACCTATTTAATGAATTCATTTTGGGTTGAAATGAATGTGAGTCCACATCTATTGCTTTCTTCCAGGAATCCTAATTTCCAGGTAACACATGACAGCTTAACAGTTAAGCCCTCACGGGTAAGAAAGCCCTTCACTGTCGGTTATGCTGAGAGCATGCTGAATTAACCCCTCTTTATTTCCAGTTCTCATCCATCCCAGGATTCACAAAAAAGCAGGCTGTATATACTCTTTATTCACTGATATTAAATCAATTTGATTTTACTTTTCTATTGTAACTCCTTGTATTTCAAATGGAGAATCCAAAATTTCAAAAGAGATTCCATGACAGAGGTTTGAGGAAGAGTGGGAGTAATTCTCATATGCTTATCAATGTGTCTGTGCCTAATGCTTTCCAGTTTATGGGCATGTTGATAAGAAAACAAATTGAAAAATGCAGAAGGTGGAACCAGCCTTGGCTATCTCCCATGCACATTTTACCCACAGCTCTAGACTCTTTATTCCACTTCATGCAATTTCAAGGCATCCCTGATCACAAATGAAAAATATAGGCTCTTTTTCCAACACAAGAATATCCAAACATTTTTTACTCTATCCTTCCAGAATACTAAATATCAATAAAATAACCATATAAAATACAACCTCATAATGAATGTCTGTGTCCAGAATTAATTTTATTCTAGATAATGTTTCTAAAAACTTAAATTTAATTGAGCTGATGATCAATGGAGGATGAGGGTCATTTAAACACAAGCATAACTTGGAATGCAGAACAAAAATCACCTGAAATACTTCCTTGCTGTTTCTTTCTTTGTTTCCCCTTGTGAAATTCTATAGAAATGATTATTTCTTCTGTTTCAGTTATCTGTCTGCTACAATGAAGTATAACTAAACCTTATCTCTGATGTATGTGTAACTGTAACATAATATACACTAATATCTTTTTATTTTGTGGAAGAAGCAATGTAAGAAGATGTTTAATAAAGTCATTTCTGATTCTTAGTAATGCATGTTTAGTGTTTGCAGTAGGTTATTCTCTGCTTTCCTCCCTTCAGTTCTTCTACTTGGATCTATCCAATAAAATGACAAAACAAACATTTTGTGTCACTCTTTTGACTGTGGTTTTGTCCAATTAAAGTTTTCTTTTTATTGAGCATTTCATAAAGAATAAAAGTCAAATTATTACATTAAAATTCTAAGCAAATTGTACTGTTTAGGATTTATGCACTAATCCACCTCTAAGGCAAACTCTACCCTAGTAAATTTCATTCATTTGCCTTCACATAGTACAATTTTGGTCTGTATTTGTTTTATTTTCTTCTTCCTTGAAAAGACACTGACATAAAATACAGAAAAATCTACCTTGAAATGAACATCAAGTTTCTTGTGAAGTAACACTTTTAAAAAATGCTAAAGGAGTACATCAAGGCTGTATATTGTCATCCTGCTTATTTAACTTCTATGCAGAGTACATCATGAGAAACACTGGGATGGAAGAAGCACAAGCTGGAATCAAGATTGCCGGGAGAAATATCAATAACCTCAGATATGCAGATGACACCACCCTTATGGCAGAAAGTGAAGAGGAACTAAAAGGCCTCTTGATGAAAGTGAAAGAGGAGACTGAAAAAGTTGGCTAAAAGCTCAACATTCAGAAAATGAAGATCATGGCATCTGGTCCCATCACTTCATGGCAAATAGATGGGGAAACAGTGGAAACAGTGTCAGACTTCATTTTTGCTGCTGCTGCTGCTAAGTCGCTTCAGTCGTGTCCGACTCTGTGCGACCCCATAGACAGCAGCCCACCAGGCTTCCACGTCCCTGGGATTCTCCAGGCAAGGACACTGGAGTGGGTTGCCATTTCCTTCTCCAATGCATTAAAGTGAAAAGTGAAAGTGAAGTCGTTCAGTCGTGTCTGACTCTAGCGACCCCATGGACTGCAGCCTACCAGGCTCCTCCGTCCACGGGATTTTCCAGGCAAAAGTACTGGAGTGGGGTGCCATTGCCTTCTCCGAGACTTCATTTTTTGGGGCTCCCAAATCACTGCAGATGGTGATTGCAGCCATGAAATTAAAAGACGCTTACTCCTTGGAAGGAAAGTTATGACCAACCTAGATAGCATATTGAAAAGCAGAGATATTATTTTGCCAACAAAGATCCGTCTAGTCAAGGCTATGGTTTTTCCAGTAGTCATGTATGGATGTGAGAGTTGGATTGTAAAGAAAGCTGAGAACCAAAGAATTGATGCTTTTGAACTGTGGTGTTGGAGAAGACTCTTGAGAGTCTCTTGGACTGCAAGGAGATCCAACCAGTCTATCCTAAAGGAGATCAGTCCTGGGTATTCATTGGAAGGACTGATGCTGAAGCTGAAACTCCAATACTTTGGCCACCTCATGCGAAGAGCTGACTCATTTGAAAAGACTCTGATGCTGGGAGGGATTGGGGGCAGGAGGAGAAGGGGACGACAGAGGATGAGATGGCTGGATGGCATCATCGACTCGATGGACATGAGTTTGAGTGAACTCCGGGAGTTGGTGATGGACAGAGAGGCCTGGCGTGCTGTGATTCATGGAGTCGCAAAGAGTCGGACATGACTGAGCGACTGAACTGAACTGAACTGAATGTCAGATGATGTTGTACATTTCATATTTACTAAAGACACATATAATTATATATGGGGCCTCCTGAGTGCCAATGCAGAAGATATAAGAGACACAGGCTTGATTCCCTGGAGGGCATGGCAACCCACTCTAGTATTTTTGTTTGAAGAATCCCATGGACAGAAGAGCCTGGCAGGCTACAGTCCACAGGGTTGCACAATCAGACATGACTGAAGCAACCTAACACACACACACATAATTATATTTATTTACTACTTGATGAAGTATTTGTAAGTTTCTTAATGAAGAAAGTTTAAAGATGAAAGAAGATGGCAAGCTATGTGTATGGGGTATACATGGAGGCATGAGTTTTTACAGGTAACTCATTTCCTTGCAATTTCACTACACTCCTACTGTGTACCACGTCTGTGAGATGATGTTGACTGAGTCTTAGTCCCTGTTGCTGATATACTCACAGTTTAAAATGAGAAAGATAAGAAAAACACTATTTAACAAAATACATGTCATTTCTATGATATACTGTTACACAAATTACTATTAGGATGTGGATGAAAGACACAAGACAGTTTGAATCTGATTGAGGAATAGTAAGTGAGAGTAAGTGTTAGTGGCTCAGTTGTGCCTGACTCTTTGCGACCCCATGGACTGAAGCCTACCTGGCTCCTCTGTCCATGAGATTTTCCAGGCAAGAATACTGGAATGGGTCACCATTTCCTTCTCCAGGGGATCTTCCCAACCCAGGGATCGAACCCCAATCTTCTGTACTGCAGGCAGATTCTTTACCTACTCAGCTATGAAAAGCCCTATTGAGGAATACAGAGGTCAGAAAAGGCTTCAGATGATGCATGATATTTTGGCTGAACTTACAAGTTCAGGTGGATTTTGCTAGGCAGAGAAAAGGAAAACAAAATTCAAGTAGAGGAAATAGCATGAAAAAAGGTGGGTTTAAATGATAAGATGTTGAAAACACAGTATATAGAAAAAAGGTAGAAAGATAAGGAGGAAAAGGACAAGACAATGAGATGTGTTAGAGGGGGAATGAAGCCAGACTATAGATAATGAATTATTGGAGAGCTGGAGAGAAGTGAGAGAAACATAAGGAGGTAAGAATGCAATCTTTCTTAGCAAATACCATTTACTAGTTTGAACGACCATTCTGAAAAGAAGTTTCACCTAAAAACTGACTAGATAATATTGGTTCATTTGTAGAGATACAATGACCGGTAAAATTTTTGGGAAAATTTTTAATCATGATCATAGACTCTATCATTTGAGTCAGTTTAAATCATTACCCTCTATTCTTGGAGAAGCAGGAAATGGAATGAGATCTCAATGATATCAATGATACTATACTATTAACTAAAGTATCAGATCAGATCAGTCGCTCAGTTGTGTCTGACTCTTTGCAACCCCATGAATGGCAGCACGCCAGGCCTCCCTGTCCATCACCAACTCCCGGAGTTCACTCAGACTCATGTCCATAGAGTCAGTGATGCCATCCAGCCATCTCATCCTCTGTCGTCCCCTTCTCCTCTTGCCCCCAGTCCCTCCCAGAATCAGAGTCTTTTCCAATGAGTCAACTCTTCACATGAGGTGGCCAAAGTACTGGAGTTTCAGCTTTAGCATCATTCCTTCCAAAGAAATCCCAGGGCTGATCTCCTTTAGAATGGACTGGTTGGATCTCCTTGCAGTCCAAGGGACTCTCAAGAGTCTTCTCCAACACCACAGTTCAAAAGCATCAATTCTTCTGCTCTCAGCCTTCTTTACAGTCCAGCTCTCACATCCATACATGACCACTGGAAAAACCACAGCCTTGACTAGACGAACCTTTGTTGGCAAAGTAATGTCTCTGCTTTTCAATATGCTATCTAGGTTGGTCATAACTTTCCTTTCAAGGAGTAAGCATCTTTTAATTCATGGCTGCAGTCACCATCTGCAGTGATTTTGGAGCCCAGAAAAATAAAGTCTGACACTGTTTCCACTGTTTCCCCACCTATTTCCCATGAAGTGACTGGATGCCATGATCTTCATTTTCCTGATGTTGAGCTTTAAGCCAACTTTTTCACTCTCCATTTTCACCTTCATCTAGAGGCTTTTTAGTTCCTCTTCACTTTCTGCCATAAGGGTGGTGTCATCTGCATATCTGAGGTTATTGATATTTCTCCCGGCAATCTTGATTCCAGCTTGTGTTTCTTCCGGTCCAGTATTTCTCATGATGTACTCTGCATATAAGTTAAATAAACATGGTGACATGTTTATATACAGCCTTGACGAAGTCCTTTTCCTATTTGGAACCAGTCTGTTGTTCTATGTCCAGTTCTAACTGTTGCTTCCTGACCTGCATACAAATTTCTCAAGAGGCAGATCAGGTGGTCTGGTATTCCCATCTCTTTCAGAATTTTCCACAGTTTGTTTACAACTATACCTCCAAATAGCTTTCCTATATGGATCTCCTGATTCTACAGGTATTCATACAGTAGACAAACAATATGATCCCTCTTAAAATCGACTCATTTTCACATTAGCCTTTGGTGGGTGGTGGGTGTGTTTATAAGATTAATGCATATACTCCTTTAAAGTTAGAATATTCAAAACAAAGACTACTAGTGATTGAAAATCAGATGCCCAGACAGATAGCAAGATGCTTTAATAGGAAACTCTAAATTCAGCCTCCAGAGATAACTTGATATCATAAGTCTTGAAGAGATATAGTATGATTCAGAAACAAATGAATAGTATAATTCTAGGTGGGGAGGGGAGGGTCATGTTCTCTAGTGCATATACATTCTTGGGTTTAAATGGAGGATGGAATAAGACAAGGTCAAAAGACATGACGGCTTCACTTAAACTTTCAAAGTATATCCCTGAGTAAAATAATTTTAAGTAATAAGAAGGAGAAGGATGATGAAAAAGAGGAGGGCAAAAAAAAAAAAAAAGATGAAGACAAGAATGAGAATTGATGAAATACACAAAGAATATATTTCCTCAATTCATTTAGGCTGCATAGGCTGCAAATCTGTTGTCCAGAATCCTTCATCACATAGTTCAAGCAAACAGATGTCTTGTGATATCCTTTATTCTACCAAAGAAGACCATCAAGCTTTGCACAGAACCCATCACTGCAGCAATTAAATCTCCTTGCTCCAAGCTAAGTGATCCTCACACAGACTATATCAGTGAAATCTCTCCTGTCATTTATTCCTGTTTGCATCAGACCACTCCAGATTTTAGCTTTGGCCACTAACAACTGATCTTCCACCATGTCATCACCCCTATAAGAGCAGTCAATACTCCCAGCACTTTACCCTCTCAACCGTCTATGCTCTTTTACTCTATATTTGTAAACTAGTATAGCACTCCAAAAACAACCAATTTCTCTTTACTTTTTCCCTTTTCTACGGGTCCCTTCTCCTTCTTTGCTATATCTGAACCCTGGTCTCCTTTGAGGATATTATTACCCAGAAGCCCTCTCTAATGATCCCTGTTTATCATCTCATACCTCAAGATGCTCATTGCTCCCTTTGGTTCCTTTAGAACATAATTCTTCAACCCCATTATAAAAAATCCTTTTCATAGGAGGTTCATGGCATCCAGCTTTACCATTCTTTGGCTCTTTAGTGCAGAAAAATAATATTCTAAAACACTAGTCATAAAAATACCAATCTGATAGCCATTGTATGAAGAACAACAACAACAACAAAAGACCATGAGGTCTATGGAGGGATAGAGTATTATGGTGCATGAGCAAAATCTAGTCTGCCCCTGTTTTTGTATGACTCATGAGCCAAGAATGATTTCTGCAGATCAACATGTGTAATTAATTTGATGGCAAGAAACACTTACTTGGAATCCTAATTAAGTGAAATGTTATCCCATAAAAAAAAGATTCATTCTTCTTATTGGTTCAGTTCAGTTCAGTCGCTCAGTCATGTCCCACTCTGTAACCCCATGAACCACAGCACACCAGGCCTCCATGTCCATCACCAAATCCAGGAGTTCACTCAAACTCATGTCCTTTGAGTCATTGATGCCATCTAACCATCTCACCCTTTCTTGTCCCCTTCTCCTGCCTTCAATCTTTCCCAACATCAGATTCTTTTCAAATGAGTCAACTCTTCGCATGAGGTGGCCAAAGTATTGGAGTTTCAGCTTCAACATTCAACATCAGTCCTTCCAATGAACACTCAGGACTGATTTCCTTTAGGATGGACTGGTTGGATCTCCTTGCAGTCCAAGGGACTCTCAAGGAAAAAAAAAAAAAAAGAGTCTTCTCCAACACCACAGTTCAAAAGCATCAGTTCTTCTGCATTCAGCTTTCTTTATAGTCCAACTCTCACATCCATACATGACCACTGGAAAAACCACAGCTTTGACTAGATTGAGTTCTGTTGACAAAGTAATGTCTCCACTTTTTAATATGCCATCTACATTGGTCATAACTTTCCTTCCAAGGAGTAAGCATCTTTTAATTTCATGGCTGCAATCACAGATCAGATCAGATCAAATCAGTTGCTCAGTCGTGTCCAACTCTTTAAGACCCCATGAATCGCAGCACGCCAGGCCTCCCTGTCCATCACCATCTCCCAGAGTTTACCCAGACTCATGTCCATCGAGTCAGTGATGCCATCCAGCCATCTCATCCTCTGTCGTCCCCTTCGCCTCCTGCCCCCAATCTCTCCCAGCATCAGGGTCTTTTCCAATGAATCAACTCTTTGCATGAAGTGGCCAAGGTACTGGAGTTTCAGCTTTTGCATCATTCCTTCCAAAGAAATCCCAGGGCTGATCTCCTTCAGAATGCACTGGTTGGATCTCCTTGCAGTCCAAGGGACTCTCAAGAGTCTTCTCCAACACCACAGTTCAAAAGCATCAATTCTTCGGCACTCAGCCTTCTTCACAGTCCAACTCTCACATCCATACATGACCACAGGAAAAACCATAGCCTTGACTAGACGAACCTTTGTTGGCAAAGCAATGTCTCTGCTTTTGAATATGCTATCTAGGTTGGTCATAACTTTCCTTCCAAGGAGTAAGCGTCTTTTAATTTCATGGCTGCAGTCACCATCTGCAGTGATTTTGGAGCCCAGAAAAATAAAGTCTGACACTGTTTCCACTGTTTACCCATCTATTTCCCAATCTGCAGTGATTTTGGAGCCCCCCCAAAATAAAGTCAGCCAATGTTTCTACTGTTTCCCCATCTATTTGCCATGAAGTGATGGGAAAAGATGCCATGATCTTAGTTTTCTGAATGTTGAGCTTTAAGTCAACTTTTTCACTCTCCTCTCTCACTTTCAGAGAAGGCAATGGCACCCCACTCCAGTACTCTTGCCTGGAAAATCCCCATGGACAGAGGAGCCTGGTGGGCTGCAGTCCATGGGGTCACTAAGAGTCGGACACAACTGAGTCACTTCACTTTCATTTTTCACTTTCATGCATTGGAGAAGGAAATGACAACCCACTCCAGTGTTCTTGCCTGGAGAATCCCAGGGACGGGGGAGCCTGGTGGGCTGCTGTCTATGGGATGGCACAGAGTAGGACACGACTGAAGCGACTTAGCAGCAGCAGCAGCAGCAGCAGCTCTCACTTTCATCAAGAGGCTCTTTATATCTTCTTCACTTTCTGCCATAAGGATGGTGTCATCTGCATATCTGAGGTTATTGATATTTCTCCTGGCAATCTTGATTCCAGCTTGTGCTTCATCCAGCCCAGCGTTTCTTATGATGCACTCTGCAGATAAGTTAAATAAGCAGGGTGACTATATACAGCCTTGACTTACTCCTTTCCTATTTGGAACAGGTCTGTTGTGCTATGTCCAGTTCTAACTGTTGCTTTCTGACCTGCATACAAGTTTCTCAAGAGTAGATAAGTATTATAAAACATTGTATCTAATTTTTTTAAATTACTTCAGGAGAATTTTCTGGCAACTTCTTTTCTGTCTTGTTATATAAAAACTTACATAATGCTCTTGATTTTGCCTCTTGTCCTGCAAAACCAAAAATATTTATTATCCGGCCCTGTCACAGAAAATGGTTTGCTGACCCTTCGTTTGGGGTAAACAACTAAGAAATATTGAATTGAACTGTATTAACAGTTTCTTCCTTCTTCCCTTCCTTTGTCCATCCTGCTTTCTTTCCTTCTTTTTCTTCCTCCTTCTTCCATCCTTTCTTCTTTTGTTTCTTTCTCTCACCCTTTCTTTCTTTATGTCTTTCATCCTTTCTATTCAAGATTCTTCAAAGCTTTTGCTAATTTCATTGTGAAACACTGAGATCCATATAATGTTTCCTAAGTACATTTGACCATGATTTAAAAAAATCAGACCATTTAGCAGGCAAAATATTCTAGGAAAAACTTTTTCTTACATGTCATTTAAAATGCGTCTTGTATCTTAAATAAAAATTAACTGGTATGTGATCCTTATTTGTATCCTTAAAGACCTATTATTTTCAGTTTTCAAACTGCAGTAACACTTCTGCAAGTTATAGGTCAAATTTTTGTCAGCAAAATTCAGCAGCAGTAATAAAACTCATCTTGAGAAATTAAACATCTGGAATTGATTGGAATGAATTGACTGATTTAGAGCGACACTTTCTTATTATTCTTAAAAACAGGGTTTACAATACACCAAATATTTAGCCACTATAGCTTTCCAGGCAAACTAAGTCAAGCCTTTTCTGTCCCATCAGATCCTTTATTTTGTTTTTCATCATCTTTTAGATTCTCTGATACAATGATCCAAATGTCCAGAGCAAATATATAAAATTTTCCCCCAAAGTCTTTTCAAATAACTTTATTCTTTTGTAAAGTCTCTTTTTATTTTGAGAATAAATGCACATTATTTTCAAACCCTTACCCCTCCAAAAATAGAAAAACAACCATTATTCCAAAGAAATAAACCCATTATTTCCCTCATTAAAAAAAAATGGATGTATTCAACTAGCCTTATATGCATGTTATTGTGCTATAACTATTGCATATTTGTCCACAGTTTTCTTGATTTATCATCTTCTGCTTCTAGATTTTAAATGTCTCAGCAATTCTGTAATTTCACTCTAACCAGATTCTCTAGTGACTAACATAGCAGATTCTAAAGACAAGCTACTTATTCTCTAAAAACTCTAGTGGCTTTTTTTTACACAAGAAATGTTTTCTACATATTACTAACTTAATTCTTGAAGGTCTTCACCTTTGGGGGCAAAATATGCTATCAGAACTGAATTCATGCTAACTGAATTACTTAATACATATTTTATTAACCATATAATTAAAACTGGATCAACCACCAAAAGAATATAACCTGGTTTTAGAAATAAAATCCATAAGAACTAGAATCACAAAAACTTACAATGATTTAAAAAGAAGTTGAAACAATTGTATATTGTTAATCACTTATAAGGCAACTTCAGAAAAACTGGTTTCAACTTATAAAATGTAATAGGAACAAACATGTTTTATAAAATTAGCATTTTCTTATGAATGCATGATTCTACTAATTCTGATTGAAGAGAATAAATAGACTATCACATACCTCTACATATTAAAATTATTTAACTGATAAGTTGATTTGTATTAGTCAACTAACAACTTGAAGTGCCTTGCATAAGTTACCTTTGAGGAAATTCATGCTGCTGCTGCTGCTAAGTCGCTTCAGTCGAGTCTGACTCTGTGGGATCCCAGAGATGGCAGCCCTCCAGACTCCTCCATCCCTGGGATTCTCCAGGCAAGAACACTGGAGTGGGTTGCCATTTCCTTCTCCAATGCATGAAAGTGAAAAGTGAAAGTGAAGTAGCCCAGTCGTGTACGACTCTCTTAGCGACCCCATGGACTGCAGCCTGCCAGGCTCCTCTATCCATGGGATTTTCCAGGCAAGAGTACTGGAGTGGGCTGCCAGTGCCTTCTCTGAGGAAATTCATAAGCTCATGTAAAATATAGAAATGCTGTAAATGTAGTTTTCTAACCCCTCAACCACTTTTATTGTTAATCGTTGTAAGCAGTCTCACATGTACATACATTATAAGGTCAAAGCGTATCATCATTTTTGCTTTTAACAGTCATATGTTTTACACAGAAATGAAGAGATAATTTAGTGCTTAGTGTTTACTCATATGCGTAACATTTCCAATCTTCTGCTTTTCATTCCTGAAGATCTAAGTTTCCCTCTGGTATCATTTTTATTCAAAATAAAGAAATTTCTTAAGCATAGATCTGGTGATCAATTTTTTAATTTTTCTTTTACCTGAAATTGCTTTCCTTTCACCTTGATTTTCCATGGTTTCTTCAGAAAGTCTGTAGGTATTCTTTTTTGTTTTTTGTAGGCATTCTAATTGTCCCTTTGTATGTTTTATATTGCAGTGTTTCTCTGGCACCTTCAACATTTTCTCTTTTACTTCCGTTTTCAGTAGTCTGATTAATTTATTCCCAAGATGGTCCTTTTGGGTTCCCCAGGTGGCCCAGTGGTAAAGAAGTCACTTGCCAATTCAGGAGATGAGGGTTCAATCCCTGGGTCAGGAAGAGTGCCCTGGAGAAGTGCATGGCAACTCACTCCAGTATTTTGCCTGGAAAATCCCATGGACAGAGGAGCCCGGTGAGCCACAGTCCATGCCGTTGCAGAGTTGGACATGACTTAGTGACTAAACAAAAGCAACATGGTTCTTTTGGAATTTACTTTTTTTCTTGGGGGTGGGAGGGGTGTTACTGAACATCTTGAATATGTGAATTTATAATTTTTATTAAATGTTAGAATTTCTGATTATCACTTCCTCAAATATTTTTCCTGTCTCATTCTCTTCTTTTAAAATATTGGTTAACATAAAATTTGACTTCTTGCAGTTTTATTACTAGTTTGTGAGGCTCTATTTTTTACTTTTTTTAAAACCTTCTCATTAATTTTTTCAGATTAAATAATTTGTACTAATCTGTATGTCACTGCTCTCTCATTTTATTTGGCTTTAAATCTCATTCAGTTAACTTTTTTTAGGTATTGTTTAGCAATTCTAAAAATACTTTTGCCTAGAAAATCCCATGGAGGGAGGAGCCTGGTAGGCTGCAGTCCATGGGGTCACTAGAGTCGGACACGACTGAGCGACTTCACTTTCACTTTTCACTTTAATGCATTGGAGAAGGAAATGGCAACCCACTCCAGTGTCCTTGCCTGGAGAATCCCAGGGACGGGGAAGCCTGGTGGGCTGCCGTCTATGGGGTCGCACAGAGTCAGACACAACTGAAGTGACTTAGCAGCAGCAGCAATTCTAAAAATGTCCATTTTAGCTTTTTAAAGATTTTTGTATATATGTGTATAAAATATTTTATATATGATAGGTAGCTAAACAAATAAATAGAGATGGAGATACACAGGTTTTACATATTTTGTATATATATATATTTCTTTGTTGATACATTCCATCTTTTCACTTCTTCATGCATTTATTTTTGAAACACTCATGGAACACAGAAGGCAACTTTGAGGACCTTGCTTGAAAATTCTATTCCTTCTTAGTCTCTGACAGTCATGGTCACCAAGGGACTCTTTCTCTGGGTCCTGTCTGAAAGACAAAGATGTTTACTTTCAAAGATTCAGCTCACTACATGTCCACCTCTGCCTCAAATATAGCTACTCTTAGGATAGAACCCTAAAGGAAACATACAAAATGAAGAGTTTGCACCTTGAGTGTCACTTTACTATTATTTTTTGCTCCCTTCCAAAAACCTGCTCACTTTTGTTCAGGCTCCAGCATAGTTTTCTTTTTTGTTTTTAATGTTTTGTCCAGAGTTTATAGTTGAATTTGCATGAAGACTATAAAAGTTCAATCCTCCATATCAGGTTTGAGAAACCACTTATTCAACTTTAAATGGAAAATGCTCTGGATATGGAGGCTGAAAGAAATTTTCCAGTATAAAATTTATCATATTCCTGGTGTAATATATATAGTTTCTTTTTCAGATTGAATTCATTGGTATTGGGTAAGTAACATAATTTTTAAAGTTATAGTGGTTTAAATTTGAGGAAGATTCTAGTTCTAAGAATGAAAGATCTGACATACTAATAGATACACATCATTATGGTTCCAGGGACAAGATAGGACTTTTTTTTAAAAATCAGATTTAAAACTAGTTAGAATATAGTATAAATTTTCCAAAGGAAAGTTACTTTGGAAAATATTCAATTTGGATAACATAAAAAGAACTCAAAAGTGAACATTTATTTACTATTTACTATTAGTGAACAAGTTTATTTACTCTTAAAAGCCAAACTTGGATTCATGTTGATGTATGGCAAAACCAATACAATATTGTAAAGTAATTAACCTCTAATTAAAATAAATAAATTTATATTAAAAAAAAAAGCCAAACTTGGCTATGTTCACCCCATGTTCTTGTTTAGTTCTGGGTACATAAAGTGTGATTATTAGAATAATTTTGAATGGATAGAGATTTGAGTACCAATTTTTAATATAATTACCTTCTATTCTTCCCCCTTGTGGCTCAGCTGGTAAAGAATCCACCGGAAAAGGGGGAGACCTGGGTTTGATCCCTGGGTTGGGAAGATCCTCTGGAAAACAGAAAGGCTACCTACTCCAGTATTCTGGCCTGGAAAATTCCATGGACTAGTATAGTCCATGGGGTCACAAAGAGTAGGACACCACTGAGCAACTTGCATTTTCATTTTCACCTTCTATTCTACTTTTCATATTAGCGTACCTTAGAAACAAGACAGAAATATCCACGTTCCGAAAAAGTTATACCACTTCGCTTTTAGAAAGACCTATTAGATTAGTTCCTGTTTTCACTAATGGAAAGAAACCCAGAGAACTTCTGTTTTAACAAAACACAGAGAAAAGCTCAAATAGCGTTCTGCCTTTGCTTTGCAGGGAGGGCATCACAAAGGCAGAGCAGACAGCTATCAGTGAGCGTGGCGCCACCTAGCACCTCCCTCAGGAACTACATCCATGTGAGACAAGCCATCAGAGCTCTGAACAGTATGAGCAAGTGTATCTTGATTAACTTTGTGAATCCATTAGCAAGATGTGTCCTCTGGTAATTGCTTCTTAATTTATGCCAATTCATCTCCTAAATAGAGGTTTCACAGGAACACTCTACTTCCTCATAGTAGGTTAGCCGGTTAGTGACCAAAATCATTTAATATTCATCTTCAATATCAGCAATTTTTTTTCTAACAAGTAGAATTGAAGATGCATGCCATGGTTGCTTTACATTTAGCTTTATATATGCAATTTTTTTATGTCCTTCATTCTTTCTCAAACTAATTTCTCTTCTAATTATTAAAACAATATAATAACATCAAATATTTTTAAAGACTAAATTACCTATTATACTGCTACTCTAAACCAGGAGTTATTTTTTTACTAACATATATCTCCTTGATACATTTTTCCCTGATTAGGTTTCATACTGTAGCACAGGTGAAATCTCATTTTATATATCCATTCCTAACATACAGTACACATATATGTGTAATTTTGTTTTATTATATGTATCAATAAAAATGTATTTTATTTAAAAATAAGACAAGTTCAAGAAAATACAATAAAGTAATATTAAAAGTCTCTCTCAAACCCCAGTTCACTCTTACGGCATAACTACTCTTAGAATGTCTTGTGGATTCTAGAAATATTTAAATTATATATATATATATAATTAGTGTTGTTTTACTTACAATAATGAGCATATTTATTAATTTAATTAACTTTTATTAGTGGATGGCACTGAATATCTGCACATGTGGAAGGATCATATTAGTTTTAATGGCTTCTTAATATTTTATATTTCATGCACCCTAATTTATTTCACTAGTCTCATAATGATGACTTAAAGTTGTTTCTATTCTTTTATTAATTTTTTAATTATAAATAATATTACAGTAAGTTTTCTGATGTCTTTAGACATAGGTATGATATAGCCACAGGATAAAATCTATATTTAGAATGGATAGATACTATATTTCTTAATGGATATACTCATGGCCCATTAAAAATGTGTGTTTCTGTGTGTGTGTGGTTTATGTTTATTTTTTATTTCTAATTTAATTCCTTTATGGCCCAAGAACATACTTTGCTTGAATCCCATTATCCTATACTTATTGAGACTTTATGACTTTATGACCACTTTAAGTGCACTTAAAAATGCCCTGTATTCTGTAATTGTTGGGTACTGTGTCATGATTGATTATGTTGATTAAATCTTTTATATCCTTACTGATTTTCCATATAACTATATGGATTTTCCATAAGACTATATTTTTTATAAGACAAGCATTGAAATTACCAGCCAAAATTGTCAATTTGTCTCTTTTTCTGAGTTTCTGAAATCTGCTAAAGAGTATATTTGCTTTCAACTTTTTCCTGGCTCTGGAGAATTATTATTATTATTATTTCATGTTCCTTAAAGACAATAGTTTAGGTTATGGTCGATTCATAGTATCATAAAATATAGAGTTTCTTTTCACATGTTCAGTATCTTTGTCGTTCTTAAAAAGGAGAGCAAGGGGAGAGTTCCTTTACCACATTACAGAAGGATACCTGGAATTATTTATGACATGAGGAATCTTGACATCAATGTAGACCAGTTTTCTCAGAGAGTTCTCTTCATGCCATTTTATGAAAAAACAGCAAATCACTAGAATACTGAACTTTTCCTAATTGGAATCTTCAAACCTCATGGTTTGTATAGGATGGTTTCATATCTTATGATAAACACTACTATAATCTTATTATTAAAATTTTTATTTAGACCGTTAAGGGAGTATGACTTGGCAGCACTGTTGAATAACCCTGTATGGTTAAAAGTAAGAATAATAGATATACAAGAGCTTAGCTGCAATGAAACAGAAAGAGACTTATATTTAAAAACCTTCATTGATCATCATCTATGTTGCTATTCCATTCAAATGGTCTGCTTAGCAGGATCTGTTCAAAGTAGTCAGTACATTGGATTATGTATGGTCTAGATTTTTAGTTTAAAAATCTGCAAACCTAGAATGTCTCTAGCTCTAACACCATAATATACTATTTAATTCAACATTAGGAGCAGCATGAGACAAGAAGTGCCACAGAAATTATTCTTTATGTTGGGAAACAAACAAATAGGGAAAAATGATATGGCTGTTGCATTTATCTTATTATTACTAAATAACTCAAAATTGTTTAAATGTAAGGTAAGGGAAACATAGTGAGTTTTTATTACAGTGAATTTTTATGGTTATTCATTCTACTTCAAGTCTGCTGACATATATTTATAGTTTATTTTTTTCAAAAGATGAGATGTTTGGAAATAATGTATAAATTACGTTTCTCTTATTAAAAGTATAAACAAAATAATTCAAGCATGATTCCATACCAGTCTACTCTATTTCTTTTCAAATTGAGAATTTCCTTATAGTCCAGAAGATGTCTTTAAGTAATGGTCTAAATCTTGGTATATAACTCCAAAACTCAGTTGGTTGGTTACTGCCTCCAAGAAATTGCTCCATCACCTCAGAGAGGACTCCCCCTGCAAGGTGAGGTCCATGTTAGAATTTTCCTGTTGCAGGTGTTTCCAAAGGTGAGTATTTTCATCTTTAAGTTTATTTCCTTTGAGTTCCTAGAATAGATATTATGCCATTTATACACCTAATAAGTAACAAGTTCATAAGACCTAGTGAAAAGCTCTATAAAATTTTATAATTCATACTGGTTAAACCAAACTAAGCATTTTAAATCAGAATAAAGACTACCACCTCCGCCCAGAAGAGATAAGTAAAATTTAGATATTCTGTCATTAAAATTGGCACTTTATATATACAATATTGATTTCCATTGATTTTCCCAAATGTTGAATAAATACAGCATACATAAATGGTATTCTCAAATGGCATAGAGTGAACTGATGGTGTTCTTTTCTTGTTTTTAGTTATTAATAGTATTATTATTAAATATAAGTTTGGTAGTATTTCTAGTCACTCTCTAAATCTAAGTCAGGGCTGGCCTCACTTATAACTGTCAGTATCTAAAAATCTTCCACTTTCACATACTAGCACAGGTTATAACATCTTCTCTAAGCAGTTTCTTTTTTATTATTTTCAATGAAAAATTCATGCTACTAACTCCATAGTTCAATGTACAGTTATACATGCTATGAGAATTACAGAATTTGAACTCTTGCTTTCAGAGAATTTGTTTAAAAACCAAAGCAGTCAAAGAGTTTGTTTATACACCAAGGCAGTCATCAAAGTCAAGTCACCTCTTACTTACCAAGTGACTTCTAATACTGCCAGTGCAAACCCTTTAAAAGCAATACAAGTATAGCTAACAGTACATGAGTTGCTAAGTTTTCTCCTCACACTGAAATAAGCAACACATAACTGAAAGAAAATAATCTGAAATATGTGCTCATAAAGGATAGGAATTTCATTTTCCATTTCTTTTGGAAATCTGTGAATTTGGTAGAAAAGTCGTAAATATGCTGCTTAAATAATTAGAAGACACTAAGAGATTTATATGCAGAGTACATCATGAGAAACGCTGGGCTGGAAGAAGCACAAGCTAGAATCAAGATTGCGGGAGAAATATCAATAACCTCAGATACGCAGATGACACCACCCTTATGGCAGAAAGGGAAGAGGCACTAAAAAGCCTCTTGATGAAAGTCAAAGTGGAGAGTGAAAAAGTTGGCTTGAAGCTCAACATTTAAAAAACGAAGATCATGGCATCTGGTCCCATCACTTTATGGCAAATAGATGGGGAAACAGTGGAAACAGTGCAGACTTTATTTTTGGGGGGCCCCAAAATCACTGCAGATGGTGACTGCAGCCATGAAATTAAAAGACAGTTACTCCTTGGAAGGAAAGTTATGACCAACCTAGATAGCATGTTGAAAAGCAGAGACATTACTTTGCCAACAAAGGTCCGTCTAGTCAAGGCTATGGTTTTTCCTGTGGTCATGTATGCTGTGAGGGTTGGACTGTGAAGAAGGCTGAGTGCCAAAGAATTGATGCTTTTGAACTGTGGTGTTGGAGAAGACTCTTGAGAGTCCCTTGGACTGCAAGGAGATCCAACCAGTCCATTCTGAAGGAGATCAGCCCTGGGATTTCTTTGGAAGGAATGATGCTAAAGCTGAAACTCCAGTACTTTGGCCACCTCGTGCAAAGAGTTGACTCATGGGAAAAGACTGATGCTGGGAGGGATTGGGGGCAGGAGGAGAAGGGGATGACAGAGGATGAGATGGCTGGATGACATCACTGACTTGATGGACATGAGTCTGAGTGAACTCCGAGAGTTGGTGATGGACAGGGAGGCCTGGTGTGCTGCGATTCATGGGGTTGCAAAGAGTTAGACATGACTGGGCGACTGAACTGAACTGCACTGAAGAGATTTATATTGGATAGTAGTGGAAATTACTTTTCCTTTAAATTATATATTGTAATTACATAGTTTTCCACATATACACTTACACTGTTATCTTATTTTACTTCTGTGAGAATGTACTTTCCGTCTCATTTGCCTACATGATGTATGTAGGTATGTGGGAGCATGTATTCAGTGACTCCATCCTGTCCAACTCCTTATGGCTCCATGGATTGTAGCCAGCAAGTTTCCTCTGTCCATGGGATTTTCCAGGAAAGAATACTGGAGTGGGTTGCCATTTCCTCCTACAGGGTGTCGTCCTGACCCAGGAATTGAACCTACATCTCCTGTGTCTCCTGGATTGCAGGCAGATTCTTTACTTGCTAAGCCATCAGGGAACCCCTGCTAACATGATACATTAATGTAAACACGTGCTTGAATACAATGCAAAAGTATCAATCAAAATGCTTGAGATATTTTAAGGGTATTTTTGTTGTGATTTTTTTTAAACCCAATTATCCTATTTTGGTTCATCAGTTACTACTAGTCAAAATATTAATTATAGAAAAATAGTATACTTTTTGATACTGATTTTCCTTATTCCAAACTTGAAGTGAGACCCATTAGACCTTAGGTAAATCTAGTACTAGAATGTAGTAAGAATCACTGCTTTTATTATCTCATGGAAATAAAAACACAAAAACATTTTGTTCCAGATAAATGAAAAAGTCATCTTGCTTTCACATATTGCCACTAATGAAAATAAATGCAGTTTTTAAAAAGGTCCAACTTCATTTATATGAGAAAAGTTTATCACTCCAAACACTTGAAGATGTTATGGTGTAAATTTCTTGGAAGTTTTCCTGCACCAAAGTACTCACTAGGAAAAAGCACCATAACACACACAACACAGCAAAAATTAACTTGAAATAGATGTTGTTTCAGCTTCCCAGATGCCTCAGTGGGTAAAGAATCCACCTGCAATGCAGGAGACACAGGAGACGCAGGTTTGATCCCTGGGTCAGGAAGATCCCCTGAAGAAGGGCATCACAATCCACTCCAGTATTCTTGCCTCGAGAATCCCATGGACAGAGAAGACTGGCAGGCTACAGTCCATGGGGTCGCAAAGCTTCAGACACCACTGAAGCAACACCGCTGAAGTGACTGAGCACACACACACAAACAGACCTTGACTCTCAGTGGTTGCTTTTCTTTATTTCTATGTCCCCTCTGGTATGCTGGTATGCTGAGACTCTAAACCATGACATTTTTTCCAAATGTACATGACACCAGCAGCAGGGAGTGAATGTGCGTATGAGTATGCACATGTATATTTTACATTTGCAAATGCTTATCGTATATCTCTTGAATATATCTTAATGATATTTAAAATGATCACTTTTATACTGGAAAAAAAAAACAGATAATAGCATATGAAGCAAAATCGTGTTGATTTATAGTGGGGGACATGAGATCTCAACGACATGTTTGAAAAAATGCTAACTTACACATCTGCTTTTAAACCAAGAAGGATTAAGGTCAACTCTAAAGTCAATAAAATAGTTCAAAATGTTTATTAATTAAAATGTAAGCAAGTTACGCCAAAGAAATTGAAACCGTTCTAGAGAAACACTGGGCTGGAAGAAGCACAAGCTGGAATTAAGATTGCCAGAAGAAATATTAATAACCTCAGATATGCAGATGACACCACCCTTATGGCAAAATGTGAAGAGGAACTAAAAAGCCTCTTGATGAGAGTGAGAGAAGAGAGTGAAAAAGTTGGCTTTAAACTCAACATTCAGAAAACGAAGATCATGGCATCTGGTCCCATCATTTCATGGCAAATAGATGGGGAACAGTGGAAACAGTGTCAGACTTTATTTTCTGGGACTCCAAAATCACTGCAGATGGTGACTGCAGCCATGAAATTAAAAGACACTTACTCCTTGGAAGAAAAGGTATGACCAACCTAGATAGCATGTTGAAAAGCAGAGACATTACTTTGCCAACAAAGGTCCATCTAGTCAAGGCTATGGTTTTTCCAGTGGTCATGTATGGATGTGAGAGTTGGGCTGTGAAGAAAGCTGAGTGCTGAATAATTGATGCTTTTGAACTATGGTGTTGGAGAAGACTCTTGAGAGTCCCTTGGACTGCAAGGAGATCTAAGCAGTCCATTCTGAAGGAGATCAGCCCTGGGATTTCTTTGGAAGGAATGATGCTAAAGCTGAAACTCCAGTACTTTGGCCACCTCATGCGAAGAGTTGACTCATTGGAAAAGACTCTGATGCTGGGAGGGATTGGGGGCAGAAGGAGAAGGGGACAACAGAGGATGAGATGGCTGGATGGCATTACCGACTCAATGGACGTGAGTTTGGGTGAACTCCGGGAGATGGTGATGGACAGGGAGGCCTGGCATGCTGTGATTCATGGTGTCGCAAAAAGTCGGATACAACTGAGCAACTGAACTGAGAGGCAAAGAACCCTTGTTAATCACTTAAGATTTTAGTACAATTTTAAGGTAAATATCTAGTAGGTAAAAACACAGGTGATAGAAAATTTGACAGTTTTGTACTTGTATTTGGAAGGGCTTCCTTGGTGGCTCAGTGGTAAACTATCTACCTGCCCTATCTGAAAGATCCCCTGGAAAAGGAAATGGCAACCCACTCTAGGATTCTTGTCTGGGAAATCCCATGGACACAGGAGCCTGGCAGCCTACGGTCCATGGGGTTGCAAAGAATCAGACACTACTCAGCAACTAACCAACAGCAACAGTTTGTATATGGAGAATTACCTAAACATTATGTTTTTCAGAAATATATATAATAAAGTGCAGAAATGTGATTTCTTTAAATACCTAAGTTGTGATAAATTAACACACTGAATATGTTTAAAGCTTTATGCCACTGAAAGAACAGGTATGGTGATTATTGTACCCTAAATAGACTGAAAGAAATACTAGCAGTATCTAACAAAGAATCTATCTTATGCTGTGTTCTTATCACATGAAAAAGTAGAGAGCAGTAAAAATCTTTTGGATGTGATAGATATGTTTACATTGTTTATGGTGGTGATGCTTTCATGGTGTTTACTTATTTTCATCTCATCAATTTTTATACATTAAATATGTACAGTCTTTTGTATGTATTCAATGCAAAGTACAGCCTTTAGTATGCATCAATTTTTATTTATATTCAATAAAGTGGCTTAAATAAATTAGGAGTCTAAATGAGATTATTTGTAAAATGTAATGAAATACACATAATTTATGTGTAATAAACACTTTACAGTTTTCATTGTTCAACTGCAAGCAAAGTTTCTCATTTTAAAACTTGATTTATTCATCTCTTAAATATGTTGTTTCTTATCAAATCAGTGCTAGGTTATACTAATGGCCTCTAAACCTAGCTCTCTGCCTTTAGTTACCTACACTCTGTTATAAACTTTCCTGCCAAATGTGTCTTTACATATATGATATCTTTTCATATTATGCCATTCTCAAAACCTTCTTTGGCATCCCACTATCCATTACTTTCTTATTAAATAAACCTTTTGCCTTGTGCTAAATGATTTTTTATGAAGGAGGAAGAGGGGATGGAAGATGAGGGAAAGACAGAAGAGAGAGAGGACAGAGACATTTAGCATAGTCTTGATTCCATCTGCCCTGGAAATGACTATAGGTCAGTGGTGGAAGATAGCAATGTATATAAATAATATAAAATATTTAAAATTTGAGGTAAAAAAGAAGAATGTTAGACTATTGAGGAGTAAGAAATTCACTTAGATGTAGACATATTGGGGAAAAATTGTCAAAGAGGATAGAAAGTCTTTGACAAAGAGTTCTGAGGAAAACAATGGGTATAGAAAGGGAAATGTCTTAGAACATAAAGCAGCCCTGTGTCACCCTCTGCAAATTACGGAGTTTAGTTCAGGCAGAGCAAACTCTGTGCTGTGCACTGTGATGAAGTGTCAGGAGTCAGATGATGTGACACCTTAGTCACATCTTGTGAGTCACATCAGTGGCACTCTGTGTCACCTCAGTGACATTTCATAAGCTTGCGGCAGCTGTAAAGGATCTGCATTATTAACCATACCTCTGCAGGTGTGAATTAGAGTGGCTAGCCACTGAAGAAGGGATATTAGAAAATAAGCTGTAAAATGTTTTAGGGTAAAGATGATGAAATTCTGCACTAACTATGTTAATACGTGAAAGGACAAGTGAGAATCGAATAGATATCATTTATTGTGTGCTTACTATGCTGTGATGGCTAATTTTATATGTAAATTTGGATAAGTTTTGGTGTCTCTTTGGTCAAATACTACTCCTGTTGTGAATGTAATTAAAAGGTATGCTTAGCATTTATAATCAGTTCACCTTAACTAAAGAATAATATGATTTGTCCTTTCTAATCAGTTGAAAACCTTAACAGCAAAAACAGGCTTCCTGAAGGAGGACTTCTGCCTCTGTTCTGCAGCTCAAGATTGTGATACTAAATCTTATCAGAGTTTCCAGCTGACCAGACTGCTGCCATAATTGCATGAGTCAAGTTTCCTATCTCTCTCTCTCTCTGAATACACATACACATACATATGATACATACACATATATACACATATACATGGTTAATACTGTTTTCTGGAAATCAACTTGTACATATGACCTATCTCATTTAAACTGAGAATAGCTATGATTTTCTTTCATTTTTAAAACAAGCAAGCTTAACGCTTTCAACCTTCCATAAGTCACAAAATAAAAAACAGAATCTGAGGTTGAACTGAGTTTTTTTTTCTAATTCTAGATAGCATGTTTTAGTCAGTGAAATGTTTTTTCCTTATGTTCAAATTTCATTTGATTTTCAAAATCTTTCAATTCTTATGGTAGAATTATAGGTAAGTATAATTAATTTTTATATATGAATTTGTGTGTGTGTGTCAGTCACTCAATCGTGTCTGACTCTGACTCCATGGACTATAGCCCACCAGGCTCCTCTGTCCAAGGGATTCTCCAGGCAAGAGCACTGGAGTGGGTTGCCATTTCCTTCTCCATTATATGAATTTAGAAGAATTCATATAATTATAGGAACTATATGAATTTTTAAAATGTTTTACAATGAGTGATTTTAACTTTCATATGATGAAGCTATTTTGAAAAGAAAAAGGCTAAATCATCTTAAACCAGAATTTTTTTCAAATGAATGACTAATATACCTTTTCCTGTTTCAGGATCTATTATTTCCTTCTATAATACATTTGCTACAAGTAAAGTAATGTACTCACTGCCTTTTATAAATAATACATGTTGTATTGTGTCAGATTCTTTCCTCATGTAGTTAGATCCATCGAAGTTGTTTTCCCCTACACCTAGTGCTACTAAAAAATTCTACATCGTTTAAATTCTAATTAAGACTTTCTTTATCTACGAATTATGCCTAACCTCTTTCCTTTCTTCTTTATAGCCAGGAGTTTATTTTACAGCAAATAAAATTTGAAACTGAGAATTAAAGATGAAAAATGAATTGTCCTTAGTTTATAAACACTATAAGACTCATTTAAATTAATTGCAATGGCTCATCTTTGAGAAATCATATTGAAGAGTTTGCTAATGGCTTCAAATATTGACAAAGCCTGTCATTCACATGAAATGGACCAATAGCTATTTGTAGAGATAACTCTTTAATGATAATGCATTGAATTTATGTTTACTTGCACAAAACATAACCTCAATAAGAATGGAATTCACTGCAAACTTTCCCAAATGACTTTGAAAAATGCCATTACACAGAACTTAACCTCATTTCTTCACAAATTTAGTGACATAAAAAGTCCTAAAGAAGTTAAAATTCAAGTAACAAAGTTTTTTTTTTATCTTTTAAAAACAATTAAATCTAACACCTCTAAAATCCTATATGCTTGATTGATACTTATTAAACATGATAGCATTATTAGTAAAGCATTGCTGTTGTCAGCACTTTACAGATAAGGAGACTAAGGCATATGGAGATTAAGTAACAGTCTCAAAGATAGATGTATGAGGATTCAATCACCTGCAAAATAACTCCCTTGAGAAGATCTATGCTTTTTATAAACTTTTAGCACTTTTATGATTGTTTCAAATATGTTAAAGAATAATGAATCAATAGCAAATATGAATCATTAGAGAAAATGCATGCAACTAATACTACTTCATTGAGAGTATGAAACTTATTTTGTCATAAACTTTGGCACAGAATTTTTCTCCTCTCAGACTTGCAGAACAAGAGTCATTTATAGATTTGTCCCAAGGACTCTCTAGTGCCACAAACATGAGGTTAACTTGGGTTTCTGTGTTCTGACATTTTGTGTGTTTAGAATCTGCTTCTGCCCTATGAACCAGCTCTCTTGTCAGCAGCAGAGGAAAGTGAGTAAGACTATAGAACTGCCCACTTCACCACTGCCGATAAACACATTGATTCTTGCCTTCTCTGAATCAGACCTGCACCTTTATATCTAGCATATTCTGTGCATTTTCTGCTGCCAGCTTTTAGGAATATCATAATGGAATGGATCTAGAGACAGTCTTACATAGGAATATAAACACACTGTTTTAAATGTTTCTAAAATAGACCCATGATAAAGACAAACACACTGCTTATAATCTATGGTATTAGAATTGTCAGGTAGTTAGAATAGAAAAAAATAGAGTCCAAGATAGCAGAACAACGCAGGTTGGGGGTGCCTACAAAAGAGGAAGTCGAGGACCTGAGTGAGAACCTCTGGTCCTGGGCATAAACAATCTGGTGAATACTTGAACCACCACCTATTTTTCACAGGATGTAACCCACCAGGCTTCACAGGGAGGAGACAGAAACGATAAAAAGGGAAGCCAAGAGGAATCAGGACCGCTTTAGGGGTTGCCCTGCACTTGCGTCTTGGAAAGCCACTGCCCTTTGCCCCTGCCTGCTTCCCACCTGAGCTGTAACCAAGCTGTAACTATAACTAGTTTGTTGTTATTAATATGGTCTTCTGCCTTCTGTTTCATTGTTAAAAAGATCTGGAATGACAGACCACTTGTAGCTCAAACAAGCAGAATTTTGTTAAATATTACTTAGTATCTGAAGATCTTTTGATCAGACATCCATAAGTGACCTCTCCCATTCAGGAGTTGTTTCACTTGGTGTCTAATAAAAATAGTTTGCCCCCAAGTTTTAAAGCATCTTTTATCAAGTTTGCAATGACTGCAAGGTTTTGAAGGCAGGGAGGCCAGCCTCAGGTGGTTGGGTGGAGCCTTTTGGACAAGTATGCCAGTGACTGGGGTTCAGGTCCCAACCTCTAAGTTAATATTCCCAAATCTATGTCTTCCTTCTTATGGACATATAGATGGAAAGCTTTCTCTAGGTCTGGCACCCTCAAAGCAGGTGCCTGGATTAAGACCTGTTTTAGTGTAACCTCTGCCTTCTTTTGAGGAGGACAGAAACACAGCAGTATTTTTTTCATTTTTAAATTACTACTTATTGTCTTTAAAATAATTTAATCAACCATTTAGAGTGGATATGACAGTGAATACACTGTTACATAGGATTTCTTTATAAAATACAACCATAAAGATGCTTAAGCAGCTTCAAGTCTAACGTCTGGCAAATTTGTACGTATTTCTCTCATTGTTATTGACAAACTTTTGTTTTAAAAAGTCTTAAAAACTTAATTATGTATTAAGATAGACCTAATAGGCACATATAAAACATTGTACTTCCCACATGGAAAACGTCTGTAAAAGTTTATATTAAGCCATTAATCAACTCTTATTATTTCCAAAGTCAGTATTACAGAGACCTGCTTTTGAACTTTAGAACTCAATTTCAAATCCAAGTTCATAGTTTTGTAAATTCGAAAACAAACATCAAAATAACCCATCAGAAGTAAGAACATATGATCTATTTTCTACATATTCAAACCAAATTAGTATAAAAATATCACTATCAAACTTGAATGAATATTAAGGAAAATTTAGAGAAAATTCTAGTCTTCAGTTATTTTTTACAAAAGAAAAAGGAAACACTAACATTATACTAGGAAGGATAAAATCAATTCAATATTTGGCTTTTTGACAAGACAAATGTGAAATTTATAAATATCAACCAAAGCTGACCATGAAAAAAGAGAGAACAGAACCTACAAATATTAGAAAACACGAAAAAATAAATACAGAAACAAATGTAAAGCTTAAAAAAACAGAGAAGTTAAATGTATTATGATAAAAATTTGAAAATTTAGGTGAAATGGAATTTTATAAATGCATAGATTACCAAAACCTTAATCTTACAGTCATAATAAAATAATTAAAAAAAAATCTTTCCACAAAAAGAGAAACTATCACACCATAACTAGACACATCTGTAGGTTAGCTAGTGCAAAAAGATTTTAATAAAATAAAAAGTATAGAAATTGGAATAAAGAAGCAATAATGTCATTATTAACAAAAAATATGACAGCCTGGAAAAACTAGGTATTGATGAGGATACGGAACAAAGGGAATTCTCACACTGTTGCTAGTAGGCATATAAACACACAAAAACACTTAGAAATCAGTTTGGCCATGTGTACTACTTTTGACCATGCTCAAGCCATGCACACAAGCAATACCACTTTCTGAGCAGTCTGCCCTTACAGTCTATATCCAGGCCTGCACGAGACATGTACAAGAATATCATGAAGCTCAAACTGCTTTTACATCAATCATTCTCTTTTTGAACTTGTGATAATTTCAAAATTATTTCAAATTATGATGATGAAAAAACCTTTTCTTAAGAGAACACTGTCAAGTATAGATTTCTATCTTAAATTTTGCTCTGAATTTTGCTTTAAGAATAAATAAAACATGATGTAACCGGAATTTTGCAGAACTGGCCTTCATATTCTTGGATCTCTTCTGGGTTTCATGATCAACTAACAGTTTAATCACACATTACTTTATAAATTTTTACTATTTAATTAATTGACAACATAATATTGGTACTGTTTGATATATTCTTAAATTGGAGTATTAGATACAAGATATTAAAGTAAATGGAAAACATCCATATAATAGGACAACTTTTAAAGACATTGCCTTCTATAGGCATTTCCCATAGGGCCCTGGCTGACAGTGTTTGGTGCATATTAATGCCTGTACTTACCAGCTGCTGCCCTTGGACACCCCAGGCCGCGTACTGCAGGACAGAGTCCTCTACTTCTGGAGGATTTAACTCCCAAACTTCCCTTGAAAAAAGGTAAATATTTTTATATGAACAAACTGACACCTACACCTACAGTTCAGTTGGACGGTTGCTCATGGAAACCAGATGATCAAAGAACTTACCTAGTGTGTATATTGTAGATCACATACGAAGCAGTATACGAATAATGAAAAATCTGAAACAAAAAGAAGAGTTATAGTTTGGAGTAAAGAGTCTATTTTAATGAGTATATATATGTTTTTTACTAAATTCCGGAAATGCAAAATTGGTTTTAGAGAGAATTCAAAATGTGATTCTTCATTACCTATAAAATAAAGTTCAAACCTTATTCAAGTTTGAATATCGAAACATTGACACTCCAGTGTTTTTGTATTTGTATTCTACACGGTTTTCCTCTCTTATCATCCACTACTTCTCTTCACCTAGTCTATACTCCAGCTATATTAGATAAATTCCTTCTGTATATTCTGAATATCTCTTTTTTTTAATTTATTTTTTTAGGATATCCTAACTTCACTCAGATGAAAAATTTTCCTCCTTCCATTACAGCCTATCTAGAGAATTTCTCTCAAAGTTTACTTTTGACTCTTAGGCCATTTCACACCTTGTAGCATAAATTAGATAAGATTTTAAGTGTTTATTTCCTTTTCCCACTGGAATCAGGTCCAGGTGTGTATTACCTTGGCATCTGCCATATTACCTTATATGGTATCATATTTGCCTGCAACATGCTATCAATATTTGTTGAATAATGATTCTGATGGGGAAAAATCTCTTGCAAATGGAAGTGCTTGTGGAGACAAAATGGGATAATACCCCAAGCACTTCATAGAAATATCTGAAAATTATATGTTAAATAATTGGTTGCAAGTATGTATCTTCAAGAGACATCTTATATCATCTTATAAAGAGTCCTGTTTCTTTCTAAAGGGCATCCTCCAAAGGATCACAGCTTCCGTGTTGAGGTGACATTAAGGACCATAGTGGATGATGCAAAGATATCTGTAAATGTTGGTTCTTACTAATTAAAGATGATGAAATAATGGAATACAGAGAAAATGAGGAAAATTGTAAAAGATAGGTTAGGGCGAGAGATGATAAGTTGTGACATTTTAATGAAATTATATTTTTCTAAGCTATATGGATCCAGTGAAGAAACTTTTTTCCACTTAACTATATTGTTATATTATTATTTACATGATTCATAGAGCTTATATTGATACTTTCATTTTTCAGCATGTAATTATAAAAACTTCTCTTATCCTATAGTCGATGTACATTGCACAAATATAATACTGTCAATTAAAACTCCTCATAAGTCAAATTATTATTTCTTCTCACTACAATAATAACTTCAATTAAACATGATTGGCCACATATTTGGTAAATAAATACTAGTGTTCATTCTGTGCATTGAAATTACAATCCTCCCACAATTTGTTGTATTACTGTGTTTCATAATGAAGTGTTTCCTCCATTTCTTTTGGAATAACTATTAAACCTGAGATCACCTTTACTATAGAGTCATAGAAGTGAAAAATATTTTTCCTGGTGTCTATTTTGGCATTCATATTGTGTTCTATAAAATTCCATATTTGACTACAAATTTTAAATCTTGAATTTACTACTATAGCTGATAAAGAGGTGAGAACTGTGACCACTTCTATATTTTGTTTTCCCATCTCAGAAAGTTCTTTTGCCAAAGTAAACTGCCAAGTCATTAAGTGGTCTTCAAATCAGACAAATGTTTCAATGATGTTATGGGCAGAAACAAACTATTCATTCCATTTGTTAATCTACCTAATGCACTCTCCTATGAATTCTAGGTTCATATCCCTCTTGACAAAGAGTTCCTGTTCACTACTGTTTTAGTCAAAGCAAGCCAAAATAATCACTGACACAAAACTGGATGAATATAATAATTGAATGTTGGTCTCTTTCTATCATATTTATGTGACGTAGAGCTATAGAGGTTATGGGCTCTTCTCAGTGTATGAATCCTAAGAACTTAGATGTCTTTCCAATGATGGGATTTAGAGAGAAAAATATATAAATTCACTTTCTGCTTTGTAGTTCTTAGCTTGATACAGCATTTGTTTCTCTCAGCTGGTATGTTGAAATGGAAGATCATAATAAAGAATTTAACCCTCGCAGATGCAGAGACCTAACTAGCATTTGCCAGAAGAAGGAGGATCAGAGGATGAGGAAAACAGGTGAGAGGGATTAAAAGGTACAAACAACAAGTTATAAAATAAATAAGTCACAAGTATAGTTAATAATATTGTATATGCATAAACTATAAAAATATTGAATCACTATGTTGTACACCTGAAAGTGAAAGTCACTCAGTCGTGTCTGACTCTGAGAAACCGCATGGATTTTCCAGGTCAAAATACTGGAGTGGGTGGCCTTTTCCCTCTCCAGGAGATCTTCCCAACCCAGGGATTGAACCCAGGTCTCCCACACTGCAGGCAGATTCTTCATCAGCTGAGCCACAAGGGAAGCCCTGTACACCTGAAGCTAATATAATATTGCAAGTGAACTATACTTTAATTTTTTAAAAAAAGTTAACCCTACCCAATCTGCAAACACATAGCAAACATATCATAGAGATTGAGCCTCAACTATAGGTTCCCAAAAAGCCAATAGTTTGCAGTTTACAGGTAATTAGATCCTAACCCTTTTCTCCTAGCTTAGAACTCTTTCCACTAAATCCACTATCCGTGATGCGTATGTGTGTGTGTGTGTGTGTGTGTGTGTGTGTGTGCATGTACTCACAGAAGATCTCAAATACTTCTTGTTTTGTAATTTTCCCATAACTAAATTACATTATGTGTTCACCATAAAATATAAATAGTACAAGGTAGGAGATGAACAGGGTTAGAGATAGACATTTCTTTATGTTTGTTTGCACAGTGTTGCAGAGATTTTAAAAGGGGGAATTTTCAAGAAGAAATGAACTTGGTTTTATTGAACATCTATATTAAGGCACATTGGAATAAATTCAGTCTGTGCTAATCTGCATCTCTCTCCTTGAATGGCATTTCTATTCCTTTTTTAAAATTTTATTTATTTTAATTGGAGGCTAATTACTTTACAATATTGGAATCAGCCATGGGTGTACATATGTTCCCCATCCTGAATCCCCCTCCTACCTCCGTCCCCATCCCATCCCTCAGGGTTGTCCCAGTGCACTGGCCCTGAGTGCCCTGTCTCATGCACTGAACTTGGACTGGTGAACAATTTCACATATGGTAATATACATGTTTCCATGCTACTCTCCCAAATCATCCCACCCTCGGCTTCTCCCACCTAGTTCAAAAGTATGTTCTTGACATGTGTGTCTGTTTTGCTGTCTCACATATAGGATCATCGTTACCATCTTTCTAAAAGCCATATATATGTGTTATTATACTGTATTGGTGTTTTTCTTTCTGACTTACTTCACTCTGTATAATAGGCTCCAGTTTCATCCACCTTATTAGAACTGATTCAAATTCATTCTTTTTAATAGCTGAGTAATATTCCATTGTATATATACCACAGTTTTCTTATCCATTCATCTGCCAATGGACATGTAGGTTACTTCCATGGCCTAGCTATTGTAAACAGTGCTGCGATGAACACTGGGGTGCACGTGTCTCTTTCAATTCTGGTTTCCTTGGAGTGTATGCCCAGCAGTGGGATTGCGGGGTCATATGGCAGTTGTATTTCCAGTTTTTTCTATTCTTTTTTAACATTCTTCACTTCCTTTTATCATATATATCTCTTCTACATTGGCTATCTAGGTCTTGTTTTATGATGAGAAGATGAAAGTGGAATCCCTAAGGTTAGAAACAGTCTTTTTACTGTAATTATTGGCTGCTGTAAAATAAGGGCCAAATTGAACATCTGATAAGATCCATGGGGACAAAGAAATTTCATGGTCAAAAATTACATATTCAGCTCATCTCTGCAAATGATGCTCCACTGTTTGTTACAGAGTATGAGTAGTTATGGCAAAGGTAGTAGGTATGGGGCAAAACTGAGACATACTATGTAAAAATTTGATCAAATATATACTCCTGGAAGAGACCTGACATGATATTCAGTCTCCTGATACCAAAAGGTATTGGGAGGTACAGAAAATATCATAGGATCCCACAAACCAATCCGATTCCAATCATCTCTAGGAACTTATACAAGATTACTAAATGTTAATCATCATGAATGGTATAATTGATTATCATTATTGCTGTTATGATCTATAAGTCACCATGAACATTGAATTAGAAAATACTGAATGATTTCTCCTAGGAGAAATACAGGATTAGATTTCTATGAGCCTCTGGTTACATTTTGATCAAATAATCAATACATTTTTAATGTGTTTCTTTTTAACTTGAAAAAGCGGCATCTAACACTGAATATTGTTCATTCATTAGCATTGAGCTCATGGCCAGTGGTATTATAACTCATGTCTGAATGAAGCTTACCTAACTCATGTTCAGTTCAGTTCAGTCACTCAGTCATGTTCGACTCTTTGCAACCCCATGGACTGCAGCATGCCAGGCCTCCCTGTCCACCACCAACTCCCCGAGTTTACCCAAACTCATCTCCATTGAGTAGGTGATGCCATCCAACCATTTCATCCTCTGTCGTCCCCTTCTCCTCCCACCTGCAATCTTTCCCAGCATCAGGGTATTTTCTAATGAGTCAGCTCTTCACATCAGGTGGTCAAATTATTGGAGTTTCAGCTTCAACATTAGTCCTTCCAATGAATATTCAGGAATAATTCCCATTATAATTTGGATCTCCTTGCAGTCCAAGGGACTCTCAAGAGTCTTCTCCAACATCTCAGTTCAAAAGTATTTTGAATTCTTTGGCGCTCATATTTCTTTATAGTCCAACTCTCATCCATATATGACCACTGGAAAAACCATAGCCTTGGCTAGATGGACCTTTGTTGGCAAAGTAATGTCTCTGCTTTTGAACATGTTATCTAGGTTGGTTATAACTTTCCTTCCAAGTAGTAAGCGTCTTTTAATTTCATGGCTGCAGTCACCATCTGCAGTGATTTTGGAGCCCAAAAAATAATGTCTGCCACTATTTCCACTGTTTCCCCATCTATTTGCCATGAAGTGATGGGACTGGATGCCATGATCTTCGTTTTCTGAATGTTGAACTTTAAGCCAACGTTTTCACTCTCCTCTTTCACTTTCATCAAGAGGCTCTTTAGTTCTTCTTCACTGTCTCCTATAAGGGTGGTATCATCTGCATATCTGAGGTTATTGATATTTTTCCCTGCAATCTTGATTCTAGCTTGTGCTTCATCCAGCCCAGAATTTCTCATGGTGTTCTCTGCATATAAGTTAAATGAGCAGGGTGACAATATACAGCCTTGAGGTACTCCTATCCCTATTTGGAACCAGTCTGTTGTTCCATGTCCAGTTCTAACTGTTGCTTCTTCACCTGCATACAAATTTCTCAAGAGGCAGGTCAAGTGGTCTGGCATTCCCATCTCTTTCAGAATTTTCCATAGTTTACTGTGATCCACACAGTCAAAGGCTTTGGCATAGTCAATAAAGCAGAAATACTATTTGATGTTTTTCTGGAACTCTTTTGCTTTTTTGATGATCCAGAGGATGTTGACAATTTGATTTCTGGTCCCTCTGCCTTTTCTAAAACCAGCTTGAACATCTGGAAGTTCATGGTTCATGTATTGCTGAAGCCTGGCTTACAGAATTTTGAGCATTACTTTACTAGCCTGTGAAATGAGTGTAATTGTGCGGTAGTTTGAGTATTCTTTGGCATTGCCTTTCTTTGGGATTGGAATGAAAACTGACCTTTTCCAGTCCTGTGGCCACTGCTGAATTTTCCAGATTTGCTGGCATATTGAGTGCAGCCCTTTCACAGTATCATCTTTCAGGATTTGAAATAGCTCAACTGCAATTCGATCACCTCCACCAGCTTTGTTCATAGTGATGCTTTCTAAGGCCCACTTGACTTCACATTCCAGGATGTCTGGCTCTACGTGAGTGATCACACCATTGTGATTATTTGGGGTCACGAAGATCTTTTTTTTTCAGTCCTAACTCATGTAATTTCTCTTTAAAACACATCATAGCCTACTGGTACCTGGTAACACTGGACTGCACTTCAGCTCTATGCTTGGGAGCCCTTTAAACAGTAAAATCATGGAAAAAAAACAAACAAACAAACAAACACATGAAAAAATAGTCCTAAAAAACCCTCAAAAGGACACTAATTTACAGTATGAAAGCTGGAAAACGAAGGCATTGCATCATCTTCTTTGATCTCACCTGGGAAAGTGCACACCAGGCATCACAAATGTTCTCCTGTTTGGCACTTGTCTTGAATAACTGAGAATGTGCAGCAAATATGGATCCTGAAGCTACAAATTGAATTTAGAAAATAGGCATATTTGCAATTCCAGAATCCTTAAATACAGAAGACCAACTATACACATAACATAGATATAGGATGAGATATTACTAGAAGAAATAAGGAAAAATAGCAGTCATATTTAAGGCTTGCCAGAACACAAAAGGGCTTCCCAGGTGGCTCAATAGGTGAAGAATCTGCCTGCAATGCAGGAGACATGGGTTTGATCCTGAGTTAGGAAGATGCCCTGGAGAAGGAAATGGCAACCCACTTCAACATTCTGGCCTGGAAAATACTATGGACAAAGAAGCCTGGAGGGCTATAGTTCATAGGGATGCAAAGAGTCATATATGACTGAAGCGACTGAGCACTTACTCATGCATGCAGAACACAATAAATGTATAAAAGTTATCCAGGGTAGAGTTCATGCTCTACATGAAGTAAATGAATACTAGCTACATCCATTCAGTTATCAAATGTCTAGTACACAATCTCTTTGACACAGTTTTGCACTCGGCAGCATTTTAAAAAATGATTATGGTGATAAAAACCATTTTTAAAAAGAATGAAATACAAAGGAGTATTAGTTGACAATTTTTATTTCCTCTGGAAACAGTGTCAGACTTTATTTTTTGGGCTCCAAAATCACTGCAGATGGTGACTGCAGCCATGAAATTAAAAGACGCTTACTACTTGGAAGGAAAGTTATAACCAACCTAGATAACATGTTCAAAAGCAGAGACATTACTTTGCCAACAAAGGTTCATCTAGTCAAGGCTATGGTTTTTCCTGTGGTCATGTATGGATGTGAGAGTTGGACTGTGAAGAAGGCTGAGCGCCGAACAATTGATGCTTTTGAACTGTGGTGTTGGAGAAGACTCTTGAGAGTCCCTTGGACTGCAAGGAGATCCAACTAGTCCATTCTAAAGGAGATCAGCCCTGGGATTTCTTTGGAAGGAATGATGCTAAAGCTGAAACTCCAGTACTTTGGCCACTTCATGCGAAGAGTTGACTCATTGGAAAAGACTCTGATGCTGGGAGGGATCGGGGCAAGAAGAGAAGGGGACGACAGAGGATGAGATGGCTGGACGGCATCACTGACTCAATGGACATGAGTCTGGGTGAACTCCGGGAGTTGGTGATGGACAGGGAGGCCTGGCGTGCTGCGATTCATGGGGTCACAAAGAGTCGGACATGACTGAGCTACTGATCTGATCTGATATTTGTTGGTCAATTTATAAACATGTGTTGAATACTTATTATATGCAAGCACATAAATCAAGTACCTTGCCAAATGCAAAACCTATAATATGATCCCTGCCCACAACTCATTCATTTGCGGTGGCAAAGTTAGGAAACATATTAGCATAAGGGCATCTAGTTGCAGGTCTTGGTTAAATTAGGACTTGCAAATTATAAACCATAAGGTTTCCAAAAAGCAGTTAGTAATCTGTTTCAAGATGCAATCATAAAGAAGATAACGGCTGAGTTAGGCATAGAAGGGACTAATATAATTATTGAATTGAAGACTTACTATATACTGGACACTGCCGAGCACTATACATATATTATTTATGTTAAATCAACCTCAGGAAGTAGAAAGTGTAATTCATAATTCATATGACAGGCTCTGGAAGCATTGAAAGTTTAAGTAAGAGACAGAGCCACAATTTGCACCTACATCTATCCGATTACAACCCATATTATGACTTAATCTCTCTGTACACTCTCTCAGGGACCTGGGACAGGAAGCATGACTCCAGCTTTGTAAAAGATTTATTTCTGAAAGACCTTTTAAGGCACCACCCAAAGATTTATGGACAAGAGTAGGCATGAATTAATTGTGATTATCACAGTTAACAGGGATTTCATTGAAAGATGATCTAATATATCAGATTAAAAATGTAAATCCCCTTCTCCTTTAGCTGTTTTTCAGATTTTTTTCTTGGAATATCAGTTATTACTTAAGACATCTATGGAGATTCATGTTAAAGAGAGTTACATTTACAAGGAAAAAAGAAAGGGTGCTTTAGTAATTTATGCTTAAGTAGAGGCTTAAATCTCTAGGTACCAAACCTCTGCACCGCAGTTAAACTGCCGAACTGGAATAAATAGCATGCATTTTCATGGCCTTGAGAATATTTAAAATAGGACTATGGATTTGCCATTAAATCAGACAGTTAGGAAAACTAAAGTGTGAGGAAGTAAGTCTCTGAATAAATAATATTAATACTTGTGAAAAATGGCAGTGAGAGAAAAGACCATGTAGGCAACAAAGTGTTTGTTTCTCTTGGAAATAAATGGTATGATGCGAAGTTTGTTCTAGGATAATAACTTTAGCAATGAGTAAGGAGTGGCTCTGTTGTTGGAAATTTTATCTTTATTATTCAATGAAAAAACAGACCATCAGGTAGGAAACTCTAGTGGGGTAATTAGGGTTCACAAAATTACAAGATGCAGTTCTACAAAAATTGTTTTAAGACACTGTATTAAAAAAAAAAACAACTGTGAACATTGTGAACAGCAAGTACTAGTAGAAAAAGAAAATAAATGTGGGAGGGTATTAAAGGTCTAAGTAATATTTGTCATATTTTAGTCTCCTTTCCTTAGTCCTTAGGATTGACATGAACACTCTGTGAAAGTGAAAGTTGCTCAGTTGTGTCCCACTCTTTGTGACCCCATGGACTGTAGCCTCCCAGGCTCCTCTGTTCCTGGAATTCTCCAGGCCATAATACTAGAGTGGATAGCCAGTCCTCTTCTCCAGGGGATGTTCGAAAGCCAGGGATTGAATCTAGGTCTCCCTTATCGCTGGCAGATTCTTTACCATCTCAACAACCAGGGAAGCCCATATACCACAGGAAACTCTACTCAATAATCTGTAATGACCTATATTGGAAAAAGACTCTAAAAAAGAGTGGATATATGTATATGCATAACTGATTCACTTTGCTGTATAGCAGAAACTAACAACACTGTAAATCAACTACATGCCAGTAAAAATTAATTTTAAAAAACTTATATGTATTGATAAGATCATTACTGACAGGTTTTACCACCTATGTCAGTGCTTCTTGGGATGAGCACACCCTAGATTTCCCTACTTTGAGATTTTCACTGATGTCATACCCTTGATTCTCAATCTGAAAGTGGATAAAAATGTTTTCTGGGATTCACAGGTGGCTCAGTGGTTAAACAATCCACTGGTGAATGCGGAAGATGCAAGTTCAATCCCTGTGTCAGGCAGATTCCCTGGAAGAGGAAATGGCAACCCTCTCCAGTATCCTTGCCTGGAGAATTGTATGGACAGAGGAGCCTGGTGGGCTACATTCCATGGGGTCACAAAGAGTTGGACATACCTGAGCATGCACCTGCAAAAAAAAAAACAAACTTTTTTTTCCCTATGTTTTATCCTATAAGAAAGACAAAGAATCCTGTACACAAGAAAAAAGAAAAAAAAAAAAACCTCTTCCTCCTCCGAGGTAAACAAGTTAAAACCATGATTGGAACCAAAATCTTATACATTCCACACAGGCAAGCATGTTTTAAAGTGTTACCACATAAAAGAATCATGTAAGATTCTTTCATTGTATTACCTTTACGGTAAGTGGCAGACAGTAAAATATTCAAGAGGGTGAGACTAACATAAATGATGCTAGAGAAGATGAAGTTTAGATGCTGCTTAAATTCAGCATTAATTTTGGCAAAACCTATATAAAATAAAAATAAATTTGCTAATTAAAAAAAGACAATTTTTCACAACCCAATTTAGTCTTTCTGTTAGCCTAAAGGCATCATGATGTCATCATCACATAGAATATATAGCAATATTTACTCTTTCTTGTTTTATTTGAGTCTAGTAGGCTTCCCATTTGGAGAAGATAGGACATTGGTTTTTTTTTTAGTATTCATAGTGTGTTCACTAAGTTGAAATACAGTACAGTCACTGTACTATGAAAATGGACAACCTAATAAAAATACGTAGATAATTAATTTAATTAATAAGAGTAAATTAAATTTTCCTTGGTGGCTCAGATGGTAAAGAATCTGCCTGCAATGCAGGAGACCAAGGTTGGATCCCTGGGTTGGGATCTCCTGGAGAAGGGAATGGCAACCCACTTGCCTGAAGAATATTGCCCAGGCAATATTCTTGCCTGGAGAATACCAAGGACAAAGAAGCCTGGAGGGTTATAGTTCATAGGGTTGAAAAGAGTCGAATATGACTGAAGCAACTGAGCACTCATGCATGCAGAACACAATAAATGTGTAAAAGTTATACAGGGTAGAGTTCATATTCTACATGAAGCAAATGAAAACTAGCTACAAAACTATAGCTAATACTCCAGTATTCTATCCTGGAGTATCCCATGGACAGAGTAGCCTGGCAGGCTATAGTCCATGGGGTTGCAAAGAATCACACATATGAGTGACTTTCATTTTCAAACATGATTTCATCTAAAACATTTGTTTTGTATAAGAAAATGGATGGCTAATGACTCAAGTCTTTAAAGCAGACAAAAAAAAAATGACCTGGGTATCATTTTTCAATTTCATATAGGTTTGTTGTGCCCAGGATATAAACCTATGGCTTGCAAAGTAACAGCAACTAGTATGCGAAGAGTATATTTCATTATACAAGATTGCTGAGTGAGAGAAAGAAACCATTTTCTGATATATTTCCTGTTAAAAACATTAACTGTTCATCATAACAATAAGTCCTAGAATTACTCTTATAATTTTATTCATGAGAAGTTGTCTATAATACAAAATTTCATTTCAAAGAAGCTCCCTGGCATCAGTTTTAAATTATTCATATTTAACAGGTAATTTTCACCATAATATACTGCTGACTAAAGTACCAACCTCATTGACAGTGCCACCTTTTGTAATAAAATATTTTCATATACCAGACCTTTCTATATTAATTCATGTGAATAAACTACTTTCAATCCACCTGACATTATACTATTTCCTATGTCCTAATATTAAACACATCTGGTTTGATAACCTGAATAGCACTTAAGGGTCAATTGCTGACAAGTAGTGCAAGCAGGTTTTCAAATTGTATTGTAAAGTGCAAAACTTAAATATCATCGAAATACCCATACACTAGATTTCTCTCAAGCATGTCAGTGAAGAAATAAATCTATTGCAACGGGACTCAGGGAGGCCTGGTGTGCTGCAGTCCATGGGGCTGCAGAGAGTCAGACACAACTTGGCAACTGAATAACAACAACAACAACAATGCAAGAGACAAAAATCTCAAGCTGTTTCCACTTAGTACTGCTGCTTGAAAAACAAGGATTAAAATAATTGATTCAACAATACTTGGAGGTATTCGCAGGCCCTTGTTGATTGAACCAAGTATGCAGAATAGGAAGTTAGTAATTTAATTCCCCAGCAACTTGATGAAAAGGTCCTTTCTTTATTTCAATGGAATAAAGTCCTAGCTTGTGTTTACTTGAGCAAGTTATTTAAACTTTTTGCTTTATTCGTTAGGAAAATGGAGAAAGCAAAACATATCCAACCGTTTGCTTTTAAAGAATATATGAAAAATTATAAGGAAACTATTTAGTTATCACATGAGGCTAAATCAAAACTCCCATCAAAATCAGGAAAACTCAAAATTATTGCAATTGAAATTTTAAAATTTAAGAAACCTCTCACTATCAAATAGGAAAGGAAAACAACCATAAAAATTAATTGTATGTAATTCATACTAGTTACTTTTTATAACACCATAACCCCATAAATAATTGACTCATTTGTTTTGAATAATTGCTAAAATATAAGAGAAAAAATTAAAAACATAATTTTAAAGAATATATTTTAATTTATGCAAGTATTTACATGTTAATAGCTATTTAGATTATTAAATTTTTCACATAAGCAAAATATTGAAATTATTTTCATTGGATATTTACACATATTCTTAGGATACGTGACCCAAAGTAAAATTTGTAGGTCAGAAGATTTGCATATTTTACATTTTGCTTCATATTACCAAGTCATTTTCTAGAAAGATTAGAAATAATTTATAATGCTAAGTGCTTTACAAGTATAATAGCTTATCTTTAATACCACCATAAAATAATATTACCCATTGTGCTGATTTAGATTGTTTGAATGGCAAAAATGAAAACAAACATCATTATTAAACTTGCAGCTAGATTATGATTAAGCCTAACTAGCTTGTCATATTGCTTTGTATTTTTCCTAAAGATTTGTATTTATTCATTTGTGACTCACCTATCATTGTCTTTTCAAACAGATTGTTGGTCTTATCCTTGTTGATATCTAAAAGCTCTTTTTATATTACAAATTGAAAATATATTTTCATGCATGCAATAAATATTTTACCCAACTAAAGTTTGCCTTTTCTCTTTGTCTATGTGTATTTTCTAAGTGAAGTGAAGTGAAGTCGCTCAGTCGTGTCCGACTCTTTGCTACCCCATGGACTGTAGCCTACCAGGATCCTCTGTCTATGGGATTTTCCAGGTAAGAATACTGGAGTAGGTTGCCATTTCCTTCTCCACAGGATCTTCCCAACCCAGGGATTGAACCCAGGTCTCCCACATTGTGAGCAGACGCTTTACCATCTGAGCCACCAGGGAAGCCCTGGTTATTTTCTAAAGAGAAATGTTAAACCTCTGTGTGATTATTTCTAAGCTATTTACTTTTTCAGATCCTAGTGCTGTGCCAAGAGAAGCTTCATTACCTCAACACTATAAACAGTTATTTTTCTAGTACTTCTAAAATCCATGATATCGTCTATCCACCTAAAATTATTTTTGGTTTAAAGGGTGAAGTATAAATTCATTTTGGAGAAGGCAATGGCACCCCACTCCAGTACTCTTGCCTGGAGAATCCCAGGGATGGAGGAGCCTGGTAGGCTGCTGTCTATGGGGTCACACAGAGTTGGACATGACTGAAGCAACTTAGCAGTAGCATAAATTCAGTTGTTTCCTTCCCCCAATAACCAGGCTGTTCTCCAGTATAACTGATTTGTAATTTATCTTTTTACTTAATGAACATCCTAAATGCCTTATATAACTGATCTTTTTTTCTGACTAGAATCACTACAATACAACTTTAAAATACATATTTAACAACAAAGGTCCGTCTAGTCAAGGCTATAGTTTTTCCAGTGGTTATGTATGGATGTGAGAGTTGGACTGTGAAGAAAGCTGAGCACCGAAGAATTGATGCTTTTGAACTGTGGTGTTGGAGAAGACTCTTGAGAGTCCTTTGGACTGCAAGGAGATCCAACCAGTCCATCCTAAAGGAGATCAGTCCTGGGTGTTCATTGGAAGGACTGATGCTGAAGCTGAAACTGCAATACTTTGGCCACCTCATGCGAAGAGTTGACTCATTGGAAAAGACCCTGATGCTGGGAGGGATTGGGGGTAGGAGGAGAAGGGGATGACAGAGGATGAGATGGCTGGATGGAATCACCGACTCGATGGACACGAGTTTGAGTGAACTCCAGGAGTTGGTGATGGCAGCCTGGCGTGCTGCAATTTATGGGGTCGCAAAGAGTTGGACACAACTGAGTGACTGAACTGAACTGAACATCTGAGAAAGTTAGTTCATTTCACTTTTTTGTGACATACATACACTCTAAATCTTGCCTAAGTACAGGTGTTAATCTGCTGATTAAATTCCAGTTACACTCCTGATTAAATTCCAGTTAAACCAAGAATAGGATTAATTGTTGTCAAATGAAAGGTTATTGTTTCTTACTTTCAAAAAACTTGAGTCCGTTTCTTAAAATATACTTTTATTGGTCATGAGCATAATTTACTTGTTCCTGTTTTAATTTAATATCTTCTATCATCATAAGCTTGCAGAGTAGTATAATATGAAGACTGTGGATTGGGTGTAAAAGTTTGTAGATTGTTTGGTTCAACATTTACTGTGAAAACTTGAACAAGTGACATAACTTTGTCTTTTCATAGTGATAAAAACATCTTCAAGAAGAATCAATGATTTTCTTAAGGATGGGATACAGGATAGAAAGCCCAGAAATAATCCCTCATGCCAATGATCAATTAGTCTATGACAAAGGAGGCAAGAATATACAATGGAGAAAAGACAGTCTCTTAATAAGTGGTGCTAGGAAAACTGAAGAGCTACATGCAAGAGAATGAAATTAGAACATTCTCTAACACCATGTACAAAAATAAAGTCAAAATGAAACAAAGACCTAAATGAAAGGTCATGCACTATAAACTCTTCGAGGAACACAAAAGTAGAACACTCTTTGACATAAATTACAGCACTATCTTTTTGGATCCTTCTCCTAGAGAAATGAGAATAAAAACCAAAATAAACAAATGGGACCTAATTAAACTAAAAAGCTTTTGCACAGCTAAAGAAATCATAAACAATACAAAAAGATAACCCTCATAATGGGAGAAAATATTTGTAAATATATTCTCTGCAAGGGTTTAATCTCCAAAACATCTAGACAATTTATGCAAATCACTGTCAAAGAAACAAACAACTCAATCAAAACAATGGGTGGAAGATCAACATAAATAGAAATTTCTACAAAGAAAACATACAGATGACCCCCCCGCCAAAAAAAAAAAAACCATGAAAAGATGCTTGACATCAGTAATTATCAGAAAAATGCAAATCAAAACTACAGTGAGGTATCACCTCACACCAGTCAGAATGGCCATCATCAAGAAGTCTACAAACAATAAATGCTGGAGAGGGTATGGAGAAAAAGGAACCCTCCCACACTGTTGAGGGGAATTTAAATTGATACAACTATTATGAAGAATGGTATGAAGGTTCCTTAAAAACCTAAAAATAGAACTAACATATGATCCTGCAATCCCACTCCTGGGCATCTGTGTCCATGCTAAACAGCTTCAGTCGTGTCTGTTTGTGACCCCGTGGACTGTGGCCCACCAGGCTTCTCTGTCCATGGGATTCTCCAGGCAAAAACAGTTGAGTGGGTTGCCATTTCCTTCTCCAGGGGATCTTCCCTACCCAGGAATCAAACCCACATCTCTTATGTCTCCTGCATTGGTGAGCAGATTCTTTACCACTAGCATCAATCAACTGGAAAGCCCCTCCTGGGCATATATCCATAGAAAACCATAATCAAAAAAGATACATGCAACCCAATGTTCACTGCAGCACTATCTGAAATAGCCAAGACATGGAAGCAACCTAAATGTTCATCAACAGAGGAATAGATAAAGAAAATGTGTATGTATCTACAATGGAATACTGCTGCTGCTGCTAAATTGCTTCAGTCATGTCCAACTCTGTGCGACCCCAGAGATGGCAGCCCACCAGGCTCCCCCGTTCCTGGGATTCTCCAGGCAAGAACACTGGAGTGGGTTGCCATTTCCTTCTCCAATGCATGAAAGTGAAAAGTGAAAGTGAAGTCGCTTAGTCGTGTCCAACTCTGTGTGATCCCATGGACTGCAGCCTACCAGGCTCCTCCATCCATGGGATTTTCCAGGCAAGAGTACTGGAGTGGAGTGCCATTGCCTTCTCTGACAATGGAATACTACTCAGCCATAAAAAAGAATGAAATGATTTCATTTGCAACAATATGAATGGATCTAGAGATTATCATACTAGATGAATGATAATCAGTATCATTCAATGATAATGAATGATAATCATGAATGATAATCATGAAGTCAGATAAAGACAAATATCATATGATATCACATATGTGGAATCTAATGTTTAAAAATGATACAACTGAACTTATTTACAAAATAGAAATAGGCTCACAGATTTTGAAAACAAACTTATGGTTACAAAAGGGAAAAAATAGCAGGCAGGGATAAATAAGGATCTTGGGATTAACATATACATACTACTGCATATAAAGTAGATAACCAACAAGGACCTACTGTATAACACAGGAAACTCTACTCAATGTTCTGTATAACCTATATGATTAAAGTATCTGAAAAATAATGTATATATGTATATGTATAGCTGAATCACGGCTGTACAGCTAAGACTAACACAATATTGTTAAGCAACTATATGCCAATAATTTTTTTTAAAAAGTTAAGGATAAGAAGTTACTGAAAGAGTTAATAGAGAACTCTTTTAAGGGTAAATGTTGTAGGCTGAAAATATTTGAGAATAGTCCTGGAATAAATATACAGGCAGACATCCATAAAAATGAATGTGCTTTTATATGCTGCTTATAAAATTGACTTGAATTCTAAGCTTTAAGGAAATACCTATTTTTCAAAAGAAAACAGAACTTGAAACAAAATTGTGACATTAATATCTAAAGGAAGTTGTCACCCCACGTAGCAAAGATAATGCTCCACTGATTTTCAATATAAAATCCCTCTGACCCCTCTATTTGTAACATTTCTAATGGCATGAAAATCAAATACATAAAGAGTTGACTTTCAATCTATATCTTCATGTATATCCCTCTGGAAAAGTGGCCTATGCAAATTTGATTATTACTAAAAGCAGGACTTTCTCAATTGAACCAACTGAGCCTTCAAAATGACAAATAGATCATTCAGAAACCATCAGGTAGAGCAGGTACCAGAGCCGAAGGATCAAAAATAGACCTTTTATCCCTCTTAGAAAGCTATATATTGTATGAACTATAATACTTGCAAGTACATATGATTTATACCCAAAATCTGAAAAGCTAAAGTACGTGGATCTGTTTCCTTTACTTCTGTGCCCAATTTGGTTGACCCCAGAGACCCAGTGCTGCACTTGGACTCATTAGTATCTTGACACAGTAAGGCTCCTACAGTAACTCTCCTACAAGCTCCATTCTAAGAGCATGTTCTTAAGTTCGATTAGTTTGTAAGACCAAAAAAGTTAGCCTGGTACCCAACCAACCCAATTGAGTATAGAGTCCTGAACTGTAATATGTTTATAATACTTTTCACACAAAATAATACATTAAAAAAGAAACACAATAATAAGGAAAACATTTTAAATCTTACAGTACAGGACCTTGAAAAGTGCAGTACAACAGCCAGCATACAGGGGCTGGCATTGAGTGAACAGGTAAGAAGAGTTAGTGACTGCAGGAGGAAGAGGATGTGGCAGATGGTAGGGCTGAAAGATCATCAGCAATAGGAGATGGAAGGCAAGCTGCAATTTCACTCACACCCAGTGTTTACAGCACAGGTTCTGGTTCCTTGATGGATTTAATTCTATCCACCCTCTTGAACAAATGATGCAGTGAAGTCCGGGAAGTAGCATGTTCACATCTTTGAAGGCTTGTACGTATGTAGGAGATTTACTATAATCCAAAGTTTCCTTCCCCTCCCCTCTTAAAAAAAAATGTCTTTTGATTTCAGGTATTTTTAAATTGGGGTATAGGTGGCTCAGTGGTAAAAATCCACATGCCAATGCAGGAGACTCAGGAGACATGGGTTCAGTCCCTGGATCTGGAAGATCCCCTTTAGGAGAAGGAAAGGCAACCTACTCCAGTGTTCTTGCTTGAAAAATTCCATGAACAGAGTAGCCTGGTGGACTATATAGTCCATGGGGTTGCCGAGTTGGACACCGCTGAGCGACTGAGCACATACACTCACATAGTTGCTTTACAAAGGTTAGTTGGGCTCTGCTGTACAATGAAGTGAGTCAGCTATATGTACACATATACCCACTCCTTCTGGGATCTCGCTCCGACCCCCATCCACCAATCTACGTCACAACAGAGCACTGAGTTCAACTCTTCTGAATCATAAAATCATTAGAAGAACTTTATAAAATTATGAATTCCAGGAAATCACCTAGGAGAGACCTTGAAATCTATAATTTACTGTGTGACTCCAGTCATTCTTTTTGTCAGGCAGGTTTGGGAAATGCTATCCTACTCTATGAGAACTTCCATTTTTCAGAGGCAAAGTGAGTGAACAGAAAAACTAGGGGCTGTAGAAATTTCATTATAAAACATGAGAAAAGGGCTTCAGAGTCAGTGTTCTTCCCTAATGTGAAGTCCATCATCCTGTTCAGTTTAGAGTACATTAAAGAAGTGATTCTTACAAGAAAATATACAAAGTTTTAAAATCATTTCCCAATACAGTATCATGGGCAGAATCTAGGAGTACATAGGTATCAAATATCTTTCCTGGTTCAAAGAAAACAGCAGCTAGGCTGAGGGTAATATACTTGGCAGCAGGTATTACACACTGAATTATAAAGGAAAATTACCCTTTTAGGTAACATTGAAGAAGATGATACATTTTCTTTAACTTAAGTATTATTCTTAATTGAGGCTTTGAACTTCTGAATTAGTTATAAGAACCCACATATGAGGAAATAACCACAGTTCTGAATGTGGAGGAAAATAGCATGCAGAATTCCAGAAACTATCAGAAGATATTGAACAAGTAGATGACAAAAAATTGGACAAAAGAAATATAATTTTCTCAATGACTTGGCTAAGGGACCTAATGTGCTATTAGAATTTATGCTCAGCAGCCTACTACATTTAAATTCCAGTGAACTACATTTTGGACAGAGTGAGTTTAAGGCCCCATATGGGGAAAATAAGAATGATAATATGACCTACCTCATAGGCTTACTGTATAGATTAACTGTGATAATGGTTGTGAAGTTCTTAGTATATCTTAAGTGTTCAATAAACATTATTATCGGAGAAGGCAATGGCACCCCACTCCAGTACTCTTGCCTGGAAAATCCCATGGATGGAGGAGCCTGGTGGGCCACAGTCCATGGGGGCGCTAAGAGTCAGACAAGACTCAGAGACTTCACTTTCACTTTTCAGTTTCCTGCATTGGAGAAGGCAATGGCAACCCACTCCAGTGTTCTTGCCTGGAGAATCCCAGGGACAGGGGAGCCTTGTGGGCTGCTGTCTATGGGGTCTCACAGAGTTGGACACGACTGAAGCGACTTAGCAGCAGCAGCAAATATTATTATTACTGTTGATGTTGCTGTTGCTGCTGCCACTGCTGTTACTATGAGGATATCATGTTTGAAGTATTAATTATTAGGATTTTATTATTAACTTAATCATTGCAAACTACATTTTTTAATTATAATTTTCAGATAAGTCAATTATCTAGATATTTTTAGACAAATTTGACTCTTAACAATTGCAATTAGTATTACGGTGGCTGAAAGCGATCAGGATGATGAAGTGGGAGGAAATGGTACTCACCTCCCACCACTAACACATGAAAAATATATCTACATGTGAAACAATTTTAACTGAATACTAACACACTGAAAATATTCTGAATCTTGACTGAGTGGTGGTTATAATTCATAATGAGGGGCATTTTAGATCTGGACAATCTACTATTTATAAGACATACATCAATTAAAAAAATAAGTGTAAAGCATCAGTGTCCATCAATGTCTCCCCATTGTTTACAGGAGAAAATCTAGATTTTTTTCAGAGGTGATCTCAACAGCAGTAAGTTCATTCGGTTCAGTTCAGTTCAGTTCAGTTGCTCAGTAGTGTCCAACTCTTTGCGACCCCATGAATCACAGCACATCAGGCCTCCCTGTCCATCACCAACTCCCGGAGTTCACTCAGACTCATGTCCATCGAGTCAGTGATGCCATCCAGCCATCTCATCCTCTGTCATACCCTTCTCCTCCTGCCCCCAATCCCTCCCAGCATCAGAGTCTTTTCCAATGAGTCAACTCTTTGCATGAGGTGGCCAAAGTACTAGAGTTTCAGCTTTAGCATCATTCCTTCCAAAGAAATCCCAGGGCTGATCTCCTTCAGAATGGACTGGTTGGATCTCCTGGCAGTCCAAGGGACTCTCAAGAGTCTTCTCCAACACCACAGTTCAAAAGCATCAATTCTTCAGCACTCAGCTTTTTTCACAGTCCAACTCTCACATCCATAAATGACCACTGGAAAAACCATAGCCTTGACTAGATGGAGCTTTGTTGGCAAAGTAACATCTCTGCTTTTGAACATGCTATCTAGGTTGGTCATAACTTTTCTTCTACGGAGTAAGCGTCTTTTAATTTCATGGCTGCAGTAACCATCTGCAGTGATTTTGGAGCCCAGAAAAATAAAGTCTGACACTGTTTCCACTGTTTCCCCATCTATTTCCCATGAAGTGATGGGACCAGATGCCATAATCTTAGTTTTCTGAATGTTGAGCTTTAAGCCAACTTTTTCACTCTCCTCTTTCACTTTCATCAAGAGGCTTTTGAGTTCCTCTTCACTTTCTGCCATAAGGGTGGTGTCATCTGCGTATCTGAGGTTATTGATTTTTCTTCCAGCAATCTTGATTCCAGCTTGTGCTTCTTCCAGCCCAGCGTTTCTCATGATGTACTCTGCATAGAAGTTAAATAAGCAGGGTGACAATACACAGCCTTGACATATTCCTTTTCCTGTTTGGAACCAGTCTGTTGTTCCATGTCCAGTTCTAACTGTTGCTTCCTGACCTGCATATAGGTTTTTCAAGAGGCAGATCAGGTGGTCTGGTATTCCCATCTCTTTCATAATTTTCCACAGTTTATTGTGATCCACACAGTCAAAGGCTTTGGCATAGTCATAAAGCAGAAATAGATGTTTTTCTGGACTCTATTGCTTTTTCGATGTTCATTGGTTGTCTTTTATTCAATACCCCCCAGACTATAATCTCCAAGAGGTCAGGACCATGACTGTACCTTTCATTGCTGTAATCCCAACTCCTAGCACAGCTCCTGGTAAAGAGCAGATGCTCAATCTATACATATTTTAAATAAATTAATGGATGAGTAGTGGCTCTATCTTGGTCCAGTAGCGACACTCTCAGGCACCCCCCAGAGGTTTCTGGCAGTTTCCCAGCACCGTCCAGTACTGGAGAGTAGCTTACTTCTGCCCCTCCTAGTTAAACCACAAAAGGCTCTCACCTGGACCCTTCTACAGCTTCCTAAATGCTCTCTCTGCCCACTTCTCTCCCCTCCCCTTCTCTACCCAGAAGCCTTGGTAGTGTTAATAGGTAATTAGATCAGATCAGTTCAGTTCAGTTCCTCAGTCATGTCTGACTCTTTGCGACCCCAGGGACTGCAACACTCCAGGCCTCCCTGTCCATCACCAACTCCTGGAGTTTACTCAAACTCATGTCCATTGAGTCAGTGATAGCATCCAACCATCTTATCCTCTGTCGTCCCCTTCTCCTCCCACCTGCAATCTTTCCCAGCATCAGGGTCTTTTCCAATGAGTCAGTTCTTTGCATCAGGTGGCCGTATTAGAGTTTCAGCTTCAAAATCAGTCCTTCCAATGAAAACCCAGGACTGATTTCCTTTAGGATGGACTGGTTGGATCTCCTTGCAGTCTAAAGGACTCTTAAGAGTCTTCTCCAACACCACAGTTCAGAAGCATCAATTCTTTGGTGCTCAGCTTTCTTTATAGTCCAGCTTTCACATCCATATATAACTACTGGAAAAACCATAGTTTTGACTGGATGGACCTTTGTTGGCAAAGTAATGTCTCTGCTTTTTAATATGCTGTCTAGGTTGGTCATAGCTTTTCTTCCAAGAAGCAAGCATCTTTTAATTTCATGGCTGCAGTCACCATCTGCAGTGATTTTGGAGCCCCCAAAAATAAAGTCTGTCACTATTTCCATTGTTTCCCCATCTATTTGCCATGAAGTGATGGGACCAGATGCCATAATCTTAGTTTTCTGAATGTTGAGCTTTATGCCAACTTTTTCACTCTCCTCTTTCACTTCCATCAGGAACCTCTTTAGTTCATTGTTTTCTGCCATAAGGGTGGTGTCATCTGCATATCTGAGGTTATTGATATTTCTCCCGGCAATCTTGATTCCAGCTTGTGCTTGATCCAGTCCAGCGTTTCTCATGATGTACTCTGCATATAAGTTAAATAAGCAGGGTCACAATATACAGGCTTGACGTACTCCTTTCCCTATTTGGAACCAGACTGTTGTTCCATGTCCAGTTCTAAATGTTGCTTTCTGACCTGCATACAGATTTCTCAAGACCAATTGTCAGATCACTCTCTTTTTAAAGCCCTCCCAGGGTGACCCTTTACACATAGAAAAAAAGTCCCAGGGTTCACAAGGCCCTTCTAGACTGGCCTTTGCCTTCCTCTGACTGCTGCCCTGTGACTCCCCTTTCCCCCTGGGCATACTCTGACCATGCTGGAATTCTCTCTGTGCCTCAGTCAGGTTAAACTTGCTTCATTGCCATTTAAATTTAAATTAACGTGATGGAAAGTTATATGTTTAGTTTCTCAGTTGCAGTGGTCACATTTCAAGCATTCTATAGTCACAAGTGGCTTGTGGTCAGTGCAGACTGAACATGTCCATCATTTCTGAAGGCTCTATTGACCATGCTGGTTCAAGCAGTTAGAAATTAATTTTCCTTTTTAACTTACAGTTCCCTGGAATCTTGCTTTAAATACTCCAGTGACACACTAAATGTCTCAATATCATATTGATTGTGTTCTTCCATTTAGCAGTTGCTGTGAAGTAATTAGTAGTGTCTTGTGGAATGAAGGTCAGCAAAGTGCAGCAGTCACAGTGTTTCAGCCTTTAACCCTTTTGACAAAGATATACTTCCCAAAACTTGCTAGCTAAAGGAGAATAATTACTGAATTTCATCAAATCTGAGATATCATCAATTGAAAGATATAGCACTATTTTGTGTTCCAGTAAGTGATTCAGTTATGATGTCCCATTTGTTTTAGAGTCATCTTAATTCAAGGGATGATACAATGTGAAAAAATGCACGTCTTAGCTTTATCGAAATACGGTAAAATAAAGAGCCAATTCTTCTTCATTTACAGAATCATATGCAGACCACCTGACCTGCCTCTTGAGAAATCTGTATGCAGGTCAGGAAGCAACAGTGAGAACTGGACATGAAACAACAGACTTATTGGACAGACTTTGTTTTTTGGGCTTCAAAATCACTGCAGATGGTGACTACAGCCATGAAATTAAAAGATGCTTGCTCCTTGAATAAAAACTATGACCAACCTAGACACCATGTTAAAAAGCAGAGACATTACTTTCCTGAAAAGGATGAGATGGTTGGATGGCATCACCAACGCGATGGACATTAGTCAGCTCCAGGAGTTGATGATGGATAGGGAAGCCTGATATGTTGTAGTCCATGGGGTCACAAAGATTAGGACACAACTGAGTGATTGAACTGAAGTGATACTTGATAATGTCTTAATGAATTGAGAGTTTTCTTAAAATACCCTCTTTCTTTATACATCTTGTGTATCTCGCCTTATGTCTAATGACAAATAGCTCACTATCCATTTAAGTACTAAAAATTCAATCTTTTTACTGTTCAGGTCTGTAAGTTTTAACAACTTTGTTTAGTCATGGAACCACCACTACCATCAAGGTAGAGAATAGAGCCATTACACCAAAAAATTACCCCACTTCACTCTGTATTCAATCTTTCTCTTTAATTCTAGCACATTACAACTATGGATTTGTTTTCTGTCTCCATAGTTTACAAGTTTTAGAATGTCATATAAATGGATTAATACAGTATGTAGCCCTTTAAACCTATTTTCTTTTCATTTGCATTAGGCATTTGAGGTTCATGCATGTTGTGTCTGTCAGGAGTTTTTTCCTTTTTATAGCTGAATAGTATTTGACTATATTGATATACCAAAATTTATTAATTCTGTAATTGAGGAACATTTGGTTGGATTCAAGTTGTTGATAATTATCTGAAGAATAGTATAAACGTCAAGATTCAGGTTTTTGTGTGAACATAGATTTACATTTTATGTATTTGCCATGAAGTGATAGGACCAGATGCCATGATCTTAGTTTTCTGAATGTTGAGTTTTAAGCCAGGTTTTTACTCGCCTCTTTCACTTTCATTGGTACTATTATTATATTCCCATTCTAGTAAAGTGTGTAGTGGTATTGAATTTTCCTAATGACTTATCATCTTGAATTTTTTTTCATGTCCATATTAATTGTTATCTGTATATTTTCCTTGAACATATATCTTGAAATATTGTCTTATTATTGGTAGCGGGTAAGGAGATTGTTATGTTATTGCTATTGTTAATGTTTAATGATGAATTCTTTATTTCTTTTGTATACAGGTCCTTTATCTATAGTGATTTGTAAAAACATAGAGTCTATAGCAAATGAATTATCAAGTAATTGCACACATTTCTTATGATTATTCTTGATTTTCATATGATGACACAGAACACTCGTGTTTTTAAATAACTGTCTCAGAATGTTGGCCAAATAATTAGCCAAGAAATTGGTCTATAAATGTGGTACAAAATAATGTTGTCATTTATGGGAAATATTTTTTTAATTCCAAAGAAAGACTCTTATAATTAAGGCAAAGCAAAGCAGAACAGAATAAAACATACATCTCCATGCAATGGGACTATAAAAATAAAATCTGAAACAAGATACAAAGAAGCAGACAGAACAAATGAAGAAAATGAAGGAAAACATAAGAACAAGAAGTACAATAGGACCCAGTGTAAGATGGTAGTTAGGGTCGTGGACTTTAAACAAAGAGAAGAATTGTTTTCTAAGGAAATTGGATTATGTAAACACTGAATTATTAGGCTTCAAATCATCTATTTTCATTAAAGAAATCTCCGTTTTCCAGGGGCATGTATATAATAAACTTTTGAACCCAAAAATGACTCAATAATCTTTAGCCTAAGCCTCTCATTTTTATCCAAATATTTGAATTGTTATTTTATAATGACCATAGAAACAGTCATAGGAATGTGAAAAATAAAGTAAGCACCTGAAAAACAATTAACTTTTATTTTGCCATATACTGAGAAAATAAAAGAAAAAAATGAATTTTCATAGTTGGTTTTTAATGACCAAGAAATCTGTAAAATAGTGATGAACATGAGACACAGACATTTGGAGTGGGGCATGATTTAAGAGGTACATAATTAAGTGATATAGTGCTGATTCAGAGAAAAACAAGATTAATATAGGGTATAGAAATCAGACAGGGCCTTATGGAACTCTTTCTCCAGGATCACGCTTCAAACAGAACTGTAAAATCAACTCCTCATTTCTCCTCAATTTTCTCTTTCTGGGATAGCCTTCTTTTTGGTCTGATTCTTTTCTTGCAGTGTTGAACAACTCATCATGATATTTCAGTTTGTTTTTTTTTTTTGTCACTTTGTCACTTACTGTTTTTATCTTTTATGATACTTTCAAAGATTCAAATGTATACTGTCCTATTTTTATTTATCTTCCAAAATTATTTTTGACCCTTAGAGCATATTAATAAGATTTTTCCTCAAGTGTCATAGGATATTTCCATTTTTAAAAAGATATTTATTATCTATAAAATATCTATTATGTCAGATTCCATATTCATCTTGGAACTTTTATTAGAACCCCCCTTTGTATATTAGAGTTGTGTTTTTGCAAAACTCCGAGAGACGAGCATGATCATTCTCATTTTACAGATCAAGTTATATAACTTATTTATATTTTATCTATCTAGTAAGTATATGTTTTCCGATTTTAAATCCCTTGTTCATTTTCTTTCCCCCAACAATAATACAGTCTAAATTCCATCTAGCTTAGAAGCATTATGGCCACTCAACAAAATGAAGTTAAAATTTGCACAATGTCTTGTTTCCCAGGTATTCTCTTAGTAGTTTCCTGACTTCTTAAAATTTCTCCAACTTCAAAGGGGCATTCTTGTAAGGAAGAAAGCAAACAAATAAACAAACAAATAATGTCTGTCTGACTTCTGTGGCTAAGACTTCCAATACTATGTTTAAAAAGTAAAATATTTCTGAAGGAAATGTCTTTCTTTAATTCTTCTTTATATAGTAAATATTCTTTAGACACAGCAAGTTTTCACCTTTACAAGTTAAGTCTGTGACCTAGGCCCCAGACACAGAAAGACTTTGTGCTTGGTTTTTAACATGTTGACATTTTAACAGCTTGTCTTTGAACTTGTGTTTTATAACAAAAGTCTTTTGGGATAGCGGAGCATACATGTGACCAAAGAAGATATGCACAATAGACATGTCTGCCATTGCTTGTTATCCCATTCATAGATACTATCTAAGATGATCATATTCACCAAATTCTGATAAACTCACAATGTGTGGTAGTTCAGCAATACTCAAACTGAGTGTAATTGTGCCAAGTCCCCAGTTGAGTAGGCAAGGAGGCTTAACAGCCACAAGAGGCAATCCTCTCTGTTTGAACCAGAACTTATCTGAATTTAAAACAAAAAAAAGAAAGGAACGACATCATATTGTCTTTATGTGTGCTACTTCCTTATGTTAGTCAATTGCTTAAGCTGAAAATGATGTCACTGAAGGAAGCAGGAGAAAAACCCATAATTCCTTTCCTTTGATGTTCTGTCTTACACATCTTAGAGCCAAAAGTAGACCAGGTGGCGCTAGTGGTAAAGAACCTGCCTGCCAGTGCAGAAGATGGAAGAAACTTGGTTCAGTCCCTGGACTGGGAAGATCCTCTGGAGGAAGGCATGGCAACCCACTCCAGTATCCTTACCTGGAGAATCCCAGAGTCAGAGAAATCTGGTGGGCTACAGTCCATAGGGTCTCAATGAGTTGGACAGGACTAAAGCGACTTAGCACAAGTACACAGAGATTGTTAGCAGAATATATCCAAATCAAAAAGTGAAATAAAACAGCTGAATTCAGTGTGTTTCCAGTGTCAAGTATGAAAGAAAGACTTTTTCATATACAAGCTAAAAAGGAATATGAATTGTATATCTTCAGTTCCACATATGAGATAAGAACTAACATTTTCACTTACATTTGGTATCATGCAATATAAGTACCAATGTTAAAATTCATGCTAATAATTATTATTTTCTGTATTTAGAATGAAATTAAATTGCAATAATAATAAAATCCACAACACCATAACAAGCTGAAAGAGACAGAGACCATAGAGGAAATAAAAAAATATTTTAGTATTAACATCTTTAATGGCACTTTATTCCTGCTTCTTAAATGAGGGATCTCACATCTTTATTTTCCCTGGCACCACAGTTTATGTAGCTGGTCTAACTAGTACACTGCGTTAGGTTTTATTGGTATTATTTACTCTGGTGTATTTCTCTCACTATATTTTCTTCAGGCATTGATTTACATAAGTTCCATTTCAAACCATGTGAAGAGAAAATCAGCACTGGTGTCAAAACACTTGCACAATAAAGAAACCTGATGTTAAGGAATGACCTGAGTATCTCCTGAGATGGTTTTTCATCCATCCAATTGTTTCTGTCAAGGGGTGGTGATTTGAAAAGCCAAAAGGACTCTCTCTAAATTCTCAGATCTACAAAATCAGAATGATGAAGGGTGAAAACATAAGATTTGGGATCCAGAGACCAAGAATTAATGACAGCTATTTCATTCACCAACCTTTAGCAATATGCCCAAATTTGTTGAGCTTCAATTTCTCATTGTGTAAAGGGAAGGATTTCAACTAGATAATCTTTAAATAGTTGCCAGTTACAAGTTGGCAATGATAAATGGAAACCGCCTAGCACACTGAATGTCACATAACAGGGTTTCAATAAATGAAGTTATTATAAAATTCTAGGACAACCTATTTCTTAAATTAACCTCCATGCCATGGATTTATACCCTTAGATGATACAATGACTAATCCATTTGTGGCTTGTTTGTGAGTACAAAATGGCAAAACTAGAAATGATGACATACAAAACATAAATTCTTGAGATGACTCATTGCTTTTAGCACTTAGGATATGGTTGATTAATAGAAAGTCAAAACAGAAAGAAATTTGCCTGGGACTCGTACAACTGACAAATGACTGAGAACTAATGAGTTCTTCCTTGCAAGAGTTACCAACTGAATTTCTTACAACAAGCAGACAAACACTTAAAATCCTTGGATATGTCTCTGTATAGTAGACATATAAACAATTACCTTATAATTATTATATTACTATTAAGGCCATCATCTAAAGCTTATGTGCATGTTCTGGAAATACTGTCTCAAATTCAGTCATTTTATGGGGGAAAAAATAACGTGGCTAACACAAATCAACAACTTGTGGCTAAATCAACACAATTCATGTTAATTTTATTTCTTCTCATATTTGAATGTAGCCTCAGGGCCTTATCTGAATTGCAGCATTTTAGAGATGTATATTAAAGTGGACTCTATTTGCATTTTTGAAGCTAACTGGAAATAGATTTAATCCTAAATTATGTTTTGTAAATCACTTTCAGTGTAGGAAAAAATCACTTTGCAGGAGATGGAATGTGGAGTCAGTGAGGAAAACAGTTTTCGTCTCGTCTGCTAAAGCTCACTGAATGAACTGGAACAATCCTTCCTATCTTGTTCTCACACCTATATGTGTTTAGTCACTTAGTCATGTCTGACTCTTTGTGACCCCATGGATTGTACCCCACGAGACTTCTCTGTACATGGGGATTCTCCAGACAGGAATACTGGAGTGGGTTGCCATGTCTTCCTCCAGAGGAATTTCCCAATGCAGGGATCGAACCCAGATCTCCAGCACTGCAGGCAGAGTCTTTGCCACCAGAGCCACCAGGGAAGCCCTTCTCACTTACATAGTGTAGTTAGAAAATGGGAAGTTGAGCAAGCTTTCTTTCATGTTTAATTTTCCTGGCAATTGTCCTTTACTCTGTGACTCCACATGAGGGAGATTTGCAATGGGTGTCTTTTTATTTTTTATGCAGAGCTTTTAGATTATCCCATGTTATAAATAAAAAACTATTCAAAGACAAAAGCCATTATTTTAATTAATGGAAGTTTGCCTTCTTCAGTTATCTTTTACATTCCATTCCTATAGATCTAAAAGATTTGCGGCGCCCAAGTTAACTGACAAGGTCATAACTTGGCAAACATCACATTTATTTGATTCAATCAGCATCAACTGCTCCCTGATGATTGGTAAAAACCAGGGCCTACCATAGGTCATAATTTATGGATGATATTAACATTCTGAGGAGTGAAATACAGCAAGTCATAACTATGTTTGCTGACAAACAGAAATAAATATAAAAAAGAGAGAGAGGTGTTATGACGCCTAAATCATCCTCAAGGAAAAGGTTGTCAGCTAGACCTAAGCATGACGGGGAAAGAAACTGCGCACAGAAAGGACAGGTAAATGGGTCAAATCTGAGGACATTACAGAGTAGTACCAAAAAATATGGATGGGATGGTAGAAAGAAACCTCTGTAGAGTGCCTATCAATTACATTATTTTTAAGCAGCTTAACTTATTTTTACATACTCTTGCTGCATTTACTGGAGAAGGCAATGGCAACCCACTCCAGTACTCTAGCCTGGAGAATCCCAAGGATGGAGGGCCCTGGTAGGCCACAGTGCATGGGGTCATGAAGAGTCGTGACTTCACTTTCACTTTCATGTATTGGAGAAGGAAATGGCAACCCACTCCAGTGTTCTCAACTGAAGAATCCCAGGGACGGAAGAGCCTGGTAGGCTGCCGTCTATGGGGTCACACAGAGTTGGACACAAAGCGACTTAGCAGCAGCAGCAGCTGCTGCATTTACTACGCTTAAAGAACAGAGTTATGTTGGATCTGGATCTGGATATGTATCCATATCCACATTGACATTTTAGGGATCAGTGAACTAAAATGGACTGGAATGGGCGAATTTAACTCAGATGACCAGTACTTCTACTACTGTGGGCAAGAATCCCTTACAAGAAATGGAGTAGCCTCATAGTCAGAAAAGAGTCTGAAATGCAGTGCTTGGGTACAATCTCAAAAATGACAATTATGTCTATTCATTTTCCAAAAAAAATTCAATATCACAGTAATCTAAGTCTATGCCCCAAGCAGTAACGCTGAAGAAGCTGATGCTGAATGGTTCTATGAAGACGTACAAGACCTTGTAGAACTAACACCCAAAAAAGATGTCCTTTTCATTATAGGGGACTAGAATGCAAAAGTGGGAAGTCAAGAGATACCTGGAGTAACAGGAAAATTTGGCCTTGGAGCACAGAATTAAGTAGGGCAAAGGTAAACAGAGTTTTGGCAAGAGAACACACTGGTCATAGCAAACACCCTCATCCAACAACGTAAGAGAAGACTCTATACATGGACATCACCAGAATACTGAAATCAGATTGATTATATTCTTTGCAGCCAAAGATGGAGAAGCTCTATACAGTCAATGAAAACAAGATTAGGAGCTGACTGTGGCTCAGATCATAAACTCCTTATTGCCAAATTTTGTCTTACATTGAAGAAAGTAGGGAAAATCACAAGACCATTCAGGTATGACCTAAATCAAATCCCTTATGATTATACAGTGGAAGTGACAAATAGATTCAAGGGATTAGATATGATACACGGAGTGCCTGTCTATGGAGGGAGGTTCTTGACATTTTACAGGAGGCAGTCATCAAGACCATCCCCAAGAAAAAGAAATGCAAAAAGGCAAAATGGCTGCCTGAGGAGGCCTTACAAATAGCTGTGAATAGAAGTGAAAGGCAAAGGAGAAAATGAAAGATATACCCATTTGAATGCAGAATCCCAAAGAATGGTAAGAAGAGATAAGAAAGCATTCCTAAGTGAACAATGAAAAGAAATAGAGGGAAATAATAGAATGGGAAAGACTAGAGATCTCTTCAAGAAAATTAGAGATACCAAAGGAATATTTTATGTAAAGATGGGCACAATCAATTCAGTTCAGTTCAGTTGAGTGGCTCAGTCTTGTCTGACTCTTTGCGACCCCTAGCAGCATGCTAGGCCTCGCTGTCCACCACCAACTACAGAGTTTACTCAAACTCATGTCCATTGAGTCGGTGATGCCATCCAACCATCATATCCTCTGTAATCCCCTTCTCCTGCCTTCAATCTTTCCCAGCATCAGGGTCTTTTCAAATGAGTCAGCTCTTTGCATCAGGTGGCCAAAGTATTGGAATTTCAGCTTCAACATGAGACCTTCCAATGAACACTCAGGACTGATTTCATTTAGGATGGACTGGTTGGATCTCCTTGCAGTCCAAGGGACTCTCAAGAGTCTTCTCCAACACCACAGTTCAAAAGCATCAATTCTTCCACATTCAGCTTTCTTTATAGTCCAACTCTCACATCCATACATGACTACTGGAAAAACCATAGACTTGACAAGAGTGACCTTTGTTGGAAAAGTAATATCTTTGCTTTTTAATATGCTGTCTAGGTTGGTCATAATTTTTCTCCCAAGGAGTAAGTGTCTTTTAATTTCATGGCTGCAGTCACCATCTGCAGTGATTCTGGAGCCTCAAAAAATAAAGTCTGCCACTGTTTCCAATGTTTCCCCATCTATTTGCCATGAAGTGATGGGACTGGATGCCAATATCTTTGTTTTTTGAATGTTGAGCTTTAAGCCAAATTTTTCACTCTCCTCTTACACTTTCATCAAGAGGCTCTCTTGTTCTTCACTTTCTGTCATAAGGTTGGTGTCATCTGCATATCTGAGATTATTGATATTTCTCCCAGCAATCTTGATTCCAGCTTGTGCTTCATCTACCCAGCGTTTCTCATGATGTACTCTGCATATAAGTTAAATAAGCAGGGTGACAATATCCAGCCTTGATGTACTCCTTTTCCTGTTTGGAACCAGTCTGTTGTTCTATGTCCAGTTTTAACTGACACTACTGAGTGACTAATGTGAACTGGATATGTACTTCTCCAAAAGCACAACAATCCAGAATAGGAAATTCCTCCCAAATAGAATAGTCTTTGCAATTTGTCTTGAAGAATTAACAAATCGTGGCCTCATGAAATGTCATTAGTTTTATTACTTTTCAGTAATATAATTTACATATTATTCATAATGTATTACCTATTAAATGAGAAAAAGGAGATAAGCATATGCTGTATTATATAAATACATATATTTACATATTCATAGATATATATACAAGTTAATGAAATGTCTTCATATGTAACAACACGGATGGACTTGAAGAATATCATGCTAAGTGAAATGGATCAGACAAAGAGGAATGCTCTACGTTGCCACTTATATGTGGAATCTAAAAAATAAAACAGAATAGTGAATATAATGAAAAAGGAGCAGATTCACAGATATAGAGAACAAATTAGTGGGGAGAGGGAAAGGTGGGCAGTATAGGCATAGAGGATTAAGAGGTACAAAGTATTATGTACAAAATAAGATATAAAGATATATTGTACAACACAGAATATAGCCAATATTTTGTAATAACTATAAATGAAATTATAAGTTTTAAGAATTTTGAATCACTATTCTGTACACGTATAATATAAATCTTTGAACATCAATTTTAAAAAGACAATAAAAAAGTAAACGTGTAACTTTTATAAAAATTGACGTTGAAAAGCTAATTTGACTTTTTAGCATAATTAGACTTTAAAAGCATGTACATACTCCTTTTGAGACTATGTAATAATAGACAAGATGGTTGGATGAGAAGACCAAGGTTTTAATTTGATATTATATAATAATTCGTAGCCAATTAAGAGGAAATAAAATTATGTTTTCCCCTTGAAAACATAATAGCCCTATGTGTAACTGCTATACTCAAAAAGCCATCACTTTTTTAAAACATAAAATTACGTCAGGAAGAACTCTGATATATCTTCTTAGTACATAAATGCTGCAGAATCCTTTCCCCTTGAGTACGGTCAAGAACTGTAAATATAATGGGACTTTTTTCACATGAGTATGTGAGTGTGCTCTGTAGGTGGCAAAAGTGAAGGGATTTTGCAGATGTTCTAAAATCTCTATTCAGTCAGTTCAGTTCAGTCGCTCAGTCGTATATGGCTCTTTGTGACCCCCATGGACTGCGGCATGCCAGGCCTCCCTGTCCATCGTCAATTCCCGGAGTTTACTCATACTCATGTCTGTTGAGTTGGTGATGCCATCCAACCATCTCATCCTCCGTCATCCCCTTCTCCTCCAGCCTTCAATCTTTCCCAGCATCAGGGTCTTTTCCAATGAGTCAGTTCTTCACATCAGGTAGACAAAGTATAGGAGTTTCAGCTTCAATATCAGTCCTTCCAAAGAATATTCAGGACTTATTTTCTTTAGGATGGACTGGTTGGATCTCCTTGAAGTCCAAGGGACTCTCAAGAGTCTTCTCCAACACCATAGTTCAAAATCATCAATACTTTGGTGCTCAGCTTTCTTTATAGTCCAACTCTCACATCCATATATGACTATTGGAAAAAAACATAGCTTTGACTAGATGGACCTTTGTTGGAAAAGTAACATCTCTGCTTTTTAACATGCTGTCTAGGTTGCTCATAACTTTTGTTCCAAGTAGCAAGCGTCTTTTAATTTCATGGCTGCAGTCACCATCTGCAGTGATTTTGGAGCCCCCCAAAATAAGTCTGTCATTGTTTCCACTATTTCCCCATCTATTTGCCATAAAGTGATGGGACCAGATGCCATGATCTTAGTTTTCTGAATGTTGGGTTTTAAGCCAACTTTTTCACTCTCCCGTTTCACTTTCATCAAATGGCTCTTTAGTTCTTAGCTTTCTGCCATAAGGGTGGTGTCATCTGCATATCTGAGGTTATTGACATTTCTCCCGACAATCTTGATTCCAGCCTGTGCCTCATCCAGCCTGGTGTTTCTCATGATGTATTCTGCATATAACAGCCTTGACATACTCCTTTCTCTAAGTGGAACCAGTCTGTTGTTCCATGTCCAGGTCTAACTGACCTGCATACAGATTTCTCAAGAGGCAGGTCAGGTAGTCTGATATTCCCATATCTTTAAGAATTTTCGATAGTTTGTTGTGGTCCACACAGTCAAAGGATTTGGCATAGTCAGTAAAGCAGAAGTAAATGTTTTTCTGGTACTCTCTTGCTTTTTCAATCATCCAGTGGGTGTTGGCAATGCCATCTCTGGTTCCTCTGTGTTTTCTGAATTCAGCTTGAGCATCTGGAAGTACACAGTTTATGTATTGTTGAAGCCTGGCTTGGAGAATTTTGAGCATTACTTACTAGTGTGTGAGATGAGTGCAATTGTGCAGTAGTTTGAGCATTCTTTGGCATTGCCTTTCTTTGGGACTGGAATGAAAACTGACCTTTTCCAGTCCTGTGGCCACTGCTGAGCTTCCCATATTTGCTGGCATATTGAGTGCAACACTTTCAAAGCATCATCTTTTAGGATTTGAAATTGCTCAACTGTAATTCCATCACCTCCACTAGCTTTGTTCATAGTGATGCTTCCTAAGGCCCACTTGACTTTGCATTCCAGGATGTCTGGCTGTAGGTGAGTTATCACACCATCATGATTATCTGGATCGTTAAGATCTTTTTTGTACAGTTCTTCTGTGTATTCTTGCTATCTCTTCTTAATATCCTCTGATTCTATTAGGACCATTCCATTTCTTTCCTTTATGGTGTCCATCTTTGCATGAAATGTTCCCTTGGTATCTCTAATTTTCTTGAAGAGATCTCTAGACTTTCTTATTCTATTTTCCTCCATTTCTTTGCATTGATCTCTGAAGGAAGGCTTTCTTATCTTTCCCTGCTATTCTTTGGAACTCTGCATTCAAATGGGTATATCTTTCCTTTTCTCCTTTGCCTTTCACTTCTATTCACAGCTATTTGTAAGGCCTCCTCAGACAGCCATTTTGCCTTTTTGTATTTCTTTTCATTGGGGATAGTCTTGTTCCCTGCCTCCTATACAATGTTGTGTCCATAGTTCTTCAGGCACTCTGTGTATCATATCTAATCCTTTGAATCAATTGGTCACTTCCACTGTATAATCACAAGGTATTTTATTTAGGTCATACCTGAATGGTCTAGTGGTTTTCCCTACTTTCTTCAATTTAAGTCTGAATTTGGCAATAAGGAGTTCATTGTCTGTGCCACAGTCACCTCCTTGTCTTGTTTTTGCTGACTGTATAGAGCTTTTCCATCTTTGGCTGCAAAGAATATAATCAATCTGATTTTGATATTGACCATCTAGTAATGTCCATGTGTAGAGTCTTCTCTTGTGTTGTTGGATGAGGGTGTTTGCTATGACCAGCGTGTTCTCTTGGCAAACTCTGTTAACCCTTGCCCTGCTTCATTTTGTACTCCAAGGCCAACTTTCCCTATTTCTCCAGGTATCTCTCGACTTCCTGCTTTGCATTCCAGTCCCCTATAATGAAAACGATATCTTTTGGGGGTGTTAGTTCTAGAAGGTCTTGTAGGTCTTCACAGAACTGTTCAACTTCAGCTTCTTCACCATTACTGGTCAGGGCATAGAGTTGGATTACTGTGATTCTGAATGGTTTGCCTTGGAAATGAACAGAGATCATTCTGTCATTTTTGATATTGCATCTACGTAGTGCATCTTGGACTCTTGTTTACTATGATGGCTACTCCATTTCTTCTAAGGGATTCTTGCCTACCGTAATAGATATAATGGTCATCTGAGTTAAGTTCACCCATTGTAGTCCATTTAGTTTGCGGATTCCTAAAATGTCGATGTTCACTCTTGCCATCTCCTGTTTGACCACTTCCAATTTGCCTTGATTCTTGGACCTATGCATTCTAGGTTCCTATGCATTATTGCTCTTTATAGCACAGGACTTTACTTCCATCACCAGTCACTCCACAGCTGGGTGTTTTCATTTTGGCTCCATCTCTTCGTTCTTTCTGGAGTTATTTCTCCACTGATCTCCAGTGGCATATTGGGCACTTTCTGCCCTGGGAAGTTCATGTTTCAGTGTCCTATTTTTGTTTTTGCCCTTTCATACTGTTCATGGGGTTCTCAAGGCAAGAATACTGAAGTGGTTTGCCATTCCCTTCTCCAGTGGACCACATTTTGTCAGAACTCTCCACATGACCCATCCATCTTGGGTGGCCCTAAATGGCATGGCTCATAGTTTCATTGAGTCAGACAAGGCTTTGGTTCATGTGATCAGGTTGGTTAGTTTCCTGTGCTTGTGGTTTTCAGTCTGTCTGCCCTCAGATGCAGTAGGAGGCTTATGGAAGTAAGAGGCTTATGGAAGCTTCCTGATGGAGAGACTAACTGAGGGGGAAATTGGACCTTGTTTTGATGGGCAAGGCCATGTTCACATGACGTGATGGGGCCAGATGCCATGATCTTCATTTTCTGAATGTTGACCTTTAAGCTAACTTTTCACTCTCCTCTTTCACTTTCATCAAGAGGCTTTTTAGTTCCTCTTCACTTTCTGCCATAAGGGTGGTGTCATCTGCATATCTGAGGTTATTGATATTTCTCTTGGCAATCTTGATTCTAGCTTGTGCTTCTTCCAGCCCAGCGTTTCTCATGATGTACACTGCATATAAGTTAAATAAGCAGGGTGACAATATACAGCCTTGACGTACTCCTTTTCCTATTTGGAACCAGTCTGTTGTTCCATGTCCAGTTCTAACTGTTGCTTCCTGACCTGCATATAGGTTTCTCAAGAGGCAGGTCAGGTGGTCTGATATTCCCATCTCTTTCAGAATTTTCCACAGTTCATTGGAAAACAGGGGCCAATCTATGGTGGAGGTAATAAAGATAATGGCTACCTCCTTCAAAAAGCCCCATGCATGCACTGCTGCACCCAGTGCCCCCAGCCCTGACCGACGCCTCTACTGGAGACTCCTGGACACTTTACAGGCAAGTCTGGGTCAGTCTCTTGTGGGGTCACTGCTCCTTCCTCCTGGGTCCTGGTGCACACAAGGCTCTGTTTGTGCCTGCCAAGAGTCTGTTTCCCAGTCCTTTGTAAGTTCAGGTGGCTCTATGGTGGAGTAATGGTGACCTCCTCCAAGAGGTCTTAATGCCTTATCCATGAGCCCCTGTGGCAGTCCACTGCTGACCCGTACCTTCACAGGAGACACTCAAACACAGTTCTGTCTCAGTCTCTGTTGGGTCTCTTAAATCTCTTAAAATCTCTATTAAGTTGCTTTTAAATTAATCCAAAGGGAGATTTCCCTGAATGGCTTGACCTAGTCAAGTGAGCCCCTTAAAACTGGGACTAGAATTGAGAGACAGGAGTAGCAGGAGCAGATACTAGATTCTCCTATTGACCTTGAAGAAGCAAAATGCCATGTTGTGTAGAGAATCACGTGACAAGGAATGGCCTGCAGATGCTAAAAAGCAGGCAGACTGGGGCTAAAAGCTGCAGTTTATAGCCTTAAGAAAATCAATTCTGCCAATAACAAGTAAGCTTGGAATAGGACCCCTAAATGGCAAATGAGACTGCAACTCAGTTCTGACTGATGCCTCAACTGCACCCTGGTGAGATCCTGAGCAGATGACCCAGCTAATCCATGCCTGGATCTCTGATGCAAAAAACTGAGAGATAACACATGTGTGCTACTTTACATTGCTGGCAAAATAAAAAAGTCATTAGTGTTATTATTTTGGGTACAATTTAGATATCACAGATAATGCCCTAAATATTGAAAGAAAAAAGAACATGAACATATGCTCTACTGAGATCCACTAAACAAGAAACCTTTTCAAACACATTAGACATAAATGTTTAAATTCTCTGAGAGAATTTCTAATGCTATTTATTGCTAGTAGCCATTAATGTGGAAAGGACATTTCATTTTCATTACATAAATGTAAATATAACTATCATTTTTTAAGTCTTGTGATTATATAACTTCCAAGCATTCAGGTTGCTCCAAAACAGCTTTAAATACACAAGAACTTCTAAAAGTAATCATTAATGGGAATCCACCTCATGGTGGCTGAGAATTTCAAGGCAGAATAGAGAAAAGCAGAGCAAATGGACCAGGCTGAGAGAAAGGAGAGAATAATAAAGGCTAAAATGAGAAAAAAGAAATAGTGAAATAAAAAATACAGATTAAATAATGCCTTAAAAATTAGAGAAAAAACCATTTAATATTTTATAAATTAAAAGAAATGTACTCTTATTTAGAGCCACATATTGCAATAAGCACTGAACTTGACACATGATTGCACAGCTGTGAAATGGCTGGTTTTAAAGTCATGAGACATTTTCTTTATTTTCATCATCGATTAATTAGGTTTGCATGTAACCTTTTTGAGGAAATTTATTACTACCATCATTTTATATCTACTTCTAGGTTTATACTTTTTTTTTTTAGACAAATGAAAGAGGTTTACCTTAAATTTATTTCTGATATATAATTATGTTTCAATGCTGATAGGAGCAAAAGTGTTAATTTAATTTTATAATTTAAGATAATTCTGCATTTTTTCATAGTCATTCTAAATTATATGAGAAGATATTTTATAAATTTTATATAGAATGATTATATTTCTATAAGATAAATAATAAGCATGTCAAGATATTAGTTGTGTTTTAACATATCTTATTTATGTTCTTGAGGAATATATGCCAAGTATACTGTGATCTTCTTCAACTCATGGCATTTCAGTTAATTTATAATTTCTTCTTTATAATATTCTATATTTTCTGAATTTTAAATATGAGCAGTTCTAATCATAAATAGGCATTTTTGTGATATTGAGATGAAACCAAATGAAGACTAATTCCTAACTAGAATTTATAATTTTTCTCTCTTATGCACAGTTTTGTCTTTCTCCTTTTCTATGCTAAGATATAAAAGTTCTTTCATATATTCACATCTTTATGTCAAATATTAGTAATATTCCAAAGCTGCTTCAGCCTCCAGTTTTTTATCCTTCCAGAATTTAAGAAAAAAAAAAAAAAAAAAGTAAGCTCCAAATTTTAAACTTGAGACTTAAGAAAAAGTAATTCAAACATAAATAGTATCTGGAAATGTATTATATTATTATTGACTCTCCCATAGTAACTAATACCTGTCACCAACTCTTTATCTTTCAGTCTTCTCTCCCAGTCTTCCCCTAAAAACTTACTTATCTTGAAGAAAACACTAACTCTCTGAAAAATAGAATCAACTCAGTGGGAAGATGTTGAACAATTATATAACCAACCTCTTAGTGGTTTGTAAATTCATGTATTTTGTTATTGATTTAAGTAAAGATTAGAATTTGAAAAAAACAAAATTATAGAAAAAGGTCACAGATCCATATGACTTAATAAGTATCTGAACCACTCACCCAGTAGAGTCATCTAGAAGGAAACAGAGGATAGAGTAGACAAGATATAAATAAATATCATGGATGAGTAAACACAAATTGTGACTTTCACAGATTCAAAATTTATATAGTATGATTTAACTTTTGTATCATTTGTTACAAAAAGTCTTCTAAAGGACCTGCTATTCCCTGATTAACACCAAAAATTTTGTTTTATTCTGATACATGTACAGTATTTAGAAGTACTTTTTAGCAAATAGCACACAAAGAGTACACATTATGGGTGTACTCAGTCATTTCAAATTTGAGTCCCAGAATCTCAATGATAACTGTGCTTATTTAGGCAAATGCTTATAATCGAAAATGGTACAGAAGTTATGTATGTGGGTTGTTACAAATATTACACAATGGCAATGTATATTTTAGTAAAAAGGATAAGGGGATTTAAATTTCAAGTTGAACTTGAAATTTATAAATAGCATTTATCTATCTCCAATTGAATGTATTTACAAATTGACCGTAGGGTGAAGCTGGAAAAAAAAAAGAAAAACGCATTAATTGCGCTTCAAATATTTACTTATAGAGAATATTTACAAAGAAATTCTGTAAAAGACAGGGAAAACTAGAGAACAAATGCACAATTTTTAAAATGAGAAAAGACAGGCTGAATTCTATGAAGAAATCCAATCAAAAGGTTACAGTTGTAGGAATTAGTTTTGGGAGATGGAATTCTCTATCTCTGATAATTACTCTAAAGAGTCCATCTGCTACTTCATCCTGCCTGTGCCAGCATTTATTGCATCTCTTTTGCCCTCTGCTGTCTTGATGGTGACACAGAGGTTGCACATTGGGAGTGAAAGCTATTGATCAGGCTATAAGCGACAAAGATCATTATCCTTCCTCATAATGGGCAGCCACACAAGAAATTCATTTTGTTTTTTAATATAGGAAGAAGCATATTGAGTTCCCCTATGACAGGATTATTTTAAAACAAATTATAATTTTCATGCTTTTTTGTGACTGAAACAAGCACAACTCTTACCCCCAAACAATGGTTTTTTATAGATTATTCTGTTTGCTCAGGAAATTAGTGCCAATTTGGCATATTTCTTGATCTTCCTTTTTTTGTATCCTTTTATACTTCTCTTTCCAAAGAACTTCCGCAAATAATAATTAAGTGAAATAATTAAGCTTTGTGCTTATTTTTGTCCAGTATGTTTATCTGTTGACATCCCAGTAGAGGGGAATTTTAATAAGACTTTATCTCTCCTAACATTTAAAATAGCAAAAGCAATTTGCTTTGATTTCTTATTTTTATTATTGGGGTTGTAGGCCTTAATTTGGGTATATTTAGAATTTTTATATTTGTTTTTATTAATAAAAGATTATAAATTACTTATGATGAACCTAACACTGTGCAAGGCAAGGGGCAACCAGATTGATGGAACTCCTCTCTCAGTTTAAGGAAATCAAATCAACTGAGCAGTCTGATGTGTAAATAATTCTTATAAAAATACAATATAAAAACAACATACTAGAGAACTTCACAAATTTTAAATTTTTATTATTAATAAAAATATTATTTCTAATATTTTTAGAAATATTTTGCTATGTGGGCTTGGTATTCAGCCTAAATTAAAGCTATTTTTATTAAGTGGGTGACCTTGAGCAAGGCCCTCAATCTCTCTAAGCTATAATTCCCACAACAATAATCTATGAATAACTGAATCAAGATTTGTTGTAAGAATTAAATGAAATAACACAGTTAAGATGTTCTTTAAAAGACTTGGCCAGCAATAATCAATAAAAGAGCTATAATCTCCATCGCTTTCTTCTTTTTCCCCATTATATTGTGATTCCCATTATTGTTGCTACCATCATAAACTCGCTTTTCAAGAAGCAGGGCTCATCAGTTGAAAAAGGGGATTTGGAGTCATTTAGACAAGAGAAGGAGTATAAGTAGTTAACTGTAGATAGAATTGAGTGTATTTAGAGGGAGCAGTGGAAAGAATTGAGTCTGCAAATGAAAAGTTAGGCAAATGCTAGGAGAATCTATGGTATACAAAGCAGTGTGAATTTCATTTAGACAGTGGGGATTCTCTAAAATATTTTTAAGTATGTGAATTACAGTTATCGTTTTAAAAGTAAACTACTGGTACTAATGAGGATAGATTGAGATAGGACCCAACAGAAGAAGCTATGGTTTTATATTTTTTTCTGTATAGTCATCATTACTCCAAGAATAATTTTTAAAATTCTTTTTCAACTTCAGTTAGACAAATTCTACTTCATGTTTTGTCCAGTTGTCTAATTCCTAAAACCAATACCTATGTAGATACCTCAGTTACTTGAGATATGTGGATATATCCTTTACCATCATTTCATTTGCTCTGCTTTTCCTAAATTATCTTCTACTTGGACTTCCTTTGTACCTTGTTCTTTCAATTATTTGCAACAATGTTCTAAATGTAGCATATCCACCTCTAAGGGAAGATTTATTCACTGAATAAAATGTTTATTGTGTGTGAGGTGTGGACCAGACTCCACCTTCATTTATGCTTCCATTTGTAAAATGAAATTATAAGCTTCACTTTAAGAATGTGTTTTTAAGTGATTCCATAAACATTGCCTCCTTTGAAATTTAGTGTGATGGTCAATCTTTTGTGTCAACTTGACTGGCCCATAGGTGCTTAGATCTTTGGTTAAACATTAGTCTGAGTGTGTCTGTGAGGGTGTTTCTGGAAGAGATCAAAGTTTGAATCAATAGAATGAGTAAAGCAGATTGCCTGCCTCACTGTGGGTGAACCTCATCCAATCCACTGAAGACAGAACAAAAAGCAGAATAAGAAAGAATTTTATATCTCTGCCTGACTCTTCTCAAACTGAGACATTGCTCTTCTCTGCCTTTTGATTCAGGCTAGGACTAGAACCATTGACTTTCCCAGTGCTCAGACCTTCAGACTCAGATTAGAACTATACCGTAGTCTCCCTTGGGTCTTGAGCATGGGGACTGCAGTTGTTGGACTCCTCAGTGTCAATATAATTTCCTTACAATGAATCTCTGTCTCTCTCAATCTCTTCTCTCTCTCATATCAATCTACTTACCTGTCTTCACATGTATAATATAAATGACATATGAATAATAGAAATAAGCAGCATCCATTTCCAGTTAGTTGTTGCTCACTACATATCAGGCCCTGTGCAATATACCTAATTTAACAAATAATTTATCATTTACTTGGTTCTCAGTTTCTTCTTCTGTAAAATGGGTATAATAATTGTATATAAATAATAAATTATCAGTATTGTTTAAATACATTAATTTGTATAAAGCACCTAGAAAAAAGACTGGCATGTACTAAGTACTCAGTTTATATTAGATATTTTTATTATTCATTATATCCTCAAAAGACTCCAATTTTATATTATAACTGAGACAATCAGGCCTTAAAGATGAAAATTAAATTATCCAACATCACGGAACAAACCAATTATGGGGTCCAGATTTTGAATTTATGTATTTCTGAGTATTATGGCATGCTCTTAAGCTATAGATGTCATTGATGTACTCCTTAGAGGCTTTAAGAACTGATCATTACTTGTTATAGCTAGTGAAATGGTGAAATCCAATTCAGTTTAACTCTGTTAGCCTGAAGAGTAGAGTATGCCACTATTTGTTTGTAGAAAGATTAAAAATCTGCAAAATTTAAAAATCTGTTCAAGACTTGTGGACACAGTGGGGGAAGAAGAGGGTGGGATGAATTGAGAGAGTAGCATGAAACATATACATTATCATATGTAAAACAGACAGGCAGTGAGAATTTGCTGTATGACTCAGGGAGTTCAAACCCAGTGCTGTGTGACAACCTAGAGGGGTGAGATGGGGTAGGTGGTGGGAGGGAGGTTTCTGAGGGAGGGGACATCTGTATACTTATGGCTGATTCATGTGGATGTACGGCAGAAACCACCACAATATTGTAAAGCAATTATCCTCCAATTAAAATAAATATAAGAAACAAAAAGCTGTTCAACCATGGAAGTTATTTACTCATTCTCTTTACAGCAAAATGGAAGCTGCTGCTGCTGCTGCTAAGCACTTCAGTCGTGTCCAACTCTGTGCGACCCCACAGACGGCAGCCCACCAGGCTCCCCCGTCCCTGGGATTCTCCAGGCAAGAACACTGGAGTGGGTTGCCATTTCCTTCTCCAATGCATGAAAGTGAAAAGTGAAAGTGAAGTCGCTCAGTCGTGTCCAACTCTTAACATCCCCATGGACTGCAGCCTACTAGGCTCCTCCGTCCATGGGATTTTCCAGGCAAGAGTACTAGAGTGGGGTGCCATTGCCTTCTCCGAAATGGAAGCTAGAGAATATGATTAAAGGAATAGGCCATTTCTCTCTACTAATCCCTTGGGCTTCCCCAGTGGGCCAGAGGAAAAGAATCTTTCTGCAGTGCATGAGATGAGGCAGGATCTGTGGGTTCAATTCCTGGGTCAGGAAGATCCCCTGACCCAGGAAATGGCAAACCATTCCAGTATTTTTGCCTGGGAAATCTCATTGACAGAGGAGCCTGATGGGCTACAATCCATGGGGTCATAAGAGTCAGATACAACTTAGCAACTAAACAACAACAAAAATTCCCTCCATCGTGTGATCAAAGTTGATGTCGAGATATATCTCTCCACATTGACAGACATGTTGCATTACCCATGTAATATTCCCATAATATTCATCCTTTTGACCTTGCTATATGTAGGCAAACTTTTGGCCTCTAAGATGGTCATTTCTAAGAAATCAGTTTCTCTCTTTCCAATTCTTTGACTAGGAAATGAAAATTACTTTTCTTCCTTTAACTGCTTAATAAAAATTAATTAACTTTCTACTTGGGTGAACCATGTTAGAAGATAATTCAGAGCAGAAAAGGAAAAGAGGACAATAGAAGGAATGAAAGTTCCTAGTTATATTCTAAGAATGCTGATAATGTGACACCCTACCTTTCATTTTCAGGATCATTAATTTTCTTCCAATTTAACAACTAAAAAGACTAATTCAGATGTCAACTTCTATTATGCAAATAGGATTGAGTGAATCAGTACTGTTTTGTTGACTTGCTTGTTTTGTTCTCTTGTTTATAAAAACTTGTGCTGTCCCTTCATTCCTTATTTCAAAAAAAAAAGAAAAGTTTTACCACTATTTACTGCTAAGTGATGGAGGATACAGAGATACACAAGACTCAGAACCTACCCTCAAGTTCCAAATCATCTGTAAGATAAAATGAAAACCATGAAAATCCTTTACAAAATTGGATGAATTTTCTGTGTGTTGACACAGTACAATAGATGGTAGAATAGGGCTCTCTATCAGGGGGATTTGGGAAAGATAAGGGGGAGGGGATACTTGAGGTGAGCCTCAAAAATGTGTAGGAGTTCTTTCTTTCCTTTTCTTTCTTTTTCTTTTCTTGTTAAGGTGTCACTAGAATGGAAGTCCATGACCCAAAGCAGGGAGTTTGTGAGGATGACTCTGTACCACCATTGCTAAGAGCAGGAGTCATCATAGTGAGAGAAGAGCAGATGAGGCTGGGAGCCAAGTAGGGGCAATGATGCAAAGGACCAGTGTACTCTTCTAAGAAGAAAAAAAAAATTCTGAAAATAGTACAGAGATACTGTATATATTTTTTTCAGCCAGAATATATGAGACAGAATAATCGCTTTGGCAGCAATATGTATAATGAATTAAAAAGAGAAACTATAGTCATAATCTTGACAAATCAACACTTTAATTATTTAAACAAACAGTAAATATACAATTATCCTTACAAGATGCCAAGTGGCTTACCCCACACCACCCCACACCAGCATGTACCTTTGTTGTGACCCATATTTTTCAAGATTGAGGAGATAAAAGTTGTCATGTCATAAAATGTTACTCAGTTAAGATGTTCCCTGAAATAATTACATTAATAGGAAATCCAGTACATAGATTCTAGCTGAAGTGAATAAAAGGTACTTTCTCGTACCAAATACCTCTGAAAAAAACACCCAGTGACTGAAATTCTATATGGTTAAGATCTTTTGGTTCAAAATCTTAAAGTGAGGCCATCAAAGAAGTTGAGTATCATTTATAATATAAAAACTATTTGTGCCAACAAATTAATAGAAACCACAGGAGAATATCAAACGTTGCTTTTTAGTCTCACTTTCTGCCAACAAATCAGAAGTTCACTGACTTTATACATTTGACATACTGTGAACAAAAATATGTTTTAGTTCTTCCATACTGGAGAAAATGTGTTATTTGCCAGCTGACATTAATAGCAATCAGCTTTTTTGTAAGTATTAAGGCTGGAAAGAAAATCTGTGACTGGTTAGAAGCCAATGTGCAGGAAGAAAAATGGAGATATATTTATTTTCTCACTATTTGAACTAATATGAATAACTAAAGAATATATACTCTGAAAATATGAGGCACAGTTTCATTCAAATTAAATAGTATAGAGCATAAAACATAGTAAGTTCATAAAGTATATAGTACTTTAGAATCCATGTGGTGAGGGAATGTAAAATTTAATTGAATTCTCTCCTTTTTTACCACTGAAAGCAGAACATTGTTAACCCCAAAGATTATTTTAAAGTAGTCTAAAAGAATCATAATTGTATTTTAAAAGGTAATATAAAAGGATGAAAAAATTAATAGGACATTGATCAATGACTCCCTGCCCATCATGTTTCTATATGTAGAACATTTTGAAGGAGGAATAAAGATTTAAAAACCAAAACATATGAATATAGGAAATCTTAAGCTGTAGTTTCAAAAATGTCTTGTGCAAAGTTAATATTACCACAAAATATAATATTCTCCATGATGAACTCCTATCTTATTTTGTTGGTTGTCACTTAATTCTGTCAAAGTCCATTAAAATCCCTTTGGTTGTTAATGAACTCAGAATAAGGAACATAAGAATAATTCCTCTCATTTATATTAAATATTTGACCAAATCACTCTGGTCATTTTAAACTTTAATTCACTAATGCATCCAAGGGAAGATACATTATTTCCTGCCATTAATATTCTTATTCTTGCTGTTGTATCATTTCCTCTCTTCTCTCCCCATGCCATTGAATTCTCTCTAGGTTTTACTCTTCTCTTACCATCAATGCTGGAAAGATACATTTTTAGGAGAATAATCATAACAATATGAACACTTCTATGCTAGTCCCTCTGCCTGGTCTTAATTACTGCTTTGCTTTCCAACTGGGTTGGTCTCTCTAAGCCATTAATCTTTTAAACTTGGCTCATTCAACACTTGGTAGGTGCTAAGAAAACAAAGATGAATGGTGAGGACCCTCCATATGATTTCAATTATTATTTGCTTTCCAACTGGGTTGGAATCTCTACTCCATTAATCTGTGAACTCTCACCTCACTCTTTAATAAGTTCTCATACATGTTCTCCTCTCTCATGGTAAAATGAATGTAAATTAATTAGGACAGTCTAGGTCGCAAAAAGTTCTAATTGCTGCTGTTGTTCAGTCGCTAAGTCATGTCCAACCCTTTTGTGACTCCATGGATTGCAGCCTGCCAGGCTCCTCTGTCCATGGAATTTCCCAGAAATTTCCCAGAAAAGTGCGTTGGCATTTCCTTCTCCAGAGAATCTTTCTGACCCATGGGTCAAACCTACGTCTCCTGGTTGGCACACGGATTCTTTACCACTGAGCCACCTGGGAAGACCAAAATTCTAATGGATTACTTTTAAATAAAGGAATCATAAGGCTCACCATTCTGCCTGCTCTGATGGATCCTTTTCTCACCCTTAAGTGAGAAACCTTTTATTTCCCTTGGTAAGTAAGCTAGACTGGAGGGAGAGAGCTCCCTGGCTAAGTCTCTGCTGATACAAAGTAACAGCATAAAATAAGCTCTTCCTTCTTACCATAGGATAAAAGTGATAAGAGTTTTCACTGGGCATACTTAGTTACATCCTTACCCAAGTTACCAAGAAAGGCAATGCCAAAGAATGCTCAAACTACCGCACAATTGCACTCATCTCACATGCTAGTAAAGCAATGCTCAAAATTCTCCAAGCCAGGCTTCAGGAATACATGAACCATGAACTTCCAGATGTTCAAGCTGGTTTTAGAAAAGGCAGAGGAACCAGAGATCAAATTGCCAACATCTGATGGATCATTGAAAAGCAAGAGAGTTCCAGAAAAACATCTATTTATTGACTATGCCAAAGCCTTTGACTGTGTGGATCACAATAAACTGTGGAAAATTCTGAAAGAGATGGGAATACCAGACCACCTGATCTGCCTCTTGAGAAATGTGTATGCAGGTCAGGAAGCAACAGTTAGAACTGGACATGAAACAACAGACTGGTTCCAAATAGGAAAAGGAATTCGTCAAGGCTGTATATTGTCACCCTGCTTTTTTAACTTATATGCAGAGTACATCATGAGAAACGCTGGACTGGAAGAAACACAAACTGGAATCAAGATTGCCGGGAGAAAGATCAATAACCTCAGATATGCAGATGACCCCACCCTTATGGCAGAAAGTGAAGAGGAACTCAAAAGCCTCTTGATGAAAGTGAAAGTGGAGACTGGAAAATGTTGGCTTAAAGCTCAACATTCAAAAACAAAGATCATGGCATCCGGTCCCACCACTTCATGGGAAATAGATGAGGAAACAGTGGAAACAGTGTCAGATTTTATTTTTCTGGGCTCCAAAATCAGTGGAGATGGTGACTGCAGCCATGAAATTAAAAGACACTTACTCCTTGGAAGGAAAGTTATGACCAACCCAGATAGCATATTCAAAAGCAGAGACATTACTTTGCCAACAAAGGTCTGTCTAGTCAAGGCTATGGATTTTCCCGTGGTCATGTATGGATGTGAGAGTTGGACTGTGAAGAAGGCTGAGCGCCAAAGAATTGATGCTTTTGAACTGTGGTGTTGGAGAAGACTCTTGAGAGTCCCTTGGACTGCAAGGAGAGCCAACCAGTCCATTCTGAAGGAGATCAGCCCTGGGATTTCTTTGGAAGGAATGATGCTAAAGCTGAAACTCCAGTACTTTGGCCACCTCATGCAAAGAGTTGACTCATTGGAAAAGACTCTGATGCTGGGAGGGATTGGGGGCAGGAGGAGAAGGGGACAACAGAGGATGAGATGGCTGGATGGCATCACTGACTCGATGGATGTGGGTTTGGGTGAATTATGGGAGTTGGTGATGGACAGGGAGGCCTGACATGCTGCAGTTCATGGGGTCGCAAATAGTTGGACACGACTGAGCCACTGAACTGAAATGAATTGAACAAATACAAAGACCTGCGGACAGGAATTAAGATATTTCATGAGGACAAAACACAATGAAACTTTGTGATCAGCTTTCTAGAAGTATGCTGAATATAGACACATTTGCAAGCAAAATCAATAATTAACAGTAATTCTTGCAACTTACAAAGGGTCTTGGAGAATAATTCTATTGATATAATTTCATATGTGCCCTATGCCCCTAACATTGTCAAATATTCTAAGTCCGATATATTACCTCTTGAATTAAGTCACCATATCATGGCTTTATCTTTATTTCCCTTTTCAACTTTTTGTGCAGAATATGTATTTTTCAATTTGCACACATGGAGTCCTTGAGCTTTCCATTTTACTGTCTCTCTGCAAATTTTCATGCCATTACTGTTCTTTATTAGCAATCATGTTAACCATAAAATACAATGAGTTGATTCTTTAAATTCTCTATGCAGCCAAAGAAGCCAATGTCACAGTGGAGTGTCTTGAGCAATTAAGAAGAAAAAATATGCTGAGCATAACTTTGAACTACAGTGATGAGTTCTACGTATTATAACAGCTTATATAAGTCTAGCCTACTATGGCCATCATTTACACTGAATACTAATGTCATACTTGCTCTTTCTACCTTTTCTTCAGATAATTTTATTGCTAGGGCCAAGACCGACTTTAATTGCTGAATCAGAGAAAATGAACTAAGTTGAGTTTATTCCTTCATTTTCTTTTAATTTATGTTAAATAATTTGAATGATTCACATTTCATGGGATATTATATATCATCTTTTGATTCTTAATAGCAATGTACTAATAAGCTTTCTGAAGTGACAGATACAGCCTATATATTTAACTGAATGATTAACCAAATAAATATCTGGACAGGTTATGTAAATTTTCCTCAAAAGTATATTTTAAACCCATAACAGTAATATATTTGTAATAGTCAGTGTTCTCCATAAAAACAGAACCAGCAGGATGGTGATAAAATGTGTTTATTTTGTCAACATTCTATTAATGACATATTTATTTTAAGGAATTGGCTCATACGATTTTAGAGGCCTGGCAAGTCCAAAATCTGATGAACTGGCTGTTTGGGGACTCAGAGAAGAGATGCATTTGAAGTCCAAAGGCAATTGGCATGCAGAATTATTTCCTGCTCAGAGGAGGTCAGTTTTTGTTCCATTAGGGCTTTAATAGATTGGATGAGGCCTACCTACATCATGGTGAACACTCTACCTTCTTAAAGTCCACTGATTAATCTCATCCAAAACAAAAAACAAAACAAAACCAAATATATCTTCACAGAAATATCCACAATAATGTGAATGTTTGACCAAGTTTCTGGGCACAGTGTCCCAGTCAAGTTAACCTGTACAACTAAACATCACAGTATCTTATGTATTAAATAAACATCATCAAATTGTATTTATGAGGCACCGCGTCATTTCTATTTAAATTTGTGTCTATTTTGAAAACAGAAAATATTTTTTAATTAGAGTTTTAATAAATGTAACTTGCAAATAACATATTTACAATCATTTTATCTAACAACTGAAAAGCCAGTGACTTAGAAACTGATGCCCTTTTCATCCTTTGTCTATGTGCTGGAAAGGATTATTTTTAAGTGATCAACTTAAATTGTGCATGAACTTTCTGCTCATTACTCCATGCCCCTAAGGGAGAAGCAGTCCACAGCCAACTTGTATGCTCTGTTTCATTATTTCAGACTCTGTGGCTAAAAAGCAAGATGCTTTGTGATACTATGATACATGGAATGACATAAAAAAGGGTATCCACTGGAGCCACCCACATCCCATAATTTCCCTGAATCTGACCAGTCACTGAGCTTAACACATGCAAGTCTCTCCCATTGGTTTATTGATTTATTCAGCTTGTACACTGAACCCAGAATATGAAAGACACTCTTCTAGGAACTAGGGATACAGATAAAAGGTGTTACTTTTATTGAGTTTACACTTTAGTAGCAGGAAATTCGGAGAATGCAATGGCACCCCACTCCAGTACTCTTGCCTGGAAAATCCCATGGATGGAGGAGCCTGGTAGGCTACAGTCCATGGGGTCGCTAGGAGTCAGACACAACTGAGCAACTTCACTTTCACTTTTCACTTTCATGCATTGGAGAAAGAAATGGCAACCCACTCCAGTGTTCTTGCCTGGAGAATCCCAGGGACGGCGGAGCCAGAGTCAGACATGACTGAAGCGACTTAGCAGCAGCAGCAACAGCAGCAGCAGGAAATTAACAATGAATATATAAACTGGTAAGTGAATAAATTTAGATAGTGTTAAGCACTATGAATTTAAGTTTATAAATTCATAAGTTAAGCATAACTTAATTTATATGCAGAGTACATCATGGGAAATGCCGGGCTGGATGAAGCACAAGCTGGAATCAAGATTGCTGGGAGAAATATCAATAACCTCAGATATGCAGATGACACCACCCTTATGGCAGAAAGTAAAGAACTAAAGAGCCTCTTGATGAAAATGAAAGAGGAGCATGAAAAAGCTGGCTTAGAGCTCAATATTCAGAAAACTAGAATCATGGCATCTGGTCCCATCAGTTCAGTTCACTTTAGTTGCTCAGTCGTGTCCGACTCTTTGTGACCCTGTGAATTGCAGCAGGCCAGGCCTCCCTGTCCATCACCAACTCCCGGAGTTCACTCAGACTCATATGTCCATCAAGTCAGTGATGCCATCCAGCCATCTCATCCTCTGTCATCCCCTTCTCCTCCTGCCCCCAATCCCTCCCAGTATCAGAGTCTTTTCCAATGAGTCAACTCTTCGCGTGAGGTGGCCAAAGTACTGGAGTTTCAGCTTTAGCATCATTCCTTCCAAAGAAATCCCAGGGCTAATCTCCTTCAGAATGGACTGGTTGGATGTCCTTGCAGTCCAAGGGACTCTCAAGAGTCTTCTCCAACACTACAGTTCAAAAGCATCAATTCTTCGGCGCTCAGCCTTCTTCACAGTCCAACTCTCACATCCATGCATGACCACGGGAAAAACCATAGCCTTGACTAGATGGACCTTTGTTGGCAAAGTAATGTCTCTGCTTTTGAATATGCTATCTAGGTTGGTCATAACTTTCCTTCCAAGGAGTAAGCGTCTTTTAATTTCATGGCTGCAGTCACCATCTGCAGTGATTTTGGAGCCCAGAAAAATAAAATCTGACACTGTTTCCACTGTTTCCCCATCTATTTCCATGAAGTGATGGGACCAGATGCAATGATCTTCGTTTTCTGAATGTTGAGCTTTAGGCCAACATTTTCCACTCTCCACTTTCACTTTCATCAAGAGGCTTTTGAGTTCCTCTTCACTTTCTGCCATAAGGGTGGGGTCATCTGCATATCTGAGGTTATTGATCTTTCTCCCGGCAATCTTGATTCCAGTTTGTGTTTCTTCCAGTCCAGCGTTTCTCATGATGTACTCTGCATATAAGTTAAAAAAGCAGGGTGACAATATACAGCCTTGACGAACTCCTTTTCCTATTTGGAACCAGTCTGTTGTTCCATGTACAGTTCTAACTGTTGCTTCCTGACCTGCATACACATTTCTCAAGAGGCAGGTCAAGTGGTCTGGTATTCCCATCTCTTTCAGAATTTTCCACAGTTTATTGTGATCCACACAGTCAAAGGCTTTGGCATAGTCAATAAAGCAGAAATAGATGTTTTTCTGGAACTCTTTTGCTTTTTCTATGATCTAGCGGATGTTGGCAATTTGATCTCTGGTTCCTTGGCCTTTTCTAAAACCAGCTTGAACATCAGGAAGTTCTCGGTTCATGTATTGCTGAAGCCTGGCTTGGAGAATTTTGAGCATTACTTTACTAGTATTACTGGTCCCATCACTTCATGGCAAATAGATGGAGAAAAGTGGAAACAGTGACAGACATTATATTTGGGGGGCTCCAAAATCACAGCAGATGGTGACTTCAGCCATGAAATTAAAAGACACTTGCTCCTTGGAAGAAAAGCTATGATAAACCTAGACAACATTCTGAAAAGCAGAGACATTACTTTGCCGAAAAAGGTCTATCTTGTCAAAGCTATGGGTTTTCCAGTACTCATGTACGGATGTGAGAGTTGGATTATAGAGAAAGCTGAGTGCAGAAGAATTGATGCTTTTGGACTGTGGTGTTGGAGAAGACTGTTGAGAGTCCCTTGGACTGCAAGAAGATCAAATCAGTCAATCCTAAAGGTAATCAGTCCTGAATATTCATTGGAAGCACTGATGTTGAAGCTGAAACTCCAATACTTTGGCCACCTGATGAGAAGAACTGACTCTCTTGAAAAGACCCTGATGCTGGGAAAGATTGAAGGCAGGAGGAGAAGAGGAGGACAGAAGATGAGACAGTTGGATGATATCACTGACTTGATGGACATGAGTTTGAGCAAGCTCTGGTAGCTGGTGATGGACAGGGAAGCCTGGCGCACTGCAGGGGTCACAAGGATTCAGACACAACTGAGCGACTGAACTGAACTGAAGTACTATGAAGACAATAAAGGAGGACAGTGGGAGTGGGAAGGAGTTTAGGCTAATTGATTTAGGGTGACTTAAGGTTGCTCAAAATTCTCCAAGCCAGGCTTCAGCAAAATGTGAACCGTGAACTTCCTGATGTTCAAGCTGGTTTTAGAAAAGGCAGAGGAACCAGAGATCAAATTGCCAACATCCGCTGGATCATAGAAAAATCAAGAGAGTTGCAGAAAAACATCTATTTCTGCTTTATTGACTACGCCAAAGCCTTTGACTGTGTGGATCACAATAAACTGTGGAAAATTCTGAAAGAGATGGGAATACCAGACCACTTGACCTGCCTCTTGAGAAATGTGTATGCAGGTCAGGAAGCAACAGTTAGAACTGTACATGGAACAACAGACTGGTTCCAAATAGGAAAAGGAGTTCGTCAAGGCTGTATATTGTCACCCTGCTTTTTTAACTTATATGCAGAGTACATCATGAGAAATGCTGGACTGGAAGAAACACAAACTGGAATCAAGATTGCCGGGAGAAAGATCAATAACCTCAGATATGCAGATGACCCCACCCTTATGGCAGAAAGTGAAGAGGAACTCAAAAGCCTCTTGATGAAAGTGAAAGTGGAGAGTGGAAAATGTTGGCCTAAAGCTCAACATTCAGAAAACGAAGATCATTGCATCTGGTCCCATCACTTCATGGAAATAGATGGGGAAACAGTGGAAACAGTGTCAGATTTTATTTTTCTGGGCTCCAAAATCACTGCAGATGGTGACTGCAGCCATGAAATTAAAAGATGCTTACTCCTTGGAAGGAAAGTTATGACCAACCTAGATAGCATATTCAAAAGCAGAGACATTACTTTGCCAGCAAAGGTCCATCTAGTCAAGGCTATGGTTTTTCCCGTGGTCATGCATGGATGTGAGAGTTGGACTGTGAAGAAGGCTGAGTGCTGAAGAATTGATGCTTTTGAACTGTGGTGTTGGAGAAGACTCTTGAGAGTCCCTTGGACTGCAAGGAGATCCAACCAGTCCATTCTGACGGAGATCAGCCCTGGGATTTCTTTGGAAGGAATGATGCTAAAGCTGAAACTCCAGTACTTTGGCCACCTCACGCGAAGAGTTGACTCATTGGAAAAGACTCTGATGCTGGGAGGGATTGGGGGCAGGAGGAGAAGGGGACAACAGAGGATGAGATGGCTGGATGGCATCACTGACTCTATGGACGTGAGTCTCAGTGAACTCCGGGAGTTGGTGATGGACAGGGAGGCCTGGTGTGCTGATATTCACAGGGTCACAAAGAGTCAGACACGAATGAGCGACTGATCTGATCTGATCTGATCTGAAGGTTTCTCTGAAGAGGTAATATTTGAACAAAACGAGAGGAGCAAAGATGAAAGTAGGCATGAGCTGGACACATTTGAAGATAAAAAAGCAAGTTTGTGATGCTGTGACATAGAAAACTAAAGGGACACTGGTAGGAGAAGTGACCTGAAAAAACAGGTGAGGATAAACCACATAAGGCCTTGAAGCCATGGTGAGACTTGTAGTGATACATTCTCATGCAAGGAAAGGATAGCATCTCAATTACTCTGAATAGGTAATGGGCTCTTGAAGCAGGCAGAACAAAAGGAGACCATTTAGAATCCTATTAGTGAGCCAATGAGCCATGATGGCTTGGGCTAAGAGAAATAGTAAAAAGCATCCAGATTTGAGATATTGGAACCAATGAAATTGTTGCTGATGGAAGAGTGCTTTCCTATGTGCACACCATAAAATATACATAATTTTACATATCTTCAAAGCTATTTTACAAATTTTTGTCTTGTCAGTCTTAGCAGGAATTCAGCAAGACATGGGAAGAAAGATAGCTTTACCATCATTTGGTGAATGATAATAATAGAACAACAACAAAAAAAAGGTTGAGGGACTGAAACTTACATCTCCATGCAAATATAAGCCCCTACAAAAATATCTTACATGGAGAAGAATTATCTGATGCCCAAGACAATTCAAAACAACTGGACCACCTCTGATTGTTAGAAAAGGTACCCAGCAATTTAGTTGTCTTGGTAATGCTTCATAACAGAGTCTAAATTAGAATACAGGCATTGCAGGTGACATTTCAACAGCAACAGCTAGGTTCACCGCTAAGGTTAAAATCTGATTCCACAGCTTTCTCACTCACACTCACCTATTCCTTCAAAAATACAAATAATTCAGCCATAGGGAGTCCACAGTACTGCTTTTAAAAAGATAGGTAAAGAGACTCTTTTTATATATTAACTATAAAATTAATATCATTTAAACAATGTATTTTTTTTTCTGAGAAGAAATGAGAATGCTCCCCAATGCTAAGGGCACACAAAGATGACATAAGTCATATGCAGGACTTCTTCATCATGTGTGGTAGGTTGGTAGAAAGGGAGGAGGAGGTGAAACAGGAAACAGGGCAAGTGGGAAATTCTCCTTTTCTTGGAAGGTCTTTTCTCAAACCCTTCCTTTGTCTATTACTTACTTGCTTGTTTGGGGAATGGATGAGGCATCTCAACCTCCAGGACTTTTTTAGAAGTCCACTCAGACATAACTTAATGCAAGAACAGTATTATTCATTCTTCCTGGAGGAATCTTGCTCATGCTTATTTATCAAGATGGTATGTGATTCAGTGAGCTTGGCCTTTTTATCATATTCAACATCCCAAGGGCATACTTTGGAGCCAAAAAGATCTAAATTTGGATATGGACTCAATCACTTAATAGATATGTGACAAATAATTTATTTGCCATCTCTAGCTTAATTATTTCTTTTCTCTAAAAAATAGCAATATCTCTTCTATTTGTTAGCTTCTTAAAATTTTAATTTATTTTTTTATGTCTCTATTTCAGTCATTGGTTATAGTGAGGAAAGACAACAGTGCCTCTAAAGGACTTGGCATATCCTTGGCATAAATTAGCCATTCCACAAGTGTAAGTTTCCAAATTACATTGTACAGAATAAACATTTAAGCATACTGCTAAAGCATAGATTCTTGAATCCAAACCCCAGAGAATTCCGATTCCTAGGTCTATAAGGAATATCTAGAAATCTACATTTTTTCACAAGTACCACAAATTTTCTGAAATTAATTTCCTGTTAATTATATTTGAAGGGAAAAAGAAAATTGCAGCAAATTTGATGTTCATTCATCTATGAGCCCTTATCAGCTCAGCGGTAAGTCTCACTTCACTTTGGCTCCTAGCATAAATCAGTTCAGTCCAGCCATTCTGTTATGTCTGACTCTTTGTGACCTGATGGACTGCAGCACACCAGGCTTCCCTGTCCATCACCAACTTCTGGAGCTTACTCAAACTCATGTCCATCAGGTCGGTGATACCATCCAAGCATCTCATCCCCATCTCTTCCCACCATCTCTTTCCCAGCATCAGGGTCTTTTCAAGTGAGTCAGTTCTTTGCATTAGGTGACCAAAGTATTGGAGTTTCAGCTTCAACATGAATATTCAGGACTGATTTCCTTTAGGATGGACTGGCTAGATCTCCTTGCAGTCCAAGGGACTCTCAAGAGTCTTCTCCAGCACCACAATTCAAAAGCATCAATTCTTTGGCACTCAGCTTTCTTTATAGTCCAACTCTCACATCCATACATGATTACTGGAAAAACCATAGCCTTGACTAGATGGACCTTTGTTGACAAAGTAATGTCTCTGCTTTTTAATATGCTGTCTAGGTTGGTCATAAGTTTCCTTCCAAGGAGTAAGCATCTTTTAATTTCATGGCTGCAATCACCATCTGCAGTGATTTTGGAGTGCAGTAAAATAAAGTCTGTCACTGTTTCCATCGTTTCCTTATCTATTTGCCATGAAGTGATGGAACTGTATGCTATGATCTTAGTTTTCTGAATGTTGAGATTTAAGACAACTTTTTCACTCTCCTTTTTTGCTTTCATCCAGAGGCTCCTTAGTTCTTCTTCTCTTTTTGCCATAAGGTGGTGTCATCTGCATATCTGAGGTTATTGATATTTCTCCTAGCAATCTAGATTCTAGTTTGTGCTTCATCCAACCTGGCATTTCACACGATGTACTCTGCATATAAGTTAAATAAGCAGGGTGACAATATACAGCCTTGACAAACTCCTTTCCTGATTTGGAACCAATCTTTTCCTTGATCTTCTACTGTTGTAAAAGATCACACTGCTGCATGTGTGTGTGTGTGTGTGTGCTCAGTCATCTCCAACTCTTTGTGACCCTATGGACTATAGCTCACCAGGCTCCATTGTCCATGGAATTTTCCAGGCAAGAATATTGGAACAGATAGCCATTTCCTTCCCCAGGGGATCTTTGAGACCCAAGGATCAAACCCACATCTCTTGTATCTCTTGCACTGACAGGTGGATTCTTTACCATTGTGCCACCTGCACATACTTACATGACATAAAGCATCAGGTCAGAAGAAGTCTGTCTGGATACTTTTCTTTCCTGTCTGCTCTCCTTGCATATAACAACTGGCTTATTTCCCTGTAACTATTATTGATCTCTTTATTCCTAGTTTGTCTACTGTTTTACACTCCCAATCATTGAGTTGATTATTCAGGCTAATAATGGGTACTTTCATTTGCAAAATACCCTTTTCCTTATGGTTCCAGTTAGAGATGATCAGAAGAGAACACTTATGTATGAAAGGTAGAAGAGAAACAGAAAACACCACTTTCAGGTTACCTTAGGATAGTAGTAAGGTATCACTTACCACAGAGTAGGTAGTTATTCCCTTCTACAGGGGATTTACCTGAGCCAGGGACTGAATCCACATCTCCTGCATTACAGGCAGAGTTTTAAAGTCTAAACCACCAGAGAAGGTTGGTGGTAGACTTGTTCAGTTTCTTCTATTCGACTGCAAGGTCTTACCTGTGTACCTGGGCAGTGCTTTAGACAAATCTGTTAGTGATTCTCTTTCTAATCTTCCGTTTCTCCATTAAAGACTTTCACCTCATCTGATGCTCCCATATTAATGTAGAGTATAATTCTTAGAATGAATCCTTATGCCTACAGTGATTTAAGCAGCTCTGTTTTACTGATGGAAATGAGATGAACACACATTAAACCAGCTCAACTCGCAGTCCATGCCCTTCATATTTTACAGTCCAGAAAGTGAAAGTGAAAGTTGCTCAGACGTGTCTGACTCCTTGTGACCCCATGGACTATACAGTTCATGGAATTCTCCAGGCCAGAATACATAGTGGGTAGACTTTCCCTTCTCCAGGAGTTCTTCCCAACCCTGGGATCAAACTCAGATCTCCTGCATTGCAGGTAGATTCTTTACCAGCTGAGCCATAATGGAAGCCCAAGAATACTGGAGTGAGTAGCCTATCCCTTCTCCATCAGATCTTCTCAACCCAAGAATGGAACAGGGGTCTCCTGCATTGCCGGAAGATTCTTTACCAACTGAGCTATCAGGAAAGTCCTTACAGTCCAGAGGGGGATATCAAAGGGAAATGCTGTAGGATGATGGAAACCTTACATGTTTAAAAAAAAATAGACTACCCAGTTATTTTGTGTGAACTATAGGGGAAAAATACATACAGTCCTTCAGGCATTCCTATTTTATTCCTAGAAATCAATATTGATATATTCACATTACCTTTATTCCTAGAAACTATTTTATTCCTAGAAATCAGTACTGATGTAGTCACAAAACTTTTACTTGGCATTTTGGCCTGCTGCTGTGGCTGTTTAGTTGCTCAGTCATGTTTGACTCTTTTTTATCTTCATGGAGTGTAGACCACCAGGCTCCTCTGTTCATAGGATTTTCCAGGCAAGAATATTGGAGTGGGTTGCCATTTCCTTCTTCAGGGGATCTTCCTGAACCAGGGATTAAACCCACGTCTCCTGGTTGGCACGTGGATTCTTTACCACTGAGACACCTGGGAAACTGCCATTTTGCCCTAAAATTCGAGGATTAAAAGAGGAAAAGCCAGATTCTCTTCTGGACTTCTGTGTACAGGCACTTCTATTTGCCCTTAGAGATAAAGGCCAAGGTTGATTGAAATATACAAATGAGGGAGAAATTACCAGTGCAAATTGTGTTAACCTTCTTACTGCATCATTGACCATCACCAAAAGGGTTCAGCCTTCCAGACTGTAATCATATATAACATTCAAAGAATTAAATCACTCATTATCAACCCTTCAAGCACAGTGTTAGTACACTTAGAATTCTGAGTCAGTTTTGACTGAACAAGAAATGTGCAATCAACTGATAGATTTCTAAGTCTCATGATACTTTTTCTTTCCAAAGAATCACAAAGCAGCACCCATTAAAAATAGGAGAAATTACAGAAGCATATGAAACTGCATACATCAGAGATTTTCACAAGGCTTATTCAGTGGAAAAATGATCTCAGAATTCCAAAGATTTTATTAACTTTCAGATTCTCTTCTATATCCTACATTTAATGTAATACTGAATCAGAGTTCTTGATATTAATCTACATGCCACTGTCTTTACACAATTTGATTTCTTCACTCTTATATTTGAATTATACCAACTGAATGCCATATTTGCAGTGGTCACAAGACTTTTAATATTCAGGCTTAATTGGACTTCACACAAGTTTGATTTGACTGGCATCATCACCTTTGCTGTCAGTTGGTGAGAGCTTTGTCTATCCCTGGCTTAGATAAGTAACCCCCTTCCCTCAAGAAAACAGAAATTTAATCAGTCTTTTGTCTATGAAACATGCTATTTTTCTGATCTCACTAGCAAATCCAATAATATTTTCAGTCTTAGTTCTTATTAAGCAATATTTATCCACAATTTGGTGTTGCTATTTTTCTTCACCTGTTAGATATCCTTGCCCAATATTACACTGTATTGGTTTTCTAAAATCTCCAATGTTTATAATCTTGTTGTTGCCCAAACTTTTCTATCAGGCACTGCATTTTTTCATGTTTCTCAAGGTTTTTTTTTTTTTTTTTTTCCTGTTTTTCCCCTCTGGTTTTGAGTGTTTATGCTTTATGTCTATCCTTTCAGGAGTTATCCTAATTTAACTTAACAAGGATAATTAAGTTATCCGCTTTCACACCATACAAAGATGATTTTATACTACACTTTACTCATGTAGCTGTAGGCAATTTTGTCATCAGGGTTATTATTTTTTTTTAATTTCTAAGATGATTTTTTTCTCTTCACAAAATTTCAAATTATTATTGTCTTATATAGTCATCATTTGTTTAGCTTTAATGACATATTTACCATTATCATTGCTCATAATTTCTTCTTGCATCTCTGCCTTTCCATTTTCCTTCTGCCTAAATTATATATTTAGAATTTCTTTCTTAGAGAGTCATTTATTTTGGCTTAACTCAGCTTGTATGCTTAAAAATATCTCTTTTCACCCATGCTCATGAAAGACATATTGCTTGGTACAGAACTGTAATCTGTCTCATCTCACTGAAGATACTGTTCCACTCTTTTGGGGTTTCTATTGGTTGTTGGTGAGAGGTCTGTTTAAGTAAATTACCCATCTTCTGTAGTTTGTCATTCTTTCAGAATCTTTCAAGATCCCATCTTCTTGAGTTTTATTATGTTATATATGACATGGGAATAGAAATCTGTCTCCCTCTTTGTGTTATTTCTTGATAATAATTGATCGGTTTTCACATTTCAGTATGCTGATGCTGCTGCCAAGTTGCTTCAGTCGTGTCCGACTCTGTGCAACCCCAGAGACGGCAGCCCACCAGGCTCCCCCGTCCCTGGGATTCTCCAGGCAAGAGCACTGGAGTGGGTTGCCATTTCCTTCTCCAATGCATGAAAGTGGAAAGTGAAAGTGAAGTCGCTCAGTCATGTCTGACTCTTCGCGACCCCATGGACTGCAGCCTACCAGGCTCCTCCGTCCATGGGATTTTCCAGGCAAGAGTACTGGAATGGGTTGCCATTGCCTTCTCCTTACATTTCAGTATAATGTAGGTTAATTATGATTTTTTATTTTCAGATTTTCACATGAAGGAAAATTAAAAGAACAGTAAAACAAAGACCTAAATACTCTTTGTATTCAAAAACTATCAAGATTTTGCCATATCTCTTTCATCTGTTTCTCAACACACACTCACACCCACACACACACTTGCACAAATCTGTTTTGTTAACCAATGTAAATTAAATTGCACATAGTATGACATTTCAACATGCCTGTCCAGAACATACGACCATAACACAATTACCATGCCCAAGAAAAATCAAGCTTAACATTATCCAACACAGAACCTATACGCAAAATTCACCAGTAGTCATATAAATGTTTTATGTGTATATACTAAGTTGTTAAGCTATGTCTGACTCTGTGAATTTATGGACTATAACCTTCCAGGCTCCTCTGTCCATGGGATTCTCCAGGCAAGAATACTGGAGTGGGTTGCCATGCCCTCCTCCAGGGGATCCTTCAACCCAGGGATCAAACCTGTGTCTCTTACATCTCCTGTGTTGGCAGGCAGTTTCTTTACCATTAGCACTACCTGGGAAGCTTTATATATATAGATATATATATATAGAGAGAGATAATTTGATATATATACATATAATTTGATACATGATACAAAGTTAATATATTGTATTAGACTGTTATGCCATTACAGTCTTCTCTCATTTAAAATGAATGACTTCTCCTAGTCTTCTCCTACTGAATCTTTTGAAAAGTCCAGATCAACTGTTTTGTAAAACATGTCATTCTATTGAAAAAAGAGACTCCCATGGACAGAGGAACCTGGAGGGCTACAGTCCATCAGGGTCGCAAAGAGTAGGACACAACTTAGCAACTGAATGACGACCCCTATTTTTATGCTTTCTTCTCTATCTCTTGCATCACTGCAGACACGCGTATGCATTTTTTTTCAGTTTAATATGCCATTCTATATTTTTCTTACAGATATTATATATTACAAATTAGATCAATAAATCCCCTATGTGGTGCCCATGCTCAGTCACTCAGCCATGTCTGAATCTTTGCGATTCCATGGATTGTAGCCTGCCAGGCTCTTCTGTCCATGGGATTTCCTAGGTAAGAATATTGGAGTGGGTTTCCATTTCCTCCTCCAGGGAATCTTCCTGACCCAGGGATCAAACCTACATCTCCTGCATTTACAGGCAGATTCTTTACCAATGAGCCACCTAGGAGATCCGAATTCCCTATACACCATATCTCTACCCTCTCTTACCCCATTAATCTTTGAGTACAAGACTTACTTTGTTTTTTCCTGTTCAGACCTGAAACCAATGATTTCTTTAAGTTTCCTAGTTTTTAATATGCATGCAGTAAACAGATTTTAGAAATCATGATCTCAGCATTAGGTGCACAAAATGATATCATGACATACTTTAACCAAGAGGAAAGTATATTATTAGAATGTAGAAGAGTTAGATAGATTCCAGACGGATAAATAACGGCTTGTGTTTGAAGGACATATCAAATATATGTATGTGGGGTGTGTGTGCGTGCGCACATGTGATGTGGTTATAACCAAGACTTCTTAATAAAATCCTACACTGCAGTGTTCTTCTACATTATTTTGTTCCATGTTTATATCTTCTGTCTCCCAACAATATCTATATACATACTCATTTATTTTTTCCTGCATTACAGACACAGTATTGTTTCAGAATTATCTCATCAATATAACTACCAACAACAAACCTACAAAAAAGATCCTATTTGTACAGCGGTTTTGGACTTCACAATACATCTAGTTCTAAGCATGTGTTTTATGACTAACATTGCAACAAATAAATATTTTAATTAATATGTTTATTAGTAAATTAATTAAATTTTAAGTGTAAGTTAATTAAGTTATTTTCTTAGTGTGGTTTTATTAACTGGCTATTTGGTTAGGCTTATTTATTTGTATTTGGTTAAATTACATTTTTATTTTTTAGATATACAAAATATTTTTATAGTTCAAACATCAAACTATATAATGAAGGAACTTCAGAGAAGGCACACCCTTATTCCTACTTCCTCTCTTTCATTTTCATCTACTCCTTATACGTAACTATTTTCATTAGCTTCTATTAAGTGGCCCTCTGCTTCTTTTTGCCAAAATAGTATAGACAGATATTTAGATACACAGATATCTCAAGAAAGAGAAAATCAATTATTCTTAATTCCCCTTATCTGTTACATAAAAGTTATGTAATATATCATCACATAATATATTATGTATTATATTATTATGTACTATAATAATATATTTATATATTATATATTACACAATATATTTATACAAATATATATTACATAATATAATATACTATATATTATTCTGTACTCATTCTTTACACTATGTATCCTAGAAATCACATCAGTTCATGGAAAACTACTTCATCTTTTTTCATGAAAAATACTATTTCACTGAGTGGCTGTAGATAAATTATTCAACCATAACCTTAGGATGCTTCTAGTCTTTTAAAGTTACAACTAATGCTCAAACCTTGAGTACACATCACTATCACAAATGGATGATCCTCTTTAAGGCAAATTCACCTGGGGTTATGGGAGCAAAGTGGTTTTATTATTTTCAATTATATAATTTTGTATTTGATTTTCAAATCTACATGACTGCCCCTAATATCTTAATCTTTTTATTAACAGCTGCCACCAACAACTACTTAATTTTCTTGAATATATTAGCATTTATCTTTATCCCTCAGAGTGGAGTGACTATATCTGAATCCAGCACTCTAAGAATCAAGTCCAAATCTGAGGAGGGCGAAAATCGCTATGGCTGCAGATACTTTATCTATTTGAGGAAATTATAATTACAGTGGACTGTTTTGGGCACATGTGTCTCCTTATCATATCATTAACTCATTTTGCTCTTACAGTAATTTTAAACCCATGAGTATTTTCTACACTCACCCCTTTCATTTCATAGACTTTTTGTAAGACTATGTTTGATGCAAATAGGGGTCTTTTACCAATTTCTTAATTTTCTAATATTATGTCTATAATATTATAGTAATATTATATTATATATAGTAATTATATATATAGTAATATTATATTATATATAGTAATTATATATAGTAATATTATATTATATATAGTAATTATATATATATATAGTAATATTATTATCTAATAAATTAGATGCATCATACCTCTGTCAATATGATATGGTCATTCTTTGGTTATCCAACATATTATCAATCCCCTCCAGCTTCAAGTCATGACAAAGTGATACAAATTTTACACAGACTCTGATGCAATATAGCAGATGAATTTTGCCTCAAGGCACTAATAATGTTTTCACCAAATTAAAAAAAAAATGTTCTAACAGATGTTTCATCATTTTTATACCAATTTTTGTATTGGCAGTTATATGTACTGCATGCCAACTGTCTACTTGGAACTCACAATAGGCTGGGATACGTATCCTTAGGTCTCTTGATGACACAAAAGAGGAAACTGAGGGGAAGGTAACTAATCATATCAAGTACACAGTGCTAAATGGCAGTGTAATTGAGCTTGAGTTTCACAAGGTTCAGAATTGTTACTGGCTGCACATAGCAGAAGTTTAGGTGTTCTCATAGGTTGCTTGCTATCTGCACTTCTAATCTTGGTTAACTGAACATTCTTGATGCTGCTTGCTCTTGCTTTTTGGAAATTTGCTTCTGAAGGTTTTGATTTTAAAAAAAAATGGCAAGGGAATTATGACAGTATTTTGGAGACTTATCCAGGCATGAATTGGTCAAAGAAGGAAAATATTAGGAAAAAAAAAAAGGATGAAAAGATATTGCTAGCTTTTGAGAACAAAATACTTCACTTTGAAAAATTTATCTAAGTCAATTTAACAGAAAGGTAAGAAATAATTCTTTCAAAAGTGTTAGAGCTGAAGGAAGAATAATCTATTATATTATCTTTCCTTGAACTTTCTTCTCTGTAATCTTAAAGTGCTTTAGAAAATTCAAATGAAAGACGTATTTAATAAAGGAAAAAATCTAAACTTCAAAGACCCTTTGAAAGAGGCATTATCATAACTAATTTACAGGCCTAATATCTACACAAGGGGAAGTTGCAAGATCTGAAAGGTAACCTCGTACTAGAAAACCAAAGGTGTGAGTGTGTGACCTCGTTTTCTTTCCAGAAGCTTTTATGAATCTTTTCCATCTTCAACTCAATTCTTGAATAGCAAAGTTCTTTTTTTTTTTTCCCCAGAAAATGTTTCATGGAGGTCTAACTCCTATAAAAATTCTCTGTCAAACTAAAAGGTGATCTTGGGAAACTGGGAAATACAGCTAGAGATCTGCAGTGCATATTTTACATATTAAAGTTTCTGAGACACTATATAGAAAAAGAAATTGGTTCTTCAGACACAAAGATAATATATCAGAGATACTTATTTTTTCCTCTCGCGACATTGATAAATATTTTCATACTTTGGGAAATACTGCTCTAACAGTCCCTTCCACTAATCTTTATCCACTCTCATGTCCCATCTTCCCTCATGCTCTGTCACCACTGTTCTTCATCACTTTCACTCTGTAAAAGGCAGTCTTTACATAAATTGTGAACTTGGTTAGAGCAGAGCTATTGGCCATCCTTCCTGCAATGTCTCCAGAGTCTAATGCATCTATAGGAATATAGTAAGACTTTAATAAATACATGAAATAAATGAATATTTGATAAGCATACTGAATGACTATGAGTGAAGGAATAAATAGAAACTTAACACTAACCACAAGTTCATAGGTGTATCCAGTCATTTCAGTCTTCCTCTCCATATACAATTAGATACACTTTTTTCTCTATCATTAAGGACACTGATATATAGAAATTCTCATGTAAATAAAACATAGTTATGGATGTGATTTTTTATTTGATAAAGCAGGGGTTGGCAAACTTCTGTAAAGGTCTGGATATAAATATTTTAGACCTTGCAGATTATATATTCTCTTGCAACTACTCAACTTCACCATTATACTGCAAAACAGCCATAGGGAATAAAACTAAATGAATGAGTGTGGTTGTGTTCCAAGACATTTTTATTTATCCAGACAATCAGAGTTCCTCAATATCATTAGTGATCTATAAAAATGTCTTTTGGGGGATTGTTTCTATGAGATTTGATAAAATCTCTCAAGGAGATTATGAAAGTATTTCTGAGACTGATACAGCCATGAATTGCTCAAAAAAGGAAAACGTGAGAAAGAAAAAAAAAGGCATAAGTGATAATTATAATTTTTGAGAACACTAAAATACATTTTAAAGAGCTGGAAAAGTGTTGGCAACAATATGGAGAAATTGGAAGCCTTATATGTTGCTGAGAGATTGTAAAATGGTTGCAGCCACTTTGGAAAACAATCTGGCAGTTTCTCAGAAGTTTAAAAAGGGAGTTACCATATGCCTCAGCAATAGAATTCTAAAAAGAGGGATGGAAATATATATACAAAATAAGCAAATAAATTGAAAAACATTTTCATAAACAGTAGCATTGATGGTCAAAAGTGGAAACAACTCAAATTTACATGAACTGATGAATGGGTAAATAAACTGTGGTATACCCATGCAATGGAATATTATTAGACAATAAAAAGAAATAAAGTATTTATACAGCTTACAACACATATAGACCTCAGAAGCATTATATCAAGTGAAAGAAGTAGACACAAAAGTTCACATAGTATAAAATGCCATTTATATGAAATATGTAGAATCATCAAATATATACAGACATAAAATAGATAAGCTGTTGTCTATGGATGGGGCCTGGTCAAGGGGTAAATAGTGGAACAAATGGGTAATGATTCCCAAAGTATTAAGGACTACTTTGGAGGAATGATGAAAATGCTCTAAAATTAGTTTATAGTGATGGATACCCAGCTCTGAAAATAGACTCATTGTGTATTTTATTTTATTAATTCATTTTTTATTGAAGGATAATTGCTTTACAGAATTTTGTTGTTTTCTGTCAAATCTCAACAGGTATCAGCCATAGGTATACCTATATCTCCTCCCTTTTGAATCTCCCTCCCAAATGAGTCAACTTTATGGCATGTAAATTATATCTAAATAAAACTGTTAAAAACACATTTTTAAAAAAGGGGCAGAGTATTTCCAACCACTATACTAAGTGATTCATATGGCCTCCTTTTACTAGTGAAATCATTCAATTTGCTAAAATCTGAGTTATGAATGCTCTTTCAGAATCCATGTATTTTGTGAGAATGCATACTTGCATGAACATGAAAATCAATGAAAAGCTTTTGATCTACTTTTCAGGCAATCCACAGGCATGAATTCAGGAAAATGTGCTAAGTCACTTTAGTCATGAGGGACTTTTTGTGATCCTATGGACAGTAGCCCACCAGGCTCCTCTGTCTATGGAATTCTCCAGGCAAGAATACTAGAGGGGGTTACCATTTCCTGCTCCAGGGGATCTTTCCAACCCAGGGATCAAACCTGTGTCTCTTAAGTCTCCTGCACTGGCAAGCAGGTTGTTTACCACTAGCCCCACCTGGTGGATTAGACAGTAAAGAATCAGGAAAATATCTGGATGTAAATAAAAACCTTTTCCTCACCCTTGACAATGAAGCAATCTGTTAGCCATTGCCTTTGATTCTCATTGTACACTTTCTTCTTTGGCTCCTTTTTGTGATTTTCTGGATTAACCTCTAGATTCTAAGCATGATGTACTCTGACTGATCAATTCATTGATGCAGTCTCCAGGATTTGCCGCTTTCAAAACTAATCTTTCTTAAAAAATATACATTGAAACCAGGGAAGTAAAAGGTGCACAGGTTTTTAGAATTAGAACGATTCTTATGCTGATTAAAACATCTAAACTTTGGCATGGGGCTATTGCCATCTGAACCTCAGTCAGCAAAAATGAAATGGTAAGAAAATTCTACCCAGCTCACAAAATACATGTGAAAGATATGTGTGAACTCTACAAAAAGCACCATATTAATATCCAATATAATGATAGTTATGACAATTTTGCCAGATGTGCTTTGGTTCACTTGTCTTTGCATCTTTTAGGTTTATTTTTCTGAGAACCTTGAAGTATGAGTTTTTGTTGTTGTTATTTTAGTCACTAAGTCATGTCCTACTCTTTGCAATCTCATGGACTGTAGCCCACCAAGCTCTTCTGTCAATGGATTTCCCAGGCAAAAATACCACAGTGGGTTGCCATTTCCTTCTCCTTGGGAATTTTCTTGACCCAGAGAGTGAACCCACTGGCAGGAGGGTTCCTTACCACTAAGCCACCAGAGTTTACTCTTATATAAATAAAATAAATATATTTAAGAGTAATTATAGACACACCTGAATGTGGCTAGGAAATTCAGTTATATGTAAATGCTGCTAAGTCACTTCAGTCGTGTCCGACTCTGTGAGACCCCATAGATGGCAGCCCACCAGGCTCCCCGGTCCCTGGGATTCTCCAGGCAAGAATGCTGGAGTGGGTTGCCATTTCCTTCTCCAATGCATGAAAGTGAAAAGTGAAAGTGAAGTCACTCAGTCGTGTCCGACTCATTGCAACCCCATGGATTGCAGCCCACCAGGCTCCTCTACCCATGGGATTTTCCAGGCAAGAGTACTGGAGTGGGGTGCCATTGCCTTCTCCATATGTAAATATTTAGTCATATTTAGATTATAATTACATCTAGATTGTGAGCTGCTAAAGACAGGTTTTCTGTCATAGTAATCTTTGTAATCCCATTGCTAAAATGATGCTTGGCATTTGTTTGGCGTTTCATAAACATTTCCTGAACAACCTACTCTCTTAAAAATAAGTGTAGTAAAAATCATAATCCAAGTAAGAATTCTTAAGAGACTCGAGCCTCATAGTAGCAAGGTTCTTAATCTGGAGACCACTGACCCAAGGATAAAGTAAAGGGGTTGTTAGCCCTAAATTTATATGCAAATATCTGTGTTTATGTGCTTATTTGCATTTTGTTGGGTCTGTGGGCTTCCCAGGTGTTGCTAGTGGTAAAGAACCCACCTGCCAACGTAGGAGGTGTAAGAGGCACTAGATCATTCCCTGGGTCAGGAAGATCCCCTGGAGAAGGGCATGGCAATTCACTTCAGTATTCTTGTCTGGAGAATCCCATGGACAGAGAAATCTACCAGGCTATGGTTCCTAGGGTCACAAAGAGTTGGACACAACTAAAGTGACTTAGCATGAATCAGATTCCCAAAGTGGCCTATGTCTACTAACAGCATTAAGAATCATTTTACCAAACTATTATAACTTCTTTAACAACAAGATTAAAAAATACAATGTGCATGCAGTTTAGGGAATTCATCTTATCCTTTTCAGATGTCAATTATAACACAAGGATTAAAGCCAAGGAAAGTAATCACCATACGCTGACTGTATAATAATAGATCATGCTACATTCTACACACCCTTATATTCAACACTAGCTGGGAAATTTTTTCCTGTAGTAGAAATGGATTTTACTTCAGCTGACTTGATGATCAACAGAATATGTTTGCTGGAAGTTAGTCTGGACTGATTAGATAAAGGATTCAGAAAAAGAATGAATCCATTTTCCTATAGAATATTACATTTGACTATAACCAGCTTTTTAAAAGCCCCATGCCTCCAGTTAATGATAGAAGAAAATGTTTGGTTCCTTTATTGGGCTCCCCTTTGTGAGACATTTTTGAAAATGATCCTAGTCCCTTTAAGTCAGTATTTCTCAAAAAAAGTGTTCTGTGTTAAACAAGTTCCAGGGAATGCTAAAAGGTATTATAAAAACATACTTAACATTTCCTAAACTTGATTGTCCTTGAAATCCTTGAGAGTCAGTTATTTTTGTATTATACTTTGAAAAGTACTGTTTTAACTCACAGATGAGGAATGCAAAATCATGAAAGGTCATCCAAGAAAGTTAAAATTAATTTGCCCTTAATACAGATAAGAAAGAAATGTAATGAAAGTCTCCTTAATGCAAAAAAAAAAATATTCTAACACTTAAAGAAATGACTCACTGTCAGAGGTATTCATTATCTTTTGCAATTATTATTTTTCTATAGAATAAACTTTATAAAGGAGAATATCTCAAAACAAATAAATTATATTCTCTTTTCTTCCAAAGAAGGCCAAGGCTATGCATATAAGAGGTATAAAAGAATATGAGGAAAATATTTGTTAAAGAGCCAATTCAGGGAAAAAAATAAGAGTCAATGGATCTCTAGTATTTACCAGGCTACTCTAAGTATATGGCACTTCATATGGTGCTAAGTTCACTTAAGGAACCATATTGAGATTAGGAATATTCCCATTATCTTTTCCATGCTGAAATTTGCATTGTAGATTTTGCATTATAGAGTTCCACTATAGAAATGATCCTTGCATGTTTAAAATCCCTGTTTTACCATCCATGAATCTTACAACCTTCAGAAATAGACAATCAAAGAAAAAATGTGTTTATTAAATTAATGGGGCTCATCTTCCATTTTCTCATATTTAAAAATGCTCCATGTCAAGGACTATCATACCTATTTAAAACATTCTTATGTATGCTAAGAATTAAACTTAACATATAGGCTACCTACTCCAGTATTATTCGGCTTCTCTGGTGGCTCAGCTGGTAAAGAACATGCCTGCAATGTTTGAGACCTGGGTTCGATCCCTGGGTTTGGGAAGATGTGGAGAAGGGAACAGCTATCCACTCTATGGAAACAGTAAGAGACTTTATTTTGAGGGGCTCCAAAATCACTGCAGATGGTAACTGCAGCCATGAGATTAAAAGATGCTTGCTCCTTGGAAGAAAAGCTATTACCAACCTAGACAGCATATTCAAAACCAGAGATATTACTTTGCCAGCAAAGGTCCATCTAGTCAAAGCTATGGTTTTTCCAGTAGTCATGTATGGATGTGAGAGTTGGACTATAAGGAAAGCTGAGTGCTGAATAATTGATGCTTTTGAACTGTGGTATTGGAGAAGAGTCTTGAGAGTCCCTTGGACTGCAAGGAAATCCAACCAGTCCATCCTAAAAGAAGTCAGTCCTGAATATTCATTGGAAGGACTGATGCTGAAGCTGAAACTCCAATACTTTGCTCACCTGATGCGAAGAACAGACTAATTAGAAAAGATCCTGATGCTGGGAAAGATTGAATGCAGGAGGAGGAGGGAATGACAGAGGATGAGATGCTTGGATGGCATCACTGACTTGATGGATATGAATTTGAGCAAGCTCCGGGAGTTGGTGATGGACAGGGAAGTGTGCTGCAGTCCATGGGTTCACAGAGTTGGACACGACTGAGTGACTGAACTGAAACTTAACATTATTCTTTGGAATATAAAATATGTGTGAGTGTGTGCAGAAAGGAAAGAGATAAAGCAGGAAGGAGAGTAGTTTAGCACATAATTGGTGACTGTATTTCAATTTGAAGCTGGCCCTGAGCTCTGTTTGGTAAGCAAGGACTTGATTTTCAGGTAGTACTGCTGTCATCCTGGAGAAGAGCTTCTTAAATCAATGGTAGTGAGCAAAGATTTCAGGAGATGAGAACATCCGTCTGTAAAGCAGCAGTGGCAGAACATTCCAATATGCTATATATGAATGTGAAGCTATTTCACTTGGAGGGAAAAACTGAACACATGGAATAAGTCTTCCTTAATTTAGGTTTATTAAGAATATAGTTTCAACTCTGGAGCCCATTTCAGTATCTTTTCCACATTTTACAATTGACTCATTTATCTACTCAATCAAATAATAACCAACTCTCAGGTATCCACTCTATCTGTTGTTGGAAATCAAAAAACAAAGCCCTATGTTCAGTAGGTTTGCTGGAAAAAAGACAGAATAGGAAATGACTGGATTCACTAAGTGATAACACGTGTTTTGATAGACATTGAGACAGAATAAAGCAGGTGTCACAGACAAAGCCCATTAAGAGTTACAGGGGAGTAAAAACAGAATCTGCATTATAAAATAAAGTCTAACTTTTATTTTTTTTCCCCCTTGTGCTTAGTTTTGTTTCACTTGCTCCTAGGAGGTCATGAGCAGAGGCCTCACTCCCAGAACTTCAGACTGGAGTTCCTAGTATGAAATGACATCTCGGCTCCTGGGTCATGTGGCAAAGTGCTGTGCACGGCACTGTAATTCAAGATGGCAGAAGTGGGCCCTCACAGAGATGCTGTGATCTGAAGCATGAACAACACACATGCACCCACCTCACGCGAACTCTCTCTCCACCCCTCCCCGCTGACAGAACCTTATAAGCAGACCTGCCCACAGTCTCTCAGGCAGAATATGTGTACTCAAGAAAGCAAGCTCACATCTCTCCATTTTTTGATCAAAGAATAAAGCTTTCGTTTGCTTCTGAACTGAATCTGGTCTCCTTCTATTGGTGTGTGCCTCATGGAGCAGAAGAACTCTTTCTGGGGACTAACTTGGGAGGGTCAGCAACACAGGCACACTGAGAAAGTCAGTTCTATGCCTGGGTGGGCAGAAAGCTCACAGTGTGATGGTTGACTGAGCCTTGAGAGGAGAGCGGGTTACTAGAATAGAAGAGGATCACACAGAGGAATCAGCAGGGGTAGTGGCAGGAAGGTTAGAAACTGCTGCACCTATTCAGAAAACTGTCAGTGAATCTGTAACTGAGTATTGATCTTTTATGAAAAGGATGAGAGCACTGTGAGAAGATATGAAGTACAAGCAATGCCATGCTAAGAATATTAGAGTTTTTATTATAGATACTGAGGACAAATGAAATATTTTAAGCAGGGAACTAGTATGTCCATACCTGAATTTTAGAACTATAAATGGTATGAAAGATTGAAAGACAAGTGAACGGTGTTGCCATACAGGTATAGATTAAATACCTAGATTAAAAAAAATAAATTAAAAAGTAAAGTCTAGATTAAATACCTAGACTTTGGAAGGCTATTTAATGTAGGTGATATCTGAGTTAAAGTCCAAAGAATGAATGGAGCTAGTCAGATAAAGTCATTACAGAGAGAAAAAAGAATATTAGAGGAAGAGAAACTTGAAATTTTATGGTACAGCATAAAGTTAGCAGTAGAAAATTGTGAGTAAAAGAAATGTAGGAAAAAGTACACCCTAGGACAGGAAGATTAATTCCCTGTATCTCTCACTTCTATTTATTTGACATGTGCTACATTTTTCTAATTGTACAGTCAAACTCAATTCTCTAGTATAATCATTTCGATTCTCTCTGCAAAGAGAAAGGAAAGAAATTCAGGATAAAATTTCTCATTCCATATTACATGATTGACTATGTTTTCAAATCATTAGGTTTGGCATTAATTTTCTTAATCCCCCTAAATAATTGCAATAACCTTAAGCAGATATGCTTTGGCAACAAGAAGCAGTGGTTTCCAGATTTTTGTTTAATATTACATGTTGCTCTACCCTTTCCTTTAACAATTACCCTTTTGTTTGAGCTAATATTTTCATACATAACTACAGCAATTTGAGAATACATTTACTTTGTAATTCTATGATCTTGTAACTAGAATTTGTATTCATCTACTCTATGGAGTCACTTGTGATGCAACTTGTAACTTCATGCCATTCTAGAATTTACAATAAGTCAATGAGACACAATAAATAATGCTTATTTTTCAAAACATATATTTCTATTTTAGAAGTAAAATAGCCTGAGATAAAAATAAATGTGCATGTGTAAGTGTGTGTGTATGTAATTGCACATGTTTTAAGTGGACTGAATTAATATAGTAATTGGCTAGCAAATTTTCAGATGTAATAAAAATATAAACAGTTTTATAACTATAACTTACTATTAAATATTTATTTACTTCTTCATTGCTTTCCTGACAGTTTTTATAAATTTCAGAACCTGCTAATTTCTTTTCAATCTTGATTTTCTTTCTTTTCACAGATGAAAGGAAAACTGAAATTTTTACTCTCATTTTTCCTCATTTGCTTAACATCAGAGTTATTTAATTTTATTTTTAAATGTTCTTATCCTGATATGTTCTTAATTCCTCCTTTAAAATTATATTTATTCCTAGTTTTCTCCAGCCACTTTTAAAAATGGGAAGAAGGTAGAAGAGAAGTAAGTTAGGAGTTTGGGATTAGCAGATATAAACTAGTATATATAAAATAGATAAATAACAAGGTCCCACTGTACAACACAGGGAACTATATCCAATATTCTGTAACAAGCCATAATATAAAAGACAATGAAAAAGAATATGTATAAATATGTATATCTGAATCACTGTGATATATACCAGAAATTTACATAACATTGTAAATCAACTTTACTTAAAGAAAAAAGAAAGAAAGAAATACATACCCAATAGCTTATCACTTCTCAGAGGCAGTGATGAGTCTGGAAGCACTTGTCTAATAGAGATGGATAATACAGGCCCCAGGAGTAGGGACATGTAATCTATACTAAAAGAAGAGAGCTATGTTGTTTTAAAATACCCTCATTCTCATTATCTCACCTTTTTTCCAACTAGATTCCATTTGCTTAAGAATCCATGGCAAAAGAAATTACCCACTTAGTGAGCTGGACAACACTGAGCTCTTGGAGAGTGTTCTGCTAGATGAAGCTACTCAGGTAAACAAGTATCTTGTTTGTGTTAGCGTCCTGGGATTACAGCAGGCATCACGTAAGCTTCACCAGTCACAATAGCAAGGTTGTTCCAACAAAATATATGCTCTTTAATGTGTATATATTTGTTCTGAATTGCAATAATTTTAAATAGATTTTCTCTGTCTTTTTGTGCATATATAATAATTAGAAAACCCCAGGGATGGCGGAGCCTGGTGGGCTGCCATCTATGTGGATCGCACAGAGTCGGACACGACTGAAGCGACTTGGCAGCAGCAGTAGCAGCAGCACACTTAAGAAAGGAGGTAGAAAAATTTAGACAGGGAAATAAATGTAAGGCTACTTTGGCCATCTCATGTGAAGAGTTGACTCATTGGAAAAGACTGATGCTGGGAGGGATTGGGGGCAGGAGGAAAAGGGGACGACAGAGGATGAGATGGCTGGATGGCATCACCGACTTGATGGACGTGAGTTTGAGTGAACTCCAGGAGATGGTGATGGACAAGGAGGCTTGGCATGCTGCAATTCATGGGGTCGCAAAGAGTCGGACACGACTGAGTGACTGAACTGAACTGAACTTGACTAGTACACGTAATAATTTAATATGTTTCCCACTCACATATGATTTTATACTTTTTATGTGTTCACTGTTAACCCATGTATCAAAATAATCTCTGATATGGTCTCACTCTAAGAGATGATCTCTGTCCTCACTGCAGGAGACATGCACTCAGGTTGCCTCATTAAGGAAGTCACTTACCCTCTCCAAGAGAGATTTCCTTCCCCTGTAGAATTGTGGAAGTCAGAGAAATTTTTAATCAACAGTCACGCTACTGTCCAGGCTTACCAGTGGCTCAGTGGTAAAGATTCCACTTGCAATGCAGGAGACCCAGGAAACACTGGCTCGAACACTGGATCAGAAAGATCCCCTGGAGGAGGAAATGGCAACCCACTCCAGTATTCGTGCCTGGAAACCTCCATGGGCAGAGGAGCCTGGCGGGCTACAGTCCATAGAGTTGCAAAGAGTCCAACTCCACTGAGCAACTAAGCATGCACACATGCTACTGTCAGAAGGCACCTGGAAATCTGCAAGGTTGATTCGTACAGTCTGAGTAACTAGGTGCCTGAATGGCACTAGATGGGCAGGTCCAGCCATGTGCATACATGGCTCCATTCATTGAAGAACTGTCGCATCTAAAGCACAACCCACAACTTTATTGAGAGACGTAAGCTGAGAACTGATCTCTAAAGTTCTATCCAATTCTAAAACTGAATAAGGGAAAAGTTCTCAAGGTGATGATGGTAGACCTTTCAGTTTTCTGTCCATATCCTTTGGCCCTTACATTTCAGTGTGTACCCTGAATTCCATCCGATAATACTTTTGTTGCTCTGCTCCAAGGATCTCTTGGGCCTCCCCTTCAGCCATCCATGGAAGTGGTTTGTAGCAAGTGTCCCTAAGATCATTTTTAAGTCAAGAATTGAGTCCACCCTTATCTCTCCTGTGGACAGGCATGGAAATATCTCTGAGGTATGAATTATAATACCATTTCCCAAAGCACAGCTCCTCAGAGGGTTTAAAGTCAGGTGCTCACAGTCTAAGATACTTGATAATATACCCTTTGCTATATCTTTACTGTCCTGCTTTCTCATGGGATTTCCTAAGATCATCTCCCCAATAATCTACTTCTACTCAAATTCATGCCTGAGTCTGCCTTTGCAGGAATACAAATTGAGACAATTATGTATTGGCTCTAAGTATTAAAGAGGTTCAGAAAAGGGGTGTGTCTTAGCAGTATTTATTCAAGCTGTCAGGAAAGGATTCGCTGAAGATGGGGGCTTATGTTAGTAGGGACAAGAACAATGGAATATTGAGCCTGCTCTATGCAGAGGATGACTCTGAATCACAGTGCAGATTCCACACCATGGAGAGGCAGTAGCTATATTAGATAAGCAAGTTGGAAGCACTTTGGACGTTCAGATACAGAACTAATCTGATGATAAATTAACACAAGGGTTTCTATACCCTGAACACCAAAAGATATTCTATCAGCACATATAAATCCAAAACCACAGACACATTATTCCAATGTTAGCATTCACATACTTTTCTGAGTGCTTATTGAACACTGACTAAGCATTCAGATTTCTTGAACTTCACTTATGACTAAGACACTTACCAGGCCAATTAACAAAAGAGAGAGTACCAATGCCAAGAACTTCCAACCAATGGAGATTCACTTCCTATTATATACATATATAGTATTTAGTATACTCTGAGAATGTATTTCTTTTAGGTCTTGGATAAATAGGCATCTTTTCAGGAATAAAATATGAAAGTCAGGTAGCAGTCATGGTTATAATCATTAAACAAAGAAACACATTCTCTGCTTTATATCCCATTTTACACAGTTGATTTATTAACTCTGTCTAGTGGTAAAATTACTCCTAATATTACCAGTCACAATACCGTTATTGTGATTAAACAGAAAGTTATGAAAGGGATAAAAAAATTCAAGTGTTCAGCATTTTTAATGCATCTAACAGTGTTAGGGATACCACTGTATCTATTTTATAATTTTGTATAATTTCATACATATATATACATAGTTAGTTAGTTAGAATATATATTAATACATAGCCTTAGAAGAGATGGTGTATTAATCTCATTTTACAAAGGAGGAAACTGAGGTGCAGAAACATTAAGTAACTTTCAGAGGATCATTATAATTGTATTTTGCAGATATGAGATTACAGCCCAGGTTTTCTGCCCGCAAAGCACTTTCTTCCCAGTTGCTACATTTGGGCAGAGGATATCATCATATAAACTTATTGGTGGGAACTAAAGAGATACATTCTACTTCATTATACATGTGGAAGAAATGAGTAGCTGAAATTACAGTTATGAAATTATGATGTTGTTCTAGTAGGTTCCATAGAGGTATGTAATAAGGAGTTACTTAGCCAAACTATATTTGTAAAATAATTCTGCAAATACTCCCAACTAGAAACTCATAAGAATAGTCATCACAGAAAGAGAAAGCACTGGTCTATTCTAATTAAATGCTCTTGGTTTCCAGAATGGCTTCCATCTTTGGTCCAGGGGAAAATATCATGACAGGTATCACCAAATATTTATAATACTGGGTCTTATTGATTATAAATGAGATTGTTTGGAACATTTTATGCTTCATAAAGATGTTAATTTGGTCATATTAAAAAGAAGTCAAGTCAAGCAAATAGTGAGAAGCTGATGAAGATATAAAAATATGAATTTTGGACAGACACTTTTCACGATCTTCATACAGTTCTCTGATCCAGGGCCATTGGAAAGTGTCACAAATGGGCATGATTGCCTTTCCATATTGCAATATATCTCGTATACCTTGGAAGGAAAGTTATGACCAACCTAGACAGCATATTAAAAAGCAGAGACATCACTTTGTCAACAAAGGTCTGTATAGTCAAGGCTATGGTTTTTCCAGTGGTCATGCATGGATGTGAGAGTTGGACCATAGGAAAGCTGAGCACCAAAGAATTGATGCTTTTGAACTGTGGTGTTGGAGAAGACTCTTGAGAGTCCCTTGGACTGCAAGGAGATCCTACCAGTCCATCCTAAAGGAGATCAGTCCTGGGTGTTCATTGGAAGGACTGACGTTGAAGCTGAAACTCCAATACTTTGGCCACCTGATGCAAAGAGCTGACTCATTTGAAAAGTCCCTGATGCTGGGAAGATTGAGGGCAGGAGGAGAAGGAGACAACAGAGGATAAGATGGTTGGATGGCATCACCGACTGAATGGACATGGGTTTGGGTGAACTCCGGGAGTTGGTGATGGACAGGGAGGCCTGGTGTGCTGCAATTCATGGGGTCGCAAAGAATTGAACACTACTGAGCGACTGAACTGAACTGAACTGAACCTAGAAATGTATTCTGAATAATTGCATTTTCTTTACCATATGATCTACTTCTGAATATTTACCCAAAATAACAACAACCAGGATCTCAAAGAATTATCTACACTCCCATAGTTCACAATAGGCAAGATATGGAAAAACCTATATTTCCACTGATGGACAAATGAAAAAAAAAGAAAATATAGTACGCATGCTGACTTCAAGAAAATGTAGTACGCATGCTGACTTCAAGATTAGCACTTGTTAAACATTTATAAGTTGATCCCTGCCCCCACCCCACCCCTTATGATATGGCTTCAGCAACATGATCCCCAAATGCAGCTGTAAAATTCAATCATTCTTCAATATGATGATACTCTCATATCTGTAAGCTGCTGCTGCTGCTGCTGCTGCTACTGCTGTGTCACTTCAGCTGTGTCCGACTCTGTGTGACCCCATAGACAGCAGCCAACCAGGCTCCTCCATCCCTGGGATTCTCCAGGCAAGAACACTGGAGTGGGTTGCCATTTCCTTCTCCAATGCATGCATGCATGCTAAGTTGCTCTTCGTGTCCAACTTTGTGAGACCCTATGGACAGCAGCCCACCAGGCTCCTCTGTCCACAGGATTTTATAGGCAAGAATACTGGAGTGGGTTGTCATTTCCTTCTCCCATCTGTAAGCTACAACAGATCAAATGAGAGAAATCTGGAATCATACATATTTCTCTAGAAGAAGTTAGAAACCCAAATTGCTATAAATGAGTTTCACTTGAAGAAGGTAAAAAAAAAAAAAAAAAAAAAAACAGGTCAGCTTTGTATTCAGAGCCTGGGATCAACACTAGACTCTGTCATCAACAAGGCTGGGAAAGTAGGGAAAATACTGTTTCAGAATCAGGCTTTTTGCAGAAATGTTGGCAAAGCCATAATTACTGTAGTGCTGGAGTTGGCTCCCTAACATGCTGTATTTCATTCCCTTGAAGATATTAATTTACTTTTTGAAATGTTCATTGCTTAGATTAAGATTGGGTTTTTGAAATGTGTTGCCACATAATTTATGCAGGAGAAAAATATGTTCTTCCTCTGAAGTGCGGAATACTAATTTGAAAATGATCTATTTTCCATAATCATTTTACATTTGGTTCCCCTACTGAAAAGTTAGGGACTTGGTTATTTTTTTCTCTTTCATTTCCTACATGAAGGTTTTTTATGCACTAAAATTCAAAAGTATTAGTCACACAATCCAGTTTTTATTAAAATTCTATTTGCTTTGTGCTGTGAAAATGCAAGTTACATTGATCTGATACAATATAGATATGTAGGGGAAAAGACATGCTTTAAGATACTAATTTGCAACCATTATCGAGTGGGCAGATTAATTTCCTGACATGCCCAGGAATATCAATGTTCTATTAAAAGGTATGTTTTCTAACGTTAATTTATTCTGGCCAGTATTGTTTATTGTTTCTTTTTTCCTATTTTCCTTCTCTCTCTCTCTTTAAGCTTGTTTCTACTATCCAGAGCTGAGGCATTACCTGCATGCTTTTTTTACTTGAAACAATTTTGGTTTTATTAAAGCAAATGAGCCTGGTAGGCTGCAATCCATGGGGTTGCTAAGAGTCGGACACGACACAGCGACTTCACTTTCTCTTTTCACTTTCATGCATTGGAGAAGGAAATGGCAACCCACTCCAGTGTTCTTGCCTGGAGAATCCCAGGGACAGGGAAGCCTGGTGGGCTGCCGTCTATGGGGTCACACAGAGTCGGACACGATTGAAGTGACTTAGCATAGCATAGCATAGCATATAATGAAAGCTAATTTAACCCTGAATTTTCCAAACAGATTGTAAATGTTACAGTAGGTTCTAGTGTTCTACCAGAGTGTTTGCTTTTATGTTTATCTACTTACTTTAATTTAATTTTAATTTGGACACATTGTGTGAGAGCTTACCATTTTCCTGATGTTAAAATGGCATCCTGGGGTACCTTTCCATTACCATTCTGATAATTCACTTTTCATGTCTCCTGTGAATGATCCTGTGACTTATGGATACCAATATCATGTCTTCATTTTTCTGATTTATATTTTTTCCTGAAACATATTCCCTACTAGTTTCCTGAGAGAAACATTGTTTTGAGATTCTGTAGATCTGAAAATGTCCTTATTCTAACATCATGCTCAATTGACTAGGTATAAAGCCCCATAATTTTCCCTGTGTTTTGAAAGTAATTCCCAGTGTATTCTAATGTATAACTTTGCCATTGAGAAGAATCTGTCTGCTATGTCTTCCTCTGTATTTCCAAATCTATTTTCTTCTCTGTAAAACTTTATGGACTTTTCTTTTTCTTCTACATTCTGAAATTTCATATTAATATGCCTTTGAATGAATCTTTTTTTCCCCTCACCCATTGCCATTGGTACTCAGTCTAGAAATATATATCTTTAAAATATACATATATATATATATATATTTTGAAAACAGTTGTTTTTTTTAAATTATTTTCTTCTTGGTCTTTATGGACTGCCATCCAATTGTTTTAATTTTCTTTTTATATTATATATGATAATATATATCACAGATATACATTATATAATATTGTATAATATATATATTACAGATATGTTAACATCTTCAACTTTAATGAAATTTGCATTAAATTTTAGAACATGGTGTATATATATATATATATATATTTTAAAAATTTTCAAACTTGTTTTTCCTTTTCCATACTCCTTAATACAGCATCCTCTCATTAACAACAACAAACAACAACAACAACAACAAATTCTCTGTGGATATTAATGGTAGTTTTTTGTTCTTATACTTCTCCCAATGTCTCTATTGCTTTCATTTTATATCTCTAGTTTCTTTCCAGTTAGAAGCTTATGCCCATTATTTGATCATCACTGAATCATTCACATTTAAGAAAAAAGATGCTAAGGGATGACTGGACATTATTATCACAGACAGAGCTTCAGGATTGGTGATTCTTTCTGTAGAGTAACCAGACATTCATCTTATTTGTGATAACTATTCGGCAATATCTATGCATCTTTTCTCTTAGAATTCTCCATTTTCAGAGAAAAGCTTTCCAAATCCTTTCAGGAGACAGTAAAATTAGTGGGCAGGGTTTAGGAGAGTGGGAGCTGTGTCATCATTCAGGGTATAGACTAAGTATCTCTTTCTCCCTGTTCCATAAGCACTTGTTCCTTTATCTGACTTGGCATCTCCAATACCAGAGAAACAAATATTTCTATTCTACCATGTTTACTTAGAACTCTAGGCTACTCCATTTTGGAATATCTCTGTTTTAGAGTATTTTTTTTTAATTAAAGGATAATTGCTTTAAAGAATTTTGCTGTTTTCCTTCAAATCTCAACATTAAGTTTTATAATATTTAAAATATAATATGTTGAATTTAAATTAATCTTTCCATGGTTTCTACACTTTGAGTCTGAGCCTGTTTCCTGAGTTGCAATATAAGACATATATACCCAGGGCTCCAACTTTTCTAGATTGAAGAAAATATAGAACATGTCCTCATTCACCTCACTGAAGTGTCCTCATTTACCATATATCAGACATTCGGAAAATATATGTTGGGCCAAGTGCTATACTAGGCATAGTTTAAACATGTATTAGTGAATAAAACATGTGATATGGAGAGCTAATAAGCTAGTAAAAAGATATACATTAAACATGTAAAGAAACGAATTTTAATAATATTCAGTTCAGTTCAGTCACTCAGTCGTGTCCGACTGTTTGCGACCCCATGAATCGCAGCACGCCACGCCTCCCTGTCCATCACCAACTCCTGGAGTTCACTCAAACTCACGTCCATCGAGTCGGTGATGCCAATCAGCCATCTCATCCTCTGTCGTCCCCTTTTCCTACTGCCCCCAATCCCTCCCAGCATCAGAGTCTTTTCCAATGAGTCAACTCTTCGCATGAGGTGGCCAAAGTACTGGTGTTTCAGCTTTAGCATCATTCCTTCCAAAGAACACCCAGGGCTGATCTCCTTCAGAATGGACTGGTTGGATCTCCTTGCAGTCCAAGGGACTCTCAAGAGTCTTCTCCAACACCACAGTTCAAAAGCATCAATTCTATGGCACTCAGCCTTCTTCACAGTCCAACTCTCACATCCATACATGACCACAGGAAAAACCATAGCCTTGACTAAACGGACCTTTGTTGGCAAAGTAATGTCTCTGCTTTTGAATATGCTATCTAGGTTGGTCATAACTTTTCTTCCAAGGAGTAAGTGTCTTTTAATTTCATGGTTGCAATCACCATCTGTAGTGATTTTGGAGCCCAAAAAATAAAGTCTGACACTATTTCCTCTGTTTCCCCATCTATTTCCCATGAAGTGATGGGACCAGATGCCACAATCTTAATTTTCTGAATGTTGAGCTTTAAGCCATAACAAATGATAAAGGGTGATACATATATACAATGAAATAATACCCAGCCATAAAAAGGAATGAATTTGAGTCAGTTCTAGTGAGGTGGATGAACCTAGAAGCCTGTTATACAGAGTTAAGTAAGTCAGAAAGAGAAAAACAAATGCATATATATGGAAACTAGAAAAATGGTACTGATTAACCTATTTGCAGGCAGGAATAGAGACACAGACTTGTGGACACAGTGGGTGGGGGGAAGGAGAGGGTGGGAGGAATTGAGCAAGTAGTATTGAAACATACATTACTATATATGAAACTGATAGTTAATGGAATGTTGCTGTATAACACAGGGTGCTCAACCTACTGCTCTGAGACAACCTAGAGGGGTGGGATGGGATGGGTGGTGGGAGGGAGATTTAAGAAGGAGGGAAGATATGTTAACTTATGACTCATTCATGTTGTTGTATGGCAGAAACCAACACAGCACTATAAACCAATTGTTAAGTTCTGAAATCATGTCCAATTCTTTGGGACCCCAGGGACTGCAGCAAGCCAGGCTTCCCTGTCCTTCACTATCTCCCCCAGTTTGCTCAAACTCATGTCCATTGAGTTGGTAAAGCAATTATGTTCCAATTAAAAATAAATTTAAAAAAATTCTAAAGGACATAAAAAAGGGACAATGTAGTGGAAGGATTGAAAGTGAAAGGCGCTCAGTTGTGTCTGACTCTTTGCAACTCCATAGACTGTACAGAATTCTTGTACAGGCAAGAATATTGGAGTAGGTAGCCTTTTCCTTCTCCACAGGATCTTTCCAACCCAGGGATAGAACCCAAGTCTTCCACATTGCAGGCAGATTCTTTACCAGCTGAGCCACAAGGGAAGCCCAAGAATACTGGAGTGGGTAGCCTGTCCCTTCTCCAGGGGATCTTCCCAACCCAGGAATCGAACCAGGGTCCCCTGCATTGCAAGCAGATTCTTTACCAACTGAGCTATGAGGGAAGCCCATAGAAGAACTATCTGCTTTTATTTTTACAAATGGCTTAGAAACATACTACAGAAAGTGATGGGACAATATTTTTAACAGCCACTTCATGATATTGGCTCATGTTGTGCTAAAGATAATCCATTAAAATCCTTATGTATATTTTTTCACATAAACAGTTGTTAAAAACCATCTCTCCCTGTATATTTGTGTAAATATGTTTACTTTCATTTGATTGTTTTTACTAAATGTGACTTTCCATATCTATTTGCATTAAATTTCCTCTTGTGGGAAAATATAATTTTTTACACTACTGAAATATATTTGAGTGAATTTATGTTATTTTTAAGTACATTAGTCATGTCTACCATATCTACAAATATGATAAGTATACCTTCTCTGACATTAGTATTCAAGTAATTGACAAGATGGTGGAAGAGCTCATGGAAAAGCAATGAGTACCCATCTGGGCTAATATAATTTCATGAATCAACTTTAGACTTTAGTTTTGCTAACTTTTCTGTGAATTTTTGGTTTTCCTTCCTAGAACTCCTTTCTTCAATACTTTCAGGGAAGTCACAGACTAATCAAGAGTCATCCCAATTTTAGATGGTCAAGGACTGGACTGCATTTGGCCAGTTCTAATTGAGATAGCACTTTAATGGCAGAAAGTAAAGTGGAACTAAAGAGCAGCTAGATGAAATTGAAAGAGGAGAGTGGGAAAGCTGGCTTAAAACTCAACATTCAAAAAATGTAGATCATGACATCCATTCCTATCAATTCATGGCAAATAAATGGGACAAATGTGGAAATGGTGTCAAATTTCATTTTGGGGGGCTCCAAAATCAATGCAGACAGTGATTGCAGCCACAAAATTAAAAGATGCTTGCTCCTTGAAAGAATAACTATGACAAACCTATACAGTGTATTAAAAAGCAGAGACATGACTTTGTTGACAAAGGTCAATATAATCAAAGCTATGGTTTTCCAGTTGTCATGTATGGATGTGAGAGGTGGACTATAAAGAAAACTGAGTGCCAAAGAATTGATGCTTTCAAACTGTGGTGCTGGAGAAAACTCTTGAGAGTCCCTTGGACAGCAAGGAGATCAAACCAGTCAGTCCTAAAGGAAATCAACTCTGAATATTCTTTGGAAGGACTGATGCTGAAGTGGAAGCTCCAATACTTTGGCCACCTGGTGTGAAGAGCTGACTCATTGGGAAAAACCCTTATGCTGGGAAAGATTGAGGGCAAGAGGAGAAGGGGGTGACAGAGGATGATATGGTTGGATAGTGAAGGATAGGGAAACCTGCAGGCTCTGAGCAACTGAACAGTAACAATTGAGTTATAAGAAGATTATAAGCTTTCATTCTTTTCCTTATTTTTGCCTGATATGCTATTCATCACTAATTTCCCAAAGTGGTAAAGAACATGGGTTTTTATGAACTTAAAAAAAAAAAAAGGTACACAGTTACTATCTTTATAATAGGAACAATTATACCAACCTCTTACTGTGCAAACCAAAAACCTCCTTAAGAATCAGCCCAGGAAATCAACACTGGCATTCACATTCTTTGTTTTTAACTTTGACTTTTGTGATATCTTCACAGCAGGACTGAGTCTAATGAACAGAGATGAACCCTTGTCCCTTGCTTCTTCAGGATATTCCTTTGGAAATCCTAAGCTCATTTGAACTCAAAGTTCTCCACTATCAGATTGAGAATCCTTCAGCCAACTATTTATGAGTATCTGATCTGCTGTCAGATCCAGCAATCAAGCTCTCATGAAGAAAGTGAGAGAAACAATTCAAAGGAAATTAATCAGTAACCAGTGACAAGATACACAGGATGAAGTTGACAAGAAAAGATAAGAATACATTTGACTTATATTTTTAAGCAGTATTATTTCTTTTAGCTTGGTTTTATCTTCTAGACTTAAACAGTTTCAATTTGAATCTATTCTTTTAGCTAAAATAATGCTTGGGATGTTAATAAAAACTTCCTTTAAACATATTATTTTTTTGCAGTTATCAAAAAAAAAAAACTGTGAACATACATATTGAGAAGTTAATCTCTAATATTTGAAATTTCCCTGTAGAATCTTAAAAAGTATTTTTTTCTTTCAGGAATTAAGATTGTTACTGGCATCTCAGGGGCTTCCCTGATAGCTCAGTTGGCATGGAAAGGATACTTTACCCACTCCAATATTCTTGGGCTTCCCTTGTGGCTCAGCTAGTAAAGAATCCACCTACAATGCAGGAGACCTGGGTTTGATCCCTGGGTTGGGAAGATCCCCTGGATAAGGGAGAGGTTACCCATTCCAGTATTGTGGCTTAGAGAATTCCAAGGACTGTGTAGTCCATGGGGTCACAAAGAGTCGGACACAACTGAGTGACTTCCACTTTCACTTACTGGCATCTCAGATTGTTACCAGTGCTTAAAAATACAATATTGTAAAGTTTAAAAATAAAAAATAAAATAAAATAAAAAAAGAGAAGGTAAAATCTAAAAAAAAAAAAAACACCTATTAAGCCATTATTTTTTAGTCAATGAAAATTTAATTTTGTGAGCTAATATCAATGTTTGGATGCATTCTCAGTTGCTCAGTCAAGTCCAACTTTTTGAGACTACATGGACTGTAGCCCACTAGGCTCCTCTTTCCATGGATTTTTCCAGGCCAGAATACCGGAGTGGGTTGCCATTTCCTACTCCAGGAGATCTTCCCAACCCAGGGATCTAACCCATGTCTCCTGTGCCACCTTCATTGGCAGGCAGATTCGTTACTACTGAGACACAGTGGAAGCCCACTAATAACAATATGTTAACTAAAATGCTTAACAAAATTTTTCATTAAAAATCATTTGTATTAACCTGTATGTCAATTTTAAATTTTAGCTAGACATCTCTGTATTACCAACTCTACACCATGAATTTGACAGATGCAAAATCATCTAAAGATATATAAAAAATCAAAGACACTGAATTTTTCGATCATGAAATCTGGATTTGAATCTGTGTGACTTTTAATCAGTTAACTTCAGAGCTTAGTTCCTGGTCTATATAGTATGCATAGTAAATTGCCTATGTAAATCAGAGTAAATTGCCTATGTAATCAGTAAATCAGAGTATTGTTGGGAAGATGAAAGAGAAGATGGATCTATCACATAGTAGGTACTTCATATATGTTGATTTAATCTGAGTTTAAAAGACATACAAGGCAGACATTTCTGTTTTTGAAATAATTTATTTGGGTAAATTTTAGTTGTTTTGATCACAAGATGGGAATATTCATGGCTAGACCATAAAATGATTTGAAAATAGGTAGAAACTGCTCTTCTGTTGGCTTTCTCTCCCTCTTCATTATTTCATTTCTCTCATCTGCAAGTAATTCTATAAATGAAAACTAAGGACAAGTGCCAAATTAAGTCACTTAAATTTGAGAGGAAAATACATTTCTGCTCAGCACGAACAGAATCAGAATATAAGAAAAACAGAAATAGTGTAAAATTGAGAAAATACCTACCTAAAATTAAAAAAAAATAATAATAACCTAAGAAAACTGGAATTTGAGGTTTTCGGATAAAACAAAAAGTTTAACTCACAGTTTGGGAGGTTATTCAATTACTATGAGGTACATTAAGTCACTGGATTTTGTAGGACTTCATAGTCACACTAAATGACTAAAATGGATAGAAGTCTTTCAAAAACCATGGGTTCAATAAGTGGCAAGTCAAGTAATATACAACCTATTTCCTACAAGTAAAAGGATTAAGAGACAGACACAGACACAGACTCAGACACAAGGTGTGAGTCACAGATCCATTATAAATTCTCTAACATTTATAAAGATTCTTGGCAAGAAAAATGTTCAGAAAATGATACACCAAATTAGGTATTTTTCCATAATTTTCAATTACATGCATGCCAACTTCAATTTCTGTGCAGATAATTAGAAAATAAATAAAATGTGAGACTTTATTCTGGGAGTATGGAACACATGACAGAGAATGCCACGTGCAGTTTTGTTGTTGTTTATTCTACTATTCTGTTTTGGTTTTTTTCCTGGCTATGCTGCATGGCTTGTGGGATCTTAGCTCCCTGACCAGTGATTGAACCCAGTTCCATGACAATGGAGGTGCTGAATCCTAACTAACTACTGGACAGCCAGGGAATTCCCTGTTGTTATCTACTTTCACAGATACCCTGTGTGCTTGCTTACTTCTGGCTATTTGAGAGTGGAGTAGTGTTAATACTAGAGATTCCAAAATTTTACTTATGTGCTGACATTAAAACATGTTTCCTTCTTCTTTTCTTCTCTGCCTTTTCTCTTTCTTTCCTCCTTTCTTTCTCTCATTTTTTCCTTCTGCCTCTTCCTCCATCTTTGTCTTTTCTCTCAGATTACAAAATTTAAATGCAAGAAATAACTGACTCTTTGGTTTGGAAACATCACCAGAACATCAGCAGAAAATTATCCACGTGCTACTACATACTATTTCCCATGCCTTAATGAGTTTTTAAATACTGAAATATATATTATACAGTTAAATGCTATTGTGAGAAAATGTAGAAATGTCTTAGATTCTAAGAGTTGGAAATTAATAAGAATTTGGGCAGATTAGGAAGTAGAAATTGAATTTATTAGACAGGCAATGGCATTATTGAAAATGTTTACCATCACCATTTAGGGAGACAGCATAGGGTGATAGCAAAGTTTAAATTTAAATTTTGACCCCTTAGCTCACACATTGTGTCATCTTAGAAAAACTATGATACCTACTGAGGAATAAAATATTGTCTGCCATATTAATAAGCCAACAATGATTTTAGCCCCCACCTACAGTGAGCTGGTAAGCCCCAAGGGAACTCAGGAATAAAACAAATACCTGCCATCTAGTAGCTGAGGAAACTCAGGATGTAAAAACAGAGGAAACTGGCCCCAGATAGATGATTTCAGTAAGCCCAAAGTCTTGTGTCTTCCCATACATAGAAAAGTGCTAAATTCCTTAACTTGAGACACCTAATTTTCTTTTATTAACAATAATCTTTTGTTCCTACTAACTGTTCTTTGTTGCAAAACTCCTATATACCATGGTTCCTCCCTAGAATTCTCAGAGAAGTTTTCTCAGTGTTATTTGAGATGATGTATCCTAGTCTTGAAGTCCCCAGTATGTCTGCAAAATAAAACACAGCTCTCAACCCCTAGGTTGTGAATATATTTTAGTTGATAATACAAAGTCTCTCTAACTCACAGTCTTTTCAACCTCAAAACTGGAGAAGTAATGTAACTAGTATTTTTCTTATCAGCATGAAATGATATAACATGTGTGGTATCTCAGACACAGACTATATCCAATAAATGCCTGGTTAACTATCATCTGCCCAAGAACACACTTTCAAAATGTCTTTATTTTCCAGAATTCTAGCCATGACCTAGTCTTTTAAAGTAGGTGGATATTGGTTATTAATTTTCTCTGTCACATTATCATCTATCCATTCACATACACTGTTGTAAAATCATGGAAAACTTTATAGAACTCATCTTTAAGTAACACGTTGTAAAAAGTTAGCAGTGGGTCATGAAGTCACTTTGGGCTTCCCCAGGGGTTAAGCAGCAGAGAATATGCCTGCAACGCAGGAACTGCAGGAGACACGGGTTTGATCCCTGGGTCAGGGAAGATCTCCTGGTGGAGGGCATGGCAACCCACTCCAGTATTCTTGCCCGGAGAGTCTCATGGACAGAGGAGCCTGGTGGGCTGCAGTCTGTAGGGTCACAAAGAGTCAGACACGACTGAAGCGATTTAGCATGCCTGTATGCATGAAGTCATTTATTAAATTATAACAAGCATTTAAAAATTAGAATAAAATACAATAAAAGAACATAATTTGTTGGATAATTAATGTTTCCCCACACTTTTGTGATGAGAATAAGATAAAATTGGAGATTTTCAGCTATAAATGACCTTAACAGTCTCATAAAGGCATTTTGATAATGTGGTGAGAAAGAGGTGTTTATTTAATGTTTTCAAAAAATAGATGAACAGATGAAAAAGTACAATGGATGATATTGCTATTGGCACATTGGAAGAAAGCGAGATAATAGTTAAGAGATCCTTGCAGGTTTAGGGTCATAAAATGAAAAAGCCTTGGATTTAGGTGGTGATATTCAAGGTGAAGGAAGTAGGATAAATATGACTGGCATTGCCTTGAGTGAAAGAGACAGTGGTTGTGAAACATGATAGCAATTACCTTGATAGAACAGAAAAACTGTGGGTGACCAGTTCAGGCTCAGAGCATTGTTATGTTTCAACGAGTGGGTGAGCAGTCTAGGTTGAGATAGTTCCTCTGGGGTCAGAGAAGAAATGACAGGTATGAGGATTACACTTAGGCAGCTTGATTTTAAATCAGAAGTTGGACAGGTCCTTATATAAGATATATTATTTTAAGATCGATGCCAAGAGACTGGAGGTTCTGAGGGATATACAGAGAAGACTAGAAAATTGATAAATTCTGAAAATAGGGTCCCAGGCTACCCTGCGGAAGGACAACCTTGAGAATCAGCTGTCATCACCCCATTTAACAAAAACAAGCAGGCTTATCATTCAATATCAATTCATTTCAAAGGTCATCTGTATATCCTGAAAGACTGCACTGTTTCTAAGCTGCTATTGTCAAATAAAATAGCTTGAAAGAAAGTTTATTCAAATTGTGGCTTGTACCTAAGATACATTTTCCTCTTTCCTTTATAAACTAAATCTTTATAAATGCCTGTTCTTATTCAACATTCATTTGCTAATGCACCTTATGTCTTAAGAAGTAAATTCCTACATGTTTACCTTGGTTTAAGTTTGCAAAGAGAGTCTGCACCAAGCATAGTCTGCAGAGTGCTGCTTAATAAGTATTTGCCAATTTTAAAAAGTCACTTCATAATATTTTATCTTTCAGAAAAAAATCAGCCTTATGCTTATCACACATCTTGGACAGTGGATCAAACTCACTGATCCAAATTCTGATGAAAAAATATCACTGTTCTGAAATAGTTAAGATTTATTTTGCACTCAGTGTACCTTTAAAAATATGCCAGCATTGCACATAGCAGGACTGATACTTTTTCTCCTTTTCTTTGCTGCTAGGCTGACATGTTAAATAACTGTCAAGAAACCAAAGATAAACAGACCTGAAGGGAGGCGAAGTTCTTTCAGGCAAACTCTGTTATGCCCAAATGTTACATGAGAGCAAGAGCCCACACCCTAGTTTACCTGTCTCTTCAGATACTGGGGAGAGTAGAGAAACCTGAGAAAACAGATCTGTTCTATTTTCCTGATCACTGCCACGGCTCAGGGTTGAGACTGGACTCCTATTTGTGCCTTTTTTAAGTCACAATTCACAGATAGTATGGTATCCTTGTCACCAACTGAAGTATAAGAAAATGACAGGCTATATTTTGACTAGAAAACTTTGTTCCAAAACTAGTCTTTTATTTTCCCATAGGATATATTCACTTTCCTACATTGGAGAAGGAAATGGCAACCCACTCCAGTGTTCTTGCCTGGAGAATCCCAGGGAAGGGGGAGCCTGGTGTGTTGCCGTCTATGGGGTCGCACAGAGTCGGACACGACTGAAGTGACTTAGCAGTAGCAGTAGCAGCAGGATATATTCAATTACCATATGGGAAATTTATATGGATTTTTAAAAACATTCTTAAGTGATAATATCTAGAATGTTGAAAGGAAGGAAAGTAGATATGACTCAAATATTCCAGGTAATCATAACACTGTAAATCAACTATATTTCAATAAAAAAAAAAAAAAAAACAGAAAAAAAAAACATTCCAGGTAAAACAGAAAATGTACCAACTTCCTGGGAGATAGTATATCAATGTATATTAAGAATCTTAATAGTAATCATTTAAAAGTATCTTAAATTATTGTAACCTTAACCTTGTTGTATAATTATATATCACAGAAATTACTTCAAGGAAATAAGAGAGCATATACCAATTTAACGTGTATGTCTATCCATTGCACTATTATTAAAAATAGCCAGTGAGTGGCTATTTTTAATTAAGTGGTTATTTCAGAGTATTGACTCTGGCAGATAAAATTAGAGCAATTTACAAAGTAAGTTCTGACTTCCCCACAGCCCCCACGGCTATTATTCCATGATCTGTGTGGACCATGGCTGCTCAGTGAGTGACTCCCTTGAAGAACTTTCACCTTGCAAACACATGCATTTTTTTTTTTTTCACACAGATCATTTGCCTGCAAGGAAGATCCTTCTTTTCTTTTGTAAAAATCCCAGTCTCTTAAGATCAGCAACTTCACATGAAAAAGTAGAAAGGAAAAATAAAGACAAAACCTACATGGCTTAAAAGGGCAAGTAGAAAAGCTTTTAAAAAAAGAAAAAAAGTGTTTTTGAGGAAATGCTTTTAGATATTGAATGAAATAATCTCTTTCACTGGACAACAGAAATACAGATAGCCAGGAAAACAGAAGGCTGAAATTAACTTTTAATGATGTATAAATATGATTAAGAGGTCTTTATAAGATTCTGTGTTAAAAACATACATTGACTTTGGAAACATACATTCCTGTAGCATTTTTTGAAACATTCATTATGTTTTCTTATATATAACTCCACCATTCCATAAAATTAGCCAGCTCCTTCAGACAGATACCATATCTAATAGATCTCTGAGTCCTCAGAAAATATACAAATGAGATTATGAGAAACATCATTGCTTTGAGTCTTCTATCCTTTTGACAAACAGACTTTTACCTAAAGACTGTTAACTCCCTGCATGTTTTAAGGAGTTTATTCATAGAAATGTTAATTTGGGGGGAAACACAAAACTAAAAGATCATTTAATACAAAATATATCTAATTTAGCAGTTGAAGAAACAGAGAACTTGGGATGTTGAAAGATTTGCCTAAAGTTGTTGCCAAATTAAATGTGGGTTTGCTCACCTGACTTGCAGCAAAGCCAGTCTACTGACACTCGGTTGTGGTGAGGCAAGTGCAATCTTTATTTGTAGTGCACCAAGCAAGAATGGGTAGCTCATGCTCAAAAGACCCAAACTCTTCAATGGCTTTTTGGCAAAGATTTTAAAGACAGTGTTAGGAGGGTCATAGGACGCCTGTTTAGCTCATGGATCTTTTTCTGACTGGTTGGCAGTGAGCTAATAGGGTAATATTTAGGGTATTTCAATCATCAACTTTCTGATTTCAACCAGTCTGGGTTTGAATGCTTGTGGTCATCATGTAGTCAGTATCCTCCACTGGGTAAGGGTCTTAGTTTCTGCAGAACAACCCAAATATGTACATTAGATTCTTATCTACAACCTTCAGAAGGAACTGTTACTCTTTAGTCCTGTAACTCTTTAGTTCTAAACATTAACTGCTTCAATCTGCTCTTTGGAACTTGAAAAAGGCCTGGGAGACAAAAACCCTTTTTCTACAAATGAGAAATAGGGGACACAAGGGGTATTTGTAGCTTATAGGGGCCCCACAAGCTCCTGCTTCTTTCTTCCTACCCTCTTCCTCTTTCCTTGGATACGCCTCAATCCTGAGGACAACAGGGGTGGAAAAAGAAAGATAATACACTTTTAGACATAGAGATTAATCCTAAATTCTGCAAGGGAATTCAGTTTTAGGGGAACCTGGTTTCAAAGTTATACAATTAGTGTTGTTCAACTAGTAGAGAACAAGACTTTCTATCTCCCTATGTAATGCTCATTAACCCAAGTAATGATTCTTTCATTTGTCTCTATAGATTCCTCTTTTGGGAGACAGAACTGCCAAATGGTAACTTTATATATATATATATATAAATGCAGACTTAACAGCATTTAATGTGAAAAAGTTTTAGAACTTAGTCATCAATATATACTTTGGTAGCTTTGTGGTTTGTATTGCTGCTGTCACAAGAGCAAGACTGCTAAAACCAACCCAAAAACAAAAACAAACCAACAACTAATTAAATCTTACAATAAGTTAATATCATTCTGAAATCCAGAAAATGATAAAAGTGAAATATATCATAATTTACTTGAGTAAGTTCTGTGTTCAGTTCTAGTCAGCACATTAAGAGTGTCTTTGGCAAACTAGAACAATTCCCATAAATATCAGCTCAAAGAATTTGAATGAATGAATGCTTTTCTTTTCTAAAAGTAGGCAACTAGAGCCAAATTGAAAAATATTCTAGTACCATAAGCCCCCAAAAATGAACATTTACAAGATAAATAAGTGAATGAGCATGAAATAGAAGGGCTTAAAATAAAATTTTATTTTTTTCTGTTTCCTAGGCATTAATTCTAAAAAGACTGGTTCATACCCAAATGACTACTAGCTTTGCCTATACAGAAAGATTAGGGAGAGACTTGGATTGGTGTCAGTGTTAAATTGACACTGCAGTTTTTCAACGGCAGTTATGCTTTTGTGTAAATTTAAATTAGATGGTATCTGCTTATATTATTAATCAAACGGAAATATTCAAGTTTTCCCTCATAATTAAATTTTTATTTTGTATAATACGTCATTTGTACTTCATCTGCAGCTGCAATCTCACTGATATAAAAGAAATGTCAACTTCAAAGTTGCCACCTCTTACAAATTATAAATTCAGCTTTGTGGATTAATGTTATAAGTGGTCTACTCTTATGCTAATTAAATGTGAATGAACCTTGCTTTAGAGGCAATCAAGCAGAAATCATTTCCCCAATGATGTGTAAGAACAGATTATCTGAACACTTTAGTCCTGTGCATTTCAATACGTATATTGAAATCAACTAACGCATTTAAAAGGCTTGATATATAAATACAAATTTCAGAAAATCACCATTGTTACTGTTCTTTTTAAAACTGTATGTTAATGAATCTGATAAAATGCATTAAAATCTGCATCTTTCACATGAGGGAAAATTCATTTCTTCTTTCTTTTAGTTATTAAAATTTATTGAACATGAAGTTTATACTTTTGAATTGGAGAAATAAGGCCCTAACAAACCTTTCTCACATAAATAAGAGCTTTAAATTCTGGATAAATACAAAAAGCAGATTTAGTTGAGGGCTTTAGAAGCTGGACAAAATGGAATTTCCAAGAAATAAGTTAAAACTCTGAGAAAGTGACCAGCACATAGTTGATCCCCATTTTATTGGTGCTTTATCCTTAGGGTAGACGCAGTTTTGGAGGAGATAGCTAAAAAGATTTCTGGTCAGAGGAACTAGGAGAAGCTCTGAGGTAACAAGGGCTGCCAAAGAGTTGGAGGAGGGAAACATTAAACTTTAATTTATACACAAACTCAGCTCAAGTTTCTAGTTGATTACTGAATCACTCATGTAGGGAGTGGGGCTGGTGAACAGAATTAAAGCAAATTACAAATAAAAATGACCAAACAAGGAAAATGTGAGTCACTAAGCAATGCAGGTGTGAAGGACTGAAATTAAGGTCTTAACAAGTAAACTGCCTGCTAAAATTACATCTATGTCTGTATCTATCTATATATAAAATCTTTGGGAAAATAAAACAAAACAAAATCCAGAGTCTATACACAATAACAGTCACAATGTCCAGGACACAACCCAAAATATCTAGACATATGAAGGTGAAGAATGTGACTCAATTCTAATGTAAAAGATCATCAACAGGTGACAAGCAGATGGCTCAAAGTTAGAATTATCAGATGGGGATGGTTAAGTAGCTGCTATATTTTATAAGGTAAATGAATATGCCTTCATAATGAATGAAAATACGAAATCTCAACAAAGGGAGACAATACAAAAAAAATAAAAGGAAATGTTAGAATTGAAATAAACATAGATGAGCTTGCAAGTAGAAAAAAAAAATGACAGAGAAAATCAGTGCACTTGAAGACCTACCAACAGATTTAATTAAGTCAAAAAAATAATGAAAGAAAAAAAAGATTTTAAAAAATGGACTAAGCCTGAAGTCAGGAACTTGGGGGTAATTTCTAGCTTTAGATATCATCTAGAGGATATAGAAGAAGATCAATGTAAACCCAAAGTAAATAGAAAAAGAACATAGTAATGCTAAAAGACAAATTAACAAAAAAGAAAAGATGTGAACAGTACAGAAAATAAATAATGCCAAATCTTGTTCATTGAAAAATACTTATATTAAAATATTCAACTAATAATAGAGAAGTTACAAATCACCAGTATCATAAACATCCTTCAGATGTTAAAACCTCATTCAAGGAAAAAATACATAACCTGGATGGTCCTATATTAATTATATAAGTTGAACTTTTTATTAGTTCAACTAATAAAAGAAAAGAAAAATCACAGGTTCAGATGGCTTCTTTGGTAAATTCTGCCAAACAATTAAGAAATAAATAAATCAATTATACATAAACTCTTCCATAAAATAAAGAATACTTAACTCATCTTATGACTTTGATACTATTTAACAAAAAGAAAGACATAAAAACAAACAACGTTAACACACACAAAGAAACTAATAGTACATGAACATAGATCAGATCAGATCAGTCCCTCAGTCGTGTCTGACTCTTTGCGACCCCATGAATCGCAGCACACCAGGCCTCCCTGTCCATCACCAACTCCCGGAGTTCACCCAGACTCACATCCATCGAGTCAGTGATGCCATCTAGCTAACTCATCCTCTATTGTCTCCTTCTCCTCCTGCCCCCAATCCCTCCCAGCATCAGAATCTTTTCCAATGAGTCAACTCTTCGCATGAGGTGGCCAAAGTACTGGAGTTTCAGCTTTAGCATCATTCCTTCCAAATATTCTTAACAGATTAACAAATCATTCCTGGAAAATTTTCTCAGGAATGCACTGACATTATCTAAAAATTAATCATTGTAATCCCTCAGATTCAGGCTTCCCAGCTGGCTCAGGGGTAAAAAATTCGACTGCAATGCAGAAGATGCAGGACACACCATGGGTTTGATCCCAGGGTTGCAAAGATCCCCTGAAGGAGGGCATGGCAACCCACTCCAGTATTCTTGCCTTGGAGAATCCCATGGACAGAGGAGTCTGGCAGGCTACAGTCCATAGGGTCACACAGAGTTGGAAACAACTGAAGAGAATGAGCACAATCCCTCATATTCATCCAGTGATCATGTATGGATGTGAGAGTTGGACTGTGAAGAAAGCTGAGAGCCAAAGAATTGATGCTTTTGAATTGCAGTGTTGGAAAAGACTCCTGAGAGTCCCTTGGACTGCAAAGAGACCCAACCAGTCCATTGTGAAGGAGATCAGCCCTGGGATTTTTTTTGGAAGGAATGATGCTGAAGCTGAAACTCCAGTACTTTGGCCACCTCATTCAAAGAGTTGACTTTACTCTGATGCTGGGAGGGACTGGGGGCAGGAGGAAAAGGGGACGACAGAGGATGAGATGGCTGGATGGCATCACTTCACTGACTTGATGGATGTGAGTTTGAGTGAACTCCGGGAGTTGGTGATGGACAGGAGGCCTGGCCTGGCATGCTGCGATTCATGGGGTCACAAAGAGTCAGACACGACTGAGCGACTGAACTGAACTGAACTGAAATAATACTGAGTAAATGATACTAAAGAGGCTAGAAAGGAACTATTTTCCTAGTAGTCTTGACAACAGAGAAATTTAAGAGGGAGCACTTTGTTTAGAATGTGACCTGGAACATATGTAAAACCTAAAGAAAATATTCACTGTACTTTTTTCCCATTCTTTGCTTTTTGAACTTAAATTTCTCTTCTATTTAGAAATAATTTGAAAAGCATTCTGAGCCTCAGTTTCTCATTCATAAAAATGAAGATTATAATATTTGATCATCTCACAGAGATGCAAGATGATAAAATAATTACAAAGCAAGGAGAATGAGAAGATGAGTGTTAACTGATTACATAGTGCATAGCAAGCAAGCATGTACCAATTTTTTCTTCTTCCCCTTTGCTGACTGGTGACAAGAGGAAAGGCTCAGGATCAGGAGAGTAAAATTAACTGCAAGATATTAGTTGAATCACTAACATTGCTGAGAATTCCACTGAAATATGACAATTGTTACATATCTACTGATCTACACTACATTGAGATTCAAATATGTCAATTACTATTAACAAAGTTTATGAAGTTAAAACTGCTAGGAAATATGAAATACTTGTGTTGGGCACTAATGATGATGATAATGATGATGTTTGTGAGTGTGTGTGTGTGTGTGTATACTCAGTCACTCAGTCATGCCTGACTCTTTGTGACTCAACAGACTATATAGCTTGCAAGGCTCCTCTGTCCATGGAGTTTTCGAGGCAAGAATACTGGAGCAGGTTGCCACTTCCTTCTCCAGGGGATCTTCCTGACCCAGGGATCAAACCCAAGTCTCTTGTGTCTCCAGCACTGGCAAGCGGATTCTACCACTTGTGCCATCTGGGAAGTCCTGATGATAACAGTCTACTGTTTCCCTGGACTGAAAATCTTTAGATCCATGTCTTGTCTCAAGTCCTTGTACTTTGTGGTGAGCACAATGGAGACATCTACAGAAAAGATGCTTGATCTTTGAATTCATTTCCCTTAGTCACTTAGGAAACCAGTTTCTAGGGTCACAATAAGATTCAGGTCCAAAAAAAAAAAAGATTCAGGTCCACTAAATGCCTATCCTCAAAGGACAAGATGAAATTGCACAACTTCCTAGAGTCTTTTAGCATTTCTGAGTAGCATTTACTCCATGGATAATGGTCATTTGTAGGTACCACTGAGAATCTTGTTGTTTTCATACCTACAACTTTGTATGGGTCAGTGGTTTGCTAATTCTGCTTAGCAGGTTATTTTGTATAACAGAGTTTAGTAGTGTGTGTGGCTGAGCAAGAAGCTTGTTAGTACAAAGATCAGGTCTGAAACTAGGAACCTGGGCACCAGTTCTCAATCACATTTTTGCTGTATGACCTTGAGGAAATCACTAACTCCTTGAGCTTCAATTTCCTCATTCATAGTAAGGGGGTAATAAGCCCTGATTCACTGACCTATTATGAAGTAAAATGACATAAGGCAGCTGACAATACTAGGATGATTATATAGAGATCTGTAAAACAAAAGCGCTTTATTCATACTACTACTGAGTACTTACTATTTTTGAGTCAAATTATTTTTTGCAGTTGAGCTGAGCCCAGTGATCACAGAAAGACAGAAACATTTATGTGTGAACCTTTTTAGATTGATGTCATCCCATTTAATTATTTTTGCTGTTGTTTCCCTTGCTTGAGGAGATGTATCCAAAAACTTTTTCCTAAGACTGATACCAAAGAACTTTCCACTAAGAACACAGAAGCTCCACCACTGAAAACTCAAAAATATGAGCCTCAGTCATGCTCCTTTTATTTCTCTCAGTGATTAAATGTACACTATATAAGAATGTGGAATCTACAATACATCTTTGCTTTGTCACTTTCCAGAAATTTGACCTTGGTCAAATGATTTAACTGCTTTGGGTCTCCTTTTCCTTATTTGTCCAATGGATGTTTGTCCAAAAAAATATGTCTTGAAGACTTCCACATTCAGGTGCATTTTCCAGAGCTGGAAGATGGGAGGGCACCAAGGGAAGGCGGGAGGAAAGGGAGAGAATAGCTGAACACATGAAGGAATTAATTATGTAAATTTTTAATAATGAAAGATCCAGGCTAAAGAATATATGAGGGATAATCATTTGCAGAATGTTTGTTCTTGTAATATCTCTGTAATATTGAGATTGCTTCCAAATAAAAATTGTTTTTAAAAGAAAAAAGATTTAATACCAGCAAATTCCTAAGTTATATGTTGGAAGAGCTGGAGATTGCATCCAGCAGCAGTTTGGGCATCTGGAAACAACTTTTATGTTGCTTCCTGATCATTCATTAGGACCCAGAGAAACACAGTGGGCTTGAAAGTGTTTTCATTTAAAATGTTTTAAGTCATTTCTCCTATAAAGTTTGTGTGGTTATCAGAGCTTCTGACAGAGTAGGCACTCCACAAATGCTTGTGTTTTGCTTTTCCCCAAACAGGTATACATGATTGACAGACATCATTTGCTTAATGGGATCAGTTGTTATATCTGCATGAATAGTTTTTACTGTGGCATTTCTCATACCCTGACTGCTGGAAAATATGCATCAAGATGAGGTGGCAGCATATCATAGTAGCCAAGAGCATAGACTATTGAACAAAACTGCCTGGGTGCAAATCCCAGCCCTTCCACTTATTAGCACTATGACCTTGGGTAAACAACTTGCCTTCATTCCTCTCTTATAAAATGCAGACAAAAAAAAATTACAGTGTTTTGTGACTTATCAGAAGCTTTGTTGTTCAGTTGCTAAGTCTTGTCTGACTATTTCCCATGGACTGCAGCACACCAGTCTTCTCTGTTCTTCATTATCTCCTGGAGTTTGTTCAGACTCATGTCCATTGAGCCAGTGATGCCATCCAACCATCTCATCCTCTGTTGCCCTCTTCTACTCCTGCCCTCAATCTTTCCCAGTATCAGGGTATTTTCCAATGAGTTGGTACTTCACATCAAATGGTCAAAGTACTGGAGCTTCAGCTTTGGCATCAGTCCTTCCAATGAATATCCGGGCTTGATTTTCTATAGGATTGACTGGTTTGATCTCCTTGGTGTTCAAGGGACTCTCAAGAGTATTCTCCAGCACCACAGTTTGAAGGCATCAATTCTTTGGTGCTCTGCCTTCTTTATCAGAAGCCAACAATACGCCTTCAGAAACTCGGCCTCTCTCCAGAGAGACACAAAGGCATCAGGACATTTGATATAGAAGAGAAAAGCAGGAGTAACATTTGTTCCTATGTAGATTTGATGTTGGTACATAGTAGAAAACCTCAAGAGATGATTGATATTTGGTCTCGGTTGCAGAGTGCTCATTTAAAATGCTGAATTATGTGCAAACTACATTTTACATAGAAATATATCTCAAATAGTTCCCATTTGTGTTCTCTTCCATTAGAGGTCATTTCTATGTAAAACCATCAAAACTGCCTTTATAGGTCATGTCCATTTGACAGCCTCTAAACCCTTCAGTTCAGAAGGTAAAGCATCTGCCTGCAATGTGGGAGACCTGGGTTCGATCCCTGGGTCGAGAAGATCCCCTGGAGAAGGAAATGGCAACCCACTCCAGTATTCTTGGCTGGAGAATCCCATGGACAGAGGAGCCTGGGGGGCTTCAGTCCACAGGGTCTCAGAGTCGGACACGACTGAGCGACTTTACTCACTCACTCACTCACTCAACACTTATAAAATGTTTATAATAGTATGTGGTATGTAATAAACACTATGTAAGTATTTGTTAGGGAAATAAAAATTGCCTCTGAGAAGGAAAGCATGAGACAATAGAGATTTCTGGGCCCCCCATATGACTGGATGAATCAGAATCTTTTGAGCCAGTGGCATTTTAACAAGTGCTCTAGATAATTCTTAGTGACATTAAAGTTTGAAAGCCGGTGCTTTGGTTATTAGGAGCCTTGATGAAGTGATTCCACAGAGGCAGCTAATATAGTAAATTAAACTTTGCTTTTTCTGTCAGTATCTTAGGTCTGAAAAATCCCCAAATCCTGTGGAAGATTTCTCCCCAAATCAAATTAAATGAACCAATAAGATATGCTTCTGGAACGATTAGCATCTCAAATTATAGTTGAGTCGGTGGGTTTCCTTGGTTTGTTTTTTCCAGGTGCCTTCTCTTCTTTGATCAGTTTCCCCAGGATAAATGTTGCCTACTGCCCATATCTCTGCTTGTCTGAGGTGTGGATATAAATGAGGTCCCTGGGAGTTTGGGATACACTAGAATATAGCCCTTTACCCTGAATTAGTCAGTCCAGTCTCTACGCCTAGTGGAGAAAAGCTCCAATAGGAAATGCCAACTAAGCATGATGATTTTAGCAACACTTTTTTTTTTTTCCAGAAGAGAATTTAGAGTTGTTGCAGAAAAGTTGTTAGCTTCCACATTAATTTTGTCTTTGGAGTAAATTTCTACAGTTGGACTGAATACCTTCATGATGCATGAAAGTCACATCCATGGTCACATTATGAGACCATAATGTGAGGAGAGTTTTTCCTGTTAAGGGGGGTTCCCTGGTGGCTCAGACAGTAAAGAATCCGTCTGCATTGAAGGACACCCGGGTTTGATCCCTGGGTTAGGAAGATCCCATGGAGAAGGGAATAGCTATTCACTTCAGTATTTTTGCCTGAAGAATTCCATGGACAGAGGAATCCTCCATGGGATCACAAAAAGTTGTACAGGACTGAGTGACTAACACTTTCACTTCCTGTTAAAAGTAACAAAATCCACAGAGACCTAGGCACTGGATTCAGAGCATGAATACTTGAGCAAAGAGGAGGTACAGAGCCATGCTGCCAGCTTTTGCTGCCCCTAAGCAGCAGTGACTTTGTGACTTTAAGGCCTCAAAGGGACCCAAAAGAGGTGTTCACTATTTTTACAGATGAAGTTCATAACTGATATAATACAAAAAAAATTATTTTAACCACTAAACTGGCTTTAATCATAATCATCAAATAATAATTATTATCACCTGAACTGTTTTACCTCCTGTCCCCTATGCTGAAGCCCTAGCCCCCAGTACCTCAGAAGGTGACTGTATTTGGTAACAGAATCTTTAAAGAAGTAAATGAAGTCATTAGAGTAGATCCCAAGCCAGTATGACTGTGTGTCCTTATAATAGAGGGGACCTTTGTATACATATAGGCACAGAGGGCAGACCATGTGATGACACAGGGAGAATGTGATGATCTACAAGCCAAGGAGAGAGGCCTGGGAAGAAACCAACCCCACCAACACTTTGATCTTAGACATCTAGCCTTCAGAACTGTGTGAAAATAAATACCTATTGTTTAAGTCCGCAGTCTGTAGTACTTGGTCATGGCAGACCTAGAGAACTAATACAATAATAACTACAACAGTACTAACATTTTTATAGCACTTTCAAAGATTTGTATGATCTCATTAAAATTCTCACACACACTAAAGGACATAAAAGCCTACTCTGAGATAGGCACTTTAATATCATCAGTGCAATTTTACAAATGAAGAAACTAAAGCCTAGAGAAGTTTGCTGATTGGCATGAAGTTCCATTATTAATCAGTAATGAAGACACAAATTACACCCATGTCTTCTCTCTACATGTCTTTCCTGGGCCTCCTGCTTCAGAAGGATTTGGCTCTATGGGTCTCCAGGTAGGAGGAGACAGAAGACACAGTATCTGCCTAATGACTGAACTCTTCTGGCCTGGAAATCAGTGAGCAGCTAGGACAGTTTCTGACGGTTGGGGGCCCTCACTGCTTTGGCTATCATCCTTGTTGGGACAGAGGGAACATCGGGGCTTATCTAAGAGCTGTGTTGATCCACCCCACCCGCCCGACCCCACCAAAAAAAAAAATCTCCTGTTCTTTAGTAGTCTCAACTTTGGCTGGAAGAGTGGTATTATTTGAGGATTTCTCCTGACTTTCAGTGACCTTTTGAGTCCCAACTTGAAAGGAATTAGAAACCAAAATGCTGGGGCTTCTTTTCTTAAATTTCTTACAACTTATGCTCTATCTCAGTTTGGTTAGTGGAGAACACATGAGAGATTACTCTTTATTCTGTCTCATTTTCAGAAACTGTGTATTGCCAACTGCTCAGGAGAGGGAGGTATATGTTTGTGATTGTGTGTGTACCTGGACTGGAGTTATCACTCAGATTTTGTGGGTGTTTTTCAGCAAATGTGCATTATTCTTAATTGTCCCATAGGTAAGCAGACATTGTCCACTTTGAAATATTGATCAGTTTGTTATCTTCTATAAAGCCTCTCTCTCCTTTCCTTTTCTAAATGAATCCTACTTAGACATTCATGCTTGGTTCTTATTCAATCTCCTTTCAGTATTTTCCTGAAAATTTCAACTGAATACTGTGAATTCCTACATTCAGTGTCATAAAATGTTCCACTTAGTGATATAACACCAATTCACATTAAATAAACCAAAGTTTGTGAGGTTATTTACCAAAGCTGTGCTTAGCCTCTTGGAACATACTTGAGACCATGAATCTGAACCTCATTTCTTTTGACCTCTTCATTAAAACTCTGCTTAAAACTTAGCAGAATTCATTTGGCAATTTATCAAGCACTGTTTTATGCCACTAAAACAATTACTGTCTCAAAATATTGCCTTGTTCTTTCATTACTGTGGAAATTCCCATGTATTTATATCTTTCCTGACAATTAAACTGCAATCTTCTCAAAGGCATTTTGTCCCTGCCATGGGTAAGTGTTTAATAGAACACTGTATTAGTTTTCTATGTTGTTATATTACATTGTCACAAACATAGGGGCTTAAAACAACACAAATTTATTATCTTATAGTTTGGTAGGTCAAATGTCTGACAAACGTTTCACTAGAATCGGATCAAAGTGTGAGCAGGGAGGCTTTCTGGATGCTCCAGGAAAGAACCCATTTCCTTACTTATTCACATTGTTGGCAGAATTGAGCTCTTTGCAGCTATAGAGCTGTGGTCCGTGTTGCTGGCTGTCAGTGGAGGGTATTTAGCAGCTTCTAGTGGCTTCCAGGTTTCTTGCATTCTCTGGCTCATGCCCTCCCTTCATCTTTGTGGCTTTTGGGTGACTTTTCTTCCTTCTTCTTCTTCTTTAAAGGACTTATGTGATTACACTAGATTCACCAGCATAATCCAGTATAATCTTACTGTTTTAAGATTTAGTGATTTCCAGCCTTAATTCCCTTTGCCTTATAATTCAATGTATCCACAAATCCCAGGGATAAGGATGTGGACATTTTGGGGGACCATTATTCTGCCCATCACAATCATCAACCATGGGTAATTATAAGGATATGATCCTGTCCTGCTGCTACAGTCTGAAATTCTGCTTTAGGCAATTTTGAACACAAATTGAATACAGCCACAGAGCTGGCACTTTCTTAGGAAGTGGTGAGCTTCGAGCTACTGTATGTACAAGGAAAAGCTACTTTTCATCCTTCAGGAACAAGGGCTATAAACAAAAAAGAGCCCACAGGGCTGTTCCACTTATCACTAATGATGGTGCCTATGAAATGTCTCTAGAGGACTCAGAATCTGGTCACTTGAAATCCTTTTCAAGTTGAAGTTCTAAAACAGTACCAAACTCTCATTTCCTTATGATGATGCTTCAAGACAGATTTCATCCCAAAAAATCAAAACTAAATATAATGAAGCATGAGCAAGGTTTTATTATTATTATTATTTATGTTTACCCCAAAGTCCAAGTATGCAGTCTGATTCCTGATAGTCCTGTTGTTTCATTACACTCTACCCTGGCTGTACAACCCCTTCTGTTAGTATCAAAACACATCTTTCTAAAAGAGCAATTTTTTTTTTTTCTAACACAGGATAAAGATACAAAGTAGAAACTGAAGATTTCTTCTAGATGCATGATTAATCAAGGTAAAGTTGATAAAACTGAGCATGGGAAGATGATTTTAAGAAAATCAACTCCCAGGGAAACCATTAAGGAATTCTAACTATTTGTAGGAGCTTCCTTCTAAGCTCCTCTGAGCCCCAGCACTGGCCACAATCTGGGTTTGGCACAGCAGGTAAACAAGCTGCTGCTGTCAATCCTTCTATGGAGAAGACTGGGCTAATATGGGCAGGGAGAGGGCCCAGGAGGTCATTTAAAGCCAAGAGATTGCAAGGTCCAGGGAAAGTACATTCAGAAAAGATGTATTGGTCACTGGCATATTCCAGGTGCTGTTTCAGATTTGGGTGTAATAACAGTTGTCCTCAGCATCAGTAAGCTTATAGCTTTGTGAAAAAAACAGACAATTAAGTTGTTCACTCAGTGGACAATGCTACATACAGGCAGCACAGTTTTGGAAGCTCAGAGGAGGGTCTAACAACTGTGTGTTTTAGAAATCTTCTGGGAGACAATGATAGTTCAGTTAGGTGTTGAAGAGCAAGTGGAGATACTAAGCAAATAGAGATGGGGCAGGCATTTGAGTCGGAGACAACAGGGCAGGAGGTGTTGGAGGAGTTACAGTCTAGTGAGGTAGAGAGAGCCAATTCACAGAAAACTTCATACAGGAAGGCAAGAAGCCTGTGCTAAGGCTCTAATCATATCACATATGGATTATCCTACCCCTTGTAACTCAGCTAGTAAAGAGTCTGCCTGCAACGTGGGAGAGTTGGGTTCAATTACTGGGTTGGAAAGATCCCCTGGAAGAGGGCATGGCAGCCCACTCCAGTATTCTTACCTGGAGAATCCCCATGGACAGAGGAGCCTGGCAGGCTACAGTCCATGGGGTCGCAAAGAGTCAGAGCTGACTGAGTGACTAAGCACAGCACAGCAAATAAAATGTAGAGGATGATAAGGAAACAAAACAGAGGGGAGGGAAATAGTTCCATGCTCTCAGAGTAGTTCAGTAGAGACATTACCCTGGTGAGAGAGTAGTATTAAGGAGGAAAAGGATTAATTAATCCTGAGAACTAGGTGGCAGTAGAGGGGATAGAGTGAAGATGGGGGAATAGAGGGAGTTGGTAAGATGGAGAGGAAAGTGAAGTATGATTATGAGGTTCTTAGATTATGTGGATGACTTCGCTGGTGACTGAATTAGCTTACAGAAGCTAAAGAAAATTACAATGCCCAGCATGAGTTGTATTAAGAAGGACATAGTTTTCACTAAGCTTCAATGGGTCAAGCTGTAGAGACTGAGTCTAACTCAAGTAAAGGGAGGAGCTCTTACAATATATGTACGGAGATATAAGAAAATGGGAATCACACTGGAAATACAGAAGCTCAAAAACCTCCAGACACCTGGGTTTCATACAGGCTGTATGCAGGCATGGCTAGCACTTCAGCAGTAAGTATTTATAGCTCTTCACTTCACTGCTCTGTTCATTGATATGATTCCATCATACTCTGACCACTGGTCTAGTTCCCACTTGCCACTAGTAGGTTCTCTCACTCTCTATCTTGAATTTTATTTCAGCATTCTGAAATTTCTGCTGTCTTGGCAATCTGGCTAATGAGTTCTGCTGTACCTCCAAAGAATAATGACAACCTTTTTTCATGACTCTAATGAAGCATTTAGATACATCTTATGCCATAATCAATATATCTTCTCTGTACTGTTATTACAGATGGAATTCTATTATTACAGAATTCTGTTATTACAGATCCAATTTCTTCTTCACTACTTTTCTTCAAGTGGCATCATGAAATAGTCATTATCTACCCAAGTCAGTTACCTTCTGGAAGACCCAAAGTTACCCCACATCTTTTCAAAGACAGTTCAAAACAGAATAATAAGCTTTGGTCTTCATTAATAACTGAATGACTTCTTAAAGATTCTGTTAAATCAACAACTGTAATACTAACATTTTAGGTCCCAAGAAATATTCTCTTCAAACTCTCATGAAATTACAAAAAATGAATCTAAATAATGACTTATGTAATCAGATGACCTTGATTCTGTCCCATGAACAATTTTAGAATCTTCATGCTAGTGTTATATCACACATACATAGAGGGAAAAAAAAAAAAGATATGAAAGACTCCAATGCTGGGAAAGATTGAGAGCAGGAAGAAAAGGGGGCGACAGAGAATGAGATGGTTGAATGGCATCACCAACTCAATGGACATGAGTTTGAGCAAACTTAGGGAGACAGTGAAGGACAGGGAAGCCTTGTATGCTGCAGTCCATGGGGAGAATCAGACATGACCTAGCAACTGAACAACATGAACGAACAAATACACATGCATGCACAGCTCATGTGTATATGTATTTGTGTGTGTGTATATATATATGTGTGTGTGTGTGTGTGTGTGTGTGTGTGTGTATACAATATACATATGTGTATGTGTGCTTAGTCACTCAGTCATTTTCGACTCTTTGCAACTCCATAGACTGCAGCCCGCCAGGTTTCTCTGTCCATGGGGATTCTCTAGGCAAGAATACTGGAGTGAATTGCTATGCCCTCCTCCAGGAGTTCTTCCCAAGCCAGGGATCAAACCTAGGTCTCCTCCATTTCGGGCATATTCTTCACTGACTGAGCCACCAGGGAAGCCCAAGAATACTGCAGTGGGTAGCCTATTCCTTCTCCAGGGAATCTTCCTGACCCAGGAATCAAACCAGGGTCTTCTGCATTGAAGGCGGATTCTTCACCAGGTGAGCTACCAGGAACCCTAATACACATGTATACATACATTATTAGGTTGGCAGGCCAAGTTTAAAAAGTTTGAAGAATGTAACTTTTTCACTGATAATTCTAAAGTGAGGAAATATAGACAGAATGTATCAGAAAACTAAAAGATTGGAAAATGGAGCTAATTAAAAGGTATATAAAAGATCTTGTACCTGTATTTGTCATATACAGTTGATGAAAGAAGTGTTCATGGTAAGTCTTTAGAATACTTACAAAGCAAATGGATTTACTGTTACATTTTTTAAATCTTGATAAAATTAGGCATCTCTATAGCAACCCAGGTGTTATGCTACATGCTTTGATCTGTAAATACATTAAGCTTTTTAAAGAATACAATATGTAATACTGTAATTAAACAACTTTGGTTTGTTCAGATGATAGTTGGGTAAAATACTTTCTACTTAAATTGAGTGTTATGATTTTCCAATGTAAGAAAGGCCTTTAACAATTTAGCTTAGAAAGGTGAAAAGAATTTACTCTATATTTCCTTTGGGAATGCATGTTTTTTCTCTATAAAAGATACACAGACACACATGTGCACACATGCAGATACACACAAAGATTTTGGCGATAGATACATCAAAAATTGTTCAGGAGGTTCCTTTTTGGGTATGAGTAGTTTTTAATTTCCTCTTCTTAAATCTTCTCTAATTTTTATGTTCTCCAGAGTGAGAACACACTGCTTCTAAAATCAGGAAAAGCAACAAACAACTATACCTGATGTTTTGAAACAAAAGAGAGCTAAACTTCCTTATGCTGGGTCCTCATGACTAAGGGGGAGCAGTGACATGGTAAAAGTGTCCATTTTAAGTCTGCTGCCCTAACATATTTCTACACTTTGCATATTTGATTAAAGATACTGCCAACATTCAAGGTGATATAAGTGACTGAATGCTTTGATAGCTTTTGCATCTCACTGACTCATACTTTAGGTCTCAGTGGGTCTAATTATTTTACATTTTAGTGAGTTAAGTAAAAAGATCTGGGCTGAGAGCAAGCACAGGGGAGTTAGCCCTGGCTTCCTGGATCCTTTAGTGGGTGTGCAGGTGCCTGGGGCCAAGGACTGACTGCTTCTCCACATCCTGATTCACACTGTGCCTGACACCCACCAATAGCCCTCTCAACTGGTGGGAGTCAGTGAGTCAACCAACAGCAAAGAATGACGCTAGGTGGTATATGAGACATAGCTATCCTGAAGGACAATACTGTCTCATATTATTATATTTCTTCCCGGTGGCTCAGCAGTAACTCTTCCCAGAGGGCTACAGTCCATGGGATTGCAAAGAATCAGACACAATTTAGTGATTAAACATACACATTACTTTCATACATTAATGTTATCTGTTCAAACTATACACAGTCTTTGATCATGCAGAATTACTGTATCCATTTCTGTATCCACTAGCACTTGTGCTAGCAGCTTTGGTCCGGTCTGACTCTTTGCGACCCTATGGACTCTAGCCTGCCAGACTCCTCCGTCCACGGGACTCTCCAGGTAAGAATACTGGAGTGGGTTGCCAGACCCTCCTCCAGAGGATCTTCCTGACCCAATCGAACCCAGGTCTCCTGCACCTCCTGCAGTGGCAAGCACATTCTTCACCAAAACTACCACCACCTGGGAAGCCTGTATCTATTTCAGTAGATTAATTAATAATACATTTAAAAGAAAAGCATTTCTAAAGTTAGGTTTTTAACAAAATAACTTTATTTTAAGGCCCTTTTCTCCTTTAATTGACATCTCTGATGGCTTAGACAGTAAAGATTCTGCCTGCAATGAAGGATATCTGGGTTAGATCCCAGGGTTGGGACGATCCCTTGGAGTAGGAAATGGCAAACCACTTGAGTATTCTTGCCTGGAGAATTCCATGGACAGAGCAGCTTGGCAGGCTACAGTCCATGGGTCGCAAGGAGTCAGATTGATGTAGCAACAAACACTTTCCTCTTAGGAAGTTAAAATAATTATGCCATAGCACTAACTCAGAACATATATTTGGCATGCATTTGAAGATGACCAAGTAAGATGATGGATGGAGGGGGTGATTTTTTATAAGGAAATCCCCACAACACATTTTTAAGTTCTCATGAAATCTGTGGGCATTCTATTGTATCTGAAGTATAGACTTCATTTGAAATACAAAAATATTTAATGCTAGACATTCTAATCAAGTATTTTGCTCCTGATGAAACATGAGGAAAATGTCTAGCACAGAAAAGAATGACTTTTTACAAGTATGTCACTGAAACTGTTGAACCAGTATAGGTAAATATGGATTAAGGATTTTCCTCCTTTACTCTGTTTTGACTATATTGAATTAATGGGATTATTTCAAGGTCTCCTGATTATTTTGCTTCTGCAGACAGTCTTAGAATGTCATTTATTTTTCAGTTTCTAACAACTAACCTATGATGAGTGTCACTTTCATAAGATTAGAAAACAGCAGGAATAAAAGATAAAACAGTTTTCCGGTTGTCTTGATTTTTCTTCAGACTCTTCAGAAAGCAACACTACAATGATGGAAGTGTAAAATTATGTAAAATTTTCTCCTCAGACCACAGACCTCAGGTTCTTTTTCACACAGAAGATTAAGGTAATTTCACTTGCAATGAACCTCACTTAAAATAAAATCTGATGATATGAAAATATATTTTCTGATTATCTTTTAATCAGTTTTGAATAATTTTCTCTTCTACATGGTATAGTGAACTGAAGTGAAATCGCTCAGTCATGTCCAACTCTTTGCGACCCCGTGGAGTAGCCCACCAAGCTCCTCCTTCCATGGGATTCTCCAGGCAAGAGTACTGGAGTGGGTTACCATTTCCTTCTCCAGGGGAATTTCCCAACCCAAGGATCAAATCCAGGTCTCCCACATTCCAGGCAGATGCTTTAACCTCTGAGCCACCAGGGAAGCCCTCTACATGGTATCAGTTCAGTTCAGTTGCTCAGTCGTGTCCGACTCTTTGCAACCCCATGAATCGCAGCATGCCAGGCCTCCCTGTCCATCACCAAATCCCGGAGTTCACTCAGACTCATATCCATCGAGTCAGTGATGCCATCCAGGCATCTCACCTCTGTCGTCACCTTCTCCTCCTGCCCCCAATCCTTCCCAGCATCAGGGTCTTTTCCAATGAGTCAACTCTTCGCATGAGGTGGACAAAGTACTGGAGTTTCAGCTTTAGCAGCATTCCTTCCAAAGAAATCCCAGGTCTGATCTCCTTCAGAATGGACTGGTTGGATTTCCTTGCAGTCCAAGGGACTCTCAAGAGTCTTCTCCAACACCACAGTTCAAAAGCATCAATTCTTCAGTGCTCAGCCTTCTTCACAGTCCAACTCTCACATCCATACGTGACCACTGGAAAAACCATAGCCATGACTTGACAGACTTTGTTGGCAAAGTAATGTCTCTGCTTTTGAATATGCTATCTAGGTTGGTCGTAACTTTCCTTCCAAGGAAGTAAGCGTCTTTTAATTTCATGGTTGCGGTCACCATCTGCAGTGATTTTGGAGTCCCAGAAAATAAAGTCTGACAGTTTCCACTGTTTCCCCATCTATTTCCCATGAAGTGGTGGGACCGGATGCCATGATCTTCGTTTTCTGAATGTTGAGCTTTAAGCCAACTTTTTCACTCTCCACTTTCACTTTCATCGAGAGGCTTTTTAGTTCCTCTTCACTTTCTGCCATAAGGGTGGTGTCATATGCATCTCTGAGGTTATTGATATTTCTTCTTGCAATCTTGATTCCAGCTTGTGCTTCATCCAGCCTGGCATTTCAAATGATGTACTCTGCATATAAGTTAAATAAGCAGGGTGACAATATACAGCCTTGACGTACTCCTTTTCCTATTTAGAACCAGTCTGTTGTTCCATGTCCAGTTCTAACTGTTGCTTCCTGACCTGCATACAGATTTCTCAAGAGGCAGGTCAGGTGGTCTGGTATTCCCAACTCTTTCAGAATTTTCCACAGTTTATTGTGATCCACACAGTCAAAGGCTTTGGCATAGTCAATAAAGCAGAAATAGACGTTTTCACTGAATTTAACTCAGATGACCATTATACCTACATGGTATAGTGCCATTTTATTTTAAATTAATTTTAGTTCATATTTGTGATTACAATTAGCTAATAATAATAAATACGGTTTTGATCATGCCCACTGTCAACTGAATCTTTCAGGTTCTCCCTGATTTCTGAATTAGAGGACTTTGCAAGGGCCCCCTAGCCTGGGAAGGTACTCATGCAGTCCACAGTCTGTACAAGGGTGTGACTGTGAATACATATTAGCAGTGGTCCATATTGAGTATAATGATTTTCATTAAGTAAATTCATCAGGTGTACTTTCCTACTGATCATTTCTTATTGAATCATACAAGTCCTGAATAATATATACATATTCCTCAGTTATGTATACATGATTTAAGTATATTTGAAAATAGATCATTTCAATCTCTTATTAATGAATTCTGTAATAATTACCTCTCCCTCTTGAAGGATAATATTTTGGTATATCTCATTAAGCATAAATTAATGTTTAAAACTACTGATATTCAGTTCAGTTCAGTCGCTCAGTCATGTCTGACTCTTTGCAACCCCATGGACTGCAGACGCCAGGCTTCCCTGTCCACCACCAACTCCTGGAGCTCACTCAAACTCATGTCCATTGAGTTGGTGATTCCATCCAACATTCTCATCCTCTGTCACCCCCTTCTCCTCTGACCTCAATATTTCCCAGAATCAGGGTTTTTTCCACTGAGTCAGTTCTTCGCATCAAGTGGCCAAAGTATTGGAGTGTCAGTTTCAGCATCAGTCCTTCTAATGAATATTCAGGACTGATTTCCTTTAGGGTGGACTGGTTGAATCTCCTTGCAGTCCAAGGGATTCTCAAGAGTCTTCTCTAATACTGCAGTTCAAAAGCATCAATTCTTTGGCACTCAGCTTTCTTTACAGTCCAACTCTCACATCCATACATGACTACTGGAAAAAATCAGATTTTTGACTAGACAGACCTTATATTACGAAATTATATTTAATATTTGTAATATAGCATACCATTGCCTTTTTAGTTAAAATCAGATAGCTCATTTACCTACTGTATTTTTAGGCAACTCTTCTCATTTTAAAGTTTAGGATACTGGATTATATATCTTGGAATTTTCAAAATCAATAAAATGCTCATTCATTCCATGCAACATACAGATTACTGGTTTTGAGTTCAGGCTCTGAAAGCCGGTGACCTGAGTCTAAAACCAGGTTGCACAAATTGCTAGCTATATGAATTCAATTACTTCAACTTTCTATAACTTGATTTCTCTTTTTTTTTAATTTGTATACTAGGTTTAATGCAAGTACAAACCTCACATAGTTGCTGTACAGTATAACTAATATAGTACAAAGAACAGGATATTTCTTGAGCACATCTATAAAAAATAAAGACCTTTGTTCAGGCATAAGCAGGAGAAAGAATTAAGGAAGACTAAGTATCCACTGGCTTCCCTGATGGTTCAGAAGGTAAAGAATCTGTCTGCAGTATAGGAGACCTGGGTTCTATCCCTGGGTTGGGAAGATCCCCTGAAAGAGGGCATAGCAACCCACTCCAGTATTCTTGCCTGGAGAATCCCATAGACAGAGGAGCCTGGTGGTTTACAGTCCATAGGACTGCAAAGAGTTGGACATGACTGAGTGACTAACACACATATATACTAAGTATCAGTATTAAAATATTGATGCCAAGGAAAAAGATAAACTATTCAAAGAAGTTAACTAGGCATTATACTTCTCTAAAAAATAAAAAGTAAGGCAACAATGAACAGAGGTAAAACAAAAACCTCATGCAGCAAAATGTATACTAAATAAGAAATTTGGTATATAGTAAAGGGGACATCTCAAATAACTGGGCAAAGATAACATTTTAATAAATAGTTTAATAAATAAATTGACAATAGCTAAGTGTCAAAAAGGATTAAATTAGATCTGTATCTTACAATATATACCTGATCAAATTCTAATAAATTAAAGGTTTAAATGTAAAAATGAAACCATATTACAAGAAAACATGTAAATGCTGTAAAATCTTTTTGCCCTGTTTGTACACAAGGGTTTTGAAACTATAGTTCAAAGTTCAGAAACAATAAAACACTGAGAACAGAAACTATATTTAAAAATATATTAAATGTCATAGACAAACTCAAAGACAAACTGATAAACTGAGTGCAAATTTTTTAAAATTATATCACATGACAAAATATCTATATGTTATAGTATGAATATATATTTAATACATATATATTCAACATATTTACATCTTATATGATATATGAAAGATATAATATGAATATATTATATATTTGTGTGAAATATAGTATATATTACATATATATGTAAATACATGATATATTCACATATATATTTGTATGATAAATATATATGTTCCTATAAATTATATTATACGATATATATATGATCATGTATATGATATGATAAATAAATATACATATATATATATACACACTTTGTTACCAACTGATTGGTATATTATATATATCATATGTGCTCTTTATTATGCAATATATCACATACACATAAATACAAAAATATATATTATATCATATATATTTTATATATTTATATAAAATATTGGATTGGATAAAAAGTTAATTTGGGTTTTTCCATCACATCTTAGAAACTCAAACGAATATTTTGGGCAACACAATATAGTATAAATATATATACACCTTACAAAATGATTGATGTATTATATAATATGAATTGATTGGTATACTGTATAATATATATTATTGTTTATATTATTTAATATGTAAAATATATTATATCATACATTTTCTAATTATAGTATATTACAGTACCATTACATTAGATACATTAGATATATATTTTATATATTTATATAATATATAATAGATATATACTATAAATGTGTATATATAAACTTGCTAATTGATTAATTGATATAATATATATCTTACATATATTTTATTATGCATAATATCATATAAATATTAAATATATATCATATGTATGATGTATTACATATTATAAATTTATTTAATATGTATTTAAATATACATAGGTCATACACACTATTACTCAATGATTGATATGTAATATCAATCACTTGATATATAATATATATCATATATTCCATATTTCATATTAGATTTATAAATACATAAAATACAAGTCTCATTATATTTTCTATGATAGAACTGTACAAAAAAGATCTTCACAACCCGGATAATCATGATGGTGTGATCACTGACCTATGGCCAGATATCCTGGAATGTAAAGTCAAGTGGGCCTTCACTACGAACAAAGCTAGTGGAGGTGATGGAATTACAGTTGAGCTATTTCAAATCCTGAAAGATGATGCTGTGAAAGTGCTGCACTCAATATGCCAGCAAATTTGGAAAACTCAGCAGTGGCCACAGGACTAGAAAAGGTCAATTTTCATTCCAATCACAAAGAAAGGCAATGCCAAAGAATGCTCAAACTACTGCACAATTGCACTCACCTCACACACTAGTAAAGTGATGCTTAAAATTCTCCAAGTCAGGCTTCAGCAGTACGTGAACCGTGAACTTCCAAATGTTCAAGCCAGTTTTAGAAAAGGCAGAGCAACCAGAGATCAAATTGCCAACATCCTATGGATCATCAAAAGGGCTAGAGAGTTCCAGAAAAACATCTATTTCTGCTTTACTGACTATGCCAAAGCCTTTGACTGTGGATCACAATAAACTGTGGAAAATTCTTCAAGAGATGGGAATATCAGACCACCTGACCTGCCTCTTGAGACCTATATGCAAGTCAGGAAGCAACAGTTAGAACTGGACATGGAACAACTGACTGGTTCCACATAGAGAAAGGAGTACATCAAGGCTGTATACTGTCACCCTGCTTATTTAACTTCTATGCAGAGTCCATCATGAGAAAGGCTGGGCTGGAGGAAGCACAAGCTGGCATCAAGATTGCTGGGAGAAATACCAATAACCTCAGATATGCAGATGACACCACCCTTATGGCAGAAAGTGAAGAAGAACTAAAATGCCTCTTGATAGAAGTGAAAGAGGAGAGTGGAAAATTTGGCTTAAAGCCCAACATTCAGAAAATGAAGATCATGGCATCCGGTCCCATCACTGCATGGGAAATAGATGGGGAAACAGTGGCAACAATGGCTGACTTTATTTTTCTGGGCTCCAAAATCACTGCAGATGGTGATTGCAGCCATGAAATTAAAAGACGCTTACTCCTTGGAAGGAAGGTTATGACCAACCTAGACAGTGTATTAAAAAGCAGAGACATTACTTTGTCAACAAAGGTCCGTCTGGTTAAGGCTATGGTTTTTCCAGCGGCCATGTAATAATTGATGTCAGAGTTGGACTATAAAGAAAGCTGAGCGCTGAAGAATTGATGCTTTTGAACTGTGGTGTTGGAGAAGACTCTTGAGAGTCCCTTGGACAGCAAGGAGATCCAACCAGTCCATCCTAAAGGAGATCAGTCCTGGCTGTTCATTGGAAGGCCTGATGTTGAAGCTGAAACTCCAATACTTTATCCACCTGATGTGAGAACTGACTCATTGGAAAAGACCCTGATTCTGGGAAAGATTGAGGGCAGGAGGAGAAGGGGACGACAGAGGATAAAATAGTTGGATGGCATCACCGACTCAGTGGACATGGGTTTGGGTGGACTCCGGGAGTTGGTGATGGACAGGAAGGCCTGGTGTGGTGCGGTTCATGGGGTCGCAAAGAGTCGGACACCACTGAGTGACTGAACTGAACTGAACTGAATAACATAATATCATAAACAGACACATACTCTTAGCAACTAAATTGGTTTGGAATAATGAACTGTATAATAAAAATTGAGCAAATGTCAAAATCAGTGCATAAACAGATCCAAATTAGCTCTTAAACATAAGGAAAGTATTCAGTCTCAAGTGCAGGTGAAAGTGAAAAGTGAAAGTGAAGTCACTCAGTCATGTCCGACTCTTTGCAGCCCCATAGACTGTAGCCTGCCAGGCTCCTCTGTCCATGGGATTTCCCAGGCAAGAATACTGGAGGGGTTGTCATTTCCTTCTCCAGGGGATCTTCCCGACCCAGGGATCGAACCCAGGTCTCCTGCATTGCAAGCAGACACTTTAACCTCTGAGCCAGCAGGGAAGCCAGGTAGGGGAATGCAAATGTAAATACACTGAAATAGTTTTTTTACCAATCTTATTGGAAAAAATTAAACATATTTTTAACATTCTCTTGGTGAAGTTCAAGGGAAATGGGCACTCTCAAACATTGCTACTGTGAATGCAAATCGATGCTGACTTTGTAAAGGAAAATTTGGCAACATTTAATTAATAGAACTTCACATGCATTTATCTTTGTCCAAGAAAGTCAGCATCTAGAAATTCTCCTTGAAGCAGTCTTTATAATTGCTAAAAATTGAAATCAAGCCCCAATGCCTATACATAAAATTGAAAACAAGCCAAACATCACTATGTGAGAGAAGGTGGGTAATCTTGCATACATCCTCACTATTTAGTTAAAAAAAATAATTGAGATATTAAGAAGTGTGATATGGAGTGATACTCAGGATACTGCATTAAGTCATAAGAAGCACAAAAGATACAAAGGTACAAAAGTAATAAAAAATTCAAAAGTGTATCTACGGTACGCTATGCTTCATGCAAAAGGGAAGAGGTAAGGTACTTGTATCTATGCATTTCTGAAAAAAGCAGCACTGAAGATATAAACCAGAAACTAATGTGTATATGTATAAGAAGTGAGTTAAACCTGGAAGGAAGTTTGGTGGCTTAGGAAAGGATAGATAGAAAGGAACAGAGGAAGTAAGAACACCGTAAGTATATATTTTTGTACAATTTTAACTTTAAGAATTATTTTAATGTTGGATATAAATTAAGATACACAAATGATATATAAAATCTACAAGTGTGGGAAAAAGCACACTTCATATTAATAATCTAGATGTTCTGAAAGAAAAACTATAATTTAATATCTGAGATTTGACATATATGCTTACAGTTGTTTTTCATAATAATCTGTCTGAATGAAAATAGGGAAATAGTCTCAGTTTCTCACATCAAGTGTCACAGGTCAAGTACAGAATCTCCCTCTAGAATTCCAGCTCTTCCCGCTCTAATGCAATTAAGATTCAATTTTTCTATAAATAAAAAAATAATACAGAAAACATGTTATTGAAATCTGGAGTCTAAAATACATACAGAGAGAGAGAGTAGTGAGTTATTTTCATTTCCACATGGCATTATTTAGCAATATAAAACTATTTTATGCATACTCTAAGGCTGCATCATAAATCATGTCAAACTCTTTGTGACCCCATGTACTGTAGTCTTCCAGGCTCTTCTGTCCATGGGATTTCCCAGACAAAGATACTGGAGCTGGTTGCCATTTCCTTCTCTAGAGCATCTTCCCGACCAGGGATTGAACTTGCGTATTTTACATGGGCAGGCTGATTTTTTACCACTGGGCCACCTGGGAAGCCCACTTTAAGGCTGAGGAAATACCAAATCTTTCAATATATTGTGGAGAATTGATTCCAAATTTCTCCCTATGTAAGACTGTAAGAACACAGGAAAAGGGAAGGCTAAAATGAACCCTGTAATATTAACTGGAATATCAATATAAAATAATGAATATTAATAAAACATTAGAAACTGATATAGTGAAGTATCTATAATCATAGTATGCAGATGTGCTTATTTGTCATTATAGTAATAATGAACACACCTAAATCCAAGGTTTAGGTTCCTAAGTATTGCTATTTAATATAAAGAAATAAACAAGATAAATGATTGATTCTTAAATTGGAGAAGGAAACATTCAAGATAAGCCTAGAATAACACACCTAACAAAAAGTAAGCAAATGTTTATGGAATTATGGAAATGTTTTGAATCAATACAGAAAATTAGTAGAGATACAACATTATCATCAAACCTACTGATCGCCAGCCTGAAGTGAATCCTATTGGAAAACTCTGGAAAATTGGATCACCAAAATAAATGCTAATGGATAACCCATAGGATAAAACAGATGAATGGGGATAAATGGGAAGTGTTTCCTTAGAGAAGAATTCAAATGTAGATGAAACATATGGAAGAAAAAAGTTTACTAAAATTTTAGAAATACCACTGTAATAATTGTTTCAGGAAAGAAAGGCAATGGATGCTAAGACATTAGGGAAATTTGATAAAGAACATACCATTTATATAAAGCCATAGTATTCTCTTGTGGAAAATGATTGATACTTACAAATTTGAAAGTGACAGTATCTTAACCCAATGATTAAAGTAACCACTGCCATTAAAATGACAAATAGACAGAGTGTGGGTCCTGAATTGTTGCACCATGAAGGACACAAAGTCACCTCCCTGCTGTCATTGCCCAAAATACATCATCTGAACTCAATCAAAGAAAATCTCAGACAGACCCGAATGAAGGAAGATCTATAAAATAATTGACTTGTACTCCTTAAAAATGCCAAGGCCATAAAAGACACAAAGATTAAGGAAATAGTCCAGATAAAAGAAGACAAAACAGACAAAAATAAAGCATGATCCTGGATGGGATCCTAGGCCAAGATTCCCTCTCCCCTGCCCCCTAAAAATACATTTGTAGAACAACTGGCAAAATTTAAATAGGTTTGATAATACTGTATCTATATAAATTCCCTGATTTGATAATCATGTTATTGCTTTCTAAAAGAATGTCTTTTTCCTAAAATGAAAAATTAATGCACTTAGGACTAAAGGGGCATTATCACTTATTCTCAGATGATTCAGGAAAAAAATGCCTGTTTATGTGTAAAGTGCATATGTGCATACATATATAAAGAAAGAATCTTGGCAAAGGGTTTACAATATTACTTTAAATAATCTTGTAATATTTTTAAAATCTGAAATTATTTCAAATTCAACAGTTTTAAAATATAAAAAAAAAAAAAATTATTTTCAGGGCACCCATACATCCATATAACTACAAGTTTCTGAGTTTGCTACCTCATGCTTTTCAAGGGGTAGGAGAAGTTTCTGCTTTATGCTTCGATTATAATGTATTTTCATTGTTTTCCTCACAGTATCATAGAAAGTAAGTAGGTCATTTGGTATCAAAGTAAGGACATTCAGGTTATCATTCTTTGAGACAGAATGGTGATACACTTAGTTTCTCAAAATCAAGCCTCACAGACCGAGTCTAAGTCTGGAATCTGCCTCTAGAACTCCAGTTCTTCTGACTCTAGCATGACTAAGACTCAATTTTTCTTTAAGTAAAAAAAAAATCAATACAAAAATGTTCTTTAAACTGGAAGCTAAATTTGCAAAAGATAAAGAAGTCAATAATTTTACTGTGGGAAACACGGTTTCAAAATGACAGTTTACCATACAATGTGCTTCTCAAGATTTTCTTTTGAGTAAAACAATTGGAAACACTAGATAGTGCCTGAGTTAAGTGTTCAAAGAGTCATTATGACTTAGGAGTTCATCTGATTGAATCATTATATCCTCTAAATTTCCAAGAATATTAATGAAATAAGTCACGGTAAGTTTATATCTTGGAGCACTATAAGATCATAGAAAAAAATAACAATGATATATGTGTGTATTTATATAGAAGCCTCTCTGTGATATACAAATAATAAAAAATAATTTAGGTACAAGTTAGTATAAAGCATGATTGTATTCAAGTGAAAGTGTATCTGCACACAGAAAATATTCGAAAGAACATTCTTTGTATGTTAACAGTTATTAACAGTTTACATTTAAATGTGTTTTACTGTCATCTTTCTCTCCCTAAACCTAAAGTTCAATAAAATCAGAAGAAAACCATTTAAAACCCAATTAAAACACACACATAAATATCCATATGATAAAATTTGAGTGAAAAATGATTAAAGATCTCTTTTAAATAGACTTACTCTGTCCAAGGTTTTTCCATGAATGAAGATATATTAATTTGAGTATTAAAGACCTTGTATTTTTAAACAAATACAATTTATGTTCCAAAAGAGTAGCCAAAAGAAGTTTCCAGAATGAGGTACAGAAGATGCTAAAGTCAAGAAGAAAGAGCAAATACTTGAAAATTAAACACTATTTACATAAAAATTTGACTATAGCAGAGTAGCTTTATTTCATCATCTTAGAATTGCTGATTGGACCAGTTGATTTTAGAAAAAAAATCTCATTCCCAGTGTCCCACTGATACGAGGACAAGGCACAAAATTCTCTGTCATTTATATAACTCAGATATTTTGCTACAGTCTCCTGAAATTTGCTATTTTCTGCTAAAATGTCTCAAGAATTTCATTATTTTAATTCTGAATTTGATTTTATCTCAGAACAAAGGGATAGGAGTAGGAAAAATGAGAGAAAAAACTTGATCCAAGTGCTTACTAGAGATAAAATTGTCTTTTTTATTATCATAAAGATGTGGTGTTTTTTACAATGTTAAGCATTAAGTGGTAGGCACAAAATTTGAGCCCCCATCTGCCCCAAATGCCAGCATATTTCTACATCATTCTTCATACTTGAAATAGAATCATATCCTCTTTTTTATTACTTCAACTTTTTTTCCCTATTTTTGAGAGATAATTGACACATATTGTATGTGTTTAAAGTATACAATATGATGATTTGATACTCATATGTCAAGATTAAGATAGTTAACATATGAATTACCTCACAGAGTTATTTTCCCTGGTGAGACTACTTAAGATCTGCTCTCAGCAACTCTCAAGCACACAACTCAGAAATATTAAATGTAATGGAAGTTTGTTTCCTTTAACCAACATCTCACCATTTCCACTACCCTCAGCGTCCTCCAACCATCGTTCTACTATCCCTTTCTAGGAGTTTGGCTTTTTAGATTCAACATAAAAGTGATGCATGCTTAGTCGCTCAGTGGTTTCTGACTCTTTGAGACACTACAGACTGTAGCCCACCATGGGATTTTCCAGGCAAGAATACTGGGGCTGTTGCCATTTCTTACTCCAGGGGACCTTCTCAACCCAGGGATCACACCCGTGTCTCCTGCATCTCCTGCATTGGCAGGCGAATTCTTTACTGCTGAGACATCTAGGAAGCCCATGTAAGTGATACCGCACAGTATTTGTCTTCCTCTGTCTAGTTTATTTCACTTTAATGATCTGAAGGTCCATCATGTCATCATAAATGGCAGTATTTTCTTCTTTCTTACAGCTGAATAACATTCCAGTGAGAGAGACAGAGAGAGAGAGAGAGAGAATGTTTAAACACACCATGTTTCCTTATTCATGCATTTATCTGTCAGAGGACACTTAGCTTGTTTTCAAACCTTGGCTATTGTGAATTATGCTGCAATAAACATAGGTGTGAAGATATCTTTTCAAGAGTGATTTTGTTTTCTTTGGATATATAACGCCACCCCCATCTAAAAGTAGAGTGTTCCTGTGAAAACTTTCCTGAACCTAAAAGACATTAAACAAAGGAACAGTTACTTTAGGACATGTCTTGCTAAGAGATGCACACAATAAATCCAGATAAATCACAGTAGGAAATGGCAACCCCCTCTAGTATTCTTGCCTGGAAAATTCCACAGACAGAGGAGCCTGCCTGGCTATAGTCCATGGGGTCCCAAAGAGTTGGACACAACTGAGCGCACGCATGCACACACACACATACTGCCTCAGGCATACTAACTTTAGAGACACAGTTCAGAGGTAAAGGGCTTGATGCTGAGATGCTGAGTGTAGTCCCAGGGGAAGGAAACTAGCAATGCCACTCTTCACTATTCACAGTGCACAATGCCTCTCTCACAGATAGCAGCAAAAGAAATTCTGAAGGCTTTTTGTACTTATCACCTTCTCTCATAAAAGTAAAAATCCTCTTTTAATTTCTTTAGGTTCACAAAAGCAGATATTAATGTAGGTCTTTGATAAAAGCAAAGTGGCATAAACCTTGAAAAGCTGGGGGATTCTTATATGCCCAGAAGTACTGCTAGATCATAGGGTAGTTCTATTTTTATTTTTTGAGAAAAAAATACATAATTTGTTATAGTGTCTCTACCAACTTACATTCTCACCAACAGTGTAAAAGGGTTCCTTTTTTCCACATCCTGCCACCTCTTCTTCTCACTTGTTTTTTTTGTTATACCCATCCTAACAGGTGCGAAGTGGCATCTCACTGCAATTTTGATTAGCATTCTCCTGTTGATTAACGATGTTGAGCAACTTGCCAATGGCTATTGGCCATCTGAATATCTTCTCAAGAAAAATGTCTATTCAGGCCCTTTACCCATTGTTACATAAAAATAATAATTTGAAATGTTTCTATTGAATTGCCTGATGTTTTTGTATAACTTGGAGATTGTGCTGTGCTTAGTCACTTGGTCGTGTCAAACTCTTTGCAACCCTATGTACTGTAGCCTGTCAGGCTCCTCTGTCCATGGGGATTCTCCAGGCAAGAATAATGGAGTGGGTTGCCATGCCCTCCTCCGGGGGATCTTCCCAAACCAGGGATTGAAACCAGATCTGCCACATTGCAGGCAGATTCTTTACCATCTGAGGCACCTGGGAAGCCCCCGAGTTTGTGAATATTTTCTTCTATTCTGTAGTTTGGCTTTTCATTTTACTGACTGTTTTCTTTGCTTGGCAAAAGTTCTTTAATGTGATATAATCCCAATTGTTTATATTGTCTGGACTTTTGGTGCTTTATCTAAGATATTATTGCCGAGACCTTTGTCAAAGTCTTTTTCACTGTGTCTCCTTCTAGGAGTTTATGGTTTCACATATTATATTTAAATTTTGATCATTTCTAGCTATTTTTGTGAGTACTGTAGGACAGGGATCCTAATACATCCTTTTGCATGTGGATATTCAGGTTTTCCAATAATATTTATTGAAGAAACTATCCTTTTTTATTTGTTGGCAACTCTGTCAAAAAACTAGTTTAATACATATACTCTCATTTACTATATATGCTGTAATACTATCTAGGCTCTCTATTCGGTTTCACTGGTCTATGTGCCTGCTTTTATATCAGTACAATATTGTTTTGATTATTACAGCTTTATAATTCAGTTTGAAACCAGAAAATATGATGCCTGCACCTTTGCTCTTCTTTCTCAAGATTGCTATGGCTATTTATTCTGTTATAGTACTATATAAATTTTAGGTTCTACTCCTGTGAAAAATGTTATTGAGATCTTGAAATGAATTACACTGAATTTGTAGATCACTTAATATAGTATGGATATTTTCACAAAGTCCTCCTTCCAATCCTAGAGCATAGGATGTCTATATTTATTTGTGTCTTCAATTTCTGTCAACAATGTCTTATAGTTTGCAGCATTCAGGTCAAATATTTCTAAGTATGTTATTATTTTTGGTGCTATTGAAATGAAACTGGTTTCTTAATGTCTCTCAGATGGTTCACTGTAAATGAAGAAAAAATAAAACTCATAGTGCATGTTGATTTTGTATCTCATAAACTTACTGAATTTATTTATTAATTTGAACAGGGTTTTTCTTTTTTTTTTTAAGTCTTTAGGGTTTTCCGTATGTAATATCATATCATCTGAAAATGGGTGGCTGAGTGGTAAAGTATCTGCTGCCAAGCAGGAGATGTGGGTTTGATCCCTGGATCAGGACGATTCCCTGGAGGAGGAAATGACAACCCACTCTAGTATTGCCTGGGAAATTCCATGGATAGAAGAAGCCCTGCAGGCTTTGCATCCCTGGGGTCGCAAAGAGTTGGACACCACTAAGTGGCTGCACACACACACAAAAAAATCTACAAATAGAGACAGTTTCAATTCTTCTAATTTGATGCCTTTTATTTTTTTTTCCTTGCCTAATTACTCTGTTGGGAATTCTAGTACAATACTGAATAGAAATGGTGACAGTGGGCATTCTTGTCTAGTTACTGATATTAGAAGAAAGGTTTTTAACTTTTCACCATTGAATATAATGATAACTGTCAGGCTATCATACATGGCCTTTATTATGTGTGGCACATTCCTTTTATACCTAATTTGTTGAGAGTTGTTATCATGAAAAATATTAAATTTTATCAAATAATATTTCTGTATCTATTAAAATAATCATATGCTATTTATCCTTCATTCTATTAATATGGTATGTCACATCTATTGAGTGCATATGTTGAAACATCCTTGAATCACAGGGATTAATCTCAACTAATCATGATTAATGATCCTTTTAATGTGCTTGTGAATTCAGTTTGCAAGTATTTTGTTGAGGACATCATTTATGTTCATCAGGGATAATGACCTGCAATTTTATTATAGTATCCAATATCTCATAAGATGGGTTTGGAAGGGTATCTTTCCTCTTCATTTTTTGGTAAGTTTTTGAGAAGGACTGATATTAATTCTTATTTAAATATATGGTAAAATTCACCAGTGAAGCTATACAGTTCTAGGTCTTTATTTATTTGCAGATTTTTTATTATTGATTTATTTTCTTCCCTGTTATTAGTCTGTTCACATTTTATAATTATTTCATGATTCAGTCTTGATAAGTTGTATGTTTCTAGCAATTTATCCATTTCTTCTAGTCATCAAATTTGTTGGTGAATAGGTGTTCAGAAAGGAAACAAGAGAACAGACAGAGGAACCAGAGGTCAAATTTCCAACATCCACTGGATCATAGAAAAAGCAAGAGAATTCCAGAAAAAACATAAACTTCTGCTTTATTGATTATGCCAAAGCCTTTGACTGTGTAGATCACAACAAACTGTGGAACATTCTTCAAGAGGTGGGAAAACCAGACCACCTTACCTGCCTTCTGAGAAATTTTCATGCAGGTCAAGAAGCAACAGTTAGTACTGGACATGGAAAACAGACTGGTTCCAAATTGGGAAAGAAGTACGTCAAGGCTGTATATTGTCATCCCGATTATTTAACTTCTATGCAGAGTACATCATGTGAAATGCCAGGCTAGATGAAGCACAAGCTGGAATCCAGAATGCTGTGAGAAATATAAATAATCACAGATACACAGATGACACCACCCTTATGGTAGAAAGTGAAGAACTAAAGTGCCTCTTGATGAAAGTAAAAGAGGGGAGTGAAAAAGCTGGCTTAAAACTCAACATTCAAAAAAGTAAGATCCTGGCATCCAGTCCCATCACTTCATGGCAAACAGATGGGAAACAATGGAAACAGTGACAGACTTTATTTTCTTGGGCTCCAAAATCACTGCAGATGATGACTTCAGCCATGAAATTAAAAGATGCTTGCTCCTTGGAGGAAAAACTACAACCAACCTAGACAGCATATTGAAAAGCAGAGGCATTACTTCGCTGACAAAAATCCATAGTCATGTATGCATGTGAGAGTTGGACTATAAAGAAAGCTGAGCACTAAAGAACTGATGCTTTTGAACTGTGTGTGGTGTTGGAGAAGACTCTTGAGAGTCCCTTGGACAGCAAGGAGATCCAACCAGTCCATCCTAATAGAAATCAGTCCTGAATATTCACTGGAAGGACTGATGCTGAAGCTGAAAGTCCTATACTTTGTTTACCTGACGTGAGAACTGACTCATTGGAAAAGACCCTGATGCTGGGAAAGATTGAAGACAGGAGAAGAAGGAGATGAAAGAGGATGAAAGGGTTGGAAGGCATCACTGACTCAATGGACATGAGTCTGAGCAAGCTCCAGGAGATGGCAAAGGACAGGGAAGTCTGGAATGCTGTAGTCCATGGGGTTGCAAAGAGTCCGACATGCCTGAGTGACTGAACTAGCTGTTCAGAATAGTCTCTTATGATCCACTGTATTTCTTTGATATCAGGTATAATATCTTCTATATAATTTATAATTGCATTAATTGAGACCCCTCTTTTTCTAATCTAGCTAAGGGTTTGTCACTTCTGTCTTTAAAAAAATAAAATAACTCTTAGTTTCATTGATGTTTTCTATTGTTTCTTAATCTTTATTTCATTTATTTCTGCCCTGATCTTTATTTCTTTCTTCTAAACTTGGGCTAAGTTTGTTCTTTTCCTAGTCCTTTGAGGTATAAAATTAATTTGTTTATTTGCAATCTTTCTTTTTTTCTTAAGGCAGGCATTTATCTTGTAGACTTCTTTCTCAGAATTGTCTGCTTGGTATGCTGTGTTTCCATTTCCAATTGTCTCAATATTTTTATTTCTCTTTTGATATCTTTTTTTTTATCTCATTTGCTGTTCATACATACTACTATTTAATTTCCACATATTTGTGAATTTTTCATCTTTGCTTATATTATTGATTTCTAGTGTCCTACCACTGTGGTCAGAAGAGATACCTGATATGTTTTCAGCCTGATTAAATTTTTTCACATTTGTTTTGTAGAGACTTCCCTGGTGGCTCAGACGGTAAAGCGTCTGTGTACAATGTTGGAGTCTCAGGTTCAAGCCCTAGATTGGGAAGATCTCCTGGAGAATGGAAATGGTAACCCACTCCAGTACTCTTGCCTGGAAAATTCCATGGACAGAGGAGCCTGGTAGGCTACAGTCCATGGGGTAGCAAAGAGTTGGACATGACTGAGCGACTTCACTTTCTTTCTCTCTTGTTTTGTAGCCTCTAGTACATGTCATCTGTACTACAGAATGTTTCATGTGCAGTTGAAAAGAACATGTATTCCATTTTTTTTGATGGAATGGCCTGTATATGTGTGTTAAGTACATTTAGTCTAAAGCATAGTTCAAGTCCATTATTTTCTTAATTTTTTTCTTATTGATTGTCTGAATGATCTATACATTATTGGGAGTGGGATATTAAAATCTCCTATAATTATTATATTGCTATTTATTTTGGCCTACATATCTGTTAATAAATGTTTAATATATGTAGGTCCTCCAATATTGAGTACATATCTATTTATTATTGTATATAGCCCTGATGAATTTACAATTTTATCACTATATAATACCCTTTTTTTGTCATTATTTACAGCTTTTGACTTAAAGTTTATTTTGTATGCTGTAAGTGTAGCTACTCTGACTCTCTTTGCTTCCATTCACATGAAATATCTTTTTAATCCCTTCACTTAGAGTTTTTGAGTGTTCTTAAAGCTTAAATGAGTCTCTTTTCTTTTTATCTGCCTTTCCTTGTTCTCAGGTGATTGTATAGCTGCTGTTTTGGGTTTGAGAGGGATTTTGCTTTGTACTATCAGAAGACATTTGATGTGTTATTTATAATAAACATAAGACTTTTAAAGATTTTTCATCTTGAACTCTGACATAAACTAACAGTTATAAGACCTAATGGAAAAATACAATATATATTTCAAATAAATACATTGAAGATATCTACAATGAGTTAGGAATAGTAAAAATGCTGAGAGGCATAATAATGAAATACAAATAGTACATGCTCCAGAAACAATCATAATGTCAAAATTTATATAAGTATGATAATTGATTGACATGTTTAAGAGATGATTGTTCTATGTTTTCATGTTTTGTTCACAATGTTCATTAAAGTAAGTTAGTCCTAATATGTATTCATATATTCAAGGAAAGGTAGTTGAATATTTCATGCATTTATATATAAATATTTGTCAGAAGAAATAGAGATAGTCAATTGACTTCATATGTTAATTACTGTGAAGAATGTATTACCTTAGTTCTGATCCCTCAGCTTCCTGATTATGATAAAAGTACAAATGAGTTTAAATTGATAGCTTATGAAAATTATTTGACTACTCAGATGAGAAGTCATTTTAGAAAGACCCGGGTCTCCCGCATTGTAGGCAGATGCTTTACCGTCTGACCCACCAGAGAAGGCCTGATAGAAAATAGAAGGTATGAAATGAGAAACTGAATTAGGTCTGTATGAGATGGGTGTGCATTTGAGGAGGTTTTTTTATTTAAGGTTGAAACAAAGCAATGATTAAAACCCAGATATGACACATGATTATGTCTCAGCAAGAGAGAGACAAAATAACTTAGATTGTTTGCAAGAAAGCAAATATTATTTTGGACTTTGAAATCTATGCTAATTAAAAAGAGAAATAGAAGGAGAAGATGGATAATGAAAAGCAATAGAGGTAATTAACAGAGTGGGGATAATATAACAAGGTAAAAAAATGTTAAGATGTAGAATTCTTTGAATCATGAATGATCACAGATGAGTAATGCTAATGAAAAAATTTAGTGTTTGAGCCTTGAAATGATAAGTTGATTTAACATAGAGTAAAAGATTTTGAGCGTGGAAGAATTGAAGCTTTTGAACTGTGGTGCCAGAGGAGACTCTTGTGAGTCCCTTGGACTGCAAGGAAATCCAACCAGTCCATCCTAAAGGAGACCAGTCCTGGGTGTTCACCGGAAGGACTGATGCTGAAGCTGAAACTCCAATACTTTGGCCACCTCATGCGAAGAGTTGACTTATTGGAAAAGACTCTGATGCTGGGAAGGCTTAGGGGCAGGAGGAGAAGGGGATGACAGAGGATGAGATGCCTGGATGGCATCACCAACTCGATGCACATGAGTTTGGGTGAACTCCGGGAGTTGGTGATGGACCGGAAGGCCTGGTGTGCTGCAATTCATGGGGTTGCAAAGAGTCGGACACGACTGAGGGACTAAACTGAACTGAACTAAAAAGATTTTGAAAGCAAATAAAAGCTTTAGAAGCATTTTGATATTGAGGTCATGTAGAATATAGTAGCGGAGAAGGCAATGGCAACCCACTCCAGTACTCTTGCCTGGAAAACCCCATGGATGGAGGAGCCTGGTAGGCTCCAGTCCATGGGGTCACTAAGAGTCGGGTACAACTCAGCGACTTCACTTTCACGCATTGGAGAAGGAAATGGCAACCCACTCTAGTATTCTTGCCTGGAGAATCACAGGGACAGAGGAGCCTAGTGGGCTGCTGTCTCTGGGGTCGCACAGAGTTGGACACAAATGAAGTGACTTAGCAGCAGCAGTAGCAGCAGAATATAGTAGAGATGAAGAGAAAGAGTGAGCCAGAATCTCAAGCCATAAATAAATGGCAGCGAGTGGCAAATATAGTTAGTTATAGCTAGTTCAGTTCAGTTCAGCCGCTCAGTCATGTCTGACTCTTTGCGACCCCATGGACAGCAGCACGCCAGGCCTCACTGTCCATCACAAACTCCCGGGGTTTACTCAAACTCATGCCCATTGAGTCAGTGATGGCCATCCAACCATCTCATCCTCTGTCGTCCCCTTGTCCTCCCACCTTCAATCTTTTGCAGCTTCAGCATACTATTAGTAGATAATGTTAGTAGATAATGACTATGAGAAAGAGAGAGATTTGTAGAGCTATATGCCTTGAGTTTTTTGTTTGTTTGCTTGCTTGCTTTGTTTTAAATCTGGGTTCTCAGATAGGAAAAGTGGGAAATTATTTCGAAGTTGTAATGAGGAGCTGATACAGTATCTATTCTGCTTCCTGGCTCTATAACCCATGGAGGATTGGAAGAAAATATTGCTTCCCACAGAGCCTTTACGGATTGTGATTTCAACAAACAATTATCAGATTTTCTAAAGGAAGAAATTAATAATATATCCAGAAAGGCACTTAAAGACCAGTACAGTTTTGAGAATCAGATAAAGGTAACTCTAAAAGATACCACAGAATAGTTTTTGTTTTCTTTAGTTTTGATTTCTTTTGGCAAAAGTTGATAAGTGCAATACTGATTCAGAGCATTTAAAATGCTAATGTAAGAAATTTTACATATAGACATTTATTTTTTCCAAAATATGTCCCCCAAAACTTCAAAAGATGAGAATGAGATCATTAGTATGTATTTGAATAATCTCTGTCATTGGGAAAATTGATGCTCAAATTTTAGATAATTGTTCTTTTTTATATCAAGTACTTTGATGATTTTATTTCTAAAAATGCTTTATTTTACATAAAATAATTATTTATCTAATTTATCTTATAATTTAAATACTGCTTATACATGCTACAATGACTTTTTCATAAAAATTACCTAAAGTCCCTCAAAGCCATTTGTAAATATGACCATTGTGGAGCAGTGGCTGCGCGGGTGCAGGAGGGCCTAGAGGAGCTATCCCATGTTGAAGATCAGGAAGGGCAGCGGTGAGGAGATACCCCTCGTCCAAGGTAAGGAGCAGCGGCTGAGCTTTGCTGGACCAGCCGTGAAGAGATACCCCACGCCCAAGGTAAGAGAAACAAGTAAGATGGTAGGTGTTGCAGGAGAGCATCAGAGGGCAGATGCACTGAAACCATACTCACAGAAAACTAGTCAATATAATCAGACTAGGACCACAGCCTTGTCTAACTCAATGAAACTAAGCCATGCTCGTGGGGCAACCCAAGACGGGTGGGTCATGGCGGAGAGATCGGACAGAATGTGGTCCACTGGAGAAGGCAATACAAACCACTTCAGTATTCTTGCCTTGAGAACCCCATGAACAGTATGAAAAGGCAAAATGATAGGATACTGAAAGAGGAACTCCCCAGGTCAGTAGGGGCCCAATATGCTACTGGAGATCAGTGGAGAAATAACTCCAGAAAGAATGAAGGGATGGAGCCAAAGCAAAAACAATACCCAGCCGTGGATGTGACTGGTGATAGAACCAAGGTCCGGTGCTGTAAAGAGCAATATTGCATAGGAACCTGGAATGTCAGGTCCATGAATCAAGGCAAATTGGAAGTGGTCAAACAAGAGATGGCAAGAGTGAATGTCAACATTCTAGGAATCAGCAAACTGAAATGGACTGGAATGGGTGCATTTAACTCAAATGACCATTATATCTACTACTGCAGGCAGGAATCCCTCAGAAGAAATGGAGTAGCCATCATGGTCAACAAAAGAGTCCGAAATGCAGTACTTGGATGCAATCTCAAAAACAACAGAATGGTCTCTGTTCGTTTCCAAGGCAAATCATTCAATATCACAGTAATCCAAGTCTATGCCCCAACCAGTAATGCTGAAGAAGCTGAAGTTGAACAGTTCTATGAAGACCTACAAGACCTTTTAGAACTAACACCCAAAAAAGATGTCCTTTTCATTATAGGGGACTGGAATGCAAAAGTAGGAAGTCAAGAAACACCTGGAGTAACAGGCAAATTTGGCCTTGGAATATGGAATGAAGCAGGGCAAAGACTAATAGAGTTTTGCCAAGAAAATGCACTGGTCATAGCAAACACCCTCTTCCAACAACACAAGAGAAGACTCTACACATGGACATCACCAGATGGTCAATACCAAAATCAGAGTGATTATATTCTTTGCAGCCAAAGATGGAGAAGCTCTATACAGTCAACAAAAACAAGACCAGGAGCTGACTGTGGTTCAGACCATGAACTCCTTATTACCAAATTCAGACTTAAATTGTAGAAAGTAGGGGAAACCACTAGACCATTCAGGTATGGCCTAAATCAAATCCCTTATGATTATACAGTGGAAGTGAGATAGATTTAAGGGCCTAGATCTGGTAGATAGAGTGCCTGATGAACTATGGAATGAAATTCGTGACATTGTACAGGAGACAGGGATCAAGAACATTCCCATGGAAAAGAAATGCAAAAAAGCAAAATGGCTGTCTGGAGAGGCCTTACAAATAGCTGTGAAAAGAAGAGAAGCAAAAAGCAAAGGAGAAAAGGAAAGATATAAGCATCTGAATGCAGAGTTCCAAAGAATAGCAAGAAGAGATAAGAAAACCTTCCTCAGTGATCAATGCAAAGAAATAGAGGAAAACAACAGAATGGGAAAGACTAGAGATATCTTCAAGAAAATTAGAGATACCAAGGGGACATTTCATGCAAAGATGGGGTCGATAAAGGACAGAAATGGTATGGACCTAACAGAAGCAGAAGATATTAAGAAGAGATGGCAAGAATACACAGAAGAACTGTACAAAAAAGATCTTCACAACCCAGATAATCATGATGGTGTGATCACTGACCTAGAGCCATATATCCTGGAATGTGAAGTCCAGTGGGCCTTAGAAAGCATCACTACGAACAAAGCTAGTGGAGGTGATGGAATTCCAGTTGAGCTATTTCAAATCCTGAAAGATGATGCTGTGAAAGTGCTGCACCCAAAATGCCTGCAAATTTGGAAAACTCAGCAGTGGCCACAGGACTGGAAAAGGTCAGTTTTCATTCCAATCCCAAAGAAAGGCAATGCCAAAGAATGCTCAAACTACCACACAATTGCACTCATCTCACACACTAGTAAAGTAATGCTCAAAATTCTCCAAGCCAGGCTTCAGCAATACGTGAACCGAGAACTTCCAGATGTTCAAGCTGGTTTTAGAAAAGACAGAGGAACCAGAGATCAAATTGCCAACATCCGCTGGGTCATGGAAAAAGCAAGAGAGTTCCAGAAAAGCATCTATTTCTGGTTTATTGACTATGCCAAAGCCTTTGACTGTGTGGATCACAGTAAACTGTGGAAAATTCTGAAAGAGATTGGAATAACAGACCACTTGACCTGCCTGTTGAGAAACCTATATGCAGGTCAGGAAGCAACAGTTAGAACTGGACATGGAGCAACAGACTGGTTCCAAATAGGAAAAGGAGTATGTCAAGGCTGTATATTGTCACCCTGCTTATTTAACTTATATGCAGAGTACATCATGAGAAACGCTGGACTGGAAGAAGCACAAGCTGGAATCAAGATTGCCAGGAGAAATATCAATAACCTCAGATATTCAGATGGCACCACCCTTATGGCAGAAAGTGAAGAGGAACTAAAAAGCCTCTTGATGAAAGTGAAAGAGGAGAGTGAAATAGTTGGCTTAAAACTCAACATTCAGAGAACGAAGATCATGGCATCCGGTCCCATCACTTCATGGGAAATAGATGGGGAAATAGTGGAAACAGTGTCAGATTTTATTTTTGGGGGCTCCAAAATCACTGCAGTTGGTGACTGCAGCAATGGAATTAAAAGACGCTTACTCCTTGGAGGGAAAGTTATGACCAACCTAGATAGCATATTGAAAAGCAGAGACATTCCTTTGCCAACAAAGGTACGTCTAGTCAAGGCTATGGTTTTCCTGTGGTCATGTATAGATGTGAGAGTTGGACTGTGAAGAAGGCTGGGCGCCGAAGAATTGATGCTTTTGAACTGTGGTGTTGGAGAAGACTCCTGAGAGTCTCTTGGACTGCAAGGAGATCCAACCAGTCCATTCTGAAGGAGATCAGCCCTGGGACTTCTTTGGAGGGAATGATGCTGAAGCTGAAACTCCAGTACTTTGGCCACCTCATGCTAAGAGTTGACTCATTGGAAAAGACTCTGATGCTGGGAGGGATTGGTGGCAGAAGGAGAAGGGGACAACAGAGGATGAGATGGCTGGATGGCATCACTGACTCGATGGACATGAGTCTGAGTGAACTCCGGGAGTTGGTGATGGACAGGGAGGCCTGGCGTGCTGGGATCCATGGGGTCACAAAGAGTCGGACATGACTGAGCGACTGAACTGAACTGAACTGAACTGAACTTTGCAGTAGATTATTCAATTCACCCCTGAGATTTCAGCAGGCAATTCTATCAGCTCAATATAAATAATGGCTAGTTTCCTTAAGGCTCGTATTATAAAAGGACAAAAGAACTTATAGATTCTCTGTTGCAGAAAGAACTGCTTCTATTGATAACTTACTCTTTCTTCTGTTCCCTTCACTGGGAAGTATGGAGTGGGATGATACCTAAATGAACAGAGGTGTCCATATCAGGAGATATCAGGATCACTGACTCAAAGAGGGCCTGATAATGCATTTAAAAACATTCCAATTCATTTTAGAATGGAAGAGTAAATGGTCATAATGGCCATGGTAAGACAAATTTAATAGTGATGATTTAAATATTCATTTCTTATGTGTTCTTTCTATAAATGCTCCTCCCTGATGGGCTTCTCTGGTGGCTCAGGAAGGAATCTGCCTACCAATGAAGGAGACACAGGTTTGATCCCTGCATCGGGAAGATCCCATGGAGAAGAAAATGGCAACCCACTCTAGTATTCTTGCCTGGGAAATCCTATGGACAGAGGAGTCCGGTGGGCTATAGTCTCAACTTGCTTGATCTTTTTTGGTATAATCCTAGGTCTCAGCAGGTCACACCACCTGCATATTAAAGAGAATTATCTGTGTGGCTTGGCTAGATCTCTGAGGGCTCTACTGTTAGGTAGTTAGCAACAACACCACCATCTTGAAGACTAAATACATTTCCAACAAGAAATTTGGTAGCTTGCCTTATTATTTTACAAAGCAAGAAGACACTGTTGACTCTTTTGCAGCAATGCATTCTTTGAACAGAGACCTCAAGCCCAAGAGAGAAAATTTAAAGTGGACAGTCATGACCAGTTCATACATATGAAAAGATTTTTCTTTTCAGATTCATGAATACCTGCTCAAAAGTAGATCAAAGTCAGGATTCTAAAACAATGAAACAGTGTATTCTTTGCAGATATCATCTCTAAGAAAGAACCATCATAAACTCATAATAACATTAGAAATAATTTGACAAAATGTTTTCCACAAGAAATTAACGTGTTATAACAAATTTGAATATTTGTTAAGTGGCCTGCCAATCCTGCTCATTTGATCTTGTTATATGTAAAAAAAAAAAAAAAATCAAGATACTGTTTGAGCACTGCAGCTGTAAGGTTGGCATGGTTGTCTACTAGGTTGTACATCATTTGGAAAATAAAAGTACAATTCTTTTCACATAGTTATAAAAACAAAAACATCAGCCACAAACTAATAATTTTAACTTTAATGGAAAATAAAGTGAAGTCTAATGTACCATTCTATCATTTTAGCATCATTTATATTACACTAGATTAACTTAAGCACCAAGAAGGCAGTCTCATTCAAGTTTGTAAATTAGAAATAAAAATGTAAAATAAATAAGAATGACCTTATTCAGTACTTTCAAACTAAGTAGGGTATTGTTATAAAATTATAATTTTGTCACTAATTACTATTTTCAGTATATTGAAAAATTATAGGCATTAACATTAAAAGTCACTTTAAAATGTTTTATTCACATTAAATTAGCCCCTTTTAGAGTATTTCACAATATTTTTATGAAGCAATTTGCATTTATACTGAGCTTGTTTTTCATATAATGTTCATATTCCTATTGGAATACTTATTCCGCTTGAGTACATTTTTGTGAAGTTGAACAACAGGAAAATAATAGAGTTCAAAAAAGAATTATAATAAATATTCCAAGAAATAATGTCTATATTGAATCTGCCCAATAATTGGGGAACAGTTTAAGGACAAAAATACTACTTGAAATTACAAATAGATAATATGCTGTAATGATTTTCTCTTTATCTTCCAAGAGATTTGGGAAGTATCATTTCTCAGTCTTACCTAGGGAAATGCCCTACTTGACCTGGAAAGCTTGATCAACTAAACTAGCTCAGTGTGGGCAATTCATTTGCATAACTACGTACCCATCATTCACAAATGCAGTGATTCATTATGATTAAAGTAGATATTGGTATTTGGAGTAGCTGAGAGATAGCAGCTAAAAAAGGAAAATGAGGTTATTTGAATGGCTGCTAGTTTCTACTTCCCTTGTGAACTTCCATAAAAATTATTAATCTATTTATGCCTTGGTTGCATAATATCATATACAAAATACAATTTTTGAATAAATGAAAATAATTCCCCAGAGTAGATTTTTAAAATATAAAACCATTTCTAATTTTAAATAGGGTATATAATAATCACTGTGGTTTTATATATTCTATATGACTTAGGGTTTTTCAGGCTGTGGCATAGAAACTTCAGAATCCTTTGGTTATTTATTAAAAATACACATCATTGAGGTGGCCAAGATGGGGGAGTAAGAAGACTCTGTGTTCACATCCTCCCACAGCCATACCAAAATTACATTTTTACAGAGCAATTCTTGATAAGAATGACCTAAAGACTAGCAGAATTTTTTTTTTCCCCAGAACTAAAGATAAAGGAGGAACCACAATGAGATGGCTTAGAGGAGTGGAGATACCAGAAAGTCAAGGACCACACTCTTGGGTGGACAACCAAACAACAGGATGATAATGACAGTTGTAGAGATTCTCCTCAAGGAGTGACGGTTCTGAGCTCCAAATCAGGCTCCCAATCTGCAGTCCTACACCAGGAATACAAACGCTTAGAACATCTGGCTTTAAAGGCCAGAGGGGCTTGCATACAAGAGAGGCAGGACGTTGTAGGAAACAGAGGCGCTAACCTTAAAGGGCTAATGCAAAAACTCACACTCTCTTAAGATCTAGTGTGGAGACAGTAAATTGTAAAGATCCTAGATCGTACCTACTCATTGCTTTAGGAGAGTCTCTCAGAGATAGGAGGTAAATAGCATACCTCTGCAAAAATAGATGTCATTGGCAGCCATTTTGTGGAGCTTGTTCTAACACGAGGACACTGATGTTGGAAAGATCCTCTCATTTTGGATTTCTCTCACTAGTCTATTAGTACTAGGGTCTTATCTGCCCACCAATCAGTAAGAAATAGCCCCAGGAATCCCAGAGTCCCATCGCCAGCTGTCACAGGACCCATGACCATCTACCAATTGGCAAACACTAGCCCTAGGACTCTCTGGGCTGGAGATCAGCTGTGCTGGGACCCAGTCCCACCCTCGAGTGAGCTAGCAGCCACTGTATGAGGCAGGACCTGGCAGCCAAGCAGATCAAGGTAAGCCCTGCTTCCCAGCTCACCTGTATTAGTTGGTTCTGCCACAACAGAAAGGATCACACAATCTACTTTGGGAACTTCTCCTAGAGCATATAGTTCTGGTGACCAGGTGAAAGTGTGCTGCTGGGACCAATAGGCTGTATCCTATACAAGGCAACTTTCCCAAGATTAAGAGGCCCCCAAAGCTAATACATACAAATAAAAACAGACAGGTAAGGAAAAAATGAGGCTACAGAGGAATATGTTCCAAGTGAAGGAACAAAATAAACACTGGAAGAAGAAATAGGTGACATAAAGTTAAGCAATTTACTCAATAAGAAGTTCATGATAATGATCATAAAGATACTCAGCAAACTCTAGGGAAGAATGGATGGACACAGTGAGAATTTTAACAAAAAATTAGAAAACATAAAGAACCAAACAGAAGCAAATTATAACACAATAATGGAAATAAAGAATACTAGAAGAAATCCACAGAAAATCAGATGATATGGAAGAATGGATCAGTGAACTGGAATACAGAGTTATGGAAATCATTCAAACCGAATAGGAAAAAAAAAATGAGAAAAAAGGAATTATTAGCATAGTTTAAGAGATCTCTGGTATGACAGCAAGCATATGAACATTTGTGTTATGTGGTCCTGGAAGGCAAAGAAAAAGGGGCATAAAACTTACTTGAAGAAATAATAGCTAAAAATATCCTTAACTTGGGAATGGAACCTGATATCCAGATCTGGGAATCACAAAGAGTCCCCATCAGCATCAACCCAAAGAAGTCTATACCAAGACATACTGTAATTTAGAATGTCAAAAATTAAAGATGAAGATAGAATCTTAAGAACAAGAGAAAAGCAACAAGTACAAGGGAACTCCTATATATCAATCAACTTTTCAGAAGAAACTATGCAGTCCAAAATGGAGTGGCAAGATATATTTAAATTGATGAAAAAACAAACAAAACTATAGTCAAGAATACTCTACCTGGCAAGATTATCATTCACATTTGAAGGAATGATAAATATTTTACAGATAAGTAAAAGCTAAAAGAGTAGAGAATCACTATACCAGCTTTAACAAGAAATGTTAAACAGACTTCTCTGAGTAAGAAGGAAAACACCACAACTAGAAATATACAAGTTTTAAAAGAAAAAACTCACAATAGCCAAGGTAAATATACAGCAAAGGTAGAATAAACCACTTATAAAGACAGTAGAAAAGTTTAAAAATAAAAGAAGCAAAATAACCTATAAGTAGGTATAAAATACATCAAAAAGTTAAATATTAGTGAAGAATAAAACTGCAGGGTTCTTAGAATATTTCTGAAATCATTTTTTGAGACCAGTTTCACCCTGCCCCAAAACAGACAAAGATACCTCAAAAAAGGAAATTGCAGGCACAGAGATTGCAGGTAAACATAGATGCAAACAAATCCTCAACAAAATACTAGCAAACTGAATTTAACAGTACATTACATGGAGCATACATTATGATTAATTAGGATTTATCTCAGGAATACAAGGATGCTTCAATATCTGCAAATCATCCAATGTGATATACAACAATTACAAATTGAAGAATAAAAATTATATGATGATAAATTGAAATAATTCTTTGGCAAAATTCAATATTCATTTATTATAAAACTCTGAACAATGTGGGTTTAGACGGAATCTACCTTAACATAATAAAAACCATGTATACTCAATACTGGAAAGCTTAAAGTCAAAAATAAGACAAATATGCCCACTTCCTGTGGTCATGTATGAATGTGAGAGTTGGACTGTGAAGAAGGCTAAGCACCGAAGAATTGATCCTTTTGAACTGTGGTGTTGGAGAAGACTCTTGAGAGTCCCTTGGACTGCAAGGAGATACAACCAGTCCATTCTGAAGGAGATCAGCCCTGGGATTTCTTTGGAAGGAATGATGCTAAAGCTGAAACTCCAGTCCTTTGGCCACCTCATGCGAAGAGTTGACTCATTGGAAAAGACTCTGATGCTGGGAGGGATTGGGGGCAGTGGGAGAAGGGGACGACAGAGGATGAGATGGCTGGATGGCATCACTGACTCGATGGACGTGAGTCTCAGTGAACTCCGGGAGTTGGTGATGGACAGGGAGGCCTGGCGTGCTGCGATTCATGGGGGGTCGCAAAGAGTTGGACACAACTGATCTGATCTGATCTGATCTGATGCCCACTCTTACCCATTTCTATGTAACACAGAACTGGAAATCCTAGATATAATAATCAGATAATAAAAAGAAATAAAAGGAATCCAAATTAGAAAGGGAAAAGGAAAACTGTGACTGCAGATGATGTGATACTATATAGAAAATTCCAAAGATGACACCAAACAACTACTATGGCTAATAAATGAATTCAGTAAAATTAAAAAATCTGTTGTGTTTATATATACTAAAAATGAACTGCTAGAAAAAGAAATTTAAAAGAAATCTCATTTATAATTCTATTACAAAAGAATAAAATATCTACAAATAAATATTACCAAGTAAAAGACCTCTTCTCTGGAAACTATAGTATACTGAAAAAAGAAATTGAAGAAAATGCAAACAAATGAAAAGATACATCATTTTTATGGTTTGGAAGAAGTATATATTTAGCACAATCCCTTTCAAGATACTGATAGCAATTTTTCACAGAATAAGAATAAATATTCTAAAAATAGTATGAAAACACAGAAGACCCCTACTAGTCAAAAGAATCTTGGGAAGAAGAACAAGGTGAAGGTATCTCATTTCCTGATTTAAAACTATACTACAAAGCTACAGTAACCAAAACAACGTGGTACTGGCACAAAAACAGTCATACATATCAATGGAACAGAATAAAGCCCAGAAATAAATCCTCACTTATTGGTCCATTAATTTATAAGAAAGGAGTCACAAATATACAGTGGAGAAAAGACAGATTCTTTAACAGATAGTGCTGAGAAAACTGGACAGCTACATACAAAATAATCACATTGGACTACTTTTTCATCCCACATACAAAACTAAATTCAAAATAGACTAAAGATTACACATCTTATGAAACTGTAGAATTTCTAGAAGAAAACACAGGCAGAAGATCCTCTGACATCTGCCTTAGCAATATTTCTTTAGATATCTCTTTTTAGGCAAGAGAAACAAAACCAAAAATGAGGAAATGGGACTATATCTAATTTAAAAGTTTTGGCACAGAGAGAAAAGCTATCACAAAACTGCAAGGTAGCCTGCTGAATGAGAAAATCTATTTTACAAACAGTATATTCAATAACAGGTTAATACATGATGCAAAATATACAAAGAACTCATATAACTCAATGTCAAAAAAAATAAGATTAAAAAATGAACTGAGGACTTTAACAGACATTTTTCCAAGATATACAGATGGCCAACTGATACATGAAAAAATTCTCAATATAACTAATAATTTAGGAAAATGCAAATTGAAACCACAATAAGATATCACCTCACACCTATCAGAATTGCTGTTATATAAAAAAAGGTAACTAATAACCACTGTCAGTGAAGAGGGGATCACTTTTACATTGTAGATAAAACATAAATTGGTACAGCCAATGGAGTTTCCTCAAAAAATTAAATTAAAAAGAACTACCAAAGATTTAGCAATTCCACTTCTGGATATTATTCAAAGATAACAAAGACATTAATTGGAAAAGATATATGTACCCTTATGTTCACTGCAGCATTGTTTAAAATAGCCAAGATATGGAAATTACTGGTTTTTCTTGACAGATGAATGAGAAAAATATGATATATATTATATATGTATACGTACATATATATGGACTATTAGACTACAACATGAGTGAGTGAGTGATAGTTGCTCAGTTGTGTATGACTCTGCAACCCCAGGGACTGTAGCCTGCCAGGCTCCTCTGTCCATGGAATTCTCAAGGCAAGAATACTGGAGTGGGCTGCCATTTCCTTTCCCATGCAACAACATGTATGGACTTTATTACACTAAAAGAAATAAATCAGACAGAGATAGACAAATACCATATGGTTTCACTTACATGTGCAATCTAAAACAAGACAAATGAACAAACATAACATCAATAACAGACTCAAATACACAAAAGAGAAACTGGTGGTTGCCAGTTAGGAGGGAGGTGGAGGTATAAGTGAAATGTGTGAGGGAGATTAAGAGACAGAAACTCCCAGTTATAGGAATCAAATATACATTATGGGGAATATAGACAACAACATTGTAAAAAATAAAAATGGTTGTGAAAAAATACAAAATAAAGTTTGAAAACACACATGCACACACACACACACACACAATGCACATTCCTTATTACCTCTCTGCTGCTGCTGCTGCTAAGTCGCTTCAGTCATGTCTGACTCTATGTGACCCTATAGACGGCAGCCCACCAGGCTCCCCCATCCCTGGGATTCTCCAAGCAAGAACACTGGAGTGGGTTGCCATTTCCTTCTCCAATGCATGAAAGTGAGAAGTGAAAGTGAAGTCGCTCAGTCGTGTCCGACTCTTAGGGATCCCATTACCTCTCTATTGAATCATAATACCTGAGTTTAGGACCACCATTTTTAGCCAAACCCTGAATGTAACTTGAAAATCTGACTGATAATTCTCATAACAGTTACTCATATAATCTATTCAATAAAGACAGACATTTTTATAATGTACAAACCTTTTGTCTCTCATTCTCCAAAATTATCTGTGCAACTTCTAGTTCACATGCCACAGTACAAGGACATAACTCACTGAGATCTCCCTTAAGAGACCCTGCAGAGTAGTCCCATCTGCTGGTCTGCTGGAATCACTATCAACTTTGCACTGTTGGCTCAGACAGTAAAGAATCAGCACATAATGCAGGAGACCCAAGTTAGATCCCTGGATTGGGAAGATCCTCTGGAGTAGCGAATGGCTACCCACTCCAGTATTCTTGCCTGGAGAATTCCATGGACAGAGGAGCCTGGTGGGCTATAGTCAATGGGGTTGCAAAGAGCTGGACATGACTGAGGGACTAACACTTTCACTTTCACATGTTCCTGAGGGCTGCTCTCAAGAAGGTACAAGTGCAAGCCTATTCCTGCAGGAGGTAGAATTCTCTGAAGGGCAGCTTTGGTTTAAGAGATTGCTAAAATAGTCCTGTCTGAAAATTTCTTATGTCCTCCATATAGTCTGAGACACTTCCTTCCCTGCCCTTTTACTTTCACAAATGTCAAATTTGAGCTCTGTACCTCTGATCTTTCATGTTTTTCTTTTTCAAGTTTTTCCTTAATAAATCTCTTTCATATCTAATTCCATCTTGGGTCTGCTCCTTGAAGACATACACACGTATAAACACACACACAATATATAATATATTGATTTATATAAAAATATATAAAGTATACAAAATAATATCTTATAAAGTACATATAATATCAAGAAACTTGTCCAAGATTCCCCAGGTACTAAGTGATGGAGATTAAAAACAAACCCCATAATATCTGACTTCTAAATCTCCAAATCCATTCTTTTTCACTAGACGATGTTGCTTCCTCTTTTGCAGCATTAATTCTGCATTTACGTTGACGATTGAAAACTTCACAGTAAATAAAATCTCAGGAGACCTCTCAGCCCCTGAAAATGGTTTCCTAAGTATAAGCCTTTGCATTTTAGAATCAGTGACAAATAGGAGTAGGCCATTTTTTTTCCAGTCCGACCTTGATCCATTTTTTATTCACCAAAGGTTTTATAATCCATGATGGATCTGTGCCCTCTAGAACACTTAGAAAAATATTCTAGGTATCACTGAGTATTTCTACAATATGTGCACAAATCTTAAATCCAGTTCAACAGATTATAGAAAATTATACCCCAAGAAAAGGAAGTTATTATAGAATTTAGAAGGGTAATTGTGAGAAGTCAGGTTTAGAGCAAAAGGGAAGATTCTGAATGAGGTAGACCTTAACCTGGTAATCTCTATAGAGGTGACAGGAAAAGTTCTTGATGGAAAAACCAATGATGGATAATTCTATGACTGTCTTATGCAGAATCAAAATGGCAGCTGGTTTGGTGATATGTTGTAAAAGATGATTCAATTTCTTTATACAGAAATCTCTCATTTTTTTCCTCTTCATGACTGACATGCTGAAAAAATGTGAAGTAACTAGAACTCTTTTGACAGCATTTCAATACATCAAGAAATTAAGTACATACACACATAAATACACGTATATGCTTAACATGGTGAAGTTTAACTCATAATATAATACAATATATTGTTTACAGAATTTCTGGAGTACTTCCAAATTGCAATTGTAAAGCCATGAATTTTCATGGTTTACTAAGTAAGGTAAAAACACAATGGTCATTGCAGTCAGAAAAATGTATTTGTTTGAATCTTGAGTTTACCAGTGTTTGGGGCCTTGGACAAATGACACATTTTATTATGCTCACCTGAAAACGGCATAAAATTGTTTCTATCACAAGACTGTGTAAGCTGTACATTTTATAACTTTATCATGGTATATAAAGTGGTGTATATACACATCATAGTGTATAAACAGAAAGCTGTTCAATCAATTTTGACCCATTCCAGGCATTGAAAGTAGCTCTAAAGTGCTTTTGTTACCTTGAAGGAGAAAACAATAGATTTTAGCACCTTGATTAAATTAATTTAGCCAGAATATCCTCGTAGAAATGACTGTGGGATGCATTACATTTTTATTTTTAAAAAAGACAATATGAGAATATATATAATGAATGCATGAAAGTGAGCACTAATTAAACCCATTTTTAAGAGCAGAAAGATTCTGATAGTACTTTTATTTGGTGCACAATTCAGATTTTGATATTGCAGTCGCTGTTAATGAGGCACATTTTTAAATGTAATGACACCTCTTTCTCACCTTCTAGCTAATTTTCTTATCTTTCCCAGGATCATATTAGTGCTCTAAAGAGTATCAGTCAATTAATCGAAGTTTTCTTATCTTCTGTACAACTGAATTAAGACTATACTAAAGAAACAACCTAGAAGTTAACCTTTTAACTTAATCTTTAACTTAGGTTATGCTTTTAGTACTCAAAAAAACTCTTCCTGTTTCAAAGATATAGAAAGATTCTGAAGGTTCTCAAGTGGATTAGAAGTGACATGTACACCCTACACGTATAAAACAGCTAGTGGGAACCTGCTATAAAGCACAGAAAGCTCAGCTCGTTGCTCTGTGATGACCTAGATAGGTGGGGTGGGGAGGGGTGGGAGGCAGGTTCAAGAGAGAGGGGATATATGTAAACCTACAGATGATTCACTTCATTGTACAGCAGGAACTAACACAATTACACTCCAATGGGGGAAAAAATGAGGATGAGATGACTGAATGGTGTCACTTATTCAGTGGACATGAGTTTGAGCAAACTCCAGCATATAGTGAAGGAAAGAGAAGCCTGGCATGCTGCAGTTCATGAGGTTGCAAAGAGTTGGGCATGAGTTAGCAACTGAACAACAAAACAACTAGTTAGTGCATGCTACTGATGATGTCTTGGAAATACATACAGAAATAAGTGCATACTCTGGCAATATACTTGAAGAAACTAGAAGCTACAGAAAAATCTTCCCCAGGTAACCCCATCGCCTCTCCTCACTCCATGAAAACAAATTCACTCATGACAAAAATGACATACACAAGTCAGCATATCAGGCTTCCAAACATTAGTATATTCGCTATTTCCTTAAGTGTTAATATGTAAGAAAGTAGGAAGAGATCAAGAATGAGTTAGGGGGGTATGGTTTTTAGATAAGAAAAAGGAACATAATCATGTGTTCCCAATCTCTAGAGAACAGAACGTAAGACAGGAAGCAATGCCTTTGAAAAGAAGACTTATTTCTGCCTCTGATTTTTAGTTTGGGTATAAATTCCCTCATTAATGTTGGTATCAAACATCAGTTACCAAAATAAGGGCAGTAGGAATGAGATACTGATGTCCTATCACAGTCACCTTCTTCTCTCTGTTACAGAGGCATGAAAATCTGGGTATTTACACAGGAATTAAGACTTTTTTTCATAGCACTCATAAGGAGTTGAAGAGAGAGATAGAGATACCTCTGTATTAGAAATGAATGTTTCGGGAAAGAACTCCAACAGAATATTCAATCCAAATAGGTAGTGGGTGATTTATACAGTAAATAGGTAAATTTGAACAAGAGGCAGAGATTATAATACAAGCCAAAGAAATGATTTTAATGATTTGATGCAAAAGAAGAAGACTATATTTATGGGTTTTTTTCATTTAAAGATATTTTATAAAAATGGTTAAATATAAATAAGGCTTCCTACAGAACAGCTTCCCGGATACTAGTTCCTTTGTATAAAACTCTGTATGTGCTTCAGTGTGTATGTTGCTATGAAGAAAGAAGATTGGAAGGACTCATGAGGAACCATTTGTGCATACTCAGTCTTTCAGTTGTGTCTGACATTTTTGCAACCCTGTGGACGGTAGTCCACCAGGCTCCTCTGTCCGTGGGATTGTCCCAGTTTCTCCCAGCAAGAATACTGGAGTGGGTTCCTATTTCTTCCTCAGGGGATTTTCCTGACCAGGGATCCAACTTGCATCTCCTGCATTGCAAGTGGATTCTTTACCATTGAACCACTGGGGAAGTCATTAGTAACAGTTATCTCTGGGGTGTGAGATTACATTAACTGTCTGAGATCAGGTTTGATTTATGAATGCAGTATAGATGGAGTCTACTCTGACCAATACATGTAGTAATTGAGGGCTGGGAACATACGTATTTAATATATTTATTTCATCTTCCCATCACATAGTAGGTGCTCAAATTGCTATTGCCCAAGAACAAATATTAGTCTTTACTATACTTGTAAGCTTAGGGAATAATATCTTTGATGGTGTCCTTTTCAAAAATAATAAATGACTATCTTAGTGGTGAAAAATGATAATGTAACTGAAAATGTAATGAATCTTGATTCTCTTGTTACCATTTGCTTTCGTTGTGGTGAACTCATGTGAGGGCACATTTATGATTTAAATTCTATTTTCTCATGTCTGATAAAAATTTCAGCAATTTTAACTCCCTAAGTTGTGCCAAAGGTCATGTCAAAATTTTAGGTAGGGGGCAAAGTAAATTGCAGAGAATAACACTAAATAACCACCGGCCTTAAACTAAGATAAAGTTTTTTGGTTAATATATTTATGGAGGAAGCTGTTCTTTTGTTATGTGCATGCATGTACGTGTGTGTGTGTGTGTGTGTGTGTGTGTGTGTGTGTATGTGTGTCTGGGAGAGAGTGAGACAGAGAAATAAAGAGATAGAACAGAGAAACTAATCTGGATCTGGTTCTGTCTATTCACTCCACCTGAAATTGAATAATTCAGCTCACAGTATGTTATTTAGGGAGTTGTTTGAATGGCATATAAAAATCATCTCAGGAAAAGCACACCGCAGCATGATTTTTTGAGCCAAAAGAGCATCAGAGGGCATCTTCCCAGCACGGTCCCAATCATGTGCTTATGGGGTGGTCTATATGAAAGAATTAAAATAGATCATTTTGCTAGAAAGCACATAGTACAAAGTGAAATACACCATTTGTTTTGTAAATAATTCAATTTACTCAGTAATATATTCAAACAATGTCCTCATACAATTAGGATCCTTTCATTTCTTTTTGTATGAAGCTTTTGCAAATGTATGATACTCAATGATCAAAATATTTTATGTTAATATGCCATTCTATTTATACATTCAAAGTTAAAATGAAAAAGAAATTTTTTGAGGAAGAACTATGCTGCTACTGCTACTGCTAAGTTGTTTCTGCTGCTGCTGCTGCTAAGTCGCTTCAGTCGTGTCTGACTCTGTGCAACCCCATAGATGGCAGCTCACCAGGCTCCCCCGTCCCTGAGATTCTCTAGGCAAGAACACTGGAGTGGGTTGCCATTTCCTTCTCCAATGAATGAAAGTGAAAAGTGAACGTGACATCGCTCAGTCATGTCCGACTCTTTGCGACCCCATGGACTGCAGCCTACCAGGCTCCTCCGTCCATGGGATTCTCCAGGCAAGAGTACTGGAGTGGGGTGCCATAGCCTTCTCCGGAGGAAGAACTATAAGTGTATACAATTACAGATTTGAAAACAATTTATTAATGTTTATATACTTTTTAATCATGAAACAGTGATAATTCCAACTTACAAATATAATTTATATTGGCTTCATATTATTTAGATGAGTAAGAAGAAGAGCTATGAGAAAAGAGATAGTCTGCATTTGAATATAAAAATTCATGGTAATGTTATCCTGTGATTTCATAATTTATATCAAGTATATCAAGCCTATGGTATCTACAGGATATGCTTTTGAAAGTCAAATGACTACATACTTATTTATAAATTGATAAAATCTGGATAACATGAATAATTCAAAAGTGCACATGGAAATGTTCACATTAAATTTATCTGAATTGCTTTTGCAATAGTGAATTCTCCTTAAATCCATTCATTCCTTAGCCAGACAACCATAACTATATGAAGATTTTGATCTAAGTCCTCTATTCTCTTTACCATCTTTTGATTCATCACAGCTGGGTCAACCTAGTTTCAAATTTCAGGCCATAAATAGAGGAATTTAAAGTATAAGTAGATTTTTTTCATATATTATGTAATCTCATCTTGCCTAAAATCAAAGGAAAAGAAATGTTTTAAAAAGACAGAAGTTATAAAGAAATTTTGATCTCTTCCCAACCTTTTCTTTCTGCTTAATTCATTCTTTAACACCATCCCAGTCTGGAAAACACAATCTTGAATTTTGTGAACTAATAATATACTTTATCAATGATTATTCAATATGCAGCACAGAATATGGAAATGAGGAGGAGACAGCTGTGTAGATATTGATCAAAATTTGTCACACAAGACTTCTTTGCACCCAATCAATTTCAAAGGACTTCTAACAAAGATGCTTTAAAAATTTTTTTTCTGCCCCCTGAATTTGTTATACCCTAAAATTATACTGCCTTAGAAAATCTTCCACCTCCCTCAACATACGTATCACTTGCCAAGGTCAACTGAAACCTAGAGTAAAAGATGAAAAGTCTCCAGAATGAACAACTCAGTGGCCTCATCTATCAGAAAATATTGATTGGTTTGATAATAATTCTGTTAGTGTGAGACAATGGTTATTTTGGAAGGAGCCTTTCTAAAGTACAAGACAAAATTTATAGTGAAGTCCTTTGAAATTGATTGGGGGCATAGAAGTCTTGTGTGACAAATTTTGATCAATGTCTACACAGCTGTCTCCTCCTCATTTCCATATGTTGTGCTAAGAAAATTCTAGGAGGTAACAATCTTGGGGAGGGCAAACCCTATGTTATCCTGAGGGGATAAATTATGATTTTTCTAAATGACTCATTATAATTTATTTTCTCTTGAACAGAGATGTTGCCTTAGTTAAAGTCAGCTAGTTGAGATTTCATGGACATATTTTGTTTAATTGATAAAAAGGTGCAAACAGAATTGATATAGCCCTTCCCATTTTATTACCTTCACCTCTCTACCTAGAGTAGATATAGGATATCTGTTCTTATAGTAGCTATTCTATTAATATAACAACAAGGTGACAGACAGGAGGAAAAAGTTAATCACATTTAGAGATGCCAGCCCAGTTATGTACAGTCACAGAACACATAACATTAACTGACTACTTTAGGACCTCTTCTTGTATGAAACTAATACAATTTTTTTTTTTTAACCAACTGCATTTGGATTTGCTTTCACTTGTAGCTGCAAGCATTTCTAGTTTATTCACTTTGTAATTTGTTCATCACTTCAATGATTTGTTCTTAAGCTTGAAATTGATCTTATTTCATGGTGGTGGTTTAGTCACTGTCATGTGTGACTCTTGTGGCCCATGGACTGGAGCCCACCAGGGGTAAGACAGACGCCCAAATCTTATTTGATATTGAACTCCATATACTGTTCATTTTGGTCAACTCCTTTCCAAGATTCTAATTTTGATAAGTAATTGTTATATTCCGAAATGTCTATAAAAGCTTGACAGATAGTATAAATAAGTGGAGTACGCAAGAACTGAAGGAGAATGGAATCATGTACATGTATGGCCAAGTTCCTTTGCTGTCTACCTAAAATTATCACAGCATTGTTAATCAGCTATACTCCAATATTAAAAAAAAAAAGTTAAAAAAAAGAAAGAAAACAAATCTGTGGTTACCAAAGGTGAGAGAGGTGAGGGATGGGGGAGGTTACAAATAAATTAGGAGACTGAGATTAACATATACACACTACTACATATAAAGTAGACAATCAACCTATTATATCGTACAAAGAACTATACAAAATATCATGCAGTAGCTTATAAGGAAAAAAAATCTGAAAAAGAATATGTGTGTGTATGTGTGTGTGTGTGTATAATTGAGTCACTTTGCTGTACACTTGAAATTAAGACAACATTATCCGCCTACAATGCAGGAGACCTTGGTTCGATCCCTGGGTTGGGAAGACCCCTGGAGAAGGGGAAGATTACCCATTCCAATATTCTGGCCTGGATAATTCCATGGAATGTATAGTCCATGGAATCGCAAAGAGTAGGACACGACTGAGTGACTTTTACTTCACAATAAAAGAAAACAAACAAACAAGTTACGAGTACCAAGGTTAACCAAAAGAGAATAAGGTATCTATGAAGGCCAGTCATCATTTACCCATGGAAATCCCATCCCAATATGACAATATTGAAGATCTTCCAAGTTTTTAAGAGGAAAAAAAATATGGATTTGTATGTACAATTTCCCAGTTTCAAATGCTGACAACTAAACTGTTTTTGAACTTTTTAAGTCAGTATTTCAACCAACACCATGAGGGTCAACCTAACACATCTGTGGGTGAGCAAGATTATTATTTAGGAGTTAAATTATTTAAACAAGAGGACAAGGACAATGTCTCTTTTAATATATTTGACTGTGACAAAATGATGTAACATGCAGCTTTCTTTGATTGTTTTCCCTGGTTCAAGACAATTACATAAATAGATCTTAAATTATACAGGCCATAATAATTTCAACAGAAAGTCTGAACCAGCTGCAACCCCATATTTAGCTTTTTCACATTCCTTTAAAAAAGCTTTAAAGTTGATTTTCATTTCAACTGAAAATTTGAGAAATAAAATAGGTCATAGGCTAAGCAGATGGTTAGTGAGAACTTCACAAAATAAACAAAAATGGGGGTCAGTTTCTGCATGAAAAGCAGTTAGAAAATGAAGTAGATATTTCTGTGATGTAAAGTGCACTAGGGACTCTGTTCATCTGTTTCAGATATGTGCTCTGCATATTCCCTTGAGTGTGGTTTCAAGAACATTTTGTATGTATCGTGTATTTCATTACAGCTGTCAGAGCAGAGCAATGTTTCTGAGGAGCAATGACAATAATGATGTTAAAGAAATTGATGTTATAAGGATGAAAAGTTCTACCTGGGCCAAAGAATCAAGTCAGCTAACTTTAGCTGTTGGATGGATATGCATATAATATATGATGACAGGCTTTGTTTATTTTTTATTCATATCCCATAATCTAACCAACTATTGATGTAATTCACAACTGTGTAAAGAGTTTCTGTAATTATGTATGGTTATACTTACATGCCATCACTGACTATAGTGGAGTTTCACTGTTGCCAAACTAGAATCTATTCTTTTTATTTCATTTTCTTAATAGCATTTGGACTTTCCTAAGAAAATTTTCTCTCCCACCTTTTGTATGACTGAAATGACCTACATTTCATGAGTGGGACCGGTTCTACCTAACCTGAATGGATGGACTTGCTTTCCAAATATCAAGTAGTGTATTATACAAAGGATGTATAAAGGATGCTGTACTGAACATCATCCATGCCTGGATCAAACATGATTGTGTTGTAGGAAAGGGCATTACAGTTGGGAGATTAGTATATGTAAAGTCTGCAGTAAGAAGGAGTATAATATACTCAAAAATACATTTCATCAAATGCCCCTGGTGCATAGATAGTAAAGAAAGATAGTGGAGAAAGAAAAAGCCAGAGATACAGACATAATCCAGAGTTTATGAATCATTGTAAACCTTCAAAAGGGTTGGGGTTTATCCTAATGTGGTGTCATTCACTGATTTTAATGACTGACATGCTCATATCTGTGTTTTGTTTAAGAAATCATCCTTGTTTCTGGGTGGAGAATGAACAAGAAAGGAAGTGGCAGGCCGTGGCAGTAGGAAGACCAATCAGGAGTCTACTGTAGCAGTCCTGGTGAAAGATGATAGACATTCTGAGGAGTATGGTATTATAGAAATGTAATTAATAGATGAGGGCAAAGAGACATATAGATGCCTTGACTTACAGAAGTCATTATGTATAAAGTATCACAGGACTAGTGGACAAGTTTGTAAAATCTCAGGGATAGAAAAGATCATCTTGAAATGAAGGGATAAGGAAAGAACACATGGGAGATTACATCTTTGAACTAAAGAGTAAAGGATAGATAAAGTATTATAAACAGTGATGGAGGTGAGAGAGCAACACCTGTGAGCACAGGTATTAAGAAAGGAAAAGGTGAACCGTTTGGGACAGGTCAAAGTGTAACTATGCACGGTTATGGCACAAAGGGATCATTAATGTAGACAGAGAAAGCAGTGTCAGAAAAAGTCAGATCTGGGTTTATTGTATTGGCGTGATGCCTGGTTGACTTCTTTGTACATTATTCAACAGAAAGCACTGGACCATTTTCAGGAAAAGGTTTTCAGGAAATCAATTTATCCAAACAAAGCAATGCTTTAATATTTGTATGTATCTGGAAGTAGTGGGGAAGTGATTTCTGGAGTCCCAGCTAAGGAAACCTAAGAATTGAACATTACTTAGCTACTAAACCACAACCATAGCAAAGGAAAGGATTAAAAGAGGCCTTAGTAAGTCTTTGCAGTGGAAATGCAGAAGCATTAGGATGATTTGATGATGATAGGAATACAAAGATAACTGGAACTTCAAGTTTGCTAGATAGATGGATAATAATACTATTAACAGAAACAGAAAAACTGAGGGAATATTATATTTTGGTAAAAGAAAAGGATAATTTTATAACTATTATAAATTAGTTACAAGATATATTGCCTTGTTTCCATAGAATCAAGCAACACTAACTGTAACTGAGATGGAAATAAATGCTATTTTCAAGCGATTGGTAGTTAAAGTGCAGATTTGTTTATACTGTAGACACATCCACCATGGCTATGTCATTTATTGATGAGTATTTTAAATGTGTCTAATTAGTAATTAAATTTGGTGCATATGGCACTTTATGCAGCTGTTAGCTTCCTCCACTTTCTGTCATTAGATGGTAAATTCCTAGAGGCCAGGAATAATGTCTTCTTTAGAGTCACTAATGTTTGAATAAAAAAGGGATTAGAGATCTGCTGAGGAAGTAGCTAAAGCTCTCCATGACATCACTGACTTTTTGACACTGAGGTTAAAGAATATTCCCTGTATGTTAAGTCTTTGTCTTTCTGTACTTTTGTGTTCTAATTTGTCTATTTGACAAACCCCCTTATCAACTTCTCCATGTATGTATTTTCAACACAATGCCAGCAAAGAAGTTATGTTGACCCTGGTTAACTAAGGAATCATCAGAAGATTTTCTTTCATTTTTTGTTGATTATGCTATGAAAATTTTATTCCACTTCCTAGTTTGTAAGAAGAACCTAAGAAACAGAAGAAAACTTGCTTTAATGATCTGAGAAGACTTAAATATCTATTGTGATTTTAAAACAATAAAAAGCAAAATAATCAGATTAGATGATTACAACCTTTAGCACAATTCCCTCAAATTTTCTAATATAGTTTTCTAAATTCCAGGTACTTTTCAGTTGCCTTACAATTTAATTCTGGTAAATTGATATTTCTTGTTAGTTTTTTTCTAGCTAATCAAGATTTTATTGTGCAAAAGTTAAAATGACTTATTTATTCAAGTACTATTTTCAAGTCTAATTGGAGTATTAAGTAAAATGCATTTGAACAATGAAACATAAAAGAAATAGATTTTATTCTAATAAGTAAAACTGCTTTTTCTACCCAAGACTATTAAGGGAGTGCTATTCTTACATGTAAAGAAATATAAAATACTCCTGTTCCTCTAACATTTTTCCCTAATAAAATCGTTTATAAGCCTTTTTAGAAAAGCATATCTGATGTAGACTTATGAAACAGATTTAGAAACAGCAAATGAGATAAGGCATTGTGCTTTCTTTTTAATATAAGCTACTAACATATCATAGAAGCCTTAAATATTCTCATGTACAAAGGAACTTTTTCAAAGATCTTGAAGTTCTAATAAAAATGATTTCAGTGCTATAACTCTGCAAAAACATCCTTCCAAAATGGCTTTATATGTTACAGCCAGACAGCTTTTAAAATAGTTCTCCAATTATTTAACAAAATGAAAGATGAAGAATGACCTCACTGGGAATTTTATAGTAAGTTATCATTCATGTCTTGCTTAGAGTTTTTCTGTAAGGCAATATCAAGATGGAAATGGATATGAGGTGACATTTGGTATCAGGGATAAGGGTAGAACACAGATCTAAAAATGAGTCAAGGAAAGAATATCAAATTACAAGGTTCTCAAAGGCTAGGGTCATAACTTCCAAGGATTTCATAATCATTTCCCATCAGGCTCATCAGATAGTAGGTCTAATAGTAAGATCTAATAATTAATGTTCATCACATGTAGATGTGATGAAACTGCAACACTGCAAACATAATAAGAGGAGCTAGGAAAGCCCCATAGTCCTACATGATAAAATAGGTAAAATGTCTGTCTTTCCCCAAGTTTTCATCCTATTAACTACACTATCCCACTTTGACAGCTCTTCCAAAGGATTTAGACATTCAGTTCCTCAAAAACACTCTCAAGCCCTTTACAATCTGCAAAGAAAAGAGTTAAATGCAAGCAATATTGTTATTTAAGAGGTTCAATTATCAGTGTCTTCATTTTTATTCTATCTCTAAACCAATTACAAACCTAGATGACATATTAAAAGCAGAGACATCACTTTGGTGACAAAGGTCCATATAGTCAACATTATGGTTTTTCTAGTAGTCATATACAGATGTGAGAGTTGGATCATAAAGAGGCTGAGTGCCAAAGAACTGATGTTTTTGAATTGTGATACTGAAGAAGACATTTTAGAATCCCTTTGGACAGCAAGATCAAACCAGTCAATACTGAAGGAAATCAGCCCTGACTATTCATTAGAAGAAATGATGCTGAAGCTCCAATACTGTGGCCACATAATGGGAAGAGCCAACTCATTGGAAAAAGATCCTGATGCTGGGAGAGACTGAGGGTAGGAGGAGAAGCGGGCAACAAAGGATGAGATGGTTGGATTGCATCACTGACTCAATGGACATGAGTTTGAGCAAACTATGCGAGATAGTGATGGGCAGGGAAGCCTAGCATACTGCAGTTCCTGGGATTGCAAAGAGTCAGATACAACTTAGTAACTGAATAGTAACAACTACATCTATATTTCATCACACAATGATTATTTTAATTCATTTTAATGAGAGTAGATAACCCTGTTAGTTGCCACTGCCATCATGCAAATAAGGAGTGAGGGCTTCCCAGTTGGAGCTAGTGGCAAAGAACCCACCTGCCAATTCAGCAGACATAAGAGATGTGAGTTTGATTCCTGAGCTGGAAAGGTCCTCTGGAGGAGGAAAGGCAACCCACTCCAATATTCTTGCCTGAAAAGTCCCATGGATAGAGAATACTGGTGGGCTACAGTCCATAAACACAAAGAGTTGGACATGACTGAATTTACTTAACATGCATGCATGCAAGAATGTTGAAAAGGAAATAAAAATGATATGGATAACTACAAATGAATAAGAGGGAAGAGGGGAGGAGCTAAGATGGCGGAGGAATAGGATGGGGAGACCACTTTCTCCCCCACAAATTCATCAAAAGAACATTTAAACGCTGAGTAAATTCCACAAAACAACTTCTGAATGCCGGCAGAGGACATCAGGCACCCAGAAAAGCAACCCATTGTCTTCGAAAGGAGGTAGGAAAAAATATAAAAGACAAAAAAAAAGAGACAAAAGAGGGAGGGACAGAGCTCCGTCCCAGGAAGGGAGTCTTAAAAAGAGAGAGGTTTCCAAACACCAGGAAACACTCTTACTGCTGAGTCTGTGCCGAGCCTTGGAAGCACAGAGGGCAACATAACAGGGAGGAAAAATAATTAAACAATTAAAACCCACGTATTACGAGCCCAGCGGTAACTCCCCCAGCGGAGAAGCAGCGCAGACGCCTGCATCCACAATTAGCAGGCGGGGGCTGGGGAGGGAGGCGCGGGCTGCATCACTGAGAATAAGGATCAGGCCTGAATGCCCCAAGCGCTGTCTGAGCGATCTTATTTGGGCTAGAAAACCAGACTGTGGGATAACTACTATGCAAAAAGCCAGCCCTAACTTAAGAAACCTCCAGGCCCGCGCACAGAACAAAGGACTGAACAGAGATAGCTGGCTGCAGACCATCCCCCTCAGGTGACAGGCAGCCAGAGCTGGAAGGGGGCAATCGCAGCCCCAGAGAGACATTATCTACAAAACTGTAAGAAGGCTTCTTTGCTAACTAAGACTTCTTGGGGTTCTGGATGGTCAACATCCGCCCGAGAAGGTGCGCCAGTTGTACACCCAGAAAACCGAGCTGTGGGGAGGCGATAAGTTGCAGCAACTGTGCTCGCCAAACACCTCATCACCTGAGCTGCTAGGACCTGGGAAGAGCACAAAACGCAGGCCCAACCAAGTCAGCGCCTCTGAGGACTACCCGAGTGCCTGAACCCGAGCGGCTTGGACCTGGGAGGTGCAGGCAGCCCAGGGCTGGCCACGGATGGTTCCCGAGGGAGCAACCTAGAGCCTGAGCAGTGTGGGCAGGAGGCTACATGCGCTGTGAACGAGGGCAGGCCCAGTGTGGCTGAGGCACTGCGAGCACACGCCAGTGTTATTTGTTTGCAGCGTTCCTCCCTCCCCACAGCGCGACTGAACAAGTGAGCCTAAAAAAAAAAAAGTGTCCACCACCGCCCCCTTTGTATCAGGGCAGAAATCAGACACTGAAGAGACCAGCAAACAGAAGAAGCTATAACCGCCTTGGAAGCGACAGGCAATAGATTAAAATCCTGTGGTTAGTATCGACTACAGAGGAAGGGGCCTATAGATCTTGAGAAATATAAGCCGGACCAAGGAACTAGCCGAAAATGAACTGACCCCACAATACCCACAACAATACCAGAGAAAGTCCTAGATATATTTTTACCATTTTTACGATCATTCTTTCTTTTTTTTTTATTTAAAAAAATTTGTAAGTCCTCTATTGCTCCTTTAATTTTCACTTTTATAACCTACTATTACTTTGCAAAAAAAAAAAAAGACCCTATTTTTTTTAAAAGCAAACTTAATATATATATTTTTTATAATTTTGGTGATATTGTTTTTTTTTCTTTTTCTCTTTCTTTCTTTTTTTTTCTTCTTTTCCTTAACATTGTATTTTTGAAATTCCAAACTCTACTGTAGATTTTTAATTTTAGCTTTTTGATATTTGTTATCAATTTTGTATCTATTTTTTAAATATAATTTTTGTGACTTTTTTTTCTCTTTCTTTCTCTTCTTCTTTTCTTTAACATTGTATTTCTGAAATTCCAAACTCTACTCTAGATTTTTAATTTATGCTTTTTGGTATTTGTTATCAATTTTGTACCTATATTTTCTTTATAATTTTTGTGACTTTTTTTTTTTCTTTTTCTCTCTTTCTTTTCCTTCTTCTTTCCTTTAACATTGTATTTTTGAAATTTCAAACTCTACTCTAGATTTTTAATTTTTGCTTTTAGATATTTGTTACCAATTTTGTACCTTTAAGAACTCAATCTTCAGCACCCATTTTTTACTTGGGAGCGAGATTACTGGCTTGACTGCTCTCTCCCACTTTGGACTCTCCTTTTTCTCCACCAGGTCGCCTGTGTCTCCTCCCTAACCCCTCTCTACTCTACCCAACTCTGTGAATTTCTGTGTGTTCCAGATGGTGGAGAACACTTAGGGAATTGATTACTGGCTGGATCTGTCTCTCTCCTTTTCATTCCCCCCTTTTATCCTCCTGGCCACCTCTGTCTCCTTCCTCCTTCTTCTCTTCTCTGTATAACTCCGTGAACATCTCTGAGTGGTCCAGTTAAGGAGTGCACATAAGGAAGTGATTACTGGCTAGCCCGCTCTCTCCTCTATTGATTCCACCTCATCTCATTCAGGTCACCTCTAACTCCCTCCTCCCTCTTCTCTTCCCCATGTAATGCTGTGAACCCCTCTGGGTGACCCTCACGGTGGAGAAACTTTTCATCTTTAATCTAGATGTTTTATCAATGGTGCTGTATAGAAGGAGAAGTTTTGAGACTACTGTAAAAATAAGACTGATAACTGGAAGCAGGAGGCTTAAGTCCAAACCCTGACTCCAGGGAACTCCTGACTCCAGAGAACATTAATAGACAGGAGCTCATCACACGCCTCCATACCTAAACTGAAACCAAGCACCACATAAGGGCCAACAAGTTCCAGGACAAGATATACCAAGCAAATTCTCCAGCAACACAGGAACACAGCCCTGAGCTCCAATATACAGGCTGCCCAAAGTTACTACAAAACCATAGACATCTCATAACTCATTACTGGACACTTCATTGCACTCCAGAGAGGAGAAATCCAGCTCCACCCACCAGAACACCGACACAAGCTTCCCTAACCAAGAAACCTTGACAAGCCACCTGTACAAACCCACACACAGCAAGGAAACGCCACAATAAAGAGAACTCCATAAACTGCCAGAATACAGAAAGGACACCCCAAATTCAGCAATATAAACAAGATGAAGAGACAGAGGAATACCCAGCAGGTAAAGGAACAGGATAAATGCCCACCAAACCAAACAAAAGAGGAAGAGATAGGGAATCTACCTGATAAAGAATTCTGAATAATGATAGTGAAATTGATCCAAAATCTTGAAATCAAAATGGAATCACAAATAAATAGCCTGGAGACAAGGATTGAGAAGAAGCAAGAAAGGTTTAACAAGGACCTAGAAGAAATAAAAAAGAGTCAATATATAATGAATAATGCAATAAATGAGATCAAAAACACTCTGGAGGCAACAAATAGTAGAATAACAGATGCAGAAGATAGGATTAGTGAATTAGAAGATAGAATGGTAGAAATAAATGAAACAGAGAGGAAAAAAGAAAAACGAATTAAAAGAAATGAGGACAATCTCAGAGACCTCCAGGACAACATTAAACACTACAACATTCGAATCATAGGGGTCCCAGAAGAAGAAGACAAGAAGAAAGACCATGAGAAAATACTTGAGGAGATAATAGTTGAAAACTTCCCTAAAATGGGGAAGGAAATAATCACTCAAGGCCAAGAAACCCAGAGAGTCCCAAACAGGATAAACCCAAGGCGAAACACCCCAAGACACATATTAATCAAATTAACAAAGATCAAACACAAAGAACAAATATTAAAGGCAGCAAGGGAAAAACAACAAATAACACACAAGGGAATTCCCATAAGGATAACAGCTGATCTTTCAATAGAAACTCTCCAAGCCAGGAGGGAATGGCAAGACATACTTAAAGTGATGAAAGAAAATAACCTACAGCCCAGATTATTGTACCCAGCAAGGATCTCATTCAAATATGAAGGAGAAATCAAAAGCTTTACAGACAAGCAAAATCTGAGAGAATTCAGCACCACCAAACCAGCTCTCCAACAAATACTAAAGTATATTCTCTAGACAGGAAACACAAAAAGGGGGTATAAATTCGAACCCAAAACAATAAAGTAAATGCAATGGGATCATACTTATCAATAATTACCTTAAACGTAAATGGGTTGAATGCCCCAACCAAAAGACAAACACTGGCTGAATGGATACAAAAACAAGACCCCTACATATGTTGTCTACAAGAGACCCACCTCAAAACAGGGGACACATACAGACTGAAAGTAAAGGGCTGGAAAAAGATTTTCTATGCAAATAGAGACCAAAAGAAAGAAGGAGTAGCAATACTCATATCAGATAAAATAGACTTTAAAACAAAGGCTGTGAAAAGAGACAAAGAAGGTCACTACATAATGATCAAAGGATCAATCCAAGAAGAAGATATAACAATTATAAATATATACGCACCCAACATAGGAGCACCACAATATGTAAGACAAATGCTAACAAGTATGAAAGGAGAAATTAACAATAACACAATAATAGTGGGAGACTTTAATATCCCACTCACACCTATGGATAGATCAACTAAACAGAAAATTAACAAGGAAACACAAACTTTAAATGATATAATAGACCAGTTAGACCTAATTGATATCTATAGGACATTTCATCCCAAAACAATGAATTTCACCTTTTTCTCAAGCAAACACAGAACCTTCTCCAGGATAGATCACATCCTGGGCCATAAATCTAGCCTTGGTAAATTCAAAAAAATTGAAATCATTCCAAGCATCTTTTCTGACCACAATGCAGTAAGATTAGATCTCAATTACAGGAGAAAAACTATTAAAAATTCCAACATATGGAGGATGAACAACACGCTGCTGAATAACCAACAAATCACAGAAGAAATCAAAAATGAAATCAAAATTTGCATAGAAACGAATGAAAATGAAAACACAACAACCCAAAACCTGTGGGACACTGTAAAAGCAGTCCTAAGGGGAAAGTCCATAGCAATACAGGCATACCTCAAGAAACAAGAAAAAAGTCAAACAAATAACCTAACTCTGTACCTAAAGCAACTAGAAAAGGAAGAAATGAAGAACCCCAGGGTTAGTAGAAGGAAAGAAATTTTAAAAATTAGAGCAGAAATAAATGCAAAAGAAACAAAGGAGACCATAGCAAAAATCAACAAAGCCAAAAGCTGGTTCTTTGAAAGGATAAATAAAATTGACAAACCATTAGCCAGACTCATCAAGAAACAAAGGGAGAAAAATCAAATCAATAAAGTTAGAAATGAAAATGGAAAGATCACAACAGACAGAACAGAAATACAAAGGATCATAAGAGACTACTATCAGCAATTATATGCCAATAAAATGGACAACGTGGAGAAAATGGACAAATTCTTAGAAAAGTACAACTTTCCAAAACTGGGCCAGGAAGAAATAGAAAATCTTAACAGACCCATCACAAGCATGGAAATTGAAATTGTAACCAGAAATCTTCCAGCAAACAAAAGCCCAGGTCCAGATGGCTTCACAGCTGAATTCTGCCAAAAATTTAGAGAAGAGCTGACACCTATCCTACTCAAACTCTTCCAGAAAATTGAAGAGGGAGATAAACTTCCAAACTCATTCTATGAGGCCACCATCACCCTAATGCCAAAACCTGACAAAGATGCCACAAAAAAAGAAATCTGCAGGCCAATATCACTGATGAACATAGATGCAAAAATCCTTAACAAAATTCTAGCAATCAGAATCCAACAACACATTAAAAAGATCATACACCATGACCAAGTGGGCTTTATCCCAGGGATGCAAGGATTCTTCAATATCCACAAATCAATCAATGTAATACACCACATTAACAAATTGAAAAATAAAAACCATATGATTATCTCAATAGATGCAGAGAAAGCCTTTGACAAAATTCAACATCCATTTATGATAAAAACTCTCCAGAAAGCAGGAATAGAAGGAACATACCTCAACATAATAAAAGCTATATATGATAAACCCAAGCAAACATTGCCTCAGTGGTGAAAAACGGAAAGCATTTCCTCTAAAGTCAGGAACAAGACAAGGGTGCCCACTTTCACCATTACTATTCAACATAGTTTTGGAAGTTTTGGCCACAGCAATCAGAGCAGAAAAAGAAATAAAAGGAATCCAAATTGGAAAAGAAGAGGTAGAACTCTCACTGTTTGCAGATGACATGATCCTCTACATAGAAAACCCTAAAGACTCCACCAGAAAATTACTAGAGCTAATCAATGAATATAGTGAAGTTGCAGCATATAAAATCAACACACAGAAATCCCTTGCATTCCTATACACTAATAATGAGAAAATAAAGAAATTAAGGAAACAATTCCATTCACCATTGCAACGAAAAGAATAAAATACTTAGGAATATATCTACCTAAAGAAACTAATGACCTATATATAGAAAACTATAAAACACTGGGGAAAGAAATCAAAGAGGACACTAATAGATGGAGAAATATATCATGTCCATGGATTGGAAGAATCAGTATAGTGAAAATGAGTATACTACCCAAAGCAATTTATAGATTCAATGCAATCCCTATCAAGCTACCAACGGTATTCTTCACAGAACTAGAACAAATAATTTCACAATTTGTATGGAAATACAAAAAACCTTGAATAGCCAAAGCAATCTTGAGAAAGAAGAATGGAACTGGAAGAATCAACCTGCCTGACTTCAGGCTCTACTACAAAGCCACAGTCATCAAGACAGTATGGTACTGGCACAAAGACGGAAATATAGATCAATGGAACAAAATAGAAAGCCCAGAGATAAATCCACACACCTATGGACACCTTATCTTTGACAAAGGAGGCAAGAATATACAATGGATTAAAGACAGTCTCTTTAACAAGTGGTGCTTGGAAATCTGGTCAACCACTTGTAAAAGAATGAAACTAGAGCACTTTCTAACACCTTACACAAAAATAAACTCAAAATGGATCAAAGATCTAAATGTAAGACCAGAAACTATAAAACTCCTAGAGGAGAACATAGGCAAAACACTTTCCGACATACATTATAGCAGGATCCTCTATGACCCACCTCCCAGAATATTGGAAATAAAAGCAAAAATAAACAAATGGGACCTAATTAAACTTAAAAGCTTCTGCACAACAAAGGAAACTATAAGCAAGGTGAAAAGACAGCCTTCAGAATGGGAGAAAATAATAGCAAATGAAGCAACTGACAAACAACTAATCTCAAAAATATACAAGCAACTCCTACAGCTCAATTCCAGAAAAATAAATGACCCAATCAAAAAATGGGCCAAAGCACTAAATAGACATTTCTCCAAAGAAGACATACAGATGGCTAACAAACACATGAAAAGATGCTCAACATCACTCATTATCAGAGAAATGCAAATCAAAACCACTATGAGGTACCATTTCATGCCAGTCAGAATGGCTGCGATCCAAAAGTCTACAAGCAATAAATGCTGGAGAGGGTGTGGAGAAGAGGGAACCCTCTTACACTGTTGGTGGGAATGCAAACTAGTACAGCCACTATGGAGAACAGTGTGGAGATTCCTTAAAAAACTGGAAATAGAACTGCCCTATGATCCAGCAATCCCACTGCTGGGAATACACACTAAGGAAACCAGAATTGAAAGAGACACGTGTACCCCAATGTTCATCGCAGCACTGTTTATAATAGCCAGGACATGGAAGCAACCTAGATGTCCATCAGCAGATGAATGGATAAGAAAGCGGTGGTACATATACACAATGGAGTATTACTCAGCCATTAAAAAGAATACATTTGAATCAGTTCTAATGAGGTGGATGAAACTGGAGCCTATTATACAGAATGAAGTAAGCCAGAAAGAAAAACACCAATACAGTATACTAACGCATATATATGGAATTTAGAAAGATGGTAACAATAACCCGGTGTACGAGACAGCAAAAGAGACACTGATGTATAGAACAGTCTTCTGGACTCTGTGGGAGAGGGAGAGGGTGGGGAGATTTGGGAGAATGGCATTGAAATATGTATAATATCATATATGAAACGAGTCGCCAGTCCAGGTTTGATGCACAATACTGGATGCTTGGGGCTGGTGCACTGGGATGACCCAGAGGGATGGTATGGGGAGGGAGGAGGGAGGAGGTTTCAGGATGGGGAACACATGTATACCTGTGGCGGATTCATGTTGATATATGGCAAAACCAATACAATATTGTAAAGTTAAAAAATAAAATAAAAGAAAAAAAATGAGAGGGAAGAAAATACATCTCTTATCCCATTGCAAGGGAACCAGGAATGTATTTTACATTTTAGTTTATCCAGATTGAGTACAGCTGCAAATATAAATATAACTACAGAATGGTCTACCTACACGAATGAAAATACATATCAACATACACATATACACAAAATATGCATACTTAATACTGGGTTAGAATAGCACTTGCTAATCAATTTTCTTATTTAAATTTTAATCAATGAAATGTTCATCTGACTGAAAATATCCAGTCAAGTAGGTCTTGACTGTTTATCTCTGATAGAAATTTTAGTGATCAGTTGGGAAGGGAGAGGATGAAATCTATCAGTGTCACTGCCTCTCAGAAATAGAAAATGCAAAGAAAATTTGCCCAAAATCAAGTCTAAGAGGGACATTCCTAAAGTTAGGGATTGCTCAGAGCTTCTGTTTGCCCCCTTTTTCCACCCCCAAATAAAGAGATTATTAATAAGGTTAAGAAGGATTAGAAAAGTCCTGAGTACCAAGCATGAGGACATGGAAGATAGGGGATCAAAATAGCAACTTTCACCACTAATCTTAGGTCAGAGAGGGGAAAAGAGAACCTGTAGTTTCTTATGATCTTGCCCAGCTCATTAGGCCCAGAGGTGCCACACAGAGGCAAACTCTCTGATAACAAATTGGCAGCTTTGCCTGATATCAAAAACTCATGTGCTCTTTGGAGTCTGTAAGTGAGGATTTGGGAATTCATGCTTTTATTTCACCACATTTAACTTTAGGGGACTTCTCCAGTGGCTCATTGGTGAGAGGGTTAACAGCTTTGGGAAGGAGGGCAGAGGTTCTCAAGTGGCAGAAGGAAATAAACTGTTAAGTGGTAGACTTTTTTTTTTTTCTTTTCTTCTAATCCTGTGTTATCATGAAGACACCTGGATCTGCCTGAACTTTATCTTGAACCTTGAGTTAACCAATGTTTTTTCTTATGGAAATATTTCCTTATGCTATGTCAATGAAAGGATGTATTTGCTTGGAAATCTGCCTTTCTTCAAGATTCATGTCAATTGTTTTATGGCCAGAATTGTTTTACGGCCAGAGATGATTCCCCTTGTAGATGATTCTATCCCCTTTGAGATGATTCTATCTCAAAATATATATTGTAGGAGAGGAGCCTGGTGCAACTCAGTCTTGAGGTGTTTCTTTTATCTGTTTCAGTTCAGTTCCGTTCAGTCGCTCAGTCATGTCTGACTCTTTGTGACCCCATGAACCGCCAGGCTTCCCTGTCCATCACTAACTCTTGGAGTCCACCCAAACCCATGTCCATTGAGTCGGTGATGCCATCCAACCATCTCATCCTCTGTTGTCCCCTTCTCCTCCTGCCCTCAATCTTTCCCAGCATCAGGGTCTTTTCCAATGAGTCAGCTCTTCGCATCAGGTGGCTGAAGTATTGGAGTTCCAGCTTCAACATCAGTCCTTCCAATGAACACTCAGGACTGATCTCCTTTAGGATGGACTGGTTGGATCTCCTAGCAGCATGCTAACAGGTATAAAATTACTTGTTATAAACTAGCAAGGGGTCACTCTTTCTGTCCCCTTCTGATGTCTATGAAAGAAGCTTTCTCTATCCCTTTGATATTTTAATAAAACTCTGCTACACAAAAGCTCCGAGTGATCAAGCCTCCTCTCGGGTCCTGGATTGAATTCCTCTACTCCAGAGGCCACAAATCCCAGTGTCATTCACTGTTCACAGCTGCAACCTTTCAGTGGTAAAAAAAAATTCACCTGCAATGCAGGAGATGCAGATTTGATCCCGAGGTCGGGAAGATACCAGGAGGGCATTATAACCCACTCCAGAACTCTTTCTGGGAAAATCCCATGGACAGGGGAGCCTGGCGGGTTACTCTACATGGGTCTCTCAAAGAGTCTGACACAGCTGAAGTGACTGCTGAAGATGCACACACACACACACACACACACACACACACACACACACACTAAATTCAGAGACTGACAATAATTAGCAAGCAGATAAAATTCTTCTGCATCACTTCTACATTTCACTTTCCAACATTTCTACCACACCAAGCATCTCACTGCTCTGTACACAAGCTGGGACCTTTCATAACTCTGGTTCTGTCTGTGCCTCAAGGCATCTCTCCACTTTATTTTTTTAATCCTAGACAACTCCTACCCAATCTTGAAGGTAGAGTTTTGATGTTCTTTTCTGGAAATTTTGAACTTTCTTGGCTCTTGATCAATCCTCATTCACATTTAATTCTTCCATTTATACAAATTTGCCCACTAGAGTATGAACTCTTCAAACAAAAAGCAGGAATTATATTTAACTATTTTTATTCTTAATTCTTAGCACATTTCTTTATATTTAATTACTTGAAAATGAATGAGTAGATGTATGGGAAATCTATAATATAATTAGTATTCGAAAGGGCTTAAGATACCTGTGTCTTTTAAAAACATTTTTGGAGGGAATATAAGTTTTCCCTCCCCTAACTATACAAAATATTTTGAAGAACAATGGAAAAAAACCTTGGAATATAGAGAACCAATATCTAGATCAAACTCTGCCACTATATGGCCTTATGTAATTTGACTTTTCTGGGCCTCAATTTCTCAGTTGGTAAGTTGGTAACTTGTTGTTCTCCCAGAACACCTCTCTTAACCTGGAAAAAAAAAAAAAGAAATAATTTGGGCAACAAATGCTGAAGACAAAACTTCAGTGGATGGTCTATTTACCAAACAGAAAATATAAGATGAAATAAAGCAAATGGAAATAGTCCCATACTATCACTAGGTCCATTTCCACCATTTCAATTCACCTCTGGCAGCAGATGAGAAACATTTTGCATCTCTTTATATGTGGGGCTACAATTTTAAAGCAGCATATGCTTTAACGTCTTATGTTACATTGCTCTTAAGTGGGAACTTGTCTGAGTATACTTGGCCTAATTTAGCTCTAATCCATAAAATGAACCAGACCTAAACTGAGCTAGACTGCAAAACTTCTAATCAGAGCTCTACACTTGATTGGAGAAAAGGGCTGAATAAATAGTTTTTGGATGTATGGTTAAATTTTGCACTAGAATGAATTCTGGGACAGATACCAAATAATTTCCTATATGAAGTTTACAACTTTGACCAAGTTGTCTTGTATTTCCTATTGCTTCTTTTGAGATTACACTTTCATCCCTAATGTTTAAAGATGTGAGTGTCTAGGAATTAATAAAAAGTAAATGCAAAACTTGATCTCAGTGCTGAAGAACCTGCAGAAATAGCAATGTTTATCGTCCATTATGTCAATCATAAACACCTGTGTGGCAGGTAGCCCAGGATGTTTAAATGTAAAACAAGAAATTAGAACAAGAACAACCAATACCTGTAGTCCCAGAAAGCTGACTATATTGACAATGTTCTAAGGATTATTTAATATCCTATAAATGAACCTCATAAAGGAATTTTTATTACTGTTTTCATGACACAATATTATAAATACATAAAAGCACATTTTAATTTATTTCTCAGTTTTACCATCTCACACTTTTGGGGAGAAATAAGCATGTGAAAGCTACTGTTTCTTCAGTTTTCTTTTCTTTTTTTTCTTTACCTACACAGTGGGTAGTAAATGCTTTTAATTTTTTCAAATAATCAATTCTTTCCCCTTTTATGATGTGATTATTAAAAACACATTTAATATTAATATGTCACTTGCACAGCAGGCACTCAAATAAACAGAATGAAAAATTTCCCCTATTGGTTCTTGGCAGTTAGGTTTCATCTCTTAATTCCTTGTTTTATAGAAGGGATAGTAATCAGATATTGATGCTCATTAAAGGAATGTCTAGAATTGTTTACAACAGTAGCCATATTTCCAAGCACACCTGCAAGTCATAACTTGTGTTCCTTGATGTAAGAGAAATGTATTCTTTCTTTACAGAGTGTCTACTGCTTTTTACTCCATTTTAGGTATGGTAGGAAAAACAAATGAAGGAAAAAATAGTATCTGCCCTCAGGGAGCTTATATTTGATGGTGGAAATACAGCATCACATGCTGAGGAGGTAAGTTTCTAACTGCATAGTACAGAAGGAAGGAGAGAAAGTTTTCATGGAGAAGCTGGTATTTAGCTGAAATGAATGAACTACTATTTGTGTGGCTGTGTTTTTACCTGAAGTTTATTGTTTATTATCAGCATATTTGTGAAGAAAGATTAGGATTTCCAGCTCTTCCCAATACCAGTTCAATTCAGAATTTGTTTGTTCATTTATTGAGCTGCTTTTGAGAACTGTCAAAGAGACAAAGTAGACTCCTATTCTTTGAATGGGTAAAAGCTAACACTTGGCTCAGCTCATACAACTTTCCAAATGGACTGGCTTTTCTGGTGAGTTCACTGAGTGACATCTGAGATGACCACAAAGAACCACAGAATGTGTCTGGTAAGACTTCGCCTTCATTTTCCCTGACTTCCATGAGATTTTGCTATAATGAAGACCATACTTTGATGGAATGCCCTTTGAATCACAGGAGATGCCATTTCTGTTCTTCCAGTAAATTCTTAAAATTTTTTGCCCTCTGAATGAGGTCTGCAGATACCAGTGGGTCATAAATAATGAAAAGAAATAGAATATATGTTTCTTCCACTTAGTGACAAAATCACTTAAACAATTTGATAAAATCAGCACAAACAATTCACAAATGGAATAAAAAATTCAGTTAATCCTTTTTAAAGATAAAATTACACTTTAAACAAAAAGGTATTTTGTAATTATAGAGCACTGGTTTTTATTCTCACTCTTTTCATCTTTTAAAAATAACTTTTGTTGAGTCACAGCTGTTATATAATCACTCGAGTTATATGGTCATTGCAGTTATATTAATTTTGGAGGGTCTGCAGAGAATCAAGAGATTCCCCCCGTTAGCCTTGATGTCATCTTTTCATGCTTGCCATTCTCTCTCCTACCACTCTAGCCACCATCAGTTTCCTTGCTGTTCCAAACTTTTACTCAGGACCAAGGTCTTGATACTCCCTCCATCTAAGAAGCTCTTCTTCAGAGCACAAGAGTGCTTTGCTCACATCTTTAACTTTGCTTACATCTTTGCTCACATCCTTAACCATATGCTTAGATGCCATTTCCTTGGGAATACCTGTACTAACCACTCTTGAAAACTTTACCCTTCTTATGGCATTTTTTCCTTCATACATCTTTTCTGCTTCATACATTTCTATGTACTACTTGGCAATAAAAGGGGACAAACACAAAGCAATTTATACAGACCTTAAGAGCATTATACTGAAAATAAAAAACTAAAAGTCAATCTTAAAATATTATATATTGTATGATTCAATTTATATACCATGCTGGAGATACTAAAATTATAGAGATGGAGAACAGTGGTCACCACAGTTTAGAGGCAGGGGTGGGAGGGTATAGCTATAAAGAAGCAGCATAAGAGATTCCCTTTGTGGTGACAGATGTGTATCTTAATTATGGTAGTGACATCGGTTATAAGTGAGAAAATGCAACAGAAATACATACAAGGACTTGCCAAAAGATGAGTGTATGCAAAATATGGTAAATTCTCAGTAATATTATCATACAATTTTTGATAAATACACTATTCCTGGCTTTAAGAATGCATGATTGTTAATGTAAGATATAGCCAAGTGAGAAGGCTTGGTGATGGGTATAGACACGACTCTGTGCTATGTTGTAATTTCTTGTGAACCTATATTTAAAAATAAAAGTAAATAAAAATAAAAGTAAAATAAAAATAAAGTCCCCTAGCACTCAGCACTATCTAACATGATATATAAATTATTCATTTATTTTCATTATTCTTTCTCTTTCAGTATGTAAGCTCCATGTGGACAAGAAATTCTCCTTGTTTTTATCCAGGGCTGTATCCATGATGCGTAGAACAGTGCTGGGCACAGAGTAAGCTCTCTATAAACAGGTGTTGAATAAATTTATGTTGGATGACTGGAACGTCTTACTTCAAGGAAAACCATCTTAACATTGTGATTAATATCAGGACTATTGATTCTGATACCAGTTCTGCTATTTTCTATCTAGTAGGTCTTCATCTAATCTCTTAAATGATTTATTCAATTTTCTCATCAACAATATTAATAATGCTAAAAGTTTAAGTTAAAAGAACACATGATAATTCAGAGGTAATAGAAGTGTTATTTGAGATGAGCTTCTTAGAAACAAGTACAACCCTTACAAAATTGATATTATCCAACTCAGTGATTTATTAGAAATGTGGACATACTTTTAAGTACAAAGATGATAATTACACATTATTTAGATAGAGGGAAAGTCTGAAATAACCTAAATGTCCAACTACAGGAAAAAGGGCCTTGTGTTTTTGATGAAAATTACAGTAATTTGGAGCATTTTTCTGAAAACCAAGACCTTGTTTTCTATTATGAATAAATAATTAATAGGTACAGCTCTAATGTGCAATAATTCAATTATAGTCAGTTTTAACATTTCTATTCCTTCTTAACATCATGACTAGCAACAGCATCAAATATACCTCCATTTTGTATCACACCAATAAACATAAAAATACTTTTCTGTGTCAATTATAAGAGAGAGTAAATGAACATGCATATCACTATTTTGGTCTCAAGGTATGACTGATTTTACATATAAAGGCAACAGAATGTTATTATGCATGATAGGCACCATATTAAGTGAAATACAATGGTAAACATAAATGATAAAAATCTGCTCCTCAATTCTATATACAGGGAAAAGTAATAATGACAAAGTGATACCCTATATTGAAAACTGTTAATGTTTTTGTATTTGTATTATAATAGCCAGAACCATTTTTCTATTCAAAAATTTAAAAAATGAGTAAATAACTGTCAATCAGCTACTATTCATAAATGCAAGTGTAAAATTATAGGTGAAAAAACTAGCTCAAGATGAAAAATTAGATGTGAAGAACTCTGATTATTTCATTTATCTCTTTTATGAAGATCAAATTTCACATGAATAGCACTGACTTTTCATCATCTTTGTAAAGTATCTCTTATTTTGATAGACAGCCTTGGAAGGCTATTAAGCAGAAGAGCCAGAGAGTAGGTCTTCTCCTCCTGGGAGGTGAATTTTTGCCCCCTCCTTGTGGAGTCATCCACTTGTTCAAGAAACAAATGACAATGGTGCTCAGCTGCATGGAACTTGGTGTTGGGGATGTCACACCAATTAAGGTCCGCTGCTGCTGCTGCTAAGTCGCTTCAGTCGTGTCCGACTCTATGCGACCCCATGGACTGCAGCCTACCAGGCTTCTCTGTTCATGGGATTCTCCAGGCAATAACACTGGAGTGGGTTGCCATTTCCTTCTCCAAATTAATGTCTAGTTAGAGGCTTAAATGATCTCAAAGTTACAAGAGGAGAAAAATGTATAAAAACATGTATTGAACATAATTAAGTACAAATAAGTAAAATTAAGTATGATTATGCAACATTTCATTATGTTCAGGTACACTGAATTGTGTGTTTCTGTATGTGTTAGTCGCTCAGTCGTATCCGACTCTTTGCAACCCCACGGACTGTAGCCCACCAGGCTTCTCTGTCCGTAGAATTAAATCTTATATATAAACAAAAAAGTGCTCTTAAAAATGAAGTCTCAATTTTTTGACAGTAGGTCTTGGTCATTTTCTGGCTGAGTTCTTTTAAAAATGCATGGCCTCATTACTCTAGTTTCATTCTCTGCTCCCTCTTTATTCAAAAATACTTAGGTCCTTTCAGTTTGGCTAATTAAGAGGCTCCTTATACCACACACTATCTTTGAGCTGCTTAATTTACTTACACACAATCTTTAATTGTTTTTTTTTCTTTTTAAAATAGGCAACATAAAAGCAATTACAAGTTAATTAGTGTAAATCTCAGTTAGGAATCATAACATTGTTGTCCCTTGGTATAATCAGAAAACCCTATATCTGAATTTCTTTCCATGTATACATATTTTTTTCTTACTTGAAATTTTCTACTTTGAAATGTAAGAATGATTTTTGTTATTTTTTTTCTGAAAAGTTTTTCTATGTTTCATCTTTTCCAAATAGATATGGCTAAATAAAGCAATGTCTACTGCTTTTGGTTGACATCTATGGAAATAAAATCCCAGGACTCTATATTCTGCAAGATTTCAAACTTGACATATTAGTGGAAGAATCACACAACTCTTTCTTCCTATGTTTATGGTATGATGTATTTCAGAGAAAAAGCTGTTGTTTTTCTTGGAATAATGAAAGACTTTCCAACACAGTTCATCTGTGCAAGATTTCTTTCTATAGTGACTATAATGCAGAGTTATCCATCTACCATTTGAAAGTAGGCTTTCTGCCTCCCACTCCTGCCCTTGTATCACTGAACAAGGAACTGTTAGAGTGGCCTTCTTTATGTTGAGTCAAATGTTTCTGATGACATTTGTTATTACCAGCCTGAGTTTTACAATAAGAAATATATCTAGCTTCTATTCTCTCTGACAGCCCTTTAACACCCAAGATGCATATTATTCTCCCTGTATTTTGCCAAGTTTTCTCTATTCATAGCTACTTATCTAATTCCTTCATTATATCAACAGTTTCTAAGTCTTTGAGAATCACGACTATCCCCTTTCATATGATCTTCAGGTGGGCCCAGCATCCCAAGTTAACATCTGGCACTTAGAACACTGGAATATTTACCTCATGTGTTCTAGTGCAGTACTGAACAAGAGTACTGTAATGCAAGTACTACACAAGTAAGTTTAATTTTTGTAGCTCCATTAATAACAAAAGGAGCAAAATGTTTACAAATCATGAATATGTTGCATTTAACTTCTATATAAAATGCTATCTTATATATGTTGAACATGACATATTATTAATGTTTTACTTATTTTTTTAACTCAGCCTCCAAAATCTGGAATGTATATTTTATGCTTACAGCACTCCTGAACTTAGACTAATTGCATTTCAGATGCTCATTTAGCACCTGTGGACAGTGGCTACAATATAGGAAAGCACAGTTCTACGCAGTTTAATTCTATTAATTCAAACAAAAAAATATATAGATGTTTTTAAAATTCATGTGAGAGTCAAAGTCCACACTGAGTCTAAGATCAATAAAAGTACCCAACTTAGGATACCAGTTACTATCCCAAATCCTTTATTTTAAGAACCAGATTTTTAAATAAACACATGCTTAAATTCACACTAACCATTAATAAATGTAACTATGTTGCCTTGGGTTAGCATTCTCACATCAAGACAATCTGTAATCTAGATTTTGTAGTCCACTAAATCAACTTTCATTCTAAACATTTATCAGCATTTTTTATCTATTTATTTAAAACTGGTTTAATCATAATGAATAGGAAGGGACAATAAGAATAACAGGCCTGTGATATATTGACAGAGATGCTCACACATAATACTAACTAACTAATCATAACTCTTTTGGTAGTTAGGCAGTTTCAAAGCCACCTAACTTCACGAGCATTCATCATGTTATCTCCATTAATGCTACACTGGTGTCATGATAAACTGTCCAAAACCTTCATGCAATTTAATTTCTTTATCTTAGAATCTATGACACACAATGATTCTCATTTCCTGATTTTCATGCCCTAGAATACTCTCCCTCCACCTGAAATCACAACTGACCCTATGTGGCCAACAGAACATAGTGGTATTGAAGGCTTTTTTGGTTCAAGACCAGATCCAAAAAGGCACTGCAGACTCCACCTTGCTCCCTTGGATATCCCATTCAGCTACTATGTCATGAAGATAGCAAGTAACCCTTTGGAGAGGTCCACATAGAAAAATACTGAGGCTGTCAGTCAACAGCCAGTATTAACTTTCAATCACATGAGTAAGCCACCTTGGAAGCAGATCCTCTATCCCCAGTCAGCTCTGCACTTGACTGCAGCCCCAACCAACACCTACAGCAATCACGTATGAGAAGGCAAGTGGGAACAAACAGTATAGCTGAGCCCTTGCAGAACACACAGAATCCATGAAGATAAAACTGTTTTATATCACAAAGGTTTGGAGTCAATTAGTCAATTTAGGTTACTTGAACAAAATCTTGATGCTTAGTATGACAAACTTTGTCTACACAGTACCTCTCAAGGTATTCTAATAATTGTGTTTAAATGAAAGAAAGATCTATGCATGACAAAAAAGACTTGAAATAAATAAATATATTAATAATGGTTTTCTCTAAAAGAGGTAAATACAGGCATTATATTGTACATGAGACAGGGATCAAGACTATCCTCAAGAAAAAGAAGTGCAAAAACAGAAAATGGTTGTCTGAGGAGGTCTTACAAATAGCTATGAAAAGAAGAGAAGAAAAAGGCAAAGGAGAAAAGGAAAGATATACCTATTTCAATGCAGAGTTCCAAAGAATAGCAAGGAGAGAAAACAAAGCCGCCCTCAGTGATCAATACAAAGAAATAGAGGAAAACAATAGAATAGGAAAGACTAGAGATATCATTAAGGAAATTAGAGATACCAAGGGAAATTTTCATGCACAGATGGGCACAATAAAGGACAGAAATGGTATGGACCTAACAGATGCAGAAGATATTAAGAAGAGGTGGCAAGAATACACAGTAGAACTATACAAAAGAGATCTTCATGACCCAGATAATCACGATGGTATGATCACTCACCTAGAGCCTGACAACCTGGATACAAAGTCAAGTGGACCTTGGGAAGCATCACTATGAACAAACCTAACAGATGCAGAAGATATTAAGAAGAGGTGGCAAGAATACACAGAAGAACTATACAAAAGAGATCTTCATGACCCAGATAATCACGATGGTATGATCACTCACCTAGAGCCAGACAACCTGGATACAAAGTCAAGTGGGCCTTGGGAAGCATAACTATGAATAAACCTAGTTGAGGTGATGGAATTCCAGCTGAGCTATTTCAAATCCTAAAAGATGATGCTATGAAAGTGCTACACTCAGTAGGCCTGCAAATTTGGAAAACTCAGCAGTTGCCACAGAACCGGAAAATGTCAGTTTCATTCAATCCCAAAGAAAGGCAATGCCAAATACTGCTCAAACTACTGCACAATTGCACTCATCTCACACGCTAGTAAAGTAATGCTCAAAATTCTCCAAGCCAGGCTTTAACAGTACATGAACCATGAACTTCCAGATGTTCAAGCTGGATTTAGAAAAGGCAGAGGCCCCACGATCAAAATTGCCAATATCCGCTGGATCATGGAAAAAGCAAGAGAGTTCCAGGAAAACATCTATATCTGCTTTATTGACTATGCCAAAGCCTTTTACTGTGTGGATCACAACAAACTGTGGAATATTCTTAAAGAGATGGGAATACCATACAACCTGACCTGCCTCCTGAGAAATCTGTGTGTGGGTCAGGAAGCAACAGTTATAACTGAACATGGAACAACAGACTGGTTCCAAATTGGGGAAAAAGTATGTCAAGGCTGTGTATCGTCACCCTGCTTATCTAACTTATATGCAGAGTACATCATGAGAAATACTGGACTGGATGAAGCACAGGCTGGAATCAAGATAGCCAAGAGAAATATCAATAACCTCAGATATGCAGATGACACAATCCTTATGGCAGAAAGTGAAGAAGAACTAAAGAGCCTCTTGATGAAAATGAAAGAGGAGAGGGGAAAAGTTGGCTTAAAACTCAACGTTCAGAAAACTAAGATCATGGCATCTGGTTCCATCACTGCATGGCAAATAGATGGGGAAACAGTGGAAACAGTGACAGACTTTATTTTGGGGGGCTCCAAAATCACTGCAGATGGTGACTGCAGCCATGAAATGAAAAGACATTTTCTCCTTGGAAGAAAAGTTATGACCAACCTAAACAGCATATTCAAAAGCAGAGACATTACTTTGCCAACAAAGGTCTGTCTAGTTAAAGCTATTGTTTTTCCAGTAGTCATGTATGGATGTGAGAGTTGGACTATAAAGAAGGCTAAGCACCAAAGAATTGATACTTTTGAACTGTGTGTGGTGTTGGAGAAGACTCTTGAGAGGCCCTTGGACAGCAAAGAGATCCAACCAGTCCATCCTAACAGAAATCAGTCCTGAACATTCATTGGAAGGACTGGTGCTGAAGCTGAAACTCCAATACTCTGGCCACCTGATGAAAAGAACTGACTCATTTGAAAAGACCCCGATACTGGGAAAGGTTGAAAGCGGGAGGAGAAGGGGATGAGAGAGGATGAGATGGTTTTATGGCATCACCGACTCAATGGACATGAGTTTGAGTCAACTCTGGGAGTTGGTGATGGACAGGGAAGCCTGGTGTGCTACAGTCCATGAGGTCACCTTGAGTTGTACATGACTGAGTGACTGAACTGATCTGAACACACATTATAATCATCTTCATGTATTTCAGTATTTTCAGGTTCTCTATATTACACTTTGGGCTTCCCCAATGGCTCAGTGGCAAAGAAGCTGCCTGCAATGCAGCAGATGTAGGCGAAGGGCTTTTGATCCCTGGATGGGAAAGATCCCCTGGATGAGGAAATGGAAATCCATTCCAGTATTCTTGCTTGGAAAATCCCATGGACAGAGGAACCTGGCGGGATACAGTCTAAAAAGTCACAAAGAGTCAGGCATGACTAAGCACACACATACTATACTATATTTTCAAAATCAAAGTCAAATAAATGCTATGTGGTTGAATTAATGATACACTGATAAATACATTTATAGCTACTACAAAAATGAGGTTTTATAAATGCTATCTTCCGAAAGTTAGGTTTCCTTCCTACCTCTATCCTTCCCTCCCTCTCTCACTGCCTTCCTTTCTTTTTTTTTTTTTTGTCTCTTAGGATTCTTCTTTTTCAACCAAGGGAAAAAATCAAAAATTGATGTTAATGTTTTTTCATGCCTTATTATCTCTCTTTAGCAAGGAGGAGGTTAATTAGAAAGGCCAGTTTAGCAACAGCAGCAACAATGGAACCAAGAAGGTACTTTCTACAGGCACTGGAAGGCAGAGGCTCTCAGAATCCAAATACATGGGATTCCAAGTTCCATATATTTGAATACTGTCACTTTCCTAGGCTGTGATTTCCCTGTGTTTCTTATTAATAGGATTATTTGAAATATTAGTGCTCCCCAAGTGCATGAATATCAATAGCTTAGATAATTCCATGATCAGATCATTCATTCCCATAAACTTCTTAAATATGTGTCTATAATTGTAAAGCACTGAAGTATTAAGGCTCAGAATTTAATTAGATAATTCCCTAGAGAAGAGTTACTTTTCAGAGAGTAGTGCGTGCCGAATTCATGGTACAGTGAATTACAATAGATATTTATCATAAAGAAGGTCTTGTCTACAAGACTAGTAGAAACATAAACTAAAGTGAATACCTATAACACTAGAGAAATACAAGACTGATCTTCTGCAGAGCACTGACTTTGGAAGACAGACGTCAAGAGTCTCTGTAGCACATGTGTAACTGATTTGTTCCTTCTGTTAGACATGGTTTGAAAGATTTGTTCCTTTTTGTTGTTGTTGTTTTGCTTTGCTTTTTAGAAAGAGCTTATTTTCATGAAGAGGTATCTCCTATTATGTATAAAGGACAGTTCTAATTATGCCTACATGAAAGTAAATGTAATTAAAGTTTCTGACCCCAAACATAAGACATAATAAGGATGTTGGCAATTACAGGAAATAATTAATTTAGGTATTTATTAGTCTATTGAATGTGCAAGATTAATTCAAACAGTAAGAAAACTATATTAAACAATTTTTAAATGTTTGTTTCCATTATTTATTGTTTTAGTTAAATATATATTTATATATGCATTATACTACTGGCTTTCCTACTACTGCAATTGTTAAATAATGAATGGACTAATACTTTCACTTGTCTTGGAATAATATATAAGGAAAACCTGATTTAAATGGTTAAAACTATTTATGATTTAGCATCACTTGGAATAGAGGGAAAAATAACTTTGTTTGATATGGGACATGTCATATACAAAATGATAATTCTTAACCATAAATTTTCTGATAATCAAAATTTCATAAAATCTAGACTGAATTATATTTTATAACACTAATTTTTTTTCTTCAGGAATATTTTCAAATTAATGGTATCCAAATGCATTCCATATTTATTTAGTTGACTATTTTTGAGAAACAATTTCTAAGAAGGAAATATAAAAATAAAATGCATAACCAGTAAGTCTGGAGAAATATAATAAATTCTACCCAAGTATTGCCAGTAATTAATACGAAATACAATTTCCATTTGTTTTCTAATTACTTAATTAGAATACAGCAGATATAATTGCAAATGAATTGATAAATAATTATGACAGATTGTAGAATAAACCTACGGAGATATGTAAGAACTCTCACAAAGTGGCAGTATGATCAAAAGACTAGGGGCTTTGGAGCTAGAAAGACAGGATTGAATGTGAGCTCTGCAACTGGAAAGAGGGACCCTTATTTAAGTCAGTTAGTTAACACCTCTAAGTCTCCCACCTTAGTAAAATATATCACTGACTAGGGAACAAGGATTTTGACAGGTTTAAATTGACAGACTTCTCATAAAGAGGCACTGTTCGAGTACTCAACAAAAGTTTGTTTCGTCTACTAAAATCCCCTTCTGAAATAGGTGCTAAAAAAGAGGCAGGGAATAAATAGTAAAGGGAGTGTTCAGAGACATAATCCAACACCAAAAATCTATGTTTCAGATACAAATTTTTTATAGTCCAAATGTATAAACAGTGATGTATGCAGTGGAATGCTATGTAGTTGGGAAAATAAACCAGGTACTATTCTACTATCGAATAATATGGATATATTGCACAAACCTACTGGTGAGTAAAAGAAGACATACGCAAAACAGTATATACTGTATGAAAAAAATATATGTATATATAAAATTGAACTAAAATAATGTAGGTTGTTAACAGCTTGAACTGTGACTGGAGGTGTGTGGTGACTGGAAAGGAACACAGTAATGTTTTGCTTCTTAATCTGGGTGATAGTCATAGAGATATGCTCAGCTGTAAAACTTACTTAGACTATCCTCACCATATGTCCCTAAAATATAAGTATGAATAATCCGGACTTACCTGGTGGCTCAGAAGGTAAAAATCTGCCTGCAATGCAGGAGACCCCAGTTTGATCCCTGGGTCAGGAAGATCCCCTGGAGAAGGAAATGGCAACCCGTTCCAGTATTCTTGCCTGGAGAATTCCATGGACAAAGGAGTTTGGTGGGCTATATAGTCCATGGGGTCACAAAGAGCTGGACATGACTGAGGGACTAATACTTTTATTTTCAATTTGAATATAAACTCACCTATTTTCCTCCAAATTCCATGCATTCCCCACTAAGCCATACCTAATTATAATATGGCAGAGTAAACATTAAGCATCAACCTTGAAGAGTAAATGATGCCAGAACAATGGCCAACATCAGAAGGGAACAACTGAACATTAAATCCAGGATTACATTATTTAGAAATACTAAATACTAAAAGAGAAAATGGCAAATTAACTTTCTTAAATGATATTTTCTCTAAATCACTGCCATATACATGGTTAAGCTCTGGCTACTTAGGTCTTTTCCCAAGTAGAGCTTTTGAATTTGAAGGAATCAGTTCCCCCTGAATCTTGAGCTTTATCAGAATCACCTGGAGGGCTTGTTACCCCAAGATCTTGGGTCCAATACCCACAGTTTCTGCTTCAGTGGGTCTGGGAAGAGCCCAATAATTTACATTGCTAATAATTTTCAGGAGGTTCTGGTGCTGCTATTATGGGACTATATATTGAGAACTATTGTTCCTGGAAGAAAAACAAAGAATGAATCTTAAGTCATATTATGCAAATTTGGGGATTTCCTTTGTTTCTGTATGTATTTCATTAATAAAATAATAGCAACTATTGTAAAGAGAAATGGTAAGGAATGAAGATATATAGGCAAAGACTTTGGCACTGAGTAGGCACAGTACAAAAAAGCAGGTATTTTAATTTTTATTTCTTGCCTTTCCTTTGTTTGAAATCTGAAAAGTCTTCAATAGGTAGAAGACACCAGTTCACTTAAAATCAGTGGTCTGTAAGCTTGGCTGACATGACAATCTCCTGAAGAGTTTCAAAATTCCAATGTTTGGGCTTTATGCCAAAATCATTAAATCGGGGTTCTGCAGGATAGAACTTAACCATCAATAATGTTTAAAACTCTCCAGGTGATTCTGATGTGTAGCCAAGATTGATAATCACGGTTTTAGTTTCACAAACACTTGACTCTTTACTATGTGCCATTCACTTCAGAAAACTCTATGGGCATTAAAATGAATGAAGTGAAATTCTTGACTTTAAGGGTCTTATAGTTTAGTCAAGGGCACATACACATAATGGATGTGTTCAATGCAATGACAGAAATATTGAGATGTGAGTATATACCAGATGCCATAAAGGCATAGAGAAGTGCAACTGACCCTCGCCCAGCACTTTAAGGAAAAGTTTACTTGAGGTTCAGGCTTATTAATTCATAAATTATGTTTCTATTCACTCTTTAGTTTTTTTTCCTCGAGTAACAGTGTGTCAAGCTTTGTGTTAGACACAATTATGATTCTCAGTCGCTCAGTCGTGTCTGACCCTTTGTGACCCCATAGACTGTAGCCCGCCAGGCTCCCCGGTCCATGAGATTTCCCAAGCAAGAACACTGGAGCGGGTTGCCATTTCCTTCTCCAGGGGATCTTCCTGATCCAGGGATCAAACCCAAGTCTTCTGCATTGAAGGCAGATTCTTTACCACTGAGCCACCTGAGAAACCCCTTAGACACATTTATAATTGTGATAAATTCTACAAAGGAAAGGAAGAGTATCATGAAAACTAAGATCATGGCATCTGGTCCTATCACTTCATGGCAAAAAGATGGGGAAACAATGGAAACAGTGATAGATTTATCTTGGTGGGGGGGGGGGGCTCCAAAATCACTGCAGATGGTGACTGCAGCCATTAAATTAAAAGACACTTGCTCCTTGGAAGAAAAGTTATGACCAAACTAGACAGCATGTTAAAAAGCAGAGCCATGTTTTGCCAAAAAGGTCCATCTCTTCAAAGCTATGGTTTTTCCAGTAGTCATGTATGGATGTGAGAGTTGGACTATAAAGAAAGCTGAGCACCAAAGAATTGATGCTTTTGAACTGTGGTGTTGAAGACTATTGAGAGTCCCTTGAACAGCAGAGAGATCCAACCAGTCCATCCTAACAGAAATCAGTCTTGAATATTCATTGGAAGGACTGATGCTGAAGCTGACACTCCAATATTTTGGCCACCTGATGCAAAGAACTGACTCATTTGAAAAGATCCTGATCCTGGGAAAGATTGAAGGTGGGAGGAGAAGGAGATGACAGAGGATGAGATGGTTTGATGGCATCACCTACTCAATGGACATGAGTTTGAGTAAGCTCCGGAAGTTGGTGATGGACAGCGAAACCTGGCATGCTGCAGTCCATGGAGTTGCAAAGAGTCAGACACGACTGAGCAATTGAACTGAACTGAATTGATCAAGTCAGAGAAGGTCTGGAACAGCCTGTATGTTTAAGGCACACATGATTGAATGGGCATCTAAAGAATAAGTAAAAATTATCAATATGAAGAAAAGGGACAGGAACTTGTTCTAGGCAGAAGAGTAGTGAAAGCCCCAAGATGGGAGGGAGCATGGTGATTTGAAGAAATAAAGGAAATCCAGAAGTGTGGAAAGCAAGGGATAGGGGGTGGGTAGGTTGTGGAAAATGAGGTTAAAACAGCAGGCAGGACCTTGTGCATTGTGTTATGACTTCTTTATCCCAAAAGCCTCAGGAAGATTTTAAACAGAGAATGACAGGTTTTTTTATTTATTTTTTAGGATCAGTTTAGCTTGAGTGTAGGAAATCAAAGGAAGAAAAGGGACTTCCTTAATGGTTCATTGGTTAAGACTCCATGCTTTCACAGCACATAGAATAGGTCAGTCCTTGGTCAGGGCAACTAAGATCCTGCATGCAGCATGGTGTGCCCAAAAAAATAGGGGGAAAAAAATGAGGAAGAAGAGTGATTAAAGGAAAACCTGCTAAGGCTATGACATTCCTTCCAACAAGAGATGGTGTAAGCATATTATTCACCCATTTCTTTTAATTGAAATATATTCCATATATCATTGTGTAAGTCTAATGAGTACATGTTAGTTTATATATTGTAATATGACTGCCACTGTAGCAATGATTAGCACCTCTATCACATTACATAATTACACTTTCTTTTTAGTCCTTGGAATAATTAAGTTTTAGTCTCTTAGCAAGTTTGATAATTATCATATAATATTACTGTCTATATGTGCATTATAATCTCTAGGGTTTACTTACTACTCCTTGTAAGGTTATCTCCTAAAATAACATCTTTCCTGCTCTCCCATCTGCCATTCCCCGGTGAATATCATTGTATTCTGTTTTTACAAGGTAGCATTATTTAAATTCTACATTGTCTTTCTCTATTTGTCTTTCAGTATTTGTCTTTCTCTCCAGGCTCTTTATTCTTCTGTACCCCATCCTTCAGACAAGGACACAGATGTGAGAAACCAGACAGGAAAACTCTTGCTGAGTTACTGTAGAGTAATCAGTGTTCATAATGATTACCATGAGCCAAGGAAAAAAGCATTTAGTGAGTTCTCTTTCTTTGGTCTAATAACACAGAAAATATACCATTTATCTCAACTACTGCTGCATTCCAAAAATAGCACCAGATAAACTCAATAATCTGATATATGAGATGACGTATTTTAGCTTTATTTTCCCTTTTATTATGCAAGTTTAATATCTTCTTTTTTCAAAAAAAAGGAAAAAATGTCAAAGATTATCTGACTCCATGCCATTTTCTCCAGAATTTCAGGAATATTACCTAAAGATTTATAAGTTTGATTTGCTTTGGAGTCCGTTTACATGTAAATAGGGTCACTAACTGTGATGTCTACAGGGGTCGATTGTTCCTGCAAGTTGTGACAAGCCTTCTGGGAAAGAGAAAAATCAAACAATCTGAAAGATTCCCTGCCATCACTAAAGCACTCCAGCAGGGACACTGAAGCTTAAGCTCTACCATCACCAGTAGACTTCTCCTTTGGAAAGGGGTAAAGGGAATAACTATAACCCTAACACTCTAAAGGATCATAAGATCACCCCAATGTGCCTGTGCAGAGGGCAATCTTCTCAAAAAATCAGTCTCTACCTCCCTACAGTAACACTCATCTTCTTTCCCCCACTTATCTACCTATTTTTCCATAAATAGGTATAATATGTATCTTAGAGCCTCTGCTGCTGCTGCTGCTAAGTCACTTCAGTTGTGTCCGATTCTGTGCAACCCCATAAACGGCAGCCACCCAGGCTCCCCCGTCCCTGAGATTCTCCAGGCAAGAACACTGGAGTGGGTTGCCATTTCCTTCTCCAATGCATGAAAGTGAAAAGTGAAAGTAGAGTCGCTCAGTTGTGTCTGACCCTCAGCAATCCAGTGAACTGCAGCTTTCCAGGCTCTTCATCCATGGGATTTTCCAGGTAAGAATACTGGAGTGGGGTGCCATTGCCTTCTCCGATAGAGCCTCTACCACACTATAAAATTCTTACAGCCAAACAGCATTCATCTTGATGTGCCTACTGATTACCACAATGAGAATAGAACATTCTACAATTTTATGGTGCAGAATAATGACCTAGGAACCGTTACATGCCCAAACCATGAGAAACATTCATCTGGTCAGAAAAAAAAAAAAAAAAAAAAAGTGACTTCTTTAGTTCAGTTCAGTCACTCAGTCGTATCCGACTCTTTGCGTCCCCATGAATTGCAGCACACCAGGCCTCCCTGTCCATCACCAACTCCTGGAGTTCACTCAGACTCACGCCCATCGAGTCAGTGATGCAATCCAGCCATCTCATCCTCTGTCGTTCCCTTCTCCTCCTGCCCCCAATACCTCCCAGCATCAGAGTCTTTTCCAATGAGTCAGCTCTTAGCATGAGGTGGCCAAAGTACTGGAGTTTCAGCATTAGCATCATTCCTTCCAAAGAAATCCCAGGGCTGATCTCCTTTAGAATGGACTGGTTGGATCTCCTTGTAGTCCAAGGGACTCTCAAGAGTCTTCTCCAACACCACAGTTCAAAAGCATCAATTCTTTGGCGCTCAGCCTTCTGCACAGTCCAACTCTCACATCCATACATGACAACTGGAAAAACCAGAGCCTTGACTACATGGACCTTTGTTGGCAAAGGAATGTCTTTGCTTTTCAATATGCTATCTAGGTTGGTCATAACTTTCCTTCCAAGGAGTAAGCGTCTTTTAATTTCATGGCTGCAGTCACCATCTGCAGTGATTTTGGAGCCCAGAAAAATAAAGTCTGACACTGTTTCCACTGTTTCCCCATCTATTTCCCATGAAGTGATGGGACCAGATGCCATGATCTTCGTTTTCCGAATGTTGAGCTTTAAGCCAACTTTTTCACTCTCCTCTTTCTATTTCATCAAGAGGCTTTTTAGTTTTCCTTCACTTTCTGCCATAAGGGTGGTGCCATCTGCATATCTGAGATTATTGACATTTCTTCTGGCAATCTTGATTCCACCTTGAGCTTCTTCCAGCCCAGCATTTCTCATGATGTACTCTGCATGTAAGTTAAATAAGCAGGGTGACAGTATACAGCCTTGACATACTCCTTTTCCTATTTGGAACCAGTCTGTTGTTCCATGTCCAGTTCTAACTGTTGCTTCCTGACCTGCATACAGGTTTCTCAAGAGGCAGGTCAGGTGGTCTGGTATTCCCATCTCTTGAAGAATTTTCCACAGTTTATTGTGATCCACACAGTCAAAGGCTTTGGCATAGTCAATAAAGCAGAAATAGATGTTCTTCTGGAACTCTCTTGCTTTTTCGATGATCCAGCAACTTCTTACTTTGTTGAAATTACCTTTTTGATATTGTGGAAGTAAAATAAGGGGTTGGCTCAAAAGTTTGTTTGAGTTTTTCCTTAAGATGTTAGGAAAAATCCAAACAAACTTCTTGGCCATGCCAATAATGCTGGAACTAGCATTCATATTATCATATTTGAGTTAATTAATAGTCAAGCATCTCAAGGGAAAAGATTTAGCCCAAGTTCAATAAAAATTGACATTGATACAAAAATGAATATTATTTTGGCTTCTTTGCAAAGACTAAAACATTATTGGTTTACATTTACATGATCTTCTTGACACAGATTCTTAAAAAAGTGTCCATAACCCTATATTATTAATCATAGTTGCTTTGTGTCTATGGATAATTATTGTCTGTTAAAATAGTACAAGTTAACATGAAAAAAAGTCTAAGAAAGAATCATACTCTTCATAGCTTAGATGCCAACTTAAGCTCTAAATAAAGCATTTCAAAGTCAGTAACATAGTGTTTCAACGGATGACACACGGAAGAACTCAGTTGTTGACTGAGAACATACTTTCTAAATTTGGCCTACACTCAATTATTGACATTTGACTCCAATTGAGGACATTAGTAGAGAAGGAAAACTAAATAAGCTTTCCCCATTAAGACCCCCCATACTCCAACATAACAATGCTACATCCTGTATATCAGTGAAACTCTCTCACAGAATCCTAGAGGCAGGATTATCAACATGTGAGATTTTTCTCTACACCAGGAAATTTTTCAGGATAGTAGATTTGAGTAACTTTGAGAAGAATTAAAAATCAAAGACATTACTTTACCAACAAAGGTCCATCTAGTCAGAGCTATGGTTTTTCCAGTAGTCATGTATGGATGTGAGAGTTGGACTATAAAGAAAGCTGAGCACCAAAGAATAGATGCTTTTGAACTGTGGTGTTAGAGAAGACTCTTGAGAGTCCCTTGGACTGCAAGGAGATCCAACCAGTCTATCCTAAACATCAATCCTGAATATTCTTTGGAAGGACTGATGCTGAAGCTGAAACTCCAACAATTTGGCCACATGATGCAAAGAACTGACTCACTGGAAAAGACCCTGATGCTGGGAAAGATTGAAGGCAAGAGAAGGGGACGACAGAGGATGAGATGGTTGGATGGTAATACTGACTCAATGGACATGAGTTTGAGTAAGCTCTGGGAGTTGGTGATGGACAGGGAAGCCTGGTGTGCTGCAGTCCATGGGGTCGCAAAGAGTCAGACACGACTGAGTGACTGAACTTAACTGAGAAGTATTCGTATTTTCCCCTTCTTCCGTATTGTTATGGGAAAACTGAAGACGTGTGTGGCACTCATGACAGTTTATTGTGTTGGGTGGTTTTCTCATAATACATTGAAAATGTCTCTGTGGAGTTTTCCATTTGGGGAAGATTGGTTTTGATCACATTCACTGATAAGAAAGATAGGTCTTTCCATTATTAATATCATTAGAAGGAGAGGTTTTTGATCACTTGTCACCATAAACAGTTGCAAGTAAAACAGAATGAATGTTTACACACAAAATGTATACAAATAAAAAAATATAATTACATATTTAACATATTGGTGAGCAGTTCTCTAAGCCTACAAAGAAAGTCAACATAACAAAGTGAAAAATAAATTTAATCACAAAATTCAAGATTTATTTAAGTCAGAAAAATAATTAAAGCCAAAAAATTGTTGATGTATTTAAGTAAATGGTAATAAAATTAATAATTGAATTATACACACGAATGTTTAAACAATACTAAGACTAGAAAAGATAAATGGAGTAAATAAAATATTATTCACAATAAAACTAAAGGAAAAACCCTGAGAATAATAGCTAAATTTTTATTTAAATACATACTAAAATGCATGTGTATATTTATAGTGTTTATATGGATACAAATATATGGATATATATTGAGTATACTTACTTTTATATATGATTATATAAATATACTCGAGACTACAGTCACAAGAAACATGCCTCGGCAGATGGATTTGCTTGACTAAAATACTAGATCATAATGGATAAAATTTGGGGGTTTGAGTATACTTCATGTGTAGTGTAGGGTAAGGGAGTTAGAGAAGGAGAGGTTCGGAAAAAGAACGATACCAGCACTTTACAGGGACAGATCACCTTTAATGAGGCGAGAAGGGGCACCAGTCAGAGTAGTGAGCTGCTGCACTAACCCAAGAAAAGAGTAAGTATATATAGGCACATATGTGGAAATCTACTGTCTTAAGAGGGTCTGTTCTTCTCCAAGGTTGTTTGAAGTAGTTATCTCTTAAATGGCTGGGGCAAGGAATTCTGGAGATCCGCCACAGGCTGAGACTGGCTGGGAGCTGGGCTTAATCAATCTAAATGTCCATTTTCTTTCTAGGGGTGAGAGAGTTCTTTGTTTTGCATACAATGGTGGGGAGGATCTGGAGGGGAATTTTAACTCCAGGCTATTTTGAGCCATGTAACTTTCCTTCGTGTAGGATGAATATGAAATATTTGGGGACTATGCTAGCCATCCTCTAAATTGGTCTCCCCAAGTCCTCATCATCTGGTAGTCCTTTCCAGCACTGAATTAGGCCTGACTCATGTGACAAAAAAGAAAAAAAAAAAAGTGAAAGTAACAGATATTTCCATCTTTATCTTCTGCTTACTCACCCTGGGACAATCCCAGTACCACATCATGGGGACACACAAGTTGCACTGAAACGAGTTTCATGTGGAGAAACCTGAGGCCTCATGCCATCAGCAAGCACTAGTTAATTGAGCTCTACCTTGGCTATGTATCTTACAGCCTCAGTCAAGCCATCAGATGATTGCAGCCCCAGCTGATACCTGATTGCAACATCATTAAAGCAAGAACCATCCACCTAAGCCAATTCCCAGTTCCTTATACACAAAAACAACTGTGAAAAAAGTTTTTTGGTTTTTTTTTTTTCAAAGTCACTAAGTTTCAGGTAATTTATTGCATAGTAAAATAAAACTAATACAGATGGTGTATAATGTAGGTGTGATGTGTGTGGGTATGTGTGTGTGATGTGTGTGGGTATGTGTGGGTGTAAATGCATCCAATTAGTAGTTAGGCTGTATAGAATCTATGAATTTAATAATTAGTCCATATTTAAGATAAAGTTCTTTGTTAGTAAAGATGGTAATATAGCAGATTATGCATTGCCTAAGGGCAGTATAAATCACACAACTATTTGGAAAACATTTTTTCAATATATAACAAGACCCTTAAAATATTTTCTATCTGAACCCCTATTTCAATCAAAAATAATTATTTGAAATATAACAACCACTTAAATATAAGGAATAAAACTATAAAACTCTCAGAAGAAATCCTAAGGTTAAAATTTCATGACCTTGAATTTGGCAATGTATTCTTAGACATAGTAACAAAAAGCATGTGTAATAAGATAAAAAAATAGATAAATCATACTTCATCATAATTTTTAAATGTATACACCAAAGGACATTATCAAAAAAATGAAAAGACAATATACTGAGTAGAAGAAAATAATTGCAAGTCTTATGTTTGATAATGGTCTGCTATCTAGAATGTCTGAATAGCTCTCAAACTCAACTACAAAAAAAAAAAAAAAAGGTAACAGATATGAATAAGCATTTCTCCAAAGAAGAAACCACAAAAGGCACACAAGCATATTAAAATACACTTAACATCATTAGTCTGATTATGGAGGTTAACACCTAAACCACAATGATATACCAATTAGGATGGCTATAATAAGAAGAATGGAAAATAACAACAACTGGTGAGGACTCAGACAAACGGGTACATTTTACACATTGCCAGTATGAATGTAAAATGGTGCAGCAACTTTAAAAAGTTGTTTAGTGGTTTCTCAGAAAGATAAACAGAATTATCATTTTACGCAGTGATTCTACACCTCAATATATTTACCACCAAAGATAAAAATATGTAATCAAAAAACTTCTTGTGCACAAATGTTCACAGCAGCACTATTTATAATGGTCAAAAGGTGAGGGAAAAAAGCCAAATGACCTTCCATGGATGAATGGATAAAGAAACATGGTACATACATACAATGAAATAGTATTCAACCATAAAAAAGAATGAAGTATTAACATATATTATAATTCAGATAAACCTAAAAAAAATAGGTGGAAGAAACAAGATGAAAGGTCATATACTCCATGATTCCATTCACGTAAAATATCCAAAATAAGTGAATTCTTAGGTAGAAATTAGATTCATGATTATCAGAGCATAGGGTAGGGAAGAATGAGGAATTACTGATTAATGGGAATAAGATTTTCTTTTGGGATGATTAAAATTTTTTGGAACCAAATAGAGAGTGTTTGAACAGTATTGTGAATGTATTAAATACCCCTGAATTGTACATTTTAATATAGTTAATTTTGTTAACTATTATGAATTTCAGTTCAGTTAAAATTTTGTTATATCTTTTCCTTCATAAACTCCTTTTATAAAAATGGATTCCATAAAATATTAATTCAAGAAAAGGGGGATACACTCAAAAACAGTTTCAAAACTGCCTAAAACAATGTTTTATATATGATAATTTCTGTTTCTCTACTTTTTTATATATAGGGAGATAAAGGGAATAAAACATTCCATAATAATTTGAGTGGATGTGTTTGGGTTGGTTGGAATTTATATGAACCTTTTCCTTCTTTCTATTAATGGGCATTATCTGTAAGTGCGTACACTGACAGATACACCAGGTAATCACAGCATTTAATTTCTTTAAAACCAATGATTCCAAATTGCCATCTCAGGGTACACCATGGTTTCTATTAAATTGTCTTTAATTTGGATTCAAAAAAACTTACAGGTTTATTTCTTTTTCCTCACTAAATTGTCAGTCTCTGGGCTAGTCTGAATTGACTGCTATACCTCAAAGACTTCATGTTGCTTCTAAGAAGCCTCCTGTAGTCTGCCCACCTGGAATGTTTTTCTATTCATCCTTACCTGTTTGACTCTGAGAGCCCAACCCATGCTTCCCTCTCTATCATGAGTATCTTGAATGGAATTTTTTCTATTCTTTAATATCATCAAGCCTATAACACATCCTTCAAAGGCTGTATGTGGACATAAGTGTTTGAGTGGTATCACCTGTAACTGATTGTGTGTTTCTTAAAGGAGAAGCTTCAATCTTGTGTGTGCCTATAGGTGCACATGCCACACCCTGCAGAATGTATAGTCCAGGAGTTTGTACTTAATAGATGATGAATAAATAAGAATATATGAATGAAGTATAGAAGATTATGAAATTTCATTTGATCATTTTTTACTTATTAAAGTGAGCTTCCTCTCACTTTCAAAGACTATGTCAATAAAATATCTTCATTCTTTCTGAAATTAAGCAAAAATATAAAGTGGGGTTATTAAGATTGATCTATAGGTATCTTTTTGGTGTTAAGTATATTTTCACATAATTCTGATATATTTTGGCTAGTATCCAAAGTCAACCTAATTTTGCATATTACATTCCAGAGTAGCTAAGTGTGACCAGTTAATATACAGTTTAAGAAAATTCTCCTAGCTATAGATATGAAATATTTTCTGCTATGTATTTTCTATAAGTTTTATAGATTAAAATTTTACATTTAAATCCATAATACATTTTGAGATTTCACATAATGTGAAACTTAAGTCAATGTATTTATGGGGCTTTTGCTTGCTTGATTTGCCCATGGATGTCCAATTGCTTCAGGACCACTTGTTGAAAGTACTATCTTTCTGTCACTGAATTGCTTTTGTACTTCTGTCGAAAGTCAGTTAGGCAGATTTGGATGTGTCTGTTTTTGAGTTCTATTTTCTGTTTCATTCATCTGTGTATTTATCCTTCTGCTAGTTCTATATGTCTTTAATTATGGTAGTTACTGAAAGCTATGTAGCAGTCATTTTAATTAAAACTCTTTAGATAAATATTATTTCAAAAACTTGGGGACATTGTATTATTTTTGCTTCTGAAACGAGCATTTTTCCTCAATGGTTTTCAAAATTTCAATGAATAGAACACAGAACAAAGGTGAAGGAAAAGGGTCAAATTTTATAACATAAAAAAAATGTCTGATTACAATCTCCTTGCCTTTTGAAGTATAAATTACTTTTTTTAAATAAGAAACATAAACTTGTCTAAAAGTATAGCATATGTATATTTCAAAAGACTAAAACCATCAAGGAGAGGGTTCTTTGAACTGTAAACTGTCATGTGCTCAAAGGCTTTCAATGCATTATATGAAGCTTTCTGCTTTAAGTCTATAAATTTTTATTATCTGCCTTAAACCACACAAAACTTCCTTGAATAATTTCCAATCATTTATTCTCTAAAGAATCCAATCTGCTGAACGGCCTTCTCAACATTTACTTTGCTTTTTAACAATGCAAATTATATCTAAGTATAAGATGCTCCACAACCATGCATATTACTCTAATTGTGCTATAGAGCTGACATGGGATAATGAAATGCTAATTGCAGTTAGAACATTTTATTTATTCAGAATTGATTCTTTGCCTTATCCCACTTTCAGAATTTTCTGCAACTGTAGGGTTATGCTCAAACACCAACAAAGAATCCATTGACAATAAACTGAATCAATGTTTTCACCAGTCCCCTCCAACAATACACACTGCAGCTCAGGGAATAGCTATTAGAAATTCCTTAATCCACATATACATATGACAGTTAAGTAGATATTAAGCCTTATGTGGGAATATCAAAAGCTCCCATTTTTTGGATTTCCTGAGTTCTGCCACACTCCCCACTACAAGAGACGGCCTTGTATCTAGCCAGTACCTAGCAGATTGCTCCAGTAATTTACTAGCTAGGTATGAAAGAAAGGACACTCTCACCAAAATTCTCTTGTGCCATCTTAGTCATCAATAATCACCAGTAGCTATTGGATATGCCAAATTTTCTCTAGTTGAGTAGATGACATGAAAAACTATGAACTGTTACCTGAGTGAACCACAAATAAAACATTTTTGCAAAGAAGTTCATTCCTTTACCTGTTTGACATCATATGCCAGAAGAACATATTTCAAATCTGGTGAAACTGAATGTCTTGATGCTTTGAAGGTTACCTGAAAGTAAAAAGAAACAATTATTTTAAAATGTTTAATAATAGGTTAATAAGCATTTAGATATGTAAATATTAAAAATATCTCCATTATCCTCATAATACTGTAAAATAAGCACTCTCATTCACACTTTAAGTCTAAATAGTCATGCACACAGATGGACATAAAAACTTGGAAGAGCCTATATTAGACATTTCATTAAGAAAAATATTTGCCCTATATGTCCCCTACACTTTAACATTATAGACTAAGTTAATATTTTCATTATAGAAACAAAAGCAAAACATCATTGAATTTCTTCAAAGTAATCAAAATGCTTTTATATTTGCATGCTGGATTAGTCAAAAGGAAAAGAAATAGTGGCCTTCTGTGGTGTCATGATATTCTGTCTTTGCACTTTAGTTTTATCACTGGTTATATATTTATATTTTTGAAAAGACATATATTAAAGACAAAATCTCCTTAAAGAAAACTCCCAGAGTGGAGCAGATTTAGACACAAATGTTTTAATTATCTTGATTACCATATATATATATATATATATATATATATGTGTATGTATATATATATATATGGCATATACAGCTTCCCTGGTGGCTTAGACGGTAAAGAGTCCTCCTAGATGTGGGGGACCTGGGTTCAATCCCTGGATTAAGAAGATCCCTTGGAGAAGGGAATGGCTGCCCACTTCAGCATTCTTGCCTGGAGAATTCCATGCACAGAGGAGCCAGGTGGGCTACAGTCCATGGGATCGCAGAGTCGGACACGACTGAGTGACTTTCAAATTCATACAAACTTGAAATGTGTTTATATGGTATATAAACAACTATGATACAAATGTTCTATTTTGAGCCCTTAATTTTACCATTGAATAGATCTGATGTTGAAAAGAATTGAAAATAAGGTGAAGGATAAATAGAGAGTGGGGAAATTGTTTTATTTGAAGTAGAGTTTATATGTAACTTCAAATCTAGAGAAGGCAAGGAAATTGAGTTGACACATCAAAAGCCTACAAAATACAAACAAAAAAATAAACTCTATATGGATTTTAAGCAAACTAATTTTTAATGGTTTTTGCAGAGAAATACATGTATAAATAATTGTATACAGGGCAGTTTCCACAACAGTTCTCCAAGAAAAAACAAAAAAACGATGAAGTCAAGGTTTTAGTACTTACAAATTTTCAACATATTGGAAAGGATAGGAAACTCAGACTAACCAATATTTGGCAAACTGTGGTATAATAGAAATATATAGTTGGCCTTTTTTCCTGGCTCCTGACACAGAGCTTCTAAAATGCTTGGGGGACTTCCCTGGTGGTCTGATAGTTGATACTCCAGGTTTCCTCTGCAGTGGGCATGGGTTTGATCTGTTTGGAAAACTAAGAACCCATATACCCTGCAGCACCACCAGATAAATAAATAATTGAAATCTCTTAAAAATGATTTAAACAATAAAATCCTTGGAATTTCTTGAGTGATAGAAGGGTCTTTTGTTATTGATAACTAGTCCACTTTGACCATATATAATAAAAGTTAATGAGATGACTAGATATAAACATCTGAATGCAGAGTTCCAAAGAATAGCAAGAAGAGATAAGAAAGCATTCTTCAGTGATCAATGCAAAGAAATAGAGGAAAACAACAGAATGGGAAAGACTAGAGATCTCTTCAAGAAAATCAGAGATACCAAAGGAACATTTCACGCAAAGATGGGCTCGATAAAGGACAGAAATGGTATGGACCTAACAGAAGCAGAAGATATTAAGAAGAGATGGCAAGAATACACAGAAGAACTGTACAAAAAAGATCTTCACGACCCAGATAATCACAATGGTGTGATCACTGACCTAGAGCCATATATCCTGGAATGTGAAGTCCAGTGGGCCTTAGAAAGCATCACTATGAACAAAGCTAGTGGAGGTGATAGAATTCCAGTTGAGCTATTCCAAATTCTGAAAGATGATGCTGTGAAAGTGCTGCACTCAATATGCCAGCAAATTTGGACAACTCAGCAGTGGCCACAAGACTGGAAAAGGTCAGTTTTCATTCCAATCCCAAAGAAAGGCAATGCCAAGAAATGCTCAAACTACCGCACAACTGCACTCATCTCACATGCTAGTAAAGTAATGCTTAAAATTCTCCAAGCCAAGCTTCAGCAATATGTGAACTATGAACTTCCTGATGTTCAAGCTGGTTTTAGAAAAGGCAGAGGAACCAGAGATCAAATTGCCAACATCCGCTGGATCATGGAAAAAGCAAGAGAGTTCCAGAAAAACATCTATTTCTGCTTTATTGACTATGCCAAAGCCTTTGACTGTGTGGATCACAATAAACTGTGGAAAATTCTGAAAGAGATGGGAATACTAGACCACCTGACCTGCCTCTCGAGAAATTTGTATGCAGGTCAGGAAGCAACAGTTAGAACTGGACATGGAACAGCAGACTGGTTCCAAATAGGAAAAGGAGTATGTCAAGGCTGTATATTGTCACCCTGTTTATTTAACTTATATGCAGAGTACATCATGAGAAATGCTGGACTGGAATAAACACAAGCTGGAATCAAGACTGCCAGGAGAAATATCAATAACCTCAGATATGCAGATGATACCACCCTTATGGCAGAAAGTGAAGAGGAACTAAAAAGCCTCTTGATGAAAGTGAAAGTGGAGAGTGATAAAGTTGTCTTAAAGCTCAAATTCAGAAAACGAAGATCATGGCATCCGGTCCCATCACTTTATGGGAAATAGATGAGGAAACAGTGTCAGACTTTATTTTTCTGGGCTCCAAAATCACTGCAGATGGTGACTGCAGCCATGAAATTAAAAGACACTTACTCCTTGGAAGGAAATTTATGACCAACCTAGATAGCATATTCAAAAGCAGAGACATTACTTTGCCAACAAAGGTTTGTCTAGTCAAGGCTATTGTTTTTCCAGTGGTCATGTATGGATATGAGAGTTGGACTGTGAAGAAGGCTGAGTGCTGAAGAATTGATGCTTTTGAACTGTGGTGTTGGAGAAAACTCCTGAGTCCCTTGGACTGCAAGGAGATTCAACCAGTCCATTCTAAAGGAGATCAGCCCTGGGATTTCTTTGGAAGGAATGATGCTAAAGCTGAAACTCCAGTACTTTGTCCACCTCATGCGAAGAGTTGACTCATTGGAAAAGACTGATGCTGGGAGGGATCGGGGGCAGGAGGAGAAGGGGACGACAGAGGATGCGATGGCTGGATGGCATCACTGACTCAATGGACATGAGTCTGAGTGAAGTCCGGGAGTTGGTGATGGACAGGGAGGTCTGGCGTGCTGCGATTCATGGGGTCGCAAAGAGTCGGACACGACTGAGCGACTGATCTGATCTGATTTGAATGAGATGACTCCATGAGGGGAGAGTGACTAGATAGCTTCTGGATGGGGGCTGGTCACCAGAAGAACCAACCACCTGATTAGAGGGGTAGAACTTTGAACCCTACTTGGAGGTCAGGGAGGGTGGTAGCACTGGAGATGAAGTTTAATCACATTGCCAGCAATTTAATCAACCAGTCCTAGCTAACAAAATCTCAGTGAAAGCCTCTGAATGATGAGATTTGTAGAAGCTTCCTTGATAATAAACATATCAGTGTAGCAGAAGAGGATGCGTCTCAACTCTGAGACAGAGTCTGTGCTTAGGACCCTTCTTCACTTAGCCTATTTACCTCTTCATCTAGCTTTTCATTTGTATTCTTTATAATAAACCAGTGATCATAACTATAGCTCTTTCTGTATCATTCTATCACATTATCAAATTGGGGGCAGTCACTGTGTCTTTAACCTGTGGGTTTTTCACTAACTCTGGGTAATTAGTATCAGAAAGAATTGAATTGTAAGTCTGTGCTGTGCTTAGTCACTCAGTGGTGTCTGACTCTGCAACACTTTGGACTGTAGCCTGCCAGGCTCCTCTGTCCATGGGATTCTCCAGGCAAGAATACTAGAGTGTGTTGCCATTTCCTCCTCCATGGTATCTTCCTGACCCAGGGATCCAGCCCACATCTCCTTGGTCTCCCGCACTGCAGGCTGATTCTTTAGCTGCTGAGCCAGGGGAAAGCACCCCCTTACACACACACCTACAGAATTGTTGAAATAACATAGTTTTTTTCATTTCTCAGCTAGATATGCTTTTCATTTTTTCAAAAAGCCATTTCAATAATAATGAAAATAACAACAAACTACAATCACAACAGAGGAGATACCATCACAATTAGTAGAGCTATCATCTATCATATTATAAGCTCTGAAATTGCTTTGAACTCTGTAGTTCTCAACACTCCTTCCATGACAAAGCTGTAAGGAAGGTATCCTCATTCTAATTTTTTCACTAACTTAGTGTACATAGAAACCATGGATATTAGCCTGTATGAAATTCAGAGTCACATAGAGAACACAAGGTCCTCTCTCTCACAGGAATGCAGTATTAGGAGGTGCATTGTTACACAGATGAGGAGGTTCATTGTTATTTAAAAATTGGTTAAAAGGGCAATACCCATCATTCCAGTCCAATGGGAATAAGATAACTTTAATTATAACAGTTCTTAAACTTTTGTCAAGGTCACAGAGAAGTATACATCATGAAAGAATGAAGGGGGAACTCCTTTCACAAGCCCTGCACCAACAGGAGGTTCTTTTTTGTTTTCATTCCTTCTTTCTTTCCTTCCTCTCACCCTCCTTCCTTCCCTTCCTCCCTTCCTCCATCTCTCCCTCTCTTTTTTCCTTCTTTCCTCCTTCTTTCCCTCGTTCCTCCTCTCTCTCTCTTTTTTTAGAGAGCCACACTGTCTGAAGTCTGAATTCAAGAAAATCTCACCTCCCTTGTCCCCATCCACTCTCATATGATGTTGCTCACACAAATTAACTTCACACGTTCACAGGTGCATCTGAGCCCCTGGTAACAACATTTTAGTATCTTTTACAGTTCCTACAATTATCTAGTCTGGCACTTTATTAATTATCACTATACTGCCTCCAAGTTTATGCAGCACACAACCTGGGAAACATTCCAAATACCTTTTCAGAGGCCCAAGCTATAGAAACTTCTCTAAATTTAGAGAGCTGTGCACAGGTGGTGCTGCAAAGAGACTTGCTGATGATACACGTATAAGACAGACATTCTTGCTGCTTAGCTAAGGGACATGGAAATCTCAGGAAAAATCCCTCTTAGCATAAGCCATTTACGTTATCATCTGTTGCATCTGGGAGATTAATTCTTCCTAGCAGACCCCAGAGACTCCTTGGTGTATATTGACCCTAATTACAGACATTAATATAGTTCCAGTTGACTCTCAACTTGATAAGGCCTCAAATTAGCATTTTAGGAAGTTTATTATTGTCAATAATGCTATTTTGTTACCTATGTATTTAATCACTTCATTACTATTGCAATAAAAGGATGCAGAGATATTTTCTACATGTGCTTATTGGTATTATTCAGCAGTGATGCTTACTAGTGCATTTTTGGACAAAGAGCATTAAAATGCATGAACTCTGCCATCTAGGAACATTCAATTAAAGACATGCCAGGTGAGAGAAACAGAAAAACAGATATGCTGGTTGTTAATTTAACAACAATGAAAACAAGACATCTATCTGATCAAGTTGAGAAACAAATGCATGCTTTCAGGCAGCTTGGGAAGATTCTGTAGTACCTCATTCTGTATATCACTCAACTGTACCAAAACTAACTTACTGAACGTTCAAAATAAGATGAGCATCATGGTAAACACTGAAGGTGCTACAAAGTTGAAAAACAAAGTCATTGGAAATTTTCCCATCTCATACTGGGCAGGATAAGATAAGAACTGTGTTTTTCCATGATACAGCAGGAGTCCAAAATCCAAATGACTTAAAAGACTGGGTGTGTAGTGATAGAAAAGGGATGTCTGAATACACTGATGCCAAATGGACTAGTGGGCAAGTAGCCCTTAGACTAGGTTGTTTAAAGGGGCAGTAGCCCCTTGGTTTCAATAACCATTATCATTTAAGAAATTATATACAGTAGTTCTAATATAATTCACAATAAGATTTTAAAATTATAGCCCAGTATTTTGAAATATATATGGCTACCATATTTTGCCTAGGGGCTACTAGTTTGCTAAATTTTGGTAAAGCAATAACTGCCATAAGGACAAAGGTGAGGTGGGGGTCAGAGGGGCAATGCTGGGAGAGTTACAAAAAAGAATGGTATACACTTCATATACTTGGTGGTAAAGTCAGTGAAAACTTCATAATCCAGTGTTTTCCAGTTATATGAAATTGCAGACTATATTATGAGAACAATCTTCAAAAATATGCACAAAGCTTTAAAAGAGGTGTGGCCAGCCCCATGGATTAGTGCTGAATGGTGAAATTTAAATCCATGAATGGTGAAATTTAAAGCCAAGGAAGCAATAAAGTCAGATTTGAATTTAGAATAATTCCTCTGACAATTGGGTGGAAAAGAAAATGAGCTGGTTCTAATGATATCTTGAGGTCAATTAGATCTGGTAAGAGGTTCTCATTGTCATCCAGATAAGCAATGTCAAGAAGTTTAGAAAGAGCCAAGAGCATAGAAAGAAGGGGACATATGCAAGGGAGATGGTTGATAAAAACAAAAGAATTTAATGACTATATTTGAAAACCAAGGAAAGAAACTACAAAACAAATATGGGTTTTCACATTTTTAATCCATGGGTTAATGTTGCTACTGCAACCTCAGTTGGGGAAAAGCAAGAAACAGGCATATTTTAAGGAAAATTTTAGACATATCAATTTTAGATAATGCTGTGGTTATAATCCCTGTGGAAACCTAACAGGGGATATTTCAGATTTTTGTGCAAAAGCCTGAAATTTAAATGAAATATTTGGGACTTTATGGAATATTACATAAAAGGTTACATCCAATGCAAATTAATTCCCAAATTAAAGGAAAAAATTATCAAACAACATGTTTTACCATGAGTGGATCAGAAACAATACAGTTATTTTGAGTAATGTTTACTATTACTTTTATTCTTTGAATGTGTTTTATTATTGTATTATTGTTCAATCTGTCCCACCTGCTGTAACAGCATCACCTCTCCCTGCTCCTTATTTGAGTTTTATTTCTCACAAAGATCATTCTAATTCTCCCCCTTTAAGCCTTTTCTGTCCTTTTCAGCACAAGCGATTCATCTGAGTCACATGTATATAATTATATGTGCAGTCCATCTCATCATTGATCACTGTTTCTGATTGCTCTTCTGGGTTGTTTGGAATCTCAATTTACATCTATTGCCACAGTAATGCCCCTATTAAGAGGCTCCATTGCAATGATTCATTCTTGTCAGAAACATTATAACTGGAGATAGAAATAGATAATGATGGTATTCCAAGTTGTCAGATATTGAATATCATGGCAAGAAATCATTAAACACAAACTTAAATGTCAGAAGTGCCAGAAAATATAAAATATGCATTTGTGTGACTTAAGGATGAGAAAAGACTAATCAAGAGGAGAAGAATCAGAGATTGAATTAAAAATAAAACAAAAGTTGGTAAGAAAGCTTGGGTACTTTAAAACTGAGAAATGTCAGATGCATAAGATCTGTACAGTTTAGGTGAATATTATTCTAGATCTTATAACATGTTCGTGGTAAATATATATATATTTTATATATAAAATATATGTGTTATATATAAATATAAAATATATGTGTTATATAAAATATGTGTTATATATAAAATATTTAAGTGTTAACACTCATATAAAATATATGAGTGTTAAGTTGCTTCAGTAGTGTCCAACTTTTTGTGACCCTATAGACTGTAGCCTACCAGGCTCCTCTGTCCATGGGATTCTCCAGGCAAGAACACTGGAATAGGTTGCCAGGCCCTCCTCCAGGGGATCTTTCCGACCCAGGGATCAAACCTGTGTCTCTTACGTCTCTCCTGCATTGACAAGTGGGTTCTTAAACCAGTAGTGCCATCTGGGAAGTCCTAACATATGCATAGGCATCTCTATTTAACAACAACAAAAATACTGATCTAAAAACTTTAGCTGGAGAATCAACTAAGTCTTAGAGTGTAAAAGAGTACATTTTCAACAAATATAGAATGATAAAAACAAGAAAACAAGTCTTTGAGAACCGTATGGTCTTTTTTTATTTTCTGCTCTCTTCACCTCGTCCAACCAAAATGACTACACACACATAAACACAAATACCCCTTATGTTAAATTATTTGGCTATAATGTCCCTAATTATCTAATTTAATTTTAAACTGATCATTTTAATAACTGACGAAAATGCTTTGAAAAGTCATCTCTTATTCTAGAAGAAAATAAAATATTACATTTTCAAATGTTTTGAAAAAGTTTCTTTGGCAATGTAGGCTATAAGTGATTGTGAAATGAGCATAAGGAAAGATTTCAAAAAGCCAGTTGAACTTAAGTGAATGGCAGGAGAGAAATGGTTACTATGTCATTGATTAAAAGGGAAAGAGGACTGAGAGAAGGCAGAAAAGAATACAAACCAAATTGTAGTCTATTATGTGATACCAAAGATGGGCTCTCTTTCTCTGCCTAACTTCAAATAAAAGGAACAAGGAAGAGGCAAAGAGATTACCTTCTATCTTGCAGATCTAAATAAAAACATGATTGTTTGTTACCACCATAACTGTGTTTATATGCAAAGATTAAAAAAAATCAGACCATTATTGTATTTTTTAATGTTGTCTTTTCTTAGCTACCCAATTACTTAGAAGAGTGTTTGAACTATATTTCTTTGTGATATCTAGGACATTCATCTTGTATAAACATAAAATATGGTCACTCTTTTTTTCTTGGAAACTTGCATTTTATAGATACTAGAATAGTTTATTAAAATACTCAATGACGAAAATGCCATGGCACCAGTAGGTAGCTCTTAAGACTATTAAATCAGTACTTACTAACTCATGCAGAATGCCTCACATATATCTTTATTACTCAATAAACATGAACAGCCAATTAATACTCTATTGATTTGGATCATATTCCATACACTAAAACATTTAAAAAACAATATTTTATCTTTAATAGAAGGTGACAGCTAATGGTTTCTGAGTTCTATTAATAACTTAAAACAGGGACAACTAGGTGACTTAGAAAAGAATGTCAGTATTCCTCCACTCAAGAATACAATAAATTAGGAAAGTTTAAGCTGGAGAATTGAACTGTGGTGTTGGAGAAGACTCTTGAGAGTCCTTTGGACTACAAGGAGATCCAACCAGTCCATTCTAAAGGAGATCAGCCCTGGGATTTCTTTGGAAGGAATGATGCTAAAGCTGAAACTCCAGTACTTTGGCCACCTCATGCAAAGAATTGACTCATTGGAAAAGACTCTGATGCTGGGAGGGATTGGGGGCAAGAGGAAAAGGGGATGACAGAGGATGAGATGGCTGGATGGCATCACCGACTCGATGGACGTGAGTTTGAGTGAACTCTGGGAGTTGGTGATGGACAGGGAGGCCTGGCGTGCTGCGACTCATGGGGTCGCAAAGAGTTGGACACGACTGAGAGACTGAACTGAACTGAACTGAACTGAAGCTGGAGAAAGTATAGAGAGACTATAAATTACAAAATATGCAAATTATTTTTCTGAAGTCAGCTGTGCTACTCTTATTCTTCTTGTCTTAATATTTCCTAATCACAATATTTCAAACGTATTTTTTAAATGGATGCTATTATATTCAGGCAAAGAATATAACATACTAATTGTATTAAAAATACAGTAGATAGAAAAGTTATGGAATCCTAATAATATATCACATTAGGATTTCTGGATAAGTTTTCCTAATCATGGTCTAATATGATTTATTCAATATAATGTTTATCAGATAGGTTGATTAGACTCCTCCAGTAGCAAATTACTTAAGTACAATTTTTGCTAATATTCCATTAGGTAAATATTAGAAAGAAAACTGTAGTTAATAGAGTTAATATTTTAAAATATGATATAGACATTTCAAGTATTTTTGTCAGTGAAATGATTTCATATCTGACATAGGCCAGGGTATGGTTACCAAAAACTATGCAATTTTTACATTTCTAGAAAGAAAATATAAAGACCAATATTGCTTCATAAAAAAATTAACTTGGCTAAATCTTTCAATATGAGGAAAACATAGGACAATACTAATGCTGTAAAAATTAAATTTTCTTGAGACATGATCATAAGTTGGTATGACATCATTAGTTTAGCATTGCCATAAGTAATTTCAAAGAAAATAAGAGAACATAGGTTAGTAATGAAAAAGAAAATTATTTGTTGAGATTTAATGTATTCTGGTACATTCTTTAACAATATCAAGTTCGATATCTACTTTCTCTTATTTTCTATCTTTGATAAAATCATAATATATAAATAGTGTAACATTTATTTGCTGTTTTCATCTTAATAGACTTTCAATACATGGAATTAGACTAATAACTTTTCTGTCAGACCTGAGTTTGACCCCTGGGTTAGGAAGATCCCTTGGAGAAGGGAAAGGCTACCCACCCCAGTATTCTGGCCTGGAGATTTTCATGGACTGTATAGTCCAGGGGGTCCAAAGAGACGGACAAATTGAGCAACTTTCACTTTCACTTAACTAAGTGTTGTTCACAAGAGATTTAACCTGTAAAAACACAGGATGCCCAGTTAAACTTAAATATCAGATACACAGCAAATATGTTATAATCTACAGAAATAATGACAAACCAGATAACAATAGGAAAATAACATAAAATAATATAATAGCCTATAAAAGTCAGTGAACTACAACTAAATGTAAATATGCATGAATCTGTAACAGAATGCTGAGGACATTTAAGTAGGATGCATAATATCATGGACCATCTGATGCCTCTATTAAAAGTTCAAAACCGGGGAGGAGCCAAGATGGCGGAGGAGTAGGACGGGGAGAACACTTTCTCCCCCACAAATTCATCAAAAGAGCATTTAAACGTCGAGTAAATTCCACAAAACAACTTCTGAATGCCGGCAGAGGACATCAGGCACCCAGAAAAGCAACCCAACTCTTCGAAAGGAGGTAGGAAAAAATATTAAAAACAAAAAAAAAGAGACAAAAGAGGGAGGGACGGAGTTCCGTCCCGGGAAGGGAATCTTAAAAAGAGAAAAGTTTCCAAACATCAGGAAACCTTCTCACTGCCGAATCTGTGCCGAGCTTTGGAAGCACAGAGGGCAACATAACAGGGAGAAAAAATAAATAAACAATTTAAAACTCGCAGATTGCGAGCCCTACGGTAACTCCCCCAGCAGAGAAGCAGCGCAGACGCCTGCATCCGCCATTAGCAAACCGGGGCTGGGCAGGGAGGCGCGGCGTGGGCTGCATCGCTGAGAGTAAGAATCTGGCCTGAATACCCTGAGCGCTATCTGAGCGAAATAATTTGGGCTAGCAAACCAGACTGTGGGATACCTACCACGCGAAAAGCCAGCCCTAACCTAAGACCGCCAGGCCCGCGCACGGAACAAAGGACTGAACAGAGATAGCCGGCTGCAGACCTTCCCCCTCCGGTGACAGGCAGCCAGAGCCGGAAGGGGGCAATCGCAGCCCCAGAGAGACATCATCTATAAAATTGTAAGCAGGCTTCTTTGCTAACTAAAACTTCTTGGGGGTCTGGACGGTCAACATCTGCCTAAGAAGGTGCGCCGGTTTTACATCCAGATAACCGAGTGGCAGGGAGGCGATAAGTCGCAGCATTGGCACTCGCCTGGGAAGAGCAAATTGGCGCTCGGACCTGGGAAGAGCACAAAACGCAGGCCCAACTGAGTCTGCGCCTCTGAGGACTACCTGAGTGCCTGAACCTGAGCGGCTTGGACCAGGGAGGTGCATGCAGCCCAGGGCCAGCCTCGGATTGTTCCCGGCGGAACAACCTAGAGTCCGAGCAGTGTGGACAGGGAGGCTACACGCGCCGTGAGCGGGGGCAGACCCAGAGTGGCTGAGGCACTGCGAGCCCACGCCAGTGTTATTTGTTTGCAGCATCCCTCCCTCCCTCCCCACAGCGCGACTGAACAAGTAAGCCTAAAAAAAAAAAAAAAAAAAAAGTGTCCTCCACCGTGCCCTTTGAGTCAGGGCGGAAACCAGATACTGAAGAGACTAGCAAACAGAAGAAGATATAACAGAGGGAAACGCCTTGGAAGCTACAGGCAATAGATCAAAACCCTGTGGTTACTACGGACTACATAGGAAGGGGCCTATAGATCTTGAGAAATATAAATCTGACCAAGGAACTAGCCAAAAATGAACTGAACCACAACACCCACAAAAAAAAAAAAACACAAAAAAGTCCTAGATATATTTTTATTATTTTTACAATCATTCTTTCTTTTTTTTTTAATTAAAAAAAAAAAAAAATCTTAAGTCCTCTATTGTTCCTTTAATTTTCACCTTTATATCCTATTACTTTGCAAAAAAAAAAAAAAAAAAAAAAAGACCCTATTTTTTTCTTCTTCAGCAAACTTCATATATATATATTTTATAATTTTTTGACCTTGTTTTTTTTTGTTTGTTTTTGTTTTTTTCTTCTTTTCTTTAACATTGTATTTTTGAAATTCTAAACTCTACTCTAGATTTTTAATTTTCGCTTTTTGGTATATGTTATCAATTTTGTACCTATAGTTTTTTTTTTATATAATTTCTGTGACTTTCTTTTTTTTTTTTTTTTTTTCTTCTTCTCTGGTTTCTTTCTCTTCTTCTTTTATATAACATTGTATATCTGAAATTCCAAACTTTACTCTAGATTTTTAATTTATTCTTTTTGGTATTTGATATCAATTTTGTACCTGTATTTTCTTTATAATTTTTGTGACATTGTTCGTATTTGTTTGTTTTCTCTCTTTATTTTTCTTCTTTTTTTTTTTATTTTTTTTAACATTGTATTTTTGAAATTCCAAACTCTACTCTAGATTTTTAATTTTTGCTTTCTGGTATTAGTTATCAATTTTGTACTTGTACTTTCTTTATAATTTTCGCGACCTTGTTTGTTTTTGTTTGTTCGTTTTTTCTCTCTTTCTTTTCCTTCTTCTTTTCTTTAACATCGTATTTTTGAAATTCCAAACTCTACTCTAGATTTTTAATTTTCGCTTTCTGGTATTAGTTATCAATTTTGTACCTGTACTTTCTCTATAATTTTCGCGACCTTGTTTGTTTTTGTTTGTTCGTTCTTTCTCTCTTTCTTTTCCTTCTTCTTTTCTTTAACATCGTATTTTTGAAATTCCAAACTCTACTCTAGATTTTTAATTTTTGCTTTTATGTATTTGTTACCAATTTTGTACCTATAAGGACCCAATCTTCAGGACCCATTTTTCACTAGGGAGTGAGATTACTGGCTTGACTGCTCTCTCTCCCTTTGGACCCTCCTTTTTCTCCACCAGGTCGCCTGTGTCTCCTCCCTAACCCCTCTCTACTCTACCCAACTCTGTGAATTTCTGTGTGTTCCAGACGGTGGAGAACACTTAGGGAACGGATTACTGGCTGGATCTGTCTCCCTCCTTTTCATTCCCCCCTTTTATCCTTCTGGCCACCTCTGTTACCTTCCTCCTTCTTCTCTTCTCTGTATAACCCCGTGAACATCTCTGAGTGGTCCAGTTGTGGAGTGCACATAAGGAAGTGACTACTGGCTAGCCCACTCTCTCCACTATTGATTCACCTCATCTCATTTGGGTCACCTCTAACTCCCTCCTCCCTCTTCTCTTCTCCATGTAACCCTGTGAACCTCTCTGAGTGACCCTCACTGTAGAGAAACTTATCATCTTTAATGTAGATGTTTTATCAATGGTGCTGTATAGAAGGAGAAGTTTTGAAACTACTGTAAAAATAAGACTGATAATCGGAAGCAGGAGACTTAAGTCCAAACCCTGACTCCAGGGAACTCCTGACTCCAAGGAACATTCATTGACAGGAGCTCATCAAATGCCTCCATACCGACACTGAAACCAAGCACCACACAAGGGCCAATAAGTTCCAGGGCAAGACATACCAAGCAAATTCTCCAGCAACAAAGGAACACAGCCCTGAGCTTCAAGATACAGGCTGCCCAAAGTCACCCCAAAACTATAGACATCTCATAACTCATTACTGGACATTTCATTGCACTCCAGAGAGAAGAAATACAGCTCCACCCACCAGAACACCGACACAAGCTTCCTTAACCAAGAAACCTTGACAAGCCACCTGTACAAACCCACACAGAGTGAGGAAACGCCACAATAAAGAGAACTCCACAAACTGCCAGAATACAGAAAGGACACCCCAAACTCAGCAATTTAAACAAGATGAAGAGACAGAGGAATACCCAGCAGATAAAGGAACAGGATAAATGCCCACCAAACCAAACAAAAGAGGAAGAGATAGGGAATCTACCTGATAAAGAATTCCGAATAATGATAGTGAAATTGATCCAAAATCTTGAAACTAAAATGGAATCACAGATAAATAGCCTGGAGACAAGGATTGAGAAGATGCAAGAAAGGTTTAACAAGGACCTAGAAGAAATAAAAAAGAGTCAATATATAATGAATAATGCAATAAGTGAAATTAAAAACACTCTGGAGGCAACAAATAGTAGAATAACAGAGGCAGAAGACAGGATTAGTGAATTAGAAGATAGAATGGTAGAAATAAATGAATCAGAGAGGATAAAAGAAAAACGAATTAAAAGAAATGAGGACAATCTCAGAGACCTCCAGGACAATATTAAACGCTACAACATTCGAATCATAGGGGTTCCAGAAGAAGAAGACAAAAAGAAAGACCATGAGAAAATACTTGAGGAGATAATAGTGGAAAACTTCCCTAAAATGGGGAAGGAAATAATCACCCAAGTCCAAGAAACCCAGAGAGTACCAAACAGGATAAACCCAAGGAGAAACACCCCAAGACACATATTAATCAAATTAACAAAGATCAAACACAAAGAACAAATATTAAAAGCAGCAAGGGAAAAACAACAAATAACACACAAGGGAATTCCCATAAGGATAACAGCTGAGCTTTCAATAGAAACTCTTCAAGCCAGGAGGGAATGGCAAGACATACTTAAAATGATGAAAGAAAATAACCTACAGCCCAGATTATTGTACCCAGCAAGGATCTCATTCAAGTATGAAGGAGAAATCAAAAGCTTTTCAGACAAGCAAAAGCTGAGAGAATTCTGCACCACCAAACCAGCTCTCCAACAAATACTAAAGGATATTCTCTAGACAGGAAACACAAAAACGGTGTATAAACTCGAACCCAAAACAATAAAGTAAATGGCAACGGGAACATACTTATCAGTAATTACCTTAAATGTAAATGGGTTGAATGCCCCAACCAAAAGACAAAGACTGGCTGAATGGATACAAAAACAAGACCCCTACATATGTTGTCTACAAGAGACCCACCTCAAAACAGGGGACACATACAGACTGAAAGTGAAGGGCTGGAAAAAGATTTTCCATGCAAATAGGGACCAAAAGAAAGCAGGAGTAGCAATACTCATATCAGATAAAATAGACTTTAAAACAAAGGCTGTGAAAAGAGACAAAGAAGGTCACTACATAATGATCAAAGGATCAATCCAAGAAGAAGATATAACAATTATAAATATATATGCACCCAACACGGGAGCACCACAGTACGTAAGACAAATGCTAACAAGTATGAAAGGAGAAATTAACAATAACACAATAATAGTGGGAGACTTTAATACCCCACTTACACCTATGGATAGATCAACTAAACAGAAAATTAACAAGGAAACACAAACTTTAAACGATACAATAGACCAGTTAGACCTAATTGATATCTATAGGTCATTTCATCCCAAAACAATGAATTTCACCTTTTTCTCAAGCGCACATGGAACCTTCTCCAGGATAGATCACATCCTGGGCCATAAAGCTAGCCTTGGTAAATTCAAAAAAATAGAAATCATTCCAAGCATTTTTTCTGACCACAATGCAGTAAGATTAGATCTCAATTACAGGAGAAAAACTATTAAAAATTCCAACATATGGAGGCTGAACAACACGCTGCTGAATAACCAACAAATCACAGAAGAAATCAAAAAAGAAATCAAAATTTGCATAGAAACGAATGAAAATGAAAACACAACAACCCAAAACCTGTGGGACACGGTAAAAGCAGTCCTAAGGGGAAAGTTCATAGCAATACAGGCACACCTCAAGAAACAAGAAAAAAGTCAAATAAATAACCTAACTCTACACCTAAAGCAACTAGAAAACGAAGAAATGAAGAACCCCAGGGTTAGTAGAAGGAAAGAAATCTTAAAAATTAGAGCAGAAATAAATGCAAAAGAAACAAAAGAGACCATAGCAAAAATCAACAAAACCAAAAGCTGGTTCTTTGAAAGGATAAATAAAATTGACAAACCATTAGCCAGACTCATCAAGAAACAAAGGGAGAAAAATCAAATCAACAAAATTAGAAACGAAAATGGAGAGATCACAACAGACAACACAGAAATACAAAGGATCATAAGAGACTACTATCAACAATTATATGCCAATAAAATGGACAACGTGGAAGAAATGGACAAATTCTTAGAAAAGTACAACTTTCCAAAACTGGACCAGGAAGAAATAGAAAATCTTAACAGACCCATCACAAGCATGGAAATTGAAACTGTAATCAAAAATCTTCCAGCAAACAAAAGCCCCGGTCCAGACGGCTTCACAGCTGAATTCTACCAAAAATTTAGAGAAGAGCTAACACCTATCCTGCTCAAACTCTTCCAGAAAATTGCAGAGGAAGGTAAACTTCCAAACTCATTCTATGAGGCCACCATCACCCTAATACCAAAACCTGACAAAGATCCCACAAAAAAAGAAAACTACAGGCCAATATCACTGATGAACATAGATGCAAAAATCCTTAACAAAATTCTAGCAATCAGAATCCAACAACACATTAAAAAGATCATACACCATGATCAAGTGGGCTTTATCCCAGGGATGCAAGGATTCTTCAATATCCGCAAATCAATCAATGTAATACACCACATTAACAAATTGAAAAATAAAAACCATATGATTATCTCAATAGATGCAGAGAAAGCCTTTGACAAAATTCAACATCCATTTATGATAAAAACTCTCCAGAAAGCAGGAATAGAAGGAACATACCTCAACATAATAAAAGCTATATATGACAAACCCACAGCAAACATTATCCTCAATGGTGAAAAATTGAAAGCATTTCCTCTAAAGTCAGGAACAAGACAAGGGTGCCCACTTTCACCATTACTATTCAACATAGTTTTGGAAGTTTTGGCCACAGCAATCAGAGCAGAAAAAGAAATAAAAGGAATCCAAATTGGAAAAGAAGTAAAACTCTCACTATTTGCAGATGACATGATCCTCTACATAGAAAACCCTAAAGAGTCCACCAGAAAATTACTAGAAATAATCAATGACTACAGTAAAGTTGCAGGATATAAAATCAACACACAGAAATCCCTTGCATTCCTATACACTAATAATGAGAAAACAGAAAGAGAAATTAAGGAAACAATTCCATTCACCATTGCAACGGAAAGAATAAAATACTTAGGAATATATCTACCTAAAGAAACTAAAGACCTATATATAGAAAACTATAAAACACTGGTGAAAGAAATCAAAGAGGACACTAATAGATGGAGAAATATACCATGTTCATGGGTTGGAAGAATCAATATAGTGAAAATGAGTATACTACCCAAAGCAATTTATAGATTCAACGCAATCCCTATCAAGCTACCAACAGTATTCTTCACAGAGCTAGAACAAATAATTTCACAATTTGTATGGAAATACAAAAAACCTCGAATAGCCAAAGCGATCTTGAGAAAGAAGAATGGAACTGGAGGAATCAACCTACCTGACTTCAGGCTCTACTACAAAGCCACAGTTATCAAGACAGTATGGTACTGGCACAAAGACAGAAATATTGATCAATGGAATAAAATAGAAAGCCCAGAGATAAATCCACGCACATATGGACACCTTATCTTCGACAAAGGAGGCAAGAATATACAATGGATTAAAGACAATCTCTTTAACAAGTGGTGCTGGGAAATCTGGTCAACCACTTGTCAAAGAATGAAACTAGAACACTTTCTAACACCATACACAAAAATAAACTCAAAATGGATTAAAGATCTAAACGTAAGACCAGAAACTATAAAACTCCTAGAGGAGAACATAGGCAAAACACTCTCCGACATACATCACAGCAGGATCCTCTATGACCCACCTCCCAGAATATTGGAAATAAAAGCAAAAATAAACAAATGGGACCTAATTAACCTTAAAAGCTTCTGCACATCAAAGGAAACTATTAGCAAGGTGAAAAGACAGCCTTCAGAATGGGAGAAAATAATAGCAAATGAAGCAACTGACAAACAACTAATCTCAAAAATATACAAGCAACTCCTACAGCTCAACTCCAGAAAAATAAACGACCCAATCAAAAAATGGGCCAAAGAACTAAATAGACATTTCTCCAAAAAAGACATACAGATGGCTAACAAACACATGAAAAGATGCTCAACATCACTCATTGTCAGAGAAATGCAAATCAAAACCACTATGAGGTACCATTTCACACCAGTCAGAATGGCTGCGATCCAAAAGTCTACAAATAATAAATGCTGGAGAGGGTGTGGAGAAAAGGGAACCCTCTTACACTGTTGGTGGGAATGCAAACTAGTACAGCCACTATGGAGAACAGTGTGGAGATTCCTTAAAAAACTGGAAATAGAACTGCCTTATGATCCAGCAACCCCACTGCTGGGCATACACACTAAGGAAACCAGAAGGGAAAGAGACACGTGTACCCCAATGTTCATCGCAGCACTGTTTATAATAGCCAAGACATGGAAGCAACCTAGATGTCCATCAGCAGATGAATGGATAAGAAAGCTGTGGTACATATACACAATGGAGTATTACTCAGCCATTAAAAAGAATACATTTGAATCAGTTCTAATGAGGTGGATGAAACTGGAGCCTATTATACAGAGTGAAGTAAGCCAGAAGGAAAAACATAAATACAGTATACTAACGCATATATATGGAATTTAGAAAGATGGTAACAATAACCCGGTGTACGAGACAGCAAAAGAGACACTGATGTATAGAACAGTCTTATGGACTCTGTGGGAGAGGGAGAGGGTGGGAAGATTTGGGAGAATGGCAATGAAACATGTAAAATATCATGTAGGAAACGAGTTGCCAGTCCAGGTTCGATGCATGATGCTGGATGCTTGGGGCTGGTGCACTGGGACGACCCAGAGGGATGGTATGGGGAGGGAGGAGGGAGGAGGGTTCGGGATGGGGAACACATGTATACCTGTGGCGGATTCATTTTGATATTTGGCAAAACTAATACAATTATGTAAAGTTTAAAAATAAAATTAGAGAAAAAATAAAAAAAAAATAAAAATAAAAAAAAATAAAATAAAATAAAATTTCACAATTTGAAGAAAAAAAAAAAAAAGTTCAAAACCAACTAAGACTAAAAAAATGTGTCATTTAGATAAACATATATATAACCAAACTGAGTTAGACATTCAACAAAAACCCAAGGATATAAAAATATTTTCCAGAGGGAATTAGTTGAAAAGTTGAGCTGCCATTTGTTCATTAAATTTCACTTTAATGGTCCAAACCTGAAAGTAATTCTTTATTTTTCACTTTATTAGAAATGCCTATTAATAGAAAGTGAGAAACACGTGGGTTGTAGGGTGTGTTAATGTTTTACTTCACACAAAATGACAAACTGTTACCCAAAGTAAAAACACAAATTACCCTCCTGTCAGCAATGATTAAGAGGCCCTGTTTTCCACATTCTTTTCAATTCTTGGGGACGTCAGAGTTAAACTTTGCCAGTGGGATAGGTACAGAATACTATCTCTTTCTTGACTATCCTTTTTCTGTTTGTAAATTATGTTAAGTATTTATTTATTAATGATATGTGTTTATGTGTTTCTTTTGTGAACTGTGTTTTTATATTTTTAGCTTATTTTTTCAATTAAATAGGAAGTGTTGTTATATTAATTACACACTAATATTTTTCAACTAACTAATGATCTTCACAGATTATAATAGATACAGGATACAAATAACAAAAACCATAGAATATGACAATTCAGAGGCAGAATCTGAATATGCAACTCATATGAAAAACCAAAGAGTAACAAGATTCAGGTTTTCAGTTTTGAACAAAGTATTTCTTGAGTATATTAACAGATGTATTATTTCTCCTCCTGCTCTGGAATCATAATAAGTTGATTCTCCACTTCCTTCTTTTTCAGTATCCATTTAATAAGCAGATATAATATAAATGGCCCTAATCTGCCAAATCAAAGGACAATAGTAAAAGAAAAGAGTAATTTCAGATTTACGTCCGTGGTGACACAGAACTTTCTGCTTACTTGGGGATAGAAAAATGTCCTGTAATCAAAGCAAATCCCATGGAATGACAATAAGGAACAATTAGAGGCTGCCTCCTGCTCAATGTCTTGAGCCTAAATTCCAAGATCTAAAGAAACAGTTTTTTATTATCATCTAATAGTCTCAGTTGGAAACACTTCTGGATCTCCTCAACTGTGCTTAGCAGCTGTTATGCATGCACCAAAAAAAAAACCACTGCTAAGTCACTTCAGTCGTGTCTGACTCTGTGCGACCCCATAGACGGCAGCCCACCAGGCTCCCGGTCGCTGGGATTCTCCAGGCAAGAACACTGGAGTGGGTTGCCATTTCCTTCTCCAATGCATGAAAGTGAAAAGTGAAAGTCAAGTTGCTCAGTCGTGTCCGACCCTCCGCGACCCCATGGACTGCAGCCTACCAGGCTCTTCCGCCCATGGGATTCTCCAGGCAAGAGTACTGGAGTGGGATGCCATAAGCATAGATAGAAAAATGAATTGTCATTTACTAATTTTGCATTTTAATGACCAAAATCCATGTTACTTCTTGCATTGTCCCCTTTATCAGAAATGTTTATTAATAGCTTCAATATTTTTAACAAAATGTATAGAATGCAAAGATCAATTCTTTTTTCTTTTTAACACATTTTCAGGGTTACATTAAGCTCAAAGCATGAAGAGTGTGTTCAGTTTGCCTATTTCTTTTTTTAGTATTAATTTTATTTCACTTTGACAACTGAGAGAAAAATTAAGGTATATACTTCTAACACTTTATAGGGCAGCTGATTGTTTTGTTAAGTAAATATTTAAAGTTAAATGAGGTCATTATAGACATTTACTCGCAAATCCTCCCATTGCTCTTCCTTCACTAATACTTGTGATTCATTCCTTCTTCCACCAGTTAATAACAGATACAGGTCCTTGGAAAAGAAACTGATGCTGGGAAAGATTGAAGGCAAGAGGAGAAGAGGACAGCAGAGGATGAGATGCTTAGATGGTATCACCAACTCAATAGACATGAGTTTGAGTAAGCTCCAGGAGTTGGTGATGGACAGGGAAGCCTGGCATGCTGCAATCCATGCGGTCACAAAAAGTTGGACATGACTGAGCCACTGAACTGAATTGAACTGAATAAGACCTATGTAATACAAAAAAACTTTCACTGAACTTTCTAGATGGTGGTGAATGAATCATTCCAGTATGATTCAAGGTAAGTAGAAATATTTAAAGTTTTGCCACATGGGTGTCACTTCTAAGTCCCAATTTTAAAAACTTATGAAAAGGAATTCATAGACAAAATGAATCGATTGTCAATGCACATATGACAAAATAATGCTCAGTCTCACTCATAATTAAATAACCACAAATCCATATAAAATTAATTACTATTTTCATCAGCCAAAGTGATAATGGTTAACATGTTGGCAATACTTAGTGATGGCCAGAGTAGATTAACAGGCAGTATCATATAACATTGGTGGACTTGCTTACCACAATTTAATACTGTCTATTAAATTTCAAATAAACTTTTCTTTTTACATACTGCTATGAATTTAGCCCACAAATATATTTCAAAGATGACTGTCAAGTATATTTACAGGAATATAATAGGAAATGAATATATGGTAGTACATTATGCAAGGGAATTCTATGAACTCACTAAATCATATCAGAGGGGAAAAAAAGGCATCATAAAAAAAGATCTTCAATTTATACTATTAAGTGGATGAAAAAGGTAATCATCCATGCTGTGGAAATAAACACTTACACACATAAATATATACATATTTGAGATATATTGTTTATGTACAGATCATAGACACATTTCTGGAGAAATTTATGATAGGTGCAAATATCTTGGATGGCATCACTGATTCAATGGACAAGAGTTTGAGCAAGCTCTGGGAGTTGGTGATGGACAGGGAAGCCTGGCGTGCTGCAGTCCATGGGATCACAAAGAGTAGAACATGACTGAGAAACTGAACTGAACAAATAGATACATTGCTACCCTCAAAATGTAATATTGAGGGAAAATTTTATCTTTATTAAGTATGGGAATATCAGACCACCTTACCTTCCTCCTGCAAAACCTGTATGCACGTCAAGAAGCAACAGTTAGAACCAGACAGAACAAAAGACTGGTTCCAAATTGGGAAAGGAGTACATCAAGGCTGCATTGTCACCCTGCTTATTTAACTTATATGCAGAGTACATCATTTGAAATGCCAGGCTGAATGAAGCACAAGCTGGAATCAAGATGGCAGGAAGAAATATTAATAACTTCAGAAATGCAGATGAAACCACCCCTTATGGCAGAAAGTGAAGAGGAACTAAAAAGCACCTTGATGAAGGTAAAAGAGGAGAGTGAAAAAGCTGGCTTAAAATGCAACATTCAGAAAACGAGGATCATGGCATTCGGTCCCATCACTTTATTGCAAATAGATGGGGAAACAATGCAAACAGTGAGAGACTATTTTCTTGGGCTCCAGAATCACTGCAGATGGTTACTGCAGTCAGGAAATTAAAAGAGGCTTGCTCTTCGGAAGAAAAGCTATGACAAACCTAGACAGCATATTAAAAAGCAGAGACATTACTTTGCCAACAAAGATCCATCTAGTCAATGATGTGGTTTTTCCAGTAGTCATGTATGGATGTGAGAGTTGAACTACAAAGAAGGCTGAGTGCTGAAGAATTGATGCTTTTGAACTGTGGTGTTGGAGAAGACACTTGAGAGTCCCTTGGACTGCAAGGAGATCAAACCAATCAATCCTGAATATTCATTGGAAGGACTGATGCTGAAGTTGAAGCCAATACTTTGGACACCTGATATGAAGAGCTGATTCATTAGAAAAGATCTAGATGCTGGGAAAGATTGAAGGCAGGTGAAGAGGGGATGACAGAGGGCGAGATGGTTCAATGGTATCACTGACTCAAGGGACATGAGTTTCACCAAGCTCCAGGAGATGGTGAAGGACAAGGGAAGCCTGGCGTTCTGTAGTCCACACAACTGAGCAACTGAACAACAATAATACCAGAACTTTCTATGATAATGGAAAGGCTCAGTATAAGCATTATCCAAATTGGTAGCCACTGGTTACACTTGGATATTGAATGTTTGAAATGTGACTGTTGTAACTAAAAAATAGAGTTTTTAACTTTATTAGATTTTAAATAGTCATATGTGGCTAGTGACCGTCTTATTGGATAAGCCAATATACTGTATATATTTTCCAACCATGTTTTCACTATGTCATCTTTAAAATGTCAATGAGGAAGACTAAAAGTAATATATTCTTTATACTAATTTTACAAAATATCAATTGTTAATATTTAATGAACACATATAAATTATGAGACAAAGAATAAGAAGAAAGCCATATGACTATAAAAACAAGATTACACTAAATGAGAGATTGTAAAAATAAATGCTTTATTCCCAAAAAACAGAACTAACAATGTGAATTTATTTGCCTTCTTTTTTTTTTTTACTAAATATATAAGTATATATAAAGCTGTAAGATTATCTATATAAACTGAATTTGTATTTACTATTACTTTTGGTAAGAATAGAATATGTAGATGGAACGTGCGTGCTTGTATGCTCAGTTGCTTCAGTCGTGCCTATTGTTTCAGACTCTTTGCGAACCCTATAAACTGTAGCCCACCAGGCTCCTCCATCCATGGGATTCTCCAGGCAAGAACACTGGAGGGGGTTGCCATGCCTTTCTCCAGGGGATATTCCCAACCAAGGGGTTGAACTGACATCTTTTAGTCTCCTACGTTGGCAGGCAGATTCTACCATTGGCTCCACCTGAGAAGTCCAAATGGAACATACCTCAACATAAAAAAGGACATTTATGACAAACCCACATCATACGTAACAGTGTAAATTGGAAAGCTTTTCCTCTAAAATCAGGAATAAAACAAGAATGCCAACACTCACTTCTAATTAACATAGTATTGGAAATCCTAGCCACATCAATCAGGCAAGAAAAAGTGCCCAAACTGGAATGGAAGGAATAAAACTGTCACTATTTGCAGATGGCATGAGCCTGTATATAGAAAGCCCTGAAATATTCACCAAAAAAATTTAGAGCTAGTAAATAAATGCAGTAAGGCTGTAGGATATAAGAATAATATACAGAAATCTGTTGCTTTTCTATATACAAATATGAACTAAAAGAAACAGAAAGCAAGAAAGCAATCCCATTTAAAAATCACATCAAAAAGAATACAATACTGAGGAAAAAAACTTGACCAAGGACTTGAAAGACCTACACTGTGAAAAGTATAAAACACTGATAAAGAAAATTGAAAATGATACAAAGAAATGAAAAAATATCCAATGTTCAAGGATCAGAAGAATTAATATTGTTAAAATTCCCATACTACCCAAAGCAATTTACAGATTTAATGGAATCCCTATCAGAATATCCATGACATTTCTCACAGAACTAAAACATATAATCCTATAATTTATATGGAACTACAAAAGACCTCAAATTGCCAAAGCAATCTTGAGAAAAAAATACAAAGCAGCAATAACCAAGTTCCCTGATTTCAGACTATACTACAAAGCTATAGTAATGAAAATAACATATGCTGACACAAAAGTAGACACACACATCCATGGAATGGAATACACAGCCCAGAAAGAAACCCACAAACTTATGGTCAATTAATCAACAACAAAGGAGGCAAGAATAGGCAATGGAGAAAAGACAGCTTTTTCAATAAGTGGTGCTGGGAAAACCAAACAGTTACATATGAAAGAATGAAAGTAGAATATTTCCTCATACCATATACAAACATAAACTCAAGATGGATTAAAGACCTCAATGCAAGACCCATAACCACCTGGAAGAAAATATAGGCAGATATATAATTTCTTTGATGGAAATTATATCAATATTTCTTAGGGAATCTGTCTCCTCAGGCAAAGGAAACAAAAGCAAAAATAAACAAATGGGACCTAATTAAACTTAAAAGCTTTCAGACACCAAATAAAAGCATTAACAAAATGAAAAGGCAATCTACCGAATGGATGAAAATATTTGCAAATGACATGACTGATAGGAGTTAATATCCAAAATATATTTACTGTGTATTTGGCCTTACTAAGGAAGTTTTTCCTTTCATAATGTTCATGTTTCTCGTTGAGACCTTTTCTTTTTCACTTAGATTAGTCTCATTAACACTTTTTGTAAAGCTGGCTTGGTGATGCTATAGTTCTAACTTCTGCTGTCTAAAATTTTTGATCTCTCCTTCAAGTTTGAATGAAACTGTTGCTGGGTAGTTTCCTTGGTTGTAGATTTTTCACTTCTATTACTTTAAATATATTCTGCCACCCTTCCTACCTGCAGAGTTTCTGCTGAAATAACTAAGAGCCTAGTAAGAGTTGCCATGCACATAACTTGTTCTTTGCCTCTGCTGTTTTTAATATTCCTCTCTTTAACTTCGCCATTTTAGTTTCAGTGTGTCTTAATGTGGTTCTCTTTGGGTTGATTCTGTTTGAGACTGTGTTTCCTGGATGTGGGTGTCTGATTCCTTTCTCAGGTTACGGAAGTTTTAAGCTATCATGTCCTCAGACCTGTCCTTTGACCCTTTCCCTAATTCTTCTTCTTTAGGACCCCTATAACATCAATGGTACTATGCTTAACATTGTACCAGAGGCCTCTTAAACTGTCCTTATTTCTTTTTTATCTCTTTTTTTTTCTTTTTTCTTTTCATCCTTAGTGGTTTCCACTACTCAGTCTTCCTACTTGTTGATCTGTTCCTCTGCATCACTTAACTTATGGTTTATTCCTTTTAGTGTATTTTTTTCAGTACTGTATTCTTCATCTCTATTTGGTTCTTCTTTATATTGGATTACCCAGAAAGTTTGTTAGGGTTTTCCCATAACATTTTTCTAAAAAACCCAAACGTTCTGGCCAATCCAGTACTTTCGTACACTGTTAAAACGTCTAACTTTTCATTCTTCATCAATTCTTCTCTCAAGTTTGTTGATTATTGTAATTATCTTGAACTCTTTATCTATTAGACCATATATCTCTATCCACTTCACTCAGTTCCTCTGGGGTTCTGTCTTGTTCTTTTGTTTAGAACTTGTTCCTCTGTTACTTTGCCCATTTCCCTAATTTGCTGTTTCTCTTTCTAGTATGTTGGTTAGGTTTCCTGACCTTGGAAAGTTGGAAAAGTGGCCTTGGAAGTGGTCTTTTGTAGGAGGTAGACATCCTGCATCTCAGCAGCACATTCCCCTCTGGTCATTGGAGCTCTATGCTCTTGGGGTGCCCCTATGTGGGCTATGTGGGTCCTTCTCTCGTGGTGGCCTACTTTAGGCAGTATGGTAAGTGTGCTAGCCCCTGGTATGATTGGTTGCCAGTCCCCTGTCTTGTACAAAAGACTGACAGCCACTGTGGAGCCCAGTCACATGGTGGCTGGCTGTGGAATCCAGTGCTAGTGCTGGCATACTCCAGGGCAGTGCTAGGTTCTAGGCGGATGGCTTTAGGGCTTTTGGCTTTCTTGGATTTAGTGTTGGCCTGCTGGTGGGTTAGGCTGGTTCCTTACATGACTGGCCACAGGTTCTAGGGTATCCCAAAGCTGGTACTGGTCATTGGAGAGTGGGGCAGCTGGCAGAGGAGTACAAAGTGCTCACCCATCATGGATAAAGCCAGGTCCAAGGGCTAGTGCCATCTGCTGGAAGACTGAGCTGGGTCCTAGGGTGTTGGTGTTGAACTGCTAGTGAATGAGGCTGACCACAAAGTTAGAACTGGATGGCTGCTGGGAGGGCCCAGGGCCCAGAAGGTTCTAGGGACCATTCATGCCCACCGATGGATAAAGCAGTGTCCCATGGTCTCTGGCTGCAGGGCCCTCCTGGGGGTCGTTGATCTAGTACCTGTGTACTGATTTATGAGTATTCTTCATGGACCCTGTGGTGGACAGGGTCCTCTCCAGGGCTGGTATGGGCTCAAGAAGTCTTAAGGCAGCCTGCCTGCTGGTAGGTGGGACTGCCTCCCTGCCCAGCTGGTTGCTTGTCCTGAGGGGTTCCAGTACTGGTATCTATGGGCTGGTAGGTGGGGGCAAGCCAGGGTCTTGTTTAAAAAAGCTAGAGGGAAGATTCCAAGATGTCCTTTGATAGCATCAGTATCCACCTGGTAGAAGGAGCTCCCCAAAATGGCTCTTGCCAGTACCTATATCCTCAGAGTGAGCTCCAGTTGCCTCCTGCCTCTCCAGGAGACTCTCAAAAGATCAGCAGATAGGTCTGACCTAGGATCCCCTCAAACTACTGCTTCTGCCCTGGGTCCCACAATGTTTGCGATTTTGTCTATGTATGCGCTTTGTAAGTGAAGTCCTATGCTCCACAGTCCTCTGGATCTCCTAAAGTAAGCTCCTCTGAATTTCACACATATGTTTTGCATAAATGTATAAATAAACCCATACATTTTGGTGGCTCTACTTTTTGCTTTAGTACCACCAGGCTGGAGAGCCCAGTGTTGGACTCAGATTCCTTTCTCATTGGGAAGAATTTCTGCATTTGTAATTATTCTCTCATTTGTGGATCATTCTCCTGGAGGAATGGGTCTGGAATATACGCTATAACTCTGCCCTTCCTACCTGTCTTGTTGTGGTTCCTTCTTTATATCCTTTCTTGTGGAAGATCTTTTCTAGTAGATTCTGGTCTCTCTCATCAGTGCTTGTTCAATAAATAATTGTAACTTTGATATGCCCATGAGAGAAGGTGAACTTAGGGTTTTAATACTCTACCATCTTTGTATGCTTTACCTGAAGCTAGACTTTTAACAAATAAGTTTTCCATGATTATAGCCAGTATGTGAAACCATCTGGCTGATCAGAAGTTTCCAAAAACTTTACTTTATTTCAAATCTTAAGAGGTGACATTTTGGTTATCTTTATCTAACAATTATTTGCTTGTAACATTGTTTTTTGTCTTTTGGTTTTTTTCATCAGGTAGCTCTTTACTCTATCATGGATAGAAAATAAGTTCCTTAATTTCTTGGTGGTAAAAAGATTTGTATCTATCTCCTACCCCAAATGCTCAGTGGCAGAATAAGTGAATATTAAACAAAAATAATACAGTGGTATGCAAATCAACTGATGCTATCTCTATGCATGATAAGTCCAAAAATTTCTCTTGGTTCTAGTCAAATCTATTTCATATTGATCTATAAATAAACAGTTGTGAGGCAGGCGATAGATGGACCCCAGGCTGAGCAGCTGGAGTTTCTCGCCTGTAGACAGATACTCCAAAATAGCAGGAGGGAGGAGAGGCTAAGCCCAGCCCAGATAAGAGATAAAGGATGACATATTCCTCATTCTCAAAGTCAGAGACATTCCTGAATACATAGAACGTGTAAAGACCAGCTCCTTGAAGAACCATAATGGAGGGGGTACCACCCCATAGTAAGTGACAGACTTTTCGCTAGTGTCCATCTTGGCAGAGAAATGCACACACATATGGGAAGACCCTCATATACAGACCTTCAATACAGAATCAGAACCAGACAAAGCAAGATAACTGGCCAAAGGTAACCTGGAAGAAATGACCTGTGTAAGTGATTAATCAAAAAAGTAAGAGAGTTCTAGAAAAATATCTACTTCTGCTTTATTGACCACCAAAGCCTTTGACTGTTTGGATGACAACAAACTGTGGAAAATTCTTAAAGAGATGGGAATACCAGACCACCTGACCTGCCTCCTGAGAAATCTGTGGGCAGGTCAAGAAGCAACAGTTAGAACTGGACATGGAAAAACAAACTGGTTCCAAACAGGGAAAGGTGTACATCAAGGCTCTGTAGTGTCACCCTGCTTATTTAATTTATAAGCAGAGTACATCATGAGAAATACCAGGCTGGATGAAGCACAAGCTGGAATCAAGATTATTGGGAGAAATATCAGTGACCTCATATATGCAGATGACACCACCCTTATGGCAGAAAGTGAAGAACTAAAGAGCCTCTTGATGAAAGTGAAAGAGGAGAGTGAAAAGGTAGGCTTAAATCTCAACATTCAGAAAACTAAGATCATGACATCCGGTTCAATCACTACACGGCAAATAGATGAAACAATGGAAGTCTGTCAGAGACAGACTTTATTTTTTGGGGTTCCAAAATCACTGCAGATAGTAACTGCAGCCTTGAAATTAAAAGATGCTTGCTCCTTAGAAGAAAAGCTATGACCAACCAAGATAGCATATTAAAAAGCAGAGAGAGACATTACTTTGCCAACAAAGATCCATCTAGTCAAATCTATGATTTTTCCAGTAGTCATGTATGGATGTGAGAGTTGGAATATAGAGAAAGCTGAGTACCAAAGAATTGATGCTTTTGAACTGTGGTGTTGGAGAAGACTCTTGAGAGTCCCTTGGACCGCAAAGAGATCCAACCAGTCCATCCTAAAGGAAATCAGTCTTGAATATTCATTGGAAGGACTGATGCTGAAGCTGAAACTCCAATACTTTGGCCACCTGATGTAAAGAACTGACTCATTTGAAAACATGCTGATGTTGGGAAAGATTGAAGGCAGGAGGAAAAGGGGACAACAGAGCATGAGATGGTTGGATGGCATCACTGACTCTATGGACATGAGTTTGAATAAGCTCCGGGAATTGATGATGGACAGGGAAGCCTGGCTTGCTCCTTCCCACAGGGTCGCAAAGAGCAGACATGACGGAGTGACTGAACTGAAGTGAACTGAAGTGATTCAAACTACCACAAAGGTGTGACTATCTCTGAGCCTCCCCCTAAGTCTATCCACATATACTCTTTTCCTCGAATACGCACTTTACTTGTTTCACTGCTTCCCATTTCTATGTGAAAATTCAGTTCTACACAGCAGTGGGCCAGGGCCTTGTCAATTGTCCCTGCTGGTCTAGTGGCTAGGATTCAGGACTCTCACTGCCACAGTCAGACTTCAATCTCTGGCCAGGAAACCAAATCCTGCTTCAAGCTGCTGCAGGCTGAGCCTGGACCAAAACATATGCAGGTCACATTCCTTGGAATCATTAAAATATATGAATTTCCCCTCTCTGCTTTAGGCTATTTTAATAGCATATTTTTAAAAGCTTACAGATATCTTACAGATATTCCATGTCTCTTCCAATATTAGTACATAAGCTGTCTCTTTAAAAGAAGAAATCTTAATAATGTTTAAGCATATGGCTTGGAATCGTGCTTTCAATTCCTTTCTAATGTCAAACAAAGATTTGATAGAACTATTTATGAATACTGGTGTTTTCTGCCAAGACCACTGGCAATATTCAAATTATTGACAATAGAAAGAATACAGCTAATACTTATGAAACGTTTTCATAATTATGACACTGTGAATTAGCTTTGTTTGAAATAGTTCTGGGTTTATGAGATAACATTTCCAAACACTTAGAAATGATTAAGAGCAGTTTGGGGGCTAAATCATTTCTTTCACATAACTCCTTTTCAAAAAGCTATATACCCTTTAATTTCTTCTTTCATTACAAATCTACCTATCTTCAAAACAAAAGAATGCCTTAAGACAACTATTTCAGGAAAATTATTTGCTTTTGTTTTATTTTGACAGTCAGGGTCAGTATTATTTTTAATCATAGTGTCTGCTGTATATGATTACACAGCTAATCATATTCATATTTAAAATATATATAAGAGAACTGACAGTATGGTGTCATCTTAATTTTTAAAATAAATTGACAGTCACATTTTTTAAAAATATATCTTATTAAACAAAAGGCTATTCTGCTTTCACATTTTAAGTAATTTTTTTTTCAATTGCTTTGGTACACTTTTATTACAAAGATTTTTATAGACATCTAATCCAATTAATTATAATTGTAATTAAAGTATCACTAATTGTTCAATGAAAAAAAATGAAACTGCAGTATGAATAAAATTTTTATGCTCCGATAGATTTTTTTCCCAAGAGAATAGCCTGAGAGAGAAAATATATCTAGAACTTAGCCTAGTATGCACTTTAAAACACAACTGTGTTTAATAATGCTATCTTGGAGTTAGGAGGAGGAAATGATTAAATGAGTACCTTTGAATTTATCTGGAATCATGGTAATTTGTATTTTTTGTTTGCAGATCTAAGTTAACTAGTTGCAAATATAAGCCACATTCCAATCCTTATCCTCACCCTCCTCTGTTGAATTCTGACACCTCCAGGACTTATAAATTGCTTAAGTATCTGTGCTGTGAGATAAATGTCTTTAGGGATCCTATGAATCTTAGAAGATCAGTAAATTTGAATATTTGTTAAATATTACTTAGTGGTAATTAAGAATCATGACTAACTACAGAAGAGTAGAAAAAGACCTCAAAAGGATTTTTAAAAGATTAAACATACAAGCATAATGATAAAATGTTATTAATCAGCACATGGAGAAAACCACAATGAGATGGGATTGGTATGAAGTACCAACAGCAGAAGGGAACAATAACCAAAAATGTTTGTTTGTTTTGTTTCTTTTTTGATGCACCAAAGAGACTAATAAAGCAAGGAATAAATTCTGGGGAAAAAAAAAAAAAAAGGATAATTAACAACCAGTAGAAGACCTCGTTTGGAGAAGGAAATGGCAACCCACGTCAGTATTCTTGCCTGGGAAATCCCATGGACAGAGGAGCCTACTGGGCTACAGTCCATGGGGTTGCAAGAGTTGGACATGATTGAGTGATTAAACTACCTACCTGCCTAACTAGAAAACCTCATTAACCTGTGTAAGGGGATGATCAATATGGGAAAGTCACACACCAGATATTCAGGTATTAAGAGTCTATTCTTAAATGCTTGACCACTAAAGGCCTATACCCATCCTCATCAAAAATATTACTTTATAATAAAGGAAACAAAATACAAAATGCATTTAAGTTTCTTCTCCAAACTAGTCTTATTGAAATTAACTTGCATTGACTTAAATCAGCAAATCATTAGCTGCCATCATTACCAATTTCTGCTTTCTACCCCCTGGCCTATTTCCTACTGATGCCTTCTTTCCCACTGATTAAAACATCTCTCAATGATTCCTTAGCCTCTTCTCTAATATCCCAGAGGACCACCAAAATAAGAAACAATAGAGACTTTCCTGGTGGCCCAGTGGTTAAGAATTCACCTGCCAATGCAGGGGACACGGATTTGAACCCACATTTGGGAAGATTACACAGGCCACAGAGAAACTAAGTTCAAGTATCAACACAACAACTAAGGCCAGGCGCTGGAGCCTGAGTACTGCAGCTACTAAAGCCCGGTGCCCTGGAGCCCACGCTCTGGTAAAAGAGAAGCCACCACAGTGAGAAGCTCATACACTACAACAGAGAGTAGCCTCTGCTCGCTGCAACTAGAGAAAGCCTGTGAGCGGCAACAAAGACCCAGCACAGCGAAAATAAAAAATAAATATATTACTTAATTAAAAATGGAAAAATAAATAATAGATACTGTTCCATGCTGTTTATTAAGCTTTTTCAGGAATGTTAGCATTATCTCCCTCAAGGAAATCCATATTTTAGAAAGTGAGAAATATGCTTCATATTTCCTTGGCATTCCACAAGTATTAATACAATTACACATTGCATTCAGAGTACCTGTTCTTCTAATATCTGTGAAATGACTGATTCATTTAAAAACAGAAATGTCATTGTTATTTAGTTAATAGCCTAATTGCTAAAGTACATGAGCTGTTTGGTTTAGTCTAACAGATATATACATATGCAATCACTTCATGATTTCAACAACCACTTCTCTCTTATTAAATAAAAACACCAAACAACAAAATTTTTAGTTCATCTCTTCCACCTGACCACTCTGTTATAAACATGAAGACCAGATGTTTATTGCAAATGTACCAGTAGGAATAAATACAAAAAGTATCTGATAATTTGCTTATTTCTTTAACTTGTACAGAAGGTCTTCTGAGGCCTTGTACTATGTCTATACCATATTAACACATTTAATAGGAAATACATTGAACCTTTATCTAAAACAGTAAGCAAATAACTGTATACTATTTTTCAGTGGTGTTTGATAGCTAGATTTTGAACATTTGAAATAGTTAATTAACTATCACTTACTCATTAGGTAATCACAGCTAAATATAACCTTAAGATGGTGTGCTTAGTCACTCAATCATGTTATGTCTGACTCTTTGCAACCCCATGGATTATAGCTCGCCAGGCTCCTCTGTCCATGTGTATTCCTCAGGTAAGAATACTGGGGTGGGTTTCCATGCAAATCTAAACAAAGAGGTCTTAATTTACCCCAAAGTTCATATACATTTATAAGAACAAAATACATTCAGTTGTTTATTTGATCATTGCTAGGCCAAACAATGATTCAGGAGAAGAGGAATGATATTGACAGAATGCAAAATTATAAAGGTAAAACACAGCAACCTCAACAAAAGGCCAGTTTTACAAAACCTGTCTTCTACTTGATTTGCAAAATCACAATTAAAAGCAAGTCAGGAAGAATGAGAAGTAAATGGAGAGAAAAAGTTATAATGATCTGGGTTATACTAACTTTTTTAAAAAATTGGCCTTTTTATGTTTAAACTGACATAGAAAATACTGGAATAAATATTCATTCAAAAAATAATATTCTTAGAAATATTTATAAAAAAAAAAGAAATATTTATTCATTTACTAAAAAGGATCAATGGGGAAGAAACAAAGCAAATGGTCACATGAGTATTTCCTATCAACAGATCTCCTGATTCGACATAATATACTAGCCCTAACGAAGAACTGATGCTTTTGAACTGTGGTGTTGGAGAAGACTCTTGAGAGTCCCTTGGACTACAAGGAGATCCAACCAGTCCATTCTGAAGGAGATCAGCCCTGGGATTTCTTTGGAAGGACTGATGATAAAGCTGAAACTCCAGTACTTTGGCCACCTCATGCGAAGAGTTGACTCATTGGAAAAGACTCTGATGCTGGGAGGGATTGGGGGCAGGAGGAGAAGGGGACGACAGAGGATGAGATGGCTGGATGGCATCACTGACTCGATGGACATGAGTCTGAGTGAACTCCGGGAGTTGGTGATGGACAGGGAGGCCTGGCGTACTGCGATTCATAGGGTTGCAAAGAGTTGGACACGACTGAGCGACTGAACTGAACTGAACGTCACCTGAAAAGTTTTGCAAGTACTGAAGCTAAAACAAAAGGCCATTAGGTATACTTTGAGAGCATTCTAAACAACACCGAAATGATTAAAGTAATTAATTATTCATTACTTACAAAAGTAGTGTTTTCCAATAATAATGTGGTAGTATTTGTTTCTATATTCAGTTTAATGACATGTCCATTCTCGCTTTTATACACCACATCTGTATCTGCAACAACAAAGATATGAACAATTGACAAACACATTGACTAGGTAATATAATGGCTATAGAGAAGATAATGTGCATAATAAACAGGCTCATTGGAACAATGACTGTTAGCCTTTAATAACCTGAGCAGATCTCTACACTTGGGTCATATTAATCCTCTTCAGTGATCAGGAAGCCTGTCTAGCCTATGGCCTATTGTGCAAAGAAAACAGGGTTAGTGAGAGGGTCACTGAGATTCTTGGCTCAACAAATGAAAAGTAATTAAAATATGGGCAACCTGCTGCCCATTCTGAGCTTAGAAAGAAGAGACAAAGAGAAGCACCTCCCATTTCTGAAGCTGTTACCGATTAGTGATGTAGTTAAACTTTAACGAGGCTGCCCCTGAAACATAACTAGACATATTTCTGAGACTGTCATTATGAACCACATTCATGCAAATTTTTTCATGTATCCAGTACTGCCACCACTCAATTTCTACTCAACTTCTTTTTCCCTTGGGATTCGAATTATGCCTCTGATATTTTGCCTGGGTTGTCTGATCAAAGGTCAAAATCTCTGAGACTGGTACAATGCCAACCATTGTATCCACTTTGTCAACTTTAAAGAGAATGCTGTCCTCAATTTAAATAGCTGCATTTAGTTTGGAGAACTGATAATGTTATATAATTTTGTGTTTAATTCAGCCACATTAACCAGGAAATTAAACCATTTTAAGAACTCTACACCTGAAAATATCAACTTGAGAAAAATTGCCAGGAAGAGTACTCAGAAGTTAAGAAAAGAAAGATATCTATATTCACATAAAAGATATATAAATTATATATAATATATACATATATATGTAATTAGATAAAAGGAAAGATACCCAAACAAAAGTAGTCTTGTCTTTTTTTTTTTTTTGCATGAGCATAACCTCCTTTTCAGTTTTACTGTTCTAAACTTCTCCATGGTATTACACTTCCCTAACCCTATGTACTTCACTAACCCTATGTACTGAGCACCAAAGAATTGATGCTTTTGAACTGTGGTGTTGGAGAAGACTCTTGAGAGTCCCTTGGACTGCAAGGAGATCCAACCAGTCCATTCTAAAGGAGATCAGCCCTGGGTGTTCTTTGGAAGGAATGATGCTAAAGCTGAAACTGCAGTACTTTGGCCACCTCATGTGAAGAGTTGATTCATTGGAAAAGACTTTGAAGCTGGGAGGGATTGGAGGCAGGAGGAGAAGGGGATGACAGAGGATGAGATGGCTGGATGGCATCACCGACTCAATGGACGTGAGTCTGAGTGAACTCTGGGAGTTGGTGATGGACAGGGAGGCCTGGCGTGCTGCAATTCATGGGGTCGCAAAGAGTTGGACACGACTGAGCAACTGAACTGAAATGAATTGAACCCTATGTACAGTCTTGAAAAAAAAAAAGGCAATATTGAGAGGGATTGGACCTATTATTCACAGTAAGTAAAGTTATATAAGTTACATATAACTTATATAACCCAATGGTCATCATCCATATACTGGCAGTAAATAAATACTACATGTTGGATTGTCAAGAATATGTGCAAATGCCTGACATTTTGACAGAGCAAGGTTTTCTGACTGTTCTCTAGTTATTGCAACCTTATAAATAGTAACACCTAGAAGTTATGATGAGAAGCAATTAATACTAGCAAAAATAAAGTTTGTTTTTCTTCAGCATTTCATTCAGAAGATCAAGAGCCCAATATGACTCTCCTACTAGAGTCAGGGATGACACAGAGGTCGATGATTCTTCTTGACTTCAATCAAATGGGGACAGGGACACGTTGGAAAGATACAGAAAGGGAAAGATGGAAAGACATGGGCCACAGAAAAAGACAAAGTGTTTTAAGACAGAAGAAGAAGAGACAAAGATTTCCAAGTTACTATCTGAACTGTACTTAGATGTACTGAAAGATAAACCTATGAGATCTTTAAAATAAGGTCTTCTGTCACCTTCTCAATTTCTTCCATCACGTACAAAAAAATTTAGGTTCTTTTCATTATGAACTTTACTTGCTGACCTTTCTCATGATGTAAAAAAATAACAGGTTTTACACACATAAATATTTTATATTTATATTCTTTCCCTCTCTTCCTTTTCCTTTCTATCTCATAGTTATGGGCACAGGCTCAACAGTAACCCTGGTCACCTGTGCTACTCATTCAGTCTTGCCAGCTGACTCTGGTCTCCTGTCTTATAGCTCTCAATCAATGCTTACTTGAATCAATAGTCCAACCTCAATAAACTCACTTCATGGCAAATAGATGGGGAAACAGTGGAAACAGTGTCAGGCTTTATTTTTTGGGGCTCCAAAATCACTGCAGATGGTGATTGCAGCCATGAAATTAAAAGACGCTTACTCCTTGGAAGGAAAGTTATGTCCAACCTAGATAGCATATTCAAAAGCAGAGACATTATTTTGCCAACAAAGGTTCGTCTAGTCAAGGCTATGGTTTTTCCTGTAATCATGTATGGATGTGAGAGTTGGACTGTGAAGAAGGCTGAGTGCTGAAGAATTGATGCTTTTGAACTGTGGTGTTGGAGAAGACTCTTGAGAGTCCCTTGGACTGCAAGGAGATCCAACCAGTCCATTCTGAAGGAGATCAGCCCTGGGATTTCTTTGGAAGGAATGATGCTAAAGCTGAAACTCCAGTACTTTGGCCACCTCATGCGAAGAGTTGACTCATTGGAAAAGACTGATGCTGGGAGGGATTGGGGGCAGGAGGAGAAGGGGACGACAGAGGATGAGATGGCTGGATGGCATCACTGACTCAATGGACATGAGTCTGAGTGAACTCTGGGAGTTGGTGATGGACAGGGAGGCCTGGCGTGCTGCAATTCATGGGGTCGCAAAGAGTCGGGCATGACTGAGCGACTGCACTGAACTGAACTGAAAAGTTCAGAGAGCATGAACAGTGATTCTTCTTCAATGGAAGTGACAAAGTAGTACATGTCATTATTGTCTCTCGTTGTAAGAGGAAACCCTCAGCAGGTGATGGATTATATTGGGGTGGGGGAAGAAACATTCATTTTTATAATATTTCCCTTAGAATCAGAATAGAAGTAAATGGAGCTTGTTTGAGAAGATAAAGACTACACTTAATATTTTTAAAGTAAATTAATTGGATAATCATTTAGACTTGAAAAACATCTGTAGAGATTTGTGTTTATAAATGCCTTTGAATCTGCACTCCTGCAAATTTTACTAGTGGACTTTCAGTGTTGTATTAGTAGAAGAAACCTTTCTTTTTTAAAATTTAACTGTAACTCTCTAGGTTAACATTTGAAACAGATTTCTGCATGAATTATTTTAAAAGCATCTAACATCTGCCTTTATTAATTCTCTTTAATTTTTTTCTGGTCTTTAAATCTGATCTTCTGGGTGTCATATTTATGCTACTTTACTATTTGATTTATAATCACTAGTGGAATCTCCTAGTTTTGAAACTCCTATTATAGCATTAATAAATTACTTTCTGGAATTTATTTTACAAGTGTCACTTCATATTTTCTTTAGTATTAAGTAATGAAATATGAGTGAATTAGATCAATGAGTAAAGTGTTTTAACACAAGAAGATCAAGGTGAGTGTACTTGAAAAATTCTTAAAACACTGTATTAGACATGTCTATACAGTACTTTGATTAAATAATCTTTCTTCCTTTTCAGCTCATTGAAAGTTAAGAGTCAATTATCCTGAAGACACATTCAATTCAGTCATGCTTTTATTTTTAAATGAAAAGACATGACAAGAGAGAATCACTGTCTAGCTTTTTCATCCTGAGCTATATGAATGTGTTTTTTGTATCTGCCCCACCCCCAAATTCTTGTCATTCTAATTCCTTTTTCTACAATTTGTAGCAAAAGGAAAAAATAGTACTATATCCTAAATTTAAGTTCTTTCAGGTAAAGGTAAGCTTTTAGTTTATACCTAGTCCACACAAAGCAGGTAGTAATGCAATTCATATTATAGTTCAGTTCTCAAATTGCTATTGAAATTTAGAACTGAGGCCTCTGCATTCACCCAGACTGTCAGGATATACATCCACAAGATTTTACTTTTAGAGCTTGCAAGTTTTAGCCCATGAATATAAGACTGTAAATTAGTACAAAAGTTAATTTTTGTTTCAGAAACTTTCTTAAAAGTAATGTATCTGAACCATAAGCTCCCAAATCTGAGCAAATTATCAACTGTTAATTCAGTCCCTGATACCGGGAAAGATTGAGGGCAGAAAAAGAAGAGAGCAACAGAGGATGAGATGGTTGGATGGCATCACAGATTCAATGGACATGAACTTGGGCAAACTCTGGGAGATAGTGAGAGATAAAGGGGCCTGGTCTGTTGCAGTCCATGGGGCCACAGAGTTGGACACAACTTAGTGACTGAACAACCATAATTCTTATTAGTAACTGTTTCTCTAAGAGTCACTTCAAGATATTTGTCTCTCAGTGTCAATCTACCTAGGCCGTTACATCATGAAATGCACACCTCTTCAATCAGATCCTCACACTGGAAAAGCTGTCTTAACAATTCACTTCTAGATTTCCAGCCCTATACATAACCCCCATCCCATCCTACCCTACCAATCCCTCCTTCTGGACATTCTAAGACAGTCAAAATATTGCCCTCCCTGACTAAAATAGGTAATAAACTCAGCTTCGCATAACAGGTTATTCTGGGTGTTGACAGCTGATGAAATTCACTTTCCCTGAATATCTATATAAAGTCACCTTATTTTTTAATGTTATTATTGATAATTATGCATTTAATTTTAACATGATAATTTGCTTTTAATGTTTCAAAATTAAATCTATCATCCATCATCCATCTGTGGAGAGAATTTTCAAAAAGTGGAAAAAAATCTTGACAAATTGATGGCTTGAAACATTTTAATCCAAATGTGATTTTTGCCCTAAAAATCTATTTTTTAACATATCTCAAAGAAAAATTCTATGGCATCTTTTTTTTTTTAATTCACACTCAATCAAATTGAAAAAATTAGAAAAAAAGAACAGTAAAACAAAATAATGAAATAATAATCACTGAAAATGTTCAAATAAATTCAGGAAGAATATGTTAAATATCAAAATAAGATTTAATCATTATTTAAAGATATCAATAGTAAATCTAGACTATTGAATTAATCATAACTGAAACACAATAGGCCCTAAACCATCTCTCCTAAAACACTGCTCATATCTGTAGAAATTTTCCTCACTTTTTAAAGACCCCCAGCTTCATATATTCACCTGTGAACATTCAGGCCATCAGAAATGGCTTATTGTCCTTTTTGTCTACCTCAAAATATCATTCCATATACATTCTTCTCTTTCCTCAGACTTCTAGAAAGAGATGCTCTTTCTTATTTCAAAAGCTAAAAAAAAAAAAAAAAAATACAGCTGTTTTTTAACCAAATTGAATATGTTCCATAATTTTAAATATCTTTTTTTAAATTTTATTTTATTTTTAAACTTTACATAATTGTATTAGTTTTGCCAAATATCAAAATGAATCCGCCACAGGTATACATCTTGCCAGTTACTTGTATTTTTCATGGTGTATATATTTCTTCTCTATATTAGAAATTAATAATAATAATCACTATCATTCAGCTCTTTGCTCTTTTCCAGGCTTTTGTCCTTTCAAAATAAGCCTCAATAAATCTTCTGTACAAGGGGTTTCAGACTTATCCTGTGTGCCCACCATACATGTAATTCTCCGTATCTTTCTGAAGCAGTTTCAGCCCTCATTCCCCTCAAATAACAAGCTGCCAACATCAAAACTGACCTGGGATGACCAAATCCAATGTGCTTCCCCCCATGCTTATCCCCACCTTACTCAGCTTTGCATTGTGTGACACTTAAAATGAGCAGAAGGATTCTTAAGTCCTCTTTTGCCTTTGAACCATTATCTTGGCCTGGAATCCTTTCTTGGAACTGGAGGAATCAACCTACCTGACTTCAGGCTCTATTACAAAGCCACAGGTATCAAGACAGTATGGTACTGGCACAAAGACAGAAATATAGATCAATGGAACAAAATAGAAAGCCCAGAGATAAATCCACGCACATATGGACACCTTATCTTTGACAAAGGAGGCAAGAATATACAATGGATTAAAGACAATCCCTTTAACAAGTGGTGCTGGGAAATCTGGTCAACCACTTGTAAAAGAATGAAACTAGAACACTTTCTAACACCATACACAAAAATAAACTCAAAATGGATTAAAGATCTCAATGTAGGACCAGAAACTATAAAACTCCTAGAGGAGAACATAGGCAAAACACTCTCTGACATACATCACAGAAGGATCCTCTATGACCCACCTCCCAGAATATTGGAAATAAAAGCAAAAATAAACAAATGGGACCTAATTAACCTTAAAGGCTTCTGCACATCAAAGGACACTATTAGCAAGGTGAAAAGACAGCCTTCAGAATGGGAGAAAATAATAGCAAATGAAGCAACTGACAAACAACTAATCTCAAAAATATACAAGCAACTCCTACAGCTCAACTCCAGAAAAATAAATGACCCAATCAAAAAATGGGCCAAAGAACTAAATAGACATTTCTCCAAAGAAGACATACAGATGGCTAACAAACACATGAAAAGATGCTCAACATCACTCATTATCAGAGAAATGCAAATCAAAACCACTATGAGGTGCCATTTCACACCAGTCAGAATGGCTGCGATCCAAAACTCTACAAATAATAAATGCTGGAGAGGGTGTGGAGAAAAGGGAACCCTCTTACACTGTTGGTGGGAATGCAAACTAGTACAGCCACTATGGAGAACAGTGTGGAGATTCCTTAAAAAACTGGAAATAGAACTGCCTTATAATCCAGCAATCCCACTGCTAGGCATATACACTGAGGAAACCAGAAGGGAAAGAGACACATGTACCCCAGTGTTCATCGCAGCACTGTTTATAATAGCCAGGACATGGAAGCAACCTAGATGCCCATCAGCAGATGAATGGATAAGAAAGCAGTGGTACATATACACAATAGAGTATTACTCAGCCATTAAAAAGAATACATTAGAATCAGTTCTAATGAGGTGGATGAAACTGGAGCCTATTATACAGAGTGAAGTAAGCCAGAAGGAAAAACACCAATACAGTATACTAACACATATATATGGAATTTAGAAAGATGGTAACAATAACCCTGTGAACGAGACAGCAAAAGAGACACTGATGTATAGAACAGTCTTATGGACTCTGTGGGAGAGGGAGAGGGTGGGAAGATTTGGGAGAATGGCATTGAAACATGTAAAATATCATGTATGACACGAGATGCCAGTCCAGGTTCAATGCACGATACTGGACGCTTGGGGCTAGTGCACTGGGACGACCCAGAGGGATGGTATGGGGAGGGAGGAGGGAGGAGGGTTCAGGATGGGGAACACATGTATACCTGTGGTGGATTCATTTTGATATTTGGCAAAACTAATACAATTATGTAAAGTTTAAAAATTAAAAAAAAAAAAAGTCTACACATTCTACTCAAACAGTTGTTGTCTAAACAAAGACACCCTGCAAAGCTCAACTCTGAGCTCTTTTTTTCCCAATTGCTATTCTCTGAGTGGTCATTTCTACTTCTCGCTCAGCCACTAAGTCATATCCCATTCTTTGTAATCCCATAGCAGGCCAGGCTCCTCTGTGCATGAGATTTCCCAGGCAAGACTACTGGAGTGGGTTGCCGTTTCCTCCTCCAGGGGATTTTCTGGACCCAGGGATCATATCTCCTACAGCCCCTGAATTGACAGGCAGATTCTTGACCACTGAGCTATTTGGGAAACCTCAAAACCTCCAAAATTGATTTTTTAAACTTTTGAGCCCTGACCTCTCCTGTATGTTGGCTTTATATTTCCATTTCTATGCTAGATGACATACATGTCTTGCAGATACATAAAACATAGCAGACATATATATATTTATGTATCTATGTATGTATGCATATGTATATACACATATAAGTTCATTACATCTTCTCTTTCTCTTCTACTCCTATATTAATATTATGCCTTATGACCTCTCATTTGGAGGATTGCTTTAGTTTTTTCAGTGTTCTTTATGCCTGTAGTTTATTCCCATAACATAGTATAACATCCTAAAGAACACTTGGAATTCTCTCATATGCTTGGAAAACAGTCACTGCACTCAGGTTACTCACTGAGTGGCTTCAGCATATATTTCCCTATTTATTATCTCCTGATCTCTATTTTTAAAAAAAGCCCTAATCATCTATTGTTGAGAGTTGTCCAGAAGTCTTTTTTCACTCCCACTCTATTTTGCTTATGATATCCAGTATTCAAAGACCAAGTCCTGTCCAGAATTTTCATCTTTCCCAAAGCATTGTTAGATTCTCAGCACTTCTAACGTCTTTACTCTGTATGTCTCTTTTCTGCACTTCTACATGAATCATTTAATATTTAATCATATAATTTCTTTCAAATATTTCTACTATCTATTTTTATTCAATATCAATGTGTTTATTTTGGGTTTTCAGTTACTTTACAAATTCCAGAAACACTCTATCTCTTGTTCCTTTCAAAAGTGAAACTGCATACACACATATTCCACAGTGTATATTAACATGAATTTACTCTTCAAGTGTCTGCATTAATATGGCTTTAATATTTCATAACATTATTGCCAGGAAGATGGGGTTGCAAATACCCTCATCATTTTATTTTTTTCAGGAACTTTCTGAAAACCCATTTATTTGAAAAATAGATTACTCAACTAATGCTCACTAAAGTAAACATTTCTTTCTCAGAACAATACATAACTCAACCAAATGACTGCTTACTATTCAAGATCTTCTCCCAAGACCTCACCTTCTAAAATTCACTAGTCCCCAACATTTCCAACACAAAACTTCAACCAGTCCTAATCAATACTACTTATTGAAAGACCTGTAAAACCACATCCCCCCAAAACCTCATAAAAAACACCTCTCCTTTGCCACTCTGTTTGGAGAATATGCTGCCCACTTTCAAGTGGGCAAGAAAGTGATCTTTACCAAGTAAGCAACAAACTCATCTCTACTTCTTCATGTACATAAGGTTATTTTGGTGATACTTTGAGAGAACTAATATTCATCAGTTTATAATTTCTGTAGAGCAGAATAATATGGCATCCATCCCAATGAAGGATCTTAATGAATTTTTCCCTCTACTACAATATTCTTTTTAATATTTCTCAATTTAATTTATTTTTCAATTCAGTTCAGTCATTCAGTCGTGTCTGACTCTTTGTGACCCCATGAACCACAGCACGCCAGGCCTCCCTTTCCATCACCAACTCTTGGAGTCCACCCAAACCCATGTCCATTGAGTCAGGGATGCCATCAAACCATCTCATCCTCATCATCACCTTTTCCTCCTAGCCGTCAATATTTCCCAGCATCAGAGTCTTTTCCAGTGAGTCAGCTCTTCACATTAGGTGGCCAAAGTATTGGAGTTTCAGCTTCAGCATCAGTCCTTCCAATGAACACCCAGGACTGATCTCCTTAGGATGGACTGGGTGGATCTCCTTGCAGTCCAAGGGACTCTCAAGAGTCTTCTCCAACACCACAGTTCAAAAGCATCAATTCTTTGGAGCTTAGCTTTCTTCACAGTCCAACTCTCACATTCATACATGACCACTGGAAAAACCATAGCCTTGACTAGATGGACCTTTGTTGTCAAAGTAATGTCTCTGCTTTTGAATATGCTATCTAGGTTGGTCATAACTTTCCTTCCAAGGAGTAAGCGTCTTTTACTTTCATGGCTGCAATCACCATCCATAGTGATTTTGGAGCCAAAAAACATAAAGTCAGCCACTGTTTCCACTGTTTCCCCATCTATTTGCCATGAAGTGATGGGACCAGATGCCATGATATTAGTTTTCTGAATGTTGAGCTTTAAGCCAACTTTTTCACTCTCCACTTTCACTTTCATCAAGAGGCTCTTTAGTTCCTTTTCACTTTCTGCCATAAGGGTGGTGTCATCTGCATATCTGAGGTTGTTGATATTTCTCCCAGCAATCTTGATTTCAGCTTGTGCTTCTTCCAGTCCAGCGTTTCTCATGATGTACTCTGCATAGAAGTTAAATAACCAGGGTGACAATATAGATCCTTGACATACTCTTTTTCCTATTTGGAACCAGTCTGTTGTTCCATGTCCAGCTCTAACTGTGGCTTCCTGACCTGCATATAGGTTTTTCAATAGGCAGGTCAGGTGGTCTGGTATTCCCATCTCTTTCAGAATTTTCCATAGTTTATTGTGATCCACACAGTCAAAGGCTTTGGTATAGTCAATAAAGCAGAAATAGATGTTTTTCTGGAACTTGCTTCCTTTTTCCATGATCCAGCGGATGTTGGCAATTTGATCTCTGGTTCCTCGACCTTTTTTAAAACCAGCTTGAACATCTGGAATTTCATGGTTCACGTATTGCTGAAGCCTGGCTTGGAGAATTTTGAGCATTACTTTACTACTGTGTGAGATGAGTGCAATTGTGTGGTAGTTTGAGCATTCTTTGGTATTGCCTTTCTTTGTGATTGGAATGAAAACTGACATTTTCCAGTCCTGTGGCCACTGATGAGTTTTCCAAATTTACTAACGTATTGAGTGAAGCACTTTCACAGCATCATCTTTCAGGATTTGAAATAGCTCAACTGGAATTCCATCACCTCCACTAGCTTTGTTCATAGTGATGCTTTCTAAGGCCCACTTGACTTCACATTCCAGGATGTCTGGCTCTAGGTGAGTGTGAGTGATCACACCATCATGATTATCTGTGTTGTGAAGATCTTTTTTGTACAGTTCTGTGTATTCTTGCCACCTTTTCTTAATATCTTCTGCTTCTGTTAGGTCCACACCATTTCTGTTCTTTTTTGAGCCCATTTTCACAGGAAATGATCCCTTGGTATCTCTAATTTTCTTGAACAGATCTCTAGTTTTTCCATTCTACTGTTTTCCTCTATTTCTTTGCACTGATTGCTGAGGAAGGCTTTCTTATCTTTCCTTGCTATTCTTTGGAACTCTGCATTAAAATGGGCATATCTTTCCTTTTCTCCTTTGCTTTTCACTTTTCTTTTCACAGCTATTTGTAAGGCCTCCTCAGACAGCCATTTTGCTTTTTTGCATTTCTTTTTCTTGGGGATGGTCTTAATTCCTGTCTCCTGTACAATGTCATGAACCTCTGTCCATGGTGCATCATGCACTCTATCAGATCTAGTCCCTTAAATCTATTTCTCACTTCCACTGTATATTCATAAGGGATTTGATTTAGGTCATATCTTAATGGTCTAGTGGTTTTCCCAACTTTCTTCAACTTAATCTGAATTTGACAATAAGGAGTTCATGATCCAATATTTTAGCCACCTGATGTGAAGGGCTGACTCATTTGAAAAGACCCTGATCCTGGGAAAGATTGAGGGCAGGAGGAGAAAGGGACGACAGAGGATGAGATGGTTGGATGGCATCACTGACTCAATGGACATGAGTTTGGGTGAACTCTGAGAGTCGGTGATGGACAGGGAGGCCTGGCGTGCTGCAGTTCATGGGGTGGAAAGAGTTAGACACGACGGAGTGACTGAACTCAACTAAACTGAAGTCAACATTAATCAATATAAGCCCTATGATACTGATTTAATTAAGATGTTAAATGAAATATTTGAAATATATATAAACTATACAGAGAGATACAGACAGAGATATTTTCTCTGTATGCTAGATCAGTGTTTGATAAACTCTGGCAGTTGATGTGGTCTAGATTTGGGGGCACCAAACTTTCCCCACAGTCATGATTACTCATTTACATGATTATTTATTATGTATTGTAACTGTATTTGCACTGCAATAGCAGATTTTAGTAGCTGCAACACACATTATATGACTCACAAAACCTAAAACATTTAGTCTCTGATAACTTTAAAGAAAAATCTGATGACTTCTGTGTTGTTTGTTTCATTCAAAGAACATATCTTTCACTTTACTTACCATATTTATAAATGTTAGATTAGTCCCTGATCATTGCAATGTCACTAGAAGAATTATTTTTGGATCCCCCAAATAACTATACACTTGAAAGAATTTTTGTTTCCCAATCTGCCATGAGAGGTATATTTACCTTAAAATTGGATCTGAATTCCTGTTAAGTAGGATAAAGACAAATGTAAAAAATAAATGTTATATTCCTAAAAGTTTGTAATCAGAATAAAAGCTGTCTTAATTTAAATGTTGTCATAATTCTGAGTAATCATCATTAATTCATATGGAAATGTCAATCCTATGAATGACACTTCCTGTGATAAAGAGCCCTTTACAGACTAGATGGAACCGTTGATGACCACTCAACTAAATGATGTTATTTTGATCTGTAGCTAAAATTTGAATAGCAGCATTTCTTATATGATCATTTCATTTTTTAGATTATTTGCAAAATAGTCACCTAAGAGAAAACTTAAATACTACTCTCCAGAATTTAAAATACGTCTTCCTACTAGAAGGTCTGTTTGCACAGCAGTAGCAAATAAATCAGAGAAGGCGATGGCACCCCACTCCAGTACTCTTGCCTGGAAAATCCCATGGACGGAGGAGCCTGGTGGGCTGCAGTCCATGGGGTCACGAAGAGTCAGACATGACTGAGCGACTTCCATGCATTGGAGAAGGAAATGTCAACCCACTCAGGTGTTCTTGCCTGGAGAATCCCAGGAATGGGGGAGCCTGGTGGGCTGCCATCTATGGGGTCGCACAGAGTTGGACACGACTGAAGCGACTTAGCAGCAGCAGCAAATAAATACCACTTGTAAGTGTTTTTTAACTTTCTTCAGTTAAAATTTTCAAAAATAAAAACATAAATTAATAAAAAATAAAAATTTCAAAAATAACAACGGCTTTACCAAAGCTTTCTTAACGTCAAACACATATATCTCTCTTGAGTGGTCCCATCTACTGAAGTTTGAAAGCAAAAAGAAGACAGACTCATGTCTTCCCTTCACCAAGCATCTTACATGAAATATAAATGACAGCTAGGATCTGAAAGGTTTAGAAGTCTACACTACGATGACACATACGAAGAATAGAGCTTATTTTAAGGTAACATGTAAACTTAAAAATATAAAGATAAAATAACAGACTGTGAAAACACTTAAATCACTTCTCTCTTCTCTAATTTTGTTTTTGTTTTAGTCAGCCCCTGGGCTGGTGGTGGTGCTAGTGGTAAAGAATCCACCTACCAATGCAGCAGACATCAGAGACATGGGTCAATCCCTGGGTTGGAAAGATGCCCTGAAGGAGGGATCAGCACCCTACATTAGTATTCTTGTCAGAAGAATCCCATGGACAGAGGAACCTGGTAGGATACAGTCCATGGGGTCTCAGTCAGACATGACTGAGCATCTGAGCACAAAACTTCTCTCAATTTTTCCTTAGGCTAGAAAGAATAAACTGGGCTAACCACAGCCTCCAAATGTACATTTGTGGATGGGCAGTCACTAGCAATTCTATGCAAGAGAAAAGCCTTCTTTTAACAGGGTTCCATTCCTGTAAGGCACCTCACTGTATGAGAAGGTACCATCTGGCTCTCAACACATTGCCCTGTGATGATTTGTCTGTTGCTATGACTAATAAACTCTCTTTGTCTGTGATCCATAGGCTTCATGTATATATATATATATATATATATATATATATATATATATATATATATATGTGAGCTAACAAGCAGAGAAAAATTTCAGACAATTTAGTTACTGCTTTACAAGTTATCCTTCCTCAGTTCTAAACATCTCCTCCTTTTCTCTCAAGGTTTTAATTTTAATATTAATTTCAACATCATTAATAACACGGTCTCAAATTGCATAGTGACATTTAATTAACAATAATAAATCAAATAATCTACACCAAACTTGTAAATTAGAGACTCAAAATGAACATTAACTCTACACATCCAATTTGTGCTTGAATCTTACAACACTGACTGCCATTTAAAGCTCTGAAATCCACTATTTATATATACAGATAGATAGGTAGATTAGATAGATATCTATTTATACTTAGATATAAATATCTATATCTACATGTCTATATCTAAATATGTATATATTAACTACTTGGATCTTGTGTGACCAGTTCATGTACTTTAGTCAATTTCCATTAACAACTGACATTGTTCCACTGACAAACATGCTTACTCTCTACTATATTTGATAAGGTTATGTCCTTCTTATCAAGATACAGTATCTTAAAATGGGTCTTCCAGTTGAATGGACAGATGGATCTGTTACCTTTCCCTATCTAGTGCCAGCTTATCTCAGGCAGATTTTCATCCTATGAAAATGTTTTTCCAGTCATGTTTATTATTAAAACCCTCAAGATAACAAAAGAAAAAGACATACATTAAAGGCAGTAACTTTTTGCTTCTTTTCTGATTATAAAGTAATATTTACTCATTACAGAAAATTTGTATAATGATAATATACCAAGGAAAAATAACTGAAATTTTAATGTGTTTCCTTACAAAACTTGTAGTTGATATCTCAATATAAGTCAGGCCTTCCATCCCTTTTACTCCTCTTAAAATTGTAAATTAGGCATTATACCTTACCATTAAAAATTCTCCACTGGCTATTTCAAATGTTTAATAGTTTCAGTTCAAATGGACATTATATAAAGAAAAATAAATTAGGGCATCATAGTTGGAAATAAAGAAAAGAAAAAGCAAAAACATTTTAAAATACAATAAAGTAAATGTAGATATTTTAGCCCTGAACATAGTTTCACAAAATAGCACTGACGAATTTTTTTGTTGTACAACTAATTAATACATCTAAACAACAGATGCTGTGACTTTTCAAATGCATAATTACATACCTTTATCAATTTCTGCATTTTCAGTTAAATCTCTAGAGATTAAAATTGATCACTGCACTAAAGAAGCATATATTTGAACCATAAGGTAAGACTTAATTGAATAGGAAATTAATTTAGTGGAGTAAAATGGAAGTATTGCATTGCTTTTAACAGAAACAACTTTGAACAACACTGAAATAAGTAACTAGAACACTGCTTAAAAATTCACTTTCTGACAATCAGACTCTGGGAATATTAATGTAAGAAAATTGTTATTAATTCTATAGGCGGGTTTATAAAAAGAGGCAATAACCTTGGGCAATAAGTCTGGCTTTTAAGTTTGTTTGAAATAACTTCTCAAGCATATTTAGTTTTTTTTTTTTTTTAATAGTGTTAAAGTTCATTAGAAAAACTCAATTGATTAACAAAAAAGACTGATGAGTCCAACTTGTATAAAGGAGTTAATTATATTCTGTAATAAGCCTAAAGGTGATATTTACCTAATTATAAACAGCTCTTATACAAATTTATATTCTTATAAGAAAACATCAGATAAGAACACAGAAATATTTTATTGTTACCATTTTATACACCAGGGTAGGAACTGGGAGAAAAGTAGAGGCTTATTTCAGTTTCAAGTATTGGAAGCCCCAACCCTAATGGATTTAACTCAAAAAATAGAAGAAGAAAAAAAAAAAAACCTGTATTGTCTGTGACTTCAAGGTTTCTATTGCTGCAGAGGCTCAAATGATATCATCTAGGCATGGGTAGTATACTACAGTTTTGTTCTGTCTTTTTCAGATGGCTTCATTCTAATAGGCTTTCCCTTTATGATCCAAATATCAGTAAAATCTATTGCCTCTCACTTTCAAGGCCAACAGGAAAAATTAAGATTCTTCTTCTAGGATTCTCAATAAGAGATTCATTACCCCTTTGGTCCTCATTGGACCAGGGAAACATTCTTGCCTTGGGTTGTTAGGGGTGTGTGATGTACTAACAAGCATAGGACTAAATCTCATGTTCACTTCTACTGAAGTTTGGGTATGTACTTTTTTTTAAAGGAGAAATTGTTTTGTGGATGCCAGGAAAGGGTCAAGTCTGGATAAGTGAAACAGACAACAGATCTACTATACAGTGTATATGAATTGAGGTAAACATTTTATTTATGAAGGTATTTACAACAAAAACAATGCTTCTCCAAACTTACTATAAGAGGACATTTTATCATGCAGGAAAGTGCAGCACAGTTGATTATAAGTGTGTATGTGTGTGTGTGTGTATGTGTGTGTGTAAAACGGGTACTTGGTTGCAGAATAATGGGCCCATAAAAGGAAATATTTTTAGTAATTGTTAAAATTCTGAGAATATTTTCCAATTTACTTGGGGCCTTGCCATATTCCTAAGTCACACTTGCCTTAGAGGAAAATTATTTTGCCTGAAAGCATAAGATTGTTGTGGCCCACTGGGGAAGCTGGCCAGGATGATTGAATGGGTTTGCCAGGATGCATTCTACTGAGGGGGGGAAAAACATGTTGGCAGCAGATTGATCTGAGACTGCTGAGGAGATGTAGATGCATGTCCTGGAAGAATCACAAATCTCCATCAAAGTTTTATGTCTCCCGTTGAGTTGTTAAGAGACTTCAGATTTGCCAAACAATGGACTGAATTACAAATTAGTCTTTCCAATAAGGATAAAACCTAAACATACTATTTAAAATCAATCATTTAATGGTATAACACCACTGTGATGGTAATAATGCTTTTTATCACTGTAACTGTTTTCCTCAAACTACTGACCTCAACCCCAACTCTGAGCATGATTAACCAAATGTGAATGTTAAACACCATGGGTAAGTTCAAGGTCTGTTCCTTCAACAATCTTATTCAGCTATGAAATTAATATCAATATATAAAAATATGTGTGTATGTTATATATATATGGGTTTCCCTGATGGCTCAATGGTAAGAAATCCATCTGCAGTATAGGAGACATGGGTTTGATCCCTGGGTCAGGAAGATCCCCTGGAGAAGGGAATGGCAACCAACTCCAGTATTCTTGCCTGGGAAATCCCATAGAATATATGTATATATATATACACATATATTCTAGGCATGCATATATGCATATATTTATGAAGTATGGTTTAGAGATTTGAGATAAAAACTGACTTTTTTACTTCCCAAGTATTTAATTTTTGGAGTGGTTATATTAGTTATCTGCAATTTACTGTTGTCATTAGAAATAAGAAAAAAAAAAGTCCCAATTAGGTATCTGAATGATATATGCAAAAAATTGCAATATCTTGTAGAGAGTTATGTGCCCAATAAGTGATCCTGACTTTGTTGATGATGGAGGTACCAAAACAAATTATGATGATTTGGCTAGCATTAAAAAGAATTCTCTACTTGACTTATATTCCATTCTTATCAGATATTGCTTAATCATTAAAAAGTACAGATACTCCTTCTAAAAGGAAATATTCATATTTTCTTATTTATCACATTACTTAGAATAGAACTGAATATATAGTTGGTATTTGTGTGTCTCACTGAATTAATGTCTAAATCTTTCCATTTTGTGCATTTATATAATCAGATACATTCTATGAGGACTATGCAAGAATAAAAAAGTTACAAGGGTTAATTTCTCACTGAATAATATAAGCTATAAAAGGATATTAAGGTCTAAAGCCAATGATGAGTGGAAACAACT